>NC_133504.1:20447500-22947500 GCF_049354715.1 Callithrix jacchus
TGTTAGCTAGTATTTATAAAAATTTAGACAAGAATAGATAGTGTATCTTTTAAATTAGGTACAAGAAATGAAATTGTATACTAATAGACCATTAACCTGAGCTAGCCTAGAATACTTACATGTAAAGAAATGAATTTAGGAGCAGATAATCCTGTAGAAAATTTTTTTAAAGACAAAGTTTACAATCCAAGAAAGGTAAATGAAGACTTACAGAGTTGGTTTAGTATAATCAAATAATTATTGAAAATTTTTATTAAAAATCACTTGTATAGTCAGACATGGTAAAGCTGTATCACAGGAAAATGAATTTTATGCTATTTTGTAAGTTACCTTTTCTCAATGTCTCTTCCAAAATCATCTGGCACACTTTTCCATAACAGGTATCCATTTTCTTACTTGGGCCATAACCTATTTTAAAATAGGTTATTTTAAAAGCTTAAGCTACAACCTAGGATTGTTGACACAAACTTGTAGCTTTAAATCAAAGTTTTAAATCTTTGCTTACTGTTATTTATAATTTGTGCTTTATTTCACCTGTTAAAAAGGTTTTGTCTTTTGAGTTAGAAGTTTATTTATTTACCTTTTTGCCATAGTGGTTTCCTATGGTTAAATTCACAGTGTTATGTCCAGTTAAGAGGTTGGTATTCAAAAAAATACTCTACCACTTTCAAACTGTGAGACCTGGGGTGAGTTATTTAACCTCACCCACAAAATTGGGATGATAATACTTACTTTACGGGATCATTTCAAACCTTCAGCAACATAAAGCACATAAGAACATACAGCACAATGCCTTTATCAAGTTATGATGATGATGATGATTGTTTTCAGATTTAATAAAATTCCAACATTTTAGATACTGTCTCTCATTTTGACTTGTAAAATCAACTCTGTTTAAAATGCCTTTTGGAAAAGTTATTCTGTTTGCCTGTATCTTGTTGCTTCGGCAGACTGGTAGAAGACTGTGCTTCAAATATTATTCAAAGCTTTCTCCCTTAATCCACTTAGTCTAGTCATAAGTCTGCCTTAAGCATTTCTTGCCCCTCATGGGAATTCAACACTGTTAACTAAATGACCGGTGACTGTTATTCTATCACCTCTTATAATCATCTTTTACAGTCCAGTACTATCTGACAATAACAAACACTTCTATAAACTACCAGGCAAGAAAACCCACAATCATTTCCTTCACCTCATCTTATCCCAAGTTGATTGCACTAATATTCCTTCCTAATATATCTTAATGAGAATATTCATAAAGATTCTTAATATGTATTTTATACCTAACATATCTTATAAGAATCTCGAAAATAAAGAATAGTGTATGGCACATTAGTGAAATCTGGAGGAAGGGAAATTAGTGAAGCTTTGTTTAAATCTGTATATTCAAGATATATCAGGAAAGATGTCTGCAGCTCTGTAGTTTTCCAATAGTCCCAAATCCACTCACAAAATCTGACAAAGCAACTAAACCTAGAAATTTACAGAAAACATTTGAAACAAAACTAAGTGACAAGGTGTCACTGTGAAACCTAAAATATGACAAACTACCAATAGGAACAACACTATATGCTATCAGAAAGTGTGTAGGAAGGGTTAAAAAAAATAGCAAGATAAAGAAAAAGACCACAAAAACCTGAGAACACCCAAACTGAGTTGCTTTTTTAAAAGATTAATAAAAATAACAAATTTTAGCCAGAGTAATTATAAAGAAAGAATACTCAAATTAATAAAATTAGAAATAAAACAGAAAACATTACAACTGATACAACAAAATGCCAAAGATGAAAAGAGATGATTATAAATAATTATAGGCTAACAAATTGGATAGTTTAGAGAAAACAGATACATTATCTGATGCATATAATCTATCAAGACAGAATTAAAAAGATATAGAAAATCTCAATGAACCAATAGCAAGTAAGGAAACTGAATCAGTAACAATAATTTAAAAAATGGATAGAATTTAATGGTGAAGCCATTAGGTTGTGGAATTTTCTTTGTTGGTAAATTTTATATATTTTTATACAGACCGGAATATGACCCAGGCACTTAAAGAAGGCCAAGGTCTCATTTACGATAACGTAGATAAACATGAAGGACATTCTGTTAAGTGAAAGACAAATACAGTCATCAATGGAATGTAAAAAAGTTATCTCATAGAAGAGTGGATGGTGGTTACCAGAGGCTGAAGTGGCTTGGTTGACAGGGGGATGTTCCTCAATGGATGTGAAATTTGTCTTTGTCTAACAATAAGAGGAATACATTCACAAGTTCTATTGTACCATGTAGTAACTATAGGTAATACTATACTTTATTATTGGAAAATGCTTACAGAGTACATGTAGAGTGTCCTCTCAAGAAATATGATAATTGTGTAGGGGAGGTCCCAACATGGCCTGATAAGAGACAACTTGGAACTCAGCTCCCAGTGAGAGAGAGACGAAGAAGCCAAGTGGTCTCCACAATTCCACACAAGGTCCCAGGTTCATTTTGTGGGTCTGGTTGGATAGTGGGTATAAACAAAATAGGGCAAATTGAGGCAAGGTGGGGCACTGCCCCACCCAGGTGGTGCCTGCAAATGACCAGAGGACAGGGGAAATTCTCCCTCTGGGACTTCGGTTCAGATACAGCACTCCACCCAAGCCCTCTACAACCCACAAAACAGGAGATCATTGCCGGGGTGAAAATCCTCAGCAAGCTGTCTGAACGGGGAAGAACAGCAACTTCTGCCAGTGATGGGGCTCTCAGTAAAGATCTAGGTGGAAGTGCTGGTTGACACTGAGAAAGACAAAAAGCTGGAGGGATGGAGCTACCCGCCCCCCAGAAAGAAGCGGAACTGAATGCAGGGAAACAGGCCATATGGCAGGATGGGCTCCCCCTCCAAAGCCTAGCAGGCTAAAAAACTCTCACTGCAGAGTTTCCCACCCAGAACATCAGTTAAAGAGTGACAAGGAGCGAACAAGCTCTGGAAGGGCAGCTGCCATTGCAGAATCCGGCCTAATTTTCCTGAGCAAATGTTGCACAAAACTGTAATAAAATACTTGCAAACTGAATGCAACAGCAAATCAAAAGCGTATTCATCATGATCAAGTGGGCTTCATCCCAGAGATGCAAGGCTGGTTCAACATATGCAAGTCTATAAATGTAATCCATCACATAAACAGAACCAAAGACAAAAACCATGTTTGCCTCAACAGATCCAGAGAAGGCCTTTGACAAAATTCAACCGCCCTGTATGCTAAAAACTCTCAATAAACTAGGTATTGATGGAACATATCTCAAAATAATAAAAGCTATTTATGACAAAGCCACAGCCAATATCATACTGGATGGGCAAAAACTGGAAGCATTCCCCTTGAAATCTGGCAAAAGACAAAGATGCCCTCTCTCACCACTCCTATTTAATATAGTACTGGAAGTTCTAGCCAGAGCAATCAGGCAAGAAAAAGAAATAAAGGGTATTCAATTAGGAAAAGAGGAAGCCAAATTGTCGCTATTTGCAGATGACATGATTGTTTACTTAGAAGACCCCATTGTCTCAGCCCAAAATCTCCTGAAACTGATAAGCAACTTCAGCAAAGTCTCAGGATACAAAATCAATGTGCAGAAATCACCAGCATTCCTGTACACCAATAACAGAGAGCCAAATCAAAAGCAAACTCCCATTCACAATTGCTACAGAGGATAAAATACCTAGGAATACAACTAACAAAGGATGTAAAGGACCTCTTCCAGGAGAACTACAAATCACTGCTCAAGGAAATAAGAGAGAACACAAACAGATGGAAAAATATTCCATGCTGATGGTTGGGAGGAATCAAGGTTGTGAAAATGGCCATACTGCCCAAAGTAATTTATAGATTCAACATTATCCCCATCAAGCTACCAATGATCTTCCTCACAGAACTGGAAAAAAACACTTCAAACTTCATATGGAATCAAAAGAGAGCCCACATAGCCAAAACAATCCTAAGCAAAAAGAACAAAGCTGGAGACATCCTGCTGACTGCCTTCAAACTATACTACAAGGCCACAGTAATCAAAACAGCATGGTACTGGTACCAAACCAAAGACAGAGACCAATGGAACAGATCAGAGGCCTCAGAAGCAACACTACACTTCTACCATCACCTGATCATTGACAAACCTGACAAAAACAAGCAATGGGGAAAGGATATGCTGTTCAATAAATGGTGTTGGGAGAACTGGCTAGCTATGAGCAGAAAGCAGAAAATGACTAGCCATGAGCAGAAAACTGGACCCCTTTCTGACACCCAACACTAAAATTAACTCCAGATGGATTAAAGATCTAAACATAAGACCTAACAGCATAAATACCCTAGAAGAAAACCTAGGCAAAACCATTCAGGGCAGAGGCATAGGCAAGGACTTCATGGCTGAAACACCAAAAGCAATGACAAGAAATGCCAAAATAATAAATGGCATCTAATTAAACTCTAGAGCTTCTGTATAGCAAAAGAAACAATCACTAGAGCAATCTGGCAATCAATGGAATGGGAAAAATTTTTTGCAGTTTTCTCATCTGACAAAGGGAAGATGATATAGATTCTTTATCTGGAATCTATAAAGAACTAAAACAGATTCACAAGAAAAACGCAAACAAACCTATTCAAAAGAGGGCAAAGGACATGAACGTACACTTTTCAAAAGAAGACATATTTGAGGCCAACAAACATGAAAAAATGCTCATCATCACTGGTCATTAGAGAAATGCAAATCAAAACCACATTGAGATACCAGCTTACACTAGTTAGAATGGCGATCATTAAAAAATCTAGAGACAACAGATGCTAGAGAGAATGCAGAGAAATAGGAAAACTTTTACACTGCTGGTGGGAGTATAAATTAGTTCAACCATTGTGGAAGACAGTGTGGCGATTCCTCAAGAACCTAGAAATAGAAAATCCATTTGACCCAGCGATCCCATTACTGGGTATACATCCAAAGAATTATAAACTGTTCTATTATAAAGACACATGCACATGTATATTCATTGCGGCATTGTTTACAATAGCAAAGCCTTGGAGCCAACCCAAATGTCCATCAAAGATAGACTGGGTAAAGAAGATGTGGCACATATACACCAGAGAGTATTGTGCAACCATAAAAAACGATGAATCCATGTCCTTCATGGGGACATGGATGAATCTGGAAACTATCAATCTCAGCAAACTGACACAAGAACAGAAAACCAAAGACTGCATGTTCTCACTCATAAGTGGCTGTTGAACAATGACAACACATGGACACAAGGAGGGGAGCACCACGCACTGCGGATAGCTGGGTGGGCTAGGGGAGGGACAGCGCAGAGTGGGGAGGTTGGGGAGGGTTAACATGGGGAGAAATACCAGATATAGGTGATGGGGGGATGAAGGTGGCAAACCACCTTGCTGTGTATGTACCTATGCAACAATCCTGCAACATCTGCACATGGACCCCAGAACCTAAAGTACAAGTTTTAAAAATGTGATAATTATGTGATTTGATGCATATGTTAGTTAGCTAGATTTAATCATCCCACAGTGTATATATACACTTCAAAAGCTTTATATCGTGCATAATAAATACGATTATATCTGTATGTTTAAATATGCCGTATTCAAATGACTAACATGGTGAGTCATTTTTCAGGACATCGCAATTCCTTTGAGATTTTCCTGTCGCTTTTATTCTTTATTATTATTACATTTTTAAAATGTGACATAAAGATATAAACCTATTAAACTCATTTTTATAAACAAGTTGTATTCTTCTCCCTATACTAGAAGCAAAATAATTTCTAGTAACAGACTGAGAGCGGAATTTATACAGGATATTTTTATCCTACGTACTTTCTTCCTTTTCTCAAACTGATATCCTGCTGATTCTTAGTCCTAAATCTTTGATTCATGGAACAGCAGGTGTCATACATCTCTGTTTCAAGTCATATCAATCATGTTTCAACTTGCAGCTGAAAGAGATCCTAAAATTTTCAGTTCATACTTTTTGCCATTTTATAATTGCAGGATATTCTCAAATACGATTTTTCTAAATGTATTGATCAAAACTATAAATCACTGACCGGCTTGAAAACAGTATCAAATTTTCTGTTACTAATGGTGAAATTTTGATAAGATAGATACAGAACAATATAAAGTTTACACATTTTAGAGCTTTATTATCAGTGCTGTTGATCTCAATGTATTTGAATTTTTGAATGAAATTTTCATAAAACAATGTTTTAAAGTATAAACAAACATCATCTAATGTAGTTGTGGGAAATACCATGAAGAACTGTTCACTTTTTATACTATGCACCATCTTTTGTACTTCAGAAAAGTTTTCCTGTTAAGGCTGTACTGGGACAAGTGAAAATGAGGTGGGGGTGTTTGCCTTCTAATTATTTCTTTATGATATTTTGTATCTACCACAATGATGTATTTCTTGGATGTTTATAAGAACTCACCTATCAAATCATCAGAGTTAATTTATTTGTGGGATGACTTATAATACATGATTCAATATATTTTATTATTATAGGTTATTTTAGGATTTCTAATTCTCATGCCAATTTTTGTAAGTTAAGCATTCTCTAGGAATCTGTTTATGTAAAATTTTATATTTATATTAAATTCTCAATGAATTTTATTACTGTGGTGATTATACAGTTTAGTTTAAGAAATTTAAAAAATATATATTCCTTTTAAATTCCTTAAACTATTTTTTCATTGTTCAATCTGATCGGAATTTTTTTAATTTAATAAAGCTTCAATTTAGTTTGTTCGTGTCTTTATATTGTTTCCTATTTTACAGAATTCTCCTGAGGTTTTCAGGCTGAATATATTTGTAAATGGTCTTTGAAAATAATTCTAAACTTTTACTAGCAGTATTAACATGCATCAATTAAGGTAAACCAGTTAATTATGCTGAATAAATATATTATATTTTAAATATTTTGTTATTTACATTTTTTGTTTGATATCTTTAAATATCAATCAAAACAAGAGGCATTTTGAAACTCACTACGGTCGTGGATTTGTCAGTCTCGCCTGTAGTTGTATCAATTTTTAGGTCCCCTATTTTATTTAGTTTTAGACATCACATATTATAATATAGATCGCTTTATGTACCACTTTGAGTAAATGAACACTGTTAGTTATTGTTAGTAATAAACTATTAATTTAATAATAATTATTAATTATTACATATCACAGTTCTGTATACATCAAAAGAATAACATAAACCAAATAAATTAAGTATAACTAATTCTTAAATACTTTGAATTTCATTTTTCACATCATCAATGTTTATTTTTTCATTTCATATTCACCTATGAAGCATTGCACAATATTTTGGAATACAGTAATTAAGTATTTATTAGAATAGTACAACGTTAATGTCTGAAGGAACATTGTCAAATTACTGGCACTCATTTCTCCAGTTGGGACAATGACAATTTACTGTGACAAGAAGGTTTTCAGACAATTGTGACTTACGTTATTTCCTCAAATGGTTCTTACAGGGTGTCTGAACTGGAACTTTAAGGGGTTTCAAGGTGTCCATTTATGCCAACAGGATAAAGGATTGATATGCATTTGGCTGTGTCCCCACCCAAATCTCTTCTTGACTTTCCATGTGTTACAGGAGGGACCCAGTGGGAGGTAACTGAATCATGGGGGTACATCTTTCCCGTGCTGTTCTTATGATAGTGAATAAGTCTCATGAGATCTGATGGTTTTAAAAAGAGTAGTTCCCTGCACAAGCTCTTTTCTCTTGTCTGTAGCCACGTAGCCAGGTGATACATAGCCATGTGAGATGTGCCTTTTACCCTCTGCCATGATTGTGAGGGCTCCCTGCCATGTGGAACTGTGAATCCGTTAAACCTCTTTCTTTTATAAATTGCCCAGTGTCCGGTATGTCTTTAACAGCAATGTGAAAACAGACTAATACAGTAAATTGGTACCAGGAGAGTGGCGTGCTGCTGAAAAGATACCCCAAAATGTGGAAGCAGCTTTGTGACTGGGTAACAGGTAGAGGCTGGGACAGATTGGAGGGCTCAAAAGAAGACAGGAATGTGGGAAAGTTGGATCTCCCTAGAGACTTGTTGAATGGCTTTGATCAAAATGCTAATAATAATAAAGACAAAAAAATTCCGGGCTGAGGTGGTCTCAGATGGAGATGAGAAACTTGTTGGGAACTGGTGCAAAGGTGATTCCTGTTATGTTTTGGCAAAGAGACTGACGGCATTTTGCCCCTGCCCTAGAGATTTGTGGAACTGAGAACTTGAGAGAATGATTGAGGATATCTGGTGAAAGAAATTTCTAAGCAGCAAAGCATTCAAGAGGTGACTTTTTGTGCTGTTAAAGGCATTCCGTTTTATTAGGGAAGCAGAGCATAAAAGTTCGGAAAATTTGCAACCTGACAATGTGATAGAAAAGAAAATTCCATTTTCTGAGAAGAAATTCAATCCAGCTGCAGAAATCCGCATAAGTAACAAGGAGCTGAATGTTAATCACCAAGACAATGGGGAAAATGTCTCCAGAAGATTTTAGAGGTCTTCACAGGAGTCCCTTCCACTACTGGATCAGAGTTCTAGGAGGAAAAGGTGGGGTCCAGGGTCGCCGTGCTGTGTGAGCCCTACAAACCTGGTGCCCTCATCCCAGCAACTCCAGCCACGGCTGAAAGGGGCCAGTGCAGAGCTCAGACCATGGTTTCAGAGAGTGTAAACCTCAAGCATTGGCCATTTCCACATGGTGTTGAACCCGCAAATGCACAGAAATCCAGAATTGGGGTTTGGAAACATCCACCTGGATTGCAGAGGTTGTATGATGCCCAGGTAGATGTTTGCTGCAGGGGCAGGGCCCTGATGAAGATACTCTACCAGGGCTGTGTGGAAGGAAATGTGGGGTTGTAACCCCCACACAGAATCCCTACTGGGTCACTGCCTAGTGGAGCCCTGAGAAGAAGACCACCATCCTCCAGACCCCAGAATCATAGATCCACTGACAATTTGCATCATACACCTGGGAAAGCCTCAAACACTCAACACCAGCCCCTAAAAGCAGCTGGAAAGGAGGCTGTACCCTACAAAGCTTCAGGGGCAGAGCTGCTCAAGCCCATGGGAACCCACCTCTTGAATCAGCATGACCTGGATGTGAGACATGGAGTCAAAGGAAGTTATTTGGAACTTTAAGATTTGACTGTCTTGCTGGATTTCAGATTTGAGTGGTGCCTGCAGTCCATTTTGTTTTGGCCAATTTCTCCCATTTGGAATGGTTGAATTTATCCAATGTCTGTACCTCCATTGTATCTAGGATGAACTAACTTGCTTTTGATTTTGAAGGCTTATGGACAGAAGGGACTTCCTTGTCTCAGATGAAACTTTGGATTGTGGACTTTTGAGTTAATGCTAAAGTGGGTTAAGACTTTGGAAAACTATTGGTAAGGCATGATTGGTTTTAAAATATGAGAACATGAGATTTGGTTGTGTCTTTACCCAAATCCCATCTTGAATTCCCACATGTTGTGGGAGGGACCCAGTGGGAGGTAATTGAGTCATGGGGCTGAGTCTTTCCTGTGCTGTTCTTGTAATAGTGAATAAATCTCACAAGATCTGATGGTTTTTATAAGGGGAGTTTCCCTGCACCAGCTTTTTTCTCTTCTCTGCCACCATGTGAGATGTGACTTTCACATTCCGCTGTGAATGTGAGGCCTGCTTAGCCACATGAAACTGTAAGTCCATTAAACCTCTTTCTTTTGTAAATTGCCCAGTCTCAGGTTTCTCTTTATCAGCAGCGTGAAAACAGACTAATACATGGATTCACAAGTTTATACACAGTCTAACAATGACATCTTTGTCATGATTGCTGCCTGGTCACCAGCCACTATGAAATTCCATAGATGTTGAAATTCATCCTTACTTTAGAGATGTTAAAGTATGTAATAATATGTATCATTTAAATTATTGAAATATGCGATTTAAGGCTCATCTGTTAGATATGTTCAAGTATATGACTGTATCTTTCTGGTGGATTTAAAATTTTATCATATCAATTGATCCCTTTGTCTCTATCTTGAGATTTCTTTTGGCCAATATTGACTTTTTATATGTTTTCTCTCCATTATTTTGAAAATTACTCCCCATATCATAGGTTAGAGGTTGTCAACGATGGTCTATTGGCCAACTTTGGCCCACCTCCTGTGTTTTTAAATGAAATATTATTGAGACATAGCCATGCTCATTCACGTTTGCATACGGTCTAATCTGCTTTCATATTCCAGCAACCAAGTTGAAAAGTTGCTGCTGAAACCATTTGGCCCATAAAGTAAAAAACATTTACCACTTGACCCTTCACAGAAAAGCTTTGCCATCCTCTGTCTTTGGCCCATCTTTATATTTTAGATGTAAATAGCATTTGTAAGCATTTAATTAATTAATTAATTTAGAGATGCATTATCAAAATTTTATTATCTTATCGAGTAACTCAAACTGCAGTTAGTTACAGTATATGGGTTATACATCTATTAATTCATATGTGTGTTTTAAATATAGAAACTGTTAGTGCATTTGTGTTTCTATAGTAGGAAAATACCTCTAGAGAATATATCATGAGTGATTCTTTATATTTTAAGAGCTCTTTTTATTTTTTTATTTTTAAGCTAATTACCTTGTTTGGTACTTGAAGTACTGCTTAGAAACACCTAAAGTAGAGAAAAAAATTGAAGCCCAGAGAGGTTACATGTTTTTTCTTAAGCTAGACAGTATCCAAGACCCAAGATAGACCCAAGGGCATCTCCCAGCTTTGTCAAGGGGGATGCTAACCTTCTCTCCTTTCATATGACACAAAGTATAATTTTATATGCAGTTCTAGAAACTCTGACTTTGTATTTGGCTACTTCTGTTTATTAGGATATATTTGCCCTGATTTTTAATGTTAAACTTCTATTTGTCTCAATTTAAATATTTCTTTTTCTTCCTGGCTTGCTTATTTGATGAGTTTTTCTATGTGTTAGTTGTTTCTTTTCTTACTAAGTATTTTCTCTTTTGCTATTTAGAACATTATTTCATGTTCTTGGTATGTTTACTATTAAGCTCTTTTAATTGCAAACTTAAGTTATTAAATGCAACACAATATTTTAATCTCTCTCCTGCTGTATACAAGGACACCAGAACGTTTAATTCTGATAGTTCTGTTCCTCCTTAATAACCTAAGAATCTCCAGTGTTTTAATGCTAATTTCTACTTAATACCTTAATTTAGAAATTATCTGCATAACATTTAATACAGATACTGCTTATTAAATCTATCTACAAATTAACCATTTTATTATCTCTTTGCTTCTTTGTTTCCATTTTAGTATTTACTTCTAGGATAATTTCTCATCTTGTCTGAGAAGTTAGAAGTTAGAAGTTGGTTTAGCAAAAATATGTTAGTAATAGGCTTTTGCAAAGTTTTTTTAAAATCATATTTGCTTTCTACTTTATATAGTATATAAAATAGAAATATACTATTATATAAATACATACCAAATACATATACTAGTAAATAAATATACCAGTATGCTTTATATACTAGTATATAACATAGAAATTAGTATTTACTGCCACATACTAATAAGGTTATATCTGCTATATACCCAGTCCTCAGCTGACACCTGTTTCTTTTACCCTCTTAAGATACTTATTTTTGTTGCTTCAGATAAGTATCCTGTCAACCATTGAATTGTAAACTACCTGTCCTTTCCATCTGCTCAAAACATTGAGGTGTCCCTGGTGATGTGGCATTTCACTCTAATTTACATATATTTAGATTTTTTTATTTTACTCTGCCTTCTTAGTGTATATTGAACTTCCTGTATCTTTCAGGTCACTCTTCTATCAACTTTAAAATTTTTAGTGAGTATTTTTGTATATCTAATTTCTCCAAAATATTCTGTAACCCATCATCTTGGAATTTAAAGTAGACATATGTAGGAACTTTTCATTTTAACTATAGGTTACCTACATTTTTTTCTAATGTTTAACCTTGTGAGTCACTCTTTTCAACGACTATTATCTACAGATCTAACTTTAGTCCACTAATTACCTCACGATTCTGTAATCAGTTGCTGAAAAACTTCTATAATTCAGTTTTTAAGAATAAAAACATATTTTTCTTTTAAAATTCTTTGTTGTCTGAAAACAATTTCATGATAAATACTCTTTTTGTGAAATTAACCATGCTGTCTATTTCAGACATATTATTCTATATTATGTGTCAAAAATTCTAATATATAAAATATTTTGTGGTTCAAAGACATTTGCTGTTTATATTGACTGATTCATAGTAGCTCATTTTTTTTATTTTTTAGTTATCCTTGATTATGAGGTTTTTTTTAGAATTTTAGTCTATAGAGAATCAGAGAAGCAGAATTTGAATTTTGTTCCCCCAGAATGAAATTTCATGTGGGGTAAATGGATTATCACACCTATGGGACAATTTTGCTTTCAAGGTTTTTGGCTCAATATGAAATGTGTGAGTAAGCTCTTCAAATCTGCTTCTATTTCAAGAATTAATTTCAGGATCTTTGTACGAATTGGGACATTCGCATTCAGAATTTGTATAACAGGTTTGTTACTGACAATGATAGAAAGGCCAACAATTCATTACAAAGTGAGTTTTCTTCAGGATTCAGGTAACTATCTTTAGTGCATGTGTTCCACACTGCTACTAGAATTCAAAATTTCTACATACTTTCAGAAACCTATACTTCCCTGATCATCAAGACAAAAAATAACAGTATGCTTAATTCTCTTTTATAGAAGAAGATATATTTTTACAGTACCTCACTGCATCCCATCCCCACACTTGTCGTCACAATCGTGGTATATAAACTATTAAGGCCTCTGGCAATTCTGATGAAGTGGAATAATACCAGGCCAAAGACTTCTTGCTGTTTACCTTTATTTCAGTTGTAGTTCCCAGTACCACAGAGAGATGAATGGAGAGGCTGGAAAAGAGCTGAATCTGACAGATGCAGTGCCTGGTCAGTGGAGAATCACATTGAGTGGTTGTTTTGCTTTCAATTTTTCTTTCATTTATTTTTAAAATTGATTATTAACCATGGTTTTGTGATAATAATAGGGATAGATTTTAAGAAAGTAGTCTGGGCTAATATGTCAGCTAAGATGAATTCTTAATAAATTAGAGAATGTTTTCTTACTCTATCTTACTTAGCTTTGTTTAGATGATATTTAATATGTGTTTAACAAACTCCTCGTACCAACACCTCCATGAGCATTTCTGGTGGTGTAAATGTTCTTATTTTATGTGATACCACATTTGAGCTGTCCATGGCAAGTATCATTTTATCCAATGTATTGTCTGTCTCAATTAATTTTTTCTCTTTTCTACATATAAAATCTGTTTAACCATTCGACTTGGAATATTATTCAAGAGATATTATCTACAGGATTGCATTGTTTATAAATTGATACCACCTAAGTGCTAATTAGAGAAGGCTCAGTACATGAATTATCTGTAAGTCTCTGATTTCTTTAATTTTTTAAATAGAAAGTGTGGACGTAACTCACTCATTTGATTGATTTTATCATGTCACCTGCTATAGTTTAATCTTTTTTTTTTCCTTCCTCTGATGAAAAATTTAATAAGCAGTGAAAAGGTGAAAAAAACCTTTGGAGAGAGAAAGGGTCTTATTCCTTGGATGATTGACACTTTTACTTTATATCATTAGGCATATGCCCATTTTAGAATATTATACTTGAAAATAAATAGTCAGAATAAAAAATGATCTCAGTCATTTTATGTAGATGAGTCAAAATGGCTGTACTTCTTATTTTATTGATTAATTTGATTATTGAATTATTGAATTGACTTTATGCTTTACTCTTGTTAAAGAGGAACACGGACAATTATTTTAAATAATAATGGCCCACTATTTATTAAAGTTAAGTGAATTAGTCTCGTGTTTAGAATATTAAGCTAGTAGGAGTGGCTGTTTTCTTGGTAGTCAGATTCGTCAAGAATGCAATACTACCCAAAAATACATAACTACTTACCTTCCTTTTTTTTTTCTGCAAGTAATTTTAAATTTTCTAGAATTTCTGTAGTTTTTTCCAAGTTTTGTCTCAGGGTTTCTCTCCAGAGAGTTGTCATAAGCCGTAACCCTGCTGTGACCAGAAATGCAAGGAATTTTGTTTTGGATGTTTACAATAAGCTTCTCACAGGTGTCCTCTCACAGGAAACTTGTTAATACTGGCAAAAATCCTTGTAACTCTTGTCTGACCCGAATCTAGTTTGTTCCTAAGAAGACAGCCACTCTCTAAGAGGGCCCCGACTGGGATGGCAGCTAGGTTTAGGTCTTAGTCAGGCAAGATGCGAAAGAGGCAGCCCCCCAAAATACATAAAATAACAGAAGCAGTACGTTACTTATGGACCCATGAGAGAAGAAGGGTACCAGTGAATTAAAGATAACTCATTTGTTTCCTCTTTAAAAGAGTCTGTTTTGGATTAATTCAGATATTAAAGTAAATACTACATTATTTTTCAAGTTCCTACTTCCCGTCAGAGCTTTCTCGTCCTCTCTCAAATGTTCCTGTCTCCTCTCTCTCTCTTTCATGATGTTATCTGCCTTCAGGAACAACGTAATTTCTGCTTATATTGGGATTCTCCATAGTTCTCTTCCTTTACTGCATGCTCTAAGCTGTCCGCCAATGAGTGGCTTATCTGGTCTGCTCTTGAGTATTCTGTGCTGGTGTGTTCTGTGGTGTCACTGGTTCTCTGTTTCTTTGGGTTTTATAAAGTTAATATTCACCACACTCAGGAGCTGAGGAATACACCTGAATGCAACATCCAGACTTCTACCCAGGCTGCTTCTTCATACTTGTCCATGAGCACTTCCGGGTAGGCAGAAGAATCTGGTCACTTTCTTCTCACCATACTATGGTGTACAGGATAATTTCTTTCCTGGATCTCCACTAGTGATGACTATCCTACTGTGGAAGTGTGTCTGCCATATTGGATATGACAGGATATAAAATGTGTGGGATCATTGACTGTCACACCCCCCGATAGTCAACAACCAGTAGCACACTAGCATGTTTTTGGAATCCTTCAAATTATGATGTGTTTTCTGTTAAGAGTCTTTCTGCTTCAAAACCTGAGCTGTGATGCAAGGAAATAGAAAGTGCTGGGTTCATTAAAAGGGCACAAACAGCTCTGCATGTTCTTTCTCCATCTAATTCCTCCCTAGTTTGCCAGAGAGATACCTTTCCTAACATAAGAACATTTTGTTGATGTTGTTGTTCTAACACTTCCCCTCATGTCTGAGGTGATAAGCCTGTGACTAAAGGAAAAATTAAATGAACAAACAAACAATACAGAAAACTCACAAGTTAATTTTAAAGTATTATTTCTTTTTTCCTTGCTGTACTCTTGAGAGCATTCACCATCTTTATTCATTGGTTCACTTTTAGCGTTAAACTATTTTTTCAGATGAAGGCAGAATAGTGAAGTAGCTAAGAACCTGAACTCTGGAATCAGATAGAATTAGATATCAAAACCAACCCTGTATTTTTAAACTATGTGACCTTGGAAAAGCCATTTAAATTATTTTAGACTGAATCTTCAGTGGAAAATTAAAATAATAATTCTTACCTCATAAGTTTATTCTGAGAATTAAGTAAAATTTTCTAAGGCCATTAGCTTAGAACAATTCCAGGCTTACAGTAAATATTGAGGAAATCATTGAAGGATTGCTGTCATTATTATAATAATGGATTCTAGTTATTAAAGTAATAGTAAAAGAGGAAGAATAGAAGGGGTAAAGAGAAATAACACAAATAGGAGAAAAAGGCTAAGATGACAAAGTACCTATGTCAACTGCCTTTATCAAGTCACAAATTAATTTATAAAATGAAGTTATAGAGATCTTTTTATTTTACATACAAAAATTTACATATTTTTAGATTCATATATAACATTGGCCTTTGTTTTCTTTCATTTAATTTTTAATATCTCTGATGTGTTTATAATTATTTCAATGTGATGAAGATGTAAAAATTAATCACAAAACGTTCACTTATTTTTTATCAGCAAATCAATGTTAGTATATATCTTTTATCTATGGCTTATAAAAATCATCCTCTTCACAGGTTTTAAATCTTCAGAAGTCAGTGTCAATTTTGTATCATTCTATCTGCTATTCACGTCCAATAGTACCGAATATCAAACTCATTTAATAAAGAGATCTTCTAAACAGGCTTTGTGAGGGCGACAAGGCCATTTTATTTCTCACTTGGGTGCAAGCGGGCTGAATCCGAGAAAGGACAGGCAAAAGAGGTAAGGGTGAGAATTGGTTTTATAGTTGGTAGGATGGTAATTTTTTATTCTTTTTGGGGGGCGGGTGTGTTGCAGAGTAAGATCAGTTACAGTGGTGGGGGTAGGGGGAAAGTATACATTATCACAAGTTCAGTTACAATGGCAGGTGGGGTAAGGTGGAAGAGTAGTTAAGATTATAGGGTAGGGTAAGGAGTATCCACATTATCATGAGAACAGTTAAGATGGCAGGGTGGGATGAGAGGTATTACATTATCATAAGAACAGTTAAGATGGCAGGAGGGGTGAAAGGTATTCACATTATCAGAAGAACGGTTAAGATGGCAGGATGGGGTAAGAAGCATTCACTTTATTATAACAACAGTTAAGATGGCAGGGTGGGGTGAGAGGTATTCACATTATCATAAGAACAGTTAAGATGGCAGGATGGGGTAAGAGGCATTCACCTTATTATAACAACAGTTAAGATGGCAAGGTGGGGTGAGAGGCTTGTCAGGGGAAGCTCCCCTGGGTGATTAGGGACAATGGTGAATGGAGCTGGCAGTGGAGGGAGGGGAGGATCAGCCAGCAGACAGGACTTCAGGCTTTCTGGGTTCAGGCTTGCACATGGAGACCTGTCACTATCTATCACTCCTCAGGAAATTTACGTGCCTTTTGGGTAAGCAGAGTCTGTTAACCTAAAATGTTGCACAATAATTTTTCTAATGATATGGAAAGAATTATCATGAGCCATGTCTTGCCTGATAACTTTATTTAAAGAGTAGAGACACTTGGGGTTCTGATGAGTCACTTGTTTACATTGAACCTGTATATTATTAGTCTGAATCAGACCCTCCACTGATTTTGACCAATAGTCATTTTCATTTGACAGCTGTTAAATGGTCTTTGCAAAATAATTTGGTTTGTGTAGTAGAAAATTTTCTACGTTGTAATGAGATACTTATGCTAATTTCTCCATCAGAAAGACTGAGAATTTATTAACATTATAATTGATGCATGGCAATTACATATGTATTTTATGTAAATGGTTGTATGTTCATGTGTTGGCAACAGCTTAATGGCTAAAAAGTATTAGGAATAATGTGTTATCTATAAAATATATAAACATGATTTATGTATATTATTTTAATTCTTTAAATTTTAATTTATGTCAGTGAAACTAAAGTACTTGTCTATAATATTTAGCAAAATTTCTTTTATCTTTTTTCTCTCTCTTGCTTACTCTTGTTCTCTTTTTTTAGTTTCGATTTCTTTATTTGTTGCTGAAGATTTTATCAGCGTTTTCACTGACTTTTGAAAACATGGTCTCTGTAGTAAACAATACCTATAGCAGTACTAACACAAGGCACAAAAATGGAATAAAGCAGAGGTTAAGCTTCATATTTGGCTTTTGATCTCTAATTCAATCTCCACATTGCAGTCAGAATTTGTAAGGCTGGTTGCCTGGCCGGGGGCCAGACACACCCACCTCTGCACTCAGCACCTGACTCTGCACCTGGCACCAGGCTCTGCACTCGGCACCTAGCTCTGCCACATGGCTCCCCTGGAAGGCTCAGGCTGTTGCAACCCTGGCCAGCTCTCGCACCGGAAAACCCGCCCAACAACCTGCCAACCAATAGCGGCCCACCCAGTCCCAATCCCACTCCCCTGGAGCCAATCAGAGCACCCAGCTGTTGCTCCTTCCTCATAGCCATAAAAACCCCATGCCCAAGGAAGTCAGCGTGACTTCTCTGGCCCCCTTTCAATGGACTATAGAAGCTTGCCTGGGAGCTGAATAAATTGGCATTTAATTTTCTTACACTGGCCTCAGTTTCCTCATTTAAAACTCGGCAATAACCCTTACAAGAATGATCCTAACAAAATGCCAATATATATGGTCACTCATCTGCGTAAAACCTTTTAGCAGATTCTCATTGCCTATGGAATAAAAACCAAACAGTGATCTTGTCTTACAATATTTTTTCCAATTCATTCTTCATTATTTCGTCAGTCCCTTGCTTTGCTTTACCTATACTTATCCTCATACCCCATTTGTATTACATGTTTTTCAGTTCCTGAGATTAATCAAGCCCTTCCTCCCATCCAAGCCTTTATATATATTTCCCCCATTTGCTATAAAAACTCTTTCTCTACAGTTGCAAATGGCTACCTCCAATTCGTCCATTAGATTTCAGCTAAAGCTATATTAAGTCTTCCTATTGTTTGTGTTCTCAATACATTTTGCTAGCTCCATTTTAATCATATTTTTTGTAGTGATCTGGGATATTTGTTTTTCCGATAAATTTTAAGCTACATAAGAGAACAGGTCTTGTCTATTTATTTTATTGTTATATTTGTTCTTTAATTATTGTAGTACTTTGAACACATTAGATTCTCAATAATTTGTTCTCAATTGGTGAATTACTGGATGGGTAAATGTATGGGTACAATTAAGACTGCTGGGTACAAACTCAAGCACCAGCTGAATTCATTTGCAATTGAACTGCTCAAAAAGCTTTAAGATTAGTAACTTTAAAATTATGAATCTGTTTAATATTAGTTTGCTTTTTCATTCAACAGTTACTTGCTGAGTCTCAAATATCATTTAAGGCATTGTAATATGCTTAGTCATTTAAGAAATTAATAAACATAAAGTCTCCTGGAGTTAACAGTTTAGTTGACAAACACATCATATACTAGTTGTAAACATGATAAGAATGATATGTTTTCATCCGATGCATTTTAATCATATGGATATGATGAAGTACTCTTCTCTAGATTTTAATTTTTTCATACTTTACTTGTCATAGTTTTTTCTATAAATTTTCCATGATATTTCTATTCCAGATAAATTCTGTTAAAAAGCCAGGGAAAATTCATTTACAGTTTTTAAGTATCAAATCTTGAGACTAATTTAGTGGTTAGTTAGTGGGGAGGATTTAGGAGAAAATAAGATCCTTGGAAAGTTTTTTTTTTTTTAGGAATATATTGATTTTATAACTGATCATCTTAACATTCCATCCTACTATGTTTTTTCTCACCTTTTATTTTATGTTCTGGGGTACATGTGCAGATTATGCAGATTTGTTACATAGGTAAACATGTACCATGGTGGTTTGCTGCACAAATCAACCCATCACTGATGTATAAAGCTCACCATCCACTATTATTCCTGATCCGGTATGTGCTGGTCCCTCCATGTGTCCATGTGTTCTCATCGTTCAGCTTCCACTTATAAATAAGAATGTGTGGTACTTGGTTTTCTGTTCCTGTGTTAGGTTGCTGAGGATAATGGCTTTCAGCTCCATCCATGTGCCTGCAAAGACATGATCTCATTCCTTTTCATGGCTGCATAGTAATCCATGGTGTATATGTATCACATTTTTTCTCTCCAGTCTATCATTGATGGGCATTTGGGTTGATTTGATGTCTTTCCTATTTGTGATTAGTGCTGCAATGAACTTATGTGTGCATCTATCTTTATAACAGAATAATTTATATTTCTTAGAGTATATGCCCTGCTAGGTCAAATGGTATTTCTGCTTCTAGATCTTTGAGAAATCACCACACTGTCTTCCACAATGGTTGAACTAATTTACCTTCCCACCAATAATATAAAAGCATTCCTTTTTCTCAACATCCTTGCCAGAATCTGTTGTTTCCTGACTTCTTAAAAATCGCCATTCTAACTGGCATGAAATGGTATCTGATTGTGGTTTTAACTTGCATTCCTCTAATGATCAGTTTTGTTGAGATTTTTTTCATATGTTTGTTGGTCACATAAATGTCTTCTTTTGAGAAGTGTTTCTGTGTCCTTGCCCACTTTTTAATGGGGTTATTTTTCCTTCTCTCATAAACTTTTTTAAGTTTCTTGTAAACTCGGTATATCAGACCTTGGTCAGAAGAATAGATTGCAAAAGTTTTCTTCCATTCTGTAGGCTCTCCGTTCACATTGATGACAGTTTCTTTTGCTGTGCAGAAGCTCTTTAGTTTAATTAGATGTCATTTGTCAATTTTCGATTTTGTGGTAATTGATTTGGCATTTTCATCATGAAGCCTTTGCCCGTGGCTATGGCCTGAATGGTATTGCCTAGATTGTCTTCCAGGGTTTTTATAATTTCAAATTTTATATTTAAGTTCTTTAATCCATCTTGAGATAATCTGTGTAAAAGGTGTAAGGAAGAGGGCCAGTTCCAATATTCTGCATATGGTTAGCCAGTTCTCCCAGCACCATTTATTAAATAGAAAATCTTTTCCCATTTCTTATTTTTGTCCGGTATTTCAAAGATCAGATTATTGTAGGTGTGTGGTCTTATTTCTGAGTTCTCTATTCTTTTACGTTGGTCTGTGTGGCTGTTTTTGTACTGGCATCATGCTGTTTTTGTTACTGTAGCTTGCAGTATAGTTTGGAGTCAGGTCTTGAATGTTTTAAGCATTCCCCTTGAAAATCAGCAGAATAAGGATGCCCTCTCTCACCACTCCTATTCAACATAGTATTGGAAATTCTTGCCAGGGCAATTGGGCAAGAAAAAAAAAATAATAATAATAAAGGATATTCAAATAGGAAGAGAGTAAGTCAAATTATCTTTGTTTGCAGATAGCATGATCCTGTAACTAGAAAACCCTATGCATCCTCTCAGCCCAAAAGCTTCTTAAGCTGATAAGCAAATTCAGCTGTTTCAGGATGAAAAATCAATGTGCTAAAATTGCTAGCATTCCTATACACCAATAGTAGACAAGCAGAGAGCCAAATTATTAAATAACTCCCATTCGCAATTGCTACAAAGAGAATGAAGTACCTCGGAATACAGCTAGCAAGGAAAGTAAAGGACCTCTTCAAGGAGAACCACAAACCACTGCTCAAGCAAATCAGAGAGGAAACCAACAAATGAAAAAAACATTTCATGCTCATGTATATGAAGAATCAATATCTTAAAAATGGCTATACTGCCCAAATAATGTATAGATTCAATGCTATTTTCATTAAATCACCATTGACATCCTCCACAGAATTAGAAAACATTATTTTAAAATTCATACAGAACCAAAAAAGATCCCATATAGCCAAGACAATCCTAAGCAAAAACAACAAAGCTGGAAGCATCATACTACCCTTGGAGGGTTTTCATGATGTCCTGTGGTGGCAGCTACATTTAGATTGTCTTGTTATATCATGACTTGATGTGGCTTGATTTCTCTCTTCCAAGAGGCCGTTTATAAACTTTGAGTGTGAAAATCAATCTTTTCCTCAAAAGGCTTTCAAATCTCATTGTTTTTGAAGCACCATTCCCTTTATATGCTTCAGTAAAAACAGACTGAACACTTTATGTCACCTTATGGTTTTGACTAGCTGTATTTTTCTCTGCAATTTTTACTTTATTACATCTATAGATAAAAAAAATTAACCTCTGTGAAGTTTTATTCCTTTAAATGTATATTATTTTATATTTTAATGTTATGTTATTTTGAAGACTAGAAAGCAATGATGCAAAGAGCTAGTTTTTTGAACAGCTCATGAGCAAAACAGAAAAGTCAAATATTCATTTATTTACTGTTGTTTATTCCTTGGGAATTTTCTTAGTAGCCTCAAGGAGATCATCCAAACCCAGTTCTTTTGAAGAAAATATTAAAAGCAGAGCAACCAAAAAGAAGCAGGACAGTGTAGCAATACATTTTGTAGCAACCCCAGTGATTCTCAGTGAGGAAATATAGTAGATACAGCTTTTTAAATACATAATTTCAATCAAATTAACTGCATATAATTCTTACTTTGTATTAGAATTTATGATATTTTTCATGAGTCATTTCTTCTGTCTTTCTAAAATTATTAGTTTAAAATAGCTTTGGATATTATTACAGATATTTGAACCTAGTGACCCTCACTGAGCATTGCATTTAAAAGATTAGCATTAAAGGTAGACAGATCAAGTAGACAGTACATCTTCCAGAAACAGTGGAAAAATAAGGTCTAATCACAGCAGGCTAAGTTTCAGGTGCTTGGAGTTCTTTTTTTCATGTTTCTCATCACTGCATTATATTAAGCTGCAGAGCATTCCTTTTGGAAGGATCTGTGGGTTACTCATTATTGAACTGTTGGTTTCTTTTAGTGAAAATTTTAGAAAGTAGGCAAGAACATATATCTTGAATTAATTAACTCAGAGAAAGCATCCTGTAGAGAACAAAAGCAGCATGATTTAAGTATATCATATTCCCTCCCACATAATCACTGGAGGGAACATTTAGGTAACCCTGAAAATTGTAGGTCTCAATTTCTCTCTGTCTTTTTCTGTCTGTCTTTTGATAGATCAGATACATACACAGCCACACATATACTCACTCATAGTGTATGTTGAACTTTAGTTCTGTAGTGTTTTAATGAGATTTCAAGTCTACAATGGAATCTGTTTTTGGTTTGTTAAAATAAAAACTTTGTGTTTAGGCAAATGAGGAAAATAAGATCTAACTGTAATTATTCCACAAATGTCTCAAAACTAAATTAAATCAATGCACATAAACACGGCAAATCTATTTTGAGAATGCTTAAATTGTATAGCACAAGGTAGAAACATATTATTCTTCTTAAGAATAGTGTATACTACAAAATATTTCACACAGGTTTTGCTGAGATTCTAGATTTTAATGACATTTTGATGAGAAAAGACATTATTGTGATAAAAAAATTATGTAGCCTTGCTACCATTGCTTGTCAAAAATTATCTCAAAATACCCCATGTGTTACATTTCATTTTGTAAAGAGATGAATCATTCAGATGAGTTTGTTAAAAGCACAACCTAAATTACTTTCTTGATTTGATGTTTTGGTGGCTATTATCCAATCTTCTTCATTTTGATATGAAAAAAAAGCTCAACATCTCAAAGACTTTTTGTGCTAACTTTTGAAATTGAGCTCAGATAAAAATATCTGTATTGGTCTCAGATATATTGAATTAGAAGAAATCAAGTCCACCTAAAACAATTTTGCTTAATGCCAGTTAATTAATGATCAATTTGCCTCTTGATCTGTTCATTGGAAAGTTATATTAATCATAAAGTCCTTGCCTATGCCTATGTCCTGAATGGTTTTGCCTAGATTTTTCTTCTAGGGTTTTTATGATGTTAGGTCTTATGTTTAAGTCTTTAATCCATCTGGAGTTAAATTTAGGGCAAGGTGTCAGGAAGGGATCCAATTTCTGCTTTCTGCACATGGCTAGCCAGTTTTCCCAACACCATTTATTAAACAGGGAATCCTTTCCCCATTGCTTGTTTTTGTCAGGTTTGCCAAAGATCAGATGATTGTAGATGTGTGGTGTTGCCTTCAAGGCCTCTATTCTGTTCCATTGGTCTCTATCTCTATTTTGGTACCAGAATCATGCTGTTTTGATTACTGCAGCCTTGTAGTATAGTTTGAAGTCAGGTAGCGTGATATCTCCAGCTTTGTTCTTTTTGCTTAGAATTGACTTGGCTATGCAGGCTCTCTTTTGGTTCCATATGAAATTTAAGGTGTTTTTTTCCGGTTCTGTGAAGAGGGTCATCAGTAGCTTGATGGGGACAGTGTTGAATCTATACATTACTTTGGGCAGTATGGCCATTTTCACAATATTGATTCTTCCTAACCATGAGCATGGAATGTTTCTCCATCTGTTTGTGTCCTCTCTTATTTTCTTGAACAGGGTTTTGTAGTTCTTGAAGAGGTCCTTTACATCCTTTGTCAATTGTATTCCTAGGTATTTTGGTCTCTTTGTAGCAATTGTAAATGGCAGTTCATTCTTGATTTGGCTCTCTGTCTGTTATCAGTGTATAGGAATGCTTGTGATTTCTACACATTGATTTTGTATCCTGAGACTTTGCTGAAGCTGCTTATCAGTTTCAGGAGATTTTGGGCTGAGACAATGGAGTCTTCTAAATATATATTGGCAACAAAGCCAAAATAGACAAATGGGATCTAATTAAACTCCAGAGCTTCTGTACAGTAAAAGAAACAATCACTAGAGTGAACTGGCAACCAACAGAATGGAAAAAAATATTGGGGATCTATTGGGGGGTACTAGGGGAGGGACAGTGGAGGGTAGAGAGTTGGGGAGGGATAACACGGGGCGAAATGCCAGATATAGGTGATGCGGGGGATGAAGGCAGCAAACCACATTGCCATGTATGTACCAATGCAACAATCCTGCATGTTCTGCACATTTACCCCAGAACTTAAAGTGCAATAAAGTATTTAAAAAAAGAACATTCTATTAATCATATTTACATCTCATTCATGGAAGAAAGGTTTATTCCTTCTGTAACTATTAACATATGTTTCAATTTTTGAAATTTTCATCTATTTTAGGCCATTTTGTCTAAGTTCATTTATAAACTGGCCACTAACTCTTTAGCTTTATTTTCTACAATTTCAAACTCATATAGAAAAAAAGTATTTACATTCTTTAAACATAGATTATCCCAGATGAAGAAAATATTTTTCCTTGCCTTTTAAGCTTCCTCTGAATCTTGAAGTTGCTCTTCTTGACTTTTTAGAATCTGGGACTCTTCTAGCTCTGAGTCCCAGCATAGCACAAAATCTAGAAGAATAACAAATGAATTCATCAACAGGAAAGGTGTACTAATATATATTTATTCTCTTAATTATAAATGAATGTTTGTTTCTTTTTTATATATGTCCAATTTTTGATAGACTCAGTTTCCTATTAGATCACAGTAGCGTGAAATTTGATGTTTCTTAATATTAAGAGAGATGTGTCATTAGGTTAATTATCTGGAAAAAAATACATTACTATTTAAAATAGGCTTGTCTAATCTTTTGGCTTCCCTGGGCCAGACTGGAAAAAAATTATCTTGAGCTAATATATACTACACTGACAATAACAGTAGCTGATGAGCTAAAAAAGAAATAAAATAAATTTCATAATGTTATAAGAAAGTTTATAAATTTGTGTTGGGCCACATTCAAAGCTGTCCTGGGCCACATGTGGCCTGCGGACCACAGATTGGACAAGCTTGGTTTAAAGGATAGAAAAATACAGTAAAATATAAAAACTTCAAAATATAAACATGTTAACATATAGAATAAAAACAATTTAATTTACATATGTTTTGATTCATGATTCTAGCTCATCTGAGATTTACTCATATCAACTTTAGATTATTTGATTTAGGTGTAAATTTATATTAGTTAATCATGTCTGTAAGATTTAGGAATGGAAACTTTCAATAGCCCTTGGATATATTGGTGTTTTTCTGTTAGGTGTGTGTGTGTATACACACACACACACACACACACACACACACACATATATATGAGTCATTAAATTAGGTGGATGGAATTTGAAACAAATATTTTACTATATTTCATTATCCAAAAAGAGTATATAGAACCAAATTGCTGCAGATGATAGGAAAGAGATTTTTACGATTATGGATCTTTAGAGGTTCAATCAAGACTTAAGAAAAGACACCCAACATTTGACAGGAGAATCTTCAGATCATTATTAGTCCTATGATGTCCTTCAGATCCTGAGAGCTAAGAAAATAACCTGACTCTAATGAGAGCTTGAAAGGTCTTTTTTTAAATATTGTTTAAGCTACAAATTATCATTAAATCTAGTCAACCCTGAAGTGATCTCCATCATTAGCAATCTACACAACTAAATAGACAAGGGAAGTTTCTGTTTATTTCTGAGGCATTTATTTTATTTTCTGTTATTTTGGTATTTACAGTACCTATAAGTTTTGGATTGTGTTTTTAAAAATCATTATGTAATTTGTTAGTCTTATTCATGGAAATTATTTTTTCAGGTTACATAAAATTCCAAAGGCAAGAGAGTTGAAATTTTCCATTCTTCCAACTCATCAGGCATTGGCTAGAAACTGCAACCTGAAGGAATATAAATTTCCAGACACTTCTAGCTTTCTGTAAATAAGGATGAAGTATCTCAGCCTAAGGATAGTCCGCTGAAGAAGAGTTGCATGTCCAAGCCTCTGGAGAGCAAAGCAGAAGCTTTCAGAAATTAAGAAGCACAGAGAAATTATGAAGGGGCTTGAGGAGATATGGGTGGAGCTCTGCACTGGACAAAGCTCTGCACGTTCACTGCGAGGATTCAGATATTAATGAAATAAATAAATGACGAATGCCCATCTTGCCGCTTTCATTAAACTTTTCAATAACCCGGAGCACTTCCACAATTCTGCAATAAACTTTGGGATATAGCATGATGTAAACAATATAGCTTCTAATTCACAAAAACTAGCTTTTGAAGACCAAATTGCCACCTAAAAGCAATGTAACCTTGACAAGTCATTAAATCTTTGGGATTCTCAGTCTAATTATCTGTTAAGTAGAACTACTGATGTCTACTTTATTCAATTCTTTAGTGAAACTATGTGACATAGTACTCCTAAGTGGTATTTGCATTTCCTAAACCCAAATCAAAAATTAATAAAGATTTTATTTCTTTCATAGCCTTTTTACACATCTACTCACTTAATAAATGAAAACAGTAAAGTTGATCATTGCTCCTCTTGAAAATGTTGGAGAACTATTGCACCGTATAAATATCTAACAAGATAGTATCATAAATTATTTCATGCCAATGGTCTTTTCTTTGCAACCCAGAATCTAAAACAGAGTAGAGTAAGCACCCAAAAACCAGTTTATCACTGATTTAGCTGTAGTTCTTCCTGCGATTCTGAGTGGACCAATCCAAATGTTTGCTACTGAAGGAATTCTGAGCCATGTTTTCCTCTGTTTCCATTATATATAACTATGACATATGAAGAACTCCAGAAAGAGGTTAGGTTGTTAGTAAATAATAGTTGAGTTACCAAAATGAGCAAGTGAATGTAGATTAGAGAAACTAACAATGGGTACATTTTAGTTACCCAGCCACTGTAATATGCAAAGGTTGATTAATGAGTGCACCTTCATGACATCCCACATAGGTTTGTCTTCTGCTATGCCTTGTTGAACAGCTTTCTCAGTGAGTTGAGGGAAGATAAATAGCCATGTTTATCAAATTTACCAAAGTCTCATGCTATGTAATGACAAGATAAATACTCAAGTAGAAACTAGGCAGTGGCCCCTCAGAATTATTTGAAATGAGTTGTTCAAGTCCTTCCTGTCTGTCAAAGTTACATTATTCACTCTACCTATCATTTTCAGTATCATTTTATTATAAAAAAGTCTCTTCCTCACAACTAACCATTTATAAACACAATTTCTCTCTTTCATCTTTTTCTAAGACATTTTTCTTCTCTTCCACCTGTATTCTCTATTCTGTAATGACTTTAGAAGGATCTTTTCAGAGACAAAACTTTTTTTTCCCTTTTTTCTCATTTCAGTTCCATAAACCACTTATCTACTATTTTCAACAGACAAACTAAAAACTTTAGGCAGTTGAAATTCCTCAGGTAAGGCTTATTTATCTGGTATATCTTATTTAGAGTTGAACTTCAATTAAAAATATTTCATGTGAATTTATAGTTAACTCACTCTCTATACAAATCTGTAAATCTTTCAAGAAAAGGCAGTATGTATTTTATCAGTATAATAATATTAATAACAGCTATCTTATATTAAGCACTTGCTAGCATGTGCTAATCATTTTTATTCACAGTTCTATAAAGTATATCCTGCTATTATACACAGCATATAGATGAGGAGATTGAGTGAGTATTCAATAAATGTGTGTTTAAATCATTATCTAATCTTATGCCATTAAGGAAGACAGCCTATATTCATCAATATAATAAAAATTATATTTATGACTTAATTTGAAAGTAACTTGGAAAGTATTTCTTACTGGCTATGACTGTCACAATTTGGCAATGTATTTCCTATAATATCACTCAGCCAGATGTATTTTTAAAAAGAAAATACTCATTGGTTTAGATGATTATCTGTCAGAATTTACTAATGGGACTCAGTTATAGCAGATAAAACTATGTTATAATAGCTCTTGTACATCAAAAAAAAGGAAAAGTGGGTTAGATAGATGGTAAAAGGCATGACTTTCAGAAACATGCATCTTTCTTTGTAGAAAGAAAACTGAGTATTGCTAACTGTAGAAAAGACTTCTTTTTAATAAAAGGAAAAATATAGAGAATTCTGTTAGTTTTCTAGTACTTTCCTTTTAGATGGCACTGACTCATATTCTCTGGGAATTTCCACTTGATGACTGATACTCACAGGGATGTGTCTGTCTCTTGCTGAAAGTGTTACAGTAATTACCCATTCCAGTGTGATTCCAACTGGAAAGGAAACTGACAGCTTCCACAGCAGCTTAGTCAGATGTCTCTGACATTTAGTCATTCATTTCAGACACGTGCATTTCTCAGGTATCCACCTGCATTCTCATTATTAACACAGAAACTCATTTTTATTTGATTATTAGTAAATAGGCTATCGAAAAAGCCAAATTGAGTAAATACATTGACCTGAATAAGCAAAACAAATGCATTTTGAAAATAAAAGAATAGTCATGCATTATTTGGTCTTGTGTATTTGATTCTCTGTATTCCTACACCTTTAATCTTGGCATAGAGAAGTAGTATAGAGAGACTGATTTTGAAGGTTAATAGACTGATGGTGTAATTATTCAATTTGGTTTATTATTGGAATTTAAGAATTACACTTGTATATTGTGCATGGATTTTTATTTTTTTTGTATTTAAAATATAACTGACATCAAGTGTTGAACATTTAATTGACCTATAATTAATCAGAGTGCTTTGTTCTTCTTTACCCTTTGGTTAGAGTTAACAAATCAAAAAATTTAAAATAATTCTTAATAATTTATTTTAATACTGTCAGTGCTTTACTGCTTCTCTGTCTTTATTCTTTTTTTAGAAAACATTTGTGAGAAAACTGCTAACTTGGAATTGCATCATCCCTAAATGCTCCAGTGCGAACTTGCCAAGGACAAGAACATTGGCCCAGACAATCATCCTACAGCCCTCCAAAGCTGGAAACAAATACCGATACCACACTACCATCCAACCAAGAAATGTCATGCAAATCTCATCAATCCTTGCAACACTGGACCTTTTCCTTTTCTTATCAAGACTTCTCAGTTTTTCCATATCCCTCCAGTTCTTACCATGTTAATAGGTTTGACCTTCAATCTGTGATCACCTGATGTTTCCTTCTGACCAGACTCAGGTCATGCATTCTCATTGTGTTGTTTTCCACCAAACATCACTACAACCCACCATTCTTTAAAAAATTACCATCAACGAAGCACAATGTGAGAAGAGATTCAAAAACATTGCAAGTATTCTGTCCCTCATCAAGTGTCCAGTTTTGTCATTCACTGATGACAACTATCTGAACCAACCACCACTCTGATGTTTAACATTGATGACTTGGTGGCTTGCTGAAAACAAAAGCCTTCCCTTATTTACCATTGATACTTACTCATATATTTATTTATGTATTGATTTCATATGACCATATGAATTTCTATTTCATGTAATGTTTTCCCTGATGTTCTAATACTTCAAATGTTGTCATTAGGAATCTCTTCTAGTTAACTTCTCTATCTTTCTGACAAGTCACCATGATTCTTTGAGCATTTCTTAGTTTTGACACAAGAAGGTGCTTCAGATTCACTTTGATGTTTGCTCACTTCAGCTCTGAAATTATTCATTTCTCCAAGATACTCTAGTCCATATGATATGGTACATACTCATATGTAATGTGAATATTATATATATACATACATATATAATAAACCAAGATTAATAAGCACATTTATATAGAAAACATAGCTATTAATATGATTATATGTGTGCATTTATATGTGTATATACTTTTTATATTTATTTATTCCTCTACACATTGAGAAACCTGTCACTATGACCTATTTACTTGTTTGTTTAATAAAACCAATATTTTAACCATGGCGGAATAACAGCTGTCTTCCCCAGCCTCAGGTGCACTCTACCCCCTACCATGGCTATCTGACAATATCTTCTCAGCCTTGCATGCACATCCCAAACTCCCTCAATTTTTGTGGCCACCAGACATGGTGCTACCCAACAAAAAGGGAAGGGCAAAATTTATTTCTAAAGTAAGAGGAGCAGAAAAGACCACATAAGTGGGAAGAGATAGTCATATTCTATATATGTTTTTAGCAAAGATGACAGAATTTTCTGATAAATTAAATGCATGTTGAAAGAATAGTCAAGAATGACTCAGAGACTTTGGCTTGAGTAAGTGGTTGACTAAATTGTCATTGATTATAACTGGAAATATTGTCAGAGAAAGATATTTGCATGAATTGAAAATTAAAAACTCCTTTTTGTACATATTGAGATTAAAATGCCAAAACAGAATAATAGAACAGGCAGTCAGATAAGTGAGTCTGGACTTTAGGTAGGAAGCCAAGATAAAAGATATAAATTGATACTCAACATTATGTAGATGATATTTAACAACAGGGATTAGATCATTTCACCAAAGGAATAACTGAACACAGACAGAAAAATATTTTAAAAAATGGTTAAATATTAGTGAAAGGACAATTAATATCTATTTTTTTGTGGTTATAATGAAAGTTTTTTTCATTGTGGCACTATTTACAATAGCAAGGACTTGGAACCAATGCAAATGCCCATAATGATAGATTGGATAAAGAAAATGTGGCACATGCACACCATGGAATACTATGCAGCCATAAAAAAAGGATGAGTTCATGTCCTTTGTAGGGACATGGATGAAGCTGGAAACCATGATTCTCGGCAAACTGACACAAGACCAGAAAACCAAACACTGCATGTTCTCACTCATAAGTGAGTGTTGAACAGTGAGAACACATGGACACAGGGAGGGGAACATCACACGGTCTGGTCTGTTGTGGAGTGAGGGGCTAGGGAAGTGATAGCAGTGGTGGGGATGTTGGGGAGGGATAACACTAGGAGAAATATCTAATGTAGGTGAAGGGGGGATGGAGACAGCAAACCACCATGGCATGTGTGTACCTATGCAACAATCCTGCAAGATCTGCACATGTACCCCAGAACTTAAAGTATAATAAAAAAAGTAGCAAGAGGAAATATGATGTGAATAATTTAAAATTGTAAGAATACACAAATCATGCAATATTTTACTGTATTGAAGAGCAGTGTGTGAGCTCCAAATAATATGGGTGTTTCTTAATAAGAACAAATGCTATTACAGCAACACAATGGTGGTGAGTCAATAGAACCACTCAAAGGTATAAAACTGATGAAACTGGATAAATAAAATGTGGAGTTAAGTCCGTTCATAGGAATGCACATAGATTTTTTACCTTATATTGGAATATGGAAAGTGTATCTATTGTAAATATGAAGCCAGAGAGAGAACATGTATCTAAATGCAGGTGAGTTAATGAATTTGTAGATATGGTGAAAAAATTCTCTTTTTATTTTTAAATGTACTTAGAGTCAAAAATCAGCTAAGAATGGGGAAAGGAAATGTTTTGGATTAATATTAATAAAAAGGATGAAAAATGTAATAACCTTCTCAGGGTGAGCACAGGATCTATAAAAACACAACAGTATTTTAGGAGAGATGTGAGAATGCACTTGAAGTTGTAATGTCCTCTCCAAAAAATATTTCCTTCATGCCTTCCCTGTGACACCTGGAATTTAAAGTCAGAAAAGCATTATATGTGTGTCCAGTTCGAAAAGCAGAGAGGGAAAAAAGTATAAAACTAGGATTGGGGATTATGACACATTAAATTCTTTAGAAATAAAGGTATGGATCAGGATGATTTGTTCAAGACTCTAATTTTAATTTTGAACTCTAAGTCAGGTAAAAATGGATTTTAATATTCATAGTATATGGTAGACCCAGAAAGTATAAGCTTCAGCATATGAGAATGCCCAATGTGGTTGAAAATTGTGGGACTATGAGTTCCAGACGATTGGGCTAAGAAGATAGTAGAATCTAATAAGAGGAATAGTTTGAAATTTACATTTTTGAGATGGTTCAATCATTGATAATATTCAACATGGTTGTGACTCCAGGTGTCACAGGGAAGGCATGAAGGAAATATTTTTTGGAGAGGACAGAACAAGGCCAAATAACTGACGCACTAAACTAAGTCAGGTTCTGAGACTGCTGTGAAGGATGACTTGGTTCAAAAGCTGATCTTTCTTCAATGCATATTCTGCAAACAGTAAATACAAGGGATAAGAAAGTAATTGAGTAAACACAGATTCCTATCTTTTAATTCTTTAAAGAAGTGACCTAAATGTGATAGACGTTTTGCCTAATAATTTAGATGAGTTGAAAGCTGCTACCTTTTATAGAAATAAAACAAGGACTGCCTTTGTCAATACTTTAGAATATTTTAAAGAAATAGATTCCTTTGTGTTCTTTACATACACATATGCACACTTTGTAATTTTTTTATAGCAGATGTATACACTTCTAGCAGGAAGGGCCTAGGTAAACACTGAAACTACCAGGAATTTTGATATAAGTAATCATGGACAGCAAGATGGATTTAGAAGCTAAAATTCTCATTGACTAAAAAAGAGTGATGTACCTCAAATAGATGACTGCAATAAGAAATTGTAGCAGCTGGTAATATTTGACTGCTTGGATTTTGAAGGTACTGGGAAATGATGGTGGTGATAAGGATCTGTGAAAACATCTGTCCTACATTCGTCCTTAGCAGTAGAGAGGGTTAGGAAGAAAATGTAGCATTAATTTCATAGTCCTGCAGGTAAAATAATTCCTTCAGGATAGAAACAAAAACGAACAAAAAATTTTTTTTCTAAAAGTGTTTGGTTTCAACTGGGGGAATTTTAGGGAAGCAGTAATTTATCTGACGATGTAATGTTAATTTCCATCAATGAATTTGGAGTTACCAGAAAGATGTAAGAGTTTGAATCAGATGAGAGGGTTTATAGAGTCTTATGGGAGGTGAGAACACAGATGTGGAGTAGTAAGTTCTATGTTGACCCAGGCAAGTAAAAATATACATTATTACAAAATTAAACCTGGTTTAGAAAGAGGTGGATAATTGGACCTATTTATATCTTCCTACATAGGAATAGTCATCTCTCTAGGAAGCGGTTATAAAGAGATGATTAATGTTGGGTTGGAATCTCTTAGCCAGAACAAGGAGGGGCTGTTGGGCCTCCATTTTTATCCCTACTAAAGGCAGCACTGCTCTGAATAAAACCTTGTGTTGCCAGGAGTACCATTTAGAACTATGACTCTGATGATGCTACTCTTCATTTATTCCTTATAATACTCCCAGACTTTATTTTCTATTTTTAATTATCCTGAGGTATGACCTATTTAATGCCATGTTGACCTTTAATTAGCATGAATATCACAGCACTGTGTAGTCTCAGAGATACTTAGTTCTAAGTGACTTGAGTAACACTTGCATAGAATTCAAGGTTCGATTGCTATTTCTACTCCATGCAGATTGCCTTGTAACATAGAAAAGAGGAGTGCTGAAATCATTTAAAATACAGACTCAGTAACCATGGTATTTTAAGGAACTAAAGGAAAGGGGGGGAAAACATTTATTTTAAATTATCTATTTTCACTTTCTAGAATTTACTATATAGTATAAGACTTTCTATCTTTAGCTTTTATAAATAGAAACTTAAAGGAATTCTGTTCTCCATATGAGGTGATATATTGCAAAAGAACAAAGCACCACCAAGCAGTAACAGATTGAATTTGGCAAAGCAAAACATACTTAGAATCATTGGGTTTCTTCTCAGTCAAGGTAGATTTAATGATGACTCATTTAAATATTTATTTAATGTATAATTTTCAATTTAGGAAATGCATCTTTTCCATCTTTATTGATTATGACTGCACTTTAAAACATATACAAAGCACCTTGACCCATACAAAACACTGACAATAAAAATAAATACCCCATTAGTTACAGTTTTCTTACATAAACAGAGTTTATAATCCAAGAACATTGCAATTTGCACAGAGGTTTCAGGAGAAAGTCCCATGGAAATTACTATGTCCTTGTGTAGATGAACATGACACAAAAATCACATTATTTTACCTTGCTGTATAAATGGACTTCATAACCATAAACCATTTGTTGGCTGGCCTCTTTATCTTTGCTCGAAAATGTTTTCCTGTTTAGAACTTAAATTTTAAATTTACCATGTTTATTATCTTCTGCCAACTTTTCTAATCTTTTGAACTCCTGTTTCATCCAGTATTTTATTTTTAATCTAAATAACTGCAATGTATATGTGTGTTTGGGCAGGATTTATAGAACTGGCTAGGGAAGTTTCTCTTTCAATCTTATCAGTTCAAAAAGTTGGGTCGATTCTATTTCTTACAGTCATTACAAGAGGTATTTTGGTATACTTTTTGAAGCTGAGAAGAACATTTTAATGTTTTTACTATAAAAATTCCTTTTTACTGAAAATGAGCAAGAAGCAACATTGGGCACTAAAAATACACAATTCTGATGCTATTTGTTTATAATAGAGCTAGACAACATTTGAGAGAGAGTGTGTGTGTGTGTAGGTGACATTAGACAGTTATCAAATAAATATTTAATGACACAGACAAAGTTATATGCCACAAGTGAGAAATAGGGTTTCACTGGGTTTACCACCCAAATTTTAACCTCAAGTCATGGTTTTCACATTTGTTTATCCTCGTTTTGCCATAAATCCATCTAGATCATACTTTCTGACCTCTTTTCTTATGAACAGTAATATTAATCATTGTTTAACATATTTTGCCAAATTAGTGAAAGGAGAATTTCAATAAAATTAGGTAGGAAAATAATAGATTGAATGGAGCTAATTTAGTTGTTTTTTAATGAAATGACAGATAAGACATCTTTCCTCAATTAGTTCTGTTTCTTGGAATCATTCAGAGCAGTGTACTGGTGAAGCTGATGAGGGAATGTGTTCTCTTTCTGGGTCCACCAGGGGGTGTAGTTTTGAGGGCAAAAACTTTCCAGCGCCATGCCCCCCTCCAATCTCTCTCCATCCGGGAGATTTAACACTTTATTTTTATATTTCGTGGGGCAGGAAGAAACTAAAAGACAATCACTCCAGCAGAAGTTCTAAGAAACTCCTTTCATCACCCAGGGGATTTAGAGAAGGTGGCAGTTCCTCCCAGGTTACAAGTCCCCTTCTTCCACACCCCTTTGGACTCCATGTTTGGGTCCCTATCCATGAACACTCCCTTTGTGGAAGCTGCTTTCCTCTCCTGAATTCCGTCTGTCTAAATTCTCTCACTCAGTGTGAGAGTTTGCTGTTTCTCTCTCCTTCTGTTTCTATTTCGCTCTCTAAATAAATCACTTTCTACAAACACTTTTAAATGTGGCGTTTACTGTGCACTGCGCCGTGGTCCCTCTCTCATTCTTAAGAGGGCAAAAAACCAAAAACCTAAAAAAACTCCTCTCAGGAAAGCTAAGAACACCCTAAACCCCTAAACCCCAATATTACATAATGGCGAGCCAGCCAGGAGAGTACAGGCAGGAAAGGGGTACAGCCAGAAGAGGGGTACAGCCAGAAAAGAGGAACAGCCAGAGTAAAAAACTTCGAAAACATAAGTAAAAATGGCCCCATTATGTTTTGTCTCTTTAAAAACACCTTAAGGGGCCGCAGCCTTCTGTGGGAAACCAAAGCAGTGCTAAGCCATGGTGGGTACAAGCCAGCAGAAATTAAAAGCACAGTTTGTTTTTACCTCCCAATTTTCATTCTGCTTTCCCTCTCCTTCTCTATCCTTACAGCATGGCAGTGCCACTTACTTGACATGGTCCCATAGGTTGCTTTGTCTAGGGTAGATATAAGGTTGTATGACTTGCATATTATATGAAGTAATATGGAAGAAAAATGCTGTTGATTTTTAAAGTTATGCACTAAAAAATGGAAAGGGTTGCTTTAGCTTTACACTAGAATGTAGAAACCTACAAAGAACACGGTTTTCATTATAATGAGAAGTCTATAGAATACACAAAATCATAACTTGTTTTGAACCTATCACAGATATGTTCATAGGAACATGAACTAGCCTGAAATCTAAACAAAGAAACATAAACAGATGCCTCTTAGGAGATACAAGACACAAGCACCAGTAATTTGTAGCAGCACTGAAAGTGGGAAGATGGGGTCTCAATATGAGCAGGCAAGAAGAATTTAGGAAAAAGATAAATGAATTGCTGAAGAATGAGTGCAGGCCTAGGTGGCAGTATAGAGCCTTGGGAGCCACAGACCGCCAGGAAGGAATTCACATCCAGTTGTAGGTTCTCCCATGTGAAAAAGACTGAGAGCAGAGGGAGAGATTTGAGATTCTTCCTTTCCATGGAGAGCCTGGATGGAAATGGCCAGTACTAGAAGAAAAGCATGAAGCTCCATCAGGTTTCCTCTCCTCCAAGGAACAAAAAGCCTCAGAGCCCAGGGAAAGGACAGCAAAGGCTTGTTGCCAGCTAGAGTACAGGGATAACACTCTGCCTGAGAAATATGTATTGCCAAATACAAAAAACCTAGTTGGAGATTTTCCACTGCTGGGAGAGGAGCCGAGTTATCGAGGAAGCACATTCTTAAGAACAAAGGAAAAGATTCTGCCTCAGTCTAAGGATGAACCTGGGTGAAAGAGACCACCCTGTTCCCTGCTCTCAGGCTACTAGGTGCTAAGTAATAAACCACACCTGGTAATAGAGTGAGGATGCAGCATCTCCGAAACTCGGAAACACAGGAAACAAGGTGCCAGATATTCAGAAAAGCCTTTCAGCAAACTGACCCTTATTAAAAGCACAGGGTAATTTCAGAGTAATTTGAAACCAGTGGTAAGCAAAGACCAATAGAAGTGAATCCATCTCAACTCCTGATTGAATTGACTCATCTCCCCCACACTAAAGAGCAAACGTGCCTGTTTTCAGAAATAAATACTGTTTACCCCAGAATCTACATCTCAACAAATGACTCTAACAATCAATCAGATATCATAATACACGCATGCAAAAGTGAGAAATAACAACACACTGTCAAGAGACAAACCAATCAATAAGATTAGAATCAGATATGACTCAGGCATCCAGACTACAAGAAAGCGATTATAAAATAACTATGACTGATATGTTAAATGCTCTAGTTGAAAAAGGTGGGCAACCATACACTATCAGGAAATGTTAGCAGAGATGAAAATAAGTTGTCCTGTTGGGAATAGAAAAGTTTACAGACAAAGAGTGTTATTGTCCGGCTCATCATTACTCAACAAAGAACCCATGAACTTGAAGATCTGTCATAAAAGCTTCTCAAATTAAAGCAACACAAAGTGAAAAAAAAACAGTAAAAAAGGAGAATATAGCACTGAAGATCTATCAGAATGACTAATCTGTCTGTGACTGGGCTCTGAGAAAAAGATTCAAGACAGAATAAATAATTGAAGAAGCCATGACCAGGAATTTTTCAAAAATAAAGCAAGACACCAAACCATGACAAAAGAAGCTCAAATAACACAAAGTAGGAGAAATGCACCTCTTACCACCAACCTCCCCAATCCAGATACTTAGAACCTGCATTTTCAAACTGATGAAAACGAAGAATAACTAAAGTTCATCATCACTGGTCATTAGAGAAATGCAAATCAAAACCGCATTGAGATAACATCTCACGCCAGTTAGAATGGTCATCATTAAACAATCTGGAGACAACAGATACAAGATATGATGCAGAGAAATAGGAAGACTCTTACACTGTTGGTGGGAGTGCAAATTAGTGCAATCATTGTGGAAGACAGAGTGGCAATTCCTCAAGGTTCTAGAACTAGAAATACCATTTGACCCAGCAATCCCATTCCTGGGTATATACCCAAGGATTATTAATCATTCTGTTATAAAGACACGTGCACACATATGCTCATAGCAGCAATGTTTACAATAGCAAGGACCTGGAACCAACCCAAATGCCCATCAATGATATACTGGATAAAGAAAATGTGGCACATATACAACATGGTATACTATGCAGCCATAAAAAAGGGTGAGTTTTTGTCCTTTGCAGTGACATGGATGAAACTAGAAACCATCTTTCTCAGCAAACTGGCTCATGAACAGAAAACCAAACGCTGCATGTTCTCCCTCATAAGTAGGTGTCAAACAATTAGAACACATGGACACAGGGAGGTGAACGTCACACACCTGGGCCTGTTGAGGGTTAGGGGGAGCTAAGGGAGGGATAGCAGGGGATGGGGAGATTGGGGAGGGATAACATTAAGAGAAATACCTAATGTAGATGACAGCGGGGATGGATGCAGCGAACTACCATGGCAAGTGTATATCTATGTGAAACTCCTGCACAATCTGTATATGTGCCCTAGAACCTAAAGTATACTAAAAAATCGCAAATATTTTTTCAAATGTACTTTTGACAGTGCCTGGAACTGGTGCTCAAGTATTTGTTGAATTATAAATGAATATCTTATCTATTCCAAAACTTATATTCTAAGTTAGATTTAAATTACATTTAAATATTGCAGAATTACATGGAAGTCTATTATTTCAACCAGTTACCATTTGTCTGCATGCGTTTTCCCCCAAAGAAATCACCTGTAATTAATTAGTTTCTTTATGCTATGGATATATTTTGTATTTATTTCAATGTTGTATAATATTTCTATTTTCTACAAATTTTGTCGGTTTTCGATGTATAGGAAATATAATTCAGATACACATGAAGAAAATGTGCTTTAGAACAATTCTGTAGTTACAAAATGTAATGCATTTGAATGGAATCTGGAAATTATAGTTTCAGTTCTCCCTACCTGATTTTGATGCATTTGGAATGTATAGGTAACTTGTTGAATATCTACTCTCCCAGATAAAATATTTGGTTCTTTTTATCCTTCTTTCTCTAGTCTACTTTTCTTCAGACAACAAAAACAATATATTTTCAAGCTACTCTTATTATTACATAGAAAAGAATAATCTTTCTGCATGATTTCAGTGTAAGATAATAGCTAGTATCTTACTGTATCTTCCAACGATGTAAATCATAGAAAACAAGACAGTTCATTTTATTTCTATTTGTAAATTTGGTTTGCTTTATTACTTTTTCAAATGTTTAATTTCATCATAGTCATAGCACACTGTCTAATCAAAATTTATTTTTCTTTTGAAATTTATGACAAAAAGACAAAATTACAATGAAAATATTGTGCCATGATTAATAAGTTTCATGCAACCACTATGGAATCACATACGTAAAAAAAGTCCTGGTACACGTATCTATGCAATGATTCCATTACATTCAAATCATTGTTATCATTTAGAGTCATTAGAGTAGGAAGAAAGTATCTGAAATTATTAATTACTCTAGATTATGCATATAGTGTATCATTTATGATATATTGGCCTGGTCGCGTGTAAAACATATCAACTAAGAACTAGTAATTCAGTGGCATCATAACTTAAGCTAAGTTTATATCACTTGCCAACTTTTGCTGCTCTGATTATAATAGCATAAAATAATTTATTTTATGTGACTCAAATCATTTACATAAACATACCAATTTCATATTTTTTGCTATAATACACCATTGCTTATATTCATATAGTAGTTCAGTGTCTCAAAGTCCTTATTTCTTTCATCAGGGTTACAGCAATCAGAGTTTAGTAAAAACTATGAGCCTGTAAAATGTAGTTACTGTTTTCTAGCCTAATTATTTTGTCACCTCTAAACCCACATTATGTCATGGGAATGATAAATTGTGTGGATGGAATTTGAATTTATAGTGCAGTGTTATTGGTAAACTAGAATAAAGTAAAGTATCCATTACCATATCATCAATTACCTGACAACTAAGTGATATATTAGCCAACAGACAAAAAGAATCCGACTCAATTTTCTGTATTTCTGGCAATTATTTCAATTTTTCCAGAAATAAATTAATGTAAAGGGGAAATTGCATTGTTAATATGTACGTGATAAAATGATGTGTTAATGTCATGAATTCATGTATGAAATCTAGATGAATTTTTATTTATTTGAAAATCATAAGATTTGTTTATTTTATCATAAACTAAGATGATACAAACCTAAAAATAGAATGCTTCTGATCAGTTACATATTTAAAAGGAAGGCATTCAAAAAAATGTTAAATATTTCCTTGGACTCTCTTTCAAACATCACCCCAAGAGAATAAACTCAGAATATAAATGAAAACTCATTCTACTAATGTCAGCTAGTACCTTTGTTTACAGTCTTTATTTTTATTTTAGTGATCATTCATCCATTATAGTAAAGGTGATGTTTTAGTTAAAGTAAAATCATCAGTCACATTAATAGTGATTTTCAAAGTTAATTATTTATAGTTATCTCTATTTTCATAGAAACTGTTATTAAAAAAATAGACTAAATGATAAATAATCTCATAAAATGCTAAATTTTAAATAAGGACTTGAAGCTTTGTTTAGTGAATCTGACCACAATTTTTTTATTTCTCTTTTTCTTTTTTTTTTTTTTTTGTTATGCTTAAAATAATTGGTTCTTCTAAAACACAACTATCTAACAAGAAATAGTGGTTTGTGCAGGAACATTTCCAGCACCCCTTGTGTAACCTATTTGCTGGTGAGCACACTAACTTTTAATGATTACAAAATACAAGTCACTAAAAATAATCCTTAGAGGGATATATACATTTTATAAAGCAAGTCATGGCAAATCAATCACACATATTTATTAGATAGATGTAATATCCTCAGGTTGTGGAAAACAGAAAGATAAAATATCTTAGTTCATTCTGGCTGCTATAACAACATACCACAGACTGGATGGGTGATGAAAACAGAAATTAATTTCTTAGTTCTAAAGGCCAAAATTCTGAAATCAGGGTGCCAGGATGATTGGGTTCAGGTGAGGACCCTCTTCGGGGTTGCTGACTTTCAACTTGATGTGTACTCATATGGTAGAAAAGACTACTAGATTGCTCTCTGGAATCTAATTTATAAGGGCACTAATTCTATTTATGGGGGCTCTACTCTCATGACCTAACTACCTTCTGAAGTCCCCACCTCCTAACACTATCACACTGAGTTGTTAGGATTTCAACACATTAATTTTGGGGAAACACTAGCCCTCAGTCCGTTGTATATAATATCCACTCATTTTAACAGAAATGTTTACAGATTACTGTATCTTTGTATCTAAGAAAAGAATACTAGCTAGAAAATAAGTATTACAGACTCTATTTGGCTGAATGGCTCCACAAATTATATTAATTTTAAAGTATTTTATCTTTCTATCCATATAATTATGACAAGTGAAAAAAAATGAAAAAACATCACATTTAGCTATAAAACATTATACAAAGTGTCTTAGTGTTTAGGCTTATATCAGTCTATTAGCAGTTCTTATAAATATCAAAATATGTTTAATTTTCAGATGTCACAAATCTGAGATGAATAATTCATGTAATATATGTAATCAAATATAATTCTTGATATTAATGATAATTTATAGAATTTAGTTTCATAAAATAAATTGCTAGAAAACATGAATAATTGACTACAAATGCTTTATAGATCAACTTAAAAGTAAAAGAAATCTTGGGGCTGTATTCATGAAAACAGAGTTTACAGATCCAGGAAAGTAGTATTATAATTTTACTCGTCTCTGTAATAACCAAATTCAAGAGTTTCTGCTTGGTATGAATATGTTACATAAACAGATAAATTTTAGTATATTTCCAGCTCAGGTGACTAGGGTGATGAACTATCTGGTTAGCAGATTGTTTGCAGAATTGTTCAAGAAAAGTTGAAAGTCTTCCAGAGAGAGGAAAGAATGAAGTTATAAGCTGATTTTGGATACTTGAATTTCAAATATGCAGATGAAGAATTCTATAAACTCAAGGTTTTCCAGAATAATCAAAATAAACGATTGGTTCAAAGAGGTTTTTCATGATCCACCACACCAAATAATTCACTCTTCTTATTTTTTGTCATGAAAATCTATGATTTTTCCTCACAGAATGTATAATTATTTGTAATTATGTGTCATATATGGGTATGAGAAGTTAAATTTTATTTTAACTGGTGGCTCTAGCATTAGCATAGGCAGTGGTTTGGCTTGGTTTGGTTTGGTGAGGAGGAGGGAAAGAGCTAAGCCAGGTGATCCTAAGGACCTGACTGGAACTCATCTCGAAAGAAGACTGACACATTACTCTTCACTGATCAAGGAAAGGAATTTGCTTTGGCAACCAAGGGAGGGTAGGGGAAGACTGAAAGATGATGACAGAAGACAAAGACCTGATATGTGAAGGGTCAGCGAGAAAGACCAATAGCAGCAGACAAAAGGATTTGAATATGATACGTGTGAAATCTCATTTCATAAAAAATAGTATACTATATGGTGAGAGTGACCCAACATAAAACACATTAACATGTATTAATTTTAATACAAACTTTTTAAAATTAGTTTTGAAAGTATTGCCAAGAAAATAGCAAGACCACAGGAGTTATGCATAAGTTACATAAGGCAAGAACACAGAAATCACAAAGGTAAGTTGGAAGGAAGATGTATTCTCTCTAGGAGTATCTGCCATTATCTAGCATTCAAAAGATTGTATGTTAAGGACCCGCTGATCAGGGGATGAGACACAATTGCAGAGGCCTGAGCCAAATGTGAGATGGGACAAAAATCCCTGCCTGAATTCTTCAAGACCCCTCAAAGGAGAACTTTAGTGGCTGAAATGGGCAAAGCAAAAACAAACAAGCATTGCAATTAGATAGGGTTGGTTTGACCTCTGACTTTGATGAAGAAAAACAACACAAAACAGAAACATCTCTCATGAAAATTGCCAGCTGTAAATTAACAATCACTTGAGCAAGAAGTGATTTACCTGCGTGAACTAAAAAATCCAAGGAGAAACCTGCAACACTATAATTTTAAAATGTAATTTTGGGACTCAAGATGGCCCTGTGAGAACAACCCAGGATTGGAGTTCTCGTGTCTGCAGAGAGGTGAGTCTGAGCTGCATTTCCAGACTGATCTTTGTTGCTCATGGAACGGGGAAATTCCCAAGTGAAGAGGAGACGCGGGACGCCAGGCAGATATTCCGCCTGGCGAAGCCGAAGCCGGCAGCCGGGGTGGCGGCGGCCAGCCCTACCCAGCGCTCCCCACAGGGCGCACTTGTCCGGGTGCCCCGTTGAACCGGCAACTAGAGACTTGAGAGGGCTGGACTTGAGACTGAGCTAGACTTGAACAGTGGGCCAGCCCAGGGGATTGCAGGAACAGAGCGTTAGGATTGGCCCAGTGGGACGAACAAAACCGCGATTTCAAACAAGCCCCGTGCAGACGGCCGGAGACGCTCTGAGGGGGAGGGGCGGCCACCATTACCGAGGTAACCCGCCCCAACTGAGATACACACCCATTGCTGACGCAGCCAGCCGTTGCCAAGGCAACCCGTCCCTACTGAGATACACGCCCACTGCTGACGCAGCCAGCCATCGCCGAGGCTAACCACTACAACAGAGAGACTCCGCCGCAGGGCGTGGCGGAGAACAGCAGAACAGCGGAGCCAGGGCGAGCCTCACAACAGCAGGGCGGAGCCTCGGCAGGCAAACAGTGGCTAGTCTGCGTCCTAGCTGGGCAGGACCTCAACGGACATCCAAAAATAAAGCCCAAACCCCTCAACACAGCATTCGAGAAAAAAAAAGGGTTTTTTTAATGAGCTCTGTTGCAGCAGAATCAAACATAGCAGCCTAACAGCCCTGAATGAACAACAGAGCTCACAGCTCAGCAATTAAACCCCTATAAAGTACAAACTGTCTCCTCAAGCAGCTCCCTGACCCCTCTATATCCAAAAGACTGACATTAGGCAGGCACCATCCTGGGACAAAGATAGCAGAAAAAGAAACTGGTAGCATCCCTCGCTGTGCCACATCTGCTAGAGGTGCACCCCAGACAAGCAGGGTCTGGAGCGGACCTCAGCACTCGTACAGCGAAGGGGCTAGACTGGTAGAAGGAAAACCAAGCAACAGAAATACTTCATCATCAACATTCAGGGTGTCCACTCAGAGACCCAATCGAAAAGTCAGCAACTACGCAGACGACCAGCGGACAAATCCGCAAAGATGGGAAGAAACCAGCGCAAAAAGGAGGAAAACACGCGAAACCAGAACACCTCGCCTCCTAGAAAGGACCAAAACTCCTCACCAGCAAGGGAACAAAGCTGGACAGAGAATGACTGTGACGAAATGACGGAATTAGACTTCAGAAGATGGATAATGAGAAACTTTGGTGAGCTAAAAGATCATGTATTAAATCAATGCAAAGAAACTAAGAACCTTGAGAAAAGATTTGAAAAAAGATTTGAGGAAATGATAACAAGAATGGATAACTTAGAGAGGAATATGAATGAATTAAAGGAGCTGAGAAACACAATACGAGAACTTCGCGAAGCATGCACAAGTTTCAATAGCCAAATTGACCAAGCAGAAGAAAGAATATCTGAAGTCGAAGACCAACTCAATGAAATAAAATGAGAAACCAAGATTAGAGAAAAAAGCGCAAAAAGGAATGAACAAAGTCTCCAAGAAATGTGGGACTATGTGAAAAGACCTAACCTACGTTTGATAGGTGTACCAGAAGGGGACGAAGAGAATGAATCCAAGCTGGAAAATACTCTTCAGGACATCATCCAGGAAAATTTCCCCCACCTAGCAAGACAGGCCAACACTCAATTGCAGGAAATTCAGAGAACACCACAAAGATATTCCGCAAGAAGAGCAACCCCAAGGCACATAATCGTCAGATTCAATAGGGCTGAAATAAAGGAGAGAATACTAAGGGCAGCCAGAGAGAAAGGTCGGGTCACCCACAAAGGGAAGCCCATCAGACTCACAGCAGATCTCTCGGCAGAAACACTACAAGCCAGAAGAGAGTGGGGGCCAATATTCAACATTCTTAAAGAAAAGAACTTTCAACCCAGAATTTCATATCCAGCCAAATTGAGCTTCAGAAGTGAAGGAAAAATAAAATCCTTTGTGAACAAGCAAGTACTCAGAGATTTTGTCACCACCAGGCCTGCTTTACAAGAGCTCCTAAAAGAGGCACTACACATAGAAAGGATCAATCAGTACCAGCCATTCCAAAATCACACTGAATGCTAAAGAGCATCAACATAATGAAGAATCTACAACAACTAACAGGCAAAACAGCCACTTAGCATCAAAATGGCAGTATCAAATTCACACATAACAATATTAACCCTAAATGTAAATGAACTAAATGCACCAATCAAAAGACACAGACTGGCAAATTGGATAAAAAGCCAAAACCCATCAGTGTGCTGTATCCAGGAAACCCATCTCACATGCAAGGATACACAAAGGCTCAAAATAAAGGGATGGAGGAAGATTTACCAAGCAAATGGAAAGCAAAAAAAAGCAGGAGTTGCAATTCTCATCTCCGATAAAATAGACTTTAAAGCAACAAAGATCAAAAGAGACAAAGAAGGCCATTACATAATGGTAAAAGGATTGATACAACAAGAAGAGCTAACGATCCTAAACATATATGGACCCAATGCAGGAGCACCCAGATACATAAGACAAGTTCTTAAGGACTTACAAAAGGACTTAGACTCTCACACAATAATAGTGGGAGACTTTAACACTCCACTGTCAATACTAGACAGATCTACCAGACAAAAAATCAACAAGGATATCCAGGGCTTGAACTCAGACCTGGAGCAAGCAAACCTGATAGACATTTACAGAACTCTCCACCCCAAATCCACAGAATACACATTCTTCTCAGCACCACATCACACCTACTCTAAAATTGACCACATAATTGGAAATAAAGCACTGCTCAACAAATGGAAAACAACTGAAATCATAACAAACAGCCTCTCAGACCATAGTGCAATCAAGTTAGAACTCAGAATTCAGAAACAGACCCAGAACCGCACAGCTTCATGGAAACTGAACAACTGGCTCTTGAATGTTGACTGGCTAAACAACGAAATGAAGGCAGAAATAAAGAAGTTCTTCGAAACCAATGAGAACGAAGACACAACGTGCCAGAACCTCTGGGACACATTTAAAGCAGTCTCTAGAGGAAAGTATATAGCAATAAGTGCCATATGAGGAGAATGGAGAGATCCAAAATTGACACCCTATCGTCAAAATTGAAAGAGCTAGAGGACCAAGACCAAAAAAACTCAAAACCCAGCAGAAGACAAGAAATGACTAAGATCAGAGCTGAGCTGAAGGAGATTGAGACACGAAAAACCCTTCAAAAAATCAATAAATCCAAGAGCTGGTTTTTTGAAAAGATCAACAAAATAGACAGAGCACTAGCCATATTGATTAAAAATAAAAGAGAGAACAATCAAATAGATGCAATAAAAAATGATAAAGGGGAAATCACCACAGATTCCACAGAAATTCAAACCATCATCAGAGAATATTACAAACAACTCTATGCGCATAAACTAGTAAACCTGGAAGAAGTGGAAAAATTCCTGGATTCCTGTGTCCTCCCAAGCCTAAACCAGGAGGAAGCTGAAACTATGAATAGACCAATAACAAGGTCTGAAGTTGAGGCAGCAATTAAGAGCCTACCACACAAAAAAAAGCCCAGGTCCAGACGGGTTCACAGCCGAATTCTACCAGACACAGAAGGAAGAGCTGGCACCATTTCTTCTAAAACTATTTCAAACAATCCAAAAAGAGGGAATCCTTCCCAAATCATTTTATGAGACCAACATCATTCTGATACCAAAACCTGGCAGAGACCCAACAAGAAAAGAAAACTTCAGGCCAATATCCATGATGAACATAGATGCAAAAATCTTCAATAAAATATTGGCAAGCCGATTGCAACAGCAAATCCAAAAACTTATTCATCATGATCAAGTAGGATTCATCCCGGGGATGCAAGGCTGGTTCAACATACTCAAGTCTATAAACGTAATTCACCACATAAACAGAACCAAAAACAAAAACCACATGATTATCTCAATTGACGCAGAGAAGGCATTTGACAAAATTCAACAGCCCTTTATGCTAAAAACCCTCAATAAACTCGGTATGGATGGAACGTATCTCAAAGTAATAAAAGCTATTTATGACAAACCAACAGCCAATATCATACTGAATGGGCAAAAACTGGAAGCATTCCCTTTGAAATCTGGCACTAGACAAGGATGCCCTCTTTCACCACTCCTATTCAATATAGTACTGGAAGTTCTAGCCAGAGCAATCAGGCAAGAAAAAGAAATAAAGGGTATTCAAATAGGAAAGGTGGAAGCCAAATTGTCTCTATTTGCAGACGACATGATAGTATACCTACAAGACCCCATCGCCTCAGCCCAAAAACTCCTGAAACTGATAAGCAACTTCAGCAAAGTCTCAGGATATAAAATCAATGTGCAAAAATCACAAGCATTCGTCTACACCAATAACAGACTTAAAGAAAGCCAAATCAAGAGCGAACTGCCATTCGCAATTGCTACAAAAAGAATAAAATACCTTGGAATACAACTCACAAGGAACGTAAGGGACCTCTTCAAGGAGAACTACAAACCACTGCTCAACGAAATCAGAGAGGACACAAACAGATGGAGAAACATTCCATGTTCATGGTTAGGAAGAATAAATATCGTGAAAATGGCTATACTGCCCAAAGTAATTTACAGAATCAACGCTATCCCCATCAAGCTACCATTGACTTTCTTCACAGAACTGGAAAAAACCACCATGAACTTCATATGGAACCAAAAGAGAGCCCGCATAGCCAAGTCAATTCTAAGCAAAAAGAACACAGCAGGGGGCATCACACTACCGGATTTCAAACTATACTACAAGGCTACAGTAATCAAAACAGCATGGTACTGGTACCAAAACAGAGATATAGACCAATGGAACAGAACAGAGGCACCGGAGGCAACACAACATACATACAACTATACAATCTTTGATAAACCTGACAAAAACAAGCAATGGGGAAAGGATTCCATGTTTAACAAATGGTGTTGGGAAAACTGGCTAGCCATGTGCAGAAAGCAGAAACTGGACCCCTTCCTGACACCGTACACTAAAATTAACTCCAGATGGATTAAAGACTTAAACATAAGACCTGGCACCATAAAAACCCTAGAAGAAAATCTAGGCAAAACTATCCAGGACATAGGAGTAGGCAAGGACTTCATGAACAAAACACCAAAAGCATTGCAACAAAAGCCAAAATAGACAAATGGGACCTAATGAAACTCCACAGCTTCTGCACGGCAAAAGAAACAGTCACTAGAGTGGATCGGCAACCAACAGAATGGGAAAAAATTTTTGCAGTTTACCCATCTGACAAAGGGCTGATATCCAGAATTTACAAAGAACTCAAACAGATTTACAGGAAAAAAACAAACAAGCCCATTCAAAAGTGGGCAAAGGATATGAACAGATACTTTACGAAAGAAGACATATATGAGGCCAACAATCATATGAAAAAATGCTCATCGTCACTGATCATCAGAGAGATGCAAATCAAAACCACATTTAGATACCATCTCACGCCAGTTAGAATGGCGATCATTAAAAAATCTGGAGACAACAGATGCTGCAGAGGATGTGGAGAAAAAGGAACACTTTTACACTGTTGGTGGGAGTGTAAATTAGTTCAACCATTGTGGAAGACGGTGTGGCGTTTCCTCAAGGCCGTAGAAATAGAAATTCCATTTGACCCAGCAATCCCATTACTGGGTATATATCCAAAAGACTATAAATCCTTCTACTATAAGGACACACGTACACGAATGTTCATTGCAGCACTGTTTACAATAGCAAAGACCTGGAATCAACCCAAATGCCCATTGATAATAGACTGGATTAGAAAAATGTGGCACATATACACCATGGAATATTATGCAGCAATCAGAAATGATGAGTTCGTGTCATTTGTAGGGACATGGATGAATCTCGAGAACATCATCCTCAGCAAACTGACACAAGAACAGAAAATGAAACACTGCATATTCTCACACATAGGTGGGTGATGAAAAATGAGAACACATGGACACAGAAAGGGGAGTACTAAACACTGGGGTCTATTGGGGGGAAAAGGGGAGGGCCAGTGGGAGGGGGAGTTGGGGAGGGATAGCCTGGGGAGAAAAGCCAAATGTGGGTGAAGGGGAGAAGAAAAGAAAGCACACTGCCATGTGTGTACCTACGCAACTGTCTTGCATGCTCTGCTCATGTACCCCAAAACCTATAATCCAATAAAAAATTAAAAAAAAATGTAATTTTGACATTTTTAAATTATTCGACCAAATATATAATATACATCTCCTTTTATATGTACATTATTTCCAATTACATTTTAGTGATAACCAATGAACACCTACACACACCCACTCAGGCAGACATTATCCACACACATACAGAGCAGAGGCTGCTGAGCGAGGGACGCTTTGGTATCACCCAGCTCTGCCCCAGTTCTTTCCGAAACGTTAGTCAAGTTCAAAATAAGAAGACAACTCTGTAAATGACACTACATTTGAAGTAATTTTCCAAAGTGCACTGTAAAATTATCCTATGTCTTTCTTAAAATTCCACTTTAGAATCTTTCTCAAATAAAGAGGTCCTTTGTGAGTTTTATTTTTCTGTAAGTGAGAAGTAAGGAAAAGTGTTACTGTCCCATCTGCATCATTTACTGCAGAGTAGTAGGAGAGAAGGTAGGAGCTCAGTTCTAGGGACAAAATACTACAAAGGCATCCACAATGTACACCAATCTAGGGGGAGATTCTAGACATCACCCTTGGGGCATGGAATGAGATTCCAGCTTAGTCCATCTCAAGGAACTTGGAGCCCCAGTTGACATCTGGGTTAGTTATTTTTCCGAATGTTTTGTTTAATGCCTTCCTCTTCCTCTAAATTGTAAGCTCTGTGAAGGCAAAAACTATGTGTGATCTGTTCACACCAGTATAGACAATGCCTTTTACTGTCCCCAGAAAATACTTAACAAAAGATCAAAGACCAGGGGTAGAAAAGGGTAAAAGAAGGCAATTTCTAGCCATTAGACCTGCCCTGAGATGCTAGCCACTGCTTCGAAAAAAACAGCAGGTACCTCCTTGCTAGTATTTCCAAGAAAAAAATTAATAAATATTTCTCAGGAATATTACAGAAGAAATTGTTTATTTGAAGTGATAGATCTTTATTCTTACGTTTTCTGACACAAATTAAGAAAATCTTTAATAATGAAATATTCTTTCCTGTCTGATCTTCCATGGATCCCCTCGTTAAGGGAGAGACAGCAGGTGAACTAAGTCACCCTTCATAAAAAGAGACATTTGCAAGTAGTGGGAGATATAGGAGAAACAACACCATAATTAGAGGAGAAAATTATAAGAGCGTGGTCCCCATGGTGGTGTATCTCTTGAGAAAAACTCTACTAGAGGACCTCTAAAATTTCCAGCACCTCCAAAATTCTGAATGTAACAGAGACAATTTTTTAATGTTAAAAAAATAATAAAACCTAAAACATTTTTTCTTTAAGTTGTAGAACAGTTTTCTCAATTTGCCTGACATGAAGAAAATCAGCCTTTTCAGGAAGGTGAGCAACTCTGGCTAAAGTTGAATAGAAACTGTTCTAACTAATTACTTTTGCATAGCACAATAATGGCCTCTATTGAAAACCACAAGTGATTTACTGTCTGGTCTTATGGTCAAGAGTATTTTTATTTATTTATTTATTTATTTATTTACTTACTTACTTACTTATTTATTTTGAAGATGGAGTGTTGCTCTGTTGCCCAATGGTGCCATCTCGGCTTATTGCAACCTCGGCCTCCTGGCTTTAAATGATTCTCCTGCCTCATCCTCCAGAGTAGCTGGGACCACAGGCCCACATCTCCACACCTGGCTAATTTTTGTGTTTTAGTAGAGATGGGGTTTCACCTTGTTGCCCAGGCTGGTCTCAAACTCCTGAGCTCACACAATCCACCCGCCACGGCCTCCCAAAGTGCTAGGATTACAGGTATGAGCCACCATGCCCGGTATTGTTTTTAGAAGAAACTCTATGGGTTTAGTGGTGAATCATAACTATAGCTTCCATAAGTTACTTCTGTTTCCTATAGGATTTCTGTGTGCTGTCTCGTTCTGCCATTTCTCTTTCAATTCCTTTGTCTCTTGGGACTTCATCGTAGGGGCTGTATTGATAGTCCTTCCCCGGCCCTGCAGGCTGGGGACACTTAAGGCATTTCTAGGAATACCCTTTTATATTATCTCTTTTTGAAATTGCTAAGCTCTCATCTTTGACACAGTCATCTCAAATTTCTGTGCTTTGCTCTTTCCCAGTGTTACTAGCTTTTGCTCCTTCATCACATTTAACCTAGTTTTCTCAAGCTAGTAACCCTCTGTCTTTTTCTTACATTTTCCATCCTTGACTTGACATTTCAGAACGTGCACTTTTGCTTTCCTAACAATAGGTGCTGTTGATATGTGATGCAAATAAAGAGTGTCTTTTTATCACATCAAAGTGCGATTTTTTTCTGGTCATACTTTCCCCAGTCCATTTCAATGTAAAGTGCGTGCTGATGACACGTTGTCTACTTTCTAATGGCAAACTATAGTGAACTCAAAAGTAAAGCTTTACAGATAGCACAGAAGGAGGTATTTTTAGATACCCATAAAAATTCCCAAAATGTCATTGGTGTTACTCAATGATACAGAGAAAAATTATACTTTGCTACTAGCATTTAGTGATTTGGAAGTAAACATCCTCAAATGATTAATAAATATCACTATATTTTTATTACACACATATATGCACTCAGAAGAGGCTTGGTAAATAATTTTATAATATATGATTTTTAAAAATATTTAAGTAAAGACACTTAGATGTGTTTGTGTGACATTCTAATCAGCCTTTAAAAAGCTAAAACAGAATTACAAACATATTTATGAATTTGCCATAGTTCAAGACCTAGAGACTTGTATGCTAACAATAATATAGTTTTCTTGCTTTTTAAAATTAAAATGTGACAAAACTGAGGAGCAGACATTGTTACTAAACTTAGATTCTGTTATTTAAAAAATTGCATTAGAATTTTGATACTTTTGGAAATAAAAGTGATTTATAATTTGGGACTTTTTACAATTCATGCAAAAATTTCTTGTAATATTGTTTAATTTATTCCCAAGAGAGTTCAAGGCAGTGAATAAAATTGATTGTATTCATAATTTATTTTACCATAATTCACATAGCTAAAATGACAGTATTTATAACATTAAAAACAAAAACAGAATAAATATTTGGTTTACAACTTTTATATCACAAGTAAACAAATAAAAATCTAAATAACATATATTTAAACAATCTGCACAGGACTAGAATTTCAACACTTTAAATGCAATAACTCAATTTTTATTGTTTAAATAGCTATAGGAAGAAATATTTTTCATTACAATACTGCTTGTATGCTTTTTCATTTATCAAATCCCTAAAAGTATATGGTTGTAGCTGTGCATAAAGAGCAAGTGTTCTAGAGCAAATGAATACATTTGATTGTTAAATGTACAGAATTGCAATTAGGGAACTGTATTCAGTCTGCACTTGCTCTTCTCTGTATTTTAATACAGTGAACTGCTACAATTTTGTCTTTGGCAAAACTATATGAATTTAATTATTTCAATGATTTCTTATTTACCTCATAAACTGGAAAATTTAATAAAAGCCTGATATAACATTCCAGATCTTGTATTATAGTTTAAGACAGTTTTAGAGTGATGTTCTGGAAACTAACAAAAACTTGAATTCTGTGGACATAGTCTAACTTCACAGCCAAGGGCAGAAAGGACGTATAATTCTTTCCAGTGAACTCTGCACACCCTAGTAATAATCTATTACTGTCAATTTGAGGTTGACTGAATATCAGACAACGTTAGTGCAAACTCCATCTTTCACTCCTAAAGCTATCCTTCTGTTGATTTCAGCTGCATCAAGGATTACAATAAAAATTGAAGCACTCATAAGTAATACCTCTTCAGGCAAGAAAATGTGAACTGTCCTTCTGGGAATATTTAATGTCAAAATCTAATACAATGCTTCTCATCTTCTTTGACTATGACTAAACTTATATGCTGAGTGGACTGACCACTTGCTGTTACACCTGCTTTGTGGTAACTCGCACACAAAAAAAGGTGCCATGGAACAAAAGTGATCATTTTCAAGTTTCTTCTAGTAGTAAAATTCAGTTCAAGATTCAACATTTAATTTTAAAATGGGTTATGATCTCATTGCTACAGGATCAGACAACTGAGTGGAAAGATAAAATATAATTGGCAGTTTGAAAGGCAGTATATTTTCACATCTCTGTCAAAACTCTAACAAAACAAAAAGAAAGAAAAATAGATTTTGAGAAATCATTAACTGGCACAGACAATAAGAGATAAATTAAGCAAAGTGATCATATCTTCGCTTCCTTGATGGCATCAGCTCCTAGAACACTACTTCCTGGCACCAGCACAGATCTCATGGGACTGACTTTAAAAGTCTCAGACACCAGTATCATTAAAATATCTGGAGACAACAGATGCTGGAGAGGATGTGGAGAGATAGGAACACTTTTACACTGTTGGTGGGAGTGTAAATTAGTTCAACCATTTTGGAAGACAGTGTGGCGATTTCTCAAGGATCTAGAAATAGAAATTCCATTTGACCCAGCAATCCCGTTACTGGGTATGTACCCAAAGAACTATAAATCATTCTACTGTAAAGACACATGCACACGTATGTTCATTGCAGCACTGTTTACAATAGCAAAGACCTGGAACCAACCCAAATGCCCATCAGTGATAGACTGGACAAGGAAAATGTGGTACATATACACCATGGAATACTAGGCAGCCATAAAAAAATGATGAGTTTGTGTCATTTGTAGGGACTTGGATGAATCTGGAAACCATCATTCTCAGCAAACTGACACAAGAACAGAAAGCCAAACACCGCATGTTCTTACTCATAGGTGGGTGTTGAACAAGAAGAACACATGGACTCAGGGAGAGGAACATCACACACTGGGGGCATTGTGGGGGTGGGTAGGGGAGAGAAAGTGGGGGGTGGGGAAGGATAACATGGGGAGAAATGCCAGATATAGTATGCACCTAAAGTAAAATAAATAAGTTACAAAAAGAAGTCTCAACAATCAAGAGTTATTCAAGGTGAGTCTAAGAGGAAGAAACAGAAAATCAAATGCTGCCTGTGGAAGTGGTGCACTCTCCCAGTAGGCAGGGGACATATATTTGCCAGGAGCATCCGCAAGGAAAACTATTCACATATTTCTAAAATTTGCTAGAGCATGACAACTTCCACAGTGATAGAAACAGAACTTTTCATGCTACTTATTTAAATACACAATGTTAAGTATGAAAAAAAGAAAAAAGAAACAGATGGCTCCATTTTTGATATGAAGGTAAAAGTATCATCTTGCAAATTTAGATTCAGTCTTTTGTGGCATTCAGATGGGAACTCTTAGTAAGATTCTTAGTAAGGCTTATTCTAGCTAGCCTGCCACATATAAGTGTTAGCACGGAAACGTTACTGATCTTGCTTGGGTTTCTGTTTTTATGTGTTGTTAAAAAGTTAGAAAGTTTGGATTGATAAACTTTGTGTTCTTTCTTCAATAAAACTATCCGACTTCATGTTCATTCATATTTGTATTATCCAAAGAGAAAAGAGAATACAATCATGGCAGTTTCAAAAAGGAATTCTTTGATCCCTATAGATTTATTTTTAAATTTATGTTGCTTTATTTTAGTAGAGATGAGATCTTGCCATGTTTCTTGATCTGGTCTTGAACTCAAGCAATCCTCCATCCTCAGCCTCCCAAAGTGTTGGAGTTTCAGGCATGAGTTGCCATGCCCAAACTCCATTTTTCGTTTAGATCAAATTATGACAGATATTATGGATAACCTTGCTTCACACTCATTCACATCTTTTCTAGCTTTTTTTCTGTACTATTAAGTTGAGAAAGCAAATACACACCTTCTATACTCCCTTGCAGGTAGTGCACTATGTGAGATTAAGTTTTACAAAATGGGAACGCCAAAGGAAGGCTTGGATACCAACACGAGCGATCTGAGGCCGTGACTGGGAGATGGAAGTCAGAAACTTCTGGAAGCATAGTGATAGAAGTATTTGGTTATTCTAAGACCACCGTGATTGAGATTGAGTTCTTAGCATCCATTTTCTAGCACCACTGGGACTAAGCGGCAGTGATTTTTCAGCAGAATGGATTCTTAAGATGGTGGATGATGTTCTTTGGTGTATCGCCTTGCTGGTTCTCTGCCTCTTCAGGCTATTACCTAAGCTTCCCCATATTCATGAGGTCTTCCTGTCGAAATCAGTTTCCATTGCCTTCAGCAAGATTCCCATAAAGCACTCGGAAAGGTAAGAGGTGGTTTATTTCGGAATCGTTACAGATGATGTAATATATGGTGGTTGCTTGAGTTTTTGGTTTGCGATTTGTTGGTCTGCCTGGTTTTATGTGGTAGTCTAGAAGGATTTTAAAATTTCCACTGCTGTCATTTTTCCTTAATTCTCTACAAATTATTCACGGTCATACGAAAACCTAGTATGACATTGTAGCTAGAAAAGATGAACACATTTGGAAGCTCAGGAACTGACATCTACGTGGGTCATTGAGACATAAGGGTTACAGAGATTGCCTCCCACTTCTCAACAAGTAAATGTCTCCTTTCCTTCAATCATTCATTTTGACATGACTTGCAAAAAGTTTTCAAGAATGGGACACCAAACATCTATATAGTGTTAAGGCATAATCTTTAGTTTCTACAGAGGAACTAAACATTCTTGTGATTAACTTCTCTGGCTATGGTTTTAAGTTATTATTAGCTTCTTGCTTATCAAGTTGCTCACTGACTTTTTAAGGCTAACTAATCCAGGTGCTTGGATTTTCCCTTGAAAGAATTCATTTATTCTTAAAGTTTCATATCTGGGAATACAGGGTTCCACAGGTCTCAAAAAATTGTCCCAGCTCCCTCTGAATAGCATTCATTCAAGTTTCTCCAATGCTAATATTTCACCACATTCTTTCCTCCCACTTTCTTCCTCCCTCCTTTTATATATGCATGCAGGTATGAGTACATGTGTGTACATTTGTGTGTGTGTGTGTGTATATATATATATATATATAGCTCTTAATGATTTATAAATTTTGTCTATATGAGGTATGACATTCCATTACTCTTAAACAAGTCAGCGATGCCTTTACAATATATGTTTTCCTTCTGGTCCAGGATCTGATACAGATTCACTTATTACATGTGGTGCTATTCCTGTTTATTCTGCTTTAATATGAAATAGTTCCAGTTTTTCCTTTATTTAATATTGACTTAAAACACAGATTAGCTCTTTCATAGAATGCACTGAAATTTGTTTTTTCTGATTTTTTTCTCATAATTAGATGCAGGTTATTTATTTTTGACTGTAATACCACAGACACGATGCCATGGTTTTCTCATTGGATGGCATCAAGGGGCACATAATTTCTATTTTCCTCGTGGCTGTTGTTAGCTTTAATCATGTAGGAAAGGTAGTTTCTCACAGGTTTCTCCATTATAAATTTATTGCTTCCTCCTTTGTAATGAATACGTGCCTTGAGGGAGATAATTCTACCCACTAGTATTAGCATCCCTTGATGATTCTCATGGGCTGATTATTCCTATGATGGCTACTAAATGGTGATTTTCTAATTTCCTCATTCATTCTAAATTTATGAGTTGGCATTCTCCTGTAAGGAAAAGCTTTTTCTTCATTTGTTTTTTATTCTTTTGCCATATCTCTGTGTGTGTATATATGCATATCTGCATCTCTATATTGATCCATTAACATAGCTATCTGTATAGCTATCTCAAACCATGTATTTATCCAAATACCTCTAATTCCAGCCAAACTCGAGAGGACTCATTCTAGCTTTTCTCCATCTCATTTTTTATTATTTATTTATGTATTTATTTTGAGACCAAGTCTCCAAGGCTGGAGTGCAATGGGTGAGAACTCAGCTCACTGCAACCTCCGCCTCCCAGCTTCAAATGATTCTCCTGCGTCAGCCTCCCAAGTAGCTGGGACTATAGGTGTGCACCACCACTCAGGGGCTAATTATTTTGTATTTTAGTGGAGACAGGGTTTTATCATGTTGCCCAGGCTGGTCGTGAACTCCTGAGCTCAGGCAATCCGCCCACCCCAGCCTCCCAAAGTGCTGGGATTACAGGTGTGAGCCACCATGCCCAGCATTCGCCATGTCATATTTTTACCTGATTCCCTGGCAATGGAGAATCCTTGATCTCATTACTCTCACACTGTGCACTTAAGTGCTCATACTCCCTTATGTAACCAAACTCCTGATCACAAAAGCTGCCTCCTGAATCTGGACAACCTTCTCAAAACCATGCCCACTGGCCTCAGACACCTCCTACCTCCTCACCCCAGATCCCTCCACTTTGGCCCCATCAGGCCTGCTGGCCTGCTAAGCTTCAGCTGCCTTCTCCATTCTGATTACTTCAGCCATGCATATCCTCTCTCCCTCCTCAGCCCCTCATCACTTTCTCTGGTCTGCTGTAGGCTTCTTCTCTGTCTTACCCATATTCTCTGTCTTACCCTGACATGTATCACAAATCCTTACATTTCAAGGGAAGGGTAAAAAAAGTAAGATGAAGAGAAAGAGGAAGTTTTTAGATATTTAAGGAGTCAAATTGCTACTTAGATAAAAGAATATATAATCATTAGTCTTCTTTGAAGCTAGATGGGGCCAAGCTAATGAATAGTATTATTTTACTTTGTGTAAATGTCATTTGGAATTTTTAAAAGCTCTATCTAAAATATAGTTTATAAACTCTGTTTTTAGATTCTCTCCCAGTTGCCCTTTCAAATTTGTATCTGCCTTTTTCCTCTCTGTTCTGTGAGCCAGGTAGTGAACTCTCATTCTTTCCTTTAGTTTCTATTGGATAACAGGAAACTACAGACAATAAGGAGAATGTCATTATTTTTATTCTCTGTCATCTCGTGCCAATGCCTCTTGTTGACTGTGTCTCTTGACTGAAGGTCACTGCTCTGCAAGCTGTCTCCTTACATCTCACTCCTTCCACATTTCAAATTTTTTTCTCTCCCTCATTCTTTCAGACCAAGGGATACTAAGCGTCTTTACAAGCCCAGGCATATGAGATTTTAGTTTGTGTTTTACCTGAACCTTTCCTATATATGTGTTAAAGTGCCTTTAATAGATATAATTACCTTAATTCGAGAGCACCATCTGTTCCTACTGGGACTCTTACTGATGTATTAGTTAATATCAAAGTGGCCTCAGAAAACAGATCATCAGAATAAAAGATCATTAAATTGCGTTGCTCATGTATTGGAAGAACACAAGGATAACCTGTTTGCTAAGGGGATATGGCCAATGCACAAAATCAGGTGGCCTCATGTTTTCTGAAGTTATCACACATCTTAGCAAAGGGTATATTGCTGCGACACAGTTGCTATAGCCACAACAGTGGCAGTGAAGATCGTGTACTCACTGTGCTTCTTACTGTAGCTTTACAGATCATCTACGGGGAAAAGAAAATTTTCTGCCTATAAATACATAAGAATATGTGTTGAGAACCTGAAGATACAATGAAATTGTCATAGTCATAGGGAAGTTAGGGTTTGAAACCACTCCTAAAGCTTGATTAGCTGGACAAGAAGAATCCCGTGAAATACTTAACTCAAGCATGCCACTTACAGCAAGGTAAGGGTATTGGTGAGAAAGAGGTGAGATCCATAGATATGGGATAAGTAGACATGAATAATGCACAGAATCTGATCCTCCAAATTTCCCTCAAATTCTGTTACTGGGAGATACAGCCCTGTCATTCCCAAAATAGTCTGAAAGATTCATCCATCATCTATATAAAAGCTTTTGGTGAAGACATTTTGGGGCACTAAACTTACAAGTTGATTCCATTTCTCCTCAGGTTCCATCCCCAACAACATCTCATTTTACTCAGGCCCATAATTAAATGTTAATAGTAATAAAGCCTGGACATAGTAATACGGGTCTTCTTAAAAAGGAAATAGACCATATATTTAAGGAGTTATAAGATTATATCAATTGATATTCAGCTATATACTGAGGAGTATGAGTTGGAGTAAAACTTAAGGCTCAGACCTCATAAACAGATATTGGCAAAGATGCATTCACCCAGAAAAAAACATGTACCATGGTGTGCTCAATTTTCCAGAAGTGGCATTATAATCTAGTCATTAGGCTAATTAAATCCTTCACTCGATAATTTGTATAATATACATAGTTAAATTAGGAGACCTTCCTGGGTATTTGACAGAGGGAGATATGAAGATCACGGACGACGGAAATATTGAAATGTGCCTGTCAATTTAAATGTGCTCACCCATCTACCGACTATACTCTGAAAGTTTGGAAATACCATCTCAGATTTCTTTTTAATGTAATGGTAAAGGAGGATATCAGAATCATTGAAAATTTTTTTGTGGTATTTACTGTCCATGGGCTTAAGAGGATAGAAAGAGACTCTGTAATATAAATGGGTTTTCTGATTTGATTGAGAATAAAGGATGTCTACTTGTAAAAATCAGGTAGAAAGGGCCACATGGACGTACCTGGAACTGCTCTGATTCTAGCAAGATGATCAAGCTACAGCATTGCCTAGTGTCTGAAGGAAGCACAGAAAAAAAGTTCCACCATTAAAGATGCAGAAGGTAAATGAATGTCGATTCTTTTTAAATCTCCGTTTAGTGTGCCTGTTGGTCAAATGGGAAGAGCAAATGAGTCTTGTATAGTGACCATACATTTTTAAAATCTTAATTATTAGGTTGGTAATTGTAGCTTTATTTCCCAAACAGATAAGACCTGGTAAAGGACTTCCCGTCTCTCTTAGAAAGAACAATGGAAAGCCAAATACTCTCCCCAAATCACTCACAGAAAATACCTCTTTTCTAATTATTCCATTTCAGCTTTACCATTCCTACCACCTCCAAATGTATCTTACGACTTACTTTTTTCTTGCTATAAGATTTTCCCAATCTCCTGCTAGCCTATAAGTTTTGTAATGCTGGCCGACTCCCTTGTTATAGCAAACTCTAAATAAGCTTTATTTGTTTTTATGTCAATAGACTTTGTTTGTTTTTGCAGTTTTTTTCTGAAGCTGCACCAAGAAAAGGTTTGCACTTCTCATTACTGTAGACCCCAGCCTTCAACCAGAGGCATAGCACCCAGGGAGGACCCTTTCACCTTGCTGCTCCAGGCTTGGGGAGTCCATGCCAAAGTGGAAAGTCAACCGCAGGGCTGAACTCTGTTCTCTTTGCGTTGAGTTTCTCAGCTCCCTATTCTCAGTTGGCTTTTGGATTTTTGATTGTTTTCATTTGTTAGGTATCTGTAATGAAATCAGGTCATTTTTCTCATCCCTTTTGTTCTCTGTGTGCTTCTGTTTTGCATCGTGCTCAGTAAAGACGTTGTCTGTCATAAGGAGAACCACACTCTGAAGCAAAGGCACACATCCTATCAGCTTGTTGCCTGAGCTGGCTTAACAGCCCAGTGACTACAAGACCAACTTGCGCACACGTTGGCCAGAAACTGGCCTACTACATGCTGGATGGCAAGATCTGATCGGACTGTCCCCAGTAACCCAAAAGATACATTTATTCCCACAATAAACTTAATGGTCAAAAAGACCCAAAACGTAGGGCAAATTTTTCTAAAAACTACACATGGATCATCTCTAGGAAAAATTGACTCGACCATAACTTAATAATATTGACTCAGAAACATAAAACTGTAGTCAATTTGGGGGATAAACTAAAAAATACTTTCCCACAAGATTCAGAAGTTAAATAAGGTGGTGATAGAGCAGTGGCCCTTTTATCTCAATTTGTCAATGGAGTTAAATCTGAAATTAATTCAGACATATGAATTAAATTAAGAAATAGCCCCTTTACCTGAAACACAATGACTTGTACAACATTTTTAAAGGGCTTCAGAGCAATAACAAATAAAAAAGTCAGGACCTAAAATAAACTTATGACCCTGCAACTTACACAGCTAAGCTATGTGCCCATATTTTAACCTCTCTTAACAAGAACACTCATAGATACTCTAAGGAGAAAAGACGATGGTAAAAAGATTGTCCTATGTGATAAAAGAAAAAACACAAATAAAACGCCTCTATTGAGATCAATGAGTGTTCTCTAGGGTAGAAAAAAGTATCCAGTAGCCTATCTTAAACACTCAAGACGAGTTAACTACAAATATAAATAATTAACATTGTCATTTCCTGTTAGATTTGGCTAGACTTTCAGCGCCTGGTATATATACAGGTGTTACACTTTCTACATTAATTAAACATTGCCAACTTCCTTCAACCTCTGCCTCAGTGTAAACACAGCTGGTAAGGATTCAAATAATTCAACCGGTTTTCTCTATCCCCCAGTTCTTGACTATAAACCTTGGATTCTAGACTAAAAATCATTCCATTCTATTCTATAATATGACCACAGAAAATGAAAATGTAATAGGGTATGGTTGGCAGAATAATATTCCTACCCCAAGATGTTCATGTCCTAATCCCTGTTAACTATGAATATGTTAGATTATAAGGCAAAAGATAATTACAGTTGAAGAGGAATTAAGGGTACTAATCAGCTAACCTTAAAATAGGGAGAGTTTCCTGGATTACCCTAATGAGCCCAACATATTCACAGGATCCTTAAATGTTATTGAGAGAAGCAGAAGATATGCAGAGGGGGAGTGGCTATGGAACAGTGGTTAGACAGATACATCATTATTTCCTTTGAAATTGGAGGATGAGAACCAATTGCCAAGGAATGCAGGTGGCCTCTCTCCCAGAAAAAGTAAATTATTACAATCCATTGATCAGATTCTAAATTTGAGAGTTTTTAATTTAGAATTAAAGTAGAACCACTTTAATGTACTACATAATCTACAATTAAATCAATTCTAAATTTTAATTTGATACCCTTCATATGGTAACAAACCACCTGCAAAAACATAAAGAAATTCAAATATGCAACCATGAAAATGTAAGACCTCGGTTGTCACCTCGTGTCATGAACAATTATATAAATAACTTTTTTTGGTTCTCCCTGTGCCCTACTTGATATTACTTCTTGTGTAACAAGAAAAGTTCTGCTTGCCTTAGACTAACACTTCAGAACTTTAGAAATATTATTCTGAAACTTGTCTGTTACACAGACACATTAAATTCGATAAAATCGCTAAAGGCTGAAAACTTTACTTTTTCTCACTATAAACTTTCACATTTCCCTAGTTGCCCTTGAATCTCCTCTTTTGTAGAAGTCATGGTGGTGACTTCCCAGCGATAGTAACTGATTTATTCTCATTTGGGTGGTCTTTCTATTTATTCTCACATTTTTAAAAATAAAGCCCAAAACAATCTGAAAAGTTTCTTTGTTTAAATAGTGCTCCAATTAATCAAGTTCTTACTGCACTTTAAGACGTCTTTAGTAATTTAAAAGAAGGCATTTAAGACGATTGAAAGACTAATTACCAGTCGTTCTAAGTGTCTAATAAATCAGGACCCTAAGAAGCTCTTCTATATAACAATAATTAGACCACTTTCTCGTCTGTATATCTTTAACACTGAGCTCACATGAGCTAACAGACATTAGACTTATAAATGCCTCATATGCATCACTTCTGAATCTCAAATACCTATTAATGGTCACGTGTTTGCAGTTTTCAAACTAAACTGAGGTTTCATTAAAACCAATTAATCTTGAGAATTTCACTGTACATTGGTCAAGACAGTCATTGATTGCATATTTGTTTTTCTTTTTCCTGCAGACATTTTTTTTTTTTCTGACACCTTCTCCTTTTTTTCAGCACTTGGGTAAAAACTCTACTCCCATCGTGTGATCTCGATTACCCCTGGTGTTATCCCTACTGTGTAATTTAAAATCACTTCCTCTGTCTGCCTCAATACAGTCAGGAAGCAGATGTGCAACCAAAGCCCAGCAGGTGAGTTATTTTCTCAGAGCTGTGGATCACAAGCAATCCACTAAGAAGACATAAGAGACAGTTAAGATCTCCTTACATCAGATGCAGACCCTGAGTGGAACATTCCCACAGGACCCTCGTTGAGTATCCTGTGTCCTAACCTGCAAGGTTGCGGTGGTTTCGGCATTTCCAAGCTTTATTCTCCAGAAACCCTTTCTATTCTGTAAGTCCTTGATTATACAACTATTCTTGCTCATTGTTTAAGCCCCCAAAATCTGAATTCTCTTTCTCATGTCTTTTGTTTTCTTCTCTCTGATAGGTCAAAATGTTTAGCAGGTGGTTTTATTAAACTTACTTAAAGACAAATGAAGAGAATAAAATACACAAAATACAAATAAAAATCCCTGAAAAATATGTAGAAAGTATACTACAAGAGTAAATTGGGCTAAAGGTAGCCTCTGGCCTACAATAAAGTTTTTCTTACTTTTTTCATAATTGTATATATTTGTGGATGTGATATGTGTATATGAGATCATTAAATCAAACTAACATATCTGTCACCTCAAATGTACAACATTTTAAAATTTAGAGAAATCGTGGAAAATTCAAGTTTATAAAGATGCAATTAAAGTTAACATTCAATTAAAAGGTTTATTAATGTACTAATAGACTGAAGAAGGGAGGGATCTTCTGCGCATAGCATAATGTTAATGTAGACACCTTAAAGAAAATAATAGCAATTTTAAATGAAGTTTCTATAATACATTTCACTTAAAAAATAAATTCCTCTGATATTTTCTGCCTACTCAAAACAATTTGTAAGCAGACATTTCCAATGAAAGATGATTGAATGGGGTAACTTAGTCACTTTGGAAAAAGTAGCTCATTGATTGGAAAGATGAGATGAGCCAATTGCAAGTAGGGCCTCAGAACCAAAAGTCACAATATGAATGTTAGTTTTTCAGAATTGTTCAGATCTTGGAACGTGCACTGGATTTTTTGCAAACGGCAGAATAAGATTTTGAGACATCTCATATATATATCTATATATTGAGAGGGCATGGTACCCCCAGCCATTGTGTGGATCATGTTTTCCTCCTTTTACTTACCAACCTCTGATACTCTGTATCAAGTTGCCTGCTTTCCTTAACTAGACCACAACCTTAGCTTGATAGCTGTTGCCATATACTTCTGTCTTCCTCTAATACAGATGTTGATAAATAAGAGTTTTCAGAGCAATCCCCACCCACCTCTTTTTACAAATAAATTTTAATCGAGATATAGCCACACCCATTTATTTACAGATTTTTCTATGGCTGCTTTCCCACTTCAAAAGCAGAAGGATAGATATGACAGAAACTAGTAGCCCACAGAACCTAAAAAACTTTTAAACTGACTCTTTACAAAAAAATAGGGGTTTGCCGACCCCATTCTAATTCATTGTGATTTCTGTAGTAAAGGTAATATATAAAAACTCAGACTTTCATGCTGCTCCCTCGTCCTTAGGGTTAGTGGCTTTCTATTACTCTTTGGAGAAACTACAAAGTATTTAATGCGGCTAACGGGGCTCTGCTGATAATCTCAGCAATCTGGGCCTCTCCAGAGCCATCCTGCCATATTTCTTTACACACCCTCAGATTCTACTCAAGATGGCGCCTGTGAACCTCACCTGAGCAGAATACTTACAATTGCTAAGAAATGTTTTTCTTCTGCTTTGTTAATTTGTTCTTCTTCATACTTCAGAGTTCAGCTATATTTTCTTTCATGAAGAAAATGCCTGATGCACCAAATAAGGGTTTGTTTCCTGGTATATACTGAACAGAACTGTGTTCTTCTCCATTATAGCATTCATCATACATATTTTGTATCTATTGTGTATCCCCTCCATGAGAAATAAAAATCTCTCAGAGAAGGAAGTATCAGGGCAGAGATTTTTGTTTAGTGATTGGTACATAGCCACACATTAATACATATTGTTAGACACATGATTCTTTTTTTTATTCACCACTCCTATGCCAAGTATTAATCACAATTTTTTAGTTTGGTTGGTTGGCTTTTTTGTTTTTGTTTGTTTTGTTTTAGGACAGAGTCTTACTTTGTCACCAGGCTGGAGTGCAGTGGTGCGGTCTTAGCTTACCGCAACCTTCACCTCCTGGGTTCAAACGATTTTCCGGCCCCAGCCTCCCGAGTAGCTGAGATTACAGGCACACATCACCACACCCAGGTAATTTTTTGTATTTTTAGTAGAGACGGAGTGTCACCATGTTGGCAATCTCTTGACTTAATGACTCGCCTGCCTTGGCCTCCCAATGTGCTGGGATTACAGGTGTGAGTTACTGCGCCTGACCTAATCATAGTTCTTTAAATATAGTATGTGTGCAGAAGATATTTACTGAATAAAGGAACAAATGTTTATTTAAACTTTACGAAAAGAAAACTCTACAAGCTAGAAGTGGTTAGCTTGATGTATAATTATAAAGTGATCACACTATGTCTAATTGCAACTCAGATCAGGAGGTGAAACATTCCTAACACCTCAAATGTTGGAAAAAGTAGCAGAGGAGAAAGGACTTACATAGTGCCTACATAAATTGGTTATGAGTAACATATAAACAAGGAACAACAAATTGTGGAAGGCCATAGGAGGCCTCTGAGGAGGAAGGCCTCTCCATGCCTCATGTTCTGGTGCAGGATGACCTAGGATCTGTCACCATAAGCATTGTGTTCAAGTACGTAAAATCCCTTTGTAGCACCATGATGTAGCCAGACTTGTAGGCTCCTTGTAAGGCCTGAGTTCCATCAGCTGCACATATATAATAGGCTAAAGATAATCACATGTTATTTTTTGTGAAACTCCCAAAGCACCACTGTTCTCAATCCTTAGAATGACACACCAGTTCCGGCCTACTGATTCAGTTCCAGCTCACTGATTCACTCCACTATCACCCACTCTCCATCATTACTCCACCCCTGCCCTGTAGATCAAGGGATTGTAACCAATAGTGTGGATAATCGGAGTTCAGGGTGTCCACTGTCTCCTCCAAAGTAAGGAGTGATGGCCCCCTGGTCCCACTATCTCTCTTAATCTGTCTTTTTCTCATTCCTTTGTGGCCACTGGACATGGGGCACCCACAGGTGATGTAGGGCTGGTTTCCTACATATGTGTTTAAACATTATGAGTCCAACGAGTTGGACTCACAGAACAGTTCTATGAGTCCAACGAGTTGGACTCACAGAACAGTTCTATGAGCTAAGATTTTCCCACTTTCCCAGAATTAAGAATTAGAATCTAGTCAGATGCAGTGGCTCACACCTGTAATGCCAGCACCTTGGGAGGCTGAGGCAGGTGGAAGTCAGGAGTTCCAGGCCAGCATGGCCAACATGGTAAAACTCCGTCTCTACTAAAAATGCAAAAATTAGCCGGGCATGGTGGTGCCTGCCTATAGTCCCAACTACTTGGGAGGTTAAGACAGGAGAATCGCTTGAACCCAGGAGACAGAGATTGCAGTGAGCCGAAATCATGCCACTGCACTCCAGCTTGGGTAACAGAACAAGACTCCAACTCAAAAAAAAAAAATTAAAATATCTTTCTTTATCTGCAAAAGCATTCTTCCTTTTTAATGATCCATATTTTAATCCACAAAATAATTTGTTTTGAAAGATATTTGAAAAAACTTCAAACTATTTTCTATATTTCTCTATTCTTTCTAATTATTTTCACTATTACCCTTTATTTGTAGGCCACTGTAAGTGGGAGTGGTTCTTAGTTTTAAAAGTGTGTTTCTGATAAATAAATAATATAAATATAAATAAAAATCATGCATTCATTTTATGAAGTAAGAAGTAAAGGCAAAAATCAAATGAGCAAATGACAATTGTTAAAAAACATAAATAAATAATTATTTTGAATACAACAGAAAATAGCTTTGGATTTATAAATACAGTACTGAAGATATTTATTGAGACATGTTTTTGATACACATAAGGGGTTAAATAAAAGACCCAAGAAATAAGCCTTCAAGTAATATATGCACTATTTGAAATAAAATCTAGAGAGGTAACAAAAACTGTAAATTCTTTACTGCTCAACTGCCATAAAAGAGCTCATGTAGATTTGCCCTTTGTGAGTGATCAAATAATCAAAGCTTGTTGATTACTTTGCCTGGTAAAATGGCCTTTCATAGTCTTAAAAATATGTCATTATTGCTTGTATTACTGAGTTTTATCTTGTCATCCATAAAATGGAGGGTAAATGTGGTCTTTTATCTACCTTACCTTTAAAGAAACTTTTCTTGAATTTCATTGACCTTTCAGAAGTTTATTGTCTACTCATTATCTTTCTTAAAATTTTCAAAGCCTCTAAGAAATTTCAGTTGTGTATTTTTTATGTTCTTACTTGAGATAATTTCATAAAATGTACCTCAAAGAAGATATACATATATATATATATCACATTGGAAAATATATGTATTATATATTTTTTCTAATATATAAAATCTAATATAAATATTTATGTGTTAGAATTTATGCATATTTATATATATAATAACAAATGGTATTTATATTTTATAACATTTATATAATTTAATATATTTTATTATCATTTTAATATCATTTAATATATTTATGTAGAGATATATAAATTCTAAATATATAAATATATTAGAGTTATAGATATTAGATTTTAAATATATATGTTAAATTTTAACTTATTTAAAATTATTTATTTAAATTTATATATTTAAATTTAAATAAATATGTGTTACAATTTAAAATAAAAAACCTGAAAATTCTTTTCTAAATCCTCACCAATCTTTATATCATTAGCAAGCACTAAAATAATTTGATGTTAAACCTAAATTAATTAAGGAATAGAAAAAAAATTAACAAATATGCCTCATTTCTTTCACCAGAAAGCATAGAGAAGCTAGCTGCCATTGCTGAACCATGGATCACTGCAGGAAAAATGACTGGTGCTGAGAAAGTACAGTCTTTAACTCATTCTTTATTCATTCACTAGCTCTCTAGTAGTATTAATGATAGGGTTTCAATGTGGGTCTTTCAGTGCTTTGCCTCATTCCCTCTCAGTCTTCCTCTTAAGTCAGCCTCAGTTGTAGTGCTCAGTTCTATACAAGCTCAGATTCCTGCTTTCTGTGCCTTCTCACACACCTGTATAACAGATACTTTCACTTTCTGTTTCAGGAGCTTCTCTAAACTACTAATATCTATTCAATTTTCATACAACTGAGATATTGACAACCCATAGGGGATCCAGCCACCATTTAGAAACAAGGGTGGGTGGATAGCTACCCTCATCTTCCATTCATCAGAGGGACAATTCCTCTATGCTTCTGAACAGTCTGGTGGAACTGAACCCCTGCTGCCTACTGCAGTAATCTCAAAAGTGCCTTCCTTATGGTAACTTTTCTTTCTTCAATATCTTACCTGTTTCTCACATTTCTTGGAAAATTCAACTTCATCTAACTCTATGTCTCTAGCTTTGATTTTTGAGAATCTACATTAAAATACGAGTCACTGGCCTTGGAAAGCAGAACTTCAAGATCGTAATATTGAAGGATCTCTTCTGTACCTCAAATGTAATAAAGACTCCATTGTTAGTTCTAAGTGTAGTAACAATAATCCCTGGCATGTTATGTCATCACACTAATTAAGACAATCATCTGAAATGTGCTGATGTGAAATACAAGTTTAAGCAAAAGCATTGACCTTCTCAGTAGTCCTAGAAATTAAAGTATTTTAATAATTGAAATTGTAAAGATTACAAATATAGCTGGCTTTTTGTTAAATACCTTGGAAGCCTTAAAGCAAGGAAATTACAGACTCAGGTCATCAATCTGTTAAATCAGAGAATGCTGTAAAAGTCACAAAAACTCCATGGAAGCATTTAAAGACATCAATGTCTTCTGATTCTGGAGGGCAGACTGTGCAGAAAATCAGGCAGAGGATTTTGTTGTAAATGGGGTGTGCCAGCAAAGGAAACTGAATGTACATTCTCCTATGCAAATGTCAGGGTACTAAAGGGAGGAGTAGTTCACTGAGATACAAGATGAAAATATTTGGGCGGATGTGCTGATAACCTTGAAAGCTCAAATTACCCTCAATGCTAAGGCCGCAGGTCTCTTTCCTGGAGGACATCAGTTTCACCTTGCTGAACTATTGACTAATATCTCTCCCCAGAATCTGCCCCTGTTTGTTTGTTACAGATCAATAAAAGGGTCAGTTTAGCCCAATAAAATACATACAATCACTGACCCATGGAATGATCTTGTTTATGAAACAAAATGATTGAAAGATGTGGGCAATATGTATCAGCAGAAACCAGGCAATCACATGTGAGCATCTACCTTAAGGGTGTTGGACACAGGTGTGTAGTATTAACATAAGGATAGTTTATTTGCATGGATACAATCTGTCATTATTTAGAATCTACTACTGTAGATTCTATGTTGCTGTGATGGCTTCTTAAAGATTGCAATCAATAATGCCTGTGTAAGTGAAGTGGAATGCTAGAACTTACTTGGCAGAATATTGAGGAAGAAATCAGAAGGCTAAAGGTGGTCTGAATGTTGACCAGAAAAATCCATCACCAACATTCAGATGTCTCTCAAGGACACACTCATCTCATTAAGGCAGAGGTCACAAACTATGTCCTGGAGCCAAATCTACAGAGTGACCTGGTTTTGTGTATCTGTGAGATAAAAATAATTTTTGAGTTTTCAAAAGGTTGTGAAAACAAGCAAAGGAAAATGTTTGACTGTGTCCTGAAAACCCTAAAATATTTACTAAGTGTCTCTTTACGGAAAGTTTGCTGATTTGTGCATTATGGCAGTAAAGAACGTGCTGCATTCTTGATTAAGTTCAGTGGTGGTTGTTGATTTCTATTAGGAGGTGCTGCCAAGAAACTGGGTTTCCTGGTATCTATGAGACAGATAAGTTTCCAGAACAGCAGAGGCCAAGTGGGAGCACTTAACTATCAAAAACAAGGGGGATGTAACTGATCCAATGTTCAGCCAGGGTGGAAATCAGGTAGGTGCTTTGATCCAGAGAGATCTTCTGAGATGCTGGTTTTACTAGAGGTGAGGCAGATAGACAGCATATTAGGCTCTTGATTGACTTGTGTAGCCAAAAAATTACAATGGCTTGTGAGCAGAAGCCTGATATAAGCACCATAATAGAAAAGTGTGATTTTTTATTCAGTTCCTAGAACAAAACCAGTTTTCAAACCAAGAGAACATAGATTGAAAAAGAAGATAATTCTCTTGTGGAAGCCCCACCAACCCTACCCCAGATGAGCACAATAAACAGTATATGATTGCTTATTTTTAAATGACCAGAAATACATATAAAGTATTTAGCGCCTGGTTTCTTGAGGTTCATCCATGTAGCATGAATTAGTAATTTATTCTTTCATACTGCCAAAGAGTACTCCCTTCTATGGATAACGCTTTCTGTTTGTCAGTTCACAAGTTGATATAAATTTTTATTATTTCCAGTTTGGGACTACTATAAATAACAGTAGTAAGAATATTTACTTGCGGGGATTTGTGTAGACTTATGTTCATGTCATGTGGTAGATACCCATGAATGGAACTGCTGTATTATATGCTAAATTTATTTTTCACTTCTTAGGGAACTAAAAAAAAGACGATTTTCAAAGTGGGAAATCGTTTAACATCCTCTGCAGCAATGCATGAAAATTTCAGTTTCTCTGTATCCTTGCCAAGGCTTAATAGTGAACATATTTGTATAATGAGGATGATGATGATTGTCTGCATACTGGAATCTCATTGTGGTTTCAACTTGTGTTTCCCTAATTAAACAATCATACATTGGGGAAATGTCTATTCAGATTTGGCCCAGTTTTTAAAATTGTCTTATCTTCCTGTTGACTTGCTAAACTGGTCTTTTTATGCTCTGGAAAAAGACTTTTGCATTAAATTTTCCAAAAAAAATTGTGTACATGGGAAAACAATTTGCATCAAAAACTTCTTGAGTAAAATTACTTCTTTCATAGTTATTGCTCCTAATAATCTTTGAAGATTAGGTAATAAACCTATTAAATTGTGGAAATAATTTTATATATATCTTAGAGGATCTGCCAATCACAATCTAGTACGTCTTAAGAGTTATAACTAACACTAAAAAATATTTTATTTAATTATGATTATTGAATCTATATTACTAAAAATTTTTCTTCTGGATCTTGAAGACTTAAAAAAATTTGTTGAATGAATCTGGAGCTCTCAAAGTTCTTCATTAAACTGCTATTTCTCTGTATCAAGCTCACTATGCTTTTTGGGGGGAATTTCCAAATTTTATCTTACTTGAGTTTTACATTTAACAGCCATGCTTACCATTAGTTTCTCTAGAATGCTGGCAGAGGATGGTGACCTGAAGATAGAATGAAGTCTCGCTTGAATAATTCACTTCCAACACTTTCAAAGAAATACCTATAAGCAATCTTTTATTTCCTTCTAAAATTGTGCTGCCTTTATCTCTTCCTTCAATGCATGTATCTTTCTGCTTTATTTCTAAAGGAATTTCAGTTAGTACTAATCATAATCCTAAATTTAAGGTGAAAACGTACCTACATGATGCAGTTAGGTAAAAGTCATTGCATATAAAAATAACTCAATTATCTCACCATATGAAAGTAAGACTTTGCCTAATTTATAGAGTGGCCTCTTCACCTGTGGCAGACATTCAGCGATTCCTAACCACCAATTCCTCTTGGTTCAAATGTGCCATTTTCTCATTGCTAATGTCCCTCTCATCTTAACAGAGACCACTTTCTAAAATTGTAGCCTCCCTTCACTGCATAATCAATTTATCCATCTCTCAGATTGATCTTATTGTCCAATGATGTTCTAAAGTCTTGCATCTCAAAAGAACAATGTCTTTAAAAATTTATGATTATGTTGCCTTCTCTATGGAAATTCTATTGGATCATTATCTTGTGATTAACTTAATTCCAGAAACTAACAGAATGAATTAGACTTTCAACTGCACTTTTATGTGATCTTATTGTATATTTCTATTGTTATTAGTAATGATCAATACTTTTCACAGCCAATAAACACTACAGTCAGCTTAGTATGTATATTTTCCCATAGAACGATGCCATTTCTAGAGATGCTTAAAGTTTAGGGCAGCATGCTTTGTTCTCTGGCCTTGCTGTCTCTGAATTTCAAGCATTGTCTGCTGGCCTGTACCATTCCTGATTACTAATATCCAAAATGAAACTGGGCAGCCCTATCCCATAGAGTATCTACATCCATCTCAGCCTTTTGAGGACAAATGTCATTGAGGTTCCCAGACACTCCCTTGTATCCTTACTAGTAAGGGAAGTATCCTTCGTGTCCTCTACATGTAATAGTCAGATTGCTTCCAGTTGTAAATCTGTTGCTATGTTCTTACATAATTTGGCTTTGTTTTTGAAAGCTAAAACATAAGCATGATCTGGCTACATTTTAATCCCTCATCAATGGCCTTTACATTCTGGTTATTTCAAACATTCTTGAGATAGGCTTCTCCTATTTTTGTTAATATGCTTATTTATTTCTCTGGTTCCATGTTGGTATTTTACTGAATAATTGAGAATGGAAACATTGCAACTCAACTTGCAAAGCTTTTTGACTCCAAATTAATGTCAGTCATTTCAAAGGTTTCAGGGTTATTTACAAAATATAACTGAAATAATCTAATTCATTATAATGTTTATTTTACCATTATAATGTACTAATTATACTACAGTATAATGAATATTTTACCAATAAATCAAAGACTTTCTCAAAGTATCCTTTAGATCATGCTAACATTGTTAAAGGCTTTTAATAATTTCCTTTCAAAGAGAGTTTATTAAAAAAACCTTATAAGAACTACAAAATGTCTCCTAGCACTACAGGTATATGGTAATACTTTTTAAAGTCTAATAACATAATGATCTCTTTCCTTTCTCCTTATCTTATCTGTTAGTCTCCCCAGTTTATACCTAACATGACTCATCACATTCATAGAGGAGCTCTGGAATTGTAAAGGCAAGGAATCTCTGCTACAGAATGAGCTTTTTTGGTAAGAAGTGAAGAAGAATCTTTTTGAAGTAAAGTGAATATTTATCAGGGGAAAAATGCAAATGTATGAGCATACGACTTCTGCGTTTCATTCTCTATTATACATGTATACATTGGTGATAAAATGCTCCAAGGATTAGCAATGTCTGTAGGGAGATCTGTGCTACCAAACTGTTATAGATTAATAACAGAAAGATGTCTGTGTCAATCAAGGTCAAAATGGTTCTATTCAGAGATGAAAATGCAGCATTGTTCATTGAAACTTTATCTTTTTCCTCACTGAGTAAAGAAAACAATTGGAAGTAGGTCATAAAATAACATAATAGTAGAAAACTTCTTTAGAATAATTATTTGTAAATTAAGTGGTTTGTGATTCATAGTGACAAAAGGTATGAGAGGTTTTGCAAATATTAATAGTATTGTGGGAAAATTTAACTCAGTATTTTCTCATGGCTGTGATAAGTGGATGACTTTCATAAAAATATCCGTAATGTAAGCCTCCTATTTTGTTTTAATGGCTAATATGTGTCAGGATTTGTGTTAGGCACTTTAAGAGATAGAAAAAGACAACATAAAGTCTTTTTATTTGTTTTTGTTTGCCTTATTACGATGCAGTCTGGAATCTGCATTGACAGAGTTGATGCTCTTGGCAAGAGGAGTGGTGGAACTGAGTTTTTCTATCAAGAGGGAAATGCTAGCAATAGTTAATGTTCTGTGTGTAGACCCATTAATGCATTGGGGCTGCAAAATGGTAATATTCTATCTTTTATTATTGTTGATTAGCTGAAATACACTTATAACCAGATGTTCTTTCTCACTATTTACTAAATCATACAGTTAATATATGAAGGCCAATATAGCTGCTTAAGTATCTCTTTATTTAAAAAAATTGTTAACATATTGAACACCAGCTCCAAAATTGACTATTTTTTTTTTCATGTGATTATGTATTCACAGATTTAAACACATTTGGTGGGTTTCAAGCCATTGTAATTCTAAACCCCACTGAAGTTAAAATTGCCCCATCACTGGAAGCTTGGAAATTGTTAAAGTAGGTTGCTGAGTCCTTTTGGTATGACTCCTTTAATATTTGTTAGCTTTCTTCCTTTCTAATGTGATAAGAATTTCACACTAATTTTGTATATTTTCTACCTCAGACCCAAAATCACTATTTTCACAGGAAAGCTTCATTTCTTTTAGTGAGAAATGTTAATCTCAAGATCACAATTTAGGCCTAGCTATTTCATTGCTGCTGGGTTATATTGTGTTTCTAGGTCTTTCCAGTGGGCAGAACTAGAAAATATACACATTTTTAATAATAAATTACCATATAAATTAGACTGACTTTTTAAATTGAAATTCAAAACTATCAGATTTTAAACATAATCTTATCAATATATGTTACATTTTGTCTTCTTTCTTCCAGAAGATCCTCCATTCTCACGAATACAAGGAATGAAAGGATTAGAATATCTTGTAATCACTGTATTGTTTTAACCCACCGTACACCACACATCACTTTCAGCACCACAAGACTTATACTACCACAGTCAATTTTGATTACTAAACACAAAAACATTTCTGTGTATATTCTATCCCCATTCTCACCAATTCATTAATTAATGGTGGTACTACATCTACATTGTCAGAGAATGTAACCATCTCTGTATTCTCTTTCTTTTAACTTTTGTTTTATCTTATTCTACTAATAAATGCTGTAAGTTATTTTTATAGATTTCACTCCAGTATTTTGGGTGTATGGAGAGCATTCTTTTAGAGATGCCTCAAGAAGGACTCCTGAAAAATATTTTCCTGAGGAAACACGTCAATGACAGTTTTCTGTGTCCTTTGTACTTGAAGACAATTTTTGCTGGCAGTAAAATTCTTGGCTCACAATGTATTTTGTAGAGTAGTCCAACATCCTGTGACTTAAAGTGATACTATCTAAAAGTCTAATAGTTACCAGTTTTCTTTCATTCTGTATAAGGTGTGTGCCTTGGTTGTCTGGATGACCAAAGAGAGAATTATGTTTCTGTTTATTTTTGAAGTTCACTAGTTGTCCTAGTGTATATTTGATGATGGTTATTCTAGTGTAATAGTATCAGACACATGGTGTGCTCTTAGAATTTGTAGCTCATTTTTTTCTTGTATTCTTGAAAATTATTGTTTAGAATTATTTTTTTTACTTTTTTTAATTTCAAGACTTTTACTAACTATATATACAGGTTCTTCCTTTCCTTCCTTTTCCCTCTCCTTTTTCTCAGATTCTTATTATCTCTTTGTATCAATTTTTTTCGAATTTTTTTGTTGTTTTCTATGTATGTTAGAGCTGTATGTATTGTATCTATTTAATTTGGTAATTATTTTGTTTCAATTTCCAGTATTTATCTTTTACTTATAATTATTTCTTGGTCCTGCCATCTTCTTTCTAAATTTTTCAATTTTTTTGGTTGTTTTCATGTTTTTTATTACTTAATCAAAGTGTTTTAGATCATTTTGCAATCGTATTTATTACATGTGCTCAGGTCAAGTGAAAGGCAGTCCTTAAATGTTCTGCGGTTCCAGGCTGACTCAACATGGAATGTAAGAACGTGACTAAGGCAGAACTTCAGTTAGTAAGAAATACATAGTTTTTACTGTGGTCCAGCTATTATAAGGATTATGATGTAGTTCAATATGATCCTCTGCCCTTCATTTCCTACAATTTGTTTTTGGGTGCAGAGACTTTAAATATCAAACTATTTAATCTTTATAGGAACTCAGTATGGTAGGTTCAGTCATTACCCCCGTTTCACATAGAAAGAAATGAAGAGCGAGGTTAAACAACATGCGGTAATCAAAGCTCTAGTAGAGCTGTCAGGGTTTGCTATGTGTAGTGTGCTTCCATATGAAGACCATACTCTTAGTGATTAAGTCTGACCATACAAGTTGCAGACAGGGTCATTATCTACAGAGCAGACAAAATATGCAACCGAGGCAGCTTAAGGTTCTCTTATCTCAACTTCGAATTCTTTTAACAACTAAGATTAGAACCAAAAAAAAAAAAAAATCCATTGACTGCAATTTTAGAAAGTAGCAACACAAAGTTCAAGGAATCAGGCAGTCTGAAGTCAGTAAGTGAACTTTTTTGCTGGAAAATCTAAAAGTACCTTTGCAACTTGAGAAACTAAGCAATTGTCCATCTTTCTCTTCAGACACTGAGATATGGAATCAATTTGTTTGCAATACTCATTCACTTAACAGGTGTTTTTGCAGTCAACATATTAACGGTGAGCAGTTGACAACATTGCCCACCTGCCTTAGCTTAAAAATAATAGTAATAATCAATTAGGATTTTGACAATTGCTTTGTGAAGGATCATTCTCTGAATACATCAAATGGAATATCCTAAACAAAATTTAAACAATATTTTTGAATAGATATTAATGATACTTAAAAAGTTAGTAAATAAATGTGTTAATTTATTTAGCGACGGTGTCTCTGTAACCCAGGCTGGAGTTCAGTGTGATGATTATAGTTTACTGCAGCCTCAAACTCCTGGGCACAAATGATCCTGCTACCTCAGCTTCCTAAGTAGCTAGAACTACAGGTGTGTGTCAGCACGCCTGGATGACATTTTCATTTTCTGTAGCAATGGGACCTGGCATAAATTTATGTTGATTTCATGTTATGAGATATTTGCAATTTTGAGATTACATGTGATCACTAAAGAATCAATCAATAGCAAAATAATACTTGAATAATGGATGTTTTTTGATGTAAACATTATTTATCCACTCAGGGTAAAATTGCATTAAATAAATCATCAGTAACCTATATGTCACTCCAGATTTCAGATATTGCTTTTATGTAAGATATGAGTAGGTGAAGTGTAAGATGCTGGTTTACCATATGTCTTGGCAAACCAGGTATACAGCTAGCTCTTCATGTTTGCTTTTAGCCCCTACATTTTCAAAAGCATTCACTTCTGCTATAGACTAAATTGTGTCTCCCAAAAATTCTTATGTTGAAACCTTAACCCCCAATGTAATGGTGTTGGGAGATGGAATTTGTGGGAGATAATTAGATTTATTTGGAGTCATGAGGGAAGGGTACTCTTGACAAGATTAGGGTACTCTTATAAAAGAGAAGGTAGAGTTTGCAGTCTCTGTCTCTCTGCTATGTAAGGACACAGTGAGAAGGTGGCAGCATGCAAGCAAGGAAGTGAGCCCCCACCAGAACCCAACCATTATTGCAGCTTAATTTTCCTTTGAAAAATTTAAGTGACTACTGGAAAGCAAAATGACTGAAACAACCTGTTGGATCTCTTTTGAATTGAGGAGTGATCTCTCTCAATGCTGGCTGCTTGCAGGTCTATTAGGAACATTGCAATTATTCAGAATGTATGTTTATTCTCAAATATATAAGTAATAAAAATGATGTTATTATTTATATTTTGTAAATCTATAAATGTAGATAACATGCATAGTATGTTGTAAGACAATTTTGGAAACATAATCTGCAGGTATTATTACGTGAGTGGAAGCTGACATTTCTTTTCTTTTTTTTTTGAGATAGAGTCTCACTCTGTTACCAGGTGCCAGGCTGGAGCACAATGGCACAATCTCAGCTCACTGCAACCTCCACCTCCTAGATTCAAGCAATTCTCCTGCCTCAGCCTCCTGGGTAGCTGGGACTACAGGTGCATGCCACCACACCTAGATAATTTTTTTTGTTTTTTTAGTAGAGACGGGGTTTCACCCTGTTGGCCAGGATGGTCTCAGTCTCTTGACCTCATGATCCGCCTGCCTCAGCCTCCCAAAGTGCTGGGATTACAGGCTTGAGCCACAGCGCCCAGCCAGAAACTAACATTTCTACAATGTAAATTTGTAATGAGATTTTCTTAATTCTGTTTTTAATGTAAGAAACATGATGAAAAAGAAAGCAAAATAGATAAGAACTGTTGATAGAAAATTTTCAGCTAGGAATCTTCCAACCAAATATAATATTTTGCTATGTAAAAACATTTACCCTGAAAGAGAGAAATCACCACTGAGCATTCTCTTGATATTATAGAAACCCACCCCATTTTTTAAACTTTTACAACATATGTAAGTTTCATCTTTATTAGTGTTCTTTTATATTAAATGGTAAGTTTATTAATTTCAAAAACATTTGGAAAAAATAGTTTGAACTTGGAACATTATATATTATAAAATGTTTGTTCTTATGAGAAAAACGTTGCCATTAATAAATAAATAATTTTAAATTGTGAGTTTGTGTTATCACGGCTCCCGAAACCTTTTCTTGACCATATTATATCCTAAAAGGTAGCAACTACAGATCTTGGTTTGATCACATTTACAACAGACATTTTCAAAGACATACATGGGTCCACACTGACGTGCACACACAACAATATAAGTAGTGGTACATATGGTATGTTGAACAAATACTATTTAATATCATGTTGAACTAGTTCATTTTCACACTGCTATAAAGAAATAACCAACACTGGGTCACTTATAAAGGAAAGAAGTTTAATTGACTCACAGTTTTGTATGGCTGGGAAGGCCTCAGGAGATTTACATCATGGTGGAAGGCGAAGCGTAAGCAGGCATCTACTTTGCAAGGCAGCAGGAGGGAGTGAGTACAAGCAGAGGAAATGCCAGATGCCTATAAAACCACCAGATCTCGTGAGAACTCACTCACTGTCACAAGAATAGCATGAGGGAAATCGCCCCCATTATTCAATCATCTCCCTCCCTCAACGTGGGAAATACAATTTGAGATGAGATTTAAGTGGGGACATAGAACCAAACCCATATCACATATATTTTATTTAACTTTACTCTTGGAAAAATTTTACTTTTGCTTTAAATGAATTTTGACATTTATTAATTCTGATTTTCTTTTCAACTATTGATTTGTTTTTCAGCTTATTTGATGTTATGAACAATAGTCGTTAAAAGAAAAACACGTATCACCAAAATATGAAATTACACTGTGAGATTTTTATCATTCTGTTTCTTATCACAATTTGAAAATGAGGATAATTGCTTAAAATTTAAAATTTAATAGGAACCAAAGGGGAAAAGTTACAAGTAAAAGCAACACAGTGAATGACAGTTTCTGCATCAGTCAGTGCTCAGTCAGGGAAACAGAGACACTAAGAGCATTATGAATTAAGGAATGTATTATAAGGAACAATTATGGGAGCAGATAAAAGAGGAAGCTTTGGGAGTGTTTGAGTGTCAAGGGAGCTCTCTGAAGCAAGCCGACAAGCCTAAGCCAAGTATATCAAGTGACCGTCATGGGGAGGAGAAAATGGGAGCTCATGGTGAGGTCAATGAATGCAATGGACCTTGGAGCCATCAGCATTGTGGGTATCCCCAGCCAACTATCTCATGGTGGAGATGGGGTTGTTGACGGTCAGCAGGTCCAGCATTTAAGAAGAAAGCAGGATGCAGAGGGAAGAGTGAGGTCAAAGTTTTACACTTCCTGGTCAGTGTATCTGGTCATAAAAACCTTCAAGACCCTCTCTTAAATAAATCTCACTCAAATTCTTTTCAGATCCACTCTAAGAAAGATACAATAAAGGAGAATCTAAGAAAAGTAGTCTGTAGCTTTGCTCATGAAAAAAATTCAACTCAGTATAATCGTTAAGTGAATAAGATGATTGTTACTAAACATATTAATGATCCTACTTAAAATTTTAGACCAAGTAAGTATGCTCCTTTTATCTTTCAGGAAAGTTTAGAGAGCACCTATCTGGGATTAAAAAATAAACTTTAGAAAAGGACAATGTCAGGAATCTCAGCGCTAAATTATCTATTCCAGATTCATTCATTTTCCCTGTAACACACTTTATTTCTTCCTAAAATGGAAAAAACAAAAACCCAAGAAAATATTGGGCTTATAAAAAGCTTGAAAGACTATCAGAATACACATTTGTAAATAATGTTTTACAGACTATGATATTTAAAATTATAAATTTAACATAAACGATGACATAAACTTTGGAAAATAAACTCAACCCCTGCACAGTCCAAATAGTTAGTGATATTTTTCCATTTTGTCTTTTTTATACACATTTTACATAATTATAATAAGTGCACAGAATTATCAAATTATTTAATTGCTTCTCTTTGCCATCCTCACTCAAAATCCTCTCATCTAGCCCCATGTCTTTAAGCCCCATCTGCATTAAATATCTCCAACTGTGGTTTCTCCCATAACCACCACACTCTTATGTCAAAATACCTACTTAACACCTGCACTTGGATACCTAATAAACATCTCAAACTGAATATGGCTGAGACAAGTCTCCTGATTTCCTCCTAATCCTGAACATACTCTTTTCTCTCTACACCATTTTATAAATAATTCAGTCAGTTGTTCTGGCGAAAATCAATTTGTCATCTAGAAATTCTACTTCTTGCACCCAGTCAATCAGCAAAGCTCCTTAGTCGACTCCTTTAACATATGTCCTCTATAGGATAATCTATATTGCTGCTGCTGCAGTTTAAGGTACCAACATTTTAGCTAAAATATTGCAAAACCTCCTGACATATTTCCGTGTTTCCACTTCTACTCTCCCACAGTTAGTTCTCTGTATTGAAAGTAGAGTGATTTCTTTTTTAAATTGTACTCTGGGCTGTGAGGTACATGTGTACATTCTGCATCCTGCGGAACTGTTGCATAGGTACCTACATGCCATGGTGGTTTGCTGCCATCCCCCTATCACCTGCATCAGGCATTTCTCCCAGTGATATCCCTCCCCACCCTTCCCACCCCACACTGTCCCTTCCCTCCCCTCCACCCCACTACCTACCCCAGTGAGTGTTTTTCCCTTCCCTGTGCCCAAGTGTTCTCATTGTTCATCAACTGCCTATGAGTGAAAACACGCAGTGTTTGGTTTTCTGTTCTTGTATCAGTTTGCTGAGAATGATGGTTTCTAGATTCATGCATGTCTCTACAAAGGACATGAACTCATCATTTTTTATGACTGCATAGTATTCCATGTTGTATATGTGCCACATTCTTTCAAAGATGCTAATGAGATGCACATCTTTCCTGCTCAATACTGTCCAAAATTACTACAGAAAAAGAAACAAGTAAAATACTATTTTGTGTCCAGATGTGACCTGTCTCCCTTACCTGTATCTCTTTCCCATCTATGGTGCTCCGCCCTAGTTATTCTCATTAGAACACTGGCTGGATGATAACTGTGTCCGCCCTCCACGACATTCCCCAATGCCTACACCTCTTAATGTATTTAGCCCTTGGTTCAAATTCATTTCCTCATATTGACTTCTGGCTACCTTATTTAAAACATTCCTTCTCGTTGATCTTCCTCAAGACTCCATATCTCCTCGCCTTTCTCTATTTTGTTTTTGTAAAGCCACCACTACTTCACGTTGTACTATTCACACGTTTGTTGGCTAACTCTCCACTAGATACATGCTTCTTCATGACAGGAACTTCTTTGTTCACCATGATTCCACCAGGGCCTTGGACAGTCTCTGTATTACAGGAAGAGTTCAATAAATACGTAGTAGATGAATAAATACATGTACACATTATTTAAATAAGAGGGTATCCATGTGATATTTTATAAATAAAATATTATAACTTTCTAAATAGTTATATTAAAACTTTCTAAATAGTTTTAGAAAGGTATTTAAAAAAATAAAAGAGCTTCCAAGAAAAGTTACAAATGAAAATTGGGATAACTTATTGGCATCCATGATTTCAGTGTGGCAGAATGTACGTTACTCCACTTATGCTTGTGAACCTTTGGAAATGCCCCATATTAAGCAAAGTACTCCCAGTTTCTTTCCACCAGGGAGGAGACACATGATAAGATTCTTTGAGCAACAGGATAGCAAAAATTTTTGTAAATTCTCCCCAGCAACCAGATTACTACAAAGCCTGTTTAACTGATATTGACATTGAAAAGACATTTCACAAGGAGCTTTGACTACTTGAAGCAAACACAGGCTGGTTAATCTCAGTAGCTTATATTATATTTACTATTTTGTTTTCTTAAACAAGTCACAAAAAAACTGCATTCAGAATTAACCAATTTTCATTCATTTTCAAGATTAAGGTGTAAATAGCTTATATCTTGGTATTTGCTATATATATTGGCTATTTCCTTCCCAACTTGCATTTACATTTCATTACAAGAAAAGAATGAAAAAACAAAAGGAAGTCTGTATCAAACAAACAATGTTTTCTCCTCATTTTTCTTTTTATTAACTCATTTATTTCTATACTTAAACTTTTATTTCCCTGTACTCTATATTTACTCAACATCCCTGCCATGTTTATAGGATAAAAGATAGACTTTTGAAACATACAGATTGTTACGGCATCCCAGAGGAAAGAGAACTGTAACTATCAGTTCAGAATCAGAAATAACATTTCATCTTTTTGTTTTTGATAGATGGACCAGATTTCGCCTGGCATAAATAATAGAAGCTGTGAAACTGTTTACACTAAAGCAAAGGTGTAAGTGAAGACTTGAGTATGTGCTAAGACAGGCAATTTGATATTAAAATTGAGTAGTTGATTGGGTGATGGACAATATCCAGGGCATGTAGACAAATAAAATAGAAATGTTTAATCATATTTAGTGTTTAAATTGACTTTTTTATAAATTGCCTTGTTTTCCTTTGCAGGCAGTAGAATTAAGTGAGAGAGAAAAGAAAAAAGGCAGGTCATGAAGGAAAATTTATGTAGGAAACAGAATATAGAACCCTTAGGGTGCATAAAGCTTAGTGGTAAATGAAAGCAAATAGCCATAAATTAAAGGAAGAACACTTACATGTCCTAATTTTATAGACTATTGTTATAAAATTTATTACAATATTTATAAAATTTACAAAATTTATTACAATTGTTATAAAATTATAATTATTGTTAGTGTGGCCTAAATTGATAGTAAAACTAGAAATTCCTATTTTTATATATGAAAAAGTTAGAATTCAAATGTTCAAGTTGGTAATATTCCAATATGCTATGTAAGTGAAAGTACCAAGATATTGGGTTTCATGTGTTGTAAGTGTTTCATAATTCTCTAGGTGGAAGACTCAAGCTGAAGAATTCATATAGCACACTAAAATAATAGTTATGTGCCTTAGCTTTAATTATTTAGACAAAAATTTAAGAAGTATAATTCAAGTGCAAATTATAACATGATTATTTTAAACAAAAGATAGTGCTATAGGCTATGAATCATTTAGGCCAGTTAATTTCATATTGTATTTTTCTTTCCTATTCCGATGAGTAGTGAGTAGCTATAGAGTTTTGATTCATTTTTATTTTACTATAATTTAAAAAATATAATTGTATCCCTATAATCATTTGTTTTAGAGAATGTGTACTACTTTTTGACATTAAAATATATTTACAAGTATTCTTAAAAATAGTTTATTTGTAAAAATAGAAAAGAAAAAATACTGTTAGGTATCATGTCATTCCATTCCTCAGCTAGAATATCTGGTAAGATTTTACCACATGCATTTGTTACCCCACACCCTTTTTGCTGTACATTTCTATTAATAATTTAGGTTGTGTTAATAGTCAACCCATTAAACAAAGTAAAACCAAGTTTATTAGTTTTCCAGTGCCGCATAATAAAATACTACAAGTTAAGTGGCTTAAAATATTCTCCCCACACGCTTGTTAATACTAGTCCTATTTACAATAGCTAAGAGGTAGAATAAACACAAGTGCTCATAAACAGATGGATGGATTAAAAAATGTGGTATATTTGTACAATGGACTATTATTCAGCCTTAAAAGAGAAGGGCATTCTGACACATGCTACAGAATGATACTTGAAGAAATTATGCTAAGTGAAACAAGCCAGTCACAAAGAAAACAACTTCTGTGTGATTCCACTTATATTAAGTATCTGGAGTAGCCAAATTCACAGAAACAGGAAGTAGTTTGGCAGTTGACAGAGGATTAGGGGAGTGAGGAAATGATGATTTATTGTTTAAAGTAGACTTTCAGTTTTGCAAGATGAAATTTCTGGAGAGTCATTACACAACAATGGGAATATTGAACTATGCATTTTTAAATGATGAAGATGGTAAATTTTACATTATCTATTTTTTACCACAATTAAAAGTAAAAAATTTTTGAATGCTTCCCCCTTGGTAAAGCCACTAGCCTTCAGTGAGAATTGTTTGTGCTTAATAACCTCAATTTCCTGTTTTATTTTATTTTCTAGTTTGCCACAGCAATGGCATTTTAAAACTAGGGAAACAACTCACAGAAGCCGTATATAAAAAGAGTAAAAGATATGATCTCATGAAAATTACACACCTTTGGAAAAATCCACAAATAAATCTAAAGGACCAAAAAAATTTCAAAGATTTTCAACTGCCCTGCTATGAGAGAAGTTCAAATTAAAATTAAATAGCATTCTTCACCAATCACATTGGCAAAGACTATGAACTCTAAATGTAGAAATTGTATAAGACAACACTGGGTGTTGATGGAAGTGCAAATGTGAGTTATTTTGTAAGGCAATGTGGTAGTATTTGTTACAATCTCAAATGGGCATATGCTTTGATCCAGCACCATTATTCCTTCAAAACCAGCCCAAATAAGTGTTCTTATATATGTCCCAAATCCCTTTGTGATTGTTTATTTTTATTGGCAAATGTTTATATTAAGAAAACTCTACACAAAGTAAAAGCCAATACACTGGGATGGGGGCCAGAACAAAAGGAGCTGTGCTTAAATAAATTATAAATGTCTCCTTTCTATGGAATGCTGTGCTACCATTAAAACGAATGGGGTAGATCTCATACTGACATAGAGAGATCTCAACAAGTTGAGTGAACAGCTTAATTACAGAAAAACTTTTAGTTTGATCTTATTTTTGTTTTAAAAAAATATTTGTAAGTACATAAATGTGTATATAAAGTTATATAATGGATGGACCTCAATCTACTAACATTGCTTAACTCTATGGAGAAAAATAGGCATTGAAGTATCATTAAAGGAAGACTTTCATACTTCCTTTTATATGCTTTTGTAAATTAGGTTTTTAAAAAATTATCCATCTGTTATCTCACGGTTTTTCAGTAAGAAGTCTGGTCATGGCTTGACCAGATTCTCTTTTCAGGGACCCAGAAGGCTAAACTCAAGGTATCATCCAGTTGCAGTTCTTACCTGGAGTTCAGGATCCTTTTTCAAGCTAACATGGTGTGGAAGCATTCAGTTCCTTGTAGAGGTAACACTGAGGTTCCCATTTCCTTGCTGGCTGTCAGCCAAAGGGCCACTCTCAGTTCCTAGAGGTTGCAGATTTATTGTCATATGGCCCCCACAGAGAGTTTATGACATAGACGTTTTCTTTCTTCTAGGCTACCTGGAATGTATTTCTTTCATTTATTTCTCTGCAACCAGCATAACTAAACTCTGCAGATAAGTGGCTAGCATAATTAGATCAGGTTCATCCATGATAATCTCCCTGTCTTAAAATTAGCTGTGTGTGTTATATTGCATAAACTAATTGTATTAGTCTGTTTTCACACTGCTAATAAAGACTTACTCAATGTTGAGTAATTTATAAAGGAAAAAGATTTAATAGACTCACAGTTCCACATGGCTGGGGAAGCCTCATGATTCTGGTGAAAGGTGAAGGGGAAGCAAGACACATGGCAGCAGGCAAGAGATCATGTGCAGGAGAACTCCACTTTGTAAAACCATTAGATCTCAAGAGACTTATTTACTATCATGAGAACAGCATGGGAAAAGACTGTCCCTGTGGTTCAATTATCTCCCACTGGGCCTCTCCCAAGACGCATGGAAATTATCTCAAAGTGAGATCTGTTGGGGACACAGAGCCAAACCATATTATTCCACCCCTGGCCCATTCCAAATCTCATGTACCCACATTTCAAAAGCATTCATGCCTTCTCAACAGTCCTGCAAAGTCTTAATTCATTTCAGCATTAGCTCAAAAGTCCACAGTCCAAAGTCTCATCTGAAACAAGAGAAGTCCCTTTCACCTATGAGCCTGTAGAATCAAAAGCAAATTAATTACTTCCTAGATACAATGGTAAGTGTTAGTACAGGCATTGGATAAATGTTTCCATTCCAAATGGGAGAAATTAGCCAAAACCAAGAGGCTACAGGCCCCAAGCAAGTCTGAAATCTGGAAAGGCAGTCAAAACTTAAAGCTCCAAAATGATCTCCTCTGACCCCATGTCTCACATCCAGGTCATGCTGAGGCAAGAGGTGGGCTCCCACAATCGTGGGCAGCTCCAGCCATGTAGTTTTAGGGAAGGGGCAAAATGCCCATACATAGCAAGAATGACATTTACCCTAGTCCCCAACAAGTTTCTCATCTTTATCTGAGGCCACTTCAGCCTGTAATACATTGTCTGTATCACTATCAGCATTTTCGTCAAAGCCATTTAACAAGCCTCTAGGAAGTTCCAAACTTTTCTACATTTCCCTGTATTCTTCTGAGCTTTCCAAGCTGTTGCAACCTCTACCTATTACCCAGTTCCAAAGTCGCTTTCACATTTTCAGGTATCCTTACAGCAGCACCCCACTCCTGGTACCAATTTACTGTATTGGTGTGTTCTTGTGCTGCTAATAAAAACATGCAAGAGGCTGCGTAATTTATAAAGGAAAGTAGTTTATTTGACTTACATTTCCACATGGCTGGGAAGGCCTCACAATCATGGAAGAAGGCTAAGGGGAAGCAAGGCATATCTTACATGGTAGCAGGCAAAAGACCATCTGCAGGGGAGCTCCCCTTTATAAAACCATCAGATCTTGTGAGACATATTCACTATAATGAGACCAGTATAGAACTCCCCTCCATTATTCAATTACCTCCCACCAGGTCCCTCCCATGTCATGTAGGGATTATTACAATTAAAGGTGAGATATGGTTGGGGACCCAGAGCCAACCCATATCATTAATTATTAACCAGGAGAGAGAAATCTGTCACATTTCTACCCTTAAGAATGATGCAGTACATGTATACCAGGGTGCAGTGATTTGGGGATTCATCTTAGAATTCTTTTTATCGTACATTTATTTTTATTAAGCACAACTTACCTTTTATAGTCTAAGTCACAATATAGTTTCTCATCTATATAAATTATATTTTGGTGTTTAGATATGCTATTATAGATTTCTCTCAGTGTTACATTTATTCATCTATATCATAGCACTCACCACAGAACCCCACAGGTAGAAGTTGTTCAACTTTGAGAATTAAATACTAGCTGAGTGAGTGGAGTATACAATATAAATGAAAGTAGTTTATGAGCTAGAATTAAAGGAATACACATTGAAAGACATTCTTCAGGCTAAGAATTATTAGAGCCCAAATTGAGTAAAACATTAGGAATAAAAATATAACAACTTGGTATGTGACTTATTTGGTAAAAAAAAAAAAAAAGTATATATTTAACCAAGAAAGCTGCACTGAACCATTAACAGAAGGTAACACAGATATTCTTACAAGGACAAAACAGGACTGACTAGTCAAACAATAGGCTAGGATGGGTCTGTGGAGTTCTCTGTAGATCTGGAAGGAGGAATAAGAAATGTGCTGCTGGTTTTGCAGGTGTTGCTAGAGTAGAGCTTGGTTTGGCATATGCAATAAGATAGCCTTGTAAGAGCAATAGTTGACTTTTAACTGACAACAGCTACCAAAATCATATACTTTCTGTAAAATCAAATGTATTTGTGAAGTTGCACTTCAAATTGCCCAGGCTATAAAATCCAAGAGTTTTCCTCTAGCAACCTACTCAGGAAAGCAAGTGGCAAGAAGATTATGGCAAATAGGAATAAATATATGGAAAAAGTACTCTTCCTTTAACTGAATAGTCACTATCTGAAAAAGGTAAATGTCAGTTTCAACAACAAGCAAACCTTGTTTGAGAGGCCCTAGAGGAGGATTTTTAGATTTAGTGAAAATATTAAGGTGAAAAGACTTAATTTTCTCGTTGAGAACATAAGAGTGACCAATAAGCCAATAGTTGGGCTAGTTATAGAATTCATTAAATATGCCCACCTAATTAATTACTTTTCTATGGTGTTAAAAAAAGAAACACTAAAAATGCCAGTGACCTGGGTAAAGGATTTTAGTTACAAGTAATATAATTATCACTACAAGTGTCAATATCATGCAACAGAGTGTGAAGAGAAGCATTACCTCTCTGTTATTAACTTTCCCAAGTATACTTCTTGAAACATAGGGAAAAAAGTCCTAGTGGTCAGCACTTTTTTTACCTGTTCTACTTTGTGGTGGTTTCAGTGATTCTGAAGTTCATTAGCCTAATAATGGCCAAGAATACTTGACTTAAGGCTAAATAAGCAGTTACAAATATGGAATAGCCTCAATTTTTAAGATAAAACAGCTTGCAAATGTATGTCTGTAAAAATTCTACATATTTTTACAAGAAGTTGACTTATTTGAAATAAAAGGAAGGGAATATGAAATTTACATTAGTTGTTTTCCATAACCTTTTGAACTTTGCAACTTCTGTAGTTAGAAACCTATTTCTTGTAACTTTTCTATGCTATACTTTGTGCTAATAAGTTCTAGCATGTATACAGAACCAGTTTATGTAATTGTATGCAAGCTGATTTTAGTGGAACAAATCTGATTCATATTATGGAGCCTTTAATTATCCTGGCTGATTTTTGTAAGTATTCCGTAGAGAGGATTTTCCTTAAAAATCTGAGATTAAGAGGTTGATGAATGAAAGTTAATCCTTTCACATTATTATGGGTAGGTATTCAATAATTTGGTCAAATTGAAATTTTAAGGTTGAGAAGGTTGATGACTTACAATAATGGGCTCTGATTGGACAATTATTCATTTGAGTTCCTTTCATTTGACGTAATTTAACTGGTGAAATTTAAACTGAGTTCACGAGTTCATTGTTAAAGCTTTTACTAAAAGATATTCATATATTCCAAATGGGACTTATTTAGGTGTGTGTGTATAAATAGATTACAGGCCGGGCGCAGTGGCTCACGCCTGTAATCCCAGTACTTTGGGAGGCCAAGGCTGGTGGATCACGAGGTTCACAGATCGCGACCATCCTGGTCAACATGGCGAAACCCCGTCTCTACTAAAAATACAAAAAATTAGCTGGGCATGGTGGTGCATGCCTGTAATCCCAGCTACTCAGAATGCTGAGGCAGTAGAATTGCCTGAACCCAGGAAGTGGAGATTGCAGTGAGCCGAGATCGCGCCATTGCACTCCAGCCTGGGTAACAAGAGCGAAACTCCATCTCAAAAAAAAATAAAAAATAAATAAATAAATAAAAATAAAAAAATAGATTACATCAGGCAGATGAGAGACATGTGAACTGTTTGCTTAAATTTGACACTTGACCAATTAAACCTAATAGATATCTACAGAACACCTATCAACCACAAATACATATTCTTCACATGATGTGCCACACAAATGCACCATAAAATTGTCCTCATGCTTGCCCATAAAGCAAGTCAATTAATTCAAAAAGTTGAAATCATATCAACTATATCCTTGGAACACAGTAGAACAAAAATAGTAATCAATACCAAGAAGATCTCTGAAAACCATTTCCATATGACACGAAAATTGAGCAACTTGCTTCTGCATGACATTTGTGTAAACAATGAACTTAAGGCAGAAATTTTAAAAGTCTTTGAAATAAATGAAAACAGAGTAAACATCAACATTTCTGGAATGAAGCAAAAGTCGTGTTAAGAAGAAACATATAGCACTAAACATCTACATAAAGAAGTTAGAAACATCTTAAATAATAATCTTATTTCACTCCTAAAAGAACTAGAAACGCAAAACACCACCAAACTAACAGAAGAAAATAAATAACTAAAATCAGAGCTGAATTGAACAGAATTGAGAACAACAACAACAAGATCATACGAAGGATAGTTGAAGCAAAAGGTGGTTATTTGAAAAGATAAATAAAATCAATAGAGCCTAGCTAGATAACAGAAAAAAGAGAGAGAGAAGATCCAAGTAACCCCAATGAGAAATGACAAATGTCATTTTTGTGGATCCACAGAAATACAAAAATTTCTCACAGACTATAATAATCACTTCTATGCAAACAATCAAGAAAATACAGAGGAAATGGATAAATTCCTAAAAGCACACAAATTCCCAAGATTAAATCAGGAAGAAATTCAAACCCTGATAAAACAGACCAATATTGAGTTTGAAAACTGAATTAGTAACAAAAAACCAACTACAAACCAAAGCCCTGGTAAATTCACAGCTAAATTCACCAGACATACAAGGAAAAGCTAATGCCAATTGCACTGAAACCACCCCCCCCACCAGAAATTTGAGGAGGAGGGACTTCTCCCTAATTAATTCTATGAAGCCAGCATTATCAGGATATAAAACCCTTCCAAAGATATAACAAAAAGAGAATAGAGGCCAATATCCTTGATGAACAGAGACATAAAAATCCTCAACAAAATAGTAGCTAACCAAATCTAGCAGCACATGAAAAAGTTAATTCAGTGCAATCAAGTAGACTTTATTCTTGGGATGCAAGATTGGTTTGACATATGCAAATCAGTAAATGTGATCCATCACATTAACACAATTAAAAACAAAAAGTGATGATCTGAATAGACACTGAAAAACTTTCAATAAAATTCGACATCCCTTCATGATTTAACCCCTCAACAAACTAGGCTTCAAAAGAACATCCTTCAAAATAATAAGAGTAATCTATTATAAATCCACAGCCAACATCACTCTAAACAGGCAAGCATTTCCCTTAAGAACAAGAACAAGACAAGGATTCCCTCTACGACTAAGTCCTCAAAAGCAACTGAAATAAAATTAACAAGTGGAGCCTAATTATTATAAACTAAAGAGCCTTTGCAAAGAAAAAAAAATCTATCACCAAAATAAAAAGACACCCTATAGAATGGGAGAAAATATTCACCAACCATGTATCTGACAAAAGTGTAATATCCATAATCTATAAGAAGGTTAAACAATGAAAAAAGAACAAGCAAAAAACAAATAACCCTATTTAAAAGTGAGCAAGAGACATAAACAAATATTTCTCAAAAGAAGACATACAAGTGTCCAACAAACATTAAAAAATGCTCAACATCACTAGTCATTAGAGAAATTCAAATCAAAACCAAAATGAGATACCGTCTCATATCAGTTAGAATGGCTATTATTAAAAAGTGAGAAAATAAAAGATGTTTGAGAGGTTACAGGGCAAAGGGAACACTTATACACTATTAGTGGGAAAACGGTTTGACGATTTCTTAAAGAACTGAAAACATCATGGGCTCATGCCTATGTCCTGAATGATATCGCCTAGATTTTCTTCTAGGGTTTTCATAGATTGGGCTTTTACACTTAAGTCCTTAATCCATCTTGGGTTAATTTTTGTACATGGTGTAAGGAGGTGGTCTAGTTTCAATTTTCTCCATATGGCTAGTCAGTTCTCCCAGCATCATTTATTAAATAATGCTGTTTGTTCTTGGTTCTCTAGTCCTTTCAGTTGAGATGTTAAGTTGTTAACACAATCTTTCTAGCTTTTCTATGTGGGCATTTAATGCTATAAATTTCCCTCTTAAGACTGCTTTAGCTACGAGATCCTGGTACATTGTCTCTTTGTTCTCATTAGTTTCAAAGAACTTCTTCATGTCTGTCTTAATTTCATTATTTGCTCAAGTGTCATTCTTGAAGAAATGGAGAGGTTGTTCACTTTCTATGTAGTTGTGTGGTTTTGACTGAATTTCTAAATCTTGAGTTCTAAGCTTATTGCACTGTGGTCTGAGAGACTGTTATGATTTCAGATCATTTGCATTTGCTGAGGAGCGTTTTACTTCTGATCATGTGGTACATTATAGCATTAGTGCTATGTGGTGATGAGAAGAATGTACATTCCGTTATTTTTCGGTCAAGAGTTCTGTAGATATCTATCAGTTTCACAGGACCCAGAGCTGAGTTCAGGCCCTGAATATCTTTGTTAATATCCTGTCTCAATGATTGTCTAATATTGTTAGTGGGGTGTTAAAGTCTCCCACTATTTTTGTGTGGTAGTCTACCACTATTTGTAAGTCTCAAGAACTTACTTTATGAATCTTAGTGCTCCTGTATTGGGTGCATATATATATTGAGGATAGTTAGCTAGGTAATGTCCTTCTTTGGCTTTTTTGATCTTTATTGGTTTAAAATCTCTTTTACCACAAACTAGGATTGGAACCCCTGCTTATTTCTGTTTTCCATTTTCTTGATAAATTTTCCACCAGCCCTTTATTTTAAGCCTATATGTGTCTTTGCAAGTGAGGTAAGTCTACAAATGAGTCTTGGCTCTTTATCCAGCTTGCCATTCTGTGTTTTGTAATTGGGGCATTCAGCCAATTTACATTTAAAATTAGGATTGTTATGTGTGAATTCAATGCTGTCATCACGATGCTAGCTGTTTATTTTGCAGACATTTTGTGGTTGCTTCATAGTGTCACTGGTTTGTGTACTTCATTGTGTTTTTACAGTGGCTGGTAATGGTTTTTCCTTTTCATAGTTAGTGCTCCCTTCAGAAGCTCTTGCATTTAGGACTGGTGGTGATGAATTCCCTCCACATTTGCTTGTGTAAAAGAATATCTTATTTTTCCTTTGCTTATGAAGCTTAGTTTGGCCATATATGAAATTGTGAGTTGGAAATTCTTTTCTTTCAGACTGTTGAATATTGGCTGTGATTCCCCATAAGATTGAAGGTAAATAAGTCTACAAGGATGAGAAAAAAAATAAACGCAAACATGCTGAAAACTCAAAAGGTCTGAGTGCCTCGTCTCCTCCAAATGACCACAGCACCCCTCCAGCCATGGCAGGCACAGAACTTGGCTAAGGCTGAGATGGCTGAACTGATGGGTAATAACAAACTTTGCTGAGCTAAAGGGGCATGTTGTAACCCAATGCAAAGAAGCTAAGAACCATGATAAAACATTGCAGGAGCTGATGGCCGGAATAACCAGTTTAGAGGAACACCAATTTGATACAGCTGAAAAGCACGACAAAGGAACTTCACAATGCAATCACAAGCATCAGTAATGGAAAGGACCGAATGGGGGAAAGAGTCTCAGAGCTTGAAGATTATCCTTCTGAAATATGACAGGCACACGAGAACAGAACAAAGAAAAGAATGAAAAGGAAAGAACAAAACCTTCAAGAAATATGGATTATGTACAGAGACCAAATTTACGATTGATTGAGGTACCCGAAAGAGATGCAGAGAATGGAACCAATTTTGAAAATATACTACAGGATATCAGCCAGAAGAACTTCCCCAACCTAGAAAGATAGGCCAACATTCAAATTCAAGAAATGCGATGAGCCCCAGTAAGATACTCCATGAGAAGATTAACCTCAAGACACATAATCGTCAGGTTACCCAAGGTCTTAATAAAAGAAAAAACGTTAAAGGCAGCCAGAGATAAAAGACGAGGTAACCCACAAAGGAAAACTTTAACTGAAAGATATAATAATTTTTAAGAACATATACAGTAATAATTATAACTATAATGATATGGACAGGGATTCCTCTTTCTGGGTATACATGTGCCATGGTGGTTTGCTGCATCCATCACCCCATTATCTACATTACGTATTTCTTCTGATGCTATCCCTTCCCTATCTCCCCACCCCCTGCTATCCCTCCCTTAGGTCCCCACTCTCTGACAGGCCCCAGTGTGTGATGTTCCCCTCCGTGTGCCCATGTGTTCTCACACTATCAATGAATAAATAAAATTCAATAAATGATTTTTAAAATTTGAGAATGGTATGAAGTATTCCAGATTGTTAAAACAAAAGTTAAAAGTGACTCACACATTTTATAAATTCAAAATGCATATTTAAAAAAAAATTTTTAAAGGAGAGAAGGAAAGAAAGAAAAAAAGGAGTGAAGGAGAGGAAGAAAGAGGAAGAAAAAGAGGGAGAGAGAATGGAAATATTACTTTTTCTAAAAATGGATATTAATAATGGCCAATCAATATTTTGTGTATTTAAAGTGGAGAATGTATATTTTGTGTAAAGTGGAGAGCTCTATAAATATTTATTAAGTTTACTTGTTCTGGATCTGAATTCAAATCCTGGATATCCTTATTAATTTTCAGTCTCGAGTCTAAATCTCTTTATGGGTCTTATGTATCTGGGTGTTAGGATCGTTAGCTCTTATTGTTGCATTGATCCTTTTACCACTATATCTTTGTTGCTTTGAAATCTATTTTTTAAATAAATTTTGCTTCAATCCATATTTGTATATTTATTGATATGCTTTAACAAATCCCATTTGTCAGAAATTAACACATAGCTATGATTACTTATACACAGACTTGGTCAGAGCTGTTCAGACTATTGCAACTTCAATTCAGTTACGTGCACAGTATATAAAGTCTAATCTCTCATGAGAAGGACTTCACTAGCATACAGAACTCTCAAAGAAACATGAAAGGGGAAATATTTCTTTCATATGAAAATAATTGTATCCCAGAGCTCAGGGAATATTAAAGAGAAATGAAGTTGGTTAAAATTCATCTTGATTGGGTATCCAAGAGATCTGTTTATCCCAGCAAGTGTTTTAGCTCTTGATATACTTACTGCATGAGCATATATTTGACAATTAAAGAAATAACATTGCCAAAATAGAGTGAATTGGTTGGCATTCATTATAACATAAGTGGAAAAACACCAAACCTTGTCATTTCAGTTAACAGACATTTTAGGGGACTACTTGAAGAGAAAATATAAAAATCTTTTGTTTATACCTTCTGATAAGATTCAGAATGGACCCACATCAAAATTAGCGGAACAAGTGTCATAGATTGGGAAGGAAAAGTACAAACAAGATTGTGAAGGATTGCATTGCTGAAGCAATCCAGAATCACAAGATAGATGAATGACATTGTAATCTATGAAACAAAACTGTCAATATATCTGAGTTGAAAAGTGATTCAGAAGATTTTGAATCTAAACCTGAATATAGAAATTATTTTTGCATAATTTAGTAATTAAAAATATTTAGGAATAATATTATTCCTAATAAGATTATTAGGAATACAAAATATTCCACATTATTTCGTATATATTTAACATATAATATCTCCTGATGTTTATAATCAAACAGAGCATTTTAGAATTCAAATAATCTGGTAAGAAACACTTAAGTCTTTTTTACAGTTCATTTTGGCTTTAGCTATGTCTCTATAATAATGTACAATCAAAGAACTGTATTCAAGGCTACGTGATAAAAGAGGAAAAGTTCCCTTATCCCACTTTCGGGGCATGTGACAGGGTGTGCCCTGCTTCTTTGGTGCTCTGCTGCTCAAACCCCTAGTGGGAGCGTGCAGACACGCAGGTCATGGGAAGGGAGCATTTTGGGGCTCTGACCCCAAGGCAGCATCTCGAGTTGAGTGTTTACAGCTCCCGAAGTCCCGGTGGGTATTTGCTACAGTGTTTTTTCAGTTTTGCCTTCTGCAGGTGGCGGGTGTTTATCAGCTTAGCTAGACTTTCTGCCTTATCACAAGCACAGAGGGCTTTCTGTGTCCCTCGTTCTTGCCTTGAGGTACTGGAAAAATCGGATCACACGTTGGTTTGGGGGTGGGTGCAAGGTTTTACTGAGTAGAAGTAGCTCTCAGTGAGGTGGATGGGAGACCAGAAGAGAGATGGACTGGAAAGGTAGTCTTCCTCTGGAATCTGGTTGCCCAGCGGCTGGATTCTCCCCTGACCTCTGCTGGCCAAATTCTATATCACCCATAGTCCATGGCCTGCCAGCATCTGCCTGGATGTCCAGCTGCTTGTGTGTGTGCCTCCTAGGGTCTCAGGGTTTTTGTAGGCACAGGATGAGAGGCATGGCGGGCCACAGTAGTCTTGGAAAATGCAACATTTGGGTGCAAAAGCAGGAGTGCTTGTCCTCACTTAGGTCTATGGGTACAGGTCTGAAGAAGGACCCTCGACAGGGACCCCGCCCTTCTCTACCCAGCACTTTCCCGCCCCCCGCTTCCTGTATCATTCCCATGTAGTTTTGTGATAGCAATCTGATAAACAATTAGGGTTTTGTGTATTGGATTTTAAAATCTGAGTTTTTAGTTTATAGTTTTATTATGTGTTTTTAAATATATGAATCTTTGACTTAACATGCTCTAATTTTCAAATCAGAAGAAATAGCATAAAAATAAATGCTTAGGAAAGTCTTATTTGTATTTCTGTTCTTCCCATTGCACTTCTACCCTACATATATTCTGGGAATCTCTGATTATTATTTCACACCAATCTTCCTCATTCTTATTTATATTTGCATACCATTCCATTATAAGAATGTACCCTAATAAGTTCAACTTGTATACCGTGGATGGGACTTTGGATTGTTTCTAACATTTTGCCACTGTATGCAATGTCACAATTAATAACTTCAGTTTTTGCATATATTCAACTCTACACCTCTATGAATAAAAATTGTGTATATGGTACATTTTTTAAAGTGAAATTCTTGCATCAAAGGAAACGTCAATATGTACTTTTATTATATATTGCTAAATGCCGTTCAGCAGCTCACGAGAATGCCTTTCTCTGTAGGTTCTCCAATACAGTGTGTTCTTAAATTTGTCAAATTTTTGCTAATATGATGCATGAAAAGTAATATTTCAGTGAAGTTTAAGGAACATAAGTAAACCTTTCCCTTGGAATCCTATTTTTATGTCTTTTGCTTATTTTTATACCTCATCTAAACTTTAAGAATTATTTTTCTGTTTTATACAAATTTCAATATTTTCACAAAGTTTTCATTTCCCCTTCAATTCTGTCTATGTGTTTCTGTTGATATATTAGAGGGAAGACTTTTTCTCTTCTTTCACTATAGCTGCTTCCCTAGTTTCAACAAACAGAAAAGATCCAGGAAAAAAAGGAAAGGGTGAGTTAAATTAATTGGTCATCATCTCCTGTTCAGCACTGAGAAAAGGAGAGGAAAATTAATTTTCAATGTGATCTGAATTAAAGTTATAAATGAGACCAAACAAGAAAGAAAATGCTTTTAACCGAAACTAACTAAAAGGTCATGTTTTAACCCCATGTTTTAACTTGGTGAGTGGAAAAGGAGACTCAGGGAGCATGTTTGAAAGCATGAATAAGGTGCAGAGATAAACAAATAAATGGCAATAAATGAGAAAACATTCAGTTTGGTAGTGAACAGATTGCGAACTGTTAATAGACGACACTGTAAGAGTCACATATAGAAAAAAGAATTTTAATTAAATTACACAAAAAGTAATGTCTTTCCTTCAATGAACAGAATGCACATAGCTTTTTATTTTTAGTTACTTTTGTCTACATTTTCATTAAATGAATTACAATGAGCTTGCATCATTTAATGATCACACACAAAGAAGCATTAAAATATTAGTCATCAAGTATAAAGCTATGATTGAAGGTGGTCATATGAAATATTAAAATGCTGATGTTATGTTTATGTAATTTGTACTATGTCATATATCCTCATGTGTTTAATGAAATAATGCTCTTAAAAACTAGAATATCAAAATGGCCTAGGTGATAGAAACAGATTGCTTTCTACTCCATAGTGGAAATCATATTGGTTATAAAACCATATTAGTTTTATAATTTATCCACTAAATTGTTAAATATATTTCAAGAAGAAAGTCTAAGTTTCTATAGATACTCAGAAACTCATATTTAAAGTAGCATATTAATAAAGTTTAAGTATATGTATATGTAATAATCTCACCTATTCTATATATGTATATGTGCATGCTATATAAATTTAGTGAATGTGGAAGATGTGAGTCAGCTACCACTGTTGCTGGTAGTGGGCATACTCTGATATATATACCTAGAATCATAAAGCCTACATAATACATGATAGAGACAGAAGAGTTGACTGCTTAGTATATTGCAAATGTATCATAAAAAGGAAAAAGGCCACACAATATTCAACGTAATTGTAGAAGCTTTTCAAAATATTTATTGATATAAATAATCCTTCCAAAATACATTAAATATATTCTTTTTAGCAATAGTTTGTAAATTACATTGTAATATCACTTTGGAACTCATCAATTCCTTCTCTGAGTAAAGGTTGTCTTAATCAGTGCTGATTAAATTACCCTAATTTTTAATAAAGACCACAGACATGAAACAGCTATGGAAAGAGACAGTAAATGGTAAGCCAAAGGGGTCCTTAAATTACTACCAGAAGTAACCCCACACATCTCATGTTCAAAGAATTATCTAATAATACAGCATAGTAGGTGGTAAATGAGCTAATAAAGTAAGTAATATAATTCCATGTTGGAGTCCAAATGCAAGTGTTAAAATAACATTTAACATTAAGATTGCAGTAATTTATATAAAATGCTTGTCAGGAAGAGTATATTGTCTTATAACAGAAATTACAACAAATAATCTCATTTTTATTATTGTGTGATTCAGGTAGTCTGAAATTCTAGATACAGTATTTGGAAAATGTAAAATTTATACCTACAGAATTTTTATTATAATGCGAGACTGCAAAGGTAAAGTGTATCATGAGCTAGTTCATTTGTCATCTGAATGCTTACCAACGTACCATATTTAATGCAAATAATAAAGGCCCAGTTTCAACTCATTCCAATTTAAATATAATTTTTATTCGGCCAGTGACTGACTTTTAGTCACATTTAATAAAAAATTGCCAAGCTTTCCTCATTTTTTTATTCAGTCTCAAAACACATACACCCAGTCATTTTTACCAGAACGTTTTAGTACTGTGTCCAGCTGTGGATACATTTCTCAAGGTATGGTTATGGCCTGGTGCTTTTTTCTACTGTGTTTCTATCCAAGTGGACTTAATATTCACGTCTTCAGAAAATTCTTCCCAATCTTCATTATAAAGTCAAAGGTCCCCCATAATGTGCTTTCTAACATTATGGACATCTCCTTTATAAGCATATTTGCAATTGTAATTTCATATCTCTCTGTGGGTTAACTACTGGCCATTTCACTCGCCAAATTTAAATTCCACTGTGGCAGTAACTCTGTCTGCTCTTCTTTAGTTTTTCATTCCTATTGTGTAGCATAATTCCTTGTGCATTGGAGATACCCAAGAAATACCCATTGAAACAATGAAGAAGTGAATGAGTCGTTTTTCTTAAGCCCTTCACGTCTATAACTGACACCTCAACTCTCCTATTCTTCATATTTGAAGAACATAAAGTTGTCTGTTTATGTTCCCTATTTTACTCTCCGTTTGAAATTTCGACTTGATATTTTTGTTCTTCATAAAGCCTGCAGTAACTTTAGCTCTCACATCACCTTTATTAGTCTTGTCACTACAATCGTATCATTTACAGTATTTCATTTACTCCCTTAACTTATTCTAGCAAACACCCCTCAATGTTAGGTTCCTAACTGATCTTTCTCTCCCTTCCTTTGCTTCTTTGGATTAAATATGATATTTTATATCTGCTGCCATCAATTCAATTTTTATTCTGTTACTTACCAAACCATGGACAAACAACTTGTAAGTTACATTGTAGTCTGTGGTATGTAAGTCACCTAATTTATCATTTTTTCACAACTCATACCTCTTCCTCAATAGATTTTGTTCTTTCCTTATTTGCCATATCTTCTGGTCTTTTGCCGTTATTTATCATGTCCAATCAGCTCAAAATCATTTCCACTCTCTGCAATAAATTTTCTTTAATATTCTTTAATCATTATGAACCTTGATATTTATGAATTATCATAATATGTTTCAAAAACAAAACTAAATTGTTTGAATTCTTTCAAAAGGTGTTAAGGAGAGAAAATCTAGTTGTTTAATGTCTTGGCTATATGTAATAGGAAGGTGAAACACTAACTAGAATCTATCCTAAGAAATACCATAATTAATCATCATGAAACTTAAGAAATACATTGTATATGTAAGCAGGCATTTACTATTCAGTCAAATAATTCATAAATAGTAATAAAGTAACATTAGCAAATTTCATCCAGTAATAGATATTTAGAACCCGATGCTGACATTGATATTTCTAATTCAATCATGAGATGCTTGTTAATCATATAAAACCAGTGTTTGATTATGGGTAAGAGTACTCACTTTAAAAAAAGAAACAATTTTTACAAAAGTTGCAAAGAAATCTCCTCCTTGGAATTCATACATACCTCTGGCTAGAGGCGAGAGGCTCCACTATTTTAAAACAAATGATTTGTTAGAAATATTTAACTTTAGTAGCAGAAGCTTGTTTTTTAAATACTAGTCACACTTAAATATACAATAAATTATTGTATAATGTAACTCAACAAATTAAATTTATATGGTAGGACATAAAGTTTTCTTAAAGTGAATCATGTCTGTCATTTATTAAAAGTAGACTCTCTGATTAAGCCCTTTGATGAACTTTATTAAGTTACTCCAGTTTACTTGAATGACATTGAAGAATTTGAAGTCATGCATGTTGATTACTTAACCTTGTTCATTTACAACATATTTTGATGTGCATCAGTGCTAAACTAATCTGAAGTTGTAAAAATGACCATAAAAATCACGTTAGGAGAGTAACTCATTAAATTTTAGAACTCCACTCAATCAATTCTTCTTAATGGTGATAATAATCTCTGTACTTAATCAGTTTTATAATTTCTATTTTATTATACAAAATGTACATGCTCATAAAAAAATACAAACAACTTAAAAGAAAAGAGTAAACCACTCTTGAAGGATATTTTTCCATGATATAATTCAAAATTTTTAGCTATAAATTAGCTCAGTACTCTCACTTCCTATTATTTGTGAGGAGAGAAGTAAAGGTTAAGAATCAGTTTCCATTACTATAGTCATGCACACACAGTGATTATCTTTGATTAGCTTGGTATTGTCATTTCAGCTTTTTGTGCTTTATTACTTCTTACAAAACACACCTTCTCCTGGAATAACTTCCTGCTACCTAAAATACATCCTTTATAATTTCCTTTACTGAGGGTCTCCTGGGAGTGAGCTCTCTTAGTTTATGTCAATTACATTGCTCCTCCATGCTTGTTAAATATTGTCACCAGTTATAGAATTTTAGGTAGGCACATTAATTTTTTCCAGCAAATTGAAGATATTTTACTATCTTCTGGCTGTCAGATATCAGTCAAGTGAACGTAATTGTTTTGGTCTGCTTTTACGTTTTTCTCTTAATCTTCGATTTTTCTGGATGTCAATTAAATTTGTGTGTTTAGTTCTTGTTATCCCATTGATACGTTGTTTTTCAGTTTTATTCATTTGTTTCCTCGTTCGTGTTTAAACCTGTACTCCATTTGCTAATTCCAATAACTTAGCATGGCTCTATTAGAAAAAGAAAGACCATTTATCTTTTGTTTATGATTTTTAAGTCCTGTTTCAGTTTGTACAGAAGAGTTTAAATCCTGTCGATAGTATGTTTCTGTAAGTATAAAAATAATAGCTGTACCTGTTTATTTGCTTTCAGAAGAATCATGCTTCCAAAGATTCCTGAAAATTTAATTATCTTCAAATAGTAACTTGAAATGTGAAGAATGACTAAATAAAATAAAAAATGGGAAAATATTTCCAACAATATGTAATGAATTCACTATGTTTATCAGATTTAATTTTGTACTTGTTTTTATGTACCTCCAAAAATATGTGATTAGTTTATATTATGGTTTGAATTTATTTTTTCTAATCTCAATATCTCTATGTTTTACTAGACAACACTGGAACATTATTAGCATTATATTAATTTCTGAATCAAAGACAGATCGGAAGTATTTCATACTCAGAAAAACAAAGAGAAGAAATGTACAGAGCAAAAAAAAAATATGTATTTGAGATATGAATTCCCTTTTAATTTTAACCTTTTAGTTTATATGAATATATATTAATATGAATACACAAAAAATAACAGAATAGGATTAATATTTTTCTTTTAACTAACAAGATTACTAAAAGTTGTAGTATATGTTAGGTATCAATGAATATTTTAGGTAGAAAGTAACCATGCAACTTCAAAAATTATCTTTATGCATATATATATATATATAATTTATATTTATTCTAGGTAATTCTAAAATTTTGTTAAAAGCAAACGTCTGTAATCCCAGCACTTTGGGAGGCGGAGGCGGGCGGATCACGAGGTCAAGAGATCGAGACCATCCTTTGCCATGATGAAACCCCGTCTTTACCAAAAATACAAAAATTAGCCGGGTCTGGTGGCACGCGCCTGTGGTCCCAGCTACTCGGGAGGCTGAGGCGGAAGAATCGCTTGAACCCAGGAGGCGGAGGTTGCAGTGAGCCGAGATTGCACCACTGCACTCCAGCCTGGCGACAGAGCAAGACTCCGTCTCAGAAAAACAAACAAACAAACAAAAAAACCTGGCAAATCATTAACAAGAATTGTGTACCCACTTAGTGGGTTCAGTTGTTCTAATACTTTTCTCGTTAATCTTATTTTCCTATGTGGAATAATTTTACCTGTTTTTGAAAATCAAACACTATTTGTACATAAAAAATGTGAACATTCTAACATTATTACCAACAAGTCTCGTTTTACCAACCAAGGGAACATTTTCCTATTTAAACAATCTGCCTGCCATCTTTCAACCCTATTTCTCCAATGACATAATTTTTTTTTTTTTTTTTTTTTTTTTTTTTGAGACAAAGTCTCCTGTTGCCCAGGCTGGAGTGCAAGGGCATGATCTTGACTCACTGCAACCTCTGCCTCCCCAGTTCAAGTGATCCTTCTGCCTCAGCCTCCCAAGTAGCTGAGATTATAGGCACATGCCACCACCCTCTGTTAATTTTTGGGTTTTTAGTAGAGATGAGGTTTTTCTCTGTTGGCCAGGCTGATCTTGAACTCCTGACTGCAGGTGATCCACCACCTTAACCTCCCAGAGTGCTGGGATTATAGGTGTGAGCCACTGTGCCCAAGAAATGACACAATCCTAGTTGCAGGCATCCAATATTTAGTAAATAAGAATTTATTCTGCAAAACTAATGTGCAGAAAACATAACTGTGTTTTAAATTTCTAAATGAATGTAATATGATGTGAGCACCTCCCTTACTTATCAGTAATACCGAGATGTGGAATAAGTCTCTCTTGGGCATTCCTGTCCATCTATATTGAATAGCACACAATTCCAGGAGATTTATGTCATGTCTAAAAAATGGAAAAGGCCCTAGTATGTGTGATGGGCATTGCTGTGCATGATTATGTACATGGTAATGGGCATTCTTCTGTTACAAGAAGTTACAAGCCTTTTACTCTGTTTTCTGTGAAGCCTTGACATGTTTTAGGACAGAGATTTGCGCTTTTCGGCAGCTTCTCTATGACAGAAAGGTCAAAACTTCTCTTACACTTTTTATGATGTTGAGCTTACTCATCACCTGACTGAAGATTTTCTTTAAGTCTTTGAAAAAATTAAAACACACAGTTCCTTCCTCTGGCAAAGGAATTGTGTGTTTTAATTTTTTGGTGTTATAATCCAAACGTTAGACGAATTAAACTGAACACAGCCTGTATTCTGATGTTAAAATCCAAACGTTAGACGAATTAAATCGAACACAGTTTATCTCAGCAAAGGACACTTTATGAGTCAGACAGCACTCAGAACCAAAAAAGGTTCGGAGAGTTCTGCACAGCAGCATGAGCAGTGAGCTTTTTTTTTTTTTTTTTTTTTGAGACGGAGTTTCGCTCTTGTTACCCAGGCTGGAGTGCAATGGCGCGATCTCGGCTCACCGCAACCTCTGCCTCCCGAGTTCAAGCTGCCTCAACCTGCCTCAGCCTCCCGAGAAGCTGGGACTACATGCACGCACCACCATGCCCAGCTAATTTTTGTATTATTAGTAGAGATGGGGTTTCACCATGTTGACCAGGACGGTCTTGATCTCTTGACTTCATGATCCACCCACCTCGGCCTCCCAAAGTGCTGGGATTATAGGCATCTGCCACTGCGCCCGGCAGTGAGCTTTTATAGTAGAACATAGAAACATAGTAGATAAATCACTGGATTTGCTATAGCTAGGCAACTGCCTTTTAGAGCCATGGTTTAATTAGGCATTTGGCTTATGCACATAGTACAATGAATTGGCTGCCTGGGATTGGATGAATCTTGGCTTTTTGTGATTAGCTGAACCCTGGCTACTTGTTATAAAACTATACTTTTAAGTTAGGTTTCAGTGGATTTATGTACTAAGTTAGGTTGCAGTTTGTTACATAGAAACTCGAAATACAGAAAGCCTCAGTTCAATGGCTTCCTGTTTATTTTTGTTTAACAATTCTCCCCTTTTGATCATTCTATCTCGAGAAATTGACCAAAACCTTGAGTCTTGATGCCATTCTGTCACCATCAAAATTGGCTTATTTGGTATGGAATATACAAGTCATGGTGTCAAGTTAGTTGAGTAATTGCTTGTGCTATTTTCAGATTTATGTTGCTAAAACTGGAGTGAGACCATTTGACACACAGTGGATGGCTACATACAAACACTTAAGACTCTTGGGAGTATATAGCTCACAAAGGAGACCCTGGTAGGGATAATCTCAAATGTTTGAAATATGCTCTTTAACCAAGGCCCCCATGAACCAAACTGATTAAAAACAATACATCAAAGAATCAGCCAGAAGGTAAATCTACTTATTAAAAACACATTCATTGTTTGTTGGTTTTTTTCTGAGTTTCTACTATACTAGATATATTTATCCAAGTGCAGTAGGAAGTGTTGACTGTTATCACACACTCCCCTTTCTTCAGCCAACAGACAGTTTAAGGCAGTCTTGTTATCTAAAACAATGTTAGCAAGGGAGTTTATATACCTCTGATGAGCAACTATAGTCTTTACGAATAGAGTCAGCTCTAGTAGCTAATGTTTGAAGCAGATTTCTAATCATAATCTTATATATATATATATATATATATATATACACATATATATGTATATATGACAGAGAGAAAGCATTCTACCAAAAGACGTAATTGATAGAAATCAGTAATACATTTTTCTGCATTGTTTAGTGCAAATTAAGGTGTATAGACAATGTTCAGTTTTTGATTGGTTGTGGAGCAACTGTAGTATTGTTAGAATTCCTAATCTACATTAATCTCTTATTTCTCCCTTTTTGAGACACTTATTTCCTAATTATTGAGTGAAGTTGCCCTCTTATATGGCTTATTGTTAAATCCGCCATACACAAAAAATATTCCTTGGAGGAGCACAATAAACAACTGTGGAAACCTTGTGTATTCGGGGTCATCAGTAGGAAAGAACTGGTACTTTTTATCCAAGGATAAATTACTGACTTATTGCACAATTGAAGACTATTAACAATTAGAGAATAAAGTTTATAAATTTCTCTACCAACTGTTAAATTATCTTTCCCTTCCATTTTCTTATTCAGTTTTCAGCATATTTTTTTCACAACTGAGTTATTTTTGACTACTATAGGTATTTTTGACTACCCATATTTAAACAAGTGATTTGAATATGTGAATCTAAAAGCCCAGCTTTATATTAATTTTAAAAAAGGTAAGATGTGCAATTTTAAAAGATAGTCACACCTGAAATATCAGTGAGATTTGTTGCAGGATAGACCACAGGATCCGTAATATTTTAGAGGGATTTAGATTTAGCATGACACATCCATAATTTAGTTAAGTTCCCACAGAAGATATTGATTGTGATATATTAACCACAGAATTATATTGCCACACATAAACCAAAAAAAATGGAATGGGAAAAAGAGAAAAAAGTACAAAGCTTTCATGATGACAGCAGAAAGAAGGTAAGATTCATAATCTTGAGAAAGCTGTCCACATCTAGAATGTCATCTGCTTCTGGGAATAAAGCTCCCTTGTCCAATAAGTATACAAGTCCAAGAGTGTGAAGGCGCCCCTGGAGCTGAGAGATGTGAACCTAAGGCTGAAAGCCTTGAAATTTTGCTGCAGTGTAAGTAGAAAGAAGAACTTGATATGGTCCCTTGCAAAGGGGCTCCAGGGACATCTTTCTCTGGTGTCATTTACAAAATACCCAATTTTTAAGTGCTAGATTGTAAATGACCAGATTCCAGGCTGTCATCAGCTGGTGGGTCATTTACCTTGTGAAAATATACATAAGCATAATGCATTAAAGCCTTGCAGTGTGTAGGCATATCCAAGTTTATGAGAATGAGAGATACATTCGATTCTATTATTAAAGATATGGATATCTCAATAACTATCTTATAAGGGGTTGAGGATTTAAATTGTGTTTTCCAGTAAGAGTGGATCTGGTTGTTATAATGGCCAATGTTAATACCTGCGATCAAGGCAATCCAGTCAATTCAGTTAACTGATAATTTCAGTTTTAAAACATCATTTGTCATTTCAATATTCCTAGAAGATTAAACATGGTAGAAACAATGGTAACACCGTTGTGTTTTCAATACCTTATTTAAATGTTTCATAACTCATCACATGAAATCACGTGATGTGTTAGAAATGTGTTTGAAAACGCATTTTTAATCACCTTTAGCTACATTTCTAGCATCAGCTCTCCTGCATGGAAAAGTTTGTATTCATTCAGAGAACATACAGACAATTATAAGAACATTGTGGTATTACATTAATGATAGTAATTGAAAGAAACCCATCTGTAAGTATTCAAATTATCCAATAGGTGGCAAAAACGTACCATCTGTCTGTGTATCACCTGAAGTTTTTATTGTCTTCATAGGATTCTGGCTTTACAAACCAAATCCTAATTTTAAACCATTTTTATAAATTTAAAACAATGAACACCACAATTTTTTTCATAATTTGTACTATACTATCTGCTCCATGAGACATGGCGTGCAGTTTTTAAAAATGGAAACATAGGATTCAGCAAGAACTAAGTGGATTTCTAGGTCCTCTATAAATCTATACTTAAAATGAAATTTACATTCTTTCAGATAGCCATTTGTTTTGGAATGAGGGAAATAGCATTGTATTAAATAGGCTATCATAGGTCATTTGACTTGGGTCAATTTTACGGAGTTCATTCAAATTGCATATCGTAACAGTTTTTGTTCTGGATGACTTATCATGAAAATTTATTTCCTTGGTATTTAATTAGTTCTTGTTCTGCTTGATGCTGTGTTTCCTGTTTTATGAACCAATCAGTTTCTCCATTAGAGTTTTGGGAATTCTTACTCAGACCAATGGTATATCTTAAAGTTATCAGAAACTTGTACTTCTTAGAGTTCATTCTATGAATTCACTTCAAAGACAAAACACTTTTAGTTTATAGTGTTTCAAAAGCTTTCAGAAAATTGTCAGAGTAAAACAATTAACTCTCTGTGAACGATAAGCCTTAAAATAGCTTATATAAAATAAGCTAAATAAAATAAAATAGGTCAAATATCTGATGAGAGTTTATTTTAATACTATTGATAAGGAAATTTTATTACTTCCGTGACATACAATATTTTAAGATAACTAGAATTAAGACTGAAAACATTTTGCCAGGATTATCAGATTTCTAGGAATTTTGTAAAATTGCTAAAACATATTAATTACATACTTATACAACGTGATTTAAAGAAGATTCACTTTTTATTTGACAGTACTTTCCATGCAATTAAACATATCAAATAAGTCTAATTAGTTTAACAGTTCACTTTTTATAAGGAGAAAGAACAAACTGTTGAGCTACTACAGGAAGCTCACTAGAAATTCACAAGTTTTATTCAAGTTCAAAGGACTTAAGATTTTATATTTTAAAGTTGTCAAGAATGTTAAAAAGTTTAAAACACGTGTTAAATAGAATCACAAGTCACTGTGAGGCAATATTTATTTGACCAGAGTAATAATTAAAAGGCTTCAAAGGCAAATACAGAAAGCTACATTGTAGATCAATATGCCAAGCAAACTGTTTTAACAGAGAGGACTACATTCTAGTTTTACATCAGTGCTCTTTTCGATATTAATGCTCAGTTTAAAAACAATGTAAGTTCAACTCTTAGCTTAGTCATATGTAAATTTCCTATCACAAGGTTCATTTCCTCCAAAACTTCCACAACTTTTTTTATATCCATTCTGTTTTTCTTTTATGACTTTTTTTATTGTGGAACAACTAGTTATTCTACATTGTGGAAAAAAAAATTCTTTTTTTCCTTAACAAGACCAAACACATCCTTGTATCTTGCATCTTTACCAAAAATACATCTTACCTTCTTTATATAATATCATCCTTCCCCTTTTTTTAAAAAAACACTACTTTCCAAATCCCCCAGTGGATGCCTAAAACTTCAGAGAAGTACATTATATACTGTAATTTTCCCTATACATATATACCCATGATAAAGCTTTCTTTTTAATTTAGGCAGAGTAAGAGATTAACAACAACAATAATAAAATATAACAATATACTGTAATAATGGTTCTCTCTCTCTCTCTCTCATTCAAAATATCTGTTGTACTGTCTTCACCCTTCTTGGAATCAGTCAGTCTGATAACTGTCATGACTACTAAGTGAATAACATGTGGGTAGCGTATACAACATGGTTAATCTGCACAGAGGTGTGAAACACATCCAAGGCAGACAAAGTAGGATGGCACGAGATGTCATCAACTACTCAGGACAACACACAATTTAAATGTATTAATTGTTTACTTTTGAAATTTTCTATTTAATATTTTCAGAACATAGTTGACCAGGGATAGCTGAAACTAGAAAATAAAACTGTGGATGGGGGGCATTATTGTACCTGCATCTAGCATTGTCCTCCATATTGTTTCTAGTAATTTTAGTTACATGTAAGAATTTTAATTCTTAACTTTCAGGAATCTTAATTCCCAGTGAAAGTTAGAAAGCAAGTAGTTGTGAACACCAGCATTCTGTAGATTGGCGGATCTGTGAGTGTAATTTCTAGAAGCATATGCTTCTTCTTAGGACAACATTTCAGTGTGATACAGGACATGATTACTAGCAGTACCAACTATCTTTAGTCTTTTGATAATAAAAAGCTGTAGAAGAGGCAAAATTTTAAACTCTATCCTCTTTGTTTTTTTTTTTTTTTTTTACTAGGCCTAAAAATTAAATCATTGTACAGATATCCCTCAGCCTCAACTTTCTGTTCTCGACAATAAGAGAATTAAAAACCTCCTAGTATAGGGAGGACATCTTTCACATTTCACATGCGAATTTTATCATACATCTATTTGACTCACTTGTTTTTAACAATTATGCTTGGTTTGCTCATGAAAATGACACATTAAATGGCTGACAAACAAATTATATTTCTTACTGACTTATTTCATAATATAAAGATAATAGGAGATTATTTTACTAGCAAATATAGGCAGTAAAAGTTGTACATCTGTATGTATTTTATTTAATGCTGACAATTATGAAGACATGCTGTTTGAATTAAACTGACAAAATTTAACTTTTATTTACTATATTTTATTTACAAAAGCTCAAATTGTGTGGGCTTGAAAATGTGTTTGTTTTGTTTTCATATTTTCAAATGTTTAAGGAATACTTGATATAATTGAGTATTTTTTATTAAGCTAATTAATAGAATTGTTTTGTAGATTGATTTTGTCAATATTATGCAGAAGCAGAAAAATACCACATCTACATACAAACAGACAGACATAAACATAGAAGTAGTAGCAGATTTTATAGTTTTCGTTTTTAAATTGTAGTTATGTGCCAAGTGTAATAATATGAAGCTCACTAATTTATCTTTTAAATATTGGATCCAAATGTTTTTTTTTCTGGCTGATGGAACAAGGTTACCCACCTAGAGAGCCAAAGATTTTTACTAATATTTATGAAAAGACTTCTAAGATATCTCATTTGTCTTTTTCATAGAGGGAGTTTTGTTTTTGATTCATTTTGTCTTTTACAAACCTCTGAATGTCCATCAAAAATACATTCCATTTTTCTTTAAGTTTTGACTTTTTTTTTTTTTCTGGTGTGCTTCTTGACTTAAAACTCCTCCATGTGGCCACTGTAATTCTAAGCTGCATGTTAAAGTTAACCCATTCTTAGAAAATTACACAGGTCCTGGGCCATTAACTTCTACATATAACATTATCTCATGTCCCAAAAAGTGGAGTCACAGATTCCTTAGATTTGGAGAAACCCATTTTTAAAAATTGCCTATAGGTTGGTGCAAAAGTAATTGTGGTTTCACCATTAAAGGTAATCTCAAAACACACAATAACTTTTGCACCAACCTAGTAACTAAAGTCTATAAGTGGATCTGGACCTGTTATTTATCAAATTCAATATGAGTCTAAATGTAAAATAATTAATCAAATAACCCTGTGAGATAAATAACTATCATCTCCATTTTAGATTTGAATGCACTGCAAATAAAGATTTGATTTGTTTCCTATTTCTGTCTAGCAAATTACCACAAACTTAGTGACTTAAATGAACATACATTTATGATCTCACCGTCTCTATAGGTAAGAAACCCTGGCACACAATTTAGCTGATTTCTCTGCTTCTGAGTCTCACTGGGCTCAGGTGTCAGACTTGCAGTCATAAGAGGCTTAAATGGGGAAAAATCTGCTTCCAAGATTCTCAAGGTTATTGGCAGATTTCACAGTTTTGTGGTTACAGGTTGAAAGTTTCAGTTTCTTGATGAAGAAAGCTCTCAGGTCATAGAGGCCACCCACAGCCCTTGGCCATATGGCCCATAAAATGATATCAATCATGGGTTCAACTTGTCTTGTATTAAGTAGCCACACAGATGATTATTGGTTTTTCAACTTTCCCCTTTTAAAAAATGCCTATTGGTATGCCTTCTTCATTTATTTAAAAATTTCATTATATTTTATAAACTACTGATATACTCTATAGTAATCTTTGCATATTGTTTTAAATAACTTCCTCCAAATTAGAGTCTATTTTTTTCACTTTTATAGTATCTATTGATTAATAATGTTTTTAAATTTTAATACGAAGTTTGTAACTCTCTTATGACTTCTTTTCTTATTTAAGAAAGAGTTTCCAAGCAGAAATTATATTAAATCTCATTCAACTAAATGCTTTTAGTAGTGCTTTTTATTTTTTTTTAGTCAGGTTTATTAAGATCTAATATATAGTACACTCTATTTCTGAATTTTTTGACAAAAATATACTGTCTAGTAACCACCACAATAATCAAGATGCAAAACATTTTAATCCTCCAAATTTTCCTAGTATCCTTTTCTAGTCGGTTCAACTGCAACTGGCAACTAATAATGCTTTTTATTTTTATAGCTTTGTCTTTGGTACAATGTTGTATAAATGAAATCATTCAATGTAACCTTTGAATCTGGATTCGGTTACTTAGCAAATTACACTTGAATTATACTCATGTTTCTGAAGGTTTAATAGTTTTTATTTTATGTGTAAGTATTACAATTATATGAATGCTTCCCAGTTTGTTTGCATATTTTTCAGTTAAAAGACAGGGTTATTTTGTGTTTGAAGGGAATAAAGCTACTATAAACATTCTGAGCAGATTTTTGTGTAAAAGTGAGTTTTTATTTCTCTTGAAATATTCAAGATTGGGTTTGCAGAGCTGCATGGTAAATGTATGGCTAACTTTATAAAACATTGTGAAACTGTTTTCCAAAGTGGATGTGCCATTTTAGTTTTTCACCAGCAAGGTATGAGACTTCCAGCAGATTCACATTCATGTCAGCACTTGTAATTGTCAGGTGTTTATTTGTCTCTTTGTTCTTGGTCATTTATTTAATTTAAATTTTAGCCCTTCTGATAGCCGTGTAGTGTTGTATTAGTCTGTTCTCCCATTGCTATAAAGAAGTACCTAAGACTGGATAATTTATAAAGAGAAGAGGTTTAATTGTCTCCAAATCCTGCAGGTTGTACAGAAAGCATGATGCTGGCATATACTCGGCTTCTAAGGAGTCCTCAAGAAACTAATAATTGGGGCAGAATGCAAAGCAGGATCTAGCCCTTGACACGACTGGAGCAGGAGAAAGAGGGGTGAGGGAAGTAGTTATATGCTTTTAAACAACCACATCTCACAAGAACTCACTCACAATCCCAAGAACAGCACCAAGGAGATAGTGCTAAACCATTCATGAGAAACTGCCTCCACGATGCAATCACCTCCCACCAGGCCCCACCTCCAGCTTTAGGAATTACCATTGAACATAAGATTTGGGTGGGGACACATGTCCAAACCATATCAAGTGGTATCTCATTTTGGCTATATTTTGCATATTTTTGATGGCTTATTATCAACCCATATTTTTATATGCTGATTTGTCATCTAAATATTTGCTTTGGTGAAATGTCTGTTCAAATCTCTTTCTCATGTTTTCAATAAAATGTTTGTTTCCCAAATATTATATCTTGAGAATTCTCTATAGATTGTGGATACAAGTCTTTTTGAGAAATCTTATCTAAGAATTATTATTCAAATATCAAAAGATTTTGATTTTTATAAATTTCAATTTCTCTGTTTTTCCTTTAAAAATAGTGCTTTGTTTTCAGAGCTCAATGCACTTTGTCTAACCCAAAGTCACAAGATTCTATGCACAATTTCTTCGAGAGGTCATATAGTTTTAGGTTTTCCATACAAGTTTAAGATCCATTTTGAGGTAATTTTTGTTTAAGCTGTGAGGTTGAAGTATATTTCCAATTATTGTACAATCATGTGTTGAAAGAAACCATCCTTTGTTCATTGAAATACCTTTCAACTTTGTGAAAAGAAAATCAGTTGAATACACTTGTGTGGGTCTACTCTGCACTCTGTTCTTTTCACTGATCTATATTCCTATCTTTTCACCAATATACATTCATTTAATCAATAAACACATTTAATATGCAGTTCTGCAAACTCGGTATTTTCATTACCATGCCTTCAGAATATGTCTTGAAATCCTCACGTGTAGATTCTCCAACTCTTTTCAAAATTCTTTTGGCTATTCCTGTTGGTTTGCTTTCTAGTATAAATTTTAGTATCAGCTTGTGGATGTCAGCATCCACAAAAGAGCTAACTAGAATTTTTACTGAGATTGGAATGAAGCCATAGATTGAGAAAAATTAACATTTTAGAAGTGTTTTGTCTTACACTCCATGAACACTGCATATTGCTCCCTTTACGTATCCTCTGATTCACTTTATTCAAATTATGCACTTTTTAGCATATAATATACGTATATTTTAATACATACAAAAGTTTTTTTTTCTGTTTTTGGTTTTAAAGTAGTTTTTTTCTTTTAAATTCTAATTGTTCATTGCTATTACATGGGCATGCAATTAACTTTTGTATGTTCATCTTGTATCATGAAACTATTCTGAACCTACTAGTAATTGGAATGTTTGTAATTTTTGAAACTTTCCACTCTTGGAGTCAAGCAATCTGTAAATAGAGATAATTTGACTTCTTTTTTTTCAATTTGTATGTCTTTGTTTATACATAGAGAATAAACGGACTGAATAAATTTACAGGCTCATTTTATTTGTTAACATTATGTTGAAGATATTTACGTCTTTCCTCATAAAGCATAATCTTTAGCATGTGTTTCTTGTAGCATCAGTGTCTAGCCTTAGGATAGTCCAGACCTCATAGTTGACTTTAGAAGGATATGAATAGACACTTTTCAAAGGAAGACATTCATACAGCCAGCAAATATATGAAAAAAAAAATGCTCATCATCACTGGTCATTAGAGAAATGCAAATCAAAATCACATTGAGATACCATCTCACACCAGTTAGAATGGTGATCATTAAAAAATCTAGAAGCAACAGATGCTGAAGAAGATATGGAGAAATAGGAACACTTTTACACTGCTGGTGGGAGTGTAAATTAGTTCGACTACTGTGTAAGACAATGTGGCGATTCCTCAAGGGTCTAGAAATAGAAATGCCATTTGACCCAGCAAATCCCATGACTGGGTATGTACCCAAGGGATTATAAATCATTCTATTATAAAGACACATGAACATGTATGTTCATTGCAGCACTGTTTACAATAGCAAAGACTTGGAACCAAGCCAAATGCCCATAAGTGATAGTCTAGATAAGGAAAATGTGGACATATACACCATGGAATACTATGCAGTCATAAGAAAAGGATGAGTTCTTGTCTTTTACAGGGACATGGATGAAGCTGGAAACCATCATTCTCAGCAAAGTGACACAAGAACAGAAAACCAAACACCGCATGTTCTCACTCATAAGTGGGTGTTGAACAATGAGAACACATGGACCTAGGGAGGGGAACATCACACACTAAGGCCTGTTGGGGGGTGGGAGAGCTGTGGGGAGGGGGTGATAGCAGAGGGTGAGGGATAACATTAGGAGAAATACCTACGTAAATGATGGGGGATGGATGCTTCAAACCACCATGGCATGTGTATACCTATGTAAAACTCTTGCTCGATCTGCACATGTACCTCAGAACTTAAAGTTTAGTAATAATAAATAAGAAGTGTTTTTCCCCTTCTATTAATTTATAAATTTTGTATACTTTTTCATCATTACTGCAAAGATTAAATTTCAGTCTTGTAACAGCTGTTTTAAATATGTAAAAGAGAATCTTTGATTCTATTTTACAGATAACAATTGGAATCTCCAAAAATAAAGTGATCTACCCAAATTTTAAAAGCTAGGGTAGGATAGGAAGTGACATTTTAAAAGTTCTTCTATTTATGAACCTAGTACCTAGGTCATTTATAAAAATAAAATGTAAAATATTGGCATCTATGGTTAGAGAAATATGGTGATGTTCTTTTTTTAAAACAAAATTTGAGCTGAAATTTAGAGATAGTTCATATTTCTCTAAGAAAGACTGTTTCAAAATAAGAGTGTACTATTGTTTCAGTAGCTAGGCAACATTACGGCCTTGAGCTATTCTAATTCTCAAAACATAGCTCAGGGCTTCACAATTCCCCTGAGACTTTATTATTTCTAATAATCAGCTTTCCAGAGTTATATTACCATTACACAGCTTTATTTATATGTGAGATGCATTTAGCTCTCAAATGGCAAAATTTTACAACATTCTATCAGATGTTCCCTAGTGAGTCTGGAAGAATAGTAAGTAAATCAGAATATTTCATTCAAAATTAGCTTCAATCTCTGTTAAATTAGCCTCCAACAGAAGAAAACAAACAAAAAAAGAGCCATAAATAGAGATGCAAAAGTATAGGAATGGGTTTCTCTACAATTTCAAATACAGTGTATCCCAGCTTAATGACACCTTGAAAATTTTTGGCAGCAATTCAAAATGATTTCCTCAATCAGACATTTTATATTTTTGGTAAATTGTGGAATGCTATTTTTTCTCCTCTAAAACCACTCAGAACAATTCACCTTCATAAATGCAAACTAATATCCATCTTTAATCATTTGCAAATTATACAATTGTGTCACTGCAAATTAATTTTTCTAAAGATTGCTCTTCAATTCCAAGTTTCTGTACATAGAAAATTAATCACATTGATCAAGCCATAATAATTTTGAAAGGCTTTGCCTAAATTTTGCTAAATAATTATAAAGAGCCGATTCTTCATTTCTTTTTTTACCAACACATACTAGAGAAATGCTTAAAGAGATATCTTACACATAAACCATATTAAATGGGTAACTACCAGAATTCCAATAAATCATTGTTTTTTTAAAAAAAAAATCTGAAATCTTAGTGATAAATAAGGCATTCCATAATGAAGGCATTTGCTAAAATATTTTTTAAAATAAAAAGAACCCCTCAAAAAAGGAAAGAAAAAGACGTGTAAAATTAGAGGGAATAAAAGCTAAAACTGGAGGGAGGAAAATAAGTGAGCTGAGAATAAGGAGGAAGAGGAAATTAAAGGAAGGATGGAAGGAAGGAAAGGAACCGCTATCATGTTTGCAGCGCTTAGTTCCCCTCTTCCATCTTAAGCCATTTTTTGTCAACGACTTTGCTGGATCTTCCTCACCTTCTAACCTTTAAAATATGGAGTCTCACAGGCTTTATTCAGTAATTCCTTTGCTTAAACTACACACTGTTCACATGATCTCCCCAGTCTCATGGATGTAAATACCACTATATGCTATTTACTTCCAAATTGCATCCCCAGTTTATATCAATCCACTTAACAGTCTACTGACTTGTCAGTTCCACTTAGATGTCTACAATCAACCTTCTGCTGCTCACGGTGGCTCATGCCTATAATCCCAGAACTTTGGGAGGCCAAGGCAGGCAGATCACCTGAAGTCAGGAGTTTGAGACCAGTCTGGCCAATATGGTGAAATCCTGTCTCTACCAAAAATGCAAAAGATTAACCAGACATGGTGGTGTGTGCCTGTAATCCCAGCTACTCAGGAGGCTGAGGCAGGAGGATCACTTCAACCAGGGAGGTGGAGGTTGCAGTGAGCCCAGATGGTGCCACTGCACTCCAGCCTGGACAACAAGAGCAAAACTCTGTCTTAAAAGTGACATAAAATAAAATCAACTTGTTTCCCAGCCACAAACCCGCTCTTCTCTCTTTTGCATCTTAATATAGAGTTTCTTGTTCAACAGGAGAAAAACTCTCACATACATTTAGAGGTCTCCTCGGTTATTGCTGTTCTGCATGATTTGTAACACAGCACAACTGATGTGGAATCTTCAAAATCCATTCCATAAAGAACTTTCTCTCGCTCTCAACAAAGCAGTCAGAATACCACTTCTAAAATGTCTGACAGATAAAATCTCCCTTCTGCTTAAAATCAGGCAGCGGTCTCCATTCATTCTGAGTAAATGTTAAAGCCTTACAGTAATTCCTTTGGCCCTCCATGTTCTGGCTCCCAACCACCTCCCCTCTTTATTCTGTCATAATCCCCATATTCACAGTACTCTGTTCAAAGTTGATTTTAACAGAGGGTTTTCCCCAGATACTGAACGTGAAATCGCACTCTATCACTACTTTAATACACTGTATTCTGCGTCTGGTTTTATCTTCATCCACAATGCTATCACCACATATCTTATACAGTTATATATAACTATATAAGTTGTAGCCATTGCCTGCTACAACATGAGCTCCATCAAAGCTGAGACTTGCCTATTTTATTCAATATCCCTTGATAATTTCACTTGGAAATGATTAAAAATATTCATAATACTCACCTGACTCAATTCCACCGGAAACCTAAGTCTCCTAAGGCATGCATTATTTCCTCTTATCTCATTCTACATATATTTTTATTATCATCTCCTCACTCCTCTCCCTTTCCTTCCAAACTTGTTCCACTATGCCCAGAAAATTCTTGTTTTTGACCAGATCATTCTATGAAATCTTCATCTTCTTTTATAGTATTTGTTCTCCCACCTTAATTGAAAAGGGGATCTCTTCTCTTAAGTTTATCCTGAGTATTCAGCCTCATGTCATGTACATCAACATTGTTATGTAGGGTTGGTGTTCTTGCAATCCGAGGTTACCTCCAAACCACTTCTTTTCTCTACTTGTGAAAGTTCTTCATTAAGTCCATGACATTCAGCTTTGCCACCCTCTGCATTTGGCGGAAAGGAGGTTAATCATAGATTTCCATATCTTTTTCAATATTATATCAAGTTTAGCACCTGGCTTATTACTAGCCTTTCCATTCTTTGTAAATTTCAACTCACATATGATTAGTCCACCCTGACTACCTGCATCTAAGTTCCTTGACTTCTAGATCTCTAATGATCTTTAGCTCCGATTCATCCAATTATTGCGTTTTCGTATTATATCATAAACCTTATAATTAACATATATTGCATTAGCTACAAAATCTATTTTTACTTGAAAACCCTTCAATTATAACTTGTTTCTTATTTTTATAAGCATTAACTGTACTAATCATTTGACCCCACTGAAATCTCCAATTTCCTTCAAAAATTTACAAATTGCAACTTATATTTTTTACAATCACGTGGGAATTTTTCTCTCCTGAAGAACTTACCAATCAAACTTTTTTCATGCACACAGATATGCAGAAAATTTGGCAGGAGAAATCACACACTACAAAAATCTCACTATCTGCTCATGATCACCAATTTCCATGAACACTCAGTACTCCTTAGTACACTTATTTTATTTCTCTTCAGTATCTGTTTTACTCTCTGATTATTTTTTATGTTTCTCACTTATTAGTCTTCTCATGCATCACGTTAGCTTCTGATCTTATCTTTCATTTCCTAAGCAATTCAGAAGTCTTCACATCCTCATTCTGTTATTTTACACCATCAAACACACAACTATACCTCTTTTATTTTTGAATAAATTACAATAGCATTACAAAGACTATGTGGCTCTCTGCTTATCAAATGTAAGTATCCTGTGCTATAGATGCAAAGATTTTAACACTTCAGTTATAAATTTTCACTTTTTTTTTCTGTGACTAAGTCTTGCTCTGTCACCCATGCTGAGGTGTAGTGGCCAACCTCGGCTCACTGCAACCTCCGCCTCCCAAGTTCAAGGGATTCTCTTGTCTCAACCTCCTTAGTAGCTGGGATTGCAGGTGCATGCCACCACACCCAGCTAATTTTTGTATTTATAGTAGGGACAGGCTTCACCATGTTGACCAGGCTGGTCTTGAACTCCTGACCTCTTGATCTGCCTGCCTAGGGCTCCCAAAGTGCTGGGATTACAGGCATGAGCCAAGGAACCTGGCCACATTTTCACTTGTAAACTATTAATCCCTCTTATTCTCCAGAATAGACTATTAGCTTCAAGCAAGTTTTTACTGGTATATAGACTCTACCTAGACACTTCTGTTGTTCCACATCCCATTTTTCTATAATTGCTTCAAAACAAACCTTTCCAAAGTAAGTTTTTATTTTGTCACATTTTTATTCTTAAACTCAATACATGCGTTTCTACATTACCACATTCCTACAACTGTTCTCCAATTCTTCTTTCTCAACTTTTATTTGAGCTTCAGGGATACATGTGCAGGTTTGTTACCTGGGTGTATTGCATGATGCTGAGGTTTAGGGTATGAGTGATCCCAGGTATTGACCACCATATCCAACAGTTAGTTTTTCAACCCTTGCCCTCTTCCCTCCCCTCCCATCTGGTAGTCCTCAGTTTCTATTGTTGACATCTTTATGTTCATGTGTCTCTAACGTCTAACACTCACGTTTAAGTGAGAATATGTGGTATTTGGTTTTCTGTTTCTCCATGCATTTGCTTAGGATAATGGCCTCTAGCTGAATCCATTTTGCTGCAAAGAACATCATTTCATGGCTGGGTGCTGTGGCTCACATCTGTAATCCCAGCACTTTAGGAGGCCGAGGCTGGCGGATCACGAGGTCAAGAGATCAAGACCATCCTGGCCAACATGGCGAAACCTCGTATCTATTAAAAATTCAAAAATTTTTTGGGCATGGAGGCATGTGCCTGTAGTCTCAGCTACTCAGGAGGCTTGGCAGAAGAATCTCTTGAACCCAGAAGATGAAGGTTGCAGTGAGCTGAGATTGTGCCACTGCACTCCAGCCTGGTGACAGACAGAGTGAGACTCTCTCTCAAAAAAAAAAAAAAAAAAGAGAATATCATTTCATCCTTTTTTATGGCTGACTTGTATTTCATGGTGTATATGTACCATATTTCCTTTATCCAGTCCACCACTGATGGGCATTTAATTCTATATATTTGCTATTGTAAATGGTGCTGCAATGAACATGCAAGTGTATGTGTCTTTGGTAAAATAATTTGTTTCCTTTTGGATATATACCTAGCAGTGTGGTTGCTGGGGCAAATGGTAGTCTTGAGTTCTTTGTGAAATCTCCAAAGTGTTTTCTGCAGGGCCTGAACTAATTTACATTTCCACTAAGAATGTGTATGTATTTCCTTTCCTCTGCAGGCTGATCAGCATCTGCTATTTTTTTACTTTTTAATAATAGATATTTGAACTGGTGTGAGATGGTATCACATTGTGGTTTTATTTTGAATTTATCTGATGATTAGTGATACAGAACATATTTTCATATGTTTTTTGGCCACTTGTATGTCTTCTCATGCCTGTAATCCCAGCACTTTGGGAGGCTGAGGCAGGTGGATCATGCTTGAATTTAGTGAAACCCCATCTCTACTAAAATACAAAAATTAGCTGGGTATGGTGGCAGGCACCTGTAATCCCAGCTACTTGGGAGGCTGAGGCAGGAGAATTGCTGGAACCCGGGAGACAGAGGTTGCAGCGAGCCAAGATAATGCCACTGCACTATAGTCTGGGCAACCAAGCAAGATTCCCCCTCAAAAAAAAAAAAGAAAAAAAGAAAAAGAAAAGAAAAAGAAAGAAAAAGTGTCTATGAATGTGTTTTGCCCATTTTTTGATGGTATTTTTTGTTTGCTTGTTAAATTATGTCAGTTCCATATAGATTCTGGATATTAGACCTTTGACAGATGTGTGGTTAGTAAATATTTCCTCCCATTCTGTAGATTGTCTGTTTATTCTGATGGTACTTCTTTTACTATGCAGAATTTCTTCAGTTTAATTAGGTCACATTTGTCAGTTTCTGTTTTTGTTATGGCTCCAATTCTTAATGGGAACTTTGGTAACCTGAACTCACACACTCCTTTGTTCTTTGTTCAATGTTCTATACTGCTTTGTTCTTGAAACACTTTCCTATTTTAGTGATTGTGACTCCTTACTGTTACAGGATGTCAGGTGTGTTGCTTGGGGTGTTGCTTCACCAGCCATAAACCTCTGTGGCCAGTGGCACCATTGCCCAAGATTTTACTTGGACCTTCTGTTCTTGTTCCACCCGCCTGGACTGGCAGACTGCACTCAGCTCATGCTACTGGTGAGAATCTTACACCTGCCAGGGGCAAGCCAGGTGCAAAATGGCAAGGAGTGAGTGAGTGAGTGAGCACTGTCTAAACCAGACATGCCACAGGCAGCTTCCATGGCTGGCACTGTGAGGGAATCTGTGGGGATCGCTCCCGTGTGAGGCCCCTGGGAAATGGGCCTCGCCATACAGTGAACTTTAGCCCAGACACAGATCCCTGGTTTGGGGAGTCGAGCTGAGGGAAAGCAGGAACCGAGAGAGGGACTATGTTATTCTAAATAATTAACAGACATTACTTTATGGATATGAGGACTTGGGAGGCAATGTGTCCACGTTCGGCTTCTTATGGTTTATTGCTTGATTGTGTTCATTTTGGACCCTTGTTACCTTCATTGTAAAATATTAACTTAAGTATTTACACTTGGTAACTTACTTACTGTAACTTACTGGGTGTAACTGTAACTTACTTCTCATAGCTTACTGGGCATGACTGTAACTTACTTATGTTGATCTATTGGGCGTGACCTAATTACTGAAAGTAACCTACTTACTGAAAGTAACCTACTTAATGGGATTAACTTACTTACTGGGCGTAACTTAGTGGGCATAACTTGCTTACTGTAATCTGGTGTAAACAACTTTGACTTCAGATAAGTATATAAGGAAGCATATTGCAAAAATAAAATTGCTGCTTGGACATAGCCTAAGCCAGCCCTCCAGACTCCGCTTTTCTATTTTCTTTCACTTCCGTGCACTCTCTCCCTCAGATTGAACGAGACATCTACGTTGGCGGTCTCAGGGACTCCTGCAGGTCGGTAGTCCCCTGGCAGACGTACCGGAACCCAACAGCACTGGGGAATGCTGTGGTGCCTGGAAGCTTGGAGACTCCTGCAACCACAGATCCCCAGAGAAGGGGTCACAGCCCTGGCTTGGGAAGCTCCTAAGTCTGGGTTCTCCAAAGGGCCACGGATCTTCTCTCCTTCTGTCTTCTCTCCTTCTTATTGCTCACAATGTGGCAAGCAAGGGGGTGTGTTTCAGCCCTGTTTTTGTTACAGCTCTTTTAGCTCTGCCATTCAACAGGTCCCTAGTACCTGTCCTGTGTCCAGAAAGAATGAGGTACATGGACAAGTGGAGGGTGAGCAAGGTGAAGAGGCTCTTTATTGAGTAACAGAACAGCCCAGAGCAGACCTGCAGTGGGTAGCTACTCTCCGGAAGCAAGGTGTTCCAATGAGTGTTCAGCTCTCAGCAGAGAGGAGGCCCTGGAGTGGGTAGCTCCTCTCCTCAGCTGGTAGAGTGACAACATCTGCTAAGCTCTCAGCAGAGAAGAAACCCTGGAGTAGGTAGCTCCTCTCCAAGCTGGTCATCAGATCATCTCCTTAAGTCTGATTGAATCTTGGATTTTTATGGGCTTCAGAGAGGTGGAAGTGCGTGCTGATTGGTTCATAGGTTGCCAGGTTGGACGCAGAAAAGGTACCATGAGTTCCTATTCTGATCCATTACCCCAGCCCTCAGGCATTAGGCCATCCATGGCCTGAAGGTGGGGCTTCACCAGAGAATTACCTTTTTCCATTCATGAGCCTGTCTGCCTCCCGCCATCACCCAAGCTGTTTGTGCCAAGGAGAACCTGCAGGCCCATGCCAAGTCACCCTCAGCACCCTCTTATTCTCCTTCCTGTTCTCATCAGCACCCAAAGTCTGGGGGGCTGAGGCAGCAGGGGCTGGCATGTCAGCACTGCCCCAAGCGTGGGTGCACCTGGCCAGGTTGTGACAGCCCCCGAGCTCAGCCTCAACTTTGTCCCAGGATCAGAGCAAGCACTAAGAGCAGAAAGAGGCCAGGCAATGGGAACAGACCCTTCCAAGCCTGTGGCCGAATGGCTGCAGCTGTGCCCAGGGTGGCAGAGCTCTTGCCTGCTCCCAGCCCCCAAGAGCACAGGGATGCCCTGGTTCAGGGCCATGGCTGGATGGCCTGCAGCTGCGCCCAGAGAGCTTGAGGCTCATGCCCTGCCAACTAGGGAGCAGGTGGGGCTTCCCCCTATTCCTAGCTCCCTCAGGCTCTGTGGAGCCCACAGTCCCGGCCACACCTCCTCCACTGCAGCTAGTGTCATGTCAGAAACTCTTTCAGATGGACCACTGCTGCCATCATACTCTCTTAGCAGAGATTTGAGATTATTTCCCTGTTCTTGAGTGCTTGATATTGAGACTGTTTACTCCTTTCTCTTAACCTGTCCTGAGTGTACTCCACTGAATAAGCTATTTAAACAACAATCATATGTAAATGACTCGATTTTTTTCTCAAAGAAGAGACATTCCTTTGAATAATATATTTATATCCAAATTACCACTCGTGTAAATCACGCAAACCGCAAACTTAACATATCCAAAATGTATTCATTCTTTCCTACCTCAAATGGGTTTCCCCACCACAGTCTTTGGCTTAGCAAATGATATCACCATACACCTAGTTGGCCAAGACAGAAAACATTAGATTAATTCTCAGTTCTGCTCTCTTTCTCTTGCTCCTCCTTCATATCCAATCCACCATGAAGTCCTGGATATTCTACTTCAAAAATATATATAAAACTTGTTCATTTGAGACATTACAAAATAAACCGGCTATCTTTGGAATTTAATTTATTAAAAGGCATATTGAGAATAAATTGAGACTTTCATTGCACTTCAATGAGTTACTCATCCAAATTACTTTTTGTTAAAAGTAATGTAGCAGAAAGTGAAACATAATTTTACAAATTTTCTCTATATAACTATTATTTTCTTTCCAAATTTTAATATTCTTTGATATCTTCCAATTTTTTTAACAAAAAACTCTTGTAAAAAGTATACCTTATTGAAAAAGAAAATTCATGTATATAACCATGATTTTTATATTTACATTATTTATTCTTTTCTACATTCTTCCATTTTTTTCTTTTAGCCTAAGTAAAATCAGATCCATGCCAAGCCTTTGTTTTGGATGTGCCATGACATTTCTTGAACTGAATGTTATCTACACCTAAACAAATTATAATATATTTATTGAAAATTCAAAAGAAATAATAAAAAAAAAAACAACCAGAGATTAACCAACCAAGGAAATATCAGGAAAAAATAGCAATGAGGAAAAAAATCTTCATTACCTTCAAAAATTTCTCAGTAATTATTGATCTGATCTTAACATAGAATGACTTATTTACATTGCTGGGAGAACCCCCATTTCAATCTAGATTTTTATAGCCAGTGAAAATTTCTTTTAAATAAACATAAATTAAGCATACATTTTTGAACAGAGTTTTTAGAAAGAATCTTCAAATATGTTGACAATAGAAAATATATATTAGCCTCTCAAGAAGAATGAAAGTTATCCTAGAAACGAGAAATAGTGAAGAGAAAGTGCTCACATGTGTGTAAATCTATACACATAATTGAACAAAACTGAAAAAAAATCATGTCATAGAGATTTTATATATTTCTTGAAGTACAATGCATTTCAAAAGAGATACAAAGAGTACAATAGAGTTATCAATTTTAAGTGTTCCAAGATGCTATTATAATAGGATAGGAAGTAAAAATAATAATTTTTATATAGAGCTGTCTCAAGGAATTGATTGCAATCTCCATAGTAAGCAATGAAAAATAAAACAGAGGGTAATTATCAAGTTAGGAGAAGGATATAACTATAAGATAACAAAAGTATTTTCAGGCTGTATTTAAAAATAGATTAGGCAAGTATATAAAGCTTCCAAGAGATACCTCTTAAATATAAGAAAACAGAGAGTTCAATAAAAGTTGAAAAAAATAGTTTAAAAACTAGCCAAAAAAGCAATGTAACTATAATAGGCCTTTGAAGAACACAGGCTTGAGATGTGTGTGTCTGCTTGTACATAGATGTTTTCCAATAAATATACTGGAAAATTTTTTGAAAACTTGCAACAATTTGAAAAAACTCATATACTAACCATATAGCCTAGAAATAGCAATAAAATAAAATAAGAAAAAGTTAGATATGTAATGAATTCATAAAATGTATGTAGGTACTAGGCTATTTTATTATTTACTATCATAAAATATACAGAAATTTATTATGAAAAGTTGAAATTTATCAAAACTCACTTTGTACATGTATTTATGGGACCATTTGCAGTGGAGAGAAGTGCAAATAAATGTAAAAACATAGTATTAAACCATGACTATAGACAATCAGCTCTAGTACATAGTACGCTACTGTCATAATTTCATAGCCACTTTCTGTTGGGATGGTGGTGAATTCAAATGTTACAAGCATATGCTTAAAATGTTATGTGACCTTAATCGTCTACACATGAGCAATTGTCTATTCCGTAAACTGCACATTGCAGTTAAAAGGTGATCTCTGGTTTTCTCTCTTTTTTTTTCTTTTGTGATGTTTAATGCGATACCATAAGTCTTAAATACCACAGTGGTACCTCTACTAAGTGCCACTAGTGATGCTGGAAGTGCTTCCAAGAAACAGAGGAAAGTGATGACATCACAAGAAAGAGATGAATTGTTTGATATGTGCCTTGGATTGATCTGCAGGTCTACAACTGCAGTTGCCCACCATTTTAAGGTCAATGAATCCAGTATAATGACAGGAAAGAAAAGAAAAAAAAGAAAAGAAGAAAGAAAGAAAGAGAGAGAGAGAGAGAGAGAGAGAGAGAGAGAGAGAGAGAGAGAGGAGGGAGGGAGGGAGGGAGGGAGGGAGGGAGGGAGGGAGGGAGGGAAGGAAGGAAGGAAGGAAGGAAGGAAGGAAGGAAGGAAGGAAGGAAGGAAGGAAGGAAGGAAGGAAGGAAGGAAGGAAGAAAAACTTCCAAGAAGCCATTGCTGCAGCTATGCCGGCAGGCACAAAATCCTTGCACTTTTTGTGAAATACCTTTTCATGTCATACTGAAAATTCAGTTTTTATGTGGGTACAGGATTGCTATAAGAAAGGCATACCTGAAAAAAAATATAATTCAGGAAAAGTAAAATCATTATATGACCATTAAAGCAAAAGGAGAAGGATCAGAAGCTGGAGTATATAATGCCAGCCAAGGATGGCTTGATAATTTCATCAAGATGTTTGTCTTGAAATATGATAAGATAACAGGAGAAGTAGCTTCTGCTGATCAAGAGGCAGTGGATGAGTTCCCACATGTTATTAAGAAGATCATTGAAGAGGAAGGATATCTGCATGAACACATTTTTAAAGCAGAAAAAAAGTGCAATATAGTGGTGGGTGGAAATGCCAAAAAGAACATTTATTAGTAGGGAAAAAAAGTGAGCAAGAGGATAAGGCAGGAAATGATAAACTAACCCCATTGTGTTGTGTAAACTCAGTGGAGTTTATAATCAAGACTGTCCTTATCTAAAGCTGCTAATCCCTGATTCTTGAAAAGATACTCAGCAGCAGTCAGTCTTTTGGTTGTACAACAAGAAGGTCTGGTCAATGACAATATTTTTTCTGTATTGTTTCCACTGATGCTTTGTCTCTGAAGTTAAGAAGTATTTTACCAACAAGGAACTGCTTTTTGAATTTATTTTGATATTGCCCAATTCCCTTGGCCATCCAGAACCCCACGAGTTTAACACTGAAAGCACTGAAGTAATCTACTGGCCCCAAATGCAATGTCTATAATTTTGTCTCTAGACCAAGGGATCCTAAGGACCCTTAGGGCTCATTCCACAGGTTCTCCTTGGAAAGAATTATAAATGATATAGAAGAGAACCCCAATAAAGAGAACATCATGAAAGTCTGAAAGGATTGTATCATTGAAATGCTATCATTATATAAAAAGCCATGAAATCATCAATAAATTCCTAAACAATGAATTCCTAAAACAATAAATTCCTTCTGGAGAAAACTGTATCTAGATGTTGTACATGACTTCACAAGATTTACAACACAATCAGTCAAGAAAATGTGACACATACAATCTGCAGCATGGTTCTAATTATCCAAGACTGCTTTTGACTTGTTTTGTGACATGAATTCTTCTACAACATAGGCACTGAAACTAAAGTTAAACAGTGAAAGTACTGTTGGTACCCTAAAGAAACATTTTTGGAACAATAAAAAAGCTAAAAGTCAGACAGAAATGACCGTGCATTTCTGTAAAGTTATACCACGTGTGCCCACATTTCCTGCTCCTCTTCTATCTTCTCGACTTCCTGCTCCTCCTCTCCCTCTGCCGATCCTGAGACATCAAAACCAGCCCCTACTAATCTTTCTCCTCCTCAGCCTACTTAATGTGAAGGCAACAAGGATGAAGACCTTTAGGATATTCACTTCCATTTTAAAATACTAAGTATGTTTTTGCTTCCTTACTATTTTCTTGAAAATATTTTTTTCTCTAGCTTATGGTTTGTTATAAAAAGTACAATATATAACATTTATTACATATAAAAATGTATATATTAATCAATTATGCTATTCATAAGGCTTCTAGTCATTGGTAGGCTATTAGTAGTTAAGTTTTGGGGGAGTCAAAAGTTATATCTGGGTTTTCAACTGTATGGATTCCCAGGACTCCTAACCTCCATGCTGTTGAAAGGTCAACAGTATTTTAATGTTAATCAAACAATGAATCTCTAAGGAAATAAAAATTAATTGAGATAAAGAGAAACATATCATAAGAATAAAGCAGTTAAACATTTAGGAGGATATCACAATATTAATCTTATATGTGCACAATACCATAGTTCACAATATGTAAAGAAAAATTAGCAGAACTAAAAGAAGAAAGGGACAAATCCACAGTGACAAAAGAAGGCTTTAACACATTTCATCCAACAGCTGATAGAACAAACACACTAAAAACAATTAGGTTATTGATTAAATAAGATCCAACTTGTACAAATAAAAAAAACTTGACCCATCCAAGATCTATCTATTATACATGTTTTTGTGTGTATGTGTGTGTCTAGATGTGTGTACAGACATCTAGAAATATACTGGCAGTAGAGAAGTTTGTTACTATAATTATGTGGGGTATGCCCTTTTAAATCTATCTATCTATCTATCGAAGTCATCCTGAAGCAAGACTGAGCCTATCTAAGGAACACCTTAGTAATTAATATGCATCATTATTGTAACTGTTGTGCTTGTTAAATCAATGTTAAACTTGCAAACATCATCATGTTGTGATATGTTGAGAGCTGTGTGTGTGTGTGTGTGTGTGTGTGTGTAGGCACTTTATTCAAACACATAACCTATTTTATTTGTTTATTAAAAACAACTACTCTTTATGATTTCACAAAATGTAGCACATTTCTCTTATTTTATAAATAGGAGGCTATTCTTTTTTACTTCTTGTACCTGAAACAATCCCCAAATTGTATAGAATAAAATAATTTATATGATGTATTGGTTTCCTCAAGCTATGATAATAAATTACCACAAAGTAGTGGGTTAAAACCAAAGAAATTCATTTTCTGACAGTTCTGGAGATCAGAGTTCTAAAATGAAGCTGTCAGCAGGACCATGCTCTCTTCAAAACCTTTAGGGTAGAGTCTACCTGGTGCTCCCACCATTCCTTGGTTTGTGGCAGCAGAACTCCAATCTCTGCCCCTCTCTTCACATAATCTTATTCCCTGTTCCCTATGTACAAATCTTCTCCTTTCACTTATAATGATACCAGTCATTTGATTTCAAGCTGAGGATTATTTCATCTAGGATAAATCAAGGATGACTTCATCTTGAGATCCTTAACAAGTTTCATCAGTAAAGACCATATTTTCAAATAAGGTCATATTCTGAGCTTCTAGGTAGACAAGAATTTTGGAAGGCACTATATTCAAACCACTACATATTAATTTCCTTTTTCCTGTCTCTCACTTTTTTATTCTTTCTTACGTTATAAGTATTATCCAGATTACTCTTATCACCTCACCGTCTTTTATGCATATTTTTCAAAGTTGAGCTAAGAAATTTTTTCTAAACAGCCAAAGAAATTGTCTTTAATGTATCACAAGGAAATAAAATGGTAAGCTCTAATTAGAGTGCTCTAGGTTCTCATCTCATCTGTAGATATGTTTTTCTTTGAAAAAAGAATTACCATCTATAAGTGCTATGAAGGAGGCGTTAAAATCGGTATTAAGTAGAACCAAGTAGACCAATGTTTAAGTCCTGGGTTTATGAAGTACATGAAGCTATAAGCTTTCATATTCTCATCTTTAAAGTGGAAAGCTGTATTTTAGAGCTTTGTAAAAATTATAAAAGATGATGAAAATAAACTTGTTAATATAATAAAAAAGACATAATAAAAAATACATGAATTATAGTCTACTGCCACATAACTCACCCAATGAATAGCATAGTAAGTTACACATTGCATGCTAGTAGTACAGTTTGCTTTCTGAGCTAAGGCAGGCAGAACAGGCCAGAGATGGAGCAATACATAATTATCATAATCAGATAGAGATTTTCTACCTCGATGACTCACTTTGACAGGCAGAAATAACCTGGATAAACTAGTTTATCATTGCCAGAAGAATATCCAAGCTAAATCATAACTCACCCCCTCTTTGCTTCTGGCCTATGTTTTATTTATTCTTGAGGTTATTAAATTTATCACAGCAAATAACATTACCAGTTTTATAATATCTTATTTGCGAAAAAAAACTTCAGGTATCACAATATGCAGTACGAGGCAGTAATATGTATTGCTCCAGAAACTGCACAAATTGAATCATGCTTTAAATATCTAAGCTTCTGTTGCAACCTGATCAATTTTTTGTTTAATAAACCCCATAATTTAAACAGGACCAAAACAGTTTATCCTGTGTTATCAGCAACATAAGGAAAAAATAATATTGTAATTTTTTTACTTTTAGAATCAAAAACTTAATACACACATACACATACACACACACACACACACACGTCTCAGTCTCTCAGCTGAAGAAAATTTTTTTGCACTTGGAAAATACTGGAAACAACCCAGATGCATATGTTAAGCTTAGCAACCTAGGAGCTTTAGACATTAAAACCAGTTTGGCATCCATAGAATAAAATACTCATAGCTCCATATGCAACAATACCAACATACCTCCTACATTCAAATCACCAATATTCTTACGTGCAAGCATCCTTCCTGTTTTCCTAACATGACATACAGCTAAGAAATCTGTTCGAATTTCTCACTATCAGAATGTCATTCTCCAGCACATCATTCTGCCCTTTTCTTTCTGCAACACATTTTGTGCTTTTATTTGCTTCTAAGACATTTCTACAAAATGTATTTCATAGTAGAAACAAAATTATTTTAAATGTTTACCAAGCATTATGAAAAAATAAAATTACATTCTAAGGAAAATAGTAACTAAGAATTAAGTAGGTCTGAAAAATTCTATAATGCTTAATGCTATTTTATTTTATCTTTATTCCATTAAATAATATCTATTGATTCAAATTCTTATGATGATAATAGTTGAAAATGTATTTGACCCACTCCTATATTTTTTAATAAACTGCTTTGTGTTCTTAATTTGTGTCTGTCTTATCTCCATAAATTACACATTCTATGTCCAATGTATGTAATGAATGTTTCTAAAATATATAAATTTATTCTAATGTTAATAAAAATATTTTATAGTGTTCTCAACATAGCAACAATTCTCACTTTTTGTGGAAAAGTTTTTATAAAATGAGATGACTTAAAACATTTGCAAACTCATATATATTTTTACTGATATTCAATGGTTTTAATGCCAAAATAATAGCTTGGTAATTCTGGCAAAACTGTTATGAGAAAAATACGTTGAGACTGTATCTTACAAAAAATGCACACTTGTTTCTTTAGCTTAGTGAGATATGTGCATTGTTACAATTAGTTTATAGTTAGTAGAATAAATATGAAATAAACACAAGTGATATCTTCTCAAGCAATAGCTAGATTAAATCCTAAATTAGGTATTTACTTGAAGGGAAAGACACAGAATTTTGAAATGAGATTTCAAGGTACTCCTAAAGACAGATTTCTTTAAAGCATGGTGCTTTGTTTAAATATTTTAAAAAGAAATAAATGTGCAAGAATCACAAGCATTCCTATACACCAATAAAAGACGGAGAGCCAAATCATTAGTGAACTCTCATTCACAATTGCTACAAAGAAAATAAAATGCCTATGAATACAACTAACAAGGGATGTGAAGAACCTCTTCAAGGAGAACTACACACCACTGCTCACAGAAATAAGAGAGGACACAAACAGATGGAAAAACAATCCATGCTCATGGTTAGGAAGAATCAGTATTGTGAAAATGGCCATACTGCCCAAAATAATTTATAGATTCAACACTATCTCCATCAAGCTACCATTGACTTTTTCACAGAATCTGAAAAAACTACCTTAAACTTCATATGGAACCAGAAAAGAGTCCACATAGCCAAGACAGTCCTAATCAAACAAACAAATAAACAAAAAAACACAAAACAAAACAAAAAAACACCAAAGCTGGAGACATCACACCACCTGACTTCAAACTATACTGCAAGGCTACTGTAATCAAAACAGCATGGTATGGGTACCAAAACAGATATATAGACCAATGGAACAGAACAGAGGCCTCAGAAGTACTGCCACACATCTACAAACCATCTGATCTTTGACAAACCTGACAAAAACAAGCAATGGGGAAAGGTTCCCTATTTAATAAATGGTGTTGGGAAAACTGGCTAGCCAATATGCAGAAAGCCAAATGTGTACCTCTTCCTTACAACTTATACAAAAATTAACTCCAGATTGCTTAAAGATTTAAACATAAGACCTAACCATTAAAACCCCTAGAAGACAACCTAGGCAATACCACTCAGGACATAGGCACAGGCAAGGACTTCATGACTAAAACATGAAAAGCAATGGCAACAAAAGCCAAAATAGACAAAGGGGATCAAATTAAACTTAAAAATTTCTGCACAGCCAAAGAAACTATCAATAGAGTGAACTGACAACTAATAGAATGGAAAAATATTTTGGAAACTATGCATCTGACAAAGGGCTAATAACTAACATCTACAAAGGACTAAAACAAATTTACATGAAAAAAATAAACAACCCCATCAAAAAGTGGATGAAAGATATGTACAGACACTTTTCAAAAGAAAGCATTTATGCAGCCAACAAACATATGAAAAAAGCTCAATGTCACTGGTCATTAGAGAAAAGCAAATCAAAACCACAATGAGATACCATCTCATGCCAGTTAGAATGGCAATTATTAAAAATCAGGAGACAACAGTCACTGGAGAGGATGTGGAGAAATAGGAACACTTTTACACTGTTGGGAGTGTAAATTAATTTGACCAATGTGGAAGACAGTGTGATGATTTCTCAATCATTATTAAAAATTCTATTATAAAGACACATGCACACTTATGTTTATTGCGGCACTCTTTATAATAGCAAAGACATGGAACCAACCCAAATGACCATCAAAGATAGACTGGATAAGAAAAATGTGAAAAAATACACCATGGAATACTATGCAGTCATAAAAAAGGATGAGTTTATGTCCTTTGCAGGGACATGGATGAAGCTGGAAACCATCATTCTCAGCAAACTGACACAAGAACAGAAAACCAAACACAGCATGTTCTCACTCATAATGAGAACACACGGAGGGAATGTAACACACTCAGGCCTGTTGAGGGGTGGGGTCTAGTAGAGGGATAGCAGGGGGTAGGGGAATTGGGGAGGGATGAGATCAGGAGAAATACCTAATGTAGATAATGGGGAGATGGATGTCGCAAACCCAAGGCATGTGTATACGCATGTAACAAACCTGCCCATCCTGCACATGTACCCCAGAACTTGAAGCGTAAGTTTAAAAAAGTGCTATTGACAGTCACACAGCTTAAAGTATTTTCTCTCAGCATAAAAAAGTATTATATTAACCAACTCTGTACATATAATGTTAGTTACTTGTGCTTTTTTATTTCAGAATAGAGTCAAAACATTTGGATTCCTTATTGAATGGCAAGTTTTGCTTTAATTTTGGTCAATAATGAAGGCTTGATTATGGCAAATGCTGTGACAAGTCACAGTTCTATCAGACATGTAAGAGGACACTTTCCTCATATGCTCAACAGAATTAAGAATTTTAACTTTTTTTAAAAAATATTGATGAGCACAATAATTAAAAGCAGAGCCATAGATATTAGGCTTTCATATGTAACATGGCATTTATCTAATTTGGCCTTGAGTTATACTTAAAACTACATTCTAATGTATGTATTAAATTTGTAAGATCTGACAAGAAATTAAGTCATTCACACCTTATTCCTGATTTTTTACAAAACAATATATAAATAAGTAAATTCAAAATTGTAGTTGCAAAAATTATTTTAGTATTTGCCACTGTATGTTTTACTTTAATCATTTAATTCTGTTTCTTTTCTATTTAGGGAACGTTTTGGATTTAATTTTGCTGGTATTTTTTTGTTCAGATGAATTTCTCCAAATGTAATTTCCAAGTATTTTAATGTACTTGTTTTCTTTTCAGCTTGGTAACTTAAGAATTCTATCAAGCCTGTAATCTCAGCAGTATGAGAGGCTGAAGGAGGAGATTGAGATTAGCTAGACTGACCAACATAGTGAGAACCTGTTTCTTCCAAAAATAAGAAAACAAATTCCAGGCATTTTTTTTCATAACCGAGAATGAAAAGTCTCTTACTTATTAAAGTACAACCACCAAAATAAAAAGTAACAGACTGAACATGACCTCTAAAGGATTTCTTCAGAAAGACTATTCAAAATTATCTTGAAATTCAAGGCTTTATTTCTACAAATGAAGACATAAGTAAAGTCCTCAATAGTTTGAGCACTTACTCATCTTACTGGATATGGTAAATATCATCTTCATCAGCAGCAACAGAGCTGAATTAGACGTAGAAGGTACATTGTCCAATCTATTTGTGTTCTCTTTGGATTTATGATTTATATTTCCATCAGTCCTTTTACAAGAACTGCCACTGTTCTTAAGCCCAGGAGTTCAGAGCTGCCGTCAGCCATGAATACACTCCAGCACTCCAGTATGGGTAACAGAGCAAGACCCTGTCTCAGGAAAAAAAAAAATGTATTATTAAAATATATGAAATACGTATTAATAAAATATGAAAAAATAGAGTTTTTTATCTAACCTGTCTTTAACTTCTTAAAACAAAGTTTTAATTGTTATACATGTAACACTTTATAAGAAGTGAATTCTTTTTTTATAATAATTTGTTTAAAGTTATACATCTATAGAAATATGTTAAATTTACCTCTAATTTTATTTTATTTCTTATATTTTTATTAGTTCTAATAATTAAGGTTCTATAGCCTACAATGTGTTAAACCATATTGAAATTATCTGTTTCTTAAAGATTAGATTGCAGTCAATTGCAAAATCATCTTGTCCTGTCGTCTTAGTTAAAATTTTCACAATAGCTAATTTTAATGAGAGTAAAAACCATGTCTGTCTTGCTGAGGTGGAAGACCCAGGCATTTGGGATTCCCTCCCCCTCTGTCATTCACTGTTCATCTCAATAGAAGAGAGAGTAGGGCAGCTGGCTCCTTGCTCCGCTCTTTCCCCAAAACAACAGGCTAGGCCTTGGGGAAACTATCCAGAAGGCACTACTTTTACTTAAAACAAGATCAACCCAGAAACCTTTTCACATGTGAGTCCTAAAACTGTAAACCGGAACCCTTTCATATGTGATTCCTGAAACTGTAAACTAAAACCTTTTCACATGTGAGTCCTAAAACTATGAACCTAAGATTCTTCCACGTGTAACATCTAAAGTATAAGCCTATATAAAGGCTGAACCTTCCTTTGTTAGCCGAGCTTGGCTGTTAGGCACCTATGCCACCTTACTCCCAGCTGAAATGAATTCCTTCCTCCTGCATTCGGTGTCCTAGAGATCCTTTCCCGCGCCCGCTCCTGCTACATTTCTTCTTCATTATCCTTAGCACTAGAAAGAGCGTATAAACAGGCATTCAATAGATATTTGTTGCATAAAGGAAGCAATTCTTTATATGCTTCCATAGTTTATCTCATTTTTTATTTATGACAATTTTCTAAATAATTATTATTTCAGGTAGGAGAGAGAAACTTTAAAGCGATTAAGACATTCACCTTAGCTCATGAGATTCTCCAAACGTAGAGCTGTGATTTCAAACCAATTATAGCTGGCTCCAAATCCCGTGATTTTCAACGTGTCGCTTTTTCTTTCTATTTCTTTCTACGTTCATTTATATACATTTGTCAAGTTCCCTATGTTTCCGTTTTCTGAATTTTTCTGAATTTTCATATTTGTTCACAATATATTTGTTCACAATATATTCTCCCAGTTCAATCCCTGGGTCATATCGCATACTTGTTCAAATACAAAAGGCCAAAGATAATTAGATGTAACTGAGCTAAAGGAATTATACATTGAATACTGAGAGAACTTTTCTGTAAATCTTAACTATGACTCTGGGGGAAGATTTTTAAAAATTACATGCATAAAGAATACTAGTGAAAACCATAATATGAATGAAAACTTTTTAAGAAAAGGTATGTGATGTGTATTAGCTTCTTTCTTAGATGGATAAATTATATTTAACCACCTGTTCACATCAGAAAGTTCCTGAATTTGTCAGCTACGTAATACAATAAAGCACTCAACATTTTATGTCAAACAGCCTTATTTTGAGGACTTGAAAGAAAATCACACCATTATATTCAATTTAATTTGAAAAGTTCTAGTGCTTTTTAAAAAAAATACTATAAACTTATTTATATGCAAATAGAAACCCTAGGTATAATTTCATACGTGCTGAGAAGAAAATATGCCAGAAAATGACTTGAGTTGAAAATAAATTACTATGACCTTTAAAAAATTTACAATAAAGTACACAGTTTTTTTAATAACATGATAAGGAAGATTTAAAACCTGTAACTGTTGAGTACTTTATAATAAAAGCAAAATAATGTTTGTAACATTTACAAAGAAAACAACATTTGTAATATTTACAGTAGTTTCAGATATTCATATATTAAAAGTTTTATGTGGGCATTTAATAATCAGAATAAAAGTTGATATGTTTTTAAAGATTAATATAACAAATATAACGGAGCAATTTAGTTTGATTTCAGGTCTAACAGAAAAAGCCTTTTAATGGGCTTCTTAATTTGCTGTTCTTGTAAGAATAATCATACCATGTTTTTCTATAATTTTCTAATTGCTTTTAAATTACAAATAAAAATTAATGCAATTTATAGTTATGTTTCATTAGTAGTTAACAGTTCTACAATTTGGGGAAACTGTTAACTTTATTGGTTACAAAGAGTGTTCAAAGAGTCATAGAATACGTTTTAGATTTGATATTTGAATTATTCATTTTTGCCTTTTGTTTATGTATTCCAATATAAATATAATATATAATACAATAATGCAGAGTTTTAAATTTTTACTAGAAAATATAATAATGAGTTGTCATTTTACCAAAATAATGACAGAGAGTTGAAGATATTAAATTAATGCCTGGGAAAAATTTATAATCTGAGGTTATTACAGAAGTGATATTTGACATCTTGTATCATATTTTCCAACAATCATTCGATTAAAAAATGTTACCATTAAATTATATCTTCATATCAACATTGACCTGCACACATTTATTTTATTTTGTGAGTCATAACTCACTGAAATTATTACTCATATCAAAGCAGACTTGTGAAGTATTTGTACTTCTATAATTTATTTGAATGTTAAATTTTACATATTTAGCCAGCCGTATTTCTGTTAAGGGGACTGCACTGTAGTTTGTCAAATACAAATTATTCTTTGACCCTTCCTTAGCTTTTGGCATAAAAGATATTATAAGTGTATCTTGTATATTGCTTGCCCCAGCCCTGAAATCAAAGGATCCCCTAAGAACCGTTTGTTTCTTAAATATCAGTGTTTGAATATTAGGTGTGCTCACTGCTACTATTACACTATTGCCCTCTTAGTGGACATGGCTAGAACATATGTGTATTTATATTCACATCTGCAAATGCATCTTTTTCTATTTTCACATCTACCTGCATATGTATAAATGTGTGTTTGTATGTCTGTGTATTCAACCGTGAGTATGTATTTACACATCCAATTCCAACTCAGCATTAAGTAATTTCTTTTTTTTTTTTGAGTCAGAGTTTCGTTGTTGTTACGCAGACTGGAGTGCAATGGCACAATCTCGGCTCACCGCAACCTCCACCTTCTGGATTTAAGCAATTCTCCTGCCTCAGCCTCCCAAGTAGCTGGGACTACAGGCGCACACCACCATGCCCAGCTAATTTTTGTATTTTTGGTAGAGATGGGGTTTCACGTTGTTGACCAGGATGGTCTCGATCTCTTGACCTCTTGATCCACCTGCCTCGGCCTCCCAAAGTGCTGGGATTACAGGCATGAGCCACCGCACCTGCCCCTAATTTCTTCTAGACTTTTTACTCCTTTTTTTATAACTCCTTTTTTCAAAAGTAAAAACTGGTTTTCATTATCTACAGGATATTCACTATTTTTTTTCATACCTAGAATGAACATAGCCTTGAAAATGAGCCCAGTTTAATTGGATAAGACCATGGAGGAATTTATTCCGAGACGATATCAAAAACAATAGAGCATGGAGCTAGTAATTAGCAAGGGCTAATAACTGAGTGTGACACTAACAGTCATGAACAGGTTAACAGAGAGATCAGGGAGAGACAACCAAAGAATACACTGCAAAAACCACTATCATCCAAGCTGGTCACATTCAAGGCTGCATTCTCCAACGAGCAACACTACCTTTTACACTGTAAAAGAAATAAACGTTACCTAATAGTCCAGTCAAATAGTGAACCAATAAGAAAGAAATTACCTAACAGCAAGAGGAAATCGGTATCCAGAGTTTCTACAATATATTATCTAAACAAGTTTACAAGATAGGCAACAAGTTTACAAGATAGGCAAAGAAATAGAAATACAACACTGCTGCACAGAAATAAAAAGCAACAGAAAATATTACACATAGCCAAGAATTCAGTTATAATAAATATATATATTCAAAGACGTAAATTAAACTATGTTTAAATCAGTTAAAAAATATGATGATAATATATCATCCAATAGTGAATATTGATAAAGATGAATTATTATTAGGAGTAGTAGTACTTTTTGAGATAGGGTTTTTGCTTTGTCAGGCTGGAGTGCAGTGACACTATTTTGGCTTCCTGAGGATGCAACCTCCCAGGATCAAGAGACTTTGCTCCCTCAACCTCCCAAATAGCTGGGACTACAGGTGCATGCCCTCACACTCAGCTTTTTGTGTTTTTAAAGCGATGTTTCCAAGGCTCATCTCAAACAGCTGGGCTCAAATAAGCCTCCTGCGTCAACCTCTCAAAGTGCTGGGATTATAGACATAAACCATGACACCCATCCAGGAATCATTTTTTTGAAATAAAAATGACAAATAGAAAGCTAATATCTCAAACAATATGAATATATGTTTATTCTACATTTTGTGTGCAGTTTCTACAAAAAAATACAAAAGAATATAAAGTAGTAATTATGCAAATATGTCATTAGTTTTGTGATACACAATATATAGATGTAATATGTGTAATAATAGCACAATAAAGGTGGGGAATGAATAGATACAGTAGAACTAAGTTTGCATATCTCATTGAATTGTCTGAAATAAATCTGAATTCGAATTACAAGGTAAAATGTGTAAGTGCTAAGAAGACACTAAAATGCAAACATATTGTGAAAAAAAACAAGAAATTTAAATGCTACAGTAGAAAATAATTAGTGCAAAAGAAAGAAATAGAGGAACAAAAAAGAGATGAGGAATACAAAAAACAAAAGTAAAATGGCAGATTTAAATACAACTGTATTCATTGTAATGATAAATGTTAGTGGATTAAATAATCCAATCAAATGATAACATTTTCTGACTGGACTAGAAAATACAAATTCAACTGTCTTTAGGAGAAGCACTTTAAATTCAGAAGCACAAAGAGGTTAAAAGTAATGGATGAAAAAAGAATTGTGTGAAGAGCATCCATAAGAAAGCTGAAGTTGCTATGGTAATATTGTAATGTTAAAAGGTTTGATCCACCAAGAAGATATGCCAATTTTATAACAACTTAACAAGGAACCACAACACGCAAAACAAAAATTGAGGGAGAAACAGAAAGATCAACAATAATAGTTGGTTACATGGATACCACACTTCCAATAACAGAACAAATAAATGACAAAGAAATAGCAGACTTAGCAGCACTATAAGGAACTAGACATTCCTAAAATATTCCCCTCAGCAACAGGAAAGCACACTTCGAATATTTCTCAGGATAGATAGTATCTGGAATGATGAAACAAGTCTTAATACTTTTTTAAATAAAATCATAGAACATATGATTTCTGACTAAATGAAATAAAATTAGAAAACAATAATGGAAAGAAAATTGGGAAATATAAATTTTGTGTAAAGTAATACACTCAATCAATGAGTCAAAGAAGAAATCACAGGGGAAAACAAAATACTTTGAGGTAAATGCAAGTAAAAACATTACACAACAAAATATAAAAGATATACGTAAAGTATCAGATGCAGGAAAATGTATAGTTTCAAATACCTGTATTAAAAATTTAAAAAGTCTCAAATAAATAGCTTAACTTTCCACTTAAAATACTGGAAGAACAAATGTAGACTAAAACTAAAACAGAGATAGAAGCAGGAAGAAACACAATAGCAGACAATTAGGAAATAGAGAGTAGTAAGCCAATAGAGGAAATCAGTGAAATAAGAGCCGATTTTTTTGAAAACAGCAACAAAAATGAAAAACATTTTAGCTAAACTAACCAAGAAAGAATAGAGAAGACTCAATTACTGAAATCAGAATGAGATATCAGACATTATTGTTAATAGAAATAAAAATAATTCAAAAATACTGTGAACAACTGATATAATGGACAAATTCCTACAAAGACACAAACAGCCACATCTGACTTAAGAAAAAATACAGAATCTGAATAGTTCTATAATAAACTGACTTAGTAATATCAAAACTTCTCACACAAAAAATGTCCAAGCAAGGTGCTTCCGTGGTAAATTTTACCAAATGAATCATGAAAAACTAATATCAATTATTTATATACTTGTCTAAAATTAGAAGAGGAAGTAACACTTTCCAACACATTACATGAAGCCACTATTGCCATGGAGAAAGAGAAAGACATCAACAATAAAAGAAAATTACAGACCAATAATTCTTTTTAATGCAGATTCAAAGAATTCCTGAAATTACTGGCAAATAAAATCCAGCAACATATACAAAGAATTATAGCGTATGGCCAGGTGGATTATTGAGTAAATACATCTTTGATTCAACATCCCAAAATCAATTATTTTAAACACTATTACTAGAATAAGGGTAAAGAAAGTGCATGACTATTGCAATAGATTCCAAAACGGAAAAACATTTAAAAGAAATTCCTTTGGATGACTATAAATACTCAATATACTAGAAATTGAGGGAATTTTCTCAACCTGATAATTGATATAAATTTTTAAAAAGTACTATATTTGGTGGTGAAAAAAATTCATGTTTCTATTCCTCCTCCAATTTCAGGAACAGAATGAGGATGCATACTCATGCTATTTCTATTCAACATTGCAATTTTGTTTGTACTAGAAAACTTAGACCAGAAAAACAAATTAAAAACATTCATTCTGGAAAGGAAGAAGTAACACTATCTGTATGTTCAGATAACATGATTTTATGTATAAAATGTTTAAAGAAATTTCTAGTAAAAAAATACTAGGGCAATAAAACATTCTAACAAGATTTGAGAGTATAAGATTAATAAAGAAAAATCAACAAGCAATTAAAAATATGAAAGAAATTAAGAAAATTTTTCCAGTTACAATAGCATTCAGAACAAAATGAGACATAGATTTAAGTAAATAAATATAAAACATGTAATCTGAAAACTAAAAAACATTGTTGAAAGAAATTAAATAATATAAATAAATAGAAAGTTATGCTATGTCCTTAGATCAGGAAATCTTGACATTATTGAGATATTAATATCCCTGAAATTAATTTGTAGATTTAACAAAATTCCTTTCAAAATTACATATTTTTATTTTTGTGGAAATAGAAAAGCTGATTCTAAAATTCATGTGGAAATATAAGGGATCTAGAAGAGCCAAAACAATCTTAATATGGAACCAATTTGAATGTATTGTACTTCTTAATTTCCAAACATACAACAAAGCTGCATGGACATAAAGATCAATGAAATAGAACTGAGAGTCCAGAAATAAACCTATACATTTATAGCCCATTGATTTTTGACCAAGTTTCCAAGGCAATTTAAGGTTTAGAGAATAGTCATTTCAAGAAAGGGAGCTTGAACAATTTCATATCCACCTGCAAAAGAAGAAACTTAGACCCCTTCCTATCACCATACACAAAAATTAATTCCAAATGTTTTAAATATCTGAACGCAAGATCTAAAACTATAATTACCTTAGAAGAAAGCATAGATGTAAATATGTATGACCTTAAAATAAGCAATAATTTCTTGTATATGGCATCCAAAGCATAAGTGACAAACATAGATGAATCAATTGAACTTAGTCACAATTCAGGACTTCCATGCTGCATAGGACATCATCCAGAATGTGAAAAGAAAATCTGTGCAGTCTTATGTACCACCTGAATAAGGAGGGAAAGGGAAAGTAAAAATAATAATATTATAGGAAAATAAGGAAAAAGAAACAGTCATAGCCACACAAACATAATTACAAAAATTCGAAATGTCAGCATCTGTAGGGAAGAAGAAACCTGAACAAAAGTTCTAGCATGATAAAAAATCTGAATATAATAACCATCAAAAGATTAGATTTGCTCTCAAACAATGATCCCCAAACAAAATATGAACTCAGATATTACAGATAAAAAAATTCAAAGCATGAACTACAAGGAAACTCAATGAGATCAAGACAAGATTGAAAAACCAAAACAAAGAGACTTCTAAAGCAATTCAGAAAATGAAGAAAGAGATAAACATCTTAAAAAGAAATCAATCATATTTTCTGAACTGAAAAACTCATTTAAAAAATTTAAAATTATAGTTGAAAGCTTTATTAATAGACTGGACAAGCTTAATAAAGAATTTCAGATATTTAAAACTGCTCTTTGGGATGAACCCAGACAGACAAAAATAAAGAAAAAAAAAATGGTTTTAACGAATGAAGCCTTTGAGAAACAAGGGATTATTATGTTAAGTGACCAATTCTATGAATTATTGGCATTCCTGAGACACACAGAGAAAAAGCAAGCCACCTGAAAAACAGCTCTGAATGAATAATTTTTAAAAATTCTAAATGTTGCTAGAGAGGTAGGCATCCAGATACAGGAACTCCAGAGAACACCTGAAAGATACAATACAAAACAGACATCATCAAGGCAAATAATCACCAAACCATCCAAGGTCAATGCTAAAGAAAAAATCTTAAAGGCAGTTAGAGAAAAGGTCAGATCATGTGCAAAGGGAACTCCACCAGGCTAACAGTGGACTTCTCAGCAAAAACCTTAAAAGCCAGGAGAGTTTGGCAGCCTATTTTCAGCATTCTTAAATAAAAATAATTTCAACCAAGAATTTTATATTCTGCCAAACAAAACATCAAAACAAAGGAGAAATGAAATATTTTCCATAGAAGCAAGCATTAAGGGAAATTGTTACCACTAGTTTGGCCTTGCAAGAGATTCTTAAGGATGTTCTAAACATAGAAATGAAGAAGGATGCCTGCTACTGCAAAAATTCACTTAAGTACTGTATTAGTTTGTTCTCACACTGCTATGAAGAAATACCGAAGACTGGGTAACTTATTAAGGAAGGAGATTTAATTGACTCACAGTTCTGTAGGGCTGGGAAGGCCTCAGGAAACTTACAATCATGGTAGAAAGGGAAGCAAACACATCCTCCTTCTCATGGTGGCAGGAAGGGGAAGAATGAGAGATGAGTGAAGAGGGAAGCCCCTTATAAAACCATCATATCTCGTAAGAACTTAGTCACTATATCTCATAAGAACAAGAATAGCATGAAGAAAACCTCCCTCATCATTCAATTACCTTCCACCGGGTCCCTCCCACAACACATGGGGATTATGGGAACTATAATTCAAGATGAGATTTGGGTAAGGACACAGCCAAACTATAACATTCCACTTATGGCCTCTCCCAAATATCATGGCGCCACATTTCAAAACACAATCATGCCCTTCTAACTGTCCCCCAAGTTCTTAACTTATTTCAGCATTAACTCAAATGCTCAAGTCCAAAGTCTCATCTGAGACAAGGCAAGTCCCTTCTGCCTATGAGCCTATAAAATCAAAAGCAAGTTAGTTACTTCCTAGATACAATGGGAGTGCAGGCATTGGGTAAATGCAACCATTCTACATGGGAGATACTGGTCAAAATAAAGAGGCTACAGACCCCATGCAAGTCTAAAATCCAATAAAGCAGACATTAAACCTTAAAGTTCCAAAATGCCCTCCTTTAACTCCATGGCTCACATACAGGTTATACTGATGCAAGAGGTGGGCTCCCATGACCCTGGGCTGCTCTGCCCCTGAGGCTTTGAAGGGTACAGCCCCTACCTGGCTGCCTTCAAGGGCTGCTGTTGAGTGTCTGCAGCTTTTCCAGGCACGCAGAGCACACTGTCAGTGAATCCACCATTCAAAGTGTGGGAGATGGTGGTCTTTGTCTCACAGCTCCACTAGGCAGTGCCCCAGTGGGACCTCTAGGTGGAGGCTCCAACCCAACATTCTCCTTCTGCACTACCCTAGCAAATATTCTTTATAAGGGCTGTACCCCTGCAGCAGACTTTTGCTGACGTTTCCAAAATTTAATTCTTATCTTCTCTGCACCGACAGGCCCAACACCACATATAAACCACCCAGGCTTGGAGCTTGCACCTTCTAAAACAATGGCCTGAGCTGTATGTTGGCCTCTTTTAACCATTGCTTTAGCTAAAGCAGCTGGGGCACAGGGCACCATGTCCTGAGGCTGCATAGGGCAGGCGGGACTGGGCCTGGCCTAGGAAACCATTTTTCTCTCCCAGGCTTCTGGGCCTGTGATAGGAGGGGCTGCTGTGAAGGTCTCTGATACACACTGGAGACATTTTCCTCATTGCCTTGGTGATGAACATTAAGCTTTTTGTTACTTATGCAAATTTCTGCAGCTGGCTTGAATTTCTTCCCAGAAAATGGGTTGATCTTTTCTACTGTATTGTCAGGCTGCAAAATTTCCAAATTTTTTATGCTCTGCTTCTTCTTAAATGCTTTGCTGCTTAGACATTTCTTCCACCAGACACCCTAAATAATCTCCCTCAAGTTCAAATTTCCACAGATCACCAGGGCAGGGGCAAAATGCCTCAAGTCTCTTTGTATGGCAAGAATGACCTTTACTGTAGTTCCCAACAAGTTCTTCATCTCCATTCGAGACCATGTCAACTTTACTTTCATTGTCTATATCACTACCAGCATTTTGGTCAAAGCCAATTGACAATTCTCTTGGAAGTTCCAAACTTTCCCACATCTTCCTGTCTTCTGAGCCCTCCAAGTTTCTAAGAAGTTCCGAACTTCCCACATTTCCCTGTGTTCTTCTTAGCCCACCAAATGGTTCCAACTTCTGTCTGTAACCCGATTCCAAAGTGGCTTCTAGATTTTTTGGTATCTTTATTACATCAACCCACTCTCTGTGGTTCCAATTTACTGTATTAGTTTGTTCTCACACTACTGTGAAAAAATAAATACCTGAGACTGGGTAATTTATAAAGAAAAGAGATTTAATTGACTCACAGTTCTGCAGGACTTGGGAAGCCTCAGGAAACTTACAATCATGGCAAAAGGGGAAGCAAACACATTCTTCTTCACCTGGTGGCAGGAAGGGGAAGAATGAGAGCTGAGAGAAGGTGGAAGCTCCTAATAAAACCATCATATCTTATGAGAACTTACATCATGAGAATAGCATGGGGGAAACTGCTCCCATGATTCAATTACTTCCCGCTGGGTTCCTCCCATGGGGATTATGGGAACTTTAATGCGAGATGAGATTTGGGTGAGTACAGAGCCCAACAATAGAAAGTACATACCCCATAGACTATATAAAGCAATTACACAATAAATACTGCAAAGCAACCAGCTAACAACTTTATGATATTATCAAAATCTCACATATCAATACTAACTTTGAATGGAGGTAGTCTAAACACCCCTACTTAAAAGACAGAGATGGCAAGTTGAATAAAAAAAATAAGACATAACTATCTGCTCTCTTCAGGAGACTCATCTCACACATAAAAGCACCCATAGGCTCAAAGTAAACCACTGGAAAAAGATCTACAATGTAAACAGACAACAAACAAAAAAAGTGGGGATCTCTTTGCTTATATGAGGCAAAAAAAGACTTTAGACCATCAACACTAAAAAAGGACAAAGAATAGCATTACATAATGATAAGGGATTCAATTCAACAAGATTGATCTATTCTAAATATATATGCACCAACATTGGAATACCCAGATTCATAAAACAAGTAATTCTAGACCTATGAAGACTTAAACAGCCATGCAATAACAGTGGGAAACTTCAACACCTACTGCCATTAGACAGATCATCAAGGTAGGAAACTAACGAAGATATTCTGGACTTAATCTCAACACTTGACCAATTGGACTTAATGTGGATAGGTACATATTTTACAAACTATGAGATTAATGTAATTGGTCCTGTTTCTTTTTGCTCTACTTTTGACCTGGGAAGATTAAAAGCAGATATCTGCTTTAATGTTAGTAAAGAATAGTACTACTGACTTGCATGTTTCATTTATAATTTTTCAGATTTTAATTTCAATTTTATCATACTCTTATATTTAACATTATGAAATAAATATATGTATGTATATTATATATATTAAGTATAGTATATATTATATACTATTATATTATTAATTATATTATATACTATATATAATATATACTATATAAAAATACCATATATATTATATACTATATATTTATAATATATATAATATATAGTATTGTATATTATATACTATATATTAAATATACTTATATATCATAAATATATATATTATAAATATGTAAATATAAATATATATATTTAATTAATAATAAATATGATAGCATGATAAAATTGAAATTAAAATCTGAAAAATTATAAATAAAACATGCAAGTCAGTAGTATTAAACATATTATATATTATATAAATATATATTATATTTAAATATATATTAATTTAAACTTTATAAGAGTGAGGAAGAGTTTAATAAACAATATTGGTATTCTCCATTTTACAGACTTTTAAATACAAAAAAATCTTCCAAAGATGGTTAACATAATAAGAATAATTTTATGACAATTCAATTCATAGCACCAATACCTTACATATGATTTTAACAATATTATAAACTTCTTGATTTTTAAGGTCAATTAAATTTTAAATTTCTAGGAAGTTCAGTTGCCCTGAAAACAATATTGAAGATTAAAATGCCATTACATTTTTAACAACACATCAGAAGTTAACTATTAGAAGAGTTCAAGAATTATTGTTTCAGTAAGAATGTGTTAAAGTACAATTGTTTACAGGAAATTAAAGCTTATTGTGATGTTTTTCATGCTAGCGCAAATACAGAACACTAAATTAAATTTAAGTATTATACAAATCATTTTTTATTGATCAAGAAAATCTATAAAATATGTTTAAGCCCTTGATTTATAAAGTCTAATTTACCAGCTAGGACATATTTTTCATGGTAATATTATCAATATTTTACCTCATCTGGAAAATAGACTCCTTTTTTCTTAATGATTTGCACAGAAAGTGATAGATAGTCTTCTTTAGTTCCTCCAGTATCAGTAAATTACAATAAGCAATTCGCTATGAAATTATTAACCATATGTTTTAACAAATACATTTTAAAAATAAAGCCAAACTATGAGAGGGGTAAGCATAGATTAAATACTCACATTTATGAGATTTGTGGGAAAGTGACCTTGTAAGCCATCAGGAAACCAAGAGAGTTCTTTTTAACTCCTAAGCAAATCTGGAATCTATACTATTAAATGCCAAGGTGCTCATGTTTATGAAGGGCACACTTCTACCTTTCATAGAAAAGGGTGTCTGCTGTATCAGCCTGCGGAAATGCAGACTGCGGTGGTGAAAGGCAGACCTGGAATATACACAATTGTCAAGGCACAGTAAAAGCATAATTGTGCATATTTATCTTCTCAAAAATATTCACTCTAAATTATTACAAACAAAAACTTTTGTCAAGGGAATGGAAAATACACATTTTTGCGTCTCTCTCTCTCTCTCTCTTTTTTTTTTTTTTTTTTGTGGCTAGCCATAAAAAAATCTAAATAAGGGCAGTATGAGAATTAAAATTGTTTCAGAATGTCAACATTTAAAGTTTTTGTATATAAAGTATTTCATTAAATTTCCAATATTTATTGCCAAGCACTTTTTTAAAAATAAGAGAGCAATCCCTGTGTTAGAAATTCCTCTAGATATTTTTTTATTGCTTTAAAAATCCAAGAACTAGCTCAAGTTTTAAATCTACTCATCACTTTTTAAAGCCATCATTTTACCTAACAATATGTTTTAACGAAATTACAAACTAAAACTTTTTTTATTTTAGAGCCGGAGTCTTGCTCAAGCAATCCGCCCGCCTCGGCCTCCCAAAGTGCTGGGATTACAGGCCTGAGCCACCATACTCAGCCAGAAAATTCAAGCTTAAAACTCAAAATTTAATCTGGAGAATAAGATAATATATCCTTTTCAGCAACTCTACAACAAACAACTTAAGAGACAAAAGATTGACTAGGACTTTTTCTGAAAACTGAAGATAAAATGTGCTTTAACGTCAGGATGTTATCAATCCACTTCGGGGCATATTTTCATCGAGATATACACCACTCAAGGCTGATGTTCGGTGATACTGCGTCCCCTAGGAGCCATTTATTCCAGAGACGTGAGTAAAGATTGCGGAACATGCAGCTTTGTCTCTTAGGAACCTGAGCGATGGAGTGTGGATCTGTAATATACTGCAGTCCGAAGTGAGGGCTGTCAAATACCTCTGCCCTTATCAGGCTCTCACTGAATATTAGAACTAGATAAGGGGGAAACCCCTCAGGCAACCTATTTTGTCTTAAACTTAAATAAAAGGAGAAAAAGATAAACAGAGATAGCCCAAGGTCTCCCGGAGACAGGCGTGGAAACTACGGTTTCTGTCTCCTAGTCAAGTGCATTTACTACACTGCCATGTTGCATCATACAAGAGAATATTGAAAATTGCCAGGATAGAAAAGACTTCCGGATTTTAAAAAATAAATCTTAATTTATTTTTTCATATTAATTTGTCCCAGAAAGGAATACAATGAATAGTGCTATAAGCCACTTTGGGGTTTTTTTTTTTTTCTTCATTATTTACTTTTTAATTATGTGCATTATAAAAGGAAAAAAATATAGAAACAAAGTATGCTAAATAATAAAATCGTCTTTCCAGGTCTCATGGCTCTCAGTCTCTTACATTCCCCTCCTCAATTGTTATCTACAGTTAGCAATTCATTTTGAATCCTTTAACACTTTTCTTATTTTTAATCTACAACTACGTAAACTCGTAATTCATTTAATGTACTGAGTTAACTTTATTGTAGGCTTTTTTTTTTTTTTTTTTTTTTTTTTTTTGAGACGGAGTTTCGATCTGGTTACCCAGGCTAGAGAGCAACGGCAAGATCTCGGCTCACCGCAACCTCCGCCTCGTGGGTTCAGGCAATTCTCCTGCCTCAGCCTCCCGAGTAGCTGGGATTACAGGCACGCGCCACCATGCCCAGCTAATTTTCTGTATTTTTAGTAGAGACGGGGGTTTCACCATGTTGACCAGGATGATCTCGATCTCTTGACCTCGTGATCCACCCGCCTCTGGTATGCATCTTTCTATGTCCATACCTAGAGTTTCATTTCCTTTCTATTTCTTGTATTTTAGTATACGATAATTTTTCAACAGGCTTTGAGTAGTGGACATTGCCAGCCTTGGTGTAGCAGCTCTGTACCCTCAGTGCTGGTGTCGTCATGATTCTCAGCCTTTTCCCCGGGTCACAGGACGCCTTCCCAGGCTGTCAATCACATTGGCATTCAAAAGGAGAAGTCTGGACTCATCTCTATTTTATCAGGAGTTTCTCAAAGCTTCCTTGGCATACTTCTGCTCACATCTCATTGCCATAAAAATATCACATTGTCACTTCCAGTGGCAAGAGAGTTTGGCTAAGGAAGTAAGGAATTCAACTAAATGAGCAAGGGCTTGGCATTTTTTTATTGAATTGGTCAAATAATCGGTTATTTTCATGGGTTGTTTCTGTTTCTTACAAAATTTCTGCAGTGAAAATCTTCATAAGTACTTACTGCTCTGTTTTTGTTTTATTTTTTTTTTCTTATGGGAAGATACGAATGACAAATTCCATACAATGAGATAGAAAAAGAGAGAACATGGGAGTGAGAAAGAGTGAGCCCAAAAGAAGGAAAGGAACAAATAGAAGGAGAAGAGGAGGGGAGGAGAGGGGAGGGGAGAAAGGGCAGAGAGGGGAGGGCAGGGGAGGAAGGGCAGAGAGGGGAGGGCAGGGGAGGAAAGGCAGAGAGGGAAGGGCAGAGGAAGAAGGGCAGAGAGGGCAGAGCAGAGGAAGAAGGGCAGAGAGGAGAGGGTAGAGAAGAGAAGGCATAGGTAAGGGAGGATGGGGAGGGGATGAGAGGGGACCGGAGTGGAGGGAGAGGGAGTGATGATAATCTAGAAGAAAAAAAAAGAGACTGGCATTAAATTGAGGTATGTAACCTGCTCAGTTATTTCATCTCAAGTGAAGCTTATGTTCCTTTCAGGAAAAGTAAGCTATCCAGAGCCAGAAATTCCAGGTCTGCCAAACTGTTCCTTCATGGCAGTCCTTCTGTATCCACCGTTTTGTAGGAGTAACGTATGGTAGTGAGGTAAATGCAAATTAAAATAACAGTAAAATATCATTTTACACCCTTCAGGATGACAAAACATTAAAAACTATGGGAGAAAAGGATACACTTTTATTCAGTTAATCAAAATAAGAATCATCATCGACTTCTTGAAAAACTGTGGCAATATATTTTAAATTTAGGATATACATATATAGATGATAGATGATAGAAAGAGAGAAACATCCTTCACACATTTCACATTCCTGGGAATCTATTCTTTACAAAAATTATGAAATAATACAATAACTAGGATGTTTATTAAATTATTAATCTTGGCCATAGTGGAGACAGAATGAATGTCTATTTATAATTGATTTGACAAAGTAAAGCACATAAACATCATGGAATATTAGGCATCTATTAAAACTGAAGAAGACTCAGAGAGATTGTTAGAAGATAAAATTCAACTGAAAAATTAGGTGTAGAAACGGTAGATGTGTAATATTACCTGCACCATTTAATTTCAAATATAAAACAAAACATTGAATGTGTGTCTACATGTGTGTGTGAAATATATATAGTTTTATTATCATGAACTATAGAAAACATGAAGGACTATATATGAGACTGATAATACAGGTTAGTTAGGTAAAGGGAGCTGAGACTGACACGGGAGGGAGAAAAAATAATAAAAGGTGAACAAAAATAAAAACAACAAAGACTAAATTACAAAACACAATGTATTTGTAATAATGAAAGCTAGTTCCCCAAGATGCCCTCCTAGTGAATCATGCCTCCCCCTACTTTCTAATGTGTATAGTTCCCATCCCTTAAAACTGGGTTAGCCTTAGTGAATTGCCTAACCGATAGTGTCTTATGGAGTAACATTGTGGGACTTCCAAGGCCAACTCACAGGAGACCTTGCAGTTTCCTGCTAGGATTCTTGGACATTCATTCTCTGGATTCTAATTCTCAAAATATGGCCACTAAGCTGTAAGAAGTGCAGGACACAAGGAGAGGCTGTGTGTGGACATTGTGGTCAACAGCCCTGGCTAAATTACCAGCTTACAGGCAACATCAGCTGTCACTTATGTAAGTGAGATACCTTGGACATCCAGCCCAGTTGCACCTAGAGATGATTCCAGCCCAGGAACCCATCTGATTCAGTGTATGAGAGACTTCCAGTGAGAAGTGATCAGCTAAAGCCAGTCAATCCACATAAATGGGAGAAGGAATTAGGAATTTTTAAGCTACTGACTGGGAAGTATGTTCTACAGCAAAAGATCATCATATTTATACATAAATATAAAGTACATATTATGCAAAAATAAATGTAAATATTAAATAGGAAGTAATTTTCAAAAGTGGGGACATGGGGACTCAGTCTTGATCTAGCTTAATATTAAAAACAAAAAGAAAGAAAAACTGAAAAGAAGAAGATGAGATCGATTGAGAGTAACACTGGTGGCAGAATTAGGCAGACCTGACAGCTCTAAATTCCACATCTGCTTCTCCCCAGTTGTTGAGGTTCCTTGCACCTCACTTTCCTTATCAGTATCTGAGGAAATACTATCATTTGGCATATAACTCAATAAAAAATTAGAGTCATTTCATGTTGAAATCTCCACAAAACTCCTCTCTCTAATACAAACACCTCTCTGTAGCATCATGATCACAAATAGAAATGTAGAATACAGAAACTAAAACAGATGCTGGGTATAATATGCATTGCCATTTTACTTGTGGTACTCTCCATAACTAATAAATTTGTATATTTCTATGCCAATCCCCAAATGCCCTGATCATAGTAAACTTATAGCAGTTTTTTTTTTAATTTCCCAGTATGGCAAAGTACAACTTACTAATTTTTTGAAGATCACTTATAATGTTCATTCTTTTATAAGATTGTTGAATTATTCTCCATTTTCCACTCATTCTAACACATTGACAAAAATAAAAATACAAAAAGTATTTGAATTAAATAATAATTAGAAACAGTTTTGTAAAGAATTAACATTTTATGATATAAAGACATGTCAACAAACAAAGATTAATCTTTATTAGACATAGTAAGATTAAATTATATAAGAAGTAAGTGAGCCTGAATCTTGATGAATGAATATATTTTTGTTAGGCAGAGGTGAGGGAAGTCATTTTAACAACAACCACAAAAAGGAATAGCAAAGTAAATGTGTGAAGACACGACACTACAGGTCACATGTGTGTCATACATGAACAGATTTATGTCAGGCTCCATGACAGTTTAAAACCAAATAGGAGTAGACATTCAATTTCCCAAAAATTCTCATAGCATTTTTAGAAAAAATTTATAATAGATAGTTCTCATTTTAAAGAGACGTTCATGGTGACAAAACGTAGCATATTATTAAGTCATTTTACTGTTTTATGTCAAGAGGTTAATGTCACAAAAAATTGCTGATTTTTGTTTCCCTTATTTTATTGTTTTCTCCAACAATGAAACACATGTAGTAAATAGTTAAAGGCCTGTGAATATATTTTCCACACTCATTTGTATTCTGTAATATGCTATTTTACTAAGTAATTTTTTTCTTCAAAATATTTTATACAATATAGTGGATTGAGATCATCTGTATGGAAGACTGCATAAAATAAAACAATCGCAGTTATTAATTCCAAACGAGTACAGCATGTAAAAAGGGTAATAATTATTATGCCTTTTTATATCTTGAGAGCATTCAGAAGTTCCAAACTCTGATTGTTAAGAATGAAAAGATTAATTTGACAAAATGCAACTAAGCATAAGCTTATTTTTCACATGGTTTTATCACAAGAGCATGCCATGTTTTTCTATGCCTCCTTTAAATGTTTCTCAGTTGGAGTACCTTATGGATCCTGGAAGACATTGTTTTCACTTAGTGTCTTTTTCTATCTCTTCTATAGAACCCTGATCTCATTAGAATGAAACTATGTATGTTAATGGTATAATTCCACTATACATGTAGATGGAGGCAATGCTAACATTCAAAGATCTCACTAAATTTTATAAAGTGATGGCTTTGACTGATCTTGCGAGTGCTCTTATCTTGACCATCTTTCTGTTTTCTGTTGTGACAAATCTAGAATTCTCAGAAATATCAGAAAATAATAGATTAACAAGAGGAAAGGTTTTTCATAAAGCTATCTTCATACTCAAATGGAATCATTGAGAAAACTTAATCTAAATCAACTTATTATTTTAAAATTGGGGAAAGGGCTGGGCATGGTGGCTTATATCTGTAACCCCCAGTACTTTGGGAGGTCATGGCTGGAGAGTCACTTGTGAACAGGAATTCAAGACCAGCGCGAGCAAGAGTGAGATCCTGTGTCAGTAAAAAGAAAAAGAAAATCATTTTTTTCATTAAGGCATGCTACTTAGATGTACAATTCTTTTTTTTTCTTTCTAAATTTTTAAAGTGTGGATTTGAATATAGACTGTGGGATAAGGACAAAATTTAGAAACCTGATTTCTTATCCACTTGCAAATACAGTATTCTTTCTGCCAGAACATTTCCTTTTAGTATTTGAAAACAGCTCTGAACAATAGACAGAAACAGAACTAAACAAATTATTTGCCTCAGAATTGTCCAGATTTCATTCAGGGGATTAAAGAGAGAACTGAACAATGTCAGAAGGAAAGAAAGAAAGAACAAAAGCCAAATGGCTGAGCTTTCCTGGAGTGAAAGGAAAGAAGCAAAGAGAGAAGTCAGAGGAAGTATCTGCCGTTCACAGGAAGGTTATTGACAGTGACTGGAACAAAAATGATGATTTGAAATACACCTCAATATATTAAGAACACATGGTCTATTCTTTGAAAAATGTGTCACAGATTTTGATAAAATTTTGAATAAATGTTAGTTGCTATTGTTTGCTGGACTATGTTGCATTGAATAGGACTTTGTACATTAGATTATGTGGGCTCTGATTGTATAGATCTTTCTTTCGTATGCATGTGTGTATTTAGCTGGTAATTGTGGATTAGCAGTAGCACCTTTAGCAGTTATTTATACAAGGTAAAAGGAAAGAAGAAGGAGAGAAAAAGAAAATTTGCACCTACTTTGCAATAGGAAAGAAATATGAAACATCAAACATGTCATACATCAATATATGAATCTCAGTAAGATGTCTGAAAATACAGGTTTAATAACCTATTGGCCTATACCTTTTTAAAATCCCACTGTTAATTCCACCAGTAATAACTCAACTTCATTCACAGATCAGGATCTGTACTGGTACAGTAGGTAGTTAGACATGAGCAGGGCAGGAGAGAGCCCTCGGCCACCACCAGAAATGTCAGGTGACAGTCAGGTGATGATAAAGCAGTTGTTAAGCTGCCTCGCTAAAATATTAATTGGTCACAACTGGAGCAAGGGAAATGCAGTTTCCCTGTATACATGCATGTATACATGATTTAAGAACTTCTATATACAATGTATACAGTTCTTAAATCATGTATACATTGTATACAGTTTCCCTGTATACATGCATGTATACATGATTTAAGAACTTCTTTGTCACCTTTGGGCACCAGAATAGATGTTAATGAGAAAATTATTGGGATGAAGAAACACATAATTGGCAATTTTTTCCTTCTCCTTCCTGTGTAGGAATCCACAAGTTTGCAAGAACAATTATTTTACAGCTTTTAGTAGTGTTTCATTATTTTTCTAGCTCTATTTAATGAAAAGACTATTCTTTTTTTTAAATTGCATTTTAGGTTTTGGGGTACGTGTGAAGAACATGCAAGATTGTTGCATAGGTACACACACGGCAGTGTGATTTGCTGCCTTCCTCCCCATCACCTATATTTGGCATTTCTCCCTATGTTATCTCTCCCCAACTCCCCACTCCCCGCTGTCCCTCCCCTATTTCTCCCCAACAGACCCCAGTGTGTGATGCTCCCCTTCCTGTGTTCATGCGTTCTCATTGTTCAACACCCACCTATGAGTGAAAACATGTAGTGCTTGATTTTCTGTTCTTGTGTCAGTTTGCTGAGAATGATGGTTTCCAGGTTCAGCCATGTCCATACAAAGGATACGAACTCATGGTTTTGTGTGTCATCACGATGTGTTTCATTTTTTTTTAACTACACTTTCCAGGAAATAGAAAAATATGTATATCTGACATTTCTCATTAGTGAAAATGAGAATGACACCTGCAATGTCAAAATGTCCTTTATGACTGGAAAAGTTCTTCCGGGGCTGTACGGAAGTTTCATCTTTTGTGATCTGCTCTTCTTTTCTCTCTTACAGAGCAGCTATGAGTGCTATCACTGTGCTAAGAGAAATATGGATTCAAATTTCAGCACCAGCACTTCTTCACTGGATGGTATTAGGCCAGATGTTTCATCTCTTTAAGCCTATGCTGTAGAAAAATACCAAGCTCAGATAGTGACATGTGGTATATCCTTCTCAGGACATAGATGATATAAAGTCTTGGATAAATGGACAGTAAAATAAAGCAGATCTGGGTTTGAATCCTGACTTCAATACTACAGGTGATGTGATTTATATGCCTAGCACTTGTGCCTCTAAGGCTCAATTTTATGCCTACAAAATATTTATTAAAATGCATGCCTTGAAGATCACTATAATTTAAAAACATACGTAATGTATATGTTATATAATAAACAATTCGATCTTCGCCCCTGATTCCTGGTAGATGACCTCTAAGTCTTTGGAATTTCCCAGGTGACAGTAGTGCCTCTGTTATTCATGATGGGTCTCTTTTTTCATCATGGCACCATAGAACATGAATGGTTACGCTAACAGAGGATTCAGGATGAAAGATGATTGGCCCAGAAAGACCAAGTTTGTAATGTGAGGATTGAAGATTGGAGGTGCATGATATCTCCTTGATCACCTTCAGGAAGATGAGAAAAGCCGAAGATTCTATTTAAGGTTGTGACTAATGGCACAATCAAGCTTGCTTACATAATGAAACATCAATAAAAATTCTGGATACCAAAATTTGGTGGTGCTTCCTGGTTGGTGAAAACATCAATGTGCTAGAAGGATGCCAGCGGGTGATGCACCTGCTTCTACAATGTAGGGGCACAGAAGTTGTATGCTTGAAACCCTCCCAGACTCCTTCCAGTGTGTGTCTGACTTTGACATGTCCTGATTTGTAGCGTTCATTAAAAAAACTGTGATTGTTAGTAGAGCCCTTTCCTGAATTCTATGAGTCATTCTAGTGAATTATCAGACCTGAGAGAGATGTGGGAACCTCTGAATTTGTAGATAATTGGTCAGAGATTGGGTGGCCTGGGGACTCCCAAGTCTGTGGTGGGCATCCAAAGCGGAGGGCAGTCTTATTGGGTACTAGGTTTGTGCAAAGTCTGCACTAACTCTGAGTGGTTAGTATCAGAATCACATTGCAGTGTTATAGTATATAACATGCATTGCACAGCGTGTGGCTCATAGGTAACTAAGGACGATAAGTATAATGTGAATATTAATATTCTTATGAATGGAGCAAAGAAAATAAAATACAAAGGCAGGTACCCTCCTAAAACAGCTCCATAGTTGTACCCGGGTAAAGTTTTCAAATATTGTGTTTTTTATATTCGTTTTTAATTCAAGTGATGTAAGTTAATTATGATTTATAAACAAATATATATACTATTTTATATTTCCTGATCTTGGAAGACTTTTGCAACAACATTTCAAAGAAAATATTTATAACTTAGGAAAATCTGACATAAGTTGCAAACTCAACATAGTTATTTGCATGTTTCCAAGAGGAGCTGAATGATGAGAAATTTATGAGTGCTATTTTTATTTCCACAATAATAGAACAATTATAACATGATCATAACAACAAGTGCAATTGGTCAAATGAAACATTTAAATGTGGTAGCATACATAAGTCTGTGCAGGATGACGCAGCTAAGTTGCCGTAGCATGTAACGTAAAATAAATCCTGCCATTTCTTCTTAGAATCGGTACATGAGAGCGTCCCAGAACAAAACCAAATCAAATCTTCTGTTCTGCATAGACCCTTTCTTCTAATCACACCAGGAGGATAGGATTTCTTTAAAAATTACTGTTTTCAATGCTCAGTAAGAAATAAAAGCCCCTATGGTTCCACAACACACCATTTTGTTCTGAAAACATCAGCAGTCTAAAAAAAAAAAAATGAATTAAGCAATAATGATTTTACCACAGACCACTTATCTGGAATAAATAACCTCAAAAGTGAAAATGTTGAGGGCCATTAACATCATTCTTTCATCAATACCCAGGAAATGACCCAAACCATAGTCATTATAGCTATTCCACATTAATTTTCAAGAACCATTTGGAATAACAAGTGATATGGCCTTGACATAATTCTAAGCATACACATCATGTCAAGGGCATAGTATCAAAATACATGTTCAACAGAATCATAATTTTTCATGGAATGATGGTGAATTTTAAAGCATAGATAATTTTCCTATATGGTCTTATACACAGAAATTTTAAACCATATGCACTTATTTTAATTAGCAAGGTTTTCCCTAACAGACAATCCTTGCTCTTCATGAGATACATCAGAGTTTACTTTACCTGACAATGAGAAGCTTAAATGATGAAAGCCTTGATAACAGAAAATATTAACGCCTGGAACAAGAAAAACTATGATCTTAGACAAGCAGATAATAAATGTCATTCTATTTTTTGCTGTTACATGGAAGTCAATCATGAATGCCTTTCACTTGACATGAAAACTGGGATAACGAATAGAGACTACACACTTCTGAAGATTTTTCTATGTTCAGAAAGAAAGGAAAACACAAACTGTTGTGGAGGAAATGGCAGAGTAGCTCAAGACTGAAAACGTTTAAGTAGAGTTGCTCTTATGGCCCCTGCCATATGGTAATTCCTTAGGGAACCATTTTCTTTCGAGGTCTCCAGTTAGGGAATGCTAGAGGTTCAGACTGTAAATTAAAATGGGTGAAAGTATTTTGTCTACAGGGAATATGACTATGCTTGATCGCTGTTTAACAGATTATCAGAAACCTGGAAATATTCAGAGCTCTTGATAAATGTGCTAGTCTGATTTTATGCTGCTGATAAAGACATACCCAAGACTGGACAATTTACAACAATTTACAAAAGGAAGACGTTTAATGGACTTGCAGTTCCGTATGGCTGAGGCACCCTCATAATCATGACAGAAGGCAAGGAGGAGGAATTCACATTTTAAATAGATGGCAGCAGGCAAAGAGAGAGCTTGTGCAGAGAAACTCCCCCTTACAGAACCATCAGATCTCATGAGACTTACTATCACAGGAACAGCATGGGAAAGACCTGCCCCATGATTCAGTTACCTCCCATCAGATCCCTCCCACAGCACATGAGAATTCAAGACAAGATTTTGGTGGGGACACAAGCAAACAATATCAATAAATGAAATCAATTATTTATATATCTCCCAAAATTATATATCTACCAAAACTGACAGAATATACTTAATATTACTTACAAAAAGCCACCTGAATATAGCAAAAGATTATTCATTTCTATTAGGAGCAGTAAGCTAAGAGTAAGAAGATATATATAAACTGTATATCTTTTATTGAGTAATTTGGCTTCAAAAATTAAATATCATAATATAGCCTCAAATCTAGATGATTTTTCTAAAAATATGTCCAGCAGAATGGCTGGGATGGCAAATTGTTTCATTACTGCTCTACATTTTAGGATACTATTCTACAAAAATAACCCAGTAATTCACGTGTAATAAATAAGTTTAAAATGATCCTATAAATGCTTATAATGGTTAATTTTGAGCCTCTTGCAAGCTTCTTTACTTTCAGATTTTGCAAAAAGGCTTATAAAAAGAAGCAAGGTTTGGTTGTCACTCTAGTTGTCATTGTGGCATTTGACCACATTGCCTGTACTCAAGTCCTTCGAAGAAATTTTGAATACCTCTGTTTTCCTATACACCTGAGCATTGCCTATTGTTCTTTGCAATGCTGCCACTGCCTGAAAAAGCATCTTCATTGCCTTCAAATGGTGGAACATCTGCTCATGTTTAAAACTATATCCTCCAGAAAGCCTGCTCTGAGCCTGGTTATTCAGTGAGGGGCTCCCCTGTGCGCATCTATCACATGCTGTATCAGAAGACCTACCACGTGCTGCACAATTATTCAGTAACCTAAATAAGCTCTGAGCTCAGTGAGGTAAAATACTTCTTCCCTCATCTCCAGACTCACAGCACATAACACAGAGTCTGTCAGTGAGGACCAAAAAAAAAACTTTTAACAGCTTTTGGCTTTCTGCAAAGTACACTGAGAAGTCAGTCTTTAACCCCAAGATGCTACTGGATTTTATAAAATGTAAGAACTCAGAAACTAAATTTCTATGGGAGAATAAACTAAATATTGCCTTTGTCCTTACATCCCGTAACTTCAGTGTCCTGTACCTTTTCTCAGAGCCCGCCCCAAATATGTCCCAAACAGAACCTTCTTATTTTAAAATAATATAAAGGGCCTATATATGAGTGTACAGTTAAATGCTAAGTCATTCTAAAAATAACGTGCAATACTAGTATCAAGATTAATAGAATTACTTGTTTGTTTAAAATTAGCCAAATTGAGCTAATAAAACATAAAAATAATATTGTGAAAACATAAATAGTACTATAAAAACATAATATCGTTCAAACATAAAAATCATATTGTAAAGGGTTTATTTTAGTTATTCATAATATGCACAAAAAGTCTGTTGACTCCTCCCTCACAATAAAGTTACCTAATTACACCTCAGAAGATATCTAGCAACTCACATTCAGAAAAAAGGGTAATGGCGATAGCACAGCACATGAATAACAAACATAGGTCATTTTTTGTTGTTTGATTCACATCTATCCCCAAACATATATTGTTATTGTTGTTGAGGGTTATACAATGTCATGTAAGGTTTTTCAACGTTGTAACATTCTTGAGTATGAGAACTCAGTCCTGCATTCTGGTTCCATATATATTAGGTTTCACCTTTGTGTCTGCAGAAAACCTGGGCCATGATCAGTAGTGCTGACACTAAATGAGATATATGGGACATGCCATTTAACTTCTATGAGCCTCAGTTTCCTGACGAGCAAAATTAGAAGCATTTCCTTGCAAGGTAGCTTGCATCTCATGCAGTGTAAGATAATAACATTTTAAAACATGGTCTTGGCCGGGCGCGGTGGCTCACGCCTGTAATCCCAGCACTTTGGGAGGCCGAGGCAGGCAGATCACGAGGTCAAGAGATCGAGACCATCCTGGCCAACATGGTGAAACCCCCTCTCTACTAGAAAATACAAAAATTAGCTGGGCGTGGTGGCTCGAGCCTGTAGTCCCAGCTACTCGGGAGGCTGAAGCAGGAGAATTGCTTGAACCCCGGAGGCAGAGATTGCAGTAAACCGAGATTGCGCCACTGTACTCCAGCCTGGCGCCTGGTTACAGAGCAAGACTCTGTCTCAAAAAAACACAAAAAACAAACAAACAAAAAAAACCATAAAACATGGTCTCTGCCTGATGGTGGATTCTTTTAGACATCCTTTATATTTTATCATGCTTCAAATTATTTGCAAGTTTTTATTTTTACACACACAAAATAGTCACTTCCAAAATTATTTCAGAAATAAAAAATAAAGAATGTCCAAAAGATTCTGCCATCAGGAAATATTATTTGGTACCACTGCTGACATTAAAAAATTGATAGCTTATGGAATTTAATACTAAAATGGTGTTTCCATAAAAGAGCTTTTCAATTAGTAACTATTTTTGCCAGTGACTAACTCATTTATGCATTCAAGAAATGTTTCTTCATGCTTAGAAAACATCAGCTACTGTTCTAGGTATTAAAATACAATAGTGAACAAGAGACAAAATTTGGGAATTCAGCGGGAGAATTAGACGATAAGAAAGAAATATAGACAAAGTATATAGCATGTTAGATCATGATAAGGGCTACAGAGTAAAAGTAGAGGAGGTGATAAGCTTTGCAGGAAATTAAATTGCCTGTTTTTGTTTTCATCAAGTAGAGCTGATGTCACAAAGGAAAGCTTGCTCAGAGAGACAACCTGAATACCATCAATTAAAGGTGAGAGGTTTATAAGAAATAACCAAAAATCTGAAGAGGTACAAATATGCAACTGCACATAGGGGTATCTAGCCATGTTTTCAGCATCCCCACTTATGTGTTAACTGTGGGTATGTATACACACACACACACACACACACACACACACAGAAAAGTCAGAATCAGCATGTATGATGAAAGCAATTATAGAAAGTGATACAAACCTCATCATGTGCAGATACATAAACCCAAATAAAGTACAGAATGAATAATTCATAAAGAAAGGTCTAAAATACAATTTTATTTTGTGACAATCTATTGCAAATAGTAGGGACATTGTGATTCATGAACATATCTAATTAACAGCAAAGCTGAGATCTAAACCCTGCACATTAACTTGTAGTTTCTTAACTGATGCTGGAATAGTTATTGCTGGTTTTTAATTTCACAATAAAATATTTTGTAAAAAAAAAAAAACTAGCTTGACAATTTGCCATACACATCTACAGAAGACTAAGAGTAGTTCTCTCTCTCACCACAAACACACACACACAGCTACATTCATGCAAAAATGGCCGTGCAACCAGGCAATTCTGTACAACAATGCATTCTTAAAAACTATCATTTGAGAAAACCGTGAAATTAGGACTTCATAAACTCTTTTCTAATCTGAGTGCAAAATTTGTCATATATACGTCATGTAAGTCCTGCATCTTTTCTTAAGTCCAAAATATTCCCCTGCATTGACCGCTAAGTATTTCTCTATTCAAAATACATTATTTGGGATTATGTTTAGATACTGAAAAGAGAGAACCTCCTATATCAGAGGCTTATGTTTACTCACATAAATGAAAGTGCAGAGATTGGCAGTCCTAAGCAGGCACAGCAATTACAAACTCACACAGGACCCAGCCTTCTTCCACATCTCCCCTCCATTATCTCTATATATGACTTCCATTCTTATACTGGAAAATGTTTTCGTCATGGCTGCCAGAGTGCTAGGTATGATATCATACTTCAGGAAATAAAGAGGAGGAAGGGAAGAGAAACACAAAGTACAAACCCCCTATATAAATCTCTCTTTTAAGAGCCAACCTAGAATTAGGGTAAAACACTTCATATTGATTAAATCTGTATATCCCTTCCTATGGTCTGAATGCATGTGTCCCCATAAAATTCATATGACAAAATATGAATCCCCAAGCTGATAATACTAGGACCTTTGGGAGGAGATTAGGTTAGAGGGCAAAATCCGCATGAATGGGATTACTGCCCTTATTAAAAAGGCCCCGGAGAGATATCTCCCCATGTTGGTCAGATGAGGCTACAGTGAGAAGACATTTTTCTTCACCAAATCTGCTGGTGACTTGATCTTAGATTTCTCAGCCTGCATAAGTGCGAGAAATAAATATCTGTTGTTTATAAGTCAACCAGTCTATGATATATTTTTCAAGCAGTTTGAATAGATTAAGATACTTCTTATTGATTGAAAATCATGGGGTCAAACCTAACTGTCAGAATGGTTGAAATGGAAACATGATCATCACATATAAAATTGGAATTCTTCAACTAATGAAGAAATGGCGAGTTGATATTAGATAGATAACCAGCTGTCAATAACCTTCAGCTTGTGAAATTTAATGATCCTCCACACTATTAAACCTCTTAGATAATAATAACCCATAATAGAGCTAAGGGGAAGCCATGAAATTGATCTTTTTATCTACGTGGTCACTTTTCATATTCATGAGGACCATGGTTCTAAACACTGACTTTTAGACCACAGAAATATCATAATTGCTGGCACACACACACATAAAACATAGATGCACACACAAGCACATGCACACAGACTAAGTACTATGTAAAGTTGGTATAAAGAAGGCTATGCAGCCAGAGGGCTCTAAAATTTCTACCCACTTACATTCACTCAGCTTTTGATCACCCTTTGTAGTTGTATAACATTTTTCTGACCTTGGACTATTTATCAGCTTATTCTCAAGGAACAAACTGCTCTTCACAAGTGTTTCTTGGAATGACAAGTTGTTCAGTGTTTACCTTCCCATGCACTGGCTGCATCAATCAATAATTTCTGTGACTTCCATGGGATAAATGCTGGATCATCATTCCTTTAAGTCAGATTTGAGCTGATAAAAATAGAAGCATATGAAATAAGCAGTGGAGACATACCAGATATCGCTAGCTTTTTGGCTGCCAAATGACTGCAAAACACACTCTAATATATTGATAAAAATAACATTTTCCAGAGGGTACTGAATGCTGCTATGGGATGGAAGCATGTGAATTTATAATGTGTTTCCTACAACGCAACTATAGCCATCTCTGGTCCTTCTCATGCACCCCAGGGAGGTGGCACCAATATCTCCCTGAACCTGTGAAATCATGCTCATCATAATCAGTGGTATGAGAGTAGACAGGAAGGCCTAGTTAGTTATTTTCTCACATTTGACATACTCTCAGGAGTACATGAGTTACACATGGCAAAATTGCTTTCAGCAGGAAAAGTTTCTTCTCAACCTCTCTAACAAAATGTAGAATATGAAACAGTTATCAGGATAATTAATGCACTCAATATACATTTTTAAAAAAGAAAACTTATTTCAAGGTAATTTGAGGAAAAGTGATGATTTTACCTAATTTTCAGAGGTAAGAGTAGCTGCAAGACTTAGGATGTAGTTCTTGCGTGTAAGTTATAATTCTGGGCACCAATCCCAAGTCTAATGTAAAACTATCTGACTTTATGGTCTCTTCACTCACTTGCCACTAATAAGTAAATTGGCTCTTGGGTTTAGCTGTAATAAAAAAATGTCATACAGATCCTAGAGTGGTGGCAATTTCCAGACTAATAACTAAAATGAGAAAAAGAACAGGACCCTTTTGGATAATTCAAGAAATATGCTTCAGCATACAAGATAAGACTTCAGAGATAGACTAACATCTGAGTAAAATAAAGAAGACCTCTCCCAGCAATAAAAGAAAGAATTTTATTTCATTTAGTGCCTCTCCCAAATGATCAATTTTCTACTGCAAGGAAAGATATAAGAAGTTCCAGAATTGTGAGCAAGTTAAAAAATACTCACATCCCTGAAGTCTTTCGTAGTCTCATGTCTAACCTGAAATTTTGCTGACACAATGACCAAAGATTGTCTTTCAGATTAACTTGGTAAAAGAGAACCAGATTCCACACACATCCTTTGTCCGCCTAGAATTAAGTTTAAAGACAGCAGTCATTTAAAATTTTATTTTATTAAATAAACCAATTTATTTAACATTTTTGAAATGGCTATTAAATGATTAAATGGAAGACCCCGGCATATCCCAGAAGAGCTAAATTAGATGCATATACCACTTTTATATAGGCATATGCACCACATGAGCATATATGTTTATTGTGTGGGTCCCACATAACAGTGATCTGCATGCTTCTATTCCTAGTTGTGGTGGATACACACTGCCTGTGGACCTATCTATGAGTTGGCTGAGTAAGTTGGAGGTTGGGGCAGGAATAGCAGGGAGGAAGTTTAGAGAGTCTAGTGCTTTCAATTGATAGGAGAAATGAACCACCCTTGATGAAAGTTATAGGCAACTCTTACTAGGATAGTTTAGGTGAGATACTATAAAATAAGACTCACTGCAGTGAGGTAAAGAGAGAGATTGGTAAAGATGAATAAAATATATTTACACCAGGTAACATGCATAAAGCTCATAAACATAATGCTAAGAAAAGGAGGTCAGTCACAAAAGCACATTTACTCAATGTATTATTCCATTTATGTAACGCAATAGACATTCCAATGTATGGAATCATACGTTCCTAAGACACTGTCTTTAGCAACGTCTACTTCAACAGTAAAAATAGAAAGAGAATAAAGGAAATGATTACCATACCATCAGGATCATGACTACATTTAGAAAAGAGGAATGGGGTTGTGACTGTGAATGAGTTTACAGGGTTAGGGACACATTTCTGCAATGATGAAAATGTTCTAATTCTTGAACTAGACAGAAGCTTTGTTGGTGGTTCTCGATCAAATAATAAATTGTACATTATGTGTTATATTTATTTCTGGATATGTGTTATTTCCAAATAAAAGTTTGAAAAGGAGAGGAAGATAGGACAAACTTCCACTTTCATCAATGAAAAAGGTAATAGTCACAGAGCTATCAAGTGACTTTATCTTTAAGAGAAGGGAAATGCATGAGGCGAGCCCTGCATTGACCTGGTTTTCTTCTCTGGAGATGGAGCTTGAATACAACATGGCAGTCTCCTGGGCTGATAATGTAGAATGGGATGAGAGAGAGAGAGAGAGAGAGAGAGAGAGAGCACAGAATCAGCAGAAACAAAACCATGTCTGTCAAGATCAAAAAGGGCTGCCAGTAACTTAACTGTCATTCAGAACTAAATCAATACCCCATAAATGAAGAAGAGGTCATCTAGATTACCTACAATATATATTCACAATATCTAGCATTGAGTTACAACTGCTTAGTATGTAAAAAAGCAAAAACAGTCAATCCGTATTCAAAAAAAAAGGTATAAATAAAAACAGGCTATGCAATGAATCAGATGTTGAAATTAGCAGACAAGGACTTTAAAAGAGCTGTTATAAATATTAATAAGTTCAAGAATCTAAGGGTAAATATAGAGATAATGAATGAACAGATGAAGAAACTCCACAAATAGAAACTGAATGGAAATTTGAGAACAGGAAAGTACAATATTAAAGTGAAATTTTATTGAATGAGCTTAAAAATTTGAATGACGCAGAAGAAAGTATAACTGAATCAGACCAATCAATAAAAATTATTTGATCTCAGAAACATTTTTATCTTAAAATTAGAGATAATGCATACAGAATTGGGGCAGTCAGGATTATGGAATTTTCTCCAGCCCTTTATAGCTTCTGTAGTATATACAACTGGACAGACAGTTGGATCTAACCAAGACTGCATGTTAGCCAGGAAAATATACAGAAGAGAGGGAGGAGGCAAGGTAGAGATAATACAATCTGACTCAAGCTGATTACAGAGGCTAGGAAAAGCTTGAGAAAGATTACAAGTATTAAAAAATGCTGAACCATATGACTTACGAACTATATGTCCAATGTGAATCATTGATTCTTTGAGTCAGGCAACTAGAGGTAGTGAGCTGGAAAGATAGAAAGTAAAGATCAGAAAGTGGGAGGTATAAAACTGAACTTGTAGACGGATATCAGTGCAGATAATAAAGGCATCTAGGAGGCAGCATTATCAGGTAGAATTTTCTATGATGATGGCATACTTCTGAGCTGTCTAATATGGTAGTCACTAGCCATAAGCACCTACTGAGCACTTGAAATGGGGCTGGTGCAACTGAGAGACTGAATTCCTAATTTGTAAACATTGCAATAGTCACATGTGATTACTGGCTACAGTGCTGGGCAGTGCAGGCTCGGACTACAGAAATGAGTAGATGAGACCAGATAGCAAACATGATTTTTTAGGACAAAAAGCAGGGCATTGGAAGGACCATCAATGTAGTTATTGAAATCATAAGATCTTATTGATGCAAGAGAAAAAGACAATGAACCTGGAGTAAGGAATGGAGGAAAGTAATCTGGAGGACTGCAATAAGCAAGGCTGCTCTAATCGTTTGGCCTGAGATTCAAACCTGAAGGGCTTTGGGGAGAAATTCTCAAAGTCAGAGTGAGGATCATGGAGACACCATCCCACCTGAAGGTCCTGGGGTGTATGTGTTTTGCTCTAGAAATAGCCTTTACTTGGGAGAGCTTCAGGGAACTGAGGAGAAAGTCAGGTTTCAGGGAGAGTGAGAGTGAAGAACGTGGTCAGAGAGGAGACTGGGGCATTATTATCATTCACTAGATCAGGCTCAGAGAGGTGAAGTACATTGTTCAAGATCACAGAGCTTCAATAAATGATGGAGAACTTGAAGCTTGTTATTTTTATCCCAATGACCACGCTTGTAACTATTACACTCTGCTTCCTAGCAGCCACTGCAGTACCTAAAATATCCAGAGCACCTATTAATCTTTTTCAAGTTCATATTCCATAAAGTAGCAACGCAGAATGGCCATAACTGTGGTCTAGCATTCAGCCCCACTGGCTACATATAACTTCACATAAATTGTGTCTATTTCATGGCAGAAGGCAGATGACCTGAAGTACAGAAATCTTTCTCTTTTGTGTTTGTTCTATGTTGCTAACCACACGAGGCCTGTGGACAGAACTGTAATCTTCCTGAAACTACCCTTTATTCCAAAATGCTAAAATATACAGTGACTACAGTTCACCACTTTGTTCTTTTCTCCTCTAACTTTCACCCCTTATAGTTTACCTTACATCCTCCCCAAAACATTTCTTCATGCTAAGACCCAGACAGCAATTATTTTGGACACTTTTAAAGTCACATACTTTATCTTGAGTTCTTAAAGATTAGTGTAAACACAGTGCTAAACTACACTGAATCACACAGAAAAATGGAAAGCTAGCTATAGAAATGTTATTCATTTTCTTACTAGAAATCAAAAACAGAATTTGAAACTTTTTCAGAAGTTACTGAAGCTTGATTATTTCTAGAGTTCTTTATACTTTGCTCAAATGACTATTTTTATTTACTGACTATTTTTATTTACTGACTTCTTGAAGCTTAGGTTTAGAAATATCTTTGTTACAATTTTTATAAAAAAAGAAATTTGGATCACCCATCTTATTTTTATTTTATTTCCAAACGTCTTTATATATTAGTCTTATGCATAAATGCAGAGTGGAGTTGTGGCAAGGAGAAAGAAGTCAGGGAAGAATAAAACACAAAAGAACAGAGGAGAGCAAGGGGACTTGAAAAGATACACCTTAGAAATGGAAGGTGTGAAGTGAATCTGAAAGGCAGCAACCTGAGAAAGGGTGTGTACCCAGAGGTGACATCATGAAGAAGCACAAAGTATAAAGAGCCTTCCAGACCATGAAATAACAAAAACCTGAGAGCGGTGATTGGCAAATGGTGGCACTGAGTCTCCCCAGTGGCCTGGAATGTGGCCAAGGCAGTGAAGGCAAAAATGAGGGCACCAAATGAGAAGGGACCCTTTTGACAAACAGATAGAAACAAACATACCTTTGAGGTCAAGCACTAATTACTGGATCTTCACTAAACGATTTGCATCCCTAAGACTAGGCGTTTCTCCGTGACTCAATATTTGAGAATAGAAGTTAGTTACAAAGTCCCATCAGAAATCTCACATTTTTACCTAGTTTGTTCATGTAAAGATTTTCTCACTTGTTGCGTAATTACCTAAGGAATTGCTGATGTCAGTACCAAGGAGCTGTGGCTTGCTATCTAACCTCAGCTCTGACAGTAAACATGAGAGCCGTAAATAAGAAACAGAATAAATGGCCCAGTGCTGAGAGGTAAGAAACACACTGGGAAATAAAGGGCAAGGCAGGGTTATTGAAAATGTCTCTAAGACCCAGGACACATAGAAAGCAGGGGTGTCAGGAGTTTTCTTTTTAACTGCGTTGAGCCTGGAGTTACACAGGCAGGACAGCCTCTCTAAAGATTTAGGGTCCAACCACCCAGGCATCAGCAAGGCAGTTTTATCGAGCTGCAGGGTGGTCACAAAACTGAACTACAGGCTGGGGGAAAGAGTCAATGTTAGACACAGTCTCTTCTCTACAATTGACTCAAAGAAGAAGAAGACTGAAAGAAATGTCAAAAATAAAGAGGATATGTTTATTCCGAGAATACTGTAGGCTATGTGCAGACTAGGTACTTTCTCTGTGGTGGGATATTTTTGTTTTTCTAAAGTAATTTAATAAATAAAACATGACACACTCAGATACAGAAAATGAACATCTGTTGTGTGTCTGCAAGTCTCCGTGTGGATATGGATGCAGATGTGAGAAGCCACGCCGTAAAGGGATTGAAAGCACGAACTCAGCAGTCACATTGCTTTGGTGCAAACCTTGGCTCTATACCTTACCAGCCACTTCACTTTGGTAAAGTCCCATAATAATTCTGTTCTTAGGTTTCCCAAGGATTAAATACAGTAGTCACTGTCAGGTTCCTATCAGGTACACCACGCATATCTTAAGTGCTCAATAAGTGTTGGTTCTCTTACTGTTATTATTTGCAACATGATCTCAAGGCTGGGAAAGCCATCTCTTTGAATGAACCACAATAATTTATTTGGATTCGACAATGACACATAATAAAAGAAGACAATTTACTAGGGCCAGCAAATGTTTTTGTATAAGAAGTGAAATACAGGATAATTAAAACAAGGGTAAACTCAAAGGAAAAGGCAAATGATAGAATGGCTGGTCAATTTGAGTCCTTGGATTTCATTATTTTGATGTTAAAAGCTTATTAAGGTAGCTCAGTCAGGAGTGTTTCCAATTTCTAAATATATCTACCGTAGATCAAATTTGAAGTTGCTACTGAAACTCGCCTTCCTTCCCTGGGAATGACTGCCATCTGGGTAAACCAGCAGAGCGTCAGCAACTGAATTGCATCCCTGATACTAAGTTTCCTCTGAAAACTCATTCTGTCAGGCTGAAAGATAATGATGAAATTCCGTCAGAAATCTCAGATTTTCACCTAGTCTGTCCACTTTAAGATTTTCTCACTTGCTTTTTAATTACTTAAATGTCTCTAATGCCTCTCATTGCTAATATGTGCTTTACAGGTAGAATTTGTTTTAATGAATCTAGTATATTACAAACTCTCTGATTTTCCTTTACTGTCTAACGAGGAGGGAACTTTGCTGCTTAGCTTTCTCTTTGATTTATTTATATTTAAAGTAAGTGTATTTTCTATTGTGTTTATCGAAAGTTAGGTTTTTGAAAATGCTTTTAGTATATGTATATATGTGTATGAATACACATATATGCATATATATGTGTGTATATTTCAAGACTACATATACAGTTATATATACTGCATATATACACAGTTATATATATCCAGTATATGTATATATATATACATATATAGAGTCTTGAATTACACACAGACACAGAGATTAAAAGGAATTAAATGATTAAGATTTGTTATATCATTTAATATGACAAAATTTGATCATTTTATGAAGCGTTTTTTTGAGATGGAATTTCACTCTTGCTATCCAGGCTGGGGTGCAATGACGCGATCTTGGCTCACCGCAACCTCCGCCTCCTGGGTTCAGGCAATTCTCCTGCCTCAGCCTCCTGAGTAGCTGGGATTACAGGCACGCACCACCGTGCCCAGCTAATTTTTTGTATCTTTAGTAGAGACGGGGTTTCACCATGTTGACCAGGATGGTCTCGATCTCTTGACCTCGTGATCCACCCGCCTCGGCCTCCCAACATTTTATGAAGCTTTTATAAAAAACAGCTGTCTGAAAAATAGACTTTATAATTATAACCTATCATTTTTAAATGAGAAATTGTATATCTAACATCTCTGTTCTTGTTAAAGCAGAGTTTGACATCAATTAATGGAGAAGTTTGAAATAACTCTGGAAGGTTAGAAAAATGTATGGAATTTATCATCAAGACTAGAAAAGTGTTGAATGTAAGCAGGTCAACAAGTAACTTTCACAGAAGAAATTATCCTAGACTCTGGCTTGCATGTTGTTAAGCACTGTAGATTTATTTTAAACTATTTAAATACTTGGCCATAATGCTTTCCCATCTTTCATTTGCATTTTAAGATATGTAATAATTCATCTGACATGTGTTTCAGCTTTTTAAATTTGAGATGTTATGAACGATTCTTAGAGAATACTTGAAATTAACAAATCCCTCCATATTTCCACTGGGAAGTTGCCTTTTGAACTTAGTTATCAACAACAAAAAGAAGTTTGCTAATAGTCCAACTGTTACAAGTTTTCCTACTAAATTTTAAAGATTAAACAAATTTATAGATGGATCCATTTGACAGAATATTCATCTTTGTGAAAAATAATATCAAAATTTTTGCAGAAAAATAAGAATTCATGGCTAACACTCATGGGTTTTTGCAGTCTTGGGTTTACCATCAAACAAAAGCACACAGGTTTCCCGGTATTTAGTTATTAAAATAAGATTGCAACGAACCAAACACCTGAGTCATTAGCACTGTGCTTCCCATTTGCTCAAGCAGGCTTTGAAGTTTTCCACATGTGCAAATATTCCTGGTGATGTGACATAGTGTTGTGCCTGTCCTCACCGAGTCCCTGGGTTCTTTGTTCCAGTATTCACTCAGGCCACTGATCATCTTAAGGCTCATTTCTGACAACTGCCTAACCACTGAGGTTTGCAAAATGCAGCGTGATGAGACAGCTCGACCAAATGACAAGGAGAAAATTCTCTCTCCATGTTTTGCAGTTAAAGAGATGCCACGGTAGGGCTGCTTGTGCCCCATAGTGTAACAGAGTTATTGTTTGTGCCCTGGAATTATTCCTGGTTTTCATGAACCACACATCTACTCCACACTCTCTCCAAGATAATCCATATTCCCTACAGTATTCTGAATGTGTTAAGCAGCAGCTACTACCCCAAACCAGGAAACACCATTTTCTTAAAATGAATGTCTTGATATAATTAATAAATTAATTAAATCTGTATAAATTTACAGGGTACAAGTGCAATTTTGTTACATGCATAGGTTGCATAGTAGTCAAGTCTGGATTTAGGGTGTCCATCACACAAATAACGTACACTGTACCCACTGAGTTATTTATTATCAGCCACCTTCCTTCCACCACCTCACCCATTCAAGCGTCCCTTGTTTATCATTCCATTCTTTACATCCGTGTGTATACATTATTTAGCTCGCAGTATGAGTGAGAACAGGAGATATTTGTCTTTCTGTGTCTGACTTGTTTTACTTAAGATAACGGCCTCCAGTTCCATCCATGCTGCTGCAAAAACCATGATTTCATTACTTTTTTTTTTTTATGGCTAAAGAGTACTTCATTGTGTGTATGTACCACATTTCCTAATCCACTCATCTGTTGATGGACAGTTAGGTTGATTCTATGCATCTGCTATTGTGAATAGTGCTGCAATAAACAAATGAGTTTGTTTAAACAGGTATCTTTTTAATATATTAATTACTGTTCCTCTGGGTAAATACCCAGTGGTGTGATTGCTGAACTGAATGGTAGTTCTATCTGTAGTCCTTTGAGAAATCTCCATACCATTTTCCATAGAGGTTGTACAAATTTACCTTCTCACCAACAGTTCCATTTTGTTGCATTGAATTCCTTCCTGTCTTTGCTGTAGTCAGGCCCTCTGCATGGACTTTCACTGCTTCCTTAAGTCCTCCAGTCCCTGAAAACTTTGGTCTGTTCAAAGAGCAATTGTGGACAGAACACGTGATTTTCCTCAGGAAGGCCCTGGACAGCAGCATAAATCAGCAGATAGAAATAGATCCTGGCACAGAGATATACTAACTACACCTAGGTGAACAGGAAGCTCAGCACTCATCCAGCAGGGAGCCCTGCCTTAACTATTAGAACAGTTTTATTTAAAAAGAGTCACTATGTTCCATTCTGCCTTCTAAAAATCCCTTCACAAGCTAAGAAACAGATAAACCTAAAGCAATTTGAAAATTAATGCTAAACTGGAATCTTTACAGCATTTAAAAAATTTTATTACAGGTCGTGTAAATAATTGATCAAAAGTTTCTGAAATGCTGCAAAAATACAGAAAATGAAAGCATTTATTAGACTTGATTGAACAGGTTTTTTTCACTGTCATAATAAACTAGCTCTGAGAAACATACCAATTGCATGCTATTTATGCTCCTGCAAGTGACCTGTAAAATTAACAATCCAATCACCTGTACAGACAGGCTCTGAAATTTACTGAATTTTTATGTGGCATTCTATTTCATTAGTGAAACTCCTGACTTTTCTGACATAAGGCAACCTCATTATCAGATGTTACTGGTGGAATTATCAACTATAAAATGGTCTTAGCATTTTGCTTATACCAAAATTAAAAGCTAACGAATGATTGAAATAAGTAAGGAAGGAAGAAAATCTTAACTTGTATGGTAACTGGAAGCTCTATGTCCGTATGATGGCTTAATGAATAGTAGAGTAATGAGGAGGCTTCTGACGATGACGATGAAATAATTATGTGGACCACACAATATTATAAGGAAATGATAATAACAAAATCTGCCCATGCTCTAAATCATTGAGCTTTGGAGGTTCTCTCCTTGTACTGCACAGCCTATGACCATTGATATGCATACATACGTTCAATGTTATCCAGTCTTCTGTAATACTGCCAAGGTGAAAGTAAAATTTAAGAAGTTGGTGGTGCATGTTTGTGTATTTTTCCCATACAGCATGTCATGAAATATTCAAAAGGCAAAGAGTATACTATATCCTCTCAAAAAATCTTACATGCAAAAAATCTTAACTTACAAAAGTTAAACTTAATGAAAAAAATTCAAGTATATTCCATTAAGATTGCCAACAAGATAAAGACACATGCTGTCATTTTGCTAACTAGTACTGAGTATCCTGTTTAATGCTACAATATGAGAAAAAGGAAAAAACAGAAATTGAAAGAATAAGACAAAAGACTATCCTTATTTGCAGGTGATGATACACATTTCCACAGTGAACTCAACAGAATCAATAGAAAAACTCGTTAGAATTATGAAAAAAAAATCTTATATGCTTAAGTAGTAGGAAGAATGTTTAATAGCATAAAATTCACAGAAATTATATTCTAAAGTTAAAAATAACTTAAGAAATGGAAGATTTTACCTGTCACAGAGCAAACCCTGACTCATTTTTATGAAGACTGGATCTCACATACTTATAAGGCTTTAGAGGAGTCTTGCCACTGTCAGAGGAGCTCAGAGGGTATTAACTTCCTGCTGGGGATTTGATCATTTCTCCTCCCATATGTCTCTTTTTATAGAAAGGGAAAAATGCTCCACTAGGTCTAAAGGTTTTAAAGTAAATGTCTTTTCACATATTGAACATATTTTGAAGTTTTTTATGTATGCATAGCAAAGCAGTTCTGTATATATAAAACTAGTGAATATCTAAAATAATGTTAAAATAAATTCAGTGAAAATCAGACATTGCTGCATTTGTCTGTGGCTTTGAATAATGACCTTCCTACATGTATACATACAATTTGAGCTCAGCTCTCATCAAATAAAGATGACCTTTCAGTTTTCTAAATGATCAATCTTAACCTTATTTAGTTTAGAGCAATTAAAAGTTTTTGTTTTTTTTTAAGTAATACCAATATCATGATTGCTTTCTAAAAGCAGATGAACTCAATTCCTTCATTCTAGTTAGGGGTTACAGGAAGATGATTGTCCAATGTAATATAAATAAAGTATTGATTTTTTCTTTTGTGCTTGGCATGCCCCAAGATAGTGGAAAAACCTTTCTATAACCCACTCCTGATGATTCCACCTGACCTCAGAGATGGACAGCATAACAGATACATCAGACAGTATGTGAAACTGTGGTCACTTCTGACTAGGACAGCTTCTCTTTGGGTAAAATAAACTGGAACCCACATGTGGCACTTTGGAGAATTCAAAAGCTCTCTTTATGAAATAGCGTCTCCCCTCTTGGCCAGACAGAAGTTTATTCTCACCACAGGTAATTTACTTTCAGTTATGGGACTGAAGTTCACGTGAAAATTCACATATATGTTAAATCTTCTCATGACTAAGGCCTTTACATGAGGAAAAATTGGGCCATTTCTTGATTACAATAATGTAGACCCTGCAGCCTAACTTTCCCACAGTTCAAATTAGTCTATTGTTGTGGTGGACCGTCAAAATCAGGACTCAGGACATTTTTCCGTAAAAGGTCAGAGAAATGATCTCGATTTTGTGAACTATACGGTCACTGTTGCAACAACTCAACTCTGCTCTTGTAATACAAGGCCAGCCACAGATACAATAAAAACAAATGAGCGTGACTGTTTATGCATGCAGGAATTTTAATTACAAGTAAATTCTGCATGTCACAAAATATTTATTTTTCAACCATTTACAAATGTGAACACCATTCTTAGCCTGTGGGCTCTGCAAAGGCAATCAATAAGCCACATTTGGCTCAGGGACAGTAGTTTGCCGGCCATGATCTAATGATGAAGACCCCAAACTTAGCATGTCTAAAACACAACACTTGAGTCTCCTATTTTTCCACCCCAAAACAGAGTTTTCCAAACTCCCTAATCCACAAGGTTTCTGATTTAGTTTGGCTGTGTCCCCACCCAAATCTCATCTTGAATCGTAGTTCCAATAATCCCCACGTGTCATGGGAGGGACAAGGTGAAGGTAACTAAATCATGGGGGCGGTTACCCCCATCCTATTCTTGTGACAGTGAATGAGTTCTCAGGAGATCTGATGGTTTTATAAGGAACTTTACCCCTTCTGCTTGGCACTTCTCTCACCTGTCACCACGTAAGATGTGCATTCACTCCTCCTTCACCTTCTGCTCTGATTGTGAGGCCTCCCCAGCCATGTGGAACTGTGAATCCGTTTAACCTCTTTTTCTTTATAAATTACCCAGTCCTGGGTATGTCTTTATTAGCAGAGTGAGAACAGGCTAATACAACTCCACATTTTAGTAAATCCTGTTTGTTTGATTTCACATGCCAAAAAGGTTATAATTTTCCTTTGTTTGGCACATTTCCTTTTGCATTCTAAAACTAATCCTATGAGTCAGATATTTGGAAATACATTCAGGATCCTCCTACTTTTCACCAACTGGGCTCTTCCACACTGGTCAAACCACCACCGTGTCTGACCTGGACTGCTGTATTAGCTGTTCCTGCCTGCATTCTTACCAAACACATTCTATTCTCCACTCAAGACAAAACAGTCTTTTTATTTTTCTTTTCCAACTTTTATTTGGAAGGTACACATGCAGTTCAGGAGGTACACATGCAGGTTTATCACATGGGCAAACTGCCTGGTCACTGGGATTTGGTGTACAAATGATTTCATCACCCAGATAGTGAGCGTAGTACCTAATAAGTAGTTATTTCAACCCTTACCCTCCTTTCACCCTCCCCCCTCAAGTAAGCATCAGTGTCTATCGTTCATCTCTTTGTGTCTATAGGTACTAGATGTTTACTTCCCACTTACAAGTGAGAACATGTGGTATTTGATTTTCTATTGTTGTATTTATTCACTTAGGATGATGGCCTCCAGCTGCATCCATGTTGCTGCAAAGGTCATGATTCCTTTCCTTTTTATGGCTGCATAGTATTCCATGGTATGTATGTACCACATTTTCTTTATCCAGGCCATGGCTGATGGCTGATCTTGGTTGATTCTCTTTGCTATTGAGAATAATACTGTGCTGAACATATAAGCACATGTGTGTTTTGGTAGAACAATTTATATTCCTTGGATGGAATGGCTGCGTTGAACGGTAGTTGTTTTAACTTCTTTAAGAAACTGCCAAACTAGTTTAAACAGTGCCTGAACTAATATAAATTAGTTTATCAGCAGTGTGAACAAATTTACATGAGTGTAAATTCCCACCAGCAGTGTGTAAGTGTTCCTTTTCACTGCAACTTGTTTCTTTTCTCGTCAACATAGTATTTTATGACTTTTTAGAGATATCTATTCTTACTGGTATGGGATGGTATCTCATTTTGGCTTGATTTGCATTTCTCTAATCATTAGCCATGTACATTTCTTCATATGCTTTTTGGCATGTTTTTATCTTCTCTTCAGAAGCGTCTGTTCATTTCCTTTGCCCGTTTTTTAATGGGGTTGTTTTGAGTTTTGCTTGTTGATTTGTTTACATTCTTTGTAGATTCTGGATAGGAGACCTTGGTCAAATGTATAGTTTGCAAATATTTTCTTCAATTCTTTAAGTTGTCTGCTTACTCTTTTGATAGTTTCTTTTGGTGTGCAGAAGCTCTTTAATTTAATAAGGTCCCCTTTGTCAATTTTTTTACCTGCTGCAATTGCTTTTAGAGAGACTTTGTCATGAAATCTTCGCCAAGGCCTATGTCCAGCATGGTATGTTCTAGGTTTTCTTTTACTGTTCTTATAGTTTTAGATCTTACATTTAGGTCTTTAATTCATCTTCATCTTGAGTTGAGTTTTGTGTATGGTACAAGGAAGGGGTCCACCTTCAGTCTTCTGCATATGACTAGCCTGTTTTCCCAGTACCATTTATTAAATAGGGAGTCCTTTCTCCCATTGCTCATTATTGTCACCTTTGTTGAAGATCAGATGGTTGCAGGTGTGTAACTTTATTTCTGGACTCTCTATCTTGTTCCATTGGTGTATGTGTCTGCTTTTTTGTGAGCTACCTTGGACTTGTATTATAGTTTGACGTCAGGGAGTCTCGCCTCTTGTTTTGCTCTTTTTGCTTAGGATTGCTATGGCTATTTGGGATCTTGGGCTTTTTTTTGGTTCTGTATGAATTTCTAAAGTACAAGTAAGTTGTACTCCACTCTTCTGTTTAAAACACTCTTATAGCTTCTTATCTCATACAGAAGAAAAGCCTCAATTCACATCATGGCCTATAAGGAACTATATATACTGATCCCTCCTTTGTGTATCATGTGCCAATATTCCAGGTACGCACTAAGCACTGTGTCTTTCCAGTGGGAACACAAAAGCAATTTAAACGGTTGGAATGATCACCTATATTCCACAGGTAGGATCCAATTATTAGTCCCTTTGGACTGATGTAACAAAATATCATAAACTGGGGAGTTTATCAAAAACAGGAATTTATTGCCCACAGTTCTGGTAGCTGAAAGTCTAAGATCAAGGTGCCAGCATATTTGGTATACGGCGAGGGTCCATTTCCTGATTCATAGATGGTGTCCTCTTGCTGAATTCTCACCTGGTGGAAGAAGCAAAGGCGCTCTCTGGAGCCTTTTCTGTAAGGGCATAAATCCCATTCATGAGGCTGCACTTCTTGACTTAATCACTTTCCAAAAGGCCAATACATCACTCTGGGGGTTAGGAGTTCAGCATACCAATTTTGGAGAGACACAAACATTCAGACCATAGTCATTCATTCTTTATGTTCCCAGCGTACATTTTTCCAAACTTATACAATAAAAATGGACACCACCTTACCTGCTTTTACAAAGCTTATTATTTTGATTTAAAAGGAAAATCAGTTGATCGAGCATAGCTCATTTTTCCTAAAGCGATAAAACATGACTTCTGAGTTATGTCTATAACTCAGTTATAAACATCAATAGTTTCCAAACGTTAGCTAATGTAATCCCTTACATTAGCCTCAGTAAGGGATGGAGATATTGTCTTATAAAACATGTAAATGCTGTAGTCCTCTTGGCCTTCCAGTTGCTGATTTGGAAGACTGAACTTGGGAATGTGCATTCTTAACTTCAGCTCAAGTGATTCTAAAGTCTTGTTATCTACTTTCAGAAATATTGGTCTAGTAATACAGCCTATGTCTCTAAAGAAAATAATAAAAATTTGCAGTATTATTTCTAACTAAAGACTTTTAATGACCAGAATAAGTTTTTACTATTTTAACTGAATTATTAACATCTATCCAAATAATGTCAATAAATGTACCTTCCATGGTTAACTAATGATATGTAGAAATTAAGGTCACACTGCAGAAGTGATGTGATGCTCTCCACAATCTATAGAATTTATCTTCAATAATTATTCTGCAAACTAAACTACAGGGTTTTGTGGTGGTCATTTTAAATAAACTAAGACTGGTGCTCTCATTAAGGGTAATCACATATCACAATCCTGTTTAAAGAGCCTGGGAAACTATAAATTGTGTTTCAGTTTCTGTTTATTGTTACCAGTCTAATTTTAAAAGGATAGTTTGATGCAAAAAAAAAAAAAAGAAGAAGAAGAAGAAATGCAGCACATAAGAGAAACCTAAGTTCTGTTTTCCCTAGCTTTCTTTTCTCTTTGACTGATCCTTAAGAAGTAGAGAAAGAAAAAGAAACCTGAAAGTTTGACAAAGCTTGGAAAAGGTCATGGATATGAAGTGGCTGTCACGCTTCACCTTCGCCACTTCAGAAATAATTATTGCTGCTTAATGCTTGACAGTGTGGAATCAAAGTTTACAGTCTAGAGGTTTGGGAACGAGGGGCGGGGAATGGCAACTGAGAACTCCTGTCAGCAAAGGTTCACTAAAATCTTGAAAAGGGTGAAGCCATCTATTTGGCATGATAAAAACATACAAGACCTCACAGACTACCTGCTTTGAAAACAATTTTCTTTCTCTGAAAATATGTGGAGAGTTTTATTAATTTTTAAATTAATTTTTGACATTAGAATCTAATATAAGAAAAATCAAGGTGAAGAAGGACTACATAATGTCAAATTTTGTGCATGATTTTTTTTGTTGTTTTACTTTTTTGAGGGATTTTTTTGTTTGTTTCTGCTATGGATTTTCTCCATTCCTTCCATGAAATCAGTGTAACTAGCAGTATAGGATACAGAGAAAAAAAATGAAGCTTATTTTCCACTTTTTGTTTAATAGCAGAGAAAATACTTCTCCAGTCTGAGGACAAAAATTTAATTACCATAATAAGAATTTTTGATAAAAATACTTTAATATTTTGTGAGTAAACTAGGACAGGTTCTGTTTTTATCATGATATTTTCTAAATTAACATTATTATTTGGCAGATAATTAAAGTTGATGTGCTTAATATTTCTGAATATGTTTTTCTGTATTCAATTTAAGTTAAATTATTGGGAACATTCAAAATGTCCAATAATTTATCTTCTGGTTAAAAAAAACGTCAAATAAAGGCCGGGCGCGGTGGCTCACACCTATAATCCCAGCACTTTGGGAGGCCGAGGTAGGTGGATCACGAGGTCAAGAGATCGAGACCATCCTGGTCAATGAAGTGAAACCCCATCTCTACTAAAAATACAAAAATTAGCTGGGCATGGTGGCCCATGCCTGTAATCCCAGCTACTTGGGAGGGTGAGGCAGGAGAATTGCCTTAACCCAGAAGGCGGAGGTTGCGGTGAGCCAAGATCATGCCATTGCACTCCACTCTGGGTAACAATAGTGAAACTCCATCTCAAAAAAAAAAAAATACTTCAAAAAAAAAAAAAACTGAAATTAAATAAAATACATAAAATGAAAATTCAGTGGAAACATGCAATCACCATGTTCCTTATGTTATGCCTGTACAGCCATTACATCCATTGCATTCACCTCTTCACCACGCAGCTACAAATCACTTAACGTTTCGTCAAATCTAGTATATGATGTTATCCATAGTGTTAAGGACATTATCAAGTGGTGGAACATTTTGATTCAATCAAAAGATCACTTTGATATATAACAATTTTGAAAACATTTAGGGATTTGGTAGTCTACATAGAGTCAGAATGTTTTTTAACTTGGTTTTGTATATATTTAGTGACTCACAATAAAGCTAATTCCTTTCAGACTAAAGATGATTATATGGCAGAGCATTTTTATAAACATATATTGAATGATTACTGAAATTATTATTCTGTCTGTGATGGAAGAAGTATCCCAACAAAAATTTAGTCTTTCTTTCTAATCATTCACTTGGTAAAAAATGGGGGCTTTGAGTTAAGGCAAATAAGTTATATTTGTTGCTCTATAAAACTGTTCTTGGTGTCTACTATGAAGTCATTAAAGAAAGGTTTTTCTTTTTTTCCTTATTATAACATTATAAAACCTGCTGAATAAGTAAGTTTATTACAATATTCTTATTTTACTATTTTATTAGGAGCAGAAATGCTATAAAAGTTTAATATATTAATAAGTTAATATATTAAGTGTATGCTACACATAATACATATATAAAATGATAATCAGAACTAATGTAGTATATGAAAACTAGGATTAAATATTATTAGTGGGCTTTAAGCGTACAATATAATTTACCTAACTACATGTCAAAATATTCTGTAAATATCTTGAATTAATAATACATATTTATTGATTTTATTATATCCACCTAATAATCATATATGATATTGCATCAGCAGACACAATTATAAAAGAACAATGAACCAAGATATAATATTTACAAATTAAATACAGTGATTTAACATTACATATTATTGTTATAAATTCCTGTTCTTTCTATAAATTAACAAAAGCTCAAAATTCTGGAAAGCTTTTGATAATGGCATGTACTTTCATGATGACAAGTGATATGAGACTTTGAAAGGTAAAGAAATTGAATTATTTCTCTAGAAAGAACACTTCAAGGTAAAAGCGATCATTGTCTGCTACAAAATGAGATCAACAAATGCGCGAATCTGAAACAACGTTGCTTATTCATTCTTTTATAAAATTCTTGAGGTTTCACTGATACGTAATTATACCATCAATCAAAATGTGCCATATCAAAATAAAACCACTAAATATTTTTACAACAGTCCATTTTCATGTTACTTATTACATGTAAGGTCTAAACTCTTTAGAAAAAAGAAAATTTCCTGAAACCTTACACAGTGAAGATAAGAACATAAACCTGGGCCAAGTTTAGTCAGCATTTTGTCTACAGAAAATGAAACTGTGATCAACAGAAGGCAGCATGGTTCCACCAAGAGCCGGTAACATTAGATTATCTCTGACAGCTCATACAAGAGCTGAGAAATTAAGGGCTTATTTATCTTAAACCTTCCTTGTCCACATCCAAGGTGATCAAATTGAGGTCTCATGTAGAAAACAGAAAGCACAGAGACTGTTAGTTGTACACAGCATTAAAAAAAGGAGGCAATAGCATCGACCACTGTTCCCCTATCATAAGGTTTTCTCCAGGAGTAGATATGGCTGTTGGCTTAGATGTTAGTGATTCTTCTCAAACTAGCGCTTATCTACGATGAGGCCCATTACCACTGATGTTCAAATGTGTAAGCCGTGTGATGAATCTTGTCTCAAAGCATCGCACAACCTCACCATCACATCACCTCACAGTACTCAATTCTCATTTTTCCTGATATTAATAGCAAGGTCTGTTTATCACCAGTTCCTTTGTCTCAAATTTATTTTTAGAGTTAGGGTTTGCTTCTCACTGACACCTTGACTCTGAAGACCTAATTATGAGAAATTAGGCCCAATTCATATTGGTTCAACTACTTGATCTTTTTCAATCAGATAAACCATAATAACAGTTTTATGACTGTTATTTTTTTCTTTATTTTACATGATGGAAATAGGTAAAATACTAGTCACTCTAAAAAGTGATAAATATTGCAGAAAGAAAATGCATTAGGCCTTGAGATGGAGAGAAAACAGTACATCTTCTTTTGAAGATTCAAATGGGCAAGGCCTGGCTCTGGCAAAGCAAGCATTGTTATCAAATTATTTGTGGACCAATATTACTGGTATTGAAGAGGTGCCGTGAAAAAATGACCAGGTGTGTATACATAGAAAAGAGCCAGCCATTTGATGTATAAAACCACAAACTGATTTTTAGCATCGGGAAAAGCTGCCATTTCTCCTCCTATAGAACCTTCCAGTTTGATGTGGAGACCTGGCCTGCTCTGGTGTTTAGAATATGTCATGCTTTACCCACCACAGCAGTGGCTGGAGGGAGAGAATATTCATCAGACCTCCTGCACAATTGCATTTGCAAGGTAGTGGCAATTATAGCAATAAACAATTCTGAAAGAAACGAAGAGGCTTAGGAAAGTTCACAGAATTCTACCATGAGGAAAGTAGCTTTTGGGGGAACAGTGGATTCACCATGCCCTCCAGTAAGTGATGGCAATGACTTGTATGAAGCAGGAATGATTCATGAAACCTGTGTGTATTCCTTGTGTTTCTATTATTCCTGGGTTGTGGGAGAGTGTGGGAGGAAAATAAAAACATATTTTTTATTCTAAGAATGATATATTATCTCAGAGTCACTAAATTTTATATTTTAAAATACATTCTTTATTCCTTCAAAAGTGAAATTGGAAATAGGGCATATTGGTTGCATTATTAAATGATTGCAATTTATAAACAAATTTGACACGTATTTTACTATTCTATTCTCTCTAGGTGATACTAGAACCTTAGGAACTCAACAACATACTTACATTTTATTAGAACTGGAAGACAATACCTGAATTTTACAAGGTTACATGCATAGGCACACATATGTGGGTACATATGTATAATCATCATATATCTGCAACAGAATAATACTTCGATAAATTAGCCAGCATGTTTTATTTTTTTATATTTAGGCAGTCTCTAGGGCATTCTTTGTGTCATTCACTCATAAAAAATTTTGACACATCAGAAAGAAAATAATGAAGCAACATCAGTTCTTAACTTTTGGGATTCAAAATCCTAGATCTCAGGAGAATAACTTATTCTTATTCTCGAAACTCCCAGCATCCAGACACAATGCAAAGTTCTTCTTCCCTGGAAGGATGGAGAAAAGAAGAGTATCAGAAAGAAGAAAGAGATGAGTGCACAGCGTGGGTCCTGGGGAGAGCAGGGTCTTGCCTCCGTGGCTTAGTCCAGAGGAAGTGCAGGTGACGAAAACAGGATATTCTCCAGAGAGCAAGAGAAAGGATAGGGGAATTCTAGAACGGAGGAAAACTGTTTTCCTTCCAGGTAAAGTCCGGGAGAGAGCAAGGTGCCCAGGAGAAATAGTCTGGAGGAGTTTGATGGTTATCCACACATGGTGATACAGAAGCAGGAGTGGCCGTGAGAAACAGATTTCTGGGACACCGAACTAGGAAGGAAAGAGCGATTTATTCGGCCAGGAGCAAGGCAGCATGGTTATCTAACAGCCAAGTTCATCTAACAAAGAGAAGCTCAACTCTAGATATTACACATGAAAGGGTCTTGGGTTTACAATTTTAGAAATTACATGTGACAGGGTCTTGGTTCATGGAGTAGGTGTGGGGTGAGAGTTTGATCTTGTTTAAGTAAAAACAGTACCTTCAAGAAAGATTCCCCTATACAATGCCTGCTACCTATAGGAAGGCAATTAAGGAGGAACCCGTTGACCAGCCTTTTCGTCTATTGATATGCAGTGTGGAAGTCAAGGGGGAGGTGATCCTAGATGCTTGGGTCTCCTTCCTCAATACCTTCTCAGCAAAGCTGTGGTGTAAGAAAGAAATTGAAAACACCTATGGGGGAAATGGAGTAGAACTCTGAATTAATCTAGTTTTAACTACCCAGTAAAATAATGTAACTATAGGAATTTATTTTCATTTATAAGAAAATGATGCTGTCTTTTCTACATAGCTGAATTTTTGATTTCATATTTAGTGTCCAGCCTACCAGAGACAGAGATTTGTCCAGGGTGTCTAGCAAACTTAGTACAACCCTTTGTCTGCATCACAGACTAATTAAAAATCCCAGAGTAGACTTAGGATTCAGTCATCTTGAGGAGGTAGCTATAGTCTATATTTAAAGTGAGATGGATTGTCATGTGTAAATCCTGTTTTCAAAAGTAATTCCAGTGAATTGTGATAAGGCTGAGTTAAAAAAACATTAAAATGCCTTGACATTTTAAACAGGAGTCTATGCGGTACTTTGTGTTTGTTAACAAGAATACTTATGGAAGGAGGACCATAGAAGAGGATTTTTAAAAGCCTCTTGGATTCTGAGTTTCTAAGTACACAACCACATTGAAATCTAAAAGCAAGTCCAGAAGTATCAGTCCTAGAATGATCACATTTAACATCTAAATGTATTTATCCCTTTATCTGACCCAAAGTGGAGACTGCGACAATGGCACAAAGACTGAGGAAAGAAGCCTGCTGTGGTCTGATGCAAGGTGAGATCACTACCCAGCTTCAGAGGAAATACTCGTTTATGACAGACACCAAGCTGCGCATGGTGGCTTACGCCTATAAAATCTAGCACTTTGAGAGGCCGAGGTGGGCAGATCACCTAAGGTCAAGCATGATCAGTATGGTGAAACCCCATCTCTACTAAAAATACAAAAAAAAAAAAAAAAAAATTAGTTGAGTGTGGTGGCGTGCACCTGTAGTCCCAGCTACTCAGGGAGGCTGAGGCAGGAGAATCGCTTGAACTCAGGAGGCAGAGGTTGCAGACAGCCGAGATTGTGCCACTGCACTCCAGCCTGGGTGACAGAGGGAGACACCAAAAAAAGAAAAAAGAAAGAAAAAAGACACCAAGAGTAGCACAAGCATACTCAGTATTTAATTGCATTTAGAAAAATTAAACTTGTCATTGTAGTTTAAGCCCACAAGGAGAACCTACCGTGAGTAATGTGAAAGCCATCCTCTGGTTTGGGCGCAGAGGATGCCCTCCAAACCAGACGGAGACCAAAGGGAGAAAACATGATTTTTCTCTACCTCTCTCCAGATGACGATCTTACGAGTAAGAGAAAAAAGCTTCTGTTTCAATGGAAGATTCAACCCATATCATCTGCTGCCTTAACAAAGAGATGGCCTACCTCACCATTCCTCTCGACTTTTACACTTAAATAAGCAAGTAGATTTAGATGGATGAAATATGAACGTAGTCTAACAAAAGAAAATCAATAATAATTTTTTGAAAGGAAAACGTCAAACTCTGTAAGATATTTGAGGAGATTTGTTCTGGGCCAAATATGAGTGACTGTGGTCCATGACGCAGCACTCAGGACTTCCTGAGAACATGTTCTGAAAGTAGTCAGGATGCGACTTGGTTTTATACATTTTAGTCATGACACTTTGGTCAAATACATTTTAAAAATGCATTAGTTTGGTCCAGAAAGGCGGGACAACTTGAAGGGGGAGCTTCCAACTTATTAAAAATTTTTCTGGTTAACAATTGGTTGAGTTTTTTCAAAGAAGTGGGATCAATAGAAAGGAATGTCTGGGTTGCAATGAGAGGTTGTGAAGACCAAAGTTCTTCCATGCAGATGAAGCCTCCAGGTAGCCGGCCTCAGAGAGAAGAGGCTGTGAAATGTATCTTATCAGACTTCAAGTCTGTGTTGGTGTGAATGTCAGAGGTACGATGAATGAATGCCAGAGGCATGTCTGACCCCCACTTCTCCTCATGGCCTGAACCAGTCTTTCAGGTTACATTTTAAAAGAGTGCTGGCTGAGGAGAAAGTCTATTCAGATAGCTGGGCGCTTTAGAATTTTATTTTTGTTTTACATTTGAAATCTTACATTATACCAAGAGAAAAAATATAGCATGAGAGAAATGTTCATTAATGGTAGAACACACCAAAAAAAGTACATAAACTTTTTTTTTTGAGACAGAGTCTTACTCTCTCACCCGCACTGAAATGCAGCAGTATGATCATAACTCACTGCAGTCTAGAACTCTTGAGCTCAAGCAATAATCCTACCTTAGCCTCTTGAGTAGCTGGGACTATAGGCACGCAGCACCCCACCTGGCTAATTTTTTATATATCGCTAGGGATGCAGTCTTGCTACGTTGCTCAGGCTGGTCTCAAATTCCTGGGCTGCAGTGGTCTTCCCATCTTGACCTCCCAAAGGGCTGGGATTACAGATGTGAGTCACTGCATCTGGTCTAAACATTTTGTTCCTTCTTAGGTCAGCAAGTCATATGTGTCACATGGTTGCCATAAAGGCTCACGTGATTTTAGAAGGCATTGATATATAAATGCATGTCCAACAACAGCAACAAAGCAATGGTTGGTCCCCTGACCCTGAGACAGAATATCATGTTTTGAACTTTGAGCCAAATTTTCAAAAGGAGCATTGACAAACTAGAATGCCTATGTGAGAGAGAAGAACTGAGCCAATGGACTGAAAAAGTTCTTTGAAGAATTTTTGAAATAAGAGCTTTCACATAATTGTAGGGGCACCAAAACTGAGTACAAAAAAAATGCAACATGTTTTGGTTTGTGAATATTGACAAATATTTTATGACAATAAAAGGATACAAAGTATGTTTTACTGAAGGCAGAGAATATGAAGAAAAGTTAACTCACATTTTTTTTTTTTTAATTTTTTGTTGGATTTTAGGTTTGGGGGTACATGAGCAGAGCATGCAAGACAGTTGCGTAGGAACACACATGGCAGTGTGCTTTTCTTTCCTTCTCCCCTTCACCCACATTTGGCATTTCTCCCCAGGCTATCCCTCCCCACCTCCCCCTCCCACTGGCCCTCCCCTTTTCCCACCAATAGACCCCAGTGTTTAGTACTCCCCTTTCTGTGTCCATGTGTTCTTATTTTTCATCACCCGCCTATGAGTGAGAATATGCGGTGTTTCATTTTCTGTTCTTGTGTCAGTTTGCTGAGGATGACGTTCTCCAGATTCATCCATGTCCCTACAAACGACACAACTCATCATTTCTGATTGCTGCATAATATTCCATGGTGTATATGTGCCACATTTTTCCAATCCAGTTTATTATCAATGGACATTTTGGTTGATTCCAGGTCTTTGCTATTGTAAACAGTGCTGCAATGAACATTCGTGTACATGTGTCCTTATAGTAGAACGATTTATAGTCTTTTGGATATATACCCAGTAATGGGATTGCTGGGTCAAATGGAATTTCTATTTCTAAGGCCTTGAGGAATCGCCACACTGTCTTACAGATGGATTAAAGACTTAAACATAAGACCTGGCACGATAAAAACCCTAGAAGGAAATCTAGGCAAAACTATCCAGGACATAGGAGTAGGCAAGGACTTCATGAACAAAACACCAAAAGCATTGGCAACAAAAGCCAAAATAGACAAATGGGACCTAATGAAACTCCACAGCTTCTGCACGGCAAAAGAAACAGTCACTAGAGTGGATCGGCAACCAACAGAATGGGAAAAAATTTTTGCAGTTTACCCATCTGACAAAGGGCTGATATCCAGAATTTACAAAGAACTCAAACGGATTTACAGGAAAAAAACAAACAAGCCCATTCAAAAGTGGGCAAAGGATATGAACAGACACTTTACGAAAGAAGACATATATGAGGCCAACAATCATATGAAAAAATGCTCATTGTCACTGGTCATCAGAGAGATGCAAATCAAAACCACATTGAGATACCATCTCACGGCAGTTAGAATGGCGATCATTAAAAAATCTGGAGACAACAGATGCTGGAGAGGATGTGGAGAAAAAGGAACACTTTTACACTGTTGGTGGGAGTGTAAATTATTTCAATCATTGTGGAAGACAGTGTGGCGATAACTCACATTTTTTGTGAGAAAACCTAAGCGCTACACGGAACACTCACAAACAAATGTATACTGGTCGATGAGTTGCTCTTTGTAATCGTGGTAACCAATGTCAACCAGAATACAAGTGGGTAGGCAATGAAGTGAAGTGTAGAAGAGTTCCTGTTCTGATTACATGGAGAAGGTTACTGGCTGAAGTTATAAAATATCTCATCAATATTGACTGCTTCTTAGGATATTATATCCGTGTATTTCATGACATGCCTACAGTCCCCAAACTGGCATAACGTTCACATCTTGCTATGTAAAACACTAAATAGATGACTGGTCTCTTCTTGCTTCATAAACATAATCAATCCCAAATTCCTACAGATGATTAAAGCCAGAGTTTCAGATTATTTCAGAGTCATAGTAAGCGTGAAGGATGATCAAGGTAACTGATCCACCATTGGTGAAAGGATTACATAAGAGAATTTTTAGACAGAAAACTATGTGACAGACAGACATCATTCTAGTTTCATTAAGAGAAATTAGGAGCAAAACTTGGGCTGAGCTATCATTTTTTTTACAGAGCTATACATTAAACCAGTGGGTAAATTTAGAGTCAATTTGTACCATCTGGTATACAGACAAATTTTATGAAGAGCAATCTGATAAAAAGAAATGAATAAAATCAAATTTATGGTACTTATCACTACAAAAGTAATATTCCCAATAAGCACAATGACACAAAGCAGCTGGCATATGCTTCCTCCGGCTCCTGGAATCGCACATATGGTCATCCAATGTCGATGACATATTCTTAATAAGACATTGACACACACATGATTAGCTCTAACTTTATTTATAATTATGCTTTATATTTGGTTTTATATGATTAAAAAGATTGTTTTATCACTCAAACCTGTCATTTCACATGACCTTAAACTGTACCCCACTGAATGGAAGGCTGGATGAGACGAGCATTGAAATCAGTTACTAAAAGTAGGATTTACGATCGTGTTGAAACTGAATGCAAGTTACAAGAATGGAAGACACATTTCCTTCCACAGAGGAGCTTACCTTCTTTTTTTAAACAAATAGACATATAAATGATAATTAAATATGTCAAGTGAAATTGGAGAAGCATCAATAATATGCATGAACTAACAAAAGAGCAAGGAAGAAATGAATAATTCTATCTTAGGGTAAAAATGGCGTGTTCAGAAGAAAAGAAAGCATCATAGGAGAGATACACTCATAGTTGTTCTACTTTAATTTATTTTTATCATTCAACTTGGTTTTTAAATGCTGTGTCTTAGTTTAATAGCCGGTCAGGGAGAGACAGCACCCCGAAGTGAAAACTAGGTGTATCTTATTGGTGTGATGAAAGAGAAATGAGCGGCGGGAGGCGCCTAGTGAGCCAGGGTGGTGGCTGATCCCGCGCGAAAATTCTGAGCTGTGCACCTGTGGGAAATGAAACATTAGTTCAGAAGAAGCCTGTAAACTCTCATACATACACATTTTGTTACTCACTATGAGGTTAGCAAAGCCTAAAGCAGGTATTTCCTGGAGCTCTAGCCAAGGAAAGGCCTATGAGAACCAGCACAAAACAGGCCGGCAGCCGCAGAAGTGGGGCGTGACTATTCGATTTGACTCCAGCTTGAGTAGACTTAGAAGAAGCTTGGATGACAAACCCTAGAAGTGTACTGAATGTGAAAAGAGTTTCAGTGAGAGTTCAACTCTTTTCAACACCAGAAGATCCATACTGGAAAGAAATCCCATAAATGTGCTGATTGTGGGAAAAGTTTTTTCAGAGTTCTAATCTCATTCAGCATCGACAGATCCATACTGGGGAAAAGGCCACAAATGTGATGAGTGTGGAGAAAGCTTTAAACAGAGCTCAAATCTCATTCAGCACCAGGGAATTCATACTGGAGAAAAACCCTATCAGTGCGATGAGTGTGGCCGGTGTTTCAGCCAGAGCTCCCACCTTATTCGACATCAGAGAACCCACACAGGGGAGAAACCCTACCAGTGCAGTGAATGTGGCAAATGTTTCAGTCAGAGCCCTCATCTGAGGCAGCACATGAAGGTACGTAAGGAAGAGAAGCCTCGTAAAACCCGGGGCAAAAATATCAGCGTGAAGACTCACTCATCCTCTTGGAAAGCTGGTACAGGAAGGAAGTCTGTGGCTGGTCTTTGCTAAGTAAAGGGCATTTTTGACAGCTTTTTGAGCCCTCCTAAGAAAAAGTAAAAAATGAAAGGAATCTTTTTTAGAAATAGAGATGCTTTATAGTAGATCACTTAAATACTGGATCTTTGCTAGTGAAAACATTGGGAATTTAATGACATTATTGGGCTGAAAGAAATTATGTGAGTCCAGCTACCCTCATTTCTTTTTTATGTGATGTGGAGCAGAAAGAACTGAAAATACATTTGGAGGGAGTATGACATCCTTGCCCTCATTTGAAATTACTTCCATTTTCAAAAATCATCATGTTTTGCAGATACATCTTGATAAAAATCATCGTGTTTTGAGGATATATTTGTGAATGCAGGCATGCCAGTGATTACTCAGTTTTAGGACTTTCTGTGGAATAAAAGGGAGAAGAAATTAATTCCACTAGTTTTGAAGTTCTGCAACAGATGAGATTTTGTTTGTAAAGTTTTGTTTTATATTAACCATTGGTTTATAAGTATGACTTAAGATTTAACATATGAAAATGTATTCAAGCTCACAGATTTTTAATAAGTTAGGCCCATCTATATTAGCTATTGTTTATTTCTTCCCTTCTCCTTGTGGACAATTGTTAATTAAAGGAGTAAGAATTTCCTGTTTTGTTTTTTTTTATACCAAATTTTTAGTAAGACTTACTGTAGAATCCAAATGAGAACTGAATTGGACCTCAAGTCTTCAATTCCTACTAATACTATTCTTTGTGATGGTAACTGCTGTGTCATTTGTTTTCCACAAGTTGGAATGGATTCATGTCGATCCATCCCCATGCCCTTGCCCTCTTCTGGCATTCTCTTGTGCTCTGACAGACTGAGCTAGCCTTTTAGATCTACAAGAGTAAACAAACTATTTCACCAAGAAAAATCTCAGCTTGCTTCCTGCTAATTAAGAATCTACGATTTACACACCTCTCTGCCTTCAAGACTGTGAGATTAGATAGCCCTGCTTAAATGTTTGTCAACAACAAAAGTCATGTAATGTGTCAGTGCATTGTAGTTCCTTTGAAATGTAACTCTTTCTGTGTTACATGAATTGTTTTAAGGAGTCCGGCAAACATGCTTCTTCACTTCCATCAGAATGGTGCCAAGTGTCAGACTCTGATGAGGCTGCAGCTCAGGTTTTTAATTTCTATTGAATGATAACATTTTTCTGATTTTTTGGTACCTTTTATAATCATCAGTTTCTGTGGTATTAATGACAGTTATTTATAAAAATGAAAAATGAAGTATTTTGTTTACTAAATGGAAAAGAATGAGCATCTTGCTATGCTGTTAGTATGCAAAGCATGAAGCAGAGTAAAAGGAATGCAGCTGGAGGCAAAAGCAGGTGTCACATCATGAAGGGACTCTTGTGCTCCACGAAAGAGCCTAATTCAATTCTGTGGACATGAAGAGGTCATGGAGGGGCTGAAGTCAAGGTTCTAATAGGTCAGAGTTGCATTTTGCAAAGTGAATTGTCATAAAAGTATAGATACTGGATTGAAGGCAGAGGAAATTATGGACAGGAAAACATTTGGTAGGTGACTAGAATGATCATATGAGTGACAGACAAGGGTAAAGTCTGAGGAATTGATAATTTATTCAAGGTCGGTAAGAGGGAAGACGGAGTAACTGAGGATGATGCCTTGTTCTCTTGAAGGACACATACTGTGCCACTAACAAAGTCAAAGAAACAGGTATAATTATAGATTTAGGGAAGAGGTAATGAAATTGGCTAAGAACTTAGTCTCAGGTATGTGGGAGGCACACAGGTGAAGATACCTAATAAGTAAATACATGTGCATTATTCTCTAAAATTGGCACAGATGTGGGCTGGGCACAGTGGCTCATGCCTGGAATCCCAGCACTTTGAGAGGCCAAGGTGGGAAGATCACTTTAGGCCAGGAATTTGAGACAAGCTTGGCCAACATGGTGGAACCCTATCTCTACTAAAACTACAAAATACAAAAATTAGCCAGGCATGGTGGCACATGCCTGTAATCCCAGCTACTCAGGAGGCTGAGGCAAGAGAATCGCTTGAACCCGGGAGGTAGAGCTTACAGTGAGCCGAGATCATGCCATTGCACTCCAGACTGGACAACAGCAAGACTCCATCTCCAAATAGAATAAAATAAAATAAAATGGCACAGACAACTTTTCCTTTGCTAATACATGTTCTGCTATATCTTTAGGGCATGTATATCTGGAAGTTTATGGGACATGTCCATGCTTACCTAAAATAAAATTAGTTTCAATACATACTAAATTAATTTTCCTTAAACATTTTTAAACACTAGTCAAATTAATTGTTACTTGGCTACTCTATGAGAAAATCAAAATGCATATAAACATTTGAACTCTAAAAGTTTAATTGAATACTGAATACTTTCTGGAAAATAGCTTTAAAATAGAAAAGAAATATTAATAAACATAAAACAGTCATTAAATGTATGAGTAATTTTTCTGTGCTTTCTTATAAAACATTTTTCAGTTCACTTGCTCGTTAGAAAGTTATGAACAATAAAAGCGTTATTTTTAATTTTTAGTTTGTGTTTTATTACTTCATTATATTTATTTACAATTAAAAATAATTTTTTTCTTACTTTTTAGAGGCAGTCTCGCTCTGTTGCCCAGGCTAGAGTGCAGTGGTGCAATCATGGCTCACTGTAGCCTCTACTTCTTGAGCTCAAGCAATCCTCCTGACTCACTGTCCCAAGTCGCTGGGACTACAGGTGTGAGACAACATGCCCGACGAACTTTGTTTATTTTTTGTAGAGATGGGATCTCACTATGTTTCCCAGGACGATCTTGAACTCCTGTGCTCAAGTGATCCTCCTGCTTCAGCCTCCCAAAGTGCTGGGATTTCAGGCATGAGCCCCTGCACCTAGCTTATAGACAATTTTTATCCAAGATTTTATATGAGACATGAAGTGAAGGCCAGGACTAATCATCCTGGATCAATTATTCATACAGCTACTGAATCGCCGTGAAGGGAAGAGATTCTACCAGCCCGTGTGTGCTATACTCTTGGCCGGTGTCTTAATAGATGACTCTTCATGAGAAATACACTGTCACAGATAATTTTCCCACAGAGTCTTTCACTGTTATTCCTATATCATGTCTACTTCTGCTGGCCATGTTGAGCTAACATGATTTTCTGCCATCACAACCTTAAGACGTGTATATGAGTAAATGAAGGTAGATAAACTAATTGGATATTTAAAGGAGATATCTATTATTTCCTTCAAAGACTAGGTGTAAGTTCATTTTAATTTGCATAGTTACTATGTCTGCTTTTGAAACAGAATATAAATTGTGTGCAACTACTGATATTGGTATGAAAATATTCAAGAAAAATGTAAGAATAGATCAAGCGACTAGAGAATTTACTACTCTATATGTGTTTACATACCCATATGCACAAAGAGAGAGAGAGCACAAGACACAAAAATGGAAAAATTTTATGCACTTAGAGAAAATAGCAGCATCTATGCCTTCAATTTCTAGAAAGGTAATTTTATCATTTGGCCTCATTTGTTTACAAGTATCTTTCTATTTTGCTATATCAAATGTGTGACGCAGGTGGCCAGCGTAAGGCCAGGAGTCAAAGTGACAAGAATTTAGATTATGGTAATTTGTCTGTGTGATTCTTTACATTACCTTTATAACCAGCATCTATCTTTAAACTTGGCTAACTTTTAATATTTTTAATAGATGTGATTGTTGCAATCCTTGTGGCTCTTTTTCTCAAGAGTGCTGTGGCTCTTGTTATCAAGGAAGTTAAACTGTGACCTTGTGAGTCTGCAGTAAATGATGGCGGCTCCTGACACCAAAAGAGCTGTCTAAAACACTGTCAATCCACATTAGAGGTTCAGACTAAATTTTCAGTTTATCTACACTGACTGGAATCTTGACATTCCTCTTGACCTCATATTTCCCTCTCTTCTTTCCCTCCTTGCTACTGCCATCTAAAACAGGATTTCTCTTTCTGTACATACTTATCACATGGTTGTGTATCTCACCTAAAAACAGGCTGAATTATGTGTGTCTCTTACTCTTATTTGTGAAAGGAGATACAAAGAAAATTTGCTATTTAAAAATCTTCATTAGATTTTATAAAAAGTATTTTGTTGAATTTTAAAAAAATGTTCTTTACTTATATGTAAACTCTTTCTGAAGCTTTAAGACCAATTTACTCCTCTGATTTCAATTGTCTAGGAAAGGCAGCTCGGTTCAATTCTACTATCAAGTACTAGCATTGTTCATCTTACCAGTTTGTAGGCAAGTTGCTCCAACTCAACACCTTCTATTCCCCCGAAAATGTAACCTAAGCAGCATAAATAGCATCATGTTTGATAAGAGAAAGCATATATGTGACACCATTACAAAAGGCCATCATGAAATTGGAGAATAAAACTCAGCAACCCTGACTAGGAGTTCAGTACCATTTTGTCATAACAACCAAATCTCAGGTGAATATAACAAGAAAGCAGCAGAAAACACTCTCAAACTGAACACGAGAAATTACCAGCCATATCTTTTTCTGTGACTATTGCTAGCACCCAGGAGACCTCTGATTTCCCTTTTCAGAGATATGTCTGTTTCTTCATACTCATTTTTGTTTTGCTAAGGAAGGATCCATAGCTTTCATTAAATTTCCAATGAGTTTGTGGCCTTGTAAAGTTTAAGAACTGTTCCTAAGGATCCCTGAAGGAACATAAATTCAAGGTCCAGTTCCTCAGTTTTGAGGCAGAGTTTTTCCTGACTGTAGAAAATAAATAAAATAAGCTATCCAAGTGTAGAACAGAGGTTGTGTTTGGTTCCATTTTGGCAATATGGTTTTTTGTGTATTTTGTTTGTTTGTTTTTAGTGATGGGTTCTCTCTATGTTGTCCCGGCGAGACTCAAACTCCTCTCCCACATCAGCCTCCCAAGCAGCTGGGACCACATGTGCACAGGTGCGCACCACCACAACCAGCAGCTTCATAGTTTTAATCATGATATGCAGAAACTCTGCAAACACTTGCCCTATTGACTACTTGCTTATTCCCTGTTATTCTTCCCTGCATTCCTTAAGCATGCTGAAAACCGTGTGGTCTTTGCCTTAAGTGAGCTCATCTTCAAACTCCAATGCTTCCTTTTATAAGCTGGTAGCTAAATCAGTATTTAGAGTTCTGATCCCTCTCAAATTCTAGGATGTTTTAATGATTTTGTTTTCCTTGAGATTCCTCTCAACCAACTTGAGGCTCTCTGGAGTCAGTTTTGTCTGCAGCACTTCTACAGCTACTCTCAACAGTGAAATTACAGAGGTGCAAACTTATCAGTGCCCAAGTGATGACTCCCAATCACTCAGGTCTCCCCTACACACCTGCGACCAGAGGTCACCTATGCGGATGTTGGAGGACAGTGTTTTGGAATTACTAGAGCACTAGTATTTTTTAAATTGCTCTACAAATTCCTCTGTCAGCTGGCTTAGCATCTAAGCTGGGAGCCCTTCTTATGGCAATCTGTCCATTTTAAGCTGAATTGTGTTAGAGAAAAAAGCCAGGAGTAACCGCAGTCTAACTCTGTGATGATGTGATGAGTATATTCAATTCAGTTGGGTCATCTGCTTTCATGTTTTGACTCAGTCCTTTTCGATCTCTTCCCATAGTTCAGATCATAATATATTTTCACTAAAACAAACCTGTAACCACAGTATCAAAGCAAACCAAGTTTGGTTAGAAACAGTGAATAGTTTTATTACATTTTAAGGTAATATGTAATGAAAAACCACCAATCCCTCCACACTAATATGAAATGGAACTGAAAGATCAAGAGAAAACTGCAAGGAAGACCAAAACCAAACAGATATTGAAGTAGGAGGCGAATCACCAGAAGGAAGTCAGTGAATCAAATGTTTTAAGGAAGAGGGATTGTCAACGTGGTCTAATGGTGTTGATAGGTCAACAAAGAAGAGGATGGAGGACTGGTCACTGAATTTAGTTATGTGTACGTCACTGCTAACCTTAAAACCTGAATTTGCACAGAGAGGCCCAAAGGCAGAAGTGGAGGATAGAAAAGAGTTAGAAACTGATGGTATAATCAACTCTCTGGAAGATTTTCATTATAGAAACAAAAAGAGAAATGAGTCGGTAACATTGAAAATACTTTCTTTTTTAGATTTAATTTTTTATAGATACACAATAGAAATTCATATTTCAAGATACAGGCAATAATTTAATATACCTATGTAATTCATAAGGATCAGATCAATGTGATTGAGGTATCATCACCTTCAATAGTTGTATTTTCTTTATGCTATAAAAAAATAAAAATCGGTCATTTGCAGCAATATTGATGAAACTTGAGTTCACTATGGTAATTGAAATAAGCCAAGGACACAAAGACAGATATCACATATTGATACTCACCTGCGGGAGCTAAAAAGGTGTATTTCATGAAGATAGAGAGTAGATTGGTGGTTACCAGAGGCCAGGAAAGGCAGCGGAGTGGAGGGTGTGAAGAGAGATTGATGAATGAGGACAAGCATACAATATAGAAGCAATAAGACCTTGTGTTTGATACATCAGTAAGATGACTGTAGTTTATGATAATCTACTGTTTATTTCAAAATGGCTAAAGAGAATTATTAGAATGTCTCTAGCATAAAGAATATTTTCTTAGCTCAGCACTATTTATTAAAGCTAGACCTCTTCCTTACACTATTATAAAAACCAACTCAAGATGGATTAGAGACCTAAATGTAAGACATAAAAGCATAAAAACCCTGGAAGACAACTGAGGCAACACCATCCTGAACATATGAACAGTAAATGCTTTCATAAGAAAGTCACCAAAAGCAATTTCAACAAAAGAAAAAATTGACAAGTGGCATCTAATTAAACAAAAGAGCTTCTACTTAGCAAAATAAACTATCAACAGAATAAACAGACAATTTACAGAATGGGAGAATATTTTTGCAAACTATGCATCTGACAAAGGTCTAATATCTAGCATCTGTAAGTAATTTAAACAAATTTACAAGAGAAAAACACACAACCCATTAAAAGGTGGGCAAAGAACATGAACAGACACTTTTCAGAAGAAGACATACATGCAGCCAACAAGCATAAGAAAAAAAGCTCAGCATCACTCATCCCTAAAGAAATGTAAATCAAAACCACAATGAGATACCATCTCACACCAGTAAGAGTGACTATTATGAAAAAAGTCAAAAAATAATGTATGCTGGCAAGGTTGCAGAGAAAATGGACACCTATACACTGTTGGTGGGAGTGTAAATTAGCTCAACCATTGTGGAAAGCAGTGTGGTGACTCCTCAAAGAGATAAAAGTAGAACCATCATTCCACCCAGCATTCCCGTAAATCATTCTACCGTAAAGACGCATGCACACAAATGTTCACTGAGGCACTATTCACAATAACAAAGGCATGGAATCAACCTGAATGCCCATCAGTGAAGGACTGGATAAAGAAAATATGGTACATATAAACCATGAAATACCATGCAGGTATAAAAAAATTACGTCTTTTAAGAGAACATGGATGGAACTGGAGGACATTATCCTTGGCAAACAAATGCAGAAACAGAAAACAAAATACCACATGTTCTTTCTCATAAGTGGGAGCTAAAGAATGAAAACTCATGAACACAAATAAGGAAACTACATACACTGTGGTCTACTTGAGGGTAGAGGGTGGGAGGAAGGAGAAGAGCAGAAAAGACAACTATGAATACTTTCAATATTTTCATCTGAGTGATGAAATAATCTCTATAACAAACCCCCATGACACAAGTTTATCTATGTAACAAACCTTTACATGTACTGCTGAACCTAAAAGTTTAAAAATAATGGTTTAGTTAATTAAATATAAATTATACCTTGATCCAACAAATTATGGGTTTTTTTTCCCTGCACTCAGGGAAAAATATTTTTTTTACACCATTAAACAGGTGTATAAATACTAAGAACCCTCAATAAACTACAAAGAGTATAACAACAAAAAAGAATATTTTCTCTTTTCTTCAGTGGAAGAAGTAAGATCATGTTTGCCTACTGATTTACTAGAGAAGGAAAATAACGAATCAGGAAAAAGGACCATCCCTGGAGCATAGCCTTGAGTAGGCTAGAGGAGAAAGGCTATAGTACCCAGTAATTTGAGGGAAAGAAGCTGAGATAAATTACAGAGAGTTCATCCACAGGGAGGCAGAGACCCAGAGTATATGAAACAGATGAGGTTAAGTCTGTAATGTCAAAACGGCTTGTGGAAATGCTCTACTGAACGTTTCTATTTTCTTAGTGAAATAGGACTCAAGGTCATCAGCTGAAACTGTGAATTCAGGCAGAGGAGTGAGATGTTTGGGAACAGGCCAAATAAGAAAGAATTCTCCATTTGATGAGGTTGAATAGACAGATAATCAAGGCAGTCCACATAAAGCCTTAAAAGCCACAGCAAGGCATTTGCCTTTTATTTAAAGTGCAATAGGCATCTATGTTTATAATCAACCTTTCATTACAATTATCTTCTCAGAATGTTCTGTCCATTCCTGAGAGAGAATAAGTTTGTGTATGCCATATTATATATTTTAGTGCTTCATTTTAGATGATAAATACATAGATAGATAGATAGATAGATAGATAGATAGATAGATAGATGATAGATAGATAGATAGATAGATAGACAGCTGGATACTGAAGTAGATAGGGATATACATAGCTATGGATGAATATCTATATAATTACATGTGTTTGATCAAGGATATTGGAATTGGTGAAGATAGGTCATAGGATCAGGAAATAAATTTAAGAGCTTGATGTGGAGTTTGGTTAGTTCCCATTTGTTTATTTTGGCTTTTGTTGCCAATACTTCTGGTGTTTTGGTCATGAAGTCGTTGCCTACTCCTATGTCCTGAATGGTTTTGCCTAGATTTTCTTCTAGGGTTTTTATGGTGCCAGATCTTATGTTTAAGTCTTTAATCCATCTGGAGTTAATTTTAGTGTAAGGTGTCAGGAAGGGGTCCAGTTTCTGCTTTCTGCACATGGCTAGCCAGTTTTCCCAACACCATTTATTAAACAGGGAATCCTTTCCCCATTGCTTCTTTTTGTCAGGTTTATCAAAGACTGTATGGTTGTAGATATGTTGTGTTGCCTCCGATGCCTCTGTTCTGTTCCATTGGTCTATATCTCTGTTTTGGTACCAGTACAATGCTGTTTTGATTACTGTAGCCTTGTAGTATAGCTTGAAGTTTGGTACTGTGATGCCTCCTGCTGTGTTCTTTTTGCTTAGAATTGACTTGGCTATGCGGGCTCTCTTTTGGTTCCATATGAAGTTCATGGTAGATTTTTCCAGTTCTGTGAAGAAGGTCAATGGTAGCTTGATGGGGATAGCGTTGAATCTGTAAATTACTTTGGGCAGTATAGCCATTTTCACGATATTGATTCTTCCTAACCATGAACATGGAATGTTTCTCCATCTGTTTCTGTCCTCTCTTATTTCATCAAGTAGTGGTTTGTAGTTTTCCTTGAAGAGGTCCCATACATTCTTTGTAAGTTGTATACCATCTCACGCCAGTTAGAATGGTGATCATTAAAAAATCTGGAGACAACAGATGCTGGAGAGGATGTGGAGAAATAGGAACACTTTTACACTGTTGGTGGGAGTGAAAATTAGTTCAACCATTGTGGAAGACAGTGTGGCGATTCCTCAAGGTCTTAGAAATAGAAATTCCATTTGACCCAGCAATCCCATTACTAGGTATATATTCAAAGGACTATAAATTGTTCTACTATAAGGACACATGCACACGAATGTTCATTGCAGCACTGCTTACAATAGCAAAGACCTGGAACCAACCCAAATGCCCATCGATGATAGACTGGACTGGGAAAATGTGGCACATATACACCATGGAATACTATGCAGCAATCAAAAATGATGAGTTTGTGTCCTTTGTAGGGACATGGTCGAATCTGGAGAACATCATCCTCAGCAAACTGACACAAGAATAGAAAATGAAATACCACATATTCTCACTCAGAGGCGGGTGAGGAAGAATGACAACACATCAACACAGGGAAGGGAGTACTACACATCGGGGTCTATTGGGGGGAATGAAGAGGGACAGCGGGGGGGCGAGCTGGGGAGGGATAGCCTGGGGAGAAATGCCAAATGTGGGTGAAGGGCAGGAAGGCAGCAAAACACACTGCCATGTGTGTATCTATGCAACTATTTTGCATGTTCTGCACATGTACCCCAAAACCTAAAATGCAATAAAAAAGAAAAAAAAAAGAGCTTGATTATGAGAAGGTGTTATTAAATCTCGACGAATAGAATTTAAAGAATACATCTTTGAAGACATATCCAACAATTTGAAGACTTAGTTTATCCTAATTTGAAATTAATGTAGATGAACATTTTAATTAAATTTTATTGTCTTATATTATTTATTATATTATACTCTGTTATATTGTATTCTATCATTATTATATTATCATTTATTGCATTCTATCATTAGACCAGAACTCCCTTGTTGAATATATGGATATTCATAGATACACATAGATATGTCTATAGATAGATAATTATGTGTGTGTGATATCATTTATCACACACATAGATATGTCCATATCTACATATATATGTCTATATATAAATAGACATAATTACACACAGAGATATGTCTATATATATGTCTACATATATATATGTCTACATATAAAGAAAGATATGGACATATCTATGTGTGTGATTAAGAATATCACGCACACACATAATTATGCATATCCTATAAGAAGTCCTTACTAAGGACTTTGATGTTCATAAATTTTACCTTACCAAGATGACCAAAACCTCTCTGCAGAAAATACCATGCTCTGATTTTATTTCTCATATGGCAGATTTTTCAAATATATTTGTAGAATTTCATAGAGAATCTGTAAACTTCTGAGTTCTTAAGAATGTTCTTAAGAGTTCTTATCAATGACACCTTTAGATATGGCTTGCTCCTTTAGCTGGAAAATACCCTGTAAACTTCAATACTTATAAAAATGTGTTTTGAATGTTACGATGTTTCCGAAGTTTGAAAGACAGTTTCCCTTAGATTAGGATATTATGGATCATGCTCACTTATCTAATCAAAGTTTCCAGGCCGTACCTCGAGAATTCTATTAAAAAACAAAGACAACATCAGCTGCCATCTACCTGCTTCTTAAGAATATTGTATAAATTAATGAGACAATTCCTGTAAATCATTTAGTTCCTCAGAGATAAGTGCTCAATAAAGACAGAATAATATTTATTATCCAGAGGCCCCCTGGCCTTTTGTCTGCACACTCCTGGTTATGGAGATAGCAGTTGTATACAGACATCTGCTGCTGTGACTTGCTACACACTTCAAGATTTAGTTCCAAACTTTCACAGAATGGAGTCCTTCAGAAGTTGGACACGTTGCTTCTCATTTAGATTATGTATATCAGTACTCAACAAGGGAGTTCTGATCTAATGACAGAATGCAATAAAATTTAATTAAAATTTTCATCTACATAAGTTTTAAATTAAGGTGAATTAAGTCTTTGAATTGCTGGATAAGTCTTTGAAGATGTATTTTTTAAATTTTGTTGGTCCACTGGGAAGCTGAGACATGGGAATCACTTGAACCAGGGAGGCGGAGGTTGCGGTGAGCAGAAATCATGCCACTGCACTCCACTCCAAGGGACAGAGCAAGACTCTGTCTCAAAAAATATATATTTATATTAAATATGTATAAATATATGTACATTAAGTCTGGAATATAGATATATATGGACATATAGGTATATGTCCAGATTTTATATATATATATATATATATATAGCTCCAGATTTAATGACACCTTCTCATCATCAAGCTCTTACATTTATTCCCTGATCCTATGACCTATTTAATTTCCACTAATTCCAAAATCTTTTCTTATAGGTAATATAAGAAAAATGATGTTAACTCCCAAGGTTGAAACAAATACAACGCATCTCTCCAGTGTCCTGTTCTGCAGTAAGTGCCAACAAAATGATGATTCTTTCTAGATCATAACTTGCTCCCTGACAAAATCACAATAATATCCTATGGAATTTTATACATATATCTCTTACAATGTGTAATGCTTTTATAATTTGTAAACATATCTATTAAACAAAAGAATATTAGTTGTTTAATAATTTTCATGTCATTTCTCTGTGTAGTCCTAGTATCTAGTACATTATAAAAGGATTGAGCATATTTGGGGCCAAAAAATAGATCTTAATAAAATTATAATATTTCAAATCCTACAAAATATATTCCCTTACTACAATATAATTAATTTAGAAATTATTAACAGAAACATATCTAGAAAATATTCCAGTATTTGAAAGTGAAGTAACACTTTAAAGTAGCCCATTATCAAATTAAAAAAAAAAATCAAAGGAGAGTTGGAAAGTATTTTAAACTGAAAGGTAATAAAAACATGTCAAAACTTGTGGTCTATAATATCTACCTGGATTAAAATGGTCACATTAAATCAATAAATTGTGCTGCTATTTACTTAACTCATATAAATAAAATTTAAAATTTAAAATTCATCTGGATTTCTGGAATTCTCTGATCTACCAGGAAAATGCTACGGAATTTTCCTCCTCAGGCACATCCTTCTGTGGGCAGCCCAAGCAGCCAGCGTGTGCACTTGGGCACCAGTGATCAGAGAATTCCAGAATCCCAGCTATCCAGAGACTAGACTGGAGTGGGATGAGAACAGAGAGCAAACCCCACAAAAGTGTTTCCTCTTGCCTTCGTCTGAGAGCAGTACTCCATATTGGAGCAGCCCTGAAAGGCTATGGTAAAAAATTAGACTGTAGAGCGAGAGAGAAATGAAGGTGACAGACCCAGAAAAGCAGTATTAGAATCCCTTAAAGGACACAGAATTGAAACCTAGTGATGTTGCAGTTCTTAGAAAGCCAAGCTAATATTTCTGCACTTCGTTTCCATGTAGTTCTTCTCTGGTTTTACAACTTTTTTTTTTTTTGAGACGGAATCTGCCTCTGTCACCAGGCTGGAGTGCAGTGGTGCAATCAAGGCTCACTGCAACCTCCGCCTCCTGGGTTCAAGCAATTCTCCTGCCTCAGCCTCCCAAGTAGGCAGGACTACAGGTACATGCCACTATGTCCAGCTAATTTTTCTGTTTTTAGTAGAGATGGGGTTTCACCATGTTGGCTAGGATGGTCTCGACTTCTTGACCTCATGATCCACCCATCTTGGCCTCCCAAAGTGCTGGGATTACAGGTGCGAGCAACTGCACCCGGCTTCATAAATTTTTTATAGCTAATTTGAGTTGGTATCTGTTCCCTGTGATCAGATAGTCCATAACTAAGAAAAGATCATCATTAAGACTATCAGACTGCCCAAGAAAGAAATACGGAATGCAAAATGGGCTAAAAAAAGACCCTGTTATTTCACAAATTTGAACTGATCTATTGCATAGCGGACATGTGGACATGGTCCAGAGAAGGCATCAAAGACCCAGAACCGAGTTTTACTAACTTTACCAGCCTTCCTTAAATTGTTTCCATTCTTCTTTTGTTTATTCTAAGTATTATAACAGAATCTCTAGGAATCAAGACCTTCACCTTTCTGGAATAAGCTGAATGTACACAGTCACTGCCCATTTTCTCAATTGCAGCATTTAATAGTCCTACTGTATTTCTAGGCATTTTCAGAGAATCAGTTATCTGACTTTGCTAAGTAATGTTCACAGAACAAACTTGCACATAAATTCACTGTGACAAGGGTCTGTGCTGATGAAAGTATAAAAAAGGAGAATGTTGAGAAACAGACGAAGAAACAAAAACAAAATTGCAGTTTCTCAATTCCACTAAGATTTCGTTCTCAAGAATTCAAAAGACAATAAAAAGTGAGAAACAGAACTACTGCGGCAAAGAGAAGCTGCCTTGGGTGTTGAGAGGAAAAACAGAACAGAAAGAAACACAAAGGATATCATCACATTGCTTGGGTAGGTAAGTTTTCACATTTCCAAAAAAGAGACATAAAGAATTCTGCAGGAGTTAGTGAGTGATTTTAGAAGTCCGTCAGGCATAATGGGCCAAATCTCCATAAAAATCAACAGAAAATGTAGACTGTCATTTGAGTTTTTGCATTGAGGGAGTAAACTGTACAAATAGAATGTGACAAAAAGGAAACCGTAAAAATGGAATGTCTGTCCTGAGACCAAATAAGCTACTGACAGATGAAGAAATTCACTTCCACCAAATCATGAGGGACCTCACAGAACAGAGGTAAAAAGGCCAGCTACTTTGGCATTTGTGCATCAGAAAAACAACAATAACGAGAACGCGCAGTTGTAATAACATGCCTATCACAGAATCTTCGTGCCTAAACAGAAAGTGTACACAGACAAAAAAATAAATAAATGTAAGGCAATCCAGGTCTGAGAGAGGGGCATACGTATGAAATTAAGGGATTCTGTATGCATCAGGAGTAGCATGAACTCAACGTCCATAGAATGGAAAATAGTTCAGAAAATGCCTTAGCTATCATCTCATCCAATCTTCTTATTTTACACCTGAGCAAACTAAGAAACAGGGAGAATAAATGTTATCTGACATAATGGATTACTCACTCTCGGCCAAGGCAATATAAAATAATAAGGCAATGTCCACAATTAGCCCGAAGCTAATTTTTAATGTTCAGTGTACAGCAACAAAAATAAGAAAATAAAAAAGTGAAGTGTATAGATATTGTCTCTTTCAAAATTAGTTTATTAAAATTTTTGCCCCTTCAAGGGAATAATATATTAATTTTATAACTTACAAAATTACTTATTAAGCATCTGTTTTACTTAGCACAGGGAAAATGTGGAATTTAAAAAGTGAAAGACATGTCTAATATTTTTTAATTCTTACAGTTTGTTTTGGTTCATAACAAACATCAACTTTAAGGCTGACACTGAATATTTATAATACAAACAGTCTAGATCTAGTTCATCTTATTTTTATTTTTATGATTGAGTTTTATGATTCTCACCTGTCGTAAACATTTTGGTTGAAATCTTAACTCCCAGTGTGGGAGATAGGGTCCTTGACAGGTGATTAGGTCATGAGGGCAGAGCCCTCATGAATGGAGTCAGTGCCCTTATAAAAGAGACCCCGGAGAGCTGCTTCCTCTCTTCTACAGCAACAACATAGTGAGAAAAGTCATCTGTCAACCAAGAAGCAGGCCCTCACCAGACAGCAAATCTGTTGCTTTCTTGATTTTGGATTTCCAAGCTTCCAAAACTGTGAGAAAATAAAATTATTTTATTTATCAGCCATTCCGTCTCTGGTATTCTATTTTAGCCTCCCAAACAGATTAAGACTCTACCCATCAATATAGATAAAACAAGAGGACAATGACCCAAGCTGTATTAGCTATGCTGAGAATTGCCCCCAATACACAAGGTATACACACTGATTTTCCTCATTTATGATCTTTCAACTAGAAGACACAGTTGTAGAGGTTCTTGAAACCCTCTATGGCCTGTAGAGGAATTCTCCTTTGGGAACAGTGAGGGTGAGTATATGGCTCTGGGATGCCAAGGTGAAGGATCCTTTGTTTTACAAAGACTTCTGATCTCACCTCTCCATGTACCCAATGCCTCCCTGACAGCTACTGGTTTGTAAGCACACCACATTTATCCAACCTTCTCCACTCCATTTACACATGAACTTCTCTCTGCTAGATTCACTCCTCGACCCTGCCCCTGCCATCTGACCTTCAGTTAGAAGCTTGGTTCTGTCTAATCCTCCACCATTCCTGGGGTTCTGTGTTATCTATATTTTTGGTGATCCTGGCTCACTGTGGATTTTGCCCCATTTCAATTATATGTGACTTACTTTTTGCACAATCACCGCTATGGCCAAGAATACATCTTAGTCTCATCATCACATGTCAGTAAGTATCTTACAGAGTTTCTGGCATACTCACTCACTTCTCAATATTAGTCATGTCCCAACCAATAACATGATCTCCTCATTGGTCCTGAATAGCTACTGACAATGATACGGTGAAAGTCTTTGTCCATGCTGAATTCTGCCCTGATTTCAACTAGGACTTTCATTGCATGGACAGATTGCATGGCAGGTGTCAGACAAGGTTAGATAGACTTATCAAGAATCAAGTAGCTGAACCCCTCCACTCTAAGAGACATCAATCAAGTGGGCACCAATATTAACCCCTCTGCAATGTTATTTTGCAATTGTTCCTTTCAACACTATTGAAAATATTCCATCCACAGAGGATTCCATTTTTTATGACCACAGGTTCTTAGGCTCCTCCCATGCAATCAAAATGGACACGAGGCCAAGTAAGTTTCCCAGACAAAGCTAAACTAGGGGATTCTGCTCAAATACAAGGGAGACAGCACTGGGAAGATATTTCTCTAACTAACCCCCTAGGGACAGGTCTTTGTGGTGTTTTGAGGAAGGGTGACATGAATCTGCATGATATATGTAAGCATCATCACACAGGCAGGGTGGAGCATGGAGCGCACAGGTGCAGTGAGAAATCATGTTAGTACATGCATCACATGACCAAAAAACTGTAAATAGGTCCCTTCTAATAAATCTCCTGGGTGGGGATTTTAGTAGCATAATGACAAATGGGATAAAGATTTGTCAGTCATTCTTCTGCTCTTGCTAACGCACTGGCCAAGAGTTAAGTCCCTTCAGTAAGATTTATGATGGATGCTGCTTATCATAGTTTCTTCAAGGTGTTATGGTCAGTAAGTGATAGAACCAAAGGAGCTGGTGGTAATCAGCATGTGTAGAAAAAATGGGCATCAAATCCTGGTGAGGGCTGAGTCTTGTTTCTACTGTGTCACATATTGTCTCTTGCACTAAAAACCTATTTTTCAGCATCACAAAAGAAATATTTGAGAATAGAATGATTTATTTATGTTGCTGAAAATTGTACAGTCAACTACTTGGAATTACATATAGATTACTTTCAGTGCTGCAGGAACTTAGAAATCTGTTTCTGAAATATGCAAATACCCCCCCCAAAGAAACTTTGGAGCTATTTTTTTCATTGTGCACAACTCTTAAGGAACCTTATTGTTGCAAGGTATAACTGTGTCTCACTGTGTCACAATATCTACAAACATTATTAAGGGAGATAATCCCTCCACTAAATTAGTGCATCTCATGCTGAAGTTGTATGTTTCCTTTTACCTGGTTCCTCCTCCACCTTCCCAGACTGCCACTGTGATATTGTGTAATATGGCTTGGCTCTGTGTCCCTACCCAAATCTCACCTTGAACCATAATCCCCATAATCCCCATGTGCCAAGAGTGGGACCAGGTGCAGGTAATTGGATGCTGAGGATGGTTTCCCGTATGCTGTTTTTATGATAATGAATGAGACTCACCAGACCTGATGGTTTTATAGGCCTCTGGCATTTTCCCCTACTTGCACACACTCTGTCCTGCCACCTGTGAAGAAGGTGTCTTGCTTCCCCTTCATTTTCTGCCATGATTGTAAATTTCCTGACAACTCCACAGAAATGTGCAACTGTGAGTCAATTACATCTCTTTCCTTTATAAATTATCCAATCTTGGATATTTCTTCATAGCAGTATGAGAACAGACTAAGACATTGTGAAATATTTATTTGTTCTTCCCCCATTTTTTCTGGTATACAACACCTAAAATCCTTGAAATCACCAATGTGCTGTGATTTTGCAGGCTAGTATTGACTGATAGCCTCAAGATAATGACTGATCACCAGAAATACTTTCAGGCCTACCTCTCAGGCTCCAGAGATACCAATGGCCAGTGGTTTAGTCAATCATGCCTAAGTAGCGAAGACGCCATTAAAATCCAAGTGGACAGGGTTTGGAGAGTTTCTGGATAGTGAACACATGGAGGATCCTGGGGAGTGACTCACCTAGGGAGGACATGTAAGTGTCACACCTTCCCCCATAACTCGCCCTAGGCATTTATCTTTATCCTTTCTAACACCCTTTATAATATACACCAGTAAATGTGTTGCCCTGAGTTCTGGATGCCATCCAGCAAATTAATCAAACCCCAAGGGGGCTGGTGTCTTCAGCTGGAGTGATCTTGGGTACTTGCGCCCTCATTCTGTGGGATCTGACACCATCTCCAAGCGATAATGTTGGAATTGAATTGGAGGATCTCCAGCTGGTGTCCACTGCTTGATCTTTTGGGGAGAAACCTCCACACACCTAGTCACAGAAATCTTCTGTGTTGATTGCAGTGGGATAGGAGCAGAGGAAAAACAGCTTGAGGGGTTTTCCCAAATAGCTACCTTGTGAACAATGCCTTCTTTATTTTAAAGCCTTCTCTGTGTCCTTTGTAACTGCTTCTGCTATGTTTCCTTTAACCAAAGAGTCTTGGACGTAGTAGGGTATTAACAGATCAAAACATTGAGATAGTAGAAAGAGAAATAATGTAAAATCAAGAATGTATATCACAGGGATAGTTGCATACACCTCAAAAAATGCCATAAAGGCTAACGTTCAGATTTTCCAGAAACATAAATAATAAAAAAGAGTTTAGTTGCTAGCAATTACTAACTAGAAGAAATGATGGGTTTAATGACTGACACAGAGTGGATTCTCTGTTGAAAGAATAATGTAACCTGAAATAACGTAACCTGGAAAGACTTTTGTAGTAATGCCACCCGCAGTAGCTCACACCTGTAACCCCAGCACTTTAAGAGGCAGGTGGACCACCTGAGGTTAGGCGTTTGAGACCAGCCGGGCCAACCAGGTAAAATCCTGTCTTTGCTAAAAATACAAAAGTTAGCCAGGAGTGTGGTGCATGCCTATACTCCAGGCTACTTAGAAGGCTGAGGCAGAAGAATCTCTTGAACCCAGAAGGCAGAGGTTGCAGTGAGCCAAGATCATACCACTGTACTCCAGCCTGGACAACAGTGTGAGACTCCATTTCAAAAAAAAAAAAGACATTTGTAGTAATTCTAAAACAATATAAATACGTTACTAAAATTAAACTTAGAAGACAATCTTGGATGAAAGTATGTGAGGTGTCTGGACATATAAAAGAAAGCCAGAGCTATGTAGTTAAAATAATGTGGAAATCAGCGTCAGGGACCCCAATTCTAGACTTTAGTCTGATGCTTGAAGACCTGTGAGCCAGTTGGCAGCTCAGTCAATGGTTATTCGATCTGTTGTAATTGAATGATGTCACATATTATACTTCTCAATACCGTAGAAAAAATAAAATTTTCAACTTAGAGAGGAGAATATTGTGAGAAATGTAAAGTAAGCTATAATTCAATATCTTAATTATTACTTCAGCAAATTAATGCCAAATTGTAATTATTTCAGAATCAGATTATAACAATACAGGACTGTTGTGATATGTCCTTGTCAACGCTTTCACAGGAACTCTGCTTTTAGATTCCAACTCAGTCAACCCTCTCAAGGGAAACTCTGCTTTCTGAGTTATTCCACAGAGAGGCAGAGTTTTCTTTTTATCATGGGCATATATTACAGTGAAGATGCAGTCTGGAAAATTGTATTCTGGGAGCAGAAGACTGAAAATATGTGTGGACAAGAGAAGGTGAAACGTGCAGCCTCCGCTCGCATATTACAGAAGCCCACGAACTGAAAATCAGGAGACTCCAAAATCTCATCCTAGGCCCACAGGAAAGAACATTACTTCCCACACACAATATCCACCAGAATTTTACACAGGACTGATGTGCTTTCTATACACAAATAAAAACAATCCAGTACTTCAGGCTGTATTTTTTCCATCAATGCAAGCATTTACTCATGCTCATGGGCTTTCTTTGCTCAAGAAAGCTATGGTAGGTATCAATATTAATTTTCTGTTTTTTTACTTTTTGTTTTGCTTTAAAAAAGTTAGACTGGGATGTTCATGATACAATTAAAATATAAGTACTAATTGTTTTATAAATTCTCTCAACATAGGTAAAAATCGAGCACATTAAAAGTTCATTTTATGAAAAACAACAGTGTCTTTTATTTTGGCATAGTGAATTGAATATATGAGTTTATCTTCTGAAACTGACTACGATAAGAGTAATGGGGGAAAGGGAAATAAACTTCAAAAGACAAAAAGAATGGAAAAGGAATGGCAGCAGATATGTTGTCAAGGGCATTTTTATAGATGGAAAGGAGAGGGAAATATTGCAACTCACTAGGCAGACCAGACAGAGTTGAATGCTAAGACAGCAGTCAGGAGAAAAAGGGGAAAAAGTAGAACGTTTCGTGACACAGAACTGTGGTATGGCTCAAGTATTGGAAAACTCAGTTACTTTTGAAGGCAGGGATCAGCCTATCACTGATGGGCATTTGGGTTGGTTCTAAGTCTTTGCTATTGTGAACAGTGTAAACGGCAGTTACTGAAAAATAGGGAGGTAAAGTCGGCGTGGTGACTCACGCCAGTAATCCCAGCACTTTGAGAGGCTGTGGGTGGATCATCGAGGTAAAGAGTTCAAGACCAGCCTGACTAACATGGTGAAACCCCATCTCTTGTAAAAATACAAAAATTAGGTGGGCGTGGTGGCAGACACCTATAATCCCAGCTATTAGGGAGGCTGAGGCAAGAGAATGGCTTGAACCCAGGAAGTGGAGGTTGCAGCGAGCCAGGATCACACCATTGCACTCCAGCCTGAGTAACAGAGTGAGACTTCATCTCAAAATAAATAAATAAATAAAAGAGGTAAATATCAGAAGAAGCAGATAACGATTTGCAAGTGGCTGCCTTGGGACAGCCAAAATAGTGACACAAGAGAATGCTGTCATTAATTATTAGCTGTATAGAACTAGTTGATTTTTTAAAAATTTCATATAGGGTAACTACTCATACAGCATAAATTCATGTTCAATATCTATATGCATATGACAAAGTACATACTAATTTTATTTTATATTTACTTTTATTTATTTATTTTTATTATTATTTTTTTTTTTTTGAGACGGAGTTTCGCTCTTGTTACCCAGGCTGGAGTACAATGGCGCGATCTCGGCTAACCGCAACCTCCGCCTCCTGGGTTCAGGCAATTCTCCTGACTCAGCCTCCTGAGTAGCTGGGATTATAAGCACGCGCCACCATGCCCAGCTAATTTTTTGTGTTTTTAGCAGAGACGGGGTTTCACCATGTTGACCAGGATGGTCTCGATCTCTTAACCTCGTGATCCACCCGCCCCGGCCTCCCAAAGTGCTGGGATTACAGGCTTGAGCCACTGCATCTGGCCTACTTTTTTAAAATTTTTTAATTGTTATGGGGTCTTGCTCTTCTGTTACCCAGGTTGGAACGTGGGGCACGATCATAGCTCACTGAAGCCTCAGACTCCTGGGATCAAGACATTCTCCTGCCCCAGCCTTCTGAGTAGTTGGGACTACAGGTGCACACCACCACGCCCAGCTAATTTTTCTTTTTTGAAGAGTTAGGGGTCTCACTATGTTGCCCAGGCTGGTCTTGAATTCCTGGACTCAAGCAGTCCTTCTGATTTGGCCTTCAAAAGGCTGAGATTACAGGTATGAGCCACCATGCCCAACTATACTAGTTTTAGAAAATTCAAAAAAGGCTAAAGAAGAATATAAAAATAATCTTTAAACTAAATACCCAAAGATAATAGTTTTAGTATTCCATTATTGATATGTCCAGTGGTTATTTTTGGTTATTTTATCGTTTACAATGTTAATTTTACTCTATATGAAATTTTCTTCTATTTAATCTTACATCATATACATTTACTGATCCTATTAAAACATATTTTTATAAGCATAATTTTATTGGTAAAGTATTTTCTCATATAAATTTTATAATGCAATTACCTATTTCCCTCTTTTTGTGTATTTACAGATTTTTCCATTATAAATAATGCTATATGCACATTTATGAACATAGAGCATTTTCTATCCCTCTGATTATTAACCGTCATTTACAATCCACTATTACTCCCAGCTTTGTCAATTCATAGGAGCTTTCACACCTGAAATCAATTTAACAAAATTTTCTCCTAATAAAACAATTCAGTGGTACTGTTGGTTTCATGATAATGAGATGTTACCTATGTAAATGATTTTCGAGGTCTTAGCTTTGAGGAGTGTGCCGGCTTCCTCTGGGAAACTTTTCACTTTCTAGGACAACTTCAAGCCCTCCCCAGTGAGCTCTAAACCAAATCAGTTATTCATTTCTCTTGCCGCATTTGCCTTTTCTGTCATTGAATTCATTTCGGTCTCTCTCGAGGGGCTTGTAATGTTCCTTTCCTGCCTTCTCACTTCACATATATTTATGAAACTGTCCATTTTTCTTCACCAAACATGCATTCTTTTTGAAGATCTTCTTATGATTTATTTGATCATATGTGCTTTTGTCCTACATGGGTAATATTGATTTAGATTTCTTATCTTCTCAGCCTGTTAATTTTGAGCAACCTTCATGTTTTTCCCCAGATAACAATCTTGTTCATTTTCTTCTTCGGCTAATGTTTATTAATGGTGTCCACATTGTTTAACTCGTCGGGAGTCAATAGAAACCGTATGTTGAGTCCCCGCCTCTACGCTGGCCATCGTTCCTTCACTACAGCCCTGTAAATTGGGGGTTACTGGTGTTCCATTTTACACTAGAGGATACAATCAGCAACTGTAAGGTGAAACATTTAGACCCACTGGTTATTTTTGGCTGGGTGCAGTGGCTTATGCCTGTAATCCCAGCACTTTGGGAGGCCGAGGCAGGCAGATCATGAGGTCAAGGCAGGCAGATCATGAGGTCAAGAGATCAAGACCATGCTGGCCAAAATGGTGAAACTTCTTCTCTACTAAAATACAAAAATTAGCTGGGCATGGTGGCTTGCGCCTGTAGTCTCAGCTACTTGGAAGACTGAGGCAAAATTGCTTGAACCTGGGAGGCAGAGGTTGCAGTCAACTGAGATCATGCCAGTGCACTCCAGCCTGGAGCCTAGCGACAGAGCAAGACTCTAAAAGAAAAAATAGACCCACTAGTTATTTTAAATAAAGGGAGGGCTTCCCATCCCACCCGGGGGAAAATGGAGAGGGGAGAGTTGGTGAATGGTTAGTTTTAAATAACAAAATTGAGTCAGACTAACTTATGTAAACGCATGTCCAGTTAGAATTTCTGCATTATTTTTGTACCAAATAAAGTGAAGTAAAGTTGAAATTTTTTCTTTCCATTCTATGCTTAATGATTACATTTTCATCTGATGTTCCTATTGCCTGAGTGAAAACTTTGTAGGAGTCAATTAGCAACACTAAAAATCAAACACTGACCGCTGGGACCTGGATCCCTAAATGAATAGCTCCTGGTACAAAAGTGAACCTTGAGAAAATTTTTTAAAGGATTATATAGGTCGGGATTTCCAAATTTCTGGAATCCCCTCCCACACAGTGGGAGCTCCCTCTGGGATTTCCCCTCTGGAATTCCCTTCCACACTTTTCATGGAAGCCTTTCTCTTCTCTTTTCCTTCTCTTTTCTTTACCTAAATAAAATCACCTTTCTGCAAAAAAAAAAAAAAAAAAAAAAAAAGAATTATATAAGTCAGTCTCTAATACTGAGAAAAATTATTTAAAAAGCAAGATCAAGTTCAACATCACGATGATCATGATGTATACTGCACGTCATGACTTTTGTACATGTGATCTGCTATTTCTTACCTTAAAATTATGCTGCTATTTCTAAGAAGTGCTAAACATGTCATTATTTTCATGTTTTTCTATTGTTTGATATTAGCAAGTATGTATTTATTTTTGTTTATTTGTTTTAAAGACAAGTTCGCCCAGGCTGGAGTGCAGTGGTGATCGTAGCTCATTGCAGCTTTTGACTCCGGGGCTCAGGGAGTCCTCCGGTCTCAGCCTCCTGAGTAACTGTAGGCATTGCCATCACACCTGTCTTCAGCAAGTGTTTAAAGCCTTGAGTGATTAGTCTTCACGATGTGCTCATCTAACAAAAAGGCTCTGATACTGATGGGAAATTCCTTCACACTCTTCCCATTTTTTACTGATAGGAAGTAGTATGGTCTGAACCAGCCGGGGTAGTTCACAATAGGATGAATCAGGGATCAACACCGCCAACAACGCTTCGCTCTTATTCGTTTTTTTCATATTGCTCTTCATCTTGGTCTTCAGCTTGACTTACTTTGATTTGAAAATCTTTCTTCAAATGATTGTAACATTAAATCCTTCTGTTTCTTTGCCTATATTCCATAAGCAAGAGATCTTTCTGACTTACACTATACATACCCCAGCCACAATTTCTCCCGTTTTTTTGGATTTTTGCTGGAATATGTATTTTTGCATTTATATTCTGATTTTTTCCTCTTTTGTATCTTCTCAATATCTGCTGCATTTTACATTGCCCCATATTTTGAAGCTGTTTTTTCTGAATCTCCTTATTCTTATACTCTCTGCATCTCTCCCTCTCTTATCCCAACTCTCCTTCCCAGGACATATATATATATGGTTTTTTTTTTCTTTTTCTTCTTCTTCTTCTTCTTCTTCTTCTTCTTCTTCTTCTTCTTCTTCTTCTTCTTCTTCCTCTTCTTCTTCCTCTTCTTCTTCTTCTTCTTCCTTGTCTCAGTACTTATGTTTACCACAGCCATGCTCCCTTCTCTAGAGATACTAATGATATCAATAATAACCCCTCCCCAGTTTCTCCCACCTAGAGGTAGATCAGCTCTCTTTTATTTTGTTTCTGTTTTTGTTTTGAGACAGAGCCCCACCCTGTAACCAGGCTGGAGTGCAGTGATGCAATCTTGGCTCACTGCAACCTCTGCCTCCTGGTTCAAGCGATTCTCCCTGTAGCCTCCCTAGTAGCCGGGACTACAGGAATACGCCACCATGCCTAGCTAATTTTTGTATGTTAATAGAGCTGGGGATTCACCATGTTGGCCAAGATGGTCTCCATCTCCTGACCTCGAGATCCACCAGCCTCGGCCTCCTAAAGTGCTGAGATTACAGGTGTGAGCCATTGCACCTGGCTGGCTAATCAGAGATCTCTTTAAAAAGGGACTTTTCAATTTGATACACTGAACACATTTGTATATATCACTAAGGTTCCCTAGCTCAATTACTTGGCATTTATATTAACACCAAAATGACAATTGTTCTCTGCCCATCTCTGCCATTTTTGCCACATCTCCCAGTCCCAGTGTTAGTTCTGGTCCTCTAAGAAGACCTCAAGAGAAAATTAACACCTCCAAAGGTTGAAAGGAAAGAAGCAGAAGTAGGCAGGTGAGCCTTTAGACTGTGATGCTAATCTGACATCTGGGAAAGCAGACGGGGAGGGAAGAGGATTTGGCAAGAAGAGCCTCAGACCGCAGCCGAGTTTTAGAAAACTTCTGGTCAGATCAATGGGGAATCCCCAAGCTAAATGTCCTCCATTAGAGGAGCCGTGCACCACAGGAATGGGCTGGTCCCCTCACTGGGCTCCCACAATGGCTAAGAAGATTGTAGGAGGGCTGTGTTTTGGCTCACACTCTGGGGTGGACCTTGAGGGGCAAGAGTCAACTCTATTCCCTGCAGCAGGCTTCCTAACTGGGATATCCTCATGGCAACATTTCCAAGGTCACGGCAGCCCCTTAGTATTTCCCGATGGAGTCATCAGGTATGGTAAAACTTCCTGGCCTTTTTGGCGTTAGTCTGTGCTTTTATCTTTGCCTTCCTTGGGTCATCACCACTGTTATCTGGGCTCCTGCCTCTCACAATGACTCTGACGGTTCTGGAAGCACCCACCATGATAGAGCAATCGCTGTTACACTGCCCTAGGATAGTGAGGGGGCAGATTCTAAAGAAGTGTTTTGTAGCCCTTTACCATAAGATCCCAGGCATGGCTCTGACCCTTCTCTTAGTTCTACTAGCACAGAAGAAAACCATTTGTAACTTCATTTTTTTTTCTTTTTTTTTAAGACGGAGTTTCGCTCTTGCTTCCCAGGCTGGAGTTTAGTGGTGTGATCTCAGTTCACTGTAACATCTGACTCTGGTTGAAGCAATTTTCCTGCCTCAGCCTCCTGCATAGCTGGAACTACAGGCACATGCCACCACGTCTGGTTAATTTTTTAATATTTTTTGGTAGAAACGGGATTTCACCATATTCACCGGGCTGGTCTCAAACTCCTGACCTCAGGTGATCCGCCTGCCTTGGCCTCCCAAAGTTCTGGGATTATAGGCATGAGTCACCATGCCCAGCAGAAGGTTGATTGTAGACACCTAAGTGGAACTGACAAGTCAGTATGCTGTTAAGTGGATTGGTATAAACTGGGGATGTAATTGGGACGTAAATAGCATATGGTGGGTATTTATATCCATGAGGCTGGTGGAGATCACGTGAACAGTCTGTGTAGTTTAAGCAAAGGAATTAGAGAACAAAGCTTATGAGACTCCATATTTTATGGGTTAGAAGGTGAGGAAGATCCAGCAAAGCTGTTGACAAGGAATGGCTTAAGATGGAAGAGGGGAACTAAGCACTGCCAACATGATAGCCATTCCTTCCCTTCCTTCCTTCCCTCCTTCCTTCCTTTAATTTCCTCTTCCTCCTTATTCTCAGCTCACTTATTTTCCTCCCTCCAGTTTTAGCTTTTGTTCTCTCTAATTTTACACGTCTTTTTCTTTTCTTCTTTGAGGAGTTCTTTTTATTTGAGAAATATTTTAAGATAATAACTGGTGTGTTTCAAGGATGGATTACTGCAACAGACAGTCATAGCCAGTGAGTAACACACAATTTCTTTTTTTAGAAAAAAAAGATGGAGTTTTGCTCTGTTGTCCATGCTGGAGAGCAATGGTGCCATCCCAGCTCACCACAACCTCCACCTCCCAGGTTCAAGCAATTCTCCTGCTTCAGCCTCCTGAGTAGCTGGGATTACAGGCATGCACCACCAAGCCCAGCTAATTTTTGTATTTTTAGTAGAGATGGGGTTTCACCATATTGGCCAGGCTGGTCTCAAACACCTAACCTTGTGATCCACCCATCTTAGCCTCCCAAAGTGCTGGGATTGCAGGCGTGAGCCACCGTGCCAGGCCCAGGTTGTAACTTTTAATGAGACATTTTCTAGGCTTATGTTAATGTATGCAAGAGATTACCAGCATCGTAACTTAAAACTAACAGTGCATCTGGCTACTCTTCGACCTCACAGGTTCTATCCAGTTCTCCTTGATATTGAACTTCTGTATTTGTATATTTAAACCCTACCTTCCCCTTTTGCTCTCCATCCTGCCTCTGTGTGAAAGGGTGTGGCTTAACCCAACCAGTGTCAGTACCTGAAAAGAGAGTTAAATCTTAGAATTAGGTCTCAACAACTGGAACCAAAGAGTCTCCCACTTCAGGCCCTGGATTTGCCTCAAGATGGGATCATAGACCGTGGGAATTTTCTGTGCATTCAGAGAAATCTGGATATGTACACACACTCTCGTCTGGCAGCTCCCAAAGCACAGTAATATTCCAACATTAAAGCATCCCATTGAGTCTGCTTTACCGACCTTGCCCTTCATGTGCCAGTCATTCCTGGCCTGAGACAAGGTGAACTTTAACCACTTAAATATTTCCACAGCTTTCTAGAACATCACTTCTAGAACATCATAACTCCTGTCAGTGAATTTTCAAGCAAGAACAAACACAGCAAGCAACTCCTTAAAGTAAAATCTCAATCCACATGAGCAAAAGAAAGCTTCGTCATAAGCAGAAAAGCCTGTAAAGACAGTTTGGTCTCAACAATGCACAACTTGGCAGAATCCTAGATGTCCCATTTCCTTCCTCAGTCTAAAACCCCTTCATTAATTGCTACTGCAAAACTTCCCCAAAGAACAATAAGAGCCTCGCTTTGCTTTGATAAAAGATCCTTTTAAATGGTGACTAAAAGCAGTGAACAGAAAGTTCAATGGAGGTAGTTATTGCCTCAGAGATTAAAAAGCCTCATAGCTTTAAAATGTCATCTTTTCCAGATATTGCCAGTTCTATAGAAAGCTACAAAAATGTCTAAAATTTCAGCCAGGGAACTCTTAGCAGATCTAATCGTTAAATCCGATATCTTTACAGCATAAATGTCTGATTCTTTTTCATCTGTAAATCTGTGCAGTATAATCTGTTAATGTGAACCACCTGCTGAATCTCCTCGGTGACTCACCTTTACTGTGTCACTCCCTAAATCTCCCAGGAATGTGGAAAGTACTCTTTGTACAGAAGTTTCAAGCCAATTACAATTCAAATCCAATTTTTCCATTTCTAAATAAATTGTTTACACTTAATACAGTAAATCCTACAAAATTCTCTTTCTTATCTAGCCAAATATGTTTCCCGCTGACCTTAATTCTACTCTCTGGAAACAGACAAAAAGCTTGATTTTCCAAAGACCAGATAATATTGATCTTTTTTTTTCCCCCAGGCTGGAGTGCAGTGGTGCAATCTTGGCTCACTGCAACTTCCGCCTCCCTGGTTCAAGCAATTCAGCAATTCCCCTGCCTCAGCCTCCCAAGTAGCTGGGATTACAGGTGCATGCCACCCAGACCCAGCTAATTTTTTTTGTATTTTTAGTAGAGACTGGATTTCACCATATTGGCCAGGCTGGTCTCGATCTCCTGACCTCAGGTGACCTGCCCACCTTGGCCTCCCAAAGTGCTGGGATTAGAGACGTGAACCACCAAAGTCTTTTCCTTTAGTCATTTTGCTTATTATGTGGTGTGAAACTTCTTTTTAACAGCCAGGTATTGGTTAGCAAAGAATTAGATGTTTTTCACTATTTACTATGTATAAAAGGTTGGGAACACCTTAAGTCTGATTTTTACATCTTTAATACATAAATATGGAGATAGTAGTACCTACTTCATAAGGCAGTTATAAAATTTAATTGTATTATTCATTAAATTTTATTGCACACTACTTGGCACATAATATTAGCTATTGTTATTATCCTGAGCCCTTTTCTCTGGGTAATCATTAGGTTGTATCTTTCTTAAAACAGGGTATTCATATTTGAACAAATTATTCAATAGGTGATCTGGCAGCACTAGTCTCTAATTAACATAACTGAAAAGCACATTCTTTGTCAATAATTGAATATCGTGTTTTCATTCAGCAAAACATTTCCTTCCAAGAGTGTGTTGTAATACCCCCTCTTTTAATCGGTCACCTTAGTCTCTATGAGTGATTAGCAAGTCAGTGTGGAAGGCAGGAAGTACAACAATGAGATGATGAAGACATAATGTCCGACTGTTGGATGCTTCCCAAGTAGGAAGTTATATGACATAAAAACAAACAGTTGTAAATACTATGCATAAAACACATATAATAAGAGTTATGAGAGAAATATGTAAAAGGCATTACCAAAACACAGAGATAATAACCAAGTAGTTTTTTCTGGGAATACGCCAGGGAGAATTGTATTGAAGAGGTAATTCATAGGAGTTCTAATACAACCATTCATTCATCCATCTTTCCATCATCCATTTGCTTTTTCAATACCTCTTTGTTCAATGGTTGCTTTCTTCTAGGCACTCAAATCACCCTGGTTAATTGCTTCAGGCAATACAATGATAATACATACCCCTTGCACCCAAAGAGCAAACTGTCTATTAGAAGAGTCAGATAAACAACCATTTTAGTATTCTATGGTTAGTGCCACAAAGTACAAGATGTTAAGAGAACACATTGACTTGGTTCTAAAATCTGAGTACGCTTGCTAGAATTTGCAGATAAAAATACAGAATGCCCATTTAAGTTTGAATTTTAGGTAAAAAATAATTTTTTAGTATAACTATCTTGTATAATATTTGGGACATAGTCATACTAAAAAGTTATTAAATTGAAATGGGTGCTCTGTATTTTATTTGGCAACCCTAAATCTGAAGAATGAATTTAATAAAAGTTCTCCCATGCCCAAGATAAATGAGGTAAAATAGGGACCAAATGAAGTAGTGGAAATAGCATCTAAAAGATCCGGAGTGACTCAATAAACTATGAGGCAAGCTGAAGAAAAATCCACCCAGATTTGAACTCTATTCCCTAAAGCAACTAACAGCTATTATATCGAAGGGATTTCAGCAGGAGACTGACATGATCAATTTGCATTTTTCAAGGATTGCTCTGGTTGCATTGTGGAGAGCAATTCAAGAGAAGAAATCTGAAGGCAGAGAGGAGGAGTCAGTCTAGATAAGAAGAAATGCAGAGCAGGGCACTCTTATCAGAGAGGAGTTTGTACAGAGGCTCAAAGACAAAGATGTGAAAGTCATAGTGCATTCAGAGAACAGTCTGGATTGCAAGGTACAGGGTAGGAGAAAATCAAACTGGAAAGTGAGGCTGAGGCCAATTTTCTGGGGAGCTTATGTGGTAATGACTTTAGACTTAATCCCTGGAAAGCAGTTAAAAGATTTTGAAGGGGTTATCCTTATTATCCAATTTCTCACTTTCAGAAAATGGGCAGGTTAGCCTGACTTCCCAAAATTTCAAGTGCAAAATGTCAGTGATGATTTTGTGATGGGATGGAAACCAGATCGAGTTACAGAAAAAATAATTAATGCATCTTCATTCTAATCAAATGATTTAAGATAAAATATAGGTGTTAAAACTATCTTATTCTGTAGAAATTTAAGGATTAAAGCATCAAGATTACTATTCTGAAGCCAAATAAAACCCGGGACAGGCTTCTAAGAACAGGATGATGCTATAAAGCTCGTAAACATTTTTCCTTAAACGCCACATGCCTCAGTCTGTCGTCATCATCATCATCATCATCATCACCACAACTAACATATATATAATGTTTTACTGTGCTTCATCCAGGAATAGTCACAGAAACATTATAAGGGAAATAGTATTGTTTCATCCTCATTTTACAAAGAGAAATCAGAGGCATACGGAAGTTTGTGACACCTTGGTCACCTAGGTAGTCAGTGACAGCATGACTCAAAAGATTGGAGATGTAATTCCACATTAAATTCTCAGCTGTGAAAGTCATTGTCTTAAATCAGCTAAACCCTTAAATAATAAATAGAACCAATCCCACCTCCAACAAATAGGACTTTAAAAGAACTATAAAATGCTCACTAAAGAGAAGGAAAGAAGATAAGGAAAATAAGTTCCTCATTGCCTATTAGCATTATCAATTTGGATGGGTTGTTAAAAAATTTTAGACCCTCCCTAACCAGGCTGCAATTCAATCAAGATTTTGATGGAAGCAAGACCTTCCTCATCTATCATGTGTTTCATGTATTATCTGCAAATCTTGTCAACGTTTCAGAAGAAAGAAACACAACATCTAGTTCTGTGAATTTATCAGTTCCCTATGAGGATATCTGCATTTGAGAGGCGGATCTGTAACGAGATTTTCAGAAGCAAGGTAGGGATCGGAAGTCCAGCTCGCAAAGTCTCACTTCCTCTACTTTTTCAACAGAATAACCAATAAGCTAATCTCTCTAATTAAACTGGTAGATCAAATTCAAATACATCTTTATAAATGACTTTAGGAGCTGTCATGAAAGAAAGAAATATGCTGGCTAAGTTTTAGGCATATTTTGTTTTTCTCCAGTTAGAGGTATAGACAGGTAAAACATGTGCTAAACTCGACTTTGAATTCAAAGTTTCAGAGTGTTGTGGGGATAAAAGAGAATGCCCCAATTCCTCTCAAACCGAGGAGTCTAATATGCTGGTTTCCACTTTAAAGCAGGAACAAAAAAAGAGCTTCACTCTTAATAAATTAGAAATAAAAGAGCTCTATGTAGCGATTGTAAAAAAGAATACAAATCTTTCTCAAATCTTTATCCCTGTATATGAAGACTGGGAGGCGATAGGATGAAAAATTTTCCCGGAATATTGATAACCAGAACATATCATCTGAGTTGTCAGGCCTAATTCACAGTGCTGGTTAAAAAGGAAAATGTGAAGTCAAGAATTTAGTTTAAAATTTAAAGTGGTAAGACTCACAGGTGGTTGATAAAAGCAAAAGAAAATCTTTTCTGGAATGGCCTATCATTTTCATAAGCCAAAAAGAATTTACAAATATAAAGCCCTTTTAAAGAGTAATTAATAATCAAAAATTATAAAACATATAAGAAAAACCAATATATAAGAATAAGCAGAAACAGATAACAGAAAGAGACCCGTAAAACCTTCAGAAATTGAATTTGCAGGAGAAGCATGTACTTCTGAAGCTTATTTCTAATATTTCCCAAAAAAATAAAAGAGGCTTAAAACATAAGTAGAAACAACCAATTTTGCTAATAAGCCATATGTCCAGAAATAAATATCTAGTAACTGAAATTAAAAGCTCAGTGGATGGATTTAGAAATAGCTAAAGAGAAAATTAATAGACTTGTAATGATCACAGACCACAGGCACAGGCTCAAATTTAATGGTAAGGTTATAGAACACTTTCAACCACCTTCCTCAATGTACCAACACATCCGTAGGGCACCAGTACAATTACAGTGGATTAGAGGATTGTATTAAAGGAGGTGCAAGGTAAAGATTCCAGGCAAAGACAAAAAAAATAAACACACCAGAAGAATTTAGAGCTCTGGCACTTACAAATAGAGCAAATATTAGACTTAGATTAACAACAAAATTTCACACTAAAGACCTTTTCCTCAGTCACTATTGCCCAAATATATCATGTCTAGTTTTCTACCAAAAAAAAATATTAATGGTCAGGAAAATACATAGTATGAAGAAAAAGTAAGCATCAAAATCAGACTCAGCTATGCTACAAATGTTAGAATTCTAAGACAAATAATTTAAAGTAAGAATAATTAATAATTTAACAGTTCTAATGAAAACAAGAAGACAGCCTGCATAAACAGATGGACAATGTAAGCAGAGAGATGGCTATTCGAATTTTAAAAACATCTAAACAAAAGTCTAGAAATCAAGAATGCTGTAACAGACATGCATGATGCTTTTGATATGCTCATCAGTAGGTTGAAGATGGCTAAGGAAATAATCAATAAGCTTGAAAATATGGCAATAGAAACTGAAATGAAAACAGACAAAAGGAGTGAACAAAACAAACAGAGCATCTAAGAACTGAGAGACAATTCTAAATTTGTAATGTACACATGCAAGATTTATTGCCAAGGTAAAACGAGGAAACTGAGGTGAGGATAAAAAAGTGAGAAGCCAATTTATTCCGCTCCCGGGCAAGCTTCAGTGGCCCAAGTGGGGGCCAGAGAAGTCGCACCCAGCTGTTCAGGGCATGGGGTTTTATGGGGAGTGCAGGCAATCGATTGGCTACTGGGGAAACAAAGAGAAGGCATTTCTATTGGCTGTTGAGGAGCAGGAAGTACATGGAGTTAAAGTAGGAAGTACATGAAACTAGCTGCCATTGGTAGGCAGGCAGGACCTTGGGTACGTGGGCCTGCCAGGGGGCATACAGGGCAGGCTGTTGCTGGGCAGGGAATGGTGGGGCTTCTTTAAAAAAAATTACTCTGCAGGGTTTTTTAACAGCAGGCTGGAAGTTGGATGCATAATTTAGTGCTGAGTGTGGGCTTGGGTATGGTATGCAGAGGTGGGTGCGGGGAAGCTTTGTGGGGAAGCCAGATAATGAACTCGGGTGATGATGCAGTTATCAGGTGCAGAGAGTGATGAATGTGTCCGTTTGACTCCCGGCAAGGCAACTGGCCTTACAACACATAATTGGAATACTGAAAGGGAAAAAGGAGAACTGAGCAGAAGAAATTTTGGAGAAATAATGCTGATAATTTTACAAAATTAGTGAAAAACACCACACCACCAATTCAAAAAGCTAAGAGGATGACAAGGAAGATAAATACCAAAATGTTAAAAGAAAATCTTCAGAGAGAATAAAAATCATGTAGGTCAGGAATTCAGAGAGAGAAGAAAAGAAGAATGTTAGAGGAGAAACAAATGAATCTTTTATATTCCCTATTCCTTATTGACCTGAACGATAACTACTTTGTTACTAGTAATAATGGCAATATTATTAGAGATGATAGGAAGGAATTCAGAATAGTCTGTTATAAGATATCTGCACTACTGTGAAGTCATATAGTGTTTTTTTAAGATAGAATTAAAATAATTGTAACTGTATACTGCAAACTCCAGAACAACCACTGAAAATATTAAAAACGAATTTAATTTATATAATAATAGCAGAGACAAAATGGAATTGAATATAATACTCAATTAAAACCAGTGAGGTCAGAAAAAATGAAGAGTTAAAAAAAGAAAAATGTGTAGGTGCAACAAATAGAAAATGCTTACAAATATAATAGAGATGAAACCAATAATATCAATGAACACTTTAAATAAGAATGGTCCAAATACACCAGTTGAAAGACTGAAATTATTTGAGTGAAAAAAAATCAAGCCACAGCTGAGAAACAGTCCATGTTCATGGATAAAAAGATTCCACATTGTTAAGATGTCAGTTCTTCCCAACTTCTTTTATAGATTCAGTGCAATTCCAATTAAAATTGCAGCAAATTATTTTGTGGATGTTGACAAACTGATTCTAAAGTTTATATGGAGAGGCAAAAGACCAGAATAGCCAACACAATATTGAAGGAAAAGAACAAAGTTGAAGGATTAATACTACCCAACATCAAAACACACTATAAAGACACAGTCAATACATTGTAATATTAGTGAAAATAATGGACAAATATATCAATGTAAAAGACTAAAGAGCCAGGAAATAGAACAACATAAATATAGTCAACAGACCTTTGTCAAAGGAGCAAAAAGCAATAAATAGAGAAAAAATAGTCTGTTCAACAAATGGTACTAGAACAACTCCATCTCCACATGGATAGACATGTATCTAGACACAGACTTCACAAAGTTTACAAAAATAACTCAAAATGAATCACACACCTAAATGTAAGATGCAAAAGTAAAAAATCCTTACAATTAATGTTGAAAAAAGCCTATATGACATGGAGTGTGGTGATTATCTTTTAGATTGATGTTATTACATCAATGGCATAATCCATCAAAGAAATAAGCTGAATTGTATTAAAATTAAAAATATCTGCTCTGTGAAAATACTGTCAAGAAAATAAGAGTACGAGCCACAAAATGGGAGCAAATATTTCCAAAATCATGTCTGGTCAAGGACTACTATCCAAAATATATCTTAGAAGTGGATAATAAAAAAAAACCTTGATTTAAAAATGGATAAAAATACTAACAGACACTTTATCAATGGAGATATACAGATGGCAAATAGAATATGAAGAGTTACTCCACCTAATATTACTAGGGAACTGTAAATTAAAACAGCAATGAGATACCACTACGCTACTCCACTAAAATGAGATACCACTGTTAGAATGACCAAAATACAGAACACTGACAATACCAAATGCTGGCAAAGATGTGGAGTAACAGAAATTTTCATCCATCAGCAATCCATCACATAAACAGAACCAAAGACAAAAACCACAGGATTATCTCAATAGATGCAGAGAAGACCTTCAACAAAATTCAACAGCCCTTTATGCTAAAACCTCTCAAGAAACTAGGTATTGATGGATCGTATCTCAAAATAATAAGAGCTCTTTATGATGAACCCACAGCCAAAAGCATACTTAATGGGCAAAAACTGGAAGCATTCCCTTTGAAAACTAGCACAAGACAAGGATGCCCTCTCTCACCACTCCTGTTCAACATACTATTGGATATTCTAGCCAGGGCCATCAGGCAAGAGATATAAATAAAGGGTATTTGAATAGGAAGAGAGAATATCAAATTGTCCCTGTTTTCAGATTACATGATTATATATTTAGAAAACCCTATCGTCTCAGCCCAAAAATCTCCTTAAGCTTATAAGCAATTTCAGCAAAGTTGCAGGATACAAAATTAATGTGCAAAAATCAGAAGCATTTCTGTACACCAATAATAGACAGAGAGCCAAATCATGAATGAACTCTCATTCACAATTTCTACAAAGAGACAAAAATACCTAGGAATACAACTAACAAGGGATGTGAAGGACCTCTTCAAGGAGAACTACAAACCACTGCTCAATGAAATAAGAGAGAACACAAACAGATGAAAAAACATTCCATGATCATGGATAGAAGAATCAATATCATGAAAATGGCCATAAGGCTGAAAGTAATTTATAGATTCAATGCTATCCCCATCAAGCTACCAACAACTTTCTTCACAGAATAAAACCACCTTAACCTTCATATGGGACCAAAAAAGAGCCCAAATAGCCAAGACAATCCTAAGCAAAGAAAACAAAGCTGGAGGCATCACACTACCTGACTTGGAACTGTATTTCCTGGCTACTGTAATCAAAACAGCATGGTACTGGTGTCAAAACAGAGACATAGACCAGTGGAACAGAACAAAGACTTCAGAAGGAATGCCACACAACTACAACCATCTGATGTTTGACAAACCATCTGATCTTTGACAAAAACAAGCAATAGGAAAAGAATTTCCTGTTTAACAAATGGTGTTGGGAAAACTGGCTAGCCATGTACAGAAAGCTGAAACTGGATCCCTTCTTTACACCTTATACAAAAACTGACTCTAGATGGATTAAAGATTTAAACATGAGGCTAATACCATAAAAACTCTAGGAGAAAACCTAGGCAATACCATTCAAGACATAGGTATAGGCAAGGACTTCATGACTAAAACACCATAAGCAATGGCAACAAATGCCAAAATAGACAAATGGGATCTAATTAAACTTAATAGCTTCTGCACGGCAAAAGGAAGTATCAATAGAGTGAACTGGCAACCAACAAAAAGGGAAAAAAAATTTCGCGATCTACCCATCTGACAAAGGGCTAATATCCAGAATCTACGGAGAACTTAATTAAACAAATTTACAAGAAAAAAAAAACAAACAACCCCATCAAAAAGTGGACAAATGACAGGAACAGACACTTTTCAACAGAATACATTTATGCAGCAAACAAACATGGAAAAAAGCTCATCATCATGGGTCACTAGAGAAATGCAAATCAAAACCACATTGAGATACCACCTCTCACCAGTTAGAATGGTGATTATTAAAAAAAAAAAATCAGGAGACTACAGATGCTGGAGAGGATGTGGAGAAATAGGAAGGCTTTTACACTGTTGGGGGGAATGTATATTACTTCAACCATTGTGGAAGACAGTGTGGCAATTCCTCAAGGATCTAGAAATAGAAATACCATTTGACCCAGAAATTCCATTACTGGGTATATACCCAAAGAATTATAAATCATTCTATTATAAAGACACATGCACATGTATGTTTATTGCTGTACTGTTCACAATAGCAAAGACTTGGAACCAACCTAAATGCCCAGCAATAATAGACTGGCACAAATACATCATGGAAAACTATGCAACCATAAAAAAAGGATGAGTTCATGTCCTTTGCAGGGATATGAATGAAACTGGAAACTGTCATGCTCAGCAAACTGACACAAGAACAGAAAACCAAACACAGCATGTTCTCACTCGTAAGTGGGTGTTGAACAATGAGAACACATGGACACAGGGAAGGGAACATCATATACCAGGGCCTGGGGGGTGGGGGGTGCTAGGGAAAGAATAGGGGAGGGATAGCATTAGGAGAAATACCTAATGTAGATGATGGAGTGCTAGATGCAGCAATCCACAACCATGACACGTGTCCACCTAGGTAACTAAACTGCATGATCTGCACATATACAGAACTTAAAGTATAATAAATAAATGTAAAGATAAAAACAGTGTATTTAAATGGAAAAAAATAAAAAGAGGAAGAAAGATCTATCATCCTAACACTCATCAAAGGAAAGAGTAGCTATATAAATTACAGACAAAGCTGACTTTAAAACAATAGATTTATCTGGGTAAATAGAAGCATAACATCACAATAATGGGGTCAATTCTCTAGGATGACATAACATTCCTTAACTGGTATGCCTCTGACAACAGAGCATCAAAACATGTAAGACTAACATCATTTTCACTCAGCAGTTGGAGGCACCCTTCTAAGTGGAACCAATGCACTGAAAGCAAAGCACACTCAAGATGTAAGAATGAAGCAATTTCGTTTTTTCCCTGTTTTACTTACAAATCTGCTCTGTGGAGCTTGATCTTCTACTCCCTGTCCTGTCACCTTAGACAGCCCCAGTGAGTTAGGAATTATTAATAACATGTCCATCCCAGACTATAAACCACTGCCATAAACCACTGCTCAAAAAAATAAGAGAGGACACAAATAGACGGAAAAACATTTCCAGAAATATAGGAAAGGCTGTGAAATTTAAACCTATTTCCCCTCTGGCAGTGTTACATGTTACATGTGAGAAGCCTGCAGTGGGAAAAGGACTTTGCCTGCTTTTCTCCCTGCTAGCTATGTGGTTTCTGGCATCTCTAGGATGGGACTGTGTAGACCAAAGGACAAGGAGACAGAAAAGCTCTCTTGACTGGCACTCAGTGAATACTAGGTTTTACATGCACATTTACACTTCCATTTCTGTGGCTGTGGAAGGGGTTTACCACCAACTGTGGGATTTGCCCATATAGGCCACCTTTGAGTTCACCACTCCCACTTCCACTTGGCACAGATGATGCACTCTCTGCAGGCCACTTACATCTGCCACCTCTGTCTTGGCTTTCCAGTAGTCCCTGTGTGGGCATCACCCTAGATAAAATCTCTTTAGGAAAAATAATTTCAAAGTTACTTGATCACTTGATCTCTAACATGCCCATGCTTGCCTTCACTCTCTCTGTTGCTGTCTTTCTCCAGCATCAAATTAATGAGAAATGTGTGTATCAAACTGTTATACCCAAACTACAGCTTATATTTTGCTGTTACGGGCTACTGCAGTCACATTCTTTTCTTTTTCTCCAGTCTTTGTTCCCCAAACTCTAGGGGACAAATATTCCGTTATCTAAAACTCCAACTCTCTCAAAGAGAGAGGCGGCACATTTCATGACACATTGATTCCTTCCACATAAATTGTGGAATTCCTTCCACCGTCTTTGGTTGTCTGTAGGTAGATAGTCAGCTAAGACGTGCAAAATCCATTGTTGGAGATACCCTCTGCAAATCTTCCTGGAGCAATCTACCCCTCAGAGAATTTGGTACTTATTTTCTTGAGGCTTAGCAAAAACAGAAACATAAAATTATCATGTTAATATCCCCATTTACATACTGCAATTATGATGACGTTAGTCCCCTGTTTGGAATCTTTTTAGTAACTTCCTATCGGCATTTCTAGAAAGTCTCATTTCTTAGAGTGACATACCAGACTTTTCATCACTTGACTCTCCAGTCTTGATTTTACCTTTCCTGTTCTCACACCAGAGTTCCAGAGACTCATTTTTGTTTCCAGTTCCTGAATTAATCTTTGCTCTTTTTTTTTTCTCAGATCCCAATATTGCCACTGCCACTGCCATGCTGTTTCTCCATTACACTGTGTTACATCTATGTATCCTTTAGGTTTCAGTTTATATGTATTTCCAACAGTAGGCTTGCTCTAAACCTTCTTTCGGCCTGTCCATGACTGATAATTAATTTAGTCCTCTTGCTAAGTACTCAAGCACTATTCTCCAAGTGTGGTAACTGTTTCTGCATATTCGTCTTCTCAGCTAGTATACACACAGCATAAAGACAGGGGTCATATGTGTTTAGCTCAAGATCATGTACTCAGAGGCTAGCACAGCGACTAAAAATATTAGTACATAGATACCCAACAAATACTTGAATTAATCAATTGAGCATTTGGTTTATGCTTGATGCCCATCATTGGGAAAAATATGAAATTGAGTAACATGAGAAAGAATAAAAAGAGCTATAGACAGGATTCTACTAGTTTTTCAATTTTGTGTTTGAGTGCATTTCAAAATTTTCAAGAGATCCATACCAGTTCCGTAACAAAATAGAGTAGTAGGATTTAAAGTAAATGCAGACCCAAAAGAGGATTTTAAACATGTTTTGGGTTTCAAGGAGGAAGTTAAAAGAAACTGAATTAGAGTATTGAAATAATTTGCAGCATGAGATCTTGAACTAAATGGCTCAAAGTGTAATCATTTTTTCATAGTATTTTCTATCCTTTAAGGGTCTTACAATTTCAGTGATAGGTAGAAACTAGCCTTTTTTCCTCCTTTAAAATGAACTGGGAATTAAATGAGGGTGCCTATTTCTAGCCTAGTTAAAGATGATAGAGGATATATGTCAACTCAAGATTTTGTAATTTAAATAGTAAATTAGCCAATAGCTCACCGTAAAATGTTGGCTTAAAGAAAATCATAGTGTTTCTCCTTTAAACAAAAGTAAAATTCTTCTTAATTGAAACACTTTCAACTACTTTTTCTCATTTATTCAATTTGTCATTCTTTAATAAAATCAAATTAGATTACTTAGGCTTTACTAAGTCCCCAAAAAACCCATATTGCTCTTTACTTTGGCTATTTGTAAGAATTTGATATGGCAGTTAATGATTGGTTTCCATCTCTGTCTAAAGAGGAAAGTCAATCCGTCATTCTTGCAGTTCTTAGGGTGGTAGTGTTTGAAGGGTAGTTGCTGCTATAACCCAATCGGAAATATACTCAAGGTCACAAGTCATCCAGACCCACAGACCACAGACGAATTCATGCTTTTTTTCTCTCTGTTCTCACCTTCCATGCTTAATCATCCATCCCATATTGTTACTTCCACTGCTTTTCAATAGCAACTGAATTTGCTTCTATCGACTGCTGAAAAGAAAGGAAGTCTACATCACTTTAGTCTCTTTAATTTTACTTTTGTAGGTTCAATTTTCTATTCTTAGCTAATGAATAGATTTTATCATAACAGCGTTTTGTTCATATTTAAATATGTGCATTTTATTTTTTTATTCTGAATAGATACATATGATTCTTAAGAGAGCCAAAGTAAGCTTATTCTTAAAACAGCGAAAACACAACTGTATATTAGAAAAAGGCAAAAGAGTAGCAAGTTATAAAGAACACGGTCAGGAAAAATGTAATCAAACCCAAATCCCAAGCTGTTCTTTATTGCCAAACATTGCAGCTGTTACTAAATAATTTAAATTTTATAAGAGAAAATGATTGCCTGATTTGATTTTTCTTTTGTCTCTGTAGTTAATAATACAAATAATTAAAAAATGCATTGAAACCACCCAAAGCAAAAGTTATTTATTTACATCTTATAATTTGTGACAGCACTACAGACCAAAAGAAAGGCAGAAACAAAGTCCTTTGGTTTGTTGGTTTAGCAACTCAAGTAATTGGTGCATTGCTTTTGGAAACATTTAAACTGTCTTTCTGTCTCTCTGCCTGTATTTAATCCCATAGGCATTTCAAGGTAAACTGAATCAGTATGGTTCAGATTTGTTGTAACTTAAGTCACTGACGTGAGAGTTTTTTCTAAAAAGTTAGTTCATGACAAATGAGCTAACGTTTGGAAACATTTTTTAGAACTTTCAAGATCTTGTCTTTATGAAGAGGCTACATTGTCTGGGGTAGATACACAGGTTGGTATCTTGCCCCAGGAAAATATAGGACATAGACACACATGAGGAATGTAGGAGGGGAGGTTTAATAAAAGAAAGAGAAAGGAAAACAACTCTCTCGCTAGTGAGAGAGAAAGGACTTCTGAGAGATACCCTGTATTTTATAGTCAGGTTTGAGGAGGCAGTGTCTGATTTACATAGGGCTCACAGATTGGTTAGATCAGGTATGACATTTACATAGTGCACAGGGAAGGCTGGAGGCTCCGCCCTAATCTTCTTATGCAAAAGAACTTTCCCCTTGGTCACCTTGTCTGCTCCTTTTTGCACCCATGGCTGACAAAGAGAAGGGAAGATGGAGCCGCCACCTTGAACATGATTGGCACAACTGCTGGTATCTATGTCTGTAGTTCGATTTTGCAGACTGCTCTTCTTTAGAAAGGAAAATGCTCTGGGGCTGCTTTTCATTAAAAGAAAAACTTAACCAAGGACGTCCATACCCTCACTATCTGCCTAAGTAATTTCCTCTTAACTCCTGTATCATTAAGAGTCAAAAAAAGTCATGTTTGTCTAGATGTCACTGGACTGAAATCCCAGTGAAATATGTCTAACCTTAGAATACTATGAGTCTGAAAAGACTTTCAACTTGAAAAAGTACATTTTCTCCCATTATTTGCCAGTGTTGCTCAATCTTCTCTCTTTCTATGGATTCGGTATTTAAGAAATGGCACTTTGACTTCAGTTTGAAGGCGTCCAAGTGCTTAGCATTCACTTTATAAGATGACACCTTTGTTTCTTAGAATCTTTGTTTAAAAAAAAAAAACAGATGACACCTAACGGGAGTAACTCATTGACTCTTTGATTAGATTTATCTTTTACAATTTGCGATTGTCCTTATATTAACAGTAATAAAAATATGTTAATTACTTGCAATTAAATACTTGCAACTGTTCTTATATTCACAGAAATAAAAGTGTGATGATACCAAAAGTAATCCATTAGTAAGACTTTACAGTATGTGTCAAGGACATTATACATGATCCTAATTTAACATTCTCCACAGTCTTTTGGATTAGATATTATTGGTTCTATTTTAAAAATAAGGAAACTAAAACTCCCAGAATTTAAGACACTTCAATTTGGGATGGCTAAAAAATGTAAGGAGTCAAATTGTGAACCAGGATCTATCTAAATCCAAAACTGGTGCCTTCACACACACACACACACACACACACACACACACACAGACACCCCAAAAGCAATTACCATAATTTATGTCTACGTTTAAATTGACTCATTTAAAATTGCTAGTTTTAAGTTTCTACATCTGAGGCAGATAAACTCTTGGCTTTTTAATCTCTAGGAAAGTAAATTCAATATTTGAGAGGTGTCAAAACGAGGCAGGCTCCGGAGGTCAAGAGGACGAGAGGTAGCAATAAGAGATAAAGAGTAAGAGAGAAGCTGAGGAAAATACACAAAAAAGCCAAAATACACTACTAAAATCCAGAATCTCTCTCTCTCCTACCTCTTATTTGCTCTTACACACACACACACACACACACACACATTTTCCCACCCACACACTTTTAACCATTGTGCTTTTTACCTTTGTTTCTCTGAAATGTCTCTTTCTCGTTGTATAAACCTAAACGTTGAAAACTTATCTCTTGTTATAATATTTAATATAATTTCTACCTGTGATTCATTTCTTGCATAATGTATTAAATATGTATTTTCTCTTATGCTCTTGTTTTGAAATCGTCGTGTTTAACCTTATTAAATTTCTTCTTTCAAAAAAAATATTTTTGAAAACTTGAAGTTGCTTTTTACTTAAGCATGTCTCTTTATGGCTCTTTCCCGCAATGCAATGGGCCATCATATCAATGTTCTCGTGAATCTTTAATGGACGTGGGCCTGTGAAGGGCAAAGCTCTGAGAAGTAGAGTTAGCAGAGCACGACAGTGCCTCCAGGCACTCAACTTTTACTTTCAAAGGCTACCACAGCCCCAGGAATCCCCAACCCTAGAGTTCCCCAGGAGGTGGAGGTTGCAGTGAGCCCAGATCGAGCCACTGCACTGCAACCTGGGTGACAGAGCAGGACTTCATCTCAAAATAATAATAATAATAATAATGGCGAACATGTTCATAAGGAAGATTTAACTTAAAAGTGTGCTGTCTGTAGCTGTTATACCATCATTAGGACAATAATTAGAGTAAATATTACTCCAATATTCAAGAACAATTATGCAATTTAAGAGTCACTCATACAGTGACTAACAAATGAAGTCCCAAAAACATATTTTGTGTTTGTCATTTCACTTTAATCTGACTCATTGACATAAATAAAAGTATCAACTAACATTCACATTATAACTATACTCAGCCATTAGTTGCAGTAATAAGTTGACTGAGCATATAATATTTTAGAAAAAATATCAACAAAACATTATGTATCAATTGACTACACTGGATTTAAAATAAGGAGTATTGCATATTTATGTATTATTGCATATATTGTACATAGCATATCATATTGTATGCTACACAAACTTTATATTAGTAAAATTCTTAAGCAACTTATGTAAATATATATGTGCATACATCTTTTATTGGGAAAGAGAGAACTGATTGCTAAATGTTTATGAACACATGCCTGGAGTTGCTGAAATAATGTACTTGTTTTAAAGATAATCAAAGTCCAGTATAAAGAATATGAATATTGTGGTAATAGAAATGTGCCAAAGGTTTTTAAGAACACAGCGGAGGAAATCTAATCTACATCGTTCCCAAACAGGCCCCAGGACAGTTTTCCTTGAGTAGCTGAGTTATGTAGGCTTTGGTCTGTGTGTTAAAATAGGAGTCTTCCTATAGTTAACAATACTACATTGTGCATTTAAACATTTAATAAAGTAGGTCTCATGTTAACTGTTCTTTCTGCAACAAAAAAGTATAAGTCTTTTTATAATGATTGCTAAAGCAATATGTTTAAGATTATTTTATAGACAACAAATCAATAACTAAAGAAGTCTTGCATGCAGGACGTGGAGAGTTTTGTGAATTTGTGCATAATGGTATTAATGTCGAAAGTTAACAGAAAAGATCGTAGTTTAAAGGAGAATTTGAACTGCGGTATTTTTCTAAACATATTCCTGCACAGAGAAGGATGTATAAAATTATACTAAAACTAGATGCTGCTAGAAGTAAGACATCCATTTGTAAGATGTACGTTGGCATAAAATATTAACTGACAAGATATCAAGACATTTCCCACCCACCAGATGTGCTGAGACTGTAGAATGTCAATCTGGACAGCAAGCTTTCATAACTGCCAGACAGAAAATGTGTTAAGACAGTGCAGAGAAGTTCTCTACCTGCTATGGGAACTGAGGGGAGGGTTGAAAAGAATGAGCATCTTCTCCATTCCTAGAAACACTCCTTGATAATAGCCCCATAAAAAGAACTTCTGTGGGGCATTTCAGGGGAACTAGAGAGAAATTTTCTTTCTTCTCTTCCTTGCACACTTCCAGGGAAGATTACTTAGAATAGGTGTTCCTAGATATCTGGAAAAACAATCAAATATGCAAATATGGGTTTACATATTTGACATATTTGCATATAGGTGTGTGCATATGTGTGCACCTAGAAATGTATGTGTGCCATGTGTAGGTAAAAGAAAGAGAAGAGAAAAAACACTGATGAAGATGTCAGATAAAAATTTGGACAGGCTCCGTGGCTCACGCCTGTAATCCCAGCACTTTGGGAGGCCAAGGTGAGCGGATCTGTTGAGTTTAAGAGTTTGAAGGGTTGGGCAACATGGCAAAATCCCATCTTTACTAAAAATACGAGGATTATCTGTTATCTGGGTGTGGTAGCACACGCCTGTAATCGCAGCTACTTGGATGGCTGAGACAGGAGAATCACTTGAACCACGAAGGCGGAGGCTGCAGAGAGCAAAGATCATGCCACTCCACTCTATTCTGGGCAGCAGAGAGGGACTCTCTCAAAAAAAAAAAAAAAAGAAAAGAAATTAGAGTCCATGCCTGCCTATTCATTATTCTTAATATTTGCTCCCAGATTCTTACATTACATAAGGTATCCGTTACTTTATTTGATTCTAGGTCTAAGTGCTATTTTTTTCAAATACATATGCTTGTCTCACATTCAGCTCCGAGTTTGTGTTATTTACGAAGAACTGCTTGAACATCAGAAAATAGCACTTTTCGTTTTTTTATTTTTTTATTTCTTTGTTTCTAGCTCCTGCATCAACACACTCCCTTCTGGATTCCACACAGAAGTTCACATAAGAAACACGTTCTGAAAATTCTTCTTCATCTTCAACACTTCACAATAACAGAGCTTCCAATCCCTTTTTATACATGGCATTTTGTACCTGAGTTCTTGAGTGAAATTGTACATTGATCTCAATATTACAATTTCCCTGAAGGTTTACCACTTTCATCTTCTTGAGGGAAGAATATATGGTTACCAAGTAAACTTGTTAATAAGGTGACTGTTGGTTTGTCTCCTGCAAAGTACCTACGGGTTATATCTTTTCATCTTATCTAGAGGCATAAAAATTTATGTTACCTTTCACAAACCAATAAAGAGAAAGAACAAGGCTGAGATTCTAAAATAACATTTTTAACCACTTCACTGAGGTATAATTCACATACAAAAACTGTACATATTTGATGTGTACAACTTAATGAGTCTGGAGATACGTAATCATTCATAAAACCCTCACCACAGTCTATGCCATAAACCATCACTTCCAAAAGTTTCCTCATACCCTCTTTATTTATTTTTTGGGATAATAACATTTAGCATAAGATCCACCATCTTAGGACATTCTTAAGTACAAAATTCTGTATTATCAATGATAGTTGTTATGGTAGATCTCTAGGACTTCTTTATTGTGTGTGATGAAAACTTTGTACCCTTTAATTAATGCCTTTCCATTTCCCTCTCCCTCTAGTCCTTGGCAACCTTCATTCTACTCTTTGCTTCTATGAGTCTGATTATTTTAAATTAACCACATACGTAATGTTTAAAAGGGGAAAAATTCATGCAAACAATATAAGTAGAGAGTTTATTAGGGTCAAGTCTGAGGACTGCAACACAGGGGCATAGATTCAAGTTGTCCTGAATATGTGCTCTGATTATGAATGGGTTTTTAAAGAAAAAAGAGAGACAATTCCTACATTCTTTTTTTCTTACCAAGGACTTACTTTAAAATAACAGAAGTTACTGACTGATTACACATTTTTCTATGTATCGCAAAGATACATTGTCATGAAGACAAGACCCATTATCATGAAGATAATGTGTGAGGCAATTTCCTTTAAACGACTGTCCCTGGGGCGTGAGTATGGGGGACACGACTGAAGTTCCACACTCACGTCTCCCTGAACTGGATACATTCTAACATACCTCACAAAATGCAGACTGCTCTGAGCCATTTTTCTTTTCTCAGTGGTATCGTGTAGTATTTATCCTTCTGTGTCTGGCTTATTTCGCTTACCACAATGTCTTCCAGGTTTATCCATGTTGTTGCAAATAGCGGAATTCTTTTTCTCATTTTAATTCAATAATATTTATTGCATTGAATGCTATTTCATTGTGGTATACATGTTGTACTGGAAATATCTGAGACAGGTCTCAATGAATTTAGGGAAAGTTTGTTTTGCCAAAGTGAAGGGCACGCCCCATGACAAAGCCTCAGGAGGTCCTGATGGCATATGCCCAAGACGGTTAGGACACAGCTTGGTTTTACACATATTAGGGAGACAATGAGACATCAATTAATACATGTAAGATGTACAATGGTCCCATCTGGAAATGCCCGGCAACTTGAAGCAGGAAGGGGCTTTCAGGTGATAGGAAGATAAGAGACAAATGGTTGTATGTATTATTTGGAGCTTCTGATTAGCCTTTTCGATGGAGGCAGTCAGGTAGGCATTTATCTCAATGAGCAGAGGGGTGACTTTGAGTTCCATCTGTCCCTTATCCACAAGGAAATCCCTTGTGAAGGAGGTATGTAGCTTTTTTTAATCTTAATAGCTATCTTTTTTAGGAATAGAATGGGAGGCAGTTTTGCCCTAAGCAGTTCTCAGCTTGACTTTTCTCTTTGGCTTAGTGATTGGGGGGTCCCAAGATTTATTTTTCTTTCAGAATATATATCACATTTTCTTTATCCGGTCCTTCATTAATGGACATTTAGGTTGCTTCCAAGTCTTTGCTATTGTGATTAACAATGCAATCAACATGGGAATGTAGATGTCTTTTTGAGAGTCTAATTTCAATTCCTCAGGACATATGCCTAGAAGAAGGGTTGCTGGATTACAGAGTAGCTCTATTTTTAATTTTTTAGTGGCTTCCATTCTGTTTCCATAGTGGCTGCATTAATTTATGTCCCCACCAACAGTGTATGATGGGTCCCTTCAAAAACAGAAACTTTCTCACATTTTAGATGAGGTCCTAGAAAATGCATAACTAATGATAATATCCAAAATTTATCTATACCCTGATTCAAAAGTAGGAAGAGGACAGCTAACGAAACCCATAAAGCTTGGGTGAAAACCCACCAATTGAAATTGTAAGTATGTTTTCTTAATGTTGGTGCTGACCATTAAAATATAGATAAGGGCAGATTTTATCAGTCAAGATAGACCAGGTCATGCTGCTGTAGTAAACTCCCTTAAACCTCAAATGACATAGAACATTGTACTTTCTTAGTTTCCTGTTACTACTCTAACAAGTTACTACAACGTTAGTGGCTTAAAACAACACAAATTTATCTTAGAGTTCTGGATATCCAAAGTATGAAATGGATTTCACTGGGTTAAAATCCTTCTGGAGGCTCAAGGGAAGAATATTTTTCTTTGACTTTTTAAGTTTCTAGACACCATCTGCATCCTTAGCCTCTTCCTACACCTTCAAAACCAGCAATCACATCAGCCTGACCCCCACTTGAATAAAAATCTCTGGGCTGGGCATGGTGGCTCACTCCTGTAATCCCAGCACTTTTGGAGGCTGAGGCGGGCGGATCACAAGGTCAAGAGATCGAGACCATCCTGGCAAACATGTTGAAACCCTGTCTCTCCTAAAAATACAAAAATTAGCTGGGCGTGGTGACTTGCACCTGTAGTTCCAGCTACTCGGGAGGCTGAGGCAGGAGAACTACTTGAACCCGGGAGGTAGAGGTTGCAATGAGCCGAGATCGCACCACTGCACTCCAGCCAGGTGCCTGGTGACAGATAGAGACTGTCTCAAAAAAAAAAAAAAAAAAAAAAAAAAAAAAGAATCTCTGATTACATTGGGCCTACCCAGATAATTCAAGAAAATAATTCCAGTTAAAGATTCTTCACTTAATCACCTTTGCAAAATCCTTTTGACCATGTTCAGCAACATATTCACAGGTTCCAGGGATTAGGACATGAATATCATTGGAAACATATTATCTTGTCTATCACAAACAGCTAAGGTTTGTTTCTTGCTCATGCCTGTGGCCCATGTCCATTGATAATCTACAGGGCTCACTGTAGTCATTGGCTAACCAAACATCAGAAGAGCTAATATTTTGAGCATTGCCATTCATTTCAACACAGTGGAAAAAGAACTCACTGAACTTTTAATCCTTTGGCCCTGACATGCTACAGGTCACTTCTGCTTACAAATCACTGGTCAGAACCAATCACATGGTGTCTCCCAATTTCACAGTTATTTCACAGTGTGACAGGATGGCAAAATCTGAAAGATTTAGTCAGGTATTCCTGTCAAATCCTTTGCCTCACCCCTAAACACTCAGATTGTTTACCCATGTAAACTACACCTCCTCTTTTCCAAGAAAATCTGTGCTTGTCATTAATGTTTAAGGAAATATTGTCAATCCTTCACCATCCAAACAGCATTTAGACACTACTCTTGATCAGATGACCACATGTGAAGAGAATTTTAGAAAATGTGCTTCTAGATTTCTCTTGTGTGATAAAGAGAAAAGCTTAAAAGAAGTGGGCCATGGTGATGAATTTAGAAAATAAGACTAAGGTGTTGCAATAAAATTACCCTTATTGGGTGTTCACTGTAAGCTAAGTGTCCTCTCATGTACTTATGATATTTAATCTCAAAATTATTCTGTAATAATTTAGTATTAATGCTCTGAGATAGAATTGAGTAGTCTGTTTAAATAATCAGTACATACTGACATCAAGAGTCAAGATTAAGTCTTCTTTTATTCCAAAGACCAAGGATGTTTTCTACTTCCCTCGACCATGTATATTTATAAGCTCACCCATGTATGTAGTGAGAAGTTCAATCACAGTAGCTGAGTTAGGATAGATTCATAATGAAGATATGGTAGCAAGATTATAATCTTTTGAGGCATAATCATCACTACCCACTGGCAAACCATACTGCCTGGTAGCAAAGCTCTAAACACAAAGGCAGAAAAACCTAGATTGTGTTCTCAGTACTGCCAATAAATCAGGAAGGCCTCTTTAAGAAAATCACTTGATCTCTTCAAGTCTCCTGTGCTGATATACACAAAAGTGAAGAATATTATTGTCAATTTATGTACCGTAGTGTGAAGATAATTTTGGGTCACATAAAAGGAAAACTATCAACTAATGTGTTTAGACATAAACTTATCCAATTTTGTATTTATTTAACCATTAGCTATTCCTTAACTATTTCTTAATCAACACAGTTTACGTTCACAAAATCCTTTAGAAATAGGGAGAGGGAGTTGGACATTGCTTGACTCAACTACCTGTTAGAATAGTTTCATTGAGAACATACCCTCTGCCAAGATTATGTTATATTCTCACAATATTAAAAACAGAAAACGCTTTGTTCCTGAGAAAAGCTTTAGGACCTACTTCACAGATGAGAAAATGATGATTTGCACAAAGACAAATTTTTGGTACGGTTTTTATATATCTTTATTAAATTATTATAGTAATGTAGTTTAACTGATTTTCAGAGAATTATATTAATTCATTTACATTAACTTATTTTCTTTCTAAATATAAACTTATAGAGAGTAATAATACATTCACAGCGATCTCCATAGTCACGATTGACACTAAAAGTTGATTTAGATTACATACTTTGAAATAAAAAATTCATTAATGGATACAGCAATATAGATTTCAATAAAAAACAAAATTAATACAATATTGAACTGAATGACGTTTGTTTCTTTTATGCTCGCTATCTGGTTGAAATATTAACCTATGTTTTGTTCACCGTATTTTTTCCTTTCCTGCATTCCAAGCATATTACTAGACCCTTATAATTTTTGTGTTTTGTGGCTTTTTGCATGCAGAAAACTAAATTTTATTTCAGTGAAATCTTAAGTTCACTGAAGACACAATGTCAGGAATCCCACAGCAAGGAGGGATATAGAAAAGAGAGATTTCATCAGACAGAAAGGGGGTTTGAGGGTTGGGAACCTGAGCACTGCCCAGAGTTTGTGACCTGGAAGGACAGCCAGAACTCTGCAAGGATGTATCATTGAGGTCTCTGGGACAGCGAAAGCTAATGCTCAGCATCTATAAGCAGCAGCTAGAACACCAGGTATTATGAATGAAAATACTGATACTTCTTAATACAATGTTATTATTTCTGTGTTTAAAAGATCTTGATATTTTAGTCATGTATATCTTGATAACAAAATCAGTGTTGTAGCTCATCAATATGTGCCAAAAAAGGCAGAATGGCGCGTGCCTGTAATCCCAGCTACTCAGGAGGTTGAGGCAGGAGAATTGCCTGAACCCAGGAGGCGGAGGTTGCGGTGAGCCGAGATCGCGCCTTTGCACTCCAGCCTGGGTAACAAGAGCGAAACTCCGTCTCAAAAAAAAAAAAAAAAAAAAAGACACAACAAAGTGCTATCTACAAGTTTAGACAGATCTGCCCCTGTACACGTTTTGGTAAGCAACTATATTCTATCTTTGTAAAACTTCTACTTTAAACACAATTATTACCATATTTCAAAGACCCTTGAACAAACTAAATATAAATATGATAGTATCAAATTGACACTGCCTGTACTGTAGGGTAGGTGTTGGAAAATGTCTACAATGTTATTAATTGTACTTCTGATGATTATTCAAAAATGAGGAATTCATGGGGAAATATTTGGAGTTAATTCATAAATGTCTACCAATACCTTTTCCCACTGTGGTGGAAACTCTATATATAAAAGTGTACTCAGCTCAAAATCATCACATCAATTCACTTTTCTGGAGGATTCCAGGTTGACAAAGACATTACATTGCATTATATAACTTTTAATAATCACAAGGAATTAAGTTTTCTTCAGTTTCATAAAGCACTGTTTTTTGGATAACATTTATTATATTAATTTTATTAGCTTATGATATTATTTTGTTATGGACTAAATGATTGTGCCCTCCTCCCCCACCCAAATCCATGTATTGAAATCTTAACCCTTAATATGATGCTTATAGGAGGTAAATAAATTTGTGTGGGTGGAGTCTCCATGAATGGGATTATTGCCCCTATAAAAGAGATTGTAGAGAGCACCCCAGCTCTCAGCCGTGTGAGGACTCAGTGCAGTCCTGGAGAAGGTCTTCACCAGAACCTGACAACATTGGTAATATGATCTCAGATGTCCAACCTCCAGAATTCTGAGCAATAAAATTCTGTTATTTATAAGACACCCAGCCCATGATACTTAGTTTTAGCAGCCAGAACTAAGGCATATATTTATAATTTATATTTTTGGTAGATTGACATTTTGTCTGATATTTCCAATATGTTTTAATTTTAACTTATTCAGTTTTATTGATTTTTCTTACACTATACAGTCTTCATACTTTAATATAATATTATCATTAGTGCCATTGTTACGGAACAAACAATTAAAATTTATAAGTATTACTAGTTTGCCTCCTTGTTGAAATTCCTCCTCTCAGCCATGCCAAACTCACTGGTGACCCAAGGAGAACAGAAAACCATGAGGACTGACTGTTAAGACCTGAGAGATTGATAAATACTCAAACAACAGATGTCTCAGAAGCAAGTAACCCCAAGGGTTTTCCTCTGGTTTTGATGGGAAGGCACAACCCAAGGGGACAGTGTCTACTAATGATGGAGGTGAAATTTTCTGTCAATCCAAAGAGATAAGAGGAGATTTTAAACACAATATAAGAGACTTACAAACTTACGAGAGATCCAGAGAGGAATATTTTGTTCCATGAAGAGGCAGTGAAGAAAGGCTTCTCAAAAGCTGTGTTGTTTACATGAACTCAAGCAGTAAGGAGACTACTTGTCAGAATACACTAGAGAGCAGGCCAGAGGTAATGCAGGCTTAAAAATAGATACAAGCATCTTGCTAATGCTTTTATAAATAGAATTGTTTTCTTAATTTCTAAAACATTAGTTCAGAACTAGAGCTTTTCAAGCCATGTTAAAATACTTTCAAGATCTTTTCTTTAAAGACAATACAGACTTAAACGTAAGTCCTGAAACTCCTTGAAGAAATCATAGGGGAAAACTATTTTACATTGGTCTTTGCAAAGATTTTTTTTGGATCTAATACCAAAAGTTGGCCATAAAAGGAAAAATAGACATATGAGAATACATAAAACAAAAAAGCATCTGCACAGCAAAGGAAAAATTTTACAGAACAAAAAATCAATTTGCAGAATGGGAGAAAATGTTTGGAAATCTTATGACTCATAAGCAGTTAATTTCTAAAAATATATGAGACCACTGCAATTTCAAACAGACAGACAATAACCCAGCTGAAAAACAACCAAAGGATTTGAGCATATATTTCACCAACAAAGACACGTAAATTGACAAGATGTCTATGAAAAGGTGCTCAATTATTAAGTATCGGAGAAAGACAAGTCAAAGCTACAAAAAGATATAGTATGTCTGTTGCAAAAAATAAAAATAAAAGATTACAAATGCCAAAGATTATGGGGAAATTGGAACCCTTGTACATTCTTGGTAGAAGCATAAAAGCAGTTTGGTAGAAGACATAGAAGTTATGAAAAACAGAACAAAATTCCTCAAAAAATTAAAAGAGGAGCTATGATATGTAATTCACCAATCCTATTTTTTGGGTATATACCCAAGGGAATTGAAGTCAGGATTGTCAAGAGATATTGGCACTCCCATGTTGATTGCAGCATCAATCACAATTGCCAAGATATTACAATAACACAAGTGCCCACTGAGAGATGAATAAAGAAAAAATGTGTGTGTATATATATATATATATATATGTGTGTATATATATATATATGTGTATATATATATATATATGTGTATATATATATATATATATATAAAATGAAAACTATCCTTAAAAAAAGGAAATTCTGCTATTTGTAACAACATGGATGAACTGGAGATACTGTGCTAAACAAGATAAACCAGTTACAGAAAGACAATTACTACATGATTTTACTTAAATGCAGTATCTAAAATAGTCAAATTAATAGAAGCAAAGACTACAGCAGTGTTGCTACAGGTTGTGGGGTGGGGGAAATGGGGAGCTGTTCAATTGGTACAAAGTTTCTGTTTTGCTAGATGAATAAGTTCTAGAGATTTTCTGCACAAAACAGTGGCTACGATTAACAATATGGTATCATGCACTCCAAAACTGGAGTCAGATTTTGAAGTAAATCATGTTAAGTTTTCCTAACACACACAAAAAAGAGAAAATAATAGAGAACACCTGGAAACTTTGGGAGGTTTGGATAAGCCTGTTACCTTGATTATATGACAGTATCATGGGTATTTCATTTGTCCCGACTCATTAATCGTGCACATTAGATATTTTTTATGTACCTTAATAAGGTCATTTTAAAAAAGAACTAAATTTAAAAAATGAAAACAACTACCTCAACAACTGATAACCAATAAAACAAGAAGATATGAAACAAAGAAGAATATGGAAAATTTTAACATGATAAATTCTTGGCATAATTCTTATATTTAGGAAACAATTACCAAATGACTGTAGAGTATATATCATTTTCAAACACAGAACATTTGCAAAGATTCATCATATATAACTGCAAAGAAACTCACAGTTCTCAAAAGTTGCAATAAGCATATTTTCTTAATATGTAATTAAATACAAAATCAGTTATAAAATGATAAATATTTTTAGTATTAGGAAATACCCTAAATGTTTGGAAATTCAAAATGTATGTATAAAAACTCATGAATTAAAGAAAGAGTTACAATCGTGTTTCAAGACATAAAATTTAAAAGGGATGGTGGCAGAAAAACCGAGAGAAAAATGCATAAATTCTGTACCAATCAGGATTCAACCAGAGAGACGAATCATTAAGTGTCATATATTAATATGAAGAGATTTATTACAAAGCATTGACCTTACAGAATTTTGGAAGCTGGTTAAGATTTCTGTAAGACATCTGATGTTGGACCGTATTATCCACAGGGCAGAGAGTTGAGAAGAAAGGTTGATGAAGAGTCAAGGAGAATTAAACAAGCTAGAACTCACAAGCAAAGCCAGAACTCAGGAGAAAATACTGAAACTCCTATCACTTATTGCTGACTCTGGCATTGGTTGTCTGAGCGTTCTGTAGAAGCCAAGCCTCTTTTCAATGAACTAAATACATACACCTGACTCCAGAGTCACAGATACTAAAAGAGAAACAGAATAAGGTGGAGCAACTGCAGGTCCCCACACTGCCTTACACCAGAGGTTGAAGTCAGCAGGTCAGTGGTCAAAAACTCGGGAGATAAGATACCAAATGAGCTGTTGCTTCATTCGTGCACTCTAATTATTGTACACAAACCTCTCATAATCCACTTTAACGGGAAACATACAAGTAATTATGGGCGATTTAGCCAAGTTGACATATTATAAAGGCATCACACGACCAAATGCATATATCGATAAAAAATAAATGTTGTAAATGAGAACACATGGACCCAGGGAGGGGAACATCACACACTGGGGTCTGTTGGGGGGTGGGGGGACAAGGGGAGGGAGAGCATTAGGACAAATACCTAATGCATGTGGGGCTTAAAACTTAGATGATGGGTTGATAGGTGCAGCAAACCACTATGGCGCATGAATACCTATGTAGCAAACCACCATGCTCTGCACATGTATCCTAGAACTTAAAGTAACATTTTAAAAAAATGTTGTAGATGAATAGACCAGGCATCCATTTTAATATCAACAGCATAACAGCACCAAAACAAACAAAAACAAAAACAAAAAATAAGAAAATAGAAAGAAAGAAAAACAGGAAGGATCACGATCAAGCCAGAAACTTACTTTGAGAGTTTTTTTTAAAGAATTGACAAACCACTGGAGCCATATATAGAAAGAGAAAAAAAAAAAAAAAAAAAAAAACTCAAGAAAGAAGATTTAAAACCTAGATCACAAAAGAAAATAGAAGTGTTATCAAAATACTGCGAAAGAGGATTTTAGGAGTAAATTTATGCTCATGCATTTTAAAATTTACATAAAAAGGCAAGTTCTAAGAAAAATATTAAGAGAACTCACAAACTTGCATAGTCCTATCTATAATTATTAAAGTAATTAAACTGGTATTCAAAATTTTTCCCAAAGCTCTAGTCCCAAATGACTTCATGGGCTAGATTTCTTAAGATACATTTGCATTTTCTTCCCAGCAATTCCATTCCTAAGACACAGATACAAAAGAGTCCAAGAATAATCTCCACAATGAACGGCATCCATAACAATGTTAATAGAAGGACTTCTTTGAAAGCTAAAAATTAAACAATGTACGTGTGAATCAACAATAGAATGGATGAAAACCACGCTATCACTTGAGGACTCCGTAGTAAAAACAAATCAAGCAAACTACAGCATCATCCAACATCTTGAATAAAATTCCTAACATTGTGTTGAGATAAAAAACAGAAAATGAAAAGCTAAAATTTTCTTTAATGAATCTGTTTATGCAAGTTCAAAAATAAGGAAATTAATTTTTAGGAATCTAAACATAGAATGTAAAATGCTAGGAAAGGTAGGAATGTGCTTATTATAAAAGCAGTCTAATGGGAAGAGATGGAGTTGTGATTAGGGAGCAGTACACAAGAGGGTTAGGCTTCTAGGTTGCTGGCAAAGTCTCATTTCTGGTTCTCAATTACAGCTTCTTGAGTTTTCATTATATAGTTATTAAAATGTGTATCTTATACTATTTTGTCTGAATGCAATCGCTGACAATAAATGAAGAGATTTAAGCTGAAAGAAAGCCACTCTATTCATAATAAATGTTATTTCGGTTTGGGGGAAACAAATTATAATCTTTCCCAAATCAAGCCATCTTTGAGAAGGGCAATCTACACAGGCAAATGCAAAGAGACATGGGTAGGATTCTGACGAATTTCTACTGCTGACATACAAGTCAGGTCAGAAATTACTGATTTCATTTATTTTCAGTCTAGCCAAGAAGCAGGGTTGCGCTCTAAAGAGGCCAATGATGGATAATCCAGCAGTAGTTATTACAAATCCTACTCAGCTCTTGAATTCTCTTCATGAAAAGATTTTTATTATCGCTCTTCCCGAAGTGGATGATGATCTGAGAAGATAACTGCATGAGTTTGTCTCTGCCGTTTAGCAAATCTGCTAATTAAAGCTCCGAACTGAACCCCAAGCCCGCTCCACATGTGTACCATGCCGCGGCTGGAAACCCAAAGTGTATGAGAAAATTGTGTAGGGGGTAAAGTGTAAAAGAAAATCGCATGGGGGTAAAGTGACTTTTTGATTTACAAGATCAGTCTAATTACTAGATTTTTCGTGTTTTAAAGTGGAACTCAAAAAAGTTTGGTAGTTTGCCCATGGTCAGCCATGCAAGGAATAGAAAAGACACATCTGCATTCCAGTCAACTCAACGCCGGGTTAGTACTTTTCCTTTCATGCAATCTATATACTGCTCACCAAAATTGGAGGTTCTAATGCTCTTTCTATATTTTCCTTTTTGCTTTAAAATTACATACTCAGTTAATCCCTCATATCCCCATTTAAATTATTTACAGAATTAATCTTTTCAAGTGTCAGATTCCTTAATGGAGGAAAAAAGATTTCATTTTATATCCATTTTCTCCTGAAAATAGCAACTATTATACTAAACTAGCAACTAAAAACAAAATCAGCCTAATTACTTATAATTGAAATGGCACTTTTTTTTTTTTGAGATGGAGTCTCTCACTCTGTCTCCCAGGCTGAAGTGCAGTGGCATGGTCTTGGTTCACTGTAACCTCCAGCTCCTGGGTTCAAGTGATTCTCCTGCCTCAGCCTTCTGAGTAGCTGGTATTACAGGCATGTGCCACCACACCCAACTAATTTTTGTATTTTTAGTAGAGACGGATTTCACCATATTGGCCTGTGAATTGACGTTGTGATCTGCCCACCTCTGTTTCCCAAATTGCTGGGATTACAGATGTGAACCACCTCACCCGACCAGAATTTCAACTTTATCAATATCTCTTACAGTTAAATATACTGAAAATTAAAAGCACTGTGTTATTACAACTTCTGATCAGCTAATTTGAAAAAAAAATTATATAAATGTGATTGGATCGTTTTAATGGTATTTGTGTTATGTATGCATACACATAACGTTTCTATATTTAAATGCCAATTTCATAGAAAACAAAAATAATAATTTTATTGATTACTATATTTCAAAACATCAACCAGTACAGCGTGCACCTTATGTCTCTACCAAGTGGCAGATTATGCATTATGTATAGTTGGATAAACCACATAGGTCCCAAAACACAGAAAACAGTACTCTTACCTCCCTGTGAATCACGCACTGAGAGTGAGAACAGCAGCATTATACACAGTGTGCATCTAGAAATGATGCCTGGGTATAATCAGTTAAATATTAAGTACAAATGTGAGTGCTAGAGATGCAAGTGAGAGATGCAATTAAGTTGACTTTAAAAACCCACAATAAATAGCTTCTTTATAGGAGTCTCTCCATCCTTGGAATGCAGACCTCAAGGAGAACACTGAAGTTACATTTTTAAGATATTTTCTTTTTTGCTCTCTTTTTGTTCATTCCATAAACCATCTTCTCTATAAAACCTTATACGAATTATCTGCAAAACCTTACACTTTTGTTTAAATTCCCTTGTGGTGATTTAAAGACCATTTGAGATTCTCTCTTTCTGTATAATTTGAGAGAACTGTTAAGTGTACATGATGCTTATTATCTTAGTCAGCCAGAGTTGGCATTGCATAACACAATGAAAGAGCTAAATCTGCACTGCATGTTAACATAAAATGGGTTTTAAATGCAGCATGTTTTAAATGTTGCTCTTTCTGATTATAAAGTACTATATGTTCAATGCATAAAATTTACATAAAATGGAAAAGTATTAAAAAAAACAACAGAATAAAGCACTTCTAATTCCACCCTCTGTAAGCAACAACTTTTATATTTAAACCTTTTTCATCTCAGTCATGGAATAGTAAAGAATATTGCTCTCTGTTTGTCTATTATCGGGATATAGGCATGCTTGTGATTTTCCGCATTGATTTTGTATCCTGAATTTGCTTATCAGTTTAAGACTGAGTGAACAGGCAACCTACAGAATGGGAGAAAATTTTTGAAATCCATCAATCTGACAACAGACTAATATCCAGAATCTACAAGGAACTTAAACAAATTTATAAGAAAAAACAAACAATCCCATCAAAAAGTGGGCAAAGGATATGAACAGATACTTTTCAAAAGAAGACGTTTATACATCCAACAAACATATGAAAAAAGCTCATTATCACTGGTCATTAGAGAAATGCAAATCAAAACCACATTGAGATACCATCTCACAGCAGTTAGAATGGAAATCATTAAAAGTTAGGAAACAACAGATGCTGGAGAGGATGTGGAGAAATAGGAACGTTTTTACACTGTTGGTGGGAGTGTAAATTAGTTCAACCATCATGGAAGACAGTGTGGTGATTCCTCAAGGATCTAGAACCAGAAATATCATTTGACCCAGCAATCCTATTACTGGGTATATACCCAATGGATTATAGATCATTCCGCTCTAAAGACACATGCACATGTATGTTTATTGCAGCACTATTCACAACAGCAAAGACTTGGAGCCAACCCAAATGTCCATCAATGATAGACTAGATAAAGAAAATGTGTCACATATACACCATGGAATACTATGCAGCCATAAAAAGGATAAGTTCATGTCCTTTGCAGGGACATGGATGAAGCTGGAAACCATCATTCTCAGAAACTAACACAGAAACAGAAAACCAAACACCACATGTTCTCACTCATAAGTGGGAGTTGAACAATGGGAGCACAAGGACACAGGGAGGGGAGCATCACATTCCAGGGCCTGTCGGGGGTGGGGGGCTAGGGGAGGGATATCAGGTGGTGGGGGGATAGGGGAGGGGTAGCATTAATACCTGATGTAGATGAGTGCAGCAAACCACCATGGCACATGTATACCTATATAACAAACCTGCACGTTCTGCACATGTCTCACAGAACTTAAAGTATAACAACAATAATAAAAAAGAATATTGCAACAACTTCACTGAATGACTTTCTACACCATTTCAACCTACCTTATCCATTTCAAATGCAGAGGAAAGAAAACAAAAGAGAGGAACACTGGTGAAGTTCCTGCCCTCACAAGATTTATGGTAATAAGAAGAAAATCCGAAAAAAAAGTATACAATATTATGTTGAGTAGTAATAAGTATATGAAGATAAATGATGGCTGGTCATGATGGCTCACACCTGTACTCCCAGCATTTTGGGAAGCCAAGTCACATTGCTTGAGCTCCGGAGTTTGAGATCAGTCTGGGCAACATGGCAAAACCCCATTTTTACCAAAATACAAAACGTTAGACAGGCATGGTGTTGGGTTCCTGTAGTCTCAGTTACTCAGTAAAGTGGGAGGATTGCTTGAGCCTGTGAAGTGAAGGTTGGGATGAGCTGAGATTGTGCCATTGCAGTCCAGCCTGGGCAACAGAGTGAGAACCCGTATCAAAAACACCAAAAAAAAAAAAAAAAAGACAAATGAAGCAAAGTGTTAGAGTGACTAGGGATGCTTGTGGGTCAGGGTCATTTTTCTAAAAACTAGATATTAAAGGAGAGTCCAGAATGATCGTTACCATAAGCTCCTTTATTTTCTCGTTAATACATGCAAACTCCTGAGCCTTTTCCTAAGGATTTATGATTCACAAGTTTGGATGTGAGTTTCAGGAATTTACATTTAATAAATGTCTCAGTTGACCTCAAGTAATTTTGATGCAAGTAAACTAGTTTTCATTTTGCAGAAAATCATGTTTCATTGTCCAATATTGTAGCCACTAGCTACATGTGAGTTTTAAAATTACAGTTTTAATTAATTATAGTTTAAAATCAAATTTTAATTATATAAATTTATTTTAATTAAATAAAAGTTAAAATTCAGTTTCATAGCAATACTAGCTACATTTCAATTGCTCAGCCATCATTTGTGGCTAGTGGGTACTCTATTAGACAGTACAGATACACATGTCCATGATCACAGAAAGTTCTATTATATAGTGCTAGTCTTGTACAATTGTTCTCTGTTTGTTATATTCATTACCCATATAACTGGACTGGAGTCAATAACGTTAAGTAAAGGAAACTAGATATTTGTAATCTAGTCGATCTTTTTAATACTTCCAGCGGGGAAACTCATCATGAGAAGGTTTTCCTCGAGACTTTTCCAGAAAATGTCGGTCCATCACATGTAATTGTCATTGACCTGGCAAAACTAAAACTTTCTAATTACTGTGTTCACATCCAACTTCTCATCCATTTTTAACACCCTAACAATAAAAATGAGAAAAACAGTATGGATGGTTTATTTTTTCTTAAGTTTTTTTAGTTCTACCTAAAAGTAATAGGCTATAAAAATTTATTCTAATGAACATTTCTAAATTCAGAGTGCTTAGATCTTAATATTTCTATAACAAAGTCATTTTCATATCTGAGGCTAATAATATTGTGCTAAATACAATCATTGATAAATTTGAACTTCAACGGTCAAATCTAATTAATAAAGTCTAAGGTTAAACGTAGGGTCAGCATGGCCCAGATTAAGTATTTATCCATTTAATCTCCACCAGAATCCAGAATTATGTTCGTGTTTAATCTGACCCAATATAGGTGTTTAATAGCTATGGAGGACAAGAACACTCAGCAATAAGGATAGTTGACTCATTTCCAGCCCCAATGGTCAGGCCATGTAGTGAAGCAAGTAACCATGCAGTAATTCACCAGATACTATTTAAAAACATGAAATCAGAAAAATTGGAGAACAAAAGGCAAAATTTTACACAGTTTTGGCAATGTCAAGTTGTACTCAAAAGACCCTATTTTATTTTTTATCATTTCATTCTCAACTTTTCATGTGACTAGAAAAATCAATAACTTTAAAATTGTTTCATTTTAAAATCTTTTTCATGCATGCAGGGACTTGACATTTTTAATCAACTTCCCAATTTATGATGTACATATGTGGTAAAGACAGTGATATGATTATGCAAGAAGATATATATCCAAGTCTCAAATCCATTTATTTAAACTGCTATGATAGCAACTTAACTATTGGAAAACAATAAGTAACTGGCCAGTTTATTACTAGAATAAAATTGGTTAAAAAAAACCTAATACAACTATTTAGAGGCAATGAACTGGAGTATAAAATAGCTATTGCATTAATACTTCTAAATGCCAGTAGAAACTATTATGAGAAAAAAAGGCTAACTGCTGGTAAAATTTTATTGTTTAGAATAACTTTCTGTTTCAGCCCCCCAAAAAATGGGCTTTTAGATAAATTATTGTTTGGTTGATTGCTCAGTGGCAAATACAATTTTTTTAATTTTGAAAGGAATTTTTATGTGAGCTGAACAACTTTTAATGCCTCATGTACATTAATATCATGAGCTATAAGCCACAGAAAAGAGGATTTATAATGAAAATTGTGATCCACTAACACTCTGACAGAAATGGCAAATTTCGTTATAACGAGGTCATGATGTTTCGTTAATCCAAATGTTGAAGTACGTTATGGGACCAAGATGGCAGAGTGGGAGATACCGTCTTACATCGTCTCACAAGAAACACAGCTATAGACAGCTATTCACTAAGCGAAATAGCCCAGAGAGAGCTAGAGGGCCCATTAAAAAATCTATAGCAATGCAATGTAAAAAAACAAAACAAAACAAAAAAAACCTCAAACAACATTCACACAGAAAGAATTATTGGTAACACTGACATACCTGAGACCCAGGAGGTGGCTAGGAGCAAAAAAGAAAGGCAGAGACAGTCAGCATCAGCCAAGAAGTGGAAACCACTGTAGTCTTCAACAGCAAGCTTCACAAAGGACACTGGCATCTCTTTCTACCTAGGTAACCGAGAGTCACTCCTGGCAGGGAAACCAGGAGAGGAAGATGTAACTGAACCCTATGCTTCCGGTAGCTGGATGATGTTCATTAATTTGGGGAAAGGAGCCACCAGCTCTCCCAATCCTGCACATTTGCAACCACAGAGCCGTGGGTACTCCACAAATGCTCACACCCAGCCCCTGGCTCTGTGGCTACACTGGGCTCACTCATGTTGCAGATACTGAAGCCAACACCATACTAAGCTGGTCTGTACTACAGCCCCTAAGCCAAGCCCTTGCTGCATGTACTCATGTTTCAGCCACCAGTTCAGCCACCATAGAGAGTTAGATCATGCCCTGACTGCAGAGCTCCTCTAACTTTGTTCATGCCTGTGTTCCCATTCTTAGCTGCCTGGTTACTTCACAAATATCTCCACCATACATACACCAACTCAGCATCAGGGTTGTCTGTGTCCAGGACACCAAAGTAAATACTGCCCCAATTCCAGAGACATACACCTCCTACATGTACCCATGCTTTAGGCCTCAGCTCCATGGCTACTTCATGGGCGTCACTCATCAAACACCAGTGCAACTGCCATTGTAAGCAAGCCAACAAGCCAGATTCAGTGCCAAGAGAGATTCTGACAATCTTAGCAAGTATGGTCATCGAAGATGAACACCCCTCACTGCCACTGCTGAGATTCATAACATCAGCCACTTTGCAATCTTTAGCAACACCAACCTTATTTGACAGTGCTGCACAGAGACTAATAGCTGGCACCTTCATTGATACCAAAACTACCTCATCTCACCAAGTAAGTGTTCTTGCTTACCCCCACAGAAAGACCTTTCCACAGAGAAACTACCTTGCAAAGTCTACAAGAGGTGATTGCTCTACCAAATGTGCAAACATGAACTTAAATCAACAAAAGGAACAATTAAAAAAAAAGATATAATAACACCAAACCAACAAAAATCCCACAGTATCTGATCCCCCAAAAATGGATATGTACAAACTTATTGACAATGAATTCAAAATAGTTACTTTAAGGAACCTTAGCAAACTTCAAAAAAATACAGAGAAATAATTCAATGAAATAAGGAAAACAATTAATGACCAAAATTAGAAATTAAATAGACTGAAATTAAAAATAAAGAAACAACAATAACCTAAAAACCCCCAGAATTAGGGTGCTAAAAGGTACAATAAATAAAATAAAAATGCAGTAGAGAGCATCAACAGCAGAATTGATCAAGCAGAAGAAATCTGTGAAATAAAAGACAGATTATTTGAAAATATATAGTTAGGGGAAGAAAAGGGAAAACAATAAAAAGGAATGAGGAAAGCTTATGAGATTTATAGTAAAGCATCAAAGAGAACATATTCAAGTTATAGGATTTCAAAGAAGAAAAAGAAAAAGGTAAAAAGGTAAAAAACTTATTTAAAGAAATAATAGCAGAAAACTTTACAAATGTGGAGAAAGCTAAAAATATCCAGGTACAGGAAGGTCAGAACTCTCCAATCAGATTCAATTCAAGTATGACCACACCAAGACATAGACATAGTATATTTAAATCATCAAATACAAGAGAATGTTCTAAAACTAACAAGGAAAAAGAAACAAATTACATATATAGGATTGCTAATATGCCTGACAGTAAACTTCTCAGCAAACACCTTAGAGACCAGGAGAGAATGGAATGATACATTCAAAGTGTTGATATAAAATAAGAAAAAAATCTTCTAATCAAAAAAACTATACTCTACAAAGTTATTTCTTAGAAATGGAGGAGATATAAAGATTTCTCTAGAGAAACAATAAATAAGAGATTTATTGCTACCAGACCTGTCTTGCAGGAAATGCTAAAGAGAGTTATTCAATCTGTAAGAAAAGGATACCAATTAGTAACACAAAAATATATGAAAGTATAATACTCACTGGTAAAAGTAAGTACACAAATACAGAATACTCTGATACTGTAATGGTGATGTGTAATTCACTTGTATTGTTACTATGAAGGTTAAAAACAAAGCACTTTAAAGTAATAATAGCTACACTAATTTATTAAGAAATATACAACATAAAAGAGTGTAAAAAAAACCATAAAATATATGGGGGTAGAAGTGTAGTATAATTTTATGCAATCAAATTTAAGTTGTTACCAGCTAAAAATAGCTGTTACAACAATAAGATATTTTAGGTAAGCCTCATTGTAATCACAAAGCAAAAGCCTACGGTACACATAAAAAGACAAAAAGGAAGAAATTAAAGTGACCCTCTAGATAAAATTATCTAATCACAAAGAAACATAGCAAGTAAGAAAGAAAGGACAAACAATTTACAAAACAATCAAAAAAATAAATCAACCAAATGGCAATAGTCAATTTTTAAATGTCAATAATTATCTTGAATATGAATGGGTTAAATCCCCCAATTGAAAGACAGAGCATGGCTGAATGGATAAAGAAACAAGACCCAACTACATACTGCCTATAAGATACTCACATTACCTTTAAAGGCATACATAAAGGCATGCAAAATGATAAAATAAAAATATTCCATGCAAATGACAACCAAGAGGAAACAGGGTTAGCTATATTTTTATCTGATACAATAGACTTCAAGACAAAAACCACATAAAGAGACAAAGAGAATCATCATATAATGATAAAGTGATCAATTCATAAAGAGTATAAAACAATTGTAAATATATATCCATACAACACTGGCACACCTAAATATATAAAGCAAATATAAATAGATCTGAAGGGAGAGTTAGATCACAAGACAATAATAGTATGTGATTTCAATAACCAACATTTAGCAATGGACAGATCACACAGGCAGAAAATCAATAAGGCAACATTGAACTTGAGCTACACTGTAGACCAAATGACCCTAACAAACATGTACAGAATATTCCGCCCAACAGCAGCAGAATAATATTTTTCTCAAGCACATATGAGACATTCTTCAGAATAGATCACATGCTAGGTCACAAAACAATTCTTTACAAATTTAAGAAGACTGATGTAATATCAAAGTATTTTGATCACAATGATATGAAACAAGATGTCAAAAATGGTAGAAATTTTGAAAAATTTACATATGTCTGCAAATTCAGTGCCATACTCCTTTTAAAAAAAATGGATCAAGTTGGATGCGGTGGCTCACAGCTGTAATCCCAGCACTTTGGGAGGCTGAGGCTGGCAGATCACGAGGTCAGGAGTTCAAGACCAGCCTAACCAACATGGTGAAACCCGTCTCTACTAAAAATACAGTGTTCATCTGGGCAGGGTGAGACTTGCCTTAATCCCAGATACTCAGGCGGCTGAGACAGGAGAATCGCTTGAACCCAGGCGGCAGAGGTTGCATGAGCCAAGATTGTGCTATTGCACTCCAGCCTGGGTGACAGCAAAACTCCATCTAAAAGAAAAAAAAAAAAAAAATAATCAAAGAAATTTAAAGAAAATTTAAAAAGTTGTCAATATAAATGAAAATGGGTACGCAGCACATTAAAACTTACGGAATCCAGGAAAAGCAATTATTAGAGAAAGGTTTATAAAAATAAACATGTTTTGCATCTCTCTGATGATCAGTGACGATGAGCATTTTTTCATATGATTGTTGGCCTCATATATGTCTTCTTTCGTAAAGTATCTGTTCATATCCTTTGCCCACTTTTGAATGGGCTTGTTTGTTTTTTTCCTGTAAATCTGTTTGAGTTCTTTGTAAATTCTGTATATCAGCCCTTTGTCAGATGGGTAAACTGCAAAAATTTTTTCCCATTCTGTTGGTTGCCGATCCACTCTAGTGACTGGGTGAAGGGGAGAAGAAAAGAAAGCACACTGCCATGTGTGTACCTATGCAACTGTCTTGCATGCTCTGCTCATGTACCCCAAAACCTATAATCCAATAAAAAATTTTAAAAAAAATAAAAAAATTAAAAAATAAACATGTATGTCAAAGAAAGAAAGAGCTCAAATAAAAAGTTTAACGTTATAACTCAAGGAACTAGAAAAATAGCAAACTAAGCTCAAAATTAGTAAAGGGAAGGAAATACTAAGTATAAATGAAATAGAAGTGTTAAAAAGATCAATGAAACAAGTTGATTTTTTGAAAAGACTAACAAAATTGACAAGTCTTTAAATAGACTAATGAAGAAAAAAGAAGACTCAAAATCAGAAATGAAAAGGGAGACATTACAATGGACACCTCAGAAACACCTGGGATCATAAGAGACTTACGATAACAATTGTATGTCAATAAGGTGGATAACCAGAAAATGAATAAATTCTAGACAACTTATCAAGATTAAATAATTAAGGAATAGAAAATCTGTTTAGGCCAACTTCTCCTTAGGTAAGGAGACTGAATCAGTAATCTAAAACCTCCCAACAAAAAACACCTAGAAAATCATGGCTTCACTACTAAATTCTAACAAATATTTAAAGAAGAACCGGTACCAATTTACCTCAAACACTTTCAAAAAGTTAAACAGAAAATATGTACAAATGTATTGTATGAAGCCAGCATTACCCTCATGCCACAACCACATAAAACACTACAAAAAAAATACAGAAAATTACAAGTCAATATCCCTGATGAACATAGATAGAAGGATTCTCAACAAAACAGCAAATAAAAAGGGTCACATCCATGATTAAGTAGGATTTATTTCTCAAAAGCAATGATGGGTCAACATATGTATCCTTCACTGTTAGGCAACTCATTAACAGAATGAAAGAAAATCTGCAGGATCATCTCAGTAGATGCAGAAAAAGGATTTCACAATATTCAATACTGTTTCAAGCTAAGTATAGAAAGAAGGCAATGCAGCCTAATAAAAGCCATACATGACTAGCTCACAGTAACATTATACTTAACGGTGAAAAATGCGAAGCTTTTTCTCTAACATCAAAAACAAGGAAAGAATGTTGACTTTCTATTCTAGAATAGAGTGCCTCACATATTTTGGAAATTAATCCCTTACCAGATGTATAGTTTGCAATTATACTCTCCCTTTTGGCAAATTGTCTCATAACTCTGTTGTTTCCTTTTCTGTGCAGAAGATTTCTATTTTAAGTAACCCCTTCTGTTTATCTCGGCTTTTGTTGCCTGTGCTTTTGGGGTCAGATGCAAAAAAATCATTGATCAGACCAATGTTGTGGAGTTTACCCCACGTGTTTTCTTCTAGGAGTTTTATTGTTTCAGGTGTTAATTAAAGTTATTAATCCATTTTGAGTTGAGTTTTGTATACAGTGTGATACAAGGGTCTAGTTTCTAGAAGTGAATAGAATATTTCACTTCTATTCAACATAGTATGGTACATCCAACAAAAGAAATTAGGCTAGAGACAAAAATAAAAAGCATCCAAATCAGAAATAAAGAAACAAAATGATATCTGTTTGAGGATGACATTTTTCTATATAGAAAAATCTGGATTCTACCAAAAAACTCTCATAAACCAATATAGTAAAGTTGCAGGGAAAAAACATTAAAAATTCAGCGGCATTTCTATACACTAACATTAAACTATCTGGAAAGAAATTGAGAAACCAATTCTACTTTCAAAGACACAAAAAATAGTGACATACTTAGAAATAAGTTTAATCAAAAAGGTGAATTATCTGTACACTGAAAATTATGAATCATTGATGAAAGAAATTGAAGAAAATACAAATAAGTGCGTTCATGAATTGGAAGAATCAATATTGTTGAAAATGTCTACAATACCCCAAACTATCTATAGATTCAATACAATTCCTGTCAAGATTCCAATAACATTTTTCAAAGAAATGTATAAAACAGGCCTAAAATTCATATGGGACTAAAAGAAGACCCTGAAAGCCAAAGTTATTTTGAGCAAAATGAAGAAAGACATTATAGTATTTGATAGAATCGATAGCCCAGAAATACACACAGCTATGATAAATTGATTTTTGACCAAGACAATAAAAACATAGAGAGGAAAAAGGAAAATCTCTTCAATAAATGGTGCTAAGAAAACTGGATATTTGGTGGCAGAATGAAATTAGACCCTTGTATCACACTGTATACAAAACTCAGCTCAAAATGGATTAATAACTTTAATGTAACACCTGAAACAATAAAACTCCTAGAAGAAAACACGTGGGGTAAACTCCACAACATTGGTCTGATCAATGATTTTTTTGCATCTGACCCCAAAAGCACAGGCAACAAAAGCCGAGATAAACAGAAGGGGTTACTTAAAATAAAAATCTTCTGCACAGAAAAGGAAACAACAGAGTTATGAGACAATTTGCCAAAAGGGAGAGTATAATTGCAAACTATACATCTGGTAAGGGATTAATTTCCAAAATATGTGAGGCACTCAAACAACTCAATAATAAGAAAACAAGTAACTCATTTAAAAAATGGGGAAAGGACCCAAATAAACATTTCTCAAAAGAAGATATAAAAATTTCTAACAGGTATATAAAATGGTGCTCAATGTCATTATTTACCAGAGGAAAAGAATCACAATGAGATATCACGTATTACTTATTAGAATGGCTATCATAAAATAAGATAAAGATAACAAGTATTCAGAAGGATGTGAAGAAAAGGGAACCCTTGTATGCTGTTGCTGGGAATGTAAATTAGCACAATCACTGTGGAAAACGATGTGGAGGTTCCTTAATAAGAACAAAACTAACATACGATCGAGTAAATCCAGTACTGGCTATATATCCAAAGCAAGTGAAATCAATGTGTTAAAGAGATACCTGTACTCCCATGTTTATTGCAGTATTATTCACAATAGTTCGCCTAAGTATCCATTAATAGATATGTGGATAAAGCAACTGTGATATATATACACACACACGTACACACAGTGGAACACTATTCAGCCCTAAAACACAACGAAATCCTGTCACTTACAATAACATGGATGAACTGGAGAACATTATGTTAAGTGAAATCAGCCAGGCACAGAAAGACAAATACTGAATGAAATCACTTATATGTAGAGTATTAAAAAAGTCAGACTCATACAAGCAGAGAGTTATATGATGGTTAACAGAGGCTAGAGGAGAGAGATTGAGGAGGACACAGTTTCACTTAGAAGCAATAAATCTGAGACATCTACTGTACCTCATAGTGACTACAGTTAACAGCAGTATACTTGATATTTGAAAATTGCTAAGAAAGTAGATTTTATGTGTTTCCATCACAAAAGAAAAAGGGAAGTATGTGAGGTAATGCATGTTACATTTTTCACAGAAATATAAAAAGCAATTTATGACACCAGTGAAACTTGCTGAACCTAGCCCTGTCACAATGTATACATATATCAAAGCATCCTGTTATACAAGAAAATATATAATGTATACTTTTCAATCAAAATAAATTTAAAATATAATTTTCCAGTGAGCAGGCAGCATGTAATGAACTGGATATAATCAAACCCAACAGTGAAAAAATCCGTTCCATAAATTTTTCTCAATAATAACAACTTAAGTACATCTCTTATTGATCTCCAATATTGTCCAGACATATAGTTTAAGATTTTGTATATTTTATTTCAAGGTTCCCTCTGATGGTACATATAGTTAAGTTATGTCTTCCTAGTAAAACTAACGTATTCCCTTAAGAACGAATGTTGGGAGGTTACTCTTAGCAGTGACTGCAGAGATGGCAGAGGTGAAAGTCAGCATTGCCTATCTGAAAACTGCCCGGGAAGGAGTGGAGATCTAGCTGCTGTATGGTGTGAACATGTTGAGGTCCAGATTTCTGTTTTGTCCAGGCTTCTTATTGATCTGAGATATATTCATAATTCTTACAATAATTGTATGTCCTGTTTAGTTATTGAGATCTGGTTTCTACTATTGGCAGCAAAAAAAAAAAAAAAAAAAATGCTGTCTGGTAGACACTATAAAAGAGAAAAAGTTCAACCTTTCCCATTGTCAACCATTTAACACTGTGATTTAGGAGATAAATACAGAACAATTGTCCTAAGTTTGGGCCATGAACAGTTTAAATGATTATATGTTCGTTTTACTTAGTGTTCTTGAATTCAACATTCATAAAACATCCCAAGGAAATCAGAAAATATCATGTTCTGATCTGAAAATATTTTTTATACTCTACCATTTTTCAGGAAAATATTCTCAATTGTTTAATAAAATGTTATATTTTATTAAAGAGTTACTAAATAGGAAGTTACAATTATTCTGTTTTCTCAGTGAAGACATAGAAAAACTACGGTCACTTGGAAGTCTAACATACTAATTAATCCTTTTTTTTTTTTTTTTTTTTTTTAAGTTGGTCAAGCTGGGGAAGACAGCTGAGTTCTGCTCATAAAGGGTTGCTTGGGGGGCATTAATTTATGCTTGAAAAATGAAAGTTGTGTGGAAGTAGTAAGTGTGAAAGTTAAGGGCAGCCTGCTGATGAAATAAGGTGATAAGATGAGCTCCTTGGGGGAATGAGTGGTGCTTCTCACCAGGCTGGATGCCTCCATCTGTGCTGCAGTGACCCCCAAAATGACCATTCTTCAGAGCAGTTACATTGAGGGGGTGTCTCCCAGCCCCAACCTCTTCACGGTCAGGCCTGTCTTTTCTAGTACAGTGCCTGTCTGGCATGTGGACAAAGGTCATTAAATGAGCTCTTGGTTCAGCTGACCTGAGAAGGATGAAGAAAAAAAACAGCCAGGCGCGGTGGTTCACGCCTGTAATCCCAGCACTTTGGGAGGCCAAGGCGGGTGGATCACAAGGTCAAGAGATTGATACCATCCTGGTCAACATGGTGAAACCCTGTCTCTACTAAAAATACAAAAAATTAACTGGGCATGGTGGTGCGCACCTGTAATCCCAGCTACTGAGGAGGCTGAGGCAGGAGAATTGCCTGAACCCAGGAGGCGGAGGTTGCGGTGAGCCAAGATCATGCCATTGCACTCCAGCCTGGGTAAAAAGAGCAAAACTCCGTCTCAAAAAAAAAAAAAAGCCAACTGAGAAGACAAAGAAGGACAGGAAGAATCTTTAAATTTGATGAATATCCTATCAAATATTTGGAATGATATCAGTAAATCAGATACTAGCTTTTGTGTGTGTGTGTGTGTGTGTGTGTGTGTGTGTGTGTGTGTGTGATGGAGTTTCATTTTTTTTTTTTCTTTTTTTTTAATGGATTGGAGGTTTCAGTGGGATGGGAGAATCACAAGGAATCAGGTGTTCAGAGGAAAGTATTGAGTAGAGGTGAGGAACTAGGATGTTGAAAAGTAAAATAAGGAGAGAAGGAGAGGAAGAAAGAGGAAGAAAAAGAGGGAGAGAGAACAGGAATATTGCTTCATTCTAACAATGGGTATTAATAATGGCCGATCAATATTTTGTGTATTTAAAATGGAGAACTCTATAAATATTTATTGAGTTTACTTGTTCCGGATCTGAGTTGAAGTCCTGGATATCCTTATTAATTTTCTGTCTTGTTGAGTCTAAATCTCATTATGGGTCTTATGTATCTGGGTATTAAGATCTCTTATTGTTGCATTGATCCTTTTACCACTGTATCTTTATTGCTTTGAAATCTATTTTATCAAATGTGAGAATTGCAACTCCTTGGATCTCCAGGGAGAGAGATCCAAGATGGCTGATCACTAACAGCTCAGGATTGCAGCTCCCAGTGAAAGCTCAGAGAACGAGAGGACGTCACACTTTCAGATGAATTTTCGTTGCTCACGGACCAGCAGATTTCTAGTGGAGGAGCCCCACGGTGGCCAGCGCAACTCTTGTGGCCAGCGCCGCGGTTTTGCCAGTGCCTTGGCACAGCAGCTCTTCGTGCAGAGTAAATGGGACCAGTTCCCTTACTGACCGGTGTTTGGAGCTCCAGGAAGGCGCTTGTTGCAGACTCAAGAAGGAAGCCAGACCAGAGATTCCCGGGCAGAAAAGCACCATCAGTCTTATCGCTGCTATTTTGGTTGGCGCAGTGGGTTGCTTGAATCCCAGCATTGGGAATCAATAAATTGGACGTCGACTCAGAAACCTAATTAGAAAGGCAGTAATTGTAAAGATGACAGATGGATAAATTTATAATAAAGGGAGAAAACCAGCCTAAGAAGGCCGAGCATACCCAAAATCAGAACCCCTCTCCCTCTACAGGGATTGCAGTTCCTCATCAGCAACGGAACAAGCCCTGATGGAAAAGGACTGTGTTCCATTATCTGAAGTAGGCTTCAGAAGGTGGATGATAAGAAACTTCTGGGAATTAAAAGAATTTGTTCTAACCCAATGTAAAGAAACTAAGAACTTTGAAAAAAGGTTTGATGAAATGCTGAAAAGAATAGACAATATAGAGAGGAATGTAAATGAACTAACGGAGCTGAAAAATACAACATGAGAACTTAGTGAAATATGCACAAGTTTAAATAGCAGAATGGATCAAGCAGAAGAAAGGATATCAGAGGTCGAAAACCAACTTAACGAAATAAAACGACAAGAATAGAGAAAAAAGGATGAAAAGGAATGAGCAAAGTCTCCAAGAAATATGGGACTATGTGAAAAGACCCAATCTACGTTTGATTGGTGTACCTGAATGTGATGGAGAGAATGAAGCCAAGCTGGAAAATACTTTTCAGGATATTATCCAGGAAAATTTTCCCAATCTAGCAAAGCAGGACACTATTCAACCCCAGGTAATACAGAGAACACCACAAAGATATTCCTCAAGAAGAGCAACCCCAAGGCACTAATCTTTAGATTCACCAGGATTGAAACAAAGGAGAAAATACTAAGGGCAGCCAGAGAGAAAGACCAGGTTACCCATAAAGGGAAGCCTATTAGACTTACAGCAGATCTCTCAGCGGAAACCCTACAAGCCAGAAGAGAGTGGGGGCCAATATTCAACATACTTAAAGAACAGAACTTTCAGCCTAGAATCTCATATTCTGCCAAACTAAGCTTCACAATTGAAGGAAAAATAAAATCTTTTATGAACAAGCAAGTACTCAGAGATTTTATTACCACCAGGCCTGCTTTACAAGAACTTCTGAAATAAGCATTATACATAGAAAGGAACAACCAGTATGAGCCTTTCTACAAATATACCAGAAAGTAAAGAGCATCAACATAAAGAAGAATTTACATCAATGAATGGATAAAATAGCCAGTTAACATCAAATGGCAGTAACCCTAAATTTAAATCAACTAAATCCCCCAATCAAAATATACAGCCAAAACCTAATGGTATATCCAAAGATACACAAAGACTCAAAACAAAGGGTTGGAGAAAAATTTACCAACCAAATGGAGAGCAAAAATAAATAATTAATCCTTTCAAAGAACATCAGTCTCAAAAATGGAGAAAACATTTTCAAAGAACGTTTTTAAATTTTTTGACATGTAAATAGTCATGATGAGGCTATTTTCAACATAAAAGTTCTAAAAATTTATGAAACCCATGAAAATCTCCTGAGTAAACATAGAAAAAAGCATGTCTGAAATTTAGCATGCAGCTACAGAAGGCTCAGTGACAAGGAAGTGGATCATATGGACATGGGCAAAGAGGATCAGAAGAGAAGAGGTAGATTTGTAAAAGTCAGTGTCATTGATATTACAAAGTCCCCAGCGTTTGTAATTGCAGACAGAGTCACCAGATTCTTTTCAATTAATATTCACGTCTTCATGACAGAAAAAAATAACCAGATTGAATAGGATCCACACCAGCCAGGGGCAGAAGATTGGTGGAGAACAGAATTGGCTTGAAGAGGGAGATAAATGCAAGATAGCTGCATTTACCTGATCAAAATTCCTAGTTATGACCTGCACAATACACTTTTTAGAAGGGAGTAGAATTGAAGGCCTGAAACTCCATTAAGGTCATGCACATATGTTATGTATATTTATTTTGTTGTATTGGTATACAGTGTTTAACATCTTAGTATCTATTTACTATTCATTCTGCACATGATTTCAGAGTCCACATAACTTCTAAATAAGCAAATCTCTTTGGATATTAGTAGGTTGGTGCAAAAGTAATTGCAGTTTTCACTATTAAACATAATGGCAAGAACCGCAGACACTTTTGCACCTATCTAATAAAAATAATCTGAAACGGAACTACTCAACAGATTTGTGTGTCCTTTCTACCCTAAGACTAATTTGCCCAGGCTGGAGTGCAGTGGCACCATCTCAGCTCACTGCAACTTCCGCCTTACGGGATCAAGCGATTGTCATACCTCAGCCACCCTAGTAGCTGGGATTACAGGCCTGCTTCACCACACCCAGCTAATTTTTGTATTTGTAGTAGAGATGGGGTTTTGCCATGTTGGCCAGGCTGGTCGCAAACTCCTTGCCTTAAGTGATCCACCTGCCTCAGTCTCCCAAAGTGCTGGGATTACAGGCATGAGCCACGGAGCCCGGCAACATTACATTCTCACAGGAGCCTAACTCTGTTGTGAACTGTGCCTGTGAAGCATCTAGGTTGTGTGCTCCTTAGGAGAATCTAACTAAAGCCTGATGATCTGAGGTGGAGCAGTTTCATCCCCAAATCATCCTCTCTCCCCTCCCTGCCTGGTCCATGGAAAAATTGTCTCCCAGGAAACCCAGTCCCTGGTGCCAAAAAGGTTGAGGACTGTTACCCTACAGGTCTGGATAAGGTTCTTTTTGTTTGGGCATGCCACTGTTACATTTTGTTAATCCCATTCTTATTGCAGTCTTAGACTTTTACTTACATGTGTCACACATATCTTGTGGGTCAACTCTCTAGTTATCCATATAAAAATAATTACATCAGTTTTACTTAATGGAAAATCACATAACCTTCAAAAGAAGGTACACAGTTTCTGATTCAGAACGTCATTAAGAGTAGTTTTCTTTTTACTTTCTTTCACTTTTAATAGTGTTAATACCAATCAAGAATAACTTCAAGACTTGAGATGCAGTCATTTGGGATTACAGGACAAACTCTTAAAAGCCCATGCATTACCTATATTAGGATACCTTAAGTGATAAAGTTATGTATAATATTTAAAATTAATCACTAAAGAACTTTCATTTCTAGCAATACATAAAACTTAATTTCTGGCTGGGCATGACGGCTAACGGCTGTAGTCCCAGCACTTTGGGAGGCCGAGGTGGGTGGATCACCTGAAGTCAGGAGTTCGAGACCATCCTAGCAAATGTGGTAAAACCCTGTCTCTACTAAAAATACAAAAATTAGCTAGGCATGGTGGTGGGCGCCTGTAATCTCAACTACTTGGGAGGCTGAGGCAGGAAAGTCACTGGAACCTGGGAGGTGGAGGTTGCAGTGAGCCAAGACCACACCACTGAGCTCTAATCTGGTGACAGAGCAAGACTCCATCTCAAAAATTTAAAAATAAAAAATCTTAATTTCTCCATAAAAATAAGAAAATGTAAATCGTTATGATTGTATGATGAAATGGCAATACAGTGAGGAGTAGTCAGAACAGGGAATGAGTGAAGGCAGAGATCTAGAGAGGAAAATACCTGATATTACCCTTGAGCTTGTGGGGATTTTCCAAAACCCAGCAAACTTGAGCATCAGTTTTCTGACCTCCCATGGTTCTGAGACAGAAAAATAATAAGTTGAGTAATGCCCATATAACTGGTAAACCATTATTCCTGGGTGTCTGTGAGGGTGTTTCTATAAGGAACTAGCATTTGAGTAAGTGGACCTAGTAAAGAAGCTCGACTCTCACCAACGTGGGCTGGTCCACCATCCAATCTGTTGATGGTGGACCTGAATACAACAAAAAGGCCCAAAAGCGCAAATTCTCTCTCCCTCTCCTTCAGCTGAGAAATTCATCTCCTGCCCTCAGATATCAGAGCTCTGGGTTCTTAGGCCTTCGGCTTAACACCTGTGCCCATTTCCACCCCCTGAAACACACACCTCTGTGATCCTCGGACCCTCTACTGAATTTCACCACTTTCCTGGCTTTCCAGCTGGCAGGCAGCAGATAGATAATGGGACTTCTCAGCCTCCATAATCACATGAGCAAATTCCTATAACAAATACCTCTCTATCTCTCTATCTATCTGATACACCTATTATTAAATCCCAGTCCCAAAAGGTCTACATAGTAAACTGTCAGTCTTGAAGCTCATGCTCAATAGAGGAAAAAAAATTATCTCTAAAGTTTGAAACCTTAAGCTCTTCTATACATGCAGTTGCAAACTAGTTCATGTTGTCTTAGCTTTAATTAAAAGGTTAATTTAAGAGTCATGTTCCTAGTATTTCTGGCTTGGTAATGCATATCATTTTTGGATGAACTTCCTCTGCTTTCAAAGACTTTTTACAGATCAAGTTCCAAAGAAACTAAATTCCTTACTCCCCCAAACAGTCAAATATGGAAGGAAACTACAATGTCAGCCAAAGTCAGCAGAAGTGACAACAAGCAAATTTAGACTCACAAAAACATCAGCTATCAAAATCATCAGACACGTAATATAAAATAAGATTATTATGTTTCAAGACATAAAAGAGAGTTTTTGAAAAGTAAGTAAATAGTAGGTAAATTTGAAAAAATAAAATCTTTGCAAGAAATGAAAATGTATAACTGAAATTAAACTACTTATCACTGTGTTAAACAGCAAACTACATGTAGATAAATAGAAAATTATTAATTGAAATATAGAACTGAAAAAATAATTATGAATATAGAGAACAGCAAGGTAACCATGAAAAATGAAATTAAGAGTTATGAAAAGTGGAATAAAAGAGTTTACTATGGGCCGATTCAAAAATCTCAGAAAGTAAGAATAAAGGTTGTAGAGGCAATACATTTAAAAGGAGCACCTAGGGGCATTTTAGAGTTGATGCAGGAATACAATTGACATATTTAAAAAGCCCAAGAAATCTAACTGAGAATAGTGAAAGTATAAAAACGGCATGAACAGAAGATCTTAAAAGCATTCAGAGAGAAAAATATTACTATCAAAAGAGTGACAAGGAACTGACAGCTGACTTCTCTGAAAGACCAGCAACAACAGAAAAGCTATCAATCAATCAAGAATGCCATATTTAGCAGAAATATTTTTATAGAATATAGGCAAAGTACAGACATATTTCAAAATGGAATGAGAAAAAAGCTCATTAATTTCAAATAATGCAGAAAATAAGACAAAAAACACTGGTAAAAGAAGAGAACAAGTATAAACTAAGTAGACAAAAATAAATAAAAATATGTTAACCATTAAAAGTAAATGGACTAAATATTAAAAACAGATATTTTCAGGTAAGATTAAAAAATATAAATGAAATTGGGTTTTACTGTGTTTTACAGACACATAAAAGTTGAAAGTAAAGGTTTTATGTGTGAGTATACATATGGGGTAAATAGTAATCAAAGAAGACAAGTGTAGTTATAATAATGTCAAACAATGATAATTAAAATTGGTTTCCAAGAATAAACAAGTATACTACATAATGCAAAAACATGATTAGAAATATTTAAGGTCTCTGCATAATGCTAATAATTTACCGTGAAGTAAAATGATATGGAGTCTCTGTGTACTAAAAGGCCTCTAAACAGGTAAAACAAAGATTGGAAAAATCATGGAAACATACAGATCCAAAGTCACAATAAAATATTATAACACATGTCCCTCTAAGAGCAAGCATATAAAAATCATTTCAACTGTAAACGATTATGTAGTTAACATGTTTTTAAAAGTGAACAAAATACATTAAAAGGAATTTCACAAAAGAAATAATATATATGAGAATATGTTTAAGTAGAATGGAAGTAAAAATGCAAATTAAAGCAACAATAAGCTATCATTTTACCCTGGCTGCAAAGTATTTCAGATAACATTATGTAGAGCAACTAGAAATTTCATATGCTGATGAGTGTGTACATAAACGACTTTGAAAATAATTTGCACTGTGTGGTGTCAGTGGGCACGAATACACTTCACTATTCAGCAGCTCTGGTCCTAGGAAGAAGTCCCCAGTGAAAATGTTGCGTGTGTACAGAAGTCATTAGAGGCATTTCTGTAATAGCATCAGTCAGAATGGCAAAAACTGGAAACACAAAAGGCCATCAAAATTGTAGTGGATTGACAATGTATAGTACACGTATTCAATGGAATACAATGCAGCCATGAAGAAATTTGAAGAGAAGCAGTAATTATTAACATGGGTGACCTAAAAGGATAATGGTCAAAAAAGCAAGTTATAGAAGAATAAATGTGCTATTATTCCTTCTATATAATGCCTGAAATACACAGAATTAAATAATATATTTAATAGAATTGCATAAGGATTCATAAAGATGGCAAAAACTATAATAGAAAACAAAGAAATATCTACTGAAAATTTCAAGAAGTGATTACCTCTGGAAAGAGCAAGAGAGATACAAGAAGGCTGCTTGGATAAAATTTTAAAAGTAAAGTTTTGCTTCTTGGCCAAGGTGGTGGGTAGATAGTAAATAATTTTATTATTTTTTATCTGTAATATACATTTTCGTATACTCCAGTGCACATATACTGTCTTTGACATGTTGGAAAAACAGACCACTGAAGTAATTGTAGTTGAGGATATTTTACTGATTAGACTACACTGAGTATATTTTTAGTCTTCAGAGAAAATATCCAAATAGTCTTTGGAATTTATGAAGTAAATTTATGTACTTCATACAAGGAATTTATGAAGTACAGGAAAGTGTAGGATCAAGAAAAAAATCAAAACTTCTTCATAGCTATTAAATCTAACTAGACTATTTCAACCATGATTCAACTGAGCAGGCACCCAGCTAGGGAAAAAATAATATTTTCAACCTCAGCAAGGATTCTTCTCTGTTGGTTAAATGTTAAATTTTTTTCCCTGCAGGGTACAAGGAATGAGGTCAAACACTTTTTAAGAATAATCGAATAGTTTAACCTGTGCTATAGGGGCTTGTTGAGCAGAACTTGTCTGTGGTGAAAAAGTGACAGATTTTTGGAGATTGTTGCAAAGCTGTCAGGTTATGAACAATAACTGGCCACATAATGAGCTTCTCAGTTTCATCAAATCCTTGGGCATAGAAACTCTTTCTCTTCTCTTGAAAAACAGATAAACCTGTAGCAAAATAAGTACAGTTACAATAAATTATGAATGAAAAACAGTAAAATGCAATTTGTAAGTTAATGCTTTAACTCACTGTTAAATTCAAGATTCATCTTTCTCTCTCATCACCAGTGGGTATGAGGATTTGGAAGGATTAGCTTGTTTGATGCAGTAAACTATCATTAGAGGATAAGTTAATTATAGCTTGAAAGTAAGAAACATTTTCTTAAGAGGATAAAATGTGTAACATATTAAGCTACTCAGATCCATTGGGAAGGTGGTCTGCAGCTTGCATATATATCCAAAGCTACCTGTAAAAGATGGTCATATAATTAAAAATAGTCATGTTGGATGCAATTCAACCGCTTATTTTTTTAAATTATCTACCCATAATATTGATTCAAAACTTAATTTAAAAACAAATTTCGAAGTAATTTATTTTACATTGAAATTAGCATAGTAATAGGTTTCAAGTTATATATACTGAGTAAAAGCTATTCTATAATATTTGAGCTCAACTGTTGTCTCTAGATATTTCATGTACTGGAACCACAAGCATTTTTTTAACCTTTGCAAAATAACCTTGCATTTAAGATCAATAATGAAATCTACAGGTGTATTATTTATATTGAAAAATACAAAATAAGTGTATTTCAAACATACAAGACTCATCCTTACATTTTATTATCCATAACTCTAATTTATGATTTTTGACTTGCAATCAGACCACCATAAGAAACAGGATATGAAGTAAATCAGAAATCTGGATTCAGACAAAAAAAAAAATATAGCTGAATGAAATTCCTCTCACCAAAGCTAAATTAGTTGTACTATCAGATTTCAAATAATTTATTTTTCACACTCTTTCTCTCACAAAATTGTTAAATGATAGCACTTCACTAAATTAAAAATTAATGCATTTATTCAGCAAACATGCACTGTGAATGCCAACTGTACTAGTCCATTCTCACACTCCTATAAAGATAATACCCAAGACTCGGTAACTTATAAAGAAAAAGAGGTTTAATTTAATCACAATTTGTCACGGCTGGGGAAGCCTCAGGAAACTTACAATTATGGCAGAAAGGAGAGACGAAGCAAGGCATGTCTTACACGCAGCAGGAGAGAGAGAGAGGCAGGGGAAACCACCACTTTTAAACCATCAGATCTCATGAGAACTCCATCAAGAAACACTGATGACATAGGACAGCTGAACATTTTTCTGTTGGGGACACTTGTAAAATGATATCTAGTTGTCTTTTAAAAATTGCTTTAATAAAGGGATATGTGTGAGAATCTGTTGTGATTGTGTTTGAGGTTTAATTTATAAAGGTGATTGAGTGAGGACACAAGAGGTTAAATTGAAGGAAGTTGTATTACTCAGTTTCCAAGAGAAGAGGGCACATCATGTTACACAGGGCCACATGAGCAAGTACCAGGGTCAGTCAGGATGCAGAATGAGAATCGGTGGAACACAGACCAGAGCCTTTAGTGGAGTTTTCATGAGAAGGAGCAGGCAAAGCAGGGTTGGTGTATTCAGAAGGTTAAGACTGGATAGTTTGAAAACTTTGGGGGGCTCTGAGCTGGAGGAGTGTTCTCTAGTTGCCTAATACCTGGTCCTAGGGTGATGTTGGCCTGATGTGTGAAATTTCGCCAAAAAAGAAAGAGTTTGGAAATATGGATTTTGGATTGGTTGGTTTGCATATGAAAGGTGTGTTTGCAGGAAAGTTATTTGCTATCTCTAGAAATTACTTAGCCCTGGAAGGAGCGTTTTCTTCTTGAGTCTGCATGATTCCAAGAAGTCAAAGTATTATAAAATAAAGACAATAAAAACATGATTGCTATGGTTTAAATGGGTCCCCCAAAAAACCATGTATTGGAAACTTAATCCCCAGTGCAACGGTCTTGAGAGGTGTGGCCTAATAAGAGGCAATTAGGCCATCAGGACTGTCCTTATGAATGGCTTAATGCCATTGTCACAGAGTGGGCTTCTAATAATCAGGGAAGTTTGATTTCTCTCTCTCTCTCTCTCTCTCTCTCTCTCTCTCTCTCTCTGTCTGTCTCTTTCCCTCTCTCTCTCCCTCTCTCCCTGTCCCTCCCTCTCTCCCCATTTTTTCTTCTGCCTTTTATGACACAGTGAGAAGGCCCTTGCCAGATACCAGCCCCGTTACCTTCCATAACTGGTGGGCCAATAAATTTCTTTTTATTATAAATTACCCAGTCTGTGGTATTATGTTACAGCAGCACAAAATGGACTATAATAAAAATTAGTACAGGAGGGCTTGCTGCCCAGGGCCAATTCAAGTCTCTAGGCCTTGTATCCTGGCACAGGACCCCTCAGCTACCTGCCCCAGTCATGCATCAAGCAGACCCAGGTGTAGCTCAGTCCACTACACTAGAGGTCACAAGCAGTAAGATTTGGTGGCATACATACTGTGGTAATTCTACAGGTGCAAAGAGTTCATGAGCTGTGAAGGCCTGGATACCTCTATCTGTATTTTGAAGGTTATGTTTGATAGCCTGAGAGCCCAAGAAGAAACTTGCACAGGGAAGAGCTACCTAAGAGAGTTTTCATTAGGGTGCCACCTACTGGAGTCACAGAAGTGATGCTGACCCTGAAAACCCAGAACTGTAGAGCTACCCGCATGCCACACCTCCCTATGAGAGCCGCATGCATGAGACTCCAACCCATGAGAGCTGATGCACGAAATGAGCCCACCAAAGCCATGAGGGCAGGGCTGCCTGAGGTTTTGGGGTCCCGACATCTGCCCCAGTGTGGTCAGAAGTCAGAGCATAGAGTAAAAGTTTATTCTGAAGGTTTAAGATTTAATGTCATTTGTCCTGCTGGCTTTTGGACACACTTGGTTACTCCCGTGTTCTTTCCTATTTGTTTCATTTGGAATACGAATGTCTATCCCATCGCTGTGTCACGGTTAGATTTTGGGAGTAGATTCTTGTTCAATTTCACAGGCTCATGGCTGAAGAGGAGTTTGCCTTAGGATGAATTGTGCCTTAAGTCTCTCCCATATCTAAACTAGATTAGACTCTGGACTTGATGATAAGTCCATTGAATTTCTTTTGTATCACCTGGTTCTAGATGTAATGAACTATGAAACAACTATGAAGATAGATTCAAATTTATTAACTTTAAAATAGTGAGATACATACATCAATAACAAAAATACAGAATGCGCAATCATTTACCTAATTTCAACATGAGTCAAGGATAAATATAAAGCATAAATCCGTATAGCCTTTTATAAAACCAGTTTTGTCCCCCAGATCGAGTGGTTTTCGTGTCCCTGAACCCAAAGCACCACCAGCATTAATTAAATATGCCTCTTTACGATTGTGCTTAATGTCTTATTTTCTACTAGAATCTCTCAGACACCACCTTTATGAGAAAGAAATGAGGATTTTGACTGTGTCTTAATCTACTTTGACAATCCAGCACCTAGGACAGTGCCTACCATATCTTATATGAAATAAATACGGCATTGAGCATAAAGAGCTAGGTTGAATGTGGGCGGAATTAACATCACTACACCGATATCAATATCAACATACAAACATTAGTTTGGGAGAGAAGGACTAGCAACAGGATTGCAATCCATTCTCTCCTTCATCAGAGCACACCGGCTGGGAAAAGAAAGTGGGCATTACTGCACAAGTCTCCTTGGACACAAATATAATTGCACTACTGATAAATGTACAAATTTGCTAGTAAGAGAGGACTTACCTAAGGAATGATTTTATCACAATATATTCATTCTAGGATTGCTTAGGACAAATAAACTGGAGTGGCATGTATCAATGATCATTAGTAAATTTTGATAGTTGTTAAGATAATTGACTCTTTTAAGCCTGATTTTACAATTTGATCTTTGTATTGTCTCAATTATTATTAATGAGACTAGATAAAATCAATGGATAAGATTGTATATCATACATAAAATAACTCTGACAGTTGCCAAAGTTCAAAATTAGGAATAGAAGAAAAATAATACTGAAAATAAATAATGAGATAGGAAGAAAACTGAGAGAAGATCCAAAAGAGAAAAATAAATATTTCAAGAAGAAGGGAGCATTTATTTGTGTAAAACGCTGCTAATAGTTCAAATTTTAAATACGCAAAAATTTTGCAAATTTGGTATCATGAAGATTACTGACAAAAGGAATTTTAATGCAGTGGTGCTATTGGAAATGTGTACATAATTTGAATAAATGTTAATCAAAATCTTAAATTTGTTTAAATGATCAAAAAATTTAAATTTCTTTTGTTATGTTTCCAAAATATATTTGAAGTTATCTATTAAATTGTAAAAGCAAAATACAAATATAATTGAGGAATATCGTATTTTAAAACCAAAGTTATTTAGATTCAGCTGAAAATTTTGGACAATTTATAAAAATTTAATTAAATTATATTACATATACATACACAATTAAAACTACTGACAACTTTAGTGTTGTTGCCAATATCAAAAATTGTTATGCTTCACGTAGTACTGCTAGATCTGGATATTCAACTATAAATTTAGTGTGCATTCTCTAACACATAAAACTGCAGCTTTTGTAAATACTGAACTAATTAATAATTACTTCTGGGATCACAATGAGGGGAACAATAAGAAGCAAGAGAGTGGAAAGGCAATAAAATTATCATGGAAGAACAGAGTTCATTTATACCATATGAGAAGGATTCAACAATTTAACTAAGATTCTTTTTTTTCTTATCTAAGCACTCCTGCTGTTCTAACTCCCTGGCATTACCACAAAGTTCATCTTTAAATTCAGCAGCAGCATAAGCCACAATAATTCCGAGTATTTGGGTACAATTGGTTTTTATTTTGTTTACAGATGCTATGAGATGTGGACAAGGATGTCTCACTTTCTGAGGCCTGAAGAGTTATCAGTCATGAGAATAGGATGTGTCCATGCTCAATGACAGGTCCTGAGTGACACAGGCACTTGTGCTGTTTGATACATTGATTTTTTTATCTGTTTGTGATGCATGGGGATCTCTGAAATGTGGAACCCAAAGCAGAGGTCTCCATGATTGGCTCTGAGAGCATTTTGACTAGGAATATTCCACATGCCTACCACCAGCTAAAGATACACAAGGAGAACAGTATTTTGAGAGAGCATATTACTACCCCTTCACCCTCCACCCCTCCAGAAAAAAATCACAGTTCTGTTAGTAAGGAGGAAAAGAAGGATGGACATTGGTTTAGAAACAAAATTGTAAACCACAAAGAGTGTAATCAAGGCAGAAGACTATCAGGGAATCTCTAGCTGCCCAATGCAATATCAACAGGATAAAAAGACAAAATCTGAATCTATGTCTACCATAGAATATAGTAGAATTCCTCATCAAGGGAGAACCTCCTATAAGTTTAGGAAAAAAACAACTTAATACATTTGCTTAAAATCAAGAAGTCTATGTACAGGCTAAATAGGAGATGACTCACAGACTTTATTTACATAATGAATAAGAAGAATAATTATTTATTTGCATGTGTGGGAAACAGGTTTTGGGACAGAGAGAAAAGGAAAGGTTGGATGGAAGAAAAGGTTCTCAGGACAGAGAAGCTTAAGACAGATGGCATGCCTCTAAAGCAAAAGGTGACAGTAATATGTTCTCTCTGATGGGTATGGGTGGAGACCTACACCCACTGTGGCTCATCAGAACACATCACAGTGAGGTGGTAATGCCTCATATTTAATAATGTCTGTGCTGGGTGAAACCTGGCAATTGAGATAAGAATTTAGAGTCCTCAGGATTTCAAAGCAAAAGGTAACCATAGAATTGTAAACACCCAAAGAACACCTGGATTGTTTGAGAAGAATGTAGCCTCTTCATAATAGATGAGATAGGATTCAAGCCATTCTGTTTAATTATTAAAGTAAAATGTAGTCTGGGAATTCAGGCGAAGCTTGAAGACATCCAGGTGAATCATAACCGATATATGATGAAACCATCTTTCAGCTTGAACTATGTCACTAGCAACATGAATCTAGCCATTTAACTGTTTTGTGCTTCATTTTTTACTATGCGAAATTACAATAATCAAATCTGCCTTCGAGTATTGTTACAGGGAAAATGAGTCTCACCGGCTCTACTGAAAATTACCACGTTAGATGGCTATTGAATAAAACGTAATTCACACACAAGTATGCCATCTACCCAAAGTAAACAAATCAAAAATCTCAGTTAAAGCTCAACTTTGACATATAATTACTGATGTTCAATTAATGATCTCAAATACACATATTATTTTTAGATATAAAAATTATAGTATTTTGACAAAATGTTACAAATTTAAAGTTAAATGTGTAAAAATGGAGTTGTTCTTCCAGCTACAAATCAACATTAAAGGATCTTTCAGTTCTACTGACCCCACTAAAATTTAGATTTGAGAAGAAAATCAGAGAACTATGTTTTACATTCTTTGTGTATTTCACACATAAGGTTCTAGCGTAGTGGAAACACCACTGGATCATTGTCAGGAGTATGAAATCCCACATCCAACAGTATCCTGCAAGTCTCCTGGTTTTTATTTGTAAAATGAGAATATTAGTCCTTTACTGATAGAATTATTGTCAGGAGTAAATTTTTTAAATGCAATCATATAAGCAAAGCTCAAGAAATGCATTTTTTAATATGCTTTCTGCTGGAGGCATGTTATTTTTGTTGAGAAGTTTTGTTTTTACTTTGACACACCTGGGCCGTGAGTATGCAATCACATTTTTGGTCTAGAAATAAGTATTACTCAAGAAGAAAGTATTTCTGGAGTTTTTAGAAACTGCTCTGTTGTGTCCAATAATAATGAGAACTTAAATGTGTTCAGTATTGTCTGAGTAATTTCTCAGTAACAGTGTATTATCTCATGAAGCAAGTCATTTGAAACCAGAAAGGACAAATTTTGAAGAGGTGTAGAAGTCTGTTTCCCTCTTTCCACTGTTGTCCTCAAGGGCCAGAAACCCAGCCAGCCACTAGTTTTCATCAGGGATTATCAAGAAGCTGCCCTAGAATCCAAATGCTTTCTCTATGCCCATTACCCAAATGAAAGAATTCAAATGAGATTATAGGCCCCTTAACTTTCCCCTAGAGCAAGTCTAAAGCAGTGGGTTCCCCACACTTTTTGCATCAGTAATAAAAGTGTTTCCAACACAAAGTTTCTTTACACCTATCCCAAAGTCAGGAAAGCCTCCGTCATCCAAAACCCCGAAAGGTAACCTTTCTCCAAGACTAAAGCCATGATTCCTTAGCATCGTTGGTTTTAGAGTTTGTACATTTCTATTCTGAACAGTCTTGTCCTCCAAACTTTGAAACCCTTTGTACTTGAGGAGAAGGAGAAAATGGAATTACTTTCTCCAAAAATTTTCTGGACATTAATGGGTTTATTTCTTTCACCATCTTTCAATTTGTTTCCCTTTCTCAAGCCGGTATTACATGTCCCTTAATGGCATGTCTTTGATGATTTACAGTTACTGTCCCAGAGATGGCTAGACTGTCAGGAATACACATAGGCAGTCACGATCTGAGAAATGAGACCAGAAATCGCAGGAGCCCAGACAATGCCCTTCTGAAGAGTTGGCTAATGAAGTGAACTGAAATGTCTTACACCTACAACTTTCAGGATGCGAACCGAAAAAACAAAGTGGACAACAGACTATAAAGGCTTTATTTTATGTTCTATTTATTCTTGGATCAAAAAAAACCTCAAAAGCAGAGACTAAAAGCTATTTATGATTATTTTAAATTTGTATTATTTTTTCAAGAAAGGATATACTTCTTTTTTTAATGGCAGGTTAATACCAAATTACATACATAGGAAAATGTTGAAAAATCTAATTTCATTTTTGCTCATCCCAATTATTCTGCAAATTTTATTTTTTAGCAGGACTTGACCCATCTCATTTTAAATTATTCAAGCATCTCATTTCATCATTTTTTAAAAACTGATTCTGATTTTAATATCCTTACCTACAGCAAAATTTCTAATCTGAGCTCAAATTTTTATTTTCTTGGTGTTAGGCCATTACTCTTTATTATACCTCTAAGTCTTTTTCACACCAGGGAAACAGAAATGTAACAGAGAACTTCGGGAGAAAACAGCAGGTCACCATATGGTAACAGAGGGCAGGGCATAGTTCTGAGCCTTTTCTATACATTTTTCCTTTATCAAATAAATAATAATGAACACTGTGTTCATCTCACTAGCTTCCCACTCAAAATTTTCACTTGCTCTCTATTGCTCCTGTGATAAACTTCCTTTTGCTCTGCTTGGGATTTATGTCTGCCTTAAATCCCAAGCAGAGTTGGAATTTGCAAACTTATTCTTTCTTAACATCTCTAGTCTTGACTTTCATTATTAAATTATAGAGAAAATTTCCAAAAATAAACCATTCTCATGACTTAAAAAAAAATTGTGCTTTTCTCTGAGTATAAAATATCCTCAATATAAAACTTTTAAACATATAGTAAATGACAAAACTGAAGAAATTAACTTTCAATGACTTAAATATAAATCAGAGAAGTATAAGCTGCCAATAAACACTGAGAGATAAATGCCAAATATCGCTTGTAGGAGAAATATAAATTATAACTCCAAAACATGCTGCTCTTTACCCTATTGCATTAAACTTTTAAAAATAAGTTTGGTTAGTTATTTTATATGTGTATATACAGGCATACCTTATTTTATTGCACTTTGCAGATACTGTGATTTTTACAAATTGAAGTTCTGTGGCAATCCTGTATCAAGCAAGATTACTGGCACCACTTTCCAACAGTTTGTGTTTATTTTATGTTTCACAGATGCATTTTGGAAATTCTCACAATATTTAAACTTTTTCATTATATTGTATCGATTGTGGCCATCCATGATGTTACTATCATAACTTTTGGTGCACTATGAATGGCACTCATCTAAGACAGCAAACTAATTGATAAATGTTGTATGTGTTCTGACTGTTCCACCACTGCCCATTTCTCCATCTCTTTCTCCTTTATCCTCCCAATCCCCTGAAATACAGTAATATCAAAATTAGGCCAATTAATAACCCTACAATGGTATCTAGGTTTTCAAGTGAAAGAGTTACAGATCTCTCACTTGTAATCAAAAGCTAGAAATAATTAAGCTTAATGAGAAAGATATTTCAAAAGCAAAATAAGCCGAAAGCTAAGCTCTTGTACCAAATACTTAGCCAAGTCATGAATGTAAAGGAAAAGTTCTTGAAGGAAATTAAAAGTGCTACTTAAGTGAAAACAGAAATAATGAGGAAGTAAAATGGCCTTTTTGTGAGTTGGAGAAAATTTTAGTGGTCTGGATAGAAGATGAAAACAACCACAACCTTCCCTTAAGCCAAAGCCTAATCCGGAGTAAGGCTCTAACTTTCTCCCATTCTATGAAGGCTGAAAGAGGTGAAGAAGCTGAAAAAGAATAGTTGAGAGCTAGCAGAGATGAGTGCATGACACTTAAGAAAAGCAGCTGACTCTATAACAAAAGTGTAAGTTAAAGCCGCAAGTGTGGATGGAGAAGCTACAGGAAGTGATCCAGGAGATCTAACTAAGATCATTGATAAAGGTGGCCACACTAAACAATAGATTTTCAGTATAGATGATAGCCTTATTGAAAGAATGTGGTACACCATGGAATACTATGCAGCCATAAGAAGAATGAGATCATGTCTTTATAGGAATATGGATGGAGCTAGAAGCCATTATCCTTAGCATACTGATGTTGAAGCAGAAAATCAAATACTGCATGTTCTCACTTACAAATGGGAGCCAAATGATGAGAACACATGGACACACAGAGGGTAAAAGCAAACAATGGGACCTACCTGAGTGCGGAGGGTGGAAGGAGGGAGAGGATCCAGAAAAATAACTGATGGGTACTAGCTCAATACCTGGGTGATGAAATAATCTGTACCACAAACTCCCATGACACAAGTTTACCTACATAACAAACCTGCACATGTACCCCTAATTTAAAAGTTAAAAAACTGAAGATACTACCTAGGACTTTCATAGCTAGAAAGGAGGAGTCAATGCCTGGCTTCAAAGCTTCAAAGAATAGGATGACTCTTTTGGTGGCTGATGCTACTGGTAACTTTAAGGTGAAGCTAATGCCACTTACCATTTCAAAGATTCTAGGGTAACTAAGAAGTACACTAAATCTACTCTGCCTGTGCTCTGTACTTTGAACAATAAAGCCTGGATGATAGCACATGTATTTACAGAATGGTTTACTGAATATTTTATACTCATTGTTGAGACCTACCACTCAGAAGGAAAAAAACTTTCAAAATATTACTGTTCAGTGATAATGCACCTGGTCACCCAAGAGCTTTGATGAAGATGTACAAGTAGGTGAATGTTGTTTTTATGCCTGCTAGCACAACATCTATTCTTCAGCCCATGGATTAAGGTATCATTTTGACTTTCAAGTCTTATTACATAATAAATGTATTTTATAAGTATATAGCTCCCAAAGATAGTGATTCCTCTGATGAATCTGGGTAAAGTAAATTGAAAATATTCTGGAAAGTATTTACCATTCTAAATGTCATCAAGAATATTTGAGAGTCATGGGAGAAGTAAAAATATAAATATTAACTAAAGAAATTGATTCTAACCCTCACTGGTGATCTTGAGGGGTTAAGACTTCAGTGGAAGAAGTAACTGCAGATGTGATGGAAATAGCAAGAGGACTAGAATTGGAAGGAGAGACTGAAGATGTGACTGGATCATTGCAATCTCATGATTAAACCTGAATGAATGAGAAGTTGCTTTTCATGAATAACCAAGAAAATGGTTTAATAATGAACGTGATTAAAATGACAGCAAAGGTTTACAATATTACATAAATATAGTTGATAAAGCAGCAGCAAGGTTTGAAAGAATTGACTCCAATTTTGAAAAAGGTGTTGGAGTGTATAAAATGCTATTAAAGAGCACTGCATACTACAGAAAAATCTTTTGCAAAAAGGAGGAGTCAATTAATGTGTCAAGCTTCATTGCTGTCTTGCTTTAAGAAATTGCCACAGCCATCCCTATCTTCGGCAGTCACCAACCTGATTTGTAAGCAGCCATCAACATCAAGGCAAGACCTTCCACTAGCAAAAACATTATGACTCACTGAAGGCTCATATGATTGTTACCATTCTTTAGCAAAAGTATATATTTAATTAAAGTATGTATATTCACTTTTTAGACATAATGCAATTATACACTTAATACACCACAATATAGTGTAACATAACTTTTATAGGCACTGGAAAACAAACTGAAAAATGTGTGTGACTTGCTTTACTGCAATGATCACTTTATTGTAGTGGTCTAGAACCCAACCTACAGTATCTCTTAGGTATGCCAACATCCTATTCATACTAACTGGCTAGTTTAAAATGTTTTCTTATTTTTGTACTTATCCCGCTATCTTTCTGGGATACTGTTCTGTAAGTGAAAGTTTTAACAGAAACCATAACATACATGTGACATGCTAAGTTGCCTTCCAGACTGTCTGTGTGAACACTACACCCCTTTCAGGGCTCACATGTGCCACACCTAGTTCCCTGGCTAAAAAGAGTCTTGGGGGAGAGAAGAGTGTGGAGGCTGAAATTCAGTTCATGCCTTTTGACAAGCACAATGTCCTATTAGAAGTTTGGGACCTTGTTGATCTTTGTGATTTTTTTTTTTTTTAATTTTTTATTGGATTATAGGTTTTGGGGTACATGAGCAGAGCATGCAAGACAGTTGCGTAGGTACACACATGGCAGTGTGCTTTGCTTTTCTTCTCCCCTTCACCCACATTTGGCATTTCTCCCCAGGCTATCCCTCCCCACCTCCCCCTCCCACTGGCCCTCCCCTTTTCCCCCCAATAGACCCCAGTGTTTAGTACTCCCCTTTCTGTGTCCATGTGTTCTCATTTTTCATCACCCACCTATGAGTGAGAATATGAGGTGTTTCATTTTTTGTTCTTGTGTCAGTTTGCTGAGGATGATGTTTTCCAGATTCATCCATGTCCCTACAAACGACACGAACTCATCATTTCTGATTGCTGCATAATATTCCATGGTGTATATGTGCCACATTTTTCCAATCCAGTCTATTATCAATGGGCATTTGGGTTGATTCCAGGTCTTTGCTATTGTAAACAGTGCTGCAATGAACATTCGTGTACATGTGTCCTTATAGTAGAACGATTTATAGTCTTTTGGATATATACCCAGTAATGGGATTGCTGGGTCAAATGGAATTTCTATTTCTAAGGCCTTGAGGAATCGCCACACTGTCTTCCACAATGGTTGAACTAACTTACACTCCCACCAACAGTGTAAAAGTGTTCCTTTTTCTCCACATCCTCTCCAGCATCTGTTGTCTCCAGATTTTTTAATGATCGCCATTCTAACTGGCGTGAGATGGTATCTCAATGTGGTTTTGATTTGCATCTCTCTGATGACCAGTGACGATGAGCATTTTTTCATATGATTGTTGGCCTCATATATGTCTTCTTTCGAAAAGTATCTGTTCATATCCTTTGCCCACTTTTGAATGGGCTTGTTTGTTTTTTTCCTGTAAATCTGCTTGAGTTGTTTGTAAATTCTGGATATCAGCCCTTTGTCAGATGGGTAGACTGCAAAAATTTTTTCCCATTCTGTTGGTTGCCGATCCACTCTAGTGACTGTTTCTTTTGCCGTGCAGAAGCTGTGGAGTTTGATTAGGTCCCATTTGTCTATTTTGGCTTTTGTTGCCAATGCTCTTGGTGTTTTGTTCATGAAGTCCTTGCCTACTCCTATGTCCTGGATAGTTTTGCCTAGATTTCCTTCTAGGGTTTTTATGGTGCCAGGTCTTATGTTTAAGTCTTTAATCCATCTGGAGTTAATTTTAGTGTAAGGTGTCAGGAAGGGGTCCAGTTTCTGCTTTCTGCACATGGCTAGCCAGTTTTCCCAACACCATTTGTTAAACATGGAATCCTTGCCCCATTGCTTGTTTTTGTCAGGCTTATCAAAGATTGTATAGTTGTATGTATGTTGTGTTGCCTCCGGTGCCTCTGTTTTGTTCCATTGGTCTATATCTCTGTTTTGGTACCAGTACCATGCTGTTTTGATTACTGTAGCCTTGTAGTATAGTTTGAAATCCGGTAGTGTGATGCCCCCCGCTGTGTTCTTTTTGCTTAGAATTGACTTGGCTATGCGGGCTCTCTTTTGGTTCCATATGAAGTTCATGGTGGTTTTTTCCAGTTCTGTGAAGAAAGTCAATGGTAGCGTGATGGGGATAGCGTTGATTCTGTAAATTACTTTGGGCAGTATAGCCATTTTCACGATATTAATTCTTCCTAACCATGAACATGGAATGTTTCTCCATCTGTTTGTGTCCTCTCTGATTTCGTTGAGCAGTGGTTTGTAGTTCTCCTTGAAGAGGTCCCTTACGTTCCTTGTGAGTTGTATTCCAAGGTATTTTATTCTTTTTGTAGCAATTGCGAATGGCAGTTCGCTCTTGATTTGGCTTTCTTTAAGTCTGTTATTGGTGTAGACGAATGCTTGTGATTTTTGCACATTGATTTTATATCCTGAGACTTTGCTGAAGTTGTTTATCAGTTTCAGGAGTTTTTGGGCTGAGGCGATGGGGTCTTCTAGGTATACTATCATGTCGTCTGCAAATAGAGACAATTTGGCTTCCACCTTTACTATTTGAATACCCTTTATTTCTTTTTCTTCCCTGATTGCTCTGGCTAGAACTTCCAGTACTATATTGAATAGGAGTGGTGAGAGAGGGCATCCTTGTCTAGTACCAGATTTCAAAGGGAATGCTTCCAGTTTTTGCCCATTCAGTATGATATTGGCTGTTGGTTTGTCATAAATAGCTTTTATTACTTTGAGATACGTTCCACCGATACCGAGTTTATTGAGGGTTTTTAGCATAAAGGGCTGTTGAATTTTGTCAAATGCCTTCTCTGCGTCAATTGAGATAATCATGTGGTTTTTGTTTTTGGTTCTGTTTATGTGGTGAATTACGTTGATAGACTTGCGTATGTTGAACCAGCCTTGCATCCCTGGGATGAATCCTACTTGATCATGATAAATAAGTTTTTTGATTTGCTGTTGCAATCGGCTTGCCAATATTTTATTGAAGATTTTTGCGTCTATGTTCATCATGGATATTGGCCTGAAGTTTTCTTTTCTCGTTGGGTCTCTGCCGGGTTTTGGTATCAGGATGATGTTGGTCTCATAAAATGATTTGGGAAGGATTCCCTCTTTTTGGATTGTTTGAAATAGTTTTAGAAGGAATGGTACCAGCTCCTCCTTGTGTGTCTGGTAGAATTCGGCTGTGAACCCATCTGGACCTGGGCTTTTTTTGTGAGGTAGGCTCTTAATTGCTGCCTCAACTTCTGACCTTGTTATTGGTCTATTCATAGTTTCAGCTTCCTCCTGGTTTAGGCTTGGGAGGACACAGGAGTCCAGGAATTTATCCATTTCTTCCAGGTTTACTAGTTTATGTGCATAGAGTTGTTTGTAATATTCTCTGATGATGGTTTGAATTTCTGTGGAATCTGTGGTGATTTCCCCTTTATCATTTTTTATTGCATCTATTTGGTTGTTCTCTCTTTTATTTTTAATCAATCTGGCTAGTGGTCTGTCTATTTTGTTGATCTTTTCAAAAAACCAGCTCTTGGATTTATTGATTTTTTGAAGGGTTTTTCGTGTCTCAATCTCCTTCAGCTCAGCTCTGATCTTAGTAATTTCTTGTCTTCTGCTGGGTTTTGAGTTTTTTTGATCTTGCTCCTCTAGCTCTTTCAATTTTGACGATAGGGTGTCAATTTTGGATCTCTCCATTCTCCTCATATGGGCACTTATTGCTATATACTTTCCTCTAGAGACTGCTTTAAATGTGTCCCAGAGGTTCTAGCACGTTGTGTCTTCGTTCTCATTGGTTTCGAAGAACTTCTTTATTTCTGCCTTCATTTCGTTGTTTACCCAATCAACATTCAAGAGCCAGTTGTTCAGTTTCCATGAAGCTGTGTGGTTCTGGGTCGGTTTCTGAATTCTGAGTTCTAACTTGATTGCACTATGGTCTGAGAGGCTGTTTGTTATGATTTCAGTTGTTTTTCATTGTTGAGCAGTGCTTTACTTCCAATTATGTGGTCAATTTTAGAGTAGGTGTGATGTGGTGCTGAGAAGAATGTGTATTCTGTGGATTTGGGGTGGAGAGTTCTGTAAATGTCCACCAGGTTTGCTTGCTCCAGGTCTGAGTTCAAGCCCTGGGTATCCTTGTTGATTTTCTGTCTGGTTGATCTGTCTAGTATTGACAGTGGAGTGTTAAAGTCTCCCACTATTATTGTGTGGGAGTCTAAGTCCTTCTGTAAGTCATTAAGAACTTGCCTTATGTATCTGGGTGCTCCTGTGTTGGGTCCATATATGTTTAGGATTGTTAGCTCTTCTTGTTGTATCGATCCTTTTACCATTATGTAATGGCCTTCTTTGTCTCTTTTGATCTTTGTTGCTTTAAAGTCTATTTTATCAGAGATGAGAATTGCAACTCCTGCTTTTTTTTGCTTTCCATTAGCTTGGTAAATCTTCCTCCATCCCTTTATTTTGAGCCTTTGTGTATCCTTGCATGTGAGATGGGTTTCCTGGATACAGCACACTGATGGGTTTTGGATTTTTATCCAATTTGCCAGTCTGTGTCTTTTGATTGGTGCATTTAGTCCATTTACATTTAGGGTTAATATTGTTATGTGTGAATTTGATACTGCCATTTTGATTCTAAGTGGCTGTTTTGCCTGTTAGTTGTTGTAGATTCTTCATTATGTTGAAGCTGTTTAGCATTCAGTGTGATTTTGGAATGGCTGGTACTGATTGATCCTTTCTATGTGTAGTGCCTCTTTTAGGAGCTCTTGTAAAGCAGGCCTGGTGGTGACAAAATCTCTGAGTACTTGCTTGTTCACAAAGGATTTTATTCTTCCTTCACTTCTGAAGCTCAGTTTGGCTGGATATGAAATTCTGGGTTGAAAGTTCTTTTCTTTAAGAATGTTGAATATTGGCCCCCACTCTCTTCTGGCTTGTAGTGTTTCTGCCGAGAGATCTGCTGTGAGTCTGATGGGCTTCCCTTTGTGGGTGACCCGACCTTTCTCTCTGGCTGCCCTTAGTATTCTCTCCTTTATTTCAACCCTGTTGAATCTGACGATTATGTGCCTTGGGGTTGCTCTTCTTGCGGAATATCTTTGTGGTGTTCTCTGTATTTCCTGCAATTGAGTGTTGGCTTGTCTTGCTAGGTGGGGGAAATTTTCCTGGATGATGTCCTGAAGAGTATTTTCCAGCTGGGATTCATTCTCTTCGTCCCCTTCTGGTACACCTATCAAACGTAGGTTAGGTCTTTTCACATAGTCCCACATTTCTTGGAGACTTTGTTCATTCCTTTTTGCGCTTTTTTCTCTGATCTTGGTTTCTCGTTTTATTTCATTGAGTTGGTCTTCAACTTCAGATATTCTTTCTTCTGCTTGGTCAATTTGGCTATTGAAACTTGCGTTTGCTTCACGAAGTTCTCGTATTGTGTTTTTCAGCTCCTTTAATTCATTCATATTCCTCTCTAAGGTATCCATTCTTGTTATCATTTCCTCGAATCTTTTTTCAAATCTTTTTTCAAGGTTCTTAGTTTCTTTGCATTGATTTAATACATGATCTTTTAGCTCACAAAAGTTTCTCATTATCCATCTTCTGAAGTCTAATTCCGTCATTTCGTCACCGTCATTCTCCGTCCAGCTTTGTTCCCTTGCTGGTGAGGAGTTTTGGTCCTTTCTAGGAGGCAATGTGTTCTGGTTTCGGGTGTTTTCCTCCTTTTTGCGCTGGTTTCTTCCCATCTTTGTGGATTTGTCCGCTGGTCGTTTGCGTAGTTGCTGACTTTTCGTTTGGGTCTCTGAGTGGACACCCAGAATGTTGATGATGAAGTATTTCTGTTGCTTGGTTTTCCTTCTACCAGTCTAGCCCCTTCGCTGTATGACTGTTGAGGTCCGCTCCAGACCCTGCTTGTCTGGGGTGCACCTCTAGTAGCCGTGGCACATCGAGGGAATCTACCAGTTTCTTTTTGTGCTCTCTTTGTCCCAGGATGATGCCTGCCTAATGACAGTCTTTTGGATATAGAGGGGTCAGGGAGCTGCTTGAGGAGACAGTTTGTACTTTATAGGGGTTTAATTGCTGAGCTGTGCACTCTGTTGTTCATTCAGGGCTGTTAGGCTGCTATGTTTGATTCTGCTGCAACACAGCTCATTAAACAACCCTTTTTTTTTTCAAATGCTCTGTGTTGAGGGGTTTGGGCTTTATTTTTGGATGTCCGATCAGGTGTCCTGCCCAGCTCAAAGGCAGACTAGCCACTGTTTGGCTGCCGAGGCTCCGCCCTGCTGTTGTGTGATTCGCGCTGTTCCTGCCGGCTCTGCTGTGGTCTCCCCACGCCCTGCGGCGGAGTCTCTACGTTGTAGCGTGTTGCCTCAGCAACGGCAGGCTGCGTCAGCAGTGGGCGTGTATCTCAGTAGGGACGGGTTGCCTCGGCAACGGCTGGCTGCATCAGCAGTGGGCGTGTATCTCAGTTGGGGCGGGTTGCCTCGGCAACGGCTGGCTGCCTCAGCAGTGGGCGTGTATATCAGTTGGGGCAGGTTGCCTCCGTAGTGGTGGACGCCCCTCCCCCACAGAGCGTCTCGGACCGTCTGCCCGGGATAGTTTGAAATCACGGTTTTATTCGTCCCACTGGGTATCCCAAGCGATCTGTCCCTGCAATCCCCTGGGCTGGGCTACTGTGCAAGTCTCGTTCAGTCTCAAGTCCAGCCCTCTCAAGTCTCAGGTTGCCGGTTCAACAAGGCACCCGGACAAGCGCGCCCTGTGGGGATTGCTGGGTAGGGCCGGCCGCCGCCGCCCCGGCTGCCGGCTTCGCCAGGCAGACCTACTGCCTGGCATCCCGTGTCTTTTTATACTTGGGAGTTTCCCCGTTCTGTGGGCAACAAAGATCAGTCTGGAAATGCAGCACTGACTCACCGTTTGCGAATTCAACGCGGGCTCCAATCCTGGGTTGTTCTCACAGCGCCATCTTGAGTCCCCTCCGTGATTTTTGTTAATAACAAACACACTGAGGTGTTTCATCTTCTCCAAGGTCACTATATCAGAAATGGGCCTTAAAGTTCTCTGATCAGAAGTGGAGACTTATATCTTATTGACACGACTGCTCCTTATTTTCTTAATACAGTGAATTATATCTCTATCAGAAAATAATGTGAAGTCGTGTTTGCATTCTATTTTTTTCTTATATACAACCAGTCATTCCAACAGCACATATTCAATAATCTATTTTTATTAGAAAACTACTTTTACCTTTAATGAATTTTACCCACATATAGGTTGATTGAATATTGCCAGTATGATATTACCTATTAATGCAAATCCCATATCATGTTTCTTCTTCTGGGATTGCACGTGTGCCCCACCATATCAGGCTAATTTTTGTGTTTTTGGTAGAGACAAGGTTTCTCCTTGTTGGCCGGGCTGCTCTTGAGCTCCTGACCTCGTGGTCTGCCCACCTCGGCCTCCCAGGGTATTGAGATTGCAGGCATAAGCCACCACGTCCAGTGAAATTGGGTCGTTTTACTGTCACCTCTAACTGATATGGTGTTTTATCTTTTATAAAACCACTCTGCCATTATCACTCCTAATGAAAACAAAAATAAATCTTTAATTTTCTGTAAAAAAAAAAGTCTTAGCCAAAAATTAGCTGGGCATGGTGGTGCACACCTGTAGTCTGATCTACTTGGGAGGCTGAGGCAGAGGAGTCATTTGAACCTGAGAAACAGAGGTCACAGTGAGCTGAGATCACGCCAGTGCACTACAGCCTGGGTGACAGAGCTAGACTCCATCTCAAAAAAAATTTAAAAAGCCTTAGCTATTTTTATCCATTATTCTTAGCAGTAGATTTTGAAGTAGCTCAGCTGGAATTTTTATTGCAATTGTATTTATATTTATGCTTGATTTTAGAAGAAATACATTTTTTATTATATTCAGTTTGCCTTCTAGGAAAATATACTATTTCTTACTAAATTTCTTTCATGTATCTCAGTGATATCATATAGCTTTCCTCATATAAGTCCTATACATTTTTTGTTAAGGTTATTTATAGGTTGTTTAAAATGTTTTCTGTGTTTATTACTAAGAATATTTTTTATTACATTTTCTAAGAGGTTATTGCCGGCAGATAGGAAAGTTATTGATTTTTAAATAATTTTCAACTGAGCTACTCACATTTTTTTGACTATGTTAATTTTTTGTGCATTTGCCTGGGATTTTCCAGGCATACAATTATATACCTCACAAATATTGCCCACAGAGTACAAATGTCTAAATATATTCAATTACATATAATAAGCCTGTAGATTCAAACTCTAATTTCCCTAACATACATTTCAGTTTCACAATTTTCTTTGAAAAGTTAAATAACATAGCAATTTTATTCCAACAACAAAACAAAATTCAGACATAAATGTGCAACTGAAATTTAGATGGATAATAAAAACAGGGCTGGTTTCATATAATTGCTTATAAAAGTCATTGACAAATAACTCAAGCAGCAGAAAGCATTATTTTTCAGTCTTCTCATGGTCATTTTCACTCTTCAAGGCTCTCATATAAACAAAGGCATAAGTTTAAGAATGGTGGAATAATTGTTAAGTTCAGGAAGTTTTCAGTAATCATATTCTGAAAGTGCCTTCCAATATCAAGGTCTTTTTAAATATCTTTATAACATATAGAATTATAGCAATTATGATTGCAGTTCTGTTAATAATACCACTTCATGTTCCGCATACTTTCAATCTGTGATAATCAGTACTGGGACAAACACAGGCAGATACTGTGATCTAAAAAGAGGGAAGATGTGGCCTTGCTCACTGATCTGTTTATCCATACACCCCATCATACCAAGAGCTTCAAGACTCACCTGGGAACATTGTTCAGTTCATTGGGAGTTATATTGATGAATTGTTCACCAAATTTTTTGTTGTTCCAGGTCTCCAGTTGATCTGCTATGCAATTCTGTGCCTACCTTTATCTTAATTTCATTATATATACATTGCAAACAGTATTAATAGGCTCCTGTATTTATAAGAAAACATTATTCTTCTAATTAAAAATTGCACCTTCATATAGTATGAATCCTCACTCCAATTATATAAATTCCTATAAATCATTGCCTATATTTCTATTGTGAAACTATACTACATACTCATTTGTTTTATAAATAGCTATTAGATTGAGCTCCTCAAAGAAAGAATGGGGTCTTCAGGTTTTTTGCATAGGATTAGATACATAATAGGTGATTTTTGAAGGGAACAACAAGGTAAGACACTCAAAGCAGAAGAGATAAGGAAGCAACTAGCTAAAAACAGGCCAGGTGTGTACATTCAACAGGGAGAAAATGATTTTATTCCCTGTTTTCTATTTTACCTACATTTACTTTGGGATATAGGACATGAAAAAAAGGCAGTTCTGTGTGATGATATTAAGCAGTAAACATAGCTGAGAGCTTTTGAATAATTTATCCCAAAGATCAGCTTGTATATTTTTAGTGAACAGCACAAGAAGCACATAAATATCTCCAAGGGACCAATGACATGTTGAGGTCTTAAAATATGTTCTAATAGAAAAAATTTTGTAATGCTGTTGTAGTTGAGCATACGCACTTTCGAGCTTTTTAAGAGACCCAGTTTCTCTCAGACACATTACTCACTAAACCAGCAAAAACCCAAGGAATTTTAGGCCCTTGAGTTGTCTTACAACTTATACACAGATATCCAAATTTGACTATGCAATTAAGAAAACCCTGAAGAAACAATTTTGGAAGATATGAAAATCATATGACCTGATTTATAAACAAGTTCACTGTCAGATTCATTTAATAGAAATTACCACAAACGTTGCACACAAGACCAGGTTCTTGCCCATGCTTACCTTCACTGTAATAACTAACAAAGCAATATCTTGAAGAGGCAGATTATAATTAGGTTAAAGACAGAAGTCACAGTTTGATTGCTAATCACAACATCCTGGTGAATTTTCAGAGGTAATATTTAAAATTCTCTCCTCCTGTAGTATAATTGCCACATTCTGATTCCAGTGCAATGGCCAGTGAGTTTTCCAGGCTCCTTTGCATTTATCTTAGTTGTCTGAACACAATATCTTCAAAGGACAAAGCAGTCTTTTAAAAAAACACAGAAACGCAGAGAAGATTTCATTTTAATCCAAATTCCTCCAGAGACTTATATTTGGTTTCCCTTTGCTGGAATCCACATGTCCTTCTCCAGAATCCATCAGTTAGCTTAAATACCATCAGGTCAGCTGCAGATTGCTGTGGCTTTATGTAATTTCAGTATCTGTCCATGCAAAAAACAGTGTTTTCCACATTATTGTTAAAAAATGTCCTGGTGAGAAGGTTTGGAATCTTAAATTAACTTCATCTATTTCTCTGTCTACACTCTTGTGTGAATACATCCCTTAAAGCAAACAGCATATGTTACTTTACAGAGTCATTTTGCATAAATGTGTTATTTTCATCCAACAGTCAATAATTCACTTCCTTATAGCAGCATTCCACTTCAGAATGATCCACTTTCTGCCAATACGAATATTTCTTATAATAAGTATACAAATGAACTCTCAAAGATTAAATTTACGTCTCAGGCAATTGCTGCATCACATTCAAAGACTTATGATAAATACGTGAAGCAGAAGAATGTTCAGCATCCACAGCGAGCAGTTTCAACAAGGCCAATAGGCTTTATTGGAAAGTAGATCTGTACTTGGTGGAGGCATAAGTCACAAGGTAAGCATTTTAAGAATGTTTCAAATCAGTGCTATGTCCCCACTAAGGTAAATTTTTTTGTTTTCTGTCATGGTTTAGAAGAAAACAAACTCATCCTAGACGTGCCTGCATGTGATAATTTTCTATAATGGCAGTCTAGGAAATTGGAACTAACTCTTTGAAAGCAAACTGAAATTGTTGGATAAAATATAAAAACATCAACTTAAAGACATTAAGAACATAACAAGATGATAAGATATTACCAATCAGAAAGGAAGAAATGAATTACCAGAACTAAAGGGCAAGTTTGAACCCAGAGGAAAAAGTGGCACAAAAGGTTTTTTTTTTATTTAAAGTCATCACTCTTTGGAAATTTGAACTTCTGTTGGAGGGGGCATATGAAATGAGAGGAGGAGCAATCAAATTTCAGAGTCCGCTCAAGATACACGAGTCTGATAGGAGATTCTCCCCACGTTAATCTGAAGCCATAGTGGCTACACCCTCAAGACAAGTTTGCCACTTAAGGTTAGTCACCCATATTGACATCATCTGAGAGGCCCAAAAACCGCAAGGTGTGAATTTATCCACATCCCAGATACTCTAGACACTTAATGTAAACTTTGAAAATCTTTAAAGCAATAGTTCTCAAACTTAACATAAATCAGACTCACATGGAGGGTTTATTAAAACAGATTGCTGAACTGGAACCCCAGACATTCTAATTAGTTAGTATAAGATAAGTCCTAAGAATTTACATTTCTAACAAATTCTCAGGTGATGGTGATGTTGCTGGTCCAGGGACCACACTTGGAAAACCATGGCTGTTAATGGACATATCTTTAAGTTATTTCCCCAAGAAAAAATTGTAAGGATACTGAGGATCATATGACAAAAGAAAAATGAACACTCAAAAATACAGGTATCATGAGCAAAAATGTCAAACATAGAACTGCAAAAATTTCAGATAATGGAATCATCAGTCACAGATGATAAAACCATATGCTGATTTTAACCACTATGGGTTTAAAAAAATTAAAGTCAAGCTTTAAAATATCTTTAGAAAACAGAAAGTTGTAAAAAAAAAACAGATTTGAAAAAAATGGCATAGACATCTAGAGATGAAAAATACAGTAATTAAACCAATGGGATTAGCAGCAGATTAGATGAAGCTGCAGAGAGAATTAGTAAGCTGGTAGGTAGGTCAGTAAAAGAATTTAGGTCAGACATCAGCAATCTAGAGTCTGCAGGCAAAATCTGGCCCACTGCTTAGTTTTGCAAATAAAGCTTTATTGGAACACAACCATGCTCAATTGTTTATGTATTGTTTATGGCTTCCATATCCTGAACTGGGGTCAAGAAGGGGAGATAGGTAGGAGGCAATATTTAAGGAGATACTGACTCTCACATTCACACAAATGCTTGCAAGTGCCAACTTTGCACATGCACAACACTGTAACTGTCTGCTTAAAATTAATGCCTTTCACACCTTTCTGCTCTACCCTAATCTTGGCCTTGAAAGGGACGTGAGAGACCTTCAAAGTGGTAAATTTATAAGACTGTTCATTTTTGCTATAATACTTACCATTTGTGCCCTTTTTTTGTATACACATGTTACATTTCAAGTTTTTTAGAAAAAGCTTTTCAAAATCAGGACAAAGAACAAACAGTAATAAAAATTAGAAACACTTTGAACTCAAAAACAGTAAAAGTGCTATTTACAGAATAAGTGGATTGAAGCTAAGACAATGTTTTAACACACACATTTAAAAAGTAGATAAGACGAATAGAAGTGAACTAAGCATCTATGTTAAAGAACAGCATATTCAATAAAGTAACTATTGTATGACAGGGTGTAAAACCTTCAAAAACTTGAGCCTGTGTCTTCCAAGTTATATGCACAAGGATGTCTATGAAAACATAATGTATAACTATAAAAATGATTGAATAGCAGATAAAATAAATATGTGAGTGAATCTCAAAAAAATAATGTGTACAAAAGAATCAAGATCAAGCCCTTGATCTTGAACTTCCAGACTACTTAATTGTGAATGTCTCTTCTGTATAAGTCACCCAATCTACGGAATTTTGTTACACTAGCCCAAACCTATTAAGACAATAATATATCAAAAGCTCATGTACCACTCACTCAGCTGCAACACCTATCAGTATTTTTCACGTCTAGTCTTACCCACTCTCCTCTAATTATTTTCCTGGAGATTTTAAATATATCTTGTCATTTTATCTATGAATGCATCTATATTCTATTTTTAAAAATAAAAACAAAATGTTAACATCACCATCATGCTACTATTTTCATGCCAAATAAAAGTAGTACTAATTCTTCATTATCATCATTATATGCCCAACTGTTCTTGATTATGTCAACAATCATTTTTATAGTTGTTTTCTTTGAACCAGGATCTAAGCAAGATTCAAAGAAAACTAAGTATCTACACAATACATTTGATCATTAATCTTTTTAAGCCTTCTCTGTTCGTTAGCAGCTTTATTTATTTCTTTCTTGAATGTCATCCTCTATTGAAGAAACAAGTTCATTTGCCCTGTAGAATGTCTCACATGACAGTTTTCACTGATTGCTTTCTTGGAGTATTGATAATATTTTTAATTGCCTTTTATATTTTTGGAAGTATTCAAATGTTAACTTCTAATCATCATGTAATAGTGTCCACATGCAGAAAGCAGTGCTTTTGTTGGCAGTATCAACCTTCTAGAGTACACATGAAAACTCAATTAATACTCAAAAAGATAAAGAAGTTTACTTTTAAAAACATTCATTCATTTGACAATAGTAAGGCTCAAACCATCTATTTGATGCAATAATAATTACTTTACCATAAATCTAAATCTAATTATAGAAAAGACTTAAAAATTAATGGACTCAACTCATTATTTTTAAGGTAATAAACTCTTTTCCAATTAACTATCATTTCTAAACTTTAAGTCAATTTTCTATGTGCACTCAGAAAAATCTCATTTGCAGCAAAAATATTCTATAGAGCAGAGTTTCTCATTTGTGGACAGCTTAATGTGACTGTACTACATAAATGGGATGCCCATTTTAAATAAATTGAGAAACAGTATTAGCACAAGTTTTTAAATAATAAAATTTTGTTTCAGTGAAAGAGTGAACATTTTCACTAACTGATAAGAGGATCACTAATAAATATCGTGAGTTATGGGCAGGTCCCATGTCCCCCCCGACTACTTCATTTACTCTTTATTACTAACAAGTGAGAAATTCTTAACTAGCAAATAGGTCATTTAAATGAATTTTAATAATTTATGCCTCTGCCTTACAGTTCTTGATATTTGGATTAAACATGGACCTAGAAATTATTGGGAGGTTTCATGTTGAATACCATGTCCTGTGAACTAAACTTGCTCAACTCATTAGTGGAGCACATTTAAAAGCAATGGAATGGTGATGTAGAATGGTGATGATAGGGAATATATTTGTACTTGTCTTTTTATGTGTATTTAGTTATAGAAAGTATTTCTTTATGTTTATTGCAGTATTTAAATATGGCTTTTATAATCTCTCAAAGAATATGACATTCATTTATTTATCTGATAAGCAAAGAAGAAATTTGAAAGATGAAAAAAATCACAGACTTGGAAATCAAGCTGTTCATACTTCTTAAGAAATCTGGTTGTCTTGTCATCAATATTGACATCGCGTTGTCACTAAAATAATGTGTATAGACTAATCAAGTGTGTTGTTGGGGTCTTCTAGAAGGACAGAACTAATAGGATAGATATATGTATATAAAGGGGAGTTAATACTGTATATTAACTGACACGATCACAAGGTCTCACAATAGGTTCTGCATGCTGAGAAGCAAAGAAAGCCAGTCCGAGTCCCAGAAGAACTTGATGTTCAAGGGCAGGAAGCATCCAGCATGGGTGAAAGATTTAGGCTGACAGGCTAGACAAGTCTTGTCTTTTCACATTTTTCTTCCTGCTTTATATTCTAGCCACACTGGTGGTTAATTATATGGTGCCCACCCAGACTGAGGGTGGGTCTGCCTTTCCCAGTCCACTGACTCAAATGTTAACCTTCTTTGGCAACACCCTCAAAGACGCACCCAGGATCAATATTTTGCATCCTTCAATCCAATCAAAGTGACAGTATTAACCACTACATCAACTTATTAAATGTATTTCTGACACATGTCTTAGAGCAAAAGTGACCGAAAGCAGAGCAATTGCCCTTAATCTTCCTGAAAGTATTTTTGAGATACGTTACAGAACAAAAATGCTTGAAATTAGACCAATAGACCTTAATCTTTTATTGGTGCTGTGAATGTTTAATTAAAAAGCAATCTTAGCCCTCATTTGAAAAGCTCCCAGAAGTAATTCCCCCTTAACAACTACCGTAGTTCAGAGGGAAATGTTGAGTCTTGTCTTCAATTCTAACTTATCTTTTCATAGCATCTGAAAAGTCAGATATTTAATGGTCGTGAATGCCCACATTCACAATGTTTTCTATTTATTGAACATTGAATCAAGATTGGGTGTATTGTCAATTATTGACTGTACGTAAACAGTATTTGTGTGATATTTACATACATCCTTTTTATTTGCACATCAAAATCCTACTTGTGACAAATAGAATGATTGCTGCTTGTTACTGATCCCAAATATCTTTATCCAATCTTACATATTTTTTAATACAACAACTTATTCAGAAGCGGACTAGAACAATGTTTTTCTTTAATTGTACTTTAGATTCTGGGGTACATGTGCAGATCATGCAGGATTGTTGCATAGGTACATACGTGGCAATGTGGTTTGCTGCCTCCATTCCCCCGTCACCTGTATCTGGCATTTCTCCCCATGTTATCCCTCCCCAACCTCCCCACCCCCTGCTATCCCTCCCTTAGCACCCCCAACAGACCGCAGTGTGTGATGCTCCCCTCCCTGTGTCCATGTGTTCTCATTGTTCAACATCCGCCTATGAGTGAGAACACGCCATGTTTGATCTTCTGTTCTTGTGTCAGTTTGCTGAGAATGATGGTTTCCAGATTCATCCATGTACCTACAAAGGACACAATTTTTTTTTAAAACATTGTTACATACTTCCCCTTATGCTAACTGCCGATATACTAAGAATGGTTCACATTAGAACATTCCGTCCTGCTTCAGCAAAATATTCACCATAAGTACAGATGATTGTTCTTCCACAATGCATACATTTAATAGTTATCTTCTTTTGTCTCCTTCCACTGTCCCGTATACACTATGTTCCAGTCGGGTCTTCTTTCTCTTGCTCAGAAAGGCCCAGCTTTTGCTTTCCCAAGAGACTTTTCTTGAACTTGCCCCACTATCTTCACATGAATAGAGGCAGCTGTCCTCTATTTTCCCACTACCACCTCCTTCTTGTTAGCCAGATGCCAATTAAAAGTGTCTCTCCAGTGATATCTATCTTCTCAGTTGATATTACCACAACCCTGGTCAGTCACTGTCACATACAGAAGCAGTATTAAAAACAATTGGCTGGGCGCAGTGGCTCACATCTGTAATCTCAGCACTTTGGAAGGCCAAGGTGGGTGGATCACAAGGTCAAGAGATCGAGACCATGCTGGTCAACATGGTGAAACACTGTCTCTACTAAAAATACAAAAAATTAGATGGGTATGGTGGCATGCACCTGTAGTCCCAGCTACGTGGGAGGCTGAGGCAGGAGAATTGCTTGAACCCAGGAGGCAGAGGTTGTGGTGAGCTGTGATCGTGCCATTGCACTCCAGCCTGGGTAACAAGAGAGAAACTCCATCTAAAAAAAACGTGATAATCTGTAAAACATAAGCATCAATCAGAAGGGACATAGGCTATACAAACAGGTATGGCTGTGCTGGTACACAATTGCTGAGCATCTTCCTTGACAATATTAAGCTCTGCTGTTCTCTTTAGAGCATTATCACTATCTGAAATTAATCTTGACTTGGCTGTTGTTTGCCTTCTCCTGATAAGAGAATACTGCCAGGCATGGTGGCTCACACCTGTAATCCCAGCAATTTGGGAGGCTGTGGTAGGTGGATTGTTTCAGCCCAGAAATTTTAGAGCAGCCTGGGCAACATGGGGAAACCATATCTGTACAAAAAATAGCCAGGTGTGTTAGTGTGTGCCAGTAGTCCCAGCAACTAGGGAGGTTGAGGTGGAAGGATTGTTTGAACCCTGGAGTTCAAGAATGCAGTAAGATTGCCACTGCTCTCCAGCCTGGCAACAGAGTGAGGCTCTTTCTCAAAAGAAAAGAAAGAAAGGAAAAAAAATTATGCTCTCTGAAAGCAGAATTTTCTTCATTACTGTATCCCTAGTATCTACATTAAAATTTGGGACATAATACATATTAAATACAGAATATGCTACGTGCTTGGTTTTGCTCTGAAGAGCACAACTTTGAGGGCTATCTCCATAGTTTTAGTCACCTATGCGCCGTTATCAACAGCATTAGATAGACACACAGGAAAATGTTATTTTGTTCTTCTCCTAGGTGAAGTTCAAAGAGTTTAGCAGATAAATAGATAATTGAAATTTGCCTAAAAATGTTTGGTACAAAAGCATCAGTGGCCCCTTGCCATTGTTTGAGAGAAGCTGAGAGACTTGGCAAATTCTGACCCGTTCAAGGCAGTTTCCATTCCCACCCAGACCTACCAGTGGGTCATGGGTCACATGTTAACATTTGAACACTTTTTGTAGAGCAATATAAGACTTCAGGTCAATTAACGTCCAAATTTTCACTCATCAGAATTTACAGACTTTCAAAGTATATTAATTTGCGTTGTTTTTCATATGAAAGATAAGTAAAAATTTTAAAATTAGTAAGATTAGGTTAACATGGTATGGAAAAGGCAATCATAAAACCAGAATGTTGAGCAAGATTTGTAAGAATAAGATCAAATTACAGGTAAGGAGGGTAGTCACAGAGTTTACTTGATGCTTATAAAATACTAAACACTCTTCCAAAAATTCTTTATGAAACAAGGGTAATAGTGCCTACCGTAGGCTTTGTTGTAAGAAATAATAAGATACTTGTGAAGAATTTACCACACACTGTCTGGCAAGGTAGTAAATAATAAATATTGCTATATTGTTATTAACCATTTCAGCAATTAAAAAACATATACAAAGTATAGCTCCAGTAGTTCTAGGACTTTAAAATCTTATTCTGAGAACGTTCTAGAAGTCTTCATGCTCAAAAAATGAGAAATGTCAATCCAGAACCATGTGATTAAGCACTAGCTCTCTATGTTTTTAACCTTTCTTAAAGTAATAACTTCAGGAGGAGAAATCAGTTTAAAAGTTTATAATGTCTGTGAAAACTTTTCTTGCTAACTTGCACTCCGAAATTCAAAAAAAAACGCTTAGCGTGATTAAACAGATAAAAGATACTTCCGAGTGTGACCTCCTGGTTTTACAGATGAGGAGAGTGCATCTCAGAGGTTAAGTCATTGACCAAGAGTCCTACAGCTACTTTACATCAACCCAATGTTTACTGAGCGTTTGCTAAGTACAAAGTAACACGGCTGTTATTACAAGAAATAAAATATAAGTAAAGCATAAGTTCTTCCTCTAAATAGTGTATAATAACAGGAGAGGAGGAAACACAAGTGTCAATAAATAACAGAAAACACGACACAGATTGTCATGAAAAAGGAGCAAACAAGATATTCTGATGGATCAGAAAAGTGATCACTTCTGCTTAGATGCAAAATAGCAAAGGATTTTCAAAAAAAATCTTGTAGATGAGCTTTGAATACTGGATTGGCTTTCAGCATGCTGGGCTGAAAGGAATGGTTATCCTTCCAGGTAGATATTAAAAGAAGCAAAGATATGAGGAGAACTTTTAGGGCAAATTTAGGGTCCATGGAGCTTTCCAATGAGATTAGTCCATTGAGGACAGAAAGGGCAAAAACTCAATAAGAATGTACAAAGAGGCTTGCGTTGCCCTGCGGCTGGCCTTGAACACCGGCTAGAGATATTTAAACTTAATTCAGCAAGTGTAGGGGACTCTGTTGGCTCTTTATCAGGAGAATTGCTTTCTAAAAACTGTGGTTTGGGAAGAAAGATCTGTAAAAGCTATGAGGAACGTTTTGTATCTAGGAGAAACTAGAAGTGGGTAGATGATTTTATTTTATGTTAACATAGGGCATACTTGAGCATTTGACAACGACCATAGAAAGAAGAAGAGAGAAACAAAATATATAGCAGCAGTGGAGTTGATTCCATTTATTCAGAATCAGCAAGTTCTAAATTCAGAAAACGCAAACTGAATTTAGAATCACAAGAGTAGGAAGAGTCAAAGACAAAGGAAAGAGGTAGAGCCTTTAACAGAAGTCGATAACACCATTAGCAGAGAAAAAAGTCTGGGGAGAAAAGATAACTGGTTTAATCACTGGGCTTAAGCCTGATGTACTGACAATGTAGTTTACTCATTCAAGTGGAGATACATTTATACAATGAGAGGTTGGAAAAGCAGGTGGAGGACATATAAAAGAGACAGAGGTTAGAAAGCTAGATTTTGGAATGATCCATATGGACTCAAAAACATCTTCAGAGACAGTAATATCGCCAGAAAAGGAGGTAAAGAGAAAGAACAGCTGAAGACACAATGTTTGGGACCTTTTTTTTTTTTTTTAAACTCTTTTTATAGTAAGAAGAAAAGTAATCAGAAAAAGACAAAAATCCAGTGCGCTTGAAAAAATGGAGAAGGAATCTCAGGAATACAGGAGACGTTTGGCGGAATGAGTGGTGGAAAATGCCTGTCTCCCCTCCTTCCCTCTTCTCGGACATGCCTCCGCTGGTCCAGCACTGCACATTTGTCAGGCGGCATTATGAGAACCTACAGAGAAGGGCAAAAAGGGAGAGAAAAATCATGAGTGAGCCACCACACAACTGGGGCAAGGGGTTTCAGGTTTGTAAAGTGAGAAGCTTCCGAATGGCAGGATATGAGAATTTCTTGAACAAGAAAAAAAAAAAAAAAGCCAGTGGAAAAGAGAAAATGCAAACAAAGTAAAGGATAATATATGAAAGCAATGTGTTTTGTTGTTGTTGTTGTTGTTGTTTGAGACTGAGTTTCGCTCTTGTTACCCAGGCTGGAGTGCAATAGCGTGATCTCGGCTCACCGCAACCTCCGCCTCCTGAGTTCAAGCAATTCTCCTCCGCCTCCCGAGTAGCTGGGATTACAGGAGTGCGCCACCATGCCCAGCTAATTTTTGTGCTTTTAGTAGAGACAGGGTTTCACCATATTGACCAGGATGGTCTCGATCTCTCGACCTCGTGATCCACCTGCCTCAGCCAGCAAATGTGTTTTAAAATATGGAAAGAAATGGAATCAAGAACATAATAAATAGGAGGATTATTATTAATATCATTTTGGATAAGACCACTATGTTTTAGTCTGTCCTTAGACAGAGGTGAAAAGTATTTCAATTCTGGTCAAAATTTACTAAGTGCCTATTACCATGCTCCGTGTTCTGTGCACTGGAATTAGGGATACAAACTGTAGAAGATGTGCTTCCCTTAAAGAACTCATCATGTAGCAGGAGGGGCACTCTAATCAATGAAGCAAATGAAAATAATCACTTTACAAAACTCCACTATGGTAGAGCTCTGAAGCTAATGCTGTGGAAACAGAGATGACCGAGTCATTGATTCCATCCATAGAAACAGATGAAAACATTTCCTAACCACTGACCTTTGTTTATGACTAAAGTAAAAACCAGGACTTTTGCCAAGTAACCAAATTGTGGTAGGGAAATTTGGGCAGAGAATATGTGAGCTAAGTCACAGATAACTGGGGGAAAGGGAAAGCAGTGTGATGCAGATACATTAAAGATGTTGATTCATAAAGAGGAAAACGATAACAATTGAAAGAATTTGTGAACCAGGACTTGGTGTTCTCATTAAAGAGGACAGTCTATATTGGAGAGAGCCCAGGTAAAAGGAGGTTTGAAATCTGACAGTGTTAAGGAATGGGAAAGTGTTAACAAGAAATAAACAAGAGCTGTGACCTGTAGTTAAGAGTTTAGGCCTCATGAATTTTAAGTGAGCCAGGAAACATGGGTATGTGAATTTCTCTCAATTATCAGAGGCTCACAAAGAATGTCAAAACCATCTTTCCTGACTCCTGGTGAATGTTTTCTCCGTTAAAATATAGTCTGTGCATTGCTTAATGATGAGGACGTGTTCTGGGAAATGCTTTGTTAAGTGATTTTGCCATTGTGCAAACAGCATAGAGTGTACTTATACAAGCCTAGATGGTACACGATGCTGCACACCTAGGCTATACGGTACAGTCTATTGCTCCTAATGTAGGCAACTGTAATACAATAGTAAGTATTTGTGTATCTAAACATATCTAAACAGAAAGGAAACAATAAAAATGTACTGTAAAAGGTTTTCTAAATGATAGATCTGTGTAGTACACTTACCATGAATAAAGCCTGCAGGACTGGAAGCTGCTCTGGACGAGCCTGGGAGTGAGTGAGAAATGAACGTGAAGGCCTAGGACATTACGGTAAACTACTATAGCCTTCACAAACACTGGATACTAAAACTACACTACATTTCCTTTTTAAAAAAGTAATTGAGCTACAACATTACAGTGGCTACACTGTCACTAAGCAATAGGGATTTTTCAGTTTTGTTATAATCTTATGGAACCATTGGCCTCTAAGTGACCCATTGTTGACCAAAATATCATGTGGAGCATGACTGCACAATCTTGTCTAGAGAAAGAGTAGTACTAAAGAGGCTTGGCTGATATCATGCCCTGGTGGAGGGCATAGTGCATGCAGATGGTGTTCCTAGCCATATGACTTGCCTAGAAAAATCGTTGGTCAATAAGCTGCCCTCTTCACGTCCTTACTAGTATCAAATAAGTAGTTACAGATAAAAAATAATGAGACCAGGAGATTTAAAGCAACACGTTCTTCTGGAACAAAACTTAGTTTAGCAAAATATAATTTCACTAACACCATCCAGAATCAATGAAGTACAGAGTTGTGGCAGTTCAAGGGAGCAGTCACTAACTCTGAATCCAAAACCCGAAGCACTAGCTACTCTCCTCCTCCCACGACCACCTCACACATGTACATGCATTCATGCTTGGCCTTTATCTAATAGGTTCCACTGATCCCTTCTCAAACATTTTGTATATTTTATACATATACAAAAATAAAAGTAGTAAAATAAGCATGCACATACTTGTTACCTAGCTTTAATAATTACAATCTAATGGCCAGCCTAGGCTGATAAGCATTGTGTTTCTTTCACATTTTAAAAGGGCTTTGTGGACACTTAATGGAGTTGTAAAAAAGGTGGCAAAAGTATTCAAGAGAAGAGAAGCTATTTCATGAATATAAATAGGACGTACAAGTTTACCTGGACTGTAAAATATAATACCATTTAAAGATTGCTAAAGCCTCTTTCAAATATACATAGAATTAACTGTAATCAGAACACAGAACTAATTGTATTTCATCCTTACCAAGGACCAATAAAATTATAGGAGTTTAAAATGACCCCGAGAGTTCAAAATAATTTTTGATTACACTATAATTTAATGCTGAAATGATATTCTATGGGAAGCTGCTAATTTCCATCTGAGATGATCATTAAAAATATCATCGACATCCATTTATCTTGGGGAATAGGGCTGTCACTTAAGTATCTTTCTATTTTATTCATTTATTTGTGTATTAAGTCAAATTACACTATGTGGGGTTCAAGTAGGCATATTAAATTCTAAGTTATTTACTCAATTTTTAGTACAGAAATGTATTAATTTTTAAATTCAGTATTAGTGCAGTTTATGTGACAAGGATTTACATGGAACATGGTGTTATGTTTTTATGAAAAAGACACAGCTATTAATTTTGTCAATCATTGTTAGTTTAATCAACTTATAAAACATGCAGATTTATTGTACACATATATATACACACACACACATCTGATTATTAAAACAACCTTTAATCCTAGTTGATTTACCTTAGTTCTGTACAAACGAGAGGCAACCTATTCACTGCTTCTCATCCTAACTCACAATTCAGCTCCTTTCAGCTCAGGGGAATATTGTGATGTTGTGTTTAACTGACTCACAAAATCACGTGACATTGTGTTACTTTTCCCACCTCCACCTCCATGCAACTTTCTTTGATCTCCAACCAATCTCAGATTAGCTAATATTGGTTTACCCAAATTCTTCTTCGGTACAAATATACATCCTGCTAAATCAATTCCTCCCGCTTCTGATTATTATTCAATTTCTTGAAAATGTTTCTCACCTCCCAATTTAGACGTTTTGAGAAAAATAATCATCTCAATTATGACTCACAAATGTGAGTGGAGTGGTGGTTATTTACCTATAACAATAAAAAGGAAAGTTGTTGAGTTTTTTAATTATATGTAACAAGAAACAAATTATATTAACTTTTAAAACCCTAACACTCCCCTGTTCTTTTTAAAGTTATTTTCATTTCCTTTGCCATCCTTTAATAATTAATATGCCTTCTCTCAAATGCCAGCATGTAAAACAAATCTTTAATTTAAATGTTTATTTGTCAAATAATAAGGGCACTGTGCTAGGCCAGGGGTACACAGTGGTGAACAATACCAGACATGGCCCCTGACCTCGTGGATCATACAGAGGGGTGCAGAAGAGAGATAGTAATCAATTATTCCTATAATAAATGCACAAAAACAATCTGAGGCAAATATTGTAAAGTAATGAAACAAGGTTCTAGGAAACAATATAAGCAAATAAATCTGACCTGGATTTGAGGCTCAGGTAAGCAAAGCTTAAACTGAGACCTGAGGGATAACTATTAACTAGGAAAAAGGGGGCTCTGAACTCTCTAGAAAGAGTGAAAAGAATGTGAAACATGAAGGAAGAAGGCCAATGTGTCTGGAATTAGAAGATGCTGTCAAGAATATCATGGGATAAAGCTTGTGGCACACTGTACAGGTGCCTTTAGGATATGGGGGAGATTTAGATCCCAATCTTTAAGGTAAAGAGAATCCAATACTGAATATGTGTGAGAGTGTGTCCATGTGTAGAGAAGTGACATGATCAAATATTCAGTCAAAATATCACACTGATTGCACGTAGAGAAATCCTAAACACGTTTTTATTCATGTGTCTTTCTTTATCACTAGAATTATAAAATATGTTCTCTTGATTGCCAGTGTAAAGTCTTCGTCTACATTATGTGCAAAATTGGTTTATTTGGCTAATCTAGAAATCAAACAAAGGTGTTTAGCATTATTGTAAGAAGAAGTACCATCCAAATACCAAATATCTTATAAAAAGACTAGGAAAATAACCAATCTGATAGGTGCACCAGCTAATTTTTTAGTCTATTTCTTAGATATTTGCATACTCCTTTTTTTTTTTTTACTTTTCTTCTTTAGGGGGATGTTTCTGATTCATACACACAATCATACAATTATGTATTACTTTCTGAAAATTGGTATTTAATTGGTATCATGATATTTAATTGGTCCAAATAACTCTTGCTTCCAAAAGAGTAAAGCTTATTTTGTCTATAATGTAGAGGACCAAAATGTATAGTTTCACTATATTTCTAACAAAAAGGAAACCATTAGTTTTTGCTAACTATAACTAATTATGAACACTACGAACACATAAGTGAGTATACAATTAACGATGTACTCCGAATATTAACATTGCAAAGTTGTTTCCACAGAAACGCGGAGCTGTAAGCTCCTGGAGAAAAAGGATTACATTTTTATTTACTTTACTATTTTAGAGCCTAACAAAGGGTTTAGAACATAGTGGAATCAATTAATGTTTGTTATTCTACTACATAAGTGTTTTCAAATCTATTTTAGTTACAACTTCAGATTTACTTGCTTAATACGCAAAGCAAAGTTTTTCATTAAAAAATTTATTTTTATTTATTTATTTATTTATTTTACAGGGAGTCTCACTGTCACCAGGCTGGAGTGCAGCAGTACAATTTCAGCATCTCAGCTCACTGCAACCTCTGCCTCTCAGGTTCAAGAGATTCTCCTGCCTCAACCTCCTGAGTAGGTGGGACTACAGACATGCACCACCACTCCCAGCTAATTTTTTTTTTTATTTAGTAGAGATGGGATTTCACCATGTTGACCAGGATGGTCTGGATCTCCTGACCTCATGATCCGCCTGCCTTGGCCTCCCAAAGTGCTGGGATTACAGGCATGAGCCACTACGCCTGGCCCAAAATTACTTCTTAAAAGAGATGATTTGAAATAAATTTGATGACTGTCTAGTCAAATATTTTTAAATTAATATGTATTTAATATTTTTACTTATCTTAAGACATGATCATATTTTTTCCACATATAATAGACTAGATAGCTTTAATTAAATTTAATGATCTCATTACAGGAATACCAACCATTCCAATCTGCTGAGGTCTGAGGAGTTTCCAAGAATTGCGGCTGTCACTGCTAAAATTTGAAAAGTCTCAGGCAAACTGGGACATTAATTGCTAAAATATTGTCCTAAGTGACTAATAAGGGTCAATTGTCCTTTATGTTTAATTAAGACTCTTCTATTGTCTTTATTGTAATGAACTATTTATTTAATTGGGAACTTCCAGGGTAAATGTGAAAAATTAACACTACTTATTCTTTGAAACTATAATTGACTCATATTCCAGTTTGGAACAAAGTTTGGGTCAGATTACACGAGTTATTTACAATTTCTTTTCTAATGTTTACTGATAGTCATTGAAATCGTTTGAGTACTTCAAAATCATTCATTTGCATCAAACAAGTTTTAAGAGAATGTGGTTAATACATCTTGTCAGACAAATTTTCAGTTTGGTCTGGATTTGTGGCTTAGCAGTTCATAACGGGAAGATATCGTATCATGGAACGATGATATCTTCTCAAACAGCTTACGAACAGTATGTTTGGAAATAGAAAATGAATTGATAGACATGATTCTCAGAATCTACAGTGGCTGCTGAAATGAAGAAAGCAGTACTAACAGAAATGCACCGAAATAAGACAGGAGACAACAGATAGTGAGCATATTTTCTCAACAATATAGTTAGAAAAAGAAACTGAAAATTTCCAGCTTGATTCAACACAATGTTGGACCTATGTGTAGGCATGTAATTAAGGAGAAGGAGAAACTGGCTGTATTTTGGTGTTTTTAACAAAGTATTTAAATAGAGCAAATTAATGGTTTCATAATGGAATGGAGAGTCACAATATACTGAGAAAATGTCCACTAAAATCTACTCTGACTTGAGGCATGAAAACTCTTCTTTCTTTCTTTTGTTTTCCAAGCAGGATTTGGAGCAAATTTCAATCCCATACAGGGTTCGCTGAATATAATCAAAACAAACAGTACATTGTTTTCTAGGAAGAACAACACAAAAATAATCATTAAAAAGAGATAGTTTTTAATGATTTTAATGATTAAAGAAAAGAGAGATCGTTTATCTCTTCCGTTTTTTACATGAAAATTAATTGGAAAAAAATGTATTCTCAGTGTGATAGAGTAGGAAGTTCAGCTCTAGAGTCTCTGATCCATGGGAGTCAGAGGCCGAGGTGACAGGGGACACAAGGTAGACAGTCTTCTTGTATGTCACTGTGTGTGTGTATTTGAAGAACGAGTGTTATATTTAAATGAGTGTCACATTTAAATGACAGATTGGTGCTGTCATACATAACTGAACTTTTCAACAAGGCAGACGGGTACTTACTGAGGGATCTGGAAAGCTGAAAGAGGGAGTTAGCTATAAATAATACAATCCATGTATGCAAATACCAAAGAAATTTGTGTTAAATTAGATCACTGGCAGCTTTAAGAGTTTATTTGTGTTTCTTCAACATTCTTTCCCACTGGTGTACTTCATCAGTATATATTGAGTGAGTTAAATAAGGAAATGGTGTTATACAAAATGCCCCTCAGAGCCTTTAAACGAGTAAAATGCTGTGTGTTGCTCCAAACAGAGTCCCATCAGTACACAAAGGCTACATTTTGCCAAAAACCATATAGTCGGTAGACTGCAGGATACCACAGTTTAACTTGTGAAGCTTATCTTTCACATATTAACACAGTTTGATCAGCTCAGTTAAAAACTGTAATTTAAAAATTGTAATTAATTTTTTTATACACACGCCCCAGAATGGACACTATTTGCTCAGTACTCAGGAAGCTACAATTTAAACCACAATTTTGGGTACTTCTGAGAATGAATGTTTAAAAATACAAAAATTGTATATACAAACACAAATTAAAACCAACTGATGATCTACTCTTCAAGGTTATTCTCAATTCGAAAATTGTAGTCTTAGTCAGAGGGTAATAAGAAGTATGGCTATCATAGCAAAAAAAACGTTCATATGAAACAGTATGTCAATAACTTTGTTATGTCAATAACATAAAGTTTTTAAAAAAACCAAGACTCTTAAAAATATTGGTTCATGACGATATGAACAAAGTAATTTAAGTGATTATCCATTAATAGGTGAAAACTCATCTAACACGTGTTACGCATGTCCTTTGGGAAATTCCATTGTGGAGTAACCTTACTCTCAAAAAAGATGAATTAGGAATGTATTCAGGAAGATATGTTACTTAAAATCCCAGGTTCTATTTATTTATATTGTGTCAATTTATATCATCAGCAAATTTTAGTAAAAATCATATAATGAGACTGTATTTAATATAGATGCTCTTATAATAAAACCTCATAATTTGTGAGAATTTGAAGCAATTTTGATTAATATGAGAATCTTCTGTGCTCCTCCATTATTTCGCACAGTAGAAAAGGCCCAGAACCTTGGCTAATATAGCTTATTTACAACCAGCTCCACCGATATATACTTAGTAATGCATTTAACATAGGTTTCAAATTATTTTTCTTGTTTCAAAATAGACTACCTTCAGGAATAATCCTTAGGGATCATCTAGTAACCTTTTTAACCCAAGACAGATTATGTAAAATTATTAATTCTTAAAGCATTTGATGTAAGAGAATTCTTCAATAAAGCCATCTAGGCCTGAATAATTATAAACCTAGTTTACTTAAGATTATCAGTTCTAGTGTTATACAAACTATCATTGTTTTTTGTTTTTTGGCTTTTGTTTTTCTTTTGAGACAGAGTCTTGCTCTGTCGCCAGGCACCAGGCTGGAGTGCAGTGTTGCAATCTCGGCTCACTGCAACCTCTGCTTCCTGGGTTCAAGCAATCCTCCTAACTCAGCCTCCCGAGTAGCTGGGACTACATGCGCGTGCCACCATGCCCAGCTAATTTTTCTATTTTTTGGGTAGAGACGGGGTTTCACCATGTTAGCCAGGATGGTCTTGATCTCTTGACCTAGTGATCCTCCCGCCTCGGCCTCCCAAAGTGCTGGGATTACAGGCGTGAGCCACCGCGCCCGGCACAAGCTATCATTCTTATACTGGGTGAGTTGTGCCAGTTCTGTTTTCTGAAGAATTAGCTTATTATTTTACCACAGTTGTCAATTTTTCATGTGTACAGTGGTCTCTAGTATTCCTTTATATTTCTTTAAATGTATTCAGGGCTTATGGTGATAACCTGTTTAATTCTTGATATTTGTAATTTGTATTTTCTCTTTTTCTTTGTCAGTCTTACTAGAGATTTATTAATTTTATTGATCTTTTGTTTTCAATTTTATTGGGTTTTGCTATTATCATTATGAATTCTTCCTTTATCTTGGTATGGGTGCATTTTGCTCTTTTATTTCTGTTTCTTGAGGTTTGAGCTTAAAGTATTAGTTAAGACTTTTCTCTAGTGTATACATTTGGTGCTATAAATTTCCTTCTTCATATATAGGCTTTAAATGTGCCCCACATATGTTAATATGTTGTATTTTTGTCTTCTTTACTTGACACTTTCTCCTTTACCCACGGTTTATTTAAAAGTGCGTTGTTTTATTTCTGAGTGTTTGGAAAAAGATTTTACTGTTACTGATTTCTAGTATAATTTTATTGTGGTTGAACACAATTTATAGGATATCGAGTTTTTCCAATTTTTTGCGTTTGGTTTATAACCCAGGGTATGGTGTATCTTGACATATTCTGTAGGACTTAAAAATACTGTAGCCGCCCCCCGACCTTTTCTATGAGGAATACACTTCAGGACCCCCAGCTGATGACTGAAACTGCAGATAGTGCTGACCGTCATTGCCTTCCATCAGAACATGTTTGTGCTCATGTCTTCCATTCACAAATTTAACGGCTATTCCGTCTTAACTAAGCACTTATCACGTGCTTATTATAACTTTGACTTTAACTTTTGCAGTCACCAGTGCAACTAGCACAAATTGTTTTTTCTTTCTTTACAATTTCATGAACAGAAGATTTGTTTTTACCGTAGATCTCAGAAACTTCAGCATATCATTTTCTTCTTTAAGTCAACTTTTACTTACAGTCAAATCGACCTGACTTTACAGATCTTTTTACATAAAGGGAGCATTTTACAGCTTCTCTTTGGCATATCTGAATTGCCAACATTACCACTCTTGAGCTTCGGGGCCATTATTAAGTAAAAATATGGGTTACTTGTGCACGAGCACTGCAGTAGTGCTACAGTTGATCTGACACAGCAGACAGCTAATCAGTGACTAAGGAACAGGCAGCATCACAAGGTAGCATGGGTGTGCTGGCCAAGGGCTGATTCACGTCCCAGGCATAATGAAGTAGGACAGCATGAGGTATCATCACACTACTCAGGATGGCACCCAATTTAAAACTTATCAACTGTTTATTTCTGTAATTTTCCATTTCCTATAATATTTTCAGACTATGTGGTTGACTGCAGGTAACTGAAACCATGAAAAATGAAATGGCAGATAAAGGGAGATAGCTACTTTAAAGTGTGCTCTTCTAATGTTGGATGAAGTGTTCTTTAAATGTCAATTTGATTCTGTTAGTTGACGATGTTTTTGGGTTCTTTCATAGCCTGCTGATTCTCTGCTTAGTTGTTCTAGTACAACATACCTCTTTCCAACACTTCACTTTCAGCCTATGCCAATATAAACAAAGTCAGTTTCTTACAGAAAGCATCGAGTTGGGTTGTGTTTTTTAATTCACCGTGGTAATCTGTGTCTTTAATTGGTGAACTTACCTTGGGTCACCAACCCCTGGGCCACAGACTGATCTTGGACTATGGCCTGTTGGAAACTGGAAGGCACAGCAGAAAATGAGCCAGCATTTCCACCTGAGCTCCGCCTCCTGTCAGATCAGATGCCAGAATTAGATATCATTGGAACACAAACCCATTGTGAACTGTGCTTGTGAGGAATCTAAGTTGCCTGCTCCCTAGGAGAATCTGACTAATGCCTGATTATCTGAGGTGGAGCAGTTTCATGGCAAAACCATCCCCGGCTCCAACCCCTGGCCCGTTCTGTGGAAAAATTGTCTCCCACAAAACTGGGCCAGGCACCCTGACTCAGGCGTGTAATCCCAGCACCCTAGGGGGCCGAGGAGGGGATTCACCTGAGGTCAGGGTTCAAGACCAGCCTGGCCAACATGGCAAAACTCCCTCTCTACTAAAAATACAAATATTTGTCCAGAGTGGTGGCGCATGCCTGTAATCCCAGCTACTTGGGAGGCTGAGGCAGGAGAATCACTTGAACCCAGGAGGTGGAGGTTGCAGTGAGTTGAGATGGCACCACTGCACTCCAGCCTGGGTGACAATGTGAGACTCTGTCTCAAAAAAAAAAAAAAGTTTTTTTGGTGCCATAAAGGTTGGGGACTGCTGATTTAGACCATTCACACTTAATGTAATAATTAATATTTTATGGCTTACATATGTTTATAAATATTTTGTTTAATGTTTGTTCTCTGTTTTATATTTTTCTGCCTTCCTGTGGATTACTTCACCATTTTTTAGAATTTCATTTTAACTAATTTTTTAATGCATCCCTTTGTAAACCTTTGTGGTGGTTGCCATAGGTATTGTGTTATATATACATAACTTATCTCTGCCTACTGGTGTCACCATTTTGTCAGCCCAAGAGAGGTGTAAAAACTTGCCTTCCTTTGTGTTCTTCCTTTTATAAAATCATTAAGTTTTTTTTTTTTTTGAGATGGAGTCTCGCACTGTCACCCGGGCTGTAGTGCAGTGGCGCAATATCGGCTCACTACAATAAGTATTTTTTTCTAATACAGTTTTAGAACCACATCAAATAGTGTCATAATCTTTGTATCAAATCTCCATTTTCAAAAACTAGAAAAGAGAGAAAATCAGCTGTTTTTACTCATATTTTGTTTACCATGTTTTATCTCTTTTCCTGACATCCCAGTGATTCTGCCTGAATCCTTTCTTTTCTGTTCAGGGAACATCGTTAGTCATTATTTTAGATTAGTTTTGCTGACTGCAAGTTCTCTTAGTTATTTTTTTTTTCAATCTTTAATGTCTTACCTTCCCCCTCAATTCCTGACAGACATTTTCATTGGACATTAAAAATGTTGTGCCATTTCCTTCTTGTCTTTATAATTTCTAATGAGAAATCCCTGTTACTCAAATTGTTTTCCCACTACAAGTAAGGGTTTTTTTCTCTCTCTCTCACTGTGTTTAAGATTTTTTTTTAATCTTTAGTTTTCAGAAGCTTTACTAGATGTGTTGGTGTGGATTGCCTTAGGTTTACGTTATTTGAGGAGTGCTCTACTTGTAAAACGTTAGGTTTATAACTTCTGCCAAATTTGGGAAGCATTAAGCCATTATTTATTCAAGTGTTCTTTGAGCCCTGCCCTCTTTTGCTTCTCCTTCTGGAATTCCCACGACACAAAAGTTAGATCTGTTGTTATAATCCCAAAGTGCCTGAAACTATCCATTTTTTTATCAGTCTTTTCTCTGTTGTTCAAATTGGGTAATTTCTATTGTTCTATCTTGTAGTTCCGTAATTCCTTCATCTGTTTTCTCTATTCTGCTAATATTTTAGTTTTTTCCATGTATTTTTTAGTTCTAAAATTTCTATTTGGTTATTCTTTGTATCTTCTATTTATTTTCTGAGACATTCAATTCCTTTGCTGTGACTCTACTTTTTTTTAATTTAAGTGAGTTCATAATTGTTCCTTGAAGCTCTTTAAAAATAACTACTTTAGGGAGGAGAAGGGCGGGTTTAAAAATAATAACTGCTTTAAAACATTTATCAAATAACTCTAGCATCTCTGTCTTCTCAATGTTGCATCTATTTATTTTTTTTCATTCATTTGAGATCTTTCTGATTCTTGGAATATTTAGTGATTTTTTAATTAATCCTGGACATTGCAGGTACCATATTATCAATTCTGGATCTAATTTAAACCTCCTATTTTAGCTGGCTTTCTCTGACACCACTCTACAGGTGAAAAGGGGATCTTACTATGTTACTTAGGCCAGGGTAGAAGCTCAGGTTCTCAACTTGGCCTTCGTTAATAAATAAGAGAGGGGAATCCCCCTCATTGCCTCTAGCCAGAGGTGGAAATTTTAGTTACTCACTAAATCTCCACTGAGATCTCCCTGGCTTGGAGGGTTAGGAGTGTCTTACTACCTCTCCAAATATCCTTAATTGACACTGCGAGGGATAAGGAAGTTACTTCATATTGCTGGCTGGTAGTGAAAGCCCTGACTTTCCACTATACCTCTTATGACACCACCCCAGCGAGGAGAAGGGTACTTCATTAATTCTTACTGTTGAAGGAGGTCTAGGCTCCACAAATAGTCTCTCCTGATACTCCTGTGGGATGAGGGCTGTTACTGCCCAGTGTGGAAGAATGTGCCTATCACTGCTGTATGAAGAAGAAATTCTCCACTCCCTACTCAACCTTCTCTGACGCCATAATAGCAGGTGAGTTGGGGCACTTCATTACAGCCTGGGCTGGATGGTTGTCTAGGCTATCCACTCAGCCTTTTCTGACATGGTCAGGGTAGGGTCACAATTTTTTCTGCAATGTTTAGCTGGAGTAGAATCACTATTGTCCAAAAGATTTTAGTCTTGTGGGACTGCCCTTTCTGTGGTCCTTTGGCTAGAGGAAATAGGTTCATGCTGTGGCTTTCCCAGGTTGCCAGCTGATATCGTTAGGCTTTGTGTCCCCACCCAAATCTTATAATGAATTGTAATCACCTGGTGTTGAGGGAGAGATCTGGTGGGAGGTGACTGGATCATAGGGCAGTTTCTCTCATGCTGTTCTCATGATAGTGAGTGAGTTCTCATTAGATCTTGTGGTTTATAAGGCAGTTTTCCCTGCTCTTGCACACTCTCCCTCACCCACCACCATGTAAGACGTGCCTGCTTCTTCTTCCATGATTATAAGTTTCCTGAGGCGTCCTGAGCCATGTGAAACTGTGAGTCAATTAAACCTTTTTTCTTTTTAAATTATCCAGTCTCAGGCAGTTCTTTATTGCAGTGTGAAAACAGACTAATAAACCAGCTGTTTAACATACATGAGGCAAGAAGAAAACCATCTTCCTTGGGTTCTGCGGTCCCTGAATGGTTTGATTCATATGCTCTACCCCTCAATCTTCTTATGTTTGTTTTATGTATACTATTGAAAATTTTTAGGTGTATTTAGCAGGTGGAATAAGGAAAAATATGCATCTACTTTATCTTTTCAGAAGTAGAGGTCTTCTCTTCGTTGTCTTTTAGTATTTATTTCACTAAGATTACTGTGTTAAAACAGATCAATACCACTTGCTTATAATAATAGAGAATAGTCACATACTGTTCTGGGATTTTAAATTTTGAATCCATATGACTACTTTTTTAAACTAACAAAGAGTGAGCACTTATAATACAACGTGTGAAACAGACACTATAATACATGTACTGTAGTTTAGGGGTCTGACGCCGTGTGTGCCTACCCCAAATCTCATCTTGAATTGTAGCTCCCATAATCCCGACTTGTTCTGGGAGGGACCTGGTGGAGGGTAATTGAATCTTAGGGATAAGTTTTTCCCATGCTGTTCTCATGACAGTGAGTAAGTCTCATGAGATGTGATGGTTTTATAAAGGGCAGTTCCACTGCACACGCTCCTTTGCGGGCTGCCATGTAAGATGTAGCTTTGCTCCTCCTTCACCTTCCACCATGATTGTGAGGTCTCCCCAGCCAGGCAGAACTGTGAGTCCACTAAACCTCTTTTTCTTTATAAATTAGACAGCCTCAGGTATTTCTTCATAGCAGTATGACAATGGACTAATACAGGGTCCAAAACAATTTTAGGATGTAAGCGCTGCTTTCAGTGACACCTTCTGCATATTCTTTTCCTCTTCTGAGATCCTTTGCAAAAGTGTTACATGAGGTTTCCTATATTTTCCACAAGCTTTGAGTGGTTGTAAAACTATAGTATATGTTATATATAGGCTTTTGTTTCAGAAAATGGAATACCGTTTCTGCCCTTTTTCTTGTACAGGAAAAAATAAAAGACTGACAAATTTAAAGTTGAAGTCATATACTCTATGAAAATTAATCTCAAAAATGTATTCGGAGGTCACAAACTCCTTGTGGCATTAATGACAATATAAAGAGTGCAATTTAACAGATCTGAGGCATTGAGAAATCTTTCTTCAAAAAGAGCTCAAACGCATTATAGGAGATAGCCCAGATTTAATTGGCAAGTGCTTAAGGGCTTCTCTTTGAGATACTCTTTCCTTCAGATCTGATAAGAAGTGGGAGCATTTGTAAGAAACTCCTTTGAAAAATAAGGTGTTAGGATTAGGTAGCAAAACTATTAAATGGTTTCCTTTTGTTAAACCCTGCTAGCTCATAAAGGGTTGAAAGAGTGAGACTGGAAAGCAGGTGACCTGATGGAATATTCCTAAGAGTGGGATCAGGACACAGCAAGAGAGTACAGCCAAAGAAAAAAAAAGAAGAAGAAGAGAAAGCAGTGATTGAAGAGAATAAGAGCCTTACAGAACTGAAATAGTTCTTGGAGTGAGTTTTTGCTGACAAAAAAAGAAGCATTTTAAGGTGGATTTGGGGGTTATTTTTACTTTTAAAGATAAAAGAGGGCCATATATATAATAGTCAGTGACAGGATTCCAAAAGAGGGGAGCTCTTAGTTTGAAGATATTCTTGATCCCTTTTAAACAGAAATGGAGTACACCTGTATGAAAATGAATTAAAGCCAGGAGGCAATAAAACCTGGCCAATAGCTGCCTGAATAGCCTCCCTGAAAGTTGGCCAAAAACAGATTAGACTAACTTCGAAAAAGAGAATCAATAACAACTGAAGATTATTTCCAGGCAGAGCTCAAACCTAGTTCATTGGAAATGAAAACTGAATAATAAAAGACACGATATGCAAACACATGAAAACTGTTTGAAGATGTTAAATTAGTGTGACACAACAGAAAATAAGCAGCAATAATTGCATCTTCATGTAAAAAGTACATGTTCTGTTAACTAAAATAAACACGAAATGGATCACTTTTGGAACTGCAAGAACAGAAGCACAAAAAAGATTCATAGATCTTGAAATAATATTTGGATTCACAAGTGCCCTGTATACTATAAGTCAGTTGCAAGTGAGGTGATATTTTGTTTTATTTTATTTTATATTCTGAGATACATGTGCAGGATGTACAGATTTGTTACATAGGTAAATGTGTGCCATGGTGGTTTGCTACACCTAGCAACCCATCACCTATGTATTAAGTCCAGCATGCTTTAGCTATTTTTACTTATGTGCTCCCTCCCTCTGCTACACCCCAGAGGTCCCAATGTGTGTTGTTCCCCTCTCTGTGTCCGTGTGTTCTCACTGTTCAGCTCCCACTTATAAATCAGAAAATGTGGTGTTTAGTTTTCTGCTCTTACATTTGTTTGCTGAGGATAGTAACTTCCAACTCCATCCATGTCCCTGCAAAAATGTGAAATCTCATTCCTTTTTATGGTTGCATAATATTCCATAGTGTATATGTACCATATTTTCTTTATCCGATCTTTCATTGATGGACATTTGGGTTGCTTCCATGTCTTTGCTCTTGTGAATACTGTAGCAATGAACAAACACATTCATGTATCTTTGCAATATAATAATTTATATTCCTTTGAGTATATACCCAGTAATCAAATTGCTGGATAAAATGATATTTCTGCCTTCAGTTCTTTGAAGAATCACCACACTGCCTTTCACAATGGTTGAACTAATTTGCATTCCCACAAACTGTAAAAGCATTCCTATTTCTCCACAGTCTTGCCAGCAGCTGTTGTTTCTTGACTTGTAATAATCACCATTCTGACTGGCGTGAGATGGTATCTCATTGTGGTTTTGATTTGCATTTCTCTAATGACCAGTCATGTTGGGTTTTTTTTCATATGTTTGTTGGCTGCATAAGTGACTTTTTTTTTTAAGAAGTGTCTGTTTGTCTTTTTCCCACTTTTTAATGTTTTTTTTTTTCTTGGAAATTTGTTGAAGTCCCTTGTAGATTCTGGATATTAGGCCTTTGTCAGATGCATAGATTGCAAAAATTTTCTCCCATTCTGTAGGTTGTCTGTTCATGCTGATGATAGTTTATTTTTTTGCTGTGCAGAATGCTTTGTTTAATTAGATGCCATTTGTCAATTTTTGACTGGGTTGCAATTGCTTTTCATGTGTTTGTCATGAAATCTTTGCCCATGCCTATGTCCTGAATGGTATTGCCTAGATTTTCTTCTAAGGTTTTTATAGTTTGAGGTTTTACATTTAAAGTTTTAATCCATCTTGAGTTAATTTTTATATAAGATGTAAGAAAAGGGTCCAGTTTTGATTTTCTGCATATGGCTAGCCAGTTCTCCCAGTACCATTTATTATATAGGAAATACATTTCCCATTGCGTGTTTTTGTCTGGTTTGTCAAAGATCAGATGGTTGTAGATGTGTAATCTTATTTCTGAGTTGTCTATTCTGTTCCATCAGTCTATGTGTCAGGTTTTTGTACCAGTACCATGCTGTTTTGGTTAATGTAGCCTTGTAGTATAGTTTGAATCATGTAGGGTGATGTTTCTAGCTTTGTTATTTTTGTTTAAGATTGTCTTGAGTATAAAGGCTCTTTTTTGGTTACATATGAATTTTAAAGTAGTATTTTTTTCTAATTCTATGAAGAATGCCAATGGTAGTTTGATGGGAATAGCATTGAATCTATCAATTACATTATGCAGTATGGTTATTTTCATGATATTGATTACTTCTATCCATGAGCATGAAATGCTTTTCTATGTGTTTGTGTTCTCTCTGATTTTCTTAAGCAGTGGTTTGTAGTTCTCCTTGAAGAGGTCCTTTACTTCCCTTGTTAGCTGTATTCCTAGGTATTTCCTTTTCTTTGTAGCAATTGTCAATGGGAGTTCATTCTTGATTTGGTTCTCTGCTTGTCTATTGTTGGTGTATAAGAAGGTTTGTGACTTTTGCACACTGATTTTTTTTTTTTATCCTGAGACTTTGCTGAAGTTGCTTATTAGCTTGAGAAGCATTTGGGCTGAAATGATGCTGTTTTCTAGATACAGCATCATGTCATCTGCAAAGACAGTTTGACTTCCTTTCAATTTTAATACCCTTTATCATTTTTTCTTTCCTGATAGCCCTGGTGAAAACTTCCAATACTATATTGAATAGGAGTGGTTACAGAGGGCATCATGTGTTGCACTGGTTTTCAAAGGGAACGCTTCCAGCTTTGCCCATTCGGTATGAAATTGGCTATGGGTTTGTCATAAATTGCTCTTATTATTTTGAGGTATGTTCCATCAGTACCTAGTTTATGGAGAGTTTTTAACATAAAGAGATGTTGAATTTCTCAAAGGTCTTTTCTGTGTCTATTGAGATAATCATGTGTTTTTTTTGTCTTTAGTTCTTCTTATGTGTGGTGATCTTGATTAACTATTTTTCATAAAAATTTTTCATTGATATATACCCAGTAATGGGATTGCTGGGTCAAATGGAATTTCTATTTCTAAGGCCTTGAGGAATCAACCCAAATGCCCATTGATAATAGACTGGATTGGAAAAATGTGGCACATATACACCATGGAATATTATGCAGCAATCAGAAATGATGAGTTCGTGTCGTTTGTAGGGACATGGATGAATCTGGAAAACATCATCCTCAGCAAACTGACACAAGAACAGAAAATGAAACACCGCATATTCTCACTCATAGGTGGGTGATGAAAAATGAGAACACATGGACACAGGGAGGGGAGTACTAAACACTGGGGTCTATTGGGGGGAAAAGGGGAGGGCCAGTGGGAGGGGGAGGTGGGGAGGGATAGCCTGGGGAGAAATGCCAAATGTGGGTGAAGGGGAGAAGAAAAGCAAAGCACACTGCCATGTGTGTACCTACGCAACTGTCTTGCATGCTCTGCTCATGTACCCCAAAACCTATAATCCAATAAAAAATTAAAAAAAAAAAAAAAAAAAAAAAATTTTTCATTGAAAGTCTCCCTCTCAATTGTTCAGATCAAGCAGTGGAATTATTTATGAATTTGAATACTGTAGATTCAATGAGAATCATATGAAATTTTTAAAGAATAATAAATAGAGGCCGGGCGTGGTGGCTCAAGCCTGTAATCCCAGCACTTTGGGAGGCCGAGGCGGGTGGATCACGAGGTCAAGAGAACGAGACCATCTTGGTCAACATGGTGAAACCCCATCTCTACTAAAAATACAAAAAATCAGTTGGGCATGGTGGCATGTGCCTGTAATCCTAGCTACTCAGGAGGCTGAGGCAGGAGAATTGCCAGAACCCAGGAGGTGGAGGTCGCAGTGAGCCAAGATCACGCCATTGCACTCCAGCCTGGGTAACAAGCGTGAAACTCTGTCTCAAAAAAAAAAAAAAAAGAATAATAAATAGTAACAATTCTTTTCTACTTCTGGGGGTAAAAATAAACTACATGAATAAAACACAATAAATGATAACTTGATGTTTTCCCTTCATCTTTCAACTGGAGTACGTTTCCAGAGAATGCAGACCACATGAACTAAAAATAGAAGTAAGCGGCTTTGTGATATGCGTGCATGAAGATATGTGACTTCTCAAACACAACCTTCTGTGGGGAAATATTTTATAAGCTGATATATCTTAGAGCAAATTCAGGACTAGCTCCAAGGTCTTGCTCATTTGAGCAGGTATTGTGAAGTCAACTGTGCTGAAGTGGACACTGTAGGGATTTTGAAATCATGCAGACCACGCTTGAAACTCCAGACCCACTACGTATTTGTTATGTGAATTTTGGATTATAACTTTTTTGAAGAAGCTTCCATTTTCTAGTCTGCAAAATAATGATTACCATGCTGATAAGGTTTATCTCTGTGTCCCCACTGAAATCTCATCTTGAATTGTATTCCCTGATTACAGTTGGTAGATATATTGAGGAAAAGACCTGGTGGGAGGTGATTGGGGTCTCCCCCATGCAGTTCTAATGACAGTGAGTGAGTTTTCATGAGATGTGATGGTTTAAAAGTGTTTGACAGTCCCCCTCAATCTGTCTACTTCTGCCACCATGCCTTGCTTCTCTTTTGCCTTCTGACATCATTGTAAATTTCCTGAGGCCTCACAGCCATGCAGAACTAAGTGAACTAAATATCTTTTCCATATAAATTACTCAGTCTTGTGTAGTTCTTTATAGCAGTATGAAAATGGGCTAATACACATGCCAAACATGCAGAAGCATTGCATTATTGTATTAATCAGAGTTCTCTACAGAAACAGAGCACACACATATGCAGATACATATGTATACTATATAGATGCAAATATGTTCTCTCTGTTGGCTTATGCAATTGTAGAGACTCAGAAGTCCCAAGATCCACAGTAGGCCAGCTAAAGACCCAGAAGAGCCAATGATATTGTTCCAGTTCGAGTCTGAGGGAGGAGAAGACTGATGTCCTAGCTCAACAATCGGGCCAAGTTCACTTAACCTCTTGATTCTGTTGAGGTCTTCAATTGACTGGATAAGGCCCACCCACATCTGGGAGGGCAATCTGCTTTGCTAAGTCTACTGATTCAATCATTAATCTCATCCGGAAACACTCTCACAGAATCACCCAGAAAAATGGTTGAACAAATATCTGGGCACCCACAGTCCAGTCAGGTTAACATATACAATTTACCATGACAAATACAAAAAAAAAAAACCCTGCACACACAGTCGTCAATCAGTATATGTGGGGAATTTGTTCCAAGATCCTCTGCATATGTCCAAATTGTACATATTCAAATCCTCCAGTTGGCCCTGTGGAATCTACCTATGTAAAAACCCTTTTCACATCCTGTGAGCACTGTTTTCAAAGTTTGGCTGAAATAAATCTGCATATAATTGGACCCACACGGTACAAATCCCTGTTGTTCAAAGATCAACCGTAAAAAGAAACTGGTAATGTGCTTAAACCATTTATGCCTAGTGTTCCATTATTGGAACGCTAAGCTTATGGGAGTTGCTTATATCCTACTGCTCAAGGTCATCGCCAAAGTCTGATTTTTCACAAAAAAATTTGCAATCTTTGCCATAAATGGGTTAAATATGACAAGTGTTCATTAGATTATCAAATATTATGTGTGGTTTCCAAGCACCAAAATACTCGAAGTAGAGGCTCACTAATATTACTATCTAATGGATTTCTTTGTAGTAAAGATCTCACAGAAGCTTAATTATGTGAGCAAAATTAATCAGAACTAAGCAGAAGGAAAGGAAAGATATATTTAGAAAACTCAAAAGTGAACTAGACTGAAGTGAGATTGAATGTTAGGCATTAATATCACAAACAAAAAACAAACACAGCTACAAGTTTATTACATATATAAGTATAATATTACATATATAAGGATACTTTCCCTGAATTTGGGGCCTGTCTTAATCCAGTTTAATCTCATTTTGATCATAATTACATGTATTTCCAAATAAAATCACATTCTGAGGTTCTAGCTAAGGATGAATTTTGGGGGACACTATCCAACCTACTACTGTGAGTTAAACAAATGCAATACACACCTTGAAAGTACATAAACAGTTCAGATGCCCTGTAAGTTCTTACTGAAATTCAGCTAAGGATGTATTGACCTCTATTACTGAGAAAACTGCAAGTCAGGAAGCACTGGTAGAATCCAGCCCATGTTGTAGGTAAGAATCTGAAGAAGACTCTCAAAAGAGCTGAATAATGATTCTGAGGTGCCTATTGAGAGAAATACTAAGAAGAATGAGAAATAAGGCCAGGCAATAAAGTGTTGGGCTAAAGATAGAGACAGGACTAAGGGCTGAGAAGGAAAAATGTGATGTGAATGCATTTGGAAAAAGATAGGGATGGAAGTGCAGCCTGGGCTTAGAGTCAGGGTCCTTCAGTCCTAAGGTGTGACTTTGGAGCACCACTATCTTAGAAATGGCTCGAATGAAGCATCAGGCTACACAGAGGCCCTCCCAAGGCAATCCATTCCATGGTATCAAATGCCTCTGCAAAGGCAAGTGCACCTTCTAGCCCAGCCTCAAGGACACCTCTTTTTTCTTTCTTTCTTTCTTTCTTTCTTTCTTTCTTTCTTTCTTTCTTTCTTTCTTTCTTTCTTTCTTTCTTTCTTTCTTTCTTTTTCTTTCTTTCTTTCTTTCTTTCTTTCTTTCTTCTTTCTTTCTTTCCTTTTTTCTTTCTTTCTTCTTTCCTTCTTTCTTTCTTTTTTTCTTCCTTTCTTTCTCTTTTTTTCTTTCCTTTTTTTTCTTTTTTTGATCTGAAAATAGAGGGTAAAGCTTTTGGACAGGAAAATCAAATGATCCATTTCCTCAATCCAAAAGGGAATATCTCAAGTGAAATCTGAGGCCTAATTACAGCACTAACATGGGAAGATTTTTTTAAACCTAAAGAATGCCTAGATATCGGGGTCTAAAATAAGAGTGTTAAAAAATGAATGAATGATATTTTAGCTGATAAAGCAGGAAAGAAAATTCAGTGTCTCTACAAAGAGAAGTGGCTGAGAAGAGCTGGGTAGGTTGACAAGGAAGTTTATTTTATTTTGGGGGGGATCTAAACTAGAGTAGGCAAAACTCCACATAAAACAATCCTATTGTTTCATTTATTTATTTATCTAGACATTATTTTCCCTGTTATCCCCTTTCTCCATACACGTTCCCCTCCATTGACAGAGGCTACCATGCTGAAGTGCTTAACGTCTATGTTGTTTTTTTTATGTGTTCTTGCAAAATGTATAATTTTATATGAGTGTAGAGTAGATTCAATTTACTCAAATAGTGTTATCTACTTTACTCTTACTTTTTTCATTCAAAAACTTCTTTTTAGGATCCTTTCATGTGGCCGTGGGCTTATCTAGTTGGTTCCGTCTAGCTTCTGCAGAATAGTCTGTGGTGGGAGCCCACCACATTTACCCTAACCAGGTTGCCCACTGATGGATGCCTGCCTGACTTTAGTACTGCCATCATAAATCCTCTATGATGATTATCCTCTTGTACATTTCTTTATGAACCTGTAAAATAATTATCTGGGATATATGTCCAGGAGAAGACTTCTTGAATCTTACAGAGCATGCATAATTAATTAAGTTCTGTCAGATTGATCTCTAGAATGAATGGAGACATCAATCAGATCTCATGAGAGCTCACTGTCACATGAACAGCAAAGGGGAAATCCACCCCCATGATTCAATTACCTCCCACCAGGCCCCTCCTCCAATTCGACATGAGATTTGAGTGGGGACACAAATTCATATCATTTCTCCATTTCCACTAGTAGAGGATAAAAAAGGAATGTCAGCACATCCCTTCTAACACTTGACATCATCCAGGCTGTCTAAAAAGTAGTCACTTGGTAGCTCATAGTCATTTTAATCTGTATTTCTTTGATTACTAGTGAATTTTTAACATTCTTTTTCTGAAAATTGCCTATTCATATCATCAACCCATTTTATCACTGAGGTCCGTGTTTGCTGTTTGGTGAAGTTTGGAAGAAAGACAAAGCAACTTGGGTGCAGAAAAATGAAAAGAGGGATAGGATAAAGCCAACGTATTTCTAAGAATGCTATGCCTTACTTGGTATACAGTTTTCAGAGTTAGTAGTACTTCATATACCAATACATTGCTTCTCTTCACAGAAAGAATACCAAAAATAGCTTAAATTCAAATCTTCTGTGGATTTGCATAGAGATTCTGGAGAGATATATTAAGGAAGGGAAAGAAAGAAAGACGTAAAGATAAAGTTTGGGATGAAACGAGATTGAGAGAAAAACTATGAAGTATTTTAGCCCAGAACTAACTTCCCAGCAGAGTTCAGGAAGCCTCCATCACTTACATCAATTAAAAGTGGCAGCCTCTATTGGAAGAAGCACTGAGATATAAAGCATAGCTGATGGCCCTTCGTTACTGTGGGAATGAATTAGATACCTCAGATGATGCTTTCTGCTTTTTTGCCCTGATTTAATGTGGCACACATGATCAGTGCATAAAACTCTTCTTTCTTCCCCATTGCCATCTTTTAAATACTCGTGGATAGAAGTTAGTTTGGCTGCCATATCCAGTTATTTTATAAACTCCTTTTTAAAGCCACCAATTACATGGGTCATTTAGAGAAGTTGCCCAAACTAGTGGCTATATAGTGTCCTCTAAGTCAAAGGAGAGAGGATGGAAGAAAATAATTACCAAGGAAGTACAGCTCTGGTTATTATATTCACTTCAGTGACAACTGGGATATCTGGGGCCCAGGGGCTTTGAATCCCAGAGGGAACACTTAAATTATTTATCCTCCGGCAATGGCTTCTTCTCAGCAAGATGCATTGCACATGGGGTGCTGAGTCATTTTTCTTAAGTTGAACAGAGAGATTACAAATGATAGAAAGAACATCCTAGGTTCAGGTAGCTCTTTATCAGCTTACAATTTAATTTTATGAGCACATTTGATGAGCTTTAATTTCCTCTTTTTTCCTCTTTTCAGAGTCTTATCTAGAAACACTACTTGATTCATATAGGCTTTTGATAATTGTATTAGGCTTTCTGTACCCACCATTAAATACATATCCCACCATTTGACAATTTTACAGAAAGGGACCATGCTTATTTATGAAGTTGAGCACAAATATAGTAAAATTTTAGTTAAGAGCTGGTTTGTGTCTTGAAGTCCAAGAAATAAGAAATGGAAGTCTATTATCTTGTAAAGAAAAAATAGCAAGCAACTAGAAATTAAAACATCCTATCTTAACAGATTAATTTTCCTTAGATTCTCATACTGTACTTCCTTTTATGTATGTAAAGGTCAAATTAATGAAAATTATTTGTCAAATTATGTACAAAATTCTCATATTGTACTTCCTTTTACGTATATAAAGGTCAAATTAATGAAAATAGAAAATATGTTTTTATGCCTGAACCCACAGGGTATTTTTAGCTTTATGTTTGAAGATACTGGACTCACTGTGGCTGTCTTGAGCCATTTAGTTAGATTACATGCTATACAAGTTCAAGTCCCCATCCATTGAATAGTAGTTATATTCGTATGGCAGTTTACAGGTTTCAAAGGTGTAAAAGATCCCTTTATCTCACTATAATTGAGCCACTGAAGTTGGGAGGGTCAGCATTATTATTACCCTCAATTTAACTTTACTTTCAAACTCCTCTGCAAAATGAGGTTGATTATACTGTACCTACCTCATGTGGCTATAGTGAAGCTTAACAGAGTCCATGTAGAACACCGGGCACCGTGTCAAGAATATGTTGTGTTTAATAAATGTCAGTGTGGCTGTCAAAATTACTGAGAAAATTTCAAGAATCTTTTGATTGTACCAGGCCACACAATAACTTGTTTCTCCCACCTTCTAACTGTCCTCGTCTTCATAATATGCCTTGCTTCCCTCTACATCCAATATAAATTTCCTGGTTCATCATTAGAATCACGTTCTCAACATTTTGACCCTCTCTTATTTCTTTGCACCCACAATTATTTTTAAATCCAACTTCCTGCCTTCTCCACGCGTGTCTGCACCTGTGTAACTGAATGTGGATGAACACACACAAACACACGCATGCAACACAAGTATTCTGCTTTGTCTCGTTTTAAATTAATGTCCACAAATTTTAAGCAGGCCCTAAGTAGGAATCCTATTACATTTCTTAATACACTTCCCAATTCACTTTACTTCCATTCAGCGAGCCAACAATTTTGCAGCCTCTTCTCTCTCTCTCTCTGAAAGTCTTCAATACATCCTCTCCATCTTTGCTCTTCTTCAGATCTTTGGTCAAATGTCAGTTTCCCATTGATGGTTCTCTGATACTAATGGACATTATTGTCTCTACCCCAGGTCCCTGTCCTTGCTCAATATTTCCCTGGCACTAATATCCTTCTGACTCATCATATTAATGGACTTATTTAGTAGGTATATTGTATGTCTTCCCTAGTAGAATATGAACTCCTAAATGACAGGAATTTTGTTCACTTTGTTTATGGGATGTATCTAGAGTCTAGAACACCATCAGGCTCTTCATCTGCACGGTCAGTGAATAATTTTTAAATGAATAAGCCAATGCAGAAATGACATTCTGCTTTCAAATGGACACAGAACTGGAAAATCAAGCAGAAAAGACCTGTTTCCTCAGTAAGTAGGAGAGATTGGGCCAAAGGCTAACAAAGAGAATAAGAGACCTCTCACTCAAGAGAAATACTGTGAGTGGTAATGACCAGACTGAAGGAGAATAAATTATGACAGATGTTAAAATTAATCAACATCATAGGTGGACATACCTTAAAATATTTTACAACTCTATTCGGCAAATTATTGTGGTAATCTTTCTCCTGATGGTGGAACTTGGAGAGACAAATGGAAATGAGCTAATTCACAAGGCTGGATTTCAGGAGCTGTGATAGAGGCAGTAAGAGAAAGTATAGAAAGTCAGAAGCTGAACTTTCCCAAATTTGCCCTTAAAGGACACAGCAATAGTAATGCAGAGAAGACTATGGGTATTTTCATGAAGAGCCAAACATGGCAAAATGGAAAGAGCATGGAATAAAATTTCTAGAAGTTTTGGGATTCATCTTTGACAGTCCTTAACAATGTAACAGTGTTCACTTTGGCCTTAGTTTTTTTTAATCTATAAAATAAAAGCGTTCAAGAATTTAGGGACATTTGTTCTCATTTTTTTTCTTTCTAGGTCTCATTTTGAAAATAATTTGCAAATGTCCAGACTTTGCTTTTTGCCCAAAGACTATCAAGAAAAACTACATGACCAATAGAGAAACTGAAACCCTCCCAAATCTCACCAATGAAACCTGAATAACTCCCAAATCTCACCTATGAAACCTGAATTGTGCTTGCTTTTTACAAAAGTGAAAACTTGTTTCACACATATTCTATTTAAGCTATGTCATCTATGAGTTAATATTCAACATATGCTTCTACAGAAAGGGTGATATGGGGACAAAAACCACAATAGCTTCCTCCAACCAGAAGAGTATGATGTAGGTGGATAAACTAGAAAAAAAAATGGCTATTGTATCATTTAGGATTCTTAGTTGTAAAAGACAAAATCTAGTCTCTTGAGTTGACACAGAAGAGAAATTTACTAAGTAGAGTCACCCGGCTCATAGCGCCAGTGATCCAGGTGCAAGTGCTCTGCAGTGGTGACAGTGCACAACCACTCCAAGGGAGCCACGCTGCTGAACCCTCCCCTGCCTCCAAGGCCGGGTGCCTGTCCGGTTCAGCCTCAACCATAAGAACCTCCCGCTCTGTCATTCTCAACAAAGGAGTTGCTGTGCCATTCCACTTGTCAGCAGATCAGTTCTCCCAAGCGTGGCTCCCTCTTCTCATCAATGCAAATCCAACTTATCTTCTTATTGGAGAACCTAGGTCACATGCCTCAGTTGATAAAGTCACACAGGTGAAGGATAAAATAATAATAATTTCTAAAGATCTAGCCAGTCTAAAAAAAAATCACACATCACTAAATTATCTCTTTAGGAGATAGAGACTACATATTTAAATTAAGGGACCTGAAATTGACTACTTTTTTATTGTACTATTTTTTTAGAACAAATATCTTTCTCTCTTCCAGTCAATACCCTCTGAATGAAAGGAACATATTGTGTGTTTTTTGAATTAGCTTTGAATGAACATGTAATACATGAATACATTCTTCTGTAAAAAATATGTACAATATTGTTTTCTTCTCTCCTATTCATCTTCAATCTTGGCCTCTTTTTTTTCATATCTATGAAAATAATCATTAGTAATCTGATGTGTTCCCTTCTGTAGTTTTCATTCTCAATTTATCTTGGGAGCTGAGCAACTGAGTAAGTAATTAACTTTATGGCTAAATTAGAGAATAATTGATTTCAAATAATAAGGATTTCATAGCAAGAGAATATTGAAAAAGGTAGATTTTCTAAAAAGAAATTATGACTGATGAGTATTGCATTTATTAAACCATGAAAGTTTTAAAGACACAATATCCAACAGGCTCATTTTGGCAAAAAAAAAAAGTGTACTCAAGAGTATTCTGCAACTCAAATATAATCAATTTTTAGAATATTTATTTGCCATCACATTTAAATATCAAGTCTGTACTTTCAGGTAAGCCATTTATATAATACATTTGCAGATGAAAACAATGCTACAAAGCACAGTACAAATTTAGAATGCTTTTAGACGATTTTAAAGGCACATCTTACAAAGAATATGCAGTCAACTACGTCCACAGAAAGTACTGTCTTCCTGGAGCAGTGTTAGTGGAAAATGCTGCACTTTACTGTTGATACTGTTGCATTCCAGGGGTTATTACCAAGACCATCAATAACTGGAAATGCAAAGTATTACTCGTAGCACTGTGTTGAAAGTTACTCGATGATGGATGATTATGTGTTTTTATGTACAACTGAAAAATCTTGATGGATCTATAATCACTGCTGGGCTGAAACTCTAGCCCCACCATGTAATAGTTGTAAAAGGTTTGGCAGTTTACTTAATCTCTCTTCTTCAGTCCTTCAATTGCAAACTTTGAAATGATCATAATAAACATAAGTAAGAGCTGCTGTGAAAATTAAAACAACTGATTCACGTCAGGTGTCCACAGGAGACTTTGGTATATACTAAGTCAACAAATGTCATTTATTTTTACTGCCATTATTATTACCATGTTATTATTGTTAGTGCAATCAGGTTTCTATAAATGAAAAGACTACTTTCACAAACTCATGTATCTAATGAGCCAAATTTTGGTTTTAGTTTCTATAATCTGATACAATACAGTTTGATAAATTCAGTGTCCAAAATTTCAGTTACAACTTCTTACAATTTTTCTGGATATGTAACTTTTAAATCAATGATAGCCACAGTCAAAATACCCCTGTTATCTTCCAAGAATCTTAGCACACTCCTCTTGGCTTAACCTTCTATTTAAAACTCCAGGGAAACAAACACTTCTCTTTTAAGCATGCAGAGCACAATCTATTAAAGTTAATATATTAAGAGAAAGAAACTCAATAACATCTGTTCTGTAACTGACACTATAATAAAATTTTATTCACGACATTCTTAGTCTTTCATAATTTCTCAAGGACTATTCTAGAAGGTCAGCCATAACCCTGTAGAACAGGTCTTCCCCTATTAAAGTCTCTGAATGACTCAATTTCATTGTACAGAGAATATCTTCCTTGTCCAGCACTTTATTCCCAAGTTCAATTCGAAATCTGTAAATTATCTGAGTTCAGCACCAGAGTGTTTGTTGGTTTGTTTGTTTGATTTTTGAGACAGGGTCTCACTCTGTTGCCCAGGTTGGAGAGCAGTGGCACCATCTCAGCTCACTTCATCTCCTGAGAGAGGCGAAGCAACTCTCCCACCTCAGTCTAGCTGAAACGATAAAAGAGCACCACCCCACCGAGTTAATTTTTCATTTTTTAGGGAGACAGGGTCTCACTATGTTACCCAAGGATGGTCTTAAACTCCTGAGCTGGTTTTTTTTGTTTGTTTGTTTGCTGTTGTTGTTGTTGTTGTTGTTGTTTTTTTTTCATTTTGTTTGAGACAGGATCTCACCTGTCATTCAGGCTGGAGTGCAGTAGCACAAACATGACTCACTGCAGGTTCATCCTCCCAGGTTCAAGTGATCCCACCTCAGCCCTCCAAGTAGCTGGGACTACAAACATACGCCACCATACCCTGCAAATTTTTGTATTTTTGTGGGGACAGAGTTTGGCCCTGTTGCCCAGGGTGGTCTCAAACCCCTGAGTTCAAGCAATCTCCTCGCTTCAGCCTTCCGAAGTGCTGGGATTACAGGCAGCCACCGTGCTCGGCCTGAGCTGTTTTTAATAAAAATGAGCACTCACTACAGTATTGTTCATTTTTGGGGGGGTTTCTAGATTGGTCCTTTGCCTTTTAACCAGGGTTTGCTGACTACAGTACCTGAAAAAGACAGTTCTGGCATCCAGCTTTACCTTCCGACTCTGGCAACTACTGATTGAAACCAGGAAGGAAACTGAGCCAGGACCAGCCAATATGAGCCAAGAACTAAGCGGATTCTGTACCTCCAGAAATTTAATTAGGAGACATAGAAGGTATTAACAGAGTGCAGAACCCTACACCCAAAATGTAAGGATGGAGAAAGCAGGGCCAGAGAGGAGCCATCCACATAGCTTATGATAAAATGAAAACTAGGGAAGCTTAAAAAAAGTGGGAGAGAAGGAAACAGATAAATCAGAAACAAGCCAAGAAAAGTAGAAAAGAGGGAGGCTGTGTCTTCAGAAGGACGTAGAAAAGAATCTGGATCGCCGGGCGCGGTGGCTCAAGCCTGTAATCCCAGCACTTTGGGAGGCTGAGGCGGGTGGATCACGAGGTCAAGAGATCGAGACCATCCTGGTCAACATGGTGAAACCCCATCTCTACTAAAAATAAAAAAAATTAGCTGGGCATGGTGGCGCGTGCCTGTAATCCCAGCTACTCGGGAGACTGAGGCAGGAGAATTGCCTGAACCCAGGAGGCGGAGGTTGCAGTGAGCCGATATCGTGCCATTGCACTCCAGCCTGGGTAACAAGAGCAAAACTCCGTCTCAAAAAAAAAAAAAAAAAAAAAAGAATCTGGATCACTGGCTTTCCAGCTGAGTCTCCAAGAAACATGAAATAACTTCATTATCTGTCCTGGAGTGGCTACATATTTTGAAAAATAACCAAGAACATCAAGTCGGGAGCTACTTCACGGTGGAAGCCCTAGATTTCCTTCCGGCCATTTAGAAAACCGTCCAACCCACACACTCCCCCAGCCATTTGTTCTACTTTGCAAACCCCATTGAAGTCTTTAAGAGACCAAGAAGAGTTACTAAAAACGTCATTGCTGTATCATTTTATATTATATTCCACTGATTTAGTTCTACTTTACTTTATATTTTGTTCCAAGTAAAATCCCCTTTCCTTATTGACCCATTTTCTATTTATTTGTACTTGTAGGGGAGCCCTTTCAAGTTTTTCACACTTCCAGTGAATCCCCAAGCTAAATTGGAACACCTAGTAAAATGAATACATTCCACTCTTGCAAAATGTCTTCTTTTTCTAATTAGAGTCCTTTCTGATATATTATTTTAGAAGGCTTGCTGGTAGGGAAGGGAGTTGTTTGATCCATGCTGAGAACTAAGAGTTTCTACATTTTTTAGACTGTGATTAATACTTTCTATTATCTCACTTTATATTTACTATTTGATCATTTTCTGCCCCACTTCTGGAAAGCTAGTTTTACTGATCTTATATTTGCCCCACTTATTTTTTCCTCAAATAGATTCTCCTATGCTTGCATGTTCATTAAGTGTATGACTCTATTTCATTAAATTAGTCATCTTGTAGTCTTCTTACATTTAACGAACATCATATATACTCTCTCACAATGCCACCAAGAAACGTACGTACTAAATTTAGTTATTTCCTTATTACTTAAATTATTTAGAAAAGTCTTTATATTTTGTTTTCCTGTCACTCACTTCTTTAACCGAAGAGCTCTTTGAGCTAAATCATATTTCTGCAATGTTCAGATAAACATTCCATGCGATAAAACCTCTAGCCTCAATAAGGTGGAATCATATTACTTTTTATACTTTGTCCCTTATCTTCTAGAGCAATCACTTTCCTCTGAAAAAAAGCCAGTTGAAGTTGACAGAATTTGTCAGCTTGGATGAATTATTACTGTAATATGTTGCAAAGTTTCAAAGGCTACTTTTCCTTTTGTCCAGCCTCGTTTTTCCTCAAGTGGGTTCTCCATTTGCTCTTTTTAGCCTTTAGGAGTTACTTTTACTGTTAGGAAACTCTCAGGACTAATGGAGAACACTCTTCAGGTGACTCCATTTGCTGAATGTTGCTGAGACATCAGCACCTGTGTGGTGAGATACATTTAATCTGTGAATGCAGCCTTCAGACAGCTCTACCTATTTCATTATGGCCACCTGGTCTCCAATACCAGGCATCACCCACCTTACCTGGCAGATTACAGGGGACCTTCCAAGTGAAGTCAAGTGTTTATTATCTTTGCTTACCTCCAATAAATCTGTTTGCCATGGGCAAATATTACATGCTACCAAATATATGTTTTCACCCTGTGTGTTAGCCCACGCTTGCATTGTTATAAAGGAATACTTGAGACCAAAAAAAGAGAAGTTTAATTGGCTTATGTTTCTGCAGGCTGTACAAACATGGTGCCAGCATCTGCTTGGCTTCTGGGGAGGCCTCAGGAAGCTTCTACTCATGGGAGGAGAAGCAGGAGCAAGAGAGAGAAGTGGGAAGACACCACTCACTTTTATACAACCAGATCTCATAAGAACTCACTCCCTGTCATGAGAATGAGACTACAGAGATGGTGCTAAACCATTCAGGAGAAATTCTGCCCCCAGGATCCAATCGGATCCCATCAGGCCTCCCATCCATCACGGGGAATATTTCAGCGTAAGATTGAGGGAACAAATATCTGAATTATATCACCATGAAAGTCACCATGTAGATTAAAATTTTAGAACTAGAAATTTCTGAATTATTTATGTTTTTTATGTCTCTCTGTCCAAAATTACATGGATTCAAATAATTGGATGTATGCAAGAAATTTGCCTCTTAAAAAGAGATTTAAAAGGAAGGGAAAACCACAATCTCTTTTGCCAAAGCAATCTTTTCAGCTCTTATTTTGTAACTTAAGAAGCTCTACCTAATAATAACCAAATGCTATGGAATCCCATTTCAACGTTTCAAAAATAGAACCAATAATGTGTATTTTTAAAAAGAAATACAAAGTACAGAGTAGTGACAGAAGGGAATACATTGTTGAAGAATGATATCAAAGATGGCTCTTTTAATTTCAATATGTTTATAGTGACAAATAGCCTGTAACAAAACAAAAACATATAATTTATCTTGTAACTATTTCCTTGCCCACTTGCTTGGCTAAACAAAGGTTAGATCAGAAATGAAAAATACGCATTGATTTAATATATGTCCTAAAATACTTAGAGTCTAGTGAAAATTTTAAGCTACTGACAGCATGTTTAATGGCAAATAATTATTGTTTAATTTCTATTTTCTCTATAAATTATGCATCAATTTGTATTTAATCTCTAACCATGTATCTAATCCTAAATTCAATCAGCAATGTTGAAAGTGCACTATTTACACAGGCAACAGATTAGTTATTAAAGTACTTATACAGGATATTTCTGTTTCATTGCTTCAAAAACTAGCATATTAAGTAAATGTCTACAAATAAAGATATTTTTCAAAGTATTTTAAATTTTATTTTTCTCACTTTCTTTTCTGGAAGCTTTAAATATTTAAGAATAAAATATTTCAGAATTCAGGACAAATTTAAGGATATATATCAACTTTATTTTCAGTATGTGCGAGACAATGATTCTGGGTGGGTTTTCTTCTCCCTTTAGTCTCTAACACTCATTCAGCTGGGTTGTTCCAAATTCTGAACCAAGGTGGCACTAAGAAACATAACTACAGTCAAAACCTGTATTAGGCTATTCTCGCATTGATATAAAGAAACACCTGAGACGAGGTAATTTGTTCAAAGAGAAGTTTAATTAGCTCACAGTTCCACAGACTGTATGGGAAGCATAGTGGCTTCCACTTTGGGGGAGGTCTCAGTGAGTGTCCAATCATGGTAGAAGGCAAAGGGGAAGCAGTTGTCTTACATCATGGGAGGCAGGAACAAGACCAAGAGCGGGGAGGGGCTACACGCTTGTAAACAATTAGATCTCCCTAGAACTCAGTATCACAAGAACAGCACCAAAGGGACGGTGCTATGCTATTCATGAAGGATTGCCCCCACAATCCAATCACCTCCCACCAGGTCCTGCCTCCAATACTGGGGATTACATTTCAACATGAAATGTGGGCAGGAACACAGATCTAAATCATACCACTAGCCTAATCTGAGTTATTATCAACTCAGCTTTAACATCAGTAAAGTTGATACATTAATTACTAGCCTTTGATCCCATCATATGTCATTTCTTGTGTAAGCAAAATAGAAAAATCAGGTCAGACAAAGTGGCTCGTACGTGTAATCCCTACGAGCTGGGGCAGTCAGATCCCTTAAGTGCAGGAGATTGAGACAAGCCTGGGCAATGTGGAGAAACCCTGTCTCCACCAAAAATATAAAAATTAGTCATGCATGGTGTCACAAGTCTATAGTACCAGCTACACAGGAGGCTGAGGTGGAAGGCTCACCTCACCCTGGGAGGTCAAGGCTGTAATGAGTTGTCATTGTGCCAGTGCATACCAGCCTGGGTGACAGAGAAAGACTCTGGAGAGAGAAAGAGAGAGAGAGAGAGAGAGAGAGAGAGAGAGAGAGAGAGGAAGAAGAAACAGAGAGAGAAGGAGAGAAAGAAAGAAAGAAAGAGAAGGAAAGAAAGAAGAAAGAAAGAAAGAAAAAGGAAGAAAGGAAGGAAGAAAAGAATAGATAGAAAGAGAAAAATTAGAAAATTCATGTATCTGCTCATTGGGACACAAAAAAGAACAAATGAGAAACCAATGATATTTGATATTGATTATCTTCCAGGGTACATGGGAATAGGGTAGCGTATAGATTGAATCTATGGGGAATAACATATCTCCAACTACAACTTTTTATACAGTTATAACTTTCAAAATCATGTAATTGTTCCAGATGCCTAAAAGACATTGAGTAAAATTTAAAGGGGGAGATTCTTAAAAAAAAAAAAAAACGTGAAACTGGAACTGTATTTCAAATTCCTAATCTGACCCACACTAACAAGTAGTACACAGGGGAAGAGAGAAAGAAGTAACTCTGACAGCTTTTGAACATAGTATTTGAGCTATGTATCCCCAAGACAGGGAAGCAATATAATTCTAAACAAATTTTGAACTCAAGTTAAGAGGCTAATGTTTCATAAAAGAATGAACTAGAAAGGTTTAAAATTACTAGTCTATTCTTCTATGAAAGTAATTTGAAAATTACTATTCCATTCTTCTATGGCTTGTGTATTCCAGGCTTGGAAAATTAAGTAAATATATTTTGCATAATGGGAGGTGGTTTCTCACTATTGGAGAAGTTGCAGATATGGATATGGAGAAGGAAACTGTGGTATTGACATGAAAGAAACAGTATCAGATAAATTTATGCCTTTTAAAGACAAATGGGTAGATCTAGAAATAAGTATAAACGTGCATTGATGTACATAAAAATATTCTATTTTTGAAGGCTAAGAAGGCCTGGAAGCAATGACACTCTAGCAGCCTATCCTGGTTTCTAAATAGCATTCTCCACCACATATCACTGGAGACATGCCTTAATTCCAGGGCTGAATTAAGGAAACCGTAAGATAGACCTAAAACATCTTCTTACAGCATAAAGTAAAAAAGTATCAAAAGAAGTCAAGAGTCATCTGGACTTGAGGTTCCTACTAACCAAATATGAGCAATTTCATGAATATAAAAATTTTTGAGCCTAAATATATTAATTAATTAATTGATTATTGGAGAAAGTGATCCTTTGTAGTATACAGCCACCTAATAAACATACAAGGAATAAGAAAATAAAAGATTATACTAAAATTGATTCAGGAAAGAATCATCAAGGGATGCTAAAATTAGTGAGAAAAAAATTCAGGGAGTAGCAGGATATTTTTATAGTTTCAAAGTATCTCTCCAGAAAATGTTATTAACTACAAAAGGAAAAATGTAACATTCGCGTGCCTGTAATCCCAGATACTCGGGAGGCTGAGGCAGGAGAATTGCCTGAACCCAGGAGGCAGAGGTTACAGTGAGCCAAGATTTTGCCATTGCACTCCAGCCTGGGTAAGAGGAGCAAAACTCTGTCTCAAAAAAAAAAAAAAAATTATAATGGAGAAATCTGACAATCACCTTACACATAGTAAAGTTACCACTAAAAATAGGGCAAGAAACCTTGTATTCCCTGATCGTATGCACTGAGAAGAACAAAATATTTCCTGGATGGTATTTTTGTTCTAAATTCATTATCCAAATTTAATTGTAACATAATATCAGAAAAATAAAGATTGAATAAATTCTACAAAATATCCTGCCTATTTTCTTGAAAAATACAAACATAATGAAATACAAAGAAAGTCTAAGCAATTTTTCCATACAAAAAGAGGTTAAAAGGATAAAACCACTCAACATAACACATGATCTGGGATTTTTATTTTCTATGAAAGCACTACTGGAACAATTGGCAAAATCTAAGCTCTATAGATTAGAAAATACTCTGTTATCAATGTTAATTTCCTGATTTTGTAGTGTATTTAGGTTATATGAAAGAATGTCCTTATTTTAGGAAATGCACATAGAGGAGTAAAAGAGTATTATTTCTGCATCCTGTTATCAAATATTCATTAAAAAGTGTGTGTGTGTGTGTGTGTGTGTGTGTGTGTGTAGTTTTCAGGGTTGGGGGAGGTTATACGGTAAAGCTAAGGTGGTAAACTGTTACCATTTGGGAATCTGGATGAAAGATATATCAAATGTATTTGTCTTATTCTTTCAACACTCTATAAAATTATGTCCAAATAAAAAAGATTTTAAAAAAACCTCATATGTTTAATAGGAGGTAATAAAAAAAACAGCTTAATTATTTGTCCAGTGTTTACTTCAAATGTATTCATCAGGTAGAGAACTTTCCCTGTCACTAGATGAAAACATGGGCAGTTGTTCTAAGACATTTCGGATAACTCTTAGCTCAGTATTCTTTTCAAAATCATTAAACACAGACTCAGAAATTTGCCTGTGGTCTCACGTAATAAAGCTTTCAACCTAAATCAAGTATAATTACTTCTCTCCTGAAAAAGCATGTTTTGCCAGATTGCTTACTATGTGGAAAGTGGAATGTAGTTGACTCTTTTTTCCTCACTTTCTCACATTTGCTACTATTCTTTTTGACTCCTTCAGTGTTGCAGCAGAGAAATAGAAGATGGGAAGCAATAAAGCTTCTAGTCAAATGGGGTTGTTGATAGTGACAAGAGGCAGAGAAATTCTAGACCCACAGGGGTGGTTCCTGGCAAAACCCCACCATGGAACCAAAAAGCCTGAAACCCACGGCCCAAAGTGAGAACTTCCATCCCCATAGGCCCACTCTCTCCAGATAGGTTCTTTCTGAATAATGCATTTTAACCAGTTTAATGTTACCTTCTCCAAGGCTACCTATGGCCTGCTTTATCCCCTATCCTGTGCTTATAAAGACCCCAGACTCAGCCAGAAGAGAGAAAAAGCAGCTGGATGTCAGGAAGCAGCACCTGGATGCTGGAGAGGAGCAACTTGACTTCAGAGATGTGGCTGGATAAGGCAGAAGGTGGCCTGAATTCAGGGGAAAGCAACCTGCCCTTCCCATCCCTTTTCCAGCTCCCCTCTCTGCTGAGAGTCACTTTCATCACTCAGTAAAATTCTCCATATTCACCATCCTTCAATTAATCTGTGTGACCTCATTCTTCTTGGGCACCAGATAAGAATTTGGGCTGCACTGGGTGTGGGTACCCAAAAAGACTGTCAAACAGGCCTTTTTCCCTCACTGGCAGAGGGTGGCTGCCCCACACAATGAGACAAAGTGCTCGCTGAGCTGATAACACACTGCTGCCTGTGGATGGCAGAAATAACAGAGCATTGTTGTAACATGGCCTCTGGGGCCTTGGAGGTGGCAGGCACCCCCACCTGGACACTGCTGAGGGGCACACACAGAGTTCACTCTTGCCAGTGCCAAAGCAGCCAGCTCCTGCTCTTACTTGCTAGCACGCTCACTGCCACAATGGTTGAGCGGGGCAGGCTGAGTAAATGAGGCACCCTTGTCATGAGTCCCATGAAGGGATCAAGAAAATATCCTCCATCATTGTTGTGACACAGCTTAATGCTTTTGAGGCTGGCAGGTCTCTTGTGAATATTTTCATAAATTCTTTGAAGCTCTGAGCAATTAAAAAATTGACATTTCCCTAAGCAGGGCAAGAACAGCCAGTAGGCTCACTTAAATTCTATATGAGAACTAATGATACTTTAGACCCAAGAGATCTATTTATTTTTATTTTTTTTTATCTGCTGTGGTTTTGTGAGCTATCTTACTCACTCTGTTAAAGATGCCTTATTATGAGCCCTGTAATGTACCACATATGTGGCCCATATCTCCTGCATGGAAACATCACTGCATCCTTTGTTCTGACCGATCTGGAAATACACAATGGCACAAATGCAGGGACTTTTGTTTCCCACTCATTATAAGGGGAAGCTAATTGGCTTTTTTTCTGATGCTTCATGGATCTCAAGCAGGAATCAAACACAAGTTTGTTGTGTTTGCTACAGCTTCAGGTGATACACATCAAACTTTAAAAATGATGCTATTGAAACTTCTTTCTCTTTGCTTCCCCATTTCTTCTCCCCTGTATCAGAGATACAACATTGAACTCTCCAAATCCCTCCCCGAACTTCTTTCTAAAATACACTCAATCTATCTTTATGACATGGGTAAGGGACTTAAGCATAAAGTTACTAGCTTTTCATGATTACGATGAAAGACCACAGCTCTCCTTCATCGATGATATCAATTAAAATCTCAAAATCTCTTATTTATGACTCTGCAGTACACATAAATACACATGCTTGCATGTAACATATTTGCAGTTTTAGTGTCTCTGGAACTTGCTTGAGATGTTAATGAAATGAGAATTAGATGCCCCACAAGCCCAACATTAAAGACACGTGTGATTATAGTGCCTTAACTTGGCATCTCCTTCTCTTTCCAGATCATTTGGTTAAACTCAAACAGCCAAAAATTTCGCCTGCCCAGAAGGATCAAAGCTTTAAGCCACTGTTGCTCTCCTTTTCTTAATATATCTACATAACATGTCAGGCTAGCTTCTTCTACAGAGAGTTCCATAGCCACAGCCAGACACATGAACTTATTTCAGTACTGTATATGATCACTTTGACACCAGGTTCTCTGGGTCACTGTCAGAGATGCTCGGGACATTTCAATTATAGGCAATCTCCTGGAAAAAGAAATTGTATTTTTAAATTTAACACCAATGCAAGTTGACTCTTAGGTAAGATGAGAAATGGTCTTTAAGTCTGAGACTTTGAGCACTAACAATAGGGAGAGACCATTGACAAGAGAATTTGTGGAGATTGGGATTTAGATAAAACAGCCTGTCTGCCTGTTGTACTAATGATCTTAGATAGGTAAATAAAATACTGTATTAAGATACTATGCACCATTTCATTGTTTCAATGGAGTCTACTGGTGAATAAAAACCCAAATATCTTCTATACCAGACAAGCCAATCTGTGACCAGACACACAGTAATATAGAATATATTATTTACAAATACCAACAAAAATACCAACCTTTCTTAGTCTATTATAGTTTTTATAGTATTTATTTATTTTTAGAAACCAGGTCTTGCTCTGTCACCCAGGCTGGAGTGTGGTGACATGATCAGGGTTCATGGCAGCCTTCACTTCCTGAGCTCAGGAGATCCTCCTGTCTCAGCTTCCTGAGTAGCTGGAACCACAGGCATAAGCCACCATGCCCAGCAAATTTTACATTTTTTGTAGAGATGGGAGTATTAGTATGTTGCTCAGGCTTGTCTCAAACTCCTGGTCTCAAGGTATCCTCCCACCTCAGCCTACCAAAATGTGTAAGCCACTTTGCCCAGCCTCTAACTCTGAAAGAATTTGGGGACAAAGTGAAATCTTAAGAATGATAAGTGAAATATGCCAGTTGCATCCATAAGGAACCATATCTCAATTTGTTGACTTGGAATTACTGGAATTGGTTTGCAAAAACAAAGCAAAAGAAGATGAATAAATAAGGAATTTCACAGTATTCTTTTTTCTCTAATAAACCATCTCCATCGTTTTGCCTGGAACTTATGGCATTTTTCCCCTATTTCTAATCTTCTCTTTTTCTTTTTGCAGGTGTTGTCACTTTAACCATGAGTTAAAAGAAAAAGAATCACTTAAAACACATTAGCTAAAGAGTTCTGGAAACACTAAAGAATATCTTGAGAGAGTTGTCCTGATAATTCACAAAATAAAAATAAACAAAATTCAAACACATTAAACAATAGTTACTACCACAGCAAATACCATCTAAACCTAATACAACCTAATTTCAAAATAATACTAACCATTATTATCATTTAATCTGAGGTATTTAGAATATTGATGATAGTTTTCATATGATACGCTTACCAAAATGGATTTTTTTGCTCTTTCTGTTGCTCCTACATAAATTTGTTGGCAAAACTGTTACATTTTAACGACCAAGAGATGTGATGCTTCTCTTGAGGAAGAAACATTCCCTGCAGGTTTCCTATAGATTAAGGTTTCTGATCAGACATGCTTGCCTAGAGAAAACTATTTGAAACATTAAAAAGGTTAAATTTTAGATGTCTATGAACTATTTCTTTCAGACTATTCAAAATTAATGAAATGATTCAGTCTTTCAGATATTAGTATATGTAAAGCAAGGACAGAAAACAATACATTGCTTTGCTGGAGTACTTGATACACTACATCTACATTTAAGATTTCTAATAAAAAACATAATGTTAAAAACCTAAAAGAACACATTCCATGATAAATATTCAAGAGCAAATATTCGAAGATGGCCGATTAGGAGCAGCTCAGGATTGCAGCTCCCAGCAAAAGCAGAGGGTGAGTGGATGCCACATTTCCAGATGGATTTTTATTGCCCACACCAGGAGATTCCCAGGCGGAGGAGCCCCACGGGTCGCCAGCGTGGCTGTTTTGGCCGGCACCCAGGTGCGGCAAAATACACAGGTCCAGGCATTGTTTTAGCTGTGATTGGCACTCCTGGGAGACAGAGTCACCCATTCATCTGATTAAAAAGGGGACTGAAATAGGGAACAAGGCCAGGAGATTCCTGGGCAAAAAGGCACCACGAATCTCAGCACAGCTGTTTCAGCTGGTGCAATGAGTCACCACACAGGAAATCACACAGATCCCAGGGCCTTTTAAACAGGCTACTGGAACACCTGGGAGACAGTCAACCATTCAACTAAAAAAAAAAAAAAGGCTCAGAGGCAGGGAGCCAGGTGATCAGGCTCGGCTGGTCCCACCCCCACAAAAAACCAGCAATCTGAAACACTCTGGACTGAGAGTTTCACAGTAAGCACAGCTGAACCCAGGATGGTCCAGCTCTGTGGGGGAGAGGTGTCCACCATTATCAACGCACTCCATCACTATGGAGGTAGTCCACCATTACAGAGAGAGTCCACCATTACAGAGAGAGTCCACCATTACAGAAGTGGGTGGCCATTGCCAAGGCAGTTCTAACTACACTCGGATAAATAGGACTGAAGGGAAGTACACACAGTAGCTGGGCGGAGCCCAGAGCAGCTTAGCAAAGCCTCTGCAGGCAGATAGTGACTAGGCTGCCTCCTCCCTGGGCAAGGCAGCCCTGAAAAAAAGCAACAGCACCACAGAAACTCATAAATAAAGCCCTGACTCCCCAGGACAGAGGACCTGGGAAAAAAAGGGGGGCGTGGATTATGAGTTCTGCTGCAGCAGACTTAAACATACCTGCCCAGCAGCTCTGAATGAACAATGGAGCTCATAGCTCAGCACTTGAGCTCCTATAAAAGACAGAATGTCTCCTCAAGCAGCTCCCTGATCCCCATATATTCAGAGTCACCTCATAAAGGAGAGCTCAGATTGACCTCTGGTGGGTATCCTTCAGGGACAAAGATAGAAGAAACTGGCAGCAACCCTTACTGTTCTGCAGCGACTGCAGGTGATCCCCAGGAAAGGAGGGCCTGGAGACAACCACAGCAGTCCTACAGCAGAGAGGCCCGACTGGTAGAAGGAAAACTAAAAAACAGAAAGAAATAACTTTATCATCAGCAATCTGGACTTCCACTCAGACCCAATCTGAAAGTCAACAACTACAAAGACAACAGGTGGATAAAACCACAAAGATGGAAAGAAATGAGTGCAAAAAAGATGAAAACACCCAAAATCAGAATACCTCTCCTCCTACAAGGGATCACACCTCCTCACTAGCAAGGGAACAAGGCTGGATGGAGAATGAGTGTGATGAGTTGACAGAATCAGGCTTAAGAAGGTGGGTAATAAGAAACTTCTGTGAGCTAAAAGGACATGTTCTAACACAATGCAAAGAAGCTAAGAATGTTGAAAAAATATATGATGAAATGCTAACGAGAATAAACAACTTAGAGATGAACACAAGTTTCAACAGTGGAATTGACCAAGCAGAAAAAAGGATATCAGAGGTCGAAGATCAACTCAATGAAATAAAATGAGAAGGCAAGATTAGAGATAAAAGGGTAAAAAAGAATGAACAAAGTCTCCAAGAAATATGGGACTATGTGAAAAGGCTTAATCTACATTTGATAGGTGTACCTGAATGTGACTGAGAGAATAAATCCAAGCTGGAAAATACTCTTCAGGATATTGTCCAGGAAAACTTCCCCAATCTAGCAAGGCAGGCCAATATCCAAGTCCAGAAAATACAGAGAACACCACAAAGACCTTCCTCAAAAAGAGCAACCCCAAAACACATAATCATCAGATTCACCAGGGTTGAAATGAAGGGGAAAATGTTAAAGCCAGCCAGAGAGAAAGATTGGGTTACCCAAAAAGGGAAGCACATCAGACTCATAGCAGATCTCTCAGCAGAAACCCTACAAGCCAGAAGAGAGTGGGGGCCAATATTCAATATCCTTAAAGAAAAGAACTTTCAACCCAGAATTTCATATCCAGCCAAACTGAGCTTCATAAGTGAAGGAAAAATAAAATCCTTTACAAACAAGCAAGTACTCAGAGATTTTGTCACCACCAGACCTGCTTTACAAGAGCTCCTGAAAGAGGCACTACACATTGAAAGGAACAACCAGTACCAGCCACTCCAAAAAATACCAAATGGTAAAGAGCATCAACACAATGAAGAAGCTGCACCAACTAAAGGGCATAACAGAGAGCTAGCATCAAAATGGCAGGACCGATTACACACCTAACAATATTAACCCTAAATGTAAATGGGCTAAATGACTCAATCAAAAGACACAGGATGGCAAATTGGATAAAAATCCAAAATCCATCAGTGTGCTGTATCCAGGAAACCCATCTCCCATGCAAGCATACACAAAGACTCAAAATAAAGGGATGGAAGTAAATTTACCAAGCAAATGAAGAGCAAAAAAAGCAAGAGTTGCAATTCTCATCTCTGATAAAATAGACTTTAAACCAACAAATATCAAAAGAGACAAAGAAGGACATTACATAATGGTAAAAGGATCAACACAACAAGAAGAGCTATCAATCCTAAATATATACAGATCCAATAGAGTAGCACCCAGATACATAAAGCAAGTTCTTAATGACTTACAGAGAGACTTAAACTCCCACACAATAATAGTGGGAGACTTTAACACTCCACTGTCAATATTAGACAGATCAACCAGACAGAAAATTAACAAGGATATCCAGGACTTGAACTCAGACCTGGAACAAGCAAACCTAACAGACATTTACAGAACTCTCCACCCCAAATCCACAGAATATACATTCTTCTCAGCACCACATCACACCTACTCTAAAATTGACCACATAATTGAAAGTAAAGCACTCCTCAGCAAATGCAAAAGAACTGAAATCATAACAAACAGTCTCTCAGACCACAGTGCAATTAATTTAGAACTCAGAATTCGGAAACTAACTCAGAACCACACAGCTTCATGGAAACTGAACAACTGGCTCTTGAATGTTGACTGGAGAAACAATAAAATGGAGACTGAAATAAAGATGTTCTTCAAAACCAACGAGAACAAAAACACAACATACCAGAATCTCTGGGACACATTTAAAGCAGTTTCCAGAGGAAAATATATAGCAATAAATGCCCATATGAGAATCAAGGAAAGATCTAAAATTGACACCCTATCATAAAATTTAAGAGAGCTAGAGGAGCAAGACCAAAAAAAAACTCAAAACCTAGCAGAAGACAAGAAATATCTAAGATCAGAGCAGAACTGAAGGAGATAGAGATACAAAAAAAACTCTTCAAAAAATCAATAAACCTAGGAGCTGGTTTTTCGAAAAGATCAACAAAATAGACAGACCACTAGCCAGATTAATAAAAAAGAAAAGAGAATAACCAACTAGATGCAATAAAAGATGATAGAGGGGATATCACCACAGATTCCACAGAAATTCAAACCATCATCAGAGATTATTACAAACATCTCTATGCACATAAACTAGTAAACCTGGAAGAAATGAATAAATTCCTGGACACTTGCATCCTCCCAAGCCTAAAGCAGGAAGAAGCTGAAACCCTGAATAGACCAATAACAAGGTCTGAAGTTGATGCAGCAATTAAGAGCCTACCAACACAATAAAACCCAGGTCCAGATGGGTTCACAGCCAAATTCTACCAGACATACAAAGAGGAGCTGGTACCATTTCTTATGAAACTATTCCAAACAATCTAAAAAGAGGGAATCCTTCCCAAATCATTTTATGAGACCAACTTCATCCTGATACCCAACCTGTCAGAGACTCAGCAAAAAAAGTAAGCTTCAGGCCAGTATCCCTGATGAAAATAGATGCAAAAATCTTCAATAAAATACTAGCAAACCAATTGCAACAGCACATCAAAAAGCTTATCCACCATGATTAAGTAGGCTTCATCCTGGGGATGCAAGGCTGGTTCAACATATGCAAGTCTATAAATGTAATTCACCACATAAACAGAACCAAAGACAAAAACCACATGATTATCTCAATTGATGCAGAGAAGTCCTTTGACAAAATTCAACAGCCCTTTATGCTAAAAACTCTCAATAAACTAGGTATTGATGGAACATATCTCAAAATAATAAAAGCTATTTATGACAAACCAACAGCCAATATCATACTGAATGGGCAAAAACTGGAAGCATTCCCTTTGAAATCCGGCACTAGACAAGGATGCCCTCTCTCACCACTCCTATTCAATATAGTACTGGAAGTTCTAGCCAGAGCAATGAGGCAAGAAAAAGAAATAAAGGGTATTCAAATAGGAAAGGAGGAAGTCAAATTGTCTCTATTTGCAGATGACATGATTGTATATCTAGAAGATCCCATCGTCTCGCCCAAAATCTCCTGAAACTGATAAGCAACTTCAGCAAAGTCTCAGGATGCAAAATTGATGTGCAAAAATCACAAGCATTTCTATACACCAATAACAGACTTAAGGAGAGCCAAATGAAGAACGAACTGCCATTCACATTTGCTACGAAGAGAAAAAAATACCTGGGAATACAACTAGCAAAGGATGTAAAGAACCTCTTCCAGGAGAACTACAAACCACTGCTCAATGAAATAAGAGAGGACACAAGATTGGGGGACTGCCAAGATGGCACAGTAGGAGCAAATCAGGATTGCAGCTCTCAGTGAAGATGCAGAGGGTGAGTTCAATCCACATTTCCAGACGGATCTTTGTTGCCCACAGAACGGGGAAATTCCCAGGTGTAGGAGAGACACGGGATGCCAGCCCAGATGTTAAGGCTCACGTGGCTGCTTTGGCTGGCGCCACAGTGCAGCGGCACTCCACACAGAATGCACCGGTCTGGATGCCCTGTTAAACCAGCAATCTGAGATGTGGGAGGACAGATTAGCATATCCATCTGATTATACAGGACTTGGACAGTGAGCCAGACCAGGAGATTACCAGGAAGAGACGTTTGAGCCGGTGCGGTGGGTCACTGCATGGGAAATCACACAGATCCCGGTGCCGTATCAGTAGCCGACTGAAACACTGGGAGAGAGTCAACCGTTCTACTTAAAAAAAAAGAAACAAAAAAGAGGGCTCTGAGGCAGGGAGCCAGGTGATCAGGCTCAGCGGGTCCCATCCCAACAGGGACAAACAAAACAGCGATTCGAAATGCTCGGGTTTGAGAGTTTCACTGCGGGCACAGCTGAACCCAGGACAGTGCAGCTCAGGATGGTGCAGCTCGGTGGGGGAGGGGTGTCCGCCATTACCGAGGCATACCGCCCCTACTGAGGTACACTCCCATTGCTGACGCAGCCTGCCATTGCCAAGGCAACCCGCCATAACAGAGAGACTCTGCCAACAAGGCGGAGCCCGCAGCAGCAGAGCGGAGCCTCAACAGGCAAATAGTGACTACACTGTCTCCTAGCTGGGCAGGAAGGTGCAACAGATACTCATAAAGAAAGCCTTAACTCCCCGAGACAGAGCATCTCAGGATAAAAGGGGGTTTTATGAGTTCTGCTGCAGCAGACTTAAACGTACTGGCCTAACCGCCCTGAATGATCAACGGAGCTCATAGCTCAGCACTTGAGCTCCTATAAAGTACAGACCACCTCCTCAGGCAGCTCCCTGACCCCTGTATATCCAAAGAGTCACCTCAAAAAGGACTAATCAGACTGACATTTGGCAGGCATCATTCTGGAACAAAGATAGCAGAAGAAACTGGTAGCATCCTTCACTGTTCCACAGCTGCTACAGGTGTACCCCAGATAAGCAGGGCCTGGAGTGGACCTCAGCAGTCCTACAGCAGAAGGGCTAGACTGTTAGAAGGAAAACTAAGTAACAGAAATACTTCAGCATCAACAATCTGGGCGCCTACTCAGAGACCCAATCGAAAAGTCAGCAACTACTAAGACAAAAGGTGGATAAACCGGCAAAGATGGGAAGAAACCAGCACAAAAAGGAGGAAAACACCCGAAAGCAAAACACCTCACCTCCTACAAAGGAACAATAATAGTGGGAGACTTTAACACTCCACTGTCAATATTAGACAGATCAACCAGACAGAAAATTAACAAGGATATCCAGGGCTGGAACTCAGACCTAGAACAAGCAAACCTAACAGACATTTACAGAACTCTCCACCCCAAATCCACAGAATATACATTCTTCTCAGCACCACATCACACCTACTCTAAAATTGACCACATAATTGGAAGTAAAGCACTCCTCAGCAAATGAAAAACAACTGAAATCATAACAAACAGCCTCTCAGACCATAGTGCAATCAAATAGAACTCAGAATTCAGAAACTAACTCAGAACCGCACCGCTTCATGGAAACTGAACAACTGGCTCTTGAATGTTGACTGGATAAACAATGAAATGAAGGCAGAAATAAAGAAGTTCTTCAAAACCAACGAGAATGAAGACACAACATACCAGGATCTCTGGGACACATTTAAAGCAGTCTGCAGAGGAAAATATATAGTAATAAGTGCCTATATGAGAAGAGTGGAGAGATCCAAAATTGACACCCTATTGTCAAAATTGAAAGAACTAGAGGAGCAAGATCAAAAAAACTCAAAACCTAGCAGAAGACAAGAAATAACTAAGATCAGAGCAGAACTGAAGGAGATAGAGACACGAAAAACCCTTCAAAAATCAATAAATTCAAGAGCTGGTTTTTTGAAAAGATCAACAAGATAGACAGACCAGTAGCCAGACTGATAAAAAAGAAAAGAGAGAAAAACCAAATAGATGCAATAATAAATGATAAAGGGGAAATCACCACAGATTCCACAGAAATTCAAACCATCATCAGAGAATATTACAAACAACTCTATGCACATAAACTAGTAAACCTGGAGGAAATGGATAAATTCCTGGGCACTTGTGTCCTCCCAAGCCTAAACCAGGAGGAAGCCGAAAATTTGAATAGACCAGTAACAAGGTCTGAAGTCGAGGCAGCAATTAAGAGCCTGACACTCAAAAAAAGCCCAGGTCCAGATGGGTTCACAGCCGAATTCTACCAGACACACAAAGAGGAGCTGGTACCATTCCTTCTGAAACTATTCCAAATAATCCAAAAAGATAGAATCCTTCCCAAATCATTTTATGATACCAACATCATCCTGATTCCAAAACCCGGAAGAGACTCAACAAGAAAAGAAAACTTCAGGCCAATATCCATGATGAACATAGAGGCAAAAATCTTTAATAAAATACTGACAAACCGATTGCAACAGCACATCAAAAAACTTATTCATCATGATCAAGTAGGATTCATCCCGGGGATGCAAGGCTGGTTCAACATACGCAAGTCTATTAGCATAATTCAACACATACAAACCCTCAATAAACTCGGTATCGATGGAACGTATCTCAAAGTAATAAAAGCTATTTATGACAAACCAACAGCCAATATCATACTGAATGGGCAAAAACTGGAAGCATTCCCTTTGAAATCCAGCACTAGACAAGGATGCCCTCTTTTACCATTCCTACTCAATATAGTGCTGGAAGTTCTAGCCAGAGCAATCAGGCAAGAAAAAGAAATAAAGGGTATTCAAATAGGAAAGGAGGAAGCCAAATTGTCTCTATTTGCAGACGACATGATAGTATATCTAGAAGACCCCATCGTCTCAGCCCAAAAACTTCTGAAACTGATAAGCAACTTCAGCAAAGTCTCAGGATATAAAATCAATATGCAAAAATCACAAGCATTCCTATACACCAATAACAGACTTAAAGAGAGTCAAATCAAGAACGAACTGCCATTCACAATTGCTACAAATAGAATAAAATACCTAGGAATACAACTTACAAGGAATGTAAGGGACCTCTTCAAGGAAAACTACAAACCACTGCTCAACAAAATAAGAGAGGACACAAACAGATGGAGAAACATTCCATGTTCATGGTTAGGAAGAATCAATATCGTGAAAATGGCTATACTGCCCAAAGTAATTTACAGAATCAATGCTATCACCATCAAGCTACCAATGACCTTCTTCACAGAACTGGAAAAAGCTACCATGAACTTCATATGGAACCAAAAGAGAGCCCGCATAGCCAAGTCAATTCTAAGCAAAAAGAACACAGTGGGAGGCATCACACTACCAGACTTCAAACTACACTACAAGGCTACAGTAATCAAAACAGGATGGTACTGGTACCAAAACAGAGATATAGACCCGTGGAACAGAACAGAGGCATCGGAGGCAACACAACATATCTACAACCATACAATCTTTGATAAACCTGACAAAAACAAGCAATGGGGAAAGGATTCCCTGTTTAATAAAGGGTGTTGGGAAAACTGGCTAGCCATGTGCAGAAAGCAGAAACTGGACCCCTCCCTGACACCTTACACTAAAATTAACTCCAGATGGATTAAAGACTTAAACATAAGACCTGGCACCATAAAAACCCTGGAAGAAAATCTAGGCAAAACCATTCAGGACATAGGGGTAGGCAAAGATTTCATGACCAAAACACCAAAAGCATTGGCAACAAAAGCCAAAATAAACAAATGGGACCTAGTCAAACTCCACAGTTTCTGCACAGCAAAAGAAACAGTCACTAGAGTGAATCAGCAACCAACAGAATGGGAAAAAATTTTTGCAATCTATCCATCTGACACAGGGCTGATATACAGAATTTACAAAGAATCAAAACAGATTTACAAGAAAAAAGCAAACAACCTTGTTCAAAAGTAGGCAAAGGACATGAACAGACACTTTACAAAAGAAGACATACATGAGGCCAACAAACATGAATAAATGCTCATCATCACTGGTCATTAGAGAAATGTGAATCAAAACTACATTGAGATACCATCTCCTGCCACTTAGAATGGCGATCATTAAGAAATCTGGAGACAACAGATGCTGGAGAGGATGTGGAGAAATGGGAACACTTTTACACTTTTGATGGGAGTGTAAATTAGTTCAACCATTGTGGAAGACAGTATGGCAATTCCTCAAGGAGCTAGAAATAGAAATTCCATTTGACCCAGCAATCCCATTACTGGGTATGTATCCAAAGGATTATAAATCGTTCTACTATAAGGACACATGCGCACGAATGTTCATTGCAGCAATGTTTACAATAGCAAAGACCTGAAACCAACCCAAATGTCCCTCAATGATAGACTGGACAGGGAAAATGTGGCACATATACACCATGGAATATTATGCAGCCATCAAAAACGATGAGTTCGTGTCCTTTGTAGGGACATGGATGAACCTGGAAACCATCATTCTCAGCAAATTGACACAAGAACAGAAAATCAGGCACCGCATGTTCTCACTCATAGGTGGGTGTTGAACAATGAGAACACATGGACACAGGGAGGGGAGCATCACACACTGGAGTCTGTTGGGGGGAAATAGAGGAGGGACAGCGGGGGGTGGGGAGTTGGGGAGAGATAACATGGGTAGAAATGCAGATATAAGTGAAGGGGAGGAAGGCAGCAAATCACACTGCCATGTGTGTACCTATGCAACAATCTTGCATGTTCCTCACGTGTACCTCAAAACCTAAAATGCAATATAAAAAGAGTAAATATTCATCATAGAGGTATATATGTTTGCTTTGTAAAGAGACAGCAAAAACGATCGAAAAAAATCACAAATTATTAGATAGACTCATGTCTATAGAACAGTTTTCATTTGTCATATACAGATTTTTCATTTTTGGTTTTTGAAATATAACAAATGGAATGAGATAATTATAAATGGAATTTTTATTCAATCAGAAACTACAAAGATAAATTATATAAAATTAAGACTGCCCTCTCAGGTGACTCAATTCAATTTCATAATCTTTTCATACAAATTACAGAATACAATTCTGAATTGTATGCCCACCACTCTGGATGCTTTTGGTTCCGTCTTCCTACAGAAAAACTACTACATAAAGAGAATTTGGCCAAGTTGTAGGTTGTGCTAATTCTAACAACTTCACTCTAATAAAAGCATTTTGGAGATATGGGAGCTATTTTAGAGATTTGTAATTAATACTTAGAGGTTAAACATAGCTCAATATTAGTTAGGGCATGGTAGCTCCCGCCTGTAATCCCATATCTTTGGGAGGCCAAGGAGGGTGGACTGCAAGATCAGGAGTTTCACCAGCCTGGCCAAGATGGTGAAACCTGTCTCTACTACGAAAACACAAAAATTAGCAGGGCATGGTGGCAGGTGCTCATAATCCCAGCTACTCAGGAGGCAGAGGTAGGATAATCGCTTGTACCTGGGAGGCAGAAGTTGCAGTGAGGCGAGATCACACCATTGCACTCCAGCCTAGGCAACAGAGCAAGACTCCATCTCAAAAAAACAAAAAAAACCTCAATATTGTACCTAAAAAGTAACACCATATTTCACAAGATAATTCTTCTAAGGTATTCCTCTAAAGTATAAAGCTTATGTACAATATTGCTTTTCCTTGATATTGAAGCTTCTTAAAAACTGTTCTAGCATCATGTCTTTATTTATGTAAAGACCAAAGCTTTCTAAATTGAGGCTAGACTAAGACTACACCCCTTAAAAATGATACGAAATCACCCCAGATGTGTCTTTCTCAATATGTAACCTGTTTTATGCACATTTTACATTTATTCGGCCAGACTAATAATGTAGCTTTCAATGAAATTTTTAACCATGGCCAATAAAATTAATTGTCTCAAAAGTTAGACATCAAAGCTCAAATTTCAGAGTTCAAAAGCTAGTAAAAGTAAGAAAATTCAAACCTAGAGAGTGTGAAAAAAAATGCATGATTTACTTCCTCTCTGTTGTGCTGCATTTTTTCTAGAAAGCAAGGCAAGTAAAGTCCTTTGTCTTGCCTCACGATCTTATAGATTTAGTTTTCTAGATTGTTCAGTCTGTTTTGTTTATACATATTCACTGTGGACTCTATGACATGAACCTTTAGAAAATATTTAAGAGTTTAAGACCTAAAGTTTTTCTCATTACACACTTAGGGTGAACAATATGTTTCTGGCAGAATTTTTTAGAATGTGCATGTCTTTAAACCATTTTAATCAATCTTTAGCTCATACTAACAATCAGTCCTCATGTATGAAAAAAATGTCCAGCACCATCAGCCAACATTCAAGATCTTCATCTATATTTCTTCCACATTTCTCTCTTTTTCCCCCTATGCTAGCATTTTTCTTAAAAACTATTTCACACTTTTATTTCAAATTAAATTCTACTCAAAAGAATGTACCATCTATCTTTTAAATTAATTAGTTTTTCTTTCCCTTTCATCTTTTTTCTTTAAATACTAAGAAATGATTAAAGTTAACGATGTGACAGACAGTCTACAGATGCAACATTGCCGTGACTCCTGCAGGCTGGCAGATTAATGGTTATTCACTGGTGATGCCTTCATTAAACAAGAAGGCAAAAATTCATTTAAAAACGTAAGTCAGATTCCCACAAACTGAGCAGAATTTATTCCCCTAGGCTCAAGCTAGGTTTACTCCACATTCTAAGTTAAAGAAATAGATTTTCATTCCCCTGATACCAAGTTTTGAAAGAGGTTCAGGAAAAAGATGAAAGGCAGTCCTTGTGATTATAGACAGGTTGATCTAATTCCTCCTTTTTCTGCCACTTGCTCTCTTTTTGGGGCCGTTATTTCTTCTTTTGGCATTCTGCCTCAAGCCAGGAGAGGAGGCGTAAAAGTGGTCTCCACAACCATTCTGAAGAAATTTACAAAAATTGAAATATGGCCACAATATGTGCAGTGGGTTGAATGGTGTCTCTGAAAAGACATGTTTACATCTTCACCCCAGGCTCCCGTTCATCAGAACTTATTTGGAAAGACTGTCTTGTCAGACATATAAATTAAGGATCTCAAGATAAAATCACCCTGGATTGTTTGAGTGAGACTTCAGTCTAATGATGAATGCCCTTACATGAGACAGCAGACAAGGAGACACAGGCAGAAAAGGAGCAGGAGAAGGGGATTGAAGGTGGGAGAGAGATTAGCATCATGTAGCCATAAGCCATGTCATTCCTGCAGCCACCAGAAACTAGAAGAGACAAGGACCAAGGCACTCCTAAAGTTTTCAGAGTGCAGCCTTGTAAGCACCACGATTGAATTTCTGGCCTCCAGAGCCCTGAGATAGTCAATTTCGGTATTTTAAGTCACCGAGTTTGTGGTCATTTTTCATGGCAGCCCTAAGAAAGTAATAGAGTATGTCACTTGGAAGCCATAAAATCTAGGCACAAAATAAAGGCTTTGACCCTCAAACTACTAGGTGAGTATTTTAGGTTGTGTGTGTATGTGGCATAGGGTGTGCATATGTGGCGTGTGTGTGTATTTATACTTATGCACATGCATGCACATGTGCATTTTAAATGATTCTTCCACAAGCATAGACGGGCAACAATTCTTCCAAAATATGCTCAATTTTGTCATGTCGTTACTATCACACATGAAAATTTCATCCCCTTAAGCATGATTTGAGTGATATAAATCTAGAGGAATCTCCATTTAAATTAAATCACCATTAAGTGTAATACAGATTTCTTTAGAAATATGTAGGACATAAAATGAAGACATTCTAACCAGATGACTACATATTAGATACCTTTTCTAAAGGTAAAGAAAAATCTCCAATTATACATGTTCCTGTTTGAACTGTCCTAGCAAGTGAAATAATTCAGTGTAATCTAATCCTGCATCACTGTTTCTCAATTGATTAGCATAAGAAACCTTGGGTGTAACTGTTAACATGCAGACACCTAGACCGAACCAAAGGAGTTATTATTTAATAAATCTAGATTAGCCCTGCATCTTTTTTTTTTTTTTTTTTGAATCAGAGTTTCGCTTTTGTCTGCCAGACTAGAGTATAATGGTGCCATCTTGGCTCACAACAACCTCTGTCTCCCAAGTTCAAGCAATTCTCCTTTTTCAGACTCCAGAGTCGCTGGGATTACAGGGACCTGCCGCCACATCCAGTTGATTTTTGTAGTTTTTAGTAGAGACGGGGTTTCACCATGTTGACCAGGCTGGTCCTGAACTCCTGACCCCAGGTAATCCACCTGCTTACAGGCATGAGCCACCGCGAACAGCCTGCATCTTAATTTTTAATAACTATCCCAAATGATTTTTATTGCAGATGGCTATTGACAACACTGGGAAAAAAATCCCAAAGATATGAAATAATGGTCAGCCACTCATTGCCTTATCTTATACAAATTTACCCAAAAATGTGTAGTTCAGAAGAGCTGTGTGCTGTGAAATATAGAGCAAGAAATAGAGTTTTTGTTCAAAATGAAATCAAAATTAAAATAAAATCAAAATAATTCCAGTGAGATAAAAGTCTTTTTATCTTTGTGATTTTCCTATATTTGGGTGCCATGTATGATATTGGTCTTGTCCTAAAGGGAGAAGCTATTCTGCGACCTGAGAACAAAAGCATCCAATTCTGGAATTTTAATAAATGAATAGACAGAATTTCCTGCCCTGCCCCAACTTTCCTGTGCTTCAGACTGGATAAAAATCCTTTGAAATCACCACATATCCTGTCCTTCACTGCTCCAGACTAATCCTAGGGTTGGTGGTAAGAAAAGGCCCTTAGTTACATTTGAAAAACAAAAGTAAAACAGGTGTGGTGGCTCAAGCCTATAATCCCAGCACTTTGAGAGGCTGAGGCTGGTGGATCACATGGTCAGGAGATTGAGACCATCCTAGCCAACATGGTAAAACCTCGTCTCTACTAAAATACAGAAACTTAGCTGGGTGCAACGGCACGTGCCTGTAATCCCAGCCACTTGGGAGGCTGAGGCAGAGGCATTATTTGAACCCAGGTGGCAGAGGTTGCAGTAAGCCAAGATCACACCAGCCTGGCAACAGAGCAAGACTCCAGTTCCAAAAACAAAAAGAAAGGAAAACAAAAGTAGAAGATTGTTGGTGCTGATTTCACTGAAATACTTGAAAATTCCTGGTATCATCAGAGCTTGGAGAGGACGGTAAGAAATAGATAATAACTGATCAAGAGAGAACCTGTGGTTACCCCACCAAGTGTTCCCACAGCTGGGAGAGGCAGGTCATAGCACCCAAACCTTCCCTGTCTTCCTATCAAATTCTCACCAGCACCTTCTAACGAACACACTCTAATTTCCAACTGCCCCTGCATATGCTGGTCCCTCAATCAAATTCTGCTGCTTTCTGAATACTAACCTTTTATTTCTGTATCTTGCTTCTGCTTTTTATTGAGTTCATATATTTATATCTCTGGTTGTTTTATTAATAAACCTTAACTGACACCAAAAAATAAAAATAGATTATATTTATAAACCTCTCTTTTTCATATGATACTTTTGGTCTAGAGCACAGATTAAGGAATTAGAATATTATTCACCTGTGGAAAAAAGTGGTTAATTATTCATACTAATTAACTTGATTTTTAAATCTCTCAAACCCACTTTTTTTTACAGTTCTTTTTTTTTTAAGTTGTATTTTAAGTTCAGGGATATATGTATAGATTTGTTACATAGGTAAAGTTGTGTTATGAAGCTTTGTTGTACAGATTATTTCATCACCCAGGTATTAAGCCTGGCACCCATTAGTTATTTTTCCTGCTCCTCTCCCTCTCCCACCCTCTACCCACCAGCATGAACCCAGTGTGTGTTCATGTGTTTTCATCATTTAGCTCCCACTTATAAGTGAGAACATGTGGCATTTGGTTTTCTGCTCCGGCGTTAGTTTGCTAAGGATAATGCCCTCCAGCTCTGTCCATGTCCCTGAAAAGGACAAGATCTTGTTATTTTTTATGGCTGCATAGTATGCCTTGGTATACATGAACCACATTCTCTTTATCCAATCTATCATTGATGGGAATTTTGGTTGATTCCATGTCCTTGCTATTGTGAGTAGTACTGCAATGAACATATGCACTTATGTTGTCTTTATAATAGAAGGATTTCTATTCCTTTGGGTATATACCCAGTAATGGGACTGCTGGTCAAATGGCATTTCTGTCTTTAGGTCTTTGAGGAATTGCCACACTGTCTTTTAAAATGGTTGAGCTAATTTACACTCCCAACAGTGTATAAGCATTCCTTTTTCTCTGCAACATTGCCACAATCTATTATTTTTTGACTTTTTAGTAATAGCCATTCTGATGATGTGAGATAGTATCTCATTGTGGTTTTGATCTGCATTTCTCTAATAAGCAGATATTAGCTTTTGTTCAAATGATTGTTGGCCACATGTATGTCTTCTTTTGAAAAGTGTCTGTTTATGTCCTTTGCCCACTTTTTAATGGAGTTGTTTGTTTTTTTCTTGTATATTTAAGTTCCTTTTAGATGCTAGATAGTAGACCTTTGTAGGATGCATAGTTTGCAGAAATTTCCCCCATTCTGTAGGTGGTCTGTTCCTCTCCTAATTTTATCCCAGAGATTAAGTATTATTTAATCAACTGTATTTTAAATCTTAAACCCACCCTCACTATGTCTTTGAAAAACATCAAATACAATGGAAGACAAGAAAAGCTAGATGCAAGACATATTCACGTAGGTAACACATCCTTCAAAACACAGAACCAGGTAAAATAAAAGAAAATGTATTTTACCATATCAGTAAAGCTTAATGGTACACAATTTTTCCCTTATACAATCCCTTTCATCTCAATGCCAATGTATCAACAACCCTACTTCAGAGAAGAGAAAGCTGGCATGCAATGTGGTTAAAGAAAATTACCAGGTGTCATCATATATGGCAAAACCAACTGGGACTGCTATAAACAGAATGGTATTCCCCCAACAAAAATAACAAGTAGAAACCTTAAATCCCAATGTGAGTGTGTTTGGAAATAGGGTCTAAAACAGGGTAATGAAAGTTAATGAATTCATAAGGGTGGGGCCACACTCCAGTAGGATTAGCTTCTTTATATGAAGAGACACCAGAGTGCTGACTTCCACTCTCTTTCTCATTCTACACACACACACACACAGAGGAAAATTCATGTGAGGATGCAGGGAGACAGCAGCCAGATGCAAGCCAGTAACAGAGCTCTCAGTTAGAACCTTGATCTTGGATTCTCATCTTCCCAAACTGTTACAAAATAAATTTCTGTATTTTATACCACCTGGTCTATGGTCTTTGTTACAGCAGCCCAAGAAAAATTAATACAGAGACCAAATTCATACTTTTAAGTTTTTTTAAGCATGCTTTCCTTTACAGTAATTATCCTTCATGTATTTTTACACCAGTCTGCTGTCAGGCATATGTAAGATATTCCTTCCCTCTGTTATATACAAAGAATCTACTGTATTTTAAATCTTAAAGAGAAAAATTGACGAGTGACTCTATTATCTGTATAACACAAACTGCCTACCTCTAACCTTGCAAGCAGAAACAAAATCTGGAGACCCCATTCTCCTTGCTAGTAATTGGTTTACAGGTAGGCATACACCTAATTTGGGATTTCATCAGGAAAACATAATCACTGCAAGTGTTTAAAGCAAGGAGAATGAAATGCAGGGAATATTTTTTACACAAGCAATAAAACAGTTGAGGAAGGATACCAAGTCACAACCATTCATAAGCTGGAAAGACAAAGAGAACAGAAAGTTGAGCCAAAGCCCAGGGGCCTGGTGTCTTGATCCACTAGTGCTGCTATAACATCACACCATAGACTGGGGAGTTTATAGACAATAGAAATGTATTATTTATGGTTCTGGAAGCTCAGAAGTCAAAGGTCAAGGCCCTGATAGATTGGCTGTCTGGTGAGGGCCCATTGCCTCGATGGCCATCTTTTTATTCTGTCCTCACATGACAGAAAAGGTGAGGGGGTCTCTCCACACTAATCCCATTCATGAAGGCTTCCAACCACCATGACCTGATCACTTCCCCAAGGCTCCACCTTCTAAACCAACACTTTGGGAGTTAGGATTTCAACACATACATTTGTGAGAGGCACAAACATTTAGGCCATAACCCTGGATTATGTGCAGAATCTAGACTTGCTGCCCTCTAGCTTGAGAGATGTTAGAAAACAGAAGAGACAATGCTGCGGGAGATATAGTAGCCATGGGAGAGGAAGGAGGAGAAATACCCTGGCTTCTTTCTCCTACCTAGCCTTTAATCACAGCAGTCCCTCCCTGTGATTAAATTCACCCGGAATCCAGTTGTTCTGGGAGTCAGAGAAACAGCCCTCAGAGATCGAGGCCTCCTGGAATGTAGTCATGGAGAATTGAGGAAGAACTGAGGAATCAAATCTGAGAGCAAATAAGCCTGAAGTTGACATGTGTGACCCTCTTCTGGCCAATGAAAGTCTGAAAGAAAGTCTACCAGGTAGCTTCTGCCACGTATTTTCTTTGTCATAAAAAGAGGGACACAGAAAGTGATGACTTCTTCTGGAGAGCCCTGTTATTCTATATACGATGCCTAGAAAGTCTACAGACAACTTGGCACCATTTGAAGCTAGTGAAGACACAGGAGATAGCACAGAAGCAGAATGGGGAACACGTGAATGAATGACTCCTTAATCTATTCTACTTTAAAACTTTCTGTTTGTAGATTATGTTACTTGTTATTTAAGCCATTTGGAGTTGATTTTGTTTGCTTGCTTGTTTCCCAGAGATGAAAGCATCCTAAATGATAGGCTGCCTTCAAGTACAGAAATTCTTGCCAAATCCCTCAAGCAGAACTTTCACAGTACACTAATAGTTAAAGCAATAAAAAGGAGTGAAACCTGAAGCAAGATAAAAAAAATCAAAGTAAATTAATTGTGTAAGTCAGAATAGATAGTCCAACGTACTGGAAGAATGTGTGAAGTCTGAACACAGCATAAGATGCCAGATTGAATATTTCCAAAAGACTCATTTGAATGAAGGTTGCCTAGTCAGTAAAGCTAGTTGGTATTACTGGTAATATGTGATTACCAGTAAATGGCTTTATTCTTTCTTATCACATTAATCTTCAATGTTGTTGTTGACTAAAGTGTCAGATGCTTTGATGGTGGGTGGATATCATTACCGGAATTAATTTGGGACAATCAGAATGTCCCCACTGTCCATGTATGAAGTAGGACAGACTCAGAACTTTAATTTTCAGTTTAAAGTACTTTTTAATCTATGCATATTGGGACATGTTACGATAAAGAGTAAATTGGGAGAGGCAATATCAAAGATTGCCTCTGTGTCAAAGTTTCACATTGTGCCTTTTTAAATATCAAATTAAATATTAAATTCACATTATGAACATGAGCCTCAGAATTTTGCAGATAAGAGAATATTTATATCAACTTATCCACCAGAAATTCCATGAAGGAAAACAACTGTATTCTTTAAGACTAATCAGCACACTGCCTCCAATGTGTGAGAAGAAATTCCATGAAGGAAAACAACTGTATTCTAATCAGCACACTGCCTCCAATGTGTGAGAAGGTAAAAGAAAGTAGCTTTGACCACCTCAACAAAATCAGCTTCAATTCAAACCCAGTTTTGCCATGAACGGGCTCTATGATAATGGATAAGTCACTTAATTTCTACAGAGCTCAATTTTCTCACTGAAAAAAGGAGATAATTGTGCTGCTTCCCACCCTAGATTTTGATATAATTAAATTATACTGTATCTATAAAGTACTTAGCACAACGTTAGTCATTTACTAAGAGCTCAAAAGGTGTCTGCTTTATCTGTAGATCCTCTCATCCTAAATGTAATTTACCTCAGAAAGCAGCCATGACCCACCTTCCTACTCAGGTAAAAACTCACTGCGATACAACCATGTGAACCTACAATGGCATAGAAAAAACATTTACATAATATCTATCCTCCCAACGTCTATAAACTGAGTCCATGGGCCAGAGCTGAGCATTTTTTTTAAACTCCCGAATGTAAGAAAGTAAGCATATAATGGAATATTTGCCGTCACATAGTAAGTATAAAATAGAATATTTTCCATCACATAGTAAGTATAAAATAGAATATTTTCCATCACATAGTAAGTATATAATAGAATATTTGCCGTCACATAGTAAGTATATAATAGAATATTTGCCACCACATAGTAAGTATATAATAGAATATTTGCCACCACATAGTAAGTATATAATAGAATATCTGCTGAATAAATGAGCGCGGCTGTTCTTGCCTATGTTTTGTCTGTTCATTGGTTTGCGTTTCCCGCTCTCAATCAAGTTTATCTTTGGGGACTCCTAGCTGCCTACTACTAGGCCAGAACAAGGCCTTTCAGTTTGAGAAGTCACAGAATTTGGGGAAATGTGTTATTTTAAGACCTTAATATCAAACGTTGTTAAAACTTCTCCTGATGAAAGATAGAAAATGTCATTTTCTGTAAGTTTTCACACTTACACCATTGTATTGGAAATAATTTGCATTCCCCTTCACAATGTTTTCTGCCTGGAGGAAAGGTGCCTGGGAATTTAATTGACAATACCAAACATTACTTAAGAGAAAACAGTGGAAGAGAAGAAAATGAATGACTACAAAGAAAAGATGAGAAGTTTGGTTACAGGAAGACAGGGCACTGATGGGAGTTAGTTTGACCCATGTAAGCACCCTGCTGGCTGAATTATAATAACCAAGGCCAAAAGACTCAAAAAACCCTTTAAATGTTTATTTCACTTTTTTTTTTTTGAGACAGAGTCTCGTTCTGTCACCCAGGCTGGAGCGCAATGGCGCTATCTTGGCTCACTGCAACCTCCGCCTCCCAGGTTCAAGCAACTCTCCTGCCTCAGCCTCCTGAGTGCCTGGGACTTCAGGCCTATACCACCATGCTCAGCTAATTTTTATATTTTTAGTAGAGATGGATTTTCACCATCTTGGCCAGGCTGGTCTTGAACTACTGACCTCATGATCCACCTGCCTTGGCCTCCCAAAGTGCTAGTATTACAGGTGTGAGTCATTGTGCCTGGCCACCATTTGATTCTTATACTTAATACTGCATAGGGTCATCAGAAAAGCTAACTTTGGGCTCTAAATTTCCCTTCCTAAAAGAACTAAAGTACACACATGCGTGAACTCATACATGTAAAATGTAGCAAGAAATTGGGGCACATTTATGTTGAGAAATAAATATCTAAAAAAAATACTATCATCTCCTAAAAGTTTTATCTAGTCTCCCTCACTTGTTCATCTTGTATCAGATAAAGGTGAATGCCTGTGACTTGAATAGTTTGCCTTCATTATGTATGGATATTTTAAGTCTTTACCGTTAGCAATTTTCTTGTTTATTTTCACTAATATCTGAAGACACGAGTCTCATGATCAGCTCTGTCATCCACAGAACATAAGCAGATGATGTCCACCGCAGAGGGGATCTCCTTCTGTGCTGTGCCTGGAGATCAGCCTCATCCCTTGCCCATGTGGCTGCTGGGCATAAGAGAGGAACGAGGAACCCTAGAAAAACCCTGGCATACTGCACTAAGACAAACACTTCTACAGCAGAGTTGACCCTGTCCCCTAGTTCTGCTCTGTGGGCTTCTAGTAACCAACTTACTGGATTATTCGTTTATCCTGCTCTCTAGTCTGGTCTTTTGAGGACCTGCTTAGGTTTTCTTGTAGATGTTTAGAAATCTATTGATTTATCAGCTTCACACACACACGATAATCAACATCAAGCTCCCCGTATTTCCTTCCAACAAACTTAGTTATTTTCTCTTCTCTGAAAATCTAAATATAATCATCTAAATATAATCCACATTTCTGGCCGATTCTACATTTTCCATTGCTTCTAAAAAAAAAATTGTACCCTAGAGGTTCTATAAGTGTATGTTCTAAATATTATCTTGAAAATTACACTATCAATTAATTTGATGAATTGATTACCCATCGGAACTATCTAGCTTTTATTTTTCAAGGATTGCAATGATATTTTTATATAAATGGCTAAAGTTAAAAAGATGGTTGTTTTTTAGTTTATTTCTCAGAGAAAAATATCATTTTTGCTATGTCTTTAGGTTTGGTGCAACAGCGAAAGCTGTCATAAAACAACATAGGAAAAGAACTGCCAGGAACACATTATAGTCAAATCAAGCCACATTTATGGCTTATCAACCTGCTGCAGCAAGGGAGAGTGGGCTTAAAACAAACCCTGGAATGTTCCCAACATAGGGAGTTTGCAGGCTGAGGGGGATGGATGTCGCTGAACCCTAAGAAGGGATTAGGGGAAACAAGCTCAGGGTAAACCAGCTCAGGGTGTGGCCACCATTTAAAAATTAGGTACATCGGCTGGGCGTGGTGGCTCAAGCCTGTAATCCCAGCACTTTGGGAAGCCTACGTTAGTACATCATGATGTCAGGAGATCGAGACCAGCCCGGCTAATACAGCAAAACCACGCATCTACTAAAAAATACAAAAAAAAAAAAAAAAAATTAGCCGGGCATGGTGGCCTGCACCTATAATCTCAGTTACTCAAGAGGCCGAGGCTTAAACCAGGGAGGCAGAGGTTGCAGTGAGCCAGCATCATGCCATTGCACTCCAGTCAGGGCAATAGAGCAAGACTCCATCTCAAAAAAAAAAAAAAAATGGGTACATTAGCAATTTTGTTCAGGAGACAAAAACAAAGTGCAGCTTGAGAAATCATTGATAAGGCAATGTTAATCCTTCGAAATGATAGAAATTTTTAAGTAATTCGACAGTGTGGAAAACATGTTTTATATGATTTGGGTCATGGGCTGTAAGGACTTATCTTTCAGACTATGTTAAGAACATCATAATCTGACTCTCACCCAGGTTACAAGGGTACGCAGGGTCTTATTATCTTTGGAAAATGCAAAGTTAAGATTTATGTGGAATGTTATGTCCAAAAACCCTTATCTGAAGCTTACCTGGATTAAACCAGATGCTGCTCTTTTGTGTTAAAGTGACCCATATGGCTCAGATCCTTTAGACAAGGATGATACGTTGCATTCTCCCAAATCTGATTTCAAACACCAAAGATTTTCGTTACCTATGATTTTAAAACAAGTTTTCTCAGCACGGTGTACTTAATCTTAAAAAGCAATTTTTACAAGTTTCTTTATTTTAGATTCATTTTATAAAGAAATAAACTACTTTTAAACTATTTTTTTAAATCATAATTGTTAGGAAGGAGTTAGGCAAGTAAAAATTCTCTCATTTTAGATTCATTTTATAAAGAAATAAACTACTTTTAAACTATTTTTTTAAATCATAATTGTTAGGAAGGAGTTAGGCAAGCAAAAAATTCTTAGCTTCATTAAATATCAGAATCTTACCATCCAAAGAGAGTTTTACTTTCTTCTCTCAAAATTCTCATTTAATAAATTATCTATTATTTTTACTTAACAAAGAAAATTTATTTTCAAAATGTTTTTATGTAAAGTTTTGATCTCTGTGAACTTCTCTTTAATCTAAGTAATGCGGGAAGTTTTACAATTATTGCTTCAATCTTAGAAGTTTTATAAAATATCCATCTTCTTGGTTACACTGGAAAGGACCAGGAGCTTTCTAGTGCTTTTGTTTCTAACATCATATTTCAAAATATTCCCTAAACAAATGCAAGAAAAAAGAAAAGGCTTTCTGCATTTTAACAAGCTGACAAGCACTCTGTATTTTGAATTCAAAGAAGAGATATTGAGCATCAACTAATAAGCCTGTCAATGTACAAGCTTCACGGATATCAAGATGAACAAGACCCACTAGCCTTGTCATTCCTTCATGGTTTTTGCTAAGATTCTTAAAGTAAAATATGATTCTAAAATTTGCAAAAGTCAATATTTTATAATTGAATATTAATTTTTTATAAAGCAAATTACTTAGGGTACCCTGAGATTATATAATCATCTATTAATGAAAAAGCATAATCCCAGTCCTTTGCCAGTGCAGAAGCATACCCTACCCCTACAGATATTTGCATTATTTGACAAGATGCTGAGAGCAATTCAATCAATAAGACTTTAAAATACATCTCGTCTCAGAAATCACAGCACCATTAATCTTTATAATGTCACTGAATCTTCCTCATCATTCATGAACTGATGCCCACAAGAATAGGATGCTCCCCTTTACAAGGAGAAAATAAGTATGAATTATTGCTTTCCAAAAAATAGAAAGCCCGTTATGTATTATATAAGGAATTACCTTTTGTTCCAGATGTACCTAAGGAAAAAAAAGGCAATTTAGTGTTTTTAAGTGTCCTTTTCCAATTTACCATTAATGATAGTGATTATACAATATAAAATTTTTTAATATGTTTAAATAGTCACTTAATATGCTGCTAAGATGTATGGCAGAGAAGGAGGAAACTAATATTTATTTTCAAATCTCTTAGTTTGGGAAAAGAGAACATTATTTTTCCTATTTTTTAAGATTTATTTTACTCATAATGTGTTCACCCTTGAAATGTTAGCTTTCTGCAGTAGGACTCTCATATCAAAGCCTAGTTTCTTAGGGAAGGATGCTCAACACGTGCAATAGAAAAGTATCCATTATGCATTTATGGACATTTTGCTTCCTGTCTTACTGGTTTATCCCAGACGCTCTGAACCTCACCTTCCACACCTGATCTTTTTATGTCCACTAACACAACTATTTAGTCAGCTATGAGCTAAATTTTACTTCTTAAATGTTCTGTCTTTGTCTCTGTTTTAATGTCTTCTAAATCAGTTTGCTTATTCATACATGTTTCCTATCGGTGGTTAATGGCAGGTAGTTGCACCTCTCTGTTTCCAGTTTACTGGGGATTCAACTATATCCAAAATCCAATCACTTCTCAACACCTTCATTGCTACCATCCTAGTTCAAGCCACCCTTAACTCTTACTGGGTTGTGGCAACAATTCCCAATAACATCTTCTTGCTCCCACTGCTCACCACAGCAGTTGGAATGATCCTTATAAATTTTAAGTTGGATTGTATCACTTGCCTACTCAAAATCCCACCATCATCCTACAATTTACTTAGAGAAAATATCCAAAATTCTGCATTAGTCAATCAGGTTCTTTCTGATCTGACTCTTCTTCCTGTTCTGATTCCCTCTGCAACTGGTCTTTGATTCTTTCAGTCTGCTCTCCTTCTCCACTGACCTCGTTCCTGTTCCTTATCCATTCCAGACATAGTCTGGGTCATGGCTCCGGTTCTTCCTTCTGCCCAAACCCTCTTCCTCCTGAAATCCAGTTGTTCGACCCAATCAGTATTTGCTCAGATATAATTTCTCAAGGAGGTTTACCCTGACCATCCCATTAATATTTAAATCATGCCTCTCTTAAGCACCATGAAATTGGATTTTGGTGGTGTGTTCACTCTGGCAATTGTGGACTTTCACATGGAGATTTTATCGCATTTGAATTTTATGGAAGCACTGATATATTTGTGATAACATACACTATATTGCTATTTGTTTTCAATTTGATACACCTATTTTATATTCCTTATATTTTCTTTCTAAACTTATGTTGGATTTATCATGCATTTATTGTTAATCCAGTTAGAACTCCAAAATTATTTGTTATTCATTTGTTTACTATTACTTTTTACAAGATATAATAACAAGCATTCTTGATTTATTATAGTAGACAGCAAATTATTATTTCTTTTCTGAGACTGGGTCTCACTTTGTTTCCCATGCTGGAGAGCAGTAGCACAGTGACAGCTCACTGCAGTGTTGAAATCCCAGGCTTAAGTGATCCTCCCACCTCAGCACCCCACCAAGTAGCTGGAACTACAGGCATGCACCACCATGCCTAGCTAATTGTTTGTAGAGGGAGGGTTTCACTCAGTTGCTCAGGATGGTCTCATGCTCCTGGCCTCAAGCAACCCTATGGCCTTGGTTTCCCAACATGCTGGGATTATAGGCATGAACCACCATACCCAACCAACAGCAAATTATTATTGTTAACATACTGCTAATATTTCTTCAGCTCTAGAAGATTTTTAACTTTATTAGCCCCACTTCCATCTTTTGTGACACATTGTAATGCATTTAAATCTCACAAATATTATTATTGTTGTTTTAAACAATCACTGCTCACTGATATTTACATATATATATATAATTTCTATTATCCGTCATTGTTTCTGCATTTTCTAATCTTTTGTTACCTGAAGTCATTATCTTATACCATTTAATTTTTATGTCACTTCAGGTCACTTGGTGACATATCTTTTAATTTTTTTTTTCTAAAAATGCCTCCATTTCATCTTCTATTTTTGAAGGAAGTTCTCATTAGGAATAAGACTCAGCTTTGGCAACTCTATGCTTTCTGGCATTTTAAAGATATCATTCCATTGCCACCTAGTTTTTATTATGTTTATTGAAAGGTCCGTTGCCAGTCTTTCTTCTTAACTGTCACTCCTTTGAAGATGTGATGTCTCCCCTACCTCTCCCAGCACCAGTCTTTGCTTCTTTTCAGCGTGTGCTGTCCTGAATTTCCAGTACTTTTATTACGATGTGTCCAGGTATTATTCTCTTTCTGCTTACCTTGATTGGGGCTCACATAGCTTCTTGAATCTGTGAGCTGTTGTATTTTATTGGTTTTAGAAAATTATCAGCCATTATTATTTCAATTTTGCTTTGTTCATATTGTCTCTTCCCTTTCTGACTCCAGTTGCTCACATGTTGAACATTTCGAGGGTGCCTCACAGATCTCCATTGCATTTTCTCTGTTTTCAGAGTTGTTCTCTCTGAAATTCTGTTTGGAGCTTTTCTATTAATCTGTTTTCTAATTCACTGATCTCCTCATCTGCTGCGACTATACAGCTTTCAAGAGGTTATTTCAGTCATTATATGTTTCATCTTCAGACTTTCAATTTGTTACTGTTTATAGCTTTCGATTTTCTTGTGAAAACTTTCTCACCTATTTTCTATATCTCTATGTTTTTCCTCTATTTTTGAGTATACTTAGCATATACATTTCATTGTTTTAAGTTTTAATGTTTATGGATACGTGGTAGGTATATATATTTATTAGGTATATGGAATATTTTGATAAAGGTATACAATGTGTAATCATTATATCAGGGTAAGTGGGATATTTATCACCTCAAGCCTTTATGCTTTGTCTTACAAACAATCCAATTTACCATATAAATTTTAAAGTATTTGTCAATTTTAGTATCTGGTTAATCTTTAGGATCTCTCTGTTGTTTATTTTGAGTCATAGATTTTAGTACAGTAATTCAATCTTTTGATATACCTAAAATGTTTTTATTGAATGCTAGGCATTATGTGTAAAAAGTGTGTGTGTGTGTGTGTGTGTGTGTGTGTGTATTACGATCACCATCAAAGTTTCCCTAAAGTTAAAAATTATCTTTTCTTCCTTTAAGGTCAGTTTGCTATAATGTACTAGAAAGTTTAATGGCTTAACATAGCTTCACAACTATAATGAAACTTTGTATTTAAGAGACAATTAAAGCCAAACCTATTATGGTTAAAAAAGAAGGTATTGCAGATGTGTGCCTGGAAAAATAGTGTTCTCAATTAGCAGATAGCTCAAAAACATATACTTCATACAATCTGATGGTAAATCTTTGAACTTGATAAAGAACTACATTATTATTATTGTTATCCAATATTATTCAGCAACGATATGGACTGCATTAGTGAGAAAACATAGAGAAAATTGGGATGCTTTCTTTTTTCTATGCTGAGGGGGAGTTTTGTAAGAGGTGGTTCAAAGTGATGGGAAAAGAACATGCTTGAGAAGTAGATAGATCTAACTGTTACAGCTTTGACACATAGCTCTAAACTTCTGGTTTTTTAACTTCATCCACAAAATAGGGATCATATCTTCCCCATAGCACCACTGTAAGGATCAAAGAGTACTGTATCCGGCACAGAGCAGGTGATAAATTTCTGGCTATATTTAGGAGTATTGTGTTTTGTCTTGTTTTATTTTTTTAACTAACTGGTTTGCACAGAGAATCCTAAAGATGCACTATATACAGCTCCAGACAGGAATATGGGAAACCTCTCTATATAGTACCTGATCCTTCTTTTATATCTGTGTTCCTGTGTAACACACAAAAAAGATAAAATATAGAGCAATCACTTTTATGGCTGAATTTCTAAGAATATCTTAAAAATATCTACCAGAATACCCAAGCTTTTTAAACATCTTCCCTGTAAAATAACTAGCACTATCTTGTATCATTCCTATGGAAGGAAAAGTTGAAAGAGGAAATATAAGAAGAAAAGAACCTCAGAGTAAATGATTATTTTTTGAGAATCAATGAAGTCTTACTCCAGGTGCACATATTCTACTGTCAGTTCTAGAACAGAAAACCACTTCTTAACTCATTTCTTTTGTATTTCTTTCAAGGACTTCAAACCTTTCCACTTTCCTCCTTTGCTTTCAGAACTGTTCTAAAATCCAAGATTCTTCCATTCCAGGGTTACCACAGAATAAATTCCTCCTTCATACCATTTTTCCTAGCATCTCATATGGTCCTTTTTCCTACACACTTTTTCCCCCTCTTTTACAACTGGTGTGTAGAAAAGAATTTACTACAGAATCAGCTAGGGTGGTAACACAGGGGGTGATGGAAAACATCACAATATTATTTAGCAAGAGTACAAAATACAATCTGAATTTACCTGGCTCTTTTAAGAAATTATTTTGTAGATTTGATAGGTACCTCTCAATGTGTAATTTAAATGAAACAATTTATTACAAACTACCATATGTTAGGCACTGTGACAGGTACTGGGAATACAAAGAATGTGCAAAATGAAGTTCCTACTATCATGTATTAAAAAGAAGAACAATGAACCACCATTTGGTAGACATTATTGTTGCCCAACCCAGATCTTCTTTATAACCTGAGCCATTCATCCTTCAGCTGCTCAAGTGCCTGAGCTAACAGCTTATGGCTGTGACTCTCCAGAGGCTTGACTTTGGCTGAGTGGACCCACCTCACTGGAGACTCCTAGATATTATACCCCTCTCCTCTCCAAGGTTGACCAAGGACCGACTTGTTTTGACTCTCCCACACTCTTCCCTCCCACCCCAGACTTTTCCTGGAACCACATCCTTGCTCAGCTCTTTTCTATCTTGCTCTTCCCTTTCCTTGCAGATTTTCTTCTAAAGAGCGTTTGCTCAAAGTACGAACACTAGAACCGCTTTCTCAGGCTCTGCTTCTACAAAACCCAAGAAGTGTTGCTGTAAGTCACAGAGAAGTCTCCGAGACATATTGCCTAGGGACGGATCTGGAACAGGTCTGTAAAAGTTTTAACATACCCTAACATTTCCTATTGAGACAGGATATTTCCTTGATCTCCTTGACCCCCTTTGTGGGCAGGAACTGGAGGGGCTGGTTTCACTCAGCCTGCAGTCCATGAACATCTAAGTGTTAACAGCTCAGTGAAGAGTCAGGGTGACAGCCTCCTGCACCTGTCCTTTTTGACACCTGAGTTCTTGTTCGGTGTCCAGGAAGAATCAGGTCACATGGAATGTTTGAAGGATGGAAGACTTCACTGAGCAGTGGAAGTGGCTCTCAGTGGAAGAGGAGCTGGAATGGGGATGGTGCCTGAAGGTTATCTTTTGCTGAAGCCCAGCTGTCTCTGGCTGGGTTCTCCTCTGAAATCGCACCATCTGACGCTAGTTGCATTTATCTATAGTCTCTAACACTCAGTTGCTGCTTCTCTGCTCACCTCGCAGCAGCTTGTATCCCTGCTGGTCAGCCGCTTGTGTTGCTCTTTTCTTCCTTTATTTCTACCAGCTGGTCTGGTATTATGGGCACAGGGTAGGGGATGGGATGGACCAAAAAGGCGATTGGTAGAGAAATGGGATTAACTGCTTTCACTTAGTGTTCCCTACACACTTTTATTGCTAGTAACTATGGCATAATACAAATACTATCAAAATATCAGACAATGCTAAGAAAACTTAAAATTCATTATTAATAGCCATATAGCCCTGATCCTTCTGAAATATAAACAAAGTCAAACCTAATAATAATTGGCCTTCTTCAGCTGGGAGATAGTCCTGAAAAAATCATCAATCTAATGTGCTATGAGATTAAGCAGTTCAAGTAACATTCAGTTACAACAGAAGACATTCATTTCTAAAATAGGAAAACCAAATCACATCATTCCTTTCATTAACAACCTAGGTAATTTAGTGCACTTTATTTAAATAATGTATCCTTGCCATTTTCCAAGATGAAACCCTGATTCAGGCAAAAAGGGAAATTATCTCGGATTCTGGAGTCTATGCAGTGTTTCATCCTTATAGTTACGCAGGTATCCATTGCTGGGTGAGTAATTCTATTCAGCCTTTCATCCCCCCGTAATTTTCACTGGTGGTAATTGAATGCAAATTGGCTAGTGTTAATCATTAGATGTCTGTAATTAAAAACAGAAACTGTAAGTGATGTTATGAATATTGGAAGAAATGAATAAAGCAGATCAGGCTTCTGGAGGCTATTCAGCTACACAAGGAAAAAACTGGGATTGTTATTAGTATCTCCGATAATTATCAAGACCACAAAATTATATGGTTAAAAATTCCTTCATCAATAACATGGAAATTATTTGATTTGTATGCTCGACAAATAGAAAAAATTAATCAAGTCCGAATTGACCTGTCTTCTTCATGATCCCTTGTACAAGAGAAACAACTATTATTCCATAATGACCTGTGTACTCTCCTGCTGCTATTGTTACAGGTGGATCACAAATCTGCAGCAAGCTGCTCTAACCGCTCCCTAACATTAATGAATATACAAATATCATCATTTCTTTGCATTCAGTAAGTACTTGTCTGGCCTAGAATTTGGAGCATTAAGTTAATATACAAATGTGATGAAGTACCAATTTTCTAAGATTGAAGTGAAAACAAATCTAAGCAGACTCCCTGCTGCTCAGGCATTTTTAAGAGTTGTTTATGAGGAAGTAGATGACTATATGTTGTCTTGTATTACATATCCTTGTTAATAGAATGATTCAACTGTTAGGACTAGACACATTCCAAGGGTCAATGCTTCATTAGAATAAAACTCAGCTCTGATGTCATCTCACAGATAGTCTGCAAATTAAGATGTTAGTTCCCATTTCACTTTCACTTTATTAGCATTCCTATCGTCAATAAAAGATTCTGTTGTACATCTTCTCTGATATGCTTATTAGTAGCTTATTTTCTTGGAAGATACTAGTGATTTTGGCTCCTAACATAATTTCTAGTATGTTTTAACATAGGTTCTTAGACAGCCGTATCATATCTACTTTCTTTCTACTGCCTTGAGTAATATTTGCTGTCAAATGTGCAGACGATTCACCAAGACAAGAAGGGAAGCTGTGTTGTATAGGATAGATAAAATATTTTAATAATAATAGCTAGATTTTAAGACATTAGTATTAGTTACATTAAATATTATAGAAAAAATACATGTGCTGACATTTGTTGACAGTACTTTGAATGCCCTCACAGATTATCCAAACTTTCCCAAATACAACTTTTTAGCACCCAAAATTATTTTCCTAGAATGATTTTAGCTCAGAAGTGGCAAAAACAAAAACATTCTTAGATGATTAATCAAATATTGAATTGAGAAATATGCTTACCATATTAATTAATATCTAATGGGCAATTTCATTAAATTTTAGCACAGTAAAATAATTCATAAGGCTGCAAAAACACTCAGGCAATTTGTGGAGACATTAAAGGAGTCATATCTACTTAAGTTAGCTTTGTTTAAAAGTCAGCCTCGTTTTCTCACTCAAGTGCTTTCACTCATTTCAGGCTGCAAAATAAGCAGCGTGGACTAACAATAAGCAAGTAGGGAAATCTCAAAATCACAGGGGCTTGTGTGATAGTTGCTTGTACTTTCTTAAGTATGTTGCCTTCCTATGGAAGCCCATTGTTTCAGTCTCTGATAACCAGAGAACTGACCAATAATCAAGAGACCAGAAAATCAAACACCGCATGTTCTCACTCATAGGCGGGTGTTGAACAATGAGAACACATGGACGCAGGGAGGGGAGCACTACACACTGGGGTGTGTTGGGGGAAATAGGGGAGGGACAGCAAGGGGTGGTGAGTTGGGGAGAGATAGCATGGGGAGAAATGCCAGATATAGGTGAAGGGGAGGAAGGCAGCAAATCACACTGTCACGTGTGTACCTATACAACAATCTTGCATGTTCTTCACATGTACCCCAAAACCTAAAATGCAATTTTAAAAAAGGCAAAAAACAATAATAATCAAGAGACCAGTCTTCAGGCTTAAACATCATTTTCCCAAGAATTTGGACACGTTATCATATATGGAAGTGCCCAAAATAAATAGACCAGAAAGGCACTACATTTTTTTAAGAAATTGTACAGACAAAATAATTTCGAGTGTGATTTTCAAAATCCTGTGTTTATTCAAACTTCAAAACAATTTCTCAGAACCTAAACATTTTCAGGGAGAAAATAGACTGCAAAAGCCCTCTCATGTTCATTCCAGATATTTCCATGGTGAGAGACTTCCGGAGAGCATAATCAGAAGCTGTGAGAAGGTAATGGAGAAGGAGGTTTTCCCAGGAAAGAGAACCAGGGTACCCAGAGAAGGTAACTCAGGAACTTAGCCCCCTGCTTCCCAAGATATCCTGAACAACTCTTCACGGAAGTGGGAAATGAGTCTGGGTTCCACAGAGCTGGAAAGATAGAAGTTAGTTCACCAGGAAGTTAGGTAGAAGAGAATAGGGCACAAAGAGATACAACAGGGGGAAGATAGACACAGCAGGCAAGAGGAAAGCAACCAAGAAGACCCTAGCTTTGCTTTGAACGCCCACTCTCACTTAACTATTACCCAAGACAAATATTGGACGAAAGGGCATAGTAGGAAACAAATATTGCTTCTACGTAGCAGCTGAATCACAAGGAATAAGGAAGATGCTGCTGCGGGAGGCTCTCTGGAAGGGCTCTCACGCAGCTGTTGCTCCTTATGGGACAGTTCATATATAAACCAGCCACTATCTTTAAACCTTTAAAAATATTAATCCTTACACAAAATATTCCATATGGAAACACTAAATGCAGACAGTGGACAAGGAAAAATTAAGTACTTATGTCAAATTTCAAGTAGTGGGAGACTATAATCTTAATTAGAAGTGATTACCTGATAACCAATAAATAAATGTATCATCAATCAATCACCACTAATAATATAGCTATTTATTTGGATTAGTAACAAAAGAACTGCTTTTCTTTCTTTTAAATACTATTTATAAAAAGTCTTTTTAAAGAAGCCCAAATCAATGGCAGTAATCACAGAGTAACCTAAAAAGTTAAAATTTTCTATTATTTTTATTTTTTATTGGATTTTAGGTTCTGGGGTACATGTGCAGATCATGCAGGATTGGTGCATACATACATAGCAAGGTGGTTTGCTGCCTTCCTCCCCCAATCACCTGTATCTGGTATTTCTCCTCATGTTATCCCTCCCCACTGTCCCCATCCTCCCCAACCCCCACTGTCCCTTCCCTAGTCCCCCCCAACTGACCCCAGTGTGTGATGCTCCCCTCCTTGTGTCCATATGTTTTAATTGTTGAACACCACCTATGAGTGATATCATGCACTGTTTGATTTTCTGTTCTTCTATCAGTTTGCTGAGAATGATGGCTTCCAGATTCATCCATGTCCCTATGAAGGACATGAACTCATCGTTTTTTATGGCTGCATAGTATTCCACAGTGTACATGTGCCACATTTTCTTTATCCAGTCTATTGCTGATGGACATTTGGGTTGATTCCAGGTCTTTGCTATTGTAAACACTGCCACAATGAATATATGTATGCATGTGTCTTTATAATAGAACAATTTATAATTCTTTGGGTATATACCCAGTAATGGGATTGCTGGATTGAATGGTATTTCTGTTTCTAAGTCCTTGAGGAATTGCCACACTGTCTTCCACAATGGTTGAACTAATTGACACTCCCACCAACAGTGTAAAAGTGTTCCTCTTTCTCCACATCTTCTCCAGCATCTGTTGTCTCCATATTTTTTAATGATGGCCATTCTAACTGGTGTGAGATGGTATCTCAATGTAGTTTTGATTTGCATTTCTCTAATGCCCAGTGATGATGAGCAGTTTTTCATATGTTTGTTGACCTCATCGATGTCTTCTTTGTTAAAGTATCTGTTCATGTCCTTCGCCCACTTTTGAACGGGCTTTTCTCTTTTAAATCTGTTTTAGTTCTTTGTAGATTCTGGATATTAGCCCTTTGTCAGATGGGTAGACTGCAAACATTTCTGCCCATTTTGTTGGTTGCCGGTTCACTCTAATGACTCTTTGCTTTGCTGTACAAAACCTCTGGAGTTTGATTAGATCCCATTTGTCTATTTTGGCTTTTGTTGACATTGTTTTTGTTGTTTTAGCCATTAAGTCCTTGCCTATGCCTACGTCGTGAATGGTTTTGCCTAGGTTTTCTTCTAGGGTTTTTATGGTGTTAGGTCTTATGTTTAGATCTTTAATCCATCTGGAGTTAATTTTAGTGTAGGGTGTCAGGGAGGGGTCCAGTTTCTGCTTTCTGCACACTGCTAGCCTGTTTTCCCAACACCATTTATTAAACAGGGAATCCTTTCCCCAATGCTTGTTTTTGGCAGGTTTGTCAAAGATCAGATGGCTGTAGATGTGTGGTGTTGCTTCTGAGGCCTCTGTTCTGTTCCACTGGTCTATGTGTCTATTTTGGTAACAGTACCATGTGTTTTGATTACTGTGGCCTTGATTAAATCAGAAATATACTTATGATTAATTATCCTCCTAGAGCATGAAAACATATTCAATCTACCAAGTACTTTCTATTATATCCCAAAAGTCATGAAATTTGAGACTTTGGTTCCAGAAAATATCTATTAAATTTTTAATCCATCGTGTTTTCATTTTACTTTAGAAATCAAGTTTTTTAAAAGGCTTTAACTGTTATTTTGAACTGCATTTCATTATACCAATCCAATTTTGAACTAATTAAATTTCTTTTTCAAAGTTCCTAATTTATTAAATTGAAAAAAGTGCTTCCACTACAGGAACACTTTCCCAGCTTTTCGAAAACACTGACTTCATATGTGACATCTAGGTTATGTCTATCTCTTTTCTGCCATCCGTACAAGCAGGGAAGCTTCACCTGCTACAGTTTAATGACACTCAGGAATAAGTCATGAGGCCCTATAGAGAAGGATTTCCTGATCTGTTTTATTCATTTCTTTCAATATTCATAACATCATTTACAGTTTCTGTTTTTAATTAGAGACATCTAATGATTAACACAAGCCAATTTGCATCCAATTACCACCAGTGAAAATTACAGGTGGATGAAAGGCTGAGTAGAATTATTCACCCAGCAATGGATAGTTGAGTACCTATGAGGATGAAACACTGAGGAGTTTCAATGCCAGGCAATGGAAACACATCTTGGCGAGCCTCAAGTTAATGTGTTATATCAAGCCAGGTTCCAAGTAAGAATATTTAAATTCAAAACAAGCATGTAATATTTTTATTTGAGAGCTAAGATCACAGATTTCTTTGTTCTTTCTCTTTTAGAAACACTGCAATGAGCTTAATCAGTATATAATATACCAAGCATATTTAAAGTATACAATTTGATAAGTTTTGTCATATGTGAATGCCCATAAAACTATCACCATTATCAAGATAATGAACACATTAATCACCCCAAACGTTTGCTCTGCTTTGTGATCCTCCCTCCCGTTCCTCCACTCTCGTCTCCAGAAAACTACTGAATCTCTTCCATCGCTTTAGAAAATAAACAACTGGATATTGACCACAGGCAAAGGAACAGATATTTAGGTAGTTCCTGATCTTTATCTATTACAATTAGAGCTCTTACGAACATTTGCACAAACAGCTTTGTATGAATGTATGCCTTAATTTCTCCTGGGTACTAGTTGAATGGTTGGATCATACGACAGGTTCATATTATACTAATTCAAAGTGTACAATTCAGCGGGCTTTATTATATTCAGAATATTGTATAACTACCACCACTACCAAATTCCAGAATATTTTTAACCCCAAATAAACCCTTTATCTATTATTAGTCATGCCCTTCCCCCTCCTCCCAGCTCATGGCAATCCCAGACCTACATTCCATCTGGATATTTTTGGCTGGATATTTCATATAAATGGAATTTTATTTAGCATAATGTTTTCAAGGTTCATCAATATGACAGCGTGTTACAGTACTTTAGTATTTCTATGGCTGGATAATACCTCGTTGTATAGATATACCGCATTTGTTTACTTATCCACCACTTGATAGACATTTGGGTCGTTTCCACTTTTTGACCATTATGAATAATTCAGCTATCAACATTCATGTACAAATGCTCATGTGGACTTATGTTTTTCGTTCCCTTGGGGATATAACTAAGGGTGGAATTATTAGGTCATGTGGCAATCATATATTCAATCATTAGAGGAGCTTCCAAACTGTTTTTGAAAGTAGCTGCACCAATTTATATTCTCACAAGCAATGCATGAGGCCTCAGATTTCTCAATATTTTTGCCAACAACTATTATTGTCTGTATTTTATTTAATAGCAATTTTAACAGGTATGAAGTATATCTCATTGTAGTTTTATTTTGCATTTCCCTAATGTAGTTAGTGTATATCTTTGAAAAATATCTATCCAAACCTTCACTCATCTTTAAATTGGGTTATTCATCTGTATTATGTGGAGTTATATTCAGAGTTTTATACATACTCTGAATATAAGTCATTTATTAAATATAAGTCTTACAAATATTCTACTCTTCTGTGGTTTGTCTTTCAACTCTTGATGGTTTCCTTTGAAGCACAAAAGTCTTAATTTTGAATGAGTCCAATTTATCTATTCTTTCATTTTTTGTGCTTTTGATATAACTGACAAATCCCTGTGTAAGCCAAGGTAGTGAAGATTTATTCTTGTATTTATTTCTAAGAATTTTATAGTTTTAACTCTTACACTCAGGTCTTCGTTGATTTTGAATTTGTGTGTGTGTGTGTGTGTGTGTGTGTGTGTGAGATAAGGGTCTGGCTTTTTTCTTTTTCATGTAAATATCGATTAGTTCCAGTGCTGTTTGTTGAGGAGACTCTTCTCATGCAGTAGAATGGTCTTGGCACCCTTGTTGAAAATCAATTGGCCATAAATGTAAGTGATTAGTTCTTGACTCCCAAGCCTATTACATTGATATAAATGCCTGTCCTATGCCAGTACCATGCTGTTTTGATTACTTTAGCTTTTCTTTGAAGTCAGGAAGTATGAAGTTTCCAACATTGTTCTTCTTTTTTTGGCTATTTTTGATTCCTTGCACTTCTATATGAGTTATAAAATTATAGAATCAGCTTGTCAATATCCACAAAAAAATTTAAAAACCAGGTGTAATTTGGAAGGGATTGTGCACAATCTGTAGGTCATTTTGAGGAGTACTGCCACATTAATGTACTTAAGTCTTTCATTCCAAGAACATGCAACGTCTCTCCATTTGTTTGGGTCTTTAATTTTTTTCCACAGTGTTTTTGTTTCACAGTTTTCAGTGCACAAGTCTTATACTTTCTTTTTTGAATTTATTCCAAAGCATTTTATTCTCTTTCTTTTTCTGGAGTCTCACTCTGTTGCCCAGGCTGGAGTGCAATGGCATGATCTTGGCTCACTGCACCCTCCGATTCCTTGGTTCAAGTGCTTCTCCTGCCTCAGCCTATTGAATAGCTGAGATTATAGGTGCTCACCACCACACTCAGCTAATTTTTTGCATTTTTTGTACAGACAGGGTTTCACCATGTTAGCCAGGTTGCTCTCAATTTCCTGATCCTGTGATCTGTCTGCCTCAGCCTCCCAAAGTGCTAGAATTATTGGTGTGAACATCTGTGCCCAACCCATTTTATTCTTTTTTTTTTTTGAGACGGAGTTTTGCTCTTCTTACCCAGGCTGGAGTGCAATGGCGCAATCTCGGCTCACCGCAACCTCCGCCTCCTGGGTTCAGGCAATTCTCCTGCCTCAGCCTCCTGAGTAGCTGGGATTACAGGCACACACCACCATGCCCAGCTAATTTTTTTTTTTTTTTGTATTTTTAGTAGAGATGGGGTTTCACCATGTTGACCAGGATGGTCTCAATCTCTTGACCTCATGATCCACCCGCCTCGGCCTCCCAAAGTGCTGGGATTACAGGCGTGAGCCACCGCACCCAGCCCTTATTCTTTTTTAATGCTATTACACATGGAATATTTTAATTCAAATTTCAGTTTTTCCCTAATGTATTGAAATAAGATTTTGTGTATTAATATGCAACCAACTTTTGTGTCTTGATCTTGTATCCTGCAAACTTGTTGAATTATTAGCTCTATAGCAATTCTACATATTCCTTAAAATATTCTATATACAAGATCATGTTATGAAATATTCCTGATACTGTGGAGAAAGTTTTCACTATTAAGTATGATGTTAACTATGGGTTCTTTTTAAATGCCCCTCATTAAGTTGAGGAAGGCCCTTCTATTTCTAGCTTGTTTAGTGTTGATATTGTTTTGTTTTGATTTGGTTTGGTTTTTGTTTTGTTCTACATTTTATAAGAGACTAATGATTTTTTCAAACGTTTTTTCTAAACCTACTGAGTTTTGGGGTTTCGTTGTTGGTTTTATTAATGTGACATATCACCCAGACTGAATTTCATATGCTGAGCTGACTTTGAATTTCAGGAATAAATACCACTTGATTTAGGTATATCATTGTTTTCATATACTACTGAATTCAGTATGCTAATGTTTTGTTAAGGATATATCCACCTGAGTTTATAAAGGTTATTAGTCAGTAGTTTCTGCATCATTGTTTTGGGGACTCTGTTGTTAGGTACATATAGTTTCATAAGTTTTATATGTTCTTGATGAATTTACCTTTTTAGCATTCTCAAATGTCCTGCTTTGTCTCCAGTATCTATTTTTGTCTTAAAGTCTGCTATGAGTATAACCACTCTAGTTCATTTTGTAGTATTTGTATGGCATATCTTTTTATCATTTTTTTACTTTAAACCTCTTTGTGTGTTTGAATCTAATGATTGTATATTAGCTTTCTATGGTTGCCATACAAGGCATTACAAACTAATAACTTAAAACAATAGAAATGTATTCTCTCACAGTTCTAGAGGCTGGAAGTCCAAAATCAAGATGTTGGCAGGGCCATGTTCTCTCAGAAGGCTTTAGGAGAGAATTCTTTTTTACCTCTTTCCTGGTGTCTAGTGGTTCTCAGCAAATCCTTGGGATTTTTTGGCTTGTAAATGAATCATTCCAATCTCTGTTTCTGTTATCACATAATTTTTTTCCTTTATATCTTCACATTGCCTTCTTTCTGTATATGTGTGTCCAAATTTGTTTTCTTCTAATAAAACACCAGTTATATTATAGTAAAAATTACCCCAACTTCAACATGGCTTAACTAGTTAATCTGCAACATTGGCTTAACTAGTAAATCTGCAATAACGCTATTTCAAAGTAAGGTCATATTCTGAAATACTGTTTGTTAGGAATTCAACATCTCTTTTTCAGGGGACATAATTCAAGAGTGATAACAGTCTGCTTTCAGCCACCAAAAATGTATATCCTTTCCAATGCAAAATAAAAGTCTTAACATTTTCCAGCATTAGCAGTAAGCCCAAAGACTGATCTAAATTTAATCAAATCAAAAAGTTTAAATCGTATCAAAATTATTGAAATCAGGTAGGAGGATACTCTGGGTATATCTATCCCTACTGTTCTCATGGTAGTGAATAAGTCCCATGAGGTGTAATGGTTTTATAAGGGGAAAGCCTTTTTGCTTGATTCACATTCTTTTCTTTTGTCTGCTGCCAAGGAGATAAATGCCTTTCACCTTCCACCACGATTGTGAGGCCACCCCATTCACATGGAACTGTGAGTTCATTAAACCTCTCTCTTTTCTAAATTGCCCAGTCTCCAGGATGTCTTTATTAGCAGCATGTAAATGGTCTAATACACCAATTCTGGAGATTAAGTTGGTTTCTGAAAATAAATTGAGTTTTCTATGCTGAAAGTACAAAGGATGTCATTCTTAAAAATGTCAAAATATCCAGTCAAGTCAATAAGAAAATAATCCGTTTGTTATATATATATATATTGCATTTTGCTCCTCATGGTGTCTCATGACTGTAGTCCTAGCACTTTGGGAGGCTGAAGCAAGAGGACCGCTTGAGCCCAGGAATTCAAGACCAGCCTGGAAAACATATGTTTTTTAAAAACATATTTTTAAAAAATGTATTGCTGTAGAGATGCTGTAGAGATGGGAGTACCCCATCTTGATATCGACCAAAGCATATGAGTTTTCATCTTGAGGTTCTATTGTCATTTGCAAAACTGGCCTTACATAGACACTCTATTCCAAACCATCAATTGAAATATTGTTGACTTTTTTTTAATATTCATTATTCTCAGTCTTCTGATTGAAAGTCTGAAAAATATAAAATGTGGGAAAGCTTTAGATAAGTAAACCATGCAGATTCTTTGTTAGGAGCCAAATGTAACAGATTTAATAACAACACACTTACTCATTTCCCTTTTCAGATAAACTAACACTAGATGAGAGCTGTTTACTTAGAAAGATGATTAAGTTTTATTTTGATCAGTAAGTCAATCAATTTGCTTTTAGTAATATTTATTGTAAGCAAATGATACAGTTTTAAAATATTATACAGTTAAAAAATATTAAATATTAGTATAGTCTAAAAATATTTCTTTATGATACCTGAGTAGATAAGGTTGAAAATGAAAAATATAGTGACACAGTATACCAATAAAATTTTAATAGCAACATAAAAATTATACTTAGGAAAATGTAAAATAAAACATTAAGTAGGAGACAATTACACTTATTAGAGAAGACTGAAATGTTCTTTAAATGAATGGTCAGAAGGACACTTAATATCAAGAGTACAAAATTAAAATGAAGTAAAAAAGTTTAAAATTATCTGAAAAAGATCTTCTGTTAACCCAGAAAATATAGACTTAAAATCCTTCCCTTCCCTCATTTAGCTACATAAATCAAGAAAATGAATGTACTAGGAGCTGAGGTCTTCTGAAAATATAAGTGTTCAGTGAATTTTTCAATGATTAAGGAAAGGAAAAAACTTGTCTTCTCATTTCTATCTATAACAAATATAAAATAACATTTACTAATCAAGAAAATTTCAACATGAAAAGGTCCTTGGTTTCAGTAGGAGTCATTTACTGAAGCCTCAGAAATTAAATACATTTACATGAAGATATGAAAGGCATTATTTAATTAAGTCTCATAATTACCTTCTGAAGTAGGACTATCCTGCTTTATGTAACCTATATTCTTACTTGGGAAGACATTGTGGAGGTGAGGAAACTGAGCCAGGAAGGAGTTAAATACACTCAACTATTGAGAGGAAGAGCTGAGGTTTGAAGTGACAATGTCTGACTCCAGCATCTTCGCTCACAAGCACTACACTGCACTGAGTATGGGTCGTAAACCTACGCACCAATCTTTAGCTTGATGAGTTAAAAACTTGTAAACCGGCCGGGCGCGGTGGCTCAAGCCTGTAATCCCAGCTACTCAGGAGGCTGAGGCAGGAGACTTGCCTGAACCCAGGAGGCGGAGGTTGCAGTGAGCCAAGATCGCGCCATTGCACTCCAGCCTGGGTAACAAGAGCGAAACTCCGTCTCAAAAAAAAAAAAAAAAACAAACAAACTTGTAAACCGATTTTTGCAGGCTGAATGTTTCTGTGAATGCAGCATAATAGGAAGATGGGAACCGGTTAAGACGTACAGAAGCAGGGAGACATTTTAGCAGCAGCATGAAGGAGGAATTTGACACCAACATGTTCACTCAACTGACATGCTCAAGAGGTGGTTGTTTCTTGAAATTTCTTTAAGTGTTAAAGTTTTGGTATTTTTGTAACAAACAAAACATGCTAATCACAGAAAAGTTTTTAAAACAAAATATCATAGTGAAAAAAAAACCATGAGTGAATTGATTTTCTTGGTCTTTCCTGCCCTTCAGCACACATCCAACAGCAACTGGGATTCCAATATAGCATTTGCACCCTCAATCCTAACTCTCTTGGTGTTTTCATCCACGTTAAGAGTAATATTATGTTAACGCTGATACTGTTAACACTAGCACTGTATTCACATTAAAGCTATTTACTAACGTAATTCATTTTATAGCAAAATTTGTGCGGTGTCTTCTTAAATAAATATCCTCCAAAGATTTAAAAAAATTAGTTTATCAGTGATGAAATGCCATGTTCAAATTATATTGTTTCCTTTACTGGATTTTTAAAGAACACTTATCTCTGCTAAGGAATTAAATGATATAGGATAAATAAAATTCATAAGAAATAGTAAAAATAGTAAATAAGCTAGAAGCTTATTAAATATAAGAAAGCTCATGTATGTCAAATATAAAGAATGAGCAACAAAGTAGCTGGTAACCCACAGAAAGAATTCATCAGAAATGTGAAATGTGCATGGTAAGTTAGTAACCTATAAGACACATCAAAGGTAGGTTGAATAAGAATGTAACAAAGAAGAATGTTAGCATATAGGAAGAAATGGTAAGACCAACTTATGATCACGTGACCCCTGGGCTGAGGCCAGTTTCCTCTAAAACAGGCACCACATTAGTTATTCTGAACAGGGACACATTCCAGTTCTATGTGTGCCCTACTCTAGACCCATGAATAAAACTCATGGCTGTTCAGCAGGCTCATTGGCAGGCCAAGCTGTGCCAAGTATTCGTGCCTCTGCTTTTCTCTGATAAGCAAATGTAGGTCATTGGCCCAAGGCACTTTTCATATGTGGACTCACCTGCTCCAACTCCTACACTAGTTCTTCTAACCACATCATCAGCAAGGAAGGCTGGTGGAGCAGACGTGTGAACATTGCACACTTCAGGATTCAGCTTCTGCCGGCTTGTACTCTATTCTATATATATTATGTCATCCATTCTTTTTCCTTGTTTTTATTTTTTTCAGCCTTTTGTATGATTTTCATTCTTTTCTTGCTACAAAAGTACTAACATAGCATAAAAGTTTACGTTTTGTCAAAGTTCTCCAGGAAAACGAAACGAATAGAAAATTTTACAGATAGATAGATAGATAAGAGAAATTGGTTCACATGATTATAGAAACTGAGAAGTCCCGTAAATTGCTGTCTGCGCACTGGAGACCCAGGAAAGCCAGTGATATAATTTAGTCCAAGTGCAAAGGCCTGAGAACCAAGGATGCTGATGGTGTAAATCCTAGACCAAGGGCAGAATAAGATAAGATAAAATGTCTCAACTCAATACTGAGGCAGAAGAAAAAGGGAAGTGGGGCTGAAATTCTCCGTTCTCCACCTTTTATTCCCTTAAGATCTTCAACCAACTGGACAATGCCAACCACACTGGAGTGGGCTTCACTTAATCCACTGATTCATTGCCAGTATCACTGAGAAACACCCACACAGACACACCCAGAGACAACACTTGATCTGGGAGCCTATGGCCCACTCAAGTTGACACACAAAATTAATCACCACAGTTGAAGAAATTTTAATATTTAATAAACTATGTAATTCAAGCAATGTTATATATAAACTTGCTGTTTTCCGATCTCACAGGTTATATATGAACCTCCTGTTTTGTGCTCCCACAGGTAGTTTTCCTGGTGATGTACCTTGAGGCTACCATTTTATGAAGGAAGTTTCCTACATCATTCAAGTTTGCTTTAATAAAATTATAAATGGCTTATTATAGATCAGTAAAAAGTCACCACCTGAGAACACAAAATTCCTTGGCTAACAGTCAAAGTGTTGAAATAGTATCAAGCTATTATTACAAATTAAAGAAAGATAATATTAATAACATAAACTACCCCATTTGTATAGGTTTTAGTGTAAAAAAGAAAATGAGAGGACACTAAAGGCACAAAGAAATATAACATTACCGGCTGGGTGCGGTGGCTCACACCTGTAATCCCAGCACTTTAGGAGGCCAAGGCGAGTGGATCAAGAGGTCAAAAGATCGAGACCATCCTGGCCAACATGGTGAAATCCCCTCTCTACTAAAAAATACAAAAATTATCTGGGTGTGGTGGCCCCCCTGTAGTCCCAGCTACTCTGGAGGCTGAGGCAGGAGAATTGCTTGAACCCAGGAGGCCGAGATTGCAGTGAGCCGAGATTGCGCCACTGCACTCCAGCCTGGTGCCAGGCAACAGAGCAAGACTCTGTCTCAAAAAAAAAAAAAATTATAGTTTGGAAGCATCATTATGTTTAAGAGTTTTGTTTCCTTCTCATAAGTTTCAAAACTTCCTAATTTGTATATTGATTTTAAAACTTTAGAAAAATTTGTCTAGATGTTGTTTTTGTAAGTGAGCAGTCATCTAGAGGTAAGTTCTGTTGAGCGAATGCTACTCTTCAATATTTGGACTGAGGAATTAAGTTAAAAACACAGTTTATTTAGTATATTCACATTACATTATCCAACCAGATGTCCATCACCTGGGATCATTTTGAATTCTATGAGAAATCTTATTTCCTCTCATCCCTGACTCTATGTTCAAATTTCTTATATTAGCTCACTGGCTTCATTGAGAATATTTGACTTTGGATTATTAAGAACTTATCTAAATTAAAATGTAAACATTTCTGGCAATTATTTGCTTCAGTTAAGCCTTTGCAGCTCCCAGCATGGAATTGTGAATAGCTACATCAGACACTTTCTAACCTTGAAGCTAGCTTGGGCAACATTCAAATAAGGAAATAAATCATGTGTGGAAAGGAAGGAATTGGAGGACAGATGCATGATGAGGACATTTCAATAAGTGATCTGAGTATGGAAAGACTAAACTAGTTAAAAGGTAAAAATCAGCCTGCAACATATTTTTGTGCATGTCTAATCCCTGCTTGTAAGCAATTTCCCCTCCATACAAGCAGGATAGTAACTAACGCAAAGATAGCCCCTGCTGACTTCCCTCCCGTGTTATAATGACCACTCCAATCCTAGCTCTACCTCAAATTTCACCTACCATTTTGGAAGTGGGGGTCTGAGAAAGCCATGAGAAGGGAGAAAAGGGCTAATTAAACTATTACTTAGAAAAATGGGGGTACTTAGTTACAATTCCCCACTGTCAAGTTTTATGTCATATACTTCCTAGTTAATTTGGGAAATTTGTTGATACCCCATGAGATATATACCAACAAATCAAAGCTTTGTCTTCACCCCACATTGTCACTAGATCAATGATTAGAATCCTGGTTTGGGTCAGGACCATCCTGGTAGTGAAAGCTACTTAGAATTTTGGCTCTGGTTGCAAAAACAGGCATATTTCTCTGCTGTAGATTTTTCTGCTATTGCACCCTCTGTATGGGAATGCAAAACAGGCTTTCCCAGAAACCTTTCAGGTCTCATACCATAATGGTCCAACAAATATCATTTTTAAGTCCTGGTACTTATGAATATTTCCAACTCCAAATAGATCAGTTTCAGACTGATATCCAATAACTATGCCCCCTTTCATCAGGACATAGCCAGAATAAATATGGTACCCAAATCTCATAGAAATGGCATACAACTTGACAGTGGGATTTATAACAAAGTACCCCCATTTCTCTAAGTAATGGTTTAATTAGCCTTTTCCTCTCTTCTCTTATCTTTCTAAGACCCCCACTTCCTACTTAGCTCTTTAGACATGCAATTATAACCTTCTACCTTTCCTACAGGGAAAAGGTACACTCCCTACAGGGCAAGCTTATCTAACTGTGTGGTAACTTAAAAGCTTCAGAGCAGAATGCTCTCCCACCAGGAGATTGCCCCTAGATGATGATAATCAGTTTACAACCAAAAGTACAACCTCCTTCTGCCCACAATGGTACCACCTTTACCGCCCAGCAGATAAAGCACTAAAGTGAGTCACACAGACTCCCACCTGCATTTCTTTCCCTGTGTGCCATTCATGCCAAGTTTCCTTTTTAAAGTGTCTACTTCCTGCTCCAAGAGTAAAGCAGTACCCTTAAGGCAGGAGACTGTATTTCTTTCCCTAAGCTAACTTGGGTGTAAAAGTCACTTTCTTTATACCAGACTTTGCTCTTGTTAATTGGACTCTGTAGTGGTGAATGACTGAACCTATATTTTGGTTACAGAGACTTATTTTAGGATGGCATATTCTAGCCTCCTGCAGTTATAAATCAGGGTAGCACTTCCTTAGCCCAATACTACATTAACTTACACACTAGAGAATTATTTCAAAGGGGACATGTAAGAGGGAAAAGAAGTTAAAGCACACAATGAGGAGGGCAGGAGGGCAGTAGACAGAAAGAGATCCTAGAATTCTGGTGGTGCCATTAACTTAGGAGAAAACCTCTAGAAAAAAAAAAATAGGTTAGTTAAAAAAAAATTATCAACGAATCGATAGCAAATTTGGGACAATGTGAAATACTCAAAGATGCAATTTTCACATGGACAGCTCCTTAAGCAATTTATATACGGGAATGAGGAAAGAAAACAATTTTTATCTGAGGAATATGAGCTCTTTCAAATTATCAGGCCCAGAAAGGCAATAATATAAGGCAGTAATCACTTCCTACCCCCGCTTTTTGAACTATGTTTTCATCTTTTGAAACCAATGGCTATCACCCTAAGTAGCTATTTTATTTATATATATATATTTATATATATATGTTTATATATATTTATATATATATATGTTTATATATATTTATATATATATGTTTATATATATTTATATATATATATATGTTTATATATATATATGTTTTCATTTTACTTTAGAAATCAAGTTTTTTAAAAGGCTTTAAAAAAATAAAGCCCCAGCTTCCCAGGACAGAGCACCTGGGAAGAAAGACGGTATATATCTATCTATCTATATATATATATATATATATAAATATATATATATAGATATATATATATATATGTATGTATATATAATTGCAACTTAGGATCTGGGGTACATGTACAAAACACACAGGATTGTTGCATAGGTACCTACATGGCAATGTGGTTTGCTGCCTCCATACCCCTGTCACCTATATATGGCATTACTCCCCATGTTATCCCTCCCCAACCTCCCTATCCCCCACTGTCCCTCCCACTATTCCCCTGCAACAGATCCCAGTGTGTGATGCTCCCCTCCCTGTGTCCATGTGTTCTCATTGTTCAACGCCCGCCTATGAGTGAGAACATGCGGTGTTTGGTTTTCTGTTCTTGTGTCATTTGCTGAGAATGATGGTTTCCAGACTCGTCCATGTCCCTACAAAGGACACGAACTCATTGTTTTTTATAGCTGCATAGAATTCCATGGTGTATATGTGCCACATTTTCCTTTTCCAGTATATCATTGATCGGCATTTGGGTTGGTTCCAGGTCTATCCTATTGTAAACAGTGCCACAATGAACATATGTGTGCATGTCTCTATAATAGAATGACTTATAATCCTTTGGTATATACCCAGTAATGGGATTGCTGGGTCAAATGGAATTTCTATTTCTAGGTAATTGAGGAATCTCCACACTGTCTTTCACAATGGTTGAACTAATTCACACTCCCACCAGCAGTGTAAAAGTGTTCCTATTTCTCCACATCCTCTCCAACATCTGTTGTCTCCAGATTTTTTAATGATTGCCATTCTAACTGGCATGAGATGGTATCCCAATGTGATTTTGATTTGCATTTCTCTAATGACCAGTGATGATGAGTGTTTCTCATATGTTTGTGTGCCTCATAAATGTCTTCTTTTGAAAAGTGTCTGTTCATATCCTTTGCCCACTTTTGAATGGGTTTGTTTGTTTTTTTTCTTGTAAATCTGTTTCAGTTCTTTGTAGATTCTGGATATTAGTCCTTTGTCAGATGGTCACTGGTTCACTCTAATGATTGCTTCTTTTGCTGTACAGAAGCTCTAGAGTTCAATTAGGTCCCATTTGTCTATTTTGGCTTTTGTTTCCAATGCTTTTGGTGTTTTAGTCATGAAGTCCTTGCCTATGCCTATGTTCTGAATGGTTTTGCCTAGGTCTTCTTCTATGGTTTCTGTGGTGTTAGGTCTTATGTTCAAGTCTTTAATCCATCTGGAGTTAATTTTAGTGTAGGGTGTCAGGGAGGGGTCCAGTTTCTGCTTTCTGCACACTGCTAGCCAGTTTTTCCAACACCATTTATTTAACAGGGAATCTGTCCCCTGCTGCTTGTTTTTGGCAGGTTTGTCAAAGATCAGATGGCTGTAGATGTGTGGTGTGGCTTCTGAGGCCTCTGTTCTGTTCCATTGGTTTTGGTATCAGTAACACGTTGTTTTGATTACTGTGGCCTTGATTAAATCAGAAATATACTTATGATTAATTATCCTCCTAGAGCATGAAATCATATTCAATCTACGAAGTACTTTCTATTATATCCCAAAAGCCATGACATTTGAGACTTTGATTCCAGAAAATATCCATTAAATTTTTAATCCATAGTGTTTTCATTTTGCTTTAGAAATCAAGTTTTTTAAAAGACTTTAGAAAAATAAAGCCCCAACTTCCCAAGACAGAGCACCTGGGAAGAAAGACGGTTATGAGTTCCACTGCAGCAGACTTAAATGTAACCTGCCCAGCAGCTCTGAATGAAACAACAGAGCTCATAGCTCAACACTTGAGCTCCTATAAGGGACAGACTGTCTCCTCAAGTGGCTCTCTCACCCCCAAATATCCAAAGAGACACCTCATAAAGGAGAGCTCAGGCTGACATCTGGCAGGTATCCTTCTGGGACAAAGATAGCAGAAGAAGAAACTGGCAGCAACCCTTACTGTTCTGTAGCTGCTGCAGGTGATCTCCAGGCAAGCAGGGTCTGGAGTGGACCTCCAGCAGTCCTACAGCAGAGGGACCTGACTGTCAGAAGAAAAACTAAAAAATGGAAAGAAATAACTTTATCATCAACAAAAAGGATGTCCAATCAGAGACCCCATCTGAAAGTCACCAACTACAAAGACATTGTGTCACATGCCTGTAATCCCAGCTGCTCGGGATGCATAGGCAAGAGAATCACTTGAACCTGGAGGTGGAGATTGCAGTGAGCTGAGACTGCGCCACTGCACTCCAGCCTGGGGACAGAGTGGGACTCTGTCTCAAAAAAAGAGACAATTTTTTTTCAGCCAGCATGTGTTCAATTACTGTAACAATGAGGGTTGGGCAGTTTGTGACACTCACATAGACCTCCCCTTTGTTAATCAGGACTGTATCACCTTAGTTGTGTCCTTCCCGTATCGTGACAATTGTGCGAGACTTTCCACAGTGCTCTGTGGTGATTTCTAGAAGTTTCTCCTTCCCTACTGGGTATGTCTTAGGCTGCATAATCACATCCTTCTACTGTCAGATATACCACTTGGGGAGGCATTTTTAAGACTCAGAGAACATAGTCATCTGAAGCATCCTACTATTCCATGTCACATACATCCTTGGAATATCATATAGAGGAAAACCGTTGTAACAAAACTCATACAAGCTTTGTCAATTCCTAACCATATGACACCAAAGTTCAGTTTTATTCCTAAGCCTGTTTCTAGATCAATGCTATGCCTGTTTTCTCAGCCTTCAGTGTGCATAGATAGAAATCATCTGGAAATCATTGTTGGATCCATATTCTATTTCAATGGCCTAGAAATGAGACCAGGATTTTGTATCTTAGTAAACTCTCAAGTGATAGGAGGTAGCAGCACTGCTGATTTGAAGCCATACGCCAAGCAATAAGGTACAAAAGACTCATAAACAACTTACATTCTTTCAAAAAGCTGTGAAATCTCATGAAATGGAATCTAGAAGGTAAATTTCAGATGTTACTGTAAGTTACCTTTGGAGATGTGTCAACAGAAGAATTGATATTGAGTAATTTAACAGCCAAAGGATCTTGGACCATAAAAGGTTGTGAGTAACCTTTGAGATTTGATATAATCAATAAAAGATCATGGTAGCGAAATACTGAAAAAATTTGACTGGGTTTTTGTTACAGAATAATAAGTAATCTTCAAAGTCACTGCCAAAAGAAAAGCTGCCACTGCTACTGAGAATATCCCCTGTTAGGGGAAGCTTTGGGGAATCCTATGTGGGAAGCCACCAAAAAGATCAGTTACTAGGAAGAGCACATAGGGCATCGTCTGGGGAGGCCTAATTTCTCAGAAATATTTACTTCTTCTTATCATCTGTTAACTTACCTTCAAGCGCAAAGAGTTTATTATTTCTGTGTATCTCAAAGTAGACTGAAGAATGCGGGTCTTTTATTAGAGGGCTTAATAAGAGGAGACCAGAGTTTTCCAGCAAATGCCTAATGGGATTGGAAGTTCAAAAATTTTTCATGGGATGAGGAGTACTCAAACCAAATTAGAGGATCTGAAATAGTCCCCAGCCTTCAGGAGTTCAGTTGCAGAGCACAATCCATTAAGTTACAGAGACATAGACACTAATCAAACACTGTGAAAGTCTACCTGTGTCTGCCTCAGTTCTGTCATTATCACTGAGCTGCTCCTTTAGCCTGAAACTCCGAATTTAGAGTGTGATTTTGTTTTGAGGACCTACTTGCATACTCATGTCTGTTGCCCTATCTTCCTCTGAATCTCAAACTACGATCTACAAGTCATCAGCAGATTGCACTGCTGGCGAACTGTGAGCCTGTTGCTATATTAGTGATATAAATTTTATTTAAAGTACTCCCAAATTCTGAGCCCCTGGGAACCCTCCCTGTCAACACTGCCATAAAGAATTATTGTCCATGTATTATTACCTTCTCTAGTTTGCCAGTTACTCATCTATTTTAGCAATCCTATGCTAATGCCAATAGGTTGGGACTTATTCACAAGCTTTTTGAGAGATGCTTTATCAAAAGCGATGTGAAAATCAAGATAAATTATGCCTTTTCATAAATTAACTTAGTTACTTCATCAGAAAATGTAGATTAGCCTGACATGATTTATTTTTAGAGAATACGGGCTAAACACCTGCTCAACAACCCAGATAATTGATTCCATTATTTTAGAAAAGATTTAACGGAGTAACTGAGTTTTGAAGAAAAGTGCAAACAGTTGACCAATCACATTCTCCATTAAAAGTCCAGAAAAATCACAGAAAATACTAGTCTATTAACTATATGAGAGAATAAGGATTTCTTCTTATTTTCTAATTACCATCTGATATGATTTGGCTGTGTCCCCACCCAAATCTCATCTTGAATTGTAGTTCCCACAATTTCCACCTGTTGTGGGAGAAACTTGGTAAGAGGTAATTGGATCGAAGGTGCTGTTCTCATGATAGTGAATACATCTCACAAGATCTGATAGGTTTATAAAGAGGAGTCCCCTGCACAAGTCTTTTCTTCCTGCCACACATAAGAAGTTCCTTTGCTCGAGGGAGAGATCCAAGATGGCTGATCACTACAGCTCAGGATTGTAGCTCCCAGTAAAAGCTCAGAGAACAAGAGGACGCCACACTTTCAGACGAATTTTTGTCACTCACGAACCAGCAGATTTCTAGTGGAGGAGCCCCACGGGTAGCCAGCATTACTCTTGTGGCCAGCGCAGTGGTTTTGCCAGCACCTTGGCACAGCAGCTCTTCATGCAGAGTAAATGGGACTGGTTCCCTTACTGACTGGTGTTTGGAGCTCCGGGAAGGCAGATCCGCTTGTTGCAGACTCAAGAAGGAAGCCAGACCAGAGATTCCTGGGCAGAAGAGCACCATCAGTCTTATCGCTGCTATTTTGGCTGGCGCAGTGGGTTGCTTGAATCCCAGCACTGGGAATCAATAAATTGGACGTCGACTCAGAAACCTAATTAGAAAGGCGGTAATTGTAAAGACGACAGATGGATAAATTTATAATAAAGGGAAAAAACCAGCCTAAGAAGGCCAAGCATACCCAAAATCAGAACCCCTCTCCCTCTGCAGGGGATTGCAGTTCCTCATCAGCAACGGAACAAGCCCTGATGGAAAAGGACTGTGTTCCATTATCTGAAGTAGGCTTTAGAAGGTGGATGATAAGAAACTTCTGGGAATTAAAAGAATTTGTTCTAACCCAATGTAAAGAAACTAAGAACTTTGAAAAAAGGTTTGATGAAATGCTGAAAAGAATAGACAATATAGAGAGGAATATAAATGAACTAACAGAGCTGAAAAATACAACACAAGAACTTAGTGAAATATGCACAAGTTTAAATAGCAGAATGGATCAAGCAGAAGAAAGGATATCAGAGGTCGAAGACCAACTTAATGAAATAAAACGACAAGAATATAGGAAAAAGGATGAAAAGGAATAAGCAAAGTCTCCAAGAAATATGGGACTATGTGAAAAGACCCAATCTACGTTTGATTGGTGTACCTGAATGTGATGGAGAGAATGAATCCAAGCTGGAAAATACTTTTCAGGATATTATCCAGAAAAATTTTCCCAATCTAGCAAAGCAGGACACTATTCAACCCCAGGTAATACAGAGAACACCACAAAGATATTCCTCAAGAAGAGCAACCCCAAGGCACATAATCGTTAGATTCATCAGGATTGAAACAAAGGAGAAAATACTAAGGGCAGCCAGAGAGAAAGGCCAGGTTATCCATAAAGGGAAGCCTATTAGACTTACAGCAGATCTCTCAGTGGAAACCCTACAAGCCAGAAGAGGGTGGGGGCCAATATTCAACATACTTAAAGAACAGTACTTTCAGCCTAGACCTTCATATCCTGCCAAAATAAGCTTCACAATTGAAGGAAAAATAAAATCTTTTATGAACAAGCAAGTACTCAGAGATTTTATTACCACCAGGCCTGCTTTACAAGAACTTCTGAAAGAAGCATTATACATAGAAAGGAACAACCAGTATGAGCCTTTCTAAAAATATACCAAAAAGTAAAGAGCATCAACATAAAGAAGAATTTACATCAACAAATGGATAAAATAGCCTGTTAACATCAAATGGCAGTAACCCTAAATTTAAATCGACTAAATCCCCCAATCAAAACATACAGCCAAAACCTAACGGTGTATCCAAAGATACACAAAGACTCAAAACAAAGGGCTGGAGAAAAATTTACCAACCAAATGGAGAGCAAAAATAAATAAATAAACAAAAACCAGGAGTTGCGATTCTCACATTTGATAAAATAGATTTCAAAGCAACAAAGATACAGTGGTAAAAGGATCAATGTAATAATAAGAGATCTTAATACCCAGATACATAATACCCATAACAAGATTTAGACTCAACGAGATAGAAAATTAATAAGGATATCCAGGACTTCAACTCAGATCCGGAACAAGTAAACTCAATAAATTTATAGAGTTCTCCATTTTAAATACACAAAATATTGATCGGCCATTATTAATACCCATTTTTAGAATGAAGCAACATTCCTGTTCTCTCTCCCTCTTTTTCTTCCTCTCCTTCTCTCCTTTTTTTACTTTTCAACATCCTAGTTCCTCACCTATACTCAATACATTCCTCTGAACACCTGATTCCTTGTGATTCTCCCATCCCACTGAAAAAAAAAAAAAAAGAAGTTCCTTTGCTCTTTCTTCATCTTCCACCATGATTGTGAGGCCTCCTCAGCCTTGTGGAACTGTGAGTCCATGAAACCTTTTTTTCTTTATAAATTACTCAGTCTCAGGTATGTCTTTATTAGCATGAGAAGAGATTACTACACCATCTTTAATAACTACATCCCAACTACTCTGAATAAGTGGAAAATTGTTACCATCTTAATAAAAAGATAATTTAATGGAAGAGCCAGCTGGGAGCAGTGTCTCACACCTGTAATCCCAGCAGTTTGGGAGGCCGAGGTGGACAGATCACCTGAGGTCAGAGTTCAAGACCAGGCTGGCCAACATAGCGAAACCCTGTCATTACTAAAAATACAAAAATTAGCCAGGCATGGTGGCACATGCCTGTAATCTCAGCTACTCAGGAGGCTGAGGCAAGAGAATTGCTTGAATGTGGGAGGCAGATGTTGCAGTGAGCAGAGATAGCACCACTGCACTTCAGCCTGGATGACAAAATGCGACTCTGTCTCCAAAAAAAAACAAAAAAAAAAAGAGAGAACCACCATTATATTCACATGCCTGTGTGTCACTCATATCCACATGCCTGTGTGTCACTCATATCCACATGCCTGTGTGTCACTCATAAGACTATGACCACTCTGTGATTTTGTGAAATTTCCACTATACACGGGACTTGTAGCTTGCTAAAACTGAGAGAGCAATTTGTTACTGTTTCCAGGTTTTTAAAAATGATGATATTTATTGGGTTTAATTAAAAAATGATGATCTTTATTGTGTTCGTTTAAACCAGGATTCAATTTGGTCTGGTATGAATAACCTCTGGGAAAATAATTCTAACAGCTCTGGTTAGAGAGAGGGATATACAGAAAACTTGGTAAACCAAAAGGTTTAAGTAAGTTTTCCCCATCACAGAAGCTTAGACACAGTGTAATTTGCCATCAAAACACTTCTTCTGCCTCCCACCTTCCACATGCACAAGTTGTCAGTAAAACAAGCTATAAATAATAATTCCCACTGTCCATATCAGAAATAGACATGTCTAGACTTACCCACAATGAAATGAGAATTAAAACACGCACACACACACATTTAAACTGATTGCACTTCCAAGCTTTCAATAACATTTAGAACAAATTAATGGTCAGTTCAAGATGGCAGAATGAGCACATATTTTTCCCTTTCTGCCCCTTCCCAAATGTCACTGAAATGATGGAATAAATATAAATTTGGAATAAGAATGAAAGAGGGAAGAGAGGCAAGGCAGCACCATCAGTGTTAAGGCTGTTTCAAAAATTGCTGGAGCTAGGAATGTGGTGGGATAGTTCTGACAAAAGAAATAGACCCTAGGAAGTCACAGTCCACCACATATAGTGAGAGAGCAGCAGGTCAGGTAAGAGCAGCTTACCCCTTGATTACAGAGAGGCTCTGGGCTGAGACTCAGTGAGCATGCCCCAGGCTGGGAGGGAACGGGAGGGCTTAAAACAGGAGGCATAACTGAAGACTTGTTTGTGAACACTTCATTGCTCTTTCTTATCCCTAGTTCAAAGGCAAGCAGCAGGGTTTATCTACAAGCAAGACATCGAGGGAACTGAATAAGCTGAGAAGACCTAGGATTTTTTGTGAGGAAGTTGGAATAACAGGAAAATATCCTACTGATCCTCACATTTCAGAAGCCAGCAGCCTAATAATTCTGACAGCCAAATGACCCAGCTAATGAAGAATTATGCTCAAGGAGATATGTAAGCAAATGTATGTGGTTTACACAAGCCTCTATTCTTAGAAACCCAAGGAAGACCCCGATGGGACAGAAACCATGAAGAAGAAATAACTAGATAGGTAATCCTTTTTTAAAAATGTCTGAGAAAGTAGAGATAATTCAATAAAGTCTAAATAAAAATCGAATTAGTGTACACAGGAGATGTAAGGAGATATTTATTTCATAAAATAGGAATCAAGCGGTATCAGAAGAAATAGGCAGAGAACACAGAACAAACACTAAAAGGTTAAAGATACACTTGTGAAATGAACTAGACAAAAAGCTTCACGAAGACCTCCTATCATTATAAAACAAAACCAAAGATATTGAAAATATGAACTACATTATCAGTGTAGTCAAAAATCATATAAAAGCTATTTATTGATTTTTAACGTTCATTGTCAACTCATAAATATAATATAAAGAATTAACCCTCAGATTTATAGAAAGTGTTAATATCCCCGACAATGTAAAAGGTGTGAATAGGAAATAGGAAAGAAAGTATAGCTACAATCATCATCTCCTATCAAATGGCATCGTTTGTTGATTAAAACAATCGGAACAAGAAATACAGCTATTTATAGTTACATAAGTAAGCCAGAAAAGAAAGTAACAGTAAAAGTAGCACGAACATGGAGAAGAATGTGGGCCAGGAAAGGATGAACTAAATTCTCACCTTTCAAAGCAGGAAAGCATTAAGGCATGGGGTTGTGTTTAAAGAGATTAACTTCAGAAAGAGTTGCGTAAACGTATTACCTAGAGTTATGGAGGCAGCCACAGAGAAGCTGAAAGCATAAATGGTAAGAAGTTGTTGCCTCTGGGGACTGGGAATGAGATTAGCAGGTATAAAGCAGGAGAGCGGTCCTTTTATCAAAAGCTATTCATGCTATAGTAGTGGGTATTTTGCCAAGTGCTCACATTATTCTGATTTAAAGTAATTGCAGGTAAATATTGCCCATGTAGATTAAAGTCAATTAATGTTATGAACGTTCGACCTTAAAGCATTTAAGTGTTCGGTTCTATATCAAATTCGTCTAGGGTGTGGAGTAAGAAAGGGATACTTAGGCCATCTCCATAACAGTGGATTTTTGACAGAGAAGTGTCAAAAATCCAAGGGGAAAGACATATATGATAATTTCCAAAAACAGGGTAAGATTCATGAAGTCCGACTCCTTAGAAGCACCCTGGAATATACAGTAGTACATAACCTTGAGGTATTTTAAAAGAAATAGATCCATTACACTCAAGATTGATTAACTACATGGCTGGCAATACCTAAGAAAGCCAGGCCCAGATAAGAACACCGCTGGGCAGATATGGGGACCTCAACATAAGACTACGGCTAGCAGAATATTACTCTGGAGATGTATGTGAGTGACGCAATCCTAAATAGAGGCCCTCATATTTGTCAGTGCACTGCCTCTCCTCCCCTTAGGTGACAAAATGCCTGCTTTTCTGGGCTAACTCCACTTCCCCTCCCCACCACCAGTGCCAGGTCTGAGCTCCTATTCCAGATCAGTCTATCAGGGATTGATCATGGCATTATGTCTCTCTGCAGAAAGACCCCATCAGATTTCTACTCCCTCTCTTTTCTATTTATGGCAGTTCTGAAAAAGAAAGGAAGTCAATTACCTGATGACTGGAATTGAAGGAAGAATGAGGCATCTGTAGCCCTGACCTTTCTTCTCCTGTTGCTCTTCAGGATTTCTGTGCCTGTAGAAAACATGTATACAGCTCTGCTCTCTGCAGGGAGTGATGTGGGGCCATTCCCGCCAGAAAGTCCTGTGATTTTCCACATTACCTGATTTGGGGTAAAACTATGCCTAATTTTGGAGAAAACTATTAGAAGGTTATTGTTTTCAAATACTCAAGCCATAGGGTCCAGTCACCTCATTAGTATCAAAACTTCCATTTATGATCAAAGTATTAATTATCCAAACACCAACTGAGGAAGAACTGATTTGGCAGGACAGTATATAAAAAGGCTTTAGGATTTTAGTTGTCTAAATATAAGCTAACTGAAATATGTTCGTGAACTTGGGATACAGAACTCTTTGCCGTAGAAACAAGTGCTTACTGAATCCTAAAGGAAAGCACATCTGTCTCGAATACTCTTAGGGGGAAAATAAATTTATCCAGTGAGTTTTAATGGAATCTCACAGAGCTCTGGGATTTCTTGGTTCTGCCTCAGGGAGCTGGAAAAAAGAATGCAGTAAGTTATGGTTCCAGGACCTCCAACACAGCCCCTCAGCCTCCACCAGAAGAGCCTCACTTCGGACTATTTACTGTCAGATTTTATTTGGGAAAGAAAAGGATTACTTTGCCTATCTGGCTGAATTCACCTTCTGTTCTGCTGTGGCCACTATCATTGACCTTTGAGTTTGAATTCTTTTCTTACCTCTCTTTCCCTCCCTCCCCCACTTCCCTTCCTTCCTTCTTTCCTTTCTTCCTCCCTTCCTTCCTTCTTCCCTTCCTTCTCTCCTTCCTTCCTTCCTTTTTCTGCATTTCCCCTGTATTTTCCTCAACAACCATTCACTGAATACCTGAGACTAATCAATGTTTTAATTCTTCCTTCTTGATCTTTTTCTGACCTCCAACAACTTCCAGGTCCCTCTCCTGGGTAACTTACCAAATTTTGGGAGTGGTGTCAAATTCACCCCCATTATTGGTAACATACAGCCATCCCATTACTGGGTATATATCCAAAGGTTTATAAATCATTCTATTATAAAGACACATGTATATTCATTGTGGCACTGTTCACAATAGCAAAGACCTGGAACCAACCCAAATGCCCATCGATGATAGACTGGACAAGGAAAATGTGGCACATATACACTGTGGAATACTATGCAACCATAAAAAATGATGAGTTTGTGTCCTTTGTAGTGACATGGATGAATCTGGAAACCATCATTCTTAGCAAACTGACACAAGAACAGAAAACCAAACACTACATGTTCTCACTCATAGGCGGGTGTTGAACAACGAGAACACATTGACAAAGGGAGGGGAGCATCACACACTGGGGTCTGTTGGAGGGAAATAGGGGAGGGACTGCGGGGGTTAGGGATTTGGGGAGAGATAACACTGGGGAGAAATGCCAGATATAGGTGATAGGGATGGAGGCAGCAAATCACATTGACTTGCATGTACCTATACAACAATCCTGCATGTTCTGCACATGTACCCCAGAACCTAAAGTGCAATTATATATATATATATATGTATGTATATATATATATATATGTATATAAAGCTCAGAAAAAATTGACCATAAAGATACTTTTTAAATGTACATTAAAATAACTACATTGAATAACTGCCTGGTGGAATATATAGAGGTAGCAGAGCTTCCTGTCCAACTCATTTTGAGTTTTCTCTTCTCAAAAACATTCAAGGTCGTCAGCATCCTTGATACCAGATCACCCTTCTTCTAGTGTCTCTTCAAGACTAACAATTTCTGATTCCACATTTGGTCGAATATCATAAAATTTATCATTTGTATTTGGTCTTTTTCCCTCAAGGTTGGTTATTTCCATCAGCACATTTAAGCTAAATGACCGAATGATTATATGTGCTTTAAATGCACCCAAATAAGAGTAAGAGTAAGAGCTGACTTCACTGTCTCGATCATGCAAATCAAGAAAGGAGAGAATTTAGAGTCCTAGGGAAAGAGAGATTTATAGACAAAGAAGTTTGAAGTACGTTTCATATTATACCAATGTAGGCAGTTGCCTTATTTTCATGCATTTCCCTATTTCCTATCTCGAAACAGCAGCATTAAAAAGCTGATATGGCATTCAGCCAGTGAGTGAACAGCACTATAATATGCTTATTTCACACATTTTAAATCCCATTTTCTCCAAGTAGGAAGTCTTTTATTAATGGAATATGAAGCAGCTTCCAGTATCTAATTAGGTCTAATTTAATTCCTTTTCACAGCCCTATAGGGTGGCAAGTCAGAGGTAAATAGCAAGCAGGCTTAATGAAGCTGCTGTGGGAGAAAATGTCATGTAAAGTTTCAAAAACAATAATGCTTTCAGTTGATTCTTATCCACTGCAGACACCTGAAGGAACTTGGAATTGACGTCCTTTAGGAAAAAAACTGCAGAACTCTGACCTTGTAAGTCTACTATCTTGCCTTTGAAAAAGACAGAAAAGAATATTGTATTACCATTCACTCACCTATCAATTATGTTTTTTTTTCTTTTACCAGAGGTGAGAGGGGAAGAAGCAGAGGAAATAGACTAAAAAAGCCCTCCGTGGATTAAAGTGAAAGTGAGGCTTCGATCAGTTCACGGAAATCCAGGAAGCCATCAGGAGGACGGTTGGTGGCACTCTGTGACCAGAAGAGAGAAAAAAGCACTGACAAGAAGCGAGGGTGGGGAGGATGGGCAGGCACACGGGCTCTGGTCCCTTTGTCTCCTGATGCCGTGACCTTGTGAGTGATGGAGACCCCCACGCATGCAGACAGCCTGCAAATGTGGGAGCTGGAATGGCACTTGTCCTCCTCAGCCTAAAATAGAAGAAAATGCTTCAGCTGTGATAAATGTGTGTCTGATTTTAGCTTACCTTGCACACACATCAATTAAGGTTTGGTGACTCCAGGGACATTGTGGATTTCTGCTGCATAATCAGAAAATATTAACAATACTTTGGAAAACACTATTAGGTAGTAAATGTACTCATGGGGGCAACATTTTGAACTGGTGTGAGTGAATAAAATGATAGACTTAAGGGAATATTTTTGAAAGAGATAATGATCTTTCTGATTATTATAATAAAGTGTTTATTTATTAGGTAATACTGGATATTATTAAAGACAGTCTTTTTAAAACTGTTTGCAAAACATTTTTACGTAGCTGAGAATGAAAGAAGAATAAGAAAAGTGATATTCACGAGTTGTGAATGGCAGTATAAAGTAACTCTTCTAAAATTATGGTTAAACTAAAATGAAGACTTAGAATTTACTTTAAGGCCTGAAATTAGAGTATATCAACAAATCTTTGTTTTAAAAACAAGAACATCTACACATTTAAAAATATATATTCATGTAAAGAATATGGCTATCACCATGAAGTTTTTGTGTGGTGATAGACATATTCTTTACAATGAAACAATAAATTTGAAACAATAAATCTGCCCTTTAAAATCAACTCTTTTCTCCTAAAAGAAAATACAGAGGGACTGTTCACAACTGCAAAAATATGGGATGTACCCAAGTGCCCATCAATGGTGGATAGAATTTTTTTAAATGAATGTGGTACACAGGCAACATGGAATACAATGCAGCCATAAAAAGGAATGAAATCATGTCCTTTGCAGCAACATGGACTCAGCTGGAGGCCATTATCTGTTTTACTTATAAGTGGGAGCTGAATACTGGGCACACATAGACATAATGATAGAACCACAGACACTGAAGAATACAAGAGGAGAAAGGGAGAGAGAGGGACAAGTGTTGAAAAGCTACCTATTGGGTACTGTGACCACTTTCTAGGTGATAAGTTCAATCATACCTCAAACCTGAGCATCATGCTATATGCCCATGTAACAAACCTGCAAATGTACTTCCTGAATCTAAAATAAAAGTTTAAAAAGATAATGAAGGCAACACTTTAAACTATTTTCAATAAGCAGACCTATTCTACGTTATTAAGACACATTTTCTTAAATATTAGGATAATGCAGATGGATTTGTTACATAGGTAAACATGTGCCATAGCACTTTGCTGTATTGACCAACCCACCACCTAGGTATTAAGCCCAACATCCATTAGCTATTCTTCTTGATGCTCTCCCTCCCCCAACCTCATCCTCTGACAGGCCCCAGTGTGTGTTGTTCCACTCCCTGTGCCCATGTGTGTGTTCTCATTGTTCAGCTCCCACTTACAAGTGAGAACATGCAAAGTTTGGTTTTCCATTCCTGTATTAGTTTGCTGAGGATAATAGCTTCCAGCTCCACCCATGTCCCTGCAAAGGACATGATCTCATTCCATTTTATGGTGACATCGTATTCCGTGGTGTATATGTACCACATTTTTCTTTATCCAGTCTATCATTGATGGCATTTGGGTTGATTTCATGTCTTTCCTATTGTGAATGTGTTGCAATGAACATACACACACATGTATCTTTATAAAAGAATGATTTATATTCCTTAGGGTATACACCCAGTAATGGGATTGCTGAGTAAAGTGTTATTTCTGGTTCTAGGTCTTTGAGGAATTGCCACACTCTCTTCCACAATGGTTGAACTAATTTATACTCTCACCCACAGTGTAAAGCGTTCCTATCTCTCCACATCCTCTCCAGCATCTGTTGTTTCTTGGCTTTTTAATAATTATCATTCTGACTGGCATTAGATGGTATCTCATTTTGGTGTTGATTTGCATTTCTCTAATGATCAGTGATGTTGAGCTTTTTTTCATATGTTTGTTGGCCACATAAGTGTCTTCTTTTGAGAAGTGTCTGTTCATTTCCTTTGCCCACTTTCTAATGGGTTTGCTTGTTTTCTTCGTATACATTTTTTGAAGTTCCTTGTAGATTCTAGATATTAGACCTTTGTCAGATGCATAGATTGCAAAAAAAATTTCTCAGTCTGTAGTCTGTTCGCTCTGATGATAGTTTATTTTGCTGTGCAGAAGCTCTTTAATTAGATCCCATTTGTCAATTTTTTCTTTTGTTGCAATTGTTTTTAATGTTTTTACCATGAAATATTTGCCTGTGCCTATGTCCTGAATGATATTGTCTAGATTTTCTTCTAGATTTTTGTATAGTTTTTGATTTTACATTTTAATCTTTAATCCATCTTGAGTTAATTTTTGGATAAGGTATAAAGAAATGTCCAGTTTCAATTTTCTGAATATGGCTAGCCAGTTCTCCCAGCACCATTTATTAAGCGGAGAGTCCTTTCCACATTGCTTGTTTTTGTCAGGTTTGTCAAAGATCAGATGGTTGTAGATGTGTGGTTTTATTTCTGAGGTCTCTGTTCTGCTCCGCTGTCTATGTGTCTGTTTCTTTACCATTGTCATGCTATTTTGCTTACTGTAGTCTTGTAGTGTAGTCTGAAGTCAGGTGACATGATACATCCAGCTTTGTTCTTTCTGCTTAGGATTGTCTTGGCTTTACAAGCTCTTTTCTGCTTCCATATGAATTTTAAAGTAGTTTTTTTCTAATTCTGTGAAGGATGTCAATGGTAGTTTAATGAGAATAGCATTGAATCCATTAATTACTTTGGGAAGTATGGTCATTTTCAAACTGTTTATTTTTCCTATCTATGAACATGGAATGTTTTTTCATTTGTGTCCTATCTGATTTCACTGAAATGTAGTTTGAAGTTCTCCTTAAAGACATCCTTCACTTCTCTTTTTAGCTGTATTCCTAGGTATTTTGTTTTCTTGTAGCAATTGGGAATGGGTGTTCATTCATGATTTGGCTCTCTGCTCATCTATTGTTGGTGAATAGGAATGCTTGCAATTTTTGCACATTGGTTTTGTATCCTGAGAATTTGCTGAAGTTTCTTATCAGCTTAAGAAACTTTCTGGCTGAGACAGTGGGGTTTTCTAGATATAGAATTATGTCATCTGCAAACAGAGACAATTTGACTTCCTCTCTTCCTATTTGAATTCCCTTTATTTCTTTCTCTTGCCTGTTTGCCCAGGCCAGAACTTCCAATATTATGTTGAATAGGAGTGGTGAGAGATGGCATCCTCCTCTTGTGCTGATTTTCAAAGGGAATGCTTCCAGCTTTTGCCCATTCAGTATGATATTGGCTGTGGGTTTGTCATAAATTGCTCTTATTATATATAGGTATGTTCCATCATTGCCCATTTTATCTAGAGTTTTTAACATGAAAGTTGTTAAATTTTATTGAAGGTCTTTTCTGTGTCAGTCAAGATAATGACGTAGTTTTTCTATATTTTTGGTTTTTACAAGCTCAGGGAAATGGTGAGAAAAATGAAATTTCCCCAAATTTAGTCACATTAGTTAAAGAAGAAAAAAGCATCACTAGCCATCAGTGCTGCAGAATCATAAATTTTGAATGAGTGAGGGTGACAGCTTTGGACATCCCAGATTTGGGAATTCTAGCAGGGTTTTCAGTGTTTCAACACTGGAGTGCTGGAGTAAGCCATCTAGTACATAGTCTAGGTGTAGGCAAAAACACAATCTCGTGTCAGCTTAGAACATCTCATCCATTTCTGAATCAAATAAGCTCTAGAATAATGTCAATAAGGACAAAATGGTGACTAGTACAAAATGAGACTATCCTGAAACACAATATTCCAAAAGAAAAGAAAATAAGGAGGGAGTCAAGTACAGGAGCAAAGGATGCAGGTGCTGTTAAGTGGTTTGCTCCTAGGTGGTTGTTCAAAGATGATTTCAGTGTGCCATAAGAGAGGTCTCTGCCAAAATGGTTTTTAAAAGTGTAAATTATGTATTTTATGTATAAAGCAGATATATAAGAACTCTAATTTTGGCTGGACATAGTCTCAGTTTATACTTGTAATCCCAGCACTTTAGGAGGCAAAGGCAGGAGTATCACTTGAGGCCAGGAGTTCAAGACAGGCTTACAACATAGAATATATGCAGCCAGAAATATTGCAAGACACCGTTTATATCCCCAAAAAAAGAGAAAATCTCATTTTATTTTATATATAAAGTGGATATATAAGGAATCTAATTTCGGCGGGATGTAGTCCTGGTTTATACTTGTAATCCCAGCACTTTGGGAGGCAAAGGCAGGAGTATTGCTTAAGGCCAGGAGTTCAAGACAGGCCTACAACATAGAATATATGCAACCAGAAATATTATAAGACACTGTTTATACCCTCAAAAAAGAGAAAATCTAATTTTAAGAAAACTTTCCAAACTAGGTAAAAATTGCAAGACAGGAAGAATTTTTTAAAAATCAGCAAAGTGACCAATATGTTCCTATATTACAGTAATTCCCACCTTGAATGACTCACATCATTTTGAACCATAATTTACTGACTCGATGGAAAGTATTTACTGCCTACTTCATACAGGCACAGTTGTCAGCATTTGAGTTGTAATAATGAATAAAACATAAAATTCCCTGCTTTCAAGAGAGCTTGTTTTCTAGCAAGAGAACATATATTATAAAAATAATTATAATAAATGAGTGAGTTACATATTGTGTTAGAAGGTGACAAATACTATGAAAATAAATAGAGCAAATAAGATCAGTTGCCAGCATGGCAAGGCAACTTAGAATTTTAAAGAGCACCATTGCTGTAGGTATTATTTCAAAGGTGATATTTGAACAACAGAAGTGAGTAAAGAAAGAAACACTGCCACCATAGGAAAAGTCCGTGTTAGATGGCAACAGGAAGCATTCATTTCAATCCCAGGTGTGGAAGCAGAGAGTCTGATTGCAGGTGCTGGGAAGTAGTAGATGTGATGGTGGCAATCTGTGATAGTTCTTTTCTCGTTCCTTTAATTTTCTCAGCGAAAGCTTGAAGAAAGTAATCAGCTGAGAGAAAACAGAAGGAAGAACTCAAGAGTCTGAAGTCAGGGCAGAAGGTAGAAAGTATCAATCTAGGACAGGAGATAAACAACCTAGGGAAATGGCTTATGACTGCCAGGCAGCATTCATGGCCCATTTGGGTCTCACAGTGGGAATACCCAACATATATGCATGTTTTTCTTCAGCCACTGTCAGTAACATGAGTAATGCCACAGAGTAGACAAGTACAGTTTTGCCAATTCAGGATGATAAGACAATGGGCTTATGGGAGAATGCAAGGGAGTGATTAGATTGATTACCCATGGGATGTATGATCGGTAAGAAGAGAGAACATGAAGGGACTGAAGAACAATAGAAAGCTTATGGAACCAATGAATTAGAGGTCTCGGTGCAGTCAAAATATTAGCAGGATCAGAATAATAGAGGGAATAAATTGAAAACTTAGGAGGGGGAGGTTAGAGTGGGAGAGAGAAAAATTAGACAGGGAACAGATTGCAGTTATTAGTAATGACATAGTTCTGCTACAAGATTATAGGAATGTATAACTGAAAAAGACAAGATAAGGACAGGTGGAGAAGAAGCATTGAAGATACTGACCACCAAGATTATTGGAAAAATCTTCTACATGTATGCTAAATTACCCAGAATTAAGCCTGACGTTGTACTGGAAAGAATGATGATCCAGGAATTAAAAGTGTAAGAAACCAATGGAAAGTAACTCTGGGATCAGTAGATGGCAGACATAATTAGGACAGTAGATGACTTAATCTAATGACAAGATACTCAGTGCTGGGAGTTTGGGAGAGGAGGCAAGAGTGGCCTGGAAGTGGCAAGGAAAAGCAATATGGCACCTGTCCTACCTTGAGGATCAGTTGGGGAAGGATTATGAGTAGGAAAACAGACACCCCTTGAAAATGCTATAGAGAAAGGAATCCCAAAATGATCCCTTTAACCTGCCTAAGGGGCTAGGCATGGTAGACAGAAGTTTAGATTCCTGGAGAAAACAATCTCAACTCAATAATTCTCACTCCCCATTTTGCAAAGAGTTAAGAGATTCTTCCAAAGGTGTCTTAGGAAACCACCTGGTATTAAATGCTGACTGCCAGAGAAAGATTGTAGTCATTGGGAGGATACACCCAGTGTCCTAATCTAAAAGAGCCATCCCCAGTGTACAGGATAAACCTTATTATGCTGTACTGCATATGTATGTATACAGAAAATTCTCACAGAGTACCAATGCAATGCATCTTCACTAACGAAACTCAGTCATCAAATTTTAAAACTGTGGCACTGAGCTTATCAGAAATAGGCAAAAATAAAATTCCTCCAGATTCATATAGGTCTTGCATGAGATAAATCTGCTCTAGTAGAAATTATGGTTGTATCGTTGACTTGACAGAGCACAACCAGGACCTCTCTGCCATTTTTAAGGCAATGAAACATATTTATTCTAAATCCCATGATTTTATATAATATTTGTGCTACTTTCAGCTCTCTCCATGTGTGAAGAAAGATTTAAATGTGTCTCTTCAGTTTCTCACACTGATTAGTTAAATGAATGGAAAGTAATGAGTGACTACTGAGACACAAGTAAGATATTCCTGATGAAAAGATTGAATAAAATGTTGATATTTTACTTTGAAAACTTAACATTTTTTATAGCTTCTTTTTTTCTCCTGCAAGTGTCTCTCTGTAACAAAGACAGAATATATTTGCAACAGTTCATAATAAAATGATAAGATACCTCTGAGTATTTCATAGTCTTAAAAGATTATCTTCTAATACCTCTATGATAAATAATCCAACCAAACTTACTTTTCAGTGTCCCTATCATCAGTGAATAATACATAAGCTAATCCTAACTAGCTTCTACAGTAATGAGATGTCTTCTCTATTTCTGAAACTCTGAACAACTGTCTCGATGAGATGATAGTAAGGACTTGTTTTATGAATTCAAAAAAGAATGCCCTTTTTGGTATTTGAGTTTAAAAAAAGTCTTCCTCTATATCCACATTTAGCCATCATTTAAAGCAACTTTATTGTCAGCTTTTAAAAAATAAAACAAATTTTAAAAAGCCTTAATTCCTAAATTCACATTCAAATCCATTACAGTTATTTTTATTTTGCTATATTTAAGCTAAACATTGTTAAACTCAAATTTTTAACTATATCACTTAGAAAAGTTCTATTTCTCTAATCTCAAAACTCTGAATTTACATTTTGCAAAGAAAAGTTTCTTCTGTCTACAGTTATCTCCCAATTCACAACCTAAATTTTGTCCTCATTGTGACATGGAATTCCTAAATAGGGCGACTAGAGACACTATTTTTGCTTTCTTATAATGCCTTCATACACATTTGCTGTTTAATGTGTGTTTCCATCATATTAAAAATATTAATTTTGCTTGGCAGTCAGTGAGACACTAAGATCAAATGAAAGATGAAAACTCAGAGATAAACAACCAATTGGTAAGATGCCCCCACATATTAGCTTTTGTAAAATTATATCTGTTTCCTAGACATAAATATACAGAAGTAGAAAGAGCATCTTAAAGGAAAATTAATGTCAAAAACTGCTTAATTTCTATTTATTCAATCTAACTGAGTCAGTTTAAAATCTCTAAACTGCTTGTGTCTTAATTATTAAAGCATTAATAATTCTAAGTAGCTAGTATTTTACAGAAGAGATATTTACATGATCACAATATTGTATTAACATAATTGAAATATGTTATTCAAACAGTTGAATAGATATTACGACCAAGATATCTGTGCCAGTAATAGAAAAAGCACCATGTTTACGGTCTTTCCAGATAAAAACTGCTCGTAATAAATGAGCTGAGCCCCAGTCTGCTCATCTGTAAGTAAAATAACGAATACATTTTTCTCATAGAGGTAGTGTAAGGATCAAATGAGGAAATGCTCATGAAATGCTTAACAAATTATAATTTGTACATAGTACAAATATATTAGTATATTATAATAGTACATAGTATCATTCAGCTATGTCAGCTATTATTGCTATTTATATTATTAGTAATACAAACCCACAATCTTAGTTTGCAAGATTCTGTTACATCTGTGTTTGCTTTCCTCAGTATCCCATGGCATCCTCTCTCATTTCAGCCTGATTATTCCACTTCCTTGCCTTTCTTCATACTGTCCCATAATCTAAAATGTTCTTCTTCATCCTGCCCATTCCCATTATCTCATTTGTCTACATCCCAGCACTTTTCCCCTGTATTAGCGATCAATTTTCGCATAGTGAATTAATACCCCAAGACCTGTGACTTGAAAAATGGACACTTACTATGTCAGTTTCTGTAGGTCCAGAATTTGGGCCTGGTTTAACTGAATACTCTGCCTCAGAGTCTCTCACAGGGCTGCAGATGAGATGTTGCCAGGGTTGCAGTCTTTGCTTAAGGCTCAAACGAAGAAGGTTCCACTTCCGGCCTCACTCACATGATTGTTCATAGGATTCAGTCCCTCATGGGCTGTTGACGTGAGAGCATTGATTGTTCACTGGCTGTAGGCCAGATGCCACCATCAGTTCCTTGGTACCATGAGCATCTCCAATATGGCAGCTGCTTCATTTTTTTAAAGCAAAGTGTGCAAACTGAGAAGAAACAGAGAATGCCAACAAGATCAAATCAGTTCTTTGTCAACTAATTGTGGTAGTGACGTTTTATCATTTTTGTCTTATTCTACTTCTTAAAAGCAAACCAGTAGGTCCAGCTCATGCTCAAGAATAGGGGATGAGAATACCAGAAATGACCACTGGGAATCAGTTTTGGAACCTCCTACCACACCACATCACTTTCAAACAAGTCTGACTACTCAGTTGCTATAAACCTTTATGATAATTGTTAGAAAATTAAAGGTTAATTTCTAGGCTGGACATGGTGGCTCAAGCCTGTAATCCCAGCACTTTGGGAGGCCGAGGCGGGTGGATCACGAGGTCAACAGATCAAGCCCATCCTGGCCAACATGGTGAAACCCTGTCTCTACTAAAAATACAAAAATTAGCTGGGCATGGTGGTGCACGCCTGTAGTCCCAGCTACTCGGGAGGCTGAGGCAGAAGAATTACTTGAACCCGGGAGGCGGAGGTTGCAGTGAGCTGAGACTGTGCCACTGTACTCCAGCCTGGCACCTGGTGACAAAGTGAGACTGTCTCAAAAAAAAAGAAAGAAAAGAAAAGAAAATTAAAGGTTAATTTCTAATTTGTAATTTTGAATAGTCTTTTCCTTTTAGAATTCTGAAAGCATTAATACTTTATTTAAAGTTTTTAATACATTATAAAATTGTGTGTGTGCACATGTGTTTTATTTTCAACTATATTATACTTTGTCATGTGTTTCTATCTCTCTGGGAAAGCTTAGTACCAATGGCATATTATATAAATACTAGTTGAAAGAGTAAATATTATTTCTCACTCATAAACAATTTAGATGAGAGAATTTTAATATACTCCCATGAGAGATATTCAAATCTCTGGAAAGAGAAAAACACATTTCTTTGTGTATAAAAATGCTACATTTAATTTTATTAATGCAAAAACAAACTGCCCTATATTCTCTTTCTTTGTGACACAATATAATATTTTCTGTTAAAAGATTACATGACTTTAGCTAAAACTCACTGTATTTTAATTATTTACAAGAGCAAGGAGGCAAGAAAGAGAAATTACTTCTGAAAATTTTTAAATTATTTTATGATTGCAAGGATTTAGTCTTTCACATTTTTTCTTCCCTCCCATGTGAGTATTTATAGAAAATAATATGTAAACCAATCACCTTTAAATAGCATAAAAAATCACATATAGTGTATGCCACTTATTATATCTCCCAAATGCTGGAAAAGATTAAAATGAATTATCACAGGGGTTTTCCCTCTAAAATATTAATCTCCTATAAACATAACTTTACATAGGCCTATACCCTGAGAGAATTAGTCTTAAACTGGAACTAAATTCTTTTTATTCTGAATAGCCTAATGACATTTTTCTTTTAAGCCAGATCTGGCAAGTAACACCAACATTAGATAGATTGCTTTCTATGTCTTCAGACTGAGCTGTGTAATTGGAATTTGACTAATTTGAGAGGGAAAATCAATAAAATCCCTCGAGCCATACAGTTGTATTAAGTTTTCAAACTTTATTTTTTTCTGACTACATTTATACTGGGGTTCAATATTCTAATTTAAATTCCCTTTCTACTAAAAAGTGGAGTAGTGATGTTAATATCTTCATTAATACTGATAATTTTATGTAATTCTAAAATTATTAGAGAATTATTACAATTTAAAAATATTTAGCAATAAGAGTTCTGATTAAAAGAAGCAAAGTAAAAGCATTGTTTGTCCCTTTCTGAAAATTCAATGAAAGCAACAAATATATACATGGAGAAGGTGCTCCATCCTCCATTAAACACAAAATACCTAAACCCTCTGACACATTTCTTCTCAGATTTTAAGTATATAGTTGACCCTTGAACAACATGGGTTTCAGCTGCAGGGGTCCACTTATATGCCCATTTTCTTCAACCTCTATCACCCCTAAAACAGCAAAACCAACCCCTTCTTTTCTCCCTCCTCCTCAGCATACTCAACATGAAGACGATGAAGATGAAAACCTTTGTGATGATCCACCTTAAATAAGTAGCAAATATATTTCTTACTTCCTTATGATTTTAATTACATTTTCTTTTCTCTAGTTTACTTTACTGAATGAATACAGCACATAATGCATGTAACATAAGTTATGTGTTCATGTTTTTGAGATGGCTTCTGGTCAACAGTAAGCTATTAGCAGTTAAGTTTTTGGGGAGTCAAAAATTACACCAAGTTTTATTGCATGAGGAGTTAGATCTCCTAACCCCCACATTGTTCAAGGGTCATCTGCAATTCAGATTTGATTAAAGTCATTGTTAGTAAACCAGCTCTTAAGAAAAAGAGAGAGACATTAATATTTTTCTGTACTAGAAACAAAGAAAGATTTATCAAACAAAACTCAAAACACTAATAATAGTTATTTAAAAAGAATAAAGAATCATTTTAAAATCAAGGATCTTTTTTCATGAAAAAAAATCCTATACGGAGACTTCCATGGAATCCACTTAAAACACAGAAAGCCAAAAGAGAAACTTGTCCCTAGCTTAATATTAAGAACAGGCTTGATAACTATAAAATTATCTATATATACATGTATATACATGTGTGTGTGTCTGTGTGTATATATATATATATATATACACATACACATATATACACACACACAAACATATATTTATATACATGTGTATATATATATACACACACACATATATAAATATATATGTCTTTTTTCTTTGAGACAGAGTCTCTCTCTGTCACCCAGGCTAAAGTGCAATGGTGTGATCTCAGCTCATTGCAATCAACCTACCTCCCTAGTTGAAGCAATTCTCCTGCCTCAGCCTCCCGAGTACATGGGATTGCAGGCACTTGCCATAATACCTGGCTATGGGGTTTCACCATGTTGGCTGGGCCAGTCTTGAACTCCTTACCTTGTGATCCAACCACCTTGGCTTCCCAAAGTGCTGGGATAAAGATGTGAGTCACCATGCCTGACCTATAAGATCATATTTTAAACCCATTGAATTGCTTAAAATACAAACACATTTACAAAATTTACTTAAATTTACTTAAGATGGAGGACAGAGAAAATACAACAGAAAAGCTTAGAAGCAACTCCACTGAATAATAGGGAGAGGATACATGTGTCTGGGAGGAGGCAAGAGAGCTAGGAAAGACCTCATCTAAAACGTAGATACTTCATCTATAGAAGTTTGAGGAAAGGGAAATAAGACTGGGCTAGAAGCTCCAAGCATTCTCATGTCAAATTCTGCTGAAGGGGTCTTCAGCATGCCTTCATATCATTTAAAGCCAATGGTGTACAAATCTACCTAAAACACCAAGAAAACAAAGTGCATCTTAGCTACAAATTAGATAGATTCCACTCTCCACACAAGCCCTCCAACAGAAAGGGCTCATTTGTGTTCATTTCTGAGTATAATTATTTACTTAAGTTTCTTCTGATTTTTGATTTGTAATCCATTATACAATTAAAACTAAGTCATGAAAAGAATCAAAATAATACGGCCAATCAGTAAGAGATGAAATAAATTATAGAACCAGACTTATGATGATATATATGTTAAAGGATCTATTGTGAATGTGAACAACATGCATGAATACATGGAGAATTTCAGCAGAGAAATGGAACCTGTATAATAGAATCCACTGGAAATGACAGAAATAGAAACTGGAATTTTAGAGATGAGAAATTCTTTCAACTGACTTATCAGTAGTCTGGCACATTATGGAAAAAAATCAGTTAATTTTTATTGGGTCAATAGAAATTAGCTAAAGTGAAATATGAAAAGAAAGAAAATGTAGAAAAAATAAACATGCTATATCTGTGGAACAATATCAGATAAACTACCATATGTATAACTGTACTCAGAAAGACAAGAGATAGAAAATGAAATATCTATCTCTTGTCAAAGAAAATACACAAGGAGTTAATGGACAATAATTTTTTTAAGAATGATAAAATATATCAAAATACATACTAAAATTCAGTAAAGCACTAAGCAGAATAAACAAATCACAGTCAGAAACATTGTAGTCAGCTTTATCCATGTCCCTGCAAAGGACACAAACTCATCCTTTTAGGGACTGCATAGTGTTCCATGGTGTATACATGTCACATTTTCTTTTTAATCCAGTCTATCATTGATGGGCATTTGGGTTGGTTCCAAGTCTTTGCTATTGAGAACAGTGCTGCAATAAACATATGTGTGCATGTGTCTTTAAAATAGAATGATTTATAATCCTTTGGTTATTTACCCAGTAATGGGACTGCTGGGTCAATAAAAGAAATAAATAAATAGAATTTAACAAATAATAAAATGCATTTAATGGTTTAAAAAAAAGAAAAGAAACATTGTAGTCAAACTGCTGACATCCAAGAATAAAGATCAAATCTGAAAATCAAAGAACAAAGAATCTTACATGTCATAAAACAGACACAAATGATCATTAAAGTCAATAGAAGTAAAAGAAAATGGACAATTTCTTTATAGTACTAAAGGGTAAAACTGTCAACCTAGAATTGTTTAACCAACAAAAATGTTCTTTCAAAACAAAGAAAAATAGAAACTATTAATGATTTTAAAGCATGGTTCCATTAATGTTCATGAGGGAGTTCCTCTATAATGATATAATCATCACCCTATCTTCCCTGGAAAATCTTTTCACTTTTATATAAACTTATTTCTGCAACATTTACCACTGATAAAGTGAGACTACAGAGAATGAATAATTTTTTTTCAATGTCCCAATAAAAGGTTAAATTGAAAAAACAAAATAAAAGATCACATTAAGGTATTTAAGTGACTCAAGTTTTGTTTATTTGACTTTGTAACAATTCTGCTGTCCTTGTTTGTTTTGAATCCTCTGTTTAAGTCCAGAAATATGTAACCTCACAGGCTTTGTAAACACCAATTATCACTGAAGTGAATTCGAACAATCTTAAATGTTAAAGCTCATTACTGAAAAGAATCTGTGTAGCTGAGTCCAGTTCGTTAGGAACCTACTCTATAACTAGGAGTTTGCTAAATTAACTAACAGTTTTCTATACTGTCTATTAAAGGATAAGTAATAAAAGGATGCTAATTTGACTGTTTAACCACAGAAATTCCTGAGAAATTAAGCCAGCAAAATATCCAATTCTAAAAATAGAGTTTGATCACAGGCTGTATATGTTTGCAAGAGCTGCCTTTACAAACTACCACAGACTAGATAACTTAAACAACAGGAATTTATTATTTTCACAGCTCTGGAAGCTAAAGTGCAAGATCAATGTGTAGGCAGGTTTGATTTCTCCTGAGGCCTCATTCCTTGGCTTGTGTCTGCAATGGCCTTTTCTAGGTGCATGTGCACCCCGATATCTCTCTGTGTGTCCAAATTTCCTAATTTTTTTTTCTTATTTTTTTTTATTATTAGAAAGAAAGAAAAAGAAAGAGAAAGGTGGACAGAGAACAGAAGTCTTGCTCTATTGCCCAGGCTGGAATGCAATCTAAAAATGGGTATTAAAAACTTCTTTTATGCCAAAAATTGTGCTTAACAGTGGAGACAGGAAGGAATAAGGGAAGAAAATAACAAACAGCCAACCAATATTTCATTTAAGTCTGTGAAATGCTATGCAAATGCTGAAGAGTGATTTACTTGCAATTATGTGGGCACTTTCAAAATAGGTATAATGTGATACTGAGAAAAATGTATGTTCTGTGGACCTGGGGTAAAGAATTCTATAAATATTCACTGAGTTTACTTGTTCCAGGTCTGAGTTCAAATCATAGATGTCCCTGTTAATTTTCTATCTCTTTGATCTGTCGAATATTAACAATGTGGTGTCAAAGTCTCCCCCTTTTGTTGTGCAGGAGTCCGAGTCTTTTTATAAGTCATTAAGGACTTGTCTTAGGTATCTGGGTGTTCCTATATTGGGTAAATATGTACTTATGATCATTGACTCCTGTTGTTGCATTGATCCTTTTACCATTATGGAATGCCCTTCTTTGTTTCTTTTAGTCTTTGTTACTATTAAAGTCTATTTTGTCAGAGAGGAAAGTTACAACTCCTGTTTTTTTTTTCTTTTCATTCTCCATTTGATTGGTGAGTCTTCCACCAACCCTTTGTTTTGAGTCCTTGTGTGTCCTTGCTTATGAGATGGATCTGGATACAGCATACCAATGGGTTTTGACTTTTTATTCAATTTCCCTGTCTGTGTCTTTGATGGAGGCATTTAATCCATTTAAATTTAGAATTAATATTGATATTTGTGAGTTTAATATTATCATTTAATGCTAGCTGGCTATTTTGCCCATTAGTTGATATAGATTCTTCATTATGGAAATACTCTTTACCTTTTGGTAAGTTTTTGGGATGACTGATACTGGTTGTTCCTTTCTGTATATAGTGCTTCTTTCAGAAGCTCTTGTAAAGCAGGCCTGGTGGTGGTAAAATCTTTGAGTGCTTGCTTGTTCATGAAAAATTTTATTTTTTCTTCATTTATAAAGCTAAGTTTGGCTGGATATGAGATTCTGGGTTGAAAATTCTTTTCTTTAAGGATATTGAATATTGACCCCCCACTCTCTTCTAGTTTGTAGGGTTTCTGCAGAGAGATCTGCTGTGAGTCTGATAGGCTTCCCTTTATGGGTAACCTGACCTTTCTCTCTAGCTGCCCTTAGAATTTTCTCCTTTATTTCAACACTGGTGAATCTAATGATTATGTGTCTTGGGGTTGCTCTACTTGAGAAATATCTTGGTGGTGTTCTCTGTATTACCTAGAGTTGAGTATTGTCCTGCATTACTAGGTTAGGAAAGAGTTCCTGAATAATATCCTGAAGAATATTTTCCAGCTTGGATTCATTCTCTTCATGATATTCAGGTACACCTATCAAACGTAAATTAGGACTTTTCACATAGTCCCATATTTCTTGGAGACTTTGCTCATTCCTTTTTACTCTTTCTTCACTAATCTTGTCTTCTCATTTCATCTCATTAAGTTGGTCTTCAACCTCTGATATTCTTTCTTCTGCTTGATCAATTCGACTGTTAAATCCTGGGCATATTGTATTCTTCAGTTGCATTAATTCACTTATATTCCTCTCTAAATTGTCTGTTCTCGTTAGGATTTCATCAAACCTTTTTTCAAGGTTCTTAGTTTCTTTACATTGGGCTAGAACATGTTCTTTTAACTCACAGAAGTTTCTTATTATCCACCTCCTGAAGCCTAATTCTGTTAATGGAATGCACTCATTCTCCATCAGGCCTTGTTCCCTTGTTGATGAGGAACTGTGATCCCCTGTAGAGGGAGAGGCATTCTGATTTTGGGTATTCTCAGCCTTTTTATGCTGGTTTCTTCCCGTCATTGTAAATTTATCCACCTGCCATCTTTGTACTTACTGACTTTCAAATTAGATCTCTGAGTGGACGTCCAAGTTGTTGATTTCTAGCGCCGGAATCTGAGCAACCCACTGTGCCAGCTAAAACACTGGCGTTAAGATTCATGGTGCTTTTCTGCCTGGGAATCTCTGGTCTGTCTTCCTTGTTGAGTCCCCCTTCTTGAGCTCCTTTTTCAATCAGCTGAATAGGCAATTCTGCCTTCCTGGAGCTCCAAACATCGACCAAAAGGGGACCCAGTCCTGTTTACTCTACATCAAGAACTGCCACACCGGGGCACCAGCAAAACCACCACGCTGGCCACAAGAGTCATGCTGGTGACCCGTGGGGCTCCTCTTCTGGGAATCTCCTGGTCTGTGAGCAACAAAAATTCATCTGAAAGTGTGGCATCCTCTCGTTCTCTGTGCTTTCACTGGGAGCTCCATTCCTGAGCTGCTAGTAATAAGCCATCTTGGATCCCAAATTTCCTATTCTTATGGGGACACTAGGCATATTGGATTACAGTCCACTCTAATGGCATTGTTTTAACTTAATCATTTTTTAAAGGCACTATATCCAAATATGGTCATATTCCGTGGAAGTTGAAGTTAGAGATTCAACATATTTTTTTCAGAGGCATACAGTTCAGCCCATAAATTTACTCACTTGTATTCTGCAGGTTGATTAACAAATCCCAATGCCCCACAGTACCTAACAATATACCTACTGATGAAATAATAAACACTTTCCTACTACAACCATGAGCAAGGCAAGGATCATCATTTCAGTCATCACCATTTTTACTCATCTCTGCATTAGAAAATCTAGCCCATGTTATTGAACAAGAAAAATAAATACAGACATAAAGATTAAACAAAGAAATAAAACTATATTTATTTGCAGATGACATAATTTTGTGTGTGCAAAACCCTTAAGGAAACTACAAAAAAAATCTAGAAATTATGTCCATAATGCCAATGTTGTTAGATACAAAGTTAATGATAAAATTAATTGTATTCCTATATACTATCAATTCACAATAAAATCAATTTTGGAAGTATGCAATTGGACACAAATAATAATTCTTAGGAATAAATGTGTATGATCTTTACATTGAAAATTACAAACATTGTTGAAATAATGGAAATGAAATTTATAAAATGGGAATAGCATGGGCAAGGATTGGAAGAGTCAAAATATTAAAGTACGAATTCTCTCCAAATTTTAGATTTAATGTAATCCCAATAACAACTTGAACAAGTCACTTTTTAGAAACTAACAAGATGAGTCTAAATGGTATGAAAATGAAAAAGCCTACAATAGATAAAACAATCTTGAAAAATAACAAGTCATAGGACTTACCTGATTTACAGACCTACTATAATGTGGCCAGATGCAGTGGCTCATGTCTGTAATCCCAGCACTTTGGGACACCATGGTGGGTGAAACACTTGAGGTGGGGAGTTCAAGACCAGCCTGGCCAAGATGATGAAACCCCATCTCTACTAAAAACACAAAAATTAGCCAGGTATGGTAGCCGTGATTGTAATCCCAGCTACTAGGGAGGCTGAGGCAGGAGAATTGCTTGAACCAGGGAGGGGGAGATTGCAGTGAGCTGAGATTGCACCACTGCACTGCAGCCTGGGATAGACTAAAACATAAAAGCTAAACCTGGCAGAGACACAACTAAAAAAGAAAACTTCAGGCCAATATTCATGATGAACATAGATGCAAAAATCTTCAACAAAGTACTAGCAAACTAAATTCAATAGCACATCAAAAAGCTTACCCATCATGATCAAGTAGGCTTCATCCCGGGGATGCAAGACTGGTTCAACATATGCAAATTCATAAACGTAATCCATCACATAAACAGAACCAAAGACAGAAACCACATGATATCTCAATAGATGCAGAGAAGGCATCAAAAAGGCTTCAACAAAATTGAACAGCCCTTTATGCTAAAAACTGTCAATAAACTAGGTATCGATGGAACGTATCTCAAAATAATAAAAGCTATTTACAACAAACCCACAGCCAGTATCATACTGAATGGGCAAAATCTAGAAGCATTCCCTTTGAAAACTGGCACTATACAAGGATGCCCTCTCTCACCACTCCTATTCAATATAGTACTGGAAGTTCTAGCCAGAGCAATCAGGCAAGAAAAAGAAATAAAGGGCATCCAATTAGGAAAAGAGGAAGTCAAATTGTCTCTATTTGAAGATAGATGCTAAAAAGAAATTCACAAAATTCAAAAGACCCTTATAATAAATTCTCTCCATAAACAAGAAAATGAAGGAAACTTACTCAAACTTGAAAACAGGTAGCTATCAAAGATCTACATTAAATATCACACTTAATGATAACGACAGGATTCTTTTTCTTTTCTCTTTTTTTTTTTTTTTGAGATGGAGTCTTGCTCTGTCACCAGGCTACAGTGCAGTTGTGCAATCTCGGCTCACTGCAACCTCCAACTCCTGGGTTCAAGCAATTCTCCTGCCTCAGGTTCCTGAGTAGTTGGGAGTACAGGTGCATGCCACCATGGCTGGCTAATGTTTAGTATTTTTAGTAGAGACCAGGTTTCACTGTGTTAGCCAAGAAGCTCTCAATAGCCTGACCTCATGATCCACCCACCTAGGCCTCCCAAAGTGCTGGGATTACAGGGATGAGCCACTGCACCTGGCTAAAGACAAGATGCTTTACTCCTAATATTGCAAACAAGGGAACACAGGTTATTGCGACTTTAATAAACACCTTACTGGAAGTTGTGACCAGTGGAATAAGATAAGAAAAAAAATCGTGAGTCATCTCAAAAATATTATGCTAAGTGAAAGAAGTTAGATATAAGAGTATATATTACATCATTTCCTTTATATGAAACTCTAGAAAATAAGAATTTAATATATAGTAGAGATAATAGATCAGTGGCTACCTGGTCTGGAAGATGAGGTAATAGAAGAAAGATTGATTGGAATGGGGTACAAGAAAACTTTTTTATGTCATGCATATATTCTGTATTTTGATTGTGGTAGTTGTCAACATAAACGTACATAAATTTGTTAAAACATAAAAAATACATTCAAAATGATTGCATATTTTGAATGTAACTATATCTCAATAAATTTTATTTTAAAAAATACTTTTGAAACAATAAAGTTATCTCTTTTAAGAAGAAAGAGTTGTACTTTTGCTTCTTTAGAGAAAAAAAAAACAGGGAAACATAGGAGCTAGCTAGTTCAATGGACACCCTAATGCCTTTCTGCTTTCTTTTAGAATTCTTGAACCATTAGTTCTGTGATATTACCTTTTTTAAATTCAGGGTCTTTCCACATCCTATTCTGGAAAAATACATGGTATTAGATAGACATCCATACACGCACGTGTATATATACACACCCCTCTTTTACACACAGACAAGCTAAGGTTCAAAAGCATTTGAACTTGCAAGAGACAGTAAATGCCAGAGAGAAGATTTCATCATTTGATCCCAGGTCAAATGTAAATTCTATTTGTTATGCCACACTGCCTCTATAGTGTTAACCTATGTCATGACCTAGTATGTTGACAATTAAAACTCTTTGTAAATATTCATGTTTATATCACTGTGAAAAAAACTTTTTCATTTTTTAGGTATCACACAACTTGTCAATAATTTTTTTTCTTTTTTTTTAATTTTTTTAATAGAGACAGGGTTTAACCATGTTGGTCAGGCTGCTCTTGAACTTCCAACCTCAGGTGGTCCACCTGCCTCAGCCTCCCAAAGTGCTGGGATTATAGGCGTGAGCCACCGCAGCTGGCATCAATAATTTTAAGTTTGCTTTTCCCTATCATCTTTTCAATTCAACCTGATTAGAATCATTGAACTACATCTATAAAGGTAGGATATATATATATATATATATATATATATATATATATAGGCTGTGCTCTAAGCAAACTCTTAATTTTGAAGCTGAATGATCAGCCTATCAGGACGAATAACAAAGAATGGTTTAATAAATGTGAATTTACAAATGTCCCCTGTGTATGGAACCCACTTTGTTGATTAACTGTCCCCCATCACTTTAAACATTATGAGAAATAACTTTTAGCCAACCTTACTCTCAAACTCATTATAGATTTTATAATCACCACTGATTATTTTATGCAAAAATAGAGTGGAACTTATTGCCATTGATTCAAGCAGTCAACTGTTAATAAGTTGTCATTTCGCATAACTCAGTGCAAAATGTTTGTTGCTTTGGTGACACTGGAAAGTAAGTGAAACATTTTGTAGTCCGCTTTTTTTTGTAGTTTCAGATCTTTGCTTTAGCCTAGTACTGTGGATGCAGTTTAACTTCCTTTCTCAGTACGGAGAAAGGTGTACACTGTTGATTTGTGCACTGTTCATTTCCAGTTAATCCTCAACTGGGCAGCTCCCTTGAGGTGCTCCTTCTTTTTCCCCCTTCTTTTTGTCCTTAACTGTCATAAGTTACATTCTTGGGCTTGAGCGTTCACATTTTCTACATGGTGCTGCACTATGTCGATTTATCTCTTAATTAGCATTTAAGAGTTTCTTTTTTTGGCCTAAATTTGTAAGAAGATTTGACGTGAAGACAATGAAGAATACTTTATATGAGAATGAAATGGAATACGTTACCAAAAATGATGTCAAAACAAAGCCAAATTGGTTGGTAATTCCAGATGATGTCAATGCTAGAAGACTTAGAACTTCACATATCTAAGGCTGCTGACAACGAATCCTATCCCAGTGGAGCTATTAAAGTATAACAGATATCTGGGACATGGAAGAGGGATAGATACACAAGTCTTTCTGACTCTTGTTTTGAGGCACTAGATCTAAGATAACCCCTAATGATTTACCAACAAGAAAGACGACAAGGCGATGTATCTCAATAATTACTTCATTGTGTATTTATTACATTTCTACTATAATCCAGACATTTATTTTAAATAAAGTATTAAATAAAACTGTATTAATTAATTAATAAACATTGTTGAATAAAATTGGAAAAGTTCTTCCACTCAGGAACTGGCATTTTAGTGAGGAGAGGATTAATAAACAGGCATATAAACAAATAGATAATATATCAAATGTATATAAGTGTACACTTGATAAATTTTTCCATTTTTCTATTAACATCTCTGTATTAATGTGTAACAATGACAAATAGAATTATTTTAATTAACCATAAAAAATTATAATAAGTATAAAGTAAAGCATGGAAAGAAGACTGATGATAAATGCAAGGAAAGGTTGCTATTCTGTAGGATGCTTCTAGAAGGCATTCTGAGGGGGCAACTTCGAGCAAGAAGGGGCTGAAGTGAAGAAATGAGTGATGCACACAGCTGGGTAAGGAATATTCTAGGCAGGGGCAGCAGCACACGCAAATACCTGTCATAACAAAGTGTCCAGCATATTGGAGAAACAGCCGGAGCCCAGCGTGACCAGAACACAGCAAAACGAGAGTGGAGGAAGGGGAAGGTGGACCCGTAGCCAGGGCCACAATATGTTTGCCTCAAAAGGCATTGCAACAACGTTGGATTTTATTCTAAGTAGGAGCAGGAATCATTGACAGAGAGGAACTGGGTAAAATATTTCTTTTGACTATGTTTTTCTTTGCATACAGTTCTGTTTACACGAAAGGCCATGTCTGGAAGAAAGTAATTTATAGACATAGAGCAAGCTCACTTGCATTTTGGTTCCAAAACTTGGTGAGTAGTAGCTTTTGCATCTCAAGCAACTATCTGGCTAAATTTATTATATTCTTTGTGATATTAAATTATAATTAAATCGGTATGTCTGTCATTCCGCTAGATTATAAGCTAACTGAGCATAAACCTTTAGGTAATGTATTCTAGAACTAAGCAGGGGTCCTGTACAATTTTTTTTAAATTTAAACTGCTAAATACAGTTGTTGTTAGTTTTCTTTTTGAGACAGAGTCTTGCTCTGTCGCCCAGGATAAAGTGCACTGGTGCGATCTTGGCTCACTGCAACCTCCACCTCCTGGGTTCAAGTGATTCTCCAACCTGAGCCTCCCAAGTAACTGGGTTTACAGGCCCATGCCACTGCATCTGGCTAATGTTTGTAAATACAGTCTTTTAACACAATCCTTTATACACAGTCAGTGGAGTAATATGCACAGTTCTCCTTGGGCTCTTATTTTAAGAAGGCCACTGTAAAACAGAATTAATCTAGCCTTTTGTGTATTTTCCACTAAAATTGAGCCTAACATGTCAGAATAAAAGTGGGACTTAACAGGCTCATGGATACTATCTGCTTCTGATTTTGTTCATTCAAAGAGAATTAAAACAATCATACTATTTTCTATAAAGATGGTATTTTTTACAGCAGGTTCGTCATTTACTACTCAATGAACTAACTGACTTTAGAGACCCATTGTTGAAAGCAAAAGATGTCATTTATAGAAATTAAATTAATTGACCTTTTTTAAAATGCTAAAAGATGGTTGTTTTTCTCATATTCAGATTTCTTAAATGTCAGATCAAAGTAAATGCCAAACGTAAAAAATTAAAAATAGTAGGAAAACATGTGCTATTTACAATTCTTGAAGGACAAGTGCTGTTTTTATGTCAATTTGTTATATGATTAAAATCCAGAATGTAATTTGTCATAAACACATGACATTGTTATTTTAAAATATTATTTATTAAATTAGCTTCTTTATATTTTAGATATGTCTATATATCTCTATTCATTTAATTTTATATTTAATTCTTTCATTCTAATTAAGCTGAATGAGAAATACAAATTATGTATGCTTCATAATATATTTTATAGTTCACAATTTTAAAAATGTTTTCAATATGCACATTTACCATAAAGAGACAAAAGATAACATGCAGCTTTTATAAATATGCAAAAATATTTATTCTTATTATCTGTTAACAGATTTTTTAAATGTACTTCTCTGTGTATTATTCACTTAAATAACATATATTCTATTTTTTTAATAATTTGCCCCAATAAGTTCTTTTAATTTTTTTAAGTTATTAATTCAATCATGCAACAAATTGATTGAATGCTATAACCTTTGTTACACATTGGGGAAAAATTAATTTTAACAGATAAGTGGAATTTTGTATCCCAGCTTTCCAAATTATGCAGATACTAGACATATTGCTATTTTTCTCAAATATGGTAATGCTCACAAAATAATTTTCTACAAAGAATACTTCCTCTATTATAAATAATTTAGCCTTTAAACACCAAATAAGGGGAAATTTACAGGACTGATTCACTTTTTACTTCTTGGAATTGGGTGACAGAAATTCATAGAACAACCCTCAAGCTTTTCAGGTATAAAAATAATGTATTATAGAATTATCATCCTTTTTTGTTAAATACATTTATCATTTTTAAATCTTATATTTTTTAAGTCCCACTTAAAAGTTTTTACCTATTTCAAGTCCATCAAGATGTTCTCCTATGGTTTCTTCTAGAAAATTCATAATTTTAGCTGTAACAATTAAGACTTTGATTCGTTTTCAGTTAACTTGCATATATGATGTAAAGTAACAGCATGATTTATACCATTGCAAAAAGATATTTAATTGTTCCAGCATCTTATGTTAAAAAAATTAATTTTGTTTCCTCATTGACTTCCCTGGACACCTCTGCTGAAAGCAATTGGCTCTCTCGCTCTCTCAATTTTGGGAATTTCTGTTTTGTTCCACTGATATGTATGTCTATGTTGAGAGGGTACAAAAATCACTATTTCAAAATATGGCATCCTGGAAATTCAGAAAGCAGCAGAAGCAGAAAAGTTACTCTCTGACTTTCTCCCACGTTTCTGAATGAGAACTGGTCCTAAAAAATCCTCTGATCGGCCGGGCGCGGTGGCTCACATCTGTAATCCCAGCACTTTGGGAGGCCGAGGTGGGCAGATCACGAGGTCAAGAGATTGAGACCATCCTGGGCAACATGGTGAAACCCCGTCTCTACTAAAAATACAAAAAAAAAAAAAAAAAAAAAAAAAAAATAGCTGGGCATGGTGGCGCGTGCCTGTAGTCCCAGCTATTCGGGAAGCCAAGGCAGGAGAATTGCTTGAACCCGGGAGGCGGAGGTTGCAGTGAGCTGAGGTCAGCCACTGCACTCCAGCCTGACGCCTGGTGATGGTGGGAGACTTTGTCTCAAAAAAAAAAATTCTCTGATCTACCTCCCTTGAAAGTAGGTCATAAACCCTTATGTGACAGATCTTACCATATACTGGGGAAAAGAAATGAAGAGAGAAAACACCACGAAAAATCTGAACAAACATGTCTTGCTAAATTCTCTGCAGATAATTGCCATTAGACCATACACCCAATCACACTTTTACGTGACGATCTACTCTTTATCAAACCTAAACCTATATTACCACTTAATAAACTAGCTGACTTTAAAGACCCTTTATTGAAAGCAAATATGTCATACATCGATGTTAAATTAGATGAACTGACATTTTCCAAAATACTAAGACTTGTTTTTTTCATATTGAGACACATAGATATGTGTCGTTGATACATATTCAAAATACATAGTGTTCCCCATATCTTTGAGTCTTCATTTCTGAAGACTTTCATGTCCTGTAAAACCTTATCTAAATAAATTTGTTATGCTTTTTCTTGTTAATCTGCCATTTGCTATAGAGGTATTAGCAATGGACCTTGTGATGGGTAAGAAAAAGATATTACTTTTTCTTCCTTACACTGCTTACAGAAAACTCATTCTATATTAATTAATGTAGCATTAACAACGGCAAAACTCTTGGAATCTATAGGACAGTTGACTCCTATAAGTTTGCTTCCTTTTTTGAAACTTATTTTGGTTATTCTGTAACCTTGAAAGAGCTGGTCAATTTCTTCAGAAAAAAAAAGACTGCTGGGATTTTTATTTGAATTGAATTTGACTATAGATCAATTTTGAAATAATTGACATCTCAACAATATTGAGTCTCTCAGTTTATTACTATGGTATATCCCTCTGTCTATTTAGGTTGCCTTTAATATATCATAGCAATGATTTATAGTTGTCAGTATATAATTTTTGCACACATTTTGGTACACATCCCTAGGAATGTCATCTTTTAATATGATTTTAAGTAGTATGGTTGTCAATTAATGTTTAAAGGAAGCCTAAAAAAAAAAAGAAGAAGAAAGGTTTCCCTATTTCCACATAGTTCCCATCCTGCTGATCAGTAGCAACCTCATACCTCCTACGGAGAACCTTTCTATGGATGCACAGAGACAGTAAGCTATGGATACAAGATCTTACAGAGCTCACCCCAAGTTCCTTCCTCGTGCTCCTCCTTTGGTGACTGGACATGCTTGGCATCTGGAATTTCTTGATAGGTCCAGCCAGCGCTCCAGCCACGCCTCTTCTTCAGGAGCACTGACAAACGCTCTCTGTCTGAACCTCTGACTCCTTTTGGGACTTCACTTCCTCAGCTCCTTATTCCCACAATACATTCTGCAGTTGTGCATCCCCGTCACTTCTCTCTACTCATTACCCTTTGTGTCAAATCCCTTATGCATTTTCAGAGACCTCAACACCGTCTTAACTGTGTGATCAAAGTCAGCACCAGTAAGGAGACAAATGACACCACGTGAATTTTAATATGTTGCCCTGAGGTGACTATGACAGAATTTCTGATGCATCCCTGCCAAAAATGCCTAACCTGAATCTAATAATGAGAAAAGGCAAACCCAAACAGAAGGATATATTACAAATAATTGATCACTTATATTAACAATTTATCAAGGTTATGAAAAAAAAAATCCCAGACATGACAACTAAATGCAATATACAATCATAAATTAGGCCTTGGACAAGAAAATAGGTTTTCCACTAGGGTAGAATGGCATGGTTGGACAGTTGATCAATTTTAACTACCTATAGTTGAAAGAACTGTATCAAAGTTAATTTCCTGATTTTAATAATTGTTCTGTGTTAATTTTAAAAAATGTCTTTACTTTCACGCAATGTAGACTGAAGTCTTTAGAGAAAAAAGAATATCTTGTCTACAACTTTCAAACATTTCAGAAAAAAAAAGTAATGTAAATGCAGTAAAAATGTTGATGTTAAATTGGAGAATCTGGATAGAGGATATTTGAGAATTCTTTGTATTATTTTCACATCTTTTCTGAAAGTCTGATTATTTCAGAAACCCTTAAGGACACCTCCAGATCAAGACAGCAAATGCGTGTATGCTTTTATCTCCTCTTCTTGAGCTACATTTAAAATACAGAGAAGGAAGGAAAGAAGGTTGGGAAAGAGGAATGAACAGAGGAACAGAGGGAGGGAGGTAGGACAGGAGAGGGAGGGAGGAAGGAAAGGCAAGAGGAAGGAAGGAAGAGAGGGAAGGAGACAAAGGAAGGAGAAAGGGAGGCAGGAAGAGAGGGAGGTAGGGAGAAAGAGAGGAAATTCCTAATGATGAGTGACAGATATACGTTGTGGGGCACAAAGAATACCAAATAACTAAGTTAAATTTTAATGGACACCTGGTAAATGTCAAAAACCCTTTTGTAAAAAATGTAACTAAACTAGAGGTTTCATAAAAACAAAAGTTTATATAAGAAAATAATCGTCCAAATAAAAAGAGACAGTCAATGGAATTTAAGCAGCAAAATTAAATAATTCCAGTAAAAGAATACAACTGAACAATATTAGAGTTGAATTATGGCAAAAAGATATATATTTCTTTACAGACTAAAGATTTGAAAGAAAAGACATGAACAAAAACTTCAGAGGTCGGGGGAATCCAGGAAAACATGCCAGAAATGCATGCAACAAAGAGAAAGACTTCAATATGAAGTTTTGATAGGAACTATTCATGCATTCATCTCTAAAAATAGTATAAAGACATTTTGGGGAATGATGAATATAAAATAGAAGTCACTTCTGTGGAGGAGGAAGATAGATGAGATAAGAGAGAATTACAAAATCTCTTTAATATTTTGATACTATTTTAGACCTTCAGCTGGGTGGAGGGCACATGAGAATGCTTTGTTCTGTTAATATGGTGTAGGGAATAAAAGATTTACCTCTACATAAATCTCTATGTTCATGACTAAGACCCCCTATAACAAAAGAAATATTAACAAAAGAAAAGTACCATGTAATTTTTAATGCAAGTTTTACATGATAAAGATGTCTTCACAAGAAAATGAAGACAGTACAAAAAATAGAAAGAATGAATGAGATTTAGTATTTGATAGCACAGTAGACAATCATAATTTAATTATGCACTTAAAAGTAACTAAGAGTATAATTGGATTTTTGTGACACAAAAGATAAATGCTTGAGGTTATGGCTACTTCGTTTACTCTATTACACATTGCATGCCTTACAGGGCACAAAGAATACCAAGTAACTAAGTTGAATTTTAATAAACACCTGGCAATGTCAAGAAGCTTTTTGTAAAAATGTAACTAATCTAGAGGTTTCATAAAAACAAAAATTGCATGCCTTAGCAAAATATATCTTGTACCTTATAAATGCATATATATATACACATACATATAATATATTCACAAAAAATAAATATTAAAATTAACATAAAGAAAATGAAGACTCAGGGAAACTTGTAAACTTGTGTTTTGTTCTTAGTTTAATGAAGAGTAGATAGTCATGGACAAATACAATTAGAGGAAAAAAGAATACCATCTAATGATAATAAACTCCAGGAAAACTCAGCAAGGCCTATTTCTTCAGTTTCTCCTTGGCATCTCTGTCTTTGGCTCCTTTCCTTTAGGTATATGGATAGCACCTTTTGGTTGAGGATCTTATGACCCACTTTGGTGGAAAAGGGAAGTAGATGGGCAAACAGTGACATTCCTAGATGGGAAAGTCAGTGTTACCTTCCTCCTTCTGCTGTTTGCTCAAATGCCATGGTGCCATATTTTAGGGTAGCAGATCCTGAACCTCATTAATGCTGCTATGACTTTTCTGGTATGTCAAATATTTTATAATATTCTTGTAAGGTATAAAAAACATAAAAATATGTATTTGCATAAATATATAGGTCTCCAGTTTTTCAACAAAGACAACAACTATTTTCCAAATAGGAAACAATCTCTGTAGACCAAAAGGTACTTTATTTGTACAATTTGTATGCTGGAAAGACTTGCTTTCCTTGATAAGGACACTGACATGAAATTAAAACCTGACTTGTTGATTTATCAGGCTAAAACAAGGTCCCAAGAAGACCGAATTTAACCATACCCTGCTCTATATTTCATGAGGCAGACTTTTATCATTTGTGGTATCTTTCCAAGGACATCTTGTCAAATTTTACTATAACAGCTATATCTTCATTGTAGCCTCTAACCTCCATTATTAAGAGAATTTATTGGGGACAGAACAATTCTTATTCTAGGAAATAGCGTTAATCAAATACGTGACCATAATTTTCACTGTGAGAATGATATTATGTATGCAAATTTTCCCTTTATATTCCTTGTTCACCAAAAAGTCAGAGAAGGCCACAAGAAACTCTTTGTGTTGCCTATCTTCCATTATGTATCTCAATTTTGCAAAAGACTAAGAAAATGATAATGAAATTAAAGAGCTTCTGACACTTTCTGGCAACAGTTATAATGCAAAATTTTATTTGTGCTCCCCTCAAACTTGTGCTGTGATTTAGATTTCAGTGGCGAACCAGCAGGATCAATCTCTCCATGGCAAATCCCTCAGACCCCAGATAAGGTTCTAAATCTCTAATGGAAATTTTCGTAAGATTAACTAGAAAGTACGGCATTTTAATTTTTGTAAGAATTTCGATATTTGTAAAAAAAGATTAAATGAAAGAATGTTTTCTAAATTTCTTATATTTGCTCTGTTGTCAAGGTAGTTACTGAACTGAATGATACTCAAAGGTGTATCATTTAAGTATGTGATATAACCTAAATATGGATCCCCAACTACGCTAAATAATCATCTCAATAATTGGGAGGTTGTACAAAGTAGTTTCCTCAAAATCTCAGATATTTGTGGTACTTTTATTTACCTTTGAACACTTTGAACTAAAAATAGTTTCTATATTTCTCTATACCTTTAAATATTTAAAAGATTAAAGCCAGAGACTAATATATGTGTGTATATATATATATATGGAAATTACATCTGTAGTTCTGGTTGATACAAGGTGTTAAAAAAATGAAGAAACCTCAAAACCTATTTATATCCATAACTTCTCTATTTATAATCACATAGTGTGCTATCTAAACACAATATGAACATGAAAGTTTCTGGAAATTTAAGAATTTTCATTAAAATCAGACTAACTAGGTTTATCTAAATTTATGCACCATGAACCTTATTATAAGTTCTTGGGTAAAAATAAAAATAAACAAGAAAACATAATTTCACATATACAATTTACATTTGTGCTTTGTTTGTATGTCTTATCTCCTTGTAAAATGATCATGTAAGATCTCATAAAAAGAACAGTAACTGGCAAAACAATTTATTGAGGTCATTATCTTACTCGTGTATATGTGTTGGAAATTACATGTGTTTAAATTTAAACTTCAAAAATTAGCATTAATAAATTTATTTTAAAATTAAAAATGAATTTGTTACATATAAATAGAAATAAGAAATATTTAAATATGTCAAGAAAGATAGCCAAAAGCCACAAAATTTCAAAAGACAGTTGGAAACAAGGAAATGCAAAATAAGAGAATAAATACAAAAAAAAAAAATAAATTGGCTGGGTGCGGTGGCTCAAGCCTGTAATCCCAGCACTTTGGGAGGCCGAGGCGGGTGGATCACAAGGTCAAGAAATCGAGACCATTCTGGTCAACATGGTGAAACCCCGTCTCTACTAAAAATACAAAAAATTAGCTGGGCATGGTGGCGCGTGCCTGTAATCCCAGTTGCTCAGGAGGCTAAGGCAGGAGAATTGCCTGAATCCAGGAGGCGGAGGTTGCGGTGAGCTGAGATCGCGCCATTGCACTCCAGACTGGATAGCAAGAGAGAAACTCTGTCTCAAAAATAAATAAATAAATAAATTATAAAATAGATAAATGCAACCGTATCAACAATAATTATATTGAGGGAGGAACTAGGAAGAGCCTCTTCCACCAAGCGACAACAAAATATTGAACAACCAAGTCTTTCAAGGAAAACACTGAGAGTTGACAGAGAAGTGAAAAGGACACATGGAGGCAAAAGAGGAAGGAAGCTAGGACCCTGCACGGGATTATTGATTGTGAGGACTTGTTCCTGGGCCTGAATGGCTCCTAAGGAAGTAGCGAGTACAGTGACTGTAAGGCAACCCACTCTGACCATGGACTTCTAGGATCCTAGCTGCAAGAGATCTCACTCCCTGTTCAGACAGGGGAACTGGCAAGGGAACTGCCCTGGGGGCAAACAGAGGCAGAGGTTGACTGTGTGTGAAGCCCAGGGGGGTTGGACAACTGAAGAAAACATGTATGGCCATAAGCACCCATCCCCCATGGCTCCCCGTATTCCTCTGAGTGGCTCTAGCCTTTGCTGACTGCCAGACTGGGAGAGAATATGGCTGTCATTCACAGACCAGGACACATCAGATCTGCAGCCCCAGTTCTACCGGCCCCTCAGGGATCCCTGCTTGGCCGTCTCACAGGAGAGGGCAGGCAGCACTGCCTCCACTGCCTCACTGAAGTGCTTTGTCAGTGAACCTTGCTGGAAGGTTCTGCTGGCAGCCTGGGAGCAGCTCAGCATGCCCAGCACAATGGGTGGTCAACTTCAAGGGGCCAGAGGACAAAGCTGAAGGTCCAGTCCCAACCTCTAGAGTTACAGCACATGGCTCAGGAGTGCAGAGCTGAAATCTGTGGCTGGAGTTTCAGCATGGGAAGAAGCCTCACTCGCAAAACACTGGGAAGAGTGGGTGCAGGTTCTTAGGCTGGAGTGGGACCTGGGTGTGCCTCCCCGCTCAGAGCTACAAAGGGCATGGCCTGTCTACAAGCCACAGACTCAGCCTGAGAGCCCCTTGCCCCCACGGCCTGAGGCATCTAATAACCCAGTGATCTGGGCGCAGAAGGCTTGGGACAAAAGTAGCAAATAAGTCCAGATACTGGAATAGACACCAGAAAGAGACCCAGTTGAGGAAGAGTGAGCTGGATGGTACCCGCAGCTGTGTGTTGGGGGGGGAAGAAAACCCAAGCCACAGGTGCCACACTAGCTCCACAAATACTGCAACACCACCTTGCCTCAAGATACCCTGTCCTTCACCTACTGCATTAACAGACCACCCGTGGACGTTTCCCACAACCCATTCTGACTCTGCCAAACATAGAGGACCAGTGGGCCAGTGGTGAGCTGCAGGTCTCCTGGCAACCTAACCATCCATTCAGGCCACCCGACACTTGGGGCTAAGGAAATGCCGGTGCAGTTCCAGTGATTGGGCTCCCTTAAGGTCCAGGAATGTATTTGGCAGGGAATGGATCTGGCAAAGGGGTCATCTCTACTCCCTTCCTGTCTCCCCCGCCACAATGTACTGCTGTGAACACACTGAAATATGAAAGAGGCATGCAGGTGGGTAGCCTAGCTGCCTGTCTTCACTCTTTACTCGTAAGTGCAATCTACTGGATTGTAAGCTGAATTATGGCACCGAAGAAAAAAAAAAAATGCAAGCATATACAACCTGTGAAACCCAATGCAGGAATCTAGCCACAAATAAGGATCCTCCTGTATAAAGCTTGGTCCTCAGTAAACACCCAGAATCAAAGCCTATTGACTGTATTCAACTTACACTATAGTAAAACCATCAAGAGAAGTAAAGACTTTAAAAACATAATGTCCCATCAAAATGACAGCAAATACTAAAAGATAAAGGAATACCAGCTCTACCATATGAGAAATAATGATTCAAAGAACTGTAGCAACTCAGAAAGTCAGAGTCTCCTTACCTCTAAATGCTCACACTGGCTCCCCAGCTGTGGTTTCTAACCAGATTGAAATGGTTGAAATGATAGACATAGAATTCAGAGTATGGATGACAAGGAAACGCAACAAGATGCAGGAGGAAGCTGAAACCCAATGCAAGGAATCCAAGGAAACCAGTATAATGATCCAAGAGTTGAAAGATGAAATAACCATTTTTAAAAAGAACCAAACTGACAAACTGCATTCTTGCATATGCAGCAAATATCAATATATTTTTTAAAAAATGAACTCATGCCAAGCACATTCTCAGAATACAGTGCAATAAAAACAGAAATCAACACCAAGAAGATTTCTCAAAACTACAGGATGACACGGAAATTCAATAATTTGCTCCTGAACGACTTTAAGGTGAACAACAAAATTAAGGTAGACATCAAAAAATTCTTTGACATAAATGAAAACAGAGACACAGCACACCAAAAATCTTTGGAATGCATAAAGCAGCATGAAGAGGAAAGTTTATAATGCTAATCACCTACATCTAGAAGTTATAAAGATCTCAAATTTACAATATTGCAACCAGAGGAACTGGACAAAACACAATGAAACAATCCCAGAGCTAGAAGAAGAAAACCATAATCAAAGCAGAACTGAATGGCATTTGAATGCGAAAATCTATGCCATTAAAAAAAATTCATGAAACCAAAGTTGGGTTTTTAAAAGGATAAACAAAGTTAGCAGACCACTAGCTAGATTAACAACGAAAAAATGACAGAAGATCCAAATCAGCACATTCCGAGATGACAAAGATGACATTAAAACTGATCCCACATAAATATAAAAGATCCTCAGAGACTATTATGAACACCTCTATGCGCACATATTAGAAAACCTAGAGGAAATGGATAAATTCCTGGAGACAATAATGCCAGGATTGAATCAGGGAGAAATTGAAAACCTGAAAAAGACCCATAATGAGTTCCAAAACTGAATTAGTAATAAAAAAATCTACCAACCAAAACAAGCCCCAGACCATATGAATTGACAACCAAATTCTACAAAGAGGAGCAGGTACCAATTCTACTGAAAGTATTCAAAAAAAAAAAAAATTGAGCAGGAGGGATTCCTCCCTAATTCATTCTACAAAGCCAGCATCATCCTGACACCAAAGGCTGGCAGAGACATAATGAAACAACAAAAAACCTCAGGCCAGTATCACTGATGAACATAGACACAAAAAATCCTTAACAAATGTTAGCAAAGTGAATCCAACAGCACCTAAAACAGATAATCCTTCAGGATCACATAGGTTTTATTCCTGGGATGCAAGGTTAATTCAACACATGCAAATCAATAAATGTGATCACCACATAAACGGAATTAGAGAGAAAAATCACACGATCATCTTAATAAACACAGAAAAGCTTTCGATAATATCCAACATCCCTTCATGATATAAACTTTCAACAGACTAGATGTTGAAGGAACATACCTCGAAATAGTAACAGCCATCAATAACAAACCCACTGCCAATATCATATTGAATGGGAAATATCTTGAACAATTCCCCTTGAGAACTGGAACAAGAAGGCCCACTCCTATTAAACACAGTACTGGAACTTCTAGCCAGAGAAATCAGTCAAGAGAAAGAAATAAAAGGCATCCAAATAGGAAGGGAAGTCCAGCTATCTCTCTTTGTTGATTATATGATTCTATACCTAGAAAACCCTAAAGACCCTGCCAAGTGGCTCCTAGAGTTGATAAGCAACTTCAGTTAAGTTTCGGGATACAAAATTGTTGTACAAAATTTAGTACCATTTCTGTACACGAATAATGATCAAGCTGAGAGCCATATCAAGAATGTGATCTCATGTACAAGAGCCACAAAAAGAATAAAATACATAGGAATGCAGCTAACCAAGGAGGTGAAAGATCTCTACAAGGAGAACGACAAAACACTACAGAAAGAAATCAGAGCTGACACAAACAGATGGAAAAACATTCCACTCTCATGGATTGGAAGCCTCAACATCATTAAAATGGACATACTATCCAAAGTAATGTTCAGATTCAGTGATATTCCTATCAAAATGCCAACGTCATTTTTCACAGATTTAGAAAAATTAATTCTACTATTCATATGGAGCCAAAATAAAAGCCTGAATAGCTAAGCAACCTCAAGCAAAAAGAGCAAAACAGGAGGTATCACCTTCCTCAATTTCAAACTATGCTACAAGGCGATGGTATCCAAAACAGCATGGTACTGGTACAAAAACAGATGCACAGATCAATGGAACAAACTAGAGAACCCAGAAATAAAGCCACATACCTACAGCCATCTGATCTTCAACAAAGTCAACAAATATAAGCATCAGGGAAAACACTCTCTGGGATAAATGCTGCTGGGATTGCTAACTAGCCATATGCAAGAGTATGGAGTTGTACCCCTACTCTCATCATATACAAAAATTAAGACAGAGACTTAAATGTAGGACTTCAAACTATAAAATTGTAGAAGAAAAGCTAGGAAATACCCTTCTCAATATTGGCCTTGACAAATAATTTATGGCTAAGTCCTCAAAGATATTGCAATGAAAACTAAAACTCTTAGTTTAAGTAAGAGTATTATTGCTCTATATTAACTTTAACATTATTTGATTAACTTATAAATTAATTATTTCAGGTTTATTAGATATTTTCAATAAAAATGTAATTGTACAGAGAACTGAAGTATCAGAGAAAAAGCTATTTAATTATAATTTGTTAGAGTCAACACATTTTTAGTAGTTGAAATAATGTTAGTGTTAAAATTAAAATGTCCATATTGTAATTTTTAAAAATATATGATTTTTAGCTTTGCTTACTGGTATAACCTAAGAACAATGTTGCCTCAGCTCTGTGTCTGACATGGGCCTTGCTGTACAGAATTTTATCTTCCATATTCTTTTTCTCTACTAAAAGAAATCAGAATGTCTTAGAGAGTTGGAACAGGATTTGGGGGACAAGTCTAGTAGATATTGATACACTTGTTTCAGGAGTTCTGTGTTGATTCTGAATAACACCAATTTAAAAGAGTATCTAATAGCCAAATTGCCACAATTGAAGGATCCATGAAAAATTACAGTTGTAGTGAATCATATTTTCTGAGGAGCTTTGAACACATACTGATATTCTTTAAATATTTTCCCTTAAGAATTGTTAATATAGACCAGATATGGTGGCTCATGCCTGTAATCCCAACACTTTCTTTGGGACACTGAGGCAGGCAGATCACTTGAGATCAGGAGTTTGAGACCAGCCTGCCTAACATGGTGAAACCCCCATCTCTGCTAACAAAAAAATGAAAAAAAAATTGTTAATATATTCAGGTTGTTTTAGTTAGCTGAAAAATCTTCTGGTCACATTTAGTTATAGGTTTATTTTCAGAATTGATTAAATCTACTTATATATAAAGCCTAACATAATGACTGTGAGAAAAACACTTAGGATACCATTAGCTATCTATAGCAATGAAAACATTTGTTTTGTCCATGAAATTGTAGCAAATGTCTAACAATACGCAACAAAGAAATTCTGGAAATAAATTATGCCAATTTTGTATGGAAACATTACTTAAATTTCCAAATATTCTACTCTACTCATACTTTTAAATGTGTTATATAAAAATAAATAAAATAAAATAAAAATTAAAAACACTAGTGTGAACACCGTAAGGCTTTTTGTAACAACCGACAGGCAACCTACCTATAAAGTATAAAGGGATATTTTATACTTAAAATATTTAAAGTATAAAGGGATATTTTAAAGTATAAAGGGATGTTTTAGTACTAGGTAGAGATGGACTCTAATAGCTCAAAGTATGAATCTAAGTTATTGAGATACTGTTGTCACAGAGGTGAAATGCCTTACCACTTGACCCAGTGAATGACTGAGTTATCCATTGCCTAAAGATTACATCCATCTGAAAACTCATCAGAAAATTTATCATAACTATACAAGAGCTCCTGCTCACTGCTACCACAATGACAAGGTGTCAGGGTCCCCAGCCTTGAATATGTGCTTTCCACTGTGAAAAGACATCAGCCTCTAGACATGGCAGAGCTCTTAATATTTGCTTCAAACAATTCCATTCTAGAAAACAGGTTGGTGGATATGTTCTGTAAATCAAAAATTTACCTCATAAAGAGTCATGATAATATTAGACCTCATAAAAGAAGCTGGAACTATCTGCCTAGCAAACAAATTTAAAACTTATAAACTATAGACCAGGCGCAGTGGCTAACACCTGTAATCAATCCCAGCACTTTGGAAGGCCCAGGTGGGCGGACCACAGGGTCAGGAGATCAAGACCATCCTGGCCAACATGGTGAAACCCCATCTCTACTAAAATACAAAAAAATAGCTGGGCATGGTGGTGTGTGCCTGTAATCCCAGCTACTTGGGAGGCTGAGGCAAGGGAACACTTGAACCTGAGAGGGGAGTTTGTGGTGAGCTGAGATCGTGCCACTGCATTCAAGCCAGGGTCACAGAGTAAGACTCCATCTCAAAACAAACAAACAAACAAACTTATAAACTATAACTTTTTAAAAACTTATGAAATATTTTATAAGTAACTTTCCTCAGATTAAATTTGATGTCTATCAAATAATACAGCAGATTGTTATACCAATTACCTCTTTACTATAATTTTCCTTTTGAGTGCCCTGGCATAAATAAAAATAAGTATTTTGCACTATGAGAGGGCAGTAGCCTATAAAATGGGAAAAGGGGGGCATCCACCTTCAAATAATGTGCTTTTGTGTAATTATTATTAAATTAATGTCATGATTTCTGTCATTAAGGGTCTGCCTCCATTTTGCTGTTTGACTGCTGAGACCTTTCAAGCTCCACACCACCCCTTTGCCTTTCTGTCCCATATCTGGGAAACTGACAGGGTAGCCTGGCTGTTCTCTCCTTTGGCACTGGTAAAATCTTCAACCCACACAAGGTCTCAGCCTCTGCACAACAACCTTCACTCCAGTGCCACCTGTTAAACATCCTAAAATCCCAAGCCAGCTTTCTCATTGTTTCTGATACCTGCTCTTTCTAACCAACTTAGACCTGTTTGGACACATTTCCTATTCTCCCCAGAAAACCTCGTTATGTGAGTAATAAGTCTTTTCATAACTTTTTGGTGTGTGTGTGTGTGTGTGTGTGTGTGTGTGTGTTAGGTCACTAATCTCAGTATCCAAACCAAATTTTGAATGGGGTGGCCCATTCTACCTCTGGAGTTGACCACATTAACTCCAGATGTGGTTGGTTCTAATGAAAAATGGTGCCTTCAATGAGAAAATCACTGCTGAGATATCCCCAATTCTTTATTTATAATTGGACTATTAAGAAAATTAACAAATTTGTACAAATTAATGGAAAAGAGAAAGTTCAGAAAAGCAATAAAGGGAGAAAGAATTAAACAGAATTATGTGTGCCGAGGAGTAAACTGAGGGGTTATATATCTGCAAGTGTCTTTATATTCACTGTCACATTTCATTGAATATTTTACTGCAGAATTCTAAGTTGGATATATTGTTCTTTCAGGATTTTGAAGTAATTAATCTATTGCTTGTAACACTAGTCTTTCTAAAGCAAGTGTCGGCAAACTTTTTCAGTACAGAAATAGACAGTAAATACTTTGGACTTTGAAGACCATATGTTCTCTGTCAAAACCCCTCAACTCTTCCATTTTAGCACAAAAGTTGCCATTGACACATATACTACTTGGTTTCCCAATCTTTGTCCTAAGTGGAAACTTAATGCCATTCTTATGTTCAATCACTTAGATAAAAACTATTGTTCTTTATGGAAACTTAAAGGTTTTATCTTTTCTAGTTTTCTAAAATATTATTATTAAATGCCCACGTATGTATCTATTTTCATCTGTTGTCTTAGACTTTTGATGAGCTCTTGACCTGGAAACTCACATGCACTTCTGCAAATTTTTCTAGAACTATTTATTTGATAACTTATTTTATTCTGTTTCTCTCTCCTCTTCCTGGCACTCTTATTCTTCCTATATTACAATTTCTTTTATTTTATACTTCTTTGTAATTTTACATTACTATGCCATTTAGAATTTGTTGAAGATTTCCTCTATCTTTCAACCTTATCATTGGATTTTTACATTTAAATATCTGCTTATTTTTATTTTTATAATTCTAATTTTTATGTCTTTGACAAATTACTGAATAATATCTGGAGGCAAATAGCAAAAGAATTAGCTATAAAACTAATGTGAAGTTATTGCTTGTGAAGAGAAGGTTAAGAGTGAGAAGTTTTATGCAGAGTTCAGCAGTTTTATCACAATTCTTGTAAAACTATTAGGCCTTTTTAAAATAAGCACAAGTAAAATTTTGATAAAATAATAACTAACTTACAAAGTCATTATTAAAATAAAAATTATTTCTTTTGTAAAAAAGAAAATATGGTAGAAAAAAATAGAGTTCCTCATATATATTGTCAAGTGAATTTTAACAAAGGTACCAAGATAATTCAAAAAGAAAGTAAAATGTTTTCAACAAATACTGTTTGAAGAACTATATGTGTGTATGAAAAAAGTAAATGTGAACTTTACCTCACACTGCACATAAAATTTAACATGAGAAGAATTATAGTACTAATTGTAAAAGCTAAAATTTCCCAAAAAAATACATAGAAGAAAATCTTTGTAATTTTGGGGTAGGCAAAGATTTCTTATACAGGACTCAAACAGTACAAACTTACTATGAGTTAATAGAAAAACTAAAATTAAAGAAGCTTTATAATCTAAATAATAAAATTAAAGCAAGCCTCCAAGAAGACTGAACTTTTTTTGCAACATTTCAGATCAGGGAGTACATATGCAGGATTCTTACCTGAGTATATTGCATGATATTGAGATCTGGGGTACAAATGATGCCATCGCCCAGGTCCTGTGCATAGCACCCAACAGTTTTTCAACCCCTAGCCCTCCCATCTTCCCCCAGCTAGTAGTCCCTGGTGTCTATTGTCATCTTTTTGTCCATGAGTCCCCAGTGTTTAGCTGCCACTTAAACTGAGAGTATACAACCTTTTGTTTTCTGTTCCTGTGTTAATTCCCTTAGGATATTGGCCCCCAGTTGCATCCATGTTGCTGCAAAAGATATGATTTCATCTTGGTTACGGCTATGTGGTATTCCATGGTCTATGTCTACCATATTTTCTCTATCGAATTCACCATTGATGAGCACCTAGGCTGATCCCATGTCTTTGCTATTGTGAACACTGCTGCAATTGAGGGAGTGGATGCAGCTTTTTTTTTTCTTGTAGAACAATTTGTTTTCTTTTGGATATAATATACCCAGTAATGGGATTTCTAGGTCAAATTGTAGTTTTAAGATCTTTTTTTTTTTTTTTTAAGTTGGAGTTTCACTCTTGTTACCCAGGCTGGAGTGCAATGGCGCGATCTCGGCTCACCGCAACCTCCACCTCCTGGGTTCAAGCAATTCTCCTCCCTCAGCCTCCCGAGTAACTGGGACTACAGGCGTGCACGACCATACCCAGCTAATTTTTGTATTTTTAGTAGAGACGGGGTTTCACCTTGTTGACCAGGATGGTCTCGATTCCTTGACCTCGTGATTCACCCGCCTCAGCCTCCCAAAGTGCTGGGATTATAGGCGTGAAGCCACCGCGCCCAGCCCAGTTTTAAGATCTTAGAGATATCTCCAGACTGCTTTCCACAGCGGCTGAACTAACTTACATTCCAACCAATAGTGTGTAAATGTGTCCTATTCTCTTCAGCCTCACCAACATCTGTTGCTTTTTGACTTTTTAGTAATAGCCATTCTGACGACTGTGAGATAGTATCTCACTGTGGTTTAAATTTGCATTCCTCTGATGATAGGTGATGTGGAGCATTTTTTCACAGGTTTGTTGGCTGCTGGCATGTTTTCCTTTGAAAAGTGTCTGTTCATGTCTTTTGCCTATTTTTTAATGGGGTTATTTGGTTTTCTGTAGATTCTGGGTGTTAGACCTCTGTCAAATGCATCATTTGTAAATATTGTCTCCCATTCTGTAGGTTTTCTGTTTTATGTTGGTGGTTTCTTTTGCTATGCAAAAGCTCTTTAGTTTAATTATGTCTCACTTGTCAATTTTTGTTTTGTTGCAATTGCTTTTGAGGACTTATAGAGAACTAAATTTAACTAAATCCTATGTCTCAAATAAACAAAACTCATTAATTCTTTCTATTCAAAGTAAGGAAATAAATTGCTCTCTCTTTTGTCTAAATTTACTAAAACAGTTATACCTGCAAAATAACCTTTAAGTTATGTGTTTGAAATTATTTCAAGTAGGTATAAAACAATATTTTAATTAAAAACTAGTTTGTGGAATATGTGTGTAATGGGTAAGTAGCATCATTAATTTTTTTTCTTTTCCTTTCTTTTCTTTATTTCTAAAATGCACCAGAATAACAGAATAATGTTTTTGGCAGGGAAAAATAACTCTATCAGATAATTTGTAAAGAAATTATTTAAAATATTTTTTCTGATAGTTTTCAAACATAAGGCTTTATGTCTTCACACAGCTACATTTAAAGTCATGAGGGTAAATGAGATCCCTGAAGGGAAACTAACCCAAGAACTCACTTACTATAAGTCATAGAAAGAAGAAGAGGACAGGGAAAGGAGCCTTAGGAAGCACATACAGAGGAGGATGAAACAGAAAAGTGTGGACTATAAAAGACCGAATGAAGAAAACGTCTTCCAAAGGATAAAGTGGACAGTATATTTAGTGCTCTTGAAGATTTGAGTATATTAACAACTGAGATATGCCAAGATGTTGGTTGGTGTAAAAGGAATTTCAATAAAATTATAGAAACTGAATCTCAGTTGAACACCATTATCAAAAAACAGAGAGAGTGGAGAGGGAGAAGATAGTAATTTCAAATATAGAGAGTAATAAGAGGCTGTCTTGAGAAGAACAGAGAAATGGAAAAACAGCCGAGAAAGACATGGGATTGAAAATTATTTTTAAGATGATGGTCCTGGAGTGTATTATACACCAATAAAATTGATCCAGTAAAGAGTAAGAAGTTGATGATGCAAGAAAGAGAGGAAAACTTTCTGGGATCAGAATAGTTTGCCAGTCTGAAAAGAATATAAATCACAAGTGAGGGGTCAGTGTTTTATAGGGTTAAAAAAAAAAAAAAAGCAGAATACCTGTACACACACAGGCACACCGATACACTAGCAATAGTGAGGAGATGGAAGACAGCTTGTCTGATTGTTTCTGTTTTCTCAGTAAAGCATGAGGAAAGATTATCAGCTGATGTCAAGGAGTGCGTTAGAAATTTAAGATGTAAGGAGATGCCACATGGTCACCTTTAGAGTGTGAGATAACGAATTTACTAAAGACGTAGAGTAAGATTGCCAGGCAGTGCCAGGAGCCTATTTGAGATCCGAGCTCATTGAAGTTGAGACAAGCCACCTTGGTAGTTCAAGCTTCTCCGGTTGCTCCAACTGCTCAACTGCTTAGGTAGGAAGCATTGTTGTCAATAATTAGGGGTATCCAGGATTTTGGTTTTGCAGTAAATTTGGGCAGAAGGAAAGAGAGTAAAGCTTGGAAAGTGTTTCTTAAGGACTGCTACCTGCAGTAGACATGATATCTAAGCTGAAAAAAGAAGAGGCGATATTATTGAACTATTGAAGAAGAAGATGGAAGCATTCATGGAATGAGAGGCCTCAATGAGTCAAATAATTGTTGAAGTAAGAGTACTTTATTTAAAATTTAGTCAGAAGCATAAAATGAGGGAGAAAAATTGTTCTATCATAAAGACTCATGCATGTGTATATTCATTGCCACACTACTCACAATAGCAAAGACATAGAATCAACTCAAATGCTCATCAATGGTAGACTGGATAAAGAAAATGTAGTACATACACACCATGGAATACTATGCAGCTGTAAAAAAGAACAAGATCATGTCTTTTGCAGGAACATGGATGAAGCTGGATGCCATTATCCTTAGCATACTAAAGCTCAAACAGAAAACCAAATACCACATGTTCTCTCTTATAAGTAGGAGCAAAATGATGAGAACACGTGAACACATATAGGGAAACGATACACACTGGGGCCTGTTGGAGGGTGGAGGATGAAAGGAGAGAGAGAATTAGCAAAGTAACTATGGGTACTAGGCTTAACGTCTGGGTGGTAAAATAATCTGTACAGCAAACCCCCACAACACAAGTTTACCTATGTAACAAACCTCCGCATGTACCCTCGAACCCTAAATAAAAGTTTAAAGAATAAAATGAGGGAGAGAATAGGATGCTCAAATTTGAGATTTCAGTATATGATATAGTGATAGGATACAATTGTAAGAGGCAGTTGTTGAGGTGGAAGATTGTGATGGATAAAGGGCTCAAGAAGATGAATGACTAAAGTTTTTAATGAATTAAAATATGAATTTTGAAATTACCAAAATGCTGCTGGAAAAGAAGTCAGTATGAAAGTCTTGAATGAGTATAAGTGGTAGGGGAGAGTGACTGACAAGTTAGCGATATGTACTGACAGCATGAGCTTAAAAGTAGTTGCGATTTTTTTTTTTTTTTTTTTTTGAGACGGAGTTTCGCTCTTGTGACCCAGGCTGGAGTGCAATGGCGCAATCTCGGCTCACCGCAACCTCCACCTCCTGGGTTCAAGCAATTCTCCTCCCTCAGCCTCCTGAGTAGCTGGGATTACAGGCACGTGCCACCATGTCCAGCTAATTTTTTTTTGTATTTTTAGTAGAGACTGGGTCTCACCATGTTGACCAAGATGGTCTCGATCTCTTGACCTCATGATCCACCTGCCTCGGCCTCCCAAAGTGCTGGGATTACAGGCTTGAGCCACCGCGCCCGGCCGTAGTTGCGATTTTTGAAACGAGAATAGTGGTAAAGTGACATGGAAGCAGCATTGGGGAGCTAAGGAGAGAATTACCTTCAAAAGCAGGTCTGGCAGTGCCTGAAATATAGGTGAAAAGTCATCCTCCATTTGAGACGGTGGTTGGGGAAGTGATTGGTGAAGCAATATCCCAGGTGTCACAGTCAAGCTTCAGCTACATCCAAAAAGTTTAGAAGTTGAGGTTCTGAGGACGTTTACTGATGTTCTAAAACTCAAATCCAGAGGGCATTATGGAGGGAAATGAAGAGTTGGAGATTAGAAATATTAAGAGCATTTTGCAGCTGTCTGGGTTATCACGGAAAAACTGGAAAGTGGACATTTCTGGTGGTGATTGAGGTGAATGGTGCCTTAGGAAGGGCGGAACAAATGGTTCGAGACGGTCTCTACATCTGCACCGTACACTGCAGTAGCCACAAACCACACACTCTATTTAAATTACACTCACTGAAAATTAAATAAAATTTTATATTCGCTTCCTCAAACTAGCTACACCTCAAGTGCTAGTTAGTACATTGAATAGTGCAGATAAAGAACATTTCTATTATTGCAGAAAATCCTCCTCAGATTTCCCTACTTAGTTGGAAACTAAGTCACTGGAATATTTCTGTAGCTTCTAGTGAAACAGCCATCTAGGGAGAGGCTGTCTGATGGGAATCTTAAAACACAGTGCGTGTCTTGATGTGGCTCATCTCCCGGTAACTCCTAGTGGGCTCCTGGACACCTTGCTTATTACATTACATCTTGACTTAAGGTGACTCAGTAAGGGAATGACAGGAGCAGACTGGAAGCTTTTAGTACCTAGTGCAGTGTGAAAGCACAACAAATGAAAACAAGATCATATTTTTCAGTTATATATCTCAATACCCATAAGTATTACCCCAGGAAGTGTTATTCAGGTGCATTCAAATCAAGAATCCTCTACATTTATAGTTCTGTTCCCTCCATGTATCTTCATTTTTAATTTACTGGTTGTGAACCTGCAGGTAAAACAAATCTAGTTTTTCTTCACAAGAAAATATTTTCCAAAATGTTCTTTTCCATGTAAAAGTATGTGAGCACAATTCTCTCTGTAATTTATGTATTCAGCAATGAAGAGGAGAGATAAATTGTTATCATAGCCCAGAAAGTAATTTAATATTAAAGAAGAATAGAGCAAAGGTTAGCAAAGTTGCACCCAGCTAGCGTGGGACTGGGTAATAGAGTCACTGTTTCCAACAACAAATACATGGAATCTTGTGTCCTCGAATCACGCAAACTCTGTCTAGGCCAAAATGGCAGGTGCAAACAAGAAATGCAACGGCTCATCCATAATAATTAGTAGCCTTACATACACCTTTTTGAGTTATGTTGCCAACAAAAAGTTGTAGGAGGGAACAATGTATTAGGGTTCTCTAGAGAGACAGAACAAATAGGATATATATATATCCTATTTGTGTATATGTATATATATATATATATATCCTATTTGTGTATATGTATATATATGTATATCCTATTTGTGTATATGCATATATATATCCTATTTGTGTATATATATGTATATATATATCCTATTTGTGTATATATATGTATATATATATCCTATTTGTGTATATATATATGTATATATATATATCCTATTTGTATATATACATTTTATATATATATATATATATATATAAAGAGGAGTTTATTAAGTAGTATTAACTCAGAAGATCACAAGGTCCCACAATAGGCCGTCTGCAAGCTGAGGAGCAAGGGAACCAGTCCAAGTCCCAAAGCTGAAAAATTTGGGAGTCCAATGTTTGAGAACAGGAAGCATCCAGCATGGGAGAAACATGTAAGCCGGGAGGCTATGCCAGTCTAGCCTTTTCATGGTTTTCTGCCTGCTTTATATTCTGTCCACACCGGCAGCTGATTATATGGTACCCACCCAGATTAAGGGTGGGTCTGCCTTTCCCAGCCCACCGACTCAAATGTTAGTCTCCTTTGGCAACAGCCTTGCAGACACATCCAGGATCAACACTTGAATCCTTCATTATAATCGAGTTGACAGTATTAACAATCACAAGCAGGAAGAAGGCAATTAAGGAAATAAAGGAAGCAAGTGAAGTGATGGAGTGAGACTCAAATATCCACGGAGATGATAAAAGTCTAGGTTCTTAGTAGCTCTTATTTTGACATAGAGCTTTACCTTTGGTTTTTTAGTAGAACACAGATTAACTTTGTATATTGTAATGATAGTTGTTTTGATGATCATGAATATTCTTACAGAGCAGTAGATGCATATTCTTCAGAGTCCCATAGGGTTCCCCAAGATGCCAGCCAGGAAGGATGATTAATTGAAACTATAATTTCTCTCAGATAAGAAAATTGTTTCCCAAGAGTCCATAGAAGTATTCTTTCTCAACAGATTTTTATTTAAAATATGGATTTCTCAATGCCTGCCTTCCCAATGCTAGTTGAGAAAAAAGGGGAGGGAGAAGAGAGAGAAATACTGTTAGGCTAAGGAATTCACTATGACACCTTAAGATTTGTTCCCAAACCTGTACATGGTCTCACTAACCCTCAATCCTTGACTTCTGGGAGTGGCTTCACTTCCTAGGCTCAAGGCAGATTTAGGTAGTGTATAAGCCCAGCTGGCTAAGAGGCCTCCTTTTCCCTAAGTCTACTACCTCCCAAACTTAATTATCCAACAGCAAAATGAGATGAACCCATGGAAATCCACCAAGAAGACTGATGATCTGAACATAGTCTTTCATATTTCAGGGTAGAAATAATAGGCCCCTGTAAGCACTGACTCAATATTGTTCAGCCAATCTGGGCCTATTCCCAGAAATGATTCTCCAGCAGCTTTTGTCTTTTCTCCAAGACTAGTGGGTCCGCAGGTGAAGATGCCAGCATCAAATGAGAATTTCAGATGTCTGTAGAATTCTAACAGGTTTTCTCCATTAAGAATCAGTGAGCGTTGTTTTTTTCTGTGCATCAAATAATGCTATAGATTATGTACTATGCCTTGTGCCAACTCTATTGGTATTCATACCCAAGAGTAATGGGAGGCAGGGTGGCATCAGTGTAGGAATGGTCATATTTACATATCCTGGATGTTCTGTGGAGAATAGTATGGAGAAGGGCCAGTCTTGAGGCAGAAAGATTGTTAAGAAGTTATTTCACAGTCCTATTAAGACAGGGAAAAATTTGGATTAAGGTAGATGTGAAGATCAGAGAGAAGTGGCTGGATTGAGAAACACTTATGAACCAAACTTGACTGTACTTATGAAAAGTTGAGGCTGGGTGCGGTGGTTCATGCCTGTAATCCCAGCACTTTGGGAAGCCAAGGTGGGTGGATCACAAGGTCAGAAGTTCAAGACCAGCCTGGCCAGATGATGAAACCACGTCTCTACTAAAAGTACAAAAAAATTAGTCAGGCATGGTGATGGGTACCTGTAATCCCAACTACTCGGGAGGCTGAAGCAGGAGAATCGCTTGAACCTGGGAGGTGGACGTTTCAGTGAGCCGAGATCACATCATTGCCCTCCAGCCTGGGCAACAGGGTGAAAATCTGTCTCAAAAAAAAAAAGAAAAGAAAAAAAAGTTGAAAATAAGGACCATAGTAAATAATGGCATCATATCCTAGTTGGTCATACATCATAAAATTTTTAAATATTTACTACATGTTAAGCATTATTCTAGGAGCTGAGTCCACACCAGTAATACCAAAAAAACTTCCCCTGACATCATGAAACATACAAAAGCATGTTTTCTTAAACATGGTAGTATTCTAGGAATTATTTGAGAATAATTTCAGTGAACTGAGGAGTATAATTGGCTTTGCTCTAATTTCATGATGTCTAGACTGTGGGAGACAAATTTAGATGCCTATAAATTGCAAATTCAGAAGCTTAATGGAGATGAGAAGTCATTTTTATTTTAAGTGCATTGTATGTAAAACAGCAGGATAGCATAAAGATAAATGGTAGTTACGGTCAGACTCAATGCCAGGGAACGATGGACAGGGGTAGCGACCAATGAAAATTATTCACATTTAGCCAATTTATATGTATAAGCATGTAGGTCTATATTTTTTAAGCCAAAAACCCATATACTTATGTGTAATCTCTTGATTAAATTTCTTAACATTGGCAACCAATTAATTGTTAGCATTTTGGAAACAAGGTTTGGTTCAACATTGTGAAAGCTGAAAAATATACTGACGAGTCAATATTAGGCATGTGGATATCCTAGTCTCCAAGGTCTGTCTAGAGATTCTGATAGTCAGCTTTTTCCAGTGTTACATGAGTGGGAATCATCAGATATGATGGTGAAGAAAAATAAAAGAAAAAATAGCCTGTTATTATCCAGCAAAATATGTTCATGTTGAGAAAATGCTTCAGGGTATCACTGAGACTTAGTCCCCATTCAGTGGCTCATGAACTCATGTTTGGAGACAGGAGAAAATGCTGATTAATTTAGTTGTTATAACTGTACAGAGAGTCCCTGACTTAAGACGGTTTGACGTAATAATTCTTCAAATGTGCTGTGGTCCAAAGTGATACGTATTCAGTAGAAACCCTATTTCAAGTATCCATACAACCATTCTATTTTCCCTTTAGCTATAGTGTTCGATAAATTACAGGAGATATTCCACAATTTATTTTAAAATAGGCTTTGTGTTCCATGATTTTGCACAATGGTAGGCTAATGTAAGTGTTTAAGTGGTCGAGCATGTTTAAGACAGGCTAGACTAGGCTATGATGTTAGGTAACTTAGTTGTATTAAATGCATATTCAACTTATGACATGTTCAACTTACAATAGGTTTATCAGAACTTAATCCCATCATAAGTCCAGAAGCATCTCTATTTGGGAAACCTTCTAACATGATTTTTGTGTCTTTGAAGTGTAAGATTTCTTTGTATAGTCTAGTGGCATCTTTACTGTTCAAGTTGTTTTTCTTTTCCTCTGTCATTATAGGCATTTCAAAGACAGACTAGAAGAGGATATATTCAGTTTTTCTGGCCAAACACCAATTTAAAATGGGCAAAGTGTTTGAATATACATTTTACCAAAGAACATATACTAATAGTTAATAAACATATGAAAAGATTCTCAACATCATTAGTCATTAGGGAAATGCAACTTAAAATCACAAGACAAAATTTTACACCCACTAAATGGCTATCTATTTTTTTAAAGACAAGAATGAATGTTGCCAAGAATGTGGAGAAATTTACTAGAAACACTTTTCTAGTAAACTTAAAAATCTTACAGCCACTGATATGATTAAATTGTGTCCCTCTCAAAACTGATATGCTGAAGCTCTAACCCTTGGTATTTCAGAATGTGACTATATTTGTAGATAGTTCCTCCAAAGAGGTGAATAAGTTAAAATGAGCCTGTTAGGGTGGACTCTAATGCAGTGTCCTATCTTTATAAGAAGTAGAAATATGAACATGCTGAGAGATATCAGGAATGCACACACACACAGAAATGGCCCTGTGAGGACACAGAGAAAGTGGCCATCTGCAAGCCCAGGAGGAATGCTTTAGAAGAAACCAAACTAACCAACATATTGATCTTGAGCTTCCAGCCACCAGAACCACAAGAAAACACATTTCTGTTGTTTCAGCCACCCAGTTTATAGAACTGTGTTAACACCACCAAGCAAACTAATACAGACACTTTGAAAATCAGTTTAGAAGCTCCTCCATTTTGAGGATGGCTGTGGAACTTGGTCAGTTTACTTAAAATATCACTGATTTATGCACTTGAAGTGCATGATGCCTTTTTTTGCCACCAATAAAGTTAGAAAACAGAGCTCATTAAAGTTATAAGTTATGAAATTATACCTCAGTAAAGTTTTTTAGGTAGTGTCACCAGAATGAAAAGAGAGTCAGACAGGTTGCAGCGAACAAAAATAAATACCATTCTCTTTGTGTGAGAATTTGTGGTAAGAAGGCATGGAATATTAGTAGTCTGCTGGGAAATGAACTGAGGAAAAATTACATTTGATTGCATGAAGGCTGAAAGGAATAATAGAAAGCCTAAAATGTATCATTAAAAATGAAGGAAAATCACAAAATAAGTCAAAAGTTATACTTTGTCACACTAAACAGCCTCTTTCCTCTGTGTAACTCTTAAAGAGTTAAAACCTCAAAGATAGATTTTGAGGAGTGTTTGGCCAGCAGAACTGGACATACCTCTCCTAATCCCTTTTTGAAATGCCTTTAGTAACAATGACATGAAAATCACAGTGTTATAAGCTAGCGCCTGTAGTCCTGCTATGGTCAAATGTGATAAACTCTAAAAGACTAATGATCAGGCTGCATCTCGGTCATCACTTCCCTCTATAGTGTCTTAATATATGACCTGATGACAGAGTTCCTCGTTTTCTCCCAACATCTCTGCTTTCTTTTTTCTGAAATAGAACCTTTGGCTAGTCATAGTGACTGATAGGGTTTGGCTGTGTCCCAACCCAAATCTCACCTCTAATTGTGATAATCCCCACCTGTCAAGGGTGGGGGCAGGTGGAGGTAATTGAATCATAGACTGGTTTCTCACGTACTGTTCTCGTGGTAGTGAACAAGTCTCAAGAGATCTGATGGTTTTATAAATGGGAGGTCCCCTGCACAAGCCCTCTTTTGCCAGGGGAACTGCCACCATGTAAGACGTGACTTTGATCCTCATTCACCTTCCACCGTAATTGTGAGGCCTCCCCTGTCATGTGTAACTGTGAGTCAATTAAACCCCTTTCCCTTATAAATTACTCAGTCTCAGGCATGTCTTTATCAGCAGCATGAGAACAGGCTAATACAGTGACCCCCAAATTTCTACATTACCCAGTATTTTTGGAAGCTAGATGTGGCCATGAAGCTAATACCTGGCTAGTGGAACTTTCGTGGATTAGATTTGACAACTTATAAGAGCCTTCCTTCAAGGAAATCTGGTGCATTCCCTTTCTGTTCTTCCCCTTCCCCTCAACCTTTTTTTTTTTTTTTTTTACTTACTTCTTGAAATATAAATATCGATCTTGGACCATAAGGAAAATTGAGACATCCTAGAAATGGCGAAGAGATCTAGAAGGAGCATGATATTTATGGTCTTCTTCAAATATTTCTGGACTTTTACAGGAGAGAGAAAGTCTTCATTCTTGGTTAAACTAAAACAAAACAGACTTAATCCTCTGTCAGCTCATTCTGCTACATAGTGGAGGTTCTGGCAGGGAGACTCAGAGAGCCATTGGGTCTTCCCAGTCAGTAAGAAAAAGGTCTGTCTTCTTTAGAGTAACTCAGTCTCTCTAGGGAAGATGGTCAGTCTTTCATGACTCCTTACCTACTCCATCCCTTTCCCAAGATGGCATCTTATAGCCCAAAAGCAAGCAGTTTTCTTGAGAGCGGTGGTGAAAGGGTCTTCCATTCTATGTGCTGCTCTCTGGGTCTTTGCTGTCCACTGGTTAAGGTTTCTCATCACACTGATCTCTAGACATCAGCTTCTGTGTTCAGAGTCCACACTGCTGGTCTTCCCCAGGCTTGAGGTGTCCATCTGCCACCTCTGCTAGTTGGGTGTGGACCCTGTTATTGAAGCTTTGTGTTATCCTGGTCCTGGCCCCAGGCCTCTGCCATTCCACCAGGACTGTGACTGCTTCTGCCCCTTGGGAGGCTTCCTGGATTTCCCGAACACTCTCCTTAGGCTGTGGGAAATCAGAATTGACATGTCTCAACATTCATTTATTGATATACATCCATCCCCTCTGATACTGCTCTGGTTGGTGACACACTGTCAAATGTAAATGAGTAAGGGGAGAACCATCCCAGACAATCTCAGCTTCTCCCCTCCTGCACTGGGGTTTTCTACTGACTATACCTTCATCACACTTTTCCAAATTGCACCTTCCACGCACCTCGGCATCAGCAAATTCCTCTGAGCTCCTGTTTGTCTGTCTTTCCCTCATTCTCTCTCTCTCAGAATGGCTTCTGTGGTTTCCTGGTCTTCACTTTCTCATGCCCAGAGTGTAAAGTAAAGCTCTGGAGTCTGACACCAGCACTATGGCTATTGCTGTATTCAGGGAGAAATTGTAATTGAAATACAACCTTTTCCTCTCTTGACAGTCTTGCTCTCAAGACTGCTGACTACATCAGCGCTGAGACTGAGTTGATAGATAATCTCCTGTCCTAAGAGATGTCTGTCCTCACCTTCCCTGGTACTTAATATGCCTTCTTGGTGGCTTAGTAATACCACACTGTTAGATCATTTATAATTGAATCATACTTCTCCAGAAGCACATCTACCAGGAAATAAAGGAAGGAGAACAAAATCATGAAAAATTCCAAACTGAGTCGTTTGAGACATGGTAGACAACTCTTCTCAGAAGCTACCTGAGTTGGGTTCAGAATCGTGGGCACATCGTTAGTTCATTTGCTCTTTTTCTTGGTACTTACAATCATGGATGTTTTATCAGAGCTTTAAGCTTGGTACTAAATAAAGAAAAAAGTCCCCTCACAACTGCACAAGGAGCTTAAGTAGGAACCTCTTTAAGTTTACTTTAAAATGCATAATTGATGTAGAAACGTGAAGTAGATAGCACCCCTTTAACATCCTCAAAATATTTTCAGTTGCTGATTGTCACATTTGTTTTATATCATTTAGAAGCTGTCATTTTCTAGCTCCTTTTTATTCTAATCCAGGGCCACATCTGAGATTAATAATTCATGAGCAGTTCTTTGGAACTTATTGCCTGCTGAGTTTACTGAAGGCTGATTAGTAATTTTATCGTTTCTAAATTTTCTGTATATATTTTCGTAAGCGTCATCTGCTGATTCTAATACTTTCTTATTTGAAAGAACTTTTTTCTTTTTTTTCTGCTTTGATACTGTGTATCTGTCAATCATTTTTATCCCTCAGACGAGATATCATTGAAATATAATAGCTTGCTGGTCATTCCACATCATATAGTACCTATATTAATAGGACATTCATATTTCAGGTGAGCTTTATTCTTTTATCAATAACGACCAGTCCAAATGAGGTGTGAATTCCCAAACAAACCAGTCACAATTGGGTAGAATATGGGCTCACCTGAAGTAAGACTCACTTGGAATTTGAAGTTTGCTTTTATTACTTTCCACCTAGTTGAATTTAAACCAATTTTTTACAAACTTAACTTCCCTAAATTTCAGTTTCTTCATTTATAAAGTTGCAGTAAGTACTTTCTAGCATCGCTGTGGGGAATGGATGAGAATACGTTTGTAAAATGTGCAATAGTGTACTTGAAAGACAGGAGATATTTTATTAAAATTTTCTTTCATTTGTTTTCTTCTTTTTCCCTCCCTCTCATTTCATTGTCATCAAATTACCATTAACTGGCTTTTTAGTGGTTTCATTATAACACATATGGCATTATCTGAGGTATTGAAATAGTTTTTATCCTTATTTTAAGCCTAAGATATTCTCAATGTCATTGTGCCATGTCCATGTTATGTTCCATTGTATTGCAAAAACTCCACTTTAAGAAAAACTATTTAGTAAGGCTAATTTTGATCACTCCAAAAGCACCCTAAGTTGTCATTTGCTCACTCACTGCCCCACTAATATGAAAAAGGCAAAGAATGGGCAGTAGTGACACAGGTAAATCATAACTCTTTGCAAAGGCACAGGTGAATCAGGCATTTTAATTGGAAGACCATTTATAAAAACAACCTTCTGCAAACCTAGACTAACTCCACCATGATTTAACATTTGCATTTAACTGCTCTAATCTAATGGGTTTTACACTGTAGTTGGCCAGCAACCTGAAAATTTCAACCAGAAAATGTCAATAATATTTGTTTCTAGATAATGATATGTAACAGATTTTTTTCCGTTACTGGTGTGCCACTTTCAAATTTTTCAAATCACTCTCTGTGATGTTCTGATTCTTCATAATAGATATATGTTCATTTTTGAAAAATTAGAAAATTCAGAGATTCAATAAGCAAAAACTGGCTACATGTCCTTCGTACTCATACATGTCAGGAGTAGATCCTGGCCTTAGAAACTTGGTATTCCTGTTTAAGTAGTAGTGTTTGGAGTTTAGCTATATAGTCATGCATCACTTAACAACTGGGATACATTCTGAGAAAGGTATTGTTAGGTGGTTCGTCTTTGCAAACACCACAGCGTACCTACACAAACCTAGATGGTATAGCTGGCTACACACCTAGGCTACCATCCTGTACAGCATGTCTCTGTGCTCCATATTGTAGGCAATTGTAACACAATAGTAAGTGTTTGTGCATCTAAACATATCTAAAGCTGGAAAAGATAGAGTAAAAGCATGGTGGTATAATCTTATGAAATACTGTCACATATGAAGTACGCATGTGGTGTCTGTTGTTGACTGAAATGTCATACAGTGCATGGCTGTATTCAGGAGCAGGACGGGAATGACAGCAGTTTTCACTTAGTGACCCCACCTCCTCCATTTCTCAACTATTATGAAAGAGTATATTGCTTCTGGGGGAGCATTCTACGAGAGTAAAGGCAAGAGAACAATGGTAAGATAGACTAATGTCAGGGAGCGCATTTAAAACGTGGTAAAGCAAAAGCATTTTGACCCAATTTATTTCAACGAAATGTATTTAAATATGTTTAAATTTAAATTAACACTCAATTTTCCCAAATCTTTTCTAAATACAACAGGTTGAGCCTGGTTCCTTTAAATAAAGCAAGAAAATATATTATTTTTGCTCATTTGCTGTATCTTGGTAAAGTTCTGTTGTCCTCTCCAGAGACTGAGAAACTAATTGGCGACAATGAACTGAATAACACATCTTTTTACAAGTCAAGTGGTTTCTAATCATTTGCCTTCAAGAGTAATGAAGGGAAGCTTAAACAAGTTGCCAACTAATAGATTACAAACAAGAATTTCTGATTACCATGTATTGGCTGCAAATAAATAAAGTAGCAAAAAATTTTAAACAGAAAAATGTACATACATACTCTGTATATATGTTTGTGTTTACATGTAAAAAAAGTATTTATGATAGAATGTTATTTTTATATTTAATAATTATTAAACTTTTTTTTTTTGAGACAGAGTTTCGCTCTTGTTACCCAGGCTGGAGTGCAATGGTGCAATCTCGGCTCACTGCAACCTCCGCCTCCTGGGTTCAGGCCATTCTCCTGCCTCAGCCTCCTGAGTAGCTGAGATTACAGGCATGCGCCACCATGCCCAGCTAATTTTTTGTATTTTTAGCAGAGACGGAGTTTCACCATGTTGACCAGGATGGTCTCAATCTTTTGACCTCATGTCGGCCTCCCAAAGTGCTGGGATTACAGGCGTGAGCCACTGCGCCTGGCCTAAACTTTTTAATATATGTTGCTTTGATCAACTGTGTAAATAAGTAATTATGATATAAGAAGTCTTATTATCTAAAATCTAATAAACACAGACATTAAAAAATTAAAATGTGTGTACTTACACATCTATAGTATATATGAATAATATGCATGTGCAATATATATAAGTAGAATATATATGCTTACACAACTATGTGAATTAAATTATTTTGTATACATACAGAATTCAGTATTTACATATGTAATGCATTGTTATACTTAAATGTTTTTAATTAATTATTCTATTTCTTTGCATCCAATAGTGTAATCAATAACACATTTAATCCTAATAAGGCATATATAATTTGCATCATTATATATTATGTATTATCTATGCATTTAATAATGCATATATAATAATGAAAGATAAATTCAAGGAGAAAAAGAAGCAAGGTAAAACATTTTTAAATGAGCTTATCCATGTATTTTAAAAATAAATGATGGGTCATCAAATCACTATGAAATTTATATTTCACAAATATGTTTTAATAATGATATAATTGTTTCATTTTAAAATAATATTCACAGGTTCTTTAAACTATATTTCCTAAAAACTATCTGGATGTTTAATTAGAATCTTTAGATGTTACCTTCAAAATGTTTAAGAACATAGAAAACTTTTTAAAACTCTCTTATGAGCTAAATGAACACAAATCTTAAAGTCCGTTGTTCTAGTTATGGACAACATTATAAATCACCAACATTTATAATAAATAGGGCAACCTGGTGGTTTTCTCAGTACCATATTTATTTCTAAACAAATATTTTTGACACCTACTGTGTTCCATTCACAGCATTAGACCCCAGCCATGCAATGATGAAGGCAGGCTTTCTTTCCTCAAAGGACTGGCAGTGGAGATACGAGTGAAACAGAAGTAATACTGCAGAAATATTCCGTGGAGGACAGGGAAACCTTCTTAGAAGAATTTAATTCTAACCTGATTCCTGAAGATTGAGTCAGGTTCATCCAGGTGAAAAGAGCAGAAAGAAGAAAATAAAATTCCAAAAAGGAGACAGAGCATGTGCAAAAGCCAAACAGCAAAAGAAGAGAGTGAATAGAGGAGCGATGGAAGGAGGGAATAGAGGGAGGGAATTTGAGGAAAGAAAGAAAAGAGGAAAGAAAAACATATTAAAAAGAACTTTACAAGGACTTTTTTTTTTTTTGAGAGGGAGTCTCGCAACCACACTCCCAGGTTCAAGCAATTCTCCTGCCTCAGCCTCCTGAGTAACTGGGATTGCAGACATGCACCACCACATCCAGCTAATTTTTGTATTTTAGTAGAGATGGGGTTTCACCATGTTGGCCAGGATGGTCTCAAACTCTTGACCTCAAGTGATCCACCCTCCTAAGCCTCCCACAGTGCTGGGATTACAGGTGTGAGCCACCATGCCCAGCCTTACAGACTATTAAAAATATTTGTCATTAAAATTTTATACATGGAAAGGAGTAAGTGTAAGTGGATGAGGCCACAACAGCCTAAGAACAGCAATTTATGGCACTGATTTCTACATTTTAGAGGAAGGACCCAAACAGACTGCAGAACTTTTAGAGGAGGAGGTTCAAACAATCTTGCAACCCCTTGCCCAGTATCTGCCTAAAGAGTATAAAAAGACTGGGGCAAAAGAGGTTCACCGTATTAGCCTTCCTACTACAAAGGATGAACCCTAAATTGTTGTGACTTCACACAAAGAAATCCAGCACGTGTTGGTGGAGGTTCCCTTCCATGAGAAGACTCCTAGACTCAGGTTTCTCCCATCTTGGGCAATTAGCATCTTAGCACAAACCTTCAGGTCACTCCCATGAGGAAAGAGAGATAAAAGGATAATGGAGCTTCAAAGAGCAGGCTTGGAAGTGTTCAAAATTATTTCAGCTGACCTTCTAAGGTTAGAACCCAGCCCCATGGTTTCAATCTAGTTGCAAGGAAGTCTGAGAAATCTACTCTTCCTGTGTCTGCAGAAGCAGAAGAATAATCGTTAGATTTGCGCAGGAGAGGGTTATCAGAGAGATTCATCAGCAATGACCAAGACTGGAGTTTCCTCATTGCCAGAAAGGATTCAGGTAGATGTAGCTTGAGACCAGTCTCCCCATGACGGTGATGCAAAAACAGTCAATTTGTGGTTCAATTGTGTTTCTCCCTAGTGTGGCAAAAATGCACAAGCTTTCGGTGGCAAACAGACACAGGGAAAGACAGATCTTCTTAACGGTTATAGGCTTGACAATTCATGAGGAACCTTAAACGCTATTTAAGCAAAAAGAAAATTTTGATGTATAGTGTAGGTTTGAGGACACCATAAAGAAACATAGTTAAATTGCCTTAGAATTTCACTCTGTTGATTTTTGCTCTTCAACGTAAGCGTTACATGGAGATCACCTACTGTTTTCTTCTTCATCTTTTGGAGAATTTAAGCAAATCTGACATGGAGAGCGTTTCTGTAATATTTTGTGATATCAACCACCCTCAGGAAATATACGGTTTGCTGAAAATCCAGTTCTTAAAAAGAGATATTCTTTTTTAACACATCTTAAATCCATGTTTAAATGACATATTTTTAAATACAAATATTCATAACTATCTCACAGCATGACTAATCAAATTTTTATACTGTTAAGCCTTAATATTTTCTCGCAAAGTTAAAGTAATCTTATTCGATACTGCAAACAGTGTACCTAAGCACAAGGGAATAAAATGCCACAGGGCAGCTGAAGGGCTAAGAGCTGAGTTTCTGCCTTTCTTTATATCTTTTCCTGGCGTAACAACATCCTGATTATTTAGGAAGTGAGAAGGGAAAAGGTCCTTGGAGTCGGGCTTTCCTTCCTGTGGTCCCAATGTTTTTGTGACATCAGTGGCTGAGCCAGGACTAAAAGCAGACCAAGAAGGAAGAGGACTGTGGCACTACTGGATGCTGAGGCCAGATTGACAGTCACAGCTAGGAAGTTAGTTACAAACAGAGAGAGTCAAGATCATGAAAACTTGCAGTCCAAGTGAGGAAACAGCCTTCGGTGAAGTAGGACAAGTCATAGCAATTGGGGAAAAGGGCCGGATAAGAATTTAGGGTTTGTTCAGTGGTAAGTAAGCATGGGCTGGTACTTTAGACAAAGAGGCTGGCAAGCTGAGACAGACAGAGACATAAGCAAAGAGAGAGTACAAATGAACAGCTCAGGGACCAAGAAACAATGAGAAAGTAGAATTGGAAATTTATAGTCAGAGGAGCTGAAATCTAAAGCCAAAGAGAGCTGAGGTATGGGGTATTGTTACTGGAATTGTACAGAACTGTGTTAATTGTCTGTGTCCCATTCCTCCCTGAACTTCTGCCTGAGTCACGCTGAGACACGGGCTCCCAGGTGAGGCTGTTTTTGATGTAATCTCACCTAAATGCGGTGGAGAAATTCAAGGAAGAGTGAAGCTCATGACAGCCAGGAAAGATTTAAAATGCAATCAATAAATAAACTAATTCTGAGTTCTTATTTATTAGAACAATATTGGTCACAATATTATAGTGAGGTGTGGCCTCTTCCTCCGCTAGAGGAACAGATATTATTTTCTATTCAGGTGTCAGGACATCTCTACATGTTCGTAATAAAAATTGGAGATAATCTTCACAAATGTGAAATTCGATACCATTATCTGGAATCCTATGCCACTGGCTTCAGACACCTGAAGCCCTGATCAGCAGTGTGATTTAAGAATTAATAGTTGTCACCCAGTGTGGAAGGATGTGTCACTGATTCTGATTGAGGTGTCTGAAAGCAAACTCTCTGCCTCAACTGATTCCATACTGGCAGCTCACCCTTGCCACTAGAAAAGATAATATTTGAGGTGATTAGATGGCAGCAACCTCAGATATGGTGAAATCCATTTTCTAAAAGCCACATGTCTTATAGAGAGATGAAGCAAAAGACAGGCAGGAAGGTCACACAATAAGAATCTTAAACTTCTGGCCAGGCGCAGTGGCTCACGACTGTAATCCCAGCACTTTGGGAGGCTGAGGCGGGCAGATCACGGGGTCAAGAGATCAAGACCATCCTGGCCAACACAGTGAAACCCCGTCTCTACTAAAAATACAAAAATTAGCTGGGCATGGTGGCATATGCCTGTAGTCCTAGCTACTGGAGAGGCTGAGGCAGGAGAATTGCTTGAACCCTGGAGGCAGAGGTTGCAGTGAGCCGAGATCACACCACTGCACTCCAGCCTGGCGACAGAGGAAGTCTCTGTCTCAAAATAAATAAATAAATAATTTTGAAAACGAGAACCTTTACATGTTCTTCTCTATCCCATCACATTTCTGAATTCAGTATTTTGTCACTGTGAAATGTGATGGAGGTCATACTCAGACCCAGAGACTGTGCATTTGTTTTATTTTTGGAATGAGGAAGTAGAATTGGAATCCCATGGGATTCTGTGTTTCCCATGTCACAGTGTCACTCTCACTACTGGTGTAAAATAGGGTCAGCTGCTCTTGGCTAAGCCATCGCATAAGGGGTGAATGCATTGTAGATGGGATGAGGGGTGAATGAGCTTTGTATTCTGTTTTCCCCTCTGCAAGGGAAGGAGATTTTAAAGGAGATTTTTAAGACCAGGATGATTATAGTCTAAGGCTGAGATTATATGAAAGGAAGACTGGAGATGGGATTCATCAGGTGACAAGACATGTGAAGGACAATTATCCCAAAGAGGAGGATGATTAATGTTAACAGGTGACAAGTGTACCGACAGGTCATACACCAGAGAGGAAACAGAATTCTCAGCTGCAGAGTGTTCAGAGAACCGAACAAAGGGGCAGATGAACTGGGAATGCTGAATGACAGCAAAATTGTTCTAGAAGGGTCTGTGTGAGGAGAATCCATGTTAAATTTAGCTTCTGTGCTGAAAGGGCTGCCTCTGTAAAAGGCCATGACGAGAATCAGACGAGTAGTGCTTAAGAAGAATGTTAATATCATCTTGACCTGTTTTTTAAAGGAGAATATATCTGTGCACATGTGTAACCGATATAATAAAAATTAAAAATAATGTTTAAAGACCTAGTTAAAGGATGTTGCAAAATGTTCTGAAGTAGATCAAGGCTATATAAAATAGCCTTTTTATCCTTAGCAGCTTTACAAAATAATTCACTGATATTGTTTCAAGAAATTTCTAATATTTTCAGTAAGCTCTGTGGTTTTCCCTAAGGGTCTTTAAGCTTTCAATCCTACTCACCTGGTTGTCAGTGTAGATTTTGTTTTCATTGTTGTTGTTTAATTTTTTTTTATTATATTTTAAATTTTAGGATACTTGTGCAGAACATGCAGGTTTGTTACATAGGTATACATGTGCCATGATGGTTTGCTGCACCCATCAACCCATCATCTACATTAGATATTTATCCTAATGCTATCCTTCCCCTAGTCCCTGATACCCTGACGGGCCCAGGTGCGTGATGTTCCCCTTCCTGTGTCCATGTGTTCTCACTGTTCAACTTCCACCTATGAGTGAGAACATGCAGTGTGTGGTTTTCTGCTCTTGTGTTAGCTTGCTGAGAATGCTGGTTTCCAGTTTCATCCATGTCCTGCAAAGGACATGAATTCATCCTTTTTTATGGCTGCATAGTATTCCATGGCATATATATGCTACATTATCTTTATGTAATCTATCATTGATGGGCATTTGGGTTGGTTCCAAGTGATACAAGTGCATGTGTCTTCACAGTAAAATGATTGATAAGCCTTTGGGTATATGCCCAGTAATGGGATTGCTGGGTCAGATGGTATTTCTGGTTCTCGATCTTTGAGGAATTGCCACACTGTCTTCCACAATGGTTGAACTGATTTATACTTCCACCAACAGCGTAAAAGTGTTCCTATTTCTCCACATCCTCTCCAGCATCTGTTGTTTCCCATCTTTTTAATGATCGCCATTCTAACTGGCATGAGATGGTATCTCATTGTGGTTTTGATTTGCATTTCTCTGATGCAGTGAAGATGAGCATTTTTTCATATGTTTGTTGGCCACATAAATGTCTTCTTTTAAGAAGCATCTAGTCATATACTTCACCACTTTTAGATGGGATTGTTTGATTTTTCTTGTACATTTGTTTAAGTTCGTTTTAGGTCAGTGTAGATTTTGGGGAGCGCGGACAGAAGAGATGCATAAAGAGACCTCTGAGAACAATCCTAACACCAGACAGCTTCACCTTTGGTTTTATATCAAAAAGAAATTGATAAAAGCATAAGAATAAAAGGAACTTAATAGAACCCTACCACAGGGAAGCTGGACCAGTTGCTTTTTATCTATTTAAGCAGCAAGCAACTGTTTAAAAGACTGTACTATTTTACTAAAGATGTGTAATATATCTTACCGCTAGCTTTCTGGCAGCTCAGGTAGACTAATAGAGAATTCCATTACTATCTTTTCTCTGAAAGTGGCAAAGTGTTATTATTGCACTGTAAATTCATCCATGAACATGCCTCCCAGGCAGGCTGAGAGGCTCAGGTGATCTTAAGATATTACATGGCTTCAGACATCTGTATATGAGTCGAGGTCTCTGAAACAGAGATACATGTTTATGAACTCTCAAGATCTGTAACACTTCATCTTGCCAGTATATTAGTCAGGAAGACTAAAGTATGCAATAGTAACAACTCCAGACTCTCAAGGGAAATTACTTTGTCCTGAAAATGTCAAATACTACCTAAATCACAACTTATTGGCACTCAACACAGAGGGCATGAAATTCCATTTTCCCAGTGCCTGAAAGACGAGAGGAGTCACGTGAGCAAAACTATTGATCATGGTGCCCGATGTATGATCCTAGTTAAGTACAAAGAGCTCACCTTGGATTAGGAAGATAATTTTCAGGGTGCTAAGAAGCCTCTGAGGGGAAAATCAGAGCCTCTATTCTTCCACTAGAGGGTCGCCAGTTTGTTACTACTTGAAAATAAGTAACATATAGTAACAAGGTGCATGGAAAAATAGAACTATTTAAAGCAATGTAAAATTTTTTGATAGTCAAGATTTTAAAAGCTCCAGATTTTAATAGGAAGTTCATACTCAAAAGCAATTTGACCTAGGACTTCTTAAGAAAGGAGGAAGTATTCCTTAACTTAGGAATAAAAATATCACAGTAGGATTTTAAGCAAAGCAATATCAGTCCTAGATTTTCATCTAACAAATCAGAGTCAAGAATATCCAGGTTATGTCTTTGGAGTGCTGCCACGATTAGATCAGAAGCATATAAATTGCCATTTGTCACATAAATTGTACACTCGTGCTATTATTCCCAAGTTTTACTATGTAATTAGTTTATTGAAGAGTATTAACTCAGTAAAGTACAAACACGTAATGATTTTCCTTTTTTACAACCATTGACTAACACCATGCTCTGTTGAATCACCATATCTTATCCTCCTTAATGGCAGCCTAAATAGGTCCTAAAGCTTCTCATTCACTTTTAGTTAATAAAAATTCCAATCCAATTCGATACAATTTAACACCTCAATAGTATATCAAACACCATATTCAATTTAATGCTCACTTCTCCCCCTCCCCAGCATTACCCCAGTTTAGACCAAAGGATTTGGAGGAGAGCAAGGGCTGGGTCACCTTTTGTACTGCTTTTCCATTGGCACAGCAACTCAATAAGATTCCAATCAGGGAATGAGATCCCAAGGCCCCTCTGCTAAATCCCTCTATGGAGTGATTCTCAGGGGTGCCCCCCATCTTGGAGTTCTGGATAGTCTCTGCTTGCCTCTCCATATCCGTTCCCAGCTCCTCCCTCTGCTCTGGCTACCCAGACTGCTGATCACTATATGCTACTCCAAGAAACTCTTTTGCTCCCTGACTTCTGGCTTGATTGGGCCAAAGGGAGGCACTGGGGGAGACCAGAGTTTGTAGCAAGACGTCGTGGTATGCGTTTCCTTGAGCCATACTGGGCCATGGACTGCCCAGGACTGCATTCTTATTAAGGAAAAGGGCCTGCCAGGCTGCCCTCCTCTGCAGCTACAACTCTCATTGGGTCTTGTAACCATTTCCTCCCTTGCTAGTGGTGATTGCCACTTCCCACTGCTGCTATGGCTGGATGCTTCTCTGTGCCTGGTTGGCTTTAGTTAACTCTGTTCACACCTTTGTAAATAATCCCTTCACAAATCTCTCCTCGGTTCATCTACATGAGTGTGTCCTGTGTTCATTGCAGGATCCTGACCGAAAATCGGCTGAGCACCTCTTTCCCTGCCCCATAGGAAAGGAGGAAAAATTGTTCTATGCTGAGGATTTATAATCTAGACAACGTCCTTCTTTTGACTCTCTCTGCTCCCCTGGATTGTACATTTATTAAGAAGAGGTTGAGGTTTGTGAACAAGGCAGCAGGGTCAGATCTGATGCCTACTAATGAGGGTGTGAGAGAGTGTCAACTATCAAATGCAAGATGCTTTCCCAAGAAGGTGCATCATTTTCTCTTTCTTCGTACTGAATTCAGCAATTTTCAATTCTGGAAAGTCCATTCAACATGCTGAAAGACCTACATGTATCAGTTTATATGGTAAAAATCAGAGATAAATGCAAAATGTCATAGAGTGATCCAGTTTTCCAGAACTGAATATATTCGTGGGTTTGGATCCTCACTCTCATGAATACTCAATAGTAAATAGATACCCAAGGATTTATTTTTATCTGTCTCATTACCTTTCTAAGAAAAGAGCAAGCTACACATACAAAATTCTAGCATTTGTTCTCTGAAGTCTTTTATGTTTTTAACACACATCCAATGTCAAAACAGCACTCCCAGGACACTAATACAGATTCATCTAATGACATATTTAACAAAATAGTTGCTTTGAGAAAGAACAAGAGCATGAACCTTTGGAGGCATTATGCTGTGTGTTTCATTTCGTTGTAATAAAACACTACCTGAGAGCCATCTCCAGCTAACCTTATGCTTTATTTGCATTTTTTTAGCTTATTAAATGTGAAGGCATTCAGAGGTTCAGTGAAATTGCCAGCAAACTGTATTTCATGTTGAAGATCAGCAGGGGCCTTTTGGAGGGCTTCAATTTTTCTCTGAGTGTCAGGAAATCAGATTATTGCATCCAGCTGCAAGCTGTTTTGATTGAACTAAAAGTCTGATTTAATTTGGTACAAATGGCAAATTACTCCTCTATTTATCCTTGAACTACTTGTACCCACAAAACACTATATTTTAGGATGCTCTTAAAGTTTAGAGCAGAAACATGATTTCTAAAGGTTCCCACCGTATACCTGGACCACTTGGAAATTTCCAATATATCTTAAAGACCCCAGCAAAGATAACACACATACATTCTTTCACTCCCTGCCTTCATACTGTTTACAGAATATACGTATTGATTCAGAAGTTAGATACATGTTGTGAAAGACCCAGAAAATTCTTAATAAAATGAAACCAAGTTTAGAGTGTCTATTTGTTGGTACCATTTAAAGGGCAACCAATTTTAAGATTATGCTATACTGTAAACAACTCTACTATAGAAGATGTTAAACAATGAGAAAAAAATCAGTGCCATTAAAGGAGAATATTGAAAATACAAGGCAACTGTCTTATTTTGTGAAATTTTCTTATATAGCCCAGCTTTCTAGAACCACTCTGCAGAGAAACATATTAAGGGACACAAAAGAACCTACAAAGCATAGTGTTATTTATACCATACTTTAGAAGCCAGTCATCATTTCTGAGATTTCCAGCTCAGAAAATAGACAACTTCAAAACACACAGCTTAGGACATTCAAGCTGGGTCAAAACAAACGATCACGTGGGAACAATGACATTCATTATGAAGGAAGAATGCCATAAAATGAATGGTTGGATGGTCTTCTTTCAAGGAAGTTTAAAGTCAGAAAATATGAATAGGTTACACTACTTCAATTTAAGCACAAACAGTGATAATTTTTCTCTGTTTAACACAATTCTACATTCAGAGATATAAAACCAGAAAATATGGGTAGATAGCAAGTAACAATATAATTTTCAAAGAATAGAACATCTACATCTTTTCATTTCTGATGCCACTTGCTTATGTAGTTTGTCCTCTGCAGCCTTCCTTCTGTTCAAATCGTGCACATCTTCCACTCAGCTACCACTTTCATTCAGGCGTCTTCCTCAAACAAAATAATGTTTAATTTCCCTCAACAAATGTAGAATTTTAGAGTAGATTAGATTACTACTTTTAGATTAGATGACTAATTCTCTCCCATGCCAATACTTTGCCATCAGGCTACATTGTAAGAGCTGTGGTTCAAATATTTTTTTCTTTTCCCTCCCTTTTAAAATCTGTTGTAGTGCCATGTTTCATAAATGCTCACCACAAGATCATGAGCATGAGTTCTGTGAAGTTTCCATAAGCTTTTGTTCAATGTCTAATGCACCAAGTATAATCTTTTTTAAAATAAAAATTGTTTTGTGTTTGTTCTGTGGTATTCATGTCCATTTTTGGAAACTCTCCTATAATATTTCTTGTTTTATGATTTTTTTAAAAAAATACATAAAATAGGAAATGTGGTTTAAAATAAGATGATTACCTGGAAAGTGAAGTTATCCTCTTTACATAATACAGAACATATTATATAATATAGAAATATGATGTCATAAGTTTTACATTTACTCTTATAATTTTTACAATACTCCTGAGAAAATAATGAAAATTGTAGAGTTTCAAAATTCCTAGTGAGTATAGTGTTTGAGAATAATATGATTACTACTCTGACATCTGAGAAAAAAATGTGATTTTCTGTGAAGGGAATTTCAGGCTAATGCATGCTAATAAATGCTGAACTGAACTTATTAAGATAAAATGTTCTTGTAAATCAAATGATAGTCATTTTCTTAAAAAATGATGATAGCAGGTGTTCCAATCTGAACCATTCATTTGCAGCATGATTTAAAATTAGCAAATGTCAACATGATGGAGGGTTAGTTTCTGAAAATACAGATTACACAGACCATGTTCAATGCATGCATCGAAGCATAAATAATAATCCTTTATGGTGCTTTTCAGTTTGTAGTCTGCTTTCCCATACATAAAATTGTTTTCTGCTTATTACAACTTTGTAACAGAGAAAACAAGAATATTTTTATTATTCTCACTTTTTAGATAAGGCAGTCAGGATTCAGAAACACTTAATGACTCATCAGTATCACATAACTTACGTGTTGTAGACTATAGAACGCAAGAATTAAAAAGTAAGCCTTTAATAAGTACAGAACTAATTATATAATTATATAATTATATAATTAGTTCTGTACTTATTCCAGCTATAAACAATCTTCAGCATTTTGAATGTTCTACACAGAACTATGGACCCTAAATGCAGGTCATAGCGTAGTGGTTATGTCTACTGCATTAGATGCTGTCCAGCATGAGAAGACAAGGAAGTGGAGAGAAAAGAAAACTCATGCCACTTTCCATTCCCATCTTCCTCGTCATTTTCTTAATGATTGATAGTTCTTTAATTTTTAAAAAAACGCATTTGTCCTGACTATGAATTTCAATTTTATTCTCATTGTATTCTCCTGACTGATATTTTCATAGATCTATTTTTGTCAAAAGCGAATTTAAATATGGGAGAATTTGAATCAGCCTTATACGAGATAGAAAAAGAAAAAAAAACCTCCATTAAAGCATAAATGAAAGGGATTGGAGGTGCATGGTGGCTTCTTACTGTGGTTCAATGTATAATGGCCCATTTTGACAGATAAATGGCCAATATTTCACAAAATTGTCTATCTTCTCAGTGAAGCAAGATATCTCTTCTTTGTACATGGTTCACAACTTACAAATCTGTTCAGATTGCAAGTAATGTTATGAATTAGATGATTAAAAGAACACATGAGTGGCAATGCTTTCCTCAAGTGCAACCCAAGAAAGAGACCAGAAAGTAGGGAAGAAATATACCCATTATGCAAATTCTAAATTTTGTGTCAGGACAAAGAAGAAACATGATACCAATGATTTTGATACAAGAAGCAGGAGGTAAAACACACACACACAAAAAAAAAAACACATGAGAGGTCAGTCTTAAATATCTGGGCCACTGACTCCATACAGCACACTGTTCAGTGCAGGCCACCCATGGAGGCAGCAAAGCTTGCAGTGCCAGCAAATCTGAGAAACCTACATTATTTTTTTGGTAATAATTTGAAATTTAGCATTTTAGAAATAAGGTAGTACAAATCAAAACCACATGGGATATCACCTCACACCTGTTAGGATGGCTATGATCAGAAAAGAACATGTGAGAGAGAGAGAGAGAGAGAGAGAGAGAGAGAGAGAGAGAGAGAGAGAGGGAGGGAGAGAACAAGGAGAACAAGTGTTGGCCAGAATGTAGAGGAAAGAAAATCCTTCTACACTGTTGGTGGTAATACGAGTTGGCATAGCCATTATGGAAAGCAGTATGAAAGTTACTCAGAAGATTACAAATAGAACTACCATATGATTCAAGACTCTAGATCTATATCCAAAGGAAATGAAATCCGCATGTTGAAGACATATCTGCACTCTCAACCTAAATGTCCATCAAGAAATGATGGATAAAGAAAATGTAGCATACATATACAATGGAATACTATTCAGACTTTTAAAGAAAAAGGAGATCCTGCCATTTGTCTCAACATTGGTGAAGGCTAGGAACATTATGCTAAGTGAAATAAGCCAGACACAGAAAGAAAATTATGGTATGACCTCAATTATTGTGAAATCTAAAATAAATAAATGAAAATAAACAGAAACCAATTGAATGTACCACAGGCAGGAAATGGAGAAGAGTGGGCCAAAGAGTATACCTTCGCCGTTAGGTTAGGTACAGTGAGTAAGTCTAAAAGATCCAATGTACAGCCGAAGAACTAAAGTTAATAATATTGTATTGCACACGGAAAATGTGCTAAAGTAACTGTTATCACCAAAAAAAGCAACTGTTGAAGGTGGGGTGTATGTTATTATGTTCAACCGTGGTACTCATTTTACTGCATATATGTTGTGAAATTAAATAATTCAGACTTAAAGCTGTTGGAAATTTAAATTTCTCTGAACCCTAGGAGGAATGTGGCTATGTAGCTTGAGACATGTAGCATGCAACTGAAAACTTCTGCTTTTTCCTGTAAATAATTAGGAACCACCAGTGGTCCCAGAAATAAGACTTCCTCAGACCATTACTTCTCACCAAGAAATGTTAAAGCATTCTTCCTTGGAATGAGCAAGCTGTAATGTGTACATTACAATGTGAATGATCAAATGGCTATAATGTGTACTGGCCTTGTATGAAAAAAGTTCCAACCCTGTTAAAACTGTTTCTGTCCATGTAAGTGAAATCTTAGCTTTACCATTTGGGAGCGCTGACTCTGTTTCTTTGGCATTTGTTTTCCTTCCTTTGGAATCTGTTTACCAGATGACTATACTCAAGCTTTGAGCTTGAATCGCCTCTATGATTAATCATATTTTCTGAATCTTATTATTTAAAGTCGACATTGTATATCAAAGCATCATGTTGTATATGTTAAATATACACACCAAAATATATTTTTAAAAATAGAAATAAAAAGAAATAGCATTGAAACAGAAACCACATGAACAATCAGAACATTGTTGGGATTTCTTATAATTTTTATACATTCATTTTGATTTTGTTTTGAATTACGTGTTAGAGGCAACATCAGATATTTAGTGCTTATTGAGAACTCTGGAGGTCTTCTCCAGCCCTGCTATTTTTATCCTTCTGCATTCCTTGTCTTGAAGTTGAAATATTCTCTAACAAAAAAAGAGCATCGACAAATTAGAGTCAAAACCTTAGCAAATAAAAGACTGGGATTCCCAACTAGGACTTCAGTTCGTAATAAGTTACATTTCTGGATCAACAGGAGCAAATGATGAAAGCGATCAAGACAACTTTGACACTCTCCTCAGCTTGGCTACGTTTTAGACAGGCTTCTTCCCGACACTAGACACGAACTCCCTTTATTTACAGCATGTACTTTAGAAAATCTGTAATTATTCATTTTTTTTCCTAACCTTTCATGATACAAATCTTTTTACAAGCCTCTTGCCAGTTTTATAACCCAGGACCGTCTTTCTCAAACATCTGAGAGCCATCTCTTTGAAATCTAATCATCAAGAAAGAGAGTATCCCTCCCTATCTTCGAGTCTCTGGGAGAAGGTATCTAATTTCCCTGGGTGCCAGTCAGCAAACACAGAAAAAACATTTGCAAACTCCAGAATAACAATGTGCTAATCATATCCCGTTGACCAACCTTGCCCCAACTTCCTCCAGCAGTACTTTTCCACTAGCTCACCCCACCCTGAAAAGCTCTCCCACCTTTTATTGAGTGAAGGTGCGTTTATAAAAGGATATAGAAAATGGTGAAACTTGTTGAAGCTGAATAAGGGATGCAAAAGTTACTTCTTTCTTAATAGACTACTTTTAGAGCAATTTTAGGTTTGCAGAAAACTTGTGTAGAAAGTACAGATCGTTCCCATATACTCCCTCTATCCTTCCTTCTCATCCCACAGTTTCTACTATGGTTAATCTCTTGCATCAAGGTAGTACATTTGTTACCATTGAAAGGCTAATATTGATACATTTTTGTTAAATCCTTAATTTATATTAGGGCTCACTCTGTTTTCTGCAACTTCAACAAAGGCATATTTGTCATGTAGCTGCCAGTGCAGTATAATACAGAATGGCTTTGCCACCCTAAAAACTCCCTGTGATTCACCTGGTCATGCCTCTCTCCTGACTGAATCCCTGGTGACAGCTGAATTTTTTTTTACTGTCTCTATAATTTTTTCTTTTCCAGAATGTAATATAATTGAAGTTACACAGTATATAACCTTTTTAATAGTCTTTATTTTTAGAGCAATTTTATGTTTACAGAAATATTGAGGAGGTACAGAGATTTCTCCTATACACCCTGACCCCACACATGCATAGCCTCCCCCATTATCAATATCCACCACTAGAGTGTTAAGTTTATTAGATTGTTAAACCTGCATTGACACAACATTACCACCTGGAGTCCATAGTTTCTACTGAAGTTTACTCCAGGTACTATACATCCTATGGATTTGGGTAATTAATAATGACATGTACCTACCATCATGTTATCATGTAGAGTAGCTTCATTGACTTAAAGATCCTCTGTGCTTTGCCGGTTCGCCCCTCCCTCCCCACTAACACTTGGCAATCACAGATCTTTTCACCGTCTCCATCATTTTGCCTTTTCTAAAACGTCTATGGCTAGAATCATACAGTATGTGACCCTTTCAGATTGACTTTTTCACTTAATAATATATAGTTAAGGTTCCTCCATGCCTTTGCATGGTTTGCTACATCATTTATTTGATAGATCAATGCTGAATAATATTTCATTGCATGGATTATACCACAGTTTCTTTATCATTTCATCTATTAAGATACATATTGGGAGACAATAGGTATCTCTGGGTTTAGGCAATTATGAATAAAGCTTCTGATGCAGGATTTTTTGCTCCTTAGCTCAGCTAGGTCTTGGTTCTGTTCTCACACTAGGAAGAAGCAAGCACACAGACCCCCAATATGACCTAGATTTTTTTCCTTTTCTTTTTTTTTAACAGAGCTTTATCGTTTTCCATTTAGAAATAATTATGATCTATCTTAAGTCAATTTTAGTAAAATATATGATGTCTGTATCTATCTTTACTTTTTTTTACATGCAGAAACAAAAATGTTTCAACATCATTCTTTTTTTTTTTTTTTTCTGAGACGGTGTTTTGCTCTTGTTGCCCAGGCTGGAGTGCAATGGCGTGATCTTGGCTCACCGCAAGCTCCATCGCCCGGGTTCAAGCAATTCTCCTGCATCAGCCTTCCATGTAGCTGGGACTGCAGACATGTGCCACCATGCCTGGCTAATTTTGTATTTTTAGTAGAGATAGAGTTTCTCCATGTTTGTCAGGCTGATCTCGAGCTCCCGACCTCAGATGATCCTCCCATCTCAGCCTCCCAAGGTGCTGGGATTACAGGCATGAGCCACTGCACCCAGCCTCAACATCATTTTTTGAAAAGACTATCCTTTGTCCATTGAATCCTTTGCTCCTCTATCAAGAACTGTTGATTATATTCTTATGGATCTATTTCTGAACTCTCTTTTTTTCTATTGATCTGTTTCCATTCTTTTACAAATATCAGTCTGTCTTGATTATTGTGGCTTTATAAAAAGTCTTCAAGTCAGATAGTGTTACTCCAACTTTACTCTTCTTCTTATGTATTGTATTGACAATTTGGGGTCTTTTGTCTCCCCATATAAACCTGACAATTTTCAGCCTTCCAGTCTATTAACGAATATCCCTTCATGTTGCAGACTTTTTAATGTGTTTTTTTACATACAGATCCTGTACATATGTTGTTAGAAATATACATAAGTATTTATTTATATTTGTAAATATATGCTGTTTTTGTGTCAAACCCCAATTGTTCATTGATAATATATAAGAAAGCAAGTGATTTTTAACTAACTTGCATCCTGTTAAAATAATCACTTATTATTTAATTAGTAAATCAGTCACTTATTACAGTTATTAACATTAGTTAATCATTTACTAGTTCAAGGAATTTTTTTGTTGATTCTTTGGGATCTGCTGTATAAACTAGAATGTGATCTGAAAACAAAGACAGCTTTATTTCTTGATTTCAACTGAAAACAAAGACAGATTTCATTTCAAATTTGTATACATTTTATTTTTTTTTCTTGTTTTATTGCATTGCTAGGACTTAGAGTACAATATTGAGTAGGTGTGAAAACGGGAGGAATCTCTGTCTTACTCCTGATCTTAGCAGAAAGGGTCCAATCTCTCCCCCTTATGTAGGATATTACCTGTAAGTTTTTTGTAGATGTTCTTTGTTTAGACTGAGGAAGTTCCCCCAATGTCAAGCTTTTCAATAAACATCATTCTGAAAGTATATTTTGAATACTATCTTTTGTTCCCAATAATGTTTATTTAGACCCTGTAGCATATATTGTATATGCTTTACATAGTAAGCAAAATACTTCCAAAATACGTTTAAATTGTTTCCTCTAGACAACGTTCCTGTAGGGAAAAATAAGCCTGCTACTATTTCTGTTTGATTGCTAAAATAACTATGTTTACTTAAATATTTCTTAAAGAAGTCACTTAAAAACTAGAACTTAGAGCCAAAGTTTTACACTTACCACATAAAACATAGTTGCCCTTTCTTGGTTCAGAGCCTGTCCTTGTAATAGTTTGAAAAGCAATAAAATCCTGGACTATCAACAAAAGTAGGAGTAACAAATTAATTTTTAGGTACAAATGCAATTTAGAAACCAGAAATCTGTTGCTTATATAAAGCATGAGACTAGATTCTACAAACAGTAGTCATCTTCTCTTCAGAAATCCCTTCCCTGAGAAATTAACACTCCCGATTTTCTACAGTGTCCCACATATTCAAGTTGTACAAGTAATAGCTACCTACATGAGCAAGACTGGCAGTAATTTGTATTAAAATTACTAGAAGCAACTTAATTGTACCAGTAGAAAGATTCTTTCCTTTCAAGTCTGTTTAAAAAGAATAAGCACATCTTTTAACTAAAGAATAGGAAAAAAAAAATTGAAATGTGTAGAGACAAGTAAAATGGTCTGGATTCAGGGCTGACTCTCAGACTCAAAAGTACCATAGTGCATTTTCAAAATCTATAAATGTTTCAAATATGTCAAGCAAAGAACTAAAATCTCCTTTCCTAACACACAAACGCAATTGGCATATGACATCATAAATCTGATCACAGACCTAAAACTCATGTTAGTTTTCATGTAGGCCAAAGAAGTCAGTAAAGAGTTAACAAATTCCTGGCAATTCAAAAACCTCTACATTAAATGAAACAATGATGCAAATTATACTTAGGTAGTCTTGGAAATAATTGAGACACCACTTGTCAAAAATCTAAAATGTGCAATACATTACTGTTTGTGCAGCTAAATGGAGAAGAGCGGAAAAGATGGAGATACGGCCAGGAGTTCCAGGACAAGGCTGAGGTTAATGGGAACGAACTGGACATTCCTATTAGATGTTCAGGGAAGACACAGTTGCCCACATGTGAGCCAACTGACACCCGAACAGACTTAACAGCTACTCTGTTCTTTGCTCTTCTTTCTGAGGGCACTGCCGTGAAAACAGTTCAGGAAATCGGCATCCACCCTTTTCTTTAAGATCTCCAGAGTATGACTTCATATAAGCTCTCTCGGCAGCTAGCGCGCATTCCAAAACCTTCACCTCTACTATATTATGTGAGGCTGCCTATCAGTCCTGTGGTCTTTAATTTTAAAAGGTTACACATGACATTTTCAAAAGGTGAAATGGAGCAAAATGTGACTTACTAAAAAGAGAATTATATGTATCCTTCAAAGTGAGCATAGATATAAATTAGATTATGTCTTCTAGCATTTCATGACACTCAGAGCAAATAAAACTTTAAAGGAGTCACAAGTCTCTGCCTATTACACATTCATCAAATAAGAAACTGAAAAATAGTTCTTATGTTTAAATAGCAGACACCTGGAATGTTTTAATAGACTTTAATCAATTTCAAAATGGCACTTATCTGTGAAAAAGATAATGAGTCTGCTTTTGAAGCAAAATACAATCAACAGAACAAAAAGATTTATTCAAGCTGCTGTTTCATTGATAGCTTTTACACAGCCCACAAACTTTTCACAATGAGCTCTCAATAAAGCTCAGTTTCTAGATGGCCCCAGCATGACAATGGATGCTGAGCTATGGGTCCCCAAAAAATTGATCAGATCTGGAGAGGAAAGGCAAGCTGTGTAGCAATCCTAGATCTTAGGTTGCCAGTTAGACAGAAATAGAATTTAGTTGCAGGTTTCTGATCTCTTACTGGCTAAAAACAATGTCAGTGAGTCTAGGACCCTCGGTGCTCCATAACTAGTATAGCTGAGAAGTAGTTACCTATGGATTCTGCCTCATTATTTTCCTGCATCAAGGAATCCTGCCTGTTTCTGTTGACATCCTGAATTGAATCTTCCTTGTTTCTAAACACCATGCCATCACCACCCTGTTAGTCGTATTCTAGGTCTATTATGCTTAATTATTAGTCATTTATGAGTTTGATTGGAGCAAATTTCCAAAGTTCAACAAGGCAGAATTTCCAGGACAGCAAAAACTGCCATGTGAGCTCGAATCTTAAACAGTTACTTGCCTTATGCCAAATTTTAATCACCACTTTGAGTTTATTCTTGGAAGGTGATAATTTCTAATTTCTCTATGAATTGCAAATGCCAAGACTACTGGTTCTTATTGTCACTCTATGAAAAAAATCATTATCAGGGCTTGATAAGCATGCAGATCCCATACTCCCTAGTTCAAGACTTAACTCCGTAGATCTGAGTCAGAGTCCAGGAAACGGCAAGCTGAACTGTCACAGGTTACTTTGAGAAATGTTGGACACTCCTCAAGGACAGATACCTTACTTAATGAATGCTTGTAAACATTTGCTAATGAGCAAGTATTAAAATATTCACTTTACCTACTGCTATTGGAAGTTATGAAACTAGTAGGAAAGGTCAGTTCGCCACAAGTATTTTAAAAACAACTGTGTTTAGCTAAACATTAAATTTTTTGTAAATCTGCAATTCAAACATATCCTCTATTTTATAAAAGTAAGTGCAGGTAACGTCCGTGAGCCTAACCAATGCCTCTACGATCTAATGTAGTCAGATCAACGTGTGTAGAACAACAATCAACAATAGGTTAAAAATAATGAAGATGGAGGGAAGAAGTTCATATATTTTTAGATTCCTTCAAAGAACATGAACTGCTTTACAAGCACAAATAAAATCTGAATTCTAATCTAAGTGGAACCATTTTATGGGCATATATAATTACTCTATGGAAGAACTGGAAAAATAATAGAATGGAAAGTCTGGATGAGAAAATAGATTTTCTTTTTTCTAGAGAAGCAACTTAAACGTTGGACCATCCTCTTCTCTTGAACTTTTAATAGTTCACACAGTATCGCTTTCCAAAGGGCGGTCCTGTATGCTTGCAGAAAGCAAAATTGCACTAAAGTATTTTACTACTCCTAGCAGAGAAATGATTTCTCCTCAAGACAGCCTGTTTTGGAAGCAGATATCTTGTGCATAGGATCAGAATTGGCACCCTCCCCACCCCAAAATTTACCAAAAGCATATCAAAGGTTTATGTTTTCCAACTCTGGAGCATCTCCCTGGGATCCTTGAAAGTAACCTATACGGACTATCCTAGAAGTTTCATAATACTAGACCAATACTATAGATGGATAAAACTGTGAAACATATTGCTATACCATGTTACTTACTTAACCGACTTTCACTTAATCAAGGGCTGGATAAACTCAGGCTCGCGAGTCTTTCCTTGAAACTTACTGATTGCCACCCACGGCATGCTGGGTCTTGTGGCTTGAAGCCTCATTTTATGTTCCTGTGCACTTGTGCTCCCATCTGTCGGGTTGAACGCTTGCCAGAAGTCAGTTTTATTTATCCCCAAATTCGTTTTTGCTGGTTTTATTTTACATTGTAATTATCTAGATTAATCAACTGCTATGTAAACAGACGAAATAGGAGTATGAAAAGAGAATTGATTCTCTAAGAATACTTATTTAAATACTTTGGTGAAATGCTTTTACTAAAGGTGAGTCACTAAAAATATCACAAGCTCATTGGGGACAAGGCAACGTAAAAGTTGTCAGAAAGTCATAGAACTTTAGAAGGATTCTATACTGAGCGTACCTGGCAGGTGTTCTTCCCCCACTTTAAGGAAATGAAAACTGGGAATGAAAGACAGTGAGTGTCCTCTACCCAAGAAAGACAATTCAGCGGTCCAGCCTGTGACCTCATCCTCAAAGAAAAGGACTTACTCCGGCATAAAGAGGTCAGTGATCTTTGAATGAGTGCCCTAGGAAATAAATACATACTTTTGTGGCTCACTGCAGCCTCTGCCTCTCAGGTCAAGCAATTTCGCTGCCTCAGTCCCCTGAGTAGCTAGGATTACAAGTGCGTGCCACCACAGCAGGTAATTTTTGTATTTTTAGTAGAGACAGAGTTTCACCATGTTGGTCAGAATGGGCTCAATCTCTTTACCTCATGATCTGCCCACCTTGGCCTCCCAAACTGCTGGGATTACAGGTATGAACCACCATGCTTGGCTAATTTTTGTATTTTTAGTAGAGACGGGGTTTCACCAGTTTCTCCAGGCTGGTCTAGAACTCCTGACCTCAGGTGATCCACCCACTTCAGCCTCCCAAAGTGCTGAGATTATAGGCATGAGCCACTGTGCCTGGACACATACATATTTTAAAAATAAAATAAATTTAAAAAATTTTAGAAATTATAAGACAGGGCATGTCTGTAATTGCATCGCTTTGGGAGATCAAGACAGGAGAATGACTGGAGCCCAGGAACTTGAGTCCATTCTGGGAACTATAGTGAGACCCTGTCTCAACATGAAAAATACATATTTTTTAATTTAAAAATTATAAAAAAGATATAAGTTCTAAGTTAACATAAAATGCTTGGGATAGGCGTTGTCACGTATTATTCTAAAATTTTCATAATACAGGCCAATCATTTCTTTATGATTTGACACTTTAACTGAACTAAACTAACTGACCAGCTACCAATGCTAATTAAGTCAGATGAGAGAGTCGTAGTTATCCTATAATTAGAACGTCAATAACAACGAAAACCTCTCTAGAAATGAGGTTGCCGGCTAGCAGTCTGCGGGACAAATTCAGCCAAGAGAAGGACAGAATTGGGCCTATCAAATTCTAAAACAAAAAACGGTTGTCTATTTCTCACAAAAATTTAAGTCTCCATCTTCTCTTGAGGAATTAGATCAGGAAACCCGGGACTTGAATCTCCTGTGCGGCACTGGTGGTATCGGAGCCGCAGCTGCCGGGTTCAGAAAAGGCAACAGCTCTCCGGGGAGATCCATTCTTCACCCCTGCAATCAGCCCAGCTCACTCATTCCCCTTACCTGCCTGCTTTCCGTAGGCATCTGCACTTGCTAATTATGCTCACGGCCTCGCTTGCCAGAAGTAAAGATTTCTAACTCACCTATGCTTTTGCTAAGAAAACGCACCCTCCAGTCGGGCGTGGTGGCTCACGCCTGTAATCCCAGCACTTTGGGAGGCCGGGGCTGGTGGATCACGAGGTCAAGAGATCGAGACCATCCTGGTCAACATGGTGAAACCCCGACTCTACTACAAATACAAAAAATTAGCTGGGCACGGTGGCGCGTGCCTGTAATCCCAGCTACTCAGGAGGCTGAGGCAGGAGAATTGCCTGAACCCAGGAGGCGGAAGTTGTGGTGAGCCAAGATCGCGCCATTGCACTCCAGCCTGGGTAACAAGAGCAAAACTCCGGCTAAAGAAAGAAAGAAAACGCACCCTCCTTCTCAACTCTGCAGATTCATTGAATAAAGTTTTTTCTCAGCCGGGCGTGGTGGCTCATGCCTATAATCCAAGCACTTTGGAGGCCAAGGTGGGCAGATCACCTGAGGTTGGGAGTTCAAGACCAGCCTGAACAACATGGTGAAACCCCGTCTTTAAAAAAAAAGAAAAAAGTTTTTCTCAATCTTCCATTTAACCCTGTAAAGAAGATGCAAACATGCAAATTGACACAAATAGAAGACAATACCTATTCTTTCAGAAGCTAAAAAAATAACAATTATAAAAAGAGAAAGCATATGTAATACCTCAGCAAATACTAGAAACTTATGCTTTCAACTAATGCAAAATTTACAGACTGAACCAAACAATGCAGCGGTTAATTCCACATTTCCTTGCTATCCCAACTATACCAAAAGCCCCTTGAAGAAAGAATATAATAAACTATTTTGAAATCCCCACAGCTCCACCACATAATATATTTGTAGGTAATGTATTGATATAGTTAAGGGATTGAACGGTGATATCTGCTAATTTTTCAAAAGAATAAAACAAGCAAGGTTTCAGATGTAAGATGGGAGGTCAATTTTATGAAAAGTAGATGGCACAGTGTATTCTACAGACAGTAAAAATCTCCACCTACTGGGAATGGAATCGTTAGTTTCCTTCAGTGTTTCGAGAACTATGTATGAAAATGGTAGCAAATGACAGATTATGCTAAGCTTTGAATGTTAGACATCAGCGTTTGGATTTTATCTTGTATGCAGTAGAGGATGACTAGAGGTTTCAGAAGCATCACGAAAACATGAAAGCAGATTTTTCAAGAAATAGACCAGGCAACAGTATGGAGCACCAGTCTAATTGGGGAAAGAATGTAAGAAGGTAGCTTAATTGATTGGCTGTGGCAGTAGAGAGGGGCCTGTATTCAAACAAGGCCTGCAGGAGGAATAGTATGTGTTGTTATTTTAATTATTTGAGAAGCAGTTGAATGTAAATATTGACAGGATCAGTGACATTGAGTGTGGGTAATGAAGGAAGAAAAGCCTCAAAGATAATTAAAAGATCTAAGTTCTCAGAGGTTTCAAACTAGTGTCATTGCAGACAAAATGTACTAGAAAAAGAGTTACTTTGAAGAGAGCACAACGATGCATTTAAGTTTGAGGAATAAAGTCCTATTTAAAAGATGTCAAGAGAGACTACTAAAAATAAAGTTGCTTCAGGGAATAACAGGATTCTGACTTCATTAACTGTTTCAAATATCAGTCAGTGAAGTTCCTAAAATTCTAGGAATAATAGATTCAAAAATAGAAAAAGTTAGTTATGGGCACTTAAAGGTATGGGTACTTAAATTTCAGTGACAATAAAATTGAATTGGAAATCTGAGATCTACCACATTTCTCAAAAGTATATCATAGGATGAATAGAATTTTCTGAGGTCTTGTGGGATGATTTGAGTTATCTTTAAAGACTGAAACAGAGTCAATAACCCATCCAGTAACTACAGTAAGTCTTCACTTAACATCATGGATAGCTCCTTGGAAACTGTGATTTTGGGTGAAACAACATGTGACATAACCAATTTTACCATAGGCTAATTGATATTAACAAGAGGTAAGTTCCCAGCATAATTCTGGTTACAAAACATCACCAAGCTTCTACTAACAAAATGACCATGAAATCTACAGAGGAATAAGAAAGGGAAGAACTGTCTTTTCAGAGTAAGGATCTGCGGACTGGGGACTATAGCCTCTGGGGAATGCAAGCACATGCTCCAAAGAAGGGAAGGAGATAACAGCAGTGAAGCCTTCCAGGTCTCTCTCACATGCCCATCCCTCTGGGGATTGCAAGCACATGCTCCATAGAAGGGAAGGAGATGGCAGCAGTGAAGCCTTCCAGGTCTCTCTCACATGCCCATCCCTCAGGGGAATGCAAGCACATGCTCCATAGAAGGGAAGGAGATAGCAGCAGTGAAGCCTTCCAGGTCTCTCTCACATGCCCATCCCTCAGGGGAATGCAAGCACATGCTCCATAGAAGGGAAGGAGATGGCAGCAGTGAAGCCTTCCAGGTCTCTCTCACATGCCCATCCCTCAGGGGAATGCAAGCACATGTTCCATAGAAGGGAAGGAGATGGCAGCAGTGAAGCCTTCCAGGTCTCTCTCACATGCCCATCCCTCAGGGGAATGCAAGCACATGCTCCATAGAAGGGAAGGAGATGGCAGCAGTGAAGCCTTCCAGGTCTCTCTCACATGCCCATCCCTCAGGGGAATGCAAGCACATGCTCCATAGAAGGGAAGGAGATGGCAGCAGTGAAGCCTTCCAGGTCTCTCTCACATGCCCATCCCTCAGGGGAATGCAAGCACATGCTCCATAGAAGGGAAGGAGATGGCAGCAGTGAAGCCTTCCAGGTCTCTCTCACATGCCCATCCCTCAGGGGAATGCAAGCACATGTTCCATAGAAGGGAAGGAGATGGCAGCAGTGAAGCCTTCCAGGTCTCTCTCACATGCCCATCCCTCAGGGGAATGCAAGCACATGCTCCATAGAAGGGAAGGAGATAGCAGCAGTGAAGCCTTCCAGGTCTCTCTCACATGCCCATCCCTCAGGCTTGGGCAATGTTCTGTGAATATTGCTGGAGAAAGTCTAGTGCATGCACAGTGAGTTCGCGTATGTGTGGCACATTCCATTCATTTTGGAACAGGGTTTTGACCTTAAAATTATGTGGAATATGGCTCTTTACATCAAATGGTGAACTACTGAGCACAGAGACATTTAGACATTTTGTGCACAGTCCCTCTAAGCCAGCTGGAGCTGCTGACACCTCAGGAAACACTTCTAATACTGAATATTAAGTGTAGGCTACATATGCACTTAAGAGTTATTAATCCAAACACTAATATAATAATGTATCTTCTTATTCCAGTTCAGGATTCTGGGTGGCCACAAGGTAGACACCAGCTGTGAACAGGACACCATCACTTTATAGGGCTCAGTCACACACACCCACACTCACTCAGGCACATCAGACACACCGATTCAGCTAACGTGTACAGCTTTGGGATGTGGGGGGAAACAGGAATACCCAATGAAAATCCACACAGACGTGGAGAGAAAGTGCAGACTCCAAAAGACAGTGGCCCCAGGTAAGCATCAATATTTTTTCTTACCGATGTGGTAGGGAAATGGTGTTGTTTGAGGACCTGTGTATGGCCTCCACTGTTATTTTTATGCCGTGAAAATACATCATACAAAGTAGGATCGATCAAATCTATCAGTTGAAATACTGTAAAAAATAAATTAGCTCCCAGACACAATCTCTGGTAAGAATTTTGGAATTTGAGGAAGTTCACCTTTTCCCTATAGTTGAATTTAAAGTTATATTGAAAAGGATAAACAAGAATCCAAGTTATCTACTATACAACTCTAAGATTTGAAAGAGTAGATTGAAATGCATATATTGGGTCCTTAGGAACAAATATGGATTTTTACTAATTATTTCATTGAAAAAGTCTTTATTAACATCGTTAGTTAATTACCAGAGACGGGTCTTTTGAGATTACAATGATAATAAACCAGGTAGAGATACATTTGCTATTAAAAGCAGTGCCCATACCATCTGAAATAAAAAAACTAATATATGTGTTTTCACATGAATTTTGTGAGAGTTAAGGAATTAGGTTACAAATGACCAATGTTGTTATATATATATATATATATATGGTGAAAAGACTTTCTAGTCTTTCTAGACTTTCTAGTTGTTCGATGCTAAAGGACTTTGTGGAGTCTTGGACAGGTGGGAAAAGTTAGCATCCCTGCCTACCCCTCCTCTCCAAAGCCAGATGAAAATGAAATGCCTTCTCAAGAGGCAAATTAGTGAATAAAACATTTGAAATATATATCATTCATAAACTACAGCTTAGTGGGATCTGAAGTGGCTATCACATTCAAAATCCACAATGGACTAATATAAAATTCCAATAATAATACTGAAGCTTCCAAAATTGGTACATAAACCTGTTAAAACCAAGGAAAAATAGATTTTCGATTGAGATTTTTAAGTATTTTATAAGAGTACAATTTGGGGGCATCTTGTCTTCTGCTGTGACTTACATATTGTTTTAAATACAATGATATCAAATTAATTAGGTTTTAGTGTATTGACATGTTACATAATTTAAAATAGGACTTGTACTGTAGCCCTCATGGATAAATCTGTGTAACTCAAAGAAAATCCTGCTTCAATTCTATGATTTAGTAGTAAATTTATGACAAAATAGCCAATTCATCTTCTTCCTGTGTGCCATTGCACTTACTTATGATGTGTCTCTTCTGTTTCATCAGAAGAAAAATATCTTACAGATAATGCACAGTCTTCTCACCTGTGTAACTCATTTGCTTCAGCACTTTGCTTCGGGGAATTCAATGTAAGTTTCAGAAAGAGAAGTCACAGGGAATGTGTTTGCAGTGGATTTGTGACCTCTGCCACAAGAATATCAATTGGAGTAAGTCAGCATATCTCAATATCTGGGGACATTTGTTGTTGTCCCACCTGGTTGGGGGTCAGGAGGAAGGGCTATCTAGTTGGTAGAAGCCGGGGATGCTGATAAATATCCTACAATGCACAGAATAGTTCCTGACAGCAAAGCATTATCCAACCCAAACTGTCAATAATGCCGAGGTTCAGGAACCCTCGTGTAAGATATTGCTGCTTCAACCAATAAAAAGTATCTTTATGGGAGTCCTAAAGCAGAGCTTCTTATTTTGCTAGTTACTTTACTACTTACTGAAGAGAAATCCACATAACACTGTAGCTCATGAAAAGCCAGTAGGTTTCTGTCTCAGTACACTTCTGTTGCTGGAAGAAAATACCACAGACAGAGTAATTTATAGCAGCAGAAATGTATTTCTGTACAGTATTTTTCCATGTATTTCTCACAGTTCTGGAGGTTAGGAAGTTCAAGATCAAGGCACTGGTGGATCCCCTATCTGGTGAGGGCCCTGTCTGCTTCCAAGATGGTGACCTGTTGCTCGTAGCAAATGCTGTGTCTTCACATGGTGGAAGAGTAAACAAGCAAAAGGGATGGAGGGGCAAACTCGTCCCCTGAAGCCCTTTCATAATGTACTAACCCCACCCATGAGCGCTCGTGGCCTAATCACTTTCTAAAGGCTTCACCTCTTCATATTGCTTGGGAATTAAGTTTCAACATGGATTTTGAGGGGATTCATCTTCGAAGCACAGCAGTTTCATTGCTGCCTTGCCAGGAAACTAAATGATACTCTGTTCTCGGGATCTGTCGTGTTTCCCGGTTATGGTGAGCACTTCGACCTTCTCCGTGTGGTTTCACTAAAAGATCTGTCTTTCTCAAGGAAATTTTCCTTGGGATAATAGTTTTAGATTGTTTTATCTTTTTATTTAAAATAAGTGGCCTATTTTATTTTTAATGACAATCATATCATGGATAATCCTCTGGCAATTTTAGAAGGATAGATGCAAACGATTATAATTTCTTTTCCTACCTTCCTAATTCTCACTTGCTATTATATAAAATGGCTTAGGGTCAGGCTTTAGAGTAAGAAAAAAATGGGGAGAGAAATCACTCTGACACTTCTAGCTGTGCCACATTGCCAAGTCACTTCTTTTTTTAAATCACTTAGATTTTTTATTATATTTTTATTGGTAAAACTCTTGATTTATTTCAACATAGATATAGATATTTACTAATATATCAGTATCGTGTACATATACTAAAGGGAAAATATATGTGTAATAAATTGGTTAGTGTCTTCCTAAATCTACTTCACTTTATCTTTTTCCTAATGTTGCAGACTTTTATTTCTTTTAATCTATTCCTTGCACCCTTTCATTCTTCCCCCCAAGTCCCCAAAGTCCACTGTATCATTCTTCTGGCTTTGCACCTTCATAGCTCAGCTCCCACATATTGGTGAGAAGATGTGATGTTTGGTTTTCCATTCCTGAGTTCTTCACTTAGAATAATCATCTCCAGTCACATCCAGGTCACTACAAATGCTGTTACACTTTCCTTTTTATGGCCACATAGTGCTCCATCAAAAATATGTCACAGTTTCTTTATCCACTCATTGATTGAGCATCTGGGTTGGTTCCATGATTTTGCAATTGTGAATTGTGCTGCTAAAAACATGCATGTGCAAGTATCTTTCTCAAATAATGACTTCTTTTCCTCTGGGTAGATACCCAGTTGTGGGATTGCTGGGGTGAATGCTAGTTCTACTTTTAGTACTTTGAGGAATCTCCACACTGTTTCCATAACAGCTGTACTAGTTTACATTCCCACCAGCAGTGTAGAAGTGCTCCCTGTTCACTGCGTCCATGCTAACATCTACTGTTTTTTTGATTTTTTGATCATGGCCATTCTTGCAGGGGTAAGGTAGTATCACACTATGGTGTTGATTTGCATTTTCCTCATCATTAGTGACACTGAGCATTTTTTTCATATGTTTGTTAGCCATTTGTGTATCTTCTTTTGAGAATCCAGCATCCCTTTATGATTAAAACTCTCAGCAAAATCAGCATACAAGGGACATACCTATGTCAAACCCACAGCCAACATAACACTAAATGGAGAAAAGTTGAAATTATTCCATCTGAGAACTGGAACAAGACAAGGATGCCCACTCTCACCGCTCCTCTTCAACATAGTATTGAAAATCCCTCGCCAGAGCAATCAGACAAGAGAAAGAAAAGAGGAAGTCAGACTTTCACTGTTTGCTGACGACATGATCATTTACCTTGAAAACCCTAAGGACTCCTTTAGAAGACTCCAGAACTGATAAAGGAATTCAGCAGAGTTTCTGACACAAGATTAAAGTACACGAATCAGTAGCTCTTCTATACACCAAGAGTGACCAAGCAGAGAATCAAATCAAGAACTCAACCCCATTTACAATAGCTGCAAAAAAACCTAAAATACTTAGGAATATACCTAACCAAGGAGGTGAAAGGCCTCTACAAGGAAAACTACAAAACACTGCTAAAAGAAATCATAGATGACACAAACAAACAATCCCATGTTCATGAGTGGGTAGAATCAATATAGTGAAAATGACCATACTGCCAAAAGCAATTTACAAATTCAACACAATTCTCATCAAAATACCATCATCATTCTTCACAGAATTAGAAAAAAAAACAATTCTAAAATTTATATGGAACCAAAAAAAGAGATCAAAACAAGACTAAGCAAAAAGAACAAATCTGGAGGCATCACACCACCTGATTTCAAATTATACTGTAAGGCTATAGTCACCAAAAAAGCGTGGTACTGGTATAAAAATAGACACATAGGCCAATGGAAAAGAATAGAGAACCCAGAAAAAAACCCAAATACCTACAGCCAACTGATCTTCAACAAAGCAAACCAAAACGTAATTTGGGTGAAGGACACCCTTTTCAACAAATGGTGCAGGGATAATTGGCTAGCCACATGTAGGAGAATGAAACGGAATTCTCATCTCTTACCTAATACAAAAATTAACTCAAGATGCACTAAGGACTTAAATCTAAAACCTGAAGCTATAAAAATTCTAGAAGATAACATTGGAAAAACCCTTCTAGACATTGGCTTAGACAAGGATTTCATGACCAGGAACCCAAAAGCAAAAGCAATAAAAACAAAAATAAATAGCTGGGACCTAATTAAACTAAAGAGCTTTTGCACGGTGAAAGAAACAATCAGCAGAGTAAACAGATAACCCACAGAGTGGGAAAAAATCTTCACAATCTATATATCTGACAAAGGATAACATCCAGCATCAATGACAAACTCAAACAAATTGGTAAGAAAAAGACAAACAACTCCATCAAATAGTGGGCTAAGGGCACGAATAGACAATTGCCAAGTCAGTTCTAAAGCTGTTTTCTCATTTGTAAAATGGGCATAAAAAATAATAGTACCAGGCCTGGTGTGGCGGCTCACGCCTATAATCCCAACACTTTGGGAGGCTGAGGCAGGTGGATCACAAGGTCAAGAGATCAGACTATCCTGGTCAACATGGTGAAACCCCGTCTCTACTAAAAATACAAAAAAATCAGCTGGTAGTGCGTACCTGTGGTCCCAGCTACTCGAGGGCTGAGGCAGGAGAATTGCTTAAACGCAGGAGGCGGAGGATGCAGTGAGCTGATTTTGCGCCACTACACTCCAGCTTGGGTAACAAGAGTGAAACTCCATCTCAAAAATAATAATAATAATAGAACCTACCTCATGGGTGACTATGAGTGTGCAGTTGATAATGTATTTAAAGATATTATTAACATAATGCCAGTGACAAAAGCTATAAATAAATGTTGACTCAAACTGTTATGATTACTATTATTTTATCATTATTGTTGCTCTGTTGTGATAAGTATCAAAGTTTAGTATTAAATATATATCTAAGAACTTGCTATTTGTAAATATGCCCACATTGGACATACCTTACGGTTCAAGATTATTTATTTTATCTCACCCTTTAGCTCAATGCCTGGCACACAACCAGGTCTCTACAAATTCAAATGATTATTTAAATGACTGAATGAATAAACACCTGTAAGATATGATCAGATAAACTTTTTTTTTTTTTGAGATGGAGTCTGGCTTTGTCACCCGGACTGGAATACAGCGGCCTGATCACAACTCACTGCAATTTTTGCCTCCCAGGTTCAAGTGATTCTCCTTCCTCAGCCTCCTGAGTAGCTGGGATTGCAGGCGCATGCCCAGGATTTCACCTTGTTGACCAGGCTGGTCTCAACCTCCTGACTTCAGATGATCAGCCCACCTCAGCCTCCCAAAGTGCTGGGATTATATGCGTGAGCCACCGTGCCCAGCTGATCAGAGAAACCTAAAAAAGAGTCATCATGTACTATAAGAAACATCTTAGAATTTCTGCTCATTAGCATAACAAGATATTTTAATAAAATCTCATTTCTAGACAGTGTCTGGGAAATTAAAAAATCTATAAAATTGAATATTTCACTAATAGTGTTCCCCAAGACCTGCTGTTTTTACCTACATATTGTATATATTCATAATGTAATATAATATGATAATGTCTGATATTCAAAAGTCACCTAAGGTCTTTATTCTAAATGCATTGAAAAGTCTTTTTATTGTTTCATGCGGGAAACAGTATGGTACGAATTAGCTTTACAGAGATCCCTTTAGCTGCACTTTGGAAGGTGTGCTATAAGCCACAAGAATAAGAGCAGTAAAACAAGTCAGGAAGCCTTTTTTGGCAGTCCAAGAAAACATGATGGCAGTTAGGACAAGAGTATTCCATTAAGATAAATAAGAAATAGCTTGAAAGTCGATGGATGCAAAATAACCAGCAGTAGAGGTGGGAATGGAGTGGGAAGACAGGAGGTAAAGGAGGTGAAGGAAGTGAGTAACCGAGGAAGCTGTTGAGGTTTTGGGTCAAGTCACAGTGTGGATGGTCATAGAGTTTACTGAAAAGTAATGGGGTTGTGGAAAGAGACTCAAGATTCCCCACTACATTGGTTTACTGCTAAGAATCCCCTCAGCCCCCAAATTCTAATTTTTTCCTTCCAAGGAGACAAACAGTATTTTTCCATGGGTACTGTTTCTTTCTTTCACTTGGTAAAAGCATTCTCTCTCTCTCTCTCTCTCTCTCTCTCTCTCTCTCTCTCTCTCTCTCTCTCTCTCCCCCCCCCTCTCTCCCCCCTCTCTCTCCCTTTCTCTCTCTCTCTCTTCTCCTTTGCTTGCTCTCACTCTCTCCCTCTATTTTTTTTAATTTTATTCTCCTTTGTCTCCTCTGCTTCTAGTTAGTGAACTAAAGGTTTGGAAGCGTATAAAAGAGAGATGTAGATTTCCCATAAATACCTCTCTCTCGGGAAAAGGTCATTCAGCCCAAGAAGAAGAAGGAACAAACTACCTTATAAAACTCATCATTAAACTCAGTTTACTTAGTCCCACTGCACTATTTATACCAAGTCACTAAAATGTCAGCCTATTCCTCAGTGAAATGAGTCATTCTGTTTTACAGTTGAGCTTTCCCTTAAAATGTTTTTGGTGGGTAATGTTTATAGGATACATAACAACTTTATTTTCTCAGTACCCAAAGCATTTATTAAAACCCTGGATTATGCAAATAGCGTGTAAACAATGACACTTTTTAAGCAGTCTTTCATGGATTGATTTTGAAACATTTCTCCATAAAGGCACCAGGCAGGAAGCACTGCGTTCGTTTCTTCAACAGTTACTCTAGGGTGCCTGTTATTGGATGATGAGAATGCTGAGTTAATGAGCCTTAGAATCACCTCTTGAACCAGCCTAGCTAACTTAACCAGATGCGTTCTCAGCATCAGCTTTAAAAAATACCTTCACAGCAAACATCAATAATAATGTCAAGGAAAAATAATAGACATGTCTTATAATATATTGTTGGAAATACATCTGGAAGGCAACTGATCTTAGCTAAGTCATGCTAAAAATAAAATAAAGAAAAGAAAATGAAAGAAAAAGACCCTGGAGAAAAGTGCTGCATCTCCAGAATAATTAAACATTCAGAAGTGATGAGTATTCCTGCCCCAGACCTCTTTGTTTGACCAGTAGAGCTGAAGTTTTAGGCACTGGATATTTAGATAAGTCATGATATATGAAATGCAAAACAAGTAAAATCCCCAGCCTAGAAAACCAACCTAGGATAAGGCAGACAACAGCACATGGTGGATAATAAAAAGGCCTAAATCAAGTTCAAGTTTTGCAGCTGAGAAGAGCAGCAGTGTAAGTCCAGCCTCATTTTAGCATGCACTGTTGGGACCTGATCAGTTACCCTGAGGTAACCAAGGATTGAATCCTGTTCTTACATTAGCTCTCTGGTGATGGAAGACATACCAATTTTCAACTTACCTGAAAAATGGGCTTTTCATGTCACTGGGGAACTCATTATAAGGCAAACATTTTGCAGTTACAGTTGCTGAATTAATTCCAGGCGCAAATCCTTACAGAAGAAAAAGATAAGTTAGGGACTCAGATAACGTGCTGATGACACTGAGCTTTTCAAATCCAAACTTATAAATCATCCAAATTGTCAAAACTGTGGAGGCTTTGTGAGTGTGACAACATAAAATAGTGCCACAGTAAACCGCAAATAAGCCTTGGAACTGAGGAATCAAGTTTCAGGGCGCAGAGGAAGTGTGTCTATCATGAATCTCAGTTTTCCTGAGTATGAAAGATTTATATGATTCTTTCACTCTGAAACCTAAATAAAACTCTGCTTAAGAGTAAAATCAGGATAGTAAATAAGTGTGACAGCAGAGCGATTGTTTTCTGGCTTATTGTCTACTTACTCATATTAATTTTATACTATTTTGTATATTATTTATTTACTCCATCACAAAACTTTTAAGGCGCAATGTTGCACTACTAGATCTTATTAAAATTCAAGATGAAATGCAAGGAATTTCCTCAATTGATTTTTTATCCTTCTTCCTTGAAAATCCCTTACTTCACTTCAGCACTTATTAGTGAAATTTTCTGATCTCTTACTCCAGCTCAGGAATTCCTCTGATCTCCTCTTTCACCTCTTGTTTTCTTTATCAGCACCCCCAGACTTTGCCCAGACATGCAAACTTTGGAGACGGTCCAAAGGTGAGCAATAAATGTGATTAAATGCTTGGGAAATAGGATGTGTAAAGAAAGGTGAAAGGCAATATTTTAGGTAAAAGAGAAAGCTGCTCTCAGAATATATTCAATAGCAGTTTTCCAAAGCAAGGTCTTGAATTTCAATGACACTTACTTAGGTCTGATTCAAAAAATAAAAATGTAAGTAAAAATGCTAAGAGCCAATCCTCCAAAATTCACTTTGCCTGGCACTTTTCCATTTTCCTCACAGGCTTTATCACATCTCTCGTATCTTACCTTCCTCAGGCTGCCTGTCATACCTGCAGAATGCTGATGCTTTCGTTTTCTGTATTACAGTCAGGGAGACATTTATGTAGAGTAAAGAATTTATATTCTAGAACAGTGGTTCAATCAGAGGTGAATTTTGTCCCTCGGGGCACAATTGATCAATGTCTGGAGACAGTTTCCGTTGTCACAACTGTAAATGAGGACACTACCAGCATTTAGTGGGTAGAGACCACAGATGATAATAAACTTTCTAGAATATGCAGAATAGTCCCACCCCAAAAAAATATTCAGTCCAAAATGTCAATAGTGCTATGCCCTACAAGCATTGGCAGGAAACATAGGGACTGGCTCTGCTCTGTGTCACCAAAGCAGCTACAACTTTCGAGCTAGGAGCCTTTCCACGCCTCCTGATGAAGGGGAGAAGACTTGATTGTCCACCCACGCTTTCCCCGTAGGCTGCTCTTAGACCCTTCTCTAGCAACAGCTCCTCTCTTACAGGGTAGAACCCACTGCATCAGCGACCACATTCCTGGTTGATAGTCTGCAATACTGTGTGTGTTGGATGGGGGCGTGGGGTTGTTGTCAATCCACAAATATCGGATATATGAATCTGTGACTTGCTTGTTTTCTACTTAAATGTAATGTCAATCTAAGGCCGCCATTACAGGCAGTTGCAAAAAGCTTTATCTTAACTGAGGAAAAATTCAATCAGTTCTACATAAATACATACATCGTTCATCCGCTTACCTCTTCTTCCTGAGGGCTCTTTCTCTAGCTTCCCAGCATCAGAGAGGCATTTGCCCTTGTTCAGCCTCTACACTTAACTGGCATCCCCCGGTGAATGCCTCCTCTTGGAGAATCAGATCCTATTGTCCACTCCTCATGGACCACTGTCCCTATCTACTCCAGTAACCAGATCCTCTCTAGTCTACTTGTACTCTATCTCTCCCTCACACACACTCTCTGGCTCTCTTACCCTCTCACTCTCTCTCAACTTCCGTGCCTTTCTGGAGGGTATGGAGAGGCTCAGCTACTCAGCTGCAGGAACCCTAGTAAAGATGTCTCAAGACCATTCTCTTCTTGCATCCGCCTTGGCCATCTTGAGTTGGTTGCTGACATACAACCGAAGCAGAGCCCCACCCAAGATACCAGACTGCAAACAGACATAGTCCTCCTGCACCCACAGACTTTCTAACACATCTGGAGCCTCTACAGTGCCCAGATTCAGATCCCCAGGCGCAGGGCTCCCTTTACAGACTCTCATTGGCAGTAAACATTTTGATATGCTTCCCAACGTTCTTCTTACCCCTCAATGGTATTTTTTCCCAAGCACTGTGTTTAGGCCAGAACCTTGACCTGTGAAAGCAAGACAGCCTTTGCTTCCATTGCATTACTGTCAAGCTCTATGTCGCTCCTGCGGCAGTAGAAGCCAATCTGGGGTCTTTGGGTGTGTGTATGTGTGTGTGACTGTGTGTGCAAGAGGGAAGGCAATCAGGTAAACAGAAGGATGTTAAGGAGCTGAATCACCTCAAGTCTACTTGTTCTTCTTTCTCAATACTTTATAATATCATCTTGCCACTGATGGCTAAAAACAGCGACAAAATATCATTGTTATTGTTCCTGTTTTGGTTCTTTTCCTTTGTAAGTTGAAAAAAGTCCCTCAAAGTTTCACACATTTTATATGGCCTATTTTATCACAGACGTAGATAAAAATTTAAAGTAGAATTTCTTTCATGTACTTAAAACCCTTGATTTTTTCCACCCTTTAAAAGAAAAGGCATTCTCAATTGAAACGATGTAAATATTGGCGGGTATTCTAGCCTTTGGTGTAACTCAACCCACCCACATGTATTTTATGCCTTAGGAAGATGGGATCTTAGATAATATGCACTGGAATTGGGTTTATCACATGCCAGGCCCTATTCCAAGTGTTTAATTCTGTTAGCTCATATAATCATTGGAGGACCTGGTGAATAAGCGCCATTGTTATCTCCATTTGACAGATGAGAAAATGGAGAAACCAGAAGTTAAGTGGCTTGCCTAAGATCACACAGCTAGCAAGCAGGAACAGGAATTGGAAGCGACCTCATCTTGTTCCAGAAGCCAATGTCTCAAACCATGCATTACAGTGTTAGCCTTTATTATGTGGGTTGAGGTTAAAAATGCATCATAAAAAGGTCACAGAACACAGCATTATGTTTACTGAAAGACCTACATAAGTGAAGTTTAAATGGGAATAGATCGTGATTAAAATTTGTCACCTCTGAGAATGAGAGTAATAAACCCTAGAGATTACAGATCAAGACATGACTCTTGTAGAGCAGAAAATTCAATCTTTCTTGGATTAAGCAAGAAGCCTGATCAAGGCTTATACACAGTTTACCAAATTCACTATAGTAAGAAAATATATATTGATTTTAAATAGCTATTGATATTGCTATTGAACTAGTAATAACCTGGACATTTGCTTGACCATCTACTGTATTAGGTTAATATCTCATGAGTCTAGACAGATAGTCAGCTGCTTGTCAAGATTCAGAGATTTGATATAATGTCCCAGTATCTTTCTTTCAGGAGACATAACTAAGAGTTACTGACTTTTATGAACAAAATAAAAGGACATAGAATGATCTTTGATAGAATCCTAAGCATCAGTTGGGTACTTCCATTGCTAATTCTTATTTTCCTTGGACTCACTGTGAGTGATATCCTGAAATGCACACTTTCATCCAGATTGATGTTGACCCAATGTGTGTAAATGTCACTGGAGCAAAGGCGTGGACTATAAACTCACCACTTGACTAAAAGCCAGCTAATAACAGGGTATCTTGTTTCCTGACACCTGCTGGCATTTCCCAAGCACTCACTCAACTTTTGCTGACTACAGAAATCTTGAAGACCCAGGTATGGAGACAAATCAGCCCTGCGCCAGAGTCCACCCACGCCCAGAGGGGGCCTCTGATTTCTTTCTCCTTCCAAGTCAGGACATAAGTAGCCATCTTAAGTGTTTTTGAACTAAGCCTACTGAGGAACTTATATCTCTCCTTAAATAGAACTTTTCAGCAGAAAATTGAATCTAAAATTTAAGTTTATCTACTGAACAAAATGAACCCCATAGATTTTATTTCATTATTTTGGAAACAAAACCTACTTTCCTGGAACAATAAACACTGTAGACTTCTTTTCCACCAGCTTTAAATTGAAAAAGAAAGAAAAATTTCCCCTGTGAGATATCCATTGCCTTCCTTGGGCATAGGGGCTAAATTTAATTCACATTATTTCACTATCCATATTCTAGTTATTTCCCTTATCTCCTTCCTAGGTCCTGTGAGCTTAGGATGTAGCAATTTTGCCTTCGCTAGTTCAAATAGGTGACTTACATTTATATTCTTTATATTTCTGTAAGAATCCCCACTGGTTGCTAAATATGTGGGCTCCCCTCTGATGCCTTTCCTATGGGACAAGCACTTATATCAGCAAGAAGGCAAACAACAGCAATGGCTGCTTGGGCACTGCAGCAGCAGACAGCAGGTGGAAGAATATGGCTTAATTTGAATCGAACAGCACAGCAAAACTTTTGTGCCAAAAGTGGAGACTGCAGTGGCTGAAATGGATTTTTTTATCGAAATTTATATAAAACTTTAAATAAAAAGTGCTCCAAAGGTTTTATATGAAAACGACATCATGTTATGGCTATAAAACCTGAGAATATAAAGACTTGAATTGATGTGCTTGATTAACATAAGAAGAAGAAACTTATTTCCTCCACGGGATTCCTCTACTGTCATTATTGATTTTGTACACTCTACAGAGACCCAAATCTTAGTTAGGAGAAAAGGACACTGGCATTTCATCCAGAAGAGAGAAAGCAGAGCTTACAATGAACCCTACCAGGAGGTGGAACACTCCGCACACTTCAATTGCAGTTTCTTAAAAGGTTCAGCTCTGTTTGACCAGGTAATTCCCAAAAGTCACTTAGCCCACATTAGTGTTATATTCATAATTTCCATACTAACCCTACCCCCAAAGACCATTTTCTGAAAGGGAGGCAACATAAGAAGGCTGGCACCACTAGACTTCAACCTGTGGACAACCTGACCTCAACAGGGAAACCCACACTTCTTCCTTTGCATCAGGAAACCCATGCGGATTTTTGGTTGTTTGAGACACAGTCTCCTCTGTTGCCCAGGCTGGAGTGCAGTGGTTTGGTCAGCTCACTGCAACCTCGACCTCCTAGGCTCAAGTGAGCCTCTCACCTCAGCCTCCCTAGTAGCAGGGAGCACAGGTGTGTGCCACCACACGAGTCTAATTTTTTTTATTTTTAGTATAGATAGGGGTCTCCCTATGTTGCTCAGACTGGTCTCAAACTCCTGAGCTCAAGCAATCCTCCTGCCTTGGCCTCCCAAAATGCTGGGATTATAGGTATGAGCCATCACACCCAACCCAAACTATTAATAATTGTTTAAGGCCGGGTGTGGTGGCTGACACCTGTAATCCCAGCACTTTCCTTTGCTTCTTCCTTTGCATCAGGAAACCCATGCAGATTGCCAAGAATCGCGGGAGCTCCACTATGTGGTTAAGATGAATACTGTTAAGCAGCCTTGTGGCAACACATCATTAGTATCATGCCCTTCTTCTTCAACTGGGAACCTATTAACCCAGCTCCTGACTTCTTAATAATTGACTTTGTCACTTTGGGAAATCTATTCAGTCTCACTTTTGTTCTCTGTAAAATAAGACACAACAGTGTGTGTCCTCAACAGTCCAGGAATGGGAATTTTTAAAAATGTGAAAAAGAATGCAGAAGGGTTGAGTCCCTGTGAAATACAAAATGAGAGAATAAGGGACAATTCAGATGTACTCTGCTAGGAAAACGTCAACACTCACAGTGATCAAGCTGAATATAAGCCCCTTATACCCGTCCATGTGGAGAAAGTCTCTAGTATTGTGAGGATCAGGCTAAATGCTGCTGACCACAATTCAATCCTTTGACGCAGCCTCTGTCTATTGACAATACAGTCATCTTCAAATATCGATATCTGTGATATAAGTGTCACACCATTTTGGAACCATTTTGAATTTCTTAAATCCTTTGATAAATTCTATCAAATCTTCTTGATATCTTTTCAGCCTCCATGTCCTCACTACATCAGCCTCTCTTCAGGGACATGATGTTCAGTTTGATAACATGTCCCCTGGAATGTGTCATTTTTATAAGCTTTCCAAAGAAAATATCAGCTTAACAAAGATAACATCTATATATATATAGCTTCATCCATTGTTCTACCCAAGCTATCTGCAAAACCATTCAAATATATGAAGCCATTAAAATTTTACCAAATGCAGCAAAATGCACACTAGAACCAGATGGTTAGTGAGAACCAGATGCCCATTTCTACCTAAAAATCCTGATTTGTTTTCAAAATTCAATGAAAGACTCATTTTTCCCACCTAAAAAAAAGTATACTTAAATTAGGTTTTGAAAAATTTGCAATATTTTAGGTGACTGGCTACTTTCAAACATATATTGTCACTGAGTCTAACAAAGGTTTTGTTTTGTATTTGATTTTAAAATATCAGGATATTTTAAAAACTGATTTAATAATACATGAAAAAGTAATATGTTCTGATAAATCCCTTGAAGAGCAATTTAAAAATCCATGACAGCTACTATTATGGACAGTATGTGAAAGACAGGAGCAATAGAAAGACTGATGTGTCATTTCTTGCCACAAATTCCAAGACTCTTCTCAGCCCAACAGCTCCCAGCCTTTCTTCAGAGCTCTGTGAAGACATTCAGTTCCTATTAGGTTTTTTCTCACTAGCATCACAAGACAAGGATAACTTCTTTTCTTCAAAGCATGCTCCAGAGTTTTTGAATGATACTTAGATCCTTATAATTGTATTAGTTATTTTATTATACATTTTTAAAATTTTACATCTTTTTTGTTTCTTTAAAAATTTAACTTTCACTTCTAGCTACATACACCTATACAGTCTTCTGCATCTAGAGAATACCTCAACATTCTCTGAGACACGAGTTTCAATTCGCTTTTGAAAAAATTAAAGGCAAACACAAATACATGTTGAGCATTGCTAATCCAAATACTGAAATGCTCTGGAATCTGAAACTTTTTGAGTGTTGACATGATGTGACAAGTAGAAAATTCCACACCTGACCTCGTGTGACAGGTTGAGTCAAAAAGCAGACAAAACTTATTTCGTGAATAAAACTATTTAAAATATTGTATAATGTTACTTTAAAGCCTTGTGCATAAGATATATATGAAACATAAATCTATTTTACCTTTAGACTTTAGACATATCAGTCCTATCCACAATATATCTCATTGTGTATATGCAAATATTTTAATATCCCCCAAAAAAATGCAGTCTGAGGCACTCTGGTGCCAAAGCACTTCTCATATGGGATACCCAACCCATGCAAAGAAACACATTCTGATTGTATTGTATTTCTTCCCTGTCTGCCACTTTAGGTAGGAAGAATTGGATTGTGAAACATTTGTGGTTGGTTTAAGATCATATAATAAGAATGTAGACCACAGTAATGGAATACAGTGTGCAATCAGTGGATGCATGTTATTGATCCTGCTATCAGCAAAGATAAAATTCTTACCTTAGTCAAAGTTCTCACTGTGACCCTGGAAGGGAGTGAAGGTGTAATGAATTACTTGAATAGTAATGAAAATTGTGACTTTGGATTTAGCCAATACGAGTCAGTTAATAACAGAGCTAAGAAGGTCTGTTCGTTGCAACAAAGTGTGTCCCAAGTAGATACAGTGGATTTGGACCACCAGTCTCGAGCAGAGGACGGTCAGACGGGATGTTGTCAAGATGACATGCATCTCGCAGAGGGCTTAAGAACAAGTGATATACCTGTCAGGATTGACACAGATGAGCTCATAAGTAGGACTCAGAATAAGGCCAACAGACAAAGTAGAAAGAAAGTTAATCAGCTGGAAAAAAGAGCCTGAAGAGCATTTAAGGAAGGCTCTGGAATGAACCTAAGCCTAAGACAAATGGCATAGATTTCTCCCATTGCAGGAAGCCGCATCAGTGAGAATTAAAGCAACCAGTTCCTTTTATCTTGGTTTGCTTAGAAATTCCTAGTCAGACTCAGTCTGAAGACATATATCATGTAATGATTTACGTAGGCTTATGAGGGAGTGTTGTAGTTGCTAGATATGTGTGTATCCTCATCTACTCAGCAGCCTTTTGTTATCTAGTTAAAAGCACTGCAGTTTTCAGAAATACTTGGGTCAGGGGTTGGTCCAATGGGATAAACTTTTGAGGTTTTGGGTCACTGAAAACTAACTCATAATTTATACTGTCTCTTATTTCTTCTGCTGTCAAATCTGCTACTTATTTTTTATTCTCTAATTAGGCACATTTTGTCTTCCCAATTATGATTTTAAAAATTGTGTGTTGGCTCACGCCTGTAATCCCGGCACTTTGGGAGACCGAGGTGGGAGGATCACCTGATGTAGGGAGTTCAGACCAGCCTGACCAATATGGTGAAACCCCATCTCTACTAAAAATACAAAATTAGCCAGGCATGGTGGAGCATGCCTGTAATCCCAGCTACTCAGGAGGCTGACGCAGGGTAATTGCTTGAACCTGGGAAGCAGATGTTGTGGTGAGCCAGGATCTTACCATTGCACTCCAGCCTGGTCAACAGAGCAAAACTCCATCTTAAAAAAAAAAAAAGAAGAAGAAATTGTGTGTTATTCACTGGCTCTGACTGTCTGTTCCAGTAATCCATCCTTGACACATACCAGTTATTATCTTCTTCTGTCCCTCCCCTCACTTGTTCCCCCACCAGGCACATGATGTGGCTCCCAAGCTCCCAGGTTTCTGGGTGTTGCTATTGCTGCCTGCCTAGGAAGGCTGAGTCAGGAGTGGAGCTTAGACAGATACAGATATTAACACTGAACCACAGAAGACAATAGCTGGGAGCACAGGAAAAGGCTGTAGAAACTGCCTAACATCGATGTTAAAGAAGCCTCGGACGGTCAAGTGCCAGAATAAGCAGCCTGAAAATGTAAATATCTCGTGTCAACATCATCATACTACATGTAAGTGTGTTCTGTGTTAAAAGTGATATCTCTAAGGCATTTTACGAGCTTCCCAAGGGAAATAAATGAGTTCAAAGTGAGCTTTATGCCCCATTCTCCACAATCTTTAACACATGTGGAAACTCAATAATGAATTTCTGTTGGAGAACAATAAACTCATTAATTAATTAATGCCTGATAAGCTAGGTGCTAAACAAAATAAATAATTCTTGCTCCAAGTGTCTACATAGCAACCTCAGTATTCTCACTAAAAACGTTATCTATTTAAACGTTCCTACATATTATTCTCCACAAAGAAGTCTAATCACTTTAAAAGAAGGCTGTCTTTATCTGGCGCTGAATAACCTTGTCTGTGCTGTTTGAAAAGGAGGCTTTTTAAATAAATGGAAGAAGACAATTTCAAGCATATTAATAAGACAGCTACAAAAGTCCTTTGCATGTTTTTAAGTAGGTCAGTATATCGTACTGCACTGGATTTTAACCCTTTGTTTGCTGGGCCATGACAAGAAAGAATAAAAAGGCAGAGAGTAAAAAACTGGGAAGAGCAAATGGGCACTTACTCTTAACTGTAGTAAGTAGTCATGACTTTGGTGACTAATATAAACGAAATTTTGCAATGAAAGAAAAGTATAATGCAAGGATGAATTAAAGAGGAGAATGACTTCTATCAAGTGGAGATTTGTGTCTTAAATGATCAAGTAAGAAACAGTGGTGGCTCACGCCTGTAATCCCAACACTTTGGGAGGCCAAGGCCAGCAGATCACCTGAGGTTGGGAGTTCAAGACCAGCCTGACCAACATTGAGAAACCCTGTCTCATGTAAAAATACAAAAATTAGCCAGACATGGTGGCACATGCCTGTAATTTCAGTTACTCGGGAGGCTGAGGCAGGAGAATTGCTTGAACCCAGGAGGCCGAGGTTGCAGTGAGCTGAGATCGTGCCACTGCACTCTAGCCTGGACAACCAGAATGAAGCTCTGTCAAGTGAAAGAAAGCAAGAGAGACAGGAAAGGAGGAAGGGAGGAAGAAAAGAAGAAAGGAGGGAAGGAAGGAAGGGAGGGAGGGAAGGAAGGAAAGAAGGGAGGGAGGGAGGGAGGAAAGGAAAGGAAAATAAAGGAAAGAAAAGAAAAAGGGAGGGAGGGAGTGAAAGAAGGAAAAGAAAGGAATGGAAAGCAAAGGAAAGGAAGAGAAGGGAAGGGAGAAAGAAAGAGAGAGGAATAAGGGAAAGAAAAGAAAGAGAAAGAAAGAAGAAGGAAGGAAGGAAGGAAGGAAGGAAGGAAGGAAGGAAGGAAGGAAGGAAGGAAGGAAAGAGGGAAGGAAGGAAAGAAAGAGCAGGCTTAAAACACAGAGAAATGGAAACTCTGAGATCCAGAAAACCTAACATGCAAATAACAAGAGTTCTAGACTGCTTTTGATCATACCCTAAATCTACTATGCCCAAACATTTTCCATCTCAATTGATAGCAATTCTCACTTTCCTGTTGCTCAGACCAAAACATCAGATCCTTGCTTAATTCCACTTTCTGTCATATCCCACGTGGACTTTATCAGTAAATTCTATCCCATCTACCTTCAAAATACTAATTTCTGAACCTGACCATTTGGCAGCAGCTCTGGCCATTACCACTGTTATCTACCCACTTTTGTCTTTTGCCAGGAGATTCACGAAAGCTTGCTAGCTGTCTCTTCACTTTTACCCTTGCCAGCCTGCAGATGAGTCTCAATCTGCCAGCCAGTGCTATCTTTCTAAACACCAGTTCATGTCACTCTGCTGTTCAAAACCCTGGATCATTCAGAGTAAAAACCTGAGACGTTACCACCCACAAGGCCCTAAGCAATCTAGAAGCTTTATTTGCACAACCTCAACCCTACCACTGTACTCCAGCCCATTCATGGTGTTCCAAGAACGACTGGCCTCCTAGATATTACTTTGTGAACTGAATTGTGTCCCTCCAAAATTCATATGTTGATGTCCTAACGTGCACTACCACAGAAAGTGACCTTATCTGGAAACTGTCATTGCGGATTTAATTAGTTAAGATGAAGTCACCATGGGAATAGGGATGGTCTTTAATCCAGTGTGACTGGTGTCATAAAAAGGGGAAATTTGGACACAGACACACCAGCATGGAGAATGCCCTGCGACCATAAATACGGAGATGGGGATGATACCTCTACAAGCCAAGGAAGGCCAAAGATTGCCACAAACCACCGGAAGCTAGCAGGGTGGCAGGAACTGATTCTTCCTCACAGCCTCAGACCCAGCCAGCCCTGAGGACACCTTAATGTTGGACTTGTAGCCTCCAGAACTGGGAGACTACACAATTCTGTTGTTGATGCTACTCGCTTTGTGGTGCTTTGTTACGACAGCCCTCACAGGCTCAAACATTTCTTAAACTCTGGGCACACTCCCAGTGTCAGGGCCACAGCCCCGGTGGTTTTGACCAGATTTTCCTAAGAAGCCTGGAATGTATGAAGAACTCAGGTGAATCAGAGGTCTGATCTTCTTGCATCCACTGGAAACTTTAATTCATGCAGGCATGCTCCTAGCTGGCTGAGGTTTCCAGCAGCTATGTGGAGCCAGGGAATCCTCTGGCTCCAGGTGGAGGCACACCATATGACCATCTGAAAAATCTAAATGTCTTGGTCACAGTCAGTATATTCTTCATCATCAAAATGTAACCAGGGGACAGGAGGCGCTCAGGAGGTGCTCACTGTTCCCCGATCAGATGCGTTTTTTTCCAGGTACTTGGGTTCTTGCTCACCCAAGAATGGGTAGGAGACCCTGGTGGCCTGGTGATATTGTTGAAGTAAATATCAGATCTAAAGAGCCTTGCAGAAAAGCGATTTATTAGGCAGAGAGAGAGAGAGACAGAGACAGAGAGGTAGCTCCCACACTGTCTTGGGAGGGGATCCAGAGATAAGAGTACACACAATAAGGGGCAGGGGGATTTTTAATCTGACAGCTACTCCCGCCCCATTCAAGTCCTTGTCTCATGAGGAGTTCCTTTCTACTTCCGCTGACGTGATTGATCTTTGACTTTGACATTGGATTGGTTGTCTGGCCCAGTCCTCCCATAGCTTTTCATGGGCTTTCTAAACAAGGAAGCTCACATGGGCAGTCTATCTTCCCGCATGTAGGGAAGTTAGACAAAGAACTCTAGGCTCCCAGATGGGGAGGGAGCTGGGAAGAAGCATGGAGCTGGGAAGTTCTTGCCTTTGAAACCACACCCCTTGTGAACTCGGGAAGAGAAGTTAACATAGTCCCTCAAAAGGAACCTGCATCCATGAACTGTGACGGCAAATCTCTGTCAAACACATCACTATCCTATTAGGACATGTGACATTAGTTAAGTTAAAGAGGTTCTTCATTCCCTCAGAGTTAACATAAAATTATCATGCATTAGACATGATCTAAGTCTGGGAGAAATATTTAAAGTTATAATTTCCAAAGAAAAGGAGAGAAAACAGGAAGATTAGAAGGAAAGTGAGAAATGAGTCAAGTGTGAAAATACAAAATTATGTTTTCACATAGTTGAGCTTTGAAATAATGGTATAATTTATAACTCTTTTCTTAATGTTTTAATCATTAAAATTCTTAAATGCATAGTAACATTTCAGAGTATGTGTTTTGGAAAATTGAGTTAGCCTACTTTCCTATTTCTAGGGGGTGTTTATGTCTCCTAAGACTTTCTTTTAATGAAATCTAAACTTTTTGAAACCTTCTAATTTTATTTTTTTAAAGGTTATAGTTGAATTGCATGTCACAATTTACAGGGAACTTTCTTACACATTAAACCAGTTGAGACTGTTGCCTGGCCACCAGAGGACCATTTCTTATGAATTAAAATTGCTATAATAATATATTATTTTAGAAATAAATGTAGAATATTTAGTATAATATTAATGACTGTCACACAGATAGGTAGCTTCAAAATAATGCTATTTTAAAGAATAACATTCTGTAATAATCACTCTTATTATTTAAATAATTACCATTGGCTGTTTTAATTGCATATATTCCTAATTTAATTTTAGCATGATTTGTAGAAAACTGGTAGTTAAGCATATATTTAATTGCTTAAAATATAATGCTCATTTGATTTAGACCTGAAAATATTTTTATGTAATATAAATTACTGTATTCTTTTACATTTCTTTCAACTATGACCAGTCATTTTTATTCTGCCGTAAACAACAGTACTGAAATAATAGATTAGATAAGCACAGGTTGATATTTTTTAATCTTCATTATTAAATATCCCAGATACAGTACATATATCACAGGCCAAGGACCATTTCTCTTATGTCTCCTCCAGCCTGTTGATATATCGTCATCAGCACTTGACAGTTTTACAACCTGCGTTTGGACTGGTATTTTCTGGGGGATGCCTGCAAGCTGCCTCATCATCACAAATGCCTCATCCAATAATGCTGACCTAGGGACAAATGTGAAAATTCAGGATGTTGACATTTATAGTTCCTCTGTCTCTCTCCTTTAAGCAGTTTTTTCTCAATGTCTTGCCTTGAAATCCTAAACCAGAGAAACAGAAGTGAAAACAGTCTCCTGATGATGTACACATGTGTAATGAGAATGTCTAAATAATGTATTGAATTTTATTTCTGGAGCTGGTGCAGTTCAAAGTCATCTGTGTCACTGCAGTGTGCTGCTTTACCTAACACTGCCTGGAGCTATCTGTCTTGAGGTTCTTTTCTACTGGAGGTGTGACTAGTTTTGCAATTACAGATTTTTGTCTATTTGGCTTAGTTCACAGATGATAGGACACTACAGTGACCTGGGAAGGAAGGTGATAGGACAGTGGCAGCCCTCATTTGTATCCATACATGAGTCATAAACATCTATGAATCACCAAAACATCAGAACCACCAAGCTGGTGAATATAGCTGTAAAGCAGCAATCTCTCCATAGCGACTGTGGATGATCAACTGCTAAGTTATGACACTTACAAAAGAGAAGAAAAATAGAGGCCACGTGAAGACTTACTGGCATGTAAGAAGGAAAGTAAAGTACAACAGAGAAAGAGACAAAATCTGAAAGTTCTGTTTTTGTGATAATTTAGAAAATACTATTAATAGCAAAATATCTTCAGAATACATTATTTTTGAAATCTTTTAATCTTAATAACACAATGGTATTAAAAATTGCACCCAGCAGCTTCCAAAGAGCTTTTCATATGTTATGTCACTTAGTAATATTTTCCTGTACATTAGGCTATTTTATAATGTGAAAAAAATATTATAATAAAAGTAAGAAAATTTAAAGTAAATTAAAAATTATTTTACTAAAATGTTAATGAGATAATGTATATATCATTACTTTTTAAAAGATACTTATTATATAGAGCAATTAGAATTATTTTTGCAAATTATTTAATATTTAAGCAGGCAGATAGAAAGATAAAGATGCATAAAATGTCTTTAGGACAAGGAAAATATGAAGTGAGAAAATGTGTAAACACACTCAAATTTTAAAGTAACTACAATCTACCATAATCTGAGAAGGATTATAGAAGTATAAGGTAATCTATTCCTATGTTCTTGCTTCTTGTAGTCTTACCACAGAGAAATGGCTCACAGACAAATATTAAATAAAAGACCCTTTTTGAGCATGTTGCCTTTTCGATACTACAAAATTTTAGAGGAGGATGACACTTGAACCAAAGATTTGATGGAAAGTTTCACAGATCAGGGTTTTTGGACCACTTTTCTGCACCTAAATTCAGAACAATAAAGAGACAACAAAAACAAGAAGATCAAGGAAAATTTATACTTTTCTTAAAGCAAAAGTTTAGGCTACAGTATAATTCATGTATATGCCATCAATCAACGACCGAGTACCACATGTAAAAATTAGATGAATTGGAGGGGTGGAGCAAGATGGTAGAAGAGAGGATTCCGCAGATCATCCCTCCCAGTAGGAAGACTAAGTTTGACAACTATCAACACAAAGAAAGCACATTCATAGGGACCAAAAATCAAGTACCAACTTGACCCCTGTGGGGTAGGGCACCAAGTGGGCTTTTGGGGTACTTGATTCCAGGCTCTGGCTCTTGGACAGCATTTCTTGACCCACACTGGGCTGGAGAGGAGCCCATTGTCATGAAGGGTGAGTCCCAGGCCTGGCAGCATTTAACACAAGCTGACCGAAGTGTCCTTGGGTGGTAACTGAATATCAGCAGTAGCCTAGTAGTACTCTTCTTGGGCCTGTGATGATGGTGGCCATAAGATGAGGTTCCTCTGCCTGCGGAAGCAGAGGGAAGTGAGAAGGTCTGTGTCATGTGGTTTGAGTGTCAGCTCATCCACCATGGAATAGAGTACAAGGTGGATTTCTAAGGTTTTTGACTCCAGTCCCTGGCTACGAATGGCATCTCTGGACCTGCCCAGGGTGTGAGGGAAGTCACTATCCTGATGAGAAGAACACAAGACTGGCTGACTCCACCACCTTTGATTGTAGATCCCTAAGGACTTGAGTGAGTGCAGGCGGTAGCCAGGTAGTGGTTAAAGCAGGTTTTCAGCAAGACCCAGCTGTGCTAGCTTCAGATCTGATTAAGCATAGTCCCAATGGAGGTGGCCACAGGGATACCTGTGTCGCCCAAACCCCAGCTCCAGGTGGCTCAGCACAGACAGAGGGACTCTATTCTTTTGGGAGAAAGTAAGGGAAGAGAATGGGGTTTCTGTGTGGTAATCCAGAAAATTCTTCCAGATCTTATGGAAGACCATACATATGGTACCTATACAGGTCATCAAGAATCACAGCATAACTGGGCTTGGGGTTCCCTATAATGCAGATAAGGCTTAGATCACAGCACTCAAACTCTTTTGAATAACTGGAAAGTCTTCCGAAGGATAACAAGCACCTACAAGCCCAGATGGCAAACACTACAATAAATACTTAACCCTTCAATGTCCATACCCTGCTTAACATCCACAAGCATCAGGACCATCAAGGAAAACATGACCTCACTAAACTAAATAAGGCACCAAGGAACAATCCTGGAGAAACTGAGATGTGTGATCTTTCAGGCGGAGACTTCAAAATAGCTGTTTTGAGGAAACAAAGAAATTCAAAATAACACAGAGAAGGAATTCAAAATTCTATAAAAAAAAATTGAACAAAGAGATTGAAGTAATTATCAAGGACCAAGCAGAAATTCTGGAGTTGAAAAATGCAATGAATGTATTGAAAAATACATCAGAGTCTCTTAATAGAAGAATTCATCAAGCAGAAGAGAGAATTAGTGAAATTGAAGAAAACCCATTTGAAAATATACAGTCAGAGGAGACAAAAGAAAAATGAAATTAAAAATGACACATGCATAAAAGATTTTAAAAAATAGCCTCAAAGGGCAAATATAAGAGTTACTAGCCTTAAAGAGGAGGAAAGGAGACACAGAGAGAGAGAGAGTTTATTCAAAGGAATAATAAGAGGGAACTGCCCAAGCCTATAAAAAAACTTCAATATTCAAGATTTAACCCAAAGAAGACAACTTCAAGGCATTTAATAATCAAACTCCCCAAGGCCAAGAATAAAGAAAGGATCCTAAAAGAATCAAGAGAAAAGAAAAAACTAACATACAGTGGAGGTCCAATATATATGGCAGTGAACTTTTCAGTGGAAACCTAGAGGGTAGGAGAGACTGGCATGACATTTAAAGTGCTGAAGGAAAAAAAAAGTCACCCTAGATTACCAGACCTGGCACAAATACTTTCAATATGAAAGAGTAATAAATACTTTCCCAGACAAACAAAAGCTGAGGCATTTCATCAACACCAGACCTGTCCCACAGGAAATGCTGAAAAAGTTATTTATTCAGAAAGAAAAGGATACTAAGGAGCAATAAGAAATCATCCGATGGTACAAAACTCACTGGCAAGAGTAAGTACACAGAAAATTACAGACTATTATAACACTGGTATTGTGGTATGTAAACTACTCAAGTAGAAAGATTAAAAGATAAAGCAATCAAAAATAACTACAGCAACTCTTCAAGACATAGTCAGTAAAATAGTTTTACTATCTAGCCACACCCTTTCTGGTCCGTCTTGCAGAGGCAGAGGCACTCAGCTCCCACACCACCACATGAATCTCCCATACCACCACAGAATTCTTTGTGTTCTGACAGTGGGAGCTTCTCCTGAGTTTGAGATCAGATCACATATTTCATCCCCAAGCCCCTGGTTGGTGTGCTCAAGTCCTGGGAAATGGGACTAGGACAGCTGACTTGCCCTCTGGCCCCTCTGGCTCAAGCACTGGCTGCAATAGGGAGGGGTGAACTGTTCCCAGACCAGCAACAAAACACTGAGTTCGGGAAGGGGTAGCAATGGCAGCTAAACTGTGTGCCACCCCCTATGAGAACAGCCAGTCAGACAGTCTTAGGAGAGACCAGCAAACATGGGGCATGTGACTTGGATGCACCTCAGTCCCATGGCAATGGAAGTAGTACTTGTCTTTAGGGCACATGAGTGTGCCCAGGCCCCATTCACTCCCCAGTATGGCAGAGAGCAGCAGTTGCAGCTGCTTACGGTAGGTCACAGAGCAGGAGTATTTGCTCAGAGTCACATTTTGCTGCAGCCGCCAAGAACATTTAAGACTTTTGTACTTCATGCAAGTTCAAGCAGTGTCTCTGTGGTTTCCAGAGAGCTCCCCCTGCTAGTCTAAAGATCTTTAGAGGTCTTGGGACTCTCTTGGAGCTAGGATCTCAGAGGGCAGGAACGTATTGCTCCAGGGTTCCTTCACTCACCCTTTCCTTGTATCCAGGGGTCTGCTTTGGCATAGCTGTGGTTTTTTGAGTACCAAGTTAAAAATACATGGCCCTTACCTTCCAGGTGGTCATAACTCAATGTGAAAAATAGATAAAAGATAAATAATATTATATTTATTTTATACCTTACCTTACCATACCATACCTTATCATACCACATAAGAAACATCATCTTAGTTTTATGTGTATAAACTATAATAATTTATATGTGTATGAACCTTACCACTATATCAAAAGGATATATAGTGGTAAGATACTGGTAAGATATTGGATACTGAGACAGGCATCAAATCTGCCTGGGGAGATAAGGGGCATCATTCAGAGGAGGGGTTGCCTAAAGATTGAGTATGTTATCACTAACTGAACAAAGCAGGCAGACATATTTCATGATGAAGGAACAATGTCACTATAGACACAAACTGTGTCTAACAGTCTGATGTAGATAGTGGACTGGAGGAGAAAGACGTGGATTGAGGCAGAACACCAACAAGGGGGTAGTTATGAGAGTTCAAGCATGGAGGTGATAGGAGTTTGCTGAAAAATGTAGGAGCTACATTGTAGCCACAAATGAGAAAAGCACTGTGAAGAAAGGATTAACAGATTATATTTGGAGGAAGGAGAAACTTGAAGCAACAAGAAGAGTGACGATAACAGATATCAATCCTGGATGTTGAGGGGAAACATATTTGGTCTAGAGTCTAGAAAGTAGTTAAGCGTTCTTGATAAAGTTTGTTTTAAAACGGGTTTAATTACATGGCTGAAGGGAAGTGGTTTGAAAATAAAAGGTGATAAGTTGTTCTTTTGCATACAAACTGGCAAAAGTTAGGTGGGTAGAATCTGTGGTTCAGAGGACTTAAATAGTTTGTCAGCCACTAGAATATAAAATCAGGTTCAGCTGGATATGGTGTCAGGAGCCTGTCGTCCCAGCTACTGAAGAGGCTGAGGCAGGAGGATCACCTGAGGCCAGGAGTTCCAGGTCATGCCTGGGAATGGCCACTGCGTTTTAGTCTGGGCAATATAACAAGACCCACAAGACCCCATCATATCTAAAAAGAAATCAAGCTTAGCTCATGTTTTCACCTACAGAATCTCAATAGTAAGTCGTTCTCATGAATCCACATAGGTTCTCTCCTATGCTATCAAGAGTCCTCTAGTTTGCCAAGCTAAGGCTGGCAGGGTGGGGGGCGGGTGGCGGTGATCACATCATTTCCATCCTTAGTGGGTCTCAGGATTACTCTTCTCTGCTGTCAGCTATAAGCATAGAGGAGGAAGATTTTTTAACTTTTCTCTGTTTCTGTCACCTTCCCTGTTCTGGCAACTGCTGTCTAACCATAGTCACTTCAATGTCAGCATAATCCACAGACGTTTCAGGATATTCATTATATACTCTTGAGGTCAATCCCAAATACATTTTCATACTCCTCAGCTGGCTTGGCAGATATACAAAGTTGTTAATTTTTCTCTTCACACTCAAGCACATTATTATCTTTTTTTTTTTTTTTTTTGAGACAAAGTTTTACTTTTGTTGCCCAGGCTGGAGTACAATGGTGCAATCTCGGCTCACTGCAATCTCTGCTTCCTGGATTCAAACAATTCTCCTGCCTCAGCCTCCCAAGTAGCTGGGATTACAAGTGTGTGCCAACACGCCTGGCTAATTTTTTGTTTTTAGTAGAGACAGGGTTTCACCATGTTGGTCAGGCTGGACTGAACTCCTGACCTCAGAAGATCCACCCACCTCGACCTTCCAAAGTGCTGGGATTACAGGCATGAGCCACCGCACTCAGCCTATTATTTCATTTTAATGTAAACCCAAGCCCTGAGAGTAACCTTTTCTTTTTGTTCTATTATGCTCCATCTTCAGCTTAGCTGCTGTTGATACTATATTCTTTTTTGAACCACGGACAATTCTTTGACATCTGGATGTAATTTTGGTCTCTAGAGTTTTTCCCTTCCCTCTTCCCACAGCTAAGCTGATCACCTGTTGCTGTCTCCTAGAAATGCTCTTTCCTCCATTCTATTTTGTCTTTATCCTGGTTCCTGTTCATGGCTATCAGTTCTCCCCGAGATCCAGACCTGGTCTTTCTCTGACCCGAGTTTCCTTGCCCTTGGTCCACAGGGCCTCCTAAAGACTGTACACTTTCCTCAATTTGGGGCCAGAATATCAAGGATTCCTCTCATGTAAGAATATATAAGAAGCTGGAAACAAATTGACTCCAGAAAAAGAATCGAGAGACAAATGGGAAAAGTAGGAGGTAGACGTGCTCTTTACTGAATGTCATTTGTTTATTTTGTGTGTGCCGTGTGCACAAATAAGCTAGTAAAGTTATTTAAATCTAAAAGCTCATACAGAATCTAAATAGCTGGTCCTGCTATCCTTTGCCATTTTCTTTCCATAATTAAAAAAACATTAAAAATAATTTTTATATCTACAACTCTAATTCTCAAACTTAATCATGAGAAAAAAACTGAAATTGATTGATCCTTTATAATGTTTTAGACACTTTAGCAATTCATTAATTTTAATAAAAATAGAAAATTTAGGCTGGGCACAGTGGCTCACACCTATCATCCCAGAACTTTGGGAGGTCGAGGCAGGAGTATCACCTGAGGTCAAGAGTTCAAGACCAAACTGGCTAACATGGCAAAACTCCATCTGTACTAAAAGTACAAAAATTAGCTGGGTGTGGTGGTGGTGACTGTCATCCCAGCTACTCAGGAGGCTGAGGTGGGAGAATCGCTTGAACCCGGGAGCAAGAGGTTGCAGTGAGCCAAGATCACACCACGGCACTCCAGCCTGGGCAACAGAGTGAGACTCCATCTCAAAAGAAAAAAAAGAAATAGAAAATTCCCAATCTTTGAAGGCAGGTATGATTATTTATACTTTATAGTGAAGGGACCAAGGCTCAGACAGGTGTAGTCACTCCTCCAAGGTCGCACAGGTAACAACACTGGAGACGGAACTGAAGTGCAGCCTTGTGTGGCTTCTAAACTGCTGTTTCACTTTGCACTTCTCCACTCACGACACAGATAGGGTCGTCAAGCTTCATGTCACATAAGCTCATTTTCATAACAGATCTTTCCAGAAGTTCTTCTACTCTTGCATGTTAGCAACCCTCGCCTTCCTCAGATGCTTTAAATCCTTAAATCCAATGTTTGCATTCACTCTTGTTCCTCACCATAATCTCTTAAGAAGAGGGACATTTGCCACATCGATACTTTTTCCTTTATGAACAATTTCTCATAGTGGGAGCACCATTTTTTTTCTTCCTCTAAACCAGGTTTCTTAAGTTCAGCACTATTGAAATTTGGGGCCTGATAAGTCTTTGTTAAGGGTGGGGAGGGAGCTATCTGGTACATCGTAGAACGTTTAGCTGCATCCCTGGCCTCTACCCCACTGGTTTTCAGTAGCACAGCATCACCCACACCCTAAGGTGTGACAAACAAAAATGCCTCCACGATTTGCCAATTGTACCTTTAGAAGTGAAGCCATCCCAAACTGAGGACCTCTGCTCTAATCAAATATTGATTTTTAAAATTAGGGCTTCCTAGCTGATGATTCTAGATGAGAAACAAACAAAACTCTTGGCCACCAGAAGAACACGCTCCATCAGACGAAATGTTCCCAAGATAGGTGTTATCCAAGTTTATAAACTGAGGGAAGTGAGTTAAAGAAGGTAAGCCTCTTGTTCAAGCTCCAAAATTAATCTGTGCTGGAATGAAATGCTAACTCGGATCTGACAAACTCCAAATCCCATGATCTCCCTGCTAATGATAATATGAGGCAGTAATGCTCTATAACAGAAAGCGATTTTTCCTCATTATAAAGAGAGACCATTTTTGGCAGCAACATGGCTAGACAAAGTGTTACAAGAAGCTGCCATGTAATAAACACATCAATCAGTGTAGAACAAAAACACTTGCCAATGTGAGAAATTTCTCTCCAGTCCTTGTTTTTGCAACTGTTAATTTATAATTTCTAAAATGATTTAAATGCATTTTGGAGTATTCATATAGAAACTATATTTTTATATAATATTTTCCTTCTGAACTGCATTTATCAGCAGACATTTGAGAAAGAGTTAATAACACCAGATCCCTCCAGGAGGACCAGAATCCATGCATATTTCTTGGAAAGAAATTATAAACCCTTTATTCTTAGAACACAGAAAAGACAGGAAATAAAATAACAGGCAAGTGTGAAGTTGGCAATTATGAGACGTAGTTGGCCACTTTTTACTTCAAACTACTCATCCTCAATTGGCAGAGCCTGGGGGACACGATTGAAAAATGAATTCTTTCCGAAGTGATACTTAACATGATTCTCGCAGGAGAACATACTGAGGGCAAAGACTCTAGAGGCAGTTTTGGAGAATGTTCCCCCTAGAGTCTAGTTGTTCCCATCAGCAGGTCCTCATATTGGTAGTAGCCCTATGTGGCTTTTATCCGCTGTTGAAGACAGTTGTCACCAGGTCTCTAATGCCTCATGTTGTTCAGAGGACTGCATGAGAGGGAGGAGTTTTTCACACAGGACCTGCAGAGGTCTTTAGGTATCAAAGACTTTAGAGGTCTTTGTGGTGTATCAAGAAACATTATTTCCAGTGTTTCAGAGCTCTCTAGATTGCTTAAGGTAGCTAGTCTCTGTAGCACCTCAGTGCATAACACACACCACTGTTCATTCCTTCAGCCTCCCTCATCACTGCACAGATTGCATTCAGTCCAGAAAAAGTTCTCTGCGTGCTCTCCACTGCTCAGGGTGTGGTGATTTAGAGGACTTGGACCTCTTAGCTTTAGCTCTAATTTCGGGTATTTGACACACTTATGAATAACCCCCAATTTTTATACGTCTATTCCTATGGCACCATAGTACACAGACAAATCAAGCCATAGAATATTCCAAGATACCCATGCTTTGTCAAGGAATCATCCTCAACTCGTAATTTTACAAGGAAGAATCAAGGCATGTGTGGCCTTATGTGAACCAACCTCATTGTTTCAGCCTGAAACCCTTGTTTGAATAGAGCTGACTCTCACTGCTTGAGGGCAGCTGAAAACACTACGGAAATAAGGTCTGGCAAGACCTCAAGTAACTAAAGCACCACCTTGTAATGAAAGTCACAGAGAGCCCAATTCTGGCACATAAGACAACACAAGCCCTCCAATTATTCTAATCATTTGTCATATGCAGAACACACAAGAGTGAGCTCGAGAAATGTGATTGTCTCAGAGAGGGAACACAATGTCACACTCAAGTGTCTGTATCAAGTTGAATCAAATTCTTATTCAAATTAGATGTAAGATAAGGTTAAAATAAATCAAATCTGACCACTTTGGAAAACAGTTTGCAGTTTCTCAAAGTACTCAACAGGGACTGACCATATGACCCAAAAGTTCTATTCCTAAGTATATAATCGAGAGAAACAAAACATATATCCATGCAAAAATTCATACACAAATGTTCACAGTAGCATGATTTGCAATACCCAAAAAGTGAAAACAATCCACTTTGCCAGTCTCCGTTAACTGACAGAGGAATCAACAAAAAGTGGTATAGCCTTATGATGGGATATTATTCAGCCACAAAGAGGAATGAAGTGTTGATATGCACCACAATGTAAACAAACCTTGAAAACATTATGCTAAGTGAAAGAAGCAAGAAGACTATATATTTTATGATTGCCTTTATATGAAATGGACGGATTCAAATCTACAGATACAGAAAATAGGTTAGCTGTTGCATAGGGATGAGGAAGTGGGGAAGGATAGAGGTGAATGAGGAGTGACTGCTAATGGATGTAATGTTTCTTTTTAGGGTGACAAAAATGTTCTAAAATTTATCCTAGTAATGATTGTACAACTCTATGAATATATTTTAAAACATCAAATTATAGAATTCAAGTTGGCAAATTGAATATTATGAGGATTATGTCGCAATAAAGCAATTAAAAATAAATAAGAGCAAAGCAAGTAAACATTACAACACTCCGGCTGAGTCCAGAGGCAAAAAGATACTAACCTCTGAAATTTCGAATGACATTAGTTCTATTGGCCACTTCGGAGCAAATATCAAGAGCAACCTTGGCAAACAAAGGAACAAAACTATGAACTCCTCTACCCTTTTCTGACTTACAGCTTTTAAAAGTACAAAAAGCAGTTTGATTATGATCCCTGTTTTATTCTCACCATATTGAAAAGAACATATATTTGATCTAAATAAGATAAAATTAGCTTTCTCATAAAGTTTTTAAATGAATGAAATGTTTATTTTTACCTAAATTACTTTCCATTTACTACACTAACATCTAGCATATATGCTCAGAACATCTACAGTAGTTATAACATAAAAGTTCATGTCTTATATGACTTATATTTTTCAGAGACATGCAACGCCTAGCATAAAAAAAAGAGTCTTTTTCATGTTCACTCTGAAGGACCAGAAATATTGTGCAGTTAGTAGTCTATCCACTATTCCTGCAGTCTGAAAATATATAAACTTAAATATATAATCCCAGAGTCTCTCATTCTGAAACACATTGTTCAAAATAAAAACATCAGCCAGGCACAGTGGCTCACGCCTGTAATCCCAGCACTTTGGGAGGCCAAGGAGGGAGGATCACAAGGTCAGGAGTTTGAGACCAGCCTGGCCAACATGGTAAAACTCCATCTCTATTAAAATTCAAAAAATTAGCTAAGCGTGGTGGCAGATACCTGTAATCCCAGGTACTCAGGAGGCTGAGGAAGGAGAATCTCTTGAACCCAGGAGGTGGAGGTTATAGTGAGCTGAGATCGCACCACTGCACTCCAACCTGGGCAACAGAATGAGGCTCCATCTCAAAAAATAAATAAATAAAATATATTTAAAAACAAAATTTTCACTTAAGCCTTCAAGGTAATTTGGCACATAATGGACCTGCAAAATTAATATGAAGCCTTGTTCACTGCCTGTAAAAATAATTTCAAACTTACTACAATATATAAAATCTATCACAATAAAGCTGTCCTTTCCAGCAACACCTTCCCACAACCCATCCAAATGCTTCAATTCCAAATTAAGGTCTTTCAATCCTCTATACCTCTATAAAAGTCACTTTATCTGCCTGGGGGATCATTTCCTTGTCCACCTGGAACATTCTTCAACATCCTTCATCAAAAACCTGTCTTAAGTTATCACTCACCATCCAGTTCATCCCTGTCCACAACACCAAGCACCATTTAATACACTGTCCTCTGCAAACCTATAGCACTGTGTGCAATATTGCACCATAGCACACATCGCTCACTCTATGATAGTTTTCATGTGTCTTTTCCCTATTGGTCAGAGAGCTTCACATTCAGAGAACACATGCCACTCATCTTTGCATTTGGGGAAACTGGCAAGGGGCTTGCAATATGATAGATGCTTCATAACTATCTGATGACTGCTCAACGAAATAATAGTATTGTGAGATAGCCAGCGTTCGAGTAGATGTTGAAAACTCTAAAACTTTTTTTTAACATTTGAAGCAAAAGGTACAATTCTTGCTTTCCAATGTATGGAACTAGTGAAACTAGGTTCCTTGGAGAAGCTCGTTAATCTACTATTTGGCAACTACTTACTGAATGACAACCGTGTGCCACGTCTTGTTGTAAGCAGGGAAAAATATCATGGGAGATCTCCCCCGAGCTTCCAAATCCTTATATGGTTTGGAAAAAGCATACAAACCTCATCAAAATCCACGAAAATTATACAAGAGGGGTGGCAACAGTTCCTAGAGGCAATTCTAATAGATTTTGCGCTTGAGAACAGAGAATTGCAGACAGTGCAAAGGTCGGCACATATGAAGAAATATTTGAATTTTGACTCTCTCCTTTTACACAGATGTTATAGTTTGCATTTATATGAGAATTTGATACTGTACATTCTGTAACACGTGATGATGTAATCTCATGAGCCGAGGCATTTTCTAGGACCATCATGGGTGCCAATGATGTTCAATTGAAAGTTGCGGCTGGTGAGCTGCTTCGGATGAAATCTAAACAGAGGCTTGCCTCAAGCACAAACAGCAGCATAACTCTCGATTCATTTGATTTGCATTATTTTAAATCCTTGATCCATGAATAAGGACACTGGAGACAAAAGCACCTTCAAATGTTCTACAAATGCACCCAATAGCTTCATATTCGATGAAGCAGTAAATCTTTTATAATAATTTCAAGTGCCTAGAAGCAGTCAAGAACATATCTTGGGAGCTTTAAAAATGTATTAGAACTTCCTCTCACTGTGAATGCTAGGCATCAACCTAATTGTCATGAAAAGTCCCATTGAACCATCCTTAGAGCAGTCCTCAAAAAGAGGCCACATGCTGTTGCTTATGAAATGCTCTTAAGAGAGTTACAAAATTGACTTTATCAGGAAAAAAAAATGTTCTTAAGAGAGGGTTTTCAGTCTAACGTCATCTGGTTCCTTTTTAACAAAATCTAGTCCTCATTATGAAGACGATTTGCCTGACAGCAGTAAAAGTGTTCCAGATGGCCAGGTGGTCTTCAGTAGAAGGATTCTTACTTTGCCATTAAAATAAGATTGTGCTAAATCTGAATCCAAATTAATCACATTATCTATGAAAACCCAAACTACTGAGTCTCCATGAAAACTCAAACTACTGAGTCTCCAAAGTTTTTAAAATATTCAATGTGGTTTCCTTAAAAAAATTGGTTGATTCTCATTCAATTGTTCAAGTGAAAACTACAAAATATTTTGAAATGATAGGTTTCATTTTTTAAAGATGTTTGTTTTATGTATTTCAGATAATGATATTTCATTCTCTTTCAGACAAAGTCAGTAAACTCAAGATAAACAGAAACTAAGGAGGATGTACCAACTAAATGTGGTTCTCTTAGGTTCTGAAGGCGTTAATTCAACAAGTATGAATAAAATTTGTTCCTATGCTTAAATGATATTGATTCTTCATTAAATAATGTTTTCCAGGTTCAATACCTTTATTCCGAATATACATTCTGAAGACTATGACGACCTTTTATTTTAAAACAGAAAAACCTATATGTGTGTGTATGTGTGTGTGTGTGTGTGTGTGTGTGTGTGTGTGTGTTTCAATAAAAACAAGACCTCAAGTATTTCAGGTGCTACATATGATAATAAGTTTAAGATAGTAGAAGGTAAGGTGGCCTCTTTAATGATTGACGTTTATCAGCATAATAACTGTGTTTAAGTAGAGTTGTTCTAATATGAAGATAAGCCCATCGCAACTATTTTTGCTTCATCTTGTGCTTGTTTGACGCTTGTTAAGAGGATAGTCTTTCATTACTAGTTTAAACTTTAATTCAATGAGCACCCCCATTCCCTTGAAAGGAGTGTGAATTAAAATTTAAACAGCAGCCTATTTCAACATTCATTGCAATGTAGCTACTCAAGAGATCAAACGCACACAACTTCATACTTTTTTTTTTTGAGACAGGGTTTTACTCTGTCACCCAGGCTGGAGTGCAGTGGCACAATCTCAGTTCACTGCAACCTTCTGGGTTCAAGTGATTCTCCAGCTTCAGCCTCCACCACCACACCCAGCTAATTTTTGTATTTTTAGTAGAGACGGAGTTTCACCATATTGGTCAGCCTGATCTCAAACTCTTGACCTCAGGTGATCTGCCCACTTTGGCCTCCCAAAGTGCTGGGGTTACAGGCATGAGCCACTGCACCCAGCCAACATCATACTCTTTCAAGTGAAGGAAATAGACTAGGCTAGCCCCTTGGTAAAATGTATAAGAGACTGAAGATTTAAATAAAAACAAACAAAAAACTTATTGAGAGAAAAGAATAAAATACTGCAAAAATAAAAATTAGGAAAGTGTGGACATCTGTCATTCAAGTCTTTTTGTTAAATGGAGGATGAATCCATGAATTTTCTTCATTCTGCTTTGTTCTGTTTATTTGAATATCATCCAGAGAACATAGGAAGCAACGAAATCCTGAGCTGCTTCCACCACAGTGGTTCTCATGGCCTTTTGCTGGAGGCATTCAAAAGAAATGACTTTAGCACACCGCGTGGATTTTTTCAGGTATTTCTTAGCCTGGAAGCTGTTCTTTTCCTGCCAAAAATCCAACCCTATCTGTAACAACCTCTTACTGCCAGTGTAAAGAAAAGGGCAGACAAATCAATGAGAGAGTTTAGAGAGCACAGCCACAGCTGGTAACTGGCAGTGGGGATGGCATTTTCAGAGCCCGCACTGAGGGACAAGCCTTTAGTAAACAATTAGCAACCTGGGGGTTTAAAGCCATAAAGTGTGATTGATAAAGACTTATGTAATAATTAACAGCAGGGCATTGCATACAGAGAGAATAAAAACACTCTTGTGTTAGGATAAATGTCCTAAGAGAAAAAATGTGGGACCCAGAAAAGTAATATCAAATCCTGGGGCTGGACCCTGCACACAGGGCCCCAGTCTCAGCAAAGCCCATGTGCCCTGCCTGGCACAACAGCAGTGAAATTGTGCCCCTTCAAGAATCTACAGAGGGCAATTAGGAAAGGATGACAGTTAGAGGCCTTCCTTCTTTCCCAGTAAACTCACAACCTCCTCAGAAGTATATGTGCATTCATACATAACCATCATAAGAGAGAGAATGTGCACTGATTCATGTTGAATTTTCCACTAATTTGAAGACAGCATGAAAGGGGAACATGGATATTTACTTTAATTTAGAGACAAAATATATATATATATATATATATATATGTATGCATGTGCTTTTTAGACTCAACTAATTTTGTTAAGTACAACTTATAGCAAACGTGTATGTAGCTAATTGTTTAGTCAACTAGAGTGTGTGTAAGGCTTTCTGTTAATACAAGTTTAATTCTTCTGAATCTATACTTTTTTGTCTATTTTTAAAATATCAGGTTTTTAATCCCAGTACTTTGGGAGGACGAGGTAAGAGGATTGCTTGAGCACAGGAGTTTGAGAACAGAATGGGTAGCATGGCAAAACCCTGTCTCTACAAAAAATACAAAAATTAGTTGGGCATGGTGGTACAACCTGTGGTTCCAGGTACTTGGGAGGCTGAGGTTGGAGGATCACTTGACCATAGGAGGTGGAGTCTGCAGTGAGCAGGGATCATGTCACTGCACTCTAGCCTGGGCAACAGAGCAAGAACTTTTCTCAAAAACAACAACAACACTTCAGAAGCCCCTTTGAAAGTGTTTTAGAGGATTAACTGAGCAAAGGCCCACCAGCAGGCACTCCTATCACAGACAAGCAGTGGACCTTAAGAAAGGTGCCCAGGTAGATTCCTCAAGGATCTAGAAATAGAAATACCATTTGACCCAGCAGTCCCATTACTGGGTTTATACCCAAAGGATTATAAATCATTCTATTATAAAGACACATACGCATGTATGTGCATTGTGGCACTGTTTACAATAGCAAAGACCTGGAACCAACCCAAATGTCCATCAATGATAGACTGGAAAAAGAAGATGTGGCATATATACACCATGGAATACTACACAGCCATAAAAAACGATGAGTTCCTGTCCTTCATAGGGACATGGATGAATCTGGAAACCATTATTCTCAGCAAACTAACACAAGAACAGAAAACCAAACACCGCATGTTCTCAATCATAGGTTGGTGTTGAGCAACGAGAACACATGGACTCAGGGAGGGGAGCATTACACACTGGGTCTGTTGCAGGGGGCTGGGGGAGGGAGGCCAGGGGAAGGTTGGGGAGGGATAACATTGGGAGAAATGCCTGAGGCAGGTGACAGGGGGATGGAGACAGCAAACCACCATGGCATATGTGTATCTATGTAACAATCCTGCAAGATCTGCACATGTACCCCAGAACTTAAAGTATAATAAAAATTATATGTGTGTATATATATACATATATACATGTGTATATATGTGTGTGTGTGTATATATATACATATATACATGTGTATATATGTGTGTGTGTATATATATACATATATACATGTGTATATATGTGTGTGTGTATATATATACATATATACATGTGTATATATATGTGTGTGTGTGTATATATATACATATATACATGTGTATATATATGTGTGTGTATATATATATACATATATACATGTGTATATATATATGTGTGTGTGTATATATATACATATATACATGTGTATATATATGTGTGTGTGTGTGTATATATATACATATATACATGTGTATATATATGTGTGTGTGTATATATATACATATATACATGTGTATATATATGTGTGTGTGTGTGTATATATACATATATACATGTGTATATATGTGTGTGTGTGTGTATATATATACATATATACATGGGTATATATATGTGTGTGTGTGTATATATACATATATACATGTGTATATATATGTGTGTGTGTGTGTATATATACATATATACATGTGTATATATATGTGTGTGTGTGTGTATATATATGTGTGTGTGTGTGTGTGTATATATATACATATATACATGTGTATATATATGTGTGTGTGTGTGTGTATATATATATGTATATATAAAGCAAGGTGCCTAGGTAAGCTCCCCACTGTGTGACGCATGCCATAGGAATGTCCTGGCAGAGGTCTTGATGCCTTCGTTTTCCACCTGCACTTGACTCAATACACACCACCTTCTTTTCATTCGTACCCTTAAGGCCCAAAGGCCTAAAATATTTTAGACATTTTATATTTCCTTCATATTTTAAAATCATATACTAGCATCAGGACCTTAAAGTGGAAGTTACTTACTGTTGCTATAAAAAATAATAAATCCACACAATATTCACTGCAGATCCGACTTCACTCGGGCTTTGTATAACTTCTTTTAGAAAAGGAATGGAACTCAGCGTGAATTCCTGCTTACAACAGGAACCCAGGCCTAGCTGCCGGTTCTATGAATTCCAAGTATCTATACTTATAATAGCAGAAAAACAATAAAAACTTGCTGTCTACCTATTTTTTAAGCCTAAACTACAGAAGTATTATATTGCTGCCATTAAATGGTGCTTTGTCTTATAGCTGAATTTCTCTATGTGTTTCTCACCCTGAATAAAAAGAACATCAGCAAACTCATGATTCCAGCGACAGTTAAGTCTTTGTGTGTGTTCTTTCCTTGATCCTCATGCAGAATGGCCCCCTCCAGCTTTCAGATATGTGTGCCGTCCTGGCCAGATACTTAGAACAATAGGTTGGTGTGAAAGTAATTGAGGTTTTTGCTACTATGCATTACTCAACTAATTTTGTAAAGTACAACTCATAGCAAACATGTATGTAGCTGATTGTTTAGTCAACTAGAGTGTGTGTAATGCTTTTCTGTTAGTACATGTTTGATTCTCCTGAACCCATACTGTTTTGTTGTCTTTAAAAATAGATAAATAACCTTTGCACCAACCTAATAAATGCAAGGGGCTGAGGTAGTAGGTGGGATTTGACTCCAGAGGTGAGGCTTGACCACGGAACAGATTGAGGACGAGCTACAAGGACTGGGCAAAGCAGCTTTCAAGCAGACACGTCCAACGCTGTGTCATGTCAATTTACTGTTGCCATAGCAACACCCCGTGATTACCACCCCTTTCTGGGGCAATGACCCAATGACCCAAAGGTACTACCACTTCCCTAGAAATCTCTGCATAAACCGCCCCTTAATCTGCATGCAATTAAAAGTCGATATAAATATAGCCGCAAAACTGCCCTGAGCTGCTCCTCTCTGCCTAAGGAAGGGGTCACCCTGCTCTGCAAGGGCGGTCATAGAGCCAGCCCACTGCTCGAGCTGGAGCACTGCCTCTTCCGTAAAGCTGTCTTCTTCTACCTGTCTTGTTCTTGAATTCTTTCCTCGGCAAAGCCAAGCACACTCATGGGCTAAACTCCACTGTGGGATTCACCTGCCTGCACCAGGGCCTAATAAGTATTTGTCATCTCTGGACTAAGACCCAGATACCGTACAGGTTTGGTGGTTACAGCAAGTGAAGGCAAATTTCCCATCAAATCCTTCTCTAATAATGCTTAAGGATAGGACTAACTTGTATTTATGGCCAACTATTTCATAGCAGGAAACAGGAAGTAATCACTTTTTTGTGTTTTAAGAATCGTGGATTCACTTGAGGCACATCAAACTTCATTTGTGATGCACCTTTGTTAAAATGGTAACATTGAATCAGTCATTGTCAAAAAGCTTCTTAACTAGGAATGGGTTGATTATGTTAATGAATTACAGACTACAACTTCCTAATCAACTTAAGCATCCTTTTCCTCTGGAAAAACACCTCCTTTTTATCTCCATTAATACTTATCTACTACCATTTCTATGCTCTAAGTGTTACCCTAAGCATTTTATACATATTCTCCCGTTTAGTCCTCACAGCAACTCCTTAAACTGATTCTGTCATTATCCCTGTGTTATCAGTAGAGGCAAGGGAAAGGTAAGTGCTTTGCCAAGATCAGCCAGATAACCTGGGGAGCTGGCTTTTAAACTAGGCAGTCTGGCTCCAGAACCCACATCCTTAGCTCTTGACCTTCACACATCATCTCATATCCTCTGTATGCTGTCTCTTTGATTCACCATTAAATGAGGAGCAACTCTCAAAACTTTGCTGCTTCACTTTTTGTTGTGAAAAAATTCTGCTTCCCTTCATAGGAAACAGAAAACTACAGGAGAAAATGAGAAATTTGTTAGCACAAAAGGTAGAACAAGATGAAGCTAACACTTTAAGAAGTCACTGATCTCAGCCTGGCCCACTGAAGTCACGTGGACTGTTATTCTTGAAGCCTCTCTGAGCCGCTCTTCCCAAGCCTGCATAACACCAGGTGATGACAGTGATGTAAACCCACCCCTGGGAATATCTGGCAGTATCCAGAAGCTTTTTGAGTGTCACGGTTGGAGAAATCTATTAGTTAGAGGCAAGGAATGCTGCTAAACATCCTGCAGTGGACGCGATAGCTTCCCAAAATGAAGAAGTATCCAGTCCAAAATGTCAGTAGTACCACTGTGGATAAACCGTGACTCAGAGTATTCCTTAGTCACAAATACTCATGTCGGCAGCAGTATCTATCTTTGGCCTTGTGGCTTCATTAGATTGGATAGACAGCATAGTACTAATGAGCTGTAGCTCATCTATCCTTCACTCTCCCAGCCACTGCATGTGTCTTTAGGTGGCTATGGCAGATGACACGACTTTGAGGTCTAAAGAACTTTGGAAACTGCCAAAGAAAAATTTTTTTTAAACCTGCTGTAATTGTCACCTGTGAGGGTCATTACCGAGTTTAAAACGAGGAAACTGAGGCCAGTATACAAAAATTAAATGCCAATTTATTCAGCTCGCAGGCAAGGTTCTCTGGTCAAGGGGAAAGGGGCCAGAGAAGTCACTCTGAATTCCTGGGGTGCGGGAGTAGGGGGTGGGTTTGTGGCTATGAGGAAGAGCAACAGCTGGGTGCTCTGATTGGCTCCAGGGGAGTGAAATTGGGACGGGGCGGGCTGCCATTGGTTGGTGGGTTGGTGGGCAGGTTTTCCAGTGCAAGAGCCTGCCAGATTGCATTAGCTGGAGCCTTCCACGGGAACCATACGGCAGAGCTAGGTGCCAAGTGCAGAGCCTGGTGCCGGGTGCAGAGTCAGGTGCTGAGTGCAGAGGTGGGTGTGTCCAGTCTCCCGGCCAGGCAACCGGCCTTACATCACCTGATTATCCAATTATCTAAGAAAGAACCCTCTGACAAGGAATTGCTGTCAAATGAAGGGGAAAACAAATTCCATTTACCCCTTGTCATTTAAAAAGGGAAAGAGATTTAGCAGCCATCAGAGATTCACAATTTTCACATTCACTCAAAAATGCCTAAGGAAAAAAAGTTACACGGAATGAGTTTGACTCATACTGTTATGCTGGAGCAGTTACTGACAGGGAAGGTGTGAAAACAAATCATATCCGGCCACTCAGAGAAGATTACAAAGATGTTTGCCTCTACAGAAACAGACTTGTGTAGAGAGTTATTTCTGCAAAATATAATATGTAGAAATGTCCTCAACGACAAAAACAAATTCTTAGAGATTTCCCATTTTTTCTACTATTTCCAAGTACAAAAGGAGTCAGAAATGAAAATAAATCCAAATGATTTCTCTGAAACGCTATAGTTCACATGCAAAATACTGCTGCGAAAACACCAGCATTATAATAGGTGCATAATTGTTCTATGCTGAATCTACCTAACAGCCAGCATGTCACCAAGTCACATTTTTGTACAAAGGCATGAGTGCTCTAGGGCTGGAATTTCAAATGAAGAAAATTGACACCCATGGGAAGAAGCCTCCTTTATTTATTTGTTTGTTAGTTTGTTTTTGCAGCTTAAAACAACTTATGTTTACTATCCTACAGTTTCTTTTTTTATTGCATTTTAGGTTTTGGGGTACGTGTGAAGAACGTGCAGGATTGTTGCACAGATACACACATGGCAGTGTGATTTGCTGCCTTCCTCCCCATCACCTATATCTGGCATTTCTCCCCATGCTATCTCTCCCCAACTCCCCACCCCCGACTGTCCCTCCCCTATTTCCCTCCAAAAGACCCCAGTGTGTAATACTCCCCTCCCTGTGTCCATGTGTCCTCATTGTTCAACACCCACCTATGAGTGAGAATACACAGGCGACTGGAACACCTGGGAGACAGAATCAACCATTCAACTAAAGAAAGAAAAAATATGGGGCTCTGAGGCAGGGAGCCAGGTGATCAGCCTCCTTTATTTTTATATTATAACCAGTGGTACTACCAGCACCATCCTCAAAGCACAGTTATGAATATCACCCCATTGCAATGTGGGCACATTTCTAGGTTAGTGGGTTGAGGGTCAATGTGTAACACAGGTAGAGTATAATCTATGTTTATGCCTAGTCAACAATATTTCCTTTACAGAAGAAACAATGCTTCCCTGAATCCCAACTAACATGTCACAATGCCATTCTTTACACTTCAGAGGGAGATAAAAATACCAAAAAATCATACTAAAGATATGACCTTAAAATATATAAAATATTTTTTCCACAGAAGATTAAGAAATAAAGTCTTCTACAAAGAGGGATTGCGTTCCGTTACTAACATATGTGAAATGTATAGAAAAGTTGTCTTCAAAAGCCAAAAGTCTTCAGATCTTGTACATCTTGTAAATTTACAAAGCCACAAATGTACAGAATGGGAAACATAACCATCTCACTTTGTCACCATCAAGGGAAAAGTGAAAAACATCAATCTATTTAAATTAGGAAATTCACATCATTTATGAATTATCTACTTGACTCATTTTCAAACTGTTAGGTCTTTATATATATAATTTCCTATCTGGAAATATTCTCAGACTTGCCTATCATTTCTTTAAATATACTTATCAAAAATTTCTTCCTTTTTTAATCTGTCAATTTCTAATAACGTAATGAATTTAAAGACTGTGTTCTTCCTGGCTGTTTTGTTCTGCTGGCTACCACACTTAGTATGCTTAATTTCTTGCATAGTCAGTAATTGTTTATGGGGAGCTACTCATGCTACTCATTTTCCTGAAAAATTATTTGTGGGGATTCTCTGAGATGAAGATGAAGTTGTATTACTCCAGAGAAGGTGTGTTTTAGCTTCCACCAGAAAATTTTACACTCCAATATTTCATTGCATCTAAGATGTTGTTGATCATTTTGTACATTTTGAGGTTAAAATATGGGGCAGAGAGGATTAAGTGCATGATACAATCAATGAAACACAATAAATTTATGGTTTGGGATTTTATGGACAATCCAAAATATATTTCTTTGGACTCCAAATCCATGCTGGCTTAGAGTTACAACTCTTCAGTTGAATTTCTCATCCCACTCCCACTCTTTAAAGCATCAAGAATAAATTCCTATAATCTCTTTAAGGTAGGGAAGGTAGAAAGGGAGATTTTCCTCTTGCTCCTCACAGAATGAGGCAAATGCTATTTGAGCTCAGCTTTCCCGGGTTCTCCTACGAGACTCCTCAACTTAGGAGAGCTCTGGTCTTTGTCTTCTGAGGGAATTCTATTCTTTTGATCCCATGCTCTACTAGAATAGAAAAACTAAGTTTTTGGCAGGTCCCCTGATGGCAAAAACAACTCCATTGCTATTCTCATCTCCCTGGGTTTCTGCCTTCAGTTAGACTTCGGCCCTGAAATGTTGTGTTGCCTTGTCATCTCTTCTGTGCTTCTAAGAGGCTGTGTTTGTATTTTATTCATTCTTTTCAGCAAACTGTCTAGCCACTATATTACTAGCCAGAGCTAGAAATTGAAATAACTACAATCAAACTTTGGTATTATTTCTTAGAAGAAAACTGAGCTGCAATTCAATATGGCAGTTGACAGAGCAGGAACACCGTCTTCTCAGATCAACACTGCCACTTTAAATTCCAGCTCCCTTTCCAACCTCACACATTTCAAGGAAATCACTTCTAACTACAAGCAGCCAGGAAGAGCAGACAGTAAGACACAGATAAGACAGCCTGGGCACAGAGGGAGGTAGAGGGAAAGTCTCTTGGGTAACTGCCAAACTTCACCCTCATACAATGGGCCAGTAAAACAGTGGACCTTAATAAGCACATTCCTTTCCCTTCAGGTTCACTAAGACAGGGGCACTAAAAGCAGACTTGGGGGTATACCTACAGGTGCAGAAAAGCGTATGAGAACACAGACACAAAACTCTCCCTCTTAAATAAGCACAACAAAAAGACACAGAAGCAGTCCAAGCCTCTGATAAACTCTCACACCCTGAATCCTAAAAAGCTCTTAGTCTGTAAAAGAGTAGGCCTCTGACTTAACTCAGCCAGATACTCCTCTCATGTTTGTTTTCTCTAAAATAAACCTGTCTTGACTGGCAAGCCACCTTTAGTGTTTCTTTCCTCTTTCTTTAATTCTTACAGTAGTAACATGTGCAATTGCCTCCTGACTTTCTTGAGAAAATTCTAAAGTTATAGTAAACAAATATAAAAAAGTAAATTGTGACAATAGAGAAAACAAGGGATGGCATCAGCAGGCTAGAGATTTATATACATTTCTGAAAGACGGGGTAAAAGGAAGAGGATTGATTGATTTTTTAAAAAATCTATAAAGTTGCCAAAACAGTAGATTTTAGGTGTTCTCACCAAGCACACACCCAAAAAAATGGAAGTATGTGAGGTAATGCATATGTGTATTAGCTCAATTTAGCCATGTTACAATGTATACTTACATTGTATACATGTATTTCAAACGTGTAAGTATTCCAAAGCAATACTTGTCCATGAAAAATAGATACAATTTTTGTTGCTCAATTAACTAACATCAATAAAATAAAACAAAAACAAACAAATGAATGGGGGGAAAGATCTGAAGGTCTCAGATGAAATATATGTGAGAGGGAGCTGCATAGAGGTGGTAGCTGATTTTTCTAGTGCAACAACAGATTATTTGTGAGCATGAAGTTAAGCTGAAAACAAGTGAAATTATTGAAATTATATCCTCAGAACAGTTGCTCCTGTTCTTACCCATGCTTCTCTCTCTCTCTAGCGCACACACACACACACACACACACACAAACACACTTCCTTCTATATCCCAGGTAAAACAAAAATTGGTATTAAAAATGAACATTTTCATGGGAAAAACTAGATGTTGCTAGTACAAAGTGTTGATGACCAAAAGAAAGCATTTAGAGTCCTACAACTTTTTAGCTGGCTTCCTACCTGCTCAACCTGAAGAAAACCCCGCCAGGTGACAAGCCCTATCTGCTTACAGAGAACTGTCAATCAGACTTCCCAGTCAGGGGAGAGTTCTTTAGGGGAAGCAAGAAAAATGAATTCCACACCAGGTACCCAGAATATTACCTCTTCTACATTTAAGTAGAAAATAACAACCAGCAATTCTCAGACATACAAAGAAAATCAAAAGCATAAAAATTATAAACTATCATAGATTGAAAATTGGAAAAAGGGACCTGTTTGGGGATGATAAAAATGTTCCATTACATTCCTTGTGAGTTGTATTCCACAAAAGAGAGCCCGCATAGCCAAGTCAATTCTAAGCAAAAAGAACACAGCGGGGGGCAACACACTACCGGATTTCAAACTATACTACAAGGCTACAGTAATCAAAACAGCATGGTACTGGTACCAAAACAGAGATATAGACCAATGGAACAGAACAGAGGCAACAGAGGCAACACAACATACCTACAACCATACAATCTTTGATAAACCTGTCAAAAACAAGCAATGGGGAAAGGATTCCCTGTTCAACAAATGGTGTTGGGAAAACTGGCTAGCCATGTGCAGAAAGCAGAAACTGGACCCCTTCCTGACACCTTACATTAAAATTAACTCCAGATGGATTAAAGACTTAAACATAAGACCTGGCACCATAAAAACCCTAGAAGGAAATCTAGGCAAAACTATCCAGGACATAGGAATAGGCAAGGACTTCATGAACAAAACACCAAAAGCATTGGCAACAAAAGCCAAAATAGACAAATGGGACCTAATGAAACTCCACAGCTTCTGCACGGCAAAAGAAACAGTCAACAGAGTGAATCGGCAACCAACAGAATGGGAAAAAATTTTTGCAGTTTACCCATCTGACAAAGGGCTGATATCCAGAATTTACAAAGAACTCAAACAGATTTACAGGAAAGAAACAAACAAGCCCATTCAAAAGTGGGCAAAGGATATGAACAGACACTTTACGAAAGAAGACATATATGAGGCCAACAATCATATGAAAAAATGCTCATCGTCACTGGTCATCAGAGAGATGCAAATCAAAACCACATTGAGATACCATCTCACGCAAGTTAGAATGGCGATCATTAAAAAATCTGGAGATGACAGATGCTGGAGAGGATGTGGAGAAAAAAGAACACTTTTACACTGTTGGTGGGAGTGTAAATTAGTTCAACCACTGTGGAAGACAGTGTGGTGATTCCTCAAGGACCTAGAAATAGAAATTCCATTTGACCCAGCAATACCATTACTGGGTATATATCCAAAAGACTATAAGTCATTCTACTATAAGGACACATGTACACGAATGTTCATTGCAGCACTGTTTACAATAGCAAAGACTTGGAATCAACCCAAATGCCCATTGATGATAGACTGGATTGGGAAAATGTGGCACATATACACCATGGAATATTATGCAGCAATCAGAAATGATGAGTTTGTGTCATTTGTAGGGACATGGATGAATCTGGAGAACATCATCCTCAGCAAACTGACACAAGAACAGAAAACGAAACACCACATATTCTCACTCATAGGTGGGTGATGAAAAATGAGAACACATGGACACAGAGAGGAGAGTACTAAACACTGGGGTCTATTGGGGGTAAATGGGGAGGGCCAGTGGGAGGGGGAGGTGGGGAGGGATAGCCTGGGGAGAAATGCCAAATGTGGGTGAAGGGGAGAAAGGAAGCAAAACACACTGCCATTGTGTACCTATGCAACTGTCTTGCATGTTCTGCACATGTACCCCAAAACCTAAAATGCAATAAAAATTTAAAAAAAAAAAAAAAGGCAAGTGTTGGCAAGATGTGCAGTAAAGGGAACATTTGCACACTGTTGGAGAGAATGTAAATTGATGCAGCCATTATGGAAAATGGTATGGATTTTCCTCAAAAAATTAAAAATAGAACTGTCACATGATCCAGCAATCCCACTATTGGATATATATCTAAAGAAATAAAATCAGTATGTTGACAAGAAAAAAAAAAAAAAATGTTCCAAAACTGAATTGTGGTGCAGGCTGCCTGCACAAAGCTGTGAAATTATTAAAAAGCATTAAAGTTGACACGAAAGGTGGATAAATCGTATCTATGTTATATAAGTGACATCTCAATTAAAGCTGGTTTTAAAAGGCAATGTACTAATTAAAAAACAGTGTCAATGTGAAAATAGCACCAGATCATGTTAAACAAGTAAGGAAGACTTTATTCAAGGATACTGCTACAGGGGAGAGAGATCAGTTTAGTCTAAACGCAGCATTATTCACACAAAAGGTGCAGGAGAGCTGGGGTGGAGGGACCTGCGTTTGCTAATTGGCCTTACCCAGAGAAAAGGTAAACATTCTGTTCCATCTGCCTGACAAGGTGTGGTTTTATAACTCAGAGCCCACTATCTTTCTTGATGATTACATTTCAAAGGGATGGCTTCCAGGTCCTTAAGAGGAAGAGTCCTAGGTTGTAAAAGTGATAAGAAGTTTTTTAAAGATTTTCATCTCAAAGGGACAAAGAAAGAATTTATAATTGCCGATTTTCTGAAATAAATGCAGTAAGAAAAGTGAGTTTGTGGGCCTAAAGGCAAGAAGCATGTCCAGAGTTTAGTCAAGCTGAGGGGAACTTTAAGGCCCTCTTGAGACCAAGCAACCCAACACAAGAAAATAATTGGCCCCCAAAACAAAAACAGAAAAGCAAGGCAAAAAGCGTTAACTGCTTTTAAATTTTTGCAGATGCATTAAAAACTGTATCTCTAAAACAAGAACCAAAAAATCAGCATACAATAACTATATCTTCTCCAAAATAATAATAATTATAGTAATTTTAAAATTTATGAAGTTATAGAAATGCTCAGAAAAAGGGGGAAAATTAGAAACACTATGATGGAAAATATAAGTGTATTATTTCCTTCAAATCCCCAAAAGTTGTAAACAGAAAATGTGCTGAAAAGCAAGACGCAGAAACCAAATTCTATAACTAAGAAAAACTTGAGTAGCAAAATTTTTCAGTTTATTTTTTATTACCTGGTTTTTCACAGCATCTTCTACCAAAAAAATGTGCAACTCATTTTTCTGTGTTGGGTCAAGGAATAAGGCGCAAATAATAGATTTTACAGACATTTGGGATAAATTTATTTTTTAAGAGGTGGGAGCCACAGAGAAAAGCTTGAGCTTTATGTGAGACATTTATATACTTCCAAATGAATTATTAAATAAGCATTTGGTATTTTTTTGTTACACTTCACCTGTGAGTTGGCCTCTAACATAATTATCACAATGTGGTCTGATGAAATGAAAAAGTGAAAATTAGGCTTTAAAACATCATTTTAATTAAATTACTTTGATTAACTTTAATGTATCTTTTGTGTCACGTTATTTCACTTTTAATATTTTTTCTTTTACTTTTGATCTCTTGATTTTGAACAAAGAAATGTAATGAAAAACTAAATTACACTGGGCTACAAGGTAATTACAAAATAATCAGGAATTTCTAATAAAAGATTTATAACTTTGCTGCTGTTAGAAACCTATTTTTTATGTTATGTAGGTAGAAGCCAAAGATTGTAACTACTTTACCATGGAAACATATGTCACCTCAGCATTGAAAACTTTATCAACAAAAAATGCCACTAGAGTTGACAGTTATCCGAAAACTTGTCTCCCTAATAGATCAGCCTCGGGTTTCCCTAATGTACAAATCCAGTTCGTAAGGTGGGTGTTTTGGGGGAGGGAAGTCCTTGCACATATTAAGAGTCTGGATAAGATGGTCAATAATACAGAGAAAAACATGAATGATGTGCATTCATTTGGGTAGTTGAATCCAGAAGACATCAGGATCACGAATCTAGTTAAGAAGGTTGGCAATGGGGTGGTAGGTAGGGTGGGGAATTCTTGCAGATATCCAAAGCCTGTAAGAACAACCCAAGGGAAAGGAAGAATGATGATGGGTTTCCAAGTACTCTCAGGGTTCTGGGACCCACATGAATCATGGCATGGTATTCTGCCATTAGATAGCAGGTAGCAGCGCCCAGGACATCTGAAAAAAGGAACTGAGGCATAAGCAGAGCACTTTCTTCCCTAAAGCAAAGCCTCTTTATCCCCTGCCCAGTGCAAAATGAGGTTCAAACCTGGTTGGACTAATTCATACATAGGAACAAATAAGGCTACAAGCCAAAAGTCAATCGTATGCAGTAGCAGAAGTGAGAAATTCTGTCAGGTATATTTCTCATGTGATAGATGAAGCATTCATTCCACATGAAAATCAGGATAAAATTTCATATTCTACAAATTCACCTATCTTTTAGTGGAGGTTAAAACAGCATGAACATTTTAACACATCAGGAAAACAAATAACGAGATAACAGAGTATTGAGGACAGAAAGGCAAAATCAAACATTCCTTATTCAGGTGCTTTCATGGATTAGATATGCTGAGCTCTAAAATCACCGGAATAGTGCATGTTAATGCCCTTACCAAGAAATGTAGCTTTGCTTCCTTCAGCCAATCTTGAACAACTCCAGGAAAAAGGGTCCTGTTAATTTTCTAGCAGATGTTTTAAGCAAGATTTAGCTTAAGTTAAAGCAATGACCAATTGACTTAATATATTTTTAAAATTAATCCTCACCTAGAAAATTGATAGAAGTTTATACCAGCCTCTGACTTGCTAAAATTTTTACTTACTGAATCTACTTAGGCTAATTAGGATTAAGTTCAAATAATATGAGTTTTGTTATCTTATGTTCAATGGATTTCTTTGCTACTGCTCTACTTGCACAGCTTGCTAACAAGCTCCTTCTAAGGCAGAGACTACACGTGTGAATCAGAAAGATGCAGCCACTGCAGCTCTCTTCATAACTGCTAAAATGATGACAAAGAGGAGGAAAGGGTGGACAGTATTTCCTATCTGTCATTAATTTGAGGGAATCAAAGGCATTGATGAATCTGTTTCACCCTGACTGCATTTTGGAATCATGTACCTCACCTAAAATCAATTCATAACTTCAGGGCCTGTTACCCAGATCTGGAAATCTTCCTAAAGAGTCCCAGTTAATTCTCCTGTACAGTCAGGATTGAAACCACTAGGTTAAAAGCCCATTCTTGAGATTCAGTCTTGGATTCAAATCCACGTGACTTCTCAAGTGCAGTAGTCCCCCACCTTTTTGGCACCAGGGATTGGTTTCGTGGAAGACAATTTTTCCATGGACTGGGGCAGGAAGGGATGGTTGGAAATTATTCAAATGCATCATATCTATTGTGCACTTTATTATTAATACATCATAATATATATAATGAAATAATTATAAAACTCACTCCAATGTAGAATCAGTGGGAGTTCTGAGCTAGATGGTCCTATCTGTGGGGGATGGAAGACAGTGACAGATCATCAGGCATTAGATTCTCATAAGCAGTGTGCAACCTAGATCCTTTGCATGCACAGTTCACAGCAGGGTTCATGCTCCTATGAGAATCTAATGCCACCACTTATCTGCCAGGAGGCAGAGCCTGGGCAGTAATGAGAGCAATGGAGAACAGCTGTAAATACAGATGAAGCTTCCCTTGCTTGCTGGCCACTCACCCCCTGCTGTGCAGCCTGGTTCCTAACAGGTCATGGTCTGGGGCTTGGGGACCTCCTCCTATAGTGGGCAAAGGACACAATCAGAAATGTTTCAAAAGAAGACATACAAGCAGCAACAAACATACGAAAAAACGCTCAACATCACTCATCACTCATCATCAGAGAAGCTCAAATTAAAACCACAGTGAGATACCAACTTACACCACTCAGAATGGCTACTACTTAAAAAGTCAAAAAACAACAGGGATTGGTGAGGTTGAAGAGAAAAGGGAATGCTTATTACACTGTCAGCAAGAATGTAACTTAGTTCAACCCCTACGGAAAACAGTATGCCAATTTCTCAAAGAACTAAAAATAGAATTACCATGAGATCCAACAATCCCACTATGGGTGCTACCCAAGTAAACTAAATCATATTAGAAAGACCCTTGCACATGTATGTTTATTGCAGCAGTATTTATAATAGCAGAGTCATGTGATCGATCTAAGTGTCTATCAATGGATGTTGGATAAAGAAAGTGTGGTACATATACACAATGAAATACGACTCAGCCATTAAAAAGAATGAAATCACATCCTTTGCAGCAACATGGATGGAATTGGAGGCCATTATTTTAAGTGAAATTACTCACAAACAGAAAGTCAAACACTGCACGTTCTCACTTATAAGTGGGAACTAAACAATGTGTATACAGCTGAACTTACGAATGGAATAATACACACAGGAGACTACAAAGGTGGGAGGATAGGGGGGTGAGGGATGAGAAATTACCTCTTGGGTGTGGTAAACTATTCAGGTGTTGGGTTCACCAAAAGTTCAGAAGTCACCATTAAACAATATATCCATGTTGCAAAAATGCACTTGTCCCCTTAAATCTATTTTAGAATTTGTAACAACAAATTTTCTTAAATGTATTTGACCTAAAATGAGTCACTTCACCTGTATAATTCTGTTTCTTGCCCTGTTAATAATACTACCTTTCAGGGTTGATATATGGATTAAATGAGATTATCTATTTAGGTTCTAGAGCCTGGTACACTGTAAACTCTCAATAAAGGACAGGTTTTGTTTTTAGGCGGAATCTAAAACTCCATATTAACTATGGTGTTATTAATTCACTTTCTGATGATACTAAGCAATGGTATATAGTAGCACCTGTTATGAGAGCAACATTGACATACATCCCCCTAACTAAATTAATGATCTCATCCCAATTTGGCCTTTTCAGTGAAAATAGTTTTAGATGCTAAGGAAGTGGGTGAGAAGTTCCTAGAGAGAAGAAAGGCATTTTACAATATATACTTTATGTATAGCAGAAATTCACTATCTAACAAAGATGAAAGCAAAAGAAAAAAAAACAACAAAAAGACCTAAGAAGAATTCAATGCTAATGCTTGCCTTCAAAAAAAAGAGTATTTATCACACCAGATAACATGTTTTCAATTGTCTTTCTTAATGAGGGTTTATCACCCATCTAGTTATAATGGATACAACTTCATATCTTAGGATCTACTCTTTTGGGTAGTTTTGACAAAACCATTAATAAATAAGACGAGGAGATGTCTTAGACATCAATTGGCAAATCAGAAGGCAAAGTAAAAATTTGTATAGAGATAAGAGGCAGCAGATTCCCTGAACAGTAGTGACAATTCAGAGTATTCTTCCTTTTAGCTAGATAGAGGAGTACTGTGCCTCAATGGGTTGGAAGAAAAAAGTGGGCTATCGAAGAATTAATGTTCAGCACCCCCAAAAGGAATCTGCAGTTTGTCTCATATGTTTACAGGACACAACAAAGAAACATCCGTTCTGAAGTCTGTGTGTGGACAAACATTGTCAAATGTCTACTGGACCCCAGTTCCAACAGATAAAACACATCATTGTACATAGGACTTCCTGTCTTGCACATTAATCTCTATTGCACTGACTCAATCGCTAAACAAGACTGTCATGTAAGAATAGAAGGTGTTACCCATTGTGTCCAGCTGACAGTGGTGACATTGAGTGAGTCAAGCTAATAACGCTTAAACTTGGAATTCTCATGACTCTCACTCAGCACTTTTGCCATCTGCACAGAGAAACACAAAAACATCTGTCACTGAGTAGTTAATAATCTAGGAACAATCCCAGATCTACGTTTAGAACTAATCACCCACCACCAACATGACTCCATTTTAAAATTAAAGGGACGTGCATTCCGGTGAGACACATAGCTGCTTTCCTGTGAACTGTTGAAGGACTCCCTCTGTATGTCACATGATATTATTATTATGAAAAAGTTTTGAAAACTATCAACCAAAACCTTCACAGTAACTCCTTAAACCTGTTTTTCATTGACAAGTCATATTTTATATATTGTATGAAGTACATGTGACGTTTTGACATATGTTTATATGAGAATAATTAAATCAAGTTAATGAACATATTTATCACCTCACATACTTAACTGTTTCTGTCAATAAGAACATTTAAAATCTACTTTCTAAAACAATTTTGAAATACACGATGCCTTATTATTAACTACAGTCACCAGGCTGTGCAATAAACCTCTAAAGCATACCCCTCCTGTCTAACTGGAACTTTGTACCCTTTGCAAGGCTCCCCATTCCTCCAGCCTCCCTCCAGCCTCTGGTAACCGCCATTGTACAATCTACTTCTATGAATTCAACCTTGTTGGATGCCACATATGGGTGAGATCATGCAGTATTTGTCTTTCTATGCCTGGCTTATTTCACTTAACCTAATGTCCTTCAGGTTCATCCATGTTGTCACGAACACCAGAATTATCTTCTTTTGTAAGACTGGACAGTACTGCATTGTGTATATACACCATATTTTCTTTATCCACTCATCTACTGATGGATGCTTCTCAGTTTGACTCCAATCCAAAGGCACACATTCTATTTTGAAGAATTTTTTTCATGCTATTGCATGGCTCTGGAAATGTCTGAACCAAAATACATATCATCAGTGTATTCTTCTTACTTGTCATTGTAGAAGTCCTGTTAGCATAACTGGGCATAGCTAATAGTAAGTTAATTTTTAAAGTCTGTTAAAAAGAAAAATCAAAAGCATACTCATTTTAATTTTTTTATTTTATCTAAAAATGTATACATTTGCCAATGTACTTATACATACTAAAGGATTTTTTTTTAAAGGATGAATCCGCTGGTTGAAGTCCTAAAACATTTTGCTTACAGCAATCCATAACCTCTAGTATGAATTTTCTTTAAGTGCAGTGGAAATCTAAGGATTCTTATAATAACCAGAGTATCTAACCTTTTGAAAATTTGAGATTTTCTTCAATCTTTTGTAGTCATCTTGCCCACACATAATTTAATATGATTATGTTTATTACCTTTATTATAACCTTTTGAAAGACTTCAATTTAGTCTTCATAGATATGATACTCTTCTTATTCACAATGTCATTAGTGTCCATAATATTTGCTTGCAATATTAATATATTACAGAAATATATACAACTGTCATAAATAGGTTTGGGAACCAAAAACTAATTCTTGGCAAGCAGATGCCTCCCTGGTGTAGAAAGAAGCTGCAGACTTAGTAAAAAATAATTTACTTGCTGTGAGCGTTCAGCATGTCCTGGCCATAAATTAGAATATGTTCCCTAGGGAATGGCGAGGTTTGATTTCGGTGATTTAGTCTAACAGAGGTAAATTTAAAGAACGTCACTTACATTTGATGTATGTTTTAATGGCAGTGAAATGATCACCTGACTCTCTTACTTGATTATAAACTCCATGAAGATGAAGCTCCCTAAGGAACTGACACTCAGTTATACACCTCCCAAACAAAACTTAAACATTCGGACTAATTTTGGTAAAATGTAGTTAAAAAGTGAAATCATCAGTACGTCATTCAGGTAGTGTATCTACATGATTACAAAGCTTGTTTTTTTATTTTCCCAAAGTTATTTTGCATCTCTGTTTTTCAACTACAAATGATGCTATGCTTAAATATGCTTTAAAATGTATGTAATAAGCTTGGACTGCAACAAAAATCAGACTGAATCAGATGTAGTTTTGTAAATGATCTGGAAACTTTTGAGGACCATTGCTGGGGGAACCAGCAGAGCAGTGTTTAATTAGTAAGTCATATCTTTATTTTTAAATTAACAATAACCCACTAATAAGGTAAAAGAACAGTGAAATGAAACTGCAGGGAAGCTGGTGATTGTGGTGATAAAAATCATAAGAGGATTCACACAGAACAATCTATGTAACTGTTTCTTCCTATTAGCAAAGGAAAAGAGGAATAGAAGGAATTCTCAGAAACATAGCAGAGACCTTCCAACAACAAATGCTAAAATACCTGAGAAGGCTCTGCCCCTGATATCTGACGCCTCGAAGAGTGAGTGAGCCACTTGGACCTGTAAGTGGAAAGCAGCCCCTGGTTATGGGTCCTGGAAAGACAGGGCCTAACATCAAGACAGTTTCAGAATGAGTTTGCTGTACTCCAGCCTAGACAGAAGTAGCATGAGATAAATGAGAAACAGATGACTGGCAGAATTAGATATTCTCTCACTAATTTTCTACCAGTGTTCCCATTTATTTAAATCTTGTATTTTATTGTATCTCAAAATTTTTAAAGTTTTTATCAGTATGAATTAACTTTTAACAGCTTTATTGAAGTATAATTGATATACAGAAAAACCATACTGTAATTTTGATCAGTTTAGACCAATTCATGCACAGGAGATACCATCACTAAAATCAGATTGTTAAATACATCCATCACCTCCCAACATTTCTCTGTATTCTTTCATGTTGTTTTTGTTTTGTGATAAGAACAGTCAACCTGAGATTTATCATCTTAACAAATTATTTTTTTTTCCTTTTTTTTATTGCATTTTAGGTTTTTGGGTACATGTGCAGAGCATGCAATACAGTTGCATAGGTACACACATGGCAGTGTGTTCTGTTTGCTTTCACCCCTTCACCCACATTTGGCGTTTCTCCCCAGGCTATCCCTCCCCACCTCCCCCTCCCACTGGCCCTCCCCTTTTTCCCCCCAATAGACCCCAGTGTTTAGTACTCCCCTTTCTGTGCCCATGTGTTCTCATTTTTCATCACCCGCCTATGAGTGAGAATATGCGGTGTTTCATTTTCTGTTCTTGTGTCAGTTTGCTGAGAATTATGTTCTCCAGATTCATCCATGTCCCTACAAACGACATGAACTCATCATTTCTGATTGCTGCATAATATTCCATGGTGTATATGTGCCACATTTTCCCAATCCAGTCTATCATCAATGGGCATTTGGGTTGATTCCAGGTCTTTGCTATTGTAAACAGTGCTGCAATGAACATTCGTGTGCATGTATCCCTATAGTAGAATGATTTATAGTCCTTTGGTAAATTATTAAGTGTCTAATATCATCCTGTTACCTATAGTCACCGTGTTGTACAGAAGATTTCTAGAACTTATTCAACTTGCATAACTGAAATTTTATACCCGTTGAGCAACAATCCCCATTTTTCCCCTCCTGCCAACCCCCAGAAACTACCATCCTATTTTCAGCTTCTATGCATTTAAGTATCTTAGATACATCATATCCGTGAAATAGATGAATCTAAATTAAGTTAAGCTAAGTGAAATAAGCCAGTCACAGAAGGACAGATATTGCCTGATTCAACCTACATGAGGTATCAATTAATTCTTTACTGTTTTAGATAAGAATTCTATTTTTATAGCAAACTTCTGAGTAGAAATGTGGGCTCTTCTCTGTATCACAGTTGAGATTGTGGACCTGACTCTTCAAAGCCAAATTGAGTGTTGACCATTATCCAGGCAAAAGATCATAAATCATGAAACTGGGCAGCTTCTGGAGCTGCAAATCAAGACAAAAACATGAAAAAAACATCAAAGAGATCTTTTAGTGACTCATTAAAACTTTTGCTTTCTATTCACATATTTGGAATTATCTTACAAGTCATATGATAGCAATAACAACTGTCGTGACAGGTTAAATGAGGCTATTAAAGAAAAGACAAATGGAACTTGAAATTAAATTCTACCAATAAAAACCACGTGATCATTTAAGCAATCTTAACATAAGACATGTAGTCAGCACCTCCAGTAATAGAATAAAAATTCTTAAAACAAGCTGTTGCCATGAGCTTTCTTACAGAGGTACAAAGAAACATCTAAGAAAAGAGGTTAAGCATAAATAAACAACGTTGAAAGTTCACAAAAGAGCATCAACTCTAGCTGGAAATGTAAACAGGTATCATTTAGAGACGTGTACTCACATCTCCAGCATAAGGAACTGTGTTCTACCCTAAATCAGCTAGGAAACTTCTTAAACTTTCGTGGGGCTTTGTGTTTGTTTTGGATTTTTGTTTGTTTGTTTGTTTGTTTGTTTTGTTTTGATTTGATTTGTTTTGGGTTTTTTGTTTTTTTTTTAAACAAAGTCTTGCTCTGTCACCCAGGCTGGAGTGTAGTGGCACCATCTCGGCTCACTGCAACCTCCACTTCCCATGTTCAGGCAATTCTCCTATCTCAGCCTTCCGAGTAACTGGGACTGCAGGTGCGATTAATTTCTGTATTTTTAGTGGAGATGGGGTTTCACCATACTGGTTTGTCTGCTCTCTAATTCCTGACCTCATGTGATCCACTCACCTCAGCCTCCCAAAGTGCTGGGATTACAGGTGTGAGCCACTGCACCTGGCCTTAAAATTTTATTAGACAAAAAAATTTCCACATTTAGAGTACATTCTTTGATTCTGTTCTTTTGTCATTGTTGTTAAGATAGGGTCTCACTCTGCTGCCCAGGCTGGAGTACAGTGGCATAATCACAGCTCACTATAGCCTCAACCTACTGAGCACAAATAATCCTCCTATTTCAGCCTCCTGTGTCACCGGGACAATAGGCATGTAACACCATGTCTGACTCATTTTCTTTTTCATTAGAGATGGGGGCCTCACTATATTGCCCAGGCTAGTCTCTAAGTGATCCTCCTGCCTCCATGTCCCAGAATGCTGGGATTATAGCCATGAGCCACTGCACCCAGCCCTAAGCACTCTTTAATTCTATTTGTTGGATATAAACGGAATGCTGGTAAGCACTCTTTGATATGTAGCTCTTCCAATATACCCATTTATTTCATCAAATTAAATAGCTCCAGTGCTTCCTAAAATTCTACAGCAAGGCATCTTTTTCCTCAGACCCTTCCATTAACCTGTCCTCAATTTGTGCATTTTTCCCTTAAACCGTAGCACTTACATCTAAAAGCAATCAGCAAAGTGTTACCTGACCAACAGAAAAGAGGATAATGCCCCCCTCATTCTCTAAACTACATTTCTATTAATTTAGCCAAAGTTGCACCAGCTTCTATAGCGATCATATCTGATTGATGATTCATGTTAAATGTACTTTCAGTTAAAATCTCGGTTTTGTTTTGCATGCTTCGTGCCATGTCTGTCCCCACTCTCATGGGATTTGAGTTCTCCAGTGTAGAATTTTACTTTCATCCTTAATAAAAGCAATATTATTAGGCATAACACAATTTTCCAGTCTGATAACTTTTTCAGTGGCTCCTGATGCCCACTTTCCTTCTAGGGTGCAAATCACACATAAAAAAATTAGTGTATATTTCATATGTTAATTTTCTTTTTTTCCTTTTTTTTTTTTTTTGAGACATGGTTTCACTCTGATGACCAGGCTGAAGTACAGTGGTTTGATCTCTGCTCATTGCAGTTTTTACCTCCCAGGCTCAGGTGATTCTCTGACCTCAGCCTCCCAAGTGTCTGAGACTACAGGCACACACCACCATGCTCAGCTAATTTTTTGTATTTTTTTTGTAGTGATGGGGTTTCGCCATCTGCCCAGGCTGGTCTCAAACTCCTTAGCTTGAGTGATCTGCCCACTTCAGCCTCCCAAAGTGCTGGGATTTCAGACATGAGCCACCATGTTCTGCCCATAGTGTTCATTTAAGAACGTAGTAAAGAGACAAGGAACACAGCTACCCCTTGCACCAACAGTGTTGGGGGAAGCAGCAAAGGAGAAAGGACTTACACAGTGCCTACATGAATTGGTTATGAGTAACATATAAACTGGGAACAACAAACCGGGGCAAACTGGGGGAGGACTCTGGGGAGGCAAACTTCTCCACGCCTCATGTTCCCATGCAGGGTGACCTCGGCTCTGTTACCATAAACGTTGTGCTCAAGGATGGAAAACCCCTTCGTAGCACTATGACGTAACCAGATTTGTAGGCTCCTTGTAAGGCCTGAGTTCCACCAGCTGCACATATGTTATAGGCTAAAGATAACCTCATATTCTTGTTCTGTGAAACTCCCAAACCACCACTGTTGTCAAACTTCAGACACACCAGTTCTGGCCACTGATTCAGTTCCAGCTCACTGATTCACCCCACCATCAAGTCACCCTCTCCCCACCATCACTCCACCCCTACCCTATAGATCAAAGTGAGTGTAACTGATAAATACTGTGGCGAACCTAAACTCAGGGCCTTTTCTGCCTTCATTATAAGTGATGGTCCCCTGGTCCCACTTTTATTTTTAATCTGTCTTTTTCTCATTCCTTTGTCGCCAACAAACTCAGGGTACCCACAGGTGATGTGGGGGCTGGTTCCCCACACAATGGAACTTTTTCTTCTCATTGACAGCAATTCATTAATAGTCATTCTATGAATGCAGACATTTGGTTATTAATCGATCTATAGGTATCAGCATCTAGCTTATATTTCTATAGCTAACCCGCAAATATGTTGGAGATAACTTGCAAAGTATCTTAATGAACTCAAGATGCTACATGTACATATTTTGTTCTGATCTATTAGTGTAGCTGTCATGTCAAAGAAAATAATGAGATAAATGCATCAATTGGTATTCATGGACCTGAAAGTAATTACCATTTTCTCTCCAGGGGAGATCAGATTACAATTAGCAGGATACCAAATACCTGAAATGAAAGAGAGATGGTGCTTAGGAGTTAATGAAAAATAAACAGGAGCGATGGAAAGCAACCTCACCTACTTTGCCATTCCACCACAGTTTGCCCCATTTATCTGCCCACAACCATGTAGATGGACAGAATTCCACACGGGAAGAATGTTCTGTCCTGAAATGCTAAACACATCCAAAATTTACTTTAAAAAATTAAAATTTCTCATAAATCACCAAGTTGTATGAATTGTGAAGATAAATTTTAGCAAGAATAATGTCAACATAAAAGTTTCCACTTGACCGTTACACAAACACACACGCATACACACACACTCAAGTATTTTTCTTATCTCCAAATAGAAATAATAAAAAAGTTGAGATTACTCTTTTGAGAACTTTAATCAAGCAACAAAATATCTTTTTAGTGATAGAGCAACATTTATATAGTAAAAGTAATAACAACCTTCAGTTGGGGAGTTTATCTTTCCCTTTTTAAAACCAAAGCCAATAAAAATGAAATAATAAAGAAACAAACTTTTAATGGCCTATAGATAATGACACCCCTGCTAAGATACCAGTTTAATACCCTGCAGTTTAAACAGCTGCCATTTGTCAGATAATTGCTTATGTTATTTCCCATCTTTGCATTAAAGCAGAATGCTCTATTTGCATTTTGACCCACTTTGTTTTTGCAAGCAAAGTTGTCATATAAGAATCATTGAATAACCTATCCAATTATCTTACTAGTTGGAAGGCAGAAAAGAAGTTCAAAGGAAACTTACCATCGTAAAAAGAGATTTGTTACATATATGACTTAACTTGCCACTTACCTCTAGGAAAAAAAAGACCTATCTCCTTGAATGTGCAGCGGGATAATTATCTCCATCCTTCAGTCCCATCCCAGTATTCTATATTTACTTTCAGTTCACACAGCTAATCATTCTTCCCCCAATAGTTCCCATTTTTTCCCCTTTTAAAAGATCTTTTGGCCTAGACTTCAGCCCAACAGAACATCCCTCAAAGATTCACTGTGTGCACTTAGAACTCACAGAGATACCCTACACTCATTGCCTAAGTTTTTAATATCTCCAGTCACCTAGCATAAACACAGGCTACTATGGCCAATTTCACCTTATACTGAATCTTCTTTTGGCTATAGATTTCTGTGACCTTCTTTTGGTGTGATTCTAGGCGTACCCTATGTCAAAGAATAGTTGCAATGGACATATTAACAGCTCAGAAAGACTTATTCCACGTGTATTGCATTAGGGATCAAGATGACTGTAGTAAGGGAAAGAGATTGAACTCAATTCTGCAGAAACCAAAGATGGAAGAGCTTTTTAAATACTGGGGTGAGCTAGTAGAAAAGTACAGGAGGTTTTTGTGGGTTTGGTCAATGTAATTAGGCCATCTGTGTTTGCTAATTCTTGCTTATCTAAGTTAGACTCATATCCTCCTGCAGAGCCAGAAAGATGAGGGCTCCATATTTCTTGATGATTGCATTTCAAAAGGAGGATCATTAGCTCCTTGAGAAAAACAATTCTGGACTACAAAACTGTTAAGAGGCTTTTTTTAAAAATTACATTTCAAAGGAGAACAGAAAGAGTTACAGCTGCAATTTTCTAAAATGAATGAATGCTCTAAGAAAAGAAAGATCTGGGGTCTGCCATCAGAAAGAAGGCTGTATATATATATACACATGAAATTCAAGTTCTGGGATACATGCGCAGAATGTGCAGGTTTGTTACATAGGTATACATGTGCCATGCTGGCTTGCTGCACCCATCAATCCATCATCTACATTAGATATTTCTTCTAATGCTCTCCCTCCTCAAGCCCCCCAGCCCCCGACAGGCCCTGGTGTGTGATATTCCCTTCCCTGTGCCCATGTGTTCTCATTGTTCAACTCTCACTTATGAGTGAGAACATGTGGTGTTTGGTTTTCTGCTCCTGTTCCTGTGTTAGTTTGCTGAAAAAATGATAGTTTCCAGCTTCATCCATGTCCCTGTAAAGGACATGAACTCATCCTTTTTTATGGCTGCTAAAGAGCTTCTGCACAGCAAAGGAAACTATCATCAGAGTGAACCAGCAACCTACAGAATAGGAGAACATTTTTACAATCTATCTATCTGACAAAGGGCTAATATCCAGAACCTGCAAAGAACTTAAGCAAATCTACAAGAAAACAAACGAACAGCCCCATCAAAAAGTGGTGAGGGATAGCCCCATCAAAAAGTGGTAAAGGATATGAACAGACATTTCTCAAAAAAACAGACATTTCTGTGGCCAACAAACATATGAAAAAAGGCTCATCATCATTGGTCATTAGAGAAATGCAAATCAAAACCGCAGTGAGATACCACCTCACTCCAGTTAGAATGGCGATCATTAAAAAGTCAGGAGACAACAGATGCTAGAGAGGATGTGGAGAAATAGGAACACTTTTACACTGTTGGTCAGAGTGCAAATTATTTCAACCACTGTGGAGCACAGTATGGTGATTCCTCAAGGATCTAGAACCGGAAATACCATTTAACCCAGCAATTCCATTACTCAGTATATACCCAAAAAATTATAAATCATTCTACTATAAAGACACATGCACACATGTTTATTGCAACACTGTTCACAATAGCAAAGACTTGGAACCAACCCAAATGCCCAAAAATGATAGGTTAGATAAAGCAAATGTGATACATAGAAAGAAGGCTTTCTAAAGTTCAGACAGGCTAAGGTCAACTTGAAAGCCACCCAAGTCACCTGTCTCAATTAGATGTGCACAGGTGATCTGCTCTGGAGTAAATCTCAAAAGGATATTCCAATTGCCTTGACTTAATTAATACACATTGAGTACATGTATAAATTATTACACTTACCCCCAATATGTGTACAACCATGATATATCAATTGTAAATTAAAGAAATAAACAAAATTAAAATCAAGGCAGTAGTGATCAACCAGGCAATAGGACAACCAAGAGCAGAAGGCTACCATTCATCTCAACCACCCTCCCTAAAATCACCCGGCCACCTTTAGCAAATCACAGCTAAGATCCCTCTTCATGGAAATAGAGAATTGATTCCTTATTACTTTTTAATTTATTATTGTATATAATTAATATATCATGAAAAATAACAACATATAATCAAGTATATCATATCTTCCATCTCTTCTAAAATCACATTCTCCCCACGGAAAAATACCATGAATAAAAGTTCCATTTCCCCAGAATTTTCTGCAATTGTATAAAATTCACAAAAAAAACAGGTCAACATCTGGTTTTTCCAGTAGGACACTGGCAGTGCTATTTGAAGCTGACACCTGGATGTCTGATGCTGGTCTAAAGACACTCCACGACCCACAAGGCCATGCCACACACTAGAGAAAGCTTCATATATAAAAGTAGTATTCAGAAGGTTAGTTCTCAGACTGCCCTTCAACCCACTGATATATCAGGCTTACCTCCAACCTTCCTATTTCGACCCTAGCTTTATGCCCTCCCCTTCAAGCCAGCCACTCATTTTATCGAGCTCCCATCTGTCCATTGACCTGCTTCACTCTGCATTTCATGACTGGTCCAGCACTTTCGTGGGGCATCAGTTACCTGACAGTGTCAGACTGTTTGATACCTCTGAGTATCAAACTACTGCTGGAATCCTTTCATTCCTCTTCATGTAGCTCACATGGATTCACTCTTCCAAATTTGGAGCTCGAATGTTGCATTTTCCAGGAAGCCTTCCTGACTTTCCTCTCTGAATACATGCCCCTCCTCTCGGATCTGCAGCAATTTCATGTGCTTTTATTATTGTGCCTGTCTTACCGTATTGTAACTCTAGGTTCACCTATCTATTTCTCCCACTGACTGTGACTCTTCGCAGAAAAATAACATAGTGTGTTTATCTTTCTATCCTTGATACCTTAAAGGCAAACAAACACCTGTTGAAATAGTTGAAAATGTATTTCAAACACCTCTATATGCATGACTTAGTGAACCACCCTAAAAAGGTACCTGTCAACACCATGAGGCCTATCTCCTTCTGTCTCTGGACAGTTAAGGCCTGTTTTTAGATCTTATTATTTTTTCTTTCCAGTATGATATACAATTAGTTACTTAATAAGCATAAAAGAGAAAATAGTGCAATGTTCTACAGAACTAATAAGTCCCGCATCACTTAAACTCCTCTTTTCTTTTAGAACATATATATATGGACTTATTAAAACTTGTAACTGTAATAACCATTAAAGCTAACAAAAAGGTAGAAAATTAACAAGATATCAAGTATAAGAGTTTAAATTTGGCCAGGCGCAGTGGCTCAAGCCTGTAATCACAGCACTTTGGGAGGCCGAGGCGGGTGGATCACGAGGTCAGGAGATCGAGACCATCCTGGTCAACATGGTGAAACCCCGTCTCTACTAAAAAATATACAAAAATTAGCTGGGCACGGTGGCGCGTGCCTGTAATCCCAGCTACTCAGGAGGCTGAGGCAGGAGAATTGCCTGAACCCAGGAGGCAGAGGTTGCCGTGAGCCGAGATCGCGCCATTGCACTCCAGCCTGGGTAACAAGAGCGAAACTCCGTCTCAAAAAAAAAAAGAGTTTAAATTTTATAAAAGATTGACCTGAATATTTTTCTTTCTCCATCTGATTTAGAGATTTGAACCTAGCATTTGTTCTGTTTGAAGCATTATAGATTTTAGCTAATTAGGAAATGTGTCAAAATACTCTGTTATTTATTACAAGATACCATTTTATCAATTCTATTTGGTCTGTTATGGGAAAATGAAAGAATAAAGAAACAGAAAGGTGTTTTCCCATGTCATTTGTAGGATAGCACATTCTATAGAATCTAGAAGTTAGAAATAATTTTATTGAATGGGTTCTCAAAGTCTTGGTCATCCAACACTGAGAGTTGGTCACCAAGGCCCTGTTTGAACGTTTCCAGTATTGACCGTGCCTTCCTTCAGGTGGTCCTGCTGCCTAGTACTGCGCAGCTCTGACGCTTTGAAAGTTACCACTCTTGAAATGAAGCCAGCCCGTGCTGACTCCAATTTGTGCCTACTTTGTGAAGTTATCAATCAGACTCCACTTCAGTCCTCTTTCCAGCCCAATTTTCTATGCAACATAAATTCTGGATGCCTTCCCATTTTTGTCAGTCTCTCTCTTTATGTCTTTCTGTGCATCCTCTTTTTATTTGCTTGGATTGTTGGTTTAAATTTGTTTTTCACATGGTTCAAAGAACCACAACTTTTCTTCCACAACTGCAAATTAAATCAAAAGCTTGTAAAACTGGCTTATAAAATTACAGGGGGATTTTTAAAATAAAATTAATAGACAGTGAATTCTAGTTCAATTCAGGGATTAAACCTAAAAAATGGATAAACTCCAGACACATGTGATTCATATTTCAGGGTATCATCCTCTGCCTTTTCACGTCTTGCAGCCTGTTCTTAATTTTAAAAAGTTTAAATAGTTCTCATTTTTGAGCCTTTTAAAAGATCTTTTGGTCTAGACTTTGACCCAGTGGAATGTCCCTCAAAGATTCATTTCACGCATGTAGAACTCAAAGAGAGAAAATATGCTCATCATCTACGTTTCATTGCTTATGTCTTAATTTAAGAATGAAATTACCATTGGTCAATAGTAAGCTACTTATTTTTCTGTGTCAGGCACACAAGAATGTGTATCATAACCTCCTTTTAGAGACTTGTCAACACTGCTCAACCAAATTGTCTTTCTTTTCCTTTCCTTTCCCTTTCCCTTTCTCTTTTTCTCTTCTCTCTTAGTGCTCTTAAATAATTTAAATAATTAATAGGCATTGAGAATGTCTACTACCACTAGACAGTTTCTGATTATTAGCAAGCAGGTATAATAGTTTTCCCTCTGAATATTAATAGCCCGAACTGACAACTTTTCAAACACATAACTCCTATTGAAGATGTGCTGAGGACAAGCAAACCAACCTTTGGGATATTTTTGCTGATAAACTGTACTGCCAGGGGTTTGAACTATAGAAGTGTAGAGCTGGGTTAGACAGGCAATCCAAAAAACTTTCTGGAGAAGATGAATACCGATAGACACATGCAAGAAAGAATTGAGACAGATAAGAACTTAGGAAAGGAGCGGTCCAGTCTGAGCAAAGCTCTGTTAAGGTCCCTTGATCTTCCTGAAAAAGGAATTTGATTTTTAATACAATTCAAGTCCCATGCTGTGTGGTTCTTAGATTTCCATAGAAATCTTTACTACTGTCTATCAGAAAATTAAAGGAAATCAGCTCTTCTTTTCTATAGCAGAAGATTTTTTTTTACTTTAATCAGAGAAATTAACCTCAATATCAAGAACATTAGAAAATAAATACCTTCTAAGATAACTGACGTTTTAAAAATAGATAATAATTAATGTGTTATTTACTGTCCTGGATATCACAGTATCTATGCCTTATACTGTTAAATCAACAGAAATATACCCAGACATTAATACCTTATCTTCCTGTGGCATGATGTCAAATGAGCTGAGATTTAACAGTATATTCTCACTTTTATAGAGGATCAAACAAAGACAATGTAAATTCCAGCAATTTGTCTTTAAAACATGACCATTGAAGACTCACCTACTATACAATTTATTGGCTCACACAGAACACGTAGTCCAAAAGGTAAACTCCCACACACAAGTTTAGTTATTTATATCTCCAGCTAAAAGGATGTATTGTGTTTTTCCCCCACAGCTATCATAAGCTAACTGCAGTAACCAACTACAAAACAGCCCAGGATAAAATTTAATTATTTGCTCTTTTTAATATATTTGGAGCTCTCTTTAATTTTTTACTTGCATATGAACTTTTAATTAAAATATATTAGATATAAAGAAAAGTATGCAAATTATTCATGAAGTGCTTGATGAATTATACATAATGATTACAAAGTAAGCAAAATAAGGACCTCATAAATCAAGAGATGAAATCTGACCAGCAACTCAGCAGCCCTCCATAAGTTTCCTCCCAGTTACAACCACTAACATCTACCATGGTAATGTTAACTACAATAAAATGAGTTAAATATAGTATCTTCTTTCTCCTTTCTCTTCCCCAACTTCACAATAATTATTCACTGTAATAAAATTCTGGGATGTTTTAATGCATAGGATGACTTCAATAAAATCTCAGTGCTTTGAGGAAGGGAGTTAAGATCTCTCTTGAATTCTTCAATTCCTTTGTACAATTTACTCTTTAACCTTAAATGTTGTGTCTGAGTTTCTTGTCTTCATTTATTTTTTGTATTTGTTTTGCTTTTTCTGGGAGGATATGCAGAGAATTTGAAAAACCAAAGCAACATAAAAGGAAATGTGAGGTTAAAGGAAGGAAGACAAATACCCTTTTAAGTGTGAAATATACTCCTCAGTCCTTTAACAATGGAAAATTTTCTCAAAACAGGTTAATTGGATATCCTGTGGTGTTGGGTGTTACTTTTCACAAGAACAGTTTTGTCCTTAAAAGGATATAACTTGTTTCCTTGATGTTTTCTTTCTGCCTTCATCATGTATTTCTGTGTAGCTTGCCAACAACAAAATTGTCTTTGTTGTAACAAAAATAATGTCTACATATATATGTCAGTGGAGAAACCAGCATAGTTATATTTAGCTCTTTCTTTGCATGGCAAATATTATAGATCTAAATCTTAAAGAATAAAGTGATTCATATATCATCTAAATACAGTTTGGTATGAGAACAAAATAGTAGGCATATTTTTCAATAACGTGCTGTTTGATTAAGTAACTCGTTTGTACACTCTATTTTGTTTTACTTTCCTTTTTTCCTTTTGTTGAACAAATACTGAACGCCTAAGCTAGGTACCCTGCACTGATCTGAGTACTTTATAAGCATTCTTATATTTTTTACAACAACCTTAGGAGATACAAACTGTTATCATGTCTAAAACATGATCACTACCACATAATCCAGCAATCCCACTACTGGTATATATCCAAAGGAAATGAAATCAGCATGTTGAAGAAATACTGGTACTCCCATGTTTATTGCAGCACTGTTCACAACAGCCCAGATATGGAATCAAGCTAAGTGCCCATCAACCAGATGAACAAATAAAGAAAATGTGGTAAAAATACACGGTGGGATACTATTCAGCCTTTTAAAAGAAGAAAATCCTGTCATTTCCAATATCATGCTACATGAAATAAGGCAGACACAGAAAAACAGAGAAAGTGCACAATCTCACTTACATGTGTAACCTAAAAATTCGAAGTCATAGTAGCAGAGACTAGAATCATGGTTGCCAGGGACTGAGGTGGGTTGATTGCATCCTTCGATGTTGATCAAAGTATTTAAAATTTCAGTTAGATGAGAGGAATAAGTTCAAGAGATATATCATGCAATATTGTAACTGTAGGTAATAGCAATGTATTAGATACTTGGAAATTGTTAATAGAATAGATTTTAAGTGTTCTTGCCTCAAGGGGAGGAGGAGTGGACATGGGTGCCAGACAGAGGTAGCAGAGTGAAGACTCTGAAGACAGATATTTCACAACCTAATGTGTTACAGAAGAGGCAAGAAAGTAGGTACCCAGCTGGAAAACGTGAGTGGGATCAGATGAGGTAGAAATAGAGGTCAAGATCTTGATCATATACAGCCTTGCAGAGCACGATCAGAATATTAGTTTTTACCCTCAGTGAAACGGGGACCCCCTACAGAGTTTTGGGTCATGTGAAACAACATTTTGGAAAAGATCTTCCTGACATCTACGTTGAAGCCAGTAACAGATGGAAAAAAGTTGAATCAGGGGATGTGACTGGGATGTTCATTGCCTAATCCAGGCAAAAAATAAAAATAAAAAATTTACAAGATGGTAGTTGTTAGAATTAGTAATAAATAATCAGATTTGAAATATATTCTAAGTTTGAGACAAAAAGATTTCCTGATAGTTGGAAGTAGGGTGGAAGAGAAAGAAGTGTCAATGAGGTACACCAAGGTTTTTGGACACAGTGATCAGAAGCGTAGAGTTGCTGTCCACGAGATATTAAACGGCTGCTCGTGATATGGGTTTGGATGGGGAGGGAGGATCAGAAGTTCAGTTTGGAAGTGTTAAGTTTTAGTAAATTACCATATATCCAAATGAAGATCTCCAGCCTAGAGATACACATTTGTTCTTAAGTACTGATCATTACTATACATGTAAAGGTAAAAAAAAAAAAAGAAAAGAAAAAAAAACTGGACAGATAATCTTTTTTCAACAGATGTTGAGTAGGGTTGGCAATTTCAATACAGTTTTGTATATGGGCAGAAAGGAAGTTAAGAAAGGAGGTATCATTTTAACCTGTTCACAGACCCTAAGGCCCATCTAGGGGAAAAATGACTTTACTTATTATCACCACCATTGTATGGTGAAGATCAAGGAGGCTCAAAGAGTGGAGATGATATGGCAAAGTTTGTACAGTAAGAGATTTAGACAGGACTTGCAACCCTTGGCTATATCTCTCCAATATGACTCCCTACCTCCATTCAAGCACCATCAGGAAGCTGAAAGGCAAATTTCAAGGGTTCTAAAAGAGACACACAAATACAAATAGGGAGATGAAAGAATGTGTTGGGAAAATGTGCATATCTCATCAACCTCTGAAGACTGGGATATATGAGAGACTGTAAAGCTGCCTTTCTCAATGGAGTTGTATAAAAGCTATCTGTCTAAATCAGTTTAGACTATTCCTAAGTAGAGGTGGGAAAAATATCTAGATAATTTGTGGAAGTTGTTTCTCAACCTGTGAGTCAATGAAAACTTACTGTGTCACTTCCCTAATTTATATTTCTAACCAGAAAACTGCCAAGTCTTTTTTGGAAAAAGAAACTAATGCCTGTGGGAAAATCATTTTGCTTGGCTATGACCATTTTGCTTGGCATTCATAAGACCTGTGAATTTCAGTGGTCTCATTCTGACATATTTTCAAACTAAGTTTACTCAGAGTTTATACTAAGATTGATATATATTTTTAAATAGTGTCATAAATTATATTTCCATATATTGTTTTGTGCAAATCCAGAAAACATACTTTTTACTGGACATAACTTTTTTGGTTTATTATTCCCTTTTAGTCGTCCATTGTATTTTCCAAAATAGCAAGAAGAAAGATACAGGTTGCTTTTTAAAATTATTGTTTTAAGAAAATAATAGTTAAGACTTACTACATAGAACCCTCATTATGTATATATAATATAACTGAAGAAATCAATATTCAAAATAAGAAAAATACTGTTAAATTATGAAACTCAGTCTTGCTTATATTTCTACTGCCAAGTAAAATTATTTGTTTGTAAATATTCAGACACAGTAAAATATATTGGTATCTGGAAACTTATTAGGCTTTACCTCATTACTTTGATTTAAATATATTTTTAAGTTGATAGCAGAGGACTCATTAATATTTTCAAATACAAACCAAGTGTAAAGTAACAAAGCACTTTCGTTCACACAGAAGTATAAACTGCTGTTACTTTCTGTTTTTTATTATAAAAACTGTCAACTGGTATATACACAATAACATATGCAACAAGAGACTTAATATCGAAAGTGACCGTGAAACAAAAAAAATGAAACTACTTTTAAAATTGTGGCTAAGATACAGGAAAAAAAATAATTCCTGTGAAATGGTATATAGAAAAAATCAGGTCCATCTGACCACCAGAGAGATGTCACCATACACTTGAAAGTAGCTTCAGGGCTTCCTAAAACTCACATTCAGTCTGCTTCTATATGGTTCTGCAAATAAATGGAAAGAGGAAAAAAGCTTTTAAAAAATAGAAAAAGCATCATATAAAATAGAGAAATTATTTTCCATTTGGAATTTCCAAATTCCAAATTCTTTAGCAATTTCAGAAAACTCAGCTTCACAAACATATGACATTATCAAAAGGAATGTAGTTAAATCTAATGTTGAAATTGTGAATTACCTTGAAATAATAGAGTGTGACAAACATTATTGTGTTCCCCTCAGCCTTTTGAAATACTCTAAAATGCTCCTATAAAATTCACTGTGATGCTGTAGTTTAGGAACCACAGGTCTAGGTGAATAAGGAGTCCCTTGTGTTCTGGAACAAGATAAAACAAACAAACAAACTAAAAACACAAATTAATTACAGTTCAATAAGGAAAGTCCTGTGTTGCAAGAAGAAAGTAATAACAGTAATGGGAAAGTTGGACCAGATTTTATATAACATTAGATTAGATAACATATTAAGGCCTTTTCTGTATTTCATCATCTCAAGAGGTTTTATAGGCAAAAGGAATAGATGAAAAACCAATTAGAGGTAAGAAAGGAATGAATTCCTAAAACGAGGGCAAATGGATAGACAATCATTTGGTACTCCAACAATATCTAACACCCTCTGCCTGGCCAGCAGACGAATCACACAACACAAAGCAAGAGAAAAGACAAGCATTCAACTGAAAATGCCCTCCACCTCTTACCATCTCCTGCATCGTCTCTTGGACACAGTGATTCTGTTGCACCATTGACACCAGAATGGTACCCAGTATGTAGTAGGTGCCTGATGAATGATTATATGTTAATTAGAAGAGGCAGAACATATGGGAATCTTTAAGAAGCCATGTATGTAGATTTCAAAAACTGAATAAGTATTTCTTATTACATAGAAAAGGAAGCATATAGTAAAGGTCTTCACACATCCAATTGAGAAGATCAAAAGCTTTGCAAAGGAAAAAAAATAAATTTATTCAATGTAAACTTCACACACATATCTTGAAAGAAGGTGAGAGCTCGAATTCTATGAGGTTTTTTTTTTTTCTGTTCCATAAGCACAATAAAATTCTTAACAGATAAGAATCTAATCTGCACTGACAAAGAAGGGACCAACTTTATGGGCCAAGTCACAGCACAGTCGGTAGTAGAATAAATGCACATCTGAATGAAAGAAACTTTTCCTCTGCAATCCTGGAATAAATTGCAATCACGTGCGGGAGTGGGCAGATCTGACAGCAGTTTGTCCAGTTGTGCTTCCCCACACATTCATTCTCACCACATAATTTAGTGGTGGCTCAACTGAGAAATTATAAAACATGACTCTCCATTATAGTAATAATAATCCATTTTCATAATCTTGCCCTCAGAGTAAAACTGAGCACATTGATTTTAATTTTGCAGTTAAGGAACTGTCTGAATATGGCTAGATCCAACTTGCTTCAGGCCAATACTGTTGTATATCTTCTCTTAAGGTAGTTTTTACTTTTGCTTTTTCCCCCAACTTGACTACCTTTAGAAACCCTACTTTTAATTAACCGGAAATCATTCCAAATACAGCCCTGCTGGGTACATCAGGTACTTACAACTGCTTAAGGGTGACATTATTGCAACTAAGATAGGAAGTTTTCATCCATTAAGCTACTTCTCAGGGACTGGTTTTCTTCAAGTTTTTCTGTCCTTCTTATCTCCACTATCTCGTCCCTTAAGATTTCCTCCGGAATTACCATTATGTTCATTTGTGTAATGCAGATTAATTCAATATCTCCAGCCCCTACTTCCAAACTCACCTCCAAGCTCAGCCTTGGCAATAGCAAAATACATCAGGGTACTCAACTGAATGAAGTGTGAAATTTATATAATCGGCCACACAAAAGGTTGGCAAACTCCCTTCTAAGAATAGTTTATGTCTTAATATTAATTTCCTTTTCCAACCTTTCACAATTTCCGTACACTAATGTTTTCTAAGGTCCTGGTTGAATCAAATGTTAATGTTTTTTGTTACAGAAACAATTACTCAATAATACTTGCTAAAGAACTGCCTGGCTGACCTTGCTGGAGGAGACTATTGCAATATAAGTAGGTACCACTGCAGCGAGAGAAAGAGAATGAGCTCATCTTCAATACAATAAGAAAAAGTGGGATTTACAGACAAGAAGCAGGATAGGCATCATCGGTTAAAAAATAGCTAAGAGGAAACAATATGGTAAAGGGCATTCAGGCTAAACCAACCCAACATGCTTCTTGTTGAAGGCAGGCCAGAGTGATCAGGCCTCACCTGGGGGATGGTGGAGGAGAAACTCTATCAGGTATCAAGGGTGACCAAGTATTGTGGACAAGTAATTCTGGTTAAACTGACTTAGCAGGATTCTTGCTAAAATTGGACAAAGGAGGCAAAGATGAAGACAAAGGCCCAAAATTCAAGGCTTAGTTGAGAAGAGAGTTTGAAAGAGTCTACTTAGAGTTTCATCAAGGAAAGACTCTTTGTCAGTCCCTACAAATGTTTAAGGGGAAAAAAAAAAAAAACAGTCTTCTTTCCTTTAAATAATGTAAGTCCACTTTCTCACCTTTGACCAACTTGTTCATTAATGGCCAGCTGAGTCATCTGTTGGGACCTGGCAGTAGAGGATATTTGCTGTATGGTGCAAGCATTCAGGCATTTAATGAGGAAAATTTCTGTCAAACTAAAAACAAAGATTAATAGTTGGAATGCTGGTTTTTGAGTCCTAACGGCAGCCAGTCAAAAAGATTTCTAGACGTTGGGCTCCAAGTCTCTTAAGATAGCAGAAGGAGGACAGCAGGGGTCATCTGACAAATTTCCTGGCTGCAGTTGGGACATCTTTGGTGATGGCATTGGGTGTTTTGGTGAACTGTCTGAGTGGCCCACACAGCAGCAGGCATGGAAGTTGTCAATACGATTTGCTATGATGTTTTGGAAGGTTATAGCAACTCATCTAGCCTCAGCTTGCAAGGCTTCAGGAAAAGGGCAGTTTTAGTTATCAGCGATGCCAAGTCAGGAGAGTGGGAAAAAATACTGGAAACATTCGTTTGGATAATTGTAGCCAGATACTGGAAGAAACTAGAATATTTCAGGATATAGTCCAGTTTACACATGGATAACAAGGGAGAAAGTGAACTGAAATTTACCAAGAGACAAAAATCACTCAAATGAACAGATTATAATCTGATAACTGCAAGGGATCATGATAATTTTCCACTGAAACAATATTTCTACGGTCACCCTCCTTTGGACCTCATTTACAAAATAAATCTAGTTTCATTAGATTAAGCTTGATTATTTTATGTAAGTGCAGCAAGAGTCATTGACCACATAGACCTTTAATAGTCAATTTTAGATTATATTTTTTCAAAGCCCCTTGAGACCAGGAAACCAAGCCAAGAACTCACTACCAGATTTTTCTTGTAGTAACCACAGATTTCAATGAATTCCTCTTTTCTTGAGATCCTCAAGATGTCTTGAGGTTCCCAAGCCTGCCAAAAAGCGATCTCCTTACATATGTGTAAAAGTGGGAATGCTATGAGCCAGGTACCAGGCCAATTTTCCCCAGAGGGCTTTGTAAGCATTGGCTCCATTAAATCAATTGTTGTTTCTTAAAGCCGCATTCTATGCACGTCATTTTCTGATATGACATTCCACTCAAAGCCTTAGTAAAATAACTAATTTTTCCAATTCTATTGTGTTACAGGAACAGATTCTTATTGAATTTATGCAAATAATTATATTGCCAAGACGATAAGAATACTCAATAATAGTTTACAAGTTTTGTAAAGACCAGATAGGGAAAAACAATAAATGTTTCATTTCTGTTGACAAAGATACACTTCACCAAATTGCTGTAAGCTCTAGATAGCTTAAGAGAAAAGAGGAACAAGGTTCCTTAAATCTGGAACATAAAACATTAAATTACCAGCAATATTCCAAACAAAACCACAATCACTCTTTGTCAGTTCATTCATTTTCATGTAATGAATTTTTATCTTCTTGATTTGTGGTTCATAATTTCATGAACGTTTCTGTTTCTAAAAGGTTCTGATGAGAGTTCACATGACAAGAAAATTTGGTTATTGTGAGTGACATGCAACAAAAATAATAACCATACACAAGATATTGACAAATTTCTATGACCTTCATACAAGTTTATTACAACTAATATTATGCCTACATATGTAATAATCACCCATACAAATACAATCTAGGAAAAGGAAAAGTATATCTTCGTTTATTTATTTGCAAAAAAGGAATATCTCCTTCTTTGACATGCCTTTCACAAAATTTTTTGAACAACTTCATTGAGGTATAATTGACATACAATTAAAACTACACGTTTTTTTCAACTTTTTAGAGTCAGGGTCTATATGCAGCTTTGTTACCTGGGTACGTTACATGATGCTGAGGCTTGGAGTTCGAATGATCCTGTCACCCAGGTACTAAGCATTGTACCCAACAGTTAGTTTCCAACCCTTGCCACCTCCCACCCTCCCTGCTGTTGTAGTCCTTGGTGTCTATTATTGCCATCTTTATGTCTGTGAGAACTCAATATTTAGCTCCCGGTTTTAAGTGAAAAAAAAAAATGTGGTATTTGTTTTTCTGTTCTTGTGTTAATTGACATAGAATAATAGCTTCCAGCTGCATCCATGTTCCTGGAAAGGACATGATTCCGTTTTTCTTTTTTTTTTTTTTTTTTTTTTTTGCCAATCAGTTTGAGCTTATGACGTTGCTCAGGTTAGCCTTGAACTCATGACCTCGCCTTCACAAGCGCCATGACCTCCAGCGGGAGCCACTTTGGACCCCGATTCCATTTTTCTTTATGCCTACATAGTATTCCGTGGTGTATGTCTACCATATCATATTTTCTTTATCCAATCCACCATTGACGGGCACCTAGGTTGATACTATGTCTCTGCTATTGTGAATAGTGCTGTGATAAACACACAAGTGCATGTGTCTATGGTAAACAATTTGTTTTCTTTTGGATATTGTAATAGGCCATTCTTGCATTGCTATAAAGAAATACCTGAGACTGAGTAATTTATTGGAAAACAGGTTAAATTGGTTCACAGTTTTGCAGGCTCTACAGGAAGCTTGGCACCAGCATCTGCTTCTGGGAGGTATCAGGAAGCTTTTACTCATGGCCAAAGGTTAAGCAGGAGCAGATATGTCACCTGGCAAAAGCAGGAGCAAGAGAGAAAGGGACTGGGGGAGGTGGCACACACTTTTATATGACCAGATCTCGTGTGAACTCAAAGACAGAAAGCTCTCACTCATCAACAAGAGGATGGTCCAAGCCATTCATGAGGGATCTGCCCCCATGATCTAAACACTTCTCACCAGACCTCACCTCCAACACTGTGGATTACATTTCAACATGACATTTGGATGGGGACAAATATCTAAACTCTATCAGATATATACCCAGTAATGGGAGTGTTGGGTTGAATGATAGTTTTAAGTTCTTTGAGAAATATTCAAACTGCTTTCCATAGTGGCTAAACTAATTTATATTCCCACCAATAGTGTATAAGCATTCCCTTTTCTTTGCGGCCTTGCCAGTATCTGTTGTTTCTTTTGACTTTTCAATAATGGTCAATCAGACTGGTGTGAGACATTGTCTCATTGTGGTTATGGTTTGCAGTCCTCTTATGATTAGTGATGGGCAGCATTTTTTCCTATGTTTGTTGGCTGCTTGTATGATTTCTTTTGAGAAGTGTCTGTTCAAGTCTTTTGCCCATTTTTAGTGGGGTTGTTTTTCACTTGTTTTCCCTACATCCTTGCAACACTTGTTATTATTTATTTCGCTTTGCTTTTTATTATAGCTGTCCTAACATGTGTGAGGTAATATTGCATTGCAATTTTAATTTGCATTTTTCTGATGATTAATGATACTGAGCATTTTTTTCCACATTCTTTTTGGCCAATTATGTCTTCTTAAGAGAAATGTCTATTTAATTCATTTTTCCAGTTGTTTGTCAATATAGTTTGGATATCTGTCTCCACCCAAATCTCATGTTGAATTATAATCCCCAGTGCTGGAGGTAGGTCAGGGTGGGAGGTGTTTGGGTCATGGGAGCAGATAGCTTAATGCTGTCTTTGCAATAGTGAGTTCTTGTGAGATCTGGTCAATTACAAGTGTGTGCACTTCCTCCCAGCTCTCTCTTTTGCTCCTGCTCCCACCACGTGAGATGCCTGTTCACCCTTCACTTTCTGCCATAATAGGAAGTTTCCTGAGGCCTCCCCAGAAGCAGAAGCTGCTTTGCTTCCTCTACAGCCTACAGAACCATGACCCAATTAAACCTCTTTTCTTTATAAATTACCCAGTCTCAGGTATTTCTTTGTAGCAATGCAAGAACAGCCTAATATATTTGTCTTCCTGCCATTAAGTTGTAGGAGTTTATTTTGTACATTTTGGATATTAATCCCCTCAGACAAATCTGCAAATACTTTCTCCTATTCTGCTTCCATATTTAGCATGTCAAATTAACCTAATTAGTTAAACATTTCTCTTTTTTACAAGGTGAAAGAACTTTAAGATTTTTCTAGGGCTCTCTAGGAAGTCTCAAAGTCATCTCAAGAACAAGATTTCATTCAGATTTAATTTTTGGAGATTGTCAAAAACTTCTGACAGTTTGAATGACTAATTAAATAGGATTACAGAGCACTATAGAACAATACTTACCTTATTTTTAGTAATCAAGAACACAATAAATAACATAAAGCACAAAGAAGTGCTCTAGTAAGACACAAAATCTTAGTTTCCCAGGCAGATTACTTAAAGCGGGGAAAAACCTATTACAATTTCTTGTTAACAACCATGAATCAGAAGACTTTTAAGATTTTCTTTTCCCCTGATATATATCTTATGGAGGCTATAGAACACCTTCTACACTGAAGAGACATCTAGCAGCTTTCTGAGTATCTCCAAAGCCCATCTGAGTAAATAAAGTATTTCATCTATTTCTAATTAGCCTTGTCCTTTCGGCCTCAGGACATTGCATTTAGGGAATCCTGCGTCCCTTGGAAGCCCCTGATAAGGGCAAGAGACTTTAAATGTAAGTGACGGAGGGCCTAGAGTGAGAAGGAAAAGGCCTGGCAGGAGTAGACAGAGAGATGGAGGAGTTAGGGAGCCAAAGGGAGAGACATCCGAGGATGCAAGTGAGCTGGAGGGAAGATCACAGGAGCTGGTGGGAAGAGCAAAAGGAGGATTGAAAGTAATGAAAAGAGAGAGATGTTAGAGGAGCTAGTCTAGAGAGACCTTATGTTTCCCAATGAGGTCAATGAAGTTCCAAATCATCCTCAACAAAATCATGCCAATGACAAGCAGGTGACAGAACTGTTGTAGCATAACAGCAGGAGGTCAAGAAGAGGGGTTTTGGTCAGCTGAGAAGTTCCCATAGAAGAAGGAGGTTAAAGACAGAGAGTAAGAAAGCCTCACAAAGAGCCAGGAAAAGATTTTCAGCCCAGGAGTCAGGGATTAATCACCACTCAAAACACAGAACCAGGAAGACTTCCAGCCCAGGGAGTCAAGGAATAATTCCCACTCAAAACAGAATAAGAAAAAAGACCTTTCAACTCAGGAGATACCTTTCAAAAGAAGCCTGAGGCTGGGCATGGTGGCTCACATCTGCAATCTCAGCACTTTGGGATTTGGGCAGGTGGATCACTGGAGGTCAGGAGTTCAAAACCAGCCTGACCAATGTAGTGAAAGCCCATCTCTACTAAAAATACAAAATTAGCCAGGTGTGGTGGTGCATGCCTATAATCCCAGCTACTCAGGAATCTTAGGAAGGAGAATTGCTTGAACCTGGGAGGTGAGGTTGCAGTGAGCTGAGATAATAGCACTGGACTCCTGCCTGGGCAAGAAGAGTGAATGAAGAAGAAGAGGAAGAAGAAGAGGAGGAGGAAGCAGGGAGGAGGATGAGGAAAGAAGACGAGGAGGAAAATGGAGGAGGGAGGAGGAAGGAGGAGGGAAAAGAGAGGAGGGAGGAGGAGGGATGAGGATGAGGAAAGGGGAGGGAGAGAAGGGAGGAAGATGAGGAAACAGGAGGAGGAGGAGGGAGGAGGAGAAAGAAGGAGGAGAAGGAGGAGAGGGGAGAAGGAGTAGGAGGAGGAAAGAAGAGAAGGAGAGGGGAGGAGGAGGATGAGGAGAGAAGGAAGAAGAAGAAAGAAGGAGGAAAAGAAGAAGCTGCCATCTGGGATTCTAATCCAGCTTTAAAGAGTATATCAGAATCTCAAGAATCAAAATCTGTCCTTACCAGCTTCAGCAGGTATTTGCCAAGAGCAATGATTTCTGAGTCTGTCTCACCAATGGATCTCCAACCAATCAGTTGGGAGTGAAGACAAAGTCTTCAAATCTTCTCACTTAGGTGAGAGATTCAAGAGTCGAATGATGAATCTAACTTTATGTGAGTCACAGAATCACATAAATTTCACAAAATAGATTATTCATCTATTTGTTAAAGAAAGGAAGAGTTTATCCACTGGGCACTATAGATACAGGTAGAGACCACTACAATGAGGCACTGCAGTTGGGGAGAGAGATTGAGCTCAACTCCAAATACAACAAGAAGAGTGGAAATTCACAGACAAGGAGCAAGGTGAGGGTCACTGGATTAAAAAATCACTACCAAAAAAAATCAAGAATTGGGGGAGATTTAGGCTAAACCAACTGACTAGGTCTCTTGCTAAAGGCAGGCTACGGTGATCGCACATCACTAGGGGATTGAGGAGAATAGGAAACCCAACTAAGCATCGTGGGTCGAGGACTGTGGCTTAACCGCATTGTTTAAAATTGAGCAATGCAGAGATGAACACAGACGCCCAGGAGTCAGAGCCTACTTGAGAAGAGAGTTGAGAGTCTGACTCGACTTTCCTCCAGGAGAGAATCCACCATGTCTCATTCTTGTCTTTGAACCATTTTCCACACTGCCTTCTCAGTGTCTCCCCAGGCTCCTTACGGAGCCTCAAGAAACCAAACTCTTAGCACTCAAGAATTCTCAATCCTGCCGGGTGCGGTGGCTCACGCCTGTAATCCCAGCACTTTGGGAGGCCAAGGCGGGTGGATCACGAGGTCAAGAGATCGAGACCATCCTGATCAACATGGTGAAACCCCATCTCTACTAAAAATACAAAAATTAGCTGGGCAGGGTGGCGCAGGCCTGTAGTCCCAGCTACTCGGGAGGCTGAGGCAGGAGAATTGCCTGAACCCAGGAGGCGGAGGTTGCGGTGAGCCGAGATCACACTAATGCACTCCAGCCTGGGTAACAAGAGCGAAACTCCGTCTCAAAAAAAAAAAAAAAATTCTCAATCCCATCACTTTCCAAATTCTATCCCTGCTTTCACAAAGGAAAACAAAAAGCTGGGGGGGAGGGGTGGCGAGAGATAAGCAAAGGAAAAAAATCACTGGTTATTAAAAACACTAACTTGTAATCTATGTCCATTTTCAAGAGTGAAGAAAGTGTTACATTGTCTGAATTAAAAAACCAAAACTGCAAAATCCGATAGATTTCATGTTAGTGTAAGAAATTATCCTAAAATCAATTTTAATGAGAAGCTGTCAGTCTCTAAAATATCCTATATACCATTTAATTGCCTGCTTAGTTTATTTTTTAATCACCCATATTTCTGATTTAATAAAGATGCCTTTTCATCTGCTGGAATGGTCTCACAAGACAAGGTAAGTATTAAATGTGTGTGAGCTGATACTTACAAACTTGACAGAAGAAAGCTGTCTTTTAAAGAGTGAAAAAGAAATGAAATTGCCATAAGATACAAGTCCCAGAAATCTTCATTTTGCAGATAGGTGAGTTAATGGTGACTTTTGATCTCTGCTGAAGTCATCTACTGCTTGCAATCCATTATGCAGGCAATTACCACTAATAAGAAGTTTCTCCGGAAACACAGCAGCTGCTTCTTCAAGACTATTTCCAATCATACCAGCAATAGTTACCTGTCAGGAAATTACTAAGAGATGAGTGGCAACAGGAATATATTAACAAGCAGAGTTTAAAGACAAGAGAATTTTCTAAAGTTCTTTCTTTGTTACATTCTTGAAGGAAAAGAATCAATATACTGTGCAAAAAGAGACAAATGAATTCACGGCAGTGATTACGGTACATGCTGTTCTAACTCATATGTTATTAACTCATAGATTTATTAGTGTGATTTGAAATACCATCCACTCCCCTTGCAGGAAATGGTTTAATTATAAGGCACGAAAAACTATCTCCAAGTTTTTTTTTTTTTTTGCTTTCTTTCCAATACTATACTGCCCTCCTATGGCATTAGAGGTAGGCCCCTTACCTTTGGATGCTGAATTTTTTTAAATGTGTTTCAAGCTTATCACCAGATATTTCAGGAAAGCAGAAGAATTTTAGAAAGTTCTAAACAAACACCACATATGCAATACCATTCCCGAATCCATTGAGCTTCTAAATTAGCAGAGAATGCCATTTACATTTGTTAAAAAATATGTGGCCACTAGAGGTCTGAAACATGCCAAGACTGCTACTGTTATTGAGCAAGTCTGTAAAACTAGACTATCATCAACATAAAAAGCCTTTTAGTGAGCTTCTAATGCTTATATTGCAATGAGGGACTTTGAAATATTATGCTATTCCTACCAGATCAATTTCAAGGAGTGTGAAGTAGAAAGCCCATCCCAGCAGACATCTAAAACAGCAATATTTGCACTTTGAAATATACAAGAATGCAGCCAAGTAGTCAAGTATGTACATCTTGGGCAGTGTTTGTGGATGAAAAAATCATCATGAAAATAGAATGAGATGAGCACATTATAGAACATATCTGTTTTAGTTCTTATTGTGTGATATATGCACTTATTATCATAAGCCATAGATGCAATGAGCACATCAATCACATAAGCAACTTTCATATCACACACTAAGTGCTGCTCCTGCTATAAAATAAAATAAAGCTATTAATTTCTTTGCCTCTGTCAATGAGCCAAAACGACAAAAATGAATTGTCATTGTAAACACTTGCTAATATCACCTCTCTAATATTTATCAAGATATGTGAGGGTGGCAAGTCTAAATGGATGAACTCTTGATTTTCCCCACGCAGCAGTTGGCCTCAGTTGATTCCCCTTCACTGAGCTTTTTCTATTTCATATATTCTTACATGAGAAGTTTAACTCCAAGAGAAAAAAAGAACAGCCAAAGTCCACTGCTGCTATTTATGATGTATATAAATCTGAGTCATTTCAGCATCACCTGTTCATGTAAGATGAAGAACAAGTTCTATTGATTCCCACAAGTCTAACCTAGCTCTATTTCCCTTGGGATCTAATGAAACCCAGACATTCTTAGCATTATAATGATGCTGTCTCCTCAATAGCAGTACATTCATTGCTATATCTTAGAAGTCTACTAAAGTTTATGGTTCTTTCACTAATACTGTGATAAATATTTGGTACAGCATAATAAAATAGCCGACAAATTATAATTTTACCGTCTGCTCTGCATAATTATAATACTTCCCTTAGGAATACAGAGGAGCCTTTTGGCAATTTTTTATCCTTATTATTTTCAAATGCAGAGTTTTAAAATTAATATGTAGAGGCTAAAAACAGCAATAGCAACAACAGCACTTGAATATTGAGAAATACAAATAGGTACTCGGATACCTGTGCTTAAGTCACATTTTAAGAAAGTAAGTATAGAATGCATTCAGATAAAAAAAAAATTATCTCAGTGATTAACATTTAGCAACAATAAGGGCAAGGGCAGCTGACAGCTACTGAGTCATAATACATACCAGGCTGTCTCCTAGAAACTTGATACACACCACCACGTTTAATCCTCAAAGAACCCCTTGAGCAAATATTGTTATGGACCAATGTTACAGACAAGGAAATAAAACTTAGCAAGTCTGTTTCAAGAACAATGAGTTGTTATTATGAAGGAAGGGTAACTGTCATTATCATTCAGATGATCTTCCTGTTCAGTTGCCCTGGATTCACATCTACTCCCTAGAAAAAGGGAACCATAATAAAGTAGCAGAAAGAACCCTAACATTCAAAATATCTATGAGACACAAAAAACACATGGCCAAATTTTTCTTTAGCTTCTTTAAAAAGATTATAATCCATTATGGGTGCGGGACACTGCCGGGTTGTAGAAACTAGCGGGCGGACTGTACTTCAGTTATCTTTCCTCTAGAATGGAGAAAAGGGATAGGATATCACGGACAAGCAGGAGCACCTCTGTGGGGTCTGTCAGTTACCTTGACTCCAACCGTCCCTATAGTCAGAATAAGAACAAAAATTGCAGGCACCAGAGGACAAATGATAGGTTTGCTTGGGAGTACAAAGCTATATAATTTATAAAGGGTCTCCAAGAACTCAGTGTAGGAAACTGAGGGAGTGGGGTTTCTTATGAAACACGTGAACATAACATCAAGAGTATAAACATTGTTTTGTGCCTTTTACTGTGATCTAAGCTGGTTTCTATTGTTGAAAACAAAGCACCACAACCAACTTTTCAGCTGGAACCACCATCTCTTTTATAATTTGCCAAAATGACAAACAGAAAGGGAAAGAGAGGTGCATTATATGTTCTCTAAGCTTTTTAGAAAACATGCAATGGTTCCTTTGGCCACCTATGTGGTAATCTACAAGAAAGGCAATATTGCAAACACCAAGAGAATGGGCACTGTTCAAAAGAGAAAGTCCCACAAAGGTTCCCATGGCAAACCTGGAAGTGTCTCTAATGTCACCCAGCATGCTGTTGGCAATGTTAGCAAACAAGTGAAGGAAAGATTCTTGACTGAAGAACTGGTGTGGGTGTGCATATTGAGACTATTAAGCACTCTAAAACTTCCTGAAAAGTGTGTAACCAGAAAAAGAAGGACACCAAAGAGAAAGCATCCTGAATTCAAGTGAGTGCCAGGCTGCTCTACCCAGAGAAGCATGCTTTGTGAGAATAAATTGGAAAGAGCCTGAGCTGCTGAAACACAAGCCCTGGGAATTGAGGGCACAGCAGGCACTAAGAAATAAAATCACAAAATAAAAGATTTCTGAATTGTTTTAAAAACACTCAAAACTTAGTGACTTAAAACAACAATTGTTTTGTTATGTTTTATGGTTTCCATGGGTCAGGAATTTAGAAATATCAGACTGAATGGGTCTGACATCGATTGAGGTGCAACAGAGTAGAGGTAAGGCTGGAGTAGCTGGGGACCAGCTGGGGACCTCTTTCCCTTCATATGGTGTTAGGCCTCCTTGTGTGGTCCCACCACGTGGACCAACTTGAATTTCCTCCACGTTAGCATGGACGCCGCAGAAATGACAGTGACATGGCAGTTAAAGAGTTCTAGAGTAAATATTTCAGGGCCCAAATAAAAGCTGCATCACCTTTTTGTCTTGGCCTTAGAAGTCATTCACTGACAACTTTGACCCATTCTATTGGTACAAGACACACATCCACATTCAATAAGGCAGGATTTCGATTCCCTCTGGATGGGACAGCGGCAAGGATCTAGAAGAAACAATGGGATGGCTGCAAGTTGGTGGATGCATCTTTGGAAAACACCATCTGCCACAGAATTAAAGGCAAGCTTTTGCTTTTTGAAGCTAATATTCTAGTTTGGAATGGGCAGGAGAAGGAGACAGACCACAATCAAATAAACTAATGAACAACATGATGTCTAATACTGAGCACCATAATAAAAAGAACAAAGTAACGTGAGAGTGACTAAGGCTGACTGAAGAATTACTTTGAACGGGAATGTCAGGGAAGGCCTCTCAGTGGAGACGGTATTTGTCCTGGAGCGACATTTTTTTACAAGGACAAGAAGGAGCCAGCCAATCAAAGATTATGATGCAAATGATTCTAGGCAGAGAGAACAGCAAATGCAGTGACCCTTTGCTCACATTTACTCTGTTTATTATATTTATGTTTACTGTGCTGAATAAAGAGGATGAAAACTAGTAAAAATTGGAAGCAAGGGTTGAGAGAGGATTATAAAGGGAAGTGAGAGGTGTAGGCCCGTGTAGTATTTTGCTAGGGCTGCCATAGCAAAGCACCACACACTGAGTGGTTTAAACAAAAAAAATTTATTTTCTCACAATTCTGGAGGCTGGAAGTCCAAGATGAAGGTATTGGCAGGGTTAGTGTCTTCTGAGGTCTCTCTCCTTGACTTGTAGATGGCTATCTTTTCACTATCTTTACATGGTCGTGTGTGTGTGTGTGTGTGTGTGTGTGTGTGTGTGTGTCTGCATGTGTGTTTCCTAATTTCTTCTTTTTATAAAGACACCAGTGGTATTGGATTAAGACCCACCCCAAGTATCTTATTTTAACTTATCTTTTTAAAGACTACACCTTCAATTACATGCACATCCTGAGGTACTATGAATTAGGATTTTAATGAATTATTTTGGGGGAGACACAATCCAGGCCATGACAACATGGTATGTTGACTTGCAAGCCACAGTAAGGAATGTGGATTGTATTCTAAATGCAAGGAAGCCAAATCATCTGGTTTGCATTTTTTTAAGGAAGACTCTGGCTACTGTATAGAAAATAGATTACAGAGAGGCAACAATAAAAGCATGAAGTCTGGTCAGTAGTTTACTGCAGGAATCCACATGAGAGCTAACACAGGGTATTTGCCTCCCCCTTACTTTTGCTGGCACACACCAAGAGCATTTCAAACCAGAGATACAAACTAAGTAACATTTCTTTATAAAGGTTTTTTCTTAACAGTTTTCAAAGAATTGCTATGTTATGAAATTTGCAAAAGCAAGTTTCAAGGGTATATGAACAATCAGTACTTTAATAACCATATGATACACTTTCTCAGAATACCATATTTCTACATCTTTAAGAGAAGTAGTTTAAATTAAATAATCCAAAATGTTTCTTCCAGTTCTAAAGTTGTAGATTTGAGCCAGTTAACAAAAAAAAAGAAAAAAGATAGGTCCTGGAATGTCAAGTATAAAATTGTTTGACACATAGTCTACGCATATTTTAGTCAGTTTCACATCAAGTCCAGAAGTATTGGACCGGAGTTCAGGGATAACCTTGAATTAATGGGAATACTTTTCAAGAATCTGTAGATTACAAGCCATTGTTTCAGTCTCACAGCAAACAGGCTTTTTACAGCTTTTTAGTTTATCATTGTTCAGCTACTGAATCTGAAATAGACCCATCAGACTTATCTCTTAACATATCAAAGCCTGTGACCGTTTCCAGACTTAGTTCATGTCCAGACCATTAAAATCACCTTCACAATCACAGGCATGACAATCATGACTGCTCACTCGTCTTTTAAAGTCCTCTCATAAAGACAAATTACATCCTTCCTCCCATCTGTACTTCCATCCACTAACGGTGCTGTATTCTGAGAAAGCCCGTTTTCAGATGACTACATTCGCCCTTACCTTTACAACTTTTTCATTTCTGATTTCACCAGCCAACGAAATGGAAACTTCAGTAAGAGAGGCTGATCAAATGCAATTAATGGTGGTAAAAGCTAAAGATTCCTTGTTATTAATTTTACTCGCTTAAAGAAATCCTCAGACCCAGTTAATAGTTGTAAGCTGAGGAAAAGCAAAAAATGATCAACTCCCTTATCCCCATATTCATCAGTAGTCTCAAAGCCATAGTATGGGGACATAAATCATATTATCACACAGATGTTTCCTGGGGTAGGAACCTATTTCACATACTTATTCCGCAGCTGTGGAAAGAAGAGTCGGCTGACTAGACAACCTCCTCCACAAGAAAAAAATACCATTTGTTATTTAACCCTTTATGCCACAACCCATTTATTTTGCCATTAGGTGAAGCAAGAAATAAGGCTTTTTGTTTGTCTGTCGTTGACTCAGTTGTTTGCACTGGATTTCCTCACTACTGTCAGCCATTGTCATGCGTCCTGGAGGGCTACAGCCCAGAAAATGTTCTTTCTCTATAAATAACCTTGATTCCTAGTCAGAATTTCTGCCCTGCCTCCTCTTCCACACTGTGCAATTGTACTAATCTCCTGAGATGAACATCCTAGGTTCTAGAGCAACTTCTAAACATCCAGCACCTTGTCCCCTATTCTCTGTGCCATAATCTTTGCTTGTAGCTCTGTGGCATCCCAGATTATCTCCCAAGATGAAAAAGAATCCTTGAAATAAATGGCAAAGTAAAGAAGAGGAGAACTCTCAGCCAAAATTCTCCACAATACCTCACAATGTTCTTGTCTCACATCTCTCAGTTTCCAATCTTTTTTTTTTAGCAGAGATTCGCCCTCACTCCAATGATATTGACATTTGAAAAGGGAAATGTAGAAGAAAGAGAAGGAGTCCAGCCCTTTCCACATCACATACGCACATCAGAAGAGGATACTATTACCCTTCCCCTCTATTTTCCAATTTCTTGTATGATAGACATGTTCACAATTATTCACACTTTAAGTAGAAACCTTATGCAGCTTCCCACCACTTTCCTTATACCGTTTTCTACCACATATCCTCCATGGTACCAACTCTTCTTCCAGGGCAGGTCGAAATGTCAACATAGGACTAGTAGTTCTCAAGTCCTTTAAAGATCTGTGTCCAGAAAACTCAAGAGCCATACTTTCTCTATATTATAAAGCAACCGGCAATTCAATTTAACTAGTTGCTTAGCACAGTGAATGAGACTATGATGAAGAAGACAAGGAGACTATCATTTACTGAGGGCTTATAACATGCAAAAAAAAACTGGGATCAGTATTTTATCACATTTATCTGATTTAATCCTCAAATAATTCTATGAAGTAGGGATTCCTTCATCCTCGTGTTACAAATGAGAAGAATAAGATTTAGAGGAGCTAAGGAACTTGTTCAAGTTTGCATCACTAATAAGGAGCAGAAATGAATAATTAAACTTGGGTACCTTGGTTACAAATTTTGTACCCTAAAGCAGCACTTATCAAATAATGGGGAGCATACATTAATATTTTAGAAGTGCGCAGGGAATACTTTTTTGACTATATTTTCTTGTCACAGTATTCCATCTGCCTGTCAGTATTGGCGTATGATCCTTATTAAGCCTTAGCCTAAGGAGCTAAGATTAACTAAATCCAGCCTCCTCCAGACAAGAAAAAGGCTTCCTAAAAATAGGACATCACTGAGATAAGGAGAGTCATTAGGAAGTTCTTTTCTCAATATAAGTTTGCTGAATGCATGAATGGGTGAACTGAATGAAACTGATTAGAGTTCTCTGAAACAGTTAATGCACATAATGAAAAATATGCTTAGAATCAAAGAAAAAATATTCTCTCTCTCAAATCTATACTCTCTTGCATAGCTTCTTTTCCCATTCCCAAAACAGCTAGGGAACTCTTTTCTTACCCAAGGCAGGGAGAGAGAGAGAGCAGGGGACTGTGACCTGTCAGCACTCCTTTTACCTCCCTTGATGTTTCAGAGTCTCACCTGTTCATGCTCTAGAATTGAATCTTCAAATATTGTGCAGTGCATCATGTATGCCATGAAGAGATGTTATGCAGAGTTTATTTGGGAAAATGATCCAAGGAAACAAAAATGGAGCCACTGGGAAAAGTGAAACAGGAAAAGAGAACAAAAACAATCTAAGAAATCATCAGTGAGTAGATTTCCGCTTTGTGCTACTGAGACTTAATCCTCCTGGATGCTCTCTGAGGCAGTGGGTAGCTTCCCTAGCGGGGAGTGGATTCCTTTGCACCTCTAAGGTTGTTCATGAACCAACCTGCATTGACTCGATTCCTGTAGGAATTCCAGACAGCAGAAAGGAAGTCCCAGGGTAGAAAACAAGAGATACATGGTACAGTTCAGTTGAGGAGCTATCAGGCTACACCTGCAGGCACCTAGTTGCCTCATCAATGATAGGAGAAAATATTTTGGCAGAGAGGATATAAAATGAGTGTTTCAAAATAGCCAATCTTTTTCTTATTGATGTGGTGACATCAAAAAAAAGGAATGGAGGGAGGGAGGGAAGGAAGGAGGGGGAGAGAGAGAAGACTGAAAGAAAGAGAGAGAGAGAAAGGAGGGAGGGAGGGAAAGAAAAGAAAGAAAGAAAGAAAGAAAGAAAGAAAGAAAGAAAGAAAGAAAGAAAGAAAGAAAGAAAGAAAGAGGGAAGGAAGGAAGAAGAAAGAGGGAAGGAAGGAAGGAGAAAGAGGGAAGGAAGGAAGGAAGGAAGGAAGGAAGGAAGGAAGGAAGGAAGGAAGGAAGGAAGGAAGGAAGAAGAAAGAAAGAAGGAAAGAAAGAAAGAAAGAAAGAAAGAAAGAAAGAAAGAAAGGAAGGAAGGAAGGAAGGAAGGAAGGAAGGAAGGAAGGAAGGAAGGAAGGAAGGAAGGAAGGAAGGAAGGGAGAAAGGCCAATCTCTGGCTGGAGTCAAGGTGAGAAAAAAGAAGAACAATGGTTAATAGGACCTGCCCATTGCACTGCTTGGATTTGCTTCAGTCCTACATTAAGTCCAGTTCATCACAGAGCCATTAAGTTGACATGTTCACTCTCTCTACAAAAGACAAGAAGACACAATATTAAAAGTAATAAGGTTTCATGGTTCAGTTCCTGGTGCTTCAAGGTGGAATCATACATGCCACCCATTGCACATTTTCTCACCCTCAGTCAGCATATTATATTTTTTATTTTATTTTTTAATTTTTGTGGGTATACAGTAGGCATATATATTTATGGGCTACATAAGATATTTTGATACAGGTATGCAATGCGTAACAATCACATCAGGGCAAATGAGGTATCCATCAATTCAAGCATTTATACTTTGTGTTTCTAACAATCCAGTTATATTATTGTAGTCACATTTAAATGTATAATTATTTTTTACTATAGTCACCCTGTTTTGCTAGCAAATACTAGGTCTTACACATTCTTTCTAATCGTTTTTGTACCCATTAACCTTCTCCATGACCCCACCCACTACTATTCCCAACCTCTTGTCACCATCCTTTTATTCTCTATATCCATGAGTTCAATTGTTTTCATTTTTAGCTCCTGCAAATAAATGAGAACATGCACAAATTGTCTTTCTGTGCCTGGGTTATTTCACTTAACCTACTGACCTCCAGTACTCACTGAGTACTGCTTTCACTGTAACCCATAAGTTTTGTTATGTCACGTTTCCATTAACATTTGTTTCAATACATTTCTGTTTTATCCTAATCTCCTCAATGACCCACTGGTCATTCAGGGGCATATTTTAAAGTTCCATGTCTTTGTATGGTTTCCAAAATTCCTCTTGTTATTGATTTCTAGTTTTATTCCATTATAGTCAGAGAAGGTGCATGGTACAATTTCAATTATTTGAACTTTTTTCTTATTGCAGAAAGTGTGATAACAAATCTAGGTCTAGTGAGAATTTGGAGAAAGGTTGGAGATTTGGGGTAATTGTAACTTTTCTCTGTTTTCTCTAGTAAGTTTTTCTGCATCCATTGGCCGCAATGTCCTGTTCCGACATAGTGTCATCATTTAGTGTAGGGCTCACCTTACGAGTTATACTATTTGTATCATTGTTTTCCATATCCTTTGTGACAATTAAAGTCAGTTTAAGGTAAGAGTGGGGGTTGCTCTTTTTTTATTGCATTTTAGGTTTGGGTTGAATGTTTTAAGACTTGTTTTATGACCTAATATATGGTCTATCCTTTGAAAATTATCTATGTTTTGAGGAGAAGAATGTGTATTTTGCAGCCATTGGATAGAATGTTCTATAAATATTTATTAGGTCTACTTGGTTTATAGTACAGATTAAGTCCAACATTTCTTTGTTGATTTACTGTCTGGAATATCTGGCTAATGTTGAAACTGGAGTGTGGAAGTTTCCAGCTATTATAGTACTGAGATCTCTTTCTTCATCTCTAATAACATTTCCTTATATTCTTGAGTACTCCCATGTTTGGTGCATATATATTTAAAGTAGCTATATCCTCTACTTTTTATATCTTGTAGGCATCTTTCATTTTTTTTATTCTTTCTTCTTTTATCCCCTCTGATTGTGTATTTGCAAAAACAATCTGACTTTAATCCTACTAATTCTTTCTTCTGCTTCATCCATTCTACTATTAAGAGACTCTGATGCATTCTTCAATATATCCATTGCCTCTTTCATCTCCAGAATTTCTACTTGATTCTTTTTAACTATTTCAATCTCTTTGTTAAATTTATCGAATAGAATTTTGAATTCCTACTCTGTGTTATCTTAAATTGCTTTGAGTTTGCCCCAAAATACCTATCTTGCATTCTCCATCTGAAAAGTCACATATCTCTGTTTCTCAAGGACTGGTCCCTGGCACCTTATTTAGTTTGTTTAGTGAGATTATGTTTTCCTGGATGGTTTTGATGTTTGCAAATATTTTTTGCTGTTTTGGCATTGCAGAGTGAGGTATTAATTGTAGTCTTAGCAGTTTGGGCTTTTTTGTACCTGTCCTTCTTGAGAAGGCTTTCCAAAGGACTTGGGTCTTGTGATGTAAGTTGTATCTGCATTAAGAAATGGAATAAAAAAATTCTCTAATCTAAAAAAAAAAAAGACTTGGGTGTTGTGCTCGAAGTTGTACCTGCATTAGAATGCACCCCAAGCCCAGTAATGCCATGGTTCTTGCAGACTCACAGAGGTCCCACCTTTGTAGTCTTGGATAATATATAAAAGAATTCTCTGGATTACCAGGGAGAAACTCTTGCTCTCCTCCCTTACTTTCTCCCAAACAAATGGAATCTGTGTCTGCCAACACTTTAAGGAGCTGAAGCTTGCAATGGCTTTATTCTTGAGTAGAGTAACTGCAATTACCCATATACAATTATCAGTGTGCATGAAGGCACAAAAAAGAAAAACCACCAATGAATCCTCTAGTAGCTAAAGAAAATCCTTTTTGTGCTCACTGTGTGGCAGTCAGCTCTAGATCATCATGATAATCAGGATCAATTTCTTCTGTCTTTATCTCAGCTGACAGTTACAAATTCAGGTTTAGTGAAACTCTTATTGCCGTCACAAAATAGTATTCGTGCTTCAGGTTCTGTGAAACCACCACATCCATAAGTAATCAGAATTTCCAATCCATAAGAGTTTAAAATTGTAGGAAGACACATGATAAATTCTGAAATTGTGTCACTGGAAGCGATGGTTGAAAGGCCAAAACCCACAATAACCCTTAGGTTCTGCACACAGAACCCCATATAAGCAACATAACACAATGGAATATTGCAATTCCAACACTATATGGGGTTGTCTTTGACCTGGCATCTTAATTAAGCCCTTAACAGATTATTCCATCATTTTAGTAAGTCAGCTGTTTAGGGGTCATGCAATATACGGTTTGATCATTTGAATCGCATGATTTTGCACATATTGTCGCATCTCCTTCAGCACAAACGTGGTCTGAGACAATACTATGCAGGATCCCAGATCAGTAAATCAGGTATTTGTAAGTCACTAGATGGTGTTTCTTGCTGAGACACTTCAAGCAAGGAAAATAAACCTTGCTTCATACAAAATACACATACATTTTGGTGAAAACAAGATGATGACTTCAACAGTGGTTGAATTATCAACTTTAAAGAAAGATGCCATACGAAGGGGCCCAGTGTCAGTCTCTCTTATGGGCATATTGGGGATTTACTAATGCAAAGCTTGGACACTGCTGGACCCATTCACGGCCTTCATCACCGTCACTGTTCCATTCATGAGGTCATTGTACAAGCACCAAAATGGCTCGGGAGAGAGGCTGGCTAAAACTCACAGCACAAGTCATCTTACTGTCTTACTCATCTGATTGTTGAATACTCCTACATGATAAGTGTTCTCTAGTGCATATTAATGTGAGACACAAAGATTTATGTGCTTTGTATTCATTCACACGGACCATCCACCAGCCTCTGCTCTAAACTTTCTTAAGGATTATCTTCCAGTTGAGTTATTTCAAGACCTTTGACAAAGCAATCAAATCACTTGCTAATGTTCTGGCATCTGTGGTATCCCTATCTCCAGGCACTTTTTTCCTGGGCACAACCAAGTGAGCTCTGGCAGCTCAGTTCCCTGGGAGGATTTCATTTCATTACTGTTCTTCAAAGTTAGCTGTGTGTGTTGCCAGATTAGCACCTGTAGATTTTTAGCTACCATCAACATATAGATCCAAGCAACCTGTGAACAAGACTTTTGTAGCCCTGTTAGTTAAACATAGGGAATCCTACATAAGCCCACGGGTGACAGTTGCAGAAGAGATATTGGTACAGCAGAAGTAGGTGACATGGAGTTCAGCCCACTCGTCATGCAACTTTCTATGCCTTCAGAACCAGTTTGTATTCATTCTTTAATGTAATATTTGCATTGAACAGGTGTCCCTTGTATGACCAATCTCATGATGCAGTAGGTTTGAACTATCAACGTAATAATTAGCAACTCCAATTTCATACTCATTCGATGCTCCATGGTCAGGTAGTCCATCCACTAGGGCCCAGCAGGATGTCAAGGGCAGCTTTTTAAATATCGAGTAGTCATTCTTTGCAGCAAGGTATGGCCTTGCTCCAGAATCTTAAGGGTCTAAGTTGTGACTCACCACACAACTTCCTTATTCATTATGATCACTTCAACACTGTTTGTTCTGTCAGATTACACAACTGGGACTGCTGTGCAACTTTTATCCTAACCTGGATTGGCTGACGAGCCTCTCTTGCTCTAAGCCACACTCAAAACTAATGTCACTCTGAATTACCCAATAAAAGAGTAAGAATATTGTTCCCGAGCACAGCATATGCTACCTTCAGAATTCAAACAAATCCATCAAATATTATGCCTCTTGCTTAGTGATATTTAGTGATAGTAAATGCAAGATGTAACAACTTTTCCTTTTCTTCAGAGAGACTGTCCAAGCACACACATCTAGATATCTGAAAAAGTCACCCCTTGGACTGAATCCTAAATTCTTATGGGGTGTACCTCCCAGACTCTAGAATGCATGGGTGTTACTAATGTACCCACAGTACTTTTTATTTCTTGCTCAGCAAATCCAATTTATATGTTATGAATATAGCCAAGTAACATGATATTTCACAGAATTTTTAAATGATCAAGATCCCTGAGGATTGTATTGAGATGGAATTTGGGGGCAAGACAGTGAATGTGTACTGCCATCTTTCTTATATAAACACATTATACTTTTTTTGTTGTTTGAGATGAAGTCTTACTCTGTCACCCAAGCTGAAGTACAGTGGCACAATCTCGGCTCACGGCAGCCTCCTCCTCCTTTATTCAACCAATTCTCCTGCCTCAGTGTCTTGACTAATTGGCATTACAGGAGCCTGCCACCACACCTAGCTAATTTTTGTATTTTTAGTAGAGATAGGGTTTGGGCTGGTCTCTAACTCCTGACTTCAGGTGATCCACCCACCTCAGCCTCCCAAAGTGCTAGGATAACAGGTGTGAGCCACTACACCCAGCCACAAGATGCTTTTGACTCTCTCAATTATGAGGACTGAGAAAAATGTATTCATTAGATGCACCACCGCATACAAAGTACCATAGTCTACGATTTGTTACAGTAAAGATTCTACAATGAGGACAGCACTTGGGATTAGGGCTTCTAAAAGGTTACATTCACAGTCAGCTATTGTTAAATGCCACATCTATTCGGTTTTTGCAAAGACCAACAAATAAATTGAGCAAGAACACTGTAGGAACCTTCTGAGGAACTATGTAAAATGTGAGTTAGAACAATCCACTCAAGTCAAGACGAGGTTAGTATCTACATTAACAACAATGTGGATTGGTCCATGGTTACCAGAGAGGGCTAATGGTCTCATTCTCTAAGTTTGTACATCCCTCTGAATGGGTAAATGTGCTCTCACAGAATCCCGAATAACAGCGGCAGAGAGGATCTAGGGTAGGTATGAGGAGCAACAGATGCTTACAACTAGAGGCCACAATAGTTGGAGCACAATGGTGGCTCAAGAAAATCAGGCCTAAAAAATGCATTAGTCATTTGGCAGATGGTTGCAGTATTTTAGGCATAACTCCATAAAGGCCTGAACTAAGGTACAGCAGGATGACGAAAAGGGAATAGTTTCAGGAGATACTTACGAGGAAGCTGTCAAGGGAGTAAAATAAAAAGTGACTAAGGGGAGGAAGGCAGCAAATCACACTGCCATGTGTGTACCTATGCATCTATCTTGCATGTTCTTCACATGTACCCCAAAACCTAAAATGCAATAAATATATATATATAAATAAAACAAACAAACAAAAAAAAGTGACTAACATGTTACTTCTTACATTTTTGATCTCAGACTCGAAGATGCCCTATAACAAAAGGATTCCTTAGGAAACATCAAGCTGAGAAATCTTGGTTTATATACAAGCAGTCCATTTTTCTGTAAGAGTTTCATTCTAAAATGCTAATTCCTGTATCTAGATATTATCTATGCTAATGACCACTAGACATCAGAGAGAAATGTGCATGTGACAGTGTTTAAATCTAAGCCAATTAAATATAGACAATTCTGATATTTTTATTTTACTACATTACTTTAAAATGTTAATTAGTTGAAACAACATTCAAATCAATGATTAAGTAGCCCTTTGAATATGAAAGAAAATTAACTTCTGGCTCACTATAAAGTAGATGAAAGCTAGAACCAGGGTAGGCTCCTAATTCGTGAAAATATTTCATAGCCAGGAAGTGTTTAGGTCTGGAATTCTCTGAATTGAAGCTATTTTTTTTTTTTAGGGAGGAAGGGAAGAAGGCAGGAAGGGAGGAAAGGAGGAAGGGAGGGAGAGGGAGAAAGGAAGGAAATCAGGCAGTAAGAGAGACATTGCCGACCTGGATCTAGAGGTCCACAAGTTGATTTCTTTTTTTTTTTTTTTTTGAGAGAAGGAAAGAAAAAAAAAGGAGTGAAGGAGAGGAAGAAAGGGGAACAAAAAGAGGGAGAGAGAATGGAAATGTTGCTTTATTCTAAAAAAAAAATGGGTATTAATAATGGCCAATCAATATTTCATTTAAACCTATGAGTAGGTGTGATGTGGTATTGACAAGAATGTATATTTTGTGTATTTAAAGTGGAGAGCTCTATAAATATTTATTAAGTTTACTTGTTCTGGATCTGAGTTCGAGTCCTGGATATCCATATTAATTTTCTGTCTCATGGAGTCTAAGTCTCTATGTATCTGGGTGTTAGGATCGTTAGCGCTCATTGTTGCATTGACCCTTTTACCACTATATCTTTGTTGCTTTAAAATCTATATTATCCGATACGAGAATTGCAATGCCTGCTTTTTATTTATTTATTTATTTTTGCTCTCCATTTGGTTGGTAAATCTTTCTCCTTCCCTTTGTTTTGAGTCTTTGTGTATCCTTGCATGTGAAATGGGTCGGGATGTAGCATACCGTTGGGTTTTGGCTGTGTCTTTTGATTGGGGGATTTAGTCTATTTAAATTTAGGGTTACTGCCATTTGATGTTAACTGGCTGTTTCATCCATTCGTTGATGTAAATTCTTCTTTATGTTGATGTTCTTTACTTTTTGATATATTTTTAGAAAGGCTAATACTGGTTGTTTATTTCTATGTGTAATGCTTCTTTCAGAAGCTCTTATAAAGCAGACCTGGTGGTAATAAAATCCCTGAGAACTTGCTTGTTCAGAAAAGATTTTATTTTTCCTCAGTTGTGAAGCTTAGTTTGGCTGGATATGAAATTCTGGCCTGAAAGTTCTGTTCTTTAAGGATGTTGAATATTGGCCCCCACTCTCTTCTGGCTTGTAGAGTTTCTGCTGAGAAATCTGCTGTAAGTCTGATAGGCTTCCCTTTGTGGGTAACCTGACCTTTCTCTCTGGCTGCCCTTAGTATTTTCTCCTTCGTTTCAACCCTGGTGAATCTAACGATTATGTGCCTTGGGGTTGCTCTTCTTGAGAAACATCTTTGTGGTGTTCTCTGTATTACCTGGGGTTGAATATTGTCCTGCTTTGCTAGGTTAGGAAAATTTTCCTGAATAATATCCTGAAGAATATTTTCCAGCTTGGATTCATTCTCTCTGTCACATTCAGATACACCTATCAAATGTAAATTAGGTCTTTTCACATAGTCCCACATTTCTTGGAGACTTTGCTCATTCCTTTTTATCCTTTTTTCTCTAATCTTGTCTTCTCGTTTTATTTCATTAAGTTGGACTTCGACATCTAATATCCTCTCTTCTGCTTGAACAATTCGAGTGTTTAAACCTGTGCATACTTCTCAGAGTTCCCGTATTGTATTCTTCAGTTCCATTAATTCACTTATATTCCTCTCTAAGTTGTCTATTCTCATTAGGATTTCGTCAAACCTTTTTTCAAAGTTCTTAGTTTCTTTACTTTGGGCTACAACATGTTCTTTTAACTCACAGAAGTTTCTTATTATCCATCTTCTGAAGCCTGATTCTGTTAATGGGATGCACTAGTTCTCCATCAAGTCTTGTTCCTTTGTTGATGAGGAACTGTGATCCTCTTTAGAGGGAGAGGCATTCTGATTTTGAGTATTCTCAGCCTTTTTATGCTGGTTTCTTCCCATCACTGTAAATTTATCCACCTGTCGTCTTTGTAATTACCAACTTTCAAATTAGGTCTCTGAGTGGACGTCCAAGTTGTTAATTCCCAGGGCTGAAATATGAGCAACCCACTGCACTGGCCAAAACAGTGGCATTAAGACTGATGGTGCTTTTCTGTCTGGGAATCTCCAGTCTGGCTTCCTTCTTTAGTCCACAATAGGCAACTCTGCCTTCCCGGAGCTCCAAACATTGGTCAGAAGGGGAACCAGTCCCGTTTACACTGCAACAAGAGCTGCCGCGCCGAGGTGCCGGCAAAACCACTGCGCCGGCCACAAGAGTCACGCTGGTGACCCGTGGGGCTCCTCCACTGGGAATCTTCTGCTCTGTGAGTGACAAAAATTTGTCTGAAAGTGTGGCGTCCTCTCGTTCTCTGCGCTTTCACTGGGAGCTGCAATCCCGAGATGTTAGCGATCAGCCATCTTGGATCATTCTCCAATGAAGGCTATTTTTAATTTTTTCCCTTTCTTTTTTTTATTACATTTTAGGATTTGGGGTACATGTGAGGAACATGCAAGATAGTTGCATAGGTACACACGTGGCAGTGTAATTTGCTGCCTTCCTCCGCTTCACCTATATCTGGCATTTCTTTCCATGCTATCTCTCCCCAGCTCCCCACCCCCAACTGTCCCTCCCTATTCCCCCCAACAGACCCCAGTGTCTAGTGCTCCCCTCCCTGTGTCCATGTGTTCTCAATGTTCAACACCCACCTATGAGTGACAACATGTGGTATTTCATTTTCTGTTCTTGTGTCAGTTTGCTGAGAATGACGTTCTCCAGATTCATCCATGTCCCTACAAAGGACATGAACTCATCGTTTTTGATTGCTGCATAATATTTCATGGTGTATATGTGCCACATCTTCCCAGACCAGTCTATCATCAATGGGCATTTGGTTTGATTCCAGGTCTTTGCTATTGTAAATGGTGCTGCAATGAACATTCGTGTGCATGTGTCCTTATAGAACGATTTATAGTCCTTTGGATATATACCCAGTAATGGGACTGATGGGTCAAATGGAATTTCTATTTCTAGGTCCTTGAGGAATCGCCACACTGTCTTCCACAATGGTTGAACTAATTTACACTCCCACCAGCAGTGTAATAGTGTTCCTATTTCTCCACATCCTCTCCAGCATGTCGTCTCCAGATTTTTTAATGATCATCATTCTAACTGGTGTGAGATGGTATCTCAATGTAGTTTTGATTTGCATTTCTCTAATGACCAGTGATGATGAGCATCTTTTCATATGTTTGTTGGCCTCATGTATGTCTTCTTTTGTAAAGTGTCTGTTCATATCCTTTGCCCACTTTTGAATGGGTTTGTTTGTTTTGTTCTTGTAAATCTGTTTGAGTTGTTTGTAAATTCTGGATATCAGCCCTTTGTCAGATGTGTAAACTGCAAAAATTTTTTTCCCATTCTATTGGTTGCCGATTCACTCTAATGACTGTTTCTTTTGCCATGCAGAAGCTGTGGAGTTTCATTAGGTCCCATTTGTCTATTTTGGCTTTTGTTGCCAATGCTTTTGGTGTTTTTTTCATGACATCCTTGCCTACTCCTATGTCCTGGATGGTTTTGCCTAGATTTTCCTCTAGGGTATTTATGGTGCCAGGTCTTATGTTCAAGTCTTTAACCCATCAGGAGTTAATTTTAGTATCAGGTGTCAGGAGGGGGTCCAGTTTCTGCTTTCTGCAAATAGCTAGCCAGTTTTCCCAACACCATTTATTAAACAGGGAATCCTTTCCCCATTGCTTGTTTTTGTCAGGTTTATCAAAGATTGTATGATTGTAGATATGTTGTGTTGCCTCCAATGCCTCTGTTCTGTTCCATTGGTCTATATCTCTGTTTGGGTACCAGTACCATGCTGTTTTGATTACTGTAGCCTTGTAGTATAGTTTGAAGTCCGGTAGTGTGATGCCTCCCGCTGTGTTCTTTTTACTTAGAATTGACTTGACTATGTGTGCTCTCTTTTGGTTTCATATGAAGTTTCAGGTGGTTTTTTCCAGTTCTGTGAAGAAGGTCATTGGTAGCTTGATGGTAATAGCATTGATTCTGTAAATTACTTTCGGCAGTATAGCCATTTTCACGATATTGATTCTTCCTAACCATGAACATGGAATGTTTCTCCATCTGTTTGTGTCCTCTCTTATTTCATTCAGCAGTGGTTTCTAGTTCTCCTTGAAGAGGTCCTTTATGTTCCTTGTTAGTTGTATTCCTAGGTATTTTATTCTCTTTGTAGCAATTGTGAGTGGCAGTTCATTCTTGATTTGGCTCTCTTTAAGTCTGTTATTGGTGTATAGGAATGCCTGTGATTTCTGCACATTGATTTTGTATCCTGAGACTTTGCTGAAGTTGCTATCAGTTTCAGGAGATTTTGGGCTGAGACAATGGGGTCTTCTAGATATACTATCATGTCATCTGAAAATAGAGACAATTTGGCTTCCTCCTTTCCTATTTGAATACTCTTTATTTCTTTTTCTTGCCTCATTGGTCTGGCTAGAACTTCCAGTACTATATTGAATAGGAGTGGTGAGAGAGGGCATCCTTGTCTAGCGCCGGATTTCAAAGGGAATGCCTCCAGTTTTTGCCCATTCAGTATGATACTGGCTGTTGGTTTGTCGTAAATACCTTTTATTATTTTGAGATATGTTCATCAATACCAAGTTTATTGAGGGTTTTTAGCATAAAGGGCTGTGGAATTTTTTCAAAGGCCTTCTCTGCGTTAATTGAGATAATCGTGGTTTTTGTTTTTGGTTCTGTTTATGTGGTGAATTACATTTATAGACTTTTGTATGTTGAACCAGCCTTCCATCGCCAGGATGAATCCTACTTGATTATGGTGGATAAGCTTTTTGATGTGCTGTTGCAATCGGCTTGCCAGTATTTTATTGAAGATTTTTGCATCTATGTTCATCATGGATATTGGCCTAAAGTTTTCTTTCCTTATTGAGTCTCTGCCGGGTTTTGGTATCAGGATGATGTTGGTCTCATACAATGATTTGGGAAGGACTCCCTCTTTTTTCAGATTGTTTTGAATAGTTTCAAGAGGAATGGTAACAGTTCCTTTTTGTGTGTCTGGTAGAATTCGGCTGTGAACCCATCTGGACCTGGGCTTTTTTGTGTGGTAGGCTCTTAATTGCTGCCTCAACTTCTGACCTTCTTATTGGTCTATTCATCATTTCAGCTTCCTCCTGGTTTAGGCTTGGGAGGACGCAAATGTCCAGGAATTTATCCATTTCTTCCAGGTTTACTAGCTTATGCGCATAGAGTTATTTGTAACATTCTCTGATGATGGTTTGAATTTCTGTGGAATCTGTGGTGATTTCCCCCTTTTCATTTTTTATTGCATCTATTTGGTTACTTTCTCTTTTCTTTTTTATTAATCTGGCTAGTGGTCTGTCTATTTTGTTGATCTTTTTGAAAAACCAGCTCCTAGATTTATTGAAGGGTTTTTCGTGTCTCTATCTCCTTCAGTTCTGCTCTCATCTTAGTTATTTCTTGTCTTCTGCTAGGTTTTGAGTTTTTTTGATCTTGCTCCTCTAGCTCTTTCAATTTTGATGATAGGGTGTCAATTTTGGATCTCTCCATTCTCCTCATATGGGCACTTATTGCTATATATTTTCCTCCAGAGACTGCTTTAAATGTGTCCCAGAGATTCTGGCGTGTTGTGTCTTCGTTCTCATTGGTTTCGAAGATCTTCTTTATTTCTGCCTTCATTTCATTGTTTATCCAGTCAACATTCAAGAGCCAGTTGTTCAATTTCCATGAAGCTGTGTGGTTCTGAGTTAGTTTCCGAATTCTGAGTTCTAAATTAATTGCACTGTGGTCTGAGAGACTGTTTGTTATGATTTCCATTCTTTTGCATTTGCTGAGGAGTGATTTACTTCCAATTATGTGGTCAATTTTAGAGTACGTGTGATGTGGTGCTGAGAAGAATGTATATTCTGTGGATTTGGGGTGGAGAGTTCTGTAAATGTCTATCAGGTTTGCTTGCTCCAGGTCTGAGTTCAAGCCCTGGATATCCTTGTTGATTTTCTGTCTGGTTGATCTGTCTAATATTGACAGTGGAGTGTTAAAGTGTCCCACTAGTATTGTGTGGGAGTCTAAGTCTCTTTGTAAGTCATTAAGAACTTGCCTTATGTATCTGGGTGCCCCTGTATTGGGTCCGTATATATTTAGAATTGTTAGCTCTTCTTGTTGTATCTATTCTTTTACCATTATGTAATGTCCTTCTTTGTCTCTTTTGATCTTTGTTGCTTTAAAGTCTATTTTATCAAAGACAAGAATTGCAACTCCTGCTTTTTTTTTTTTTTTTTGCTCTCCATTTGCTTGGTAAATCTTCCTCCATCCCTTTATTTTGAGCCTTTGTGTATCCTTGCCTGTGAGATGGGTTTCCTGGATACAGCACACTGATGGGTTTTCAATTTTTATCCAATTTGCCAGTATGTGTCTTTTGATTGGTGCATTTAGCCCATTTACATTTAGGGTTAATATTGTTATGTGTGAATTTGATACTGCCATTTTGATGCTAGCTGGCTGTTTTGCCTGTTACTTGATGCGGATTCTTCATTTTGCTGCTCTTTACCATTTGGTATGTTTTTGGAGTGGCTGGTACTGGTTGTTCCTTTCTTTGTGTAGTGCCTCTTTCAGGAGCTCTTGTAAAGCAGGCCTGGTGGTGACAAAATCTCTGAGTACTTGCTTGTTGGCAAAGGATTTTATTTTTCCTTCACTTATGAAGCTCAGTTTCGCTGGATATGAACTTCCGGGTTGAAAGTTCTTTTCTTTAAGGATGTTGAATATTGGCCCCCACTCTCTTCTGGCTTGTAGGGTTTCTGCTGAGAGATCTTCTGTGAGTCTAATGGGTTTCCCTTTGTGGGTAACCTGACCTTTCTCTCTTGCTTCCCTTAGCATTTTCTCCTTCATTTCAACCCTGGTGAATCTGACGATTATGTACCTTCAGGTTGCTCTTCTTGAGGAATATCTTTGTGGTGTTCTCTGTATTTCCTGGACTTGATTATTGGCTTGCTTTGCTAGGTTGGGAAAGTTTCCTGGATAATATCCTGAAGAGTATTTTCCAGCTTGGATTCATTCTCTTCGTCACATTCAGGTACACCTATCAAACGTAGATTAGGTCTCTTCACATGTAGTCCCACATTTCTTGGAGACACTGTTCATTCCTTTTTGCGCTTTTTTTCTCTATTCTTGCCTTCTCATTTTATTTCATTGAGTTCATCTTCAACCTCTGACATCCTTTCTTCTGCTTGGTCAATTCAGCTGTTGAAACTTGTGCATGCTTTGTGAAGTTCTCATGTTGTGTTTTTCAACTCCATCAATTCACTCATATTCCTCTCTATGTTGTCCATTCTTGTTATCATTTTGTCAAATCTTTTTTCAAGGTTCTTAGTTTCTTTGCATTGAGTTAGAACATGTTCTTTTAGCTCATGGAAGTTTCTCATTACCCACCTTCTGAAGTCTGATTCTGTTATTTCATCACACTCATTCTCCATCCATCTTTGTTCCCTTGGTGGTGAGTAGTTGTGATCCCATGTAGGAGGAGAGGTGTTCTGGTTTTGGGTGTTTTCCTCCTTTTTGCACTAGTTTCTTCCCATCTTTGTGGATTTATCCACCTGTCATCTGTGTAGTTACTGATTTTCAGATTGGGTCTCTGAGTGGATGTCCAGATTGTTGATGATAAAGTTATTTCTGTTTCTTAGTTTTCCTTCTAACAGTCTGGCCCCTCTGCTGTAGGACTGCTGAGGTCCACTCCAGGCCCTGCTTGCCTGGAGATCACCTGCAGCAGCTGCAGAACATTAAGGGTTGCTACCAGTTTCTTCTTCTGCTATCTTTGTCCCAGAATGATGCCTGCCAAATGTCTGTCTGATCAGTCCTTTGTGAGGTAACTCTTTGGATATACGGGGGTCAGGGAGCTGCTTGAGGAGACAGTCTGTTCTTTACAGGAGCTCAAGTGCTGAGCTGTGAGCTCCATTGTTCATTCAGAGCTGCTAGGCAGGTATGTTTAGTCTGCTGCAGCAGAACTCATAAATCCCCTTTTTTTCCCCAGGTGCTCTGTCCCAGGGAGTTAGGGCTTTATTTGTGAGCATCCATTGTGCTGCTGCCTCTTTTTTTTTTTTTCAGGGCTGCCCTGCCCAGCACGGAGGCAGCCTAGTCCTTTTCCCTTTCTTTACATTGCAGGTAAGAATGCAAAATGGTACAGCCTATATGGAAAATTAATTAGTGATTCCTCAATAAATTAAACATGGAATTAACATAGAATCCACTAATTTCACTCCCAGGTGTATATAAACAAAAGAATAAAAACGGGGTTCAGCAAAAAAATTAACATAAATTTTCATCGCATACTTGGTCACAATAGCCAAAAAGTAGAAACTACCCAAATGTTCATCATGGATGAATGGATAAACTGTGATGTATTCACAGAACAGGAATGAAGTGCTGATAGATACTACAACTGGATGAGCTTTGAAAATATTATGCTAAAGAAATGAAGCCAGTCACCAAAAAAACCCACTATATATATAATATATATATTAGAAGCCAGTCACAAAAAATCACTTTTTTATATTATATATATGTTTTTTCCCTCTCTCTATATTTATTTATTTATTTATTTATTTTTATTTATTTAATTTATTTATATATTATATTTAATATATTATATATAGTATATATATTTATGTATATTTATTTATATATATTATAAATATTATATATAGAGAGATTTTTCCTCTCTCTCTCTCTCTCTCTATATATATATATATAAAGAATGTAAATATACATATATATACTTACATGAAGTTTTCAGAATAGGTAAAAATATAAGGAATGATGTTTGACCACTGGTTGCTTGAGGTTGAGAAGGTGAGAATACAGAAGTATTGCTCTAAAAAGTAAAGGGCTACAGTTTGCAGTAACAAAAAATGTTCTAAACTGACTGTGGTGATAGTTGCACAGACCTGTGAAAATACTTAAAATACATTGAATTGTATGTTTTCTTTATTAAAAAAAGAATTGTATAAATTTAGGGGGCACAAATGCCGTTTTGTGACATGGATATTTTCCACAGTGGCACTGTCTAGGCTTTAGTGTTATCAGCACCTAACTGTTGCACACAATATCCATCAAGGAATTTTTTACCTGCCTCTACTCCCCCAACCCTTGTGAGTCTCCTAAGATTATTGTTCCACAAGTTATGTCTATGTCATTATTTGTCTCTTACTTATGTAAGATCCCTTAATATTTGGCTTTCTGATTCTGAGTTGTTTCATTTAAGATGGTGGCCTCCAGTTCCATCCATGTTGCTGCAAAATACATGATTTCATTCCTTCTTTGGCTGCATAGGATTCCCTTGTGTGTGTATGTATAGTGTGAAATATATATCGTGAGATATATGTATCACAATTTCTTTACTCATTCATCTGCTGATGGACAAGAGGTTGATTTCAGATCTTCAATACTGTGAATGGTGCTGCTATAAATATACAACTGCAGGTATCTTTTTTACATAATGGTCTCTTTTCCTTTGTGCATATATATCCAGTCACGGGATTACTGAATCAAAGAGCAGTTATGCTTTTAGTTCTTCAATAAATATCTGTGCTATTTTCCATAGAGGTAGCACTAATTTACATTCCTACCAGTAGTAAGATAAAAGAAAAGCATTCCATTGTCTCTGCATGTTCACCAACAACTGCATTTTTTTGGTTGTTTTTTTTCTTTTTAATAATATTCATTCTGACTGGTGTAAGATATCTCATTGTGGTTTTAATTTGCATTTATCTGATGATTAGCATCTTTTCATATGCTTGTTGGCCATATGTGTGTCATCTTTTGCAAAATGTCTATGTATGTTTTTTATCCATTTTTAATGAGATTATTTGGGCTTTTGTGTGTACTGCGTTGAGTTCATATGAGTGAATTGTATAATATGTGAATTACATCTCAATAAAGCTGTTTAAACATTTTTTAAATATTCCTCTTCTTTTTAAAAATGTACACCTATCTACATTTATTTTTTAAGAATGATTTTGCTGAACATAAAATCCATGCCTCAGATTTCCTTTGGAGGCCCCGAAAGGATTCCCTACTACATTTTGGCTACATAATAGCGACATAAATTAATGATGGATGGACACCGTCTTTCACATCAGAAAAGGAGTGAAAGAAAACTTCAAAATGTTAAAACTAGGTCATAAACAACATTGGGAAAAGAAACTTTGGTTGTGCAGTTGTGAACATTAGAAGCTGTTTCTTGTGTGTAGTAGGGAAGACTTGAGTCAAGGGATGCAATAGCTTGTTTTAACAATGTTCTAAGAAAGTTTACTTTACTCCCTCGTCAACTGTGAACCTCTTTCTTACATGAGGATTGGAGGCAAACTTTCTGAATAACCCTCAAGTGTTCTTACCAGTTTCCATCAAATCCAACAAACTAAAGTCGCTGGAGATAGTAACAGAAAGAGACTCGAAACTCCTAGGCTATTCTCCGAGAAACTGTAGAAATCATAAGCAATCAGAATCTAGGCTTCTTTCCCAAACCGCTACTGATTTATAACAGTTTCATCAGGCTTTCTATATTAAAGCCAGCTATCATTTCAACTCTTGAAGAAATACTGCTACAACACAATAATAATAGCTTTTTAGTAAATTGTAGGATACAAGTTGACCTTCTACAAAAACGTTGAAATGAAGAAGGGAGGAATGTGTGCTTCAGGACATGGTTTCTGTATTCTATTTCATGTCAAGTGCCGATTATTTTTAATTCCAAAAAGGCACAGAGAAAGCAAATACTTCAATTTTATTTTTTTCCGCTAGCTTTCCTAATAATTACAAAGGAAAAACCACAATAATAACATCATAAATATTGCTTACGTACTGTAACTCTGACACTCCCAAACACATTTAGTAGCCTCTTTGTTTTCTCTTCAAATATTCATTGTCGAGTCATAATATTCTAAGTGCAATTTCTGTGATCAAGACAAAGGACATAACATTACAAATTGCAAAAGGAAAAACTGCATGCCTTCAAATTTAAAACTTAAAGATACCATGATGTAGATGTTGCCTCACAGGTGTTAAGCCAATTCCTGCATAAGCTAATTACTCCAGTCTACCATGCTTACAGTTAGGCTACCAAATAAGACCACTTGATATTTTGCACTCTAGCCAATTGGCCAGATTTTCCTCAAATAACTAAATATTAGGACATTAGCACAGAATTCATTCAAGAATGTCTTTTTTAAAAGGAAAACAAGTCATTTTTGTTTAAACACTAATTTCTAATATGAAGCTAAGTAATTTAAGAAGAATATAGTATGGTAGAAAAAAGATAAATATCAAAGATCAAAGTCTTTCTGTTCACTCAGAGTTTTAGCTGAGGACTCAAAACGCATTAAAATAAGCATCTCTACATTCTAAAGAGAGCTGCCAACTCTGTAGCTGTAAGACTTACCAAATTTTGACAGAACAGTTCCCTTGTTTGGGTTCCCTGAGGAAAGAGAGGCTGAGAAAAGTATTTGTATTCAGCTAGTTCATGCAGCAGTCTGTCCCAGAAAACAAGAGTGAAGAAACAGGAAAATTAAGGCAGGGAGGGTGTAAAGCCACTCATGGGGCATTAATGAGGTTGCTGCCAAGGGCAACAGGGGCTCCCTTCTGCAGGAACCTCTGAGGAACACAGAATGCCCCACAGCATGGCTCACCCAGAAGAGAGGACTCTGGGGCATCTGTCTACAGGCTTGCCCAGTGGTTGAGGGTTGCTTGGAGTATTAAAGCCACCACACTTTGGGACTCAACCTACAAGGGGCTAAGGGGACTCTGCTATTTACAGAAGGTCCTAAGACAGAAATGAGATCTATAGTAGAAGCTTGAGGTGGAATGATATTCACGTACAAAATTCTGTCCACCACAGCCGTGGATGGAATTTAGAAAAAAAATGAACCAAAAGAATGAGATGCAGGGGACCAAAAATGCAACAGACCGAATATTTCTGTCCCGTGAAAACTCATATGTTGAAATCCTAACTCTCAATACGATGGTATTAAAAGGTGGGGTCTTCTGGAGGTAATTAGGTCATGAGGATGAAGATCTCATAAATGGGATTAATGCCCTAAGGAGCCCCAGAGAACTTTCTATTCCTTTTTGCTCCATATGAGGATCCAAGAAAGAAAACAGGTCATTTACAACCTGGAAGAGGACTCTCAGCAGAACCTGGCCATGCTGGAATCCTTATCTTGGACTTTCCAGTCTCCAGAACTGTGGAGAGTAAGTTTCTGCTATTTATTAGCCATTTCGTCTTCTGCTGTAACAGCTGGAACTAAGACCAAAAAAAAAAAAAAGCATTTGCTGCATAGATCCACCCCACTCTTACCCTTCTTTATAAAAAACATTTGAAATGCTAAAGAAATTGATCACAAGAAAAATTTCTTAAAGAAAAAAAAAACACATTGTGGCATTTCTCTTACTATTTTTGTAGAGGAGAGTAAAGGGCTGTTTTTCACCCACCAAGGCAAGTGAGAAAGCTTTAAAAAAAAAAAAAAAAGAACTCTTCTAAGTGCCTGGGGATGTTTGCAAGAGAAGAGCTTTGCATCTCACCAGGCATCCTTCTCCCTACCTGAAAGAAATGCTAAGGCCTGCCTCTGCTGCTAACAGAATAGAGAACCAAAGAGTTTCTAGAAGATCTTAACATAGGTCTCCTTAAACTTGCCATCTTCTCGTTTGGAAATTCTGAAGACAGCAGACTAGCTGGTGCATTTCACATGTGCAGAGCAACGAGAAGACAATGCAGTTGCGAGATCAAAGTGTTCCCCTGCCATATAACGCAGCAGGGTTACACGAGCTTTCCTTGCCCATATAGACACCCTGCATGATCAGCTAGAGTGGTTTTCAAAGGCTATTGTCCAAGAGAGCTGCCTGCAGGATGAGGGATCACAGCAGAAAGGGGCCTTGTGGCACGTACCACTAAGGGACAACAGTCAAAGGGAGTTAGAAGAGGCCCAGGAGGGCATTTTCTTGGTCAGTACGGCAGAAGACTAGCTGTCCCACAAAATTATTTTTATTTATTTATTTATTTATTTTTTTGAGACGGAGTTTCGCTCGTGTTACCCAGGCTGGAGTGCAATGGGGCGATCTCGGCTCACCGCAACCTCTGCCTCCTGGGTTCAGGCAATTCTCCTGCCTCAGCCTCCTGAGTAGCTGGGATTACAGGCACGCGCCACCATGCCCAGCTAATTTTTTGTATTTTTAGTAGAGATGGGGTTTCACCATGTTGACCAGGATGGTCTCGATCTCTTGACCTCGTGATCCACCCGCCTCGGCCTCCCAAAGTGCTGGGATTACAGGCGTGAGCCACCGTGCCCGGCCAATTATTTTTCTTTCTTGCTTTCTTACTGGACATGTGACTGTCAATCTTCAGATTGTATTTCCCAACCTCCTCCCATGAAAAGAAACCACATGACTAAGTTATCATCATTGCAATGTTAACAGAAGTACTGGGTGTAACTTCTGCCTCACTTGCTAAGATGAGGTTGCTTGCCCTGGATTCACCTCTTTCCTCTGCTCTATCTGAAAAGCAGACATGTCCATGACAGCGTGTTGGTCATGCAAACCAGGATAATACCTTAGAAGTTGGTGGAAGAATAAGATGGAAGGAACTCAGGTCCCTCAATGAACTTTTGAGGCAGAACTGGACTATCAAGTGAGAGCAATAAATTCCTATTTAAGCAAATGTTTATTAAATGTTTATTATTGCTCCATGAAAAAGAAAAAAAAATAAAGTTAATCCTATTTTTTATTTTAATTTGATTAAAATCTTTCTAACAAGAGAGATTAAATACAAAAAAAATTAGATATTATTGAATATTAGAAGGCCACAAACCACTGGAATAGCTAAGATGCTTTTCATTCTCCCTTATCCAAGAACCAATTTTCACTACCACTAAGGATGCATGATTTAAGCTACTGTGTGTTTGTTCTCTTTGTTACAAGCAGTCTAATCTTTACCCTCCCTTATACAGGGAGGAAATTAAGAAGGGTGGAAATTTCTTTTGCATCCCCGGGAGACCACTGTTACAGCCATGAGAGAAGACTGCGCATGACAAAGCTCACTTGAAAATTAAGAGAGTAGGCTGGGCACAGTGGTTCATGCCTGTAGTCCCAGCACTTCGGGAGGCCACGGTGGGCAGATCACGAGGTTAGGAGTTCGAGACCAGCCTGGCCAACATGATAAAACCCCCATCTCTACTAAAAATACAAAAATTACTGGTGCACACCTGTAATCCCAGCTACTCAGGAGGCTGAGGCAGGAGAATCACTTGAACCCGGGAGGCGGAGGTTACAGTGAGGCGAGATCACACCACTGCACTCCAGCCTGGGTGACAGAGTGAGTCTCTGTCTCAAAAAAAAAAAAAGCAAAAAAATTAAGAGAGAGCTAGAACACCAGACCAAGAACCAGGTAAGCAAAATGGGCTTTGCCACAGTTTCTCTTGTCTTTTCTCTCCCCGTCCCTGCACCTCAACCCTACTTGGAGAAGCCAGAGACAAAGGGCAGAGGAGAGGGTATGTGAAAACAGGAGCTTATGGAAGTGGACTAGACTTTACTTTTCTTAGATGAGAGAGATGGGTAGAGGAGCTTAAGAAAACAAAGTTCTGATTTAGAATAGACTGGGCATTTTTAAATTGATAAAGGAATTTAAAGCTATGGGTTTCATACAAGATCTCACCCAGAAATGACAGTGGGACATCCACAAAAGCAGTAGAGACAGAAAAATAAACCTGTTTTCCAAATTATACTCTACCAAGTTCAGTACATCCAATTAACCTAATTATTCCATATCCAACAAGTAACACATATCCATACACACTGCAAATGATATTTCTCCCACTCACCCTGAGCTGTTATCAAATTTGGCTAATCTAATTGTGACAGCTTTTATCCTATTTCAAGTAAATCTTTTACTTTTCTTCAAAGATGCCTGCTGGAACTCTGAATTCTGTTCATGGACCCCAATTATTTAATATGCCAATTACCGCTTCATGACTACTAAAAGAATTTAGTAGTTGAAACAAGGGTTGCTCTATTTTTCTAGCCAGAGATTGTCACTCCGTAATTTACTAATGAGCTTTTCTAGAAATAACAGAAAATGCTTAGCATCTCTACTTTTTTATCTATTGAAGTCCAAGCATCTCAGGCTGATAGCAGGATTACGGGCAGCATTGTTTAATAATACCAGTTTTTCAAAGTAATTTCTTTATTTTTATAAAGCTTTTTTATTTTTATAAAGTTTTGGCTCAAAAAAATGTTGTGACATGTTTCCTAATTGCAGAGGGAGAGCGTGTTGCTTTTTAATGTACATTTTTGTTTTTTTGAGATGGAGTCTCACTCTGTTGCCAGGCTGGAGTGCAGTGGCATCACATCAGCTCACTGCAACCTCCGCCTCCCAGGTTCAAGTGATTCTCCTGCCTCAGCCTCCCAAGTAGCTGGAACTACAGGTGTGCGCCACCACCCACAGCTAATTTTGGTATTTTTAGTAGAGGTGGTGTTTGACCATGTTGGCCAGGATGGTCTCCATCCCTTGATCTTGTAATCCACCCACTTCTCCCTTCCAAAGTGCTGGGATTACAGGTGTGAGCCACTGCACCCAGCCTAAAGAACATTTTTAAAGGCAGAACTTTTCTAAAATCTACAAAATGATTTCTTACAAGCTGCCATTAGTCACAGAATTAAATGTGTTTTCCTCTGCTTATTTATTTTCCACTAAAATTTAATAAGATTATTCTTCCTCTGGAGAGTACAGATGTTAAGCATAGTAGCATGAAACACTTAAAGAAAACTCTGTTGGAAGGCTGAGGCAAGAGGATTTCTTGAGGCCAGGAGTTCAGGACTAGCTTGAGTACCATAGCAAGACCCCAACTCTACAAAAATATTTAAGAATTAGCCAGCGTGGTGGCATGTAACTGTAGTCCTAGCTACTTGGGAGACTGTGGCAAGAGGATTACTTGAGCCCAGGAGTTTGAGACTGCAGTGAGCTAGGCCCTATATCAAATTCTTCTTTTTTTCTTTATTTCACCCCAGCTCTTATGAGCCTAAAAGTCTGTCTAAGCATAAAGTGTGTCCAGTTTTAAATAAGAGATATGGAGAGCCAGGAGAATCTTTATACATATATCTATACAGATAGATACAGATACAGATCTTAAAGAAGCCAAAACATCCAACTCAAGAATGTCATCTATGAAAATACTTAGGTCTCAGAAACTCATAAACCCAAAAAGATAAACAAACCAAAAGACTTATCTACTTCCAATTCACCAAGTGCTTCCCTCCTCTTTAATCCTCATCTCAGCACCCTGAATGTTGCCTCTCTCTGTCCCAAGATGAGATACACATCCTTCTATCTCTTCTGTCTTTCCTGTCCTGGGTCATGAAGTCTTATCTCCGTAGTGGCTCACTGTTCTGCTCCACACAGCTTTCCCTAGTTTCCCTAGTTTGGCTGCCTTTGATGCTTTCTCCAAGGACTCCTCTGAGAGAGCCACACATACCACATCAACGACCTAAGCAAGGCAGTAGCCTAGGAGCTCCTCAAGGGAGGCAACAAAGTCTTATCCAACTCTGTATTCCCATTTCCCCAACATCGCAAGTACTAGTCGACCTTGTTTTTGTTTTGCTTTGTTCTTGCAATAATTGAGTCACTAGATGAAGAGAAAGAAAAGGAAGCGTATCTTCTCCAATGACATTATCACAGCATGGGTCCTAGATGTTTACTGTCAGGACATCAGATACCTTGTAGGGAAGTTAAAACTGCCTGCCTATTACCTGGTTTTTAGTCCTTTGATTTATCTCAGTGGCTGATGAGGACAGGGAGTGAGGAGTCCTAAGTCACCTAGTCCTTGTTTGTTAGATGCCACCGGCATCTATCTTTGGGTAACTAGATACCACCGAGAAGCTATCTTGAGTCACTAGACAGACCCACCATTTCCAAACTAACGGCCATCCAAAAGCTCTCATTTAGATGAATGGAGTAATTTATAAGCAAGGTAGGAAAGACAGAGAGAAAGATGGCATAAAGAGTGCTGTTTCAGCGCTTTCTATAAGATCCAGCTTGTACACCATAGCCAGTCTTGTCAAGTGCTCACTCTGCTTATGCAGAGAAGCTGTTACCCCTCCCTGGAAAGCACTGGAGGTTTTTTTTTTTTTTTTTGGCCCATCACCATTCATTACCAGGAAGAAAAATCATCTTCTTGTTTGAAGCTCTTTTTTCATCATAGCCCGTTGGCCATGACTGATGTTACTTTAAGTAATGTGGTTAAAACTGCTTAACCCCAGAAAGCCTCATGCATAGGAAGTGCTTGCTCTAGTTAAGATAAAATCCAGAGGAGGCAGAAACTGTACAAGACAATAGGTGTCTTCAAACTTCCCCTCACCACCTTTCTTATATATAAAAACACAAGAGCCGACTCTCAAGCCACAGTTTCTTACAAGTCATTACACAAATGTCCAAGAATTCAGAATTATACCCTTATATAGCCTAAATATTTCATAATACTGTTGACATTGATTCACTGTTAAGATCGTACCAAAGGACAAAGATATGTGACTTATTTTCACTGTAATAATAAATACATTATTTTACATTTCATTGATCATACCTTCCATCAAATCATTTCTTAAAAAGGAATCCAACAGCATCTTTTTTTAAATGTTGTTTCAATTATTCTTCAAATAATTAGAATATGGTTTACTGTATTATTTTAGTAGTCAATATTTTTTTTTGGCAAAACGTGGTTTTTGTTTTAAATAAGATAATAGCTTCTACTATAACAAAGTCACCATTTTAACATACTTGAACTTCACATGAAGATGGAACCAACGTAAGGAGAAATGCTCTCGGCAATTTATTAATATCTAGTCAGTTAGATCTCATTTATAAGGAGGGCACCTGGCATCTTCCATTAGTTCTGTTACCACAATTGCAAAGGCTATGATAATAATGGCATACAGGAGGGAAAAAAAACTAAAAGAAGGATTCACTTTAAAATTAGCTCAAGATGCATGAAGTAAACAATTTTTAAAACCTATAAATAGACAACGAGCTAATAGTTATTACATTCAATAATTTAGCATGATATGCATGACGGTTTTGACCTCCAAAATAATTTAGCGCCTTGAGCTGAGATTAAATGCAGAACATTAATTTTTCCCTCTGGTTGTCAAGCCAACCAAGAGACCCGTCAAATCCATTTAAATAAAGCCTGCATCATGTAATAATATTAAAGGGAATAAAATATTAATATGGGCCTGTGGTAGAACAATGGCCAACAGAGGTGCACTGAGGTGCCTTTAATTTATTACCCTGACAATCTGTCTTGCACTAACACTAGGCGTTAACGCACCATCTAAGAATGATTTTTTGAGCTAGAAGATGGGCCCATTTAAGAAAGGTTACAGTTTCTTCAAATGTGTGGAATTTTTAGTATCTCCAAGGAAGAGGAGTCATGAGTTCCATTTTAATTGTATGAATTTGAAGAGATAAAAAAGTACCAATGCCCAAGACCCATTGTAATGAATATAAAATTTCCAAAGAAAAAGGAAGACACTAATTCATTATATGAGACTTGATGAGCTCTCCCCCATAATAAAAGTCCACCTAAATCAATGTATTATTTGCATGCCACATGCACCAACCTTAATCGTTGCTCTTCTCCCAAACACATTCTGATGTTTATTTCTGGATCATTTTTCAATGGGTTTGCTCTCCGAAGAGGAAGTTTTAAGTATATATTCTTAAATACCTTATCCTTATTCTAAAGATGCTTTCCCTGCAAGAACCACACTTAATTCATATAAAAATCTGAAATGGATGAGTAGGGAGGTTATAGATAGAGATAAACAGTGGGAAAAACATACACAATGCATGCTTTGTTGTATTCAAGTAGTTGCTTTATTGGCATGAATACTCAATAGTCATTCATTTTACTAAATGAGAAATTTATATAAATTCTTTAAAATAAATTAAGTTTCAAATTTATTTTAAACATGCCAAACATACTTTTAAATGCTAATCATGATATTTTTCCACGTACATCACACACAAAATAAACAAAAGCCAGAAGCTGCCTGCTCGCTCCCCCATGGTCACCCACCCCACAGAGCAGTAGATCTCCCTTTAAGCTAAGCTTCCAGTAACATCAAAGAATCTTCTCTGTGGGGGAACATGGTGTAAGACACAGGAAGAAACAGAAATCTGGCCACAGGAAAAGAACCTTTAAAAATTCTACCCAAAGCACAGAATTCTCCAAGCAAGGGAATTGCTCAGCAACAATCAGATCGGGAGTGAAATCACAAACGTTAGAACTGAAGTCAGACAGCTCACCTTCATGTGGAAGGGGAAGACAGCACAGTGATGACACAAACTCTCACAGCAATTACAGCGACAGGGGATCAGAAAACTGCAGATATCCCAGGCTGACCTACAGTTACGTGATAAAATGCAGTGGACACCATTCCAATGTTTCAAAGGCTGGCTATAATCTTTCAGAGCATGGAAGGCCACTTGTTTCAAAGAGTCAAAGGGTCAGCCTAGTTCTTTATTTCTAAATATACTGCACTTATTATTGTTTTAATTTCTATGAAGTAAGCTCCCTGAATTAACTAATTTAAGCTGTTTCTATAATAAAGCTTGCTAACTAAATTTGAGGGCAGCTCAATGTTTACTTTATATCCACTTCAAATGTGCACCTGGAACTCAGCAGACATCATTATCACATGGTTTCTACGGCCCCTTATCTCACTGGCTAAGTGACTGCATGCCAATTATTGCTGTGAGGTGTTTCTCTTCTTTATCAGATCCCCATCATAGAGGTCACAACTACCCTGGGAGAAAAAACAAAGAAAGTTGTATTCAATTTACATTATTTGCTTAGATGAAAGCAGAAAACCATACAGTGATGCAAAAAATATCTCTGTCTCTAAAGGGCCATTATTAATTCATTTTCTGGAACAAAGTCAGAAACACAAAGGTTTGTTCGTGACTGCCTTCCCGTGCTGGCATACCTTAGAATTGCCAAGCGTTTGTTCCCTTATAGTACAGCTTCCCTTACAAACTTCTAGGCAGTGCTCATTAATAAATAGGCTCATAAATTATTAATAAAAAATCGAGGCTTAGAAGGTCCTAAGGGAAATTATATAGAAATATCTGATTGTTTGAAATGCTTATCATGAGACTTTTTCATCAATCTGTAAGTACATATTAAGAACTTACCACTGCTCTTTTTACTGTAAAGATACAGTGTAGCATGCATAACCCTGTATTCAGAAACTTTGTAATCAAAAGTGGTGGAAGGGGTAAGGTTGCCAGTGAAAATACAGGACACTCAGTTAAATTTGAATTTCAAATAAACAACAAATAGGTTTTTTCAACTTTTGGGAAGTATTTGGACATACTTATATATCTCAAACCTTGTTTGGGACATTCTTACACTAAAAATTATTTTATCTGAAAATTCAAAATTAACTAGGCATTCTCGATTTTCACTAATATGTAAATTTTTAATTTTTACATTTTTTAAAATTCAAATTTTTATTTATGCAAAATCTGACAATACTAGGAAGGGTGAAATGACAGGAAAGGAAAAAGATGGGAAAAGCTACTGACTTATGGTAGGGAAACAGGAATAATACCTTCTATGAGATGCCTACCTGTGCCAAGAACTGAACTTAAACTTGTCAAAGAATGGTATGTGATGCATGGGTGTGTAAAGGTGCTTAATCAAGACTTAATAAACATCCAAATAAACTATTTTAAAAGAATAAAGCAGCAACATGGGTGAACTATAGATGACTATATTAAATAATTCAGTTTGTAAGCGTTAAAGAAAGAAGAAAGAAACATGAAACACCGCTTGACAGTAAAGATATGTTTATTTTAGATAAAACTTGAGAGGGGCTTCTGGCAGATTTTGGTCAGGAGTGCTTTCTCTTACAGACTAAGAATATATATTGGTTTTAGGGTGAAGGGGCTTATTACAAACTTGGAATGTTTCTGTGTGAGGGAGAAGTTTTATGGCAGGGTTGGAATCTCTCTGGGAGGAGGGGAGGTTATCTTGGGGCTGACATCTTCCCAGCCAGAGGAGGATTATCTTGGGGCTAGCGTGTCTCTGGTCAGGGAAGAGTTTGGAATGTTTCTGGTTGGAGATGTTATTTGTGGTTTATGTTTGTGCTGACTTTACTCATTAGGCTGATGTCCTTTAGATTCAGGCAGTTTTTTATTAAGGCAAACTTTAGAATGAGGGACTTGTCCAAGATGATGATGTTTCTGGTCTGTCCAAGTTAAGCTGTTATATATCAAATAGTAGTAGGTGTAACAGACATAATCTTGCTTAATCATTAAAAATTCCTCCTCACTAATATACCAGCAAGTACTTTTCACCAGGATAATACAGTCCCCTTAAAAATAGCACCTCGTCTTTGAAAACTAGTGTTTGGCATAGAAAATAAAAATAGCACCTATCCATATATAGAGATGATAGAAAGATGGATACATAAATGATGGATAGACATTTTCTAGCAGCACACATGAGAAACAGGTAATAGTGGAGGACTTGAGGAAGGGGTGTGGAGAATTGGAGGATTGGGGGTTATGGGAAGAATGAAGGTCAGCTTCATGGACACATGACCCGTGAGGTCACATAGGGCCCAGAGCTTAGGGCTCCATTTGGCTTAATGTTCTATCGCAATTATTTTAAAAATTTTTAATAATTTTTTTAGCAAAGACCCCTGTATTTTTATTGCATTGGCCCCACGAATTATGTAGCTGGTCCTGGGAGGGATTTTCTGGGCTTTCTAGAAAACAGAGCCCAAGACATTCCTAAGACACCTCAGCTAGGAAGCCAGGCTAGAACACAAGTCTGAAATGGTGCAGGAACTGGGCCCCAGACAAATGCACATGTCTACCAAATGTAGAATAAATACATTGTGATGTTTTCCTGTGATGGACTAGTATAAAGCACTTAAAATTGCTCCTATAGCTCTTCTCAATGTAGAGATAGCTCATAAATATGATATGGATTAAAAGAAGAAGCCTGACAAAAAATAACACCTTTTGCATTATCCCTTATAGAAAGCTCCGAAAAAAAGACAAATATCAAGTATAATTTTTAGAAATCCATGGTGAAATGGAAAAGCTATAATAAAAAGAAAGTGATAATGATAAAAAAGCTAGATAGTGGCTCACTTGGAGAGAAGTAAAATGATAGCAATTGGAAAAGGATCCCAGGAGCACTTCTGGGTTTGGCCTTGTTCTATTTCTGTGCTGTCCTTCAAGCAAAGTGAAGAAGGTGATGTAGAAGAATCAACTGTATCAAATATGATATGTCCTGAAAAATAAATTTTAGATTTGACACCAGAAAGGTCAATGATTATCTTGGATTGATTGGAGTGAAGTCACAAGAGAAATGAGGAAGAAGTAGGAAACAGTGGGAATAGAAATTTCTCTTAAGAAGTTTAATTGTAAAGGAAAGGATAAATATGGGGCTGTACCTGGAGAGGAGAAGTGGGTGCTGGGAGAGTTGTTTGTTTTTTATAAGGTGTAAGGTGAGAAGTGTAAATCTGCTTGTATGTACTTATGGAGATGATCTAATACACAGAAACTGTCTACTAGGCAGATGAGAAAGATACTGTAGCTATGCCTTGGCCAGAATGGTCCTGTAAGGCTTTGCACTTTCCAAATGTTGCTTAGAAACTGATTTAACAGAAGGCAAGGATGGATTGCTAGGGCAATGTCTTTGAATAAGCTAGAGATAACATGATCTTGTGAACACGCAAAGGGAAGACAAGGTGGTGTGTAAGTGCCCCAGGGCAGATGGGTAGGGATCTATGGCCATAGGATGTTGTAGAAATTCTCTCCTGATCTTAAAAATAAAAACTGAAAATGAGAATGCAAAAGAACGTGTTAGAGTTTTAAAAATAGAAAAGGCATGAGGCTGAGCATGGTGGCTCACGCCAGTAATCCCAGCACTTTGGGAGGCCAAGTCAGGTGAATCACTTGAGCTCAGGAGTTTGAGATCAGCCTGGGCAACATAGCAAAACACTGTCTCTGCTAAAAAATACAAAAATTAGCTGGGTATGGTGACAAATGCCTGTAACCCCAGCTATTTGGGAAGCTGAAGCATGAGCATCGCTTAAGTCTGGGAGGTGGAGGTTGCAGTGAGCCAAGATCATGTCATTGCATTTCAGTCTGGGTGACAGAATGAGGCTCTGTCACAAAAAAAAAAAAAAAGAAAGAAAGAAAAAGAAAATAAAAGGCATGAAACAGTTATCTAGGACAGAGCAGAAAAATTAAAGTATTAGGGAAAAATGGTATAATTGCCAACAGCTCTAAGGGCCCACTTGAGATTAGTGATCATGACTTTGTTTTTAATTTTTTTATTTTTATAATTTTTTTTTAGAGATGGGATCTCACTATATTGCCCAAGGTAGTCTCAAACTCCTGGTCTCAAGGGATCCTCTCACCTTTGCCTCCCAAAATGTTGGGATTGCAGGCATGTGCCACTGCCCCTGGCCATGAGCATTATTTTAAACACAGAGTGACTGTGTGTTTCTCCCACAATGAGCTGAAGCTACAAATAGGCATAAAGTAAAGAAAGGGCAGATGCCCTCCTGAAAAGTAGAAAGCTGTTCAGCATGAGAGACTCCTTTCTAGAATATTCTAATTTAGGGATACAATTTGGCTTAAGAGACATAAAAACAAGACAGAAAACTATTATCTAAGCTAATAAAAATCACATCAATAAAAATCCACTCCTTGAAGCTGATAATTTTATAAATAATATAATTTAATAATATTCAAACATTATTGCACAGCAGTTCCTAGTAGAACTAATAGTATCTAGGGGAAAATTCTGGGATCTACGATTATAGACTATCAGTTCTTTTATTGATTTAATCCGTGAGTTCCTGCATTTAAGAAATAATGGGTTTTTCCCCCATATGTAAAACAGAAGGCTAGTAAATTTGCTCTTATTTAGGTGAATAGATAAGCAAATAAGGAAATGTTTAGCATTTTGCTATTGTCTGGGATATTATTACAATGACTGAATTTAACAAAAGATATATATAATTAATAACAGTAGTACGTGTTTGATGATAGTAAATATATTAATAAATTTCAGAAAATGCCATAGTTATTAAAAGTAGTCTTTTTTTTTTTTTTTTTTTTTTTGAGACAGAGTCTCACCCTGTCACCCAGGCTGGAATGCAGTGGCACAATATCGGCTCATTGCAAACTCCACACCCCAGGGTTCAAGCAATTCTTGTGCCTCAGCTTCCCAAGTAGCTGGGACTGCAGGCGCGTGCCACCACATCTGGCTAATTTTTTGTATTTTCAATAAAGTGGAGGTTTTGCCATGTTTCCCAGGCTGGTCTTGAACTCCTGGCCTCAAGTGATCTACCCCACCTTGGCTTCCTAAAGTACTGGGATTACAGGCATGAGCCACCGCGCCTGGCCAAATGTAGCCAATTTTTAAAACACTGGAAGTCTTAGTTTTTCTGTATCTTACCCTACATAACATGTTTTCCAAAATCTTGGTGTAGTGGCTTTCCTGTTGAATGTGAAAAGTGCCACATTCAACATGAGAGAATAGTCCACACTCCTGAAAAGAAAATGCAATTTGAATCAAATTTTCTAGTTTTAATTTTCTTAAAAACTATGTTTAATTTCATGGAAAATGTTCATATGGTAAACAAACTACAGCTTTCTTTGTAATTGAAATATGTTACTTTTACTGAGATATATTTTTTATGTATCTTTTTTGGTCTAGACACGTTGAGATAATAAATATTCTCTTTCAAACATCTCATATAATAATTGTATTATATTTATATTTCTTCCTCAGTAGAAATACAGAACATCTCATTTCAGCAATCATTTCAGTAATCCTGATTTAGGTATTGAGAATCTGTTTTTACAAGCCCACTTAGAAATTTGTTAAGATTCTCAAACTGCATTACTTTTGTTAGAGTTAAAGTTTATAGCACCCAGTGTGAAACATTTCGCTATATTATTATAGTAATATAAAAACTGTTTGGGGTGTGTGTGTGTGTGTGTGTGTGTGTGCGCGCGCGCGCGCGTGTATCTGTGGGTTCTTCATAGAAGGATAAAACACAGTTACAGGCTGAAATACCTTATAGATAATTGTTACTTTCCCATCAGGGAAAAGATAAAACTAGCATAACTATACGTATTTGCTATAAGAATTGCAGGGCTGGTTTATTTCATTGAGGAGAAATATTTTTATCAAAAGCCACAAAATAATATTATTCCAAAGGGTGTTTATGTAAAATATAGGAAAATTTTAAAATACATGAATGCATTCAAAAAGCACTGAAATTCCCATTTTAACACTTATTTTATAATAATGCTGAGAAAAGAAAGACAATTTCATTTTTACATTAAAATATGGTAGATTTATGTCTCCGGTAAATAATGGCAAGATAGTTAAAAATAAACTTTCATTGAATGAATACATTTGGTTTTATAATTCCCTATTTTGAATTTGTTTTTGTGCCTTGCAATATAAAGTTTAATATGAAATCATAGCTCAGTCTTTTGGGTTAAGATAATTTTTTTAATGAAGAAAAAATAAATAGTCTCAAATTTAATTTCCCAGCAAACAAGGGAGGGGAAGCAGCTTTGTGCTGTAAATGTCAAGCGACGGAAACAGAACACAAGCCAGAAATTCAGATTTGTTTGTATTTTAAAATGCATGTATAAACTTTGCATTACACTTGGTATGTTTGAGGTGGTGCCACATAATCAGATACATCAAAGTGTTCATGGCAAGTGCTATGAATGTTCACAATATGTACGGTAAATAAATACCATGGAATCCAACAAGACTGCCAGCAGATCCTCATTCTCCGAAAACATTACTAAAGAAAAGAGTTGGGCGGAAGAAATTCTAAGAATGCTGCTGGTGTCCTCCAACTTAGAGAGAGGGCGACTGAGGGCTGAGCAGAAAGACACAGGAAGATGTTCAATACTTGAGGCCCCTACACACGCACAGAAAATCTCAGAAAGGCAAGAACAGATACTGGAACTCACCATCTTCAGAAGAAAAAAACAGCTAACATCAATGGAAATAGGCCCTGGTAGGAGAAATTTGCAGAATGTCAGAGAGAAAGCTAAATGCAAATTGTCCAGAACAAGGTTGTAGTTCTTTTAACCTTGAACCCTCAGGCTTCAGAAAAGCAGATAGAACAGACAATCACACCTTCAAAATGTAGCACCTAAATTAACAAATCAAACAACTCTCCCAAAGAAAGGAACTATGGCAAAAATGTTACCCACACTATGTCATAACAGAAACTTCAGACAAGGCCCTCTGTTAAGCAATAACCAAATGAAAATCCATGGCATAGAAACAATGCCAACAGAATACAGTTGAAAAAAAATTAGCTTGTGGATGAAGAATCCAGTCATCAAGAAGACACAACCCAAAGACCAGAATTTATTTCCCACAAGTACTTCACACTATAAAAGAATGGAAAAGAAAATGAATTCAGTAAAATAACTCAAAGACAAGATGATAAAACAAACTAGGGAAACAGAAGTGCTAAAGGGAAAAAATGAGAAAAAATTCTTTTATTATAGATTTAATACGTAAATTAGAAACAGAAAAAAAACAAGTTAAAAATTGAAATTACAACATGGAAAATGTCTTAAAATGTGTAAATGCAGAGAGAAAAAAAGACAAAAAGCTTAAAGCAAATTAAAAGAAATTGGAGAATGTAAATGGCAGATAAATGACATCTATCAATCATTTGAAAAAACAAGAAAGAAATGGCATATGGAGAAAGAATACAAAAGTTTTTCTTTAAATTTTGAATAAAACTAAATAAAAATTTTAGAATATATCTTCCAGTGTGAAAGCTGTTACAGAATAAGCAAGCTAGGTATATTCTCATTAAGTTACTAAATTTTAAAGATTAAGTTAGAATTCTTGAAGCATCCAGGCAGTAAAATCAAATCAGCATTAAAAGAAAAAGGAAGAAAAAAACACTTTGCCTTCACACTTGGCTTTTGAAAAGTAACATTCAAAATCAGAAAGTAATGGAAAATATCCACAAAATCTCAGGAGGAAAAAAAGCCTGGCTTTATGTTGTAGTAATGATTCAATAATTACTTCACTAGAAAAGCAATGGCCCAGGCCAGGCACGGTGGCTCACACCTGTAATCCCAGCACTTTAGGAGGCCAAGGTGGGCAGATTACTTGAGGTCAGGAGTTGAAGACTAGCCTGGCCAATGTGGTGAAACCCTGTCTCTACTAAAAATACAAAAATTAACTTGGCATGGTGGTACATGCTCGTAATCCCAGCTACTTGGGAGGCTGAGGCAGGAGAATAACTTGAACCAGGGAGGCAGAGGTTGCAGTGAGCTGGTATTGCACCACTGCACTCCAGCCTGGGTAACAGAGCAAAACTCTGTCTCAAAGAAAGAAAAGAAAAGTAATGGGAAGACATTCCAAAGCATGTAAAACCACTGAGCCTTCTTGAACAAGCAATTGAAAAACTGATGAACAAGAAAAAAATCCAAGTACACATTTTGAAAATGAAGACGCTTCCTCAAAAAAAGAATTAGCATTGACCATAAAATACAGAAATTAAATAGAATGCTTGAAACATGACAGATCTAAAATATAGTATAAATGTTATAAAAATTTCTAACACAGTAGAAGTAACCTCAGTCAAAATCAGGAGGCTCAAAAAAGAGAGATGGGACAAAGGGTCACTTCGTTAATCATCTTAGCTTTCATAATGTATCAGCCTATATTATCAATTTAACTACATTGTGTAATTGAAAAAAAATCATACTCCATGAATTTTCTAATCTTTTTATTAACCTAAGTGTTAGAGACTAATACTTCTTCTGGTGAGGAAATCTTTATATCTTTACCTTTATTTGAAATCTATTAATTCCAGAAATTTCACTTTAACTCTTTTTATTTAAAGTACAATTGAACACATTTTACTTTAAAAGAGCATGATTCCAATGTTATTAAATATTTCTGTCTCATACATGAAATACATATATATACATTCACGATACAAACAGAAAGAGAAAGGTTTCTTTTTCTGCCTGCATATATATTTAGTAAGATTGGAAAATGACTTTAGTTATTAATTTGAGTTAATAACCTGATATTCATTTTATTTCAATAAGAGTATTTGCTTCACATTTTTAAAATTCAGATAAACTAAGTTGGGGCCCTCAGTCAATATTCTGACCAATATGTGAAGAAAAATACTACTAATCATCTAGGACAGTTCTGCTATGTCCAATCGTTCTAATAAATTTGGGCTGAGTTTGCTTAAATCATTGTCATGCTTCTTGTAAGTGATGTTATACCCTAATTACTTTGAAGACCAGGAACAGGGCACGTAGTTCTTCGTATTGGATTAAGATTTTTCTCTGCAAAAATTCCGTGAGAATTCTCTTAACAATAAAAGAAAATTGAACCCATTGTTAGCATCTGGACCAACAGACTATCATTTGTTAAGCAGCTATTTTGGGTTTGCCTGTATAACATGTCAATGAGCTTGATGTTTTAGATCTTCATCATTGATTGTTTACAAACTACTGAAAACATAAGTATTATCATCATCAAATTTTAAAATGAGTAAAAATCAGATTTAGAAAAATCTAAGGTAACACAGATAATAAATGGTGAAACCAAGAATCAAAACCAAGATCTATCTGATGTAATCGTGATCATCAGTTAGATTTTGAAAACTTCATGCCTGTATGGCTCTGTAGTGTAACCAGTTTGCCAAATACAACCTCTGTTCTTTGGACATTAGTATCCTCACAACCCTATTTCTTGTTGCTGTGATGGACACCCATTGTCGGACTAGGTCCCATTGTTGTCTCCACTTCTTAAGGTTATTAAAGCCTCATTGTTTAGTGAATTGCTTACCAAAACGTAAGTCATGTGCCCACATCCTATTCATAAGCAAATATATGTCTGGCATTTTCAGCTTCTTTTTTTTTTTTGAGATAGAGTCTGGCTTTGTCGCCCAGGCTGGAGTGCGGTGACGTGATCTCGGCTCACTGCAATCTCCGCCTCCCGGCTTCAAGAAATTCTCTGCCTCAGCCCCCCTAGTAGCTGGGATTTTAGGCACCTGCCACCTTGCCCGGCTAATTTTTGTGTGTTTTTAGTAGAGATGGGCTTTCATCATCTTGAGCAGGCTGGTTGTGATCTCCTGACCTTGTGATTTGCCCACCTTCCCAAAGTGCTAGTATTACAGGCTTGAGCCACAGCACTGGCCTCAACTTCTTTATTGAATGTGAAATCTACCTTTTGAAGAGTATGAGCCTACAACCGGAAGAAGCTCAGGTTGCAGCCAGCCCAAAACAATAAAAACTGCCTAATATATTCTTTTTCTTTACCTTTCCTTACTTACGTCTTATTAATGTTATGTTTCTAAAGTGGTGCTACAGAGCAATTGGAAAAAGATAATTCTTTCAATAAATGATGCTAGGTTATGTCTAGATATAGATATGTAAAAAAATAAACTTAATTTCTACCTCATAACACACACAAACACACACACACACACACACACACACACACGATTCCAGGTGAATTGTAAGTTGAAATTGGAGTGATAAAACAACAAACTTCTAGAAGATAGACGAATAATTTCATGTTCCTAGAGTAGGCAGATATTATTTAAATGAGACCCAAAAATTACTGGTCTCAGAGTAAAGGACCAATAAAGTACACTACTTTAAAACTTAGAATTTTATTCGTGAAGAGACATTATTAAGCCAAAGAGTATAAAAAGTCTAACAAGTTTGGTAATCCCGCATAAGACTACAGTCATCATGAATGCTGGCAAATACCAGGTCTTAAGGGTTCTCTCCTACCTGTAGGCCCTATGGGGCCTTTACAGACACTTTAATTGGCCCTGCCGTCATCTTTGAATCCCATGAGCATCATCTTCTTGCCCTACTTCTTTGATGTAAAATAATGTCTTTGGTCAGAGACATGTTGTTTGAAATATCTCAATCCAAAGTCCACATCAGCTATGATTCTTTGAGCTACAATTAACAGACAACCCAACAAGAATGTGGCATTATCAGAGAGGACATCTATGATCTCATTTAACAAAAATTAGTTGAACAGCTCCCAAAGCTCTTAAGTTGCTTTTATAGTTGCCTTTATGGTCAAAAACCACCATCACATTCAGAAAAGAAAAGTTCTTTATACTTAAGAATAAGGAAAATTCACTTCTCTGGAGACTTTCTCCCTCATTTTGTTAGCTAGAATTTGGTCTCCTGTCCATTTATAATAAGATACAATACAATGATGAAGAGCAAAGAACATGAGCTAACCTGCCTAGGCCCCACTTCTATCCCTTCCTAAATGTGTGGAGGTTTCCTATTCTCCCTGGGAATCAGTTTTCTCAATTGTAGAATGCGGATAAGGATGGTTTCTAGATCACACAATTAAATAAATTAAAACATGTAAAGCCCTTAAATTCATGCTAGGCAGCTAAGAATCACAGAGGAAATGTTCACCAATATTTTTATCATCATTACCATCATCATTTTTATGATTATTCCCAAATCATTCTTTGGCAAGGAAAATAGAATCACCACGATAGTTACAGAACCCTGTCCTAGGAGTGAGGGACACCCAGTCTCTCCTGAAGAACATGGCAGCCTGATACCTACACAAATCTTGGTACCAACAGTAAAACAGCAGGTCACATATGGCACAGCCTTATTATCATTTGCATGGCAAAACTTCAAAAGCAATCATACTACATTACCTGTATCCATTATTCAGTTAAATGTTGAATGTAAATAAGTTAATCGCTCTTCATCGTTAGAAGAGAGAGGTCACTATTAATAAAGCTTTCGGACAAAATGCCTGACAATCACAGATGCAGCATATAATACAATATCACACACTCAAGGAATGTGAAGGCAATAATCAGACTACGGACCAGGCAAAAAACTCTGAGCTCATTTTCCACCCCCATCATTGGGAGAATTTTTTGTTTTGAGTAGCAAAATCTCCACATTTCAAGTCTCTAATAAAATAGTTTCTAGCACACTATGAAACTGCATCTCTTGCCCCAAAATTTCTTTCCAGTTTCATCGGACCGTCTGTTAAAGAAGCACGGAACTCATCGTCTCATTGTCTTCCCCTGCATAGTACTCACTGATAAGAAAATAGTAGTTTTCTTTCCCAAAGCAGCGGTTTCCAGATAGATAGTTATTGAGAGGACAAATATTTATACTGCCTGAGGTCATGTTTACGCAGTGCATAACAATAGGCTGAAAATGATCTGGTGTTTTGGGTCACTTTCAAGGTTCAGTAGGATCATTGTGAAATTGAAATAAGGACTGTGCAGGTTTCACACAAAGCAAAAGTCAATGAAAAATTCAATTCATTGATAATGCAGAGAAATAGACATAAGTCCACATGGGTCTGTTTCTGTGTTCTCTTCCTTACTTCTGTAGAGAAGATGTGCTGTATCTCCTGATGACTTGAGGCAAAATGTCAGTGAAAACAGTCGTGTGTATCAATAACAATGCACTAAGATTCAGTTCTTGCTATGTGTCAATCCCTGTTCTAATTGCTTTGTATCATGTCACTTCAATCCCGTCAGCAAGTTGTGAAGTAGATATTACTATCAGCCCATTTTACAGATATATCAGAGCAAAATACAGTGCCTGGCACAAAATCACTCAGCAAGTTAGGGACAGTGGCAGAGTTTAGAGCCCAGGATTCTCCTCCACTCTCAACTGCATCCCTAAAAATGAGAAAGGCTACAGAGGTGTAAATGGGACTTGCTTGCTGTACTGTCAAGTCCAGACCTCCTGCTGAAGACATACGGTTTTGAAGCTTTAATATTATTACATTGGCAGCCACTCTTTACTAAGATAGATTTTATGCACTCTTTACTAAGATAAATTTTGTCAAACAGATGTAGATGATCCACAACATTTTTAGACTAAAAGTTGTGATATTATTAACGAACGTATCATTTCAAAAAACTGTCCAAACATTTATAAAACAGCTAATAGAAAGTCCTTGTCAAAATGATGTTGCCCATATATTTTATTAAGACAAAATGTTTTCTATATGGCATTTTCAACTCAGACAGAACATTCTACCCCTGAAAATCAAACCTGAGATCACCTTTTATATCACACTTCTAACAATACCTCAAATCTTATGCTTTAAAAATCTTTTTCCATTATTTGTCTCAAAACACATAATCATGATTATAGAACATTTACTAGTTAGGTGCCAACAAATATCTGTTGAGAGACTACATTTAGTTAAACAGTGTACAAGGCCCTAGGGAAAGAATGAGTAAAAAAGAAAAGTCCTTGTCCTCATGGAGCTTATATTCTGATAGGAAATATGGATAATAAAGAACAAATAAATGAATCAATCAGATATTATAAGTGCTGCCATGATCATGATTGGGGAATGAGAAGCAGGTTGTATGATCAGAAAAGACCATTCTGACAAAAATAACATTAAAAGATGAGAAGACATTGGCCATCTGAAAAGCAAGAGAGAGCGTTCTAAGGGGAAGAAAGAATATTTACCAAGATGCTGAGCAGAAGAGAGCGGCTTATTTTTAAAGATAACCAGTGTGTTTGGAACGTGGCAGGAGAGCACATGGATGAGCATAGTTAAGCTAATCATAGCTTAGATATAATGACTCTAACGTGCCTTTACTCTTCTCATTGTTCTATTTATCCGTATTCTGCTGTCCTGAACTGCTGATATGAGTCAGTCACTATGCTCCAGCTCCCTGTCCAGGGACTAAGCTATACATGCCATTCCTCATGAGACATACATTGCAAATTCACCCTCAGCCCTTGTAGAGGTCAGGGGGCACCTGCAGACTAAAAAAGCCAATAAACACAGGCTTAGGTGATGAGCATTTACAGTGATGAGCGATGTGTGCACATGATCGCTCAGAGAAAGGCCGTAAAAGATCGGAACACTAATTTAGGAGACACATCTTCCTTTCTGAGTCATGTATCTAAGGCAGGAATCCTCCATGTCTTTCTGTTTAATATCCCTCTGATCTAACTTCTAGCACTGGTTGGATCTGCCTACAACTTCCAACTCCTTTCCCAAAGAAAGAGAAATCTGTCAGTATGTACACTGCTTGCTTTCAGTGTGATCTCTGACAGGGCTGAAACTCTTTCTAAACAAATCTTGGCATCTCTTGCTTTCATAGTTTCAGCAAGTTAATTACTCTTCCATAAGATGCTGTTTCCTGGGATTCAGGGAGCTGACATTGCTTCATGTTAATTTATTCAAGGCTGAACAGTTACATTGATTAGACCACTACACAGCACCAGGTCTTGATGCTTGCGGAATTGCTCTCTCTGAATTTCATTGCAGTTAAATGACAGAGAGGTGAGGCTGGTAAGCCTCTGCCATCACCTTTGTGAAAGTTCAATAGGCTTTTTTAAGGTTCTTGTTAGGAATGGGTGTTGTTTCTATGTAATACTCTGAAGGGAATCCTCTTAATAAATTTCAGTAGCACCAAAGCTTATGTGGAATGAGTTGCTCATGCAGAGCAACATAGACCCTTTCAGGATAAGAGTTCTGTGTATAATGAAGAGTATTCCTTTGCAAGTGGCACTTTGAAGAATGGTGATGATGTGAGGCCCACCTAGGAACTGACTCAGGAAAAGTGCTATTGTGAATGACTGGTGTTTCTGCATGAGCAGAAAATACGACATTCTGAAAACATGATGATAGAATCCATCAAAGCAGCTATGGGACAGGGCATAGTTCAGAGGAGTTGAAGAAGATGATGAGGTTATTGATTAGCAAAGAGCCCCCCTTGCCACTCTGTTTAAGTAAGCAGTGACCACCTTTCTAACTTTCCATTTTATAAACCTCACATTATACCTCAAGACAGTTTTGTTTGCTGCTTATGTACACCTTTGAAGACCACAGAGAACTTCAAAATGCCACTCAGAGAAATTCACGAGGACTTCTAACTCCAGGATTTTCTTAGAATGGGAAAGATGTCCAAGAAGATGCCTAAAGAAGCAACGGTTAGGACTCCACTAACTAATGTTCCATCCCCAATAGTTGCCTCCAGTAATTTTAGCTGTTGTTCCTTTTCATTACCTCAAACCTTCTTTAAAAATCTGCTATTATCATCAGCTTTGGTTCGTGATGCACTAGAGAAATAAAGAAAGTAAGAAATTGGTCTTTATTGCGCACAAAAAGGAGAACAGACTTTCTAATAACCAGATATCATGAGAATTCCATCACAAGACACCACTAGGTGCTAAACCATTAGAAACCACCCCCATGATCCAATTACTTCCCACCAGGTTTCACTTTCAACACTGGGGATTACAATTCAACATGAGATTTGGGTGCGGACACAAATCCAAGCCATACCATTCCACCCCAGACTGTCCCAAATCTCATATCCTTCTCATATTTCAAAACACAATCACAGCCGGGTGCGGTGGCTCATGCCTGTAATCCCAGCACTTTGGGAGGCCGAGGAGGATGGATCACAAGGTCAAGAGATTGAGACCATCCTGGTCAACATGGTGAAACCACATCTCTACCAAAAATACAAAAAATTAGCTGGGCATGGTGGTGCATGCCTGTAATCCCAACTACTCAGGAAGATGAGGCAGGAGAATTGCCTGAACCCAGGAGGCGGAGGTTGCCATGAGCTGAGATCTCATCATTGCACTCCAGCCTGGGTAACAAGAGCGAAACTCCATCTCAAAAACAAAGAAAAAACACAATCACACCTTCCCAACAATCCCCCAAAGTCTTAACTCACCCCAGCATTTACCTGTCATCTGAGACAAGGCAGGTCACTTTTGCCTATGTGCCTCTAAAATCAAAAACAAGTTAATTACTTCCAAGATACAATGGAGGGTACAGATACTGGGTAAATGTTTCCATTCCAAAAGGGGAAAATTGGTCAAAACAAAGGGGTTACAAGCCCCATGCAAGTCCAAAACCCAGAAGGGCAGATATTAAATCTTAAAGCTCCAAAATAACCTCCTTTGACTCCATGTCTCACATCAAGGCAACACTGATGCAAGGAGTGGGCTCCCAAGGCCTTGAGCAGATCTACCCTGTGACTCTGCAGGTTACAGCCCCTGTGGCTACTTGCATGGACTGACATTGAGTGCCTGTGGCTTTTCCAGTGCAAGCTGTCTGTGGATCTACCATTCTGGGGTCTGGAGGACAATGGTCCTCTTCTCATAGCTCCAGTAGGCAGTTCCCCAGTGGAATCCCTGTGTCGGGGAGCCAACCCCACATTTTCCCTTTACACTGCCCTCATAGAGGTTCTTCATGAAGGTTCTGCCCTCCTGTAGCAGACTTCTACCTGGACATCCAAGCATTTCCGTACATCTTCTGAAATCCAGGTGGATGCTCCCAAGCCTTAACTCTTTCCCTCTGTGCATGTGCAGTCTTAACACCATGTGGAAGCCACCAAGGCTTAAGGCTTGCACCCTCTAAAGCAATGGCCAGAGCTGTACCTTGACCCTTTTAGCTATGATTGGAGCAGGAACAGCCTAGAAGCAGGATACCATGTCCCAAGACTGCACAAAGCAGCAGGGCCCTGGGCCTGGCCCTTGAAACCATTTTTCCCTCCTAGGCTTCTAGGCTTGTGACGAGAGGGCTGCCATGAAGGTCTCTGAAATGTCTTGGAGGCATATTCCCCATTGTCTTGGCTATTAAACTTTAACTCCTCTTTGTTTATGCAAATTTCTGCAGCCTTCTTAAATTTCTCTCCAGAAAATGGGTTTTTCTTTTCTACGACATGGCCAGACTGCAAATTTTCCAAATTTATATACTCTGGTCTCCTTTTAAATATAAGCTCCTGTTTCATGTGATCTCTTTGCTCATGAATATAAGCATATTAGAAGCAGCCAGGACACTTCTTGAGCACTTTGCTGCTTAGAAATTTCTTCTGTCAGATACCCTAAATCATCTCTCTCAAGTTCAAACTTCCATAGATCTTAGAGCAGGGGGACAATGCTGCCAGTCTCTTTGCTAAAACATGGCAAGCGTGAGCTTTACTCCAGTTCTCAATAAGTTCCTCATCTCTGTCTGAGACCACCTCATCCCAGACTTCATTGTCTATATCACTATTAGCATTTTGGTTACAACCATGTAGCAAATCTCTATGAAGTTCTAAACTTTTCCACATCTTCCTGTTTCTTCTGACCCCTCCAAACTGTTCCAACCTCTGCCCATTACCCAGTTCCAAAGTTGCTTCCACATTTTCAGGTATCTGACAGCAATGCCCACTTCTCTGGTTCTACTTTTCTGTATTAGCTCATTCTTGCATTGCTATTAAGAACTACCTAAGACTGGGTAATTTGTAAAGAGGAGACATTTAATTGGCTAATGGTTCTGCAGACTGTACAGGAAGCATGGCTTGGAAGGCCTCAGGAAACTTACAACATGATGGAAGGTGGAGAGAAAGGGAGTACATCTTCAGATGGCCAGCAGGAGAGAGCGAGACAGAGAGAGTGTGTACGTGCTCTCAAAAGGGAGGTGCTACACACTTTCAAGCAACCAGATATTGTGAGAACTCCATCAAAAGGCAGCACTAGGGTGATGGTGCTAAACCATTAGAAACCACCCCCATGATCTAATCGCCTCCCACCAGGATTCACTTCCAACACAGAATTACAATTCAACATGAGATTTGAGTGAGACCACAAATCAAAACCATATCAAAACAGTATGCAGATAGGAAACTCGAAGAATTCGTTAGAAGAGGAGGGCAGCAAACAATGCCAAGAAAATGGAAACTCCCAGCAATACTGGGAGATAATAAGAATCACTAAATTTTCTACAATACAAAGGGGGAGGCTTAAACATTCTATCAAGATACTAAAGGAAAGAGGACTCAAGAAAGTTGAAGGATGTGGGGTCACTCAGGTTACCGATGATTGGTTTAAATAAATGCATTGGGTACAAATTTCAGTCCACCATTAAAGGGTGCAATTATTTCCTCTTATAACAACTTGGTTTCTTTCGTAAACTTTGGCTTTGTGGTGGAAAGTTAATGTAACTGCTTTCCAAGTTGCATATAAGTTTCCAGTGAATGCCTGTGAAACGGAGGAATACCTCCTCCTGGTCTTGTTCATCCTCATTTTATGTTGGCTGCCAAAGAGGAAGGCCTTATTGTCTCCTGGAGTCTTGTGTGGTTCAAGGAGGAAACCAAATCCTGATCCCTTCTAGCTGGTTCATCAGAGTTGGTTAATTTAGTGCCTTCTGCAAATGTACCACTACTTCCTTCTCCACATTGGAATATGCAGCACCTCTGAAAGGCCAACATGATGCAGTGCTAAGTATTCCATGTCTCTGGAAAATTCTGGAGAGCACTCCTTCCTTTCCCCAGTCCAGGAGTGGGAGAAGAGGATGCAAACAGGAACCTCGCTCTTATATCATCAACTTTCCCTTTGGGCCTGAGATTTTTACAACATAAAAGGCAATAGCTTTGAAACCCCCCAAAAGCTTTCCTCTGCTGTTCTGTAGCATCATCTGAGGCAAGGATTGAAAGTTGGCTGAAAAGCCAGAAGGACGGGGGGAGAACCACAAAAAAAGTAGAAATATTCATATTTTTTAAAAGTCATGTCCCCATTACATAAGGGAAAATTTTTTTTTGGTAAAAGACAAAGGGTTTATAAGATCCAAAGAGAAAGCAGAGTATGAAGAAATGTTTTTTGGCAATCCATTAAGCAATTAGTTTGTCCCACAATAAAGGATCTATCCCATTATTCCTTGCAAGGCTCTGGCTTCTTCCATGTGATGAAAGAAAGCATGCTAACGGTCTGCTCATTTTATTGTTCCTAAACCCCAACCCACTCTCTGAGTCTATAAAATCTACCTTCTGGAACATTCGGTCTTTCAAGTTTTTAACAAGTAATAAGTAAACAGTAACTCCTGAATAGGCTTAATTAAAAATGAAATTAGTTTGCTAGCTTTAGCGTTCATTTATTTGTCCCAATACTGAGTACCTACTTTGTGCAAATGTGCTAAGGAAACAGCACTGAAGAAACAAACAGACAAAGCCCTGTCAACATTCCCTGGAAACAAACAGACAATACACAAGCAAACAGGTTAACCTCCCTACCCAATCACCCTTACCTTTTTAATCCACTAGGGGAATTTTCAGCTAACACTAGAATCTGCTACATTTTTAAGTAAGCTGATTTTGACTTATAAAAACAAGTTTATGTACGTCCCTGATGGCAACATGACAAATATTTCCTCGCCACTTTTAGCATCTTCACCTTCTCCAATCTATGTGCTTCTCACTTCACATAATGGCCTTGGGACGGCATTGCAGGAATTACAGCATTCTCCACAAGAGGACATCTGTCCCAAAGTTATACGGCTAGCTGTCTTTTTAAGAAAGGCAGGTCTTGCAACTGACTCCTAACTCTTTTTGATAATAAAATTCCTGATAATAAAAAATGCCTTTTTCCCATTTCTCAAAACTACATGTTAACAAAAGGTCACAAGCTGGCTCCAGTTCCCTGTGTACTTTGCAAGGTAATATAGTTCTGAAAAGAAAAGCTTAATATAAAAGGTCAAGATACAAAATCTATTTTTCCTGACTATAAGCTATTGAACATTTCCTGAGATTCATGAGCCATGCTTTAGTAGACTGGATAGTACCAATGTTCCTTTAAACTAATGAGAATTTTTAAGTATTACAAAAGAAAACAAAGCTAACTACACAAAAGTGTACTGAAGGCTGCATCGAGTCGTCTCTGAAATTGACTTATGTTCATCATCTTATTTCATAAACATACTCATGCATGAAACCAAATACATTTTGCATGGCTTTGTGTAATGAAGGTAATTTAAATAAAATTTTGTTAATATTTTTCCAACAAAGGTGACTCTAAATTTGAATAAATGGAATTCTAGTATCAAAAATGAATTCCATTTTAAAGCCAGAATATATTTCCCTTAAGAAAACATATTCCTGGGGAATTGCTATGAAAATTTTTAACAAAACCACATTAATATGACATTGCCCTGGTAACTATGTTTTAAAATAACCACAGGCCAGCTCTCTGGCTGCCCACATGCACTCTTGGGCATCATGAAACTTGAATAATTCTGCCTAATCTAAATGAGGGCTCCCTCAGCCAGTGACCTCACTCACCTAAAATCTCCTGGTTCCCCTTCCCAATAGTTATTACTTTAAATGGAATTCTGACTTTAAAATAGAATTCTTCCCATTTTCTCTATTGTCAGGATATTTCAACAGCTCGTGGAGCTGAGTACACATTTCTTTAATCAATCATTATTATTTATCACTCAGAAAACATTTTTCTCCTTTTGTAAATTCTTTAATTAAAAAAGGGATTTTGTTTTCTTCATGCGTTAATTAAGCATATGAAAGCATGGCAAGCAGCCTAAGAAGTTTCATCTTTCTTAACTTTTACCATTTTGGGGGAAATTACGAAAAAGAAGGAACAAGGAGTAGTGCGATTTACGGAAACATGAAATAAGGGCAATAACACTGCCCTAGAAGCGTAGGAAACTTTCTCTCTAGGAAACGGGGCTGTCTCCTACAAGTACCTTGCTTACAAATCTAATTTCACAGGCTTGTGGGGGTGGGGGTGGGGAGTGGCTTTGGTTGTTTTGTTTGTTTTACAAACACTGGAATGCTCTAAGACTCCTCCTCCTCAATCCTCACAACCTCTAAAAAATACTGAAAAAGCTAATAACGTTTTTAACCAGAGCCCCTTTGCTTAGTTTTTATCTCTATCGAGTAGAATAAAATGAATATAATGAAACGTCATTTTAAGTTATACATTATATATAAAGACACATATTAGCTATGTAAAAATAGCCATTTCTCTTAGGACCTAAATAAGTAAAACACAATTACACAAACTTTATTTTTCTACCCACCTAATTGAAAGTCAAACAATAAATTTAAAATGTTTTATTTCTTATTGAAAGTGTTCATGCAAGCCGTTAGATAAAAGGTTGTTTGGCAATTCATCATCTGTGTGTTAAAATAATCAAATATATATTGTAGCTGATGGCTGCCATAATAATACCAAATCTAGATTTTTGTTGTTGTTACATTCATGGGACAAGAATTTATTCACTTATGTATCGTCAGTAGCAAAATATGCGGGAAAAAAAAATGCCTGGCACTTACAGCTAAATAAATATGAGTCTAATGAATAAATCTGTACTCTGAATTTCAGCACTTTGGTTCTTTCCTAAGATTTGCCCACAGCGGAACTCAAGATGATCAACCTTTAAGCATCCTTGCTATCAACGTTGTAACCAAGTCTCGGCACGGTAATGGTAAATATTTCCAAACTTTATTTAAATTGCCAGACACTTTGTGCTAGTTTGCTACGGTTTGTGTTTAAAAGACAGCTCCTTTCTGGATTATTAATTATTTTAGGAATCTAGAATTTAAATTTGAACTTGGTCATGGTAGAGGGATAAGAAAAGATCATAGAGCTAAATAATAAGTCCCAGAAATGAATGGCTTCCTTCCGTGTTAATTGTATGAACATTGACACACATAATCCTAGGAGAGCTAGAAACAGAAAAAGTAAATACGATAACCTAGCTGGACATGGAGATTGAAAGATTCCCATTTACTCTGTATATATGTAAGGTACCAAAAAAAGCAAACAAACAAACTCATCCAGAGGCTTTCATTTAGCAAGGAAGGAGGGAAGAAAGATTGAAAGACAGGCAGAAGGAAACTATTCATTGTTTTCTCAATTTTTTGACTATTGCGATGACCACCAATTTTATGTGGTTACAGCCTGGATATTACACGAGCCTATTGGGTGGGGCCTACACGCAGTAGGTATAATAATCAACGTAACTTGCTTTGACTGGTTGAAGCATAGGGTCATTAAGCTTCTGCGAACTCCAAAATATTCATTAGAAAGCAGTAGACTGAAGCAATTTTAACTTACAGAAGTACAAATTTAAAAATTCACTAATATATCAGTCCAGGGACCCTCATGAAACAGATATTAAACCCAAATTGCTCCAAGATTTTTTAATAATGAAATTAACCTTTCCACAAATTTTCCCATAAAGTATAGATTTCATCAACAGATTTGAAAAGTAGCAATTAATTTTTATAAAAGACATGTTTATGGACATTTTCCTTCTAATATTTCACAAACATATTGTTACTTCAATTACTCTATTGAAACAATAGTTGCCTTAAATACTATGGTATCTAAGGCGGTTAAATGTGTTTCACTCATTTAGAGAACTGATTTCTATGCTCTTTGAAATTTTTGAAGAGAAGAGTTATTACATCAGTAAAAGAACTGGCAGACTAAAGTAGTTATTGCTTTCAAAAAGGTTACAAAAATGCAGCTGATTATGAAAAGAAGAAAATATTATTATATTAGAAAAACAACAAAAACTAGATACTATTTATCACTTCTTAGAAACGGATAAAAAGAGTCTAAAACCATGAATGAATTGGGGAATGCTTTTAAAAATCAGTAAATCAATCACTTAATTTTTACTGTGAATACATGTGCTTATTGTATAAGGAAGGCTGGACTCTTGATATAATTATATATAACAAAAAATTGCAATAAATAAGAAAAGTAAACATACCCTTTGAGTGAGACATGACGCTATGTGTACTACATGAAGAGTAAATAAACTGAAGATAAATTAATTCAGCCATTCTTTTTAGGTGAGGAGGTGATCTCCACAATAGTGCTATAAAATAGATAATGTTGCCGGGAGCAGCGGCTCACACCTGCAATCCCAGCATGAGGGGAGGTTGCGGCAGGTGGATCACCTGAGGTCAGGAGTTCAAGACTAGCCTGACCAACATGAAGACACTTCATCTCTACTAAAAATACAAAATTGGCCAGTGTGGTGGTGCATGCCTGTAATCCCAGCTACTCAGGAGGCTGAGGCAGGAGAATCGCTTGAACCCAGGAGGTAGAGGTTGCGATGAGCTGAGAGGATGCCACTGCACTCCAGCCTGGGCGACAAGAGTAAAAGTCCATCTCAAAAAAAAAAGAAAAGGAAAATAATTTTATTTCCTATGTTAAAATAAGGATATTTGGCGTTATACTTTTTAAATAACTTGGCAGTTAGAATGTTCCTTCAAGGTAGTTTTTCTAAAAGTAATCTTTTAAGACTACTAAGCTTGGACAATCACAGAACATTATTGGTTTGTTTAATTGATTAATTTTTACCCCTTCCCAAAAATAATTTGAAATAACATGTAAAATATAGGGTTAAAAAAGTTGACAAAATGCAATAGTATTTCAGAACCATAGAAATAATATGTAAGTGCGTAAATAATACTAAGTTCTTATAACCTGAAAGAAAGAAGCTTAGCAACAAATTCCTCAGGAGAGACAAGTTCTTTACCTGTAACCAGATTCTAAAGGAATGTCTCATGTGAAGATTTATGCAAAGCACATTAAATAATGTAATAGACGGCGTCAGGGTAACGAAGGAGCAAATTTCATATGCCTCTTCCTTGTTGCGACCTCCATAAAAACTGAGAACATCCCATTACGCTGCAGCTCAGGCAGGGAACCCACAAAGGGCAAAGCTAATAACGAGGTGCATTGCTTTCCAGCCATTGAATCTGACTCAGGGACCCACTGAAAGGTGCTGATGATGAGACGTCAATTACTGTCCCAAGGTGGCTTTTTCTAATAGATGCTTCTTCCAAAGAGGCATTTTAAAAAGCCTGAAGTAGGGCAATTGGAGTTCACAATCTCAGATGACACCCTAGTAAATTTCTCCATTGGGCTCAAGGGCAGCACCGCATGCTGTACATACCACAGAAAGCTTAACCAGTACCTTTACCCTGAGGTACCAGTCCATCCCTGAACCAGCAGGAAAGCCACAATTTTCTTTAGGTACTTTTTATTTACACTTTAAGAAATGTTACTTAGTACAAAAATAGAAACCCATGCTTGGAAGAACTAGCAATGGAATTTTGGTTCAACAGAATGCTACATTTTCACAATTTCTTTACCGTCAAAACCATGAAGCTTAATAAAAATGTTTATAGTCACAAAATTAAGAACCAAACTTTTCCAGATTATTTAGAGGATTATGATTAGGGTTAAATTTAGAAAAAAGAATTAGGGTTTTTTTTCCAAGGGTAGGATACAGATTAGAATTACTTTAAAGTCATATTTCAATTTATTTTTATTTCTAATTTTATGTCTAAGATTTTATTCTGTTATGAATAAGTCATGTAATTTCCAACTCTGTATTAAGCGGTTCACAAGCATATAGGAGTTTACAAATTCAGGAAAAGGAGATTGGGATTAGACAATTTAGATCTATGACATTACACCTTTCATTTCATCTTCTACATTCTTGAGTAGAAATCAAGCATTTCAACTCAATCGCATAGAATTTACAGGTTGTAGAAGGATGAAGACAGCAAAACAAAACTGAAACTCCCGAGTAGCAGAAGGCTCATATTACAGGCTTAGCTACTGACCAAAGATCATCAAAGGAGGTTAATTATCAGCACCTGCTAAAAACTAGGGATAAGCCAGTGAAGACGCGGCAGCAGCTCTAGTGCCATCGAACCAGATTTTCTTCTGAGATAAGGCTCTTTTGTCTTATCTGATGCTCCTCACTACATACAACGGCGTTTACTTCATCAAAATCTTCCAAATACTCAGAAACTCTTTTCTTCTACTTGCCTTTCAAGTAAATAAATAAACTGGAGTCAAAATAAGCTGCATCAAACTACTATGGGTCGCCCGGCATTTTTACCAAGGCAGGCCACTGCTAAGCTGGACTCATGACCCATGTGACTTAATCAGAAACTAACTTTATTCTTTGTCTCAGTGCTCTTTAAACTCACTCTGGGTGCCAGTTCTTTCCCTTCCACTGCATGAATTCTCTGATAGAGTCCATAACTTCTTCAATCACTACCCAGTACCCAAAAACTTCCATTTATGTTCAACTGTAAGAATATTAATAAATACATAGGCCGGGCGCAGTGGCTCACGCCTGTAATCCCAGCACTTTGGGAGGCCAAGGTGGGTGGATCACAAGGTCAAGAGACCAAAACCATCCTGGCCAACATGGTGAAACCCCCATCTCCACTAAAAAAATATATACAAAAATTAGCCGGGAGGGGTGGCACGTGCCTGTGGTCTCAGCTACTTGGGAGGCTGAGGCGGAAGAATTGCTTGAACCCAGGAGGCAGAGGTTGCGGTGAGCCGAGATTGCTCCACTGCACTCCAACCTGGCGACAGAGCAAGACTCCATCTCAAAAACAAATAAAAATAAAAATAAATACATACAACTTAGTCCAATATTTTTCAAAGCGTGAATTTCACCTAACGTTAAAGCACCTCGCCTCTCCTTGGTGAGACAAGCTCAGAAGGTTGAAATGGGGTATATTCGCTTCTTTTCTGTTTCCCGCCTCGCTGCCTCTTCCAGCTGATTTTCCCGCTCTGATATGGGTCCCTCCCGGTGTAGAGAAGATAAAGGAAGAAAAGTCAAGGTCAGCCAGGACTATCTGGCATTTGCAGGTGTCTCCAGCTACCTCTCGCTGAGAGGGGTAACCTAAACTGACTCCTTTCCTTGGATGGCTTGTGTGGGTGCTTCAGTCTCGCCGGAGAACAACTGAGGAGGCTGATTGAGACAGCAGCAATAGATTTTTCCCGGAGAGGCTGCTCACGTGTGGTCCTTCCAGCTCTATTGCAGAGACCTCTTGGACAGAATTTGAATGGCCCCAGAACAGCTCTCTCTCTCTTTTGGGGCTCACCTCTGGTCCACAAGGAGCACTCCAATGCATGCTCGCCCCCGCCACCGGCACCCAATGCATCTGCCTTGGAAGGATCAGAGCCAGTGCCTCCTGCCTTTAGAGTCCTCAGATGTATACACAGCTGCTCTGATTTCCCTGAAAGCTGACTTAGCCCCCACCTCTGCATCAGGAAGGCTGGTTGGCGCTCTTTCTCTGATCCTCCGGCGCCCTCTACTGGGCCTTCACTTACCCGACATCTTCGCAATCCGGTGAGACGCCTTCTTTCAGCGCACTCACAGCGGCTGTTTTCCTGACCGAGCCCTCGACTGCATGTAGGTGGCGCTACAGGAATAAATCTGTTAGATCCTGTAACTCGTCCCCGAGGCTAGCTAGAAAAGAAGTGAGGTTCCACAAAGAAGGAAACAACAGACTGTGAGGTCTACTAGAGAAGTGAGGGTGAGGGCAGGGAGAGGGACAGAAAAGATGGTACTAGGTACTGAGCTTAATATCTGGGTGGTGTGATAATCTGTTCAACAAACAAACTTTCACATGTACCCCCACGTTTAACGATGAAACAAACTTTCACATGTACCCCCAAACCTGAAATAATTTTTTTTAAGTGAGGTTCCCTATGATGTCCCTTACCTATCCAAAAATAAAGATTCATGGACATCTAAAGTTTCAGCCACAGCATCAATAATCAGGGACCGTTCCAGTGCATCTCCTCTGGCATTTTTGAAGCATAGAATTGGAATATCATGTGCAAGCTCCATTCTCTCTTCTGGGCAAGGGAAAATATCCTCCTTGTATTTTGCAGAGTTTAGTAAATCTATCAGGATAGAGTTCTTCCTGGGAAGTAGCTCCAGTTACCTCTACAAAGACTAACTGAAACATTTCCTAAAGCTGCTGGTTTTCACTGAGAGATCTCCTCCAGGGTGTCTGACGACTTGGTGCATCCTATGAATCCAAGATTTAAACTTGTGCATGATAGATAAGTGTATCCAATACTACAAATCGATCTTCTAGATGCTAACTATTGGATTCCAATTCTTTCCACCAACTTCAGTGATCTCAGGATAAGCTGGCCATTGCACTTGAGTTAGGAGGGACATGGCTCACATTTGAAACGGCATCTTCTGCCATTTTGGGCCAAAAGGAGTGCTATTCTCCATCACCAAGAGAAAGGAGATTAAGTATTTCATGCAGCATGCTCTGAGAGCCACCTGCATCACCACCAGCTGCAGTGCTTAGCACTCTAGGCCCACCTCAAACACACGGAACGAGGATTTCTAGGGCTTGGATGCAGGAAACTACCTATTGCAGAAACACTCCAGGTAATCCTCTTGCACGCCCAAATTTCAGAATCCTGACGTAGATAATCAGAGAAGTGAAAACCAGAGAAATTACACTGTTTAACTTCACTTTCCTTTAAACCTTTGTTCCCGACTTCTTTGCCAGATGGCCTCACACTCTCCCTTTTTACGTTCAAGGCTGATCTTAACCATGAAAAGCAAAGGTACTGATGACAGAACCATGAGGTAGAGGAGACAGAAAGGAGGTACAAAGAAGGATGAGAGCAATAACATTTCCGCTTACAACATGGAGCATTAAAGGATGCCATTTACAGGTGTTAAAACGATAAATACAAAGATAAGCATGTCATTTACCGCCACCAAGGTCATCTTAAAGATCTAAAGTAGCAAATAAACATGCATTTGACAAGGGCAGCCACAGTCTGAAGCAAGCTAAATCTATAGAGCCATTTTTTAACCACAGATGTATACTAGTTTCTAAAAGTGTTTATATATACTTTTCAAAATTAATTTTACCACCCATACCAATATGCAATATATTCTAACATTTAGCGTGGCCTGATAGCAATTCCTCCTCCCTCAAGGTCTAAGGGGTTGGTTCTGAGCCAATCGGAAACCTCCTCTGAACATTCTGGGAGATTCTTTTCCCTTTAGGTCTAGAATGCTTTGCCATGCCTGCTGTCAAAAACGGACGGGATGAAGAAAATTAATTTGTGTTAAGAAAGTAGCTGAAAAGGATCTCTCTGTTCCCACAGAGCATGACACTACCCATGTAAGACCATGAAACATCCCTCTGCTAACAACAGCCCAGAACATAACAGTTAAATCATTTCATGTCCAATATAACCGGAGTCATATGTCCCTGGAGCTAGCACTGATAGCGTGAAGGCAAGACACAAACATTGGTCAGCAGCTTTTATTTCCACTGGATTTTTTCCAGTATTGCCAATGATATGAACATTACAGGAGCTTCATCCCTGAGAAGCCATCTGTGAAGGAATGACAATTCCTTTCATTTTAATGTAAAATGGGGAGAATGTAGAAGAGGAGACATTCATTAAATTATGAGCGTATGCTCAGTATTTTAGTATTTTAAATTACTTTATTTCATTTGATTTTCACCTGGAAGTAGATATTATTAATTACAACAATATAATCTTTGGGGGAGGCTGGTTTTCAGGAAAATTACATAGTTTGACCAAGCTCCATTTAGAAAGCAGTGAATTCAACCCTAATTTGCCGAAAAATCTGTAAAACTGGTGACTACTGGTAGATAGGCCGTGGGACTCTTCCACGCTACCAAACTTTTTCAAGGATTGCATGTTTATAATGAATGTTAAGGTCCCTAGCATAGTGCTTGGACACAGTCAAAATTCAGCCAATGTTACTTTCTTTCTCTAAAATGAAGGCCTCCAACCGGTCTTGCAGGATTAAGCAAGAAGCAATGATCTATTTACATCTCGAACTTCAACTTCAGACTCTGAGGATGCTATTGTATTCATCACAGTATCCGTAAAGCTTAGACTAGTACGGGTACCAGATGATCTCCTACTGAGCATTAAATGGTTAAGCAACAAGACTGAAAAAGACAAGATTAAAGATTCAGTTCCTCATTCAAAAGCCAAAAAAAAAAAAAAAAAACTGGGAAGTCTAGAAAACAGCCTAACATAACCAGAGGATGTCCTCACGCTAACACTGCCCGGCCAAAGTGCTGCGTTGAAATGAGAATCACTGCTTTCCTCTTTCTTTAATGACCAAGTGTATTAGATTGTTTTACTGCAGAGGAATACTGGAAGCTGGGTAATTTACAAAGAAAAGACACTTATTTAAAGCTCCTGTTTCTGTAGGCTATACAAGAAGAATGGAGCCAGCATCTGCTTCTGATGAGGGCCTCAGGAAGCTTTTGCTCATGGCAGAAGGCAACTGGAGCTGGCATGTCACAAGGCAGAAGAGAGAACAAGGAGGACAGGAAGTTTCTGGCTCTTTTTAACAGCCAGCTCTTGGGTGAACTAACAGAGTGAAAACTCACTCATCATTAAAAGGTAGCAAGCCGTTTATGAGAGATCCGCCCCCTAACCCAAACACGTCCCACCAGACCCCACCTCCAACACTGAAAATTAAATTTCAACAGGAGAATTGGAGGGAACCAATATCCAAACCATATTATCCAATAAATATGCAACGGAAATCCCAGCACCTTTCTTCCTCTTTTTCCCTGGTGCCTGATCACACATACTTGACCTCCCAACCCCTGGTCCTAAACGATGCCTCCATGTACTGGCGTTGTGTCTAAATCCCACACCTAACAGGGTAGTTTGCAGTGTGACGTGGGCAGTAGCCAGGACGCTTGTACATAACCATTGAATTCCCAAGTCCTTGTAACCGTTGGGGTCGCTATGACACTAGACAATAGTGTTTTTGAATGTCAAGGGATATTTGCACATTTAAGTAATGATTCTGTCTGACATAGGTCTCTATCTCCATATTTAGCTCCATAGCCTTCAGCAAGGACTCTAGTGGGTGATTATAAAAGCCCAACAAACTTACCGTTATGTCTACTCTGTAGCTCTTGTTAATTTGCAATTCACATGTACAAATCCACCTTTTCTTTGCACACAGTCTATGGCCCATATACACAAGGGCATACACACAACTACAAATGAGTGTGGCTGGTCAGGGAGGGAGGGAAGAAATAGCAAAACATGCGAAATCTAAGATTACTACAAAAAATCAGTAACTGTAAATGCACTATTCACACTCTAGTGAAGACTGCTTCTGCCCCTGGGTCTTTAATCAGATAAGAAATTCTTCACTTCAGTTTTCTAAAGTTTTCGGTCAGCTATTTCTGATGCATTTTTTTACCCTGAAAATTAATCCGAAGTCTCTGTTATGGATCAACAAATTCTATTACAGCCAGCAGCATCTGGCTATTGATTTAGTATATTTTCTCTCTTGTCATAATATACCTTGGGTTCTTCGTAAAATCCTCAAGAGAGCCACCATTGTGCCACGTGGCTAAGTAATAGAATCAAATCCACTATGGTCACAGCAGAGTCCAGGTGCAGTGTTCCTTGTCATTTTTAAAAAGCTCAGGTATTCCAGATTTCAACTTTCTCTTGAACTTGGATGTCTGTTTTGCCTGGTTTGCTCTTCAGCAAGTTATCATTTCTTGTGATTTAATGCAAATCCTGCAAAATGCCAACTAGGCTGGACTTTTTACTGACTGCATTTGAACAGAGGTCTATTTTACCACTGAGTCGACTGGCTCGTTTGTCTTCATGACAGCAACTTATATAAGAGCAGTACTTTATGTAGAAAAAAAGATTTTTTAATAAAAAACGAGTAATGTTAGATTTAAAAAGGATCGTGGGAAACAGGTCTATTGTTTTTGTGAATTATAAACAATGGGTACGTCACCCTTTAGATCAACAGAAACCTAAGTGTTTGAAGAACACTCACGCTGCTCTCCAAGGCACACTGTACAATTGAAGTTGTGGAACTATTAGACCATATAATGTCCTCCCTCATAGGACAAGATTTTTTAGTTTTCTTTGAGACGGAGTCTCGCTCTGTTGCCAGGCTAGACGGCAGTGGCGTGATCTCGGCTCACTGCAACCTCTGCCTCCCATGTCCAAGCGATTCTCCTGCCTCAGCCTCCCGAGGAGCTGGGATTACAGGTGTATACTACTATGCCCAGCTAATTTTTGTATTTTTAGTAAAGACGGGATTTCACCATGTTTGCCAGGATGGTCTTGGTCTCTTGATCTTGTGATCCTCCCGCCTGGGCCTCCCCAAGTGCTGGATTACAGGCATAAGCCACCGCTCCTGGCCAGGACAAGATTTCTTTCAAGAACATGTCTGATTGGTTTGCACTATCGGGATATTCATGCTCAAATAGATTCTATAACTTTCCTTGAATCAATGATAATACCAGCATCATAATATCATTTTTCCCTTAATTTTCATATGACATATATTATAAAGTCCATTCAGGCTTTGTAACAAAATGCTATTGACGGGGTGGCTTAAATGATAAACATTAATTTATCACAGTTCTGAAAGCTTGGAAATCCAAAATCAAGGTGCCAGCGGATTTGGTATCCAAGATGGTCATCCTGAATTGCAAATAACCATCTTCTCACTGTGTCCTCACATGATGTAAGGAGTGAGGGAGCTCTCTGGGGTCTCTTTGATAAGGGCACTAATTCCATCATGAGGCTTTGCCCTCATGACCTAACCACCTCCCAGCAGCCCCACCTCCTAACACTGTCCCATTGGGGGTTAGAATTTCAACCGACAAACATAGAGAGAACACAAACGTTCAGTCCATACAGCATATTTACAAATCATCTCACAAATAATCTGATCTAAATATCTGCACAACCTCCATTCTTGACCTCACACTTAATTATTTTATTATGACATAGAATATAATTTTCTCATTATCAAATCATTAAAAAAAAGTACTTGCCTTCCTATAAGAAGAAGCACTTTGATTCAGGAAGAAAAAGAAGACACATGGAGGGAAAGGAAATTGACCCCTTATCCATAATCAAAGCTCCACCCTCAGGGGCTGGCAAGACAGACCCATCACGACGCAGTGTGTTTTGTGTATTTTAAAGTGACTTATATTCATAAGCAAGACAACCCTTCTCCTCAAAATTTGAATGAAAAAGGGGAAGAAGAATAGCTCCGTTTTATAGAATTATTCGTTGTCCTGTTTCCATTCTAGTTGTTCTCAACCTGGGATCTGTGGATAGAATTTATAGGGCCCATGAATGTGAATTGAAAAAGAATACATCTTTTGTTTTTAATCTCTAGTGAAAATTTAGTATTTCATTAAATTATAAATATAGGAAAGAAGTACTAGTGGTATCTGTCATTTTGTCACAAATAGCGTAGATATTTTCATACGACAATATGGTTTTCACAGGTATATCAAAATAATATTTATACTCATCTTGAATCTGAAGTCATGAAATCATTATATAATCTCTAATTTAAACTTCTTTAGAGACTGCATGCAATTTTTCTAACAATGCTTATGCAAGATATCTGGCCATCTACTGGATAATTCTTCCTCTCAGTTATTCAGATAACAGTGAAATTATACGCTTTCTTACTGGTGAACCAGACAATGACTTGGTTTTCCAATGTTCCTCACCCACAATTGTTTCTTGACCAAATGTGGAAAAAGATGTAAACTCAAATGTTAAACTTTTACAAGTCTATACAAATATACACATCTATAGGACTGCATGAACAGAGCAGAGTCAACAAATGGTTAGCCTTCACATTGACAAATATTTACAAGATAATATTTGACTTGTCTATATTTTAAATGATTTATCTTGTCATTTAAGATAGTCACACAAAGTACATATAATACTATATCGCAAATTTATTTAATGTCGTGGTAAAAATGTTAATCTACTTTATTTCTTTTTCACATATCTCTGTATTTTGTTATGCATAGAGATACATGTTATCTCTATGCATTTTATTTTCTGCATTTTAAAATATTATCCTGCAAAGAGATTCACAGGCTTCCCCAGACTTTGAGAAGGTTTCTATCTGTATTAGCTTCCTACTGCTGCTGCAACAATTTACCATAAACGTAGTGGTTTAAAACCACCCAAATTCATCTTACAGATCCGGAGGAGTCCAAAGTCCAAAGCCCAAAGTGAGTACCATGAGGCCAAAATCAAGATACAGGCAGGCTGTACATCTTCTAGAGGCTGTAGGGGAGAATGTTTCCTTGTCTTTTCCAGCTTCTGGAGGATGACCACATTTCTTGGTTCAGGTCTACCAGTCAGCAGTCATATCACTCTGATCACTGTTTCCATCACCATAGCTCCCTCTCTCACCCTCCAGCTTCCTCTTTCACTTAGAAGGAAACTTGGAAATAAACTAGGCCCATCTGGATCATCCAAGATGCTCTTAATCATGTCTGCAAAGTTCCCTTTGCATGTAAGGTAACAAATTTACACATTCCAGAGATCAGCACATGGACATCTATCAGAAGCTACTTTGTTGCCTGTCACAGTCTACACAGCGCGCGCACACACACACAAAGTTAAAAACCTCTGTTCTGATATTCCAAAAGTATCAACAGCATCTTCCACGACTCTTTAATTTTGTTAGAAATCTTATTTAGCTAATAACTACTCCTGAGATTCGCAACCATGAATCTCTAGAGAACAGCGTAAGATTGTCATCACAAAATCTGTGACATAGCCAATCAAAAACTCAGTAGAAAATTATCTCATGCACAAGTCTAAGAAGTTGAAAAGTCTAAAATATACTAAATTGGTACAATGTATTGAATAAAGCAAAATGATTTCAAGGAAAGCATCCCTCTTATAGCCCTTGGAGGAATCAGTCTAAGAGCTTCAGTGAACAAATCAGGAAGTCTTTTTTTTTTTCCACCAATAAGAAAATACCTAAACAAGCTGTCCTGAAATAAAGGTCAAAGCTGATTAACAAAAAGTAGTTATATAAGTTATGTTATTCCCATTTCTCTCCATTTGCCATGCTGTGATGGAAGATTTATGCGGTGGTCATCTCACACACAGATCTCACACTCTCTCTCCTTTGCCAAATAAATATTGATAAATTGATTTTATATTCTTAGATGTTTAAGAAACCTAAAACAAAATACATGACTACAGTGTCAAGGACTTATAACTGTCTGATCAATTTAAGCTATTGCTCAGTTTCTTATCACATACCTAGTTTCTTCTGTCTACCTAAGAATAAAAAAGATAGAATGTCATTGGTCCTCTGACAGCCTGCCTGAGTTGATGGCATCAAACAGTATCTTCTGTTTCTTTCACACTGAACTGAGTGTCTCTGTTGCGTTCTTCTGTAAATGTCCGATTCTACAATGTGTTTAAAACTGTAAGAAGCCTCACAACCTGATGAAGATTGTGGTGACTACTTTCAAATAATAAACATTAACATAAATAATTTTAACCATGTAATTTGTTGAGATAAGTTTTAAACTCTAAAATATCCTATTTATGTGAAGTTGATTATAATTTTGCATTTTAATAATTATAAAAATGTGTGTTTTTATTATAATAAAATAAAAAACTGTTACGTATGTATCTATACATATATACACACATAAAATATATACACGTCATATCAAAAAGTTATATCTACAAGGAGATAATGAACTGGCAGGAATGCATCTACTTCCTGATATATATGGTGATAATGCTATGGTTGACGCAGGCCAAGTTTTCAGATGATTTTCATCTTGCTGCACTTTTATTACAAACTTGCTGCTGGATTCATTTTACTCTAGAATAGAAATCACATTACTATTCTCAAAATAAAATAATTTAGTAGAAAAATATCTCCAGGTAGTCTTAAACACTTTTGTATAATCGTAGCTTTTTAATCAAATGTGAAGCTTTCTAGAATCCAATGGACTTTAATAACCTGCTTTTGTCTGTTTCCTCATTTACATACAAATTCTTTTCTCCTACTTAAATGCCATCAAGTTACCTTACATTACCGGTGAGGAGAGAAGATAGGAAACAGTGGAGTATTCAGAGAAGATAAAATAATTATCGCTTTTGCAATTCATGGTAGCTCATTGTTTTTGGTGCTGTGCTGTTGAAGAAGGAAGCTTGGAGGGGGCGCTCCGTCACCGGCCCGTGTGCACGTGAATGCTGTCGCCATCTCAGGCACTTCGTGTGTAATTCTCTCCCGATAGCTTTCCACAGTTGACATCATACCATGATTATTACTTTGGATCGTCTTGCTCCACCAGTTAAATATGTGAAATTATATAAATTTGTTGACTTTTTTACCTGTATCCTTCCTTACTAGGAGAAAATTTAAAGGACATTTGGAGAGCTGGTGTGGTTTGATGTGAGTCAGGAAACCTGAGTCCTGATCTCATGTGAACGATTATCAATCCTAACCAGTTGTGGGACTTCGGTGAATCATTACCTCCCTGGCATCCCCTCCGCCTACTCCACGCCATGCTCCAGGATTCTTGGAAACCATGATATGTATATTTTACTGTTGACTCTAATAATCAGGCATGTTGTTTCTCAAATATTTTTATAAATCTTAAACGTTAAGAGTAAAGAAGCTGAGAGACTGTCAGTGAGACAATGCTTCTGTTTAAGGTGCATTAAAACTGTAGAGGAGGATGGGAAATGCAATCATATTAACAGCTGGCCCCAGATTTCCTCACCGGAGGTAAACGTGCCAGGCGACTCTTAAGTGAAACCGAGCTATCGTAGATAAGAAAGTAAATTTGCCAGATATTGCAGGCAGGAGGAGGATTGGGTAGAAAGAGGTTAAAAAAAAAAAAAAGAATGATGTGTAGAGTCAGAAAAGAGTGAAGGAGCAATAACTCCAGCATAAGCATCCCACAAGTGATGTGTAGCTGACCCTTGAACAGCACGGCTTTGAATCTCATGAGTCAACTTATGCATGAATCTTTTTTCCAAAAAGAGTTAACACCGAGTTACCTGCCTCTCCTGCCTCCTATTCCATCTCCTCCACTTCTTCTGCCCCTACTACCCCTATGAAAGCAAGACCAGCCCCTTCTCCTCTGTACTCAACATAAAAACCACAAGGATGAAGACCATTCCGATTATCCACTTCCACTTAATAAACAGTTAACATATTTCCTCTTTCTTATGATTGTCTTAATAACATTTGTCTAACTTATCTTATTGTAAGTATATCGTTTGTCTAACTTATCTTATTGTATAGTATATAATATATATCATTTTGTTTGTCTAACTTATCTTATTGTACAGTATATTATACATATCACACACAAAACATGAGTTAATTGACTATATTATCAGTAATGCTTCAGTGAAATTCATTTTTAGTTGACAGAACAAAGACAGGCAATAGGCAGGATTTGGCCTGCAGATGATGGTCATAATTTTCCAGCCTTTGCTCTAGAGTAGAGTGAAAGGCAGAATAAACAAAGCAGCATTTATCTCAGTGATGAGAAAGTGACCCCGGACATTCAGCAACTGCAGAAGGAATGCTGGGCTGTCGCTAGCTGAGGACACAAGGTTTGATTGAGTTTGATCAGATCCCTAGGAAGTAGCTAGGCCCCAGGAGACACAGATTCTAGGTAGAAGTCTGCAGATAACTCAGAATAATTTTGCCAAGTGTGAGCCAAAAAAGAAATAGAGAAATGGATTTATTAGAAGGACACGAACACAAGTATAAGACACTATGGAATAAATCTCTACATTTGCAGAAGAGACTCTAAGTGCTTAAGAGTTAAGATGAAAAAAGCCTTGAAGGATGAGTCAAATTGGAAAAGTCATAAGGAAAAGGATTTCAGGAAACAGGAACTGTGTGAGTAGGGTTCTAATGCAAGAACAAGTTAGATGTGCTGTGGATTTCCATGCAGGAACTAGGCTATGAGAAAGGAAATAAAGTGGTGGCCACTTCTGGCCCCTGGAAACCCCCTTATAGGAGCGGAAGGCAGGTGGGTCCCCGAGCCCCCAGCCATCTCAGGGAGTGCTAAGACACAGAACTCACCCTGAGCCAAAGCCTAAAGAAAGGCTGAAGGGCTTATCAACCAAAGTCATGAAACTCCAGCAGAAGGAGATGCCCAGGAGAAGCCAGGCCTATGTCAAAAGCTATCTTTGCCATCAAAATGGGAGAGCATTGAAATACATGGTGTTGGCTGAAATGACTGACTTCCCCAAGGAAGAGAGGGCTTTGTTATCCCCCTAGAAGAGAAGTCTCACTAGTAGTCAAAATGAACCAAAATGGCGAGGTAGGGAGGAGACTTTAACAACACAATTAGGGCATTATAAAAGTTGATGGATCATCTTAGCATAAAAAACACATAGGAAGCTCTGAGTGAATAATCTTGTGGCCTCTTTGGTCCCTCCGCAGAGCTTTAATGGCCTCCATGTGGCAGGCGCAGGGATGGAAGCCCAGGGCTGTTCTTTGCAGGGAAGAAGCCCCTGGCTGGCAATACCTAACAGGACTTCCCATGAGTTTATCTTCCCATACTCTTTTTCATCTGTAGAATGATGTGGCTGGGCACCATCAGGTTTACAGGCCCTCTCCCCATCAGCAGTTGAGACTTCGATGAGAAGGCAAGAAGGGCCCTCCCAGCTCATGCGAGGTTCACTCGTCAGGGCAGGAGAGGTGTTTATCCAAAGCCCTGCCTTGTCATGAAGAGGAGTCCTTAGCCAGAGCATCCGCTCAGCACTTTCTCTCCTTTAGGGGTCTATGGGGAGTGCCTGAGCTATAATCAAATTACTGATGGAGAATTCAGCATTAAATTCAACTAGTTTCCCTGAGAAATACATCGAGTCCATGCTGGAGGTCAGAGTGGCATTCTGAGGCCTGAGCCAGGCAGGGGATGTGGGTAGGGGCAGGAAAACAGCCCACAAGCGCAGCAGCAGCCCAGAGGCACAGCGGTGACAGACAGTACAGGAGGAGTGCTAATCTGAAGTATGGGGAAACAGAGTTAATGCTCATCAAAAGAGAGTATGTCCAGCTGGGCTTGATGGCTCATGCCTGTAATCCCAGGGTTTTGGGAGCCCAAGGTAGGGGGATTGCTTGAGCCCAGGAATGAGCCATGATCAGGTCACTGCGTTCCAGCCTGGGCTACAGAGCGACTATCTATCTAGTAGATAATCTCACTGCTATACCCTAAGGCTGGAGAAGAAAGAAAAAATTCCCATATTGGTACTCAGAAAACAGTCCAAGTCTGTTTCCACGATGCAGATAATGTTCCAAGACAGTGCTGGTTCCTTCTCGGAGGTATTTAGAGAGGTCTCTCCCTGGAGGTCTCTCCTCTAGAGACCTCTCTAGATACCTCCGAGAAGGAACCAGCATCTGTCTTGGAATCAGTTAGCGTAAAAATAACCAGGACTATCAATTCTTCTTCTCTAGATCATAAACTTATCATTAGTTGAAGAGAGGGAGCAGTTTTCACCCACCTGGGATCACACAATTAGACATAGTCTAGGAGGTTTTATACTTTTCTCAGAGGCAGCCATGGGGATGAAGAGAAATGACAAAGACTGACAAGGGACAGCATTCTGCTGGCATCTGCCACCCCAGTGCTCTGAAACGTTCAGAATGCAAACTGCACTTCACCGAACATGGCTCCCACAAGCCCGGCACCCTCCCTCCTTACACAGGGGTGCAGTCTGAGGTGGTCATAGACAGAATAGAACGTGACAGTCCCAGCTAATATTCCAGAAAGTAAAATGCTGAACAGGGCTCTATTCAAGAGAGACTGTCACTTTTCAGATTTCCCAGCTATGTTATGTGACATTTGACTTGGAACAGAAAGGAAAATGCAAAAAAAAAAAGTCACTGAGAGTCTTCTGAATGTTTGATTCACTCACCAGAAACAATGTAGAGCAATCAATAGGCATTTTCCTACCTTGTGTCTGCCAGTTCGGAGATGCCATGTGCTGTTCACGAAATGAAATGATAGCACATGAGCTTTAAAAATAGTGTCCAATAGAAATTCCATTTGACCCAGCAATCCCATTACTGGGTATATATTCAAAGGATTATAAATTGTTCTACTATAAGGACACATGCACACGAATGTTCATTGCAGCACAGTTTACAATAGCAAAGACTTGGAACCAACCCAAATGCCCATTGATGATAGACTGGACAGGGAAAATGTGGCACATATACACCATGGAATACTATGCAGCCATAAAAAACGATGAGTTCATGTCCTTTGTAGGGACATGGATGAACCTGGAAACCATCATTCTCAGCAAACTGACATAGAACAGAACATCAAACACCGCATGTTCTTACTCATAGGCGGGTGTTGAACAACGAGAACACATGGACACAGGGAGGGGAGCACTACACACTGGGGTCTGTCAGGGGGAAATAGGGGAGAGACAGCGGGGGGTAGGGAGTTGGGGAGAGATAGCATGGGGAGAAATGCCAGATATAGGTGATGGGGAGGAAGGCAGCAAATCACACTGCCATGTGTGTACCTATGCAACAATCTTCACATGTACCCCAAAACCTAAAATGCAATAAAAAAAAATGCACATTAAAAAAAAAGAATCACTAAGAAGTAAGCTAAGTAGACTTAAATGCAAATTCTCAGGCTCCAGCCCAGAAATCCTAATTCAGCAGTTCTAGAAGGGATTCAGAAACCTGCCTTTTTAATGAAGTACCCAGATGATTCTAATGCATATTATCTGTAACATAAGTTTGAGATAAATGTCCTGCGCAAGCATATTCTATCCTGCCACCAGCCATGAGAATTTGATTAAAGAAACAAATCTAAAAAAAAAAAAAAGAAAGAGGCCGGGCGCGGTGGCTCAAGCCTGTAATCCCAGCACTTTGGGAGGCCGAGGCGGGTGGATCACGAGGTCAACAGATCGAGACCATTCTGGTCAACATGGTGAAACCCCGTCTCTACTAAAAATTACAAAAAAAATTAGCTGGGCATGGTGGCGCGTGCCTGTAATCCCAGCTACTCAGGAGGCTGAGGTAGGAGAATTGCCTGAACCCAGGAGGTGGAGGTTGCGGTGAGCCGAGATCGCACCATTGCACTCCAGCCTGGGTAACAAGAGCGAAACTCCGTCTCAAAAAAAAAAAAAAAAGAAAGAAAGAAAATGGCGTCCTTCTGAACAGCTCTGAAAGTCATTGGTTCAAAAGCTGTATTAAGGAATTATGATGTTTCCTGAAACCAGTTTCACATAGTTTTTGTCTCTGAAAATATCTTGTAGACAATCATTATTCAATGACCACTCATTTTCTCATCCATATTCAGCAAATACAAAATTCCCTCTGTTGGATGTAAACTCCCTAACACATGCATACACATAAACATGCACACAAAGATTCAGTTCCTTTCTTCAGGGAGCTTACAAGTGGTTGATGATTATTACTGTCAATTAATATTATAATTAATCAGAGTCATATAAAATCAGTTATCATTTTCAAAGTTTTTTTTTTTTTGAGACAGAATCTTCCTTTGCCACCCAGGCTGGAGTGCAATGGCATTATCTCGGCTCATTGCAACCTCCACCTCCAGGGTTCAAGTGATTCTCCTGCCTCAGCCTCCTGAGTAGCTGAGATTACAGGCATGCGCTGCCACATCCAGCTAATTTTTGTATTTTTAGTAGAGACGGGTTCACCATGTTGGTCATGTTGGTCTCGAACTCCTGACCTTTTGATCCACCTGCCTCAGCCTCCCAAAGTGTGGGATTACAGGCATGAGCCACCGCACCTGACCCCAAAATCATTTTTCAGTCAAATTCCTTAAAAGCTCATTTTAGACATAAAAATTCCTTTTCAGAAAAAAAAGGAACATTGATTTCTAAAACACAGAGATAATATACAAATAGCATAAGGTAGCCAAAACACAGCACAAGTTCTTAAACTTTTGCTACACCTGTCTCATTACCACTGCTGAAAACCTTCAGACTGGCCCATTTGGGTTACAGTGTAATTCGACTGAAAACCGTGGTAAAGCCAAGATTTTCTCCCAACTCACTTTATTTAAAAAAGAAAAATCATAATTCCAAGAACATGTCTTTACTCAGTAACAAAGAACTGATTTAATTTGTCATGTAACATTGCTATTTTCACCACATTCTCTGTTTTAGAACGCCTACCTGTTTTGTTAAAACCAAACTTTTCCTAATATCACATAACTGAATATTTCTTTTTCATTTTAATGTTGCTATAGCATTCAGTGAAACAATTAATGAAATTAATAATTCAAGACCTGTGATAAAGTCTGAACGTCTTGCAGAAGTTGCTAATCATAGTAAGAAAAAAAAAAGCTGGCATTCACAAGATTGAAAATAAGAGATCTAGAATACTTTGCCATTGTGTTAGAAATATTATCCAGTCTCCTCTCAGTCTACAAATTTATCTTCCAAGTTAGAAAAAAATCATAAAACAACTATTTAAAGTTAGCATTTCTTGTCTTTAAAGTAATTGGTAGAGAAATGGAAATAAGAAATGGGGGTGGGGGGGTAAAATGACACATTATTTCACTCAGCATTTATCCAGTGTAATGTCTGTGCCAGTCACTAGAGGGTGGAAACAGGATCGAACACACCTAGACCTGCCTCCAAGGACTGACGGTGCTCATGCTGGGAAAACATTTCCCAAAAGTAGATGACTGACAATGCTTTGTCTTTGACCTCTGACCTCGATCCTAAATTCTACCTACTAGCCAGATCTTAATTAACAGAAAAAATGTCTCATCAGTCCGTCAAACCTCAACATTTTCTCAGGAAGGCCTAGCTCCTCATGTGCTGCATGCCTCGCATAACGAAGCCATTGTTCCTGTCCCCACAGGCTAGAAAACTCAGGGCCAGCTTCAGCTCTTCCGGTTTTCTCTCTTGCCTCTGTGACATGCCAAGTCCTGACTTACCTGCTGCAGAACTTCCTCTTCTTATTCGTCTTATAACCCCTTCTCTAATTGAAGTCCTCATTATCTTGGTGATGAACTAACAAAAATACTCAGTTCTTGTTCCCGTTTTCCTCTTGCTCTGTAAGTGCTTCACCCTAAGATGGCTATCTTCCAAAAACATAAGAGATGGTCATGTCTCATTAGCCTGTTTGAAGACTTCAAGTCTACAAGATATTGCCAAGCTGCTATGAGTGGCATACGAACCCCTTATGATCAGGTGGAGCTCGACATTAGACTCCATTTCACCCTATGTATTCGCATACCCCATGCCCATGCCATGCTGAAATACAGCCTGTCTTCCAGAAGCAACCTAGATTTTCACATCTCCAAGCTTTTCACTAGCTCTCATGATGATAATTGCTTTCTTAGTTACTGCAACTCCCCAAACTGCCAAAGTCTGAAATCTCCGATTGGAAGCCAAAGAAAAGTGGGTGGACATGGTATGGTCAGATATTGGCAAAGTTTATGACTAAGTGACAAATCTCAGTGTGCAGAGGCATCGAAATCTAAAAGAGAAAATCCAAGTGCAAAGATGGCAAATTTAAACAAGAAAAAAGGCATGCTTCCTATACCAGGTCTTTAAAATGGTCAGAGACTGTGATTCTTGATTTGGTTCTTCTCGGCAGAATCCAAGACCCAGCTCCTATGGGTTCACCAGTAGGCACAGACCTTTATAAGGCTAAAGTCCGACAGAACATAGCAATACCACCCATTCATAGAAGGTGATCATTAGGAAATGCCGTTTGCTTAGAGAATAAGAAACTTCTCTAAGTTGACTAGCGGGCTGCTTTCAAATGTTTTTGGTAGCGTTTGTTTTATAATGTTCTCTCTCTGGCAGACTTTCCCAACTCTAAGATTCTTTTAAGTGAAAAAAAAATTGCTGCCATGCAAGGAAAACCTAAAAACAGCATATGTAGTTTTATCTACCCAGGCTTGTACTAGCACGTCAGGTCACCCTAATCCCTCCGTGAGTAAGCACTAGTTGAACTACTGAGGTATTTCCATTCATTATAGTCTCATTTCTTTAATGTCCATGGCATCTGTAACCAAGAGCCAATTACCAATGTAGGTCATTAATCATTAGTGTTGCTTATTGCCAGGAACTGGAATGAGGCTGCCTACATTGCTTTAGTTACATTTCTCTACAAAATGCCCCATAATGAACAGTTAGTCTTTTAAGAGGAGGCCACTCTTGCGTAGGCTCTGAATTAACTGCACATTAAGCTTTGTGAAAAGGCTTTTTCCAACAAAACGGGACATTTCAAGTAGTTTATTTATAACATTCTTAAGTTTTAGCAATAGAACATGAATTCAGATGTAATAATATTTTCATCTGTCATGAAATATACATTAGACTATTAAAGCCATTCACAGTTTTTACTATATCAAGAGATCCATTATGAAACTGTTTTTGAAAAGGCCAATATGTGTTAATAAATGCAGCCTGTAATATGGCTAATGAGCTTATATCTGAGGCCTAATCACGAGAAACCTTTTTTTTTTTTACAAAATAAATAGAACTTTCCATATGGAGGAATGGTTTTCGTTTTAAGAAAACTATGTTTAGTCAAATTATAACCAGTCTTGTAATACTTTCATAGAGCCCAGAAGACTGAGAAGCAGTAGAAAAGGGATGCTATTTGTTCTAAATGAGCATTACAGAATCAGGAAAGTGAATTTTATCCGCTAATGGGTAGAAACCATATGAGATTAACTGGCTCAATAATGAAAGAATGCTCTGAAAATCAGATGTCCTAAGAAGAAATGCTGGACTTTGGCAAAGAGAAAGAATAAAACCGAGGAAATGGAAGGCAGCTGGAGTTTGAGTGGACAAAGCCATCAAAAGTTCTCAGCACAGAAAGTTATGGCTGTTAAGAAAGCAAGGACCTAAGCTTTCATTATTCCAAATCTTAACAAAGCCTGCTATACACAAAGTTGTGGGGAGTGAAGGATTCAAGCATGCCCAATAGAGCAACAAGATGCAGGAAAAAAAGCAGCCCACAGGGAAGGCAGACTGCAGAAAGCAAACAAAAACTTCAGACAAAATCATGATTTAGAGCTTTTGAAAACTAAAAAGAAATTTCAGTTACCTCAAGAACTTACAAGGGACATTAGGAGCTAAATACAAAATGAGGGACTTAGTCCATTTTTCTTTGAATTTCAGATCACAGTGTAAGTCCAGAAGAGACCTGGGTTATCATTCATTTATCCAAAATGTATTAAGTAGCTACTGTGTGCCAGCCACGGTTCCAGGGTTTGAAGATAAGTGAAAGCAATGGGCCAGTGTGGCCGAAGCAGAGTGGGGGTGGGGAGTATGAGAAAATGAGATAAGAGAGCTAACATGAACAGAATGTAGGGCCTGGGTGGCCACCGGAAGGGCCATGACTGGTTCTCTGAGTAAGGTGGAAAATGATTGCAGGGTTGTGGGTGGAGAGATAACATGACCTGACTTAACATTTTAACAGACCTCTGTCTAACGTGCTGAAAAAAGAACCTAATAGCATCAAGGAGGGAAACAGAAAGACCAGCTTGAAGACCAGTAGAGTCATCCAGGAGAGAGATGGTGGCCATGACATGGATGCTCACAGAGAAGGTAGTGAGATGTGATGAAGCCTGAAGGTAAAGGTGACAACATTTGCTGACAAACTGTATGCAGAGTGCAAGAGAAAAAGAAGGTCCGAGGAAGACTCCGAGGTTTTCAGCTGCACATCTGTAAAAATAGATATCAATTCTGATTTCCAAATCAGAGATATTTTTACCCTGTCTTTAAACTCTAGAGAGAGACAGAAAAAATGTTTGAGTGGCCACGTTAGAATATGCAAGTTTTTCGGCCATACTAAGCCTGTTTCCTTCTCCATTCTTATCCTGAAACATAAAAAGAAAGGTATTTTGAGCCTGCTAAAAGTCATGCCTGAACGGTTTTTAATAGAACTTGAACTACAAATAGTAGCACTTCGTGCATGTAACTAACTAAGCTCAGTGTAACTAACTAACTTAGTGCTGTGGTTTAAGCGTGTTCACCAACGTTTATGTGTTGGAAACTTAATCTCCAGTGCAACATGTTAGGAAGCTGGACTCTTAAAAGGTAACTAATTCACCGGCCGGGCGCGGTGGCTCAAGCCTGTAATCCCAGCACTTTGGGAGGCCGAGTCGGGTGGATCACGAGGTCAAGAGATCGAGACCATCTTGGTCAACATGGTGAAACCCCGTCTCTACTCAAAATACAAAAAATTAGCTGGGCATGGTGGTGCGTGCCTCTAATCCCAGCTACTCAGGAGGCTGAGGCAGGAGAATTGCCTGAACCCAGGAGGCGGAGGTTGCGGTGAGCAGAGATCGCGCCATTGCACTCCAGCCTGGGTAACAAGAGCGAAACTCCGTCTCAAAAAAAAAAAAAAAAAGTAACTAATTCATAAGGATAGAGCCCTTATGACTGGATTCGTGCTATTATTGAGGGAGTAGGTTCCTGATAAAAGGATGAGTTCAGCCCCTTTCCCTCTCTGTTGTGCATGCTCCGTTGCCCTTCCACATTCCACCATGGGATGATGCAGCAAGATAGCCCTCATCAGATGCCACACCCTCAACCTTTGACTTCCCAGCGGTGAGAAATAAGTCCCTGTTCTTTATAAATATCCCAGTCTTGGGCATTCAGTTACAGCAGCACAAAATGGATAAAGACCCTTAGCTTGTTTAGACTTTAAATAACTTTTGAACACATTTTCATTATTTGCAATTCTCTCATTCAGAGGAAAACTGCCTTTACTTTAAAACAGCCTGGTAGATGGACTACTATGCAATTATATGAAAGAATGAATCCTATCCTTTGCAGCAACGTGGACGCAGCTGAAAGCCATTATCCTAAGCAAATTAATACAGGAAGAGAAAACCAAATATTGCATGTTCTTACTCATAAGTAAGAGCTAAACATCGAGTACTCATAGGTAAAAAATAAGAGCAACAGACACTGGGGACTACTAAGGGTGGGAGGGGTAGGGAGGGCAAGTGTGGAAAAACGAACTGTTGAGTACTATGCTCAGTACCTGAGTGACAGGATCAGTCGTACACCAAATCCCAGCCTCATACCGTACACCCAACTAAGAAACCTGCACATACACCCCCGAATCTAAAATACAAGCTGAAATCTTTCAGAGTAAATAAATAAATAAATAATAAAAAGCAAATTTGTGATGTAACTTTTTTTAAAACTCTGTATAAATTTACAAGTTCCTTGGACTATGATTAACATGGTTCTGAAAACATGTCCCTATGCCTGAGTCTTCATTAATCCTGCAATGGAGAAAGAAAGAGAGAAAGGAGAAAATTGGAAATCAGCTAGTTTGGGTCATGAAAGGTCACCCAAGGCATACCAGTCTCTGGGCCTACTTTCCAATTTGCAAACTTAAAAATATATCACAGGATATGGTGATATGAGGAAATGTCTTACTTTTGAAATAAAAGCATTTAATGAAAGTACTTAGATATTATCGATATTTGGGGTATATTTGTACTAAGCAATAAAAGTAAAATGTGGTCAGACAAATAAGTTGTGATTGCTTGCCAGTTTCAACCTAACATGCTCTAGGACTTGCTTCCTTTTCAAAATATGTGTCCTTTTTTAGCCACTACTAAATCCAAGAGCTCCAGCATGGTTTTCCACAGAATCACACTGCTATGCTAATTCCCTTCCTCCTGAGGGTGTGAGAAGGTTCCTGACGTGCGCAGACTTCAGTGATGCTGTGATGCCGGCTTCAGTCTAACTTCCGTATGCTAGAGGAAGACAGCACTGACCAGTCCTAAACTCTATTAGTGATCTTGTTTCTATTATTTAATTTCCGTATTCCTTTCCCCACTGTGGCACAAAGGCTTATATTTCCTTTCCACACTACTCTTAAACTTTCTTGGCTCATAGACCTTTCAGGCAATTTGTGGAAGTCAGAATCTTTCTCAAAAATCATGTTTTAAAATTTATTGGCATAAAATGCGTGATGACAGAGGAAACTGATCACAGGGAGCCGCAGTTGTTCTGCACTCCCCTTGGTGGTCCATAGACAAAAGAATGAGTTCGCAAGGCTTTCTCTCTGGTAATCATGGAAATCCATTTCAAATTACTTACATTTTAACTCTCAGTTTTATGTCAAAGATCCTTGCAGGAAATAAGAGTGTTCATCAGAGGATTTACATGAGATGAGACGTAATATAATTTGACATGACGACGAGGGGGCAGTTACATTGTTTGATGCCTCCCTGATAACCCAAACCACAGACAGTTCCCGTCAACCACCCGCAACAAGTTCATAATCCTCAAGTCCAGCTCACCGGCCCTAAGGAGAGTACAAAACGCGCTCCTGCCTGCATCCAGTCCTTCATTCTTGACTGGTTTTTCTTCTAGCTACACACTTATACTCACACAGTTATATCATTTGGAATATCAATAGTATGGCCAAGGGAATTACAGGAACTTCTGGGGCCTTTTCACTATGCAGTAGGGCCCAGTGCCTCCAAGGGTTTCCTACGTTTGAATGTAGAATGGACTGGAACATAGTAGAGATGCAATCATTTTTTTAATGATAAATGATGAATGTGTAACCTTTTTTATCACATAAGAGATTCACACATTTTATTTTAATGTACAACCACCTGTGCTCTCTACTGAACTGGCTCTAACAACCTACTGTTCTAGTTGCTGGTACTTTAAGAAAACCAGGTCTAAATCTAGGTCATAACCTGATCCGTGTACCATTTCTCATAATTTTTTCAAAGAACGAGACAGAAAGCCTATCTGCAGCTTCCAAGACAAAAGAAGTTTCCAATTTCTGGTTGATATCACAGGGTCTAATAAAATCCAAAAGGATTTCAAATTTCCAGGGTTGGTTGTTTATACATTTTTAATTTCCTATAGCTTTGTAGACTGTCAGAGAAGAAAAGAAAGGGAAGAGAAAGATCTCCAATAGAGGAATAAAAATACAACAGAAATTAGGATTCTCCTCTGCAGTGAGGATTACCCACGTAATTAAAAGAACAAGAAATACCTTATTTTATGTAAATTACAAGCATGAAGAATGGGCTTATTTTCCATGGATCACCTAAATTGGATCCGTTCTCCTGCAGTGAAAATTATGCACCCTGACATAAACCTAGTGTACTACATAAACCTAACCTAAAATGCGCTAATTAATAGGTTGGTTTTTAAAAATTCGTTCAAAAACCCCAGTTCTATCTCTTGAGACGGTTTTTAAGTGCTCTTTAATTAGAGGCAGGAAGGTGGTTTAAATAATTAATATTAAATTCCTTACCAAAATACAAGTCTATGGCATTCTGCATTGCTTTTAAAATAACACATAACTGATTGTACGCAGCTAAATTTTGTCTTCCCAGATATAGAAAAAAAATTGTTTTTTAATATTTTTAAGTTTCTAAAATTCTAAAAAGAAGTATTATAGAATTCCAGTTGAAATCCAGTTGGGGATTATTTTCTATTAATTCAATAAAATAGATTTTAATAAATACCAATTTGCCTCTTTCAAAATACACTCATTAACACATATTGTTAACAGTCTACTTCTTGTGCTGGATGTTTCTGGTTACGAATAATGGCAAATACTCTCCAGAGTGCTTTAGACATAGGATATTTATTGTTTTTTGTTTGTTTGTTTGTTTTTGTTTGAGCTGGAGTACAGTGGTGCAATCTCGGCTCACTGCAACCTCTGCCTCCTGGGTTTAAGCGATTCTTCGGCCTCAGCCTCCAGAATAGCTGGGACCACAGGCATCTGCCACCACACCCGGCTAATTTTTGTATTTTTAGTAACAACACGGTTTTACCACGGCCAGGATGGTCTCGCTGTCTTCACCTCATGATCTGCCCTCCTCAGCCCCCCAATGTGCTGGGATTACAGGCATGAGCCACCGTGCCCAGCCTGATATTTATTGTTTTTAACAAAAGGCTAGACGAGGCTGTCCCACCATTGCTCCCTGATGACATGGGGACCACATTCAAACTCAGCCTCAGTTCTTCCTGCTCAGTTTTGTCTCATTCAGTTGACTACAGCACCAGGTCTCAAGTCCTCACATAACAAAGTCCAACACCAAATAGAACTTTTCCCCCAACCACTTTGTCTTTTCAAGGTGAAAAACCTCTCCTAGAAGTCCCAGACGTATCCCGGCTACATATCATCAGCCAGAACTGAATTTCATATTCCAAAAGCTGTCAGGGCAATGGAAAATGAGATTGCCACAATGGTGCAAAAGCAATCAGAATAAATCCCGTGACCCTGGGTACTCTGTGACTCAAATACCCTCAGGATTCTATGGGCAAGGAAAGAATAAAGAAACTCAGCAGCTTCTGCCATGCATAACATCTGCAAAGTACTATATACATACTTTCAAACCTTTTTTTAAAAAATGATGCAGATACTTATAAATGAAGAAACAGGCTTTAAGAGACTCCGTGATTTGCCAAGGTCGTTCATGAGCAGCCACGTCTGAACTGAGACTGAGGCTTACCTGGCTCCACAGTCTCCACCTGAGCCATGCAGTCACTGATTCTACCAAATCTAGAAGAAAACGATGAGCCAGGCTACTGAGGCTTGCAAGCCACTGATCTCAGGCTCTGTTTGCCAAGATAGGATTAGAGTTTTGGGCATATTTTCTTTAAAAAAAAGGTGCTCATGTGTATCTTCGGGATACCGTCCAAGAACGAATATGTTTTGGTTCAAAGACAAACTTTCCCTCAAGTTGAGATGACAGGGACCATCAGTTCCACAGAAGAAAAAATATTACCCCTTCTAGTCTCTTCATAAAAGGATGCCAAGACCAGCATAGGTCATATATCATCGGTGGCATCTTTTTGATGATTTGAGAGCCTCATAATTGTTTATTGAGTCATACCCAGCTTCACTTCACTTCTGCTTTAGGAGAAACTACGTTTTCTGTAATTTAGTGGTAAATGATTTTTGAATAATGAGAACTTGGAGGGAGGAAAGGGGAAGTTGTCTGAAGCGAGGCAAATAATTGAGGATGTTTATAACGCTAGTCATTTTTCTCCAGAAACGGCACCTGCTGGATTCTTTGTTTTTTTTTTTCAGGTAGGAAAAAATAATAATAAAAAACAAGGCGCTGTGTTGTCTTAAGATATTGATGCTCAGGTATAAGAGGCAGAACAGCTGCTACTCTCATAAAACTAGACAGTAGCAAAATTTAATGCTTTCCAGAAGCTGCTAATTATATTTTCTGTTGATATATTCTTACTAAAGTTTCCTATTCTTTGCCTTATTTTGTGTTTGCAATCTTCAATCATGAAAAAGTCTATATATATACATAGACTTTTATATCTTATTCTCATTTGTTATCACATAACCCCATTTCCTTAGGTGCACAGATGGATAATTATTCCTATTCCACAGGTGAAGGTGGGGTTCCAAGATACAAAGTAATGTCCCATGGACTGTGGGAGAGCTCAGAAAAAAAAATGGGTCTTGAACCTAAAGTTAGACATTCCAGCTATTTTATTGGGTATATGGTTTAAAAAAATGGGTGACAAAATGTCTTAATAGAAATACAGATAAAAAATCAAATCACTTCACATATATATATAGAGAGAGACTTTTTCATGATGGAGGATTGAAACATAAAATAGTAGTCTTATTTTAATATATAAATATATATATAGAGAGAAGTATTTTATATGTAAATATGTACATATATAAATATATTAAATATTAATATATTAAATATATAAAATAGTCTTATATTAATATATAAATATATATAGAGAGAAGTATTTTATATGTACATACGTACATACACATATATACAACCGTCTTTCTAAGCTTTTAATACATTGTTTTAAAGTAAATGTTTACTTTAAAAACACTTTCGATACCAAATGCATTTAATGAAACTGTAATTATACTGATAAGTCAGTAGAAGCAAAAAAGAAATCGTTATATTCCCAGCATTGCTTTTAACTTTCCATTTGATGTAAATTTTAGTAATAGCTCTTTATCTTGTTTTTCCTTCTTTTTTAAATGGAACTTGAAAAAACTCTTTAAGAAAATGGTGTGTGCTGGTATCGGCGGCGCAAGAAGAGAGCAAAGGAAATGTGTTACATGTATTTTACTTAAAATAGCCACAGCTGACCTGTCACTTTACCTCTTATTTTCGCCTGCAAAAAATATAAAAACAGCTCTGAGAGATGGAGTTAAGAATGGGGTGAGCTTCTAACCCATGCCAGAGCAAACTGTGTCCCCAAACCATTGCCTGGCCTCTGTGCCTGTAGGCTGCTGGCACTGAAGTGGCTTGCACAATGGAAAATAAAGAATGGGGTGAGCTTCAAGTGTGGAAAGGAAGGAAGGAGCTGGGCAGTCTACAATCTGAAATTATGCAACACAAATTCAGTTTGTCTGTAACATGTGTGCGCCATGCGCCTTCCAATAATTTCCAGGAAAGCCTTTTGGAGTGAGATTTTCCTGGTGGATGCAGTAGCTAAGCAAATGTTGTCAATTCTCTCTAATTTTATATTTTTATTTGTGCCTATTCATTTAGAAATGTGACTTTAAATGCTTTACATAGTCCTGATCATTAATTACTGGTAGGTGTGGAAAAAAATAAGTATCAGTGCTCTGAACATTTAAAATTCCGCTTCCAACATTTATAACAAGCACAGTTCTACTTGGCCCACAGAAATGCCTTCCCTTTTAGAGCTTGGCAGTTTACAGAGTGCTGTGTGCTACATTCTCATTTGTTATCACACACCATCTCCTTAGGTGCAAGGTGGACAATTATTCCTATTCCACAGGTGAAGGCGGGGTTCCAAGATACAAAGTAATGTCTCATGGAATGTGGGGGAGCTCAGAAAAAAAAATGGGTCTTGGACCCAAAGTTAGACATTCCAGCTATTTTACTGGGTATACGGTTTGGGGAAAAAAAAAATGGCTGGGAAAATGTCTTCATAGAAATACAGATAAAAAAACGAATAGCTGGATTCCGGTTTGTTTATACGTAAGACCTACAAAAAGCAGCTTCAAAAGGCAGCTTGATACTGATCTTGATCTTGATCTTGATACTCAGTGTGTGTGCATGACACTGTTGCCAAGCCTCTGATGCATCGGTATTCAGAACTTTAGCACTAAGGACTAAGACCAATCCCTTCCTTAATGGTGCTGTTCTCCTCTCCTGCTATTTTCAGTTTTACTTTTTCAATATCATAACATCTATATCAAAAACCTATTGCCATTTTCTATGTCTAGAAATGCAAAGTGAAAGAGTATATTAACATTAACTCAGCCGAATTCTGGCTGCTGCCAGTGAAAAGCCTGTTGCGTATTGGCCGGTTTTAATGTAGACATGCAAATTGTTCACAAGAAAGAAAGCACGAACATTGCTTTCTATAGTCTTATCTTAATGATGAGGACTTTCTTGTGCCTCCTCATGATTTTTAGCTATATATTAATATACACCAGCTCTTCCATATGGATGGTTATATACTTTGGAAAATCAGCTAAACATCACCTTGGTTCATGAGAGTTGTTAGTAAAATATTAGACTTTGTTTTAAAAACAAACTAGGAAAAAATAGTTTGGCGGTTCTTCAAAATATTGAACATAGATTTACCATATGATCCAACAATTTCACTTCCAAATATATGTCCATGAGAAATTAAAATATATGTGCACACAAAAACTTCACACAATGTTTATAGCTGCACTATTGATAATAGCCAAAAAATAAAAATGACCTATATGATTTTCAACTCAGTAACAGATGAACAAAATGTGGAGTGTTTTTATAACAAAATACTATTACTATTTGGCAATTTAAAAAGGAAATACAGATTATCATTTTAACACGAAAGTATTACAACATTATGCCAAGTGAAAGAGGCTAGTTGCAAAAGACTGCATATCAAATGATTCAATTTATGTGAAATGTCTAGAATAGGAAAATTCATCAGGACAGACAGTAGACCAGTGCTTGCCTAGGGCTAGGGTGGAGGCAGGCCATTATGGGTGAATAGGAGGTGACTGCTAATGGGGAAAGGTTTCCTTTTGGCAGTGTTGACATGTTCTAAAATGTGGTGATAACTGCACAACTCTGTGAATACGTTTGTATTAGTCCGTTCTCGCATTGCTATAAAGAAGTACCTGAGACTGGATAATTTATAGAGCAAATAGATTTAATTGACTCACAATTCCACAGGCTGTACAGAAAGCATGGTTGAGGAGCCTCAGGGAACTTACAATCATGATGAAAGGAAAAGGGGAAGCACGCACATCCTATGTGGCTGGAGCAGGAAGAAGACAGCGAAGAGGGAATGTTACACACTTTTAAACAACCAGATCTCATGAGAACTCACTCACCACCAGGAAGCAGCAAGGGGGAATCGGCCCCCATGATCAAGTCACCGCCCACCAGGCCCCTTCTCCAACAGTGAAGACTACAATTTGACTTGAGATTTGGGTGGAGACACAAATCCAAACAATAGCAACACTAAAAAAAATCAACCCAGTTCTGTACATATTAAATGGCTGAATTATCTCAATAACGATGTAAACACAAAGTACCTAGTACACTTCTCTCAAGCTTCCTAATCTGATATTCAGGATTGACTTAGACAAAAGACCTAGATTCTTATCCTGGCTTTGTGACCGAGCAGTGTGTAGACAATCACTTATCTCTCTGCTGCTGCTGTTGCCACTTCCTCCTTTTATACAAAGCAAGGTTTCCACTCGCTAATTTAAGATCAGTTCCAACTCTATGAACTAGGATTACTTGGATCTCTTCAAGTAATCAAGGCAGAGTAAGAAAACTGCTTCGTAATACAGAAAGGTTGAGATGTTACTTTGCCTGCCTTTTACCAGGAGTCTCAGACATTGTGAATGAAAGATATGCTATTGCTGAGGGCAGATTTCCAGCTGAGAAAAGCTTGGGCTCACATTAATCACGTGGCTTAGACTCCAGGTGTATGTTCACTAACTAGCTTGCAAAATACTCAAAAGCTTTACGTTTTTTAAAAATCTGCTTTAATATATACCTGATTACTCCTTTTCTTAATGTCAGCAGACTTTAAAGAATCTATAGACTTATGGAACTTGAGTTGGGTTGTCCTGTTGTATAAATATCTTTATGTATTCCATAGATGGCAGATGCTATACTTTTTTGTATATTTGCTAAAACATAAAACCTCTTGTCAATCAGGTAGATGAATAGTTCATTTGAGATGTCAGTTGCTCATTCTGATTACTTAAAAGGTGAAGGGAAAACATTTACCCCTGGCTGTGCAACAACTTGGCCTTATAAGTTAACAGTTTCCTTGGTTCTCTGCTCCCACCATCACCCTGTTCCCTTGATCCAAAGCAAAAAGAAGTCTAGAAACTGAGCAAAAACGAAAAGGATGTGTTATTTGAGTAGCTGTCTAGTTATCCCTACTCCTCCTACCACCACAAACACACACGAATCATTAAAATAAGACATGGGGTATGTGTGGCACTGTGAAAGGTATGCCAGTGTATTCATGACACTGATATTTGCAAACGCTCATAGCAGGCATCTATCTTAATACATATGAGACCCGACTCTACAGGTGAAAAGGCTAGATAAGACAAGGCCATGTATACTTTATCTAATCCTCTACAAGGAACGTACTCATTCGCTTTTGAGAGAGAAAAATGGGACTAATAGGGAAAGAACCTGCCTTTCTGATGCTCTGAAATTGAAATCATATCACATGTGTTTCTTTCAATTCTTCATTCTCCAGGTGCCCATAACCTGAAACACACAGGGAGCCCTTGACATATTGTCCTACAGTACACATCTCACCTGAAAGCAAAGCAAAATCAAGCTACCAAGCTCAAGTCCCAAGGATGCATTAATTTTGACATATAAAATGAAAACATAAGCATTGTAACACAGTGATACCAAGGGAGTGGTTTGATTTTCACCCTATCTTTTAACTATGCTCTAACTTATTGCTACAAGAGATCATATTTCAAGGTGGCAAAGTGATGACTGAAAAATTTTCTATATTTAAATCTTCACTGTCAAGAAGAGGCACAGGTGTACCTGTGGTAAATCATGGAACAAGACTGAAAATGAGCATGACACACCCTGTCTGCCACACAAAATAAAGATTCCTTTCCTCAGGCTGTAGGAGTCATTGTTTGTAAAGCTCTTCAAGGCAAGCTGGGAAGCATGTTTGGAAAACAAAGGACTTTTTAATTGCTGCTGACACGAATGAACTCTCTGAAACAACAGCTGTGTCTTGAGATTACATTACAAGGCATGTGAGCAGGAAGCAAAGCATCCTCATAAAAAGACAAAGCCAAAGAAGCCTTTTATTGCTTCTGAAAAAAAATTCCCAAAGCTGGGGTGCTTAATTTCAATTCCTGCAGGATGCAGCAATCATATGTTTACAGAACAAAACTGATAAACAACCTTTGTATTTGTGGTGGTTGATAAAAAACAAAATCCAGGTGGAAGTTTGGGTAGGAGCTGGAAATGAGTCGGTAAGGTTATACTTGTACACAGCCTAAAAGTTGGTTAGTGGCAATGACATTTGGCTATTAAAATATTGTCCCAAGGGATTATTTCCTTTCTGTCTTTCTAGTCACAGAGTGTATGCTACTGGGTATAAATTGTGGACAAAGGAACTCATTTAGAGAAATATTGACCTAGTCATATTTTAAAACTTTATTACTACCCTGAGAGAAATGAACCTTGTGAAATTATAACTTCTGAAGTACAACCAAGATTCTTTCAAAGACAGACCTCGAAAGGAAAGATAGAGAAGGTTAAGGATGGAGACGAAAATCAAAAGTGCTTCAAGAGGAATGAAGAGGACCAAGAAGACGGGGATTTAGTGAACACACTAATGGATCTGACAGCAAAGTAAGGATTATATACTCTTCCTATAATTCCATTCATCAACCAGCCTTATTTTAGACATTAAGTCTTCAGGGTAAGTGTTTTCACCGAAATTGCATACAAATGTGATGAAAGTGCATTTTCTCATATTTTTCATCAGATTCTCAGAAAACTCTATAAATCTAGAAGTTAACCGTTGTACTGAACTGAGCATAGAAAGTCAACACCAAGACAAAAGTATGCCAAATTGCAGGGTCTTTATTGCCGGCAGCCACAGAGGACTCGTGTCTCTCCAACCCGTGGCCCCAAAAGGAGGGTGTCAAGACCTTTTATACCCGTAAAACCACCTCAGGAGTGAGGGGGCGGGGATGGGGATAAGGGGCTTCAGACATTCCAAGGGCTAGTAGATTCTGTAAATCACCTCCTGGGTGGAGATGAGGGTGAGGGGCTCCGGACATTCCAAGGGCCAGGTGACTTTTGTCACTCTGATTGTTACTTAAGTGGTTTACAGAAGTCAAGATAAGCGTTAGTTTACACATTGGGTAGTGGTGGGAATTACAGACCTTAGTTACTTATTAAAAGTCGCATCAGCCAAGATGGCATGGTTTTGGACTGCTTTTCTGTCACATTAGGGTCACAGAGAGCAGTTTCAAGAGAAAGCCGAGGTATGATTGAGGTATGCAGTTTTTTTTTTTTATGAGACGGAGTTTCGCTCTTGTTACCCAGGCTGGAGTGCAATGGCGCGATCTCAGCTCACCGCAACCTCCGCCTCCTGGGTTCAGGCAATTCTCCTGCCTCAGCCTCCTGAGTAGCTGGGATTACAGGCACGCGCCACCATGCCCAGCTAATTCTTTGTATTTTTAGTAGAGACAGGGTTTCACCATGTTGACCAGGATGGTCTCCATCTCTTGACCTCGTGATTCACCCACCTCGGCCTCCCAAAGTGCTGGGATTACAGGTGTGAACCACCACGCACGGCCGAGGTATGCAGTTTTATGGGGCTTTTACCATGTCACAGAATAAATTATAGCACGGAGGGTTACAAAAGCTTGACAACTTCTGATCCTCCTTCCATGAAGAGGTGGAATCTATTTCCTTCCCTCGAATCTAAACTGGTGGACTAGGCTTTGACAATAGTGGATCATTTGAAACATAGCGGCATTTCCTTTGAAACATAAGCATCAGAGATTATTCCACTCCAGTTCCAGACTCAGCCTGTAGGAGAACTAGTGTCTCTTCCTGATCTTCCAGAGCCCTGAGCTACCATCTTGGATCCATTGTATGTGAGAAGCCCAGGACACTTTGGAGAGGCCCTGGAAATGCTGTATGGAAAGAAAGAGAGGCCAGAGAGCACCATGGCACCAGATATTGGGGTGGAGAAGCCTTCTTGGGTGTATCCCACAGCTTCTACTGATGTCACCTTATTGTAGAAGTAAAAGTGAATATTATGATCATTTGCAATCATTTGGTATTTCTCTTCTCAGTATCAAAAATGGTGATTTATTTTTAGTAACTGAAATATCACACCTATACCAGCAGTGTGGAATTTCTTGTTTCCCTTTTTTAGTTCTCACAGAACTTCTAACCCAACCTATAACAATCCTCAGTGGGTAACACTTGTTATCATTTAATTTCTTCTTTGAACTTGTTATTTACTCTTTTTTATGAAGAAATTTACAAGAAAATTTTGTAATAAGAAAGCTGTTTTTCAAATGCTCAGCATTTGAGCCTTTATATCTCATTTCTTTTTTTTTTTTTTTTTCAATTGGAGGATTCTTGTCTTTCTTTAATTATGGGGGTAAAAATCACAGCTATTTCCTTCTTCACGTATTCCTTTTCTACCATTATCTCCACTCTTCATTTATAAGATTCTTTTTTTTTTTTTCCTTTTTTTTTTTTATTGCATTTTAGGTTTTGGGGTACATGTGCAGAGCATGCAATACAGTTGCATAGGTATACCCAGGGCAGTGTGTTTTGCTTGCTTTCTCCCCTTCACCCACATTTCGTATTTCTCCCCTGGCAATCCCTCCCCACCTCCCCCTCCCACTGGCCCTCCCCTTTTCCCCCATAGACCCCAGTGTTTAGTACTCCCCTTTCTGTGTCCATGTGTTCTCATTTTTCATCACCCGCCTATGAGTGAGAATATGCGGTGTTTCATTTTCTGTTCTTGTGTCAGTTTGCTGAGAATGATGTTCTTCAGATTCATCCATGTCCCTATAAACGACACAAACTCATCATTTCTGATTGCTGCATAATATTCCATGGTGTATATGTGCCACATTTTCCCAATCCAGTCTATCATTGATGGGCATTTGGGTTGATTCCAGGTCTTTGCTATTGTAAACAGTGCTGCAATGAACATTCGTGTGCATGTGTCCTTGTAGTAGAACGATTTATAGTCCTTTGGATATATACCCAGTAATGGGATTGCTGGGTCAAATGGGATTTCTATTTCTAAGGCCTTGAGGAATCGCCACACCGTCTTCCACAATGGTTGAACTAATTTACACTCCCACCAACAGTGTAAAAGTGTTCCTTTTTCTCCACGTCCTATCCAGCATCTGTTGTCTCCAGATTTTTTAATGATCGCCATTCTAACTGGCGTGAGATGGTATCTCAATGTGGTTTTGATTTGCATCTCTCTGATGACCAGTGACGATGAGCATTTTTTCATATGATTGTTGGCCTCATATATATCTTCTTTCGTAAAGTGTCTGTTCATATCCTTTGACCACTTTTGAATGGGCTTGTTTGTTTTTTTCCTGTAAATCTGTTTGAGTTCTTTGTAAATTCTGGATATCAGCCCTTTGTCAGATGGGTAAACTGCAAAAATTGTTTCCCATTCTGTTGGTTGCCGATTCACACTAGAGACTGTTTCTTTTGCTGTGCAGAAGCTGTGGAGTTTCATTAGGTCCCATTTGTCTATTTTGGCTTTTGTTGCCAATGCTTTTTGTGTTTTGTTCATGAAGTCCTTGCCTACTCCTATGTCCTGGATGGTTTTGCCTAGATTTTCTTCTAGGGTTTTTATGGTGCCAGGTCTTATGTTTAAGTCTTTAATCCATCTGGAGTTAATATTGGTGTAAGGTGTCAGGAAGGGGTCCAGTTTCTGCTTTCTACACATGGCTAGCCAGTTTTCCCAACACCATTTGTTGAACAGGGAGTCCTTTCCCCATTGCTTGTTTTTGTCAGGTTTATCAAAGATTGTATGGTTGTAGCTATGTTGTGTTGCCTCTGATGCCTCTGTTCTGTTCCATTGATCTATATCTCTGTTTTGGTACCAGTATCATGCTGTTTTGATTACTGTAGCCTTATAGTATAGTTTGAAATCCAGTAGTGTGATGCCCCTCGCTGTGTTCTTTTTGCTTAGAATTGACTTGGCTATGCGGGCTCTCTTTTGGTTCCATATGAAGTTCAAGGTGGTTTTTTCCAGTTCTGTGAAGAAAGTCAATGGTAGCTTGATGGGGATAGCGTTGATTCTGTAAATTACTTTGGGCAGTATAGCCATTTTCATGATATTGATTCTTCCTAACCATGAACATGGAATGTTTCTCCATCTGTTTGTGTCCTCTCTGATTTCGTTGAGCAGTGGTTTGTAGTTTTCCCTGAAGAGGTCCCTTACGTTCCTTGTGAGTTGTATTCCAAGGTATTTTATTCTTTTTGTAGCAATTGTGAATGGCAGTTCATTCTTGATTTGGCTCTCTTTAAGTCTGTTATTGGTATAGAGGAAGGCTTGTGATATTTGCACATTGATTTTATATCCTGAGACTTTGCTGAAGTTGCTTATCAGTTTCAGGAGTTTTTGGGCTGAGGCGATGGGGTCTTCTAGGTATATTATCATGTCGTCTACAAGTAGAGACAATTTGGCTTCCACCTTTCCTATTTGAATACCCTTTATTTCTTTTTGTTGCCTGATTGCTGTGGCTAGAACTTCCAGTACTATATTGAATAGGAGTGGTGACAGAGGGCATCCTTGTCTAGTGCCGGATTTCAAAGGGAATGCTTCCAGTTTTTGCCCATTCAGTATGATATTGGCTGTTGGTTTGTCATAAATAGCTTTTATTACTTTGAGATACGTTCCATCGATACTGAGTTTATTGAGGGTTTTTAGCATAAAGGACTGTTGAATTTTGTCAAATGCCTTCTCTGCATCACTTGAGATAATCATGTGGTTTTTGTTTTTGGTTCTGTTTATGTGGTGAATTACGTTGATAGACTTGCGTATGTTGAACCAGCCTTGCATCCCTGGGATGAATCCTACTTGATCATGATGAATAAGTTTTTTGATTTGCTGTTGCAATCGGCTTGCCAATATTTTATTGAAGATTTTTGCATCTATGTTCATCATGGATATTGGCCTGAAGTTTTCTTTTCTTATTGGGTCTCTGCCGGGTTTTGGTATCAGGATGATATTGGTCTCGTAGAATGATTTGGGTAGGATTCCTTCTTTTTGGATTATTTGGAATAGTTTCAGAAGAAATGGTACCAGCTCCTCTTTGTGTGTCTGGTAGAATTCGGCTGTGAACCCGTCTGGACCTGGGCTTTTTTTGTGTGGTAGGCTCTTAATTGCTGCCTCGACTTCTGCCCTTGTTATTGGTCTATTCATAGTTTCAGCTTCCTCCTGGTTTAGGCTTGGGAGGACACAGGAGTCCAGGAATTTATCCATTTCTTCCAGGTTTACTAGTTTATGTGCATAGAGTTGTTTGTAATATTCTCTGATGATGGTTTGAATTTCTGTGGAATCTGTGGTGATTTCCCCTTTATCATTTTTTATTGCATCTATTTGGTTGTTCTCTCTTTTATTTTTAATCAATCTGGCTAGTGGTCTGTCTATTTTGTTGATCTTTTCAAAAAACCAGCTCTTGGATTTATTGATTTTTTGGAGGGTTTTTCGTGTCTCAATCTCCTTCAGTTCAGCTCTGGTCTTAGTTATTTCTTGTCTTCTGCTGGGTTTTGAGTTTTTTTGATCTTCCTCCTCTAGCTCTTTCAATTTTGACGATAGGGTGTCAATTTTGGATCTCTCCATTCTCCTCATATGGGCACTTATTGCTATATACTTTCCTCTAGAGACTGCTTTAAATGTGTCCCAGAGATTCTGGCATGTTGTGTCTTCGTTCTCATTGGTTTCGAAGAACTTCTTTATTTCTGCCTTCATTTCGTTGTTTGTGCAGTCAACATTCAGGAGCCAGTTGTTCAGTTTCCATGAAGCTGTGCGGTTCTGGGTCGGTTTCTGAATTCTGAGTTCTAACTTGATTGCACTATGGTCTGAGAGGCTGTTTGTTATGATTTCAGTTGTTTTGCATTTGCTGAGTAGTGCTTTACTTCCAATTATGTGGTCAATTTTAGAGTAGGTATGATGTGGTGCTGAGAAGAATGTATATTCTGTGGATTTGGGGTGGAGAGTTCTGTAAATGTCTATCAGGTTTGCTTGCTCCAGGTCTGAGTTCAAGCCCTGGATATCCTTGTTGATTTTCTGTCTGGTTGATCTGTCTAATATTGACAGTGGAGTGATAAAGTCTCCCACTATTATTGTGTGGGAGTCTAAGTCTCTTGGTAAGTTGTTAAGAACTTGCCTTATATATCTGGGTGCTCCTGTATTGGGTCCATATATGTTTAGGATCATTAGCTCTTCTTGTTTTATCGATCCTTTTACCATTATGTAGTGGCCTTCTTTGTCTCTTTTGATCTTTGTTGCTTTAAGGTCTATTTTATCAGAGATGAGAATTGCAACTCCTGCTTTCTTTTGCTCTCCATTTGCTTGGTAAATCTTCCTCCATCCCTTTATTTTGAGCCTTTGTGTATCCTCGCATGTGAGATGGGTTTCCTGGATACAGCACACTGCTGGGTTTTGGCTTTTTATCCAATTTGCCAGTCTGTGTCTTTTGATTGGTGCATTTAGTCCATTTACATTTATGGTTAATATTGTTATGTGTGAATTTGACACTGCCATTTTGATGCTAGCTGGCTGTTTTACCCGTTAGTTGTTGTAGATTCTTCATTATGTTGATGCTCTTTAGCATTTAGTGTGATTTTGGAATGGCTGGTACTGGTTGTTCCTTTCTATGTGTAGTGCCTCTTTCAGGAGCTCTTGTAAAGCAGGCCTGGTGGTGACAAAATCTCTGAGTGCTTGCTTGTTCGCAAAGGATTTTATTTTTCCTTCACTTCTGAAGCTCAGTTTGGCTGGATATGAAATTTTGGGTTGAAAGTTCTTTTCTTTAAGGATGTTGAATATTGGCCCCCACTCTCTTCTGGCTTGTAGAGTTTCTGCCGAGAGATCTGCTGTGAGTCTGATGGGCTTCCCTTTGTGGGTGACCCGACCTTTCTCTCTGGCTGCCCTTAGTATTTTCTCCTTTATTTCAACCTTGTTGAATCTGACGATTATGTGCCTTGGGGTTGCTCTTCTTGTGGAATATCTCTGTGGTGTTCTCTGTATTTCCTGCATTTGAGGGTTGGCCTGTCTTGCTAGGTGGGGGAAATTTTCCTGGATAATGTCCTGCAGAGTATTTTCCAGCTTGGATTCATTCTCTTCATCACATTCTGGTACACCTATCAAACGTAGATTAGGTCTCTTCACATAGTCCCACATTTCTTGGAGACTTTGTTCATTCCTTTTTGTGCTTTTTTCTCTGATCTTGGTTTCTCGTTTTATTTCATTGAGTTGATCCTCGATTTCTGATATTCTTTCTTCTGCTTGGTCAATTCGGCTATTGAAACTTGTGCATGTTTCGCGAAGTTCTCGTATTGTGTTTTTCAGCTCCTTTAATTCATTCATATTCCTCTCTAAGGTACCCATTCTTGTTATCATTTCCTCAAATCTTTTTTCAAGGTTCTTAGTTTCTTTACGTTGATTTAAAACATGTTCTTTTAGCTCACAAAAGTTTCTCATTATCCACCTTCTGAAGTCTAATTCCGTCATTTCGTCATAGTCATTCTCCGTCCAGCTTTGTTCCCTTGCTGGTGTGGAGTTTTGGTCCTTTCTAGGTGGCGAGGTGTTCTGGTTTCGGGTGTTTTCCTCCTTTTTGCGCTGGTTTCTTCCCATCTTTGTGGATTTATCCACCTGTCGTCTGTGTAGTTACTGACTTTTTGATTGGATCTCTGAGTGGACACCCAGATTCTTGATGATGGAGTATTTCTGTTACTTGGTTTTCCTTCTACCAGTCTAGCCCCTTCGCTGTACGACCGCTGAGGTCCACTCCAGGCCCTGCTTGTCTGGGGTGCACCTGTAGCGGCTGCGGAACAGCAAGGGATGCTACCATTTTCTTTTTCTGCTATCTTTGTCCCAGGATGATGTCTGCCGAATGTCAGTCTTATGGATATAGAGGGGTCAGGGAGTTGCTTGAGGAGACAGTCTGTAGGAGCTCAAGTGCTGAGCTGTGAGCTCTGTTGTTCATTCAGGGTTGCTGGGCTGCTATGTTTAGTTCTGCTGCAACCTAACTCGTAAGAAAATCCCTTTTTTTTCCTCAGATGCTCTGTCTGGGGGGGGTTGGGGCTTTCCTTGTGAGTGTCCGCCTCACTGTCCTGCCCAGCTAGGAGGCAGTCTAGTCACTTCTTGCCTGCCGAGGCTCCGCCCTGCTGGTGTGAGGTTCGCCCTTTTCCTGCAGGCTCCGCCCTTCTGCTGTGGTCTCCACCCTGTTGCCTCGGGCTACGCCCTGCGGCGGAGGAGTCTCTCTGTTGTACCGGGTTGCCTTGGCAGCGGCAGGCTGCATCAGCAATGGGCGTGTACCTCAGTAGGGGCTGATTGCCTCGTTAATGGCTGACGCCCCTCCCCCACGGAGCTGCACTTAAAAAAAAAAACCTATTCACCGGGAGCGTTTGGAATCGCCATTTTGTTTGTCGCACTGCGCTCCCCCAAACGCTGAGTCTCTGGGATTTCCTGGGCTGGGTCACAGTTCAAGACCTGTTCAGTCTCAAGTTCAGCCCTCTCGGGTCTTAGTTTGCCGGTTCAACAGGGCACCCGTAACAGTGCGCTTTTGTATGGAGCGCTATGGAGCGCCTCTGCGCTCCGGCACGGGCAGGAGCCGTACCGGCTGCCGGCTACGCCAGCGGAGACCTCTGCCTGGCATCCCGCGTCTCTTTTATACCTGGGAATTTCCCCGTTCTGTGGGCAACTAAGGTCCGTCTGGAAATGCTTCCCCGACTCACCCTCTCCGTGCGTCCAGCAAGAGCTTCAATCCTGGGTTGTTCTCCTATATCTCATTTCTTAATTTAATTTGACATTGTTGCACCGCTACATTCTGAAAATATAGAAACTACTTCGATTATCATGCCCTGTGTGTACAAGTCAAAAGGTGGTGATCATCAAATGCTTTCTTCCTGTAACTGTTCATTTTGAGTGTGAACTTGATTCGGCTATGGGGTGTCCAGATTACATATTTTTCTCTTTTTGTCCATAAGAGTGTTTTCAGATGAGATCAGTATTTGAACTGGTGAACTCAGTAAAGTAGATTGCCCTCCACAATGTGTGTGGGCATTTTTCAGTCTAGTGAGAGCCTGAATAGAACAAAATGCAGGGAAATAAGAATTCTTTCCCTTACTACCTATCAGGTTAATCTGAGACATTGGTCTTCTCATGTCTTTGGGCTTGGAGTTATACCATTAGTTCTAAGGCCTTCAGACTCAGTCCATAATTACACCACCAGCTTTCTTGAATCTCCGGTTTCCAGATGACAAACCACGGGACTTTTCAACCTCAATAATTTGTGTATATACATGAATTCATTTATATGCAATATCTAGAATATGCAAAAATATAGAGTTATAAAGTCAATTCATGATTGTCAAGGAATTGGCTAAAGGAATTAGAAGAAACAGAAGCTAACTGCTAGTAGCTACATAGTTTCTTTTGGAGTTGATCAGATTTTCTAAAATTAGATTATAGTGATGGTTAACAATGTGAATACGCTGATATCTACTGTAAATATGAATGTACTCCCCTGTGAATATACTAAAAACTATTGAACTGTATACTTTAAATGGGTGAATTTTATTATATCTCAATAAAGGCATTTTTAAAAGATGATGGGTGGTTGCTTTTGTTGTGTTCTTTTAAAATTTGTTTGCAGAATCATGTTTAAACATACATAATTACTTGGGGAAATAAAAGCATACTCACTACTAACATGCTAAAATTCTACTGAGTTTTATTGATACGTAGTAACAGTAGATATTTATGGAGTGCACGTGATATATTGATACACTCATACAGTGCATAACACTCAAATCAGGGTAATAGGGATTTCTATCACCTCAAACATTTATCATGTTTTTTCTGTTGACAACACTCAACTCTTTTCTTCTATTTTTAAATTTACAATAACTTATTAACTGCAGTCACCTGCAGTGCTATCAGGCACTGAAACTTATTCCTTTTATATAATCGTATTTTTGTACCCATTAATCAACCTCTCATCATCTCGTCCCCACCTTACCATTTCCAGTCTCCGGTAACCCTTGCTCTGCCTCTACCTTCATGGAATCAATGTTTTTAGTTTCCACATATGAATGAGAACATTCAATATTTGTCTTCCTGTACCTGGCTTATTTCACTTGCCATAATGTTCTTCAGTTCCACCCATGTTGCAACAAATGACAGCATTTTTTAATTTTGTATGGCTGAATAATATTTAATTGTGCATATATACCACATTATCTTTATTAATTAATCCATTGATGTTATCTTGACTATTTTAAGCAGTGCTGCAATAAACCTGAGAGTGCAGATATCTCTTTGATACACTGATTTCCTTTCTTTTGGATATATACCCAGTAGTGGAATTACTGGATTATATTTATAGATCTGTTTTTAGTTTTCTAAGGAATCCGTATACCATTTTGCATAGTGGCTGCACTAATTTACATTTCAACCAACAGTGTACAAGTGTTCTTCCTTCTCTACAACCTCACCAGCATCTGTTATTGCCTTTCTTTTTGACAGAAGCCGTTTTAGCTGGGGTGAGATGATAGCTCACTGTGATTTTAACTTACATCTAACTGATGATTAGCAATGTTGAGCAATTTTTCATACACTTTTGGGTTCTGCCACAGTGGCTCACTCACTCCAGTAATTCCAGCACTTTGGGAAGCCAAAGTTGGAAGATCACTTGAGTCCAGGAGTTTGAGACCAGCCTAGGCAACTTAGTGAGTCTCTGTCTCTATAGAATATGAAAAAATTAGCCAAGCATGCTGGTATGCACACATGGTCCCAGCTACTTGGGAGGTTGAGGTGGGAGGATCACTTGGGCCCAGGACGTCAAGGCTTCAATAAGCCAGGATGGCACCAGTCTAGCCTAAGTCAGAGTAAGACCTTGACTCAAATACACATACACACGCGTGCACACACACACATGTTCCTTATGTGTTCCTTATGTATTCTGGTTATTAATCCCTTGTCAGATGAATTGTTTGCAAATATTTTCTACAATTTTGTAGGTTATTTTCATTTTCTTAATTGCTTACTTTCCTATGCTGAAGCTGTTTAGGTTGATGAAATCCCATTTGTCTATTTTTCCTTTTGTTGCCTGTGCTTTTGAGGTCTTATTTAAAAAAAAAAAAAATCATTGCCCAGACCAATATCCTGAAGGATTTCCCCAGCTTTTTTTCTAGTAGAACCATAGTTTTAATTGGTATATTTTAGTCTTTAATCCATTTTTATTTGATTTCTGTATATGGTGAATGGTAGAAATCTAGTTTTATTCTTCTCCATGGGGATATTCAGTTTTCTCATCACAATTTATTGAAAAGCCTGTCCTTTCCCCAGTGGGGGTTCTTGAAGCCTTTCTTAAAAATTAGTTCACTGGCCTGGCATGGTTACTCACGCCTATAATCCCAGCACTTTGGGAGGCCGAGGCAGATGGATCACGAGGTCAAGAGATCGAGACCATCCTGGTCAACATGATGAAACCCAGTCTCTACTCAAAATACAAAAAATTAGCTGGGCATGGTGGTGCGTGCCTGTAATCCCAGCTACTCAGGAGGCTGAGGCAGGAGAATTGCCTGAACCCCGGAGGCGGAGGTTGTGGTGAGCCAAGATCATGCCATTGCACTCCAGCCTGGGTAACAAGAGCGAAACTCCATCTCAAAAAAAAAATAAATTATATGTCATTAAAAAAAAAAATAGTTCTCTGTAGATGCGTGAAGTTATTTTGGGGTTCTCTATTCTGTTTCATTGGTATACATGTCAGTGTTTATACCAGTAGCACACTGTTTGGGTTATTATAGTTTTGTAGTATATTTGAAGTGAAATACTGTGATTCCTCTAGGTTTGCTCTCTTTGCTCAGGACTGCTGTGGCTATTCAGGGTTTTCTGTGGTTCAATACAAACTTATTTTTTTCCTATTTCCATAAAGAATGTCATTAGTGTTTTGATAGGGATTGCATTGAATCTGTAGGTAGCTTTGGGTAGTAGTATGGACATTTTAACAATGTTAATTCTTCCAATCTGTAAGCATGAGATATGTTGCCATTTTTTAATGTGTCTTCTTCAGTATCTTTCATTAATGGTGTTTCATAATTCTCATTGTAGAGGTCTTTCACTTATTTGATTACATGTATTACTAGGTATTTTAATTTTGCAGTTATAGTAAATGGATTGCTTTCTTGATTTTTTTTCAGATTATTTTCAATTGGAGTGTAGAAATGCTGCTGTTTTATATGTTGATTTTAAAATCTGCAACTTTTTAAATTTGTTTATCAGTTCAACAATTTTTGATGAAGTCTTAAGGTTTTCCTTAACATAAAAGCATGTCCCCTGAGAACAAAGATAATTTCATTTCTTTCTATCCAATTTAGATGTCCTTTATTATTTTCTTTTGCCTAATTTCTCTGACTAGAACTTCTTATCTTATGCTAAATAGAAACGGGGACAGCTAGCATTCTTGTCTTGTTCTAGATCTTAGAGGAAAGTCTTTCAATTTTTCCCCATTCAGTATGATGTTAGCTATGAGTTTATCACATCTGGCCTTTATGTTTTCAGGGATATTTTTTTATACCCAGTTTGTTTAGAGTTTTTATTACAAAGGGATATTGAATTTTACTAATTGCTTTTTAAGCATCTATTGAAATGATTACATAGTTTTTATTCTTGATTTTGGTAATGCGATATATCACACTTTATTGATTCGCATATGTTGAAGCATACTTACATCACTCCTACCTGAACACAATGAATGATCTTTTGAATGTGTTGTTGTATTTGGTTTGCTATTAATAGTATTTTGTTGAAGATTTTTCCATCTATAATATGCTCTTCAGGGATATTATTCTGTAGGGTTTTCTTTTGTTGTTGTTGTGTTCTGTCCTGGTTTGGGCATTAGTGTAATGCTGGCCTCTTAGAATAAGTTTGGGAGTTGTCTTAGTTCATTTTTGTGTTGTTATATAGGAACACCTGAGGCTAGGCAATTTATACAGGAAAAGAAGTTCACTTGGCTGATGCTTCTGCAGATTGTATAAGAGGCGTGGTACCAGCATCTACTTCTGGTGAGGCTTCAGGGTGTGTCCACATGTGGGGGAAGGCAAGCATAGGCAGCATGTGCCGAGATGAATGGTAAGACAGAGAAAGCAAGGAAGAAAAAGAGAGAGGAATAAAGGAAGGTTCCAGGCCCTTTTTAAGGATCAGCTCTTGGGGGAACTCTTATGGGAACAAATAAACCAAGAATTCACTCATTACCCCAAGGACAGTACCAAGCAATTCATGAGGGATCTGACTCCAAGACCCAAATACCTTCCCTTAGGCCCCATCTTTAACATTGGGGATCAGATTTCAACATGAGTTTGAATTTTACTAATTGCTTTTTAAGCATCTATTGAAGGCACAAATACCCATATTATAACACAGGTATTACCTTTTCTTCAGGTTTTTAGAATACTTTAAGAAGACTTGGTTCTCGTTCTTTAAATTTTCGTAGAATTCAGCAGTGAAGCCATCAGGACTGAGTCCTTTTGTTTTTTAATTGGAGAATTTTTTATTACAGACTCAGTTTTGTTACATGTTATTTATCTCTTCTATTCTTCATGGTTCCATCATGGGGGTTTGTTCATCATCTAAGTATTAAGCCTAGTACCCATGATTGTTTTACCTGATCCTTTCCCTCCTCCCACCCTCAACCATCCAAAGAAGCCCCAGTTTGTGTTGTTCCCCTCTATGTGTCCATGTGTTCTCATCATTTAGCTTCCACTTATAAGTGAGAACGTGGTATTTGACTTTCAGCCTCCAGCTTCTTTCACGTCCCTGCAAATGACATAATCGCATTCTTTTCATGGCTGCATAGTATTCCATGGTGTATATATGCCACATTTTCTTCATCCAGCCTATCACTGATGGACATTTATGTTGATTCCATGTCTTTGCTATTGTAAATAGTGCTGCAATGAACATACACGTGCATGTGTCTTTGTAATAGAATGATTTCTATTTCTTTGGGTATATACCTAGTAAAGGGATTGGTGGGCCAAATGGTATTTCTGTGTTTAGGTCTTTGAGGAATCACCACACTGTCTACCACAATGGCTGAACTAATTTACACTCTCATTAACAGTATATAAATATTCTTTTCTTTCCACAACCTCACCAGCAACTGTTATTTTTTGGCTTTTTAATAGTAGCCATTCAGACTGGTGTTAACTGATATCTCCTGATTTTGATTTGTATTTCTCTAATAATCAGTGACGTTGAGCTTTTGTTCATATGATTGTTGGTTGCATGCATGTCTTCTTTTGCAGAGTGTTCATGTCCTTGGATCACTTTCATATGAAATTGTTTGGTATTTTCTTTGTAAATTGTTTAGGTTTCTTATAGATGTTGGATATTAGACCTTTGTTGGATGTATAGTTTGCAAAAATTTTCTCTCATTCTGTAGGTTGTCTGTTTATTCTGTTGGTAGTTTCTTTTGCTGTGCAGAAGTTCTTAAGTTTAATTAGATCCCATTTGTCAATTTTTGTTTTTGTTGCAATTGCTTTTGGCATCTTTGTTATGAAATCTTTGCCCATGCCTATGCCCAAATGGTATTGCCTAGGTTGTCTTCCACAGTTTTTATAGTTTGGGGTTTTACATTTAAATATTTAATTTATCTTGAGTTAATTTTGTATATAGTGTAAGCAAAGGATTCAGTCTCAGTCCTCTGCATATTAGTAGCCAGTTATCCCTGCACCCTTTATTGAATAAGGAATCCTTTCCCCATTGCTTGTTTTTGTCATGATTGACAAAGATCAGATGGTTGCATGTGTGCAGTCTTATTTCTGCATTCTGTATTCTGTTCCTTTGGTCTATGTGTCTGTTCTTGTACCAGTACCATGCTCATTTGGTTACTGGAGCCCTGTAATATAGTTTGATGCCAGGTAGCATGATACCTCCAGCTTTCAAAGCAATAACCTTGCTCTTAGGAGCACCAAATACAAAATGTATCTAGGTTTACCTAGATTCAAGCCTCACATTGCACTAGAGCTTTCCAAAAACCAATGTTGCATTAATGACATTTTGCTTTTAATTGTGATTTTTAATGACTGGAAGTCCTCTGGATATAGAAGACGAGGAATGGAATGAAGAAGATAGGTAAAATATGACTGGATTTTCTCTTGCTGCAAATTCAAATCCATACACCTCCAAATAGCCATTCTCCTTCACATAAACACAACTGGCTTTATTTTTTAAGTTTGAAGTCTTCAAAGAGGAAACAGGGCACAAAAAAAAATGTGACAATGGGCAACATAGAATAGGATCAAATTTTAGTCTGTGGATTTTGTTTTCTTCATTCCTGTGCACTCTTTATGTCCCTTGTTTTCATGTCCCAACGTAAAGCCTAAGATTTGCATCGTTCACTATATCCACTCTATTTTATCACAGTTCTGTCATTTTCCTAGGTTTAACACTCTCATCAGCATTATCTGAGGACTGTGACAAGCAAAAAAACAAAAACCCCTGATATGGAAATTCTGGAGCATTCTTAATGTAGATTAAAACAAGAACAGTTTTTAAATCCCCGTAGCATGACTGCCATCTAGAGAAGACTACAGATACTGAAATTCATCAAGCTAATCAAGTGTCTTTATGGGTTTACTTTTTCTAACCCTTTGACAAAAGCCATAAGGAAAGATATTTTAAACAAGAAATGTAGAAAATACTTAAATGTTGTATGGTGCCTTCAGATGGTGTTATTAATCTGTTTTTTACAAAACAGTATTCACAAATTGTATTCTGTATCTAAGGAGAAATGATACTATTAGCAATAGTGATCTGCTTGTCTTTCAATTTATTTTATGGATTCCTTATGAACATGTACACCGAGGTAATGTCGTTACGATATCGGCACATTTGCAAAGCTTTAATCAAAACTGGATACGTGTTCTAATTAAATTCTCCAGCTTGTGGTTTCTTTCCTTCTGGTATTTGAAGTTTCATCTTAAAACAGATTTCTGAACCTCTCCATGATATTCTTGTTATATTAATACTGATATTTGCAGAAAAAAATTTCTCCAGCTTTGTGAAGTGCCCTTTTAGCATTTGCATGATTCTGTGGCTTAAAAAAATAAAGGTAGACATGAGGAATTTAAGACATGATTTTAAATGTTTAAAGATGGTTTCTTTTAGAAAACCACCCTAAAGTTTCCTTTGTTTATATGTATAAAGTATGTTGATTTTCCACTGGCTTGCTACCAAGAAATCTAAAATACCTGAGGGAGTTCATTGTCTTTTACATTACTATAGGAATTATCTGTTACTCAAGTACTGAGGAGTCAAGACTTGCGCTTATTAAAATTCCCAATCGCTTCCATAGCAGGATTTTCCTGTGTCACAATTTGCAAACAATAGTGATAGGAGTGTTACATTCAGAAAATTGGCAAAACTGAAATAGAATGGGGTATATACAGAGAATAATGAACATTTCAAGACTGTACATAGTCGGGCAGGTTGGCTAACGCCTGTAATCCCATCACTTTGGAACCTGAGACAGATGGATTGCTTGAGCCCAGAAGTTCGAGACAAGACCGAGCAACATGGTGAAACCCTGTTGCTACAAAAAAAAAAAAAAAACCTACAAAAATTAGCGGGACATGATGTTGCATGCCTGTAGCCCCAGCTACTCGAAAGACTGAGGTAGAAGGATCACCTTAGCCCAGGGTGGTTGAGGCTGCAGTGAACTGTGATGGCAACACTGCACTCCAGCTTAGGCAACAGAGTGAGATCCTGTCTCAAAAAAAAAAAAGAAATCAAACAAAAAAACTGTATAGTGGGACAAAGAGGCAAGGGATATAAAGGATTTATAGAATATTAATAAAAACCCACAGACTAAATTTCATCTCATTCCATGTTGCCAGTTATCACATTTTTGTGCACTATACCCACTTTGAAAATTTCACATTTAAAATTGGGGCAAGATGAGCTTATGTGAAAGAGAATTATTATTCGGAGGCATAGAGAAGCAAATCTGTGGCAAGAGGACATGAATAAACTGTGCATATTTTATGCCTGGTTTCCTTATCCAAAATACTTTAAACTATGTTAAAATATGATTACAAGAAAAGTTATTAAGGCAACATTAGCACTGAAAAATTCAAGTGTGAAATTACTTATATTTAGAATTGAGTCCAGGTAAACTTAGGTGAAGTCTGGGCACTCCCAATAGGGATCAGAAAATTTTTTCTGAAAGGTCCAGATAGTAACTGTCCTTGGCTTTCCAGACAATATGGTCACAGCTACTAAGTTGCTAGAGTAGCATGAAAGTCACTGCTGACAATATATCGACAGATGGGTGTGGCTCTGTTCCAATTAAACAAATCTATGGAAACAGGCAGCTGCACGTTGCCACCTATTGTGTTGGAACAAGAACTTTTAGAACTGTCAATGAGGTAGTGAACTAGGAGATCCCAGCCTTTGTCCCCCAACAAAAACCAATCCTGGACCACTGTGCTAAGAAAACTGAAAAGTTCAGGAGTCCACATGAGAAGCTACAGCTAGACAGTGGGAGAAAAGAAACCTGAGAATAGCCACACAAAAGCACAATTACAACAGCTGGATTTTGCCTGCATCACCCCCTTTCCCAGGTCAGCATTACTCAATATGGAGAAGGAATACTCTGGTTCACAAGTCCCCTTCTCAGAGAAAAGAAGAGTGGATAAACAACCTGTTTGTTTGGCCTTTTGAAACACTTCAAGTGACCAACTTCAGGCCAGGCATGCTGGCTGACACCTGTGATCTCAGCACTTTGGGAGGCCAAGGTGGGAGGATCACTTGAGACCAGGAGTTCAAGACCAGCCTGGGCAACAGGGTGAGACCCCATCTCTACAAAAAAAATTTAAAAATTAGCTGACTATGGTGGCACACACTTGTAGTCCTAGCTACTTGGGAAGCAGAGGTGGGAAGATCACTTGAGTATAGGAGGTCAAAGTTGCAGTGAACTATGATTGCCCCACTGTACTTCAGCCTATGTGACAGAGTAAGACCCTATCTCAAGTAAAGAAAGACTAGCTTTATTTTTACCCCTCCAAGATTACTGGGAAGACTGGCATAGTTAAGATGTCTGGAGACAGCTAGAAACAAAGAAGGAAAGGGGTTATTAGTGTCACCCACACAGTGAGAGCCACCACAGTTCCCAATGGCCTGCTCTACACAGGACTCAGGCAGCCTTCTCTGCTGAGGATCTCAACAGCCTTCATGGCCACTGTGGACTCCCCGTAGCTTTAATCACCAAGGATCCCAGAGCATTTACTGTTGCAGACCCTGGAAGCTTACTTCACAAACACAATAGCAACTTTCATCAGTGAGAACACCAGCAGAGCCACAGTGGACCACTTTCCATTTTTTCCACCAAGAACCGAGAATATTTTGCAGTGTCCAGGTGCCTGAGATACCATCCCCCTCCCTCTTCCACCTTTCCAAAACTGAAGCTTCCCCAGCTACTGCCGATGTAGGTTTCCCAGTTCAAGGATCTAACACATGCACCATATACATGTTCACAAATAATCCCCGGGACTCCACCTCAGTCCCTAAACCCATCATTCTGTTCATGTCCACAAATGACCCCTATCTCTGGGTTTGTGCATACCCCCAGTCACAGCCCCCACAATTGAGTGTGCATTAGCAACATACCCTGAGCTTGGACACAAACCTCCAACATGGTGCTTGTGATAGGGCTAGAGACATGCTAGAGGTATGGAAGTTGGTCCCTAAGTTATGCATCTGCATGTCTCCAGCTTCAGTCCCTGCAGTTGTGTATATGCATAAAACTATGCGACCCCTGTCACCCACCCCCACGTGTGCCTGTAGTTGGCCACTGCAGCTGCACATAGACTTGCAGCTGGCCTCAGCCCCAACAGCTGCATAGAAAAGCATACAACTATTCTCACCCACCAGTGTTCACCCTCATCTCTGCACTTGCATCTGGCCCCTGCAGCCATGTGCCAACATGCCACAGTCCAGGTCCTGCAGCTGTGCCAACACTCACAGATGGCCTGACCCCTACCACCAGCCTGCAGCTTTCTCTTAAAATCATATATACATGCAGCCAGCCCTGACTTCTACAGCCAGATGCACACACACTATTGACCCCCTGTGTCATGCATGGACCCAGAGAAAGACCCAGCTCCTGCACCTGGCCCTGACTTTACCGCTAAGCATGTGCCTGCAACTTGCTCCTATCACTGTGCATGGGCCTGTAGCCAGCCCCAACAGCAGAGTGTATGCACACTGTCAGCCCCAGCCCCCACTGTTGTTTGCCATGGCCCCTTGCTGCTGCACCAAGAGGATCCTAACAACTCTCATAGCCATGGCCAACCTGCACCCTCATAGCCATGGCCTCCTGCTGCTGGACTGAGGATCCTAATAACCCTCATAGCCATGGCCAACATGCACCAATTTGCCATCAAGAATTTGGGAGACTTCAGCCAGAGGTGAGGAAGCTGAGGCTCAGAAAGGCTCAGCCTTGGAATGATAACTTCTCTCTGTACAGCAGTTATCTGCCGATAAAGAAACTGATAGTTACACCTCAGAATGATTGGATACAATACAGGCCTCCATGTGCAAGCCCGGACCCAGAAAGTCTGAAGTCCTGCCTGCCTCGGCTGATCACCCCCGACCCTGATTGCTCAGTGGAGCTTCCCCCCTCCCCGGACATAAGCTTCCCCTCACCCCACCCTTCCATCCTTACTACTGTTAAGCCTTACCCCACCCACCATTGTAACTGAACTTACGGTAATGCATACTCCTTGCCCATATGCTGTAACTGATCTTGCTCTGTAACACCCCTGCCCCCTCCCCAAGAGATTTGCCCCAACCTATAAAACCAACTCCTATCCCACTGCCCTTCACTAACGCCCTTTTTGGCCTTAGTCCACCTGCACCCAGGTGAATAAACAGCCATGTTGCTCACACACACACAGACACACACACACACACACACACAAAATGTAGTTATGTAGTTCCCAACATTATGAACCCTAGCTGCCCGAGCCAATAAGACACCATGACACTGTCAGACCTGGAGATACCAAAATCCTCCATACTTCATTCCCCATACACACACAGACACACACACACACACACACACACACACAAAATGTAGTTATGTAGTTCCCAACATTATGAACCCTAGCTGCCCAAGCCAATAAGACACCATGACACTGTCAGACCTGGAGATACCAAAATCCTCCATACTTCATTCCCCATACCACTACACCCACTGTAGCACGGCCCCACTTACCCTTCTCCACCCCAAGTGAAGGGATTTCCTTACCAAAGCCAGTCTGTAAAGTCTGGAAGAGGCAACTACTTACGCTAATGTGTAAAAACCTACTTAAGGCTACAAGGATTATGAATATTCAGGAAAACAACACGACTGAAGGAACACAATAAACTTCCAATAATCAACCCAAAGGTTTGCAAATCCATGAATTGCTGGACAAAGAATTAAGATAATTGTTCTAAAGAAGCTCAGTGAGCTACAAAAGAACACAGATAAACAATTTAATAAAATCAAGAAGAAAATACAAGAACAAAATCTGAAGACTCACAAAGAGATAGAAAGCATAAAAAAGAACCAAACTGAAATTTTGGAGGTGAAAAATCCAATAACTGAACTAAAAATACCATAGAGACTACATCAAGCAAAAGAAAAAATAAAAAAGCTCAAAGACAGATTATTTGAAATCATCCTGTCAAGGAGAAAAAGAAATGAAAAGCAGTGAAGGAGCTTATGGAGACCCATGGGACACCATCAAGGAGCTGATATTCTAATTATAGGAGTTTCAGAGGAGAAAAGATGAGAAAAGAACATAAGCTGTATTTTAAAATAACGTCTGAAAACTTCTCAAAACAAGGGGAAGATATGAATATCTAGGTATAGAAAGCTCTAACGTCTCCAATCAGATTTAAGCCAAAGAAGACTTCGCTTAGACCCATTATAATTAAATTGTCAAAAACCAAGGAAGAGAGAATTTTGGAAGCAACAAGAGAAAAAACAAAGCAGATTACATGCAAGAGAATCTGAATAACACAATTAGTGGATTTCTCCACAAAAACTTTGCAGGCCAGGAGAAAGGGAGATGATAATTCAAAGTGCTAAAATCAAAGAATACTAACCAAATATATTTTACCTGGCAAAGTTGCCCTTCAGAATTGAAGGAGAGATAAAGACTTCCCCAGACAAACAAAAGCTGTCAGAGTTCATCACCACTAGACCTGCCTGACAAGAAATACTAAAGAAAGTTCTGCCAACTGAAATGAAAGACCACTAATTATAACATGAAAACATAAAAGTATAAAACTCACAGGTAAAAATACATGTTCCAATTCAGGATAGTCTAATACTGTAATGTTAATGTGTTCATCACTTATAACTCTAGGATAATCATTAAAAGACAAAAGCATTAAAAAGAATTGTAACCGCAATAACTTGTTAATGGGTACACAATATCAACAATTAAATGTAATATCAAAAATATAAGGGGGGATAAAAAGTGAAGAACCCCAGCACTTTGGGAGGCCGAGGCGGGTGGATCATAGGTCAAGAGATCGAGACCATCCTGGTCAACATGGTGAAACCCCGTCTCTACTCAAAATACAAAAAATTAGCTGGGCATGGTGGCGCATGCCTGCAGTCCTAGCTACTGAGGAGGCTGAGGCAGGAGAATTGTCTGAACCCAGGAGGCGGAGGTTGTGGTGAGCCGAGATCCCACCATTGCACTCCAGCCTGGGTAACAAGAGTGAAACTCCATCTCAAAAAAAAAAAAAAGATGTTAAGTTTTTATAGGCTTAAAATAGGCTTGTATAACTATAAGATACACAGGCCTCACAGTAGCCACAAAGTAAAAACATAAATGAACAAAAGAGAAAGAGAAAGGAATCAAACCATGCCACTACAGAAAAACCATCAAATCACAAAGGAAACAGTAAAAGCAGAAAAAAGTAACAAAGGACCTATAAATCATTAAAAAAAAAAAAACTAATAAAATGTCAATAGTAAGTCCTCCATATCCATGGGTTTCACATCTGTGAATTCAACCAAGGAAAGATAAAAAATATTTGGAAAAAATATTGGATGATTGTATTGAAATGTACAGACTTTTTTCCTGTCATTATTTCCTGAAAAATATACATATAATACCTATTTACATAGTATTTACATTTTATTAGACATTAGAAGTAATCTAAAGATAAATGAAAGCATACAAGAGAATGTGCCTAGGTTACATGCAAATATTACATCACTTTAAATAAACGACAGAGCATTTGTGAATTTTGCTATCTGCAGAAGGCCCAGGAACCAATACCCTACAAATACCAAGGGAGACCATAATTATTTCAAATGCAAACAGGTTACATTTTCCAAACAAAAGACATAGTGTCTGAATGAATAGAAAAATGAGAAAACAAGACACAAATACACACACATACTTTAAGGACACACACAGACTGAAAGTGAATGAATAGAATAATACTTCATGCAATTGAAAATGAAAGAAGGAGTAGCCATACTTATATCAGGCAAAATAGACTTTAAGTCAAAAATTGTAAAAAGATACAAAAGAGACGATTATGTAATGATTAAAAGGTTAATCTGACAAGAGGATAATAACGCTGTAAATATATATGCATTCAAAATTGGAGCACCTGTATCAAATTTCCAAAACCAACACACAAAAAGCAATTGAGTATCTGCACACTATCAACAAACAATCTGAAGTAGAAATTAAGAAAAAATAGTATGAAAAAGAATAAAATACTCAGGAATAAATTTAACCAAGGAAGTAAAAAACCTGTACACTGAAAACTTTAAAACCTTAATGAAATAAATTGAATAATACACAAATAAATAGCCTGTGTTTATGGATTAGAATAATTAATATTTTTACAATATTTCACTACCCATATGATCTACAAATTTAATGCAATCCCCATCAAAATTCCAGTGACATTTTTTGTAAAAATAGCAAAAAAAATCCTAAATTTGTGTAAAACCACAAAAGACCTCAAATAGCCAAAGTAATCTTGAGCAATAAGAACAAAACTGGAGGCATCACTACCTAATCTCAAAATGTACTACAAAGTTATAGTAATCAAAACAGCATGAAACCAGCATTAAAACAGACATATAGACTAATGAAGCATAACAGAGAGCTCAGAAATAAATCCACACATTTATGGTCGAATTATTTCTTTTTAATATAGATTTGATTGCACTTTACATTCTGGGGTACATGTGCAGAACATGCAGGATTGTTGCATAGCTACATAGATGGCAATGTGGTTTGCTGCCTCCATCCCCCCATCACCTATATCTGGCATTTCTCCCCATGTTATTCCTCCCAATCTCCCTATCCCCCACTGTCCCTCCCCTAGCCCCTCCAATTGACTACAGTGTGTGATGCTCCCCTCCCTGTGTCCATGTGTTCTCATTGTTCAATACCTGCCTGTAAGTGAGAACATATGGTGTTTAATTTTCTGTTCTTCTGTCAGTTTGCTGAGAATAACAGTTTCTAGATTTACCTATGTCCCTACAAAGGACACAAACTCATTGTTTTTTATGGCTGCATAGTATTCCATGGTGTATATATGCCACATTTTCCTTGCCCGGTCTATCATCAATGGGCATTTGGGTTGGTTCCAGGTCTTTGCTATTATAAACAGTGCCACAGTGAACATACATGTGCATGTGTCTTTATAATAGAATGATGTATAATCCTTTGCATATATACCCAGTAATGGGATTGCTGGGTCAAATGGAATTTCTATTTTTAGGTCCTTTAGGAATCGCCACACTCTCTTCCATAATGGTTGAACTAATTTACACTCCCACCAGCAGTGTAAAAGTGTTCCTATATCTCCACATCCTCTCCAGCATCTGTTGTCTCCAGATTTTTTAATGATCACCATTCTAACTGGCCTTAAGATGGTATCTCAATGTGGTTTTGATTTGCATTTCTCTAATGACCAGTGACAATGAGCATTTTTTCATATGTTTGTTGGCATCATACATGTCTTCTTTTGAAAAGTGTCTGTTCATGTCGTTTACCCACTTTTGACTGGGCTTATTTGTTTTTTTCTTGTAAATCTGTTTTAGTTCTTTGTAGATTCTGGATATTAGCCCTTTGTCAGATAGGTAGATTGCAAAAATTTTTTCCCATTTAGTTGGTTGCCAGTTCACTCTAATGATTGTTTCTTTTGTAGTGCAGAAGCTCTGGAGTTTAATTGGATCCCATTTGTCTATTTTGGCTTTTGTTGCCATTGCTTTTGGTGTTTTAGTCATGAAGTCCTTGCCTATGCCTATGTCCTGAATGGTTTTGCCTAGGTTTTCTTCTAGAGTTTTTATGTTAGGTCTTATGTTCAAGTCTTTAATCCATCTGGAGTTAATTTTAGTATAAGTTGTCAGGAAGGGGTCCAGACCTACACACACACACACACACACACACACACGCACACATACTACTCTCAGAGCAGAAATGACAACAGCAAGTGAAAGAGAAGTAAATTTGGGGTGGACAAGTATTTTATGCATTATATGTGTATCCCCAAGTCTGTTTTATATTACTGCTTTTATCCTATGCCTTGATTCTATAGGAGTTATCCGGTGCATTTTCATTTTAAAACTTAGCTTCTGCTTAACAATTGGTAGTCTCCCATGACTCATGTCTATAAAAAGCACCATAGAAAGAAACTTTCCCGTAAAAATCCAAGTACTGAAACAACTGTGCTGTACTGGGAATTTCCATATAACAACTTATCAACTGTACTTTCACAACTGTTAATATTACATGGGGCACATATAAAGAGTTAGGCTGTAGAGGAACAGAAAACAAGCAGAATCTGAGAAGTTCTGCATTAGGCAAGTGTTTCTGATTTTTTTACAGTATGTTTTTCAGTCTTTTTACTATCTTAGGAATAGTAACAGAATGCCTGATTCCCAGTTTAATAGATTATTAATTTCACCTTTATTTTTGGTACATTCTTTTTATAATTGCTTCCTCTTCTACAAAGACATACTGTACATTTCTATAATCATTTACTTTCATGGTACTTTTTATTTCTTCCTTTTAGGGACTAGTGTAGTGTGCAGAAAGAAAACAAAACTAAGGTGAAATCTTTGCTCCTATTCTAACCAGCCTTGTGGTCTTAGGGGTGTCACTTAACAGCCCTAAGACTTAGTTTTCTTGTTATCGAATAAAGACAATATTAAGTACAGCAAGAGGTTATTGTTAAGACTAAGTGAAAACACTTGTGAAAGATCGTGAACGCTGATCAATAAATGATAGTTTATTTCCTCCATCTCCCCAAGTTCCCTCTCTAAGACAGACTGCCGAAGTTAGGAACTGATTTATTCATGTCCCACCTCCCTACTGTGTCTGCCCCTTGATTAGACACAGAGTAGGCGCTTTGTAAATCTTTCTTAAATCTTAAATGAGCAATGCATTCTTAAATTCTCCTTTGTTCTTGAAGATTTTACCATATTAAACTGCTATGAAGATGTGTCAAAGCTACTCTCTGAGTCTTGGGGAAAAAAAAAACGTTTCATAAATTCAAAACCAAAAAAAAAACCTACTCATAACATTGGTATGCAATACATAGAGTAAGCACTCAAATATTTGTTGAAAAATGATGGCACATTAAGTGTATGAGCTGTGTTAGGGCATACATTCGTGACATTTTACTCAGTTCTTGAGAGAAATGATTTGACCCATAGTATTATCAAAACCATGGAATAACAAGGTACTTTATCATGAGATTTTATTAGGTATTGTTAACTTCTATAATTCTCATCATGATTCATCAGTCACATTTATACATCACTGAGCAATACCCAGGAAAGAATCTTTATGTTCACTATCCCTGTCAAAACTGCCCTCAACATTTTAATTTTTTTAATCTTACAAAGTACTGCATGCTGAAAAGTTTGTGGAAATTCCACTCAGGGAAACATCAAGGATAAACAACGAATATGGAGTCATGCGGACAAAGGAGTTTTGATCAGAAGAAGAAATTAAAGTCAAGCATCACCTACAGAAGCTAAAAGTGGAAAGAGACTAAGACTTTACAGTTATTTAATGGCAAAGAGAAAAGAAATACAGCCAAAGCTGTTGGAAATGTTTCTAAAAATTACTAGCTGTAGAGCACACAGGAGCTAAGATGTCAACAAAAATAAAACGGAATTTATGAAATAGCAAAAGAACAGATAAAAAAACCAGATTAAAAATTCTACTTTCTTTTCTGTATCTATTCTGGCTTTAAGGAATAAAAACTATAAATTTTTTTCTTTGCTTTGTTTTTCCTAGTTCTATAATACATTCACAAATAGAGAAAACTGTTGTGATGCTGACTCAGAATTAAATTTCTATTACTTTTAATTTTTGAATTTTTCTCACGAAGCACAAACTTTTCAGCATCATTGCCTCTTCCATATCATATGTGATTTTATAGAATGTCAGTATGACAATCAGGCAAAGGTCATACGAGTGTTATGAATATATTAATAGGTTTGCAGGACCTATGTAGTTCGTGGTATATAACATTCCTGATAAGTTATCAGTCTGGCCTTAAAAGTCAGATTTTTGCAAAAGTGTTTATACTTATGAATAACTAAATACCATTGGTTCAAAATATTTATATATACATTAAAAGCACAATTTCCATTCTATCTTGGGAAAAAATCCTGTTTCTGCATCTCCCTACCTACCTACAAGAAATTGTACATTCGATGTAAATGACTCTGTAAAATCCTATCCTCTTCCATCATTTTAAATGTAACAATAGGAAGGGAGAACAGCTGCCCCAAAGAGGCTGGACAACTCCATGATGGCCTTGATTTGAATTTCCTACCAACCTATACTCAATAAAGCATATCAATTCACTAAGCAAAAACTTCACTGGATTCCCACTGCCTATACAATGAAAAAAACTACTTATCCTAGTCATAATGAAGAATTATGATTCCCTTTTCAAGTTTAATTTCCATCACTCCCTTCCTTGTTTAGTCTATGCCAGTAAAAGCATTCTACACATGCTCTGATTTTTTCTCATTTTCATCTTTATTTTCATGCTGTACCCTCCATTTCCTTCTTCTTCAACTCTTTCTTAAAGCTCAGCTCAAATACAGTTTTTCACAACACTCAAAATATTTTCTCTCATTTATTTGTATATTGGTTAATTTTATGTCAACTTAGCTAAATCATGGTAACCAGTTTTTGGTTGAATACCAGTCTATATGTTGCCATAAAGGTATTCTTAGATGAAATTAATATGTAAATCAGTAGACTTTGAGTACGTTGGTACAGTAATCACTCACTGTAATGGGAGTGGGCCTTGCCCAATCAGTTAAGGGTCTTAAAAGAAAAGACAAGCCAGGCGTGGAGGTTCATGCCTGTAATCCTAGCACTTTGGTAGGCAGAGGCAGATGGATCACTTGAGGTCAGGTATTCAAGACCAGCCTGGCAAGTATCGTGAAACCCCATCTCTGCTAAATATACAAAAATTAGCCAGGGGGAGGTGGGGTGACACAGGCCTATAATTCCAGCTACTCTGGAGGCTGAGGCAGGATAATTGCTTGAACTCAGGAAGCAGAGATTGCAGTGAGCTGAGATCGTTCTACTGCGCTCCAGCCTGAGCAACAGAGCGAGACTCTGTCTCAATCAAACAAACAAACAAAAAAAGACAAGACAAATAATCTACCTTTACATCTCAAGGAAACAAAAAACAAGAAAAAACCAAGCCAAAATTATCAGAAGGAAGGAAATAATTGTGATTAGTGCAGAAATCAGTAAAATAGAGAATAGAAAAATAATAAGAAAGATTGATAAAACTAAGAATTGGGAGTTTTTTAAATTAAGAATTTTAAAAAATCAACAAACACCTAGCTAGCAAAGAAAGAAAGGAGAAGACACAAATAAATAAAATCAGAAATAACAAAGGAGACATTGTAATTTATGCCACATAAATAAAAAAGATCATTAGGGACTATTACATACCAACGAATTGTACAACCTGGAAACAATGCATAATTTCCTAGAAACATACGGCCTATCAATAATAAATCAAGAAGAAATATAAAGCCTGAACAGACCAGTAACAAATAAGGCGAATAGATAAGTAAAATTCATCCAAAAAGGAAAAGCTACGGCCAGATTAATTCACAGGTGAATTCGACCACACATTTAAAGAACTAAAACCAATGCTTTCTAGATTTTTTAAAAATGTATTAAAAAGAATAGCACTTTTAAATTCATTCTATGAGACCAGCATCATACTGATACCAAAACTGGAAAGACAAAACAGAAAACTATACGTTAATGTCCTTGATGAATATGCATCTCAAAATCCTTAGCAAAATACTGGCAAAGTGAATTCAACAACATGCTAAAAAGGTCCCTCACTATGATCAAATGTGATTTACTCCAGGGATGCAAAGATGATTCAACATACACAAATAAATCAAGATAATACACATTAACAGAATGAAGGATACAACACACAAGATCATCTGAATATAGGCAGGAAAAGCATTTTACAAAACTTAACACAATTTCACTGTAAAAGCTCTCAACAAATTAGGTATGGAAAAAACTTGTCTCAACAAAATAAAAGCAAAACCTGAGAAGTCTTTAGCTAACAACACAATGGTGAAAAACTGAAAGATTTTCCTCTAACATCTGAAATGAGCTTAGCTTGTGCTCTCACCACTTCTATTCAACATAGCACTGGAAGTTGTAGAGCAATTAGGCAACAAAAGGAAATAAAAGACATTCAAATTTATGGGAATCACCCCTGCGAGAGGCTAACAACATGGCCTCAGCCATTAGGTGAGCTTGATTCCTTACACACTCTCCCTGGCTGGAGTCTGTCGAGCTATGGGAAAGAAGGAATTGCAGGAGTGTGACTAAGCAGGACACTATTTTCAGCCTTCTTGGTCGATGAGATAATGGCTGGGTGAATGCTGAAGTGATTTAACGGGGTATTGTGTTCTCCTTTCTGGCTCCTAATCTAAACCTCTTTTATGACTTTGTTTACCAGGCATTGTTTCAGCCTGGTGACCTCCCCTGCCGCCCTTGTCTTTTGCAGATGCATGATTTACTGCTGAGCTTGTGACTTCTAGATAATTGAAGATTGTTATCAAGTTACTGGTTGTTCTGATAATATTGATAATCAGCATCACCTACTTGCCCCTTAACCTTTTAAATCAGTATCTGTTCCTTTTACTAGTTCCCCAGAATTGTTTGCTGTTTCTTTAGTTATTTGAGAAATGCTTTGATCTGATGTAAACAACATTAAGTAGAAAAGTATATAATGGAACCTACTGCACAAATAAAATTGCTGTTTGGGCACTGCCTATTCAGCCCTCCAGACCCCGCTCCTCTGTCTTCTTTTTTTTCCACACACACTCTCTTCCAGGTTTGGGACCCTCTCGCTGGACGAGACTCCCAGGCTCGCGTTCAGTTTCCAACACAAATTTAAAAGGAAAAAGTAAAACTGTCTCTGTTTGTCAATGATGTAATCTTATATGTAAGAAACTCTGAACTCCACACCAAAAAAAAAAGTCAGAACTAATAAATTCAGTATTTGCAGGATACAAAATCAACATACAAAAATATGTTGCATTTCTATACACTAACAATGAGTTATCCTTAAAGGTAAATAAAAGAAAAAAATTTCATTTATAATAGCATCAAAATATAAACTTAACCAAGGACATCAAAAACACTGATGAAAAAAATTGGAGCAGATGCAAATACATGAAAAGACATCCCATGTTCATAGATTAAAAAAATTAATATTGTTAAAATGACCACAGTAGTTAAAGTGATCTATAAATTCCATATAATCCCTATCAAATTCCAGTGGCATGTTTATAGAAATAGAAAAAGAAATCCTAAAATTCATGTGGAATCACAAAGACCCCAAATAGCCAAAGGAATTTTGTGCAGGAGCAAATCTGGAGGCATCAAACTTTCTAATTACAAAACTACAATAATCAAAACAGTATGGTTCTGACATAAAAACTGACACTTTGAACAACGAAACAAAGAACTCAGAAATAAACTTACACATATACAGTCAACTGATCCTTGACAGTGTTCCAAGACTTCACAATAGGGCAAGTACAGCTTCATCAAGAAATGGTGTTAGGAAAATTGGATTTCCTTTTTTTTTTTTTTTTTTTTGAGTCTAAGTTCTTTTATTTTTAAAATTCTGAGAAAAATTTACTCAATTACATTTTATGCAGTAATATTTAGCGAATTTGTCCAAAAAGGTTATGTTTTAATTTATTTGTAAAAATAACAAAAGATTCATCACTCAGTCTCTGGGCAATAAGAAAGAAAGAAAGCCTTGCTAGAAATAATAAATAATCTCACACAAAAGGCCAGGTGACATAAGAACACTATAATAATCAATATATTTTCTTTGTATTTATAACAAAATCCGTCTGTTAATACTGTGATAGAAAAAATAATGAATCAGTCCACATTATGTAGTAAAAACAGGCTTTGAGGATGATTATACCTCTCACAATAAAAACATACAAAGATTTCACACAGCTAAAGTAATTTTCAACATAATGACAGTTGTGGGTGAAGGTAAAACTGACAGAGTACTTTAGATTAGCTATGCTTGAGAATCAAGGAATCAAGGGCATTGCCCATTAACCAAGCAGCAAAAAAGCACTTTCATTTTTCCAGAACTATTTTTTTTTTTGAGACGGGAGTCTTGCTCTGTCAGCAGGCTGGAGTGCAGTGGTGCAATCTCGGCTCACTGCAAACCTTCGCCTCCTGGGTTCAAGCAATTCTTCTGCCTCAGCCACCCGAGTAGCTGGGACCACAGGCACATGCCAGCTAATTTTTGTATTTTTAATAGAGATGGAGTTTCACCAGATTGGTCTCCATCTCTTGACCTCGTGATCCGCCCACCTCATCCCCCCAAAGTGCTGGGATTACTGGCGTGAGCCACCACGCTTGGCCTTCCAGAACTATTTAAATATAGTAGTTGCCATGTGAGAAGTTAATTTTACTTTGTGAGTTAGAAAAAGTAAAAATATTTCTGCATGCAAAAGAATGAAATTGGACCCCTATCTTTCACCATACACATGCACCGAAAAAAACTCAAAATGGGTTAAAGACTTAACTAAATGAAAACCTGAAACTAAAACTTGTAGAAGAAAACACGTTATTGACATTGGCTTTGGCAATGATTTCTTGTATATGACACCAAAAGCATAGAAGACAAAAGCAAAAATAGACAAGTGAGACTATGTCCAACTGAAAGGCTTTTGCACAGAAAAGGAAACAATCAACACAATGAAAATGGAACTTATATAATGGGAACAAAGGTTTGCAAGCCATGCATCCAATAAGGGGTTAATATCCAAAATATGTAAGGAATAGCAATAAAATAAATTTTAAAATGAACAAAAGACTCAAATTGACACCTTCTGCAAAGAAGAAACAAAAATGTCCCAACATGTATCTGAAAAAAATATGCTCAATAGTAATAATATTCAGAGAAATACAAATTAAAACAAGGAGGTATCACCTTACCATGTTAGAATGGCTATTATCAAAAAGACAAAAGATGAGTGTTAAGAAGAATGCAGTGAAAAGGGAACTCTTGTACACTGTTGGTAGGAACATAAATTGGCACATCTATTACAGAAAATAGTCTAAAGCTTTCTCAAAAAAAGTAAAATAGAACTCCTATATGATGCAGGAATCCACTTTTGAATATGTATCGTAAGGAAATTAAATCACTATCTGAAGAGACATACACACTCCCACATTTATTGCAGCATTATTTACAATAGTTACAAACAGAAGCCCCCTAAATGTCCATCAATGGATAAATAGATTAAGAAATGTGGTATATATGCACAATAAAATACTACTCAGACTTTAAAAATAAGAAAATTTTGGCATCTAGGACAACATGAGTGAACCTGGAGGACATTATACTGATTGATATAAACCAGACAAGGAAAAATACACATAAGTTCACTTATATGAGGAATCTGAAATAGTTCAATTCATAGAAGCAGAAAGTAGAATGGTGGTTGCCAAGGTCTGAGGGGAGAGGAAAATGGGAGATCTTAGTACCAGATTCATTGTCTGGTTTGTGCAAGACGAATCAGTCAAAGATCTACTCTACAGCATAGTTAACAATACTATATTGTGTATTTGAAAATTTGGTGCAACGATAGATCTTATGTTGCGTTCTTATCACACAAAAAAGTAGTAAAAAGCAGAAGGGAACTTTTGAAGATGATGGATATGTTTACAGCATAGATTTCGGTGATGGTTTCACAGGTGAATGCTCATCTCCAAATGTATCAAGTTGCATACATTATTTATATTTTTTCTATGTCAATTGTACCTCTATAAAGTGGTTTTCAAAAATGGAGTGTGTTTAATAAATATCAAATGAATGATTAAATGTTTGGTCGATGAATAAATAAGTATTTGGTCAGTTCCACCAGTGAAATAACTTAATTTTTTATTCTTTCTTTCCCATGGCAGTGCTATTGTTCATATACATAACCTCTTTATCTATTTGAGATTCCTGATGGGTATCTCTGTGATATGGCTAGGCTTTGTGTTCCCAATCAAATCTCGTCTTGAATTGTAATCCCCATAATTCCTACATGTCAAGGGAGAGACCAAGTGGGGGTAATTGGCTCATGGGGAGGTAATTGATTCATGAGAACCCATCACTGTTCTCATGACAGTGAATGAGTTCTTAGGACAGTGAATGAGTTCTCATGACAGTGAATGAGTTCTCAGGACAGTGAATGAGTTCTCAGGACAGTGAATGAGTTCTCACGAGATCTGATGGGGGGTTTTTGGTTTTTGTTTTGTTTTGTTTTTGAGATGCAGCCTCACTCTGTTGCAAGGCTGGAGTGCAGTGGTGCAATCTCGGCTCACCTACAACCTCTGCCTCCCAGATTCAAGTGATTCTGCCTCAGCCTCCTGAGTAGCTGGGACTACAGGCGCATACCACCATGCCCAGCTAAGTTTTCTATTTTTAGTAGAGATGGGGTTTCACCTTGCTGGTCAGGGTGGTCTCGATCTCTTGACCTTGTGATCTGCCCGCCTCGGCCTCCCAAAGTGCTGGGATTACAGGTGTGAACCACCGTACCCAGACCTGATGGTTTTATAAGGGGCTCTTCCTGCCTCACTTGGCATCTCTCCTGCCACCTTGCAAACAAGGTACACTGCTTACTCTTCACCTTGCATCATTATTGTTAAGTTTCCTGAGGCCTCCCCAGCCATGTTGAACTGAGAGTCAATTAAACCTCCTTAAGAATGTTTAAATAATTAATTTAGAAATTAATAATTAAGGTAATTTCCTTTAGAAATTACCCAGTCTCTGGCAGTTCTTTATAGCAGTGTGAAAATGGACTAACACACTCTGCATCTCAACTTTCAATCCCTGCCCAAGTCTAAATGTGTCCTTCACATTGCCACTTAGATGTCTCTCCAAGTCTCTCTCTGACACACACACACACACACACACACACACACACACACTCATAGTCCTGCAACAAGATGTGTCATAGTTCTCCATCACCTGGAACCCCTTTACAGCTCTCATCCATATCCACTTGCTTTTACAGCATATGATCTTCCTCTTCTCTCTTACAAAAATGTTCTTAATAGGTTTCCTGATTAGTAACAAGTTTTCTGTGTGTATTATTTATCTTATAGCCATCAAAGGTAACTAAAGAAAAAGTAATATAAAAGTTGGAAGCTATTTCCACCATTAAGAGGTGGCTTTTATTATCCAGTCCCAAGAGGCCTGGGCACTTTGGCTGCACGTTCTTACATTTCAGGACCTTTGTCTGCCTGATAAGTGCTTGTGGGCCTCTGAAGTCGCATGTCAGATATCACCTCTTCTGGGAAAGCTTCCTCTGCTTCCTCAATCAGGTACCTGTTCCTGCATCTCCCACACATATTTTACAGGTGCTTTCTGGTGTGTCTGTCTGTTTCATTGGAATCTGAAACTTGAGGTCCTCCCAGACTGTGCTCTTAACTCATTTATCTTGTATTCCTTAATATCCAGCCCATTGCCTTGGATAACCCTTTAACCTCTCCCTAAAGTACATTTTTGTATTTTTATAGGCATGCAGGAATATACTGGTGTCAGCAGCAAAGCTTTCTACCTTTTCTTTGGAAATTTTTTCCTAGAACCAGAAAATGGAAACACACACACACACACACACACACACACGTATACTTATATACAACCAACATGAGGAACCATCTGATTCTGTGAACTGACAAACAACTGCTTTTTTTCCTTTTTATGTGGGCATTTTGACATAGTAGAGACACAGCTGATAATTCTAAAACCATAATCTCTTGCCTTCTCGTGTGTGTTCCTGCAAGAATTCTGAGTATTGAGTGTTTCGCACTGAAAAGGACTAACTGCTATTAGTCCTATACAAAGAGTTGTCTGTTGCTTCATATATCCAGGAGCTAAGAGTTTGCCAAATTAAATAGTATCACATTCATTGGAAGCGCTGCTACTGAATTCTGCTGCAAATGCCTAACTTTTAAGATGGCTGAGCATGAATTAAGCCAGGCACAAAGCTGAAATCTTCTGATAAATGTCAAGTTGCCATTAGAATGCTGTTCATAGACTTTAGGGTACAGGCAATGTCATCATTCTTACCAAAGAAGCAATTGCTTCCTCTCGACACCTTGACAGATCTGCAGAAGTCCATAGATTATCACTGCCCTCCGAACTCTTTATCATGTTTTAAATCTGTTGAACTGTGAAAAAAATCAAGTGTGCTTCACAAAACAGGATCATAAAAATGAACTTGGCTGGAGCTGTCTTTGATGGAAGATTTTGAATCATGCCCTAGACAAGTCAAAAAAGAGATTGGGAAGTCAGCTGAGATGTCAGTGTAGAAAGACTAAATACAGCAGAGCATTAAGTGCAAGGAGACTTCGCTGCTCAGGTAAGGGGGAATGACGCTGACATAACACAAGGCCGAGCAAAACCAACAGTGCTTCCAGGCTGCAGAAACGGTAAGTCTGTGCCTCTGAACTTCCCTCGTGCCTTCACAGTTGAGGCCTGTCATGCTGAAGTGTTAAGTCGGCTCCAAGACCCCATCTGTCATATTCCAGGCTTGTTGAGTTGTTCGTAACTAATACTAATGAGAGACATGCCCTTTCCATAGTTACCTCAGATAGGCAAAAACTGTTCTGCTGGGCTCTTCAGCCTTGCCTAATTTCCCATCAAAGCAATAGAACTCCAGCTACTTGACTGACTTTTCATATTGAATCTTGAGAAATCAGAGATGCTTCATGCCCTTGCAACACTCAAGGAAATAAAACAGATCACACTTGGCCGTATTTAATGTCTGGATTCATAACCCTTTCATTTTGAACATAAGTCACTACTTTGCTTTGTATTTATTTCCTGGTGTTATTGATTCAGAGACAAGAATTTTTATCTTTTTAAGCTCAAAAACGTAAAAGCTATGAACGTTTCCAATGTATCAAAGTGAAATTAATGTCAACATTCAATGTCTGTGTGTCTATGTGTGGTTGTATTATGTTTTGGTTTGGTTCAATTTTGAATTTTGGTGGGTGTCTTTTTCCACGATTTTGAAATGTGTGGGGTTTTCAATAAGATGAATTTTGTGTGATTATGCTTAAGAAAAAAGAAGAAAAGTCTTAGATTAACAATCAAAGATCTTATTTCTAACATGAGAGAAACTTGCTTTGGTGATCACACATGATAAAGGTGAGCTTGGCCCTTCCTCCATCCTTTTATGTGACATATACACATCAAAATAGATCATAAAAAATGAATGCAGGAGAAAGATAAAAGTGCTAATAATCTGTAACTGCTAATACACCAGAGCAGTTAAGGGGAATAACTCGAGGCTGGTGAATCACGAGGTCAAGAGATCAAGACCATCCTGGCCAACATGGTGAAACCCCGTCTCTACTAAAAATACCAAAAAATTAGCTGGGCGTGGTGGTGCTTGCCTGTAGTCCCAGCTACTCAGGACACTGAGGCAGGAGAATCACTTGAAACCGGAAAATGGATGTTGCAGTGAGCCAGGATCACGCCACCGCACTCCTGCCTGATGATAGAGGGAGACTCTATCAAAAAAAAAGGTCATTTTCCTACATTGCATGTTTTACAAAACACAGGACAATCAGCCACAACATGGAAATGGGGATGAGAAAGACAAGAGGAACTGAAGCTCAGCCAAGAACATGGGCACTGACGAAATCCTGGTGACAACACTGAGGGGATGTTTATGTTTAAGACTGAGATCACTGATGTATTCTTTTATTAGACAGCATTGATAAGTTACTGTGTTGCTGTGGGGGAAATAAGGCTAACTCTGTTTTCAAGGAGTTACAGTCTAGGAGGGAGGCAGAGGAGCTAATCAAACACACTGAGCAGAGGGCTGCAGTATAACAGAGGCCTGTTCTGGCACCACCACAGGAGCAGCAGCTGCTCTCCCAGCTGCGGAGGAATGTTTCTGCACACATCCTCTTTAGAGATAAATGTTGCCATAAACGGAATGTTTGTGTCCCTGTAAACTTGAAGCCCTAACCCTCAATGCGGTGGTATTTGGAGATGTAACCATTGGGAGCTAATTAGCTTTAGATAAACTCTCAAGGCTGGGGCCCTCATAATGGGATCAGTGCCCTTAGAAGAAGAGAGGCCTGTCTCTGTCACCATGAGAGAGCACAGTGAGAAGAAGGCTGCCAACAATCCAGGAAGGGCCCTCACCAGAAACTGACCACACTGACACCTTCATCTTTGACTTCTAGCCTCCAGAACTCTGAGAAAATAAATTTCTGTTAAGACACTCATCTATGTGATTTTGTTATAATAAGCCAAGCAAGTGAAGACAGTGGACATTCTTTTAAAATTAGGAACAAAAAATGTCAAAAGAAGCTAGAAAATAATATTCTGCAGGGTGAACAGAGATGGCTACCGAGCTGGTAGTCAAGTGAAGGAATATAACTAGTGAAGAAAGGAGAAACTCTGAGTTACAGAAGAGAGCTTCAGGCTCCCTCAGAGAAACTCTCTCACGCTCTGCAGACCTCTAAGACTATTCATGGAGAGAAAGACTTTGTGTTGGTTACTTAATTAGCATGAGGCTGCTCCACATAGAATACTGGAAGAAAACAAAGCATACTGTCCCTTTTAGAGGGAGATGTGAGGAGCTGACCTCCCACACCCAAGCAGCCAAGCCGCATGCCATAGGATGACAGCCTCCAGATGTGTCCTGGCACAGTCCACCCAAGCCACAACCACAGTTAGCGACTCACCCATCACTGCCTACCTACACCTTCGATGCAGAGATGAATGGAATCAGGAAAACTAGAAAGCATCTCTAGATTCTTTGAAACTCAGAGTAGAGCAGAAAGACTTACAACCCCAGCTAGTGGCTTTGTCAGCTCTATCACTCGGTGACTGTTAATGCAGGAGAGAAGAACCATGACAAGGAGGGGAAAATGGTCCACGTGCATGAAGTTAAAAGAAGAGTTTGGCTTCCTGGACTTTTGTTTATAAAATAATGATGCATTCCTGAGACAGGATACATCTTAGAAATTGAAATCATATTTTTGTCAAGTGACTCCATGATCTATTCGAAATGTACCAAATGAGATTTTAATGGGAGGAAGAACAAGGACTGATTCTAAAAGACATTATCGAATAATATTGAGGATATCAAACACATGGTGCCAAGAAGCATCAAAATGCAAGTATTACTCAGTATTTCTCAAATTAAAACTAATCAAAAACAATGGCTGGCTTCATATTTGCCCTACTTAGAACCATCACAAGACAAACAGCCTTCTCCCCTAAAAACAATCAAATTTAGAACTCAAACTTCCCAGAATAGAGTTCTCAACAGCAGGTCTATAATCACAGCTCTAGTGAATGTCCCATGCCACCTACATCATGGGAGTCACCAATGAGTATAAATAGGGACAGTTAAAAAACAGAATAATTAATTCAGTGCTAAACTCTAGTTTAGCAGGATACAGGAAAGATAGCCTGCTAGAAACTCCAAATTTAGCATAATCTCAAATATCTTCAAATATCTCCAGACAGTGATTTTTAAAGTATTTCTTTTTTTTTTTTTTTTTTTTGAGACAGTTTCGCTCTTGTTACCCAGGCTGGAGTGCAATGGCACAATCTCAGCTCACCGCAACCTCCGCCTCCTGGGTTCAAGCAATTCTCCTGCCTCAGCCTCCCAAGTACCTGGGACTACAGGCACGCACCACCACGCCCAGCTAATTTTTGTATTTTTAGTAGAGACGGGGTTTCACCTTGTTGACCAGGATGGTCTCAATCTCTTGACCTCGTGATCCACCTGCCTCGGCCTCCCAAAGTGCTGGGATTATAGGCGTGAGCCACCGGGCCCGGCTTAAAGTATTTCTTAATATTTACTAGTTGCTAAATATGAATTCAAAATATAAAAACAAATTTAATTTTAAAATAAATTAGGGGTGTTTAAGCATAATAATTGTACCATACCTAGAGACCCTATCTAAAACAGAATAATGTAAGCCATTTCATTATTATAATTTATAGAGGTACGTTATTGTTTTCGGACTTCATCACTCTAAATATATACAGATTTATATATGTAATTGACGTTAGTGGTTAAATTTAAAGGCTTTTTAAGTAATAGCAAAAAGGTGCTAGATTTAAGTAGTAAAAATATAAAGAAAAGGAAAACTAATTAACATGTGAAATTCCAGTGATGTTTTCATTCCAAGTAAGTAACAGGAAAAAAATTAGAAAATGCTGGTATCAACTGGGCACAGTGGCTCATGCCTGTAATTCCAGAACTTTGGGAGGCCGAGACAGTTAGATCACCTGAGGTCAGGAGTTCAAGACCAGCCTGGACAACATGGTGAAACCCTGTCTCTACTAAAAATACAAAAAATTAGCCGGGCGTGGTGGCGCGTGCCTGTAATCCCAGCTACTTGGGAGGCTGAGGCAGAAACATCACTTGAACCCAGGAGGCAGAGATTGCAGTGAGCCGAGATCATGCCATTGTAGTCCAGCCTGGGCAACAATTGTGAAACAAGAAAGAAAGAAGGAAGGAAAGAGAAGAAAGAGGTAAAGAAAGAAAGAAAAAGAATGAGAGAGAAAGAAGGAAAGAGAGAGAGAGGGGAAGGGAGTGGGGGAAGGGAGGGAAGGAGGGAGGGAAGGAAAAGAAAAGAAAGAAAATGATGATATCATTATAAATCTGTAAGATGAAAATACAATAAATCATTGTTCAGCTGCAAAATGACCCAATCTCAAATATATTCCTGAAAGCAGATGGAAAGAATACTGTGTATTTTACTCAATCTCTATGACCCTATAGTTTAGATACAATGATTATCACCATTTCTCAGATAAGAACGCTAATCAGAGTAGGGAAGACTCATGCCAGTGGTTTAAAAAAAAAAAAAAAAAAAAAAGGACCAGCAGAGCAGCTAAGATTTGTGCTCAAACAACTCAGCACTGGGTTTGAAGTCCTAACTACTACATTAAGCGGCAGAGAAACATTAGGACTGTAAGTAACAAGAGGGGTCATCTCAGAAAACCTATAGTTCAAAGAGAAAAGTTTTCAAGAATAATGCCAGAAATCCATACAGTCTTTTTCCTTTTCAGAGTGATTGCTACAACCTACACGTGCACAGTCTACCACATAGTACTTACCTAGGGGTAGGAACATGAAGTAGCGAAGCTACTACTTTGTGTGATGAATTGCCATGATGTGAGAAGGATACTCAAACCATAACTCCTGATTTCAAAATCCAGAAGGTTTCTAAATAGCATCCTCAAGAACGTCTGAGCTCTACCTCAAGGCTGTGGATATCTACTCAAACTCCAGCAGAGACTACACGGCTGGACCATTTCCCAATATGACCTGCTGCTGAGGGCCAATTTCAGTTGCTAGTGTCCTACTAAAAGGCTAAGGGTAAAATCAGAAAAGCTCAAGAACCTAATTCTTTATTCTTCCAAACTCAGGTGAAAAAGTGAGGACTCGCTGCCTCGGAGTCATAGTTTGTGTACATGTATATTTTATTCCCAGGCTATATACCTTCATATGTTTTCTCTTATCCTTTTCAAATTCTCTATAACTCTGCAACACTCTGCCAGTAACATCCCTTACATCCTTGCCTCTGGGAATGTGCTCATGGCATCTCTTACCTAAACAGCACCCTACTTACATTTGCCTAACCAATTTCTACGCAGCCCTCAAATATAGTTCAAATTCTATCTCATCTTAAAGTCTTCCATAAAAATTCTGGAAATGATTTCTCTCTCCTCTGGACTTAAGCAAATTAGTGATTGAGTGCATTTGAAGCAATAGTTTGCATGTGACCTTTAATCATGTACCTCATAGAGTCATTGTAAAAATTAAGTCTGATAGTCAAGATAATTAATGCAAAGTGTTTAGCACAATTTGTGGCATATAGTAGGCACTAAGGGTTAGCTGTTATGATTACTTCTGATTTTTAATCATATTACCTTATTATATGCTATTATTAAGCCATGATATTTAGTTTTATTATATGTGTGCTTTGCCTTTCCAATAAGGATGAAAGCAATATTATTATATCTAGTTGTCCCCAAATTCCTGAAAGTCTTAACATTTTGCTGAACACAGAATATATTGCCAATAAATACATAGATGGTTGAAAAGAGGACATTAAAATTGTTGACGAATACGGCTGTTTTTATACTCTGCAATTTCTGAACCATATTCAAGTAGTAAAACAGGTGGGACCATTCTTATCAAAAGATTTATAGCACAAAATAGTTGTTAAAATCTCTATCAAGGCAATAAACTGCCATTCTAAGAAATAACTAGGTGGTCTTGACCTCAAGATATAATGTGAGCTATAAATTCTAGGGAGAAGATGGTTTATAGCCAACCATCAATCTGCAGACATGTTTCCACATAAATTTCAGAAGTCTTGTGCGGGCTCACCAATTTCCTCATCAGATGTAGTCCACAAGGTTTTGAAACCCTAAGTAGGCAGACACATTTGGCAATGTACAAGTCTGTGTTTTAGAAATATCACTGTGGAAGCGGCTTAAAGAAAACAGATTGTATGTGGAGAGGTGAAAACAACAAAAGCAGAGGAAGCCACTACAAGGGCCCAGATGAGATGTGAGGACTCAGCCTGAAGCCACGGAAGTGAGGACACCGGCATCTGAAATCCCCCTTTCTTCCACTGCTCCAAATCGTGCTTTCTCTATGCCCGATCTCTCCTCTTCTATAAAGTATTCCAGTGTCTGGTACCCCGTGAGTAGAGTGAATTCTATCATGGCAGAGGTCACGTATTTTCTACCAAAGAGCTTATCATTTTTCTTACAGCTTACAAATAATTTATTGTCTCTAGATTTCATTGATTGATAGTATTCAACGCTCAACTCGGCACTCAGAGACTTTCCATTCGATCACTTCTCTCATTACGTTTTCATCCTAGATTTCTTTTTCTTTTCATTTACTCTTTCCCAAAAGGCAAGATGAAATTAATAAATAAACATATGAGGAAAACATTTTATTCTGCTAGCAATCAAACCATATACGGTATCATAATTTAGCTGTTTAGAAAAAAGTGTAACTATTTTCTAAATGAGAATCAATATTTCCAAAGATGAAATGAAGCTCAGATCTGCAGAAGGCAGTGTAAAAATATATAAATGTTTTAGAAAACAGGTCAGAAACAGCTATAGGGAATCCAAAAAAGTGTCATGCCCTTTGACCTGTAGAAACTGTCCTCAAGAAGTAATCAAAATAAAGGAAAAGGCTCTGCTCACATAATGTGTTCATTACAACTTTGTTTATAATAGGCAAAGCCTAGGAACAATATTAATGATTAGCTGAATTACCTGTTTTTGATATCTTAGCTCTTTGTGTCTTTCATTTTTTAGCGACTAACACACCTCTAACTTAATACCTCTGTGAAATTAAAGTAAATGTAATCAAAGCAAAGGAAAGCTAAAGAAAAGGCAGACGTGATGTTAGTTTACAAAACACATGTCAACCTATGAGTAATTGCTGTTGCTGAAGATGAGACTTTGTAGTCAGAGATATAATAATAAGTAGCATTCATGCCCACACAGTCTGCTCCAGAGACTGTAAATGCTTCACCACTTCCCTCTACTGCATCCGCACAATTTAGCCCTTTACACTGTTCAATATTTTAAAATATGACAACCAATAAGAGTCAAAATGCCAAGCATTAGAAATTTGCATATACTGTTATGGAAGTACACATTTTAAAACTTTTCTAGAAAGTAATATTGATCAAGGGTCATATTATTCAAGAAGGAAACACCACTTCTAAAAATTCACTCTCTAAAAACACTATGACTTTGAGAAACTATAGCTAATTATTTTAGGTGTGATTATGACAGAATTGCTATGATTTTTAAATAGTTCTTTTTTTGAGATCTACGTTGGCAGGTGAATAGTGTCTGTGACTTACTTCAAAACAACCTGAGGCATGAAGTGTGCAAAGAAGGATTCATTTTACTACATCTTCCCTCTTGTATATCTATTTCGCATCTTCCATGATAAAAAGTTAAAAACTCATCAGAGATGCTGGAAAGATTTGTGTGCAGGACTGGGCATTGCAGGGCTATGTAAAAATAGTCAATTTTGGTAATAACTGACATACTCAACCAGGAAAAATCATCATATAAATTATACTATCTATATCCAAGTATTAGCAATTCATGTTTTTAAAGGCTAGTTAATATTGCAAAAATGTTTATGATATTAATATAACATTAGGTAGAAAGGCATTGAAGGGGAAAGATGGCAGATAGGAAACAGGGCTAACCTGCAGCTCCCACTTGGACATAGAAAATGGCATGTGAAGACACACAATGGACTTTTGCTCCAGAAACCTCTGCAGGAACCTAACAGGAAAACCAGAAGAAATCACGTATTTTTGGAAAGATGTGGAAGGCCACTGAAAATTACATGAGATGGGCAAAAACTGTAAGTTCCCAGAGTGTGAGAGGGGGAAAACCTTCCTCTGAACACACATCCCCACTGAGGAACCTGAAAACCCAGATTATGGGAGATGGATTTAACCTTACCTAGAGCTGAAATAAATTTAGTGTAAAATATAAAAGTAAAAGCCACAGTAGGAAGAACCTTGTAGACACTCCCACTCTCCAGCTCAACCCCAAGGAAGTTATCCCTGACTATGTCTCACATGGGTCCTCAGGGGTCGCAGGGTGAAAGAAGCTTCCAACTGAACTTTGTAATAATTTTGCCTGGGAGTAAATGCTCTTGAGCACAGTCCAGGGGTGAATGGGAACTGCTACAGAAAGGAAAGTTCCAGTATATGAAATCAATATACACAAATCAGTAGCACTGCTATACATTCACAGTAATCAAGCTGAGAATCAAATCAAGAATTCAACCACTTTTATAATAGCTACAAAAATGCTTTTAAAATGCTTAACCAAGGAGGTGAAAGATCTCTACAAGGAAAGCTATAAAACACTGATGAAAGAAATCATCAATGACGCAAACAAATGAAAACACATCATGCTATGCTCATGGATGGGTAGAATCAATATTGTGAAAATGACCATACTACCAGAAGCAACCTACAAATCTAATGCATTCCCATCACCATTCTTTACGGGACTAAAAAAAAAAATCCTAAAATTCATATGGAACCAAAAAAAGAGTCTGCACAGGCAGAGCAAGACTAAGCAAAAAGAACAAATCTGGAGGCATCAAATTACCCAACTTCAAATTATACTACAGGCTATCATTACCATAGCAGCATGGTACTGGTATAAAAATAGGCACATAGATAAGTAGAACAGAATAGAGAACCCAGAAATAAAGCCAAATACTTATAGCCAACTGATTGTCAACAAAGCAAACAAAAACATAAAGTGGGGAAAAGATACCCTATTCAACAAATGGTGATGGGATAATTGGCAAGCCACATGTAGAAGAATGAAACTGGATCCTCATCTCTCACTTTATATAAAAATCAACTCACAATGCACCAAAGACTTATATCTAAGCCCTGAAACCATAACAATTCTGGAAGGCAACATTGGGAAAACTCTTCTAAACATTGGCTTAGGCAAGGAGTTTAGGACCGAGAACCCAAAATCAAATGTGACAAAAGCAAAAATAAGTAAATGAGATCTAATTAAACTAAAAAGCTTCTGCACAGCAAAAATGATAATAATAATCAGCATAGTTAAGAGACAACCCAGAGTGAGAGAAAATAATCACAAACTATGCATCCGACAAAGAACTAGTATCCAGAATCTACAAGGAAGTCTCAGCAAGAAGAAACAAATAATCCCATCAAAAAGTGGGCAAAGGACATGAACAGACAGTTCTCAAAAGAAGATATACAAATGGCCAACAAATGTGAAAAAAAATCCATAATATCACTAATGATCAGGGATATGCAAATCAAAACCACAATGAGATATCACCTTACTCCTGCAAGAACGGTCATAATTTAAAAATTAAAAACTAAGAGATGTTGGCATGGATGTGGTAAAAAGGGAACACTTTTACATTGCTGGTGGAAATGTAAACTGGTACAACCACTATGGAAAACAATATGGAGATTTCTTAAAGAACTAAGAGTAGAATTACTGCTTGATCTAGCAATCCCACTACTGGACAACTACCCAGAGGAATATAAGTCATTATATGAAAAAGACACCTGTGTCTGTATATTGATAGCAGCAAAACTCACAGGTGCAAAAATGTGGAACCAGCCTAAATGTCTATCAACCAACAAGTGGATGAAGAAAATGTGGTGTATATACACACTATGGAATACTACGCAGTCATAAAACAGAATGAAATAATGGCATTCACAGCAACCTAAATGGTGTTGGAGACCATTATTCAGGATGAAGTAACTCAGGAATGGAAATGTAAACATCATATGTTCTCACTCAGCAATGGGAGCTAAGCTATGAGGATGCAAAGGCGTAAGAATGATACAATGGACTTTGGGGACTGTGGGGAAGGGTGGGAGGGTGAGGGATAAGAGACTGCAAATTCTTTATAGTGCACACTGCTTCAGTAATGGGTGCACCACAATCTCAGAAATCACCACCAAAGAACTTTTCCATGCAACCAAACGCCACCTGTTCCCTCAAAACTATTGAAATGAAAATAAAGATAATTGAAAAAAATTAGGCAGGAAAAGTGTTGTATAAATGCGAAACCATGTATAAAATGATCTAATTTGGGGTGTTGCATCTAATTTAATATGGTATCAAAAGTTAGAAAGAAACATATCAAAATATTGTTTGTAACTCAAAAGATGAATGCTTGAGGGGATGGAGACCCCATTCTCCATGAGGTGCTTATTTCACATTGCATATCTGTATCAAAACATCTCATGCACCCCATAAATATATATACCTACTGCATACCCCCAAAAATTAAAAATAAGAGGAAATTACAAATAAAAATAAACCTATCAAAATATTAGCAATGGATATTTCCATGAAGTCATAGGTTTTCTTAATTATTTTGTATTTTTTAGTATTTCTACAATGATAGTGAAATATCTCTATATTCAGCATAAAATTAATGTTATTAATGAATTTAAATAGCAAAAATTAACCTGACTCTATTGAGAGAGTAAAAGACTCTCTAGAGACTGTTTTTGAGGTCACTGTTCAACCGATAGAACTCTCACTGTGGAGAGATTGAGGCAGAGTCCCGTTATCACCCTGACTAAGCTGGCAGCCACTAGCCCGCTGGCTCCAACCCCTCCTGATATCCTGAAGTCAGGGGCTCAAGGGCTCCGTGAAGCCTGTTTTTCCGTGGCCTCATCAAATGTCCTCAATTCATATGCTTTGCACACATGAAAAGATGTGAATAGTCGAGTAATTATAAAAAGAAATAAATGACTGGGCCAAGTCAGGAAGAATGGAGACACATTATGCATTATTACATATAGTATCAGTTGTTACTATTTCTATGTATCTGTAGGTAAAATTTTTAAAATGATATATAATTTTTTAAAGAAAGACAAGTATAATATTTTGTAATTGCCAAAAAACAATATGAATTTTGCTTCAGTTTAAAAATTCCCAGTCCAAAATATTTGACCTTTATCTTCATTTATATTCATAAAATTGCCAAATATAAGCTTCTGGCTAAGAGCTGGGTAGTTGGCTGCATCTGATTGTCAAGTTACCAGTGAGGCCATCATGAAAAAATGCTTTAAGGTACATGCTTGCCTTGGCATTAACCCTCATACAATATGAATATTTTCTAAATATCTGAACTTTTGCTTGATTTTAAAGTAAATAAAAAAAAGTTTTTGAACCATGTGATTTCCTAGTATTTGAATATGTGACTCAGTCAAATTTTTAAGTCTTATCACAAAAAAGTAGTTTGAGGGAGAGTATAGACTTCAAAATTCCCTTCTTGATAAGTGTTCATCCTCTATCTCCACCAAATTGAAATAGCTTCTCTCTATATTACAGAGCCTCAGCTCACCATCATATGTTTATATTACACCTAAAAATCACTTAGAATCATTAGACATGTATGTAAATTATGTTTACCTTTGTTGATTCCTCCGTTTATAATTTTGGTTTCTCAGACCTCTGAATTGGTCAAGAAAAACGTAATAATGGCCACTCCACAAGCACTCATGCCTTGGACATCTAAGCCACTGCCACAGGGAAGTAGCCCACTCCCCAGTCCCCAGCTCTGCTGCCACTCTTCACATGCTTACACTCCAGACACCAACTCCACGGCTGCACTGGGCCCCTCTAAACATCAGATACTAGAGACACCACCACTGTGAGCTAGCCCACACCATGAGGCTTGGAACTGTGGTCTCTCTACATAAGTCAGTGCTCCACACAATGGCTACACCACCACAAGGAGCTAGCCCATTCCCTGGTTCTGAAGCCACTGTTGCTCCCCATATGCCTAAGCTTCAGGCCCCAGCTCTGCTGACATTGTATGTTAGACACCAATTCCACTGCCATTATAAATGCATCCACAGACCAGACTCAAGACCAAAAAAGATTCCCTTAGCCACACTTCCCAGGTGTGAGAAAAGAAATCAAGAAGATCCCATCAGGCTTCACCACTGAAAACCTCAACATCCTCACCACAGCTAAAGACAACAGTAGCCTCACCTGCTGAGGAACCCTGCAACATTCACTAGTGCTGACCTCAACAGAGAAGCAGGAAGACTATGCCACTGTACCTTCACTGAAACTGAAACCACTGCACCCCTCATAACTGATGCTCCTTTGTGCACTCATAGGTGAAGGGACTTTTTCCCACCAAAAATATTTCATAAAGTCTGGAAGAGCTGACTACTCCAGAAAAATGTGCAAACATCACCTCAAAAGAACAAGAAACATGAAAAATTAGGAAACACAATACCACCAAGAAAGCATAATAATTTTCCAGTGTGAAAGTAAAACATCTTGGACCCCAAAAATTACTAAGCGAAAAGGAGAAGTCAAGCTGGGAACTGGTTGGGGCAAACCTGCTTCCCATGCTATTAAAAGTTACCCCTTTGCCCACTGACATAAATGCATTATCTAACTGCCTCCTTTGGAGAGGCTAATCAGAAACTCAGACGAATGCAACCAGTTCTCTCTTACCTACCTGTGACCTGGAAGACTCTCCCCACTTCCAGTCGTCCCACCTTTCCAGACTGAACTAATGTTCATCTTACATGTTGATTCATGTCTCATATCTCCCTAAACTTTATGATACCAAACTGTGCTCTGACCACCTTGGGCACAAGTTGTCAGGACCTCTTTAGGCTGTGTTATAGGCACACATCCTCAACATTGGCAAAATGAATTTTCCAAATTAATGGAGACCTGTCTCAAGTTTTCAGTGTTCATACTAGTAACCAACTCCCAAAAATAGAGATCTATGAATCATCTGGCAAAGAATTCAAAATAATTGTTTTAAATAAGCTCAGCAAACTACAATAGAACACAGAAAGGCAATTCAATAATATCAGAAATATAATACATGAACAAAACTAAAAGCTTAACAGAGAGATTGAAATTACAAAAAAAAAACACATAAAATCTGGAGCTGACAAATACAATGAATGAAATGAAAATCAAATAGCATCAATAGCTTACTGAATAAAGAAGAAAAAAATCTATGAGCTCAAAGACTAGCTATTTGAAAATACCCAGTCAGAGGATAAAAGAAAAGATGGAAAAGAAAAAAGAAAGCCTGCAGGATTGATGGGAGACTATCAAGAGAGCTAACTTTCATATTATAGACATTCAAGAAGAGGATTGAGAAAGAAAAGACAGGAAGCTTATTTAAAGAGATAATGGCTGAAGGCTTTCCAAATCTGGGGGAAAAAATTAACAACCATGTATATTAAGTTCAGAAGTTTCTAATCAAATTCTGCCCCCAAAAAAAACTACACCTTAGTAGTCAAATGAAAATAAACTATTAAAAATCAAAGACCAAGAGAGAATCTTGAAAGTAACAAGAGAAAAGAAGATCCTCACACACCAAGAAACTTCTAAACAGCTATTAGCAGATTTCTCAGCAGAAACCTTGCAAACCAGAGAAGAGTGGAATGACATAGACAAAGTGCTAAAAGAAACAAAAAATTAAAATTTAAAAAAAACCCAGCAAATAAGAACACTTTACCCAGCGTAGCTGTCCTTCAGGAATGAATGAAAGATAAAGACTCTTAGATAAACAAAAGCTGGGAGTTCTTCACCATTACAACTGCCTTACATGAATTACAAAAGGGAGTTATTCAAGCTGAAATAAAAAGCCACTAATCAGTAACATGAAAACATACAAAAATATTAAAAACACTGGTAAAGTTAAGCATATAGTCCAATTCAAATACTTTAATACTGTAAGGGTGGTGTGTAAATCACTTATAACTACAACATAAAGGGACCAGGTGTGGTGGCTCATACCTGAATTCCCAGCACTTTGGGACACCAAAGCAGAAGGATTATTTGCACTCAGGAGCTCAAAATCAGCCTGGGCAACATAGTAAGACCTCATCTCTTCCAGAAATTAAAAAAAAAAAATAGCTAGGCATGATGGTGCACACCTGTAGTCCCAGCTATTTGGAAGGCTGAGGTGGAAGGATCACTTGAACCTAAAAGTTCAGGGCTGCAGTGAGCTATAATCTCACCATGGCACTCCATCCTGGGCAACAGGGCACTGATATTCTGTTTCAAGAAAAAAAAATGAAAGAAAAAAACAAACCCTCCAGTATAAGAGTTAAAAGACAAAATTATTAAAAGAAACTGTAGCTACAATAACGTATTAATGGATACACAAAATAAAAAGATATAAACTGTGAAATCGAAAATATAAATTGGGAGGCGTAAACGTGAAAAAATTTGTATGCAATTAACATTATCAGCTAAAATAAACTTATATAACTAAAAGATGTTTCATACAAGCCTCATCATAGCCACAAAACAAAAATATATGATAGGCACACAAAAACATACTGATAAAGAAATCAAAAGCTAAAGAATAAGGAATCAAAATATATCACTACTGAAAACCAGCAAATCACAAAAGGAGGCCAACCGCAAAAGACAAAGGAAGGAACTAAGCGTCCACCAGAAAAATAAGAAAACACTTAACAAAATAATAGTAAGTCTTATTACCTCAAATGTATGTGGATTAAATTCTCAAATCAAAAGACATAGCATAACTGAATGGATTTTTTTAGAATCACTGAACTAAATGCTGCCTACAAAAGGTTCACATTAACTTTAAGAACATGCAGACTGAAAGTGAATGGGGTGAAAAAAGATATTCCATGCAAAGAGACCAGAGGTAACTACGCTTACTTAAAAATATACTTTAAGTTAAAAACTAAAAAAAAAAAAAGACAAAAAAGTTTATTATATATGAGGAAGGGGTCAATTCAACAAGAGAATATATGACTGTAAATAGATATGTGCTGAACAACAACAGATCACCAAAATACACAAAACAAATATTAATTGATCTGAAGGAAAAGATAGATAGCAATATAATAACAATAAAGACTTTGATACCTCCCTATCAGCAATTGATAGATCATTCAGGCATAAAATCAATAAGGAAACATTGAAGTTAAACTACACTGTAGACTAAATAGACCTAACAGTTATATACAGAACATTCTATTCACCCAATAGCAGAAGAATACACATTCTTATATAGTGCACGTGAAACGTTCTGTAGGATGGATTATACATTAAGTCACAAAACAATTCTTAGTAATTTTAAGAAGATCGAAATCTTAGTAAGTATCTTTTACAGCCACCAATAATGGGCAGAAAACTAAAAAAAAAATCAATCATGAATATGTGGAAATTAAACAACGTGCTCCTGAACAACCAATGGGTCCAATAAGAAATGGAAAATTTAAAAATATCTTAAAACAAATGAAAATGACAACAAAACATATAAAAACTTATGAGATTCAGCAAAAGGAGTTCTAACAGGAAAATTTATAGTAATAAGCACCCACATTAAAATAAGAAGAATGATCTGAAATACACAACCTAGCATTGCACCTAAAGTAACTAGAAAAAGAAGAATCAACTAAGCTCAAAGTTGGTACAAAGGATGAAAATAAAAAGATCAGAATCTAAATAAATGAAATCAAGACTAGAAAAACAAAAGAAATGATTAAAAATAACTGAGTTGTTTCTTCAAAAAACAAAATCAATAAACCATTAGCCAGACTAAGATAAAAAGAGACAACTCAAACAAATAAAATCAGAAATAAAAAAGGAAACATTATAGCTGAGACTATAGAAATACAAAGCATAATAAGATACTGCCATACACCAATAAATGGGATAACCAGAAGGAATGCATAAAATCTTAGACACATACAACTTACTAACAATGACTCATGAAGAAAAAGAATATCTAAATAGACTAATAACAAGTTAGTAGATTGAATCAGTAATCAAAAATATATTATTAAAGAAAGCCATAGGGCTTGATGGCTTCACTAGTGAATTACACCAAATATTTAAAAAATTAATATCATTCCTTCTCAAACTCTGAAAAATTGAAGAGTAGTGAATACTTCCAAAATGTTCATTTTATGAGATCATCATTACCCTCATACCAAAGCCAAACAAGGACACTAAAAGAAAAAAAAAAATCACAGGACAGTATTTCTAATGAAGATGAATGCTAAAATCTTCAACAAAATTTGGATTATAGCATTTATGTTCACTAGGAATATTGGCCTGTAATTAGCAAAATAAAGGATAAAAATTACATGATCATCTCAAAAGATGCAGAAAAAGCTTTCAACAAAATTCAATATCCCTTTATGGCAAAGACTTTCAATAAATTAAGTATACTAAGAATCTCAACATAATAAAGATCATATGTAACAAGCCCACAGCTAACACCATACTCAATGGTGAAAAGTTGAAAACCATTCCTCTAAGATCAAGAATAAGGCAAGCATGCCAACTCTCACCACTTTTATTCAAGATAGTACTGGAAGTCCTCACTAAAGCAAGTAAGCATGAAAAAAAAGACATCCAAATTGAAAGGGAATAAGTAAAATTGTCCCTGTTTGCAGCTAACATGATCTTACATGTAGAAAATTCTAAAGAAGCTACAAAAAAGAACTGATAAACTAATTTTTTAAGTTGCTTAATACAAAATCAACATACAAAAATCAGTTGAATGTCTATACACTAATAACAAACTATCTGAAAGGAAATTAAGAAAACAATTTCCTATATAATAGCATCAAAGATAATAAAATACTTAGGAATAAATATAGCCAAGGAAGTAAAAGATCTGTACACTAAAAATTATAAAGCATTGTTAAGAGAAATTAAAGAAGACATAAGTAAATGAAAAGATATGCCATGTTCATGAATCAGAAAGAATCAGTATTGTTAAAATGTTCGTTCTATCCAAAATGATCTACAAATTCAGTGCAATCTCTATCAAAACTTTAATGCCATTTTTCACTGAAATGGAAAATAAAATTCTAAAATTTGCATGGAATCACAAAAGATTGTGAATAAGTAAAGCAATCTTGAGCAAGAAGAGCAAAGCTGGAGGAATTACACTTCCTGATTTTAAATTATACTACAAAGCAATAGTAATCACAACTGTATGGTATTGGCATAAAAACAGACACATAGGCCAAAGAAACAGAATAGAATACCCAGAAATAAACTTACACATATGCAATCAACTAATCTTTGATAAAGATATCAAGAATATCCAATGGGGAAAAGTTAATCTCTTCGGTAAATGGTGCTGGAAAATCTGGGTATTCACATGCAAAAGAAAGAAGTTGGACCCTTATCTTTCAGTTGACAAAAGTCAACTTAAAATCAATTAAATACTTAAGACAAAAGACCTGAAACTGTAAAACTTCTAAAAGAAAACACAGGAGAAAAGCTTCATGACATCGATCTTGGCAATGATTTTTTAATTTGATACAAAAAAACATAGGCAACCAAAACAAAAATAAATAAGCGTGTGAACCCTGAATATCTGAGACAGGTCTTCGTTAATTTAGAAAGTTAATTTTGTCAGAGTTGAGGATGTGTGCCCATGACACAATCTCAGGAGGTCCTGATGGCTTGTGCCCGAGGTTGTGAGAGCACAGTTTGGTTGTATACATTTTGGGAGGTTGAGACATCAATCAACATATGTAAGATGAACGTTGTTTGGGTCTCAAAAGGTGGGACAACTAGAAGCAGGAAGGGGGCTTCCAGATTATAGGTAGAAAGGAGAAAATTGGTTGCAATATTTTGAGTTTCTGATTAGCCTCTCCAAGGGATATAAGAATATCTTGTTATATAAATTCTGATCTTAAGAAAAGGAGGCAATCAGATTTGCATTTATCTCAGTGAGCAGAGGGGTGACTTTGAATAGAATGGGAGGCAGTTTTGCCCTAAACTGTTCCCAGCTTGACTTTTTCCTTTAGCTTAGAGATTTGGGGGCCCCGAGATTTATTTTCCTTTCACAAGTGGCACTACGTCAAGCTAAAAGTTTCTGCACAACAAAGGAAACAATCAACAAAATGAAAAGTAACCCATATAATGAGAGAAAATATTTACAAACCATATATCCGGTAAAGAGCTAATATTCCAAAATTAGCTCCTACAACTCAACAAGTAAACACTAAATAACCAAATTTTTTAAATGGGCAAATGTTCTTCCCCATAAATTAACAGGAATAAAAAAAAAATTTTAATGGGCAAAGGACCTGAAGAAATATTTTTCGGAAGAAGATACAAATGACCAACAGGTATATGAAAATGTGCTCAACATCACTAACCATCAGAAGAATGCAAATGAAAACCACAGTGAGATATCACCTCACATCTGTTAGGATCACTATTATCAAAACGTCAAAAAGATACCAAGTATTAGTGAGGATGTCACAAAAAGGGAACCTTTTGTCAATTGGTCCAGCTATTATAGAAAACAGTATGGACGTTCCTTAAGAAAATTAAAAATAGATCTACCTATAATCCAGAAATCGCACTTCTCAGCATACTATTCTAAGGAAATAAATCACTATCTCAAAGAGATATCTGCACTCCCATGTTCATTACAGAATTATTCACAAGAGACAAGATAGGAAAACAACTTAAGTGTTCATCAAAAGAGGAATAGATAAAGAAAATGTGACAGATGATAGAGAGAGAGATGATGACGAATGGATAGATAGACACAATGGAATGTTATTCAGCCTTTAAAAAAAAGGAAATTCTGCCATTTGTGGCAACATGGATAAAATGGAGGACATTAAGCTAGGTGAAATAAAACAGACACAGAAAGACAAAATACATGTGGAATCTCGTTTACATGTTGAATCCCAAAATGTCAAACTGAGAGAAACAGAGTAGAAGGGTGGTTACTAGGGGTTGGTGACAGAGGTGGGTGGGGGCTGGAGGAATCAGAAGATGTGAAAAGTTACAACCTTGCAGCTCTGAGATGAATAATTTCTGGAGACCTTGCGTATAGCGTAAAGAACTGTAGTTAACAATAAAAATATTCTTGTAATGTTCTAAGAGAGTATATCTTCTGTGTTCTCACCACCGTCCCCCTGTTCCCCCTGACCCTGGCCAAACACACATACAAATGGTAACTATATGAGGTGGTGAATATGTTAATTAGCTTGTGTAGTAATCACTTGACATTGTATATGTACAGCAAGCATCACATTTTACCCCTTTAATATGTACAATTTTTACTAGAAAATTATATGTCAACAAAGCTGGAAAAACTATAATATCCACATGCATGTTTTCTCATCTGTTTTGTAAAATTTCTTGTAATATAAATTCTGATCCTGAGAAAATTTCCATTTATTCTTAGACTTCTCAGGAACTGCTGTCCCTTGTGGACATTACAACACTTTGGAGAGTAAAGCCTTAATTTGCCTAATGGCTGCTGTCCGCCAAAACTCGATTATGTATCTGTACCAAATATAGCACAACTATGTATTTATTTTACCAACAGGCTTCAGGTTGAATAGTCTTACTTTGTCTTTTTGATATGTTCAAATCCTATCTTGAAGACTTTCTACAAAGAAGGAAAAAGATAGCAAAAAAAAAAATGTTTTAATGCCTAGTTATGGCTAGTCTTTTAAATAAAAATGAGGATGCTACAACTCTAAAATAAACATCCATCTTAGTCTCTTTATATGAGTTATAGGGGAAGAAAGAAAGAAATATATCTGAATCTGTAAATGAGTCAGAAATGCCCAGAAATACGTTCCATTTCATAATGCCCAGAATTTTTAGAAATCAAATTAGTGAACACCTGCGCCATGGAAGATTTATACATTAGAGTTCATGCTGCAACCACGGTTTCCCTACAATATCAATTTCGAATGACAACCTGTGGTTGTGTGCCACAGCATTTGTCTCAGCATTTGTCAGAAGTCATTTCATTTCCTATGATTCATGTCATTTACACTCTAGTGTATTAGCTGGATACTTTATTGATTCTTGCTCCATCTAATTGTGGCTTTCACAACACAGACAAAAATTCAATTTGGAATATAAGTATTATAATTTACTCACTGGTAATGGTGATGACATTAACAAAATTATGGCTAGGTGGGTTGTAGTACTGAGGTGAGTTAAAAAAGAGTTCTGTGGCCGGGCGCGGTGGCTCAAGCCTGTAATCCCAGCACTTTGGGAGGCCGACGCGGGTGGATCATGAGGTCAAAAGATCAAGACCATCCTGGTCAACATGGTGAAACCCCATCTCTACTAAAAAATACAAAAAAATTAGCTGGGCATGGTGGCGCGTGCCTGTAATCCCAGCTGCTCGGGAGGCTGAGGCAGAATTGCCTGAACCCAGGAGGCGGAGGTTGCGGTGAGCCGAGATCGCGCCATTGCACTCCAGCCTGGGTAACAAGAGCGAAACCTCGTCTCAAAAAAAAAAAAAAAAAAAGAGTTCTGTGATGTCCAACATCTCTGAAAAAAAGAAAAGAGTTCTGATTTCAGAATAAAAACATAGTCTTTTTACACATATTCCCATCTTCTTGTGTATGTGAAAATATATAATTAAGAGATTATATAAATGCTCCACAAATCAGAATATGTCATCACATTTTTACTTTCCTGATTAATTAATAGTTTAAGCAGTATTGACCACACTAGCAGGAAATACAGTATTCATTTCTACAATAAATATTCACTGACTACTATGTGTCAATCATTGTTCTATGCTTGGGACACAAAAAACAAAATGTGCAGGAACTTCTGCTTTCGGTTAGCTTACATTCTCCGAGATCTTTCTTTAGAGGCAAATTCATCATTACATTATCCAAGAGCTTAATGGCTTTCTCAGTCTAAATATGAGAATGCAGTCCAACTTCTATACCCAAGCAAAAAAACCTTTATTCTTCTAACAGTGTTATTAATGCCACTGCTTCTCACAGGGGCACATGGAAGCTGATTCCCCTAGTCCGATTTCAAGAGATGATGCTGATGCTGACTCTGGTTTCGATGCTGGTCAGCGGGACTGGTATTCATTCTGTTCCCACCAAGGAATCAAGTAGAACTTAAAGAGAGGATAACAAAACTCTTTCTGAATTAGACCAAGCCAGGCTGGGCTTTCTATAGCTTAGACTCCCTTAGTCACCCATCCTTAGCCTGTCCCAAGGGGTGAAGCCCAGGACCACTGTGCTTAGCTTCCTCCCTTTGTAGACCCTAAGCCACTGTCACTTTTTCCTTCTAAGGAATCAGCCTCCTCAAAGATCAAGCAGGCATTCCCTTTCCATCTGGGAAACACAGAGTCTGATTACATCTCTCTTCTTACATAATAGAAGTATCCTCTTCACCCTCCAGAGGGCATTACGCTATTCATTCATCCATCCATTCATCTATTCACACACACCTACTCTCTCTCAGACCCTACTCTTAACTCCAGCTGCATCCAGGAAGACCCTTTGTCAGGAAACTGCATTCATACCTGCAAAGGACAACAAGTTCTGATAGTTCTCTCCCTAGAATAAAGAGGGAAGGAACACCTAATGTGACTTTATCTGGGCATTCATCTTATTACATATGTGAGTATATTATAAACAATAAAAAACTGATTAATATTTTAAAATATCCAGGTGATAATAAACACTATGACAGTGGAAATCATTATTAATTTATTTGTCAAAAAAATCAGGCCAGGCACAATAGCTCATGCCTGTAATCCCAGCACTTTGAGAGGCGAAGCGGGTTGATCACCCGAGGTCAGGAGTTTGAGACCAGTCTGGCCAACATGGTGAAACACCATCTCTACTAAAAGAATTAAAAAATTAGCTGGGCTTGATGGCAGGTGCCTGTAATCTCATCTACTTGAAAGGCTCAGGAAGGAGAATCACCTGAACCAGAGAGGTAGAAGTTGTAGTGAGCCGAGATTGCATCACTGCACTCCACCCTAGGCAACAAGAGTTTCACTCTTGCTCAAAAAACAAACAAACAAAAAAATCCATGAGTAAGCATGAACTTTAAGGATGAATTTAGGAAGAAATATATCTGAATTCTCAAATAAGCCATCTTTGTAACTGTTGGTTTTCTTTTTTATTGTTTTCCAAAACCCTGTGTAAACTACCCTCTACCAACATGAAAAAATGAACAAACAACAGAACAATCTAACCAGCCATAGATACCACTCAGCCGTGGGAAGGAACAAAATAACGGCATTTCCAGTGATCTGGAAGGAACTGGAGACCATTGCTTTAAGTGAAGTAACTCAGGAATGAAAAACCAAACATCGTACGTTCTCACTCATAAGTAAGAGCTAAGCTGTGGGGCAGAAAAGGCATAAGAATGACACAATGGACTTTGGGGACTCGGGGAGAAAGGTGGGAAGGGGTGAGGAATAAGAGACTAAAAATGGGTACAGTGTGTACTGCTCGGGTGATGAGGGCACCACAATCTCACAAATCTCCACAAAAGAACTTATGTAACCAAACACAACCTGTTCCCAAAAAACCAATGGAAATAAAAAAATAATTAAATCTCATCAGGTATTCACTTCTTAAGATTTCCCACTTAGGACAAATTATTGACTCAGAATGTTAGAAGAGTCCTTAGCCTTAGTAAGATTTACTCTTAGCCTCTGAATCTGAACCTTGGTCACATTTAAGTGGCTATTGGCCTATACTCAGTACCCCCAAGTTTGGGCCACTCTCTTCCCCTTGAGTCACCCTCACCCTCATTCAGATTTAATAGCTCTGGCAGCAACAAGCACTTTCACATGGGACTATGCAATCTGTCTCCTGTAGCAGAGTCACCTATTCAGCTGATTGAAGGATGGACTCAAGAAGGAAGCCAGACCGGAGATTCCCGGGCAGAAAAGCACCATCAATCTTAACGTCACTGTTTCAGCCAGCACAGTGGGTTGCTCAGATTCTGGCACTGGGAATCAACAAGTTGGATGTCCATCAGAAACCTAATTAGAAAGTCGGTAATTACAAAGACAACAGATGGATAAATTTATAATGACGGGAAGAAACCAGCCTAAAAAGGCTGAGAATAACCAAAATCAGAATGCTTCTCCTTCTACAAGGGATCACAGTTCCTCATCAGCAATGGAACAAGGCCTGATGGAGAATGAGTGTGTTCCATTAACAGAATTAGGCTTCAGAAGGTGGATGATAAGAAACTTCTGTGAGTTAAAAGAACATGTTCTAACCCAACGTAAAGAAACTAAGAACTCTGAAAAAAGGTTTGACGAAATCCTAACAAGAATAGACAATTTAGAGAGGAATGTAAGTGAATTAATGAAACTGAAGAACACAATATGAGAACTCTGTGAAGTATGCACAGGTTTTAACAGTCGAATTGATCAAGGAGAAGAAAGGATATCAGAGGTTGAAGACCAACTTAATGAAATGAAACGAGAAGACAGTATTAGAGAAGAAAGAGTAAAAAAAAATGAGCTAAGTCTCCAAGAAATATGGGACTATGTGAAAAGACCTAATTTATGTTTGATAGGTGTGCCTGAATGTTATGAAGAGAATGAATCCAAGCTGGAAAATATTCTTCAGGATATTATTCAGGAAAACCTTCCTAACCTAGTAAGGCAGGACAATATTCAACTCCAGGTAATACAGAGACCACCACAAAGATATTCCTCAGGTAGAGCAACCCCAAGACACATAATCGTTAGATTCACCAGGGTTGAAATAAAGGAGAAAATTCTAAGGGCAGCTAGAGAGAAGGGTCAGGTTACCCATAAAGGGAAGCCTATCAGACTCACAGCAGATCTCTCAGCAGAAACCCTACAAACCAGAAGAGAGTGGGGGTCAATATTCAATATCCTCAAAGAAAAGAATTTTCAACCCAGAATCTCATATCCAGCCAAACTGAGCTTTATAAATGAAGGAAAAATAAAATTTTTCATGAACAAGCAAGCACTCAGAGATTTTACCACCACCAGGCCTGCTTTACAAGAGCTTCTGAAAGAAGCGCTATACACAGAACAGAACAACCAGTATCAGTCACCCCAAAAATTTACCAAAAGGTAAAGAGTATTTCCATAATGAAGAATCTATATCAACTAATGGGCAAAATAGCCAGCTGGCATTAAACGATAATATTAAACTCACAAATATCAATATTAATCCTAAATTTAAATGGATTAAATGACCAAATCAAAGACACAGAAAGGAAAATTGAGTAAAAAGTCAAAATGCATTGGTACGCTGTATTCAGGTCCATCTCATAAGCCAGGACACACAAAGACTCAAAACAAAGCTTTGGTGGAAGACTTTCCAATCAAATGGAGAGAAAAAAAAAACAGGAGTTGTAACTTTCGTCTCTGACGAAATAGACTTTAATAGCAACAAAGACTAAAAGAAACAAAGAAGGACATTATATAATGGTAAAAGGATCAATACAATAATAGGAGTCAATGATCATAAGTATATATGCACCCAATATAGGAACACCCAGATACATAAGACAAGTTCTCAGTGATTTATAAAGAGACTTGGACTCCCACACAATAATATGTTAATATTCGACAGATCAACGAGATAGAAAATTAACAGGGACATTTATGATTTGATCTCAGAACTGCAACAAGTAAATTCAGTGAATATCTATAGAATTCTTCACCCCAGGTCCACAGAACATACATTTTTCTCAGTATCACATTATACCTATTTTGAAAGTGACCACATAATTGGAAGTAAATAATTCTTCAGCATTTGCATAGCATTTCACAGACTTAAATGAAATATTGGGTTGGCTGTTTGTTATTTTCTTCCCTTAAAAAAAAGGTATAAAATTAACCAGTATCATTAATAAATATATGAATTAAATGAATCATATACACAAGAAGATAATACTATTTGGCCATAAAAATGAATGAAATCATGTCAAAAAAAAAAAGAAACAAGGAGAACAAAAAAATTGAGAAAATTACCTCTCAAGACAATGCCCTAGCTTGCAGAGCTATTAACTTCAATAATCCTATCTTGCAAATCAGAAGCTAAATATTTTCTCTTTCTCTCTGGCTTACTTTCTAACTCACAGACATCCCACCCACAGATAGATGCCTCCCATAAACTAGAGCAAATATTCTGTATAGGAAAGGCACAAGACAGGAAGCACATTAATAATTTTCCAAAGATTACCTTCATTCTACGTATACAATAGCTTTCATTAGGAAAGACAAGTGGATTATAACATAATCACAATGCACATAGACACATATATGTATCTTTAAAATGCTTTTTGCCTTCATATATATTACTAATAAAAATCTTGCTGTCTTATTCTGTGATGTTTTCAACCTTGATTAATAAAGCACTAGGGTTTTTTATTTTCTTACTTTTATTATGAGATGATGGAAAAATCTAAGGAATACCTTAGATGTTTTTAAATGACCAACAGAGGTCTTGAGATGTGTATCTAATTTGTAACAAGCAGGGAGCCATTTCTAGGCAGTCTTCGTTGAATACCTAATACCATTCTATTTAAAGCAAGGATGATAACCACCCCTTCCCAAAACTACCCCCTCCTTGTTCCGGGACAAAAACTGTCTTTGTAAAACTAATGAGAAGCCACAAGATTAGAATTAGAGGAGGTCCTGAATTCTACTAAGACCAATGCATAGTTAGATAACATAATAACTAGCTGTAGTTTACTGCTCAGGAGTTACCTATGCTGGTTACAAGATTTGTAACTTACCTAACCGTAACATCACAATTGTAAAACCTAAGACTGGTATTTAAGACATTTTTCATACTTTTGCATTCTGGCCACCAACTGATTCCAATAGACCTGTGACTCATACCAAGGAACTAATTCAACCAATCCTATGACCTCCCAAAAAAAAAAAAAGAAAGAAACTAAGAACCTTGAAAAAGGTTTGACGAAATACTAACGAGAATAAACAGCTTAGAGAAGAATATAAATGAATTGATGGAGCTGAAAAACACAATATGAGAACTTTGTGAGGCATGCACAAGTTTCAACAGCTGAATCAACCAAGCAGAAGAAAGGATATCAGAGATTGAAGATCAACTCAATGAAATAAAACAAGAAGGCAAGATTAGAGAAAAAACAGTGAAAAGAAATGAACAAAGCCTCCAAGAAATATGGGACTATGTGAAAAGACCTAATCTATGTTTGATAGGTGTACCTGAACATAAAGTAGAGGATTAATCCAAGCTGGAAAACACTCTTCAGGATATTATCCAGTAGAACATCTCCAACCTAGCAAGGCAGGCCAACATTCAAGTCCAGGAAATACAGAGAACACCACAAAGATACTCCTCAAGAAGAGCAACCTCAAGGCACATAATCATCAGATTCACCAGGGTTGAAATGCAGGAAAAAATGCTGAGGGCAGCCAGAGAGGAAGGTCAGGTTACCCACAAAGGGAAGCCCATCAGACTCACAGCAGATCTCTCAGCAGAAACCCTCCAAGCCAGAAGAGAGTGAGGGCCAATATTTAACATCCTTAAAGAAAGAACTTTCAACCTAGAATTACATATCCAGCCAAACTAAGCTTCATAAGTGAAGGAGAAATAAAATCTTTTACAGACAAACAATTGCTGAGAGATTTCCTTACCACCAGGCCTGCCTTACAAGAGCTCCTGAAGGAAGCACTAAACATAGAAAGGAACAACCAGTACCAGTCACTCCGAAAATGTAACAAATGGTAAAGAGCATTGACACAATGAAGAAACTGCATCAACTAATGGGCAAAGCAACCAGCTAGCATCAAAATGGCAGGATCAAATTCACACATAATATTAACTTTAAATATTAACCCATTGGTTAAATGCCCCAATCAAACAACACAGACTGGCAAATTGGATAAAAAGTTAAAAACCACTGATGTGCTGTATCCAGGAAACCCACCTTACATGCAAGGACACACATAGGCTCAAAATAAAGAGATGGAAGAAGATTTACCAAGCAAATGGAGAGCAAAAAAAAAAGCAGGAGTTGCAATCCTAGTCTCTGAAAAAATAGACTTTAGGGCCGGGCGCGGTGGCTCATGCCTGTAATTCCAGCACTTTGGGAGGCCGAGGCAGGTGGATCACGAGGTCAGGAGATCAACACCATCCTGGTCAACATGGTGAAACCCTGTCTCTACTCAAAATACAAAAAATCAGCTGGGCATGGTGGCGCGTGCCTGTAATCCCAGCTACTCAGGAGGCTGAGGCAGGAGAATTACCTGAACCCAGGAGGTGGAGATTGCAGTGAGCCGAGATCACGCCATTGCACTCCAGCCTGGGTAACAAGAGTGAAACTCCGTCTCAAAAAAAAAAAAAAATAGACTTTAAACCAACGAAGATCAAAAGAGACAAAGAAGTGCATTACATAATGGTAAAAGGATCAATTCAACAAGAAGAGCTAACAATGAGTTCATGTCCTTTGTAGGGACTTGGATGAATCTGGAAACCATCATTCTCAACAAACTGACACAAGAACAGAAAATCAAACACTGCATGTTCTCACTCATAGGCGGGTGTTGAACAATGAGAACACATGGATACAGGGAGGGGAGCATCACACACTGGGGTCTGTTGGGAGGTCCAGGGGAGAGACAGTGCGGGGTAGGGAGTTGAGGAGGGATAACATGGGGAGAAATGCCAGATATAGGTGACCGGGATGGAGGCAGCAAACCACTTTGCCATATATGTACCTATGCAACAATCCTGCATGATCTGCACATGTACCCCAGAACCTAAAGTGCAATAAAATATATTTTTTAAGAGGTTAATGGTTCTATCCTATCAGCACGATTACAGATTATTTTTTATTGATGTATTTTTCTGTGCTTTCTAGATTTTCTACAGTGAAAATATATTACATTGTAATAAATCAATGTTATTTTTTTAAGTGTATTGCTAAAATCTGAAAGCAGTTCCCAGATGTGGCCTGATCAACTCCCAAGAGAAGGATTATACCAACTTGCTCACTCCAAGTCACTTCTACTAATATTGTTTATCACATTGCTGTTTCTGCTGCTACATTACAGATAATTCATTTGAGAATATTCTGCTTTATACCCCTAAGATATTTTCATAAACATTACTGCTAAATCTGTAGCATCTTGTTCTTAAAGATTAGTTTGGTTTTTTTTGTCTTGTTTGTTGTAATTCGTAAGTTTTATTCTTAAAATAATTGACCCCGTTCCTGCCACCTCGTATCTCCACCAGTCCAACTTAGCCTCCACCATGCCCAGGATGGGAACGTTCAGCTGCAGCTCACCTCAGGACTGTTTTCAGAACCTGGTGAGCAGGTGCACGTGGATCTGAGCGAGGTGATCACCACCAAGTTCAACAATCAGAACAACGGAATAGACAGTGGTGAGCCTATAATAGGCAACACTGTCTATATCACACAGAAGGGCTGACAAGAAATTAAGGCTAACTCAGCAAACTCTGTGGTCAATGCTCGTGAAATTCAATCATCATCCAGAAGTGTGTTTCCACATGACCAACAAGATAAAAAGGACAGGACCTGTGCTCTAATTTTGCAGAACTTGTAACCAATATGCTTCTAGTTTCTGGGGTGGATCACATCATTACGATGGACATGCTTCTCAGATACATGAGAATCTCTCAAGTATCAGATCAAGTTAAAAATACTCTTGGATACAGAAAATCTCTCTATATTTTTGTATTGTTTTGTTTTGAGACGGTCTTGCTCTGTCACCCAGGCAAGAATGCATTGGCACAATCTCAGGTAACTGCAACCTCCACCTCCGGGGTTCAAGTAATTCTCCTGCCTTAAATTCCCAAGTAACTGGGATTACAGGTGCCCGCCACCATGCCCAGCTAATTTTTTGTATTTTTAGGAGAAAAAAGTTTTCGCCATATTGGCCAGGCTGGTCTTGAACTCCTGACTTCGGGTGATCCACCCCATTCGGCCTCCCAAAGTGCTGGGGTTACAGGCATGAGCCATCATGCCCAGGAACAGAAAACCTCTTTTAAACATTCCTACAGATAATCCTAAACTCTAAAGTGGATCCAAGAAAAAAAAGTATAGAAGGGAAGACCTGTATTGCTTTCCCTTGTGCAAGCAGTTCCAAAACTGTTACCTAATGCAGATAGACAAATTCAAGGCTGAATTCACTTCAAGTCACAAAGGGGGAAAGGAAGTCAATGGATGGATATGGTGGTTTTGTTTGTTGATGTTAAAGTGTGTGACTATCCCCATGAATAACAAGGCTGACAAATGTATCCAATATGTCACGCTGTAGACAGTCTATTCTTAGCTGGAATCATGAAAGTTTAAAATATTCTTGTTCACGAAAACTTCTCTGTCCAGCTATTTTCAGAAGAAATAAGGCTGCCTCAAGCCTGTCAATGTCAAAAATACAGTTTCCAAAGAGACAAAAAGGAAGTTCAAGATTCAGGCTGTTGCCTGATCTTGATCAGGTGATCTAGAACTCACAGAGAGAGATCTGTGTCTTGCCTATGTAGCCATGTCTCACTGTAATACCAAACATCCCGTTTTGAACTATTATATTCTGTGATATTTTTTGCTTCTTTTCGTTTTGTTATACTTCTAATATTGATTCAACAGTACTGTTAAACAGAAATACCTTAGACAAATTTAAATTTAACTGACTTTATTTGAGCAGAGGAAAACAAAGCAAAGTAAAACCAAAATGAAAATGATTCACAAATCAGGTGGTCCTGTGAACCAGGGCAGGTTCAGAGATCTCCGACCAATAATATGATCTGACAGCGTTTACAGGAAACGGAAGTGCGGTACACAGAAAACTGAACTGGATATGGCTTCACTGGTTAACTGGCTACTAAGCCTCCTGCAGTAACTAAAGCTCAGCTCCTGCAGTTGAACTTCATATTGGTTTGGTCTGTCAGGCCTACTGCAGGAACCTAGTTTATTTTGATTAACAATACTAAAGTAAAATTATATATATATATAATGTGTGCACACACACATATATAATGTTTAATATTTATCTCTATCACACAACTTTTAGAATTTGGTTCATCTTTCTATATTAGGACCTCTTTCACCTAACTATGTCATTTAGGTTTTTTTAAATTAACCCCCTTAACTCTGTGTCATCCACGTTTGGTGAGTGTGTCCTTCATATCTTCATCCAAATCCCTGATGAACATATTGAACGGAATATGGGCCACAATAAGACTCTGATGCTTACCAGCAGAAACATATCAGATTAATAATATGGGGTTTGATGTTCAGCCAGAAACTCATCGAGCTAATAGAATTATGATCCAACCCATAATTCTTTCTCTGTGTGACATCATATAACATTAACAAAAGACTTTACAGATGATATTTGACTTTTTCAAGAAAATAAAAAAGTAATATTTTTGTTTCACACATAAACCAATGAACTCGGAGTTGGAAATGTATTAAAATAGAGTTGAGCCCTACCTTAAGACTAAGAGGACTTACAAAATCTTATTTACATTTACTGTCTCAAGTAGACAGCTACTTCCCCCAATGCATTCCCCTCCTCACCTGATACTTCATCATGGACCCATAGTATTCATTCTGCCCCATAAACAGATATCAGACAAAAGGGATCAAGTCTTAGCTGGGTGCGGTGGCTCACCCCTGTAATCCCAGCACTTTGGGGGGCCGAGGCGGGTGGATCACAAAGTCAAGAGATCGAGACCATCCTGGTCAACATGGTGAAACCCCGTCTCTACTAAAAATACAAAAAAATTAGCTAGGCATGGTGGCGTGTGCCTGTAATCCCAGCTACTCAGGAGGCTGAGGCAGGAGAATTGCCTGAACCCAGGAGGAGGAGGTTGTGGTGAGCAGAGATCATGCCATTACACTCCAGCCTGGATAACAAGAGCGAAACTCCATCTCAAAAAAAAAAAGAGAGGATCAAGTCTTACTCATCTTATTTATTTCACAATGCCTCGCATAGAATTTCATACATGATACTGTGGAGTTCACTTCATGCCTGTGTTAGTTTAGGATGGTCCTACCAAAACAGAAGCTCTGCCACACTGCCCATCCCATTAGAAGTCCAGCGGTCACTCAAGTGTACTATTTCTTACGGTATTGCAGAAAGGAGCATATATCTAGGTTTGCCAGAATATGTGTCATGCTCAAGCCAAGGCGCAGAACACAGATTCCTTCTTAACCAGATGATGAGGTAATTGGCCAATAATATCTCTGGGTGTAGGCAGGGATACGTTGCTACCACTGGGTAATCAATGTCTTAGTCGTGATATTAGCTGTTAAGGACTTTGAATGAAGCACAATCCTCCGTTTAATAATAACTAATGACTGTTTGCTGAGGACAGCTGGCCCAACTAGTTCGTCTCTGAGCCACAGGTTTGAACACACAAAGGACATACCCATCCCAGGTCATCAAACACTCTCAGACCTCTCAGGGCCCGAATGCGGGCTCTATCCGGCCAAGCCCATCCTCTTGCTGACTTCCTCCCACCTTTGTGTCTCTTCCTGCCCAAACTCTCATTATCCCTCCCGTGCAAAAGACCTCATTCTCATTCTGTTGTTTTTTTTTCTCACAACAGAACTCAATGTGGCCTGCTTCCCCCCACAAATATTAGAAGCAACACAGAATGTATTTATCCCTTTTTAAGGTATAGAACTCATATTTTTACAAAAATTATCCTATCTATACACTCCAGTGGATAAAAGATATGCCATATATGTGTTAAGGAATTTCCATATTCCGTAAGTATTCTTCTGAATGCCTCAGGAACAAATACTTGAGTTTTTACGTCAAAACATAAGAGGAGTCTATGCTGCACACAAAACACAAATTAAATAAATGTCTGCTCAGTGAATCAATGCCTTTATATAACACTTTATGTAAGATGTTATACTTTGTATAAAATCATTGCATAAGGTACTTCAGATATTAAAAGATACTGAAAGATATTTTATGGACATCATGCGTGTATGTTTTATACAAGATATTTATATCATCCTTTATATAAGCTATTTTGGATCTGGTACATTAAGAGGCCTATGGATGGGAGTGTAAGCATGGTATACTGCCAAATACTTCTCAGAAAAGAAGAGCAAAACCTTCGGGACCTAGAAAGCAGAGAAATAAATTCAAGGAGTTCTGTTCTTCAATAAAGCAGGAAGTTGAGGCAGGTGAATGAGGTCCAGCCAGAGAGCATAAGGTTAGCAAGACACTGGAGCGAACATCCGAAAACAATGTGTGAGTGCGGGTGGGGGCGGGGGGAAGACTGAGAAGAACTGGAAATCAAGTGTTAGATCTAAGCCTGAAATACCGCCTCTGAATCCAACTGCTGAAAACAGGTGCGCGAGAGACACCTAGTGTTCAAGCGCGTGAATGATGCTCCGTCCAAGTTGCCGTTTCCTTTGCTTTCCTGGAGCCACCTGCGAGGGACCGCGTTGCTCCTTGGCTAAGTACAGCACTCACCTGTGTACTCAGTAGATACGAATCGCTGTGTTAGACATTAAGGCCTTCAGAGAAGTCTTTAACCCATTTCATAGCCCACCCACTCTTTTTAGATATACGGAAGCGGAATTCCCCATATAGTTATGGGAAAATGAATGGGCATTTCATTACGAAATAGGTTTTTGGGAACGTTACCACTGAACTTTGATTTTCACCTTCTTAAGCTAGTTTCCACTCTCTCGAGAGCAAAACAAAATATCAGTGCAGTTAAAAACATGGGATATTCCAGGAGCAAAAGGCCCTGGTGCCAGTAGATTGCTTTCTGGACAACTAATACCAAGATCTAATAGTTATTGAGTCCTTTGTATGTACTAAACTTTGGACGAAAGACACGGCAAATATTACCTCGATTGCTGACCGGAGTCCTGCCATTCAGGCATTATTATGCAGAAATTCTATGAGGAAACTGAAATTTGGAGGCTGTGAGTGATTGACCCAGACACATCTGTAAATTGTACCTTTAAATCCAGGACTGTCTTCCAAAACTCACATGCTTCCCACATGCCTCACTGCCTCTCAGGCATGCATGCATCCCAGCTGAACCTATCATCTCAGCATAGACAATTGGTGTAAAGGAAATATTTCACCGTGAACATTTCACTAGTTCTTTATTAGAGAGTAATGTTTCTCGTTTAGTTATGCAAGTCATTCCACTTGATTTCTTACACCCTAAATCAGTGTATACCAAACATCGTTTTAATAGCTTTATGATCTTTGAGCATATATTTTTAACTCATTTCAAATAAAATATTTAATATTTCCTCTCAAACAAAGCTCCCTAATTTTCCAAAGAGGAATTAAGTTAATTCACATCACCTAAAGAAACAGCAATATTCATGGCACAAACAGGCCAAAAATAGATACTATTTTTAGAGTGTGTATGCAGATGAGCCAGACAGCAGTAACTTATGCACACCCTGAGAATGACCCTACAAAGAATGTGTGTTCAGAGTTCTGAGCTGTGGAATCTGGAAGTGGCCAACCCAGAGGTTCACTTCTTCCCTGTGAAATCTCGGGCCCATCCTTTGGAATATAGGATGAACAGGGGATCAGGGCTTTTTGTTTTGAGTTAGATGGAGGTTACTAGGTGAAGGGTGCTAGGTGGAGGGTGCTAGGTGGAAGGTGCTAGGTGGAGGTTGCTAGGTGGAGGTTGCTAGGTGGAGGGTGCTGGGTGGAGAGTGTCAGGTGGAAGATGCTAGGTGGAGGGTGCTGGGTGGAGGGTGCTAAGTGGAGATTGCTAAGTGGAGGGTGCTGGGTGGAGGTTGCTGGGTGGAGGTTGCTAGGTGGAGGGTGCTAGGTGGAGGTTGCTAGGTGGAGGGTGCTAGGTGGAAGGTGCTGGGTGGAGGGTGCTGGGTGGAGGGTGCCGGGTGGAGGGTGCTGGGTGGAGGATGCTGGGTGGAGGGTGCTGGGTGGAGAGTGTCAGGTGGAAGATGCTAGGTGGAGGGTGCTGGGTGGAGGGTGCTAGGTGGAGGGTGCTAAGTGAAAATGCTATTTAAATTGCTGCTTTTTATGAACAGCAGCAGTTCTCCTGCCAGCCTGTCTCCACTGAACCACCCCTGTCTGTAGGTTCCCCTAATAAACTCTATGTGTCATTCACTGTCTCCAGGTCTCTTCTTTGGCCTCTCAGACACAGTACCATCCCTATGGGAGTCAGTAGGGGTTCAGTACAACAATTGCCAAGCCCAGCCAGGAGGTCAGAGAATATCCCATGAGCACCAAAAGGATGGGATCAGGAAGGGGAGGTCCTCAGGAGTAATCTCAAGATGGCCATCCACATCCACCTGGGGCCCAATAGATGGGTGGGGCCCACTGCATGAGTGTGAGGACACTCTGAAAATGCCAAAGGGTCTGGACGAGCTGTGGCAGGGGGTGAATCCAAAGAAGTGAAAGTCAGATGCCCAAGCCATCACAGCCACACTTGGCTGGCCACTCCTGACTGCACTCCAAGCAGCCAGAGACTGAGTGTAGGGTACAGGTAAGGGTGATCAGTTATAATGATGAGACTAGAAATAGATAACAGATTAGCTCGGGCTAAAACATTGGAGACCTCACTGCCCTGCCCTTGGGCACAGGATGGCAAAATATAGACTCTGGCTTGTCAGGTGGGTCATTCAAAGAGTCGCCAGCTGCCACATCAACAAGTCAGGGCTATTATGACTAAACAATTCTGGGACCCTAAGTCCTGGAACCCCATAGAGAGCAATTATGAAAAGGACAGTGGAGATTGGGACAAGTCCATGGTGTTTCCTGTACTCTCTGCATGTCCAGTTGGCACCATCAAGATAGAAGAAGACCAACTGTGCATTCAGGGAATAGCCCAAGATTTGCCCCCACCTGAAAGACTGCAGTGAGCCCCAGTGCAGGATTATACCACTCTGGAATTGGCAGAGCTGGGAAATAGGTTCAGATAGAAAGGGAGACAGTCGATTGCAGGATGGAATCTCTGTCTATGGGATATGAAGGCAGATGACATGAGATGAACAAAATGGCATCTGTCGCAAACCACCCAGCCCTGAGGCAGGTCTCTATGGCACCAGGCCGGGTGCGGTGGCTCACTCCTGTGATACCAGCACTTTGGGAGGCCGAGGCGGGTGAATCACAAGGTCAAGAGATCGAGACCATCCCGGTCAACATGATGAAACCCCGTCTCTACTAAAAATACAAAAAATTAGCTGGGCACGGTGGCACATGCCTGTAATCCCAGCTACTCAGGAGGCTGAGGCAGGAGAATTGCCTGAACCCAGGAGGCGGAGGTTGCGGTGAGCTGAGATGCACCATTGCACTCCAGCCTGGGTAACAAGAGCAAAACTCCGTCTCAAAAAAAAATAATAATAATAAGGTAGCACAGATTAGATGTAAGGACAGAGTGGTAGCAACTAAAACAGCCACTTACAGTTGTTATTAAGATTCCAGCTGCAAATTCTTTTGGAACTTATTTATTCTTAATTACTTAGGAATTACCAGGAAAGAGGGAAGATCAATCTGCCTCTTTACCTTAAACTAATGCTAAGAGGGATGCTGTGAATTACTGAAGAACTCTCCCCAAAATTATACTCTTACTTCAACACCTTTAAGGCAAGTCTGTTTTTATAAATTCTTCCATATGAGTCAGCATGCCTCAGACTTATAAGCAGCTATGCAGACTTAGAAAAGATTAATAACTGATTCAAAAGACTGTATTCATTTTATTCCAGTGTCTCCTGCTGAAACTGTGGTCTAATATGAGCAAATTTTTATACCATATTGCCAATTTCCCCTCCAAGATTTTTGTTTTAACTCATTGGTACAATAAAATAAATCAAAGAATTTCAGGTACACTTAAAAGGACAGAAAGATTAAGTTACTGAAATATCTTAGGACATGATCTAAAACTGTTGAATTAAATTGATATAACTTGAATAAAATGATTAACTTGAATGAAGTGAATAAAATGCTGAAATGTATTTTATGCCAGATATTTCCCCCAAACTTCGTAATGGATATCCTTTCTTAAGATGACAATCTTAATATTACTTGATGTTCAGGTGATTTGGGGTACTTTTTATGGCAGCAGAAAAAAAAAAAGAAAGAGAAAACCCCAGTGGAATGAAAAAAGGAAGATTTTAGCTTTTTGTTTTCTTTTTTAAAGAGGCAGCCTGTTTTTTTTCCATAATCTTTCCTCTGCACTTCTGGAGAAATGGGTTATGGCTTGCAGCGCTGGACAAATTGAGGGTATAAGCACACGTCTCAGATGTGTTACCTATTCAGAATCCACGTTAAGAATCGTTCCAGGCCAAAGCCATAGCCTCCATGTGGACGTGTGCCATATTTTCTGTGATCTGTATACCAGTAATAGGGAGTGGGGTTGATCCCTTCCCTTTTATAACCTGCCAGTATTTCTTCACTATCCCAGATACGCATTGAGCCTCCCACAAGCTCACCAACATTGAGCATCAACACGTTGACAGATTCAGTAAGACGGGGATCCTCAGGACATTGCTGCATGTAGAAAGACTTGATCTCCACAGGAAATAGACAGAGCAAGATTGGTTCATTAATGGTGTCTGTCATCAGTCTCTCAGGAGCTTCTGGGATATCTTCTCCAAATTCATAAAAATTTCCATCTTCTTTCTTTATATCATGTTCTTTTAGCCACATGATAGCATCTGAATAGTAGATTCACAAAAAGAAAATGATAGGTGGGATGTTATTTCTGAATCACAGATGAAGAACATTAAAAAGATGTGGCATAGGGAACAAATGAAGAGTGACTCCCGGGATAAGAAAGAGGCAGAAGATAATTTATGAAGAGAAAAGAACCTGGAGGAAGCCAAGAAGATTACCATTAAAAATGATCAAAGTCTCCTAGAGCCAAAATGTGTGAAGATTAGTGCTTTAGAAGGATATCAAGGCCAAAGAGTAAAGGTGTTTGGCTGGGTCCACAGGCTACATAGGCAAGGAAAGAATTTAATGTTTCTGGTGTTGCGAGATGGAAGAGGTTTTCTTCAGTGTGTCTTGGCAGATGAGTTGAGTCTGTGCTACAATGGACTACTCTTGACCACAGAGAGTAGCGTGGCAGTGTATGGAACGCTAAATCTTACCCCAAAGGGCAAGCAGACTCCAGGTGGCCATGAGTTGTGACTTCTGGGAACTCATTGGCTTGGCCCCTGCTGAAGGAGCTGACAACTTGATCAATGAGGAGTCTGATGTTGACGTCCAGCTCAACAACAGACACATGATGATCCGAGGAGAAAACATGTCCAAAATCTTCAGAGCACGATCCATGATCACCAGGTGCTTTAGAGATCACTTCTTTGATAGGGGGTACTGTGAACACTAGCGCAAACACAAGTAGAAGGTGGCTCCATGCTCTTCAAGTGTGACTACTTTGGGGAAGAGGCTTTTTTTTTTTTTTGAGACAGCGTTTCACTCTTGTTACCCAGGCTGGGTGCAGTGGTGCGATCCCGGCTCACTGCAACCTCTGCCTCCTGGGTTCAGGCAATTCTCCTGCCTCAGCCTCCTGAGTAGCTGGGATTACAGGCACACGCCACCATGCCCAGCTGATTTTTTTGTATTCTTAGTAGAGATAGGGTTTCACCATGTTGACGAGGATGGTATCCATCTCTTGACCTCGTGATCCACATGCCTCGGCCTCCCAAAGTGCTGGGAAGAGGCATTTTTGACTCAGTCCTCTCAGTTGTACCTGGAGACTTGCCTTCCAGCCCTGGGAGATGTTTGCATTGCACAACAGTCCAGAACACGAAGGCACCTGGCTGAGTACACTCACATGGAAGCCAAGTGTCCTTTCCTGAGCTTTGAGGACCTCCTGAACCGGCTGAAGGACTTGATCTGTGATGTGGTAGACCGAGTATTAAAGTCACCTGTAGCCAGCATAGTGCATGAACTCAACCCGAACTTTAAGCCCCCCAAACGGCCTTTCATTAAGCTATAAATATTAATGTCATATCCTTCAGAGGCAAAAAAAAAAAAAAGGAAATTTGAAAGAGCAAGCACAGTCCAATCAAAAATAAATTCAAGAACAACGTGAAGAATTAGCCTACCAAAATGAGAAGGAACCAGAAAAGTGATCCTGGTAATATGACAAAACAAGGTTCTATCATGCCCCCAAATAAACCACACTAGCTTCTGAGCAATGAGTCTAAACCAAGACCAAATCTCTGAAATGCCAGATAAAAAATGTAGAAGGTTAGTTATTAAGCTATTTATGGAGATACCAGAGAAAGGTGAAAAACAACTTAAAGTTCTTTTCTAAACAATCCAGAATATGAATGAAAATTTTTCCAGAGATAGTTATGTTAAAGAAACACCAATCAGAACTTCTGAAATGAAAGACAGAGAAATTCAAAATGCAGTGGAAAGGTCCAACAAGAGACTAGAACAAGTAGAAGAAAGAATATTAGAACTTGAAGACAAGGCTTCTGAATTAACTCAATCCAAAAAGACAAATAAAAAAGAATCCAAAAAAATGTACAAAGTCTCCAAGAAAAATGGAATTATGTAAAATAGCCAGACCTAAGAATAATTGGTTTTCCTGAAGGAAAAATTAAGCCTAAAAGTTTGGAAATTTTATTTGAGGGAATAGTTGTGGAAATTTTCCTTGGCCTTGCTAGAGAGATACACATTCAAATACAAGAAGCTCAAAGAATTCCTGGGAAATTCATTGCAAAATGATCATCACCAAGGCACATAGTCATCAGGTCATCTAAACTCAAAATGAAGGAAAGAGTCTTAAGAGTTATGAGACAAAAGCACCAGGTAAACTACAAAGGAAAACCTATCAGACTAACAGAGATTTCTCAGCAGAAACCTTACAAGCTAGAAGGGGTTAGGCTCCTCTCTTTAGCCTCCTTAAATAAAATAATTATCAGCCAAGAATTTTATACCCAGGAAAATTAAGCTCTATAAATGAAAAAGAGAGATAAAGTTATTTTTGACAAACAAATGCTTAGAGAATTTTCCACTACCAAGCCAGGACTATAAGGAATGCTAAAAGGAGTTCTAAATCTTAAAACAACAGCCTGATGTGCACCAAAACAAACCTTTTTAAAGCATCAGTCTCACAGGCCCTATAAAATAATAACACAATTTAAAAAACAAGGTATCTAGATAACAACTAACATGATGAATAGAACAGTGCCTCACATCTCAATATTAAAGTTGTATATAAATGGCTTAAATGCTCCACTTAAAAGATACAGAATGGAAGAACGGATTAAAAACCACCAACCATATATCTGCTGTCTCCAAGAGACTTGCCTAATACAAAAGGACTCACATAAACTTAAGGTAAAGAGATGGAAAAATAAATTCCACACAAATGAAAACCAATCCATAATCATATGGAAACAAAAAAGAGCTCGCATAGCCAAAACAATACTGAGTAAAAAGAATAAATATGAAGACGTCACGTTACCTGACTTCAAATTATACTACAAGGCTCTAGTTACCAATACAACATGGTACTAATATAAAATAGGCACGAAAACCAGTGGAGCAGAATAGAAAACCCAGAAATAAAGCCAAATGCTTAAAGCCAACTGATCTTATACAGAGTATACAAAAACATAAAATGGGGAAGGGACCCCCATTCAATAAATGGTGCTGGGAAAACTGGCAGCCAACATGTAGAAGAATGAAAATGGATCCCAATCTCTCATCTTATACAAAAATTAACTCAAAATGGATCAAAGAGTTAAATCTAAGACCTGAGACTATAAATGTTTTAGAAAATAACATCAGAAAAACTATTCTAGACATTGGTTTAAGCAAAGAATTTATTACTAAGACCCCAAAAGCAAATGCAATGAAAACAAAGACATATAAATGAGACCTAATTAAACTAAAAAGCTTCTGCACAACAAAAGAAAGAGCAAAGAGACAACCCACAGAGTGGGAGAAAATCTTCACAAGCTATACATTCAACAAAGGACTAGTAACCCGAATCTACAAGAAACACAAATCAGCAAGCAAAAAAGCAGATAATTTCATCAAAAAGTGGACAAAGGATATGAAGAGACATTTCTCAGAAGATATACAAACAGCCAAAAAACATGTGAAAAATGCAGAACATCACTAATCATCAGGGAAGTGCAGATTAAAGCCACAATGAGATGCCACTTTATAATTGAAAGAATGACCATAATGAAAAAGTCAAAAAACAATAGATGTTGGCATGGATGTGGTAAAAAGGGAAAACTTCCACACTGCTAGTGGGAATGTAAATTAATACAATCACTAAAGAAAAAAAGTATGGAGATTCCTTAAAGAACTAAAGTTAGAACTACCATTCAGCAATCCAGCAATCCCAAGAAGTCATTATATGAAAAAGACACATGCACACGTATGTTTATAGCAGCATAATTCACAATCGTAAAGATATGGAACTAACCTAAGTGCCCATCAACCAGTGAGTGGATACAGAGAACATAGCATATAGAGAGAGCATGGAATACTACTAAGCCATAAAAAGAGAATGAAATAATGTCTTATGAAAACTTTGATGGAGCTGGACCCCATTATTTTAAGTGGAGTAACTCAGGAATAAAAAACCAAATATCATATGTTCTCATTTATAAGTGAGAAATAAGCTACGAGGACACAAAGGCAAAAGAATAATAGAATGGACATTGAGGACTCAGGTGGGGTAAAGCTGGGAGGGGTGTAAGAAATAAAAGGGGAGTAAGACATACTAGATACAGTGTATACTGCCCAGGTAAAATCTCAGAAATCATCCCTAAAAGAACAGATCCATGTAAGCAAAACCCCAAAAACTATTGAAAATAAATTTAAAACTAAGTAAATAAATGTATTTCCTGTTCAAAAAAAAGCTTTGTCTTTCTTTACCTCCCTGAATATACACAGTGTGCTATGGCATGAGTATTCCCATTGCAATACTCTGTCCCCAAATAAATACCTTTCTTTTAGAATAAGGACACAAAGCTTCTCTGTCTTATGACCTGATATGGTTTAGCTGTGTCCCCACCCTCATCTCATCTTGAATTGTAGCTCCCGTAATTCCCATGTGTTGTGGGAGGGACCTGATGGGAGGTGACTGGATCATTGGGACAGGTCTTTCCCTTGCTGTTCTCATGATAGTGAATAAGTCTCACAAGATCTGATGATTTTATAAAGGGGAGTTCTCCTGCACACTCCCTTTTGCCTGCTGCCGTGTAAGATGTGACTTTGCTTCTTCTTTGCCTTCCACCATGATTGTGAGGCCTCCCCAGCCATGTGGAACTGTGAGTCCATTAAACCTCTTTCCTTTATAAATTGCCCAGTCTCAAGTATATCTTTATAAGCAGCATAAGCACAGGCTAATACAGTCAATTGGTACCAGGAAGTGGGCACTCCTGAAAAGATATCCAAAAATGTGGAAATGACTTTGGAACTGGGTAACAGGCAGAGGTTGGAACAGTTTGGAGGACTCAGAAGAAGATAGAAAAATGTGGGAATGTTTGGCTCTGAAGACAGGGAGATGTGGGAAAGTTTGGAACTTCCTAGAGACCTGTTGTGTGGCTTTGACTAAAATGCTGGTAGTTATAAAGACAATAAGGTCCAGGATGAGGTGATCTCATATGGAAATGAGGAACTCGTTGGAAACTGGAGTAAAGGTCAGTCTTTGCTATGCAAAGAAACTGGTGGTATTTTGCTCCTGCCCTAGAGATCTGTGGAACTTTGAAGTTGAGAGAGATGATATAGGATAACTGGGGGAAGGAATTTCTAAGCAGTGAAGTGTTCAAGAAGAAGCAGAGCATAAAAGTTTAGAAAATTTACAGCCTAATGATGTAGTACAAGAGAAAAATCCATTTTCTGGGAAGAAATTCAAGCCTTCTGCAGAAATTTGCATAAGTAATGAGGAGCTGAATGTTAATCACCAAGACAATTGAGAAAATGTCTCCAGGGCATGTCAGAGACCTTCCTGGCAACCCCTCCTATCACAGGCCCAGAAGCATAGGAGGCAAAAATGTTGGTTTCATGAACCAGGCCCAGGGCCCCCCTGCTCTGTACAGCCTAGGACTTGGTGCCCTGCACCACAGCCACTTCAGCTGCTGCTAAAAGGAGCCAAGCTACAGCTGGTGCTGGGGATTCAGAGAGTGCAAGTCCCAAGACTTGGCAGCCACAGGCACCATGCAAGTCTGAAATCCAATAGTTCAGTCATTAAACATTAAAATTGCAAAATGATCTCCTTTGATTCCATGTCTCACATCTAGGTCACACTGATGCATGAGGTGGGCCCCATGGCTTTGGACAGCTTGACCCCTGTGGCTTTACAGGGTATATCCCTGCTCCTAGCAGCTTTCACAGGCTGGCATTAAGTGTCTTTGACTTTTTTGGGTGCACAGTGCAAGCTGTCAGTGGATCTATCATTCTGGAGTCTGGAGGATAGTGGCCCTCTTCTCACAGCTCCATTAGGCAGTGCCCCAGTAGGGACTCTAGTGGGGGCTCCAACCCCACATTTCCCTCCCACACCTCTTGCAGAGGTTCTACATGAGAGGCTTACCCTGCAGCAAACTTCTGCCTAGACATTCAGGTGTTTCCCAACATCCTCTAATATCTAGGCAAAGGTTCTCAAACTCCAGTTCCTGACTTTGGTGCACTCACTGGCAGGCTCAACACCACATGGAAGCTGCCAAGGCTTGAGGCTTTTACCCTCTGAAGCCACAGCCAGGGCTCTACATTGGCCACTTTCAGCCATGGCTGGAGTGGCTCAGACAGAGGACACCAAGTCCCTAGGCTGCACACAGCATGGGGGCCCTGCCACTGTGGCCTCTAGACCTGTGATGGCTGTCGTGGAGGTCTCTGACATGCTATGGAGACATATTTCCCCTTGTTTTGGTGATTAACATTCAGCTCCTTGTTACTTATATAAATTTCTGCAGTCAGCTTGAATTTCTCCTCAAAAAATGGGATTTTCTTTTCTATCAAGTTGTCAGGCTGCAAATTTCTGAAATTTTATGCTCTGCTTCTCTTATAAAATTGAATGCCTTTAACAGCACCCAAGTCACATCGTGGATGCTTTATTGGTTAGAAATTTCTTCCACTAGATACCCTAAATCATCTCTCTCAAGTTCAAAGTTCCACAAATCTTTAGGGCAGTGGAAAATGATGCCAGTTTCTTTGCTAAAACATAACAAAAGTCATCTTTGTTCCAGTTCCCAAGTTCTTAATCTCCATCTGATACCACCTAAGCCTGGATTTCACTGCCAATATCATTATCAGCATTTTGGCCAAAGCCATTTAAGTCTCTAGGGAGTTACAAACTTCCCCATATTTTCATGTCTTCTTCTGAGCCCTCCAAACTGTTCCAACCTCTGCTTCTTACCCAGTTCCAAAGTAACGTATACATTTTTGGGGTATCTTTTCAGCAGCTCCCCACTTCTGGTACCAATTTACTGTATTATTCTGCTTTCATGCTGCTGATAAAGACATACCTGATACTGGGAAATTTACATAAGAAAGAGGTTTAATGGGACTCACAGTTTCACATGTTCTGGGGAGGCCTCGTGATCATGGTAGAAGGCAAGGAAGAGCAAGTCACATCTCATATGGATGGCAACAGGCAAAAAGAGAGCTTGTGCAGAGAAACTCCTGGTTTAAAACCATCAAATCTCATGAAACTCATTCACTATCACAAGAACAGTGCAAGAAAGACCCACATCCATAATTCAAACACCTCCCACTGGTTTCCTCCTATGGCATGTGGGAGCTGTGAAAGGTACAATCCAAGATGAGATTTCAGTGGGGACACAGCCAAACCAAATCACTATGTAACCCAAATGCCACATACAGTGTAAAATAATTGAAGTACTTACTTATTCTAGAAATATTTATGAAGTACCACAGATGTTCCAGGAACTAAGGAAAGCTGTTAGTTCTAAAAAATGAAAGGAAAAAATTTAAAAGGCATGGGGGCCAAATTGGCCCCCAAAATGATTGCTAAAAATCACTGACAGGAGGCAGATTAATAAGAGAAAGGGCATACAAATTCATTTCACAATGTATGCAAGGGAGCCTTCAGAATGAAGACCCAACTTCCCAATAAATTACAGACACATATACCATCCTCAGGCCACTGTAAAAAGCACACTGAGAGGATGGCCAGAAACAGGTAAATCAGGTTTAGCGACAAGAGGAGTTAAAAGAGAAAGGAAGAAGCCTGGCTAGCAAAGATGGCCTTGTTATGTGGATGAAGCTTCCCTCAGAGGGAACAGATGGTAAATGTTTCCTTTTAGACTTTAAAAGGTATCACACTGTCGGTCTTTCCTGGATCCAGAGAAAGGCATAGGAAGGGGAGGGAGGCATGCCTACATTAAGGCAGATTCTCTAAAAATGCAAATATTCCCCACTTAAGACCATTTTGTAATGCCACCTCTGATGGGATGGTTAAGAGGCAGCCATTTCAAAATATGTCAAAGAAATATATTTTGGAGTAAAATATTTTAATTTTCTTCAGTCTCCACTTTGTGACTTAAAATAAGTTTCACATATCAAAAGCCAAGATAATAGCTTTCGAGAGATTTGATCAAGAGATTGTTAAATAGAGATAGAAAAAGGAGTAGAAAGACAAATTGAGGTGAATAGAAAGGAGAAAACTTAAATATATCTTCCCATATCTTCTTTAATCAGTCTCTGAGTACTGATAATAGGTAAGTTCAGTTGAACAACTGTGTCCCATTCTGAGACGTGGCATTGCAGATGGGATAGGCCTCTATATATGATGTAGGCAATTAGATCTCTAATAAAGGCATTTCTATAGAAACAGAAGAAAAAACAAAGGTTAATGGATGGAGCAGTCTATAGTCTGCTTTCCTAGGGTCTCTGAGACAGCTACAGATTGCAGTGACAATCTGACAAATTCTCCTGGATTGTAGTTCAAACTTGGCATTCAGACTAACTTACTGAGAAGTCTGTACATTAGCAGGCAGGCTTGAAGCTTGTTTATATATAAATTGCCATTATTTTCTCCTGAAGATTAAGTGGTATAGCTTCAGTCTGCAGAGCTTTAAGAAAAGCAGAGTTTTAATTTCTAGCTATTTCAAGTTAAAAAAATTGGAGGACAGAAATTGCAAATTTTAGCTTGGCAACTTGTAGCCAGAAAAAAAAAAATAGGATCCAGTCCAAATGGTTGAAAATAATAAAAACTGAATGCAATGGATGAGACTAAAATCCAATAACAGGTATATCACAGTTTCCTTTGAAACATAGTTTTTCTGTTTCTAATCCTCCAATATTACTAAAGACAAAATCATAGTAGGATCAATTTCCTAGCAAAATTAATCTAGTGTTACTATATTTGGCCTGATTATTTGCATAAAGTTCAGCAAGAATAATTATTTGTCATATAGGCTGTTTTAAATAGGCTTTTCTGGAATCTTTTTGCATAAAGAATCACAAATTAGACCTTTAAAAGTCATGAACACAGCCAAGTATTTATCCCTGCAGATACCTGTATGAATTGGAAAACTTCTCTCTTATTGAAATCCCAAAATAACTTGGGGTTCTGGGGCCTGTAAGAAAGTGATGATCTTTATTTTCCACAGGTCAAGAACATGTAAAGAAATCTGTAAAGAAACTATATAAAAACTGTTTGAGGTCAGTTTTTTCAAAGAACTTTTATCATATCTATAAGTCAGTCTCAATTCCTCAAAGAAATTTGCTCATATCTGAAAATATACCCTTCCAATTAAAGCCTTGGAAAAAGAATCAGTGCCTCCAACTGTGTCCTGTTACAAAAGAAAACACATCTTACTAAATTTATGCAAATAACTATATTACCATAAGTTAAGAATACTTACAAATAGCTTCGAAATTCTGGAGAAATCAAGTAGGAAGAAAGAAATGTGCTTCAAATTTTGCTCTAGTCAATTGTTAAAAGCTGCAAATAACTCTTCTTGACTCTGGAAAACAAAACAAAAAGAATTAGTAATGCTTCAAACACAAAAAGTTATGAAAAGATTATTAAAGTCTTCCATTAGTTCAGTCCATGCAATTGAAATTGCATCATGGATTCACCTTTCCCACTACCTAGACAGGGCCAATTTATTGAGACAGGAGAATTGCAATAGAGAAAGAATAATTCACTCAGAGTAGGCTGTGCAGGAGAACAAAATTTTACTATTACTCAAATTAGTTTCCCAAGAAACAAAAACTTGAGATTGGAGTTTTTAAAGAGAATTTGGTGTGTAGATGGCTGGGAAGTGGGGAGTACTGATAAGTCAGGCTGGAGATGAAATTATAAGGGGTCAAAGTGAGTTCTTCTTGCTGACATCCTTTCCTGTGTAGGATTGCAGAACTGGTTGAGCCAGATTACTGATCTGGGCCATATCAGCTGGTGTATTAGAATGCAGGGTCTGCAAAATATCTCAAGCACCAATCTTAGGTTTTACAACAGTGATGTTTTTCACAGGAGCAATTTGAGTGTTCAGACTCTTGCAACCAAAGACTGCATGGCTCCTAAATGGTCATTTCTAATCTTGTAGCTGATTTTTTGGTCCTACAGAGGCAGACTGATTCACAGGCACAAAGGGAGTTATTTCAGGAAAGGACTATTATCAGTTTTGTTTCAGAGTTAAACTATGAACTAAATCCCTTCCAAGGCTAACTTGGCCTACACTCAGGAATGAACAAGAACAGCTTAGAGGTTAGACGCAAGATGGAGATTGAGTCTGATCTCTTTCACTGTCATGATTTCCTCAGTTATAATTTTTGCAAAGGCAGTATCACAGTTAGCTCCTGTTCTGCTCAATATTAAGCCAAAAAGCCTCATAAACACATCATAAGTTCTAGATCTTTTTTCTCTATTCCAATGGCACAATTTCTAAAGTTATCAGAAACCTGCATTCAAGAGCATCTGTGAGAATCCTTTAACCATAATTAGTTTACATTTAAACTGTCTCTTAAAAAAGATCAAAGTAAAATAATTTTAGATGATAAAATTATTAGAACAGTCATGGTAAAAGACACAACTGACAAAGGAATTTGGCTATTTCTGTGATATATAACAATTTAACATAATAATTATAATCACTACTGATAACATACTACTAATATGTATCACAATTACAGGACTCTCACAATTTTGGAACACATGTTAGTAACACGCTTACATAAATATAAACCAAAGAAAGTTGAACACAGTTTTATTTTTGACAATGTTTCCTGTATGATTTTAACATATAAATTAAGCTAAATCTCTCTCTCTCAGAAGTCTATAGTTAATTTTAGGTCAAAAGTTTGAATCTAGAATTTGATTTTAGAATACTTGTCAAAGATTGAAAGTTTAGAACACTTTATATCACAAAATAGGATCATGAGTGATTGTAAAACAAATCATTCATTTAGCCAAAATGATAACTTACAATTTTCAAAAAGCAAAAACCCTTACTCTGTAAGAGAGAAGACTTAAATCCCAAACAATAAGACCTAACCTAAAGATAGCATGAGGCCAACTAAATCTGTCTCTTTTGCAATGTACTCAAAAGGTAAAGAAAAAAATCTTTTACTATCTCTTAATATTACACAAAAAATTTTGTTTAAGAGAAAACCAAATTTTACCATTGTATAGTGTATCATTAGCACTAAATCTAATTTTAATAAAACCATATGAATAAATCTAACTTTAATGAATTTGGCCATAATATAAGGTTGTCATAAGCCTTTTATAATTTTCTGTCAAAAAGCAGATATTTCAATACTCCAGAAAAAATCCTGTTATTCAGACACAGGAGCCCAGATACTGGCCCTCCATCAGTGTTCTTTTTATTTTAATGTTTAATTTACAGAAAAAATAAATAATCCCCTTCAAATTTTAGCAAACTTGTTCACATACTGAATTCCTTTTACAGGATCAGTCTTTCTCAAACTTTCTACAACTTGCTTAAACATCTTTCATTTTGTTCTACTTGTAACTTAAAAGAATCCTTAAAACCCCTTAAACTAGACAAAATTCCTTCCCCTTATAAACACACACATTCTCATGCCTTCCTTTAATTTTTATTTTTTGCCAAAAATACATCTGACTTTTCATACACAGTTTGTATGTCTCTAGCAGTTTTAATTACATGCATTAATTGTAATGTTAATTTTCAGTAACTTATTTTAGTGAAAAACCTAGTAAGTAAGCAATTTTAATTATATACCAGATGCATAACCCAAAGCAAAGAACAATGCCTGGAGCTAGGCTTCGTATCCTAAAATCGCAACTCTAAGCACATAAGTTACAGACAAGTTAAGCAAGTCTCAGAAGCAAAGTTTTGTGTCTTAAAACATCTAGCAGAGAGAGTGACTAATTCAGATCAAATATCTAAATTCTGACCATGCTTCTATTTTCTTTTACCAATAATTTTTTAAAATATCTTTATTTACCAAAAATTACCAAAACCATATGAATTTGAAAAGCATTTAGGATTCTTGACTTAATTTATGAGTTAGTCAATTAAAAAGCCACGCAGATAATATACAGACATATAGCCATGTACACATGAAGATTATGCCAACATAAAGACTTTATAGTTTTTATTTTATTTTATTTTAAGTTCCAGGGTACATGTGCAGGTTTGTTACATAGGTAAACATGTGCCATGTTGGTTTGCTGCACCTATAGACCCATCACTTAAGTATTAAGCCCAGCATGCATTAGCTATTTTTCCTGAGGGTCTCCCACTGACAACTGCTCCCTGACAGGCCCCAGTGTGTATTGTTCCCCTCCCTGTGTCCACCTGTTCTCATTGTTCAGCTCCCACTCATAAGTGAGAACATGCAGTATTTGGTTTTCCAGTCCTGCATTAGTTTGCTGAGGATAATGGCTTCCAGCTCCATCCATGTTCCCTCAAAGGATGTGATCTCATTCTTCTTTACAGCTACGTAGCATTCTATGGTGTATATGAAACACATTTTCTTTATGTAGGACTTCATAGTTTGATTTTAAAATTTTAGCCATGAGATAGATACATTCACTGGTTCAAAAAGACAGTTGGATTAAATTGTAAAAATGATAAAGTTTATCTGTTTCTCATGGCCATGACTAATACCCTCACTAAGTTTTGGAGAAAATACGATAACAAATTTACATCTCAAATCAGAGAGAGAGAGAAAGAGAGAGAGAGTTTAAGTGTGTTAGAGAAAGTTTTAAAATGGATGCCAGGCTGGGCACAGTAGCTCATACCTGTTATCACAGCACTTTGGGAGGCCAAGGGGGGCAGATCACTTGAGGTCAGAAGTTTGAGACCAGCCTAGCCAACATGGCAAAACCCTGTCTCTACTATAAATACAAAAATCAGCTGGACATAGTGGTGAGCATCTGTAAACCCAGCTATCCAGGTGGCTGAGGCGCAAGAATCACTTGAACACAGGAGGCAAAGGTTAAAGGCCAAGATCATGCCACTGCACTCCAGCCTGGGTGACAGAGCTAGACCCTGTCTCAAAAAATTAAAAACAAAACAAAATAAAATAAATAATAAAATGGATGCTATGGCAGCACCAAATCATAGAAGTCTATCATAGTATTTCATTAGACCAATTTTATTTAGATAGGTAGTTTTTAATTTATTATCTTTCTTCTGAACCACTGAACCCAAGGCAGAGCCCACACTGAATCCTGGATCCCCAAAAAGAGAGAAATATCAGGGAGCTAGGCCACACAATATTTTGACAGGACATTTCATTACAAAGACATTTCTTTAAGTGTTTAAACCATGCCCTTTCTTACCTTAAATGCACAAAGAGTATCCTCTGGAGTAATAACTATTTACTCCAAGCTACCATTAGCCATCTCCAAAAGTATATCTATCACAAATACCAATGTCAAAACTTTTTTCATAGGGCAAAGTAATTTTCAATTTCCCAAAAGCCAAAAACATTAGGTAATGCAATACAAAAGAGAGAAGGGCTTTTAGTCCTGAGTGGAACCTGTCCACTTACAATTCTTGGGATTCCATGAAGAAAAACAGAGGTTCCTTCCAGACTCAGGAGTCTGGTACACTTTGTTTTTCCCAGGGGATCCTAGGCTGTTAAGAGATTCCTTTTTTACTTTTAGGTCCTTCATGTGGCATACAGGATGGAAAGTGGAAGGAAGATAGGAAGAAGTAAATGGTGGAACAAGCAGAATTCAGTTGACAGTTTATGCAGAGACAGAACAGAGGCCTTAAAACAATATAAATACACATATGTAGCCTAAATACCTGTTTTAATTAGGTTGACTTTTGACAATAGAACTCATTTAAAAAATTCTTTCAAATCTCTTATTACCAGATTTATGTCAGGACAAACAGCTGATATTTCTGATCTTTTTTTTCCTATTCCATTTTCTAAAATTATTATACTTTAAGTTCTGGGCTACACATGCAGGTGTGTTACATAGGTATACATGTGCCACAGTAGTTTGCTGCACCTGTTAGTGCATCATCCGAATTAGGTATTTCTCCTAATGCTCTCCCTCCCCTAGCATCCCACCCACTGACAGACACTGGTGTGTGATGTTTCCCTCCCTGTGTCCATGTGTTCTCATTGTTCAACTCACACTTAGGAATGAAAACATGCAGTGTTTGGTTTCCTGCTCCTGTGTTAGTTTGCTGAGAATGATGGTTTCCAGCTTCATCCATATCCCTGCAAAGGACATGAACTCATCCTTTTTAATGACTGCATAGTATTCCATGGTATATATATATGCCACATTTTCTTTATCCAGTCCATCATTGCTGGGAATTGGGGTTGGTTCCAAGTCTTTGCTATTGTGAACAGTACTGCAGTAAACATATATATGCATGTGTCTTTAAAGTATAATGATTTATAATCCTTTCGGTATATAGCCACTAATGACATTGCAGGGTCAAATGGTATTTCTGGTTCTAGATCCTTGAGGAATTGCCACATTGTCTTCCACAATGGTTGAACTAATTTACACTCCCACCGACAGTGTAAGAACATTCCTATTTCTCCATATCTCCTCCAGCATCTGCTATTTCCTGACCTCTTAATGATCAACATTCTTATTGGCGTGAGACTGTATCTCATTGTGGTTTCGATTTGCATTTCTGTAATGGGCAGTGGTGATGAGCTTCTTTTCACATGTTTGTTGGATGCATAAATGTCTTCTTTGAGAAGTACCTGTTCATATCCTTCGCCCACTTTTTGATGGGGTTGTTTGTTTTTTTCTTGTAAATTTGTTTAAGTTTTTTGTATATTAGCCCTTTGTCAGATGGACATATGGCATAAATTTTCTCCCATTCTGTAGGTGGCCTGTTTACTCTGAGGATAGTTTATTTTGCTGTGCAGAAGCTCTTTAGTTTAATTAGATTCCACTTGCCAATTCTGGCTTTTGTTGCCATTGCTTTTGGTGTGTTGGTCACGAAGTCTTTGCCCATGACTACATCCTGTGCCCATTCTTTCCAAAAGAAGACATATATGAGCCCAAAAAACATATGAAAAAAATTCTCATCATCACTGGTCATTAGAGAAATGCAGATCAAAACCACATTGAGATACCATCTCACACCAGTTAGAATGATGTTCATTAAAAAATTGCTTTGGAGTATGGCCATTTCACAATATTGATTCTTCCTAACCATAAGCACAGAATGTTTTTCCATTTGTTTGTGTCCTCTCTCATTTCGTTGAGCAGAGGTTTGTAGTTGTCCTTGAAGAGGTCCTTCACATTCCTAGTAAGTTGTATTCCTAAGTACTTTATTCTTTTTGTATCAGTAGCGAATAGGAGTTTGCTCATTATTTGGCTCTCTGTTGGTCTGTTACTGGTATATAGGAATACTTGTGATTTTTGCACATTGATTTTGTATCCTGAGACTTTACTGAAGTTGCTTATCAGCTTAAGGAGATTGTGGGCTGAGACAACAGGTTTCTTTAAATATGTAATCATGCATCTGCAAACAGAGACAATTTGACTTTCTCTCTTCCTATTTGTATATGCTTTATTTCTTTATCTTGCCTGATTGCCCTGACCAGAATTTCCAATACTGCGTTGAAGAGGAGTGGTGCGAGATACCAAAGGTAGCTTCCTAGGTGAAATCAATAAGCCTTAACTAAAGTTATGACTTAATTATGGCAAATTTTTCTCAAGAAACTTCTTAAGGCTAGCCATAACATTATTACATGTCTTTCTAAAAATTTAACCTTTCCATCAATTCTTTAGAATAAAAGATCTCTAAAATCTTTCTTTGAATCTATGCTGGCCATTGGCAATTAGAATGTTCAATGGTATACTTTATTCCAATAGCAACTCAATTCAAAAGCCTCTTTAAAGCACAGGTGGTAATTTTTCAGGTTTTACATTCCTGGAGAGGGCATAGAGGAAACTTCCTCATGATTCCCAAAAATCCATTCTAAGAAATAGAGTTAAGAGAGACAAAAGATGACAAAAGCTCCATAGGAATGGGACCTTGTAAGACTAAGTTTCCCTAAGAGTGTGACATATTCAGTATAAAAAGTATCCTGCTTAAAATATTATGTGTCTCAGACTCCAGTCTTTTCAGACTGTTCATCAGATGTGAACCAAAAAAATTCATGCCCTCCAGATGGTAGAGACTAAGAGAGAATGCCCCCATGTAGTCACCAACTCAAGTCCTCAAGGACATAAAACAAGATGAGAAGAAAATTTCATGTGATTTTTGTATCAGGGACTCACAGAAATGTTTGTCTGAACACATGCTGGTCTATCCACACTGTAGAAACTGACCACACTATGCAGGGCCAGCTTGAACAGCAGGCATAAACATTCTAGGCCCATGTTCTATCCAATGCTACCCATCTTTATGACAGAACAACACAGAAAGACAAAGGAAAACCGCAAGAGAAAAGGCTATTTCTGAGAGAAAAGAGGTCACACAATATGAACATTCATACCACAAGGTAATGAAAGTACACTATGGTCATTACAATTCAAGACTAGCCAAATTCCTTTTTCCTGTTAATCAAAACCTTGCAGATGAGACTATGATTTTTACCATCTGGTCACTGGTGTACACAGAGAAAGAGAGGCCAGGAGACTGGCTGGTAAGAAATTTTCATCCCTTTGCCAGCAGATCAGTCTCTCTGTTTCTCTTTACTGTAACCTCTAGAAGGAAAGAGCAACTCTGATGATCATCTGGTTTTGTAGGGGGCCATAGGCTCTTGGCCCCCTAAATGATCACTAAAAATCACTGACTGGGAAAATTGATTAATAAGAGAAAAGGCATACAAATGTATTTATATATATATATACATGGGATACTTCAGTCTGAAGATGAAAATACCCAATGAGTTACACACACTTATATACTATCCTGAGGCCACAGTAAGAAACACAGACTTAGAGTATGGCCAGAAACAGGTAAATCAGGTTTAGTGGCAAGGCAGGTTAAGAGAGAAAGAAAGAAGTCTGGCTAGCAAAGATGGCCTTGTTATGTGGATGAAGCCTCCCTCAGAGGGAACAGATGTTAAATGTTTCCTTTCAGACTTTAAGAGGTATCAGACTGTCAGTCTCGCCTGGATCCAGGGAAAGGCATAGGATGGGAGGGAGGCATGGTTACTTTCATGGCCATGCTCTACAGACACAAATTCTCTCCTCTTAAGACAGCTGTGCAGTGTCACTTCCATCAGGTTGGCCAAGTGGCAGTCATTTTTAAACATGTCAAAGAAATATATTTTAGGGTAAAATATTTTAATTTCCTTCAAAGAGTTTCTATCCTCAAGTAGTTTACCAACTATTGGAAAGAGGGATGCTTATAAACAGTCTTGTAGATACTGTGATAAATCTGCATCATGTTGTTAAATCAAAGAGAATGTCTGAGATGAGTCTCCGTTAATTTAGAGGTTTATTTTGCCAAGATTGAGGATGCGCCCAAGAAAAAAAGACACAAACCACAGTAGTATCTGTGGTCCATACTTTCTCCAAAGAGGATTTTGAGAGTTTTAACACTTAAAGGGGAACAAGTAGTCAGGAGGGAAAAGACAAAAATAGGAGGGAAGGGATGGTCACTTTCTCGTGAGGCTTTGATTAGAGCTCAACGAATCCACATGCTGTACGTGAAAAGGAGGTGGTAGAAGGATCAATCAATTATGTATTTGTCTCATGCTTAGTGTCTCTTGCTTAGTAAAACTGCACTTTACAAGAGATTAACATAGAGAGAATACAGGGAAAAGTCAAGTAGGCATTTGTCTCAGGGCTGGTGGGGGGATGATTTCTAGTCTCCTCTTGTCCCATACCTGTGAAGATCAGCTGTTGATTTACATTGTCACGGTGAGGGAGGTCACCTGCAGAAACATGTGGCCTTCTCTCCCCTAGCTATTTGTTTAGGAGCAAAAGGAAAGGCGGAGTTGTGTTGTTGTTGTTGTTGCACGGCTCAGCTTTCGAGCTTAATTTTTCCCTTTTGAAATAGTGAATTTGCAGTCTCGAGATTTTTATTTTTCTTTCACAGGGTGATGGTAAGAAGTGGTGAATTAAAACCAGGAAGGACATCTGTGACAAACCTCACAGAAGTGGATGGATTGCAAATCAATTATTCTACATGTATCCTTTGCTCTGGTAAGTCATTATTCTGAGTCACTGCCCCACACAGACTTCTTTTCTGTCTCCTTATGCAATCATCTCCCTCTCTTCCTCCTACTTGTTTCCATTTTACCCATCCATGTGCAACAAATTATCTCAGTTATACTCTGGAGTCTTGTAAGCAGCCCTGGTCTCAATTTCCAACCCCACACTATTTAAAGTGGACAGCTTCTTTAAACAATGGCTGTAACACTGCATGAGTTTCTAAAAAGCAGACCACAGGATCCAGTAAAGAGCAGACTGAAAACCTCATCCATCTCAGGGCATGCCCCAGAGGCACACTGCAAGGTAGGTGCTGCTGACCACCGCATGTTGATGCACTACCAGTACATCAAAGGTAAGATCCAGCCTGCCTTGGAAAGGCTCCACATGCTTTTCTGATTGAAAAAAGACAGACACTAAGCAGGCATTCTCTCTTTGCAGGAGTTCTGCTGCCATAGCAACCAGTATGGAGCAATAGAAAGGAAAGAAACACCCAAATATCCTGCCAACCAAGTCCACCAAGCCAACTCTGGAAACCAGCACAATGTGTTAACAAAGCTATTCCTGCCAACATCCACACTTCCAACAACAGCCACAACCACATCCTAAAACCGATTCCTCAAGGATCTAGAAATAGAAATTCCATTTGACCCAGCAATTTCATTACTGGATATATACCCAAAGAACTGTAAATCGTTCTACTATAAAGACACATACACATGTATGTTCATGGCAGCCCTGTGTACAATAGCAAAGACTGGAACCAACCCAAATGCCCACAATGATAGACTGGACAAAGAAAATGTGGCACATATACACCATGGAATACTACGCAGCCATAAAAAACAATGAGTTTGTGTCCTTTGTAGAGATTTGGATGAATCTGGAAACCATCATTCTCAGCAAACTGACAGAAGAACAGAAAGCCAAACACCGCATGTTCTCACTCATAGGTGGGTGTTGAACAATGAGAACACATGGATTCAAGAAGAGGAGCATCACACACAGGGGGCAGTTGGAGGGGTAGGGGAGAGACAGTGGAGGGTGGGGAGGGCGGGGAGGATGGGGAGGGATAACATGGGGAGAAATGCCAGATATAGTATGCACCTAAAGTAAAATAAAGAAAATTTTTTAAAAACCATAAAACAACTATCTAAAAATTTAAAAAAGAACTACTGTTCAGAAAAAAATAAAAAGATTTATTTCCAAATATTACTGCTCATTGACAACACACTTGCACCCAAGAGTTCTGCTAGAGATGTACAAGAAGACGAATTGTTTTTATGCCTGCTGATACAACATCTGCTCTGCAGCTCATGGATTAAGGAATAATTTCAACCTTCGAATCTTCGTATTTAAGAATACATTTCATTAGTCTATAGATGCCATTGATAGTATTCCTCTGATGGATGTGGGGAAAGTCAATTGAAAACTTTCTGGAAAGTATTCACCACTCTAGATGTCATTCAGAACATCCATGATTAATGGGAGAAGGACAAAATTACAACATTAACAAGAGTTTGGAAGAAGTTGATTTTAGCCCTCACAGATTGTTTAAAGGGGTGCAGGACTCCTGTGGAAGAAGCAACCACAAATGTGATCGAAATAGCAAAATAACTGGAATTAGAAGTGAAGCCTGCAGGTGTGACTGTACTGCCACTATAATGGATGAGGAGATGCTTACTGCAGATGAGCAGTGAAAGTGCTTTCTTGAGATAGCATCTACTCCTGCTGTGAATATTGCTGAAATGACAACATAGGATTTAGAATATTACGTAAACATAGCTGATAAAAGAGCAGCAGAGCTGGAGACAACTGGCTCCAATTTTAAAAAAAAGTTCTACTATGAATAAAATGCTATCAAACAGCGTACGTGCTATGGAGAAATCTTTTTGAAAGGAAGAGTCGATCCATGTGGTAAACTTCATTGTTGTCTTGTTTAAAAGTTGCCAACTTTCAGCAACCACCACCCTAACCAGTCAGCAGCCATCAGCATCAAGGCAAGACCCTCTCCCTCAAAGGAAGAATCAGGGGAGAAGGAATGCAAGATCCCAGAAGCACGCCAGTGTGTAAGCCTCAAGTTAAAAGGTCAAACAGGGCATTTCATCTCTTAAGTCACCTCAAGTTTAAGATTTGCTGAAAGCGCAAGTGATTGTTAGCATTTTTTAAGCTATAATAAGCTTGTAAAAATAAGTATTTTCTTATTTTTACATTTAATTTTTATAGCAGTTATATATGTATATACATACATTGCAGATATATATATACACAAAAAATTTTTATATTTTTATTGTAGGTGTATACATGTATGGGGTACATGAGTTATTTTGATACAGGTATATAATGTATAATAATTACATCAGGATAAATGTGGTATTCATCACCTCAAATATTTATTATTTATTCGTGTTTTGAATGTTCCAATTATACTCTTAGTTATTTTAAAATGTACAATATGTTATTCTTGACTATAGCCACCCTGTTGTGCTGTCGAATACTGGAGCTTATTTATTCTAACTATATTTTCGTACCCATTATCTATCCCCATTTTATCCTCCCCAACCAGTTACCCTCTCCAGCCTCTGGTAATCACCATTCTATTCTCTACTCTATGAGTTTGATTGTTTTAATTTTGAGCTCCCACAAATAAGTGAGAACATACAAAGTTTGTCTTTCTGTGCCTGGCTTATTTCACTCAGCATGATGTCTTTCAGGTCCATCCACGTTGTTGCAAATGACAGAATTGCATTTTTTTATAATAGAATAGTATTCCATTGTGTATATGTACCACGTTTTCTTTACCTGTTGAAAAACATGTTGATGAATGCAGGTTAATTCCAAATCATGGCTATTAATAGAGCTGCAATAAACTTGGGAGTCCAGATACCTCTTCAATATACTAGTTTCCTGTTCTTTAGATATATATCTAGTGGTGGGTTTATTAGATCATACAGTAGTTCTATTTTTAGATTTTTGAGGAACCTCCATACTGTTCTCAATGATAGCTGTGAGTTTACATTCCCACCCACAGTGTACATGGTTTCTCTTTCTTCACATCCTCACCAGCATTCATTATTAACTATCCTTTAGATGAAACCCATTTTAACTGGGGTGAACAATATCTTATAGTAGTTTTGATTTGCATTTCTCTGATGATCAGTGATGTTGAGCACCTTATGTATAATTGTTTGCCACTCAAATGTCTTCTTTTGTGAAATGTCTATTCAAATATTTGGTCCATTTTTAATAGGATGACTAGATGTTTTCCTATTAAGTTGTTTGAGCTCTTTATATATTCTGGATATTAACTCCTTGTCAAATAGATAGTTTGCAAATGTTTTCTCCCCTTCTGTGTTGTCTCTTCACATCGTTGGTTGTTTCATTTGCTTTGCAGAAGCTTTTTACCTTAATGAAATTCCATTTGTCTGGTTTTGCTTTGGTTGCCTGTGCTTGTGGAGTATTACTCAAGAATCTTTGCACAGACAAATACTTTGCAGAGTTCCCCTGTTTTCTTCTATTAGTTTCACAGTTTCTGGTTTTAGACTTAAGTCTTCAATCTATTTTGATTTGATTTTTGTATACAAAAGTGATAGTGTCTAGTTTCATTCTTCTGCATATGGATATCTAGTTTCCCCAGCACCATTTGTTAAAGATACTGTCCTTTTGGCCAGGCATGGTGGCTCACACCTGTAATTCCAGCAATTTGGGAGACCAAGGTAGGTGGATCACCTGAGGTCAGGAAGTTCAAGACCAGCCTGACCAATATGCTGAAACCCTGTCTTTACTAAAAGTACAAAAAAAAATAACCAAGAATGGTGGCGTGCACCTGTAGTCCCAGCTACTTGAAAGGCTGAGGCAGAAGAATTGCTTGATCCCAGGAGATGGAGGTTGCAGTGGGCCAAGATCCTATCACTTACTCCAGCCTATACTCCAGCCTGGGTGACACAGTGATACTCTGTCTCAAAAAAAATAAATAAAAGACACAGTCGTTTCCCCTAGTGTGTGTATGTTCTTGGCATCTTTATTAAAAATGAGTTGGCTTCAAATGAATGAATTTATTTCTGGGTTTTTGATTCTGTACTATTGGTCTATGTGTCTGTTTTTATGCCAGTACCATGCTGTTTGGTTACTATAGCTCTGTAGTATAATTTGAAGTCAGGTAATGTAATTCCTCTAGTTTTCTTCTTTTCGCTCGGGATGGCTTTGGCTATTCTGGATCTTCTGTGATTCCACACAAATTCTGAGATTTTTTTTTTCTATTTCTGTGAAGAATGTCATTAGTATTTTGATAAGGATAGCCTTGAATCTGTATGGACATTTTAACAATATTAATTCTTTCAACCTAGGAACATAGAATACTTTTCCTTTTTTCATGTGTTCTCTTCAATTACTTAAATCAATATTTTATAGTTTTCTAAGTAGAGATCGTTCACTTCTTTGGATAATTTTATTCCTAAGCATATTATTTTATTTGTAACTATTACAAATAGGATTACTTTCACAATTACTTTTTCAGATTGTTCACTGTTGGCATATAGAAATGCTACAGATTTTTGTATGTTGATTTTGTATCCTGTAACTTTACTAAATTTGTTTGTTCGTTCTAATAGAATCCTCCAAATAAAAGATCATACCATCTGAAAACAAGAATAATTTGACTTATTTCTTTCCAATTTGGATGCCCTTAATTTGTTTCTCTTGACTAATTATTCTAGCTAGGATTTCCAGTGCAATGCTGAATGACAGTGGTAAAAGTTAGCATCCTTATTATATTCCCGATCTTAGAGAAAACACTTTCGGTTTTTTGCTGTTCAGTATAATACTAACAGCAGGTCTGTCATATTTGACTTCTATTTTGTTGAAGTATGTTCTTTCTATCTCCAGTTTTTGAGGGTTTTTTTTTTATCATGATGGGATGTTGAATTTTATCAAATGCTTTTTCAGGATCAATTGTAATGCTCATATGGTTTTCATCCTTCATTCTGTTGATATGATGTATCACATTGATTGATTTGTGTATGTTGAACTATCCTTATACCCTGAGGTAAAACTCTGCTTGGTCATGATAAGCGATCTAATGTATTGATGAATTTGGTTTGCCAGTATTTTGTTGAGGATTTTTGCATCAATGTTCATCAGAGATATTGGTTCATTGTTTCCTTTTTTTTTTTTTTTTATGTACTTGTGTTTTTGTCTGCTTTTGATATCAGGGCAATACTGGCCACATAGAATGAGTTTGAAAGTATTCCCGCTTCCTCTATTTTTCAGAATAGCTGAAGAGAATTTGTACTAGTTCTTCTTTGAATGTTTGGTTGATTGCAGCAGTGAAGTCATTGGGTCTCAGGCTTTTCTCTGCTGGAAGACAATTACAGCTTTGATCTTGTTATTTGTTATTGATCCATTTAGGTTTTTAATTTCTTCATGATTCAATCTTGTAGCTTTTATGTGACTAGGAATTTATCCATTTCTGCTAGGTTTTCCCATTTATTGGCATATGGTTGCTTATAGTAGTTCTTTAATAATACTTTTAATTTCTGCAGTATCAATTGTAATATGTCATCTCTGATTTTATTTATTTGTGTCTTTTTTTATAGTCTGGCTAAAGGTTTGTCAATTGTTTTGTTTTGTCCAAAATACAACTTTTTATTTTCTTGATCTTTAAATTTTATTTATTTATGTTCTGATAGTTACGGTTTCTATTCTTCTACTAATTTGGGGTTTGGTTTGCTCTTACTTTTCTAGTTATTTACGATGCATTGTTGGGTTGATTATTTGAAGCTTGTCTACTCTTTTGATGTAGGCATTTCTTGCTATAAATTCCCCACTTAGTACCGCTTTTACCATATCCCATAGGTTTTGGTATGTTGTGTCTCCATTTTCACTTGATTCAGTAAATTTTTTTATTTCCTTCTTAATTTTTTCATTGGTCATTTAGGAAAATATTGTGTAATTTCATGGGTTTGCATAGTTTCCAAAGTTCCTCTTGTTATTGATTTCTAGTTTTATCCCATTGTGGTCAGAGAAAATATTTGATATGATTGCTATTTTTTTAAATTTCTTGCAAAACTTGTTTTGTGGCCTAAGATATGGTCTATTCTGAGAATAAGCCATGGACGGAGAAAAGTGTATATTCTGTAGTGGCTGAATACAGTGTTCTCTAAATATTTACTAGGTCCATGGTGCAGATTAAGTCTGTTGTTCTTTCATTGATTTTCTGCCTGGATTATCTACCCAATGTTGAAAGTGGGGTATTAAAGTATTTAGCTGTTATTGTGTTGGGGTTTATCTATCTCTTTCTTTAGCTCTAATAATATTTGCTTTATGTATCTGGGGGCTCCATAGTTGGTTGCACACACACACACACACACACACACACACACATAATTATTATATCCTCCCTGGGAACTAGGGCCTAGAATCAGGAACTTTAGGAATCTACTTGGTGCTTTATTTTGCTGTAGCTGAGGTAGTACCCACGTTGCAGGACAAAGTCCTTTTTACTCTTTCTTTTCCTTTCCTCAAGTAGAAAGAGCCTCTCCCCACAGCCACCACTATCCCAGGACCTTCGTGAGTACTGCCTGGCTACCGCTGATGTTTGTTCAAGACCCAAGGGCTCTTTTGTCAGCAGGCAGTGAATCCTGCCAGGACTGGGTCCTTCTCTTCAGTACAGTAAGTTCCCCTCTGGCCCAGGATGGGTCTAGAAATGTTGTCCAGGCACTACAATCTGGATTGAACAACCTCAAAAATCTACTTGGAGCTTCATTTTACGGTGTCTGAGCTTGTACAAGACAAAGTTATATGACAAAGTCCTTTTTACCATTTCCTCTTCTTTCCTCAAGCAGAAAGAATCTCTTCACATGGCCATCGCCAGGACCCTGGCAATAAGTGCCTAGCTACCACTGATATTTATTTCAAGCCCAAGGTCTCTTTGGTCAGCAGATGGTGAACCCTGCCAGGACTTCCCAACACTACAGTAGGTTCTATTCTGGCCCAGAATGGGTCTAGAAATATTGTCCAGGCACTAGGGCCTAGAACTGGAGACTTTAGGAATCTGCTTAGAGTTTTATTTTACCATGTCTGGGCTGCAACCCAAGTCACAAGACAAAGTTCTTTTACTCCTCCCTCTCCTTTCTTCAGAAGAAGTCTCTCCCCATGTTCATCATTGTTCTAGGTCCATGATGAGTACTGCCTGGCTGCTACTGATGTTTATTCAAGGACCCAGGGCTCTTTAGTCAGCAGATGGTGAATCCTGCCAGGACTTTGTTTTTCCCTTGAGGATACCAGGTTCTTTTCTGGCCCAGGGTGGGTCTCGGAATGTTATCCAGGAGCTAGAGCCTAGAATGGAGATTTCAGAGATCTGCTTATTGTTTTATGTTACTGTGGCTGAGCTGGTATGCCAGTTGTCAGACAAAATCCTCTTTTCTCTTTTCTTTCCTCAAGCAAAAGGAGTCTCTTTCAGAGCTGCAAGCTGTGCTTTCTGGAGTTAGGAGAGAGGTAAAACTAACACTCCTTTGGCCACTGCTGCTAGTGTCTCACTGGGCCACAAACACTGCAAGTCCTGTGAGTGACTCTGAGCCCAGCACTGCACCAGGACTTGCCCAGGAATTTCAGTCCTTGTGGCCAAGACTGCTATTCAAATTTATTTAGGACTACAGAGTGCTTTAGCCTGTGGTGGATGGTGCTAGCCAGAAATGAATTTCCAACCACCGGCTTGGACAATTCCCCTCTGGCTAGAGTTGGTCTAAATGGTCCCTCCATGGACTCTTAGCAGCTGAATTCTGCCTATGTTGCTTTCTTCTGTGACAGAGCAGCATTGAGTTTCAATGCAAAATCCCACAATCACTGCACTCTCCCTCCCCCAAACACACAGATTCTCTCTCTATCCCACACAGCCACTGCTGAGGGAAAGGGGAGGGGTGGTGTAGGCAATTCAAGACTGTCTTTCCTACTCTCTTTAGTGCCTCTTTCCTTGACATGACACTAAAACCAGTTACTGTGATTGTTCCTCTGATTTTTTGTTCTTATGAAGGTGCTTTCTTGTGGGCATAATTGTTCAATTTGGTGTTTTGCAGGAGGGGACAATCACTGGAGGGTTCACTTGGCCACCTTGCTCCACCTCTCCAATCAGCAATAAAATATTTTTAAATTAAGGTATGTATATTGATTTTCAGACATAATGCTGTTGCACACCTTAGTAAGCTACCGTATAGTATAAACATAACTTTTACATGTACTGGGAAACCAAAAACTTTTTGTGACTTGCTATACTGAGATATTTACTTTATTACAATGGTCTGGAACCAAACTCACAATATCTATGAAGTATGCCTGTATATATATGCAGATGTAGAAGTAGGTACCAAGAGCAACTATTCGCCGCAACAAATTTTATGCAGAAACTTGCAGATCCATTTTCTCCCTTTACTTTAAACAGAAAACACAATAGGGCATTAAATATTCTTAAAGTATAAAAAGACGAAAGTGAGCTCAAAAGCAATTTAGAAATCTCTGTGAAACCAGAAATAGAAGGGAACTACATAGTAGCGTCTGGGATTTGAAAATGCACATCTATAGGGCTCTGAGCCTCAGTATAGGCTGTCCACCCTAACTCAAATACTTATTTCTTGGGCAGATGCCATTTATGAACAGCGATTTTATAAGCCTCTGCAGGCAGCCAACCAAGGCTTTTTGCTCAGAGATACCAACCCTGCCTTTCTAGTAACTTTCCTCTCCCTGCCCCCCTCCACCCCAGCTCACCCAAAGTTTCTGTTCTCACCCGTAGAGGTCATGATGGAAATTGGGGCCCCAGTTCCCTGCAGTATGTGCAGCCTCTCCTCATACCCTGGGTGGTAATTACAGATGTGGGCAGTGAAGATGCACGAGCTCATGTATTTTTCTCCCTCAGGAACCCAGCCCTTTCCTGGGCACAGCTGAAGCAGGAGCTCCAGATGAAGCAGGTGATCCTGTAACACTGAGCCGGGTCCAACTGCCAAGAAGAAACCATGTCCAGGAAGCACTTTTCCACATCGTGACCTTGATAGCCACTGAGAATATTCTGAGCCTAGGAAGGAAAACAAAGACATAGGTCACTTATTGTGAACAGGGAGGGAGAGCCTGGACCAGGTGAAGCTAGGGAAGCAAGGAGCCTCCAGCACAAAATTAGATAAGGCACCAAAACCCCAGTTATCAGAATGAGTGAATTTCTATAGAATATTGAAAATGTAAAAACAGAAGCAAAAATTCTAAGATGAACAAATATCAACCATTTAATACAAAGAGATTGGGAGCAATTTTATCCCAGCTCCAATATACTCAGCACAGCATTGTTACTAAGTCTTTTTCTTCTTCTTCTCCTTCTTCTTCTCCTTCTCCTTCTCCTTCTTCTTCCTTCCTTCTTCCTTCCTTCTTCCTTCTTCCTTCTCCTTCTCCTTCTCCCTTTTCTTCTTCTCTTCTTCTTCTTTTTTCCCAACTATGTGTCTTCATTTAAAATCTTTTGGATGACTTCTGGTATTTCAACTCCTGCAAGGAAAGGGGACTAATATGGTTTCACTGTGTCCCCACCCAAATCTCATTTTGAATTGTAGTTCTAATAATCCCCACGTGTCATGGGAGGGACAAGGTGGGAGGTAACGGAATCATGGGGTGGGTTTTTCCTATGCTGTTCTTGTGATGGTGAATAGGTCTCACAAGATCTGATAATTTTATAAAGGTAAGTTTCCCTTCACACTCTTACTGTCACCGTGTAAAACATGTCTTTGCTCTTCCTTCCCCTCTGCCATGATTGTGAAGCCTCCTCAGCCATGTGGAACTGTCAGACTATTAAACCTCTTTTTCGGTATGAATTACCCAGTCTTGGGTAAGTGTTCATAGCAGTATGAAAATGGATTAATATGGTAAATTGGTACTGGTAGAGAGAGGTATTGCTATTAAGATACCCAAAAATATGGAAGTGACTTTGGAACTGAGTAATAAACAGAGGTTAGAACAGTTTGGAGGGCTCAGAGGAAGTCAGGAAAATGTGGGAACGTTTGGAACTTCCTAGAGACTTGCTGGATGGCTTTGACCAAAATGCTGACAGTGATGTGAACAATGAAGTGCAGGCTGCGCTGGTCACAGAAGGAGATGAGAAACTTGTTGGGAACTGAAGCAAAGGTGACACTTGCTATGTTTAGCAGAGACTGGAGGCATTGTGCTCCTGCCTTAGAGATCTGTGGAACTTTGAACTTGAAACAGATGATTTAGGGTACCTGGTGGAAGAAATTGCTAAGAAGCAAAGCATTCAAGAGGAAGCAGAGCATAAAAATTTGGAAAATTTGCAGAGAAATAGAAGGGAAAACCCCATTTTCTGGGGAGAAATTCAAGCATCTGCAGAAATTGGCATAAGTAACAAGGACCTGAATGTTAATCACCACAACAATGGGGAAAATGTCTCCAGGGCATGTCAGAGACCTTCATGGCAGCCCTTCCCCTCACAGGCCTGGTGGCCTAGAAGGAAAAAAAGGTTTCATGGGACAAGTCTACAGCACCCCTGCTGTGTGCAGCCTAAGGAATTGGTGCCCTATGTCCCAGCTGCTCCAACTGTGGCTAAAAGGGGCCAAAGTACAGCTCAGGCCGTGGCTTCAGAGGGTGCAAGCCCCGAGCCTTGGCAGCTTCTATGTGGTGTTAAGCCTGAGGTTGCAAACAAGTCAAGAATTCAGGTTTGGGAACCTCTGTCTAGATTTCAGAGCATGTATGGAAATGCCTGGATGTCAAAGCAGAAGTTTGCTGCAGGGGCAGGGGGCCTGATGGAGAACCCTGGCTAGGGCTGTGTGGAAGGGAAACATGGGGATGAAGACCCCACACAGAGTCCCACTGGGGCACTGCCTACTGGAGCTGTGAGAAGAGGTCCACTGTCCTACAGATGGCAGAATGGTAGATCCACTGACAACTTGTACTGTGCACCTGGAAAAGTTGCAGTCACTCAACACCAGCCCATGAAAGCAGACACTCAACACCAGCACCTGAAAAAGCTGCAGACACTCATCACCAGCCTGTGAAAACAGCCAGAATGGGGGCTATAACCTGCAAAGCCACAGAGGTGGAGCTGCCCAAGACTATGGGATCCCATCTCCTGCATTAGTGTGACCTGGATGTGAGACATGGAGTCAAAAGAGATCATTTTGCAACTTTAAAGGTCAATAACTGTCCTATTGGATTTTGGACTTGCATGGAGCCTGTAGCCCCTTTGTTTTGGCCAATTTCTCCCATTTGGAAAGGGTGTATTTACCCAATGCCTCTGTCTCCATTGTATCTAGGAAGTAACTAACTTGCTTTTGATTTTACAGGTTCATAGATAGAAGAGACTTGCCTTGTCTCAGATGAGACTTTGGACTATGAACTTTCGAGTTAATGCTGAAGGGAGTTAAGATTTGGGGGGACTGTTGGGAACACATGATTGATTTCAAAATGTGAGGACATGAGATATTAGTGGAGACAGGGTTGGAGTAATATGGTTTGGCTGTGTCCCCATCCAAATCTCGTCTTGAATTGTAGCTCTCATAATCCCCAAGTGTCATCAGAGGGACGTGGTTGGAGTAATTGAATCATGGGGGCAGGTTCTTCCCATGCTGTTCTCGTGATAGTGAATAAGACTCATGATATATGATGGTTTTATGAAGGGCAGTTCCCCTGTACATGCTCTCTTGCCTGCCACCATGTAAGACATGCCTTTGTCCTCCTTTACTTTGATGGTGACACCTCCCCAGCCGCATAAAACTGTAAGACCATTAAGCCTCTTTTTCTTTATAAATTATCCAGTCTCGGGTATGTCTTCATAGCAGTATGAAAATGGACTAACACAGGGATCAAAATTAAGCAGCATGGGGGCAGAAGCCGTGATTCAGGATCATTGTGCATAAAGTAGGCCAAAACTAGGTTATTTTGCCCATGAAAATAAGCTAAAAATAACTGGAACGACTCCCCAGGGCTGAGACTGAGAAGAAGCCACCTTGACACTTAGTGGGAAAGAACAACTGATCACTGGTCAAGCCAAGCACAGGATATACAAAGCATCTGTGACATCCTGTGGACAAGAGGCAAAAACTTTTATAGTAGAGCTGATTCTACCACTCTTGGAATTTTGGAGGAAGCAGTGAATACTGCCAGAAGAAAGGAGAGAATGCTAGGAGAGAAAACACCAGACAACCCATTCAAAGTGTCAAAGACATGGGGAAAGCAGACACTATGAAATATGGGCCAAGAGAAGCTCAACAGGTCTGAATTCATTCTCATGAAGATGAAGATAAGAAAGCAATATGAGAAAGACCTAAAAACAAGTATATTTAAGGCATGAAAGAACTAGTGGTGAAAATGATCGTACTTTTAGAAATCTAAATAAAGCAGATGAATATGTGAAAGAATCACAAATATGGAAAAGAATCAATCAGAATCCTAGAAATAAGAATATTTTCATTAATATTTAAAACTTGGTCAGGAGCGGTGGCTCATCCCTCTAATCCCAGTATTTTGGGAGGCCAAGGTGTGTGAATCACTTGAGCTCAGGAGTTCAAGACCAGCCTGGCCAACATGGCAAAACCCCGTCTCTACAAAAACTACAAAGATTAGGCATGGTGGTGTGTACCTGTGGTCCCAGCTACTTGGGAGGCTGAGGTAGGAGGATTACTGGAGTCCAGAAAGTCAAAGCTGCAGTGAGCCTTACTTACATCACTGCACTCCAGCCTAGGTGACACAGTGAGACCCTGTTCTCAAAACAAATGAAAAATTAACCAAGAAAAATGTGCAAACAACTACAAATAATTGAATAAAAAATTAATAATACAAATATACTACAAAATCTACCAGGACACAGCACAGTGAGAGTAATAAAATATGAAAGATGTTAAAAGAAATGAATAGATTGAGAAGATTTAAAATACATATAAACAAGTATCTTATATTACGATGTATGTATAGAAGAATGGCGTTGTATCAAATGAACATTAGCTATTTACTAATGTGAATTCAGCTGAGGAGCTGAATCCTAAATGACAAGGACAGCACTCCACAGACTCATCCTATGGTCTTCAGTCTAAAGACACACATGTCTCTTTCCAAACCATACCTATAGACTCAACAAACAAGAGTAGTGATTCTGAACAGTTCTCTAAGATACTATTTCTATTTAATTATGAAGTTCTAGAGTTGCCTACGCATTTCATGACAGTTAATATCTGCCACCTCTCAAGCTTTGACTGGTCGTTCTATTATGATGGTTACTCTATAGACCTCAGTACACTTCTGTCTCTATCAGAACACAATGGTTATTTTCGTGTTTCTCCTCTGCACTCAAAATCACTGAGATCTCCATACACTACCTCAACAGGGATATACTGGCCGCAGGGCAAGCCTGTCCACCCTACCTCAAAGAATTATTTCTGAGATAGATGCCATTTATGAACAGCAATTTTTTTTCAAGTTACTCTGTGCTGTGGTTTGGATTTTGTTTGTCTCCACAAAATCTCATATTGAAATTTGATTAGCAGAGCAGCAGCATTGGGAGGTGGAGCCTAATAGAAGGTCTTTGTATCATGGAGGCAAAGGCCTCGTGAATTGATTCATACCATCTCATGGGAGTGAGTTTTTACTGTCCCAGGGCTGGATTCATTATGGCGAGAACAGGTGTTATGAAGTAAGCCCAGCCTTTGGTGATTGTCTCTTTGTATATGTCCTCTCAGTGTTCCACTTCTCTGTCGTGTTTTGACACAGCATGTGGCCCTCCCCAGAAGCTAAGCAGATTCAGGTATCATGCTCTTATACTTTCCAGCCATCAGAATCATGAGCCGGATTGGCCTATTTTCTTTGTAATGTGCTTGGCCTCGGGTATTTGGCTATAGCAACGCTGAATGAACTAAGACCCTGAAACACAAGCTCATGATTATTCCTTGATGAGACATGGGCTAGCATAAGATCCAAACAATTGTTACTCTTACTGGTAACTGAATCTATGACCCTGGAGTTCTGAGATAAAAGATATAAGTTTATCCTCATAGGAGCCTTCAGTCTTTCTCTCGAACCATTCCCTTCCTTTGCTGTCTTTCTCACTGTAAACTTCTGGTTGTCCTCTTATCTCTTAGACTATTACATATTGGGCTCCTTTAGTCATTGACTATCATGGGCTGAATAGTGTCTCCCAAAAATCATGTCCACACACAACCTGTGAATGTGATCTTATTTGTAAGAGTTGCACATGCCTAATCCAAAAATTTGAAATCCAAAATGCTCCAAAATCTGAAATGTTTTCAGTACCAAAATGATGCCACAGAGGATGATGAAGACGATGTTAACTCAGCAGGAAAAGTATTTATAGCTGACATGGTACAAATCTGTGATGGGCTTTTTTAAGCACTAGAGCAGCATGCCTGCATAAGAGTACAAGAAACCATGTCAGCTTATGAAATGAAAGAGCACCTTCTCAGACAAAAGCCATTGTTAATGAGGCAGATGACTCTGGAGGACCCATTTTTAAAATCCATCCAGCACATTGACTTCTCATCCCTAGGAAACCCAATTTCTGGTCCCTCAACTGCTTCTGACGTTTCTTCTCACTTAAAATATAAAATACGGTCTACATAACCTTAATCAAAACACAGCATCATCTATAGACTGAAATCTGCCATTGTTTGCTGTTACCATGGTTTAACAGCTGATACAGGTATTGTGGTGATAACTGCTGTGCTGCTCAGTTTCACTGACCGCATCATTTGTTCACTGTACTATTGATTAATCAAATCTTTTACTGTTAAGTACTATGTGTGAATAATTATTAGAAAATGACTGCTTATCACTAGCATATAAACTCAGAGTCAGGAATTATGGTGATGCCAAACAACCTCTGATTGCCTGTATGGGTGGTTCGATGTACACAAACTTCATTTCAGGCACAAAATTCTTTTAAATTTTGTATTAAATGAGTTTCAGCCTATGTGCATAAGGAGTATATGAAATGTAAATGAATTTCATGTTCAGGATTGGGTTCCATCCCCAAGATATCTCATTATGTATATGCAAATATTCCAAAATACAAAGAAATCCAAAACCCCAAATACTTCTGTTCCCAAGTGTTTCACATAAGGGATACTCAAGAAGAGAACAAAGGGAGGGGAGGGGAGGGGAGAAGAGGGGAGGGGAGGGGAGATTTCCTTCTCTCTGCTTTCCTTAGCAGCTTGTACCTGCCTCTGCCACAGACATTGTATTATATGAAATTGTTGATCTCTCAATGTACAAAAACTTGCTTTTCAAGAGTAGTGACTCGTCTTAGTTTTCTTTGCAAATGAATTACAGTTCCTAGAACAGAGGAAGAGTTCAGTAAATGTTTGGAGAAAGAATCTGGCGTCATTAATTCTATCCTCAGGCAGTCCTAAGCCAAGCCTTTAAAGCTGAGCTGCCAACCTTACTCTATCATCTTAGTCCCTCAGGAGTACACCTTCTGCTGTTGCGCCTGACAAATCCGAAGTCTGGTTTCTCTGGCAATCAAATTTACCTTCAGTCTTCAGCTTCTCTTGCCTGGTAAGCTCTTCCCACCTTAACCCTTGCTTGTCCCTTTCCCACCACTGTGACTATATTCTGCCTTGCATTTTCTGATCATGACCCCCAGTGCCCCATTAGCTGGCTCTGATGGGCCATTTCTCTGCCTCTCTACCCGGCCTGAATCATCAGCCAGCTTATAATCAATCAACACCCCCAACCGTCTCACCAGTACAAATTCAGAGCAGGCCAAATAGAAAATTCAGCAAAGTGTTTAAGGGTTGAAAACCTGCAACTTAGGATTTCATGACCTTAAATCTCTTTAGTGTTGATTCCTTAAATTGTGTTACCACTGATGGGAAAGGGAAAAAAATCAATTAATTCTGTATTTTAACAACTGCTTTTGTGAGACCAGGCACAGTGGCTCATGCCTGTAATCCCAGCACTTTCAGAGGCCAAAGTGGGAGGACTACTTGAAGCCAGGAGTTCAAGACCAGCCTGGGCAATATAGGGAGACCCCATCTCTACGAGGTATTTTTTAAAATGATCCCGGTGTGGTGGTGTTCACCTGTAGTCCCAGCTGCCCAGGAAGCTGAGGTGGGAGAAACTCTTGAGCCCGGGAGGATGAGGCTGCAGTGAGCTACGGTTGGTGCTACTGCATTCAAGCCTGGACAGCAAAGTGAGACTCTAGATACTCCACCTCTCAAAATAAAATTAAAAAAAAATAGTGTGGGCATAATAAATACTATAAATGACAGACCTGTGCATCAATGGGCTTACAAAAACCTTTAGTCTTTTCCTTGGCCCAGCACTCCAAACTCCATTGACCAAAGAGGTTCCTATTACCAAAGAGAAGTTTAAATTTTAAATTTTCTTTCTCCTTTCTTTTTTTTTGAGACAGAGTCTCCCTCTATTCCCCAGGCTGGAATGCAGTAGTGTGATTGCGGCTCGCTGCAACCTTCACCTCCTGAGTTCAAGCAATGCTCAGGCCTCAGCCCCCCAAGTGGCTGGGATTACAGGCACCTGGCACCATACTTGGCTAATTTTTGTATTTTTTTTTTTTTACCTATATTTTGTTGCACTTTAGGTTCTGAGGTATAACCTGGTGTGGAACCTGCAGGATTGTTGCATAGATACATACATGGCAATGTCGTTTGCTGCCTCCATCCCCTCATCACCTATATCTGGTCTTTTTCCCCATGTTATCCCTCCCCAACTCCCTAACTCCCACTGTCCCTCCCCTAGTCCCCCACAACAGACCCCAGTGTGTGATGCCCAATCTACATGCATAGATTCATCCATGTCCCTACAAAGGACACAAACTCATTGTTTTTCGTTGTTGCATAGTATTCCATGGTGTATATGTGCCACGTTTTCCTTGTCCAGTCTATCAGCGATGGGCATTTGGGTTGGTTCCAGGTCTTTGCTATTATAAACAGTGCCGCAATGAACATACATGAGCCTGTGTCTTTATAATCGAATGATTTATAATCCTTTGGCTATATACCTAGTAATGGAATTGCTGGGTCAAATGGAATTTCTATTTCTAGGTCCTTGAGGAATCACCACACTGTCTTCCACAATGACTGAATTAATTTACACTCCCACCAACAGTGTAAACATTTTTCTATTTCTCCACATCCTCTCCAGATTTTTTAATGATCCCCATTCTAACTGGCGTGAGATGGTATCTCAATGTGGTTTTGATTTGCATTTCTCTAATGACCCGTGATGATGAGCATTTTTTCATATGTTTGTTGGGCTCATCTATGTCTTCTTTTGAAAAGTGTTCATATCCTTCAACCACTTTTGAATGGGTTTGTTTGTTTTTTTCTTGTAAATCTGTTTGAGTTCTTTGTAGATTCTAGGTATCAGCCCTTTGTCAGATAGGTAGATTGCAAAAACTTTTTCCCATTCTGTTGGTTGCCAGTTCTCTCTAATAATTTTTTCATTTGTGGTGCAGAAGCTGTGGAGTTCAATTAGATCCCATTTGTCTACTTTGGCTTTTGTTGCCATTGCTTTTGGTGTTTTAGTCATGAAGTCCTTGCCTACGCCTATGTCCTGAATGGTTTTGCCTAGGTTTTTTTCTAGGGTTTTGATGGTGTTAGGTCTTATGTTTATAAGTCTTTAATCCTCTGGAGCTAATTTTAGTGTAAGGTGTCAGGGAGGGGTCCAGTTTCTGCTTTCTGCACATGGCTAGCCAGTTTTCCCAACACCATTTATTAAACAGGGACTCTTTTCTCTATTGCTTGTTTTTGTCAGGTTTGTCAAAGTTTAGATGGTTGTAGGTGTGTGGCATTGCCTCTGAGGCCTCTGTTCTGTTCCACTGGTTTATATCTCCCTTTTGGTACCAGTACCATGCTGTTTTGATTACTATAGCCTTGTAGTATAGTTTGAGGTCAGGTAGCATGATGCCTCCAGCTTTGCTCTTTTTGCTTAGGATTGTTTTCACTATGTGGACCCTCTTTGGTTCCATATAAAGTTTAAGATTTTTTTTTCCAGTTTTGCAAAGAGAGTCATAGGTAGCTTGTTGGGGATAGCATTGAATCTATAAATTACTTTGGGCAGTATGGCCATTTTCACAATATTGATTCTTCCTAATCAGGAACGTGGAATGTTTTTCCACCTGTTTGTGTCCTCTCTTATTTCGTTGAGCAGTGGTTTGTAGTTCTCCTACAAAGATGTAGGAGGTCCTTTACATCCTTTGTTAGTTGTATTCTTAGGTATTTTATTCTCTTTGTAGCAATTGTGAAAGGCAGTTCATGCTTGATTTGGCTCTTTTTAAGTCTGTTATTGGTGTATAGGAATGCTTGTGATTTCCACACATTGATTTTGTATCCTGAGACTTTGCTGAAGTTGCTCATTAGTTTCAGGAGATTTGTGGCTGAGACGATGGGGTCTTCTAAATATACAATCACGTCCTCTGCAAGAGACAGTTTGACTTCCTCCTTTCCTAATTGAATATGCTTTATTTATTTTTCTTGCCTGATTGCTCTGGCTAGAACTTCCAGTACTATATTGAATAGGAGTGGTGAGAGAGGGTTTCCTTGTCTAGTGCCAGATTTCAAAGGGAATGCTTCCAGTTTTTGCCCATTCAGTATGATATTGGCTGTGGGTTTGTCATAAATAGCTTTTATTATTTTGAGATACATTCCTTCAATACCTATTTTACTGAGAGTTTTTAGCATAAAGGACTGTTGAATTTTGTCAAAGGCCTTCTCTACATCTATTGAGATAATCATGCAGTTTTTGTCTTTGGTTCTGTTTATGTGGTGAATTACATTTATAGACTTGCGTATGTTGAACCAGCCTTGCATCCCCTGGATGAAGCCTACTTGATCGTGATGGATAAGCTTTTTGATGTGCTCTTGCAATCAGTTTGCCAGTGTTTTATTGAAGATTTTGGCATCGATGTTCATCATGGATATTGGCCTGAAGTTTTCTTTTCTTGTTGAGTCTCTGGCAAGTTTTGGTATCAGGATGATGTTGGTCTCGTAAAATGATTTGGGAAGGATTCCTGCTTTTTGGATTGTTTGGAATAGTTTCAGAAGGAGTGATACCAGCTCCTCTTTGTATGTCTGGTAGAATTCGGCTGTGAACCCATCTGGCCCTGGACTTTTTTTGGTTGGTAGGCTATTAATTGCTGCCTCAACTTCAGCCCTTGTTATTGGTCTATTCAGGTTTTCAACTTCTTCCTTGTTTAGGCTTGGGAGGGCACATGTGTACAGGAATTTATCAATTTCTTCTGGGTTTACTGGTTTGTGTGCATTGAGGTATTTGCAGTAATTCTGATAGTAGTTTGTATTTCTGTGGAATCAGTGGTGATATCCCCTTTATCATTTTTTATTGCATCTATTTGATCTTCCTTTTTTTTTTTATTAGTCTGCTTAGTGGTCTGCCTATCTTGTTGCTTTTTTCAAAAAACCACCTCCTGGATTTATTAATTTTTGAAGGGTTTTTGTGTCTCTATCTCCTTCAGTTCTGCTCTGATCTTAGTTATTTCTTGTCGTCTGCTAGCTTTTGAGTTTTTTAAATCTTGCTCCTCTAGCTCTTTCAATTTTGGTGATAGGGTGTCAATTTTAGATCTTTCCTTGCTTCTCATGTGGGCATATATTGCTATAAATTTTCCTCTGGAGACTGCTTTAAATGTGTCCCAGAGATTCTGGTACATTGTGTCTTCATTCTTGTTGGTTTCAAAGAACATCTTTATTTCCGCCTTCATTTCATTGTTTATGCAGTCAACACTCAGAAGCAAGTTGTTCAGTTTCCATGAAGTTGTGCTGTTCTGAGTTAGTTTCTGAATCCTGAGTTCTAATTTGATTGCACTGTGGTCTGAGAGACTATTTGTTATGATTTCCATTCTTTGGCATTTGCTGAGGAGTGATTTACTTCCAATTATATGGTCAATTTTAGAGTAGGTGTCATGTGGTGCTGAGAAGAATGCATATTCTGTGGATTTAAGGTGGACAGTTCTGTAGATGTCTATCAGGTTTGCTTGGTCCAGATCTGAGTTCAAGTCCTGGATATCCTTGTTAATTTTCTGTCTCATTGATCTGTCTGATATTGACAGTGAAGTGTTAAAGTCTCCCACTATTATTGGGTGGGAGTCTATGTCTCTTTGGAGGTCATTAAGAACTACTTTATGTATCTCCTGTATTGGGTGTGTATATATTTAGGATCATTAGCTCTTCTTGTTGTATTGATCCTTTTACCATTATGTAATGTCCTTCTTTGTCTCTTTTGATCTTTGTTGCTTTAAAGTCTATTTTATCAGAGACTAGTATTGCAACTTCTGCTTTTTTTTGCTCTCCATTTGCTTGGTAAATCTTCCTCCATCCCTTTATTGTGAGGCTTTGTGTATCCTTGCATGTGACATGGGTTTCATGGATACAGTACACTGAGGGATTTTAACTTTTTATCCATTTTGCCAGTCTGTGTCTTTTGATTGGGGCATTTGGTTCATTTACATTTAAGATTAATATTGTTATGTGTGAATTTGATCCTGCCATTTTGATGCTAGCTGGTTGTTTTTCCCATTAGTTGGTGCAGTTTCTTCATTGTTTCAATGCTCTTTACCATTTGGTACATTTCTGGAGTGGCTGGTACTGGTTTTTCCTTTCTATGTTTAGTGCTTCTTTCATGAGCTCTTGTAAAGCAGGCCTGGTGGTGAAGAAATCTCTGAGCAATTACTTGTTCATAAAGGAATTTATTTCTCCTTCACTTATGAAGCTTAGTTTGGCTGGATATAAAATTCTAAGTTAGAAGTTCTTTTCTTTAAGGATGCTAAATACTCTCTTCTGGCTTGTAGGGTTTCTGCTAAGAAATCCACTGTGAGTCTGATGGGCTTCCCTTTGTGGATAACCCAACCTCTCTCTCTGGCTGCCCTTAGCACTTTTTCCTTCATTTCAACCCTGGTAAATCTGAAGATTATGTGCCTTGGGGTTGATCTTCTTGAGGAATATCTTTGTGGTGTTCTCTGTATTTCCTGGACTTGAATATTGGCCTGCCTTGCTAGGTTGGGGATGTTTTCCTGCATAATATCCTGAGGAGTGTTTTCCAGCTTGGATTCATTCTCTCCATCACATTCAGGTACACCTATCAAATGTATTAGGTCTTTTCACATAATCCCATATTTCTTGGAGGCTTCATTCATTTCTTTTCACTGTTTTTTCTCTAATCTTGCCTTCTCATTTTATTTCATTGAGTTGATCTTCAATCTCTGATATCCTTTGTTCTGTTTGGTCGATTTGAGTACTGAAACTTGTGTATGCTTCACAAAGTTCTCATGTTGTGTTTTTCAGCTCCATCAATTCATTTATATTCTTTTCTAAGCTGTTTATTCTTGTTAGCATTTTGTCAAACATTTTTTCAGGTTTTAATTTCTTTGCATTGGGTTAGAACATATTCTTTTAGCTCAAAGATATTTGTTATTACCCACTTTTTGAAGCCTGTTTCTGTCAATTCATCAGACTCATTCTCCATCCAGCCTTGTTCCCTTGCTGGTGAGTAGTTGTGATCCCTTGAAGGAGGACAGGTGTTCTGGTTTTGGGTGTTTTCATCCTTTTTGTGCTGGTTTCTTCCCATCTTTGTGGATTTATATACCTGTGGTCTTTGTAGTTGGTGACTTTTGGATGGGATCTCCCAGTGGACATCCTTTTTGTTGATAATGTAGCTATTTCTTTCTGTTTTTTAGTTTTCCTTCTAACAGTCAGGCCCCTCTGCTGTTGGACTGCTGGAGGTCCACTCCAGACCCTGCTTGCCTGGGGATAACCTGGAGCGGCCTCTGCGTTCCCGCTGGGAACTGCACTCCAGAGCTGCTCCTATTCAGCCTTTGTGGATCTGTTCCTCATTTTTGTATTTTTTAGTAGAGATGGGGTTTTGCCATGTTGACCAGACTGGTCTCAAAGTCCTGACCTGAGGTGATCCACCCAGCTTGGCCTCCCAAAGTGCTGGGATTACATGCAAGAGGAACCCCATGTAATTTTCTACTCAGTATCTGAAGAAACCATGCTCAGTTAGAGTCCGCTTCCTGCCAAGAAAAGCCTGAAGTCCCCAGGAACATCAATATATCTGGCTACAAATCATAATTAACCTTGATAATTAACCTTGATCTACACCTTATTTTGATGTTTTTAGTGCTTCTTGAGTTATCTTCTAGCAAACATTCATTCAAGGACAACTACCTCCAGAATGGACAAGCTCAAATAGATAAAGATCTGTGTGCACAGATTAACTGAAAACATAATATGTCTTCAAAGTTACCAAATAGCTTCTCTAGCCAAAAATATTTGGGGACTGAGTCCTTAATGTTTGCTTAAAAGCATTTGTTACTAACAAAAGCAGCCAATGTTCTTTGAGTGTTTTTACAGTGTGCAGACCACTGCACTGATTCGTTTAATACAGATACTGAATTTATTCCTGCCAACAGGCCTGGGAGAAAACCAAGACCCAGAAAGGTTAAGTAACTTGTCCAAAGACACCTAGCTGTTAAACCATCAAGTGGGATTTCAACTACTTGAAGCCTCTGCATCCAGCAGCATCTTGCCTCTTGGGTTTCTAGTAGTTTTAGTAATGATACTCCCTTTTGGTTATGTAGCTGCTCACATAAAGATTTTACTGGGGGGAAGGTTGCAGTGGCTCACACCTGTAATCCCAGCACTTTGGGAGGCTGAGGTGGGTGGATCAGGAGGTCAGGAGATCGAGACCATCCTGGCTAACACAAATAAAGCTTTAAAGAGAGCCATTAGACAGTGAGTCAATAATCACCCAGGAAGTACTCAATAAATTAGTACTGATTAGAATGAATGCAGTTCATTCATTTTAATACTCATTAAAGGATTTTTTTAAAAAAAAAGAGAGAGAGAGAGAGGATGTCCGAAACCCTTCCGTCATTAAGTGCTCACATAAAACGCTGTACAATTCATTTTGGTGATTCAGGAAGGAGAAGTTGCAGAAAAGTTGAGGGAGGTGGGGAATGAGGAGGATTATTTTGTAAGGAAAAAAAAAGGCAAGGTGCTGGACCCAAAAAGATGCGGATATTCACTTCCAACCTAATTCTTATGTAACGAAAGGTCAGAAATTCAATGCGAGGGTAAACACTAAAATCAAAGAGACCCTTAGAGTGATTCTTCAATAATTTTTGTCAGAACTCCATCGTCACTCCAAAATGCTGAGATCTTCGTGAAATTGATGTTGGAATTCGTTTGAGTCGCCGGGGTGCTTCCCAGGAGAGTGTCTAGAGTTTCACTAATAAAAAAATGAGAATTTAGCACAGCCACTGTCTGAGCGGGAAAAATGCACAGTCCCCAGGACGAGCGGAGGCCAGCCGGGCACGCGGGGAAAAAGGGCGGGGCCGCAGCAGGCCCCACGCAGCTCCCGGAGCCCCCTGCAGTGGACCCCAGCGGCCGCCAGGTGGTGCCCCAGGATTAGGATCGCGGCCACTTCCGTTCCCCCCGGGCGGCCCCGGGGTGAGCCTCCAGGCCAACGCGGATGGCGGGTGGCGGTGATTCCCAGCGGCGAGGTCAAGAGTCCCTGACCTCGAGCTGCATGCACCTAGCGCCCGGGCTCCCCTCCGCGCGCCCTGCGCTCTGAGGGCGATGATCACGGACAGGGAGGCGCGCGCGGCGGGCGGCCATAGGCCACGGCGCGGGGCGGGAGGGGGCGCGGCGAGGCCCGCGGCGGGGCAGAACCGGCCTGGGCCCTGGCGGTCGCCGGAGCGTGCGGCGTGGATTTTGCCGGACTCGCCCCCAGCCCCGGAGCCGTTTAGGACCGGGAGACCGAACGCAGCGTCCAGCTGTGGAGCTTCGGCGGCTTGCTCTGGGTCCCGCGCTCGGGAAGCCGGACGCAGCGGGGGGACAACTGGCGGTGGCGTTGCCAGAGTGAGGAGGTCGCAGGCCGCGCTTGACGGGGCTCTTTGGTTTTTCTAGTCCTCCACCACGGAAGCAGGAGCTTGATGCTTGGCCGTCAGAGACATGAATTACACACGGTTCATCACGGCCGCGAGCGCAGCCAGAAACCCTTCTCCCATCCGGGCCATGAGTAAGAAACGGGGCGAGCCTCCCCCCTGGGGGGTGGGGCTTTCCCAGCGCAGCCTCTAAGGGGAGTGGGGGGTCCCTAGCAAGCTCCCGCTGGGTTGCATCCACGCGTGCCCCTGTGCACGCTGGTGGTGAGCCGGGCTCTGCATGCAGAAATAAAATAGCCTTTGTTCTCAAAAAACCCGGGCTGAGACTGGAGCCGAGCGCGAGGCGCAGACCGCTGTGGGACACGTCCTTGGGAGGCGGGGGGTGGGGGGGGGCGCGTGCTCTCCAGAAAGGCTCTTCCTGGGAAGCTGAGGAGGGGCAGGCACCACACCACGTGCAGATGGGTGTGCAGGGGAGAAGGCTGGGTAAATGGGACACGGGGCGGGGGGGGGGGGGGGTAGGGGGAGGGCGGGACGGGAAGCAGGTCGGAGGTCGGGGCTAAGGGAAGGAGGAGGCTTCTGCTGTTGGAGCCCTTTGCACTCTTCCTGACCCCTCTGCCTTCTCTTTGGTCACCTTCATGCTTTAGTTCCAGTGCAGCTGAGGCCGGCTCAGGAAAAGTTATTCTGTATGTTTATTTGAGACTAGCGTTCGTCTTAGTCCATAAACGCTGCTATAACAAAATACCACACACTGGATCATTTATACATCATAGAATTATTTCTCACTGTTCTGGTGGCTAGGAAGTCTAAGAGCAAAGTGACAGCAGATTGTGTGTCTGGTGAGAGCCCTTCCTTACAGACAGAGCCTTCTTGCTGCATCATGTGGAAGGGGGAGCCTGTGTCCTCACTTGGCAGAAGGGCCAAGGGCTTTCCCTCAGCCCTCTTGTAAGTGCACCAGTGCCATTCAGGAGGGTGGATCCCTCCTCTTAAAACTATCACGAGTATTAAGTTCCAAGAATGAATCTGGGGGTAACACCAACGTTTAGACCATAGCACATTCTGTCACTAGAAATCGTTCAACTTTGTGATTTTATTGACTATAATGCATGCTTAACTCTCTGCTTGTAGCAGTCTTCAACGAAATTGTTTCCTCTCTTTCCATGTTTATTGTAGCCGATATATTGAGCAGAGGACCGAAATCGATGATCTCCTTGGCTGGTGGCTTACCCAATCCAAACATGTTTCCTTTTAAGACTGCTGTGATCGCTGTAGAAAACGGAAAGACCCTCCAATTTGGAGAAGAGTTGATGAAGAAAGCACTTCAGTATTCTCCGACTGCTGGGTAGGTATCGATATGTAACATAATCTTATTGGCTCATTTTCATGAGAAGTATTCTAAGGCCCAATGATAAAGAATTCTAAAGAAATATTCTAAGGCCTAGTGATAAATATTTTAAGTCCCATTGACCTATTTGGTCATTCCAAATACTCACTTGGTCACTGAATACTAACCCTGTGAGTATTCAGTGAGAATTCAGTGGTTAGGAAGGGCTGGGGAAAGGTTTTCAAAGGATGATTAAGAGCAAAAAGGATATTGAATGCTTAAAACTCCTCAGTGATTGCGTCTCAACCTCAAATGAAGGCTTCTAGAAGGAGGTACCATGAGAGCTGAGTCCAAAATAATAAGGTACCCAGGTGAGTAAACATATCAGGAGAAAAATGGAGGATCGAGGAAGCAGCAATTTTAAGTCCCCAGGCAATTTTTTAATCCCTTTCTAAACAAACAGCTGTGCAAATACATTGCCCTCATGGTTTCAAATGTCTTTAATTTCTCTAAGGCAAGCTGAAATATTTATCTTATGACTTACTTTAGCTGGTCTTCTTCCAGTGATAAAGGATAATTTATGGAGAATCTATAAAATATACTTTATTAAAACCTTTGTTCTGTGATTTAAAAGTATATTGAAATATGTTATTCATGTCTGTATATATGTTATATAATATATTAAATATACACAGGTTTCTTCTAATATTCCATGATACAAACAACTTATTGAGCCTGAACTTCTAGGTAGCCATAGACCTCTTCCTAGAGAGAATAAAGAATTGATTATGCAGTGAGTGCTCTGGTGTGAAAGACTACAGGTTTGGAATAAGAAAAATGTTGATTCAAATCTCGGCTCATTGATTACAGAATTGACTTTATGACAATTTCTGGCTGATTACCTTTGTGGGAATTTCCTAATCTCTAAGTCTACTGCCTGTCTTTTGAATGGGAATATTAATACTAGCAAAAAGCATTACAGGGTTTTTTAAGTGAGTGTATAAAATGCTTGATAAAGCTGTCATTTATTATTTCCTGTCTACTACTAATTACTATGATTTTTACTACTATGAATTTAAAAATACATTTTATGCTTTAGAATTCCAGAGCTTGTGTCCTGGTTAAAACAGTTTCAAATAAAATTGCATAATCCTCCTACCATCCATTATCCACCCAGTCAAGGACAAATGGACCTGTGTGTCACATCTGGCAGCCAACAGGGTCTTTGTAAGGTAAGACTGAAGGAAAAGTCAGCCAAAGTGTAGAATTGGAAGCATTCATTTATATAGTCCTCTCCCACTTAACCACAGAGGATCATATTTTATGGATTACTGGTAGTCTTTCTTTGTCTTCACCTAGAATTATAAACAGTGAACTAAAAGACAAGTCATAGGATGGGGGTGAGAGCAGTTGTGGCTGGGGATGGTAAGGGTGAGTAGGGGTGTTGACTGTAAGCAAAAGCCAGGAGGAAATCTTATAGGTTGATCCTGTCAGTATTTCCCCCTAGTTTTCCTCCTAGTTTTCCTCCTTGTGAACCCAAGGACTGTGAAAACTTATCTGCTCTTAACATCATTCACTAGCCTAATCTTCCTTAAATATTAAATACAGATCCTGTGGTCAGTTACCCAAACCTATTAACCATTAAAGCTGGTTAAGGGAGTACTGAACTCCTACTGAAAGTTTAGCGAACACCGCTTAATTTCATCTGGCTTGAAAATTCAGGTTACATTTGATTTCTGCCTCTAGTTATGAAATTTCAATATGATTTTTAAACTTTTTAGAGGGCACACCTTCATACTCGTTAGATAAAAGTATTTATCTTCCTTTGCCTATCTGTCCATGGAATCTCTGTGCTTGCCACTGCTTGTATCTTGTCCCCCTCTTCGCTGTATTTCTCTAGATCTGTTTATATGTGTGTCTCCGACTTAATTTACATGAATTAGTTCTCTCCCTCCCTCTCCTACTGGCATTACTTATTCCATCTTCCTCCCTTCTGGGTTCCAGGAACTCCACAGATGTAAACACCACGGGTTAGTTGCCACAATAAAGAGGCCACATCTGTGGTCCTCAGTTTAACCTGTGATTTTATTTTCCTTCTTTCCTTCCTTCCTTCCTTCCTTCCTTCCTTCCTTCCTTCCTTCCTTCCTTCCTTCCTTCCTTTCTTCCTTCCTTCCTTCTTTCCTTCTCCTCTTATTTTTCTTTCTTTTCTTTTTTGAGACAGGGTCTCACCCTGTCACCCAGGCTGGAATGCAATGGCACAATCACACCTCACTGCAGTCTGGACCTCTCTGGACTCCAACAGTTCTCCCACTTTAGCCTCCCAAGTAGCTGGGACTGCGGGTGCACACCAGTATGCCTAGCTAATTTTTATTGTTTTGCCATGTTGCATAGGCTGGTCTTGATCTCCTGTGCTCGTGCAGTCTGCCTACCTTGGCCTCCCGAAGTGCTGGAATATTTTCTCCTTTTCTTTCCATGAAATAGCAAGATTCTGTGTATTCATTCTTAGATCTAGATTAATCTATGACTCCCATTTTTCTTTATCTTAAACCAGAGTAGTCTTTTTTTTTCATGGAAATGTGAAAACTGTAATCTGGTTTGCTTTAATGAATTTTTAATTAAATTATTATTACAGAATAATGGGTTACAATATTAAAAATATTTTTTAAAGTTTTTAAAAATTAAAAAATAAAAACCTTACCTTTTTGTATTTAATTAGGAATAGTAAAAGAATTAGCTATTGTTTGAGTCTTTGCTTGAAGAGAAACGTTTGTGATTATACAAACGTTTATGATATGAGAGTATTTTTCAGTGAAATTCTTTCCTTAGGAAAGGATACTACGGACTATTTCTTCCAGAAAGTTGCTCAAGACAGTTTCTTCTTTATCCCTTACAACACCAGTTATGCAAAGAAGGAAGATAGCATAGATGGCCAAATCTATATATATACACATCCATAACTCATTAGTTACAGGCATGCTTATTACAGGGGCACTAATGTGTATCTGGTTTAATATTTCTTCACCTTGTTCTCCAAAGTGAGGTAGTCGTGTTATTTAGGCTCCTGTCCTTCTGTCTCTTCTTTTAAATAACACTGCCAGATGAGAAACAGTTTCCCTTTTAATTTAGGATATTTGAAACTTATATGTCCCCTAATTGACATGGAAAATGTATTTACAGTTGACCCTTGAATAACGTAGGGGTTGGGGCGATGACTCCATGCAGTTGAAAATCTGCATATAACTTTTGACTCCTCCAAAACATAACTAATAGCGTACTCTTTACGAGAAGCCTTAGTGATAGTATAATCAATTAACACATATTTTATATTTTATATGTATTATATACTGTAGTTTTACAATAAAGCATAAGCTAGAGAAAATAAAATGGTATATAGAAAGTCACAAGCAAGAGAAACTGTATTTACCATTAAGTGGAAGTGGATCATTATACAGGTCTTCATCCTCATCATCTTCGTGTTGATTGGCCTGAGGAGAAGGAGGAAGAGGAGGGGTTGGTCTTGCTATGGCAGTGGAGGCAGAGGCAGAAGAAACTGCATATAAGAGAACCTATGCAGTTCAAATCCATGTTGTTCAAGGGTCAACTCTAATTAGATTTTCATTTGATCTTTTGATATCCACATGCCACCCAAGTGATTCCTTTGGTCCTAGGATGTCCTGTAAAGCTTAAGTCAATTAAAAATTTTCTCAGAGGAGGTTACTGTTTGTCGTTAGGTGCCAAAAGCTCATAAGGAAAGGTAAATTGAACATCACAGGCCAATTGGGGAACAAAAGTTAAATCTTCTGTCTCAATTGTTAATGGTCCTACTGTTTGTGGTGAGATGTGGGTTGTCAACAGGATAGGAGAAAGAGCTCAAACTGGGGATTGTGAAATATCACCAGTTAAGAAGAGATTGTTCTGTGACTTATGTATGATTTAGTCGTCATAGACCCCTTTGATATAAGCTGGAAAAATCATTGCCTGGCCCTAGTGATTGCAGTAGGGATCATATTATTCACATCATTTCCTAAACTTTCTATTACTTGACCTAGCAATCAATATTCTTGAACACTGTTGATCTCCCCATCCATTTTTTTAAATTAATTTTTAATTTTTTTCTATTGCCATAAAATGCATATATAAAATTTGCCATCCTTGCTATTTTTCAGTATACAGTTTAGTGGTAGTAAGTACATTTATATTCTTTATTTCTTCCTTCACCCTATATCCCTGCTGTCCTTCCCAGCCTCTGGTAACCACCAGTCTACTCTCTATCCTTATGGGATCCACTTTTTTAGCTCCCACAGATGAGGGAGAATATGCACTATTTGTCTTTCTGTCCTCGGCTTATTTCACTTAATGTAATGACCTCCAGTTCTATCCATGTTGCTGCAAATGACAGGATTTTATCCTTTTTCATGGCTGAATAATATTCCATTGTGTGGACTTCTGTTTTTCTTATCCATTCATCTGCTGATGGACATTTAGATTGGTTCCATATTTTGGCTATTGTGAATAAGTGCTATAATAAACATGGGGGTTCAGATACTGCTTTGATATATTGATATCTTTTGTTTTGGATTTATACTCAGCAGTGGGATTGAAGGATTATATGGTAGTTCTATTTTCAGTTTTTTGAGGAACCTCTGTACTGTTCTCCATAGTGGCTGTACTAATTTACGTCCCCATCAAGAGTGTACAAGGGTTCCCCTTTCTCTACCCTCACCAGCATCTGTTATTTCTTGTCTTTTTGAAACTAGCGATTTTGACTGTGGTAAGATAATGTCTCATTGTGGTTTTGATCTGCATTTCTGATTGCATTCGTAATATTGAACATTTTTTTCTTATACCTGTTGGCCATTTTTATGTCTTCTTTTAGAAATGTCTGTTAAGATCTTTTGCCTATTTTTTAATGGGGTTATTTGGGTTTTTGCTATTGAGTTGTTAATCCCTTGTCAGATGGGTGGTTTGCAAATATTTTCTCCTATCCTTTGGGTTCTTCTAGTTCCTTGAAGTGCATCATTAGATTGTTCATTTGACGTCTTTCTGCTTTCTTGATACAGGCATTTACTGCTATAAACTTTCCTCTTAGTACTGCTTTTGCTGTATTCCATAAATTTTAGTATATTGCATTTGGCCCTTTGTAAACAATTTGCTAATTCTTACTCTAAAATCACGTGAGCTCAAAAAAAAAATGGGCTTCTGAGCATGGAAATAGTTAATAAGCTATGATGACTAACAAGCTAACCTATGCTTCTTCTGTTAGGTATTTGAAATGATCATTAACCCTGGAGATAATGTCCTCCTAGATGAACCTGCTTATTCAGGAACTCTTCAAGCTGTGAGTATACATCTTTACAAAAGGAAACTCTCTTGTAGTAAATAAGAAGGAACCTTATAATAAAGGTTTTATAATAGCTTTACAATAATAAACCTAGTACTTTATTAACTTTAGAATAATCTGTCCACAGAAAAATGAAATGATAGCATCTTTTATCCATAAGCAAGATCATCTTAAATGATATATACAAAATATGTTAAATGTACCCTCTGTATACATTTCTTTTTCGAAATCCAAGTGTATAGACATTAAAATTAGGTTGTGCAAAATCAGATCCAATTGTCTTAATAATTCACCTGAAATAAAACTTAAATTACAAAAATTTATTTTTATTACTATTGTATTACCATATGCATAAGTATAACCATGTTATATATCAATTTAGTATATGAATATGATATAATTAGGACTTTCCACTCCAAAGTTAGATCAGTGGAACTGCGATATGCAAAATGAGGAAGCAGATGATCTGACTCTGCTATTTACTGGTCAGACCATATTGCTGAGAATTAGGTTTGTTTGGGGCAGTCTACTATAGGACAGAAATGTCCACAACTGGAGCACATTCAGAGAAAGACAGAGTAAATAAGGAATTGGAAACTACACCATAGGTGTAGCTGTAGGAACCGCAGCTATTTTCCCAAGAAGGAAAAGACTCAGAGCCATGAACATTGTCCTCAAATACATAGAAGTTAGCCATGTGACAAAAGAATTAGATTTATTTGTACATGACCTTAGGTTAATAGAACTGTATCCATGGGGAAACAATTTCAGCTCTGTATAAGAACTTGCTAACCATTGGCCTTACCGGACTTCATAAGGGGTTATAACATTGCCTGTGACTGTAGGTACTCAGTCAGTTATTCTTGACTGCCCCCTAACACAAATATTCTAAAAGTAATTCTAGCTTTGAGTAGGGGAATTTAATGAGATGACCTTTATGCTCTATTCATTTCAAATTCATGGATTCTTTTTTCAAATTTTATATTATTTTTATGAAAATCAACATATAAAACAATATATAAAACAATTCGATTTGTAATAGCATCTAAAATAATAAAATGCCTAGGAATCTAACAAAGGAGGTGAAAGACTTGTACATTAAAAATGAAAAATTTTGCTGAAAGAAATTTTTAAAAACCCAAATAAATGGAAAGATGTCCCTTGTTTTTAGATTAGAAGACTTAATATTGTTAAGATGTTAATACTACTCTAAGCCATTAACAGATTCAGTGCAATCCCTATCAATATGCCAGCAGCCTTTTTTGCAGAATTGGAAAAGCCAATCCTCAAATTGATGTGAGTTTAAGGGGCCTAAATAGCCAAAATAAACTTGAAAAAGAGCAAATTTGGAAGACCCCCCACTTACCAATTTCAAAACCTACAAAGCTATAGTAATCAAACAATGTGGTACTGGCATAAGATAATCATATAGACCAATAGAATCGAACTGAGAGTTCAGAAATAAACACAGTAATCCAAGTGATTTCAGTAAGGGTGCCAAGTAAGGGGAAAGGATAGTCTCTCAACTGTGGTGCTGGAACAACTGGATTTCCACATGCATATGAAAGAACTTGGACCCTTACCTCACACCATATAAAAATTTAACTCAGAAGGATCCAAGACTTAAATATAAGGGCTAAAACTACAAAAACTTAGGAGAAAACATAAGGGCAGATTTTTATGAACTTGAATTTGGTGGATTCTTTTAGATATGACATATGAGGAACAACAACCATACAAATAGATAAATCAGACTTGAAGATTTAAACTTGGTTGTACATCAAAGAACATTATGAAAAAAATAAAAGAAAGAGTCTATACAATGGGAGAAAGTATTTTTAATCATATATCTAATAAGGCTTTAAAATCCAGAATATATAAAGAACTCCTGCAGCTCAGCAACAGAAAGACGAACAGTCCAATTTAAAAATGGACAAAGGGCTTAAACAGACATTAGTCTGAAGAACATGTGCAAAAGGCCAATAAGCACATAAAAAGATGCTCAGCATCATTAGTGATTAGAGAAGCGCAACACAACATAAATCAACATATGAAAGTTGCATATGCCATGACCGTATAGTGCTTAGTACTCTGCAGTGTGTGAGAGCTGCACCTGCAGTCTAATTATTTGACGAGACTCAGGCTTGGGGGAAAAAAATCAAAACTGTGAGATACTACTTCACACATACCAGGATGGCTGTTATTTAAAAAAAAAATAGTGAATATGTGAAGAAACTGGGTTCATTCATTGCTGGTGGAAATTAAAATGGTGAGGCTGCTGTGGGAAAGTTTATCAGTTCCTCAGAAAATTAAAATAGAATTACTGTGTGACCCACAATTCCACTCATGGGTATATACCCAAAAAGAATTGAAAACTGGGACTCAGATACTTGTATACAAATGTTCATTGCAATATTATTTACAGTAGCCAAAAGGTAGAAGCAACTCATGTCCATCAGTGGATGAATGGATAAATAAAATATGGGTGTATACATACAATAGAATATTGTTCAGCCATAAGAAGGAACACAGACCCGATATGTTACATATGGATGAACCTTGAAAGCATTTTAACTGTAAGAAGCCAGACACAAAAAGACAAATAATGTATTATTCCAATTATGTAAAACATCTAGAGATAAATTAATAGAGATAAACAGTAGATGAGTGGTTACCAGAGGCTTAGGAGAGTAGAGAAAGGAGAGTTACTGAGAATGGTTACAGAGTCTCTATTTGAGGTGAAGAAAAAGCTGTGGAAATAGATAGAAATGATGGATGCTCACACTGTGAATGTAATTAATGCCACTGAGTTGTACTCCTAAAAATAGTTAAAATGGGCTAGACGAGGTGGCTCACACCTGTAATCCCAGCACTTTGGGAAGCCGAGGCAGAAGGATTGCTTGAGGTTAGGACCTCGAGATCATACTGGGCAACATAACAAGGCACATATCTACAAATTTCTTCTTTAATTAGCCAGGTGGAAGGCTGAAGTGAAAGGACCACTTGAGCCCAGGAGCCTGGTGTTACAGTGAGCCATAATTGCACCACTGCACTTTGGCCTGGGCAATAAAGTGAGACTCTGCCTCTAAAAAAAAAAAAAAAAGGCAAAAAGTTTGCCACAATAAAAAAAACTAAAATAAAATAGTTTCTTTTTCTTCATGATTGGATACTAATAACTCATTTTCCTAAATTCCTAAGATTTAAGATTACATTTTGCCTGTAAATGTAAAACTGGTATTTACACAGAAAGCATGCAGATACACACGTATACATGTTTTCACATACCCAGACAGAAACTGTATGCCAGGCTTTGAGAAAATGTGCTAATAAGCAGTATGTGTTTACTTTATGGCCCAGTATTGATTTGCTGTATTGATGAGAGATGTGCTTTATAAGATTAAGGCCTTTTAAATTTGTCATAAGGAGGATCTGAATTGCTCTTTATGCATAATTCTACATTTGACTGCTAAAAGAGTATTTGCTTTTCATATGCAATTTTTTTGAGAACCTTATTCAATTATTATTTAAGTTGTTTTTTTCTTTAATACTCAACCATGAATGAGATTCCACAATATTTGTAGAATACTAAGTCTGTAAGCAATGCCAGTACGTGCCAGTTCAACCTTAGCAGTTGGTGGAATATGGAAATTCTGCTGTACTGATTGGTGGTCTGCTCATCCCATTCATGTCCCGCCACCACCCTGGCTTCCCTGACTCGTCTCCTAGGACCATACTGGTCATGGTCCAGAGTTAGTGTCGGCATAATGGGAGGCCTACAGGGCCCTATTCCAGCCTGCACAGTACCTGATATCCCCATGCAATACCACTTGTTAAACATCTTTAATATCACCCCTGCTTGTGACTATTCTATGTATGAACACAACAGTAAATAAATCATGTGATTTATTTACTCTGTCAAAAAATATTCATTTATAAAACTCCTACTTTATAACCCAGCTGTAATTATAATTATAAAGATAACTCATGGGTACTCATCATGGACATAAAGATGGCAACAATAGATACTGAGGCCGACTGCGGGGGAGAGGCAGGAAGGGGGCACAGGCTTGAAAAAAAATACCTCTTGGGTACTGTACTTAGTACCTGGGTAACAGGAGCAATCGTACCCCAAACTTCAACATCATGCAGTACCTATGTCATAAACCTGCACATGTACCCCTTGAATCTAAAATGAAAGTTGAAAAAGTAATAATAATAATGAAAAAAATCAGAAGAAAAGGTAATTCCATCAGAAGAAGCTAGACTGTGTTGTGTAATGAATGACTCCAATACACCTTGATTTCCCTCACACTCCATATCCGTTAAGACTGCTGGGGCTCAGTTCCATGACATCTTCTAAGCCCAAAATTGACAGAAGCAACCTCTTGTCTGAAACATGGCCAATTTTAGAGCAGAGGGCAAAGAGACGTAGAGAACTACACACTGGATTTTAAAGCTTCTGCCCCGAATTTTTTGCCCAGTGCAAGACACATGGCCATACCAGAGAAATGGGGCAAGAAAGTGTTACATAATTCTCTGGGAAGGGACAGGAGGTATATTTGAACACTAATGGAATCTGCTCCAGGGGAACAATAGAATTAAAATGTATAACCTCAACCCTTAGGAGCTCAGAGCTTAGTGCATATATATACACACACACACACACACATACATATATATTTTTTTCCTTTTTCTATTTTGAGATGGAGTCTTGCTCTGTCGCCCAGACTGGAGTGCAGTGGTATGATCTTGGCTCGCTGCAACTTCTGGCCCCCGGGTTTAAGCAATTCTTCTGCCTCAGCCTCCCGAATAGGTGGGACTACAGGTGCACGCCACCGTGCCTGGCTAATTTTTGTATTTGCAGTAAAGACAGGGTTTCACCATATAGGCCAGGCTGGTCTCAAACTCCTGACCTTGTTAGCTGCCCATCTCAGCCTCCCAAAGTGCTGGGATTATAGGTGTGAGCCACCAGGCCAGGTTTATATATTTTTAAGGGTAAAAATGGGCAAGTTCTTAGTTAGAAAGAAAAAAAAAATAGCACTTACATTTTGTAATCATGTCTGACTCAGGCTTTCTTTTGTGCTCAACAGCTGCACCCACTGGGCTGCAACATTATTAATGTTGCCAGTGATGAATATGGGATCGTTCCAGATTCCCTCAGAGATGTACTTTCCAGATGGAAACCAGAAGATTCAAAGAATCCCAAGAAAAACACTCCCAAATTGCTTTATACTGTTCCAAATGGTAACAACCCTACTGGAAACTCATTAACAAGTGAACGCAAAAAGGAAATCTATGAGGTATTATAGAAGAATGGGTGAAAGTAGTTATGTTCCTTTTTTTTTTTTGACTTTTTAGAAAAGCACTATGCAAAATCCCTTATTAGTCTTTTTGCCTTCAAGGAATATAATTTTTAATAAAGGGAAATCATGTATACTCAAGGTTCTAATAAATTTGGACCAAATAAATTTCTGCATCTTTCATTACTTATGAAATTTTTCTTTTCCCATAGTTGATATTTTAATACAAAAGAAATAACATCCTTGGCCTGATGTTAAATTTTATGAAATTATTTTAAATTTTACCCCAAGTTTGATTTCTATTATTTTCTGTGTTGTTAACTTATCTCTTCTGCTTCCTATTCTTTGTCATCTTAAGTTACCAAGAATTCTTTAAAAATAAGAGGCATCCTCCTCTTTTGTGTAATCTCTGAGATAACTATGATGCCTCTTTTCTCTATAAACATTTTTTAAGTATCAAATATATATTAAGCTCTACAGAAATCTTTGAAAAATAAGAGAAACGTGCCTTTTAGAAAGTCTCTTTTATGTACATGACTGTGCTCCCAACCTTTCACTACAAATAGCTTTTGAAAATAAATACCAAACCCATGTTAAACTCTAGAAGTTAGTCACGTGCAGTGGAATCATAAAGAAGATTTCAGCCAGTTCCTTTTACTTAGAAAAATTTTAGGTTCAAAATATTGTTTCAGGTTGGGTGCAGTGGCTCACGCCTGTAATCCCAGCACTTTGGAAGGCTGAGGTGGGAGGATCGCTTGAGCCCAGGAGTTTGAGACCAGCCTGGGCTATAGCAAGACCTGGCTCTAAATATATATAGTCATGTTCTTATTTTTGTGCTTCCCGGGCTCTGTCCTGAGTTCTCTTCTCTGTTTGCATACTCTCCCAGACAGCCTCGTTCAGTTTTGTGGCTATTCCATTATATACACAATGACTGCTACATTGCCTGGCTCCTACCTCTTCCCTGAGCCCCAGGCTTCTGTATCCAACTTTCTACTGATATCACCACAGAGATGTCTAATAAGTATTTCACACTTAACACGCCCAAAATAGAACTCCTGATTTTCCACAGCCCCACCCCAGACCTCTGATCCACAGCCTCTCACATTCTTCATCTCCATAAAGAGTGCAGCTGTGAACAGTTACCCTTCATTCCTGTCTTTCCCTCCTCTGTACCATGCATCCCTCACATCTGGCTCATCCTGTGGACTCTACCACTGAGCTTATCCAAGTCCATCCATTTTTCTCTGCTGCCATCACTGTCCCCATCACTGAGCCACTGCCTGCCCTCATTGGACTCCTCCAATGCCTTCTTCACTGGACCAGCTGCATTTCACCCTGCCCTCTGACCAGTCACACACTTCACACAGCAGCCAGCCATGTAGGTCCCTGTGGATATCTCAGTATAAAGCCAGGCTCTGGGTTCTCCTGTTTACAGCCCTCTAGCGGTTTCCCCTTGCAGTTAAAACAAAGCATGAATTCTTTTATCTGCCTTGCAGAGCCATGTAACATAGTAGGTCTGTTCTCAAGCTGTATCTTATCATTCCCGCTGCCCTTAGGGCAGCTGCACTGTCCATTTTAGCCTTTAACCATGTCAAGCATCTTGTTCAACCTGGGGCCTTTGCCCTTATTCATCCCTCAGTCTAGATTCTTTTTCCCTGATATTTGCAGAACTGACTTCCTCCTGTCATTTTAAGCTCTGGTGTTACCTGGTTACCCTGTCACTCCCTCCCTTACCTGTTGTAATGCTCTGCCCAGCACTTTAAAGCCACTCATCTAGCTTGGTGCGGTGGCTCATGCCTGTAGTCTCGGCACTTTGGGAGCCTGAGGCGAGTGGATCACGAGGTCAGGAGTTTGAGACCAGCCTGGCTAACATGGTGAAACCCCATCTATACCAAAAATACAAAAATTAGCTGGGTGTGGTATTGCATGCCTGTAATCGCAGCTACTCAGGAGGCTGAAGCAGGAGAATTGCTTGAGCCCAGGAGACGGAGGTTACAGTGAGTCAAGATTGCACCACTGCACTCCAGCCTGGGCGACAGAGCCAGATGCCATCTCAAAAAATAAATACATAAAACCACTCATCTAATGTTTTGAATGCTCATGATCCACTGGCCTATCTATATTCTGTCTTTCCCCTTGGAATCTAACTTCCTTGAGAATAAGAGCCTTTAATGCCTTGTTGATTTTTTTGTCCTCATTGTCTAAGACAATAGACACACAGTAGCTTCTTGAATGAGTAAAGAGTACAAAGAATTACGATTCCAAGTGAATTTAATTTTAGATCACTTTTAAGAAATAGATTGCTTTAAGAAATAAACAATTACTTCAACCTTTTTTAGCTTGCAAGGAAATATGATTTCCTCATAATAGAAGATGATCCTTACTATTTTCTCCAGTTTAACAAGGTAAGTGATGATGTGAACTTATTTCACGATTAGAAGATAAGTTGTTGTAAATTACTGCACTGAATTAGATATTAGCCTGACTACTGAGTCAGAACAAATCCACTTTTACATGGAAAGTAAATGAATGAAGATTAGTCTGTTTCTACTTCAGTTTTCAATCTTCCAGTTTTATTATGGGATTAGTGCCTTTCTTTTTTGGTATTACTGCTCTTTCCGGAAATTACTTACCTTTAAAACAGTAATGGCATTCTGTACCAGGCACTAGGGAAAACAGTGAGTCGGGGCTGATGGATGTCTTGAACTGCACATCCGGGTTCACAGCTCCTCAGGCATCACCCAGGGATGTGAACTGAGTTTCATCTTTGGCTGTCAACTTCTGTGTGTTTGTAATGGCTGATTACAGTGATGTCTGAGAAGGATTAGGAAGCTGTGCTTAAGCTGAGGAGAAAGAGGGCTGCGCTCCGTTGGCAGTGTCCCCCTGGGACACGAGGCAGCATCACACATTTGCCACCTGCCCTTTATGTCCTGGATCTTACTCCAGAGTGATGGGCGTTTAGATTCATTCTTGCTACATTATGTATATGTGCTACCGTTCATGATTACTTTTTTCTGATAGATGATAATCCTGGTAAGACCAAAGCCTGATTCTTCAAAAGCCAACACTTTCTTTGCTCTCAGGGCTGCAAAGAACTTATACTTGGATTCTGCTTGCCCTTTAAACATAGCAAGAAGAGACAAGAACTCTTGATTTCTCTATAGCATTTCCTAAAACATCACATTTGCCCCCTGCCTCCCACCCTCAGCATGCCAGCAAATTCCCTTTCTCATTCGTAGCTACTTTTAAAGTAAATGTTGAAGTCAGTATTTCATATTGACTCATTTCTCATCTTTATTCTCATTGTTTTTCTTTCCGTCAGTCCTAAGGATCAGCGTTCTCTCTCTGAACACCGCGGAGTGCTGCTGGCCATCTTCATGATGGTCTTGTTCAAACTAGGCTTTCTTGAGTCCCTCCTTTAAGTCTGTTAATACTGGATTTTAACCTCTGGGGCAAAAAGGGCCTGTTTGAAGTGTCCCTAAATTTATAATAATGGCATCTGGAGCAAATAAATAAGCCCTGGTGTGTGTTTTTGGCAGAAAAGCCATGAAGACAAGCAGATGCTAATAAAAGAACATGCATCTTTGTTATTCTATGTTAAAGTATTGAAGTAAAGGTGAGGGAATATGCATACTATTGTTACCCAGATCCATGTCCTGTCTGCTCTCTATACAGAGTAATCGTACAGTGACTAACAGAGCTTTCAAACCAATAGCATTTTTCTATTTTTCATTTTAAGTTCAGGGCACCAACGTTTCTTTCCATGGATGTTGATGGACGTGTCATCAGAACTGACTCTTTTTCAAAAATCCTTTCCTCTGGGTAAGGCCCTATGTCTCTAACTTGATGCGAGATCTAATAGAGCCAGAGACAATACCTTGGTATCTTTCAGTCCAGACCATTCTTTTCCCTTAAGATGCATGTATTCTACTTATCTTAAAGTACCAGTTTGATTATTAATATTAACATAGGCCTTTTCTCTCTTTATTCACCTCCAGTAGTCAAAGATTCTTGGCCATTTGTCTAAAGTTGTAGTGGGACCAGTCAGGTTTTTGATATCAGGTATGAAAGGGCACATTTGGAAATAAATACATGGTCAGTCTTATTTTAAATGTACACTTTAACTGTTTTTGAAATAAGAAGTAGTTCCTGTTATTAGAATGTTTTAATTACCTAGATCCTTTTGTCTGTCTAATGAAATCAGACATGATTCATTAAAGTGATTATGACTTAATACATAAAGTGATATGTATTAATTGTTAATATGGAATTGGCATCATGCCTTTTCTCTTTTGACACAGGTTGAGAATAGGATTTTTAACTGGTCCAAAACCCTTAATAGAAAGAGTTATTTTACACATACAAGTTTCAACAATGCACCCCAGCACTTTTAACCAGGTAAGGACAATTCAGGAAATATATATATATATATTTTTGTAATCAGATGAGAATTTTTAAAAAATAGACGGTAGAGAGCAGAAAGTCCAAGCCTGTTTAGTGATTCGTAGTTTGCCTTCTTTGCAGACATGCTAATCTTTCCTAACGAAATTGGTTGGAATGCATTTTAATTAAAATGAAGTAAAATTAATTTAAGAGAATGTGTACATTTCCTCACAAACTTTGAGAAATTATTGGATCCCTCCATAGCACAACCTTGCAGGTCACAAGAATATGAATAGAATAGAAAAGTTTGTGCAGAATAAGACACTTGGTTGATATTGTATGTTCCATAAAGTGCAAATGGCCCCATGTTTTGCCAAGTAGGGGATTTTTTTTTTCATATTTTTTGTATCTGTTATAAACACAAGTTCACTATCAATTTATAACATTTTAAGTTTCTTTTTAAATCTTTTTTAGTTTTATTTTTTGAGACAGAGTCTTACTCTGTCACCCAGGCTGGAGTGCAGTAAAACAACCTTAGCTCACTGCAACCTCCGCCTCCCAGGTTCAAGTGATTCTCCTGCCTCAGTCTCCTGAGTAGCTGCGATTACAGGCTCACATCACCTTGCCCAGCTAATTTTGTATTTTTAGTACACACAGAGTTTCACCATGTTGGCCAGGCTGATCTCTAACTCCTGGCCTCTGGTGATCTGCCTACCTCAGCCTCCCAAAGTGCTAGGATTACAGGCATGAGCTACCATGCCGGCCTAGAACTTCTATTTTAAATAATCTCCAAATATATCATGTAAATTTACACATCTACTGTACATTTTTATAGTTAGAGAAGCAGTATAGTACGGCAATTAACAGCATGGGTCAGGAGCTAGTCTGACTGAATTGACGCTATGGGACTTCAGAAAAAACTTAAACCTTGTGCCTCATTAGTAAAATCGAGATGTATTACATTTGGTAAAATATATTAGTATCTTACAGTAGTGCCTGCTATATAACAAGTACTATATCAGTATTATTTTTACTAATATTGTCATTGACATTTGTTTTAAATCACTCGCTGTATAAGCTAGATTCAGCTTGTTATATATGCTTGTGGTTTACATGTAATCAAAAGTGATTTGTGTGTTGCCTATGGCAAAAATTACATTTTCAGGGGATGAAATATGATATTTATGATTTTACCCTTTTAGCTCATGATATCACAGCTTCTACATGAATGGGGAGAAGAGGGTTTCATGGCTCACGTAGACAGGTACTGTATCATTTCTTTAAACAAAAATGATTTTGTAGATAGGTACTGTATCATTTCTTTAAACAAAAACAAATGATTTTGTTCATTTATTTATGAACAGCTACAGCATTGATCAGCTACAGCATTGATTTATTCTTCCTTCCCAAGTATCCTAGGAAAGGAGAGACAATAGGAACATATTGTCAAAAGTCTATTGGTTTTGTTAGCTCTTTAACTAGAAAGTCTTCTTAGCATTCAAGCTGGGGTTTGAAAGCAGTAAACTATTTGTACACATAAATATTTTATTTAATAATGATTAATTGTGATGGACACATGACACAGAATTTAGCTCAAGTAAAGATGAATGTGAACATAATTTCTCTAAATAGTCTGTATATTGGTACAAGTTATGGATCATTTTAGCTGTGTAAATGTGGTACCTCCTAGGAAATTGAGAAATAAGGAGGAATGGGGTATTCACATTCCCAGACCAGTGATTCATCATTTCAGTAGTGTTGTCTTTTATCCTGACTGATGAGAACGAGTATTGAGACAACTAAACACAAAGATTGATCCTGCAACTCCTAGGTTTCATGTGACATAGAAATAGACTTCTCTTTATTAAATTTCATTTTGTAATTATTCTACAATGAAGAAAAAAAGCGGTTAAAATTGATCACCAGACAAGTGAAACAAATATGCTCTGATTTTCTATCAAGCATTCAACATTTTAATCAAGATGGAAAACATTCTTATAGCCTGGACTCTGGAGCCTTTTTTACTTCTGTGTTCAATGTACTGAGCACATCCTTTTCGTCGTTTTCTTCTTCTAGGGTTATTGATTTCTATAGTAACCAGAAGGATGCAATATTGGCAGCTGCAGACAAGTGGTTAACTGGTGAGTGGAACGTACATTCGTCCTTATGATAAACAGTAGCACCTGGAAGGTAGGGGCTAAACGCTCCATACTACTAACAATCCTGGTGGGAAAGAAACAGTGCAGGAGTGTTCTTGCCGAGGAAACGTTACTCCATGAATGACCTCAGAAGTCAAGTCACATTTGACAAACCTGGACACAGGCTTTCCTATTTACTTTACCTGTCTGCTGCAAATAATTTGTGATTTTCAAAAAAATGATCTAAAAATCAACCACTAACTTACTTTAAGTTTACTAATACCCATTTTCAAAAATTTTAGTTATTTCAAAATTTTACTTCAAAGGGTAAAATTATCAAACTATTCTTCCTTCTCTAACTAAACTGTACAAAGGCAGATGTCCCATTAACAAATTAGTTGCCTTCCAATCATTAACCTCATTTATCTCTGTAACATTATCTATTGCTGATTTGATTATAAGATGTTTTAGATCATTTTTCTATTATGAAAAAAGGTCAGATTAATCACATGGCTTTAATTATATTATTCAAATGGCTTTGATATAAATAATAGTAAACCAGAAATAGCAATTCCTTATTTCAGTCCTGTCTTATTTTCTATAAAGTCTTGATAAAAACAGAATTAGTGGCTGGGTGTGGTGGCTCATGCCTGTAATCCCAACACTTAGGGAGGCCAAAGGGTGGATCACCTGAGGTTGGGAGTTTGAGACCAGCCTAGCCAATATGGCGAAACCCCGTGTCTACTAAAAATATAAAAATTAGCTGGGCATGGTGGCAGGTGCCTATAATCCCAACTACTCAGGAGGCTAAGCCAGGAGAACCGCTTGAACCTGGGAGGCAGAGGTTGCAGTGAACTGAGATCATGCCATTGCACTCCAGTCAGGGTGACAAGAGCGAAAGTTTGTCTCCCCCCCGCCCCCCCAAAAAAAAACAGATATAGTATCTTTTTGACAAGAGCACTATATTACCACTTTGCATAATAATACTGAAGAAAAACTTCGAATCAACAGCAAGGTCTTTTTTTTTAAAGATGGTAATTTAAATTGAAAACAATTATGCTTTGTTATTGATTTCTCTATCCTAATAATGAAATCTAAAGCCCACACCTGCTTCTGGAATTCTTGAATTTTTAGTATTTCTTTTCATAATTAATTACATTCTGAATAAAATGCTAACTCATTGGACTTCTAAACTATTGCAAGAATAATAGGATTAGTTAAAATGCTGGAAAAATCCATAAATAACGGACGAATTCTCTTCTAAATTGAAATACCCATGTTTGTCTAGGCATGGTTCTAAGTGAAGGAGAGAGGAGTGGGCCTTCTTGTGCTACCCTAAGACTGACCACGTTGTAAATATGCACACGGGAGCTATTCACTGCCCACCTTACCTCTGCCTTCCTCCCTCACCCACACTTACTCTTTGAAATCAAACCCAGACATCAATTTTCAAGGCTCATAAAATGATATTTTTAATGCTATGACTGAAGGAACTCTTTAGGAGTCCTAGTTTCTAATTACTACAGTTACGCCACTAAACACACTTGATATCATCCAAAATGCCTTACTTTGGAAGACGTTTATTCTCTTCTTTTGTTTATAGGTTTGGCAGAATGGCATGTTCCTGCTGCTGGAATGTTTTTATGGATTAAAGTTAAAGGCATTAAAGATGTAAAAGAACTGATTGAAGAAAAAGCCATTAAGATGGGGGTAAAGCTGGGAGGTGAAGGGCGGGGAAACCTAAAGAAAGGTTGTGCTTTTTCTCTAAAGTATTATTTTACTTGCATGGAAATGGAAAGGAATGTTTCTCGTTGCCCGCCTCCCAACTCATCATGTTCTAATATTAGATATTTTATTGCATTATCAGAATCATAATAGGTTTTGGGTTACATAATTATCCAGCTGGTCTAGATTAGTGGAAATACAGTTGTTCATCCCGGCTACTGATTAGCATAGTGGCTGAGGGAAGTCTCTGGGGTGGCCTTGTTGGGTTTGAATCCCAGCATCACCCCGTAGGGGATGAGTGGCCTTGAGTAGGTTACCCTTTCTGTGCTTTCTCTGTAAAACAGAGGTAATAAGAATCCCTCCCTCATAAGGTGACTCTGATGATTCAGTGAGTTAATATATGTAAAGTCCTTACACTACTATGTGGCACATACTCAGGGCTCAAAAAGCATTAGTCACTAGTATTTAAATGAAGGGTTTTCTTCTGACCATGAAAATAAAGGCCGGGTGTGCTGGCTTGTGCCTGTAATCTCAGCACTTTGGGAGGCTGAGGCGGGTGGATCACAAGGTCAGGAGTTTGAGACTAGCGTGGCCAAGATGGTGAAACCCCGTCTCTACTAAAAATACAAAAGTTAGCTGGGCATGGTGGTGGGTGCCTGTAATCCCAGCTACTCAGGAGGCTGAGGCAGAGAATTGCTTCAACCCGGGAGGTGGAGGTTGCAGTGAGCTGAGATTGCGCCATGCACGCCAGGCAGGGTGACAGAGCGAGACTGTCTCAAAACAAATAAAAAGAAAGAAATCATACTCATGGGAGGATATTTGGAAAATGTATAAGGGCCAAATGAAAAGTTTGTAAATAGCCCATGATTTTACCACCCAGATTTTGTGACCATTTATAGTATAGTTTCTCGAAGAGCTTGTTCTAGTATTTTGGCTGTGCAGTTATTTTACATGGTTAAAAATAATACAGAAAAGTTTGTATTCTGATTTTTTTGACTTAAAATTGGCTCACAGAATGTTTCCTATGCTTCTTTTTTTTCCCCCTCTTTTTGTATTTAAATTATAAGTCTACGTAAGTTTCATTTGGGGCATCAAGTAAGCTGAAAATTCAAAATATTTTTCTGTGTCGCTTTCCAGTGTACCAGCTAAATTATTCCTTCTCCATTAAAGCCATTAGTATGTGTGTCAGTCTTCTATACACACTGAAATCTGTTGCCAGATTCACTTTTATCTTGACTCGTAAGTACTGAAGGACAGATTGGATTGATGATGGCCAAGTGCCATGTTAGTGCCTAAGACACAAGGTGCTCTAGAAGTCAGATCTAGAGACAGACTGCCTGGCCTTCAGTCCTGCCTCCACCACCTTGCAAAGCTATATCCTCTCTTAACCATCTTACCTAGGGGCAGGACTCAGACTTTATTCATTGTTCCATCCCTAGTCACAGCACATAGTAAGTACTTAAACAGTTAATTGACTTATTTCAAATAAATACATTGTAGTATAATTAATTTGATACATTCTTTGCTTTTCTGTCAATGCCCGTTATCATCAGAGTATGTGGTAAGTGGTTATCTGTAAGTGTGTCTGTCTTAGGCGCTAAGGATGTAGACTTTGTATTTCACTGTACCTTCTTCAGTCCTCTTCATTTATTCCCTAGATCCTGCTACGTGTTCCTTTTTTACCTTCTCTAAATAATCTCCAGCTTTATCCCCACTTCTTTAGCGCAGATGTTGGTTATCTTGCAAAGAAATTATTACTGCTCCCTTTTCTTTCAGCTTCTTGTTTCTAGTATATCCCAAAACTTTTCCATGCTACTGGGAGAAATGCGGCTTTTTTTTTTTAGACAGAGTCTTGTTCTGTCTCCAGGCTGGAGTGCAGTGGGGCAATCTCAGCTCACTGCAACCTCTGCCTCCCAGGTTCAAGCAATTCTCCTGCCTTAGCCTTCCTGAGTAGCTGGGACTACAGGCGCATGCCACCACGCCCAGCTAATTTTTGTATTTTCGTAGAGACGATTTCATCATGTTGACCAGGATGGTCTTGATCTCTTGACCTCATGATCCACCTGCCTCGGCCTCCCAAAGTGCTGGGATTACAGGCGTGAGCCACCACGCCCGGCCCAGCTTTCATTTTAACTAGAACAGAGAAACTCAACTTCTGCCTTGAAATCTTTTCCCCAGAGTAATCCAAATCATTTCACTCCCAACTCCTATTTTAACAGACAGTATAACAAACAGTTAATGCTTTTGAAGATCATAATTGTACTAGTCAACCCTAACCACCATAGAAGATAAACCTCAAGGTCAGGTGTGGTGGCTCACACCTGTAATCCCAGCACTTTGGGAGGCTGAGGCGGGTGGATCACAAGGTCAGAGTTTGAGACCAGCCTGGCCAACATGGCGAAGCTCTGTCTCTACTAAAAATTACAAAAATTACCCAGGCATGGTGGTGTACTCCTGTAATCCCAGCTTCTCATGAGGCTGAGGCAGAAGAATTGCTTGAACCTAGGAAGTGGAGGTTGCTGTGAGCTGAGATCACACCATTGCACTCCAGCCTGGGCGACAGAGCAAGGCTGTCTCAAAAAATAAAAAAATAAATAAACTTCAAAATCTCAAAGACTTAATGAACAATAGAAGTTTATTTCTGACTCACATAAAATTCTGAGATGTGGCCTGCATCCTCCTGTGTTCCAACAGTGATTCAGAGGCCCTGGTTTCTTATATCTCATTGCTTTTCAGTCAACACACGGATTCCAAGATAACTACAGAATGGAAAGAGCATAGTCGATCATACATGGGATTATTTTTATGGGTCAGCCTTAGACATTGCTTACATGGCTTCTGCTCACATCCATTGGTTAGGATTCGCTCTTGTGGTCACACAACTAGGAAGAGGCTGGGAAATAGGGTACATGTGATGCCCAGGAAGAAGAGGAAATGGCAGTTATAGTCAGTGAGTTGTGTGCCCCTGTGGCCATCAAGAACAGCAGCTGTTCCCACCACCCCATCTTAACAGGCTTACTTAATGTTATCTATTAAATTTTTTATTCCTTCATTTTATGTGTTAAATTTTTTACCTCCTTTCTTGCACCAATTTTCTTCCCATCTCAGGCCCTTTACTCTCTCTATACTCAAATACTGCTTTTTGCCTGACCTAATTTATCTTTCAGGGCCCAACTTAAAAGTACCTTCAAACTTACTAACTTAAAAGTTGCTTTTCTAGTTAGAGTAGTAAACATTTGCTTGTTTATTACCATTTATCTTTAGTGAGCTGCGCTTTCTACATTAAAGCTGGAATTTGAGTGTTCTCAGTTCCCCTGTATTCCTGATACTTTGAGAAGAGATAGCAGTTGCCATATTTATTCTGAACATTTTTTTCAGTTTCTCTGTGTTTAGTTTTCTTTATTGTATGACATATGTAATTTTTAGATAAATTAGTATTTTTTCTTGTGATTTCTTTCACTGCTTTTAAACTTAAAACATCTTCCCCTACTCCGAGATTAGGCTTAACTATATTATCTGAGTTTTTCTTGCGTGGTACCTTTCTTACCTTCCACAAACTCTCCTAGGTGTTAATGCTCCCTGGAAATGCTTTCTACGTGGATAGCTCGGCTCCTAGCCCTTATTTGAGAGCTTCCTTCTCTTCAGCTTCTCCGGAACAGATGGATGTGGTAAGTAGAGTATTCTTTTTGGAGTAACACTGGCTAGCAGTTCTGTTTCTTAATGCATGTGTTTACTTCGTGAATTAGGACATTACTTAATATCTGTTTTGGTTTCTAAAATCCAGATATTTGTTCATCACTCCTGAACTACTATTAAAAAAAACTATCATTTTACTTTGTTGCTAGACTTCTATAGAAATGAGACTAAATTAGAGTTAAAGTTTATTGTCTGCATGAATAATGTGTCACAACCTACTGAGCTGGGTTAATTGTCAAGTTATGAGGAAAACCTCTTTCCTTCCTTTATGGATTTAACATGAGCCAGAAGTACGAATTCATGATGCCTATCCGTCTGTCTCTCTGAAGAAAGAAGTATCAGCAAGGGTCAAATAGATTTTTAATATTTTTATTATATATTCTTAAGTTAATCACATTCTTAAGTTAATATTCTTAAGTTAATCACAATCTAGCTTGAACCAAAATAAGCTGTGTATATGGAAATCAAACAGGACTGCTATCAATTGAACATGCCACTAATCTTGAGAAGAGTTTATATTTACTCTTGGAAATGGGCTTTTTGGGCATGTTCTTTATTTACTTTCTTTCTCATGTCATTAAATATGTTTTTCATAAGTTCTCTCTGCTTTAATATATTTGTGGAGTTGGACATTGAAACTATATAAAATGCAGGTGAGAGATTATATAAAAATCTAAAATAATCCATGTTACAGATAAAATGGAAAATGATCTTGAAGGCTGCAAGAACAAAACAACAATCCTGGCAATCTGATGTTCTTCAGGCTTCGTATTTTAGTAGACATTGATGGCATCCTGCACAGATAAAGTTGATGTTAAACCTGACTTTTCAACGCCTTCTCGACCTTAGACAGATATTTTCTTTGGATTTTCAAAGTTATTACAGAGTTTTCTAATGTAGTATCTTAATTGAATTAATTCTAATCTTTTTTCTGTTTTAGGCCTTCCAGGTATTAGCACAACTTATAAAAGAATCTTTATGAAGAAATTTAACTAGGTTGGGCATGGCGGCTCACGCCTCTAATCCCGGCACATTGGGAGGCTGAGGAGGGAGGATCACTTGAGCCCAGGAATTCAAGGCTGCAGTAAGCTATGATCACACCACTGCACTCTGGCCTGGGTGGCAGAATGAGACCCTGTCTCTAAAAAAAGAGAAGGAAAGAAATCCAACTAATCACGCTGCTCATAGATTTTCCCAATACATTTTTTGTTTTGGCAGGAAGAAATGAACACTGGCATTAGACTTACAGATTGAATTTCCTCAAACATGTCCTTTCTAGTAGTTCAACTAGACACCTTTTAAAGTGCCTCTAAATTCATCAGATGGCCACAGTGTATTTATAATCCACTCATGCTTTTGAAAAATGTTCAACCTGTACAAATTTCTTGGATTTATTATAAAGAACTTTATAGTTGCTTTATAATTTCCCATAAATTGTCTTTGAAACTAACATTTTACACTGAATTATTTTGAGAGTTTAAAGAAATAATTAAGTTCAAAATGGTATATAGTGTGTCCTTTTTCTACTTTTAGGAAAATTTAATGAGAGCTTATTGCAAAAATTGTTATAATTTGATCATTGTAAGTGACTTTTAGTAAAAGTACCATAAACATATGTCCTGCCACAGAAATTCCTTTAAAATAAAATTCTTATACCTAAAGGCATCAGACTTATTAATTCTAAGTAAGGATGGGAGATTGTGGACTTAGGAGAATTTACCACATTTCATTTTCATAATACTGCACAATTTATAAAAACATTCTTATCAGTTATGTCATTTAAATCTGCCTTTAGGTATTAGGAAATACTTTTTTTAGGGATTTTTTTTCCTCACATTTTAAAATCTTCATTTATCAAAGTAAGATATGCTCATTTTAGAATTTTCAAACAATCCAGAATCTATAAGGAATAAAGTAAAAGCCACTCACTCTCTCACCCCCAGTGCTAATTGCTAATGCATTTAGCATTCTTCCCTTGCAGTGTTTCTCTCTCCATACATATGTAATACCTGGAAGAAAACTGTCTCACTGTGACAATGTATCATAAACACACTGTATTCATTTCCTATCACTATTTAACAAATTGACCAAGTGTTCCACGACCCAGTGATTGTAAAGTTGTAAGTACCTTTGAGGAATGAGGACGTTTATGTCATTGTTACTTGTGTCATCCCTTGTGTATATAAACATCATTGCAGTTACTGTGTTCCTGGACATCTGGATGAGGTTACATCTTTGAACAGCTAAAATTCTCAAGCAGAAATCTCAACCTCAAAGATCAAAGCAGCTGACCCCAAGTCTGAATCCCTATTTCTAAGGCAACCAGTGGTAATTATATAGGACCGATTGAAGAGACACAGGGCCTGGAGGAGGGCCAAGATGAGGAACCTGACAATTCTCTTAACTGTGGGAGCAGAAAAGTATAAATCGGAGAGACGTATAAAAGTAAAATAAGCCTTCCCCTTACTTTACTCAGTATTTTTCAACAATAACCAAAATTGCTTAGCCCAGCATTGCATAGATGAGTGCCTTGCGTTGGTTCGTTGATTGTTTTTAAGCCACCATCATATAATAGTTGATTTATAAATCGACTTAGAATTCCGAGCTTTCAAGCAAGGGATTACCCTTAACCACAATCTTAAGGAATCTGTTTCTTCAAAAAAAAAAAAAAAAACAGCAAGAAAATGGGGGCACCCACAGTGCCTTATGACTCAGTGTTTGGTTTTTGTCTGCTGAGATTATCTTTCCCTCATCAGGAAACTGTAAAGTATTGGGAAAATTGAGCCTTATTCATTGCTACTGCCATTGTGAATTTTTCCAGCCTTCTGGAAAAGCAATTTGGCTGTGTGTACCCAGAAACGTTAAAATGTTCTTACCCTTGAACACAGTGTGTTAGATACTGTGGATTAGCTCACTCAGCATAAATTCTGATTTCCTGTTTGTATCTTTGAGCACCGTAAAAGCAAAATGCTACATTTCCAGATGCCCCTGCAGCTACAATGTCAGATACCTGAATTCAGAGCTGAGTTAAGAGGGCAGCCAGGTAAGATGTGAGGCACACATTTTGCTGGCATGGATCCCAGCTAAGGCAGTATGATTTTTATAGCAAGTAGCATCTTAGTTTGGTAGCTCTCTGATTCTGGCAGAATCAGTGAAATGCTGGTGTTGGAAATGGTTTCTGGAAGCTCCATCTACTTTTTTAGCAATTCCAACAACTTTGGAAACCACAGAATATGGGATAGTAAACAATTTTAAACCATTTTGGAAACCACAGAATACATGAAAATAAACACTTTTTGCTTTAATCAGCTAGAGTAGTTTTCATTACCTGGAACTGAATACCAGTCAGTATAGCCAGGGGTGTCAAGGGTCTCCAAGCGTGGTGATTTACTAAGTGGACTCACACGTGATTGTGCTTGGAGCAAAGTCTGGAGGAAACTTCCAGGCATGAGTTTCCAACACTCCTGTCTCAGTGGAGTCTCAGTGATGTCCCGGAGGATGTGCTTAATTCCTCCAGCAAGGATGAATGATGACACAGGCAACCACACCTCAGCTCACCTGAGGAATGTTTAAGTGGTCTAGAGTTTTTATTGCTGGCCAGTCACATATGCATACAGTGCCTGCATGGCTGACTTCAGTTACTGACCTCCAACCCACAGAGGGAACACAGGTGTTCACTGTAAATCCCATTGTTAAGATAAACTAAATGGAAAACCTAAATGGAGTTCAGTATGGCTGAAGACCTCCCAGCATGCAAAATGCTCTTACCAGTCAGAATATTGTACGGGCTCAGTTCCAAGGAGCCAGCCAAGAGTCAGTCATGAAAACACCCTTCCCGGGGAATGTTTAAGTGGCCGAGATCTGCTCAGTTAACCCTTTCCTCCCGGCTGAGGATCCTACTTTTAGACATTTATAGTAAAGAATTACACAACTTACAGAAGATGCTTTTAAAATGTGTAGTTATTGCAGTTTAAAATAGCAGAAAGCTGGGGGTAGGGGCAGAGATATTGTGACTAAAGTTCTCACAGTCGGAAAATGTCAATTATGCTTCATCTACTTAACTGAATTTGAGGCAACCACTGGAACACCATTATGAAGCAGTATTCATTTTAGGATGAGGCAGTAAGGTAAAAATGAGTGTAATAGGAATGAAAACCCAGGGTATAAGAATCATGGCCATAATTTAGTTACAACTATGTGAACACAGAAAACAGCTAACAAAGTGGCCACCATTGGGTAATTTTTTTCCTTATTTTCAAAATATTCTATAACATGGCTATTTACTTTTACAATTTACAAATAAACACCTTAAGTAACCTGGTAACATGATGCCTTTTTCAGTTGGACAAGCAGAGATTGCTAAAGCAATGGTCAAAACGTGTATCGGGATTGTAGCAGGGCTAGTAACTAAGCAATAGGAATCGCATTGAAAGTCACACCCAGATGATCAGTCAGTGTGGGCCTGGACAAGAACGACTGGGTTTAATTTCCCACTGTTGGTCTGCGTAGCTTCTGCGTGGAAGCCGTGGTCTCCTTGGTCATGGTCCACGCAGACATGAAGCAACAGGAGTACCTGGTCCTGGTGGTACTCAACATGGCAATTTCAAGGTGGCTTATAACGGAGCAGTTGTCACTTGGCATAGTTCTCCTTAAATTTAAATTTGAATATTTGTCCACTTTAGGAACTTCTTATATGGAGGGGATAATTCTCGTACAGCATAGTATATCTTCAAATTTCTTTTCCCACACAAACTAATTAAATACTCAGTGAGTAGGAAGTATTAAGTTTATCAAGAGTAGGATTAAGTATTTCAGAGAATCTAAAGTCTTAATGAAAGTGAAATATCGACCAGTCACATAATTCTCACTAGTGATGTGTGTTTATTAACATTTTAAGGTCTCTGAAGTCCAAAAGCATACTTTTTCTAGAACCCAGTGGTAACTAGGAATACCTCATTTTCAAAAGGAATGTATTGGTTAGCATGCCTTCTCAGGTACCCTAGTTCCAAGCTGTAGGATTTAAATTTTCACATATATACATAGATAGGTAGATAGACAGACAGATAGATAGATAGATAGATAGATAGATAGATAGATAGATAGATAGATAGACAGATAGATAGATAGATAGATAGATATGGTTTTGTTTTTCATTTCTTGTTTTTTGTTTTTGAGACAGAGTCTCGATCTGTTGCCAAGGCTGGAGTGCAATGGCACGATCTCAACTCACTGCAACCTCCACCTCCCAGGTTCAAGTGATTCTCCTACCTCAGCCTCCTGAGTAGCTGGGATCACAGATCCCACTACCACACCCAGTTAGCTTTTGTATTTTTAGGAGAGATGGAGTTTTACCATGTCAATCAGGCTGGTCTCAAAATCCTGATCTCAACTCACCCGACTCTGCTTCCTAAAGTGCTGACCTGGCCTTTACTTATATATATTATTCATTCCTTCAGCAAATATTTATTGAGTGCCTATTACTCTAGACTCAGCATATACCAGGGAACAAATTAGAGAAATTCATGGAACTTGTATTTGGCATCTGAATTATTCTAATGGAAATTGCAAGCCGTTGGAGAGTTTTAAGCAGGGCCATGCAGATACCTGTGCAAAGATACCAGGTAGCCTGAACTTGCAATGCAGAACCCCTGAGGAGGAACTGCACCTGGCCTGTTGGAGGAGCTGTAGAGTCCAGAGTGCTAGAGAGCACACAGAGGTGTATTATCCACTAGGGTTGCCGTAACAAAGTACCACAAACTGACTGGTTTAACAGAAATGTTTTGTCTCACCATTCTGGAATCTGGAAGTCCAGGATCAAAATGTCTGTAGGGCCATGCTCCCTCTGAAAGTGTAGGGAAGGATCCATCCCAGGCCTGTCTCGTGGGCTTGGTGGTTCTTGGCTGTGGCAGCATCACTGCAGTCTTCATGAGGCATTCTCCCCATGTGCATGTCTGTGTCCAAATTTACCCTTTTTACAAGATACCAGTCCTAAAGGATTAGGGGACCCATACTACTCCAGTATGACCTCATCTTAACTAATCACATCTGCAACAACCTTATTTCCAAATAAGGTCACATTCTGAGATCTTGGGGATTAGGACCTCAAAACATGAACTTGGAAGCTAGGGAACAGTTCAGCTCACAAAAACAGAAAAGCAGTCAAAGAAGCAAAGTCAAAGATAGGAGCAAGGTGGTGGCCAGACTAGGTAAGGCCTTGCAGGTCATGTGAGTGTCTCAATTATTCTAATGGAAATTGGAAGTCATTGGAGGGTTTCAAACAGCAGAACAGGCTGGGCATGGTGGCTCACGCCTGTAATCCCAGCACTTTGAGAGGCCAGGGTGGGCAGATAGTAAGGTCAGGAGTTCCAGACCAGCCCGGCCAACTTAGTGAAACCCCATCTCTACTAAAAATACAAAAAAACAGTAGCCAGACGTGGTAGTGCGCACCTGTAGTCCCAGCTACTCGGGAGGCTGAGGCAGGAAAATAGCTTGAACCTGGGAGGCTGAGGTTGCAGTGAGCAGAGATCATGCCACAGCACTCCAGCCTAGGCGACAGAATGAGACACCATCTCTAAGAAAATAAACAAACAGGTCGGGCGCGGTGGCTCAAGCCTGTAATCCCAGCACTTTGGGAGGCTGAGGAGGGTGGATCACGAGGTCAAGAGATCGAGACCATCCTGGTCAACATGGTGAAACCCCGTCTCTACTCAAAATACAAAAAATTAGCTGGGCATGGTGGTGCGTGCCTGTAATCCCAGCTACTCAGGAGGCTGAGGCAGGAGAATTGCCTGAACCCAGGAGGCGGAGGTTGTGGAGCCAAGATCATGCCATTGCACTCCAGCCTGGGTAACAAGAGTGAAACTCCGTCTCAAGAAAAAAAAAAAGAAAGAAAGAAAGAAAGAAAGAAAAAATAAACAAACAGCAAAACAGCATGGGTTGACTTAGATTTCAAAAGAGCACTCTGACTCCAGCATAGAGAATGGGTCAGAATGAACAGGGTAGAAGCTGGAAGACCATGTGGGAATCTCTGTTTTAACTGGAGTGATCAGAAAAGAACTCTGATGTTAGGGCATTTAAGGCAAGACCGAAATAAAGTAGAGGGCAATTCACAGAGGTATCTGAGGAGAGACGCATATTTTTTCAAGAAAAAAACAACATAAAAAGGCCACTCAGTGAATTTAAGGTAAAATAAGTATTACATGCCTCCTCCTTTCATGTAATTTGAATGTAACTCATCTGATTTCTTGCTTTTAGTATGATTTGGCCAATTTGCTTTTTCTTTCCTTATTCCTGCTTTCAGATTCTTTTCCATTTTCTTTCATGTGCTTCTTGTAAACGACTTCATGCCTTTTTTAAATTTGGAATTTAGAACTGAAATTGAAATTTTCAGTCCTAACCTGCAATATGGTCATAATTTCAGTATCACTTAAATAGCTTGATTGCCCAGATGCTACAGTAATGTGTTCATCAGAGTCACTGAAAAAGCAATCAAAATTAGAACCTAATAGAGTTCTTCAATGACTTTCCATTTAAGAAAGAAACTAAGTAAAGGCAAAATAGGCGTTGTGGTTTCTCATGCCTTGATGGTCAAGAGATCGAGACCATCGTGGTCAACATGGTGAAACTCCGTCTCTACTAAAAATACAAAAAATTGGCTGGGCATGGTGGCGTGTGCCTGTAATCCCAGCTACTCAGGAGGCTGAGGCAGGAGAATTGCCTGAACCCAGGAGGCGGAGGTTGTGGTGAGCCGAGATCATTCCATTGCATTCCAGCCTGGGTAACAAGAGTGAAACTCCGTCTCAAAAAAAAAAAAAAAAGAAAAATAAAACATATTTGAATCGTATGTCTATTGACATGAGAGCACATTCAAACTATGAGGCCAAAGAGTCTTTCTAAAGCGGTTTGTACAATACAATCCCATTTTTGTTTGATAACAAAAGGGTATGTTTATTCAAACTGTATATATGGATGCCCACATCGCCGGGGATCGTTCTGAGTGTTCGTGACCTATCAGTGAATAGATCCTTGTTATCGTGAAGCCTACATCTGAGTATGGAGAAACCCCCCCTTAAGTAAGAAGCATAACAGGCCGGCACCGTGGCTCATGCTTGTAATCCTAGCACTTTTGGAGGCCGCAGTGGGTGGACCAATTGAGGCCAGGAGTTCAAGACCAGCCTGGCTAATATGGTGAAAACCAGTCCCTACTAAACATACAAAAATTAGCCAGGGATGGTGGCACGCACCTGTAGTCCCAGGTACTCGTGAGGGTGAGGCAGGAGAGTCACTTGAACCCAGCAAGCGGAGGTTGCTGCGAACCGAGATCACATCACTGCACCCCAGCCTGGGCGACAGAGCGAGGCTCTGTTTCTAAAAAAAAAAAAAAAAAAAAGATAATAAGCATAATAAATGAGTGCACTGCACAGTATGTTAGAGGTGTAAAAGGATCATGGGTTGGAGAGGGTAAAGAAGAGGGGCTGGGGTGCGGGGGTGGGGGGCATGTTGCAGTGTTCAGTGGGGTGGTCGCTCGTCCTCACTGAAAAAGTGAGAAGGTGAGCAAACACTGAAGGGAGGCAAGCAGTGGCTGGAGGAGGAGCCAGGCCCCACAGCGAGTTTGAGCCCTTTCCATCAGGATCCCAGGACCAGGCAGGAGACCAGCGCGGCGGCAGCAGAGAAAACAAGGCGAGTACAGGCCTGCTGCACTTTATTAACCTTTGCTTTCTAACTTTCCAGAGACTGCATTTCTTACAGAGGGAAGCTTTGTGGCAACCTTCTGCGTCGGCGCTATTTTTCCAACCGCAGGCCTTCGCTCTGTGTCTCTGCGTCACGTTTGGGTAATTCTTACAATATTTCACTGTGAAATTATTATGATATATGTTATGTGGATCGATAATTATCTTTGACATGACTGTTGTAATTTGGGTGAGGGGGCGCCATGAACTGTGCCCCTGTAAGATAACAAACTTCATCAATAAATATTGTGACTGTTCCATGGACCGGCCATTTCCCCATCTCTCTCCTCAGGCCTCCCTATTCCCTGAGATGCAGCAATATTGAAATTAGGCCAATTAAGAACCCTGCAATACCAGCCAGGCTCACAGCTATAATCCTAGCACTTTGGGAGGCTGAGGCGGGTGGATCACTGGAAGCCAGGAGTTCAAGACCAGCCTGGCCAACATGGTGAAACCCATCTCTCCTAAAAATACAAACAAACAAAATACCTAACCAGGCATGGTGGCACATACCCTGAATAGTAATTCCAGCTACTCAGGAGGCTGAGGCAGGAGAATTGCTTGAACCTGGGAGGTGGAGGTTGCAGTGAGCTGAGATTGTGCCACTGCACTCCAGCCTGGGTGACACAGTCTGGAGGGAACTCTTGTACAGCAAGAGGATTCCAACCTGAGTGGGGGGTGCGCAAGAAGAAAAGGAGACAGACAGGCAGGCTCAGGAGGGCTGAGAGAGACAGTGCTCCAACAGCAACTTTATTTCTCAAAGTCTTCGATTATATACATTTTCCAGGCTCTGGTTTACGTCAGTGTAAGAGAAAGACAAGTAGACAAGTCATGTGTCAATCACAATGTAGATGCCAGATAAGCAATAAGTGATCATAAAGGTTACTGATTATTTTTAGTGCACAGCTGCAAACTCTAGTTCCTCATGACATACTTGTTCCTCATAAATACATTGTTCCTCATGAATGCCCGTCCATATGGTTATCTCTTAACTAGATTTTCCTTGGTCTGTTCCTGACTCCTTTATCTCGACTTCCCTCTGTCAGGCCTCCCTGTGCCTGGGCTCAAAACCACCATCTTGTGAAAGTCGCTTTGTAAGCATTCACACGGTTGGGATCCCAACAACACAGTGAGACCCCATCTCAAAAAAAAAAAAAACAAAATCCTACAATAGCCTGTATTCCCAGCACTTTAAGATGCTGAGGCAGGCAGATCGCTTGAGTCCAGAAGTTCAAGACCAGCTTGGGTAACATGGAGAAACCCCGTCTCTACAAAACTACAAAAATTAGCACGCTGGTGCACACCTGTAGTCCCAGCTACTTGGGAGACTGTGGTGAAAGAATCACCTGAGCCCAGGAAGTGGAGGCTTCAGTGAGCTGAGATCATGCCACCATACTCTCGCCTGGGGGACAGAGCAAGACCCTGTCTTAAAAAAAAAAAGAATCTTACAATAGCCTCTAAGTGTTCAACTGAAAGGAAGAATCTCAAGTCTCTCACTTTAAATCAAAAGCTGGAAATAATTAGGCTTAGTGAGAAAGGCATGTTGAAAGCCGAGATACGCAGAAATCTAGGCCTCTTCACCAAGCAGCTAGCGACCTCCCAGAACCTCAGTTTCCTCCTCATTTGTAAAATGGGGCAAATCTGCTTCCAGTTGTTTTGAACATTAACTTAGGTAATGCATGCAAAGCACATAGCATCAACTGTTGTTATTTGTGAGCCTTAGAAGATTCTGCCATCCCTGTCTATTATCCGCAGTTAGAAAGTTCACTGAGATATGACGGTATGACTTTCTCCCCCACCTATATCGCCAAATCCATTTTTAATTCTCATTTTCCTTTCTCATGGACTTTGAAGACCTCATTCCTTGGCAGACGGACTTTGCAATCCCAGGGACTCTGAGTTTCACGCATCGCCATTAGCACCACAGAATTCATCTGGAGGCCGGGGAGAGATGCCGGGGAGTCCTCCAAACATTTGAAGCTTCTCCAGCTTCACTTGTCTGTTTCTTACTTAGTCTGTGCTCATTCCGCCTCACTTTGTATTTGCTAGATGAAGGGGATAATGATTATGACTGTTTCCGTAAGCAAGAGCAAGGGAGGCAATTAGTTCAATAAATGTTAATTAAGTGCTAACTATATGCAGCTACTGTGAGAGGTGCTGGAAATACAAGATCGGGAAAAGAGCCCCTGTCCAGAAGTTCACAAAAATCTCTTAACTCTTTGCATCCCAACAACAAGGTAACTTTCTGGCCATTAAATGTCACATTTGAATTTCCCAATATTTCCTTTTTATCTTTCTCGTTCTTACAAACTTCACATGCCTGAAATTTCTCATGTTTGCCTTTTTTTCTTCAACTGAGTTGACAGACACCTCTGCTGGCTAGGTCACTTGGCGATCCTGAATGAACGGTGTTCGTGGTGCAAATTAAGCATGTAGAAAGCACATTCATCTTTTTAAATGCAGTGTCTAGCAAGTTCTTGCTACCTGGAAAGTGTTCCATAAATATTTGTTTTAATCGGGAAAAGGATTTTCAAGTTGTCAGGGTACAATTTAATTTCCACATGCTCTGTAAGCTTGAGAAGAGCAGACAGGATGTGCATAATTTGGTTTTCTCGGGGAAAAGGAGAAGGTGGAGCGATGTCTGGGAACTGAAACTGACACCCAAGGACTTGAATCTGCACTTTCTGTTTCTTGGACCTGAGCCTCTTGGAACTCAGCATCAGCCTCAGATCAGGGCAGGTTGGTGGTTGAAGCATTTAGGGAAGGATGTTTATAACAACTTATTTTTTACTTCTTATAGAAGGAGTGAATGCTCATGATGACCAAAATGAGTCATTGAGGTAGCCAGGGGTAGACCAGGCCTTCAAACTCAGGTTGTCTGTCCCCTAGAGCAGGGGTGCCCAACCCCCAGTCCCTGGCCCATTAGGAACTGGGCCACGCAGCAGGAGGTGAGCTCCAGCTGTACTGACAGCCACTCCGGTCACTTGCATTACAGCCTGAGGTCTGCCTCCTGCCAGATCAGCTGCAAGATTAGATGCTCACAGGAGCACTAACCCTATCGTGAACTGCACATGTGAGGGATCTAGGTTGCATGCACCTTATGAGAATCTAATGCCTGATGATCTGTCTCCGTCTCACCCTCTTCCCCCGATGGAACCATCTAGTTGCAGGAAAACAAGCTCAGGGCTCCCAGATTCTCCATTAGGGTGACTTGTGTAAATTTTCATTCTTTATTACAATGTCATCATAATAGAAATAAAGTGCACAATCAATGTAATAAGCTTGAATCATCCCCAAACCATCCCCTCCAACCCCGGTTCCTGGAAAAATTGCCTTACAAAACCAGTCCCTGGTGCCAAAAAGGTTGGGAACTGCTGCCCCAGAGTCATGATACAAGACTGTGGCACCTTAGGGATGAGCCAAGGATCCCCTGAGTTATGAGTGACCTCAGGGCTGGGCTCAGAGCCAGTGAAAGGAGTGGGAGATGTCTTCACGCTGGGGTTCCAGAAGAGGACAAAGTGGCACTGCCAGTATGTTTGTGAGATGTCGTCAGAAAAAGACAAGGTAGAGGAGGGAAGTTATGCAGCAGGTTCAGCAACACTTAGAGGCCCCTCACCTACTGACAGATGCTTGGCTCACACTGCTCAGGAGAAGGGAGCCTGCATGCAACTTAGCCTCTAGGTTGCATCTTTCAAAGACTCAGAAATCTACAGCCATAGATTTGTTATCAACGGCCATCAAGAGGGAAGGATAAACACGAAAGGCTTGTGGGAATCATACTCGTTCGGATGTTCAAGCATCAATAATTTGTGACAACCTAGGACATCTCAAAAGTCTCTCTGTTGGATCGCTTCAAATTGTATTGATGACAGCCTATGCTATAGTGAAAAACAAGTTTGAAAAGTAAAGGAAGCAACAAATCTTGACCAGCAGGCGGCAGTCTTACCTCATATAACTTCTTTAGAAGCTTGCAGAAAGAATTACAGTAAATTATTTTATTCTGTGTGATATCTTAACAGAAATCTAAATATAAAACTCACATTTAGAATGAATTATAAATTCAATGTTATTTAATCATACTATGGCCTGGAGTTCCATGACTAATGTTAACTGAACTGTTCATTCAACTAACTGCAAAAATACAAGATAATATGTGGTTATTAACTGAATTTATCATCAAGACATATTTCAGCACACTAGATAGAGAAGCATAATGTCTAGACTACTCTAAGTCATGGGGGCAGATATAGTTAAATATCAGTTTTCCAATTAAGATATTTAATACATTTTACCTTCCTATGCCAGGCCTATATAATTTTATATTACATACCTCAGAAATCTCATTAACTTTTTTAATGTATAAGTTTTCATTCATTCTGAAGAGAGATTATTTTCAATGTTTTAGAAAGGTGAATATATGGTTGTAATTTTTATCACATTTAAAAGCATATTTTACATACTCAGTTCACTTTGTGTTGCTATCACAGAATGCCACAAGCTAGGTAATTTATAAGGAAAGGAAGTTTATTTGGTGCATGGTTCTGGAGTCCTGGGAGTCCCAGTGCATGATGCTGGTGTCTGGTAAAGACATTAGTGCTGCATCACTCCATGGCGGAAGGCAGAAGGGCAAGAGAGGCTGAGAGCAAGAGAGGGTCAAACTCGCTTTTATAACAAACCCACTCCTACAATAACAACATTCATCTGTTCGTGAGGGCAGAGCCCTCATGACCTAAACACATCTTCTTACACCTGTCATAATGGCAATTAAAAATCAACATGAGTTTTGGAGGGCATATTCCAACCATAGTACATACTATTCAAAATGAAAATGACAAACTCCACTTGGTAGTTATAGTAAACTTATGTTTACTTGCAAAATATTTACTGAGTCTATTACAGTAAGAACACATTTTTCTTTTTATCTGTTTTGAGACAGAGTCTCACTCCGTTGCCCAGGCTGGAGTGCAGTGGCGTAATCTCAGCTCATCGCAACCTCTGCCTCCTGGGTTCAAGTGATTCTCCTGCCTCAGCCTCCCAAGTAGCTGGGATTACAGGCATGTCCCACCACGCCTGGCTAATTTTTGTATTTTTAGTGGAGACGGGGTTTCACCATGTTGGCCAGGCTGGTCTCAAACTCCTGACCTCAAGTGATCTGCCTGTCTCAGACTTCCAAAGTGCTGGGATTTCAGGTGTGAGTTGCCGTGCCTAGCCACATTTTTATTTATTTATTTTATTTACATTAAGGAAATCTCTGGCTTAACTAATGCTTGTGTAATACATTAATAAGCATGCCTCTGCCCCTAGAATTATGTTGGGCATTAAGAAGTAAAAGAAAAGGTTCTTGGCAGGGCGAAGTGGCTCATGCCTGTAATCCCAGCACTTTGGGAGGCTGAGGCAGGGAGATCATGAGGTCAGGAGATCGAGACCATCCTGGCTAACACAGGGAAACCTTATCTCTACTGAAAATACAAAAAATTAGCTGGGTGTGGTGGCACATGCCTGTAGTCCCAGCTCCTTTGGAGGCTGAGGCAGAAGAATCACTTGAAACCAGGAGGCGGAAGTTGCAGTGAGCTGAAATTGCACCACTGCACTCCAACCTGGGTGACAGAGCAAGACTCCATCTCAAAAATGAAAAAAAGAAAGAAAAGGTTCTTGCCTTCAAGGAGCACATAACCTTGTTACAGAGACAAGTCCAGTAGAGTCTGATGTCCCTGGAAATGCTCAGATTTCCAAATGCTGACTTGATTACATATACATTCCCAGCAATTTGCCTATGTTATCAAAGTGGAAAATGGCAGCTGGTTTGCTTTTTAGACAACAAATAGTCAGCTGAGTACTCAATAATTCACAGACTCACGGCCACCTCACTCCTCAACTCCACCCCAACACATTCACACATGCACTCTTCAAGATTAAGGTGATTAAAACCTATATCTTAGAAAAGATTCATGTGCCTAAGTATCCGAGTTCCTTTTCATGACAAAACCAGAAAGTGCTCAATTTAGAAATACTAGGAACCTAGTAAATGCATGGCCTGATAGATAACATATAATGGTGTATGTGCTTTAAAATCAGCTAGAAAAAAAATCACGAGACAGAACAGACCAAATTACTAAAGTTCGGTGGTGAAGACTGCAAGTGCAGAGTTGGGCAAGGACCCTGCCAGTGAGAACAAAGATGTCCTGATGAGGATAAAGGTGAACTAGGGCTGGGGTAATGAGGAAGATTCGGAGAGACAGAGGAGGAACGGGGGCATGGGTTGGAAGAAAGGCATGAGGAGGCCGGGCGCGGTGACTCACGCCTATAATCCCAGCACTTTGGGAGGCCAGGGTAAGCAGATCACTTGAGGTCAGGAGTTCAAGACCGGCCTGGCCAACATGGTGAAACCCTGTCTCTACTAAAAATTAGCTGGGCATGGTGGTGTACATCTGTAATTCCAGCTACTTGGGAGGCTGAGGCAGGAACATTGCTTGAACCCAGGAGGCAGAGGTTGTAGTGAGCAGAGATGGCACCACTGCACTTCAGCCTGGGCAACAGAGTGAGACTGTCTCAAAAAAAAAAAGCATGAGTAAACATAAAGGAGCCTTCATTGTTATGTAAAGACATTTTATGTAATTTAATTTTAAAAATAGTATATTCTCTACTTCCCAGTGATCTTTTGTGCAAAGTAAGGTTGCACCCAAGAATCTTCCAGAATCCTACTGGTGCTAACCTTCCATAGGTTGGTTGTCATCACGTCCCCAGAAAATTCATGTCAGCCTCCTAACACCCAGAACCTCAGAATGTCAGCTGATTTGGATTTAAGGTTGCTGCAGATGTAATTAGTTATGATGAGATAGTGCTGGGGTAGGGTGGGGCCTTAAATTCAATATGACCAGTGTTCCGATTAAACAGGAATATGTGGACACAGATGCACACACGGGGAGAATGCTATGTGAAGACTGCAGTGTTGCTGCCAGAAGACAAGGAACTACCAGAAGCTGGGAGACAGCCTGGAACAGATCATTCCTTTGTGCCTTCAGCAGGAGCATGGTCCTGCAGACACCATCTTGGACTTCCAGCCAACCTCCAGACCTGTCAGACAGTACATTTCTGTTGTTTGAGTCACGTCTGTGTCTGCATATTTCCATTTTATCGGAACACTGTCATATTGAATTTAAGGCCCACCCTTCTCCAGCATGACCTCATCATATCTAATTACATCCGCAACAAACTTATATCCAAATAAGCTGACATTCTGGGTTTCTGGGGGGTTATCATGTCAACGGGAATTTTCGGGAGGACACAATAACAATAACCAGCCTATGGAGGGTAAGCACCAGTAGGATTCTGGAAGATTCTTGGGTGCAACCTGTTTGTGGCACGTTGCTCCAGCAACCCTAGCAAACTAATAACACCTATCAATCAAAATGCACTGCCTTTATCTCAATATTTTATATGTATAAACATATACAGTGAAATCTAGCATAAGTATTCAGAGGTAGTCACCCCATTAGACTTACAAATTGGGGAGAAACTCATGCAGAGGACTCTAAGTAAATTCTCATTCCCAACTTATTTATTTATTTTATTGAAATGGAGTTTTTCTCTTGTTGCCCAGGCTGGAGTGCAATGGTGCTATCTCAGCTAACCGCCACCTCCATCTTCTGGGTTCAAGCAGTTCTTCTGCCTCAGCTTCTCGAATAGCTGAGATTACAAGTGTGCGCCACCATGCCCGGCTATTTTTTTTTTTCCGTATTTTTAGTAGAGATAGGATTTCACCATCTTGGCCAGGCTGGTCTTGAACTCCTAATCTCAGGTGATCCACCTGCCTTGGCCTCCCAAAGTGCTGGGATTACAGGTGTGGGCCACTGCACCTGGCCTCATTCACCAATTTAAAATTAAGTGTGGCGGGCGGTGGAGGCCAGTGAAAAGGTAGCAAAAGGGTCTGGATGAGGCTACTCTCTGGATTCTGCATGAGGTAGAAAGCTGGTTGCAACAACGCGCCATGAATCACCAGCTTGTTGGAACATCGTCCTGACTTTAGGTGTCCACACTGGCTTGCTTTGAGTTACTTTTCTTGTTCTCAGCCAAACATTGCCTCACCTGGCTCATGTACCCTGTGTGATGGAACTGGGCTTTTAGCTTGAACTGCCACTCTGAAAGATGATCCAGAATGCTCCTGATTCTGATCCTCAAACCTATGACTCTCCATCTTCAGGGTTGGTACTGAGAAGACAAAAAAACAAACAAACAAACATAAAACAAAAATACCTGTACACATATCCTTGTTTATTTGGATTTGGTGTACTTATTTGATTGACTTTCCTGTTTCCCAAAAGGACTTGAGATGACTTAGAATAAAAACACCTAGCCAAGATGTACATGGTCAACCATGTGGGCTGAAATTGACAGGGTAGTTACACATTCTCTCAAGTCGGCTTTCACGGAATGGAAAATTCTACTCAGATACCAAATGGAAATGCATGCCTGGTCTGTGCTATTAGAACAACATGTGCTTATGTTTTGGGATCTTTAGGGTGCTGCTTTATCTTTGGGGTGTCTGGTGGCACCTTTGCCCAAGTTCTTGTCCCGTGTCCAGGAAGAATCCAGAAAGAATGAGGCATGCACACAAATGGAGTATGAACAAGACAAAAAGGAGCTTTAGTGAGTGTTGGAACAGCTCAGAGGAGAGCCACAGTGGGTGGCTCCTTTCTGTAGGAAGGTTGTCCCATCAACTCTGCAGCTCTCAGCAGAGACCATAGCTCCTCTCTGCAGCTGGTCACCCCACCATTTCCCAGCTCTCCACAGAGAGGGTAGCTCTTCTCTGCGGCTGGTCCTCTAGTGACTCTCCATTCTCTGCTCTGCTCTGGCTGTGCTGAGGGATGATGGGGTACATTTATGGACCTCACAGGGGAGGAAGTATGTGCCCATTGGTCCATGCGCAGCCACGGGCAGGCCCAGAAGAGGCACCACAAGTCCCCACTGAAGCCCCTCCTGCAGCCTTCCAGCCCTCCCTGGCCTGAAGATGGGGCTTTACCAGAAACCCCCCACACGCACCTTCCACCTAGGAATCTGTCTGCCTCCTGCCATTCATGGCACCCAGTCTTGGCCAGACTTCGCTCCAAGATCAGAGCTGGTGCTGACAGTAGGGAGAAGCCAGGCAGCAGGAGGAGGCACTAACAAGCCTGCAAGGGCAGGGGGGCCTTCCCGGGCTCCCAAGAGTGCAGGAATACCTAAGTCTGCAGCTGCTGCTTTGGACAGCTGCATTGCGAAGCAGGTGGGAGCAAGGGCGGGGCTTCTGTCTGCTCCCAACCCCCAAGAGCCCCCAGCTCCACATCCGGATCCCTCTCTGCCTGATCTCCCCGCTCCCTTGCTGCACTGAGCCCCGCTGCAAGCTGTGGGGGAAGGCGAGGGGGCTGTCTGCCTCCTCCCCATGCTCTGCAGCAGCTGGTGTGATGGCAGCACCCCACCAGACAGCTCCTGCTACCGCCATCACTTTCAAAGACTGGAATAAGTTTTATCCGCCATGACATTACTCTTTACATACAGCAGCTAATCAGAGACAAATTGGTCAATATAAACAGCAGAGAAAAGGCAGGGGACGTTCTCTTTACTCATTCTTACTATCTGTTAACCATATTTCCCTATAGCAGGCTCAATAACAAACAATATGAGTATGCAGGAAAACTCACTTTGAGAAAAATGTTGTGTGTGTGTGTGTGTGTGTGTTTCTAACTTGTTCTTGTATATACTTTTTATTTTTTTGAGATCAGGTCTCACTATCTTGCTCAGGCTGGAGTGTAGCGGCATGATGCTTTCCCTGCAGCCTGTACCTCCCAGGCCCAGGAAATCCTCCCACCTCAGCCTCCCGAGTAGCTGGGCACACAGGCATGCACCACCCCATCCAGCCAATTTTCTTATTTTTTGTAGCGATGCGGTCTCCCTATGTTACCCTGGCTGGTCTCAAACTCCTAGGCTCAAGCAATCCTCCTGCCTTGGCCTCCCAAAGTGCTGAGATTATAGGCATGAACCACCAGGCCTGGCATTTGTATATACTCATAAGTCACAGAACTAAAAAACAAGAGACAAAAGAAGCTACCATCTGAACCAATTATATGACAGGAAACCAAGGAGCACACACACACACACACACACACACACACACACACAAAACAGGAGAAATAAAAATGAATTAACATGAATTTTTTTTTCCTAAGGAAATAACAATACAAGCACTGAAAATCCTTACAAACACATTCAAGAAAATAGGTGGCAGTGGGGAATGATTTACGCAATTTAAATGTTTTAACAAATTAATTTTAATTTTAAAAGAAGAAATCAGAGCTCAAGAATTTATTTTAGAAAGAGCAAAATGGTCAAAGTCCTTTTCTCCAAGATCCCTTGAATTATCCTAAAGTGTCCCAGAACAAACAAGAAAGAACCATTCTTCAAAAAATATATATACAGTAGGGTTGCATTTGAAACACAATTCCACGTATACCACCTACAAATTACTCCACGGCAACCCAGCATGCTCTACTCTGAAAGCTCCATTAAATCACATCCTTGCAGAAAGAAGAAGTCAGCCAGTCATCCGAACAGCCCATGGCACTAACATGACACTAACATTGGCCCTTCCCGAATGGTTAATCAATTGTCTCGTTGTAAGCTGATTCCTCTGTACTGGCAGACTTGAGTCAGGGTAAGACTGATGAAGTATGACACTATGTCTGTTTTGAATGAATGTTTTCTTTTTCTTTTTTCTTTCTTTTTTTTTCTTTTTGAAACAGAGTCTTGCTCTGTCACCAGGCTGGAGTGCAGTGGCGCAATCTCGGCTCACTGCAACCTCCGCCTCCTGGATTCAAGCGATTCTTCAGCCTCAGCCTCCCAAGTAGCTGGGACCACAGGCGCATGCCACCACGCCCGGCTAATTTTTTTGTATTTTTAGTAGAGACGGGGTTTCACTGCGTTGGCCAGGATGATTTCAATCTCTTGACCTCATGACCCACCCGCCTCAGCCTCCCAAAATCCTTTTTTATTTTTTTGAGACAGGGTCTCTCTCTGTCACCCAGGCTGGAGTGCAGTGGCGCAATCTCAGCTCACTGCAGCCTCCTCCTCCCAGGCTCAAGCGATTCTCCCACCTCATCCTCTCCAGTAGCTGAGACTGCAGGCACACACCACCAGCCTTGGCTAATTTTTTTTACTTTTTTTAGAGACAACATCTCACTCTATTGCCCGGGCTGAATGAATGTTTTCTGCTACTCATGCGTGCACACAAACCCAGCAGAAGTGAACACATGGCTTCTGAGTCTGCAACCCGGGCTGCGATTGCGCTAACTAAACCACCACAAAAGTCAAGGCACACTTTTACGTGGAGCTTCACTTTCAAACAGTGCACTCTACACTTACATACGTGAGGCCACAAGCATCTGAGAGAAACACCATGATCCCCATTGTGGAAATGAGGTGGCGACTCAAAAGGTGAGAACACACAGGTGGGAGGAGAGAAGGAAGTCTTGCAGGCCAGCCAAGGATGCTGGTGGAGAGCCCTCTGCAGAAGACTCCTACTCCTGAGTCATTCAGCGTGTGCAGGGAGAGCTACTCTGCCTCCATGTAATGCCAGCCCATTGGAAAGGGGTTTATTACATTGCATTCCAGCTTGGAAATATGAAGTTTAATTAAAAGGAGAAGGGCACAAAAATTCATGGAGCCCATAGAATCATGCTCTCCATCACTTCATTTTAGCTCAACAATGTAGAAAATGAAAGTGCTCTTGTGACCCCCAGGAAACCCTTCTGAAGCTGAAGCTCTTCATAGAATTTTCAGGAATAAATCTCATTGCTAAGTCAGGTCATCATGGTTGCTGACATTTGGAGCTCAAACTTAAGTCGGCATTCCTGGCAACTAAACCGTTGTGTCAGGATAAATCTTGCACCAGCTTTCACCATACAGGTTCTTCATGCCGAGTTACAAACCAGCTACACACAAGACCCTAGCTGGGCCTGACTTAAATTGGTAAGGATCTCATTAAAGAAAGGCTGAGAAATGTACAGCGAGCTCGCACAAATGGACAGAAATACTATGTCTTTGCCTGAAAACAGTTAACGATGAACTTTGAATGCATCATCAACTTTAGACTGCTCACCAGATTTTGCACATTTTTCCCAATCATGGTGCCACATTGCACTATCACACTGTGCCTTATGCAGTCTCCCCTGCAACCATCTTAAGATGTCTGGACAAAGTCTTCCTAAGACCCAGAACAAGGTGAAATTAAATTTCAAACATCGATGATACTTTGGTTTTACTGTCACACTGTAGTGCATCATGATCTGGGGGCAGTAACCAATCATATGGCATTTCGTTAAGCAACTTTTTTTGTGTGTGTGAGAAAGAATCTGGCTCTGTCGCCCAGGCTGGAGTGCAGTGGTGTGATCTTGGCTCACTGCAACCTCTGCCTCCTGGGTTCAAGTGATTCTCCTGCCTCAGCCTCCAGAGTAGCTGGGAATACAGGTGCATGGCTACCACACCTGGCTAATTTTTGTATTTTTATTTTATTTATTTTTTTTTTTTTTGAGACGGAGTTTTACTATTGTTACCCAGACTGGAGAGCAATGGCATGATCTTGGCTCACCGCAACCTCCGCCTCCTGGGCTCAAGCAATTCTCCTGCCTCAGCCTCCTGAGCAGCTGGGACTACAGGTGCACACCACCATGCCCAGCTAATTTTTGTATTTTTAGTAGAGACAGGGTTTCACCTTGTCGCCCAGGATGGTCTCAATCTCTTGACCTCGTGATCCACCAGCCTCGGCCTCCCAAAGTGCTGGGATTATAGGCATGAGCCACCGTGCCTGGCCTAATTTTTGTATTTTTAGCAGTGACAGGGTTTCACTGTGTTAGCCAGGCTGGTCTCAACCTCCTGACTTCATGATCTGCCCGCCTTGGCCTCCCAAAGTACTGGGATTACAGGCATGAACCACCACGCCCGGCCATTAAGCAATTTTTTTACTGCACCAAAACTTCTCTGAGCAAGCCCCACTCCAGGATGGCTAAAGCACTTCACTCTAGCAACTGTGAAAGGATGGAACTGAATCCCAAAACTGCCATGGATATCCAGTTTCCTTTAGCATCAGATCAAACCATAGTCAGAAGACAAAGGGCAGCAGGTTTCCCGACTTCAGCATCTGGCCCTTCCCTCCATAACATACAGAAAAGGTGTCTCCTTATCAGGTTTAATACTCATAGTGTTACATATTAAAGCCATCAAGGATTAGTATTAAGACTGAATGGAGTAAATCCTGTGGGCAAGCAGGAACTCCTGGGATGTCTCACCCTATCCTCTACTCACCTTGCAATTTGACAAATCCCTTCAAGACAGATGCCTCTGATTGTCATCCAGACATCAGCACAGGGAATTTCCTTTCAGCCCTCATTTAGGAAGTTTTTGTGTGCATAAGAATTACTGCATAGATTATACCCTCAAACATGTTACATTTTATGGCCAATAAGGGATGTTCTAGATTCATTTTCACTATGTACTAACTTTGGAACCTAAACCTCCATGAGAAGACACCTCCCTGAATACCAACTGGCTTCTAACCAAATAATCTCTTTTTTTCTTTTTAGGTGAACAGCTACTCAAAATGAAGTCATTGCCTTTCTTCCACATATCTTGTTCCTAAAATAGAACAGTTTATTTGACAACTGTATAAATCCACCGGGCACACTTGTAATCCCAGCACTTTGGGAGGCCAAGGCGGGTGGATCGCAAGGTCAGGAGATCAAGACCATCCTGGCTAACACGGTGAAACCTGTCTTTACTAAAAATACAAAAAAATTAGCTGGGCACGGTGGTACGTGCCTGTATTCCCAGCCACTTGGGAAGCTGAGGCAGGAGAATCACATTAACCTGGGAAGCGGAGATTGCAGTGAGCCAAGATTGCGCCACAGCACTCCAGCCTGGGTGACAGAGTGAGACTGTGTCTTAAAAAGAAAACTGTATAAATCATTAGTAAGTTTATATTTTCATTAACAGAAACTCAGCAATACCTTTATGTGTAGGACAATACCTGGATACAAAGGATACAAGAACATGAGATGTGTCCTTTGTTCTTGAGGGGCTTTACCCCCAGTCTGTGAAGGTAAGCAATGTACGTTAATATAGTTTTCATAATAAAACAATTTTAATGTGAGTGATAAAAACAATATCACTTATTTCGTTGTGCACCAAAATTCTTCAGACTGATTAAAAACGTAAAATTCATTTTATTTTTATTGTTGCTGGCATTTTTTTCTTGCTGTAATCCTCTCACTGAAAATAACATTCATCACGCTTAATGTTTTTATTAATCCTTCACCATAAATAAATCATGGGATAAGAGTCACTGTCCAATTTATTTTATGGCTTTAAAAAAAGACATTCTAGTTCTTTCGTAAATGAACTGTCACGATAAATTACACAATGTTCCTAAACTGTTAGACAAATCTGGCGTATTTATTTTATACTAAATTAAAATGTATGCAATGGACTTGATTTTCCCACTTATTCACACTATTCATTTCACTGGTCCAAAATATTGCATCTAATCCATTCTAAAATGCATAAATTATATGGCTAATTTCTCATGACGACATTAAGAGCAAATTGTACTGAAGTTGTACAGTATTTCCCAATTTATCACTTCAGAGACATGGTGGTGATATGTAGTCATCTTAATGTCTAGAATGATACAGTCTGACAGTAAATGCAACAAATGAAAACTATTCTCTCCCCAAAACAATCAATATGCATTTGTTTATAGTAAAAATATTGATTCCATTAAAAAGTTGCACTCAGTTGATCAAGAGTGTGAAATGAAGTCATACCCACCCCCTTCTTAACTTCTGTTTCCTGCATTCCATGGTCTCACACCCAGGTCTCTCTCAAGGAACTTCTTGCTCTAACTGTAACCCCAGGCAGAGCTGCAATTATGAGAGGTGTACTAGACTTTAGGGGATTCTGAGGACATCCCCAGGGATCATCCACAGGACCCAAGGTATCTTGAATAAAACTGGGGCACATGTAACAATGCTTGAAGAAACTGGCAATAAATGAGCAAGCCCACAGCCCATGCCTGGGGAAGCCAGGGCAAAGAGAAGACAGTGTCCTTTTAGCCACAACCCCAGGCTTCAACCCCTTCTGCCATCAGGAGGGGCTGGGGGGCCATAGGGTAGTTAAGGGCAGTGGTGAGTGACCACTACATTGTTCCATCATCCTCAACCCTGGTGGCTGAGCAGGGTAGGACACTCCAGACCAAAGGTTACCGTGAGCACCCAGAAGGTCTCCATCCTCCTGGGCTACTTCTCAGCTTCGGGGCCCCCAGGCACTGCCTGCAGAAAGGTACACTCAGATCATGGCCTTCTCCTTGAGGAAGTGAGACCCTCCTGGAGCCAAGGTCAGAGGCACCTTAGGGGAAGCTGGGGAGGCGAAGCAAGGACATCTTAAAAGCAAGTTGGCAATGCAGCAGCCTCTTTGAAGCAGGCAATATTGGTTTCTTAACAGCTAAATTCATTCTCTAGGTAGATCTCACAGATACACAAATGGTATATTCATGATGAGTCAAAGAGCCACAGATCCTTGAATTATGCAACTTATATGTTCCTGACTTGTGTATCATCTTATTTCTAATGCCTTAAGTTAGACAACTACTATGTAAAGCAAACATATACCTGAGCTAGCGTCTTATAAGAAATAACCATTTATGCATGTAGTCTTTTTTTTTTTTTTTTTTCAGATGGAGTCTCACTCTGCTGCCAGGCTGGAGGCACTATCTTGGCTCACCGCAACCTCCGCCTCCCAGGTTCAAGCGATTCTCCTGCCTCAGCCTCCTGAGTTGCTGGGATAACAGGCATGCGCCACCATGCCCAGCTAATTTTTGTATTATTAGTAGAGACGGGGTTTCACTGTGTTGGCCAGGATGGTCTCGATCTCTTGACCTTGTGATCCACCTGCCTCGGCTTCCCAAGTGCTGGAATTACAGGTGTGAGCCACCACGCCTGGCCCACAGGTAGTCTTTGAAAATGGTCTTGGAAGTCAGGCTGACAGCAATGATCTTGGAAGCTACAACCAGGCTTACGTCTGAGAAGTCTCTTGGATGCTTCCAATAATGGTTCTGGTTCCTCACTTCCCATAACATTATGAAAGGAGGGCAAATAATGCTGTCAAGAAAAATAAATAGCATGAGAGTAAATGTGAGCAAAAACAAGAGGTAGAGAACAAAAACCAGATTAAGACCTTTAGAAGTTGAAGCTTCAGGGCTGGGCGTGGTAGCTCACACCTGTAAACTCAGCACTTTGGGAGGCCGAGGAGGGGGGTTCACAAGGTCAAGAGTTCGAGACCATCCTGACCAACATGATGAAACCCTGTAAATTAGCTGGGCATGGTGGTGCATGCCTGTAATCCCAGCTACTCAGGAGGCCGAGGCAGGAGAATTGCCCAAACCCAGGAGGCGGAGGTTGCGGTGAGCCGAGATCACGCCATTGCACTCCAGCCTGGGCAACAAGAGCGAAACTCCATCTCAAAAAAACAAAACAAAGAACTTTAAGTTTTCAAGTAGGCAGTCAATGCAGAAACAAGTCCAAGCTGTAAAATGAGTGTAAGGCAGGGTAGAGGAGCATGGATGTGCTAAGATGACTATTTTGGTACTCTTTTGTAACATTGACCTTTTTTCTGTCTTTGGTTCTCTGGAAATTCTGGTGTCCTCAGGATGGGGGCCTGGGGCTAAGAGAATCACAGCCTGGTTAACAGCTAAGTGAAGACCAGCAGTTTTGCTCAAAGTAAACTCATTACCTACCTCGTCTCTTATGGGCAATAAGCTATAGTTGACTTTTAATATAATTAAATGTAATATTCATGTAACGGTCCAAGATTCCTAAAGACAGCTGGCTATTCCCTTTTTAATCATAGTCCATTTTCAGTAATTAGTGCTACAGGCCAAGCACACCCTCACACAGCAGTACACATCACTGAAATCACTCACAGTGATGGAGATCTCCAGGGTCCTTTTATGCTCCACTTTCTCGCCCACATTGCTAACCCACATCTTGTGCTTATTTGCAATTCTTAGCTGCCGTTCTTACCCCATGCTCCATACTTCTGAGCGGCAAGTTGTAATTTCTATTCATTTTAAGGAAACTGTCCCATTTTATTCATAAACACAATGACAACATTCCTCAAATTTTAGGGATGGTTAATTTCAACACGGCTTTACAATTCCTATTAAAGCAGCAAGGAAGGCTCATTGGAATTAGCAGGAGAAACGCCCACCTATGATGAGAGAGCCCATAAATCATGATGCTGAAAAGGACAGACACTGCTTCAAAGTCATCCATACATCTGGCCATACGTTCATCCTGGACTAATCAATTTTGTCTTTTTTGCTGGATGACTGAAGTCAGGGAGAAACATGTTGGTAACAGATCTGAAACATGTCACCAGAGAGAAAAGCAGAATCTATACCAGAGAGACTTGAGGCGGATGTCTGACAGGTATTTCAGACCAACCAAGTGGACTGATAGTTATCTGTATTTTAAAAATGCCTGCCCCTAGGATTCTCCAGCATGTGGTTCTACCACCAATTTCCAGCAGATAATTCAACAAAATGTATTGGCATCTCTTGTGTGTCAGAAACTATACTAGATTAGACCAAAAAGAATCCTAAAGAAAACTGCAGAGCTTATATATGCCTGAATATCATAGGAGAAACATAATTTCTTAAGAAATTAGGTCCAAATAAGGAAACCTACTGACTCAGCTGGATAATTGCAGTTATGACATAGCCTCCATACAATCCATAAATAAAGAGAAACTATTCATAAGCCTATTTATTCATGACGGAGAACAAAACAAACCAGCCAATCATTCCTGGAATGAAGGGTAGAAATTGTATTTATTATCTGGGGAAGACAGAGCCACCATCATACTGAAGGTGACTGCATTTGGCCTCTTGTGATAGGGAAAGGGTCCAATTTGTTAGGAAACTTCATTTCTGGGGTTGGATTAAGTCAAAACTGTGACATCATCTAAAGTAGACTTCAGTGTCAAACCCATTTTCCCATTGTGACAATCCACTTGTAGATGGCCTGGGCTCACAGGCTCCCCTGTGAAGCCTCTCAGGGTGGGACCCAGGCTTTGGAGACCTGGTTCCACGCTCTAGAAAAGCCTCACTTAGCAGTGGGGAGGTCCCAAGAAGAAAAGCCAGCTATCCCTATAAAGCAAGCCTTCTAAGCCTACCAGAGTCCTTCAGATCTTACCAAATGAAAGCCAGTTTACTCAACCTACTGCCAAGCCAGCCTCTTACCCTTCCCATTCTTGTCTCTGTAAGTCCCCCAGATACCACTAAAAAGCCCTTTGTACATCTCTACCATCCATCTCAGCCTTGCTCCTCCTGGCCTTGGCCACACCTTGGGGCTTCTCCTCAGCCTCTGCCCTCAAAGGAGTCCTTGTGTCCATATCAGGACTTTTGGTGTCACACTTATCCAAAAGATAACAAGCGAAGGCTGGGTCTAGTGGCCCATGACTATAATCCCAGCAGCACTTTGGGAGGCCAAGGTGGGAAGATCACTTGAGGCAGGAGTTGGAGACCAGCCTGGGTAACAGAGTAAGCTACCCATCTCTACAAAAACTCGAAAAATTAGCTGGGCATGGTAGCATTCACCTGTAGTTTCAGCTATTCAGGAGGCTCAGATGGGAGGATTGCCTGAGTTCAGGAGTTTGAGGCTGCAGGAGTTTGAGTGCACTACTGCACTCCAGCTTAAGCAACAGAGCGAGACCCTGTCTCAAAAAAAAAAAAAAAAAAATAGGAAAGATAAAATACAGAATTCTGTTTCTTCTCTCTTAATTCTAGTAAACAACTACCCAAAAAAAGAGAGGTACAAAAGTTACCGGCCCAGAAAAATATAATCAACATCATGAGTCTCCTTTGGATTTCTCATCATGCAGAAGCAAAGTCACAATTATTCCTACTGAGATCACAGTGAAGCTACCAGATCCTCCCCTGAGCTTGGGAGCCCCCCTCTTCTGAGCAGCATTTGGAGGTGAGTGCTGCAGCTTCCCTGTCAAGTCTGGGGACAAAGGATTCACCCGGTGGGACACACTCTTGGAGAATATGTTGGCATCTTTGGATGTGTGTTTTCCCATGTGTCAAGTGCTGATGTTCCTTTGCTTGTTTGTTTATTTGAGTCACCCAACTTCAACATCCTCCATCACAGAGTGGGAACGGGGCTGTCTGGCTTTCCTTCCTTCCTGAGGAAATCACGAATGAGAAGAACAAACTCCAAGCTATATATAAAGTCAGGACTCTCCCAGAATCCAAGAGCAAAGTACCTGTGAAGTCGGGGTTCCCACTAGAGCTCAGCCATCCCCCCAGTCGGAGTCTCCAGGGCTCTATTTCATACTTTTCTCACCAAGATATTCCTTCTCACCTTCCTTTGCACATATCCACCCACCTTGCAAGAAATGCCACCTCTACACCCAAGAGGCAAAGTTCCAGATGCATCCCTTCTCCTGCCAATAATCCATGGCCCTACATCTGAGTTACTGACTGAAATGAAACCCTGGCGGGTGGGAGCTTATCTGTGATGGCCATTAGTGTCCCAAGCTGGCAAACTGTCCAGAAGGGAAGGGCTTTGGTGTGGTCTCAGAAGGAGATCCAGGAAGGATGTAAGCCTTCACACTGGGTTTTTGCCCGCTGAGAGTTGCAGGCATGCCATTTGATCTCCTGATTCTTCCAGCTGGATAACCACTTAACCCACACACGTGCACACCCCTCCAAGGGACCAACGTCAATGCTGAGTCCAAACCCAGAATGAGGAAGGGGAATATTTTCCTAATACAGTATTGACTCAGCCTTTTCAAGAGGCCTTGCTCTCCTCAACCAGCAAATCACAAGACTAGAGAGACATACTGTCTTCCCTTCCATTCTCCCCCAACCCTCCTCCTAATTGTGCTGTTACAAACTCCCAGGACAAGGGGAAAAGCCTAATACACCTCTTATTGTCCTCTTCCACGAAGAGTGTAAGGTCAAACTTCTAATCCCCACTCACTCTCTGCTGGAGGGGGCAGAATTCAGAACGGAGGAGCTGGAGAGTACCATCCCGCCTGCATCAATTACCAAGTGAAATCTCTATGAGGTTCAACAGGTAGAAAAACAAGCAGTTACTTTTCTATATTCTCCAGACCCTCTAATACAAGCCAAGGCTATGTAATAAGCACAGATATAAATAGCACTTTTATGATAGGCAGATACCTCTCCCACCCACATAGATCTCTCTGCCAAGGAAAACCTAATACAGGAGCTACTTGAAGTGTTTGACCAAGAGTTATCGTTCTTTTCATTTTGTCCATATGGCTTAGAACTGTTTCTCACACATAGCATGCAGAGTCACCAGGAGGACTTGTTAAAAATCGGTGCCTCCTGCTTGTGTACCTATGGAACAAACCTATACAATCTGCACATGTACCCCAGAACTTAAAGTATAATAAAAAAAAAAATAAAACTGCCAAAAAAAAATCAGTGCCTCCTGGACTACTGTATCCAGAAGTCTGGAATGGGAACTTCATTCCCCTACGTGACCCTGAAGCTGGCTATCAGTTTGCCCATAGTTAGTACTAGGTGCCCTTAGCAGACACTATGAGCTGATAGAACCGTAAAAATTATGCTAATTCTTGCCAGGCATGGTGGCTCACTCCTGTAATCCCAGCACTTTGGGAGGCCAGGGAGGGTGGATCACGAGGTCGGAAGTTCAAGACCAGCCCGGTCAACATAGTGAAACCCTGTCTCTACTAAAAAATAAAAAATGAGCCAGGCATGGTGGCGCATGCCTATAGTCCCAGCTACTCGGGAGGCTGTGGCACGAGAATTGCTCAGACGAGGGAGGTTGAGGTTGCAGTAAGTCGAGATCGTGCCACTGCACTCCAGCTTGGGCAACAGAGTGAGACTCCATCTAAAAAAAAAAAAAATTATACTAATTCCCAAAAGGCTGGTCTGTCTTCCTGGAGTACCTGCCATGCTTCCAACAGAAAAAAAATAAACTAAATCTATTCTAAGGAGTACCCACATAATTAGAAGGTTATGACTACATTGTAGAAAGAAATAAATATAGGGGCATAATCATTCAGCAGATGGTATCTGATGTGCCTTTGTTCTGGCATTTTTCTTTGCCACCTGTGTATAATTCTCAAAAAGAATTTTAAAAAATTAATAAACTTTAAACATTGTATAGGTGCATATGTTTAATATTCATTTATTAAGTAAAATTCTATTGAAGACTAGGAACAAAGATACAAAGATGGCTGAGACACGGTCCTTGCAATCAGGTTGCCTACAGTGTAGCACAGAAGACAGAGGAAAATCAATCCAGGTTAGGTGTCAAATGAAGACAGGTGAAGTACCCAAGAGGAATTCACCTTGGGAAGATCAGAGGACACCCCGCCTGAACTGCATCTCCAAGGCCTGTTTGTCAGGTGAACAAAGGGGAAAGAGAGACAAAAGAACTCACGGATATATGGAGGTGTGAATTCACATGGCAGGTGATTTGGACTGACTAGGAATATGGGAGACTAGTGGACACAGGCCGGAGGCGAATCTGGAAAGGAAGGCAGCAGCCAGTTCATGCTTAAAGTTTGGACCTTATCCTGAAGCCATTATGAATTCACCTGAAGATCTGTAGCAGACATATTGGAATATAATTTGCTTACAAAGAAAACCCTGAGAAGCTATGGAGGATGGATTGGAGGGGACACAGAGAGAGGAACCATCTAGGAATCTGCTGCTCTGTGGCTGATCAGGAAGATGATGGGGAATGAGTAAGCAAAACAGGCGATGAAGCCAGGAAGGGAGGTGTTCAGAGATGAACAAGGACAGGGGAGACAATGCCAGGTGACCAGCTGGTTGATAGGGGAAAGGCAGATGAATGAATCTAGGGTCATGCCCAGATTTGTAATATAAGTGACTGAGAAGATACGGTTACCCACTAACCAAGCGAGGGAATACAAGCAGAAAAGCAATTGCAGGTAATGAGTTCTGTTTGGGTCATTCTGTGTTCAAGCTTCCTGGGGATCCCACTGGTTAAGATATTTGGTAGATCACATACGAAAATCTGAACTCAGAGAGACATGGAAAGGAAGATATGATTACCGTAAAGATGATATCCACCATATTAACAAACAGGCCTGTAATCCCAGCACTTTGGGAGGCCAAGGTATGTGGATCATTTGAAGTTAGGAGTTCCAGACCAGCCTGGCCAACATGGTGAAACCCTGTCTCTACTAAAAATACAAAAAAAATTAGCAGGTCGTGGTCGTGCATGACTGTAGTCTCAGCTATTTGGGAGGCTGAGGCAGGAGAAGCACTTGAATACAGGAGGTGGAGGTCGCAGTGAGCCAAGTTCATGTCACTGCACTCCAGCCAGGGCAATAGTGTGAGGCTCTGGCTCAAAAATACACACACACACACACACACACACACACACACACACTATAGCTAAAGGGAAGACACTGACCAATCAGAACATGTGTCTGATCAACCAGAAAAGATTCCAGAAATAAACACCTAGCATGGCCATGTGAGAACACACCAGCTAACACCCCTTTGACAGTGACAGTCATCAGAGAGGAGGATGACAGCCCTCAGGGAGAAGAGGTCACAGAACACCTGCAATAGGGCGGTGCAAAGGATGAGAATCTGGAGGAGGATGAGCAGGAGCAGTCAGAAAGAGAGGTAGAAGAACCAAGAAAGATTAATATCATGATAGACTGGGGAACAGAAAGCTTCGGATGGATGGAAGTGGCAGTACAGACTGTTAAAAAGACCTCTTGTCCACCTTTGTAAGGCTAGACTATTTCTAGTGTGGATGTCAAGGGCTAACTGGGCAAGTTCAAGGGCATCAGGGCAGGGACTCTCAAAGCACAGGAGGGGGATGAAGGGGACTCCAGCACAAATTAGGATTCCACGGTGGAAGCAGCTAAGTAAATGTAGTCTTCCTGGAATGACCTTCCACAGTGTCTCTGACCATGCTGAAGCTGAATGAGAGCTGGGCAAGGCAGAGTGGTGGTAATGAAGGACGTCTCCCACTTTCACCCGAAGCCCCACTGGGCAGCTGAAGTGCCTGCCCATCATCCTCCTCCTTACACAAAAAACAGCGAGTTCCATTAGCCTTCCTGCTCTCAATAAAGGCTCTCTTCGGGTTCTTTACTAATCTCAAATCTGTAAAAAGATTTTCCCTGTGACTTTTCTCCATTTCAATCCTGTCTTCTCTAAATGAGAATTAAAAGCAAGTTCCCCACACCGACCTCAAGTGGTTTCTAAGATAGCATGAGTGCGTTTTGCAGGTTCTCTGAGAATTTAAAAGAGAGTGGGTAGTACTCCCCTCCCTGTGTCCATGTGTTCTCATTGTTCATCACCCACCTATGAGTGAGAATATGCGGTATTTCATTTTCTGTTCTTGTGTCAGTTTGCTAAAAGAGAGTGGGGGAGGAAATACAGTGAATGCAGAAATGCTGGAGAAGAAAATGGGATCTAATACCGCGGAATATTTTCATAGTGGGGATACACATGTAATAATCAATAAAGCATGTGAAAAGTTCGTGCTCTGGTGCATTTGGAAAGAATTTTATTAAACACTTGAAAACAGAAGATTTAGATTTCTCTAAATAACAGCTGAAATATCCCTCGAGCTAAAATGTGTTGCTATTCGAGATGCCATCAAATTAATGTTAAAATATGATATCTCATTTCAATCTTCTTGGAGAAAAAAAATCAGGCTTTGACTCACTCGTAAGACAGATCCCACGCACCCACCCACCAACATGGCCCTTGGCACGGGCAACCTGCCCACGTGTCGATGCAATCGTGCCTCTCTACAACCCTGCTTCCACCCGCTTCCCGAGCTTCGATGTCGTGACGAGAGACCGCGGCTACATCAACCTTGGGCAACCAGATGCAGCCTCGTGCGGTAGCCTGGCACTGCCTCGAGCATGCTCAGTCGGGTCCTGACCCACTTCTGCAGGTCCGACTTCGGGGCGTGGGGTCAGAGGCACTACTTTGTCAGTCTGCCAGGAATAGAGAGGAGGTGAGAGACGGAGAGTTGCTCAAGCTCCTCTCTTGGCACGGCCATCCCTGACCCGGCGGCGGAACATGCCCAGTCTGGCTGCAGGAGCTGCAGGAGCCGCCGGGAGCGTCCGTGAGAAAGTCCACCTTTCCGGGTTTTCGCAGCAACCCACCGGGAAGAGGGAGGGACGGGAGTAAAAGGGCCGGCGTGGGGCGTGGCCAAAGGGGCGGGACTGAAAGCCGTGTGGGAGGAGCCTGATCCCGCCCCTGAAATTGAGCTGCTGTCTTCTCCCACGGTGGGTAAGGAGGGGAGGAAGCCACTTACATTGCAGGATCGTGCAGCGAAATTACTGTAGGTACTTAAAAATAATTCTAGAGTAATCTACTTTTTCATTAAAAAAATCCACTAATGCTTCATTAGAAAAAACATAGAAAGTACAAATAATATTTTTAAAGAAAACGAAAAAAATTCCTGGAACCGCACCACTCAATTAGCCACCAGGGAACGTCCCGCTGGGTTTCCTTCCAGACTCTTCCTTCTGTGGGCTTTGCCTTAAGAGACGTTTAAGGCTGACAGCGCAGTCGCCCGGGCGGGCCGGAGAAGCTTCTTTTGCTTGGAAAGTGGTTTGCTCATGACTGTGCTGACTGCAAGGAGACCGGGTGGGTTTATTGCTTTCCACTTAGCGCCCCGGGATGGGACCCTAGGGAGGCTTTTCCTGGGTGTCCTTGAACTGGAGTGGGATGCGACGCCCACAAAAGTTGCGGTGGAAGCCGGGGGAGCGCCCCGCCCCCGACGAGGATCAGCCACGCTGCCCCGGCGGGACAGAGAGCGGCGTGAGGCCCCGCGCGGCCGCGGAGGGCCTGGGCGTACGGGTGCGAGTGCGGGTGCGGGACTCAGGGGCCCGCCGAGGCCCGGCCCAGAGGCTGAGCGCACGGAACGCGGGACTCCGAGCACCGACAGCCTCCGCGGGTTCCTGCGCTGGCTCCTCGGGAGGGCCGGCCCGCCGCTCCGCCTGGCTCGCCCCGCCCGCCCGCGGCTGCCGCGAAAACCCGGCGGCGACACCGCGCCTCCACGCCGCCCGGAGAGCCGCACTGGGCATGCTCGGCCCGGCCGGCCCCGGCTCCTGGAGGTGGGAAGCTCCGCGCTCCCGGCCGCCGGCGGCGCAGCCCGCAACGCTGTGAGGCGCAGGCGGAGGCTGCTCGCCCGCAGTGGGCACTCCCGGGGTCCGGCGCAGAGCGCGGCGCAGAGGCCGCTGTCGGGCCGGCCATGGCGAGGGGTGCCCGGCGGCCACCTGAGCGGCACGGCGGTGTCAGGTGAGGGGGGCGCCGGGCGGGCCGGGGCGGAGGGGGGTTGGGGGGAGCGCCGGGGCCGCGGAACTTCGACATGTGAGGGCCGGCAGAGGCTGCGCTGCGAGGCGCCGCGGGGTCCCGGCGGCTGGCGCCAGGGGGCCGCGGGAGGCTTCGAGATCCGCGGGGTGCGGGGGCCGGCCGTTTGGGGACAGCCGCAGCCCGGGCTCGAACCGTCACCTTCTGAGGGCGAGGAGCGCGGAATCCCCGGCCGGCTGCCGGCGAGCCTCCCGGGTGTCCTGGGAACAGGGGGCGCCGAGCAGCCGCGGGGGCCTTCGCCAGGCTCTGGATCACTCGCTTGGCCGTGCCTCAGTTTCCCGGGACAGGGAGGAGGGTGCGCTGGCCGGGGCTCCAGAGAACGTGAATGCGGGTTCCGCGTCGGGAGGGCACCGCGTCCTGATGCCGCAGGAGTGCGGGAGGCGGTGGGTGCCGCGAGCCGCCGCCTCGCGCCTAGAGCTCTCGGAGTTTGTCGCATTTGACTCCATAACAAGTTGACATCGAATTGCTTCATGGCGTGGAATGGGGAAACATGCTTCATCGGATTAAAACACAGAGTGGTTGCAGAACCGATTTATTTTAAGCCTCATCATTAATCTGTCTTCTCCTCCACCCTTGAAAAAAAAACTTATCTTGCAAGATTTGTAAAGCAAGCTAGCAAAGAAAGGTTTGTAGGTCTATTATCTGCTCACGTTGTACAAAACAGTTAAGATACAGTCGAACTCTCTTTATTTTTAAGGATACTTAACAGACAAGTTTGGTTACTGTGGCAATCTTTATTTTGCGTTATCCTGGATTTAATGTTAAAAACTTGGAAACCGAGCACTGCAGAAGCTCAGTGTTTTTTGTAGTTTTCTCACTTTTGTTTCTAGAGGAAACACATTTTTTTTTTTCAGTTGCTACTAGGCTGAACATAGTAAAATCCTTCAGGATGAAATACAAGAGGGAAAAAAATGTCTTTTCATGAGACCATAAGTTATAACAGTAGTTCTTCTGATGTTTTACTTACACAGTATATGCAATTCCTGTGTCGCACTGTGGTTTCTACAGCTGTTTCTTCCCAAAACATTTAGTACCATGAACACTATTAGGATTATTGTATCTAATAGGGACAAGGTAAACAATCCTATACTAGTGGGAACTAGTTCTGCTAACTAAAGCTGCATTCTCATGCCTATTTAAGTACCACTTAATGGGTTCAGTTGTTTTATTTATTAAGCTTATTACAAATCTTCTTCTTTACGTTCTTAATAGACCTTAATAGATTTCAGAAATGCATTGACTGTTCATTGGGTTGTGGGTAGTCTTTAAGGTTGGTGCTTGCAAGCCTGAGATGGCTCCAGCTCTAATTCTGGATACTCTCTGGGGTGATTTCCCCCAGTATAGAGTTGGCTCTGTCCTGTGCTGCTGCATAACTGAGGTTTAATACTAGGAAAGGCTTGAAATGTGCAGACAACAGCCGTAGCAACAACATGATTACCATTTGCATGCATTAGAACCTGCAGTCCTCCATTTTAGCCAATAGTCTGGTTGGTGATGTTCACTGCTCCTAAATTTATTTCTAAATACAGTTATGGAAAAAGAAGTTTGAAAACCCCAACCCAAATATTGAATAATTGTGCTTCCCTTTTCTATAAAAATGCATCAAGTTTAAAATCTTCCATGAAGTACTGCCTGGATGTACACCTTGTCCTGTACAGGACGTCTGATATCCTCAGGCAGCATTCCCCAGTAGAAGTAGCTAGCATCTCCCCTCAGCCTTGGGCTCTTCCTGACCTAGAGGAAGCAGCTGGGCCTCAGTTTACTTGTTGTGACTGTGAGGTTTAATACAGATGAATAGGCCCCCTTCTCGATCCAGAAATCCTGAGTACAGGTCCTAAGTATTTTCTCAGTGTTAAAAAGGACAATGAAATTTAATCAAAGGCTTATTGACACACTGCCCTTGGCTTCAAAAGGTCCACATTGCCCTAACCTAAAACTCAAAAAACAACAGGAATTAGGTTGAAAAGGGGCTGTATTACTGCTCATGGAAAAAAGAAGTCGATTTTGTAGGCATGTTACAAAAAAAGTGATCATTTCTTGTCTTTTGTAGTTAATTGTTGGGTTCTTTCAGCCCACTTGCTAGGCATGTGATTTTTAGGGTTATTTCTATGTGTTTAGATTTCTATACTGTATGATGTTAGTGACATTAGACATTTACAGCAAATGACTTCCTTTAAAAATAGATATACCCCCATCCCTGTGACCTTAATTTATCCAACCCCTATTTGGCTTGCAATTTAAATACTCAAGGTATTTTAAATTTTGCTTCATTTAGACTTTTTATTCTACTTTTTAATGCAAGAACTTTTAGATACTGGAATACAAATAAACATTGTAGCCACGTTGCTTTTAACCTCAACACAGCCTAGTCAAGATTCGTTAGACAAGTGCTAACTTAATGTTTGGAATTTCGAAACATGCAGATGCTGTCACTCCCCTAAGTTGGCATCTAACCCAGCACTTGGGGTGTGACGTGACTTTTCTAGCCAATGCTGGGCGGACACTTAAAACTTTGCCAGTGTTTTCAGTCTATGGCGTATCACATTATGGTTAGAAATGTCCTTAACATACAAATGGTTAATTTTAAGTTTGGTATAATACCTCCCTGGAATGGTTAAAAGATGGTTACAAAGGATTTAGTTGATTATGTCATGGTGTAACCATGTAAGAGCTGTCAGAAGTAGTTTATAAGTTAGGCTCCAAACAGAAGTCATGTGAATTTATTGTTCTGGCTTCTGCTGCCACCTGAGGTCTTTACTTATTAAAATAATCACATTCATTTCTTTCCACAAACTTGCCTAGTTAGGCTCCTGAGGCCACAAAAATGAATAAGACAGAGTAAGTCACAGATCAGTCAGAGAGATATGCTTGAGGACAAATAAAATACAGTACAGGATGAGTGCTCCAAAGAGGTACACACACAGGGCCGAGGAAATGGGGGAATGAACCCCATAGACCGGAGGAGGAGAGGACCTCATGCTTGGAGTGACATTTCCATTAAGGAATGCCTGAAGAATTAGAAAAGTCTTCTAAGCAGAGAAGTAGACACTCCAGGCAGAAGAAACCATTAGGGTAGACAGAATACTGCCCGCCACCAGAGATGTCAGCTTTGGAACTTCGCAGATGTGATTCAGTTAAGTGTCTTGACATGGGAGATTATTCAGGAGTTTCCAGGTGGGCCCAATGCACTTCTGTGGCATGGGAGTTCAACAGGGGTCTTCCTGGGCAAAAGTCAGGAACTCTGCAGGGCCCTGTTCCTTCTGGAGACTCTCAGGGAGAACCTGTTTCTTTGCCTTTGCAAACTTCCAGAGGCCACCCACCTTCCTTTTTTCGTAGCCCCCATCCCCCATTCAAAGCTTGGAACAGCCAGTCCAGTCTTTCTCGAGAGGCATCACTCTGACGCTGACTTTTGCTTCCCTCTTTCACATGAAAGAACCCTTGTGATTACATTGGGCCCACCTGAATGGTGGCTCCTTAAGACCTGTTTGAACTTCCATGACCCAGAACTGCAAGATAAATTTGTGTTAAGTCCCTCAGTCTGTGGAGATCTGTTACAGGATCCGTGGAAAGCAAATACAGCCATATCCACTGAAAGGTTTGGTGCAATAGAGTAATAGACAAGGGCAGGAGGAGGGGAACGAAGTCATTCTTTTACTGTGATGAGCTCATTGTCATGTGAAGGAGTTTGGATTCTCTCCTATTATAGATAATAATGTATGGGAAACCAGAACGTGAACTGAACAGACCGATGCCAGATTTACTTGCTAAAAACACAGTGGGTAACTAAACCCCAGGCTTCACAGGGCAGCTTGATAAAGAATGTCCAACCAGGGGTGGTCAGTGGCCGATACAGATCTGAAACCAGCCTGTTGTAATTCAGGTCTCTGAATTCATCTGAAATGGCGGCATTCGTATGCGTGTATGAAATGAACAGATTAAAACTTTTATTTACAATAAGTTGGACATCATAAAGCAGCAGAGGTGAGGCACATTTCACTTTGCTTCTGCCCATTGTCCTCGAACAACAATCAGCCATTCTGCTGTCTCCGTACCGTGCACACGTGAGCAGCGGGCTAAGAAAGCTAAAATTGAACATAATTAACTTGAGAATGATGAGATTTCCCATGGGCCATCTCTGACCAGTTGGTAATAGCTCTTTGCAATGTCATGGGCTTGTACTGGTTCACCTGGGAAACTGTCACAATCATTCAGCAATGTTTGCAGTGGACTCCATATTTGTCGTTGAGGGTGTGGGAGTTGACAGCTTTAATACTAGATGAACTAACTTCCGGGTTTAAATATTAGAACTCCAGTAATTAGTTTCAAACATATTCATTTAGTCTCTTTTATGTGCGAGTCCTCATTATCTACCTTGCAAAAGCGTATTGTCTCCTGGTTAAATTGATGTCTGTGTCTGGAAAACCTAAACTGGGGGATTCTTTTACCTTAGTGTTGTAAGAGTGGCTTTGAATTGAAACTGAACTGTATTTAAGAAAAATTACTAAGGCTGGGTGCAGTGACTCACTCCTGTCATCCCAGCACTTTGGGAGGCGGAAGAATCATCTGAGGTCAGGAGATCAAGACGAGCCATCTCTAGTATAAATACAAAAATTAGCCGGGTATAGTGGTGCATGCCTGTAATCCCAGCTACTCGGGAGGCTGAAGTAGCGGTATCGCTTGAACCCAGGAGACGGAGGTTGCAGTGAGCCGAAATCACGCCATTGCATTCCAGCCCGGGCAACAGAGCGAAACTCCATCTCGAAGAAAAGAAAAGAAAAGAAAAAATTACTAAGAAAAATTTTTTTTCAATGTGCTGAAAGAAGCCATGGGTTAGCAATGTCAGATGCTGGAAACAACAGCAAAACTTGACTAAAATGTATTCTGATAAAAAACAGAACTTTATGTTGTATAGCTAGCATCCATTTGTATAACTTCAGAAGATTTTTTACCCAAATGTTCTCATAGAATGATGCAAAAAGAATTGTTTTCTGTTGTAGAGTATTAGGTCAGTATAAACCATTCCCTCTCTCTTGACTCTTAACAGGGAAAAACCAGGATATGGTAGCCAGATATTTAGAGTGAGAACCACCAGGACTCAGCAGTGGACTTGTACTCTATGTGCAGGGAAGTAAAGGGGCCATTTTAAACAACTCCCCTGTGATTAATTGGATTATCTGTGTCAGGCTCTGCTGCAGCGCAGAGGGTCCACCTGCTGTGGCCTTTGGAATACTAGTCCCAAGATTTTTTTTTTTTTTTGAGATGGAATCTTGCTCTGTCACCCAGGCTGGTGTGCAGTGGTACGATCTTGGCTCACTGCAACCTCCACCTCCCGGGTTCAAGCAATTCTCACGCTTCAACCTCCTGAGTAGCTGGGATTACAGGCATGCGCCACCACGCCCAGCTAATTTTTTGTATTTTTAGTAGAGATGGGGTTTCACTCCGCTGGTCAGGCTGGTCTCAAACTCCTGACCTCGTGATCCACCTGCCTCAGCCTCCCAAAGTGCTGGGATTACAGGCATGAGCCAGTGTGCCCAGCTCAAGATTTTTTTCTTATTGCTTTTTCTCCAAGGGTCTGTCCTCTGCCTCCCCTGGGTTCTAACCTGGGTCCTCTTGTCTTGTGGCCTTCTATGTTCTTTCCGGGTAACTACTTCTTCCTCACGACTGCGTCAGTCACTCATGCACAGTGTCCAGCTTTTCTGAAGTTCGTATTCCATCTACTCATGGATTCATTCAGCAACTAGTGACAACCCAAGATCTTAATCTAATAAAGGGTCAGATGTGCAAAAAGATAATCATTAGCGAAAATAGGAAGTTATGAGTAAAGGGCAGTGAGAAAAGGAGTGTGTGGGGCTACCTGGGGCGCCCTTGAGGGCTTTGAACCAAGACTTCAGATCTAAGTAGGGGTTTGCCACAGTGCATGGTAGGAAAGGAACGTGGCTGGAGGCACAGAGGTGCTGTGGGGAACTCCTGGGAGTTCAGAAAAGAGAACGTGCTGGAGGCGGGGGTGGGTAGGAAGAGGGAGGGGGGAGGGGAGGCTCCAGAGACACAGTCAGGGAAGTAGATGAGAGTCAGACTGTGAAGAATCACCTGGGTCCTACGAAGTACTTGAGTTTCACACTGTTGACAACACGAAGACAGGGAGTATGTTTTCGAACCGACTTTAGTAATGACATGGTGTTTGGATTGGAGGCAGGCAGGACTAGAGGCAGGTCAGCAAGGAAGGGGTCAGGTAGAGATAATGAGCACATAACCCAGGAGAGGCCCAGGATGTGGCAGCCCCATATTGAGGATTGAGACTCATTAGAACTCAGTGATTGATGCTGTCGCAGGGCCGGGAAGGAAAGGGGGCATTATAAACAACGCCTTTGTAGTGAATCAGATTCCCTGTCTCAGGTGCAGCAGCAATGTGGAAAGCCCACCTGTCCTGAGAAATAGTCGGGTCGGAGCATCCCTCAGGGGTTTTCCTACTGAGGGCAAGGCTTTGCAGCACCAGAGACTAACTTCAGGCAGGGGAGGAGCCACAAAGGCCACACACAGCACCATGTATGAGGGCAGAAGTCAGAACCTTAGCATCGCAGGTACAGACTTTGTAAGAGAGACAAAAGAAAGAAGAAATTAATTCTCTGATGGCCCCTCGGCTTTTGGACTGAAGCATTGGGGACTTATGCTAACGAGACTGAAAGAAAATTGGAGTGCATCGGGCTTTCCTAATTCTGGATTGAGACGGTAGCTCACTTAGAGGCTGTGCTGAAATTGACTCTTTGTAGTCGACAGGAAAGAGGAAAGCTTGCTTAGCAGATACTGAAATATAATCCCACCCCCTTCCTTCCACTGAAGATTTGAGTTTGCTGATGCTGTAAGGAAGAACATAAGGGAAGGGTTTGCTCCTTGAGAAAATAAATGGGTTAGAATAAAGTGCTCCAGAATTGTCCACTTCTGGGGTCCACCCAGTTCAGGTGCTGAGAGTAACTCAAATCATTCTCGTCAGTTTACTAAAGCAGTACCTCTCCTTAACAAGATACGATGCATCTGTTCTCGAGTCTCTGCCTTTCATATGTGTGTGTGTATAGATGAGGTCTTGCTCTGTTGCTCAGGCTGGATTACAGTGGCATAATCATGGCTCACTGTAGCCTCAAACTCCTAGACTCAAGTGATCCTCCTACCTCAACCTCCTGAGTAGCTGGGATTACAGGCACATGCCACCATGCCCAGTAAATGAATTTTTTTGTAGGGATGAAAGTCTTGCTGTGTTGCCCAGGTTGGTCTCAAATTCCTGACCTCAAGCGATCTCCAGCCTCCGTCTTCCAAAGGGCTGGGATTACAGGCATGAGCCATTGCATCAGGTTGCCTCTGTACTTTTCTGTTCCTTCTCGAAATTAGCAAGTGCTCCATATTTGTGGCAGTAATGACCACCTTGAGGAGAAGAGCCAACTCCTTTCCTCCCCAAAGGCCTGACTGCCCTGCAAGGAAGTAGATAGATTACACACCTGTGCTTAAAGACTCAAAACCCATACTGGCCCTTAGCAGGGGAAGGTATTTGAGTGAAGATGGAGTGAGTGAGTGGCTCCCAACACTTCCTGTTAGGTGTTTACAGCGCAGGATGGCTGTGGGTGGCATAAACTCTTAGTAACCAGTGAGCTGTCTTGCTTCTCAGCTGCTGTTATTAAGTTCATCTTGAGAATTGCTGCTTACCTGCTAAAGCTAGCGCTGGGCTTCACTGGGCTGCTCCCAGCCAGGCCTGCGCTTCTGTCTCCCGTCTCCCTGCCATTTCTGCTGGCAGCCCCACGCTGGCGGGAAGGTGTTGTTTGTGTGTTTTTGTTTTGTTTTGTTTTTTCTTCAAGGTTTGGAAAATCCAAGATTATTTGGTCTTTGAGTCCAGCTCTGATTAGAACTTCTCAAAGGTAGCCTGTTTCTCTCCATTTCAAAACACTTTTGAGGAACTTGAAATCCATCTCCAGAAAACATCTGGAGATGAATTATCATCGATCTTTTGCCTTCATGGGGGCTGAGCATCTCTCCCTGTGCATCTGTGCCCAGGACCTGCAGTGGACTTTTGATTTCTTCCTGCCTTTGAAGGCATCTCATCCCTGCTTCCACATTAGGGCCGCCTCTCCCTCTTTCCCTGGGGTGTTAGTTCTTGTGCCTAAGTGATGGATGGTCTGCCCCAAAGTCCTCTTTATCACTTCTCCTAAGAAGCCCCAGAGGCCTTCTCATGGAGTAGGATTTCTAGAGTTGTTCCCTGCTGTCCCAGAGCTCTCGAGACAGGCTTGCACAGCACATCCACTGTGTGATGCTTGTGCAAAACAATGCCACATCAGTCTTTATTACTGGCATGCTGTCTTTCTTTCTACCCTCGCTTGTCTAGACTAAACCATTACTCCTGCTGGGAGAACTGCCTGTCTCTTTTATTCCTCCTTCAGGTCTTGGCCAACCCCAAGGAACATTCTGTTACCTTCCCTTCCCAGCTTGACCTCCTCTAAATTTCCCTAGTTTAGCGCATAATACTGTATTGCTTTGTATGCAGGTGTCACCAAGATTCTAACACCTTTGGGGCAAAGAGCTGGTCTTAAACTGTTTTTAATCCCCATAGTAATTGGTACTAAATGGATAATATTGGCCTCATAAGCACTCGGAGTTCATTTAATTGATATGACTGACTCCTAACTGTGTTTATCACTTAGATAAAGCTGACTGCCCAGTGGAGAGATCCTTGAGGTCACCTGGAAAGTCTACTTAGCCTAGTAGGGCCTTTCTCCCTCCAAGCTGAGAGAATAGGAAAGTGGAAGCCACTGAATCCCTATATTCAACTTTCTTCTGGTGGTTTTGTTTAATTGCAATAATTTGCTGTGTTGTCACACTGAAAAACACTTAGGTGGAAGACTGATATTAAGCACTAAAGTCAGGAAGATTATTAAGATGGAAGCAAATTCTGAAAAAAGGGATTGGTTTTATGAACACGATTTGAAAATACGTACCTACACTGTTTTGAGTGTTGCTGAACCTTTGGCATGTACTCGCCATGTGCAGGTTACAGGAGCCCTGGACTGAGAAGATGTGGGCTCTGCACGGGGCCTTTGCTGCAGCCCTGATGGCTTGGTCGCAGATTCCTACGCTGTCGTGTGGGCAGAGTCACAGGCCTGTTCCTGCCTTAGAATGGTGCTGAGGCTCAGATGAGATAACATCTGTTGGGGTGTTTCGTAAGCCATAAATGCTAGGTGAATTATAAGGGAAGTTATCTTAGCACTGTTAATAAGAATTAAATCCAGTAGGGTTTGAATTACAGGGATCTCTTCTGATCCTTTTTTCGCCGAGATCCAGTTCTTAGTGAAAGAACCTGGAATGGCACTCCACGTGGGAGATTCAGGGAAGCATTCAGGATGCAACTCCACTCTGTGATAATGAGCTGGTCAAGAGGAAGGAGGAAATGCTATTTGACTCCCCTCTCCAGCTATGGAGTGCATCTTTTCCAACAGATGAGGTTTTACCCTGATGAAAGACGAAACCCTGCTGATCCAGTTCCTATGCTGTGAATTTGAATGGCCTTAATCAAACAGCCACAGATGCAGCAATGAGGAATGGTTCAACATTTTGAGGTAGAAATTAAGTAGGCGATTGCTTTTCACTTCAGCAATAACAAGAGCATACATTTCGGGCCTCTCCGCCTCCTCTTCTGTGTTACCCTGAGCCCCTGTTCTCACATCCATCTTTATCACCAGCCTCTCAAGTTCCACTGTAAGCAAAGGTTACGTTTCTGAAGACCAATCTAAAGAAATCTTGGTTTATACTTAGTTCTGGGGTTAAAGAATAGACATTTTCCAGAACCGTCTAAGAAATGAATAGAGTTGATACCACAGGTGATCAGTAAGTTAGTAACAGGTCTAACTTAAGGGCATAGAAGTAGAATAAATTCACTAACAGATACTCAAGTGTTTGATGTGAGCAAAGTGTTTCTGAACATTGGGGATGTGTCAATAAACAGGCAGTGACAGGAGCCCAGCCCTCTAGGAGCTCCCATCCTAATGGGACAGACATGGAATGCAAATACATAGTAGTTAGTGCTGTGAAGACAAACGCACGATCAAGGTAGATAAAGCATGATGGGGGGGGGGGCACTGTTTCACATAGGTGACCGTGAAGGCCTCACTGATGAGAAGCCTGAGCGCTCCAAAGGAAATGTTCCAGCAATCCCAGAACTCATTTCAAATGGTGGGAATAGTAAGTTCAGGGATTCCAGGGTTTGTTTACTCATTCCGGGATTCACAGAGCCCAGGGAGGCTGGTGGGGAGTGAGCGAGCGTAGAGAAGGTAGACGTGGAGGCTGTCAGTCTGTGGGTGCCTACCGTCAGACCCGCTGCCTCCAGCTTCAACCCTGAGTGAGGAACTGCTGGAAACATGTACATGGTAATAATTTAAGAATTTTAGTGTTTTATTTTCGTTATATTTTGAGGCATTCCCCCATGCACAGATTGTTACTAACCGTTAAATAATAAAAGTGATACATGCATGGTGCTAAGCACAATCAACAAATATTAGAATGCCAGCCATTTTTTTAATGGGAGAATTTTGTTAATGATAAAAATTACATTCCCAAATTGCAAGAATAGACACAAGGCCTCGCTGAAGTGAATTATCAAGTGAAATGAAGGTTTCAAGACCCAAAGATACGGGCCTTCATCACACCCCCAGTGGAGCAGCTCAGATTGACACAACTAGCAGTCCTTGGTCTGAAGAGGAAAGGTTGGGTCCGTGGCACGGCCACAGGTGCTAGGTTCATCACCTGCCCTTAGTTCAGGTGACGAGGTAAAAGTAGTGAGGCTCAGGCTTCACTCCAGGCTGCTCTGGCGGTGAAGTTGGAGGGAGAAACCTACAGCTGTCCCCAAACCTACAGCTGGCCCATCTTCCATATAGGAAGTCCTGGAGGAGTCTGGGCTGATTGACATCTGCAGTGAGATGAGGGCATCTGGAGAGGGTATGAATGGGGCATCCTAAGGAAAGCTTGAATCCATTTACTCCCTCATTTTATTGTTCAGAACGTAAGGGACACACACGAAGTTGTCTTGCCTATGGAGAACAAGTCCTCATGGCTGCATGGTGCACAAGCTGTGTCTGGCCATCTGCCAAGTCACAAATGGTTTTGCCATCACAGTGCTTTGCCCCACCTGTATTTACTGCAGCAGAGTTTTTAGCAATGCACCAAGAGCTCCCTTGTTCTTCCCCTTGTCTCTTTACCCTTCACCATTTCTTCCCCTTGCCAGCCCCAGTCTTGCTCCTGGTTATCATCATTTAATGATAGATTTGGAAAGGACCTAAGAGATGGGTCTGCAGCCCAGAGAGATCAGCCGGCTCCCAGGGGTCATCTACTAGTAAATAAAACATGGAGGAAAGGAGTGAGTATCCTCACTCTCAGCTTGTGGGTCTTAATCCTAAAATTCAAACTGATCTGCATTTCACATACATCACCCCAGAATTTCTGTTCTTGCCCTTAACCTCAGAGCCCAACCCATCTCTTATCCCAGGCACCTGATCCTATCCATTTGCTGTGTAATAATCTCAGCTCCACGGCTATAGGGAGATCTGCAGTGAATTCTTCACACCGGCTGCTGCCCAGAATACTGGATGTGTTTCCATGAGAAGTTATCATGACTTGGTTGGGTGCTATTAATACTATCCTTCAGGCTCATCACGAGTTAAGTAGCTCTATCATGAGCTGTCCCACCGCAAAATAATTAACCACCCTTTGTAAGATTGTATGTGACATTACCCTCCCAGTTCCAGAAAAGGGAGTTACATTTGGCCAGTTGAGAAGCCGTGTGTGCACAGTCAAATAGGAGGGAGAGGTAGGAATTGGGAAAGGCCCTTTCGTTATCAAGGCTGTTAAGGGTTGACAAAGGATCCAGAATTAGCAAGAAAATGTAAACTCACAATTATTTCAGGTCCTGAGTCATATTTAGGAAAGCATATGAAGAAGATTGCTCTCTGATTTATGAGCAGTGTGCTCTGGGCTGCAGAGAGGACAGGGTTTGCTTCCTCCTCGCAGGCAGAGCACAGGGAGCCTGGACTTACGGGCAGGGAGCCAGGGGCTGGCACCCCCATAAAGCACCTCCCTGATACATGGCATCCTCTGGCCATTTTTCTAGCCGAAGAAGAGTTCTGACTCACTGATGTGTCCAGGCTTCCAGACATCCCTCAGCTCCTGCCTGGCTTCACCCTGAATATAGGAGCTTCACACTAAATACATCAAGAACTTCTTGGAAAATGGGCTTGAGATCAAATAAAAGCAATTGAAAGCTGGCAGAAGTAGTGCCATCTACAGATTAGCAGGTGACGTAAATTCCTGGGGCAAGAATGTGAATTTGAATCTCTATATGCATACTCCAGATGAGTAGGAAGAATGTGTTGAAAGGATTTAATTTTTTTAAGGGGGGAAACTGGGGAAATATACTAACGATAAGACAGACAGCAGCGAGAGATGCTTCTGTACCAGCTTAGGTTGAATATGGAATCTCATCAGGATAGTGTCAAAGATCAAAGACAAATTGGAGACAGCATTGTAACCCTTTGACGTGCTCTATGTTTTAGGGATTGGCTGAGCGGCCTAAAGGCCCCAGGCACCAGTGTGTCTGTCCCATTTGTGTTTAGTTTCCAGGTTAGGCTAATTCTTTGGATCATCAGACTTCTGGGGAAATGTCTCTCTGGTCAATTAAGGATTTATATTAATTGGGTCCAAAATTTTGTAGCCTATTTCTTTAGAATGAAAATTTGGCCAGGCACAGTAGGTCTTGCCTGTAATCCCAATTACTGAGGAGGCTGAGACAGAAGGATCGCTTGAACTCAGGAGTTTGAGGCTACGGTGAGCCGTGATGATGGTAAGATGATGTCTTAATACATGAATAATGAATAAGAATTTGACATTAAATTTGTGCTAAAACATTAATGACAAACCTGTGATTAGAATAGCCTTCATTGCATGTTTCAAGTGCTGGAACAATGTAAAAATTGCCTTTATGGAACCAAGAAAACAATCCCAGGCCTGATCTGGAATTACTATTAGCAGTCATGGTCTTTTTATTCTTGTTCTAAGCCACTAAATTAACTGTACGACCATATGCAATACCATGTCTTCTCTAGGCCTCCATTTTTTAGAATAAAGGAAAGCCTTTATGAAAAGATACCCAAGCTTTTCCAAGTCTAATGTTCTAGTTAGTTCTCAGATGTGCAAACCTGTTTTTAACTTGGTTAATAATTATATATCTATAGAGAACAACCTTTAATGTAATTTTTTCCCTTTGTAAGCGTTTGTGATTCTCTTTTTCTCTTTAAAAGACTGTAGGAAAGGTCCCTTGATTATCTCCCTTCCCATGACCAGGCTTAACCAACACTTATGTTTAATAGGATGACCAGGCTTAACCAACACCTGCATATTAGAGTGATATTTTAAAATAATTATTTGATGACCCTGGGCAATTTAAACATTATATTTCTGAGAGCTTTATTTTGTATTTACTTTCAATCAGAAATGCATACCATGTGAACAAAGTGTGGAGATTCAAGAATGGTTTCTTAATATTCTGCTCCATTAAAAATAAAGTTTTATGAAGATGGATGGCATCTCTGTGCCTATAGTTTGTTTTTAGGTTTGAAAAACAGTGATTTAACATGGATCCATTTTTGAAAAAGTATGTCCTTCTATGTATCAAAAAAAAAAATAACAGAGCATAAAATGAAATTCTGTCGAGGCCGAACGTTGGTGTAATTGGAGGAATAATGATGTCGCCCCTCTCAGTGGTTCTGTGGGCTTAGCTCATCTGCTGGCTGTTCACAGCAATCCCGCAAGTCTAGGTGTATATTTAGTTCTACCCATGAAGTAGCTGGCAATTATCCTAACACTACACAATTAATAAGTGCATGTCGTACCAAGAATGCCATGAGGTCTCTCCCCAGTCTCATTTTCCTCCAAGGGCCAGCTACTTTAATAAGACAGGTTCTAATTCTTCTCACGGCATGCTGCTATATAGCTCTTAATTTTCGAATTTGTATATTTAAATGTCATGACTGCTGCTTGCCATCACAACACCCTCCATTAGTCAGGGGTTTGGAGAGAGGAGATGGTGAAGCTTGGAGGAACTGTGAGGAGCTAGGCCAGAGCCACCATGTCCTCTGCCAGGTCGCTGCTCGCAGACAGGCCTTCATCCAAGAGTGGCAGCAGAGTGGAGAGTGCTGCCCAAGGGAGTGGTTTGTTGAATTTCTTCATCTGTGGATTCCACTGACAGTGTCAGGCACTGGTTTTTAGCAAATGAGACACTCCCTTCCTATTTGTTGTCTGTATAATCATAGGAGCCACTGTCAGGAGCTCTAGCACTACTTGAACCTGCTATAAAATAGTCATTCTGTGCATTCTAATTCCTGTGCCTCTTTGGATCTGCCCAGTTCTTTCCTTCCCCACTGCTTGTGGTTCAGGGCCCTGATCATTTCCTTCATATTGTATAATGCTACTCTCCTAGCCAGCTCTACATATTGTATAATGCTACTCTCCTAGCCAGCTCTACATCGCAGCCCTACGAGGATCAAGCTGGTCTTTGTAAACACAGAGCTAGTCCTGTCACTTCTCCCATTCAGAATCACCCTTGGCATTGCATACCATCCAGTAGTCATCTGGGCCAGCCTGCCTTTCCAGCCTGCTGCCCCTCGTCCATTCTTATACACACACCTGGGCATCAATGCCTAATTACAGACATTGACCCAGGTTCTTGTCATCACAGTTGCTTTGAATATTCAGTCCTCTTTTGGGTCAGCTTCTCTCCCCTAGTCCACTTGGGGACTTCTTTAAAATTAAAGGATCACTTCTTCCAGAAAGTTCTTCCTGGCACATCCATACTATTCATACTTCAGTCTCTTCTCTGATGCCCCAGTGGATCTTTGATGCCCTGTGATGGGCAGCTGTCACACTGTCTTATAAATGTTGACGTATGTTCCTCTGTCCCCCTGCCGGATTCTGAGACAAGAGGGGAAAGGCCTTAGTCTCACCTCTGTGTGCCTCACCCCTGGCAGTGCACCCGGCACGGGGTCATTTCTCAGGTCATGCATATCGATTTGGATCGAACTGATCCCCTCTAGGTGCTTCTAAAAGCAATGCCCTGTCTTACTTTGCTGTGATGATCACATTTGCTCTCTGAATTAGGTATTACCTTTGTGTGATTAAAGCATCAGGAATCTCTGTACAGAAACAGGCCATAGAACATGGGCAAGAAAGGGCAGTAGGAATCTCTGTAATAAGACTTTGGACATTTGACTAGGGACTGCGGTAATTGCTAAAGGAACATTCTTGTTCCACAGATATCTTGGCCCTTGACTTTAGATTCCCATATGTATCTGTTTGTTCTCATGCTGCTAATAAAGACATACCTGAGACTGGGTATTTTATAAAGCAAAGAGGTGTAATTGACTCATAGTTTCACATGGCTGGGGAGGCCTCACAATCATGGCGGAAGGCAAAGGAGAAGCAAAGGCATGTCTTACATGGTGGCAGGCAAGAAAAGAGCTTGCGCGGGGGAACTCCCATTTATAAAACCATCAGATCTTATGAGAGTACTGACTACCACAAGAACAGTGTGGGGAAGCCACCCCCATGATTCAATTATCTCCACCTGGCCCTGCCCTTGACACATGGAGAACATTACAATTACAGGTGAGATTTGGGTGGGAACGCAGCCGAACCATATCTTTGAATAGTTTACATTCAGAGATCACCCTAATTACCTACAATTCAGTATACTTGATGTTTGAACAACATGCATTTGGGGCACCCCCCCATGCTGTTGGAAATCTGTGTATAATTTTTGACTCCCCAAAACATAACCACTGTTAGCCAGTTGTTGACCAGAGCCTTTCTGATAACATAAACACCTCATTAACACATATTTTGTATGCTCTGTTTATTATATGCCATATTCCTACAATAAAGTAAGCTAGAGAAAAGAGTTATTAAGAAACTCTTAAAAAGAACAAAATACATTCACTATTCATCAAGGGAAGTGGATCATCATAAATGCCTTCAGCCTCACCATCTTCAAGTTTAGTAAACCAGGGAGGAGGAGGAGCTGGTCTTGCTGTCTTGTGGGTGGTGGATGTAGAAGAGGGGGAAGAGGTGGGAGGGGAGGCAGGAGAGACAGGTATACTCTGCTTAACTTCTGTTGCAAAAAACCTGCATTTAAGTGGACCGAGCGGTTCAAACCCATGTTGTTCAAGAGACTCTTTGCTGATCCTGAAAGATGTTAGGTGGGATAGAATGGGCCAATGAGAATTTTGTTCTCATTATTAAAAAAAAAATTGCAAAAAATATTTTTAATTTTTATCTCAAAAAGACATGGATATTTTGAATTCATTATGATATATGGGAAAGGAAGTGGTGGAAGTATATTCATAACCAACATGGCTTGAGTTGATTACCAGTTTTGAAAAGTTAGCATTTATGTCTGAATGAGTATGTTAGTGCCACTTTCCAATTCATATGAAAAATGCTTCATGAGTATAATCCTATGAAGAATGTGTTTTCATGCAGAAGACAGCTTATGTGCCTGTGGCATCGTTCCCACGCAAATGCAAGTAGGGGTGACTCTCAGTAGGTGTTGCAGCAAAATCCAGTTGTATCACCCTACAAATTATTCATCAGAGTAGATGGGGCAATACCCACTGAGTCTGTCAAGAAAAAACAATAATATTCACTTAGTACAAAACACCCCTTTGTACTATTGTGCTGTTTGTACTTGTACCCCTTTGTACTGTTCCAATTCCAGAAGTACATGGGTGACAGTCTTGTTGATTATAGGTGGAGAAAGAAGAAATAGGACTCAACAAAGCGTTTTATTAAACATTTTTAGATAAAATACAATGACTGGGAGGTAGGGAAGGGGTCAAAATAAGAAACATTTGATGTTTTCTAGATATTCCTCTTTTGTTCTATTTATAGAAAATAAAGTAGTCTCTCAGAGTTTTCCCAAAGATTATGAGGTTTAACAAGCAGTCCATTGTAGCGTTTGTTAAACCCTGGTTTTGAAAGCTCTTGTCTTTGTTCCTATGTTTTGAAGGACTGCACTTTAAGCTGCTGGATTATAGTACTTACAGTTTACTCTTTGCTGGCTCAAATGTCTTTCACAGTGTTAGATTGTTATCAACTCAACTTTTTTTTTTTTTTTTTTTTGAGACGGCATCTCACTCTTGTCGCCCAGGCAGGACTGCAGTGGCACAAGCTCAGCTCACTGCAACCTCCACCTCCCAGGTTCAAGCGATTCTCCTGCCTCAGTCTCCCAAGTAGCTGGGACAACAGGCGTGCAACCCCACACATGGCTAATTTTTGTATTTTTAGTAGAGATGGGGTTTCACCATATTGGCCAGGCTGGTCTCAAACTCCTGACCTTGTGATCTCCAGCCTCAGCCTCCCAAAGTGCTGGGATTACAGGCGTGAGCCACCACGCCCAGCTCAACTAAACTTTTCTTGGCGCTGTCTGTAAGATCCTAATCCAACAAGCTGAAAAAGTACATTTGCACAAGATTTTGCCAGCGTCCAAAGTCACATGATATCTTATGTTCTTCAGGCAACACATTGTCATTTGTTCTTAAATAATTGCCATTGGATTCCACATAAGCATGGCTTCATACAGCAAGTGTGTAAACATGATGATGGGTGCCCTGCAATAAGGAAATCCTACTAAATGATGTATGCAAGTTTTTGCTGTCAGAGCTCTCCTTGTAATTGAGAAGGAATTTCTTCAACACAAAACAGAATAGTGCACGATTATGCACCAGGGAGGAGTCCAAGCTTGGTAGGAGTTGCAGGTGCCGTGGGGTGGGACGAAGGACTAGTGAGCCATGGGACTGGAAGAAAGGAAAGGTAGAACTGGGGCTGCATGCTGGATGGACAATCAAAAAAACATCATCTCTAGGTGGCACCGAAGCTGTCCAGTGCCCCTCCTTCCTACCCACCTCCAAGCCCACAGCACCTGGAGAACGGGTTGAAGTTCTCTGTACATCCTTCCCCAACTAGACTGTGAGTGAACATGGTCTGTGGTTTATTGAGCTTTGTGGCACTTCCCATCCCCTAAATCCTGGCAGAGCCCCCAGCGCATAATAAATACCTTTTTAAAAATCTGAAGCAAAAGAGTAAATTGAGAGTGAATTCTTACTAAAACTATTAATTCAGTAGTGTGAATTCAATGCTTTGAATACATTTTCACAGAATCTTAACACTGATATAAACAACCTATAAATGATGCATTATGTCTTCTGTACCTTAGTAACTATTCCGGATGGGGGAGGATGGGAGCGAAAATGAGGAGGAGAAGGAAACCTGTTTGCTAACTGAAATTCCTGCATTTAATGAAAGTCTCTGCTTCTGTATCTCATAAGGTCTCTAAGGGAACTAGATTCCATTTCAGAACAGTTGCTGTGTTTCTAGCCCAAAGCACCTACTGACATTATTAAAATATAATAGCACAGCAGTATCCCCCTCTCTTTATTCTTGCTAGCACAATGCATTTGAAAGCAGTAAGCTGGCCAGATGTGGTGGCTCACGCCTGTAATCCCAACACTTTGGGAGGCCAAGGCAGGCAGATCACAAGGTCAGGAAATCAAGACCATACTGGCCAACATGGTGAAACCCTGTCTTTACGAAAAATACAAAAAACTTAGCCCGGCACGGTGCACGTGCTTGTAGTCCCAGCTACTCAGGAGGCTGAGGCAGGGGAATCACTTGAACCTGGGTGGCAGAGGATGCCATGAGCCAAGATCGTGCCACTGCACTGCAGCCTGGGTGACAGAGCAAGACTCTTGTCTCAAGGAAAAAAAAAAAGGAAAGCAAGCAGAAAGCCAAATGTGGAGAGCCTCTGTTTGAAAATAGGTCTTGAGATAGGTGCTTTAAAATTCTGTTTGATTTTCCATTTGTTACATTCTCTGTAACTGGGGAAGAAAAAATATTTACCACCCATATTTATTAGAACCCATCTCCTAGCCTGCCTCATCTCTGACCCTCCCCTGTGGTATTTAGCCAGGCATCTGCTATGGTCCTGGCACCAGGCAGTCAGTGATGAGTGACCCAGCTCCTTCCCTCCACATGTTCACCACAGAATACACCTAAGGAGGCAACTCATGCTTTTTCAGACTTGAGCCCCTGCCAAAGGACCTGGTGCTGAAAGTCATTTATAATTGTAATTTCTAATAACGTTTTGTTTTGTTTTGTTTTGTTTTTGAGACAGAGTCTCACTCTGTCACCAGGCTGGAGTACAACGGCACAGTCTTGGTTCACTGCAACCTCTGCCTCGTAGGTTCAAGCGTTTCTCCTGCCTCAGCCTCCAGAGTAGCTGGGATTACAGGCGAGCGCCACCATGCCCGGCTAAATTTTGTATTTTAGTAGAGACAGGGTTTCACTATGTTGGCCAGGATGGTCTCTATCTCCTGACCTTGTGATCCACCCACCTCGGCCTCCCAAAGTGCTGGGATTACAGACGTGAGCCACCACACTCGGCCTATAATAACGTTTTAAGTAAAACTCAAGGTCTGGCTTTTAGAAGACATAACTTAAAAACAGATTCGAGAAGCATAATTTCAATAAAGGATGCCAATAATTCTTGTTTATCAAGGCAAGCAGGACATAAGTGTGATAGACATTTGATTGTGAATCCTTGTAACTGTCTTGTACAAGACACACAGCCAGTGAAGGTGGTTACATCCAGAATCCTGGCTTTGTCTCTCTCTAACCTGAGGCCATGCTCTTCACAGCTCTTGTGTATTGAATAGGTCAGCTTTACAACCATAAAGGAAACCACAAGTTTAGCCAAGTAAAGAAAGACATTTGCAAAGTCATGGCAGGGTGTCTATCATGCCTTTGCAGTCTGTGTGCTATCACCCTTCACCACTGGGTTTCTTTCGGCTGGTGGTGTAATGTGTTGGCTTCCTAGGGGCTGTATGGAAATCTATGGCAAAACAAAACTCTTTTCTTTCCTTCTGAAAAAAAAAAATACGATCTGAAGCTAATTTATCATCACCAGGTAACCCTTCAGTGTTACTGTAGACAGAATTGAAAGAATAACTTCTGCCTTTGAAGAAGGCTGCAGGATGAGAATGAAATGGAGGATAGAGGACAAGGTGAAGGTGAAATCTTTCAGCATAGAAGTGCAGCCAGCCATCATGTCAGCCCCTACACACTGGTGATGTTCCCCAGCCTGTGGGAGGCAGATGAGATTGAAACCAGGCCATGCATGAGTGATCTGGAGGCCACAGGTAACAGTCACGCAGAGCAGAGAGCGCTAGATGACGTGGAGCTTGGGAGCACGGGCAGTTGAATGAGGGAGTAAGAAGCATTCTGGAAGCTGTAATGGGGAGCTAGGAGAATGGCAGAGTGATTGTGATGGAGTCCTTCCAAATGCCAGCAGAGCCCACGCTGTGGCCACTGACTTAGATGGAAGTCATGTTTACTGGGAGAGAAGAGGTTAAGGAACACCCAGGTGGACAATGAGCTCCTCCGTAATGAAGACAGGTACTGTGGAGTAAAGAGAGTTGTCATGGGAAATGAAAGAAGCCAGAATCCATTTTTGAGCTCTATGAAGTAATATATACATTTAATATATTTGTTCCTATAAGAGCTATATGTTTTGATAGCAAAAAACACAAAATTATGATTTCTATGAAAAATGTAATTCACATCCATAACATCTTACGGTTGTGTCTTGTTTAAAAAGTATGTAGGTTTGGCTGGGCCCAGTGGCTCACGCCTGTAATCCCAGCACTTTGGGAGGCTGAGGCAGGCGCATTGCGTGAGGTCAGGAGTTCAAGACTAGCCTGGCCAACATGGTGAAATCCCATCTCTACTAAAAATACCAAAATTAGCCAGACATGTTGGTGGGTGCCTGTAATCCCAGCTGCTTTGGAGGCCGAGGCAGGAGAATCCCTTAAACCTGGGAGGTAGAGGTTGCAATGAGGCAAGATCACCCCCCTGCACTCCACCCTGGGTGACAGAGCGAGATTCTGTCTCAAATAAAAGTATGTAGGTGTTTGTATTTTAGCTGCATTGCTAACATTTTGTAAATAGTGTTTTTAACGGATGAATGCTAATGTTTCTGTATATATATTTTTGTTTTTTTTAAAAACAGGTTCTTGATCAAGTGCCAGCTCTATGGATCCAGGACAGGTTTGTCCCATGACCTGCTGTGAACAGTGTATTGTCTGATAGAAGATTCGGTTGGCAAACCATCTCTCTATTGCCTTACAGAGCAAGCAAAGAAGATGTATCGATTGAAGAGCCGTCTGACTGTGTGCTTTCTACCTTCTGTGCCCTTCTTAATCCTCGTGGCCACTCTAGCCACTTCGAAGAGTGTGGCTAACAGCACTTTAAATGGCACTAATGTGGTCTTGGGCTCTGTGCCTGTAATCATTGCCAGAACTGACCATATCATAGTCAAGGAAGGGAACAGTGCCTTGATTAACTGTAGTGTGCATGGTATCCCTGACCCACAGTTCAAGTGGTATAATTCCATTGGCAAGCTGCTGAAAGAAGAAGAGGATGAGAAGGAGAGAGGAGGAGGTAGGATTTACAGTTGTAAAATGTCAGTAAAATATCAAAAGGAGCTTTGGAGCCGGCACCCCGATGTTAGTTGTTCTCATACAGATCATTTAAAGATCTTACCTTGTCTTGTTTTTCTTAGGCAGGAGAGAGGATATATATTCTTAAGCATTCCAAGAAGTAATTAATTCATTTTTCTTCACTCATTGACACAAAAGACAAAGGACAAACAGAAATCTTTTAAAAGGCTTCTTGGAATTGTATAATCTAACACATTCAATACATTATAGACACAAATGTAAAATAGATTTTCCTAAATATACATTCCATTTTTAAGGGAGTTTTGTTTTCTTTCATGGAGATGGCTGGAATAAACAATATGGCCAGTGTTTATCATTAAATGTCAGTATAATTCATTGTGGATTTAAAGACCACACTTTGGAAAGGAAACCTCAGTGCAGGTCTCAGCCACTGGCTGGGGTCCCTTTGTCTTCCTGGAGACCTGGCTGCAGTTTCTAGGCTGAGGCAGGGAGGGAGGGAGGATGCAATCGCAAGGAAGGGAGTGGGGCAACGGGAGACTGCTGGGTTTTTAATAAATGCATCTCAGACCAAAATGTGTGAAACACTCACTCCAGGAAAGAGTAGCCCAGGACAGGACTAGGTCTTCGGGAATCAGTGCATTTCTTCTTTTAGATGCGAGAAGTAATTGTCTGAAATCCCAAGCCTGGTGGGATTGAGCAGGAGTGCATCTGCTTTCCTGGGCATGTGCTGTGTGAAGTCGAGGGTCTGGGGTTCAAGAGTGAAGAGACAGTTGTTCTGAAGCGGTCGCTTTTTCGTTCCTTGCGCTCACACTGCCCTCCGGTTCCATAATTCTTTAACCAATGGACAATCCCCAGAAGAGTTTCTGCTACAGGAAAACCTACATTTTAAATCTCTTTCCCTCATTTTATCTTAATCGCTCTGAAAAAGGAATAGGGGCTAATGCCATCTATCTCCTTAGGAGCCAGGTGATGGAGCTTTCTGGCAGTTGCCTGCTTCTGGTTCACAGCTGTGTTCCGCATGGTTAGGGCTGCTAGCCATCTGAGTGGCCGGGATGTGGGGTTTGCTGTAATGCTGTCACTTACGTTGCTTTGGGTTAGCCAGTGAAGGTTGTACAACATTATAAAGCTTCTTCCTTTAAGTCAAAATATGATATATTATGAGTCATGTTTAACCTCGGAGAGTCGAACTTTTACCCACCATGAGGAACCGTGGGACTGTCGCAGAGATAAATTAGAAGGCACCATGGAGACGTTAGAGTTCAAATGTCCCTTTACTGAAATTTGCCCTTTATTTGAAATAGCAGGGCTTTCCTGCTGTTATTAAGTGGCTATGACTAGGCCCATAATCCCAGGCCTTTGAGAGGCTGAGGTGAGCGGATCACCTGATTTCCAGAGTTCGAGACCAGCCAGGCCAACATGGTGAAACCTCATCTCTACTAAAAATACAAAAATTAACTGGGCATGGTGGCACACACCTGTAATTCCAGCTACTCAGGAGGCTGAGGCAGAAGAATGTCTTAGACCCAGGAGGAAGAGGTTGCAGTGAACGGAGATCGCAGGACAGCACTCCAGCCTGAGTGACAAAGTGAGACTCTGTCTCAATTTAAAAAAAAAAGTGGCTATGACTAGAACCTTTACTACTGACAGTGGAAAGATGAGGGAATACAACCCCTGGCCCACACTGGTTTCCTACAGCCCCTTCCTCCAGCACAAGTGAAAAGGTTGTGATGTCACACTTGTGAGCAGAGGGCAGTAGCCATGGTAACAAAGACACTGCAGGCCAGGTACCTTAGCAGGTCTTTCCACAGGGCTGGGCCATCTCCGGGGAACCCAGGGTGACCGAATCAAAGGGAACAAAGACTCCAGACCTGGATCTACCTTTACATGGACCCTGAAGCAAAGGTTGTATCCCGGGTATTAAAGAGCTGGGCTTTGGCACTGAACTCAGTGCTAGAGAGGAAGAGAACTATGGGAACAGCCTAGAGCTGGGGCCTGGATTTCAGTTGCACCATTTTGAGGATTATCCCAAAGTGTAGTATCTTACTGCTTCAGAGATACTTATGCAGTGTCTTAGTGAAAAGGTCCTTGCTGCTGCTGACTCAGCGTTGGCAAGCTGACTACACGGTGCCTCCTTCATCTGTATATTGAGGGCGTTGATCCAGTTGGTAGTCATATTTGGCTCTGTTTTCTTTTGTTTCCGGGTGCTAAGATGGACTATAGTAGCAGCCGGTCAGTAGACCCCAAGCTGGTGGCCACCAGTCAGAAGCCTTTGGCACACAGAACCACTCTGTCAGAATCCAGCACTCCCGTCTTGTCACCAGCAGCCTTGCTGGCAAATCTGTTTTCAATCTCATAAGGAAAATGCACTTCCAAATTTTAAAAAGTACTCGTGCTACCAGTACTTGATGTTCCAGCTCAGCTTCTGTAATTACAATGCATAATGGTAATTCAGAGCATAAGCAACATGGGATAATATACAAAGCAGTGTACCTAACAACCAAGCAACACGCGGGAAACAGCAGAAACGAGGCTCTTGCTCATAAAATATCAGAATCTAAGAGCTGAATGGCCTATTGGAAAACCTATAGTCTTTAACTTTTCATTTCTGATGATGTTCATATTATAACATGAACATAGATTTCCATTTTCAGGCCAATAGGCTAGAAGTTTAAATGGAGTGGGTTTTGTTTTTTTTTTTGTAACTCAACAAAGAGGTGATTGAATATGGTGAGAAAAATACTAGGCTAGGCGCAGTGGCTGACGCCTATAATCCCAGCACTTTGGAAGGCCGAGGAAGGCGTATCACGACCATCCTGACCAATATAACAAAACCATCTCTACCAAAAATACAAAAATTGGCCGGGTGTGGCAGCGTGTCTGTAATCCCAGCTACTTGTGAGGCTGAGGCAGGAGAATCACTCGAACCCAGGAGGCAGAGGTTGCAGTAAGCCAATCACGCCACTGCACTCCAGCCTGATGACAGAGTGAGACTCTGTGTCAAAAAAAAAAAAAAAAGCTAGTATCCCAGAACCTTACCTAGGTACACTAACTAAGACTACTGTTAAAACCAAACAAAATGAATATAATTTTCATTAACAACTGCTGCCATTTACTCAGCCCCTGCACCAAGTGACATGTTATTTCTAGTCCTTATAATAAGCACAATAGTGAAGTGCTACTAATCCTCATGTATACAAATGAGAAACAAGGTAAAACCAGAGGATATGGCACAACCAGAGTGGCCAGCTGGTATTCATTCTCCTTCTGTGCCCACCAGCAGCATCCTTTAGGTTCCACTAGGTGAAAAATGTTGAAGAGCCTCTCACCCAGACTGAGCGAATGTGAGAATTCCTGGGTGGAAGAGGCATCTTCACTACGAATGGCAAGGTCAGACAGGGTTAGGATTTGTGCTGGGATGTGCGTGTGTACATGGCATGCACATGCACAAAAAGGTGTTCACAGTCATCAGGTGAGTCACTCAAGGAGCATACCGCCGCTCACTTTGTGATTAGCCTGGAAAGGAGCAATTTCATGTCTCGTTTCTGCTGGAAAGGTGAGAGTGCTGTAATTCCTGCCAGCCCCTCCAGGCCCAGGGAGAATGGGGCTGTTTCCTGTCATTGGCAGGTTTGCTTTGCTTGCCTGGTGCTGTCACTTCAATTCCGGATCAGGAGAGGCTAATGTGTGATCTCCCTCCGGAAGACTTTGGATTTTGTTTTTGTAGTTCAGCAGAGAACCTATTTGCAGTGGTCCACCTACCATAAAGCAAACAGCACCAATAACCACAAATGGCCACGAAATAGACTGTCTTCAGTTTTCCTTTTGTAAGGAGTAGAAATGTGTAGTACCCAGGAAGTAAGTCCTGATTATTTCAGGCACTAATTATCCAATGTATTTTCACTGTTGCTTCTCACTGTGACTTGAAACCATTTACATTAACATTAGCACCTGTCTGAGATGATAAGTAACAAGGGTTTTAAGAAAGGCAGCTGGTTTCGGCCCTTGTAACCATGTCTGGTTCGTTAGAGATTACGTTTGAAATTCTTCCATCAAGTCGGTTTTTTACTTTCTGTGGATTTGTTTTCGGTACTCTTGTAGTTTCTGGTTGCCAAAAGCAATTAGGCACTGAATCCACAACTGTCACAGCTGCTCTTGTAGTGCTGTGGAATTCATTAGTAGACGTTTTGCCTCTAGTTTACATCGCTTTATTGTGTTTCTCCCTCTACTTTTGCAGGTTTCTTTGAATAGATTGTAATATGCCTCTTTCAGCAAGGGACCATGACAAGCTGTGTTAGCCAGTGTTAAGACTGGAGTTATCACCTCTCTACTTAATATCTATATATCAAGAGGTTGGTGTCCACAGCATTAAATGTAAATTATTCTTAACCTCTAAGATCAGTGTAAGGGGTGTATTAACCTGTTAGACTGAATTCCTTGTTTAGTATCTTAAATATTTGAGATTTAAAAACACTCATCAAAGCCAGGTGCAGTGGCTCTCGGCTGTAATCCCAGCACTTTGAGAGGCCAAGGTGGGAGGGTCAGTTGAGCCCAGGAATTCAAGAGCAGCCTGGGCAACATAGTGAGACCCTGTCTCTATAAAAAAATTAAAAGTTAGTAGGGCTTGGTGATATGCACCTGTAGTCCCAGCTACAGTGGAGGCCGAGGTGGGAGGATTGCTTGAGCCTGGGAGTTTGAGGCTGCAGTGAGCCTTGATCACAACACTGCTCTCCAGCCTGGGCAATAGCAAGATGCTATCTCAAAAACAAAACATCAGAAGGTACCAAACACAGTTTATGATTTGCGAACATATTATGTATGGATTATTGGAAAATAGTTAATTAGGAATATATTACTGGAAATTCAGAAGATTCACACTATATAGTCTTTAAGGAAGTTCTTTGACTTTTCTGAACCACAGTTTTCTCATCTGTGAAATAGAATCCTTTTTCACTACAGGTGGGACTGTGAGTTTTAAATGCTTAGCAGAGTACCTGGAATATAGCAAGCTCTCAGTAAGTGGCACTATTATTATTGTTAATATTGTACTATACCCTCACAATAGTAGCTTTCAATTGCTGAAATCCCTGCTTCCTGATATACTGTGTTTTGTAAAGGAAAGTGTTTTCTGGGTAATTTGATATTCTCTCTCTCAATTTCTCAACCTTTTAAAAACTCAGTAAATACAGAAGAAATTCCTGTCCCTTACGTGTTACTTGAAATTTCAGAATAATGTCCTGACGGCTGTGATAGTGAGTTTGGGAATCTCTTCTCATCAGAGCCTTCCTCTCCTAGTGCATCGCTTTTGCGTGCAAAGGGCCCTTTGATATCTGATGTGCCTCTGCCTCGGAAGAAAGCAGTGTATGTGGAAATTACAAAGAATTATCTACCAGGTGAATTTTGCATTTGCCTTACCCAGTGGTTCTCAGCTGGGGCCTGTTTGCTCCACAGAGGACACATGGCCAAGTCGGGAGACGTTTTTGGTTGTCAGAACCGGTGGGGTCAGGCAGGTTGTGCTCCTGGCTTTTAGTGAGAAGCCAGCAGTGCTGCTAAACGACCTACATTGCACAGGACAGACCCCTACAATAAACAGTTATCCAGCCCAAAATGTCAGGAGTAACAGAGTTGAGAAACCCTGCTCTAACCCAGAGGAGCAACCCCTTAGCTAACTAGAGAGTCACTCCAGAGGCCAGGCGCAGTGGCTCACACTTGTAATCCCACCACTTTGGGAGGCCTAGGCAGGTGGATCACAAGGTCAGGAGTTCGAGACTAGCCTGGCCAATGTGGTAAAACCCTGTCTCTACTAAAAATACAGCAGTTAGCCTGGCGTGGTGGCACACGCCTGTAGTCCTGGCTACTCAGGAGGCTGAGGCAGGAGAATCGCTTGAACCCGGGAGGCAGAGGTTACAGTGAGCTGAGATTGCACCACTGTACTTCAGCCTGGGAGACAGAGTGAGACTCTGTCTCAAAAAAAAAAAAATTCATTCTAAAGTAGATCCCATAGAAGCAGTTTAATTTACATTACTAAGGTTGATGTTCTAACTTGAGCCTCATGAAGTACCAACCTGGGAACAACCATTTGTGAGTTTCTTTAATGAGTTGTTCTCCACTTGCGACGTAAGCCCAGAGAGCTTTAGTCTTAGCCGTGAAAAGACCCTTCCAGATCCATCTCAGAGATGACAGCTGAGAGTCTCAAAATGGAAGTGATTTATGTGAACTAAGTGTAGGGTGCTCTTATTTTGGAGGACCACCTGTAGCTACTCTCTAGAAAAGACTATTGTGAGCCCACGTGGAATTACATGCTTGGCACTTCTTTTAAAATTAAGATGACCAGATCAAATTAGCTAGAGGAACAGATGTTTCCTTTTCCAGGAAATAAAAAGACCGTAGGTTCTTTTCAGATATTAGTACCTTGATGTAGAACAACTGCAAATTCAGAACACAAAATCCTTCCATTCCCACCTTCCTGCATTGAAAGCTTAGCCAAGCCTGTATTATCCCAGGCCACCTTCACTCCACGTGATGTAAGAAATAGCTTGTTAGAGCTGCCCTCGTACTCGCTGAAGAGGTCTCTTGGGAGGGTTGTGGGTGGGGTCGGGGAAGCACAAGAGCACCTCAGCTTCTGGGACTTCTAACCTGACGCTGCAGTGGTTTAAGGAGCTGTCATCTTCTGCAGAAGCCCTGTAACAGGTGTACCCATGCAGTGCTAAATTTGCTTTCAATTAGGTTTTGTAAAAAGGCATGAATCCTTTCCCTTCAGTAGGCTATATTTCATAGTGGAAAATATGCACCACATTTATAGACAAACACATATGTACACACTGTGTGCTTCTTTGAAGGGTGCTGATTCTACCTGATTGTCATTTAAGAGGAATGTTGTAGTTCATTTATGTTTGCATAAACATGTATTGGCACTCTTACCATCTGAATATTTTTAAGTTGGTTTCAAGAAACTAACATACTTGTTTTAGTAGAGTAAATTCTTCTCCTTGAAAAGCTGGGTGTGTGAGGCTTAAGAGCCTAAGTGTCTAAACAGGATTGTTAATACAGTTTTAATCTGTTTATACCACTCATGGGGGATATAGACAATCCGTATGTCCACCACTGTTTACACATATGCATTCATAAAGGATTGCTCTGAGGAAAAATAGGTCTTTTTTTCTCCCAAATAAGTAATTGGAAATTTTAAGAGCTTAGCATTTGGGTATAATGATTTTTTTTTTCAGTCAGCTTTCTCAAGTTGAAAATGTTAACTTTTAGTGCTCAGTGATCCTAAGGTAGGCCTGGAAAGAATGTAGGGTTTCGGGAGAAGTGGCATGATGACAGTGTCTGTGAAGGTTGTGCTGTCACTTTCCCTGTGATTCTTCCTTTCAGAATGCATTGCTCACTGCCATACAGCAATAATTTGCTCAAACGTTGTTTGTGTGAGTGTCAGTTCTGATGTTGTTGCATGTTGGTTTCACACTGAGGCGCAGTCACCCGTGTACCACAGAATCTCGTGCTGTTTACCGGTTTAATTGCAGCCATGGGATGCTCCTGGTCTGTTCTCTCATTGCTAGATGGGCTACCTGGCACTGTCCTTTCGAGGAGACATTGGGCCATCCCACGTGGGCACCAGGTCAGCCGCCTCCCAGGTGTGGAGCCCACCACGATTATGGCTTCTCCCTGAGAAAATGAGCAGGGGAGGAAGGCTCTGGAACTATGTCCCTGGAAAGAAACACTGTTCTTAAGATATTTTTTTCATCAACTTGGTTTGTTGACATCATTAATGTTGCCCCGGTCAGCCTAGGCTTGCCTGGTTTGAAGAATTTCCTGAAGTCTAAAAGTGGGTCATAGGCTACCTTCATTTTAAGTTGTGATTAAATCAACCTTGCAACCTTACCAGCTTGACGACTACCTGCACTGAGTGGGAGTGTCCCTTACCCCACATTCTCAGCAACATTAAAAATAAAAAAAGGAAAATAATTAATGAAAGAAGGCTAAGCTGGGCAGGAGTGGGCCATCCAGGCTGCGGCGAGCTCTCGAGCCTGCCCCTCACACAGCCAGGCAGCCGTCGATTTCCACTGCTGGCAGCATCATTAGCGATCTCCTTTAATCTGGCAATTTGAAAAGTGAAAAAGTTGTTTTAAAAATGATTGTAATGGCCAGGCACGGTGGCTCACACCTGTAATCCCAGCACTTTGGGAGGCTAAGGCAGGTGGATCACCTGAGGTCAGGAGTTCAAGACCATCCTGGCCAACATGGTGAAACCCTGTCTCTACTAAAAATGTTTTACATTAGTTTTTTTTTTAATTAGCTAGGCATGGTGGTGGGTGCTTGTAATCCCAGCTACTCAGGAGGCTGAGGCAGGAGAATCGTTTGAACCTGGGAGGCAGAGGTAGCAGTGAGCCGAGATCATGCCACTGCATTCCAACCTGGGCGACAGAGTGAAACTCTGTCTCAAAAGAAAAAAAAAAAAGACCGTAATCCCTATCAATGTAATCATAATTTAATTGTTTGTGATTTTCTACACATAGACACCATTCACATTTCTTGTTTTTGCCAATGATCTATTCATAGTCCTTTCCCATTTTTTCTTTTGGGTTTGTCTTGACTTATAGTTTGTCCTGATTTATAGCTGTTCATGATGGTTTAGAGTCATTAAGCATGTGTCTGTCAAACATTCTAGAATTTTCTCCTGGTCTGTCATTTGCTTTTGATTTTAATAGGGCATATTTTATAGTGAAAAAAATTAATTTAGGGGAAATCTGATCCACTGGTGTTCTCCTTTACAGCTTCTGAGGTGCTTGAAATGCTTAAAAAGGACTTCTTATTTCAAGGTTATAAAAATATTTTATATCCTCTATTAATTTTAGACTTAATTTTACATTTAGATCTTCAGAATACTTGGGATTTATTTTTATGTATCACATAAAGTAGGAATTTGCCTTTATTTTCATGCAAGTGAATAGTCACCTATCCCAACAGTCTTTCCCCCCCAATTTGAAATGCTGTCGTCTTCATCTTTAAACATCCCATGCTTGCTGCATCTGCTCAGCACTTTCAGGTTCCTCCGCTGATTTAATCAGGAGTCAGAGAAGGCTTTATTGGGAATTGGAGCAACACTTAAGGATGGGATCTTAACTAGGCTAAGTGTGTGAGGCTGGGACTTGGGGTGGGGAGAAAGGAGGCCTTATAGCCAGAGAGGAAGCATATGGGAAGGCCCTGTGGCCCCTGTAAGAAATAAAGTAAGGCCAGCCTGTCAGGGAAAAGGTCATGTCAATGACGGGGAGAAGCAGGAGGGGCTCCCGCTCTCCTGCAGAATAGATAGAAAGCTTTGCACATTTGGGGGCCCTCCTTAATCCAGCCCTGCCTTCCTCCATCTGAGCCCTTCTTGGTTTTCTAGTGGTTCGTCAGATCCAGTGGCTCACCATCTTCTCTCCTGTGCTCCCTCTGACCTCAAAAGTCCTTTCTCTTTTACTCCCCTTCCTCTCCCTACCTGTGCCAGCAGATCTGGCTTAGCAGTGACCTCCTCTAGGAAGCCCTTGCTGTCTGCCCCCTTCACTCCTTCCCAGATGCCATTCTCCTTACCACGTGATGCTGTGGTTGGGTCTCAGAGTCTGTTTTTCTCTTGGAACTGGCTGTTTTCTTGCAGTCAGGGGTCATGTCTAGCTCATCTTGGTATTCTCATCATCTAGAGTGGAGCCTGGTACTTAGAGAGTTTGCTCAATGACATTTGTTGACTGAATTAGCGAAGAAGATAAAAAAAGATCACTGCCCTTCTGCAAATGTCAGCTTTGTTGTGTGGCCTAGCCCACGCACTGCAGTACAGTTCAGAAACAACATTTGCTGGCTTTTCTCTTTGCAAAGGAGATGCTGTCACCACAACACTGTTATCCACCTCTGGGAGATTTTCACAGTTAACTTGTACTTGGGGAAGACTGTGGCAGGTCCCTGGCAATTTCTAGTCTCCAGGAGAGATGAGTTGCAGCAGCCCTTGGCCTGAGCATTTTAGCCTAAAGCCTCAGGTGTGCATCACCTTCCAGAACAGGAGTGGAAAGGAAGGGGATGGAGGAAGGGCATTTCAACGTGGTGGCAGGGAAGCTACAGTGTGCGCAAGGCACAGGGAGTGTGTAACTGAGTCCAGGTGCAGGAAGAGGGTGAGTCTGTCTTCTTGTATTCAGAAGGTCGTGGTGAGATGGCTGCCTCTGTTGTTTCCTCCAGAATCATTGCATGTAGAACTGACTTGGCATTCGCTGCTGACATTTTGGATTTTATTTGTGCTGAAGTGATGCAGCTTCATGAACATTCAGTGCATAAGCTTGACATTCCCACCCAGTTACAGTTTAAAATACATGGGAACCGCACTGTGCATCCTCACATCGCGTGTAAAGCACTGAAGATCTGTGATAGTCACCATGGGTATTTGTACAACTTTCCGGCAGCTGAAGTCGGGACCCTTCTAGAATGAGCCGCGGGGCCAGGTGTTTATAGACAGGTGTGAACGGTGACGTGCAGCAGCAAGAATGTTTTCAAGATGTTCTGTCTGGACAGATGCCGCATGGATGGAGATGCTTCTTCAGCATGAGCCCAAAGCTGATGTGGGAGGAGCCTCAGAATGTGTACCATCTTTGCTTTTCAGAGCTGGATATGGCAGTAGTATGTGCAGAAATCTGTATTTTTCACTAATGGAAGGGCAGCTGAGTCTGAGAGGAAATATTTGGAGTCTTAGTTCCCAGAACGAATTAACGTCTTGGACTTTACAAAAAAGAAAGTAGGGGAAGACAGACATACGTAACCTTCAAGGCTGCAGGACCTTAGTTCTTCTATGATAGTTGCAGAACTGTGTGTTGGCTTCCAAAGACGTGGACTCACTTTGTGGTCTGGGAGTATATGTTTTAATCCGGGTCACATACTCATTTTACCATGTCTCACCCAGAATTCTAAGTGACATGAACATTAACCCATAAAATAAAGATGACGATGGTCCCAAGAGGAATCTAGCAGTAGACTGAAAACAAAAGAGGTATTGTGATATCTTTGTCCTCCACTGGAAATGGGAAGTTGTTGGCAAAGAGAGCTGTAATGGTGTCAGTCATTTAACTAGATTGTCACAGCTCACACTACAGGTAAGAACTCCACTGCTTTAGGATTGTCATCTATCTATTCATATTTGTCATGGTTTAGAGTTAAAATAGTCACTTCACAGGTACATAGGTGGGCTTCAAACTTTCAGAACAAATAAGATTAAATATTGAATAACGTGTATAAGAACCATTCGTCTGTGGACCCACTATACTGGGCTAAGAATCTGTCTATACTCCTAAGTAATAATTTATCTGTTAAACGTCTCACAGATTTCCCCAAAATGAACCACACATATCACCTAATTAGACTGCTTTGATTCCAAGCTATCCCCCTTTTAACAATGTCACAAGAAACTTTAAAGTGTCTGTAAGTAGCTGTCTGAATTGAACTGCTTGGTTTTAGGTTAAATACACATCAGTAGAACAAAAGCATCTCTGAGAACTCTGAAGTTCACATTCAGAAACATTTTTAGATGTTTGATAGAGGAAAGCATTGGGATGTTGTAACTAGTGTTTTCACATTTTACTTTTCTGTAACACTTAAAACATAAGTATCACTAAAGTTGTTACTGAGGTTTGGGGAAAAGCTGTTTCTGTTACCATCAGATGCCTTCCTTGGTGTTCTCTTCTTCTATACCCGATCCTTGTATTTACAGATAATTGTTCACAAAAGTGGCGCAGATGGGACGATGATCCTGACGTCGTCCACACGAATAACAAACCTTTCCTAACCATCCTCCACAGAAACAACCTCACCTTCTTACCCTCCTCACTCCATTTTCTGCTATATTTTCCAACAAAAGGAAGGTAAATCTGAGAAACTAGAAGCATAGTCTGCATGTCTGTAGAACCCAGTGTGTTCTATATGGAATAAGCTTTCAATCAATCAGAGTTTTGTTCTGTTTTTTTTTTTTCTATGCCTGCTGCAGTCTGCTTTTATGAGACATGCAAATTATAAGAAAATAAGGTAACTTTCCTGGCCTCGGGCCATTGTATATTTGAATAAATCTGTAGCCAAAATATCAAAATGTATGTTCAAGGAACAAATGTGGTAGAAGCCTTGCCCATGACGCACCTGAATTAGCGAGAGTTTCACAGACCGAGTAGGTTGGTTGGTTCACACGCATTCACAAGAAGCTGAAAATTTTCACTTGATTTTCCAAGCCAGTGTTTTCTACTCTTGAAGGAAATACACTGGCTGAATTGTTAGAAAAGGGTTACTCAGGGACATCAGAAAGTCCTCTTCACAGATGTTCTTTCAGAAGGCACAGTCATGTGACAACATCCACGGAGAGGCCTCCCGCCAGATTCGCCCTGGCCAATGGGCAGGACGAACTGTAGAACCCAGGAGGTACCTTGTCGCCGAGTCCAGCTTCCTTAAGAAAGTTCCTTGGAGCAGAGACACTGTGGGAAAATGGGCCCTCTGTTGCCTCATTCCATAGTCCATTGGAACCCTGGATTAAAAAAAAAAAATAGTCTTGGGAAATACCAAGCCTTTTATTTTATTTTATTTTATTTTATTTTATTTTCAAAATGATCCAGCCTCTTTGGGAAACACTTTGGCAGGTTCTTTTTGTTTTTATTATTGCATTTTAGGTTTTGGGGTACATGTGCAGATCATGCAAGATAGTTGCATAGGTACGCACATGGCAGTGTGTTTTGCTGCCGTCTTCCCCTTTACCCACATTTGGCATTTCTCCCCAGGCTATCCCTCCCCCCTTCCCCCCACTGCTGTCCCTCCCCTATTCCCCCCAGTAGACCCCAGGGTGTAGTATTCCCCTCCCTGTGTCCATGTGTTCTCTTTTTTCATCACCCGCCTATGAGCGAGAATATGCGGTATTTCATTTTCTGTTCTTGTGTCAGTTTGCTGAGAATGATGTTCTCCAGATTAATCCATGTCCCTACAAAGGACACAAACTCATCCTTTTTGATTGCTGCATAATATTCCATGGTGTATATGTGCCACATTTTCCCTATCCAGTCTATTGTGGATGGGCATTTGGGTTGGTTCCAGGTCTTTGCTATTGTAAACAGTGCTGCAATAAACATTGATGTGCATGTGTCCTTATAGTAGAACGATTTATAGTCTTTTGGATATATACCCAGTAATGGGATTGCTGGGTCAAGTGGAATTTCTATTTCTAAGGCCTTGAGGAATGGCCACACTGTCTTCCACAATGGCTGAACTAATTTACACTCCCACCAACAGTGTAAAAGTGTTCCTATTCCTCCACATCCTCTCCAGCATCTGTTGTCTCCAGATTTTTTAATGATTGCCATTCTAACTGGCGTGAGATGGTATCTCAATGTGGTTTTGATTTGCATCTCTCTAATGACCAGTGATGATGAGCATTTTTTCATATGTTTATTGGCCTCATGTATGTCTTCTTTTGAAACATATCTGTTCATATCCTTTGCCCATTTTTGAATGAGCTTGTTTGTTTTTTTCCTGTAAATTTGTTTGAGTTCTTTGTAAATTCTGGATATCAGCCCTTTGTCAGATGGGTATACTGCAAAAAATTTTACTCATTCTGTTGGTTGCCAATTCACTCTAGTGACTGTTTCTTTTGCCGTGCAGAAGCTGTGGAGTTTGATTAGGTTCGATTTGTCTATTTTGGCTTTTGTTGCCAATGCTTCTGGTGTTTTGGTCATGAAGTCCTTGCCTACTCCTATGTCCTGAATGGTTTTGCCTAGATTTTTCTCTAGGGTTTTTATGGTGCCAGGTCTTATATTTAAGTCTTTAATCCATCTGGAGTTAATTTTAGTGTAAGGTGTCAGGAAGGGGTCCAGTTTCTGCTTTGTGCACATGGTTAGCCAGTTATCCCAACACCATTTATTAAACAGGGAGTCCTTTCCCCATTGCTTGTTTTTGTCAGGTTTATCAAAGATTGTATGGTTATAGATATGCTGTGTTGCCTCCAATGCCTCTGTTCTGTTCCATTGGTCTATATCTCTGTTTTGGTACCAGTACTGTGCTGTTTTGATTACTGTAGCCTTGTAGTATAGTTTGAAGTCCAGTAGTGTGATGCCTCCCGCTGTGTTCTTTTTGCTTAGAATTGACTTGGCTATGCGGGCTCTCTTTTGGTTCCATATGAAGTTCATGGTGGTTTTTTCCAGTTCTGTGAAGAAAGTCAATGGTAGCTTGATGGGGATAGCGTTGATTCTGTAAATTACTTTGGGCAGTATAGCCATTTTCACGATATTAATTCTTCCTAACCATGAACATGGAATGTTTCTCCACTGTTTGTGTCCTCTCATTTCATTGAGCAGTGGTTTGTAGTTTTCCTTAAAGAGATCTCTTACGTTCCTTGTAAGTTGTATTCCTGGGTATTTTATTCTTTTTGTAGCAATTGTGAATGGCAGTTCGCTCTTGATTTGGCTTTCTTTAAGTCTGTTATTGGTGTAGAGGAATGCTTGTGATTTTTGTACATTGATTTTGTATCCTGAGACTTTGCTTATCAGTTTCAGGAGTTTTTGGGCTGAGGCGATGGGGTCTTCTAGGTATACTATCATGTCGTCTGCAAATAGAGACAATTTGTCTTCCTCCTTTCCTATTTGAATACCCTTTATTTCTTTTTCTTGCCTGATTGCTCTGGCTAGAACTTCCAGCACTATATTGTATAGGAGTGGTGAAAGAGGGCATCCTTGTCTAGTGCTGGATTCCAAAGGGAATGCTTCCAGTTTTTGCCCATTTAGTATGATATTGGCTGTTGGTTTGTCATAAATAGCTTTTATTACTTTGAGATACGTTCCATCAATACCAAGTTTATTGAGGGTTTTTAGCATAAAGGGCTGTTGAATTTTGTCAAATGCCTTCTCTGCGTCAGTTGAGATAATCATGTGGTTTTTGTTTTTGGTTCCGTTTATGTGGTGAATTACATTTATAGACTTGCGTATGTTGAACCAGCCTTGCATCTCCGGGATGAATCCTACTTGATCATGATGGATAAGTTTTTTGATGTGCTGTTGCAGTCGGCTTGCCAGTATTTTTTTGAAGATTTTTGCATCTGTGTTCATCATGGATATTGGCCTGAAGTTTTTTTTTCTTGTTGAGTCTCTGCCGGGTTTTGGTATCAGGATGATGTTGGTCTCATAAAATGATTTGGGAAGGATTCCCTCTTTTTGGATTATTTGGAATAGTTTTAGAAGGAATGGTACCAGCTCCTCTTTGTGTGTCTGGTAGAATTCGGCTGTGAACCTGTCTGGACCTGGGCTTTTTTTGTGTAGTAGGCTCTTAATTGCTGCCTCGACTTCAGACCTTGTTATTGGTCTATTCATAGTTTCAGCTTCCTCCTGGTTTAGGCTTGGGAGGACACAGGTGTCCAGGAATTTATCCATTTCTTCTAAGTTTACTAGTTTATGTGCATAGAGTTGTGTGTAATATTCTCTGATGATGGTTTGAATTTCTGTGGAATCTGTGGTGATTTCCCCTTTATCATTTTTTATTGCATCTATTTGGTTGTTCTCTCTTCTTTTTTATCAGTCTGGCTACTGTTCTATCTATTTTGTTGATCTTTTCAAAAAACCAGCTCTTGGATTTATTGATTTTTTGAAGGGTTTTTTTGTGTCTCTATCTCCTTCAGTTCTGCTCTGATCTTAGTTATTTCTTGTCTTCTGCTAGGATTTGAGTTTTTTTGATCTTGCTCCTCTAGCTCTTTCAATTTTGATGATAGGGTGTCAATTATGGATCTCTCCACTCTTCCCATTTGGGCACTTATTGCTATATATTTTCCTCTGGAGACTGCTTTAAATGAGTCCCAGAGATTCTGGTATGTTTGTCTTCATTCTCATTGGTTTCGAAGAACTTCTTTATTTCTGCCTTCATTTCATTGTTTATCCAGTCAACATTCAAGAGCCAGTTGTTCAGTTTCCATGAAGCTGTGCGGTTCTGAGTTAGTTTCTTAATTCTTAGTTCTAACTTGATTGCACTTTGGTCTGAGAGACTGTTTGTTATTATGTCAGTTGCTTTGCATTTGCTGAGGAGTGCTTTACTTCCAATTATGTGGTCAATTTTAGACTAGGTGTGATGTGGTGCTGAGATGTATGTATATTCTGTGGATCTGGGGTGGAGAGTTCTGTAAATGTCTATCAGGTTTTCTTGTTCCAGGTCTGAATTCAAGTCCTAGATTTCCTTGTTAATTTTCTGTCTGGTTGATCTGTCTAATATTGACAGTGGAGTGTTAAAGTCTCCCATTATTATTGTGTGGGAGTCTAAGTCTCTTTGTAGATTGTTAAGAACTTGCCTTATATATCTGGGTGCTCCTGTATTGGGTCCATATATATTTAGGATCATTAGCTCTTCTTGTTGTATCGATCCTTTGACCATTATGTAATGACCTTCTTTGTCTCTTTTGATCTTTGTTGCTTTAAAGTCTATTTTATCAGAGATGAGAATTGCAACTCCTGCTTTTTTTTTGCTCTCCATTTGCTTGGTAAATCTTCCTCCATTCCTTTATTTTGAGCCTTTGTGTATCCTTGTGTGTGAGATGGGTTTCCTGGATACAGCACACTGCTGGGTTTTGGCTTTTTATCCAATTTGCCAGTCTGTGTCTTTTGATTGATGCATTTAGCCCTTTTACATTTAGGGTTAATATTGTTATGTGTGAATTTGATACTGCCATTTGTTGCTTGCTGGCTGTTTTGCCCGTTAGTTGGTGCGGATTATTCTTTTTTTTGATGCTCTTTAGCATTTGGTATGTTTTTGGAATGGCTGGTACCGGTTGTTCCTTTCTATGTGTAGTGCCTCTTTCAGGAGCTCTTGTAAAGCAGGGCTGGTGGTGACAAAATCTCTGAGTACTTGCTTGTTGGCAAAGGATTTTATTTTTCCTTCACTTATGAAGCTCAGTTTGGCTGGATATGAAATTCTGGGTTGAAAGTTCTTTTCTTTAAGGATGTTGAATATTGGCCCCCACTCTCTCCTTGCTTGTAGAGTTTCTGCCAAGAGATCTGCTGGGCTTCCCTTGGTGGGTGACCCGATCTTTTTCTCTGGCTGCCCTTAGTATTTTCTCCTTCATTTCAACCCTGTTGAATCTGATGATTATGTGCCTTGGGGTTGCTCTTCTTGCAGAATATCTTTGTGGTGTTCTCTGTATTTCCTGGACATGAATATTGGCCTGCCTTGCTAGGTTGGGGAAGTTTTCCTGGATAATATCCTGAAGAGTATTTTCCAGCTTTAATTCATTCTCTTCATCACATTCTGGTACACCTATCAAATGTAGGTTAGGTCTCTTCACATAATCCCACATTTCTTGGAGACTTTGTTCATTCCTTTTTGCTCTTTTTTTCTCTGATCCTGGTTTCTCGTTTTATTTCATTGAGTTGATCTTCGACTTCTGATATTCTTTCTTCTGCTTGGTCAATTCGGCTGTTGAAGCTTGTGCATGCTTCTCGAAGTTCTCATGTTGTGTTTTTCAGCTCCTTCAATTCGTTTATATTCCTCTCTAAGTTGTCCATTCTTGTTATCATTTCCTCGAATCTTTTTTCAAGGTTCTTAGTTTCTTTGCATTGATTTAGAACATGTTCTTTTAGCTCACGGAAGTTTCTCATTATCCACCTTCTGAATTCTGATTCCGTCATTTCATCACCCTCCTTCTCCGTCCAGCTTTGTTCCCTTGCTGGCAAGGAGTTTTGGTCCTTTGTAGGAGGCGAGGTGTTTTGGTTTCGGGTGTTTTCCTCCTTTTTGCGCTGGTTTCTTCCCATCTTTGTGGGTTTATCCTCCTGTGGTCTGAGTAATTGCTGACTTTTCGGTTGGTTCTCTGAGTGGACGCCCAGATTGTTGATAGTGAAGTATTTCTGTTGCTTAGTTTTCCTTCTAACAGTCTAACCCCTCTGCTGTACGACTGCTGAGGTCCACTCCAGGCCCTGCTTTTCTGGGGTACACCTGTAGCAGCTGCGGAACAGTGAGGGGTGCTACCAGTTTCTTCTGCTGCTATCTTTGTCCCAGAATGATTCCCACCAAATGTCAGTCTGATCAGTCCTTTTTGAGGTGACTCTTTGGATATTCAGGGGTCAGGGAGCTGCTTGAGGAGACGGTCTGTACTTTATAGAAGCTCGAGTGCTGAGCTGTGAGCTCCGTTGTTCATTGAGTACTGTTCAGCAGATACTTTTAAGTCTGCTGCAGCAGAACTCATAAAACCCTTTTTTTTCCCCCTCAGATGTTCTGTCTCAGGGCATTAGGGCTTTCTTTATGAGTATTCATTGCACTTTCCTGCCCAGCTAGGGGGCAGTCTAGTCACTGTTTGCCTGCTGAGGCTCCGCCCTGTTGGTGTTGGCTCCGCCCTACTGTGGTGGGCTCTGCTCTGTTGCCTTGGACTTTGCCCTGTTGCTGAGGGCTCCACCCTGCTGTCCTGTAGCCTATGTATTGGCGGAGTCTCTCTGTTATGGTGGGTTGCCTCGGCAACAGCAGGCTGCTACAGCAATGGGAGTATTCATCCATAGGGGCAGATTGCCTTGGCAATGGGGGACGCCCCTCCCCCACCAAGCTACGCCGACCTGGGCTCAGTTGCGTCTGCAGTGAAACTCTCAACCCCGGAATCGCTGCCCTGCCTGTCCCTGTGGGGGTGGGACCTGCCGAGCCTGGTCACCTGGCTCGCCGCCTCAGAGCCCCTCTTTTTCCCTTTCCTAAGTTGGAAGGTTGACTCTTTCCCAGGTATTTCAGTCACCCACTGATTGGGGGCTGGGATCCATACGATTTCCCATGCAGCAACCCACTGTGCTGGCTCAAATGTTGCCTCCCGGGAATCTCCTGGTCTGGGTCACTGTCCAAGTCCCGTTCAATCAGATGGATATGCTAATCTGCCCTCCCAAATCTCAGATTGCCGGTTTAACAGGGCATCCAGACCAGTGCGCCTTGTGCGGAGTGCCGCTGCGCTGCTGCCACAACGGCCCTGTGGGCCAAAACAGCCGCTGCGTCACTCCGTGTCTCTCCTCCACCTGGGAATCCCCCCGTTCTGTGGGCAACAAAGATCCGTCTGAAAATGCGGCTTGAACTCACCCTCTGAGCCTTCACTGAGAGTAGCAACCCCGAGCTGCTGCAACCCGGAGCTGCTCCTTCCCCACCATCTTGAAGAGTCCGTCCTTTTTTTTTTTTTTTAAGAATGTGCACAATTTAAAGTCAACCCATGTCTTTTATTAAAATTAAAACTCACTATCATAAGGAGAACAAACAAGTAATACACAGTGCAGTAATAGATGCTTAAAAGGAAGCTCTGCATTCAGGTGCCTCAGCTCTCAGGAGAGGTTTCTCTAGTCGGCTCAGGGAAATAGAATGTTTTTATGGAGAAATATCTGCCTGGCCTTTAGAACTCCCCAAAAGCCTAACTGGGATCTTCATTCGCTCTATGGGACAGTCGAGGGAGGTGGCAGGGTTTCAGAAGGGCTCAGACCTAACACCCCAAACCCACACCTAATATCGTGTTTCCCTGGGGTCTCTGACCTGCAGGTAGATGAGCAGACTATATTCAAACCAAAATATTTCACTGGATTCAAAATATCATTCCTAAGGTGACACTAGATCCCTTCCAGAGAGGGCGGTGGGGGTAAGAAAACACGCATTTATTATCAATATATGTTCTCCTTTGTGACAAGCTTATTTTCAGCTTGATGGGTCTGTAATTTATTTGCAAGGCTAAAACAAATTGATATTAACTCATATCCAGCCTCTGAATATTCACAGTGTTAGCTTGTAACTTTAAATAGTGTGGATAATTCATTGTGGAGTCTCAAAATGAATGACATAAATTATATTTTAATTAACTGAGATCATATAAGGATAACTTCAATCTTAAATTTGAGAAACTCAGGTAAACAATTATAACTTAATTGCATTAACCTCCCCTTGAACATATATTCAGTAGAGGTATGCTCACTGGCAGGTTAGAGAACCAGTTGCTTTTAAGGTAAGGAACTTTTCAATAAGAGCACAGTGTTTTCTAAATTGTTGATTTCTCTCATTTTTCACTGGGAGGTGGAGTTACACAATAGGGGTTGGTAGTTAAGAATGCACTGGCCGGGTGTGATGGCTCATGCCTGTAATCCCAGCACTTTGGGAGGCCGAGGCAGGTGGATCACCTGAGGCAGGAGCTTAAGACCAACCTGGTGAACATGGCGAAACCCCATCTCTACTAAAAAATAAAAAAATTAGCTGGGCGTGGTGGCAGGCACCTGTAATCCCAGCTACTCGGGAGGCTGAGGCAGGAGAATTGCTTGAGTATGGGAGGTGGAAGTTGCAGTGAGCCAAGATCGTGCCACTGTACTCCAGCCTGGGCACAAGAGCAAGACTCCATTGTAGAAAAAAAAAAGAGCACAGCCTCTAGAGCTCGTGTTCATCTTCCAGTTCTATGGCTTCCATGCAGGTGTCTTTGGGAATGTTGTTTAACCTGACTGTGCCTCAGTTTCCTCATCCTGTAAAACAGAGCCAGTGTCAGGGCCCACCTTGCAGAGTTGTTGTGAAGGTTAGATAAGCTAATGCCTGTCACTTCCTGACACATTGTAAGCACGTTAAGTAGATGTTCATAGTTAGTAGTAGCTGTTCTTAGAAACGTTATCAGTTTGTAGAACAGGAGCTCTGTGTTCCCTGGTTGAATTCTCTTCTCTCCCTTCCGACAGAAAAATGGCAAATGCACGACAGCGGCCTCCTGAACATCACGAAGGTATCCTTCTCAGACCGAGGTAAATATACATGTGTGGCTTCAAACATCTATGGCACAGTGAACAACACGGTGACCCTGCGCGTCATCTTCACCTCCGGAGACATGGGCGTCTACTACATGGTTGTATGTCTGGTGGCCTTCACCATCGTCATGGTCCTCAACATCACCCGCCTGTGCATGATGAGCAGCCACCTGAAGAAGACTGAGAAGGCCATCAATGAGTTCTTTAGGACAGAAGGTGCAGAGAAGCTGCAGAAGGCCTTTGAGATCGCCAAGCGCATCCCCATCATCACTTCCGCCAAAACTCTCGAGCTTGCCAAAGTCACCCAGTTCAAAACCATGGAGTTCGCCCGCTACATCGAAGAGCTTGCGAGGAGTGTGCCTCTGCCACCTCTCATCATGAACTGCAGGACAATCATGGAGGAGATTATGGAGGTAGTTGGGCTGGAGGAGCAGGGGCAGAATTTTGTGAGGCATACTCCAGAGGGCCAGGAGGCCGCAGACAGGGATGAGGTCTACACAATCCCCAACTCTCTGAAGCGGAGCGACTCCCCCGCTGCCGACTCGGACGCCTCCTCGCTGCACGAGCAACCTCAGCAAATTGCCATCAAGGTGTCAGTTCACCCGCAGTCCAAAAAAGAGCATGCAGACGACCAAGAGGGTAGACAGTTTGAAGTCAAAGATGTAGAGGAGACAGAACTGTCGGCTGAACATTCCCCCGAAACTGCAGAGCCTTCTACCGATGTCACGTCCACTGAGCTAACATCGGAAGAGCCCACACCTGTTGAGGTATCAGATAAGGGACTGCCGCCAGCTTACCTGGAAGCCACAGAGCCTGCAGTGACACATGACAAAAACACCTGCATTATTTATGAAAGCCATGTCTAATACCAACCCCGAAAAGCTATGCATATCCAGAAAATCAGGGGCTGCTCCTTGTAATACAGATGTAGTACGCACTTGCCGCTAAGCCTTACCAGGAGACTCTCATCCCTTAGCTAGGAGTGAGGCCACTTTGAAAGGGGAAGCACCTGCCTGCTATGAATGGGACTGGCATTTCCCCAGTAGAAAAGGATGCAAGAAACATCAGGGTGCAGAACTGAGATCAGACAGAAGGTGCCTGTCTGTGTGATAGTTTCAGAGGCTGATCTCTGCCAAATACCTTAATTGGTGATGCCTTCTTGGCAAAGAGTCCACCACTGTAAGATATTCTGAGTTCAAGAACCCTGTCCAATGCACACTGCATTGCTTTTCCTTTTAACAAGTATAGGTCTGCTACAATAGCAAATGCACGTACGTGGGTTTTTTGCACTTTCTTCTCAGTTTTATTTACTTTGGCTGTTCCTTTTTAATGGAGTCCCTGTGATTGATTCTAATTGCTCTTTCTGGGTTAGTCCTCGTTGCCATGTTTGTCCTTATTTTTCCCTAGAACACGTACCTCAGAGACTTTGGTGTCAGTCACCAGTACCAGGGCTGATATCTACAAGTCACATTATATTTGTCATGTTCCAAAGTAGTTACGAGGGGTTTTTTTTTTTCGTTCCCCAGGCCTATTTTTATAGATTGCTTTTTTTGTTCATTTCTAATGAAGCTGCTGTTGTGAAACTGAGAAAAACTTTGCCCCGGAATAGCACTTTAATAGTCAAAAACTGTGTCTACCTGTCTGATTCAGAGAGCCTTTTGGTGAGCTCAGCTGAGCTGTGGAGGGAAACAGGAAAAGGTTAAATATACCCACACCACCCATGAAAATCACCATTTAAGTTACATCATCCTCCACACAAAGACTGATTCTTTACCTGGAAAATGTATTGCTTCCAAAGACAGAGGAGCCGATGAATTCCCGTGGGTTGTAGAATACCGGGTTCCAAACAGGCTTGCAGGGCCTCGTGCTGGTGCGTGACTCGGACACTTGCTTTTGCAGTCCTAGAACCAGCTCCGCCTTTGTGAGCTGCATAGCTGACTTGGCTGTCCTTAAAGGGGAGAGGGAAAGGTTCGGGTAATAGCAAAGGGAACTGTGCCATCAAGTTTCACGCCAAAATCATTCAATACTTATTCAGTCCTGCAAGAGAGTAGTTATATGTGAGGTGCATGATGTTATGGAAAGAAGAAAACTTTAGTCAGTCAAAGGCTTAATACCTTCCCCAACTGTGCCAATATCCAGCTGCCTGGCTTTGGGCAAGTCTGGGCTTCAGGTCCCTTATCTGTAGAAGGGGCCGAGGAGATGAACTCTGAGCACCATTGAAATGGTCTCACTCTGTTACAGAACCAAGCTAATCCTCGCTCCTTTTCACAATCACGTTGAAGACTTTTGCTTTGATCTCTCGGTCCACCTAATATTTTCACGCTTTATTACTTAAATGAGATTGTTGGTTTTGAGAAATTGTAGCATTTTAAACAAATTGTGGATCTTCTCCTTCCAAAAAAGTCATTAGGACCACATCTGCAATTGAGAATTAATGTTGGTGAGAATGAGTCATGTTATTTCATTTTTTCTGATATGCAAAGGAGACCGTAACCTTAAACTCATAAGGGCCTTAGCAAGCCACATCAAGTGGTGGGGTTATGATGTCTAAGATTGCATGGGCCACACTGGTGTGAGAGCAGACCCAGATGTTTACTCCTCACCCTGTTGCCGTCTGGACAACTCCCTTCTCTGGGGTTTAATCTTTTTCATCTGTAAATATGCAGGTAGCACTCAAGAGTCTACAGGATCCCTTCTAGTTCAAACATGTATAGTTTTACAGAAAGTTTGCAATCTTCCAGGATAACCAACCCCCACTGCATGAGAGAAGCAAAAATGGGTCCATGAAGTTGGATGCTTTTGCCATCCCGGCTTTACAACAAACCTAATCTGGCTCTGTAATGGAGGGAAGTGGGCTTGGCTTTAAACCTAGCCTTGATTTGTTGATTTATATATTAACTGTTGTGGAAGCCGATAGGACCTAGTCATGGAGTTTGATCAGGCATCTCTTGGAAAGGACTGAATTGTTGACTTCTAGATAGAAGTGCTTTGGGTGGTCACATAAAGAAATGAGTAGGAAGAAATTCGGAGAAATCATGACTCCTGTTCGGGCTCTCTGGACTAGCATTGTATGTTTAGGGGTTGCAGAAAAGAGCTCCAGCTCTTAGAATATAAAAATTTTCCAATTGTCATGAAGGTCCACAGATTCTTTACCATGGGTTTATGTGCCCAAAGCAATCACAGAGGACTCGAGTTCATTTTGTGATATGGTATGAATGTTACTCCGTTCTATTCAGTTCTCATTCCACCCAAACTCATGTGCAGGTTTCCACATGGAAGCAACAGGAGAAGGCATCCATTCCACCTAGACATTGAATAGTGATAAGAAGCTGAAAGTGGGCAGATTTTTAGTGGAGCAAGAGCAGACAGACGCAGCCAAAGAATGTTTCCCAATTGGTTTTGCTGATTTAGACTGCAGTGGGGAGAGAGTATATAGATTTTCAAAACTTTCTCCCTCTTTAAGGCATCAGAATGCTCTCGATTTTGATAATAGCCGACATAAAGGGAGGTTGACTGAAAACAGGAATTTTTCTTTCCAAAAATGCTACACTCTTCCTATCTATCTCGCAGCTTCTTTATGAAATAAGCGAGGCCCTCTTGCTAGAATATGAAATGCAGAAGACCTCGTGACTTTTAGCTGATTTTTCAAAGATAAAGTGAACTGTTCAGCTTCATAGAAATTCATGTATGTGACTGAATGTGTGTGTGTACACACTCGTGCACATTGGACTCATTTGGGCAGTTTTAAAAGCTTGACACTTAAATCCAAAGCCTCATCCTTTGGGTCTGATGTAGTCATTCTTAAAATCCATTTCTGGCTTCTGAGTCATCCTGGTCATATCTCTAGCAATGTTTTTCTTGAAATTCTGAAAATGATTCGCATATGTGTATATTTAATTCACTTAGATGATCTGTAACTTGGATGGTATTTATTCTAAATGGGAAAACCAATTTTATATGCAAAATCTATGTAATTTATATGGTTTTGTTTTATATATTATATTTTCATATCTTTAGGGCACATCTATCCTCATCTTTTTGTATACCATACTTAGCAAAAAGAAATACTAATACTTGACTAAAATCTCTAGGAACCAAATGTGATACATGTGATATATAACATACAGAAATCACTCTAACAATCTCTGAATGTCTTATCCATCCCAGCATTACTGTGCCGTGTCATTATGTCCAGAATGATTTGTCTTGGATGCTTATGAGCATTCCTTTTTCACTACTAAGGCTGAAAGACCTGACATCTCACGCAGTGGGGTTCTGGAATTCCCTTTCCCCCTTTATCTGTTTTCAGTGTTTGTTTCATTTTTAATTGCACAAGTCTCTGTTGTCTAACCTTTGTTCAGAAGGGCAAATATGAGATAACAAGAAAGCAATGTGTTAGACTGGATGAATTTATGGCTGTGTAAGTTACTTTAACAATTGACAAGATGTTTTAAGTCTAATGCTTGGATCTTTACTTACTGGTGATCTAGGATCACTCAGCTCTTTAGCACATGAAGAAAATGTCAGGTACAAGGGACATTTACATGTTTTGAACAGCACGCTCTGAGCCCAGTGCGGTTAACACAAATTGGCTTGACTGTAGAAACGCCGCTTCCAGCTGCTGGAAGAAATGGTTTAGAAAGGCAAACCAGATACCTTTTTATTCTGCCCTAGGAAATACAGTGTTGATCAGTGCTAAAACTCTTTAAGTGGCGCTCCCTATGGTTCTTTTAACTGGGGATTTCCTTTCAGTGTTTCCTCTGGTACCAACATGGAGCATTTACCTTGTAGTTCAGATACTGTGTTTCCCAGCGTTGTTCAGATACTTTGCTTTACCTCTGTTCGCATATCCTTTTGGCAGTCACTTCAGTAATTCTGTAAGTGTTTCTATTCTTGGTTTTTAAATCAAGTTACTAGTACTCTTTAAATACCTACCAAGTCTCATTGTATATTCACATTCATATTTTGAGCATCACGATTTTGGTCATTTAAAAAAAAGCCTTCAGTAGATAACACAGTTTATTTTCCTAATGATTTTTTTGGGGTTCCTCACTGATCAACCAGGTTTGGGTTAACGAATCAATTGCGGGGGGTGGAATCAAATAAAACAATAGCTTATTGCATTTTCCAAAAGATTTTGGAAAATGCATTTATCTTTTATCTTTTCTTCAAGAAGATATCATAGGATGATAATCTTTAACAGATTTTTTAGAGATGGAATTTATAAAGAGTTAATACTAAGAATACCACAATCAAAATTGAAGCTAGAGAATGTAAAAATAGGAAGTAAATAGTTCTAAGAATATTCTGGCATAAATTATTTTTATTTAGCCGTTAATAGAAACCTCCAAATGTATATCTCAGACACCATAGAGCTGCTAACAGTGAGAGTCAAGAAGATGCTTTAGATTTTGTTTGTTGTATTTCAGTAGTTCTGGATGTCCTTTGTTAAAATTGGAAAATGGAACAATGTCTTTAGACAGAAATGTCCATCTGGTGATTCTGTGAACTATAAAATGTTCACTTTTTAAAAATAAAGATGTAAACAAATGATTCATATATAAGTTGATATAACAGTAGCAAAAACAAAACCATGTGATCCATCCTGTATTTTGATTGATGCTTTAATAAAGGGTTTGCACAGGTGTGTGGAATGTGTGTCGTGTCCCACCGGATGGGTGGTGACTGTGGCTTGACTCATTGCTTCCCGTGGTATAAAACCTGCAGTTGGTTCTTACCCCTGCCCTTTGCATCTGCAGCATTTCTTGGGAAAAGAGAAAAAATGAAGTAATTTATATGTAAAACCTGCATAATTTTGTCCCACTACAGAAGCTTAACTCTGTCCTGACAGATTTTATAGTAATCGATTTTAATCATATCAAGAAATAATTTTTAGCACATCACACCGAGCTTGCTTTAGAGAATCCAATAAAGAAGCTCACATCCCTAAAGCATTCCATAGGGAGAAGGCATCAGTAGCAGAATGCCACAAACAGCTAGACAACACCAAATCCAAGAACATGCTAAGTAGGTTTCTCCCCCTGCCCGCCCCGCCATCATCCAGGCTGGAGTGCAATGGCGCAATCTTGGCTCACTGCAGCCTCCACCTCCCAGGTTGAAACGATTCTCCTGCCTCAGCCTCCAGAGTAGCTGGGATTACAGGTGCCCACCACCATGCCCGGCTACTTTCTGTATTTTTAGTTGATATAGGGTTTCGCCATGTTGGCCAGGCTGGTCTCAAAACTCCTGACCTCATGATCCGCCCGCCTCGGCCTCCCCAAGTGCTGGGATTACAGGTGTGATGTTTCTTTGACAATCAGTAAACAGCAAAAACCAAATTCCTCTTGGATGAGATGATTTTGTGGAGTATATATAAGTGAACCAAGAAAGGAGACTACCAAATGGAGAGTGACAAAAGAAAAGGGCGGCAAATCAGTGTTGTACTGCAGGGTGAACCAAACAGGCAAACAAAACAGCGGGGTGAGTTATCCAGAATTTCTGCTTGCAGCCATCCACAGGTTTGCTCTATTTAAAAAAAAATGATTTAAGCTGAGCATGGTGGCTCACGCCTGTAATCCCAGCACTTTGGGAGGCTGAGGCGGGTGGATAACTTGAGGTCAGGAGTTCAAGACTCAGCTGGCAAACATGATGAAACCCCATCTCTACTAAAAATACAAAAATTAGCCAAGTGTGGTGGCACATACCTATAATCCCAGCTACTTGGGAGGCTGAGGCAGGAGAATTGCTTGAACCCGGGAGGCAGAGGTTGCAGTGAGCAGAGATCACGCCAGTGCACTGGAGCCTGGGTGACAGAGCAAGACTCCATCTCAAAAAGAAAAAAAATTTTTTTTAAAAAGATTTTAGCAAATTACTCAGGTATAAATGGGAAAATTAACCATGTGTCATCACAAAAGAGAAAGTAGGAAACTTTTGTCCTAACTGGGAAATTCTGGCTGATCCCTGTTGTCAAGACCAGATCAAACAGCTGCTACTTTTTTTTCAGGTTTTGGAATGCCGTGTTCTGCCTGGCCTTCATAGTAAGGCTTAACATTAACAAATGATTTTCAAAGAAGCATATAGTCGCAGAGTTGGAAAATACGTGTGAGGGTATCTGATTGATTTCAAGATTTATATTATACAAATCTTTTCTGCAGTATCCCTGGCAAGTAGTAGTTCAGCTCTGTTTGAAAATCTCTGAGACAAAGGGGGAGTTCATGATCTCATTATATCATGTTCTGTTGTTAGGTTTCAAATGCTGAGTCAAGAATCCTAATAAAGGCACCCCACCAGTCCTTACGGAGCCATGTGGAGCTGGAAACATGAGTTAGTCCCGGTACAATAAAATCATTTTTACTGTCAAGACAAAACTAAAATTATATGAAAGAGAAGACTACAAAAACAGATTGGATGTGCCTGATACTACTACATTAGCTATATGGCATGTGGTTAACCCCCTTTTGAGTGAATGGTTTCTGCCAACAGGGATGTTGAAGACAGAATCGGTTACACCCCCCACCCCCTGAGATGCCATAAAGCTCCAGCTCCTTAAAGAGTTGTTCAATAACCAGGGAAGAAAATGAATTAACCAGCAGATTAATTGCCTCGGTTGCTTAGTATGTTTTTGAAGGACCATTAGAATTAACTTCCTGAAAGATGGATGGATGGATGGATGGAGTGGTATACTGAAGTATTTTTAAATAGCAATTGAATTAGATTTGGCACTAATTGCATTTACACTATTACATAAAATGAGGATACTAAGGGGAAAATAATTTTCCTAAGATATGAAGTAACAAATATTAAATAATTTTTAGAAATGAATGGAGGTTGGGTAATATGAATTTTTCAAAAAACAAATTTCTCACTACCAATATATTTTCTGCCTCTGGTCCAGTTCATTGAAAAAGGTGAATAGTTTTGGTGAGCCCTTGCAACTAACTAAACGAGTGGATTTTCTTACAATTGATTTGTGTTTTAAAGTTCATTATAGAATAGGAATCCCAGTGAACCATGCAAAAAATCACCTGGGCATAGAAATCCAACAAAATTAGGGGACTTTGTGCTGCTCAGCATAAATGCTGTACAGCGTCCTTTTCCTGAAAGTTTTCATGATTTAGATGAAGCTGATGTACATTGGAGACATCTTAAGTGATCAGTGTCTCTGATTTAAGTCAGATTTACCACTTAAATCTGATTGACTGTGTCTGCTGGTGCTGTAGACACTTGGTGAGGTTGATGAACAAAGTCCCAAAGTTCTAAGAGGATTCAGAATTCTGAAAACCACCAAAGTTTTGACAGAAAATGGAAAGAAAGATGTTTGTCTGAAGAGGGTCAAGTGATCCTGTGACAGCTGCATAGACTGCCCTCATTGTTAGCTGGTGTTTTCTATTCTCTTCCCTGCTGGCATTACCTCAGCTGTCGGACCAGCAGACCAACTTCTTCTGCATGATGTAAACGCTTGGTTATAAAATAGATTCCAGGAGAAAATTCATCTGCCATGTAGCAGGCCCTTTATCAGTTTAATGCTGGGTGTGTCTGAAATTATTTAAAACAAACCTTCCAAAAACTAGGACTCCGCATCATATTTATAGAAGTGTTTTCAGGCCGGGCGCAGTCGCTCAAGCCTGTAATCCCAGCACTTTGGGAGGCCGAGGTGGGTGGATCACGAGGTCAAGAGATCGAGACCAATCTGGTCAACATGGTGAAACCCCGTCTCTACTAAAAATACAAAAAATTAGCTGGGCATGGTGGCGCATGCCTGTAATCCCAGCTACTCAGGAGGCTGAGGCAGGAGAATTGCCTGAACCCAGGAGGCGGAGGTTGCTGTGAGCCGAGATCCGCCATTGCACTCCAGCCTGGGTAACAAGAGCAAAACTCCGTCTCAAAAAAAAAAAGAAATTTGATCTGTGATGATTGTTGAGAAAGAAAAAGAAAATTTTTAAATAAATCTGCAAGTGTTAAGACCTCAGAAAAATTAATTACATAGTCTACATTGTATTTATAGAGAAAATGGCAGTCAATAAGAGGAATCTGTGACTGTTAGATTGTTTAATGTGCAGAATAACTTTCTGTATCAATTCAGCCTCAATCATTTGGTTTCATAATAATAGTTGAGATATACTAATGATATTTCTGAACACTGTCAGGTCCTGAAAAAAAATCCAAATTTAAAAATAAATATTTTAGTATCATTATGACTATTTTGTTATCTTCTCTCATTCCATAATGAATTTGAGGTGATTGGATTAAACTACATTCTACTTTCTTTGAATCCTTTGAAATTGGTAATTGCTGTATTTCATACATGCTCACAAACTCCCGGTAACCTATTAGTGAAACATTTTACTCTCAATCATTTTGAATCAATGAGAAATTTATGGTATGATTATGAAAGCAGAGCAGCTGAGTGATCTATAAATGTTTCTTTATCTGAAGCTGAGAAAGGGAAGACTTTCTGCTAATATCTTGTTACGCTATGCTCGCAAATGGGGTGTGTGGTGGGAAAAAGACTGCAAGGACCCCTTAAAACATTTGACGCATTTCCTCCAACTTCTTACATATGGATTTGAATTGGCTTTTTAAGCCTTTTTGTTTATGAGATTTTTTTTTTTTAACAGTCTTGCTCTGTTGCCCATGCTGGCGTGCAGTGGCACAATCTTGGCTCACTGCAGCCTCTGCCCACCTGGTTCAAGTGATTCTCCTACCTCAGCCTCCTGAGTCACTGGGATTACAGGCACACGTCACATTAAACATTTACATTCACCTGCATAGAAAAAATCTAATATGGTCATGATTTTCCTGTGTGAGAGAAATCTAAAAAGGATGGCTATGCTTTTTGATACCTAATTTAGATTCAGTCCATTACCCAAACATTAAATTGTCTCACTCCAATATGTAGCAAAATGTGTGTGCTCACTGTGGGGGACTGAACCCTGACCACTGTTGTGAACACGTGTGTTTGCTTGTCTGTTGCGTGTCTAAATTTTATCTTTCTAAATACTCCAAGCCTGGGACATAGAGCAATTTTTTTTTTTTTTTTTTTTTTTTTTGAGATGAAGTCTTGCTCTGTCGCCCAGGCTGGAGTGCAGTGGCGCAATCTTGGCCCACTGCAACCTCCACCTCCCAGGTTCAAGCGATTCTCCTGCCTCAGTCTCCCAAGTAGCTGGGATTACAGGAACCCGCCACCATGCCCGGCGAATTTTTGTTTATTTTAGTAGAGACAGGGTTTCACCATATTGGCCAGGCTGGTCTCGAACTCCTGACCTCAGGCGATCTGCCCACCTCGGCCTCCCAAAGTGCTGGGGTTAGAGGTGTGTGCCACTGCACCCAGCCAGAACACGTATTTTTAAATTAGACTTTTCATTTTGAGATAATTGTAGATTTACATGTAAGAAACAGTACAGAGAAATCCTATGTATCCTCTACCCAGTTTCTCTCAGCAATAACACCTTGCAGAACTGTCATTACCAGGATATTGACATTATACAGCTTTCAACTCTGACTCAGATTTACCCAGTTTTACATGTACCTATTTGTGTGTGTGTGTGTGTGTGTGTGTGTGTGTGGATGTGTGTTTAGTTCTATACAATTTTATCGCATTGTGTGTTGTGTATCCTCCACCACAATCAGGATATAGAACAGTTCCATCACCACAAAGATCCTTCACATTGTCATATATAAACACACCTCCATCCCTCCCAACCCCGGAACACATTGTTTAAAAATCAGTAAACTCTGCTTCACTAGATAACTGAAGCATGTCTGAAACCAACTGTAGTGAGTGTTTTTCCAAAAAAATATGTGCCGATTTATCAGTTTCTTGGCCTCTGATTTCCCGTCACTTTTAAATAACTTGTACAGTGCAGCTAGAGACCCGGTTTGTGAATCAGAGACATGCATACACTTGAAGGCCTAGAAAACGCTTGAGAACCAGGAATACCTGCTACACTCACCCTGACGCAGCTGGAGGTCACAGTGAGGACCCCTGGGCGTCCAGTTTACACCCTTAACTGCCCTTGCAGCCGACAGATGCAGAACACAGAAGAAAGACATGGTTCGTACATGGCTTCTAAAGTCTCAAAGAGAAGTAGGCCAAGCACAGTGGCTCAGGCCTGTAATCCCAGCACTTTAGGAGGCTGAGGCAGGTGGATCACGAGGTCAGGAGTTTGAGGCCAGCCTGGCCAACATGGTGAAATGCTGTTTCTACAAAAAATAGCCAGGTGTGGTGGGGGGCACCTATGATTCCAGCTACTTGGGAGGCTGAGGCAGAGAATCACTTGAACCCAGGAATTGGAGGTTGCAGTGAGGCAAGATCATGCCACTGCACTCCAGCCTGGGCGACAGAGCAAGACTCCGTCTCAAAAAAAAAAGAAAGAAAGAAAGAAAAAGAAAATCACATTAAAGGCTCAGACAGCCCGTGTAATATTGGTTGTCTTATCCTTACATTGTTCTCCCTTGGCTAAGAAGGACTTAGTATGAGCACCCAGGCCATAATGAGCTATCTCTCAATTCGGATGTTGTTATATTAAGAAAGGCTTAAGGAACTTGGTAAAAACACCCCTAATGCCAATGGCCGTCTCAAGTATTGAAGTTAAAACAACTGGCCATAGTGTTGAGGAAAAGAACCTTGGCCCAAACTCCAAGGAGGCTGCAGGGGGCAGATCCCCGGAACAGGGTCAATGACACTAGAAACGTTCTCATTCAAAGCCACTGAAATGTCACCATGAAAGGTTTATTTCAGTAGAACATTGTTCTTTTTACGCAAACACCCTAGACTTGTAATCACCATTAGCCCTGTGCGGAATTGTCAATTCATAGTATGAGCTGATTTAATCCCGTAACTCTGCCTAACAACCCCCTGAACTCAGAGAGCCTAGGGGGACAGGGGTGTTGAAGAGGGTAAAGAAGGGCCATGTTGACTTCAGCAGGAATTCTGGGAGAGCTGGCCTGGCTGAAGGACCTGGACAGCCAGAAAGCATCAGAAACGCGAACCTCCTAGAAGCACAGGACACGAGTTGCCTAAAAGCAGCATGGGGAAACTGAAAAATAACTTCCACTTCATCCTGCTCCCCAGGATCAGCCATGCCCGGGTAGCAATGAGTTTTTAAAATGCATCAAATAATCTGTCCACTTAATGTAAATTAACTTGTCACCAGGCGCAGTGACTCACACCTGTAATTCCAGCACTTTGAGAGGCCAAGGCAGATCACTTGAGGCCGGAAGCTTGAGACCAGTCTGACCAACATGGTAAAACCCCGTCTCTACTAAAAATACAAAAATTAGGTCAGGTGCAGTGGCTCATGCCTCTAATCTAAGCACTTTGGGAGGCTGAGGTGGGCAGACTACCTGAGGTCAGAAGTTCAAGACCAGCCTGGCCAAAATGGTGAAACCCCATCTCTACTAAAAACATAAAAATTAGCTAGAAATCACTTGAACCCAGGAGACAGAGGTTGCAATGAGCTGAGATCATGCCAATGCACTCCAACCTGGACAACAGAGCAAGACTCCATCTCAAAATAAGTTAATTAATTAATTAATTAAAAATACTGAAATTAGCTGGACATGTAGGTGCCTATAATCCCAGCTACTCAGGAGGCTGAGGTAGGAGAATCTCTTGAATCTGGGAGGTGGAGGTTTCTGTGAGCTGAGAGCCGAGATCACACCACTGTACTCCAGCCTGGGTGAGAGCAAGACTGTCTCAAAAAAAAAAAGGAAATTAACTAGTCAAATCATTTCCAAGAAATTATTCCCTTGGATAGTGGAGGGCTGGCCTGTCAGTTAAAAGGAACATTAAAGCATTCTTCAAATGCTCATTTGAGAATGATAAACTAGGAAACTTTATTTCCATTAAGCTCAAAAATGTTATTTATACTTGTAGCATCCAAGACACCACCATACTGTATTTTCCACTCAAAACTCAGGATTAAGCAGAAAAATCTATAGTCCACACTCCAACTATGATGTTTAATTTTATTCAGTAATACCTAACAGTTTGTTCTATTTTCTCTACACATGATGTATTTTAGTTTTGCAAACTTGTTTATACTTATGTATCTACTGCAGGATGTAACAGTTCCCATCATTTCTTTTTGTTTGCTATCGAAGAGTATTTAGATAAAGCCAGGTAAACCCTTGAGTCTCTGGTTTACCCTTTATAACAATACTCACTCTCCTTCCTCCTTGTCTTCCAGGTAATTTAGCTCAAGTAATAGGCAGTTCCATATTTAAAGAATGAAAAGGCAAAGTCAGTTTCCCAAGACCAAGAATAGCAAGTCGGCAGTAGATTCTGCAGCTACTGGCTATGAGCTCTGCGCAGGCAGAGATCAAATCCCTACCTCCACAATGCTTCCCGGGGACTTTAAGGATTGCTGGCTTTAGTAAATGTTAGTAAAAAGAAACAATTTGTCCTTCAGCAAATTAGAATTTGGGGGGACTGGATAAAATGTGTTTATTCATAAAGCCCAGTGAAAAGTTAAAAGTTTTGAAGAAACTCTTTGGACCTAAAACCACGCTTGTCCAGACCCCCTTTTCCAGATGCTTGCTCTGGTCTGGACGTCTGTGTCTCCCCAATGCAATGAAGAGGCGGGGCCTTTAGGAGCAGATATGGCATGGAGGTGAAGCCCTCATGAATGGGATTAGTTCCTTTATGAAAGAGACCCCTTTAGTTTGCCGCTCCCAGCATGTGAGAACAAAACAAGAAGGCATCATCTATGAGAGAATGGACCCTCGCTAGGTCAGCCAGCCCCTTGATCAGAAATGTATCGCTCACAGTTCCAAGCAACGTATTGCTCACCTTGATCTCAAGACTGAGAAGGGAACAAATATAGACAACACTGGTGCGGCTTGGGCTGGGCAGTCCATGTCCAACGTTACAACCCAAGCTTTGGAACTGTGAGCAATAAATTTTCTTGTTTATAATTCACTCAGGCTGTGCTATTACAGCCGCCCAGAGAAATGAAGACAGTGGTTTCTCTGGGTAGATTTCTTTTTTTTTTTTTTTTTTTTGAGATGGAGTCTCATTCTGTCTCCCAGGCTGGAGTGCTATGGCATGATCTTGGTTCACTACAACCTCCGCCTTCCAGGTTCAAGTGATTCTCCTGCTTCAGCCCCCTGAGTAGCTGGGATTACAGGCACGTGCCACCACACCTGGCTGATTTTTGTATTTTTAGTAGAGACGGGGTTTCACCATGTTGGCCAGCCTAGTCTAACTCCTGACCTCATGATCCACCCACCTTGGCCTCCCAAAGTGCTGGGATTACAGGTGTGAGCCACTGCGCCCAGGCCAGATTTCTTTTTTAGAGAATAGAATGTTACTTTTTTCCCACATTTTCTTTTCTTTGCTACTTGGACCTAATATTTGAAAGGGCTGTTTAAAAGGCTTTTGTTCATTCTGGTTTTGCCATGGTGAGATGATTTTCTACAATTAGAAATCTGCAGTGAATTCAAGTGAAATAAATTGTGACACTGAAATTGCTTTACGTCATTACATGTCATGGTCTCTGCAAGCACTTGACAGTCACTGGAGGATGCAGCAGAATAAAACCACATCCTTTCTGCAGTGCAGATATTGGCAGGGACAGTAAGTGCACCCCAACGGCGGGTTAACGCAATCACTGTCCAAGGTGCCCTGCTGTGTTTTAGGTTTCTTTTTCTCAAAAGAAACAAAGCAAAATTCTAGTAGAAAGCAGAATTGGAGAACCCAGTTTCTAGAGCCTGTTCTTCCTTCTCTGCAATCCTCATCAAGCTAGACTGCCTTCAGTAAAAAGTAACCAGCGGTGCGCAGTGGCTCACACCTGTAATCCCAGCACTTTGGGAAGTTGGGATCAGCAGATTACCTGAGGTCAGGAGCTCGAGACCAACCTCGCCAACATGGTGAAATCCCATCTCTACTAAAAATACAAAAATTAGCTGGACATGGTGGTGGGTGCCTGTAATCCTAGCCACTTGGAAGACTAAGGCAAGAGAATCGCTTGAACCCAGGAGGCAGAGGTTGCAGTGAGCTGAGATTGCACCATTGCGCTCCAGCCTGGACAACAGAGCAAGACTCCATCTCAAAATAAAAAAAATAAATCAAAATAAATAGAAAAGTAACTCACAAGTAGCTGATGAGTTTAAATTTTCCTTTTCTAAATGAGAAGGCGTATATCTTCCCTGATTTGCTTTCAGGCTAGCATTGCACATGAGCCTCATTGCTGCAAAAGAGGAAAATACAACTCGCTAAATGAGGGAATAATTTCAAGATTGAGAAGGGAGTAGATATAGACATAACAGGCATGATATGCCAATTTAAACACATATTGACTCCAAAATCGCAAGCCTGTGCATTTTGAAATCAGTAACATTTCATTTTACCTAGCCAGCGCCTGTAGGTGTTCTGGAGCCCTGGTTCACCCAGCTCATGGAAAGAAGGAGGACTGATGCAGCTTCCTGCCGCTTCATTTGTCCAAGAAATTACCATTACCTCCTACTTCTTCAGAGAAGTCCAGTTTCTGTGCCGGGCACAGTGGCTCATGCCTGTAATCCCAGTACTTTGGGAAGCCAAGGTAGACAGATCACTTGAGGTCAGGAGTTCGAGACCAGCCTGACCAACATGGAGAAACTCTGTCTCTACTAAAAATACAAAATTAGCCGGGCATGGTGGCACATGCCTGTAGTCCCAGCTACTTAAGAGGCTAAGGCAGGAGAATCACTTGAACCCGGAAGGTGGAGGTTGCAGTGAGCCCAGATGCATGCCAGCCTGGACAACACAAGCAAACTCGGTCTCAAAAGAAAAACAAAGAGAAATCCAGTTTTTGTTATTGTTGTTGACAGATAATAATTACACACATTCATGGGGTAGTGATGTTTTAATACATATTATGTACAGTGATCAGATCAAGGTAACTAGAATATCCATTGTCTCAAACATTTATCATTTCTTTCTCTTTTTTTTTTCTGCGATGAAGTCACACTCTTTTGAGCAGGCTGGAGTGAAGTGGTGTGATCTCAGTTCACTGTAACCTCCGCCTTCTGGGTTCAGGCAAGTCTCCTGCCTCAGCCTCCAGAGTAGCTGGGATTACACCCGCCACCATGCCAGGCTAGTTTTTGTATTTTTGGTGGAGATGGGGTTTCACCACGTTGGCCAGGCTGGTCTCAAACTCCTGACCTTAAGTGATCTGCCTGCCTTGGCCTCCCAAAGTGCTGAGATTACAGGCGTGAGCCACGGCGACCGGCCAGTGCTTTTTCCTTATATGAGGTCAGCTCTTTTAGCTTTCACATTTGAGTGAGAACATGTGGTTTGCCTTTCTGTTGCAGGCTTATTTCACTCAACAGAACATGGATAGAACTGGAGAGCTATGTTCCTGGTCTTGATCTGCCTCCGTCTGAGTCTTGTTATGGGAAAGGCTGGACCAGATCCTCAGCTTTGTTCTCAGCCCCCAGGGAGTAATGAATGCCTTTGTTTAAAGTTAGCAGAGGCTTACAAGTCAGCCAGCGCTCACATTGACACAGGCAATTGCTGATATACTCCCGGAAATATTGGCTTTTACTGGTTCTCGTGTTTCGGCCATAGTTGTTTCTGGTCACCTCCAGACATTCTTGGTCACCATAGGTATCCCCTAACACACATCAAATGTCCAAACATTAATCGTTTTCAATGCTGTGAGTTAATTTCCCCACATTTTATAGGGAGCTTTGAAAGATAAGCCTGTGTATCTCCTTAGTTCCACATCTCTCTCCAAACTTCAAGGGGATCAGGCCTAATTTATCGCCACTAACGTGACTCCTTCTTATTGGCCTGATCCCTGGACCTCACGGCTCATTTTCATTTTCCCATTTTTAAGCCTCTCCTGAACTGCTCCCAGCCACTGTCACACCATGAAACGCTGCCTTTGTTCTTCCGTGTTCTTCAGGACAAGTAAATTCACTCAGAGGCCTCAAGCTATTGGGCCCTGAACTGCTTCCCTATGTGACAAGCTGCTTACATACCCATGTGCCCCTTCCCTTCACACCTGCACATGTGTTCATATCTGTTTGTGCACACACTCCACACACTTTCAACCCAGCACTTCCCTGGCAACCAGAGGCAGGGGAGGAGGAGGAAGAAGTGCTAACAGGTTTGTGATTCATGATTCATTCTGATTATTCTTGGAAACAGTCACTTTATCAAGAGGGATGATCTTTTCAAGAGGGCTGACCTTTTTTTTTTTTTTTTTTTTTTTTTTTTTAAGACAAGAGTCTTGCTTTGTTGCCCAGGCTGAAGTGCAATGGAATGATCTGGACTCACTACACCCTCTGCCTCCCGGGTTCAAGTGATTCTCCTGCCTCAGCTTCCTGAGTAGCTGGGATTACAGGTCCCCCACCACCACACCCGGCTAATTTTTGCACTTTTAGTAGAGACAGGGGTTCACCATGCTGGCCAGGCTGGTCTCGAACTCCTGACCTCAGGCCCTCTACCCACCTGAGCCTCCCAAAGTGCTGAGATTACAGGTGTGAGCCACTGGGCCCAACCAAGAGGGCTGATCTTATAATGGTAGGACCACGTCATCCTATGAAATGCAGGAAATCTCCCTGTCCCCTCTCATGTCCTGTATGGCACACCATGTGGACAGGAACACCCTCTCAACCAAAAACAGTTCTTTGTCTTGATTCTAAAATTCCTCTCCTCTCCTAAAGCTTAATGACACTCTAGAGGCAGTGGTGAGGGGTGGGATTCAGAACCAGATTCCAAACTTATTTCTTCTAGAGCCCTTCTGCCCCCACCCTGTCACACTCCCCTAAATGGCTGAACTCTATCATCGCTGCTAGGAGTCTGAGAAGGGCCTTGGGTCCCTGAGCTTTGGGCTGACCTGGCATCTGGCAGTGTATGTGGCTCAGCCACTGCTTTCTTTTTTTTTTTTTGAGACGGAGTTTCACTCTTGTTACCCAGCCTGGAGTGCAATGGCGCGATCTCGGCTCACCACAACCTCTGCCCCCTGGGTTCAGGCAATTCTCCTGCCTCAGCCTCCAGAGTAGCTGGGATTACAGGCACGCGCCAGCGTGCCCAGCCAATTTTTTGTAATTTTAGTAGAGGCGGGGTTTCACCATGTTTACCAAGATGGTCTCGATCTGTTGACCTCGTGATCCACCCACCTTTGCCTCCCAAAGTGCTGGGATTACAGGTTTGAGCCACTGCGCCCGGCCCCACTGCTTTCTTATGTAACATCAGCCCCTCCCAACCTCGCCATAAATCCTCTTTCCCAGCATTTGCAGGGTCACCAGAGACTGGACTCTAGGTATTATTTAACTAAATGGTAGAAATCCTTTTGAACTCTCTGTGTAAATCACTTCTTTCTACTTTGTGCTGTGCGTCTCTGAGTACATCATGGCCTCTTTATCACCACCTGAAGGAAGTGTTAGATCCAGATATGGGTAGAAAGTGGGCTCAGTTGTTTTTTACTTTTATGAGAATATTGTGCAAATAAAGTCTTCATTATTCTTACTAAATACTCAGGAATTCCATTTTACCAATTATAAAAATGCTTACTTTGTAATCTGGTCTTAAACTGACTGAGTCGGAACAAATCCTGCTGTGGTATGGAGTTACATTCTCTTCTTACCCAGTAAGCAATAAGTTCATAGAAATGAATAGGGTGGGCAGGGCACAGTGGCTCACCCCGGAATCCCAGCACTTTGGAAGACTGAGGTGGGTGGATCACAAGGTCAAGAGATGGAGACCATCCTGGCCAACATGGTGAAACTCTGTCTCTATTAAAAATATAAAAATTAGCTAGGCATGGTATTGCATGCCTATAGTCCTAGCTAATTGGGAGACTGAGGCAGGTGAATCGCTTTGAACCTGGGAGGTGGAGGTTACAGTGAGCAGAGATCGCACCACTGCACTCCAGCCTAGTGGCAGAGCGAGACTCTGTCTCACAAAAAATAAATAAATAAATAAATAAAAGAAATGAATAGAACATATTTACCCTGATCAGTTTCCCTGATCTAATAACCCTGGGTCTATTTCTACTTTATACTGTGTATTAAATTTAAGATAAATAACTGGAAAGTGTGTAAGGATAAGAAAATGTGGACAATGGTTCCAGGTAGTTCTCATAATTCCCCCCCTACATGCCTGTGTGTGGTGGTGTTTTTCTGCAGGCCAGTGAATTCAGGATTCCTGAAGTGCCACAGGCTCTCCTTTATGTTAATTGGCAACTAAGTAATTGAATGTCTCATCAGGATGCCTACAAGTGAACAGCAGTGCACTAATTCTGAGGAGTCGAAAAGTTGGCCGGGAAAAAAACAGACATTTGTTTTTATAAAAATATCCCTCATCTTGATATTGGTACATATTGACTCATCAGAAAGTGATGTTTCTCAGTGAAGCAAAGCAATCATCCTTTTGTAAAGTTCAAGTAATAATCTTCAGATGAAAGCCAGAAAAGTAGTTATAAATTTGGTAAAGAATCCTGAAGCATTTCTTTATTAAAAGTGTCTTTCAGGCTTGGCAAGGTGGCTCGCACCTATAATCCTAGCACTTTGGGAGGCCAAGGCGGGTGGGTCTCCTGAGATTGGGAGTTCAAGACCAGGCTAATCAACAGGGAGAAACTCCATCTCTATTTAAGAAAATTAAAAATTAGCTCGGTGTAGGGGTACATGCCTATAATCCCAGCTACTTGGGAGGCTGAGGCAGGAAAATCTCTTGAACCTGGGAGGCGGAGGCTGTGGTGAGCCAAGATGGTGCCATTGCACTCCAGCCTGGGCAACAAGAGTGAAACTCCATCTCAAAAAAAAAAAGAAAAAGTGTCTTTTCAATTAAGAGTATTTCTGAAACAGAAAACTAAGGCATGTGATTTTGTAGCTGATATAACTCTAAATTCATCACCCCTGAAAGAAGTGTCCCTCATAACTGATCAGCTGAATCAAATAATAATTTTCCTTTTTTTCTTATGATGTTTTAATTAATCAGATTATAAGGTCTGGACACACAGGAGAAGATTTGTCAGAAAGCCACTCACTTTGCAGTAATTCCATTTTACTTATTGGGGTTGCAATAGTCAAGGAAATAACATGCTCCAAAGAGAACATGAAAGTGAACAAAAATTGTTCCTGTCCGGAAGGATTTCACCTTTTTTGGAGACTGCATCAGATATGCAGCAAATAACTATATACACAGTAGAACATAATAAATGCCTTCATTGATAAAGAGATAGAATCTTAGTGAAATTCAAGGGAGGGCATAACATACTTCTGACTGAGAGGAATCAAGAGAACCTTGTGAAGAAAAAGATCATTTCAGATAATCTGTGAACAGTAGGTATGATCTGAACAGATAAAAGTAAGGAAGAAAGACTTTTCCAAGAAAGAGACTCAATGTCAAAAGAGAGGTCATGGCCATAAGGGCAAGGCTGCACTCAGCTAGACTCTGGAATGTAATGCAGGCGGCATGAGGAAGAAGGTTGGGCATCATCAGCTGGAGCTAGCTCAGGGACCTTGAATGCAGGTGTGCAAGCTCTGGCCCTACCCTTGGACAGTGTGGACTCACCAAGAAGTGAGTGGGCCTGGCAGACCCCAGCTTTAGAACAATAAACAGGGAAAAAGTGGAGGCAAGAGAGCAGTTTGGGAGGATGCTGATGAAGTCTGGCCTAGGTTAGTGGCAGCAAGGGTGGTTTGCAAGGAAGGGTTGTAAGGGAGATTTCTAAGATGGCATCATCAGGAACTCAGCAACAGATGGTTTCTGGAGCAAGAGAGAGGGAGGAGCCAAAATGATATCAGAGATTTCCAGTGTGGATGACTAAGAGAATGATAGCACCATTAGCAGAAATAGGGAGGAGGACATAAAGAAAACAGAATGTTTGGAACAATTCTAAGTTATCAGAATGTTTGGAACAATTCTAAGTTATTATTGTGATTTTCAAAAATCCATTTTAGCTACTTAAGAGTGACATAGATGCATATATAAACATGGGACTTGACAGAACTGTTTTCTTTCTCCCAGTAAATTTGGGATTATTAAATGTCTTCTTGTCCTTGGATTCTTCACATGGCTGGACTTTGAAAGCCTGCTGAAATAGCAAAATACACAATGGCATTTTGAATACTGAAAATGCCATACAAAAACACTGAGTTTTCTAGCACTTAAATATAGACTCAATAATTAGTCTTCTGTTGGAAATGGAGGCTCAACATCTTTGATAACTTGGCATAGTTATTACTAGAAAGGTTCCTTGTTGTTTGGCAGTCCCCAGACCAGTGAAGAAAGGGGAATTAGAAAGACAGGTTGAGCAAACAAGGAGACACGAAATGGTTTGGGATGCTTTGGGCTTGGCTGTCAGTATGAGAAAACCCAACTCAAATGACTTAAACAATATTGGGATTTCTTTTTTTTTAATCTCACATAACAAGAACTCTGGAAGTAAAGAGGTTTCCAGATTGGTGAACTCGTCAGCACAGTTAAGTACCAAGGTTGTCTCCAGCCTTTTCAGTCCCATTTTCTCCTTGGTCTTTCCACTAGGTTCCCTCATGGCATCCAGATGGCAAAAGCACCTACAGGTGTCATCTGTTCACACCTGCCATTTGGTAATGAAAATACAAAAGGAATATGTTTGCTGCTTCTTGTTTGTCTTGTTTTGTTTTAAGGAAGGGAAACTTTTCTCATAAGTGTGCCAGGCAGAATCACCTCCCATCTCATTGATGAGCCCTGAGTGAAATGCTCATCCCTAAATCAGTCACTGGCTTACACCAGTCATAGTCAATACCCTGTGGTTAGGGCCAATCTTCCCTGAAATCAATAGCTATTAAGAGGGGGGTGGCTGGGCATGGTGGCTCACACCTGTAATCCCAACACTTTGGGAGGTGGGTAGATTCCTTGAGGCCAGGAGTTTGAGACCAGCCAGGGAAACATAGCAAGACCCCCATCTCTACAGAAGATACAAAACTTAGCTGGGCATGGTGGCATGTGTCTGTAGTCCCAGCTACTTAGCAGCTGACATGGGAGGATCGCTTGAGCCTGGGAGATTGAGGTTGCAGGAAGCCAGGAGACAGAGCAAGACTCTGTCAACAACAACAAAAAAGAGGTTATATGAGGGGTTACATGAGGAAGGGAGACATTAGGGATAAATGGCACTGGGGGCAAAACCAGTGATATTTCTAAAATCCCGACAGTCAGAGAGAGAGAAAAAGAGCGTGAGCACAGGAGTGCAACAAAAGAGAAAATAACCACCTTGAGAGTGCATTTAGGGGTGGATTTTTTTTCACGTTTCATATCAATTAATTCAGAAATTGAGAACAATCTGCTCTTATTTTCTGTCACTGTTTCAGGAGACTTTCACAGCCAAAGAAATGAGGACCAATTGGCACAAAGTTCCCGGACTCTCCAGCCCCAGTCGTCATTTGGAAGGGAATTCTAAGTCACCAGAGAGCTAACACTTATTCTTGGGAGAATGTGAGAGCAAACCCTCCTTACACTGCCAAACTGGCACAGGATGCTGCAGCCACTCTGCAAATGAACAGTGCACAATAAACAAGCCAAGAGAGAAAGCTTAAAGTCCTAAATGCCCTCTTGAGGGAAGAGAGAAGGCAGTTACTGGGAACTGTGAACAAATGCCCTCAGAAAAGTGGAATCATTGGTTTCTATCACGAATCACTAATGATCGTGATGGTGTGGTTTAGAGCAGAAACGCAGCTTCTACAGCCTGAAGAACTACAGCCCTTGTCTCCTGTGATGTTCCATTTATACTTGCTTCATATAAGCATCCCAACAAATTAGGCCATCTCATGTTTGTTTAAACATTTGTACGCAAAAATGTGTACATTTTTGATTCATGAAGTATTTACCCACAAATCCAATTTTCATTTTCTTTTTTTTTTTTTGAGACGGAGTTTTGCTCTTGTTACCCAGGCTGGAGTGCAATGGTGCGATCTCGGCTCACCACAACCTCCACCTCCTGGGTTCAGGCAATTCTCCTGCCTCTGCCTCCTGAGTAGCTGGGATTACAGGCATGCACCACCAAGCCCAGCTAATTTTTTGTATTTTTAGTAGAGACGGGGTTTCACCATGTTTACCAAGATGGTCTCGACCTGTTGACCTTGTGATCCACCCACCTCGGCCTCCCAAAGGGCTGGGATAACAGGCTTGAGCCACCAGGTCCAGCCCAATTTTCATTTTCATTTGCCATGCCTCTAAGACTTTTTTTTTTTTTTTTTTTTTTTACTCACTTAGGAATGGCTAATATATGTATAAGGTTTGGGTAAGATAAATACTATGTATGCAGCTGAGCTCTTGGTATCTTCGTGTCAATGCACCCATGATTTTTGGCACGCCTCTTTTATTGATTTCATGCATTTGCCATTACTAGGTAATATGAAACCTTGAAAAATTCATGCTAAAGTATCCAAATCCAACAGAATGGCCACCTGTCCTTAACCAGCATGTTAATACACCACGCTGTCGTAGATTCCCAACTCACTGGGTCATCTACGAGTGTTACCACAGTCAGGCAGTCAAGGACATCTCGGTCTATTAGTTGGTTGTACCATTCTCCATTCTCCTCTATTCATGTTCTTGCAAATCAATATGAATTATTGATTGGTATACCGACATCAAAATATTCTACTATGGCAAAGAATAACGGTGGTGATGACGACGATTAAAGTGATCATTCCACAAATGTTACTGATCACCTTCTAACGTGTATGTGAGGCACTCTTCCGGTTTTTGGAGATGCAGCAATAAACAAAGCAAAGGCCCTGCTCTTATGGAGCTTATGATCCAGTCAGCACTGAGAGCAAACACATAACCAATTGAGTAAGATAACTCTAGAAAGAAATAAGTAATCTGAACAAAATAAATCGGTACAGTGGTGTGTGAAGTTATTATATACATAATATGCTTCCTGAGTGTCTCTTCCCCCTCCATACCTACACACACAACACACACAACACACACAAACCTGCTTAGAAATTATTACTAAAATTCGTATTACAGACACACATGCATTCACTCAGAAACCTTCTCTGCATTGGCCACAGCTCAAGACTATTTTACAACCATAACGAGTTGCATCGGAACAAGGGCATCAAATCTAACAATTCTTAAATTTATTCAAGAATTTAATTGACTAAGAGTCTGCAACATATCAGGCAGGCTCTGTTCTGGGCACTGGAGAGATGACCTCTAACAAAATAAATTTCCTTCCTCCATGTAGCTAAAATTCTAGGGGGAGAAAACAGACAATAAGCAAATACACAAATCTGTAGCACATTGGATGGTAGTAAGTGCTAAGGCGAAAAATAATGCAAGGTCAAGAGAAAAGGAAGTGTGGCAGGTGGGGCCAAGTCTCTGTTTCATATGCAGTGGTCTTTATATGAAGGCCTCAATAAGAACAAGTGTAAAATCCTTAGAAGGACAGCACTTGGGTTTCTCTAGGAACAGCAAGGATCCAGTATAGTTAGTGAGGTGGGAGCCTAAGGAGTGAAGGCAGGGGAGGTGAGGCAGGGCTTGCAGGATCTCATCAGCAATATTAAGAACTGTGGCTTTAATTTGAGATGGGAAGTCTCTGGAGGGATTTGATCATGTGAATGCACGATCTAGGAAATCTGTGAGATGTGAAACTTAAGTAATATCCTGAAGTCCAAGGGCTAAAATGAAATTGCATGGGGTAACAACCCTAAAGACTTGCCTTCATTCAACCGGCCTCAGTAGGGGATAGCTCCTCCTTCTTGGAACCCAGTTGCTTTGTACCACAGCATCTTCAGCCTGTGCTGTCTGCAGAGTCTGGCCAGGAGTGGTTTACTCCACCCATTTCCACCTTTGGCAATGCACCCTCGGGCAGATATTTGCTATTCTTTCAGGGAGCTCAGAATCTAAATTTCTCTCCTGCATTTGAGGAATCCCCCACCCCATGAGACAGAGCTTGCCTGTCACTCTAGAAGCTGAAAAAGCTTAATACTCTACCAACTTCCCTTGCAACTAAGACATGGCTCCACAAATAAGATGATAACCTACTTAGGGGTTGACTAGAAGAGCAGGGGCCACGCAGCATCCATCCTTTTGAGGGGGGTCAGTGGTAGCACTCCACTGCTCCAGGGCAGTGACCTAGCCTGGGAAGTCACATAACATCATATCTGCTATAATCAAGTTTTCAAAACAATCACAATGCCTATCTTTACAAAGGCATTGACATTCTTTACAGAAATAGGAAAAAACAATGACATTCTTTACAGAAATAGGAAAAACAATCCTAAAATCTCTATAGAATTACAAAAGATCCCAAATAGCCAAGCAATCCTGAGGGAAAAGAACAAAGTTGGAGGTATCATCTTAGCCCACCTCAAAGTATACCATGAAGTTGTAGTAACCAAAACAGCATGCTATTGGAATAAATGCAAACACATAGACCAATGGAACAGAATCGAGAACTCAGAAATTAACCTATATATCTGCAGCCAACTGATATTTGACAAAGGTGCCAAGAACAATCACTGGGGAAAAGACACCCTCTTTAATAAATGAGGCTTGGAAAACTGGATATTCATACTCAGAAGAATAAAACTAGACCTCCACCTCTCACCCTATACAAAAATCAACTGAAAGTGAATCTAAACCTAACTTTAAGACCCAAAACTATAAAACTACTAAAAGAAAACATAAGGGAAATGGTTCAGAACATTTTATGAACAAGACCTCAGAGGCACTGACAACAAAAGCAAAAATCAATAAATGGAAATATATGAAACTAAAAAGTTTCTATATAGCCAAGGAAACCATCAACAGAGTGAACAGACAACGGACAGAATGGGAGAAAATATTTGCAAACTACTCATGCAACAGGGGATTCACGTCCAGAATATACAAGGAACTCAAACATCTTAACAGCAAAAAACAAAGAATCCAATTTAAAAATGAGCAAATGATCTCAACAGACATTTCTTAAAAGAAGATATACATAAGGCACAAAAAATATGAAGGTGCTTAGCATCACTAATCACCAAGGAAAGGCAAATCAAAACCGCAATGAGTATCATCTCACTCCAGTTAGTATGGCTATTAACAGAAAGACGAAAAATAAGATGCTGGTGAGAATGTAGAGAAAAGGGAATTTTACATACTGTAGGTGAAAATGTAAACTCAGACACAGTACAACCACTATGGAGAACAGTATGGAGGTTCCTCAGAAAACTACAGATAGAACTACCGTATGATCCAGCAATCCCACTGCTAGACATTTATGCGAAAAAGAAAATCAGTATATGGAAGAGACATCTGCATCCCAATGTTATTGTTCACTGTAGTCAAGAAATAGAATCAACCCAGGTATCCAACAACAGATGTATGGGTAGAGAAAATGTGGTGGATATATGCAATGGAGTACTATTCAGCCATTAAAAAGAATTAAATCCTGTCATTTGTGGCAGGATGGATGGAACTGGGGGACATTATGTTTGTGAAATGAGCCAGGAGCAGAAAGTTGGAACACTGCATGTTCTCACTTATATGTGGAAGCTAAAAAGAAAAGTTATTTCCATAGAAGTAAAAAGTAGAACAAAGGATGCTAAAGGTTGGAAAGGGTAGGAGGAAGTGGGGGAAGGAAGTAGATTAAAGAACACAAAATTGCAGGTAGACAGGAGGTGTAAGTTCTAGTGTTCTGTGCCACTATAGGATGACAATAGTTGTACGGTTTCAAGTAGCCAGAAGGAGGATATTGAATGTTCCCAACACAAAAAAATGAGAAACGTTTGAGATGATAGATATGCTAATTACCATGATCCGATCACTACACATTATGGGTATCAAAACATCACTATGGAACCCCATGAATATGTACAATTATTATGTTTTTTTTCTCTGAGATGGAGTTTTGCTCTTGTTGCCCAGGCTGGGGTGCAGTGGTGCAATCTCAGCTCACTGCAACCTCCGCCTCTCAGGTTCAAGCAATTCTCTTGCCTCAGCCTCCTGAGTAGTTGGGATTACAGGCATTCACCACCACATTCGGATAATTTTGTATTTTAAGTAGACAGAGTTTCTCCATGTTGGTCAGGCTGGCCTTGAACTCCTGACCTCAGGTGATCCGCCCACCTCGGTCTCCCAAAGTGCTGGGATTACAGGCATGAGCCACCTCACCCAGCCCTATTATGTCATTTAAATAAAATAAAACTTTAAAAATTAGATGATTTTTTTAAAAAGCAGTTACAAGCCCACTCAATTCAAGGGAAGAGGACAGAGATTCTACCTCTTGATGAGAAGAGTGTCAAAGAATTTGCAGCCATGTTTTAAAATCACTACAGGTGCCTTTATTAAACCATATGCCATCCTTAGAAATTCGGTGAGCTACTCAATATCGTTTAAGAACTTCTCTGATTGAATTATCCAGAGTTCATTTCTTTTCCTTGCCTCTAATAACTCTGATTGGCAAAAACACCACCCTCACCTGAAGACTTATCCCGCCAGACAATTCAATAAAATATGACATATGCAAATGAACTAGAAGCTATCAATCATAGCCAATCTTCTCATTCCTAGAAGACACCCTGGCATCAGGGCCAACTGCACACCTTCTACGTATTGCTATATCCAGCCCCCTCTTTCTGTCAATATTACTGTTTCTCATGTTCATCCCTCATCTTCTCTTACCTCCCTGTCTATAATCTCATCCAAGTCAGCTAATCTGCCGTGTTTAGCCTCTACTTGAAACTCTTCTTACCTGGCCAGCCATACAATGCTCTGGAGAACCTGCCCACCTCCTTTTCCATCCTTATCTGTCTCTCCAGTCACATCTGTCTTGCCCCAGCCATAAGTTTCCACTCCTTCTCTAGTTGTTTTGCATCAGGAACAACGAACAGCTCAAATACTCTGGTACTTCTTTCCTCTGTGTCTTTCCTCAGGGGAATCCCTCCATTTGGAATATCTTTCTTCCCCCTCTTTCTTTTTCAACCTCCCCCTGCAAATTCCTGGCTAATTCTTACTCATCATGGATCACCTCTCTGGAATCCTTCCCTTTTTCCTTCCCAATCTGAGTTGGTGCCCCTCCTTCTTTGAGTATCTCTGGGGCTGCAGTTAGCATATTGTATCTGTTCACACATCTGCTGCTTTTCATGCTTGTGCATCTATGAAGATAAGAGACGGACCTTGAGCATCTATGCATCCTCAGTATCGGGACTAATATTAGTTCAGCATAAATACCTTTTGGTTAGATAAGTGAAAGAAATAGACAGTGGGTTTTGTGTCTGATTGGATTTGCACCCATTTCTCCAACACGCTTTCATGTTTAAACAGACACAGATCACAATAAAACCACCAAAGCCAAAAGTCTGTTGAGTCTTACTTGTTTTAATTGGACAGATAGTATTTAATAAATAATAGCAGAGAGAGGGTTTAGTAAATAACGGCATCTCCTTACATGGTAACACTTCTGCTACGCGGAAGTATTTATAACATTCCATTGACTTTCCACTGCTCTTGAAAAGACTTGAATTCTCAGATCCAAAGCATTTCAGCTTCCATTATCATTCCTGAAATTAGTTCATGGTTTTTGTAACCACAGAACCTTGGGTCTATGAAAAGTGTGGTATGTGTGTGTGTGTCTTTCTCTGACCCAGCATTTTGACTGCTTCAGTTACTGCTGGAGAGAGAAAAAAAAAAAAACAACTCTAGAAGTCCCTCCAAATTTGAAATTGCCATTCATCTTCAGTATGTCAGACTAGATAAGCCTCATTAGAGCTGGCAAAGGACAGTTTCTCTGATTGCTAAGTCTAAGGGTACACAAAGGGGCAAATCAGTTGAAACAACAGGGGAAAAAAGAAAACTAAAAGTAGATGCTGCTGCCTAATTTGACTATTCATGAAATTTCAAATTTGAGAGTTTTCATATAGAAAGTAACATTTGGTTGGGCCTGGTGGCTCACACCTGTAATCCCAGCACTTTAGGAGGCCAAGGTGGGAAGATTCCTTGAGCTCAGGAGTTCAAAGCCAGCCTAGGTAACATGGGGAAACCCTGTCTCTATATAAAAAAAAAAAGCAAAAATTAGTCGGGTGCGGTTGTGTGCACCTGTGGTCCCTACTCAAGAGGCTGAGCTGGGAGGATTGCATGAGCCTCGAAAGCAGAGGTTGCAGTGACCTGAGAGCACACCACTGCACTCCAGCCTGGGTGACAGAGCCAGACTCCATCTTGAAAAAAAAAAATCCTGGCTAACACCTGTAATCCCAGCACTTTGGGAGGCTGAGGCAGGCAGATCATGAAGTCAGGAGTTTCAGACCAGCCTGGCCAACATGGTGAAACCCCCATCTCTATTAAAAATACAAAAAATTAGCCAGGTGTGGTGGTGGCTGCCTGTAATCTCAGCATCGGGAGGCTGAGGCAGAAGAATCGCTTGAAGCCGGGAGGCAGAGGTTGCAGTGAGCTGAGATTGTGCCACTGTACTCCAGCCTGGGTAGCAGAGCAAGAATCTGTCTTGGGGCGGGGGGGAAGCAACATTTTACAGGGAGACTCAGGTGTTTAAATCTCACCTATCCACAGATTTATTATTTATGCATAGCTTCCCACTTAGATGGCCCATGTTTTGTCTGGAAATAGCATCTTGTCTCATACTTCTTAAGAATATCTGTCTTAAGGATCAGTGAGCAAATACAACCACCAAACATCAGGAGCTCCCCAGAGTATTAGAGGTAGAAAACGTCAAGCTGGATGGTGGCCGTTAATATAAAACGCTGGGAAACGGGATTCATTTGTTTGTTTCTTTGTGTGTTTGCCTTCCAGTGAGGTACAAACATCAACTATCAGGGGAGAAATGTACTGACTCACCAGGTTTCAATCTCTCGGAGGCGAAAATACACTTCCAATATTTCCCCATGTAGCTATTTTCCACCATAGATTGGACTCGTGCCTAATCATACAATCAGATTGCTTCAACTACCCAGATATATATGGGCAAAAATAGTAATTCCTTACCAAGTTATTATTAGTTTTTGCTGCCTGAATCATGGCTAAGACCTATTCGTTTTTAGAAGGGATATTGACATCATTAAATTATAACCAAGTTGAATCTTTCCTTTCTAGATGGTGCCTCTGTTAACAGCTTCTAGCTGGAATTCCTCTCCTAGATGAAGTTTCCTTCCCTAAGTGTTGTCAGTTTCTGTGTGAAACGTGAGCCTTTAAGGAAGCCTGACCTACCGTGTGTGTTACAGGAACATGCGTTCTATCATGTTCCTGTAACATGGTAGTATAATAGCTACTGTCTGCTATTTCAGAGCTTTAATGTTAAAGCCAATCACCCAGCAGAAAAAGAGATTCTTCAATGGTGAGAATTTCATATTACATAAAATACGAGAATCAGAATGGTCAAGTTCATGGTGATAACATAATGATGCTCTTTATCTAACAGGGAGCAGGAAATACGGGGATCACTACATAAGTATGACGTGTTTATATAGTGTGTCGTTGGAGTGACCACTTGGGAAGTTTTATTTCACTTGGTTTGACACAATCTTCCAGTCCTGTAACCGGATTTTTTCTTGGATGCCGGTGATGGTGATCTTGTGGGTTCTTGGCCTCCAACCTCTTAAGGAATAAGCGGTGGGGCCGCTTCACCTTCACCATATGCTCACAAAGTGAGTTTTGGACCCAAAAAAGTGTTGCAGAAAGGTGATTTTATTTAGGCAGAGAAAAGAGAAGGAAAGGAAGGGGTTCCAGAAAGCTGTAAAATCCGGTGCAGGTCAGGGAGCACGGACTTTCATCCTGGGAGAAATCCCCACCTTCTCCAAGACACTGGCCAATGAAAGGAGTTTCTTACAACTTCCGCTGGAGTGATTGACTTTTAGTTTCTTCCCACGTCGGCGAAATTCAAACATTAAACCGTTGAATCTCCCGGATGGAGAGAGATGGGAAGGGGGCATGGCGCGGGGGAAATTCTTGCCCTTAAAGCTACAGCCCCTCATGGACACGGAAAGAGAACATGTTCCCTCAGTAATATTGTAACAATCCTAGGCCACCTAAAATTATTTCTGCTAGTGGATGTAGTATAACCGTATTAATTTGAAGTACAGCCATAATACCAAATGGTGCTCCGTTACTTAGAAGGTATGAGTTGGGTGGTACTTTTAAAACAGCATTTGGTGCTTCCCCAGTTCAGGTTTAACATGAATTAGTGGCCCAATTAGCCCTTTGTTACTAAGTAGCTCTTTGTGAAAATCGGGCCAAATTAAAATGTGTGCACAAGCAGGAGTCCCAGAGAAAATCATACAACTGAGTCAATCTCAGAGATTTCGTGAGTTTTTTTGAGCAAATACTACAAATACTTTGACCACATGAAGAGAACAGTCATCATCTAGTTATTCTTGTTGCTGCTTCTGGTCTCAACTCAGAACGTCTTCTTGCAAGGGAGTCATCCAAGGCCCAGGAGGACCTGACTTTCCTCCTGCCCCTAAGGCACGTCACTCGAAGCCTGAGGACCAGACCTGTGTGGCACAGCAGGGAGAGGAGGAGGTGAAATGGGTTATCCTAGGCTTTGTCAGTTTTTCCTTTTCTTTTTATTCCTACCCACCCCTCTGTTTTCACCAACACCCTGTCCTGTACCCCATTTCTTCTGGATCTCACGCTCATCTAGCTGTTCAGCAAATCTCCAGTTAACTTTGAATCTGATGACTCAGTAAGCAAGAGCAAAGTAACGTCTCTGATGGTGGAATTTCAGGCAGCTGGTGATGGGCAATTGGACTCAGGACAGGTGTTTGGAGTTAGTTTGAGAAAGGAGTTTTGAGCCCTAAACCTCCCCATTCCATCTACGCTTCTAAGAGAGGTCAAGAATGTTAAAAATATCCTATCATTCCTGGTTTTGCCCATCACAAACCTCACCAAATCAAACCCCACCCAATGCCCTTAAGATAGATAAGCCAGAGATAGTGGCTTAACCTAATCTATTATTCTCCTGTCAATAAAATATTCTCAATACCTATTAATAACTTAGAGCTCATGCTACAGTGACAGATAAAAGTAACATTTTAAATCAGATCAGATGGAAGCACTGACAACATTTAATAAAATGTTTCTAAGCAACAGGGTAAAAAAAATCAAAGCGTTTGAATAGAGCGGTCATTAATAGAATAAAAAAGAATCCAAAAATAGCCTCTTCTTATAACCAATTCCCTCTGAAAGGTAAAACAAACTCCTTCCCAAAACTCAGGCTATTGAATAATAATGTCATTCCAAACATCCCATGTGTCTCCAGCATGGAATTACCATGTAGCAGCCAAGGTTTAATGTGTGTCACAAACTTGGAGAGTAAGCACTGGGAAACAGTGATTATTTAAATGCCCTGGCCATACAACACACACTTCTTCAACCCTTGGTTATTCCCGTAACTTACAAATCAAAACGAACGCTGAATATTCCCTTTTATGTATGCTTTGGGCCCATCCAAGTGGAACTTCTGATATTCCATGAGCTTTGTCAGCAGGATAGATTTCTAAAGAGAAATGAGTGTCTGTGATAGACCTAACTACATACTTAAAAGATTCTAGTCTAGAGGAGACTATGTAATGTATTTGTGTCACCCTAATGCCCCCAAACCCAAAGCCCTTTAATACTTGTGGATCAATTTTCCCACCACAGCCTCTTTGAAGTTATAATTTAGAAATCAGTGAACAGTCTCATTGGCTTATCCAAGAGATAAGGATAGTGCGTGAACAGTCTGTAGAGAAAGCATGTGGCACACAGTTGTGTATCGTCTGCTCTCCTTTACTCTGCACGTGTGCAAAGACACACACACACACACACACACACCCCACATACACACTGGCTTAAGAAAGAAAATAAGGAGGCTACTATGCTGGTCATTGGTCTGAAGGACAAACCAGTGTTGAATACCTTGAGATCTCCATTCCTGCTGCCAGCTGGAGGCAGATGCAGAGAGTTAAGGTTCCTGTGCATCATTTTATTGGAGAAAAAGAAGTTTGTGTGACATACCTACATGCATGCAAGAAGCTGGTTTTGTTGTTGTTTTTGGGATGGAGTTTTACTCCAGCACAGGCTGGAATGTGGTAGTGCCATCTCTCCTCACCGCAACCTCTGCCTTCCAGGTTCAAGAGATTCTCCTGCCTCAGCTTCCTGAGTAGCTGGGATTACAGGTGCCCGCCACCCTGCCCAGCTGATTTTTGTATTTTTAGTAGAGATGGTTTCTATTATTCCCATCACTTTCTACTGTGCCCCCAGCTGAAGCCTGACGACCTGTCTTTGAATTCTGGATGTGCCACTGACCAGCTGTGTGACGTTGGGCAAGTGACTTAACCTCTTTAGGATTCAAGTTCTTAATCTGTAATTGAGAGAGAGAAATAATAGCTACGTTGTGGGGCTGTGATAAGGATTAAGTGAGTTGAAATTGTCATGTCCTTAGTATGGTACCTGACAGAGTGGGTATTACATCATGTTGGCCAGGCTGGTCTCGAACTCCTGACCTCAAACCATCAGCTGGCCTCGGCTTTCCAAAGTGCTGGGATTGCAGGCGTGAACCACCACAACCAGCTAGAAGTATAATTTTAAGAGTTGTTTACTTAATCGTTACACACTCTTTAGAAAACTGACCAATATCTATCTCTATCTCATCTCTGTCTCTGTCTCTGTTTCTGTCTCTATCTCTGTCTCTATTTTGTATGTCCACTAAAGCTCACCAGAGATCATTTATAAGATGAAGTGCACATGACTTTGTTCTGGCCCAACTGATGGCACACCTCCTGCTAAAATAAGCCTGGCTTTTCTCCTGTGTTGTGTCTTTATATACCTCATATACAAATTCTAGAACTATTGCTTTGCTCTTTTAACCCACCTTCAATTTTCAAGATGATCAAAACTGAACACCTTTCAGTCTGTTTCCACGTCTGTTTGGTGGATGTTTCTGAGCCCAGGGTTTGACATTGTGGTTTTCATTGTTTCCATTATTCCCATCACTTTCTTCTGTATCTCAGTGAAAGTGTAAAGTCGTCACGAAGTGAAATGACTAAATTTGTGGAAAATGATTAGCGTGAAATCCATCGAAGATTACTTCCACAAAACCCGAAACTCAGCCACCAATTGCTTCTAGCATTTGTCTGAGGTAGCTGTTATAGTGTGCCTCCAACTGTCTTTCAATCATGATGTATCTTAATGTTCTGTAATAACTACACGAGGGAGTCACAGACGTGAGACTAAACTGGAATGCAAGGTTAATATATTCTTTTTGTCAGCTTCCATCTCTAACAGTCCGTTTGCTGATCTAGCCATTTTCATTTTGATAATTTAATGGGGTTTTCATTTAGACATATTGCCTACATGGATGCGTCCTGCCTAACATCAGCATGTATATATAAAAGGCACCATACCATGCAGCAAACTATGAGGTCAGTCACAGCCCATGGCAGTAAAGGAACAGTACTGAATGGATGGACAAGTCCAACTGCTTCTAATTACATCCTGTACTTCATCACTGAGAGTCAAACTACAGAGGGATGTTTCCATGGTCCTAGCTTAGCCTTAAAACAGCTATGTCCATGAGTCAACTGATTTGGCCTCACCTGGGACGTACCCTGCAGACAAAACAGCAGAGCGTGAGTTACCACCTCCCTCACTTGCTTCTTCAGGAGTACAGGCTCTTAATTCATCATCTAAGAAGAGTCTCAGAAGTGGCACTGAACCATAAAATACTATCTCCAAGCTCAGCTTTATGGAATAGTGAAGAATATTGAGCTAAACAGCTAGAGGCTTGTTTTCTTGTCTGGCTCAGCCAATAACTAGTTAGGTGAACACAATTTACATCACACTTATTACCATTTCAGATGCCCTAAGTGGCTCTCAGTTGTCATGCAGATGGAATTCAAGCTCCCCATGCTGCCTTTAATGTCAGCCACTGTTCTGCCCTCGTTGTCTGAGAGTGACCTGGCACCGCTGTGGTGAGGTGCTCAGGCTGAAGCCTGATGACCTTCCTTTGAATTCTGGGTGTGCCACTGACCAGCTGGGTAACGTTGGGCAAGTGACTTAACCTCTTTAGGATTCAAGTTCTTAATATGTAATTGAGAGAGCGTAACAATAGCTACCTTGTAGGGCTGTGATAAGGATTAAGTGAGTTGAAATTGTCATGTCCTTAGAATGGTACCTGACAGAGTGGGTACTACGTGTTTGTGAAAGAAAAAGTAGGCCTTTCACTTTAAATCCCAGCTGTAACTTGTCTGCTCCACAGTTCTTTCTCAAAGAACTACAGTTCCGTTCTTTCCCAAACCCTGTATATGGTTTAAGAATCAACAGACAGCCGGGTGCAGTGGCTCATGTTTGTAATCCCAGCACGTGGGGCAGCTGAGGCGGGAAGATCACGAGGTCAGGAGTTCGAAGACCAGCCTGTCCAATATGGTGAAACCCCATTTCTACTAAAAAACACAAAAATTAGCCAGGCGTGGTGGCGCACACCTGTAGTCCCAGCTACTCAGGAGGCAGAGGCAGGAGAATGGCTTGAACTGGGGAGGCGGAGGTTGCAGTGAGCCGAGATAGTGTCACTGCACTCCAGCCTGGACAACAGAGAGAGACTCTGTCTCAAAAAAAAAAATCAATGGACAATTATTGAGTTGAGTCAGCAGTTCAAACATGCTGCTGCATTCAAGGTGTCTGAAAGCAGCAAGACTGGTTTTCCATTGATGCTTCATCCACTTCACATTACACCCTTGTACTCCTTCTTGTATTTCAGTATTCCTTCTGTACATGTAAACCTAAAAGGTGGTTTTCCCAATGAAGAATTCTTTCTCTCTTTCCCCACTTCTCCTGGCAAACTTTTGTCCCTCTTTCAAGATACATCCCAAATATCAGGTCTTCAGTGAAGCCTTCCTGATTCCCCATGTCACTAAGGCACTCTGAACACACAGCAGTCTTTTAAATGGCCACAAACTTCTTTCATAGTCCTCTCCCATTGAGAGTTAGAGTCTATGCCCCTTTCCCCTTGCACTTGGATGGGCTTGAGGCTGCTTAATGCAATCGAGTATTGCAAAAATGATACTAGTGTCTTATCAGGCTGTGTCATAAGAGGCGATGTAACTTTCACCTTATTTGCTGGGAGACATTCACTTGGAGCCCCAGGCTGCCAAGCTGTGAGGAAGCCCGGCTCTGTGGGGGGGCATGTGAACACACTGTGCTCAGCAGTTCTGCTCATGGTGTCTTCCCAGTTGGGGTCCTAGACATCATGAAACAGAAGAAAGCCATCTCTTCTCTGTCTCTTCTGTGCCCTCTCCAAATTCCTAGCCCACCAAGTCTAGGAGAATAATAAAATAATTGCTTTATGCCAGTAAGTCTTTGGCTAATACGTTACACAGTAAAAGTAACTGGAACGATTTTCTATGATTCCAAAAGATTTTGTTTAGGCTGAGCACATTGGCTCACACCTGGAATCCTGGCTACTTGGGAGGTTGAGGCACAAGAATCACTTGAACCCAGAAGGCAGAGGTTACAGTGAGCCAAGATCGTGCCACGGCACTCCAACCTGGGCAACAGAGCAAGACCCTGTATCAAAACAAAACAAAACAGACTGTTTATACTGACATTATAGCCCTCAGTTCCACTGCAGAATAATTTTATTTGTCCTACTCACTGGATTACAAGCTCCCCAGAGACAGAACTCTGCTTTATTCATCTTTGTATCTTTGTATGCCTTAGTAACTTGAGGAATTGGGAAGGCTTCACTGAAGAGCTGATGCTTGGGATGCATTTACTGCCAGCCATGGTGCCTGGCACATGCCACGTGCTTCATATGTGTTTGTCAAATAAATATATGCTTGTCATAGATGTCTGTCTATATTTGAATATATAGACATCAAATAATATTGGATGAAGCTTTTTTAAAATTATAGTAAAACTTACACAGCTGGCTCCCACCTGCAATCCCAGCACCTTGGGAGTCCAAGGCAAGGGGATAGAGCTCAGGATTTAAAGACTAACATGGGCAACATGGTGAAACCCTGTCTCTACAAAAAATATATATATAAAAGTTAGCTGGGTGTGGTGGTGCACACCTGTGGTCCCAGCTTCTCCAGAGGCTAAGTGGGGAAGATCATTTGAGCCTGCGAGGCAGAGGTTGCAGTGAACTGAGATCACACCACTGCACTCTGGCCTGGGTGATAGAGCCAGTCTTTGTCCAAGAAATAAAAAATAAATGTTAAAAAAAAGTAAAAATTTTAAAATAATAACTTAAACTTATACTCACCAGAAAAATTTTTAAGGCATTAAAGCACTTCAATTAAAAAATCACAAGTGGATGATAAAGTTGTAGAAACTGAAAATTGACAAAATATTTAAAACCTGGAATCACTGACTGTTCAGAAACTACACAGATGGATTATGGATGGTTACAGCAAAAAGGGATTATGGATGAATCTGCATTGTCTAGCTGCTCCCCGTGCCACCCGTCTCAGAGGAAAGCCTGATATTGATTCGATATTGAACCAGGCTAATGCTGACAGCAGATCCAGTGATGGTAACCTGCCTATCAGTAGATCCTTCTACTGGGTTGGCAATTTTGATCTGCGCCCCAGACATCTGACAGATCTCACTGATTCTGGTGCCTTGACACCTGATTATGCAGCCAATCAAATCATTTGGAATTTTTGAGTTCATGAGAAGTAGTCTAAGCAGATGCATCCAACCCTGCCCAATAGCCGTTCACCTCTGAAAGCTGGAGTCCATACCACTGAATCCAGTGTCGCCATGTGTCATGGGAAAATGAGACTGTTACATTGCCAACTGGTGCAGCTTGGTCAACTATAGGGGTGATCCCTCTCCAGGTCGGGGTTGAGGCACATGGACTGGGTGGCATGGGGAAAGCTCACACTGTTGCTGCCCGTGATGTACCTGTCCTGACCACCTGCAATTTTTTTTTTTTTTTTTGAAAAAGAGTCTCGCCCTGTCACCCAGGCTGGAGTGCAGTGGTGCAATCTCAGCTCACTGCAACCTCTGCCTCCCTGGTTCAAGCGATTCTTCTGCCTCAGCCTTCTGAGTAGCTGGGATTACAGGCACCTGTCACCATACCTGGCTAATTTTTTGTATTTTTAGTAGAGACGGGCTTCACCGTGTTAGCCAGGCTGGTCTCGAACTCCTGACCTCTTGATCTGCCCTCCTTGGCCTCCCAAAGTGCTGGGATTAGAGATGTGAGCCCCTGCACCCGGCATTTACCAGAAACTTTTATTCAGTGCCCCAAACTCCATGGATCCTTGAAAATACATACAATGGATGGCAGTGCTTGTATATCTGCATATACATTTAACACATGTGAGTGTGCATGCACATTTTTTTTTTTTTTTTTTTTGAGACGGAGTTTCGCTCTTGTTACCCAGGCTGGAGTGCAATGGCGCGATCTCGGCTCACCGCAACTTCCGCCTCCTGGATTCAGGCAATTCTCCTGCCTCAGCCTCCTGAGTAGCTGGGATTACAGCATGCGCCACCATGCCCAGCTAATTTTTTTTGTATTTTAGTAGAGACAAGGTTTCACCATGTTGACCGGGATGGTCTTGATCTTGTGACCTCGTGATCCACCCGCCTCGGCCTCCCAAAGTGCTGGGATTACAGGCTTGAGCCACCGCGCCCGGCCGCATGCACATTTCATGTGCTTTTGTTCTCCCCCAGACTTTTCATCCCAGCCTCACCAGCATCTACATATGTATTGGCCTAATCGCTCCAAGAGATCCCCTAACTTGGGCTAGCTTACAGAAATCCCTTTATTCTTCCCTGCCACATAAATCTTGCCTGCACATAAAACCCTCCTTGAAGTCATTCCTGTTGAATTAGCACAGGACATGACAAAGAGCTGGTCTCTGGCTTCCAAACCAAGCCAGCAGTCAGCCTGTAAAATTCCTAATAGATTCTTTCATGGGATATACACACACCCTTTAACGAGCAGTGGCTTGCACATTTTTCCTTGATTGTCAAACACTCTATTTTTATGCAGTTTGAGTAAGCCAAGAAAGTAGAGTTTTTGTTTTCATTGCCAGCTTTAGCTGACTATATATAGATACATATTATATGCTCACACAGATATGTGACATAGATATGTATATTCACACCAAGTTTTCTCCATCAGGTTAGCAGCCTGATTTTGGCTCCACTCTGGAGCTTGGAGCTCCTGGTGAGACTTCAGGGAATGTTGTTCACTTGCTCCTCCATGTGCTATGGAGGAAGAATCCGTGCCAGCCCTGCTAAATGCCAGGCAAAAGCTTCATTCCATCTTCATTTATTTTGTTGGGCTTGAGGTGAATCTTGATTTAGTTTTCACATGCAAACCAATCATGCCACTTTTCAAGTGTCTGATTCTGTAAACAGCATTTCGAGAAGCCACATAAATCAACAAGCCATGTAAAGCAGCCGAGATTAAAATACACACAAAATTTAGTCAGAACTTAAGACTCTGAGATTAGGATTGGTGGAGGGACAATAACCTGTGAACCATATAAGTGGAAGGTGGGATTTTTCTGGGATGGGAAGGTGCCTGTGAGACCATACAATGGATGGTGGTGGGCCAAGAAGAAATCAGCCATTAACCTGTAGGCACTGACATAAGAATTCAACTGGAAGTGGTGGCTCATGCCTGTGGTCCCAGCACTTTGGAAGGCCAAGGTAGGCAGATCACTTGAGGTTGGGAGTTCAAGACCAGCATGGCCAACATGGTGAGACTGTCTACTAAAAATACAAACATTAGTCAGGTATGGTGTTCCACATCTGTAATCCCAGCTACTTGGGAGGCTGAGGTGAGAGTATCATTTGAGCCCAGGAGGCAGAAGTTGTGGTGAGCTGAGATCATACCACTGTACTCCACCCTGGGTGAGAGAGGGAGACTCTGTCTCAAAACAAAACAAAAAAGTGTCCAGAATAGGCAAACCACAGAGATATCGTCAATCAGTCCTTTCCAGACTGGGTGGTGGGCAGGTGGGGGTGACTGCTTCTGGGCAGGGTGTTTCATTTTGGGAGGTGATAAAAATGTTCTTTAACTGGGAATGGTAATAGTTACAGCTCTGTATATTGTGTACCTGAAAAAGATAAATTTTATGGTGTATGGGTCATAGCTCAATCAAACTTATTTTGAATACTTCATGGCTTCAAACAGCAACTCACTGCTATTTCTCAAAGTTTTTTGGATGACTGGTGCAGCTGAGCAGTTTTCATGTGGGTTCTCTCTGAAGTTGCCATCAGATGCTGGCTGGGGTGACAGTCGTCCAAGGCTTTGACTGGACTAGATGTCCGAGAGAGCTCGCTACGTAGCTGGCAGTTGATGCCGGTAGTTGGGTGTTGACCAGGGCAACCACACACAGCCTCTCCATGTGACTGGGGCCTCTCATGACAGTGGCAACTGGCTTCTCAGAGGGAGCCAAGAGGCAGGAAGCTTCCAGGCAAGATGGCACAGCATCACTTCTGCCATGTTGTATTTGTTAAAAGAGTCACAGGGCCTGCTCACCTTCAAGGTGTGAGCAGTGGAGACGTGCAAGGTCCCACTGCCAAAGACCACGTAGTTTAGGAGACAGGACTGTGGGCATCTTCAGAAATTACAATCTGCCATGCTATCCCAAACACCAAGTTGGAAATAATAAGATCTGGAGAGTGTCTGGTCTATTGCTATGTATAATAAAAATTGGGAGGCCAGGCATGGTGGCTCACACCTGTAATCCCAGCACTTTGGGAGGCTGGGCAGGCAGATCACAAGGTCAGGAGTTTGAGACCAGCCTGGCCAACATAGTGAAATCCCGTCTCTACTAAAAATGCAAAAATTAGCTGGGCGTGGTGGTACACACCTGTAGTCTCAGTTCCTCGGGAGGCTGAGGCAGGGGAATCGTTTGAACCCGGGAGGCAGAGGTTGCAGTGAGCCGAGATCACACCACTGCACTCCAGCCTGGTGACAGAGAGAGACTCAAAAAAATTGGGGAACTATAATCATATTGGTGACATTCTGTAAGAATAACCTCATCCCTATCATATTTAGAAACAAACTCATCCAGAAACCTCAGCTGTCTCTGCAGGGCTCTGGAGGATGGGAGATGGTTTCTGGGTTTTCTGTCTATGCAGGGTTTAATGATATCGGGTCTGGGAAAAGGCTGTCAAGGTTGCGTGCCACCACAGGCTCAGCATCCTCAAGGACGGTGTTCTTACAGCTCCAAACATCTGCAGGTATTTTTCTACAACCTTTGTTCCCCAGGCCTCCATGCAAGTTCTAACAGGTTACACTTCAAGAAATCTCATTTTCCTAGCTTCCCGGATATTAGCAGGGAAGAAAGAAAGATCTTCTAAGAGTGATCTGAGTAGAATTCCAGTTCAGTGAAGTAAGATACTTAGGGGCACATCAACATTCACCTGAAGTTTATTTTACTTGCATAATTATAATGCTGGAGCTAAAAATACCCTAGTAACATGCCTAATGAATAAGGAAGCTCTGTATTGGTAGGGTTTGGTTGCTACAGTAAAACCCGTGTTCTCCTATGAATCATTTTATTCAAATGAACACTCTTCTTTAGAGTTCATCTCCTCATCTATATATCAAAATTTTGGCCAGACGTGGCAGCTCACGCCTGTAATCCCAGGGCTTTAGAAGCCCAAGGCTAGAGGACTACTCGAGACCAGGAGTTTGAGACCAGCCTGGGCAACATAGCAAGCTGCATTGTTACAAAAACTTTTTAAAAATTAGCTAGGCATACTGACACATACTTGTAATCCTTGCTACTCAGGAGGCTGAGTCAGGAGGAACTCTTAAGCCCAGGAGTTTGAGGGTGCAATGAGCCAGGATCATGCCACTGCACTCCAGCCTGGATGACAGATTGAGATCCTGTCTTTAGAAAATAGACAGGCTAGGCTCATTTGGCTCGTGCCTCTAATCCCAGCACTTTGGGAGACCGAAGTGGGCAGATCATGAGGTCAGGAGCTCGAGATCAGCCTGGCCAACATGGCGTAACCCCGTCTCTACTAAACATACAAAAATTATCCAGGTGTAGTGGTGCACACCTGTAGTCCCAGCTACTCTAGAGGCTGAGGCAGGAGAATCACTTGAACCCAGGAGGTGGAGGTTGCAGTGAGCTGAGATTATGCCTCTGCACTCCAGCCTGGGTGACAGAGAGAAACTCCGTCTTAAAAAAAAAAAAAAAGATAGATAGATAGATAGACAGATAGATAGATGATAGATAGATAGATAGATAGATAGACAGACAGATAGATAGATAGATAGATAGATAGATAGATAGATGATAGATAGATAGATAGATGATAGGTAGATGATAGATGATAGATAGATAGATGATAGACAGATAGATAGATGATAGATAGATAGATGATAGATAGATGATAGACAGATAGATAGATGATAGATAGATGATAGATAGATGATAGATAGATAGATGATAGATAGATAGATAGATGATAGATAGATAGATGATAGATAGATAGATAGATAGATAGATAGACAGACAGACAGATAGGTAGATATGATAGATACAACTTTGATTCTGAGCCCACTGCTCAGCCGAAACTATTCTCTATGTGGTTGTCCAAACAGTGATTATGCCAAAATAGTTAAACATGCAGGAAGGGGCCCTCACAGTCTGATGCTAGAGTAGGGGCCACTTTCTTTTGCATCTACTCTTGCTCTGTCCCCTGTATTCCAGCCACACTGAGCTATTGTGAACTAGGCCCCAAATACCTTTCCTAGCTGCAAGCAAGCCTTTGCTCATGGTATCCCCTTCACCTGATGTCCCCTTCCTGCGTCCATCTACCTGTTGAACTTGACTTTAAGGACCAGTGCCAATGTTACTTCCTTTCTGAACCTCTCCTAATCCATTTCTCCATCATCCCATTCATTGCTCCTCACCTATGTGTTCTGTGTTGCATACACACCCTCGTCATACCATTTTTACTGCATTTTAGGCATTTATCTGTATTCCTTCCTGTCACATTGCATTGCACACAAAATGATTATGACTATTTGTTGAACTCACGCCTCCCAGTTTCCCTTCATGTGAATGTAACTGTCACCACTTCTTGTCCACCCCCTCATGCCCAATCTCAACAGAGAAGTTAAACATGACAGGGCCGAAATGCTAGAAAAAAGGCTGCTCTGTAGCTTAGCAGACACCCAGGCGCTTGAAAGTGAACTCACCCCATGCTTTCAGGAAGCCTAGCAAAAAATAAAAGGAAAAAGTGAACTCGGCTGGGCGCCGTGGCTCACACCTGTAATCCTAGCACTTTGGGAGGCTGAGGCAGGTAGATCAGGAGGTCAGGAGTTCAAGATCAGCCTGGCCAACATGGTGAAACCCTATCTCTACTAAAAACTATAAAAATTAGCTGGGCATGGTGGCAGGTGCCTGTAATTCCAGGCACTTGGGAGGCTGAGGCAGGAGAATCACTTGAACTTGGGTGGCAGAGGTTGCAGTGAAATCTCTCCACTGCACTCCAGCCTGGGCGACAGAGTGGGACTCCATCCCAAAAAGAAAATAATAATTAATTAAATTAAAAAGTGAAGTTCATGCAAGTGATTGTGGTGAATCCAAAAAGGAAGTGGGACGATTTTTATAGTTTTCACTAGAAAAGTAATGACTGAAACCTGAGATGTGGGTGATGAAGGGGGAAGTCATAGAGGTAGGAGGCTCTCCTACTCTGTCTTGAGTTCTCCTGGAATTGTGTTGACCAAATTGCATTGACCATAGAGCCTCATTAGTGGCTGTTACGTTTTCTCAATGTTCTCAAGATATGTTCTTTCGTTTTTTGTTTTTGTTTTATTTTTGAGACGGAGTTTCACTCTTGTTGCCCAGGCTGGAGTGCAACGCGATGAACTCAGCTCACCACAACCTCTACTTCCCAGGTTCAAGTGATTCTCCTGCCTCAGCCTCCTGAGTAGCTGGGATTACAGGCATGCGCCACCACACCAGGCTAATTTTGTATTTTTAGTAGAGATGGGGGTTCTCCATATTGGTTAAGCTGGTCTCAAACTCCCAACCTCAGGTGATCTGCCTGCCTCTGCCTCCCAAAGTGCTGGGATTACAGGTGTGAGCCACCACACCTGGCAAGATATGTATTTTCTTCATGATTACTTTAAAAATGTAACTTCTTAGACTATCTCAGTAGAAAGCATTTTGGCAGAAGAGAGTAGAAAAATAATCTAAGTACATAGATTAAGTACTAATCTAAGTACATACATTTGCTTCTGGTTACTAAAATACTCAGGCAAAAACTCAGCTTTGATATGGGTCAGGCTCACCTGAAGGGCTTGTGAAAACAGCGATCTCAGTACCCTACCCTGAGACGCTGATTTGGTACATCTGAGTTGCAGTTCGTGATTCACCTTGCTCACAAGCATCATCCCAGGTGATGAGGATTCGCTTGCCTGAGGACCTCACTTTGAGAACCACTGCTCTCACTCATTCATTTATCATGCTGGCCTCCAGGCAGGATCACACAGGTCCTCTTTCCCTGATCTGGACACTCCCTCGTAAACCCTCACTTCCATCTCAGTCGAATGGGGTGTGATCCCCCACAGTGAGTGTCAAAAGTGCCCAGGACACTGCATCTAACGTAAGAGAGATGGAGCTAGAAAGTAGAGAAGCAAGGGAAGGCACATGTTTATCAATAATTGGTAAGAAAAATAAAACAGGCCAGATGTGGTGGCTCACAGCTGTAATTCCAGCACTTGGGAGGCTGAGGTGGGAGAATCACTTGAGCCCAGGAGGTTGAGATCAGCCTGGGCCATATGGTGAAACCATGTCTCTACCAAAAAATATAAAAATCATTGGGTATGGTGGCAAGCACCTGTAATCCCAACTACTAGGGAGGCTGAGGTAGGAGGATCACCTGAGCCTGGGAGGTAACGGCTGAAGTGAGCTGTGATTGTGCCAGTGCACTTCAGCCAGGGCAACAGAGACTCCATCTCAAAAAATACATATCCCTTGAATTCTACAAAACCAAATTTTACAGTCTGTCCAGGATAAGTTTCCTTTGAGCTCTTCTGCAAAGACTTAAAATGATCTCATCCACAGTTCTGTTTGATTCTTCTAAAAAATATATTGTCCTTACCCAAATGTTTTGTGAATCCTCCCCTCCTATCTCTTCCATGTAGCTAAAAACAATCCAGAAGGGCTTGAGTAAGAATATAATGATCTGGACTGCTTCTCGATATCAGGGCTTTAAAGAAGAACATAACGATAAAAATAATTGCAGACATGCATTTGATTTTCTCAACTCCATTGTCTACTAGGGTCACTTTGTGCTTTGAGATTCAAATAAAATTGGCTTGAATCCCCAGCTCATTTGTTACGGGAAATTCTCTGACCCTCCTAGTGTGTCCAGGGACTTCACAGGCTTATGTTTTTGCCTAGTCACGTCTAGCTACTATGTTCTCTTCTATGCAATTCTAAATCTCTCGAATTCCTTGCTTCTTGAATTTAACACCTGACCTGTATGGTCCAGTAACCAAGTAGGGCACACGGCTGTCGAACATATATTTCTTCCCAAACCATATTCCTTTAAGGCTTTGTTCTATTGTGGGCCCTACTAAAGATTTGTGGGTAACAGTAGGGGATTATGAAACCTCACAATGTAACTTAAAATTACATATTAGGTTTCCTTTTTCTTTTACTTTATTTATTTAAGACAGAGTCTTGCTCTATCACCCAGTCTGGGTGCAGTGGCACAATCTCAGCCCACTGAAATCTCTGCCTCCTGGTTCAAGAGATTCTCCTGCCTCAGTCTCCTGAATGGCTGGGACTACAGGTGCATGCCACCATGCCTGACTAATTTTTTTTTTTCTTATTAGAGACAGGGTTTCACTGTGTTAGCCAGGATGGTCTGGATCTCCTGACCTGGTGATCTGAGCACCTCAACCTCCCAAAGTGCTGGGATTATAGGCGTGAGCCACTGTGTCCGGCCCAGTATATTTATTTACTTATTTTGAGACAGGGTCTCACTTTTGTCACCCAGGCTGGAGTGTAGTGGTGCTATCTTGGCTTACTGTAGCCTCAACCTCCCGGGTTCAAGTGATCCTCCTGCTTCAGCCCCACAAGTAGCTGGGACTACAGGCACATGCCACCATGCCTGACTAATTCTTGTATTTTTAGTGGAGACAGGGTTTTGCCATGTTGCCCAGGCTCGTCTTCAACTCCTGAGCTCAAGTGATCTGCCTGCCTCAATCTCCTAAAGTGCTAGAATTACAGGTATTAGCCACCACACCCAGCCTTAGACATCTATTTTTTAAACATGTGAAAAAGTTGCCAACATGGAAAAAGCTAGGGGGAGGCGTGGAGCCACACACAGGTAGAGCCACTCCTTTGAACTCTCTCAGTATGTGGAATTGTTTTGTTTTGTGTTGTTTTGTTTTGTTTTGAGACAGAGTCTCACTCTGTCTCCAGGCGCCAGGCTGGAGTGCAGTGGCGTGATCTCAGCTCACTGCAACCTCTGCCTCCCGGGTTCAAGCAATTCTCCTGCCTCAGCCTCCAGAGTAGCTGGAACTACAGGTGCGCACCACAACACCCAGCTAATTTTTTGTATTTTTTAGTAGAGATGCAGTTTCACAGTGTTGGCATGGATTGTCTTGATCTCTTGACCTTGTGATCCGACCGCCTCAGCTTCCCAAAGTGCTGGGATTACAGGCATGAGCCACCATGCCCAGCCAGAATTGTTTTACTTTCAAGATTCACTCGTTCACTCGGCAAATATTTATTGAGCATCTGCTATGAACCAGGCACTGTGAAAGACATTGCAGGTGTAATAACTAATAAGACAGAGTGGCGTTGGAGACAGACAAATGAGGTTAATACTGTAGTTCCCTAAGGGAGGTTGAACCTAGGACAGGGGAGGCTCCCTGGGGGTAATAATAACCCAAGTCATCTTCAAGGGTGATTTGGAGGAGCCAGGTAAAGAGGAAGGAACAGATAAGGATAAGGCTGCAGAGTTAGACTAGGACCAGATAATGAACATCCTGAAAGAGCATGCTGATGAATTTGTATTTGTAAAATGTAAATTATATACAAAAATTAGCCGGGCGTGGTGGTGCACACCTGTAATGACAGCTACTTGGGAGGCTGAGGCAGGAGAATCACTTGAACATGGGAGGCAGAAGTTGCAGTGAGCAGAGATTGTGCTGCTGCACTCTAGCCTGGTGACAGAGCAAGACTCCATTAAAAAACAAATGCAAATTATAGTACCTGACACAAAGTAAAGCTCTCAGTAAATCCTTGTTCTTTATTACTTACCCTGCGGGCAATAGGACAGATTTTAAGTGGTGTGTATCTCTGTGTTGGGGTGAGTGGGAAGGTGTGTTGACATAATAAGATTTGCAGTTTGCAAGATCCCTTTGGCTACAGGGAGGAAATAGGTTGTAGGAATCAGTATTAGAAGTAGTGAGGCAGGGCCAGGCACAGTGGCTCATGCCTGTAATCTCAGCACTTTGGGAGGCCGAACAGGGAGGATCTCCTGAGGTCAGGAGTTCAAGACCAGCATTGCCAATATAGAAAAACCCCATCGCTACTAAAAATTAGCTGGGCATGGTGGCACATGCCTGTAATCCCAGCTACTCAGGAGGCTAAGGCAGGAGAATGACTTGAACCCAGGAGGCAGAGGTTGTGGTGAATTGAGGTTGTGCCATTGCACTCCAGCCTGGGTAACAGAGTGAAACTCTGTCTCAAAAAAAAAAAAAAAAAAAAGAAGAAGAAGAAGAAAGAGGAGGAGGAGAAGGAGGAGGAGGAGGGGGAGGAGAAGCAGTGAGGCAGCATAAGAGCCCGATAGAGTGATCTAGCAAAGTGTGCTGGAAGAGAGAGTGGAAGAACGGCCACAGAGAAGGGGAAAGAAAATAATGCCTTCTATTTTTTTGAAATGTCCAGCTTTAATGCCTGTGGGTCATGCAGACAGCTGGGCATAGGCTGAAATTAATGAGGAAATCTGTACTAGAGACATAACTTTTGCAATCTGGCAGCTTTGAGAGAGTCATTAAATCCACAGGAGTGGAGGAAATCACCCCGAAGCAGACCTACAGGAGAACCCTGCTGGTCACCTTTAGCTGGAAGATGAACAGAGGAATGAGAGAGGCTGAACCAGACCAAGATTCCAGAAAAGCAGGAAAAACACAAAGCGCACAGCCTGTGAAGCAGGGAGGAGACAGAACAGGGCTACATATTTTGCTGGAAATTCAAGTAAGATTCAGAATTTGTAAAGTTCCCTTTACTACGCCCTCGGCCCTATTGAGGCTACCATTTCCCCTCATGGAAATGTGCTCTTTAAGCTCTGTTCTTACCATGTTTGTTTATTCTTAACCTCATTTGCCTTCTTACACAGCTTAAGTCCCATAATCAGCCCGTATCTAAAATTGCTGGCCAACAGTTCTAAAATGATTCATATGAAACACCTTAAGCTGACTCTGTCTGCTGTTAATTATCCTTTCCTCTCCCTATTTTCACTTTAATCACCATCTATGACATTTCCCATCGTCTCTGTTTCAAATATTTTCCATTTTCCTCAAAGCATGAATCCCTCCTCAACAGTCAGACTCAGCAAACAATCCCATCTCCCGATTTACGGGGAAGATAGAGGTTCATTGATGTGAGCTTTCCTAGAAACTGCCTTCTTCCTACTTCAAAACTTCTCTTATTTTCTCCTATTCTCTCCCTTTCGTATATATTGAAAACAAAAAGGTCCTTTTCCAAATCTAACTTACATGTAACCTTTTTTTGAGATGGAGTCTTGCTCTTGTTGCCCAGGCTGAAGTACAGTGGCGCAATCTCAGCTCACTGCAACCTCCGCCTCCTGGGTTCAAGCGATTCCCCTTGCCTCAGCCTCCAGAGTAGCTGGGATTACAGGTGCACACCACCATGCCCGGCTAATTTTTTGTATTTTTAGTAGAGATGGCATTTCACCATGCTGGCCAGGCTAGACTCGAACTCCTGACCTTGTGATTCGCCCACCTTGGCCTCCAAAGTGCTGGGATTACAGGCATGAGATACCACATCTGGCCACATGTAACTGTAAACCCTGTCTACCAATTGTCCCTGACCCTCTCTTAAGATTGATTTTCCTTCTACTCTCACCATTGCCTTCCAGACTATTATGAAATGTCAGTCTTCTGTGGCAGGCAGCCTCTAAGATGGCTCTGTAATCCTGCCTCCAGGTGTTCCTGACTGTGTATGTCCCCTCACAGGTAGGGCCTATGATTTGCTTCTAACAATAAAAATACGGCAAAGGTGATGGGATGTTACCTAAAGTGCTATACAGCCCCACACGGCTAATTCATCTGGTATACCTAAGAAAATCCTTCCCCGAAACCGTGCTCTCAAACAACCACCATTGTTCTCCTCTTCCCTTTGTTAGAATATTTCTCTCTCTCTCTTTTATTTATTTATTTTAACAGAATCTCCCAGGCTGGAGTACAGAGGCATGATCTCGGCTCACTGCAAACTCCACCTTCCAGGTTCAAATAATTCTCCTGCCTCAGCCTCCCAAGTGGCTGGGACTACAGGCACATCACCACACCCAGATAATTTTTGTATCTTTAGTAGGGATGGGGTTTCACCATGTTGGCCAGGCTGGTCTCGAACTCCTGACCTTAGGTGATCCACCAGACTTGGCCTCCCAAAGTGCTGGGATTACAGGCGTGAGCCACTTCGTCCAGCCTGTTATAATATTTCTTGATGAGAAAATAATCCATATTACCTACATTCATATTATTACCATCTACCCTGTGATGAATTTTAAATAGCCTGAAATTTTTGGCCGCTCCTCCCATTAAGAAGTGGAGTGTGCTTCCCCTTCCCTTGAATCTGGGTTGACCTCCTGGCTTCTTTTTACTAACAGAATGTGGTTGAAACACTAGTATGTAACTTCAGAGACAGACTTAAGAGAGCAACTTAAGAGAGAGCTTTGACTTTTATGCACTTGGAACAGATCTTCTTGGAATCCCACCATCATGCTGTGAGAAGCCCAGCCTCACGCATAAACTGTGGGTTGCGGGGGATAACTGAGGCTCTGGGGCCAACAGACTCAGCTGGCTTCTCAGCCAACAGCCAGCACTGACAGCCAGTCAGGTGAATGAGCCATTTGCGATGTTCTTTCCAATCAAGCCTCCAGATGACTGCAGCCTCCCCGTGTCGCCCCCCTCCTCCCCTCCCTTCACCAACACCGTCTGGAGCTGAAGGACCACCCAGTTAAGCCCAGTCAACACTCGGAAATGTGAGAAACAATAAATGATGCTACTATTTTCAGGTGCTACGTCTGAGATTGTTTGCTAAGCACCAGTAGATCACCAGACATTCGCTTTCCATCCTCACCTCTCTGGCGAAGCAGTTCGAGAACAGTCATCTTAGTCTCAGAATTTTGTAACCTTTTTGATTTGTTTTTCTTTCTTGACAACTGCAAGACATACGATACTAATTAAATTCTTTTTCTTTCTTCATGCTTTCTTCTCCTTTCATTTCTGTAACATCCTCTGGGACTCCATTTCTTCCCCTCATCCCCTAGATTAAATGTTCCCCAACGTACTGTACTTGGATATTTCTCTCTATTCCGTCTTGCTTGAGTGTCATCCAATCTCATGGTTTTAAATATCACCTCTATGCAGGTAATGTTCAAATCCTCTAAGAGGCACAATGATTAGAAGCTCAAGGTCTGGAAATGGGCCAGACAGAGATTTAATCCAGGATCTGCCAATTACCAGCCATATGACAATGAACGGGTGGTTTAACCTCCCTAGTCCTCCACTTTCTCGTCTCTTAAATCTGGATAATAATTGGATCTTGCTCATAGGAATAACACTTTGGCCTGCCACAGAGTAAGGGCTCAGTAAATCAGTGCTTTTCAACATTTTAGTTTTTCATATTACTGCTTCCATTAGCAAAATGATAATGCCTGTATGCATTCGGGGATAAATGGAAGCAGCTGCTCAGGCCAAAGACAATTACCTTGGGGCATTGGTCTCCCAGCCCCTGCCCAGCCCCCACCCTAGTGTATAATCAATATTTGGGCCCGTCAGCTCATTACTGGCACACCGACTGGAAGCTTTACAGGGAATGGTAGCAATTGTCCTCACATCTGGCCCTGATCTCTCTCCCGGGCTCCAGCCCCACAGTAAGAACTCTCCACTGGACACTACCCACCGCCTTCATCCCCAAACCAGAAGGTGAGGACCAGGCTTCAAGTGAGGTCCAGGCTCAGTAGCATCAGCACCACCTAAGAACTTTTTAGAAATGCGAATTCAAGGCCTGGCATGGTGGCTCACACCTGTAATCCCAGAACTTTGGGAGGTTGAAGTGGATGGATAACCTGAGGTCAGAAGTTCGAGACTACCCTGGCCAACATGGCAAAACCCCATCTCTACTAAAAATACAAAAATTAGCCAGGCATGGTGGCACATACCGGTAATCCCAGCTACTCGGGAGGCTGAGGCAGGAGAATCACTTGAACCCAGGTGGTGGAGGTTGCAGTGAGCCAAGATCATGCCACTGCACTCCAGCCTGGTGACAGAGCAAGACTCCGTCTCAAAGGAAAAAAAAGAAATGCAAATTCAAGCTCCAACCCAGACCGACTGAATCAGCAACTCTAGGGATGTGCCCAGAGATATGCATTTAACAAACTCTCCAGGTAATTCTGACGCAGGCAAAAGTTAGATGACAGGTGACCCATGTGATATCAACTCTGAGGACCAAGTCTTCTCCTCCCGATTTGCTTCCTACTTGGGTTACTTAGTTCCACTACCCTCCCAGCTACCTGGGCTCAGAAACCTCCCGTTCATGCTGGACTCTTCCGTCCTGCCTGCCTGCTGTATCTAGGCAGCCACCAATCCTGTCTTTGCCTCCAACAAAGTTAGCCATTATTCACATATTTCTCTCTTGGCTCTGTTCCCGCAACCATTCCCAAGGAAGTGCTGGCCAGTTTTTCTCAAACCAATTCATTTAAAAGCCAATTTGCCTGTGACCAATTTCACTAACAGCCAGTTCGAATAAAGCAAATTCATTTAAAAATTAATTTCATGCAGATAAATTGGCCCATTATTTTCTTTATGACTTCTGCCACTTCTAAGTTGATGAAGTCTTTACCCCTCCAGATGTTGTAAATATACAAATACCTAATTCTATGTGTCTGGTTTTTTACACTTGAATCCTTTTACACCTGACACTTGAATTGTCTGGAGTGTGTTTTGACTTCTGAGTGTCAAGTGAAGGTCAAATCGCTGGCCTGATTACCATGCAAAGGAGAAAGCTCCTCATTTACAAGTCTAAGTTCTGAGCTCTCAGCCATTACAACTTTCCTCCCCTCGGGCGAGCAGAAAGATCAAAGCCCAGACCCAGGAAGGCTGAAGGGCTGCGATTGTTGTTTCACAAGGGAGGGATCTGGGAAGAAACTTCCTTTCTTATTAGCATCTTGAAATGGGCTTACTTGCAAGAAAGTGCCCTTGGACAAATTAGCTTTTAAAACCCTTAAACGTTCGAAAGTTTGTATAAGGAAACAACAGAACCAGTGGGGGCGAGGTCCGGGTATGGTAGGCGATGTTGTCATCCCCGCCCCAAAATTGGCTGGGCGAGGTGGCTCATGCCTGTAATCCCAGCACTTTGGGAGGCCAAGGCTGGTGGATCACGAGATCAGGAGTTCGTGACCATCCTGGCCAACATGGTGAAACCCTGTCTCTACTAAAAATACAAAAATTAGCTGGGCATGGTGGTGTGCGTCTGTAATCCCAGCTACTGGGGAGGCTGAGGCAGGAGAATCACTTGAACCCAGGAGTTGGAGGTTGCAGTGGGTCGAGATTGCGCCACTACACTCCAGCCTGAGCAACAAGAGTGAAACTCCATCAAAAATTAATTAATTAATTAATTTAAATTTTAAAAAAACTAATGTAAGGAGTCTAAATCTTCCAGATATTCCCTTCCTCTGAGGCAGTTTCTCGTCCTGCTTTTCAAATGCCATTGTGGTGTGAGGGAAGGTGGGTCAGAGAAGGAGGAAATGGGGAAGAAGTGACTGCCGGGTAAGGAGAAGTGACTGCCAGGTAAGAGAAGATGGTGGGCCCACTCCTTCTGCCCCCAGAGGGTGAGGCAGTGTTGGAAAGTCTAGGGGAGAAAAGGTAATATCTTTTCTCATCCAATGCTAGGCTCACGGCTAAGACTCAAATAACAAAAAACAGATGAATATGAGAGCACACAGGAATTTATTTAATGTACGTTCTGTGTGACACGGAAGCTTTCAGAAAATGAAAGCTTCTTTGGCAGGGGGTGTGTGGATTTTCATGTACAGTCATGCAGAAGCACAGTTGGAGAGGGGGATTATCTTGAGGGAATGAACTGGGGGGTGGGAATTTAGCAAGACCTGCTTGTTCATATTCCTCTTGGCCTTCATGTGTGACATTTTTCCCCCTGTGAATAGGGCAGGACACCTGCCACGTGAGGATTTTCAGGGGAGGAGGAGGGCAAGGTCGGAGAGTCACCTTCCTAGGTTTTATGACTTGCTTCAGAGAAGAAGGGCAAGAAAAAGGTGAGGTAGGCCCAGTGTGGTGGCTCATGCTTATAATCCCAGCACTTTGGGAGGCCAAGGCAGATGAATCACTTGAGGCCAGGAGTTCGAGACTAGCCTGGCCAACATGGTGAAACCCCATCTTTACTAAAAATACAAAAAATTAGTCACTCAGTGGTGGCAGGTGCCTGTAATTCCAGCTACTCGGGAGGCTGAAGCAGGAGAATCGCTTGAACCTAGGAGGCAGAGGTTGCAATGAGCCAAGATTGCACCACTGCACTCCAGCCTGGGTGACAGAGCAAGACTCTGTCTCAAAAAAAAGAAAAAAAAATAGAAAAAAAAAGTGAGGTAGCCTTTTTGCTTCTGCTTTTTCAGTTTCCAAGGTACCATATTTTGAGGCGGTGTTTCCTGCTCCACATCAGGAGATAAGGTTCTGACACATTTGGGGTGACAGCTCCGTTTCAGGCGTCAATCCAGAAGGGGAAAGCATCACGGAAAAAGCAAGAAGAAAGCCAGAAACAGAGGGCTCCATGTGAGGGAGTCTCCTGTGCAAACAGGCTCCATACCACACGGGCGGCTGTAGAACGATGGGTTCGTTGCCTGATGCACGCGGTAAGTCAATACTCTGAGATCCCCGGTTGCAGCAGAGAAAGAGGTATAATCTCGCGGTCGCTGAACGAGGAGATGGCAGGAAACCTCACATTCATCTCCCCAAGCAGTTTGGGGCTAGGGCTTTTGGGGGTTTTGGAGTGGGCTGAAGTGTGGAGATCATTGATTGGTTGAAGAATGCAGGGTGAAGTCATGGGACAGGGAGATGACGAAGCCATGTCCTTGTCCGGATGCTGTTTCTCTGCAGGGGTTGTTAAAGTGGTTGCTGGAATTCAGGGTCTGAAAAGGATCTTAAGCGATTTTTAAGCCAAAGCCTTATGATTCTAATGCCAGAGATTCTATCTATAGAAACAATAGGGATGCAAATGGTCAGGATCTAGCACCACATGATTTTTGGCAAAAAGGAAGAGCATCCTGGTTAATATTTTTTATATTTCTGTCCAGAATCCAGCACACAATTCTTGTCAACCTGGTGGGGACAGCTTCTGCTGCAGCCAAGGGAAAGGGTCAGGGGCACGTGGTTAGACACAGAGAGCTTCAGAGACCTGGCCCAAGCTGCCCTTGGCTCCTGTATGACATGAAGGAAAGTTCTTTCTCGCCCCAGAATGGGGACGAAGGTTACCGCACAGAGAGCAGCAGGCCCAGCCTGGGAGTTGTCACAGCCAGAGAAAAGCACATCCCTCCTGAAGAGGCCTCAGAGATTTGACAGAAATGCAGCTAAACTCAGAGCAGTTTCTAGAACTCCTAAGATCCTGCGGGGTGGCATTACCTGGGAAACCCACCAAGGCCTGTTGTAGCCAAGAGCCAACCAGAAAGAAGTTCTCATGTTGACCTCATGGACACTGGTGAAAGGCCCTGGGGCCAGCCCAGAGCAGCAGCCCCCCCACCCCCATGGATGCCAGGAAGCTCCTGAGGACAGCTAGACGGTCTAGAAGAGAGCCCTTTTCCCCTGCAGCCACCATGTTGCACTCCCAGGCCCCTCCACCCAGAGAGGAAAAAGAAAAAGGCCTTCCGAAAGATTGAGCATTTTCCAAAAATGACTGTTTAAAACGTTATTAGTCCATTCTCACACCGCTATAAAGAACTGCCTGAGGCCGGGTGCTGTGGCTCACACCTGTGTTCCCAGCACTTTGGGAGGCTGAGGTGGGTGGACCACGAGGTCAGTAGATCGAGACCATTCTGGTCAGCATGGTGAAACCCTGTCTCTGCTAAAAATACAAAAAAAAATTAGCTGGGCATGGTGGCGTGTGCCTGTAGTTCCAGATACTGGGGAGGCTGAAGCAGGAGACTTGCTTGAACCCAGGAGACGGAGGTCGCGGTGAGCCGAGATCGCGCCATTGCACTCCAGCCTGGGTAACAAGAGCGAAACTCTGTCTCAAAAAAAAAAAAAAAAAAACTGCCTGAAACTAGGTAATTGATAAAGGAAAGAGGTTAATTGACTCACAGTTCTACGGGGTTGGGGAGGGCTCAGGAAACTTACAATCATGGCAGAAAGGGAAGCAAACACGTCCTTCTTCACATGGCAGTAGAAGAGAGAAGAATGAGTGCCCTGCAAAGGGGGAACAGTGTAGACCTTTGTACTGCTGCAGACTTTCAAACGGTTTTCAAAGATGTTTCCCACCAGCAGCAGATGAAAGTTCTTGTGGGTTCACATCCTTGCCCACACTTATTATCCAACTGTAAAACTTTTGTCAACCTGGTGGGTATGAAATGCATTTTGTTCTATATATATATATATATTTTTTTTTTTTTTTTTTGAGACAGTCTCACTGTGTCATCCAGGCTGGAGTGCAGTGGTGCAATCTCAGCTCACTGCAACCCTCACCTCCTGGGTTCAAGCAATTCTCCTGCCTCAGCCTCCCGAGTGGCTGGGATTACAGGCACATGCTACCATGCCTGACTAATTTTTGTGTTTTTAGTAGAGACAATGTTTTACAATGTTAGCCAGGCTGTTCTCAAACTCCTGACCTCAAGTGATCTGCCCTCCTCAGCCTCCCAAAGTGCTGGAATTACAGGCTTGAGCCACCATGCCCAGCCTGTTGTATTGTTTTTTAATTAAACTTTTTGAGATAACTGTAGATTCACATGCATTTAGGAACAATACAGAGAGATGCCTTGAGCCTTCTGCCCAGTCTTCCCCACTGGCTAGATCTCGCAAAACTACAGTACAATATCCCATTCAGGACAGTGATATAGGTACAATCCACTGATCACATTTCCACTTTCCCGTTTCATTTATTCTCATTTGTGTGTGTCTTTAGTTCTGTGCAATTTTATCACCTGTGTAAGTTGGTAGACAAGATACAGAACATCTCCCTCAGCCTCAGGATTCCTAATGTTGCTATGTCCAACTACACCACCTACCTCCCATCCATCCTCTCCTCCACCTTCCCCCTCTCCTCTCCTCCACCTTCCCCTTCCATCCCTAACTCCTGAGAGCCACTCATCTAGGGTCCATGTTTATAATGTCTTTTATCTCAAGAACATTATCTAAATGAAACCGTATAGTATGCAACATTTCAGGATTTGCTTTTTTCACTCAGAACAATTCCCTTGAGACGCATATATCAATAGTTCTTTCATTTTACTGCTAAGCAGCATTCCATGGTGTGGATGTGCTATATTTAACTGTTCCCCATTTTCGGAGATCTGAGTCATTTCCAGTTTTCGGCTGTTACAAATAAAGCTGCTATGAACCTTCATGTACAGGCTTTTGTGTATTTTTAAGATGAATTTCTCTTAAAGCTCCAGTTAAACACCTTTTCATTTGTTGATAGGCTATCCAGCTGCCAAAGCATCTCTAAAGGATCTTCCTCACGCTTCCTCTGCTTGGTCCCTGGAATTCAAGTCTCTAGGGATGCTGCCCTCCCACCAGCGCTGTCATGGGCAGAAAGGCCCCAAAAATGTCTATACCCTAATTATGAAGCCTGTGGATATGTTACCTTCCCTGGAAAACAAGATTTTGCAGATATAATTTAAGGTGTAGACCTTAAAATGGGGAGATAATCATGGGTTATCAGGTAACCCCAAACTAATTATGTGAGCCTTAAAAATTGAGGACTTTCGTCAGACACAGTGGCTCACACCTGTAATCCCAGGACTTTGGGAGGCCAAAGTTGGTGAATCACGAGGCCAGTAGTTCAAGACCAGCCTGGCAAAGACGGTGAAACCCGTCTCTACTAAATATACAAAAATTAGCCATGTGTGGTGGTGGGTGCCTGTAATCCCAGCTACTCGGGAGGCTGAGGCAGAGAGAATTGCTTAAACCTGGGAAGCAGAGGTTGCAGTGAGCCGAGATCACACCACGGCACTCTAGCCTGGTGAGACTCCGTCTCAAAAAAAAAAAGAAGAAAACACAAGTGCCTATGTGTGGGAAGAATGCTGAAGTCAGACAGGTTCACTGTCACTCAAGGGCTTTTCAACCTCTCTAAGCTTTTGTATCCTTGTTGCTGAAAAGAATAAACTGTGTAACTTCCTGTTTAGCTTAGCTCACACAAATTCTGGGGAAATTCAAAGTGATAACATACCAAATGCCTCAAATACAACGGATTTACAAGGAATAACCTCCATACGCAAGACATGCTCCTGCATCCACACTTTTGTCTTGCCTCTGATGCTCTAATTTCTTCACATCCACCTGCTGCCCATTCTCCAAGGCCCATCAACCATCTCACCTCTTAGGCAGAGCTTCTGTGACCCACCAAACACAAGTAATATCTTTCTCTTATGAATTCCTGTAGCGTGTCATGTTTATCTCCCTCTGTCGGAACAGTATTAAAACTCAGGTCTCTTATTTCTGTTGAATATTAGGAAACAACCGGAAGGAAATGCAGAACATTAAAAGTTCCTATGAAGCCCCATCCATTTCACACTGAGCTCTGGGAGCAGATGGGAGGTGCCTCCCGCCCCCGCAACCAGCAGTCTACAGATTCTCTGAATCCCATTCATTGCTTCTCAGGATGAAAACTATGTACTAGGATCAGGAGGTGTTATGGGTTGAACTGTGTTCCCCCCAAATTCATATGCTGAAGCCCTTACCTCCTCCAGTATCTGAAAATGTGACTATATTAGAAGCTAGGGCATTTAAAGAGATGATTAATTAAAATAAAATAATTTCTCTCTCTCTCTCTCTCTCTCTTTCTTTTTTGAGTTGGAGTCTCTCTGTCTTGCTGTTGCCCAGGCTGGAGTGCAGTGGTGTGATCTCAGCTGACTGCAGCCTCTGTTCCGGTTTTAAGTGATTCTCCTGCCTCAGCCTCCAGAGCAACTGGGACTACAGGCACATGCCACCATGCCCAGCTAATTTTTTGTATTTTTAGTACAGACGGAGTTTCACAGTGTTAGTCAGGATGGTCTCCACCTCCTGATCTCGTGATCTGCCTGCCTCAGCCTCCCAAAGTGCTGGGATTACAGGCGTGAGCCACCGTGCCCATCCAAAATGAAATACTTTCTTAACTATGCTTAAATCATTATTATGAATTTATTTACATACTATTTACCTCCTTGAAGAGATTACAACTTCCTGGGGACAGCAGCCGTGATCTCTTCTTGACTGTTGAGCTCCAGCAATGAGTACAGGGCCTGGTGCTTAGTAAACAGTTGATGAATCTGTGTTTAATAAATGAAGCCCAGTTCACAAGAAAAATCACAGCTGAGCCTTAGAGATGTGAACCCAAACTATTTGGGATCAGAGACAGGTCTCGATCAACTTAGGAAGTTTATTTAGAAAAGTGAAGGGCATGCCCATGGCACAGCGTCAGGAGGTCCTGGTAACAGGTGCCCATGGTGGCTGGGGTGCAGCATGCTTCCGCACATTTTAGGGAGACTGGAGACATGAGACATCAATCAACATGTGTACATGTAACATGTACATCGGTTAGGTTCAGTCCAGAAAGGAGGGACAATTAGAAGAGTGGGGTAGTGGTTTCCAGGTCACACAGGCTAGATGAAAGAGACAAAAGGTTACATTCTTTTGAGTCCTTGATCAGCCTTTCACTGAAAACACAATTTAGTCTAGCTCAGTGAATCTGCGTTTTTACGTAAACAAGTAGGGCAGAGGCAGCCATCAGATAGGCATTTGTCTCAGGTGAGCAGAGGGATGACTTTCTGTCTGGGAAAGTGAAGATAAGCTGTCAGTTTCCATTGCCAGGGTGAAATTCAACAGAACTGTTTTAGGGTAAAGATCTTGAAGCCCACAGGAATTTCCTAGTGGGCAAATTGTGAGATTGTGAGGGACGTATGTAGGTTGTTTTTCTGGTTTTTTTTTTTTTTTTTTTTTTTTGAGATGGAGTTTCACTCTTGTTGCCCAGGCTGGAGTGCAATGGCGTGATCTCGGCTCACCACAACCTCTGCCTCACAGGTTCAAGCAATTCTCCTGTCTCAGCCTCCTGAGTAGCTCGGCTAATTTTTTTGTATTGTTAGTAGAGACAGGGTTTCTCCATGTTGGTCAGGCTGGTCTTGAACTCCCGACCTCAGGTGGTTGCCTGCCTCAGTCTCCCAAAGTGCTGGGATTACAGGCATGAGCCACCACACCTGGCCTGTGGAGGTGTGCAGCTCTTTTATCTTTGCAGCTATCTTACGTATGAATCAGATGGGAGGCAGGTTTGCATGACACGGTTCCCAGCTTGACTTTTCCCTTGGTTTAGTGAATTGAGGGTCCTGAGATGTATTTTCCCTTCATAGAGAGAAAAAGAATGTTTCAATAAATCAGCTTCAATTTCGCTTGTTTCTGTAGGCCCAGTTTGAATTATTTTGGACTCCAAATATTTGAGCATTTTAAATAGGCCTGGTTTGTGCAAAATCTAATTCAGTTTCTTCTTGACTTTCTAAGGCAAAATCTAGCCCAAACCAACACTGGCTCCCACCTCTTTTTCATTCATGCGACAGTTTTCTGGTTTCTGAAGGGCGTTTGGTGTTGGCAGACATTTGCATGCATCTCACATATGTATTTTCCTACATATGCATTTACATTTGTATATACATACATTCTTCTCAATTAATATTAATACCCACCCCAAGTAAAAGAATCTTATTTAAAATATGTTGAGATTCTCAGGCCTGGTGCAGTGGCTCACGCCTGTAATCCCAGCATTCTGAAAGGCCAAGGCAGGTGGATCGCTTGACCCCAAGAGTCTGAGACCAGCCCAGGCAACAATGGCAAAATCTAGTCTCTACCAAAAATACAAAATAATAGCCAAGTGTGGTGGTATTTACCTTTAGTCCCAGCTACTCAGGAGGCTGAGGTGGGAGGTTCACTTGAGCCTGGGAGGGGGAGGATACAGTGAGCCAAGATTGTGCCACTGCACTCCATCTGGGTGACAGAGCAAGACCCCCTCTCAAAAAATAAAGTACACAATTTAAAAAAAAAAGAAAATACAGAAAAATAAAAAAGTAAAAGCAAAAAATGAAATAAATAAATAAATAAAATAGACTGAGATTCTCTTTCTTTATGTTTCCCCAGGCTCCAGGGGCTAAGTCCATGTTTGAGTGAAAGCTGTAAAGTCCTTTGAACTGACTGCACCATGGACCACACCATAGTTAAACCATAGTGACCCCTGTTACCAGCATGTACACCTCCAGATGGCCTCCCAGACCCAGAAAGTCTGAAGTAACAGGAAAACTGTAAAAGAAGTATAGCTAGCTCCTGCAGCACCTGATTAACTGACCTTGTGACATTGTTCCTGCTTCAATTGATAAGCCAACCTTGTGATATTGGACCCTGTGACAATGCCCCCTGCCCCCCAGCTTGCAAAAACTGCCTTGAAGTGTAACTTTCCACTGCCTATCCCAAACCAGCTCCTATCCCACCATCCTCTGCTGACTCTCTTTTCAGACTCAGCCTGCTTGCACCCAAGTGAATAACCAGCCTTGTTGCTTACACAGACAAGTTATTGTTTAGATGGTCTCTTCATTCAGAGTTTGCTCAACAAAAGCTATCAGAGAATTAATGAGCACAGAATCTACACACACACACACAAAATAGGCAAGCGCCTCTCTCCTCTCATGAGAAATGAATCAAAACAGAAGTTTTCCCTGAAGGAGGACAGACTCCCTCAGCAAAAAGACTACTCCTGTTCTTTTCCTCATATCAGCAATTTATGCAGTGACCGTACATTTAGTCTCAAGAAACTAGAGATTTTTCTGTTTAAAGGCCCAAGGAGAATATATTTGGCATGAATCCTTAGAGGAGTGGGAAGTTGTCTTTCTACTCGGACTCACTTATCTGATTCTCCTCCCCAGGGTAGAACTTCTCATGGCCTGGAGGCTGATCCTCCAACTTGGTACCCAGAAGCCCTGCAAAGATTTAAAAGCTTTGCAAGTCTAGTCTTTGTGGCTTAGCACCAACCCAGCCTGATTTTGAACTAATTGTCCCAGTTGACTGAGATTTCTCTCTTGTTGTTGTTAGTCACTGGTCCAAGTGTTTTCTATCCTTTATTTCTTACTACATATGGCGTTTTCCCCTCAGTATTTAAATTGTTGAGGATTTCAACAGTGCCAATATATAAAGTATAGATTCAAGAAGCCCCTGCCCCCCTCACCCTCCCAGGTTACTCTAACTGAAGGGCTTCTCTCTGTGCCTCGCTTAATTTCTTAGAGGCAATAACTGAGATCTTGTGTGGCTTTCAAATGAAAGCTTAATTTAATGGAAGAAAATAAAAGTAAAAGCATATCTGTGTTTGTGATTTTAATATTTACAACTCAGGAATGGATGTAAAACAGAAAGCAAAGCAATGCTTGCCCCTGTTTTTTGTTTGCTTTTATTTGCTTTGGCGTTTTTTGTGTGTTTGTTTGTATTTTGAGATGGAGTCTCACTCTGTCACCCAGGCTGGCGTGCAGTGGCATGATCTCAACCCACTGCAACCTTCGCCTCGCAGGTTCAAGGGATTTTCTTGCCTCAGCCTCCAGAGTAGCTGGGACTACAGGCACCCACCACCACGCCTGATTATTTTTTGTATTTTTAGTGGAGACGGGTTTCACTATGTTGACCAGGCTAGTGTCAAACTCCTGACCTCAGGTGCTCCACCTGCCTCGGCCTCCCAAAGTGCTGGGATTACAGGAATAAGCCACCATGCCTGGCCTCGCCCCTGTTTTTGGTGGGTATTTTACAGCTCATCAGGAGGCACTGACATGTGTCGTCTTTTTCCTTCCCACCCTCTCAACTAAAAGTAACTTCTCTAGAAGGCAGCCTTGTCTTGCCGGTGCTGCTTGCAATGTTGTTTTTAATGTAATTTATGTGGAAGGCTGACTATGAAGTGGCCATCAACTTCGCTTCATGGCTATTGATCATAGCTGAGTATTTTTTGATGATAACGTGCCACTGGAGACATAGGGGATTTCTATTTCAGTAAGGAAGAAGAATTTATGAAAGTTTCTCACCGACTTTGATGAAGTGGAGGTCTAAATGCCATCCTAACAGAAATGCAGCCCATGTGTTTTAAAGCTACCCCAGGGGGACCACACACCAAACATACAAGAGCAGCTATTTTTTAAAATCTCAGCATTTAACCTGTAAGTATTAATAGTATCTTCTGCTTGTCTAAGCACTTTACCATTACAACAAGATTTCTCATTCATTCTTTTGTGTATTTCCCACAAGTACCTTGTGATAATGGAAGAAAAGCTATTATTATTATTATTATTTTGAGACAGAGTCTCACTCTGTTACCAGGCTGGAGTGCAGTGCCACAATCTCAGCTCACTGCAACCTCCACCTGCCAGGTTCAAGAGATTCTCCTGCCTCAGCCTCCTGAGTAGCTGGGACTACAGGCGCATGCCACCACGCCCAGCTAACTTTTATATTTTTAGTAGAGACAGGTTTCACCATGTTGGCCGGGATGATCTCCATCTCTTGGCCTTGTGATCCACCCGCCTCAGCCTCCCAAAGTGCTGGGATTAGCATGCCTAGCTGAAAAGCTATTATGATGTCTAACTTCCTCATGGCAAAGCCATAGTTCAGAGGTTCAAGGTCACATAGCTGGTGAGCCGCAAAAGCTTAAACCCAGATGTAGAACTTTCTCACCATGTTAATGATGGGCTGTCCTTCAAGTGTAAGTCCAAGCTCTTTGTGTTGCTTTTTTCAGTAATTATGACACGCAGTACGAACCATAAACATTCTGCAGTCCAGGCATTTTATGTCCTGTGACGCACAATGCTTAAAAGCCTGCTCCCAGCTGGGGACTCAGTCTATAAATGTGAAGTTGACTTTTCATTTAATTGGCCCGTGTAGAGATGAAAACTGTGGTCTTAGTTATGTCAGTGCAGACTTTAACCCTAATATTTTTTCCAGATTGCTAAAATTGCTTTATGGGAATCTATCCACACTCCTGCTGTGATATACATTTTTAAGAAGAACAAAAATACAATCTCTGATCACAATAGAGAAGATGGCACTTCACTCCTTGCAGTAATTATGAAGCACTTGTTATGTTCTGTTGAGACTGGTACCCTAATGATACTACACCCTTCTCTTGTCATCATTCATATTAGAGCCAAAGAAGTATTTTACAACCATTCTGCTCATGTGAATAATCTCCAAGGGGAGAACATATTGATTTGGAGTGCTTTTAAAAGGATGGTAATTCATGGATATAGGATGAGCTGTGCTCACCCAAATTACAGAGCAGAGATTTACTTCCCTGGTTGTACTTTTCCAGTTTTCCAGTGTTGTATATTTTGCCTCACCAGATAGGGAACAAGTTATCATTTGCATTTTATTTTAACGTAAAATAATGTCTTCAATTTCTTCTATATTATGTGTAGGATTTATGTGATTTTGGTGTTTTTCTCTCACACTAGGGCTTGACCGTTAGGGAGAAAATGTATAGATCCAAATGACATCCTTGACGCCAAGATTTCTCGGATACATCACGAAGACTCCAAAGCTTACAGAAGAGCTGTAGGTCACAGGACGGCTAGAGAAGGAGAAGAGAAGCTTATTGGGTCAACTTCTGAATTGGAGACAGGCTTTATGTTCAGGCTCATTTCTCCTATCCATTCTGAAAACGGCTCAAATTTTAAAATAAGAATTTTTTATTTTAAGTTCAGAAGTACGCTTGTGTCAGGGGATTTGTTGTGCACTATTTTGTCACCCAGTGATTAAGCCTAGTACCCATTGGTTATTTTTGGGATCCTCTCCCTCCTCCCACTCTCCACCCTCGAATAGGCCCCGGTGTCTATTGTTCCCCTGTATATGTCCATGTGTTCTCATCATTTAGCTCCCTCTTATAAGTGAGAACGTGCAGTATTTGGTTTTCTGTTTCTGTGTCAGTTTGCTAGGGATAAAGGCCTCCAGCTCCATCCATGTTCCTGCACAGGGCATGATCTTGTTCTTTTTTTGGCTGCATAGTATTCCATGATGTATACATACCACTTTTTCTTTATTCGATCTACCATTGATGGACATTTAGGTTGATTCCATGTCTTTTCTATTGTGAATAGTGCTGCAGTGAACATACACATGCACATGTCTTTATGATAGAATGATTTAGATTCCTTTGGGTAGATTCCTGGTCATGGGATTACTGGATTGGATGGTATTTCTGTTTTTAGGTCTCTGAAGAATCGTCACACTGTCTTCTATAATGGCTGAACTAATTTACATTCCCACCAATTGCATATAAGTGTTCCTTTTTCTCTGCAACCTCATCAGCATCTGTTATTTTTGACTTTTTCTTCTTTTTTTTGAGACAGAGTCTTGCTCTGTTGCCCAGGCTGAAGTGCAGTGGTATGATCTCGGCTCACTGCTACCTCTGCCTCCCAGGTTCAAGCAATTCTCTTGCTTCAGCTTCCTGAGTAGCTGGAATTACAGGCATGTGTCACCACACCCAGCTAATTTTTTTGTGTTTTTAGTAGAGACGGGGTTTCTCCATGTTAGTCAGGCTGGTCTCAAAACTCCTGACCTCAGGTGATCCACCCACCTTGGCATCCCAAAGTGCTGTGATTATAGTGCCTGGCATAGTTTTTGACTTGTTAATAATAGCCTGTAAGGAACATAGCTGTGCTTTGCTCAAGGATAGGCCAAGGTAGGATGTCACATCTTGTGTGACTCAGGGAGTTAAGAGTGCAGGCGTCTAACTCCACTTGTTATCACAGCCATGTAGCCATAACATGGGAAGGCCATCCCTTCGCTCTAAGTCAGTATTGTCTCTAAAAGGTATAATTGCCCTGCTGACACTCTACAGGTGTGCTGGCACCCAGAGAAAGAGAGAGAGAGAGCCAGAGCTGTCCGTCTTTGTAGATGGACAGGAAGAGCCAGGACACAGCTCAGCTCACTTGTGTCCAGACAGAGAAAGAGTTAAGCTGCTGACCCTGAAGGCAAGGGAGAGCCGGCTGTGCAGCTCTGCGTGTGGGAGCTGCTGGGCTAAGCAACCGAGACAGGGCAGACAGCGTGAGAGAGCTAGTGTGAGAAAGCTGGGAACGCTGCTGCTGAACAAAGCCATGTTTCATCCACCTGCTGTCTACTGAGTGTTCTTCCAGCTCCCTGCCCCACGTCTACCCACTCCCCTAAGCTCTCAGCAGGGGCTGGAACCTGACTTTGAGCATGGCACAGCCAGAAACTGGCTCAATTTTTATAGTGATAAGGATAGGAGGTCTGTGAGAAAAAACAAATCTTTTCATGGAGAGAAAAGGTTTAATTTTAGAAAACTTTCAAAATACGCTCCTTTGAATTGGGCATGCAGCTTTATACTGTTGTTCCCGTGATGCCACGGACTTCAGGGGACCTGTCAATGGTTCTGAAACCTCACAGACCTCACCCTTTCCCCTGGAGCCCTACAAAGTTTACAACAACGAAAGAGAAATTTCTGGGGTGGAAACTCAATTCCATTTTTTTTCTTTTTTTTTTTTTGAGATGGAGTCTTGCTTTCTCGCCCAGGCTGGAGTGCAGTGGCAGGATCTCAGCTCACTGCAACCTCCGCTTGCCACATTCAAGTGATTCTCCTGTCTCAGCCTCCTGAGAAGCTGGGACTACAGGCACATGTCACAACGCCCAGCTAAGTTTTGTATTTTTCGTAGATATGGGGATTCACTGTGTTAGCCAGGATGGTCTTGATCTCTTGACCTCGTGATCCATCTGCATCAGCCTCCCAAAGTGCTGCTATTACAGGCATGAGCCACTGCGCTCTGCCCCACTTTCTTGATGGTATGGTAGTGGGAGAAGGAGAATCGGAAACTGTAGAGGGAGGGAATAATTTGGTGAGAAGGCTAAAAGATTCAGAAGCATTCTAAAACAACAAAGTTTTCTAGTTCTGAATCAAAAAATAGGCCCAGGAAGCAATCAAAACACGATTTACTTCTTTCTATATTAATATCCATAATTATTGCTAACAAGTACTGCACAAAGCACTCTACTTGAATTATTTAATCTGCACAAGAAGTCTTGTAGGTACCACGATTATCCTCATTTTGCCAACATGGAAAATGATGTTTAAAAGAGGCTAAGTAACTTGTCCAATTATACCTGTAAGTTTGGCAGACTCTTACCAACCCCATATCTCTTTGATTCTGGAGTCTTTGCTTCCACTAGACAAGAAGGTGTTGTGGAAGATACTTCTGCTCTGCAGGCTTTCCTAATTCACCCTAAATATGAAGGCAGGTTCCAACGTCTTAACACTTCTTAGGGACTTAGATAAAAGGCAGCCAAGTGTAACAGAAAGAGGCTGAACTAAGCGTCAAAAGCTTCCCCCGCAGCTGCACTTGCTAGTCACCTGAACCTGGGCAGCTCGTGTGGCCTGTCGGAAGCTCACGTGTAGGGTAGGGGTGATATTTTCTCTTCCAACATGACATCGATGTTGAAAAGCGCAAATGAGGCTGGGAGCGGTGGCTCATGCCTGTAATACCAGCACTTTGGGAGGCTGAGGTGGGTGAATCATGAGGTCAGGAGTTTGAGACCAGCCTGGCCAAAATGGTGAAACCCCATCTCTACTAAAAATAGAAAAGATTAGCTGGGTGTGGTGATGGGCATCTGTAATCCCAGCTACTCAGGAGGCTGAGGCAGGAGAATCGCTTGAACCCGGGAGGCGGAGGTTGCAGTGAGCCACTGCACTCCAGCCCGGGCCGCAGTGCAAGACTCTGTCTCAAAAAAAAAAAGAGAAAATGAGAGAAAACTGTATAGATGAACATGATTTGAAAACTATGAAGAGCTTTCTAAATGTGTAGTGTGAGAATCAGAGTGGATTTGAGGGATAAAATCAACTTGGGTAATCTTATGCATCTTACTCATCAGCCCACCACATGGGTGGTTTCTGGGCATTTCAAGGGATTTAAAACAAAAGTTGAATAAGGGAACAGTCTCAGAACACTAACATATCCAATTTATTTGTCTTCCTTCTTTCCCCTAATCTCATGAAAATTGGTTGAAACTATTAATGCTGTATCAGACAGCTGTCTTGAGCTTCTCAGCTTCTCTCTTGATTTCCTTATCTGCTAAATAAACGCGATAGTCTAGATCAAGACTTCCAACACAGCACTCGCCATGTGTGGCTGCTTAATGGAAATTAAGTTAAATTAAAACTTCAGTTCCTCAATCACACCAGCTACATTTCAAGTACGTACATGAAGCTAGTGGCTACGGCACTGGCAGTACAGAGATAGAACATTTCCATCAAAGTTGTACAGGACAGCGCTGGTCTAGACAATTTGTAAAGGTCAATCCAGCTCTAACTCCTATTGAATTAATCTGATTAATTGTTTCTTGTATGGTTTAAATGAAGTCCTCTTGCAATTCATATGTGAATACCTTAGTCAACTAAATATATATATATTTGTTGGTATATTATAGGTGTTGCATATTTTTTAAATTTCTAATGAAAACATTTCCTGAGACAATATATTTACATAAAGTCTGAAACCAGGCTGGGCACAGTGGCTCATGCCTCTGATCCCAGCACTTTGGAAGGCCAAGGTGGGTGGATTACCTGAGGTCAGGAGTTCGAGACCAGCCTGGCCAACATGGTGAAATCCCGTCTCTACTAAAAATACAAAAATTTGCCTGGTGTGATGGTGCATGACTGTAGCCCCAGCTACTCAGGAGGCTGAGGCAGGAGAATCGCTTGAACCTAGGAGGTGGAAGTTGCAGTCAGCAAAGATTGTGCTACTGCACTCCAGCCTGGGTGACAGAGCAAGACCCTGTGTAAAAAAAAAAAAGGCTGAGAAAGGGAGACTTTAATGTGTTTAAAAAGCACCTATGCAACAATTTTGCATGATCTGCACATGTACCCCAGAACCTAAAGTACAATAAAAAAAAAAGAGGTTTCTTATTTATACCAATTTTTTCTCACTTCCTTTCGAACCTAGAAAGGGGTTTCTTTTATGTGTCTTTGCTGTTTGTGTAACCTAATTCTGTCTTAGACAAATAGAGAACGTGGGCACCTCTCCCAAACAGCCCTGTAAGCTCAAACCTGGAGCCGTTCTCTGAGAAGCAGTGGCTTCATGCCTGAAGGTATCCGGCATTTCACACAGTTCCCCTGAAGAAAAGAAGAATACATTTGTTTTAATTCCATTGTTTAACATGTTGACACAAACACCACTCATTCATAAACTAAAGATAAGCACAAAAATCCTCTACTACTTCAAGACGAAAATGTCAAAGTTAGCAGGGCGCGGTGGCTCACGCCTGTAATCCCAGCACTTTGGGAGTCTGAGGCGGGCGGATCACCTGAGGTCAGGAGTTTGAGACCAGCCTGGCTAACATGGTGAAACCCCATCTCTATAAAAAATTAACTGGATGTGGTGGCACATGCCTGTAATCCCAGCTCCTCGGGAGGCTGAGGCAGGAGAATCACTCAAACCAGGGAGGCGGAGGTTGCAGTGAGCCCAGATCGCACCACTGTACTGCAGCCTGGGCGACAAGAGCAAAACTCCATCTCAAAAAAAAAAAAAAAAAAAAGTCGAGAGTTAAAAATTTTTCAAGACATGACACCAGGGTTGTTTTCTTTTCTGACAATCTGATAATACTTGAGAATATCTAATTCCACTTTCTCCTTTTTGCTCTATCTCTCCTTGTCCCACCCTACCCCTACTTCTCTTCTCTCTTTCATTTTTAATCATAAAGTAGACTAGTTGCATTTATTTGTTCTCCCTGACTCCTGTGCTTTCAAAACTCCTTACAGGCATAATGACACCACATTTTGAAAAGTGTGAGAAACAGAAAATCATGGGGGAGCATCTGTGACACCAGTAGCTCTTCAAAATGACTTTTCCCACTGCCATCTCTTTCAAGTTTTCTTAGATAAATACTTTTTACAATTTTTACTATATCGGTATCATAAAAATATGTAATATAAAATATACAAAAAATTGTTACTATATAGGTATCATAAAATATACATACAAAATTGTACACTTTTGTTTTGAGACAGGGTTCTCACTCTGTCATCCAGGTTAGAGTGCAGTGGCATGATCTCAGCTCACTGCAACCTCCACCTCCCAGGCTCAAGCGATCCTCCTACCTCAGCCTTCTGAGTAGCTTGGACCTCAGGCATGCACCACCACACCTGGCTAATTCTTGTTTTTTTATACAGATGGTGATTTGCTATGTTGTCCAGCATGGTCTCGAACTCCTGAGCTCAAGGGATCCTCTCACCTTGGCCTCCCTAAGTGCTAGGATTACAGGCATGAGCCACCATGCCTGGCAACTATACACTTAAAAAAAAATTTTTTTTGGCCAGGCACAGTGGCTCACACCTGTAATCCCAGCACTTTGGGAGGCCAAGGCGGGTGGATCACAAGGTTAGGAGTTCAAGACCAGAAGTGGCACCCGCCTGTAGTCCCAGTTACTCAGGAGGCAGAGTCAGGAGAATCGCTTGTACCCAGGAGACAGGCGTTGCAGTGAGCAGAGATTGTGCCATTGCATTCCAGCCTGGGCCACAAGAGTGAGAACCTATCTCAAATAAATAAATAAATAATTTTTAAAAAATTCTTACATTTACCAACATAAAATTAGTGCTTTAAATAGAACACTTATTTCTTTTGTTTACTCATTCCTCCCAAAACCAGCCCTGATGGTTAAGGGAGGAAACAAAAAGCAGTCTCCTGCTATAAACGTGGCATTAAGCCAGATAAACCTGGTCAAGTTTCATGACGCCAAATCATTAAATAACCTCTCCACAAGGACAGGGCAGGACCTTTCTGCATAGAAGCAAGCCTTATGGAAGTTAGAAGTGGTCAGAAGAAAGCACAGCCCTTCCCCACCCACCTCTAAGAAAACACAAGGTTGGTCTTGGACTGTGTAAGTATTTATTCAGATTCTCACTGGGATAGTCCAAATCCCACAACCTCCTAAGGCATATGTGAGCTGCAACTCTTAATTTTAAGAATCCTTAAAATTCTCAGTGGGGCTGGGCACAGTGGCTCACGCCTGTAACCCCAGCACTTTGAGAGGCTGAGGGGGGCAGATCATGAGGTTAGGAGTTCGAGACCAGCCAGGCCAACATGGTAAAACCCTGTCTCTACTAAAAATACAAAAATTAGCCAGTGTGGAGGCACACACCTGCAATCTCAGCTACTTGGGAGGCTGAGGCAAGAGAACTGCTTGAACCCGGGAGGTGGAGGTTGCAGTAAGCCGAGATCGCCCCACTGCACTCCAGGGTGGGTGACAGCAAGACTTCATCTGAAAAAAAATATATTCTCAGTGGATTTAATTTACAGTCTAAAATGGGATAGTCTACTGCCCAGAGACTTACATAACAATTAAGGTTTTGGGGGGAGTTACAAATAACAGAAGTCACATCTGGCTAAGTTAAGGGAAAAAGGAGTGAGTTATCATTGGAAAGGTCCTGGACTGGCCCATGGAATGGACAGATGAGTTCAAGTACAGGATCTTCTTCTTCAGAAAGCTGCCATCAGTGCAACTCAGCTCTGAACACCCAGACTCTCTGCCTCTCAGGTCCAAATTCCTATCTCCAGGGCAAGGAATGGAAACAGTTCAGCTGAGTCAAGCACATACCAACCAACAATATCACACGGAGCAGGCTCAGATGCCAGAAGCGCCTCTGTGACCGCAAGGCATCCACGGCTATCTAGACTCAGACAAAGAGCTCCATCTTATTCTGAGCAACACATTTCTATACATATCTAGCTAGACCTTGCTATTAAGCTAAATATGAATATTAGGTTGGTGCAAAAGTAATTGTTGTTTTTGCCATTGAAAGGAATGGGGTGGGTGGGAAATTGCTGTGCTTTCTTCTAACCACTCCTAACGTCCATAAGACTTCCTTCTGTGAAGAAAGGTCCCGTTCTGTCCTCATAGAGAGCTCATGATAACAATAGGGGGATGAGTTCTGCCTTAAAGAGGAGAAAGCTTGTGGCGGGAATATGGTGGGGAAGAAATGCGTTTAGGAAGAATTCCTGAGGGAGACGTTCCTATGTCCCTCAAATTCAGACACCAACTAGAGTCACATTTAACCAGTAGAACAACCATGGTTTTCCTATTAGCAGCTCGCTCCTGGTCACTGCCTGGCAATCTGACAGTGTGACACCTTCAGATACATTCTTTTTTTTTTTCTGCCTTCTGGATTCAAGTGATTCTCCTGCCTCATCCTCCTAAGTAGCTGGGATTACAGGTATGTGCCACTACGCCTGGCCAATTTTTTGTATTTTTGGTAGAGATGGGGTTTCACCATGTTGGCCAGGCTGGTCTTGAACTTCTGACCTCAGGTAATCCATAAGCCATGGCCTCCCAAAGTGCTGGGATTACAGGTGTGAGCCACCACGCCCGGCCCTTCAGCTACATTCTTGTTGGTGGTGGTGGTGGTGTTTTTGAGACGAAGTCTCCCACTGTCGCCCAGGCTGGAGTGCAATCTCCAGCAGGTTCACGTAATTCTGCCTCAGCCTCCCGAGTAGCTGGGGTTACAGGCACACACCACCACACCCGGATAATTTTTTAATTTTTTTTTATTAGAGATGGGGTTTCACTATGTTGTCCAGACTCATCTCAAGCTCCTGACCTTGTGATCCGCCCACCTTGGCCTCCCATATCTACATTCTTATACTGCAAAATTTCAGAACAGGGAGAGCTGGCAGCACAGGTCAGACGCAGTTTCACCACTGGAATCTTCCCTAGACATCCAGCTAAAAGTGCTCTTCTTCCTCAGACTCCTGCAGGAGTGGTTACCTTCTGGGGTCTGGCATTATTATAAAGTGTTTGTGAATCTGCATGCTCCCCAATCATTATCATTAGACTGAGTGATAGTTCTCACCCATGTATTTTCACTTTCAAATATGTGCCACTATTGTGATCAAGAAAGGCATTCCTAGGCCTGGCGCTGTGGCTCCCACCTGTAATCCCAGCACTTTGGGAGGCCAAGGTGGGTGGATCACATGAGGTCAGGAGTTCAAGACCAGCCTGACCAACATGACAAAACCCCATCTTTAAAGAGGAAAAAACCTACAGGGCTATTCCCTACTTTTTTCTACTAAAAAATTTAAAAATTAGCCAGACATGGTGGGTGCCTGTAATCCCAGCTATTTGGGAGGCTGAGGCAGGAGAATCACTTGAACCTGAGGTGCAGAGGTTGCAGTGAGCCACGATCTCGCCACTTCATTCCAGCCTGGGCAAAAGACAGAAACTGTATCTCAAACAAACAAACAAACAGAAAAACAAAAAAGCATTCCCAACTTTGTGGCAGTTTTATACATGTATACATTTCCTCAGTCAACAAATGACTCAAGTGACAACTGACGTGTGGGGATCTCTCAAAGGTTTGATGTTAAGAAAGGGCCACTCTGGAGAGGATGTGACGGAATAGCATAGAAAGAAGATCAGCAGATGTCCTGGTTTCTGCCGGATAAAAGGAATAGAGGAAACAGGGCAAGGCAAATCTGAGTTTCTAGGAAACACCTGGCTGTGCCTTTAGTCAGGTGAAACTTGAAGCAACTCTAAAGCCATTCTTCATAATAATTGCACTTTGTGATATTTTAAATTATGTCTCATAAAAGCTATGTTTAAATTAATGGTGTATTAAATAAACATGTATTTACATTGGGTTAACTTCAGTAATTAAAATTGATTAGTATGCTAATTTCATGAAGTTAAACTCAATAAAGTTAAACTTGCTAGGAAAAGAAAAAGGTGACTCATGCCAAAAAATGTTGGGAATGACTCTAGGCTGTACCGTTCCTGTGACAAATATGACCTGTCTCTCTGAAAAAAAAAAAAATTCTATAAGGAAAGAAAAATCTAACAAGCCTATTGCTACACACTACTTCACTTCAGCTGTAACCAGACATAAAGGAAATTCAAATGAATTTGAGGTTGAAATTGATCTAAGGTACAACATTTAGCTTTGAAGGTGAATGTCAGCATTGCCTTCCCTTTTGCTGAATTTGCTGTTCCCATATGGTGAGTAATGCTCATTTGAAATCTGATTTTACTGTCATTTTTTCCCTAGCAGATCTCTTAATGGCTGGGTTCCAGGTTTTGCCTAAATGCTCCGATTGCTGAACCATAAAGCTGGTACAGTTCTAAAGCTATTTTTCAGACAAATTACCATACAGAGCAAGGATTTAGTGTCACTGTCTGGAGCCTGCGTGGCAGATGTGGGAGCTTTGCCAGCTGAAGAACCGCACCTAGACTGTATGATTCTGCAGCATGCCTTGTTCTCAGGGATGCCACAGTCACATTTCAGGAGCAACTCAAGCCTCCAGCAGCAGCAGCAGGAGCGTCTTGCTTCCTGATTCCTTGCTTGCAGCCTTGCAATGCTTGTCAAGCCTTCACTTCCTTTTGTGCTTCAGGAGAGAAATTATAGCCTAGTGTCAGCATGATGATTACCCAGCCAAAATGGAATTATGCTATAGACCGGAAAAGCTGTACCTTCTAATTCCTTTTAACAATGATTTCAATCCTTTTCTCCTTATCTTCCAGTCACCCTGCATTCTCTTCGGTCTCTGTTTCTCCTTGCAGAAAGATGATAGGTAGGTAGGTAGATAGATAGATAGATAGATAGATAGATAGATAGATAGATGGATGATAGATAGATAATAGATGGATAGTTGGATAGATGATAAATAGATAATATGTAGACAGATGGAGAGACAAATAGATAGATAGATAGATAATGGATAGATGATAGATGGATAGATCATAGATATAGATAGATGATAGATAATAGAAGATGACAGTCATCTAGATGATAGATAACAGATAGGTAGACTGACAGATGGATGGACAAATAGATTATAGATAGATAAATGATAGATAAATAGGCAGATGGATAGATGATAGATAGATAATGGATAGATCATAGATAGATAATAGATGGATAGATGATAGATAACAGATGATAGTCAGCTAGATGATAGATAATAGATAGGTAGACTAATAGATGAATAGACAAATAGATTATAGATAGCTAGATCATAGATAAATGGATGGATAGATGATAGATAGATAGATAAAGATGACAGTCAGCTAGATGATAGATAATAGATAGGTAGACTGACAGATGGATAGACAAATAGATTATAGATAGATGATAGATGGATAGATGGATAGTTGGATAGATGATAAATAGATAATAGGTAGACAGATAGATGGATAGATAGATGATAATAGATAAATGTATATACAGATGGATAGATGATGGATGGATCTATAGATAGATAGAGTATAGACAGACAATAGATGGATAGATGATAGAAAATAGATAGGTGGATGAAGATAGATAAATAGGTAGATAATACATAGGTGGAAGAAGAGGATAATGATAGATGATAGATAGATAGATAGAAGATGACAGATAGATAGATGATAGGTAGACTGATAGATGGATAGACAAATAGATTATAGATAGATGATAGATAGATAGATGATAGATAATAGAAGATGACAGATAGATAGATGATAGATAATAGAAGATGACAGATAGATGATAGGTAGACTGATAGATGGATAGACAAATAGATTATGGATAGATGATAGATAGATAGATAGATAGATGATAGATATAGATAGATAGATAGATAGATAGATGATAGATAGATAGATAGATAGATAGATAATAGATCGATGGATAGATAGATGGGTAGACAGACAGATCTCCATTTCTATCTTTTATCTCTCCTCTCTTCCTAATACAATTCACACCAAAAGGACCACAGGCTCCTAGGGCCTCAAGAATCCAAACAAATAGCTAAGAGTTTTGCTGCACCACTCAGAGCAGGCAGATCTAACTGTAGGTAGCACCATCATTTTCCACCAAAGAAAAGAGAACAAGTCCAGGAAAAATCAGAGGGAAAATGAAACATTTTTGTTATTGCTTTTATTTGGGACTGGAATGACGTCCTTAAACGTCTTGCTAGGTTCTTAATATCTTAGGTCTAAAATGGCCTGCTTGTCCAATTGAAATGTGAAGTCACCAGATCAATGACAATACAGTCTGCATTACTGTTAGGGTACATTTTAATAAATAGTAATGATAGTAACAATTAGCCTCCCCTATGCATTCTTAGTACAATTCAATGTGCACTGTAACTCTCCTCCCCCATCTGTAGTACATCTGCTGTTTCTCATGCTACCTGGAGTGCAAACATATTTCCACTCCATCCTGTAACGTGGTTATCAGGTGCTGGGGGAGGGGACGAGGGAAAGGATGAGAGAAGGGGAGAATGACAAACGCAGGAAAACAAAAAGGACACAGAGAATTAGAGAGAAATGTACATATACGGACACATTCTGGACTTCAGGAGGAAGAGAGGTAACTGCCTAACTGTTCTCTCCCTCACTCATTCTCGAAGGCATCCAGGTATGCACACAGCTGCATTGTGTTCCTGCAAGGGGTTCCCAGATTTGTCCCTGGAAGAACATCCAGGAAGAAAGAAAATCCCACCAAAGACTGAGAGAGATCAATGAGTGTGTTTCCAAGGAAGCTGAAAGAATATATTTCCATTTGGCCTCTTACCCTCTGTCCAAGCTCAGGAGGGAAATGCATTCAAGAACCTTAATAGCCAGCAAGTCCCATTCAAAGCCATGGCCAGGGAGGGCACAGGACACCAAGTGTCCCACCCGATGGCCATCTTGCTAACTAATACACCCTGGGATCAAGTTTGCATTTACACAAAAGGTGAGCTTCAGGAGCCAGAAGAATTATTTTGGTTGATAGTTTGGCATGTTCTCAGCTTGGAAGCCTGACCATATGTGATGGGTCAAAAATACAATAAAAGTAATGGGGAAGCATTTCTTTCCCCAGTGGTGTATTTCTACCCTACTCAGGCAACAGATTTTCCAAATCAGCCCTCACAGCTGTCTGTATCCTTCATACCATTTTCCATTAAATATATCCAAGCAGGAAAAAGACTGTCTTTGTATTTGCTGTTAAGTGTAATCAGAGACAATCTTTATGATCCTTCTGGATCATTAACATCAGCATAATTACAGCTTTGGAGAATAATCATCATACATATGTGTGGTATAGATATGCGGGGAGTCCGGTGCAGAAATGCAGAAGAAACACAAGTACCTGTTATTATTTTATGAAAGCTGCAATTAATATCAAAAATTAACTAATTTATATAAAGGAACAACTTCATATAGGATTTTATGGCTCAATGGGTTCAACAACATAGGAAAAAATTACAGGGGGAAAAAAATCCTTACCCAGTATATTGATGCCTGACATGACACAATTAGAAGTAATCTATATTTTGCAAGTTTAAGAATCATCTCCAGGGCCAAGCTCGGTGGCTCACGCCTGTCATTCCAGCACTGTGGGAGGCTGAGGAGGGTGATCACCTGAGGTCAGGAGTTCAAGATCAGCCAGACCAACATTGAGAAACTCCGTCTCTACTAAAAATACAAAATTAGCCAGGTATGGTGGCACATGCCTGTAATCCCAGCTACTAGAGTGGCTGAGGCAGGAGAATCACTTGAACCCGGGAGACAGAGGTTGCAGTGAGCTGAGATTGTGCCATTGCACTCCAGCATGGCCAACAGAGCAGAACTCCGTCTCAAAAAAAAAAAGGAAAAAAGAGAAAAAGAATCATCTCCAGTTAAGACGTAATATCTTTGTATGAGAATGTGCAGTGATTGCTAGTGTGAATATCTGTGTGTGTCCATTTATTTTGTAAAAGAGAGATGATATGTTAAAACATGTTCTCTTTCATTTTTCCTCCTCACTTGCTTGCATATGACATTTCCCCTCTTCAACCAGAGGATTCCATCTGCCTTAGGGAGAATTAGAATTACTGCAGAAATGCAAAGAGAAAGAAAGTTTTTGACTGCCAGAAGAGGATTTTTGAAACCCATAGAAACAACAGTCTTGAAAGCCTGTACATTTGAGGGGGAAAAGGGATTTCTAAAGCCTCAAAAACCTCCTTTACATCTCACAAGCAAAACTAGCAGTACTGATCATCAATTCACACTAAGCCATTGGCAGGAAGAATTTAAAATGTGCCGTAAAGTTCCAACCACAGAAATAGATCTAAAAAGGCAACAAAAGAAGCAAATGTAAATAAAAAATAACCAGACCAAAAAAAAAAAAAACCCAAAACTATAAAACTACAGTAAGTTCCAACCAGAAAGGAAAGGTTGCGCTTAGCAGGTTGTTTTGCAATTATGAGTTTGTGACGAGGGAGTTGTGAGAATGAATGGGATGATATGCCTGAAGCATTGAGCACAACTATTGTCCCTGAAAACAGTCAAGCTGTAAAATATTTGAAGAGACTTATTCTAAGCCAAATATGAGTGACCATGGCCTGTGACACATCCCTCAGGAGATCCTGAGAACACAATGCTCAAGGTGATCAGAAAGGCATGAGACATCAAATACCTTTAAGAAATACATTGGCAGGTCCAAAGTGGCTCCAGCCGGATGTCGTGGCACTTGTGAAGGCGAGGTCATGAGTTCAAGGCTCACACTGATTGGCAAAAAAAAAAAAAAAGAAAGAAAGAAATACATTAGCTTGGTCCAGAAAGGCTGGTCAACTGGGGGGTGGGGATGGGCAATAAGTCAATTTCATGTTCAGGTTAAGATAAAAGATTGTGGAGATTTGCATCTCTCTAATGACCAGTGATGATGAGCATTTTTTCATATGTTTTTTGGCCTCATGTATATCTTCTTTTGTAAAGTGTGTACCTATGCAACAGTCTTGCATGTTCTTCACATGCACCCCAAAACCTAAAATGCAATAAAAAAATACTGAAAATAAATAAATAAATAAATAAATAAGATTGTGGAGACCAAGGTTCTTTGGAAGTCTCACAGTGGCTGCTCTTAGAGACAATAGATGACAAGTGTTTCTTATTCAGAGCTTTAAAATGTGCTAGACTCTGCCAGGCTTGCTGTGGTTCCCATGCCTGTAATCCCAGCACTTTGGGAGGCCAAGGCGGGCAGATCACCTGAAGTTAGGAGTTTGAGACCAGCCTGGCCAATATGGTAAAACTTCATCTCTACTAAAAATACAAAAATTAGCCAGGTGTGGTGTCACACGCCTGTAATCCCAGCTACTCAGGAGACTGAGACAGGAGAATCTCTTGAACCCAGGAGGCTGAGGTTGCAGTGAGCGGAGATCACAGCATTGCACTCCAGCCTGGGTGACAGAGTAAGACTCCACCTCAAAAAAAAAAAAAAAGTGCTACACTCTCAGTTAACCTCTTTAGGATGAGGAGGTCCTGGAAGAAAACGATCTAGTTATGTTACCAGAGATTCTTTACAGATGCAAATTTTCCCCCACAAAGGAGAGTTTGCAGGGCCATTTCCAAAATACGGCAAAGAAACATGTTTTGGAGTAAAATATTTTTATTTTCTTCTTTGGCACATAATGTTATGCAAGAGTCAGACTGGAAACTAAGTCATGAGGTATAGGCTTAAATAAAACCCATCTGAAGAGAATTTATGGTTTGTAGGGTATGACTCTTCAGACCCCTCAGATAGGAATTTGGCCAAGAAAAGAAAAACATCAGAACTTAGTCCTCAATTCCCAGCATGTGATAAACACTCTCATGTTATGAAAAGCATTCTTACACTTACCACACTACCTGGTAAATATCATCTCTCCACTTGTCTGCCCCCATCACACGGGACTAAAATGGATGGAGGGCAGGGATTCCATGTTATTCATTCCCTCATCCTTAGCTCCCATCACAGAGCTTGGTACTGCGGATAAATTTTTGTGGAGTCAATGAGCCTCACTGGTTCTCTGAGACAAGGCATACAGGAAGAGGCCGAGTGGTCCTTGCTCTTCGTTGTTCATTTACACGACACCCTCACCTCGAGCACCAGTCTGTGATTGGTTGTGTAAAAGAAAACAAAAACCTAACACATCTGACTTTTAGATGGGGTAGGGATGAGATTTTTTTTAACCTTCTGATGATAAACTAATCCGATGGGCTACCCCAAAATGTGGAGGACTCTCTGTGCTTAGAGAGGTTTTTGAGATGTCCACATCGGTCCTGGATGATTGAGACATTCCCTTGCCAGCAGAGAGAGAGCTGGGAGGATCACCTCTGAAAGTGCCTTCAGTTCTATTATCACTACATGATTCTATTAACCAGCTAATATTTTTCCTGTAATTTGCCCTTAGCAACTGTGTAACAACATTACAGCTTCTTCCATAGGATGCAATGATGCGACATTAATCTAATACCGCGTGCGCGCTCTGCCTGTTTCACCAACACCTCTCATTGCTTGACCCTGAATAAGTATTCAAGGGCATGTTCTTTCCTTTAAACCAAGACCATCTCAAGGGCTTTAAACCAGTAACCATCACAAGCCCAGTGCTTACTAAGAATCTAGCTGGAGGTTCAGATACTTTATTCACCAGGACTTAAATTTTTCTGTTTCCTTCTTTCATCCCATCCACATTATATTCTTTTTTTGCTGCTATAAACTAAAATCAATTGCCAACCCTAAAAATCGGATTAAGAATCTGGATGCCCTCACATTTCAAAATATCTGAAAATGCCCAAACTCATTGTAAGCCTGTGTCCATCTTTGCTAGGTAGTACAGCTGGCATCTGTCTACTCGCAAGGACAGACTAGAGAAGAGAATCCAAGGGTCAGAGGATCAGGATAACATGGTAGCTCGTTTCTTTCTCACCTTCCGACCTTTCTACCATAGGATGGAGATTAAAACTGTTTATTTAAAAGAATTTACTGACACAATAGCTGTTAACAGCTTCGTAAATGACTGACTTGTCCCTAAGGAGAATTTGAATCTGTATAGCTTCACGAGACCTCGAGGCCTTCGCTGCCAACAACTTACACATGGTTCAAATTTGCCTCTGCTGAGCATGTCTTCTTTGTTTTTTTGAGACGGAGTCTTGCTCTGTCACCAGGCTGGAGTGCAGTGGTGTGATATCGGCTCACTGCAACCTCCGACTCACTGGTTCAAGCAATTCTCCTGCCTCAGCCTCCCAAGTAGCTAATATTACAGGCATGCACCACCACGCCCAGTTAATTTTAGTATTTTTAGTAGAGATGGGGTTTCACCATGTTGGCCAGGCTGCTCTTAAACTCCTGACCTCATGATTTACCCACATTGACCTCCCAAAGTGCTGGGATTACAGGCGTGAGCCACCACACTGGTCCATGGACACATCTTCTTTATGCTTGGTCACTCAAGTGAATGGGATTCAGTGACAGCAGTAACTGCCCTCTATTGAGTGCCCAATATGTACCAGGCCCCCCAGCCAGGCAGTGCCACGTACATAGTGGTTTGCATGGATGGCAGCCCTGGAACCGTTGATGCTTCAAGCCTGGCCCACCATACAATCACATAATTCAGTTGTAACCACAGAGGGTGGAATTATCATTCCCATTCCAGATGAGGAAAAAGGCCCATGAAGGTAAGTAAATGGACCACGGTCACACAAATAGTAAAGAATAGAGCTGGATTTGAAACTCAGGTCTGGTTACCAGAGACCCTGCTATTGTCAGGAATTCTGCTCCATGCTTTGGAATTCAAAAATAAGCAAAAAGGGCTGCGTGCAGTGGCTCACGTCTATAATCAGCACTTTGAAAGGCTGAGGAAAGAGAATCACTTGAGGCCAGGAGTTTGACTAGCTTAGGCAACATAGCAAGACTCCATCTCTACAAAAATTATTTTCTTAATTTTTTTAAATTAAAAATTACGCCAGGCACAGCTGCTCACGCCTGTAATACGAGAACTTTGGAAGGCCAAGGCAGGTGGATCACGAGGTCAGAAGTTCGAGACCAGGTGAAACCCTGTCTCTATTAAATATACAAAATTTAACTGGGCGTGGTGGCACGTGCCTATAATCCCAGCTACTCAGGAGGCTGAGGCAGGAGAATTGCTTTAACCTTGGAGGCGGAGGTTGCAGTGAGCCAAGATCACACCACTGCACTCCAGCCAGGCGACAGAACAAGACTAGTCTCAAAAATAAATAAAAATAAAAATGAACAAGTAGACTTGGCCTTTAAAGATCCTGAAATGCAGTGAGAGAAAACAAGACACATTCCTGTAAAATTAAATAGCAATGAAATGTTGAAATAATGGCTAAAGTTGAGAGAGAATATGTGTCACGGGGCAGACAATGATTAATTGCTAAATGGGCCATGTGCCAATAATCATTACAACTTTTTAGAGGAAACAGGTTTACAAATATTTACAAGTTTTGGTAAACATAGTCCATGTATTGGGAATTTCTAAAAAAGGCCTTAAAACTGGAGGCAACACAAAGGCAAATAATAAGAGAAAGACATGACCTTGATTCTACTGCAAAAAGGCCTTGTGGAAGAGAAGCCAGCAGGCACGTGTAGGGAAGGGAAAGGTGAAGGGTCTATGGCAAACATTTCAGAACTGCATTGGAATGATCAGCGTGGCTTGTTTTCTTGTAGAAAGTTTTGATTTCGGATTTAGCTTGCAGCCTTAGGAGCTCAGGTTTAAAATGTGTAAGTTATATTATTTGAAGTGAAACTGGGATACATGCTTTGGGTTTTATTTTAGAATTTACTATAAAATGAGCTTTAAAAGCTATGGTTTTTAAAAATAAAACTTGAAGGATTTTTTTTTTTTTTTTTTTTTTTTGAGATGGAGTCTCACTCTGTCACCCAGGATGGAGCACAGTGGCGAAATCTCCTCTGCCTCCTGGGTTCAAGTGATTCTCTTGCCTCAGCCTCCCAAGTAGCTGGGATTACAGGCATGTGCCACCACACCTGGTTAATTCTTGTATTTTTAGTAGAGACAGGGTTTTACCATGGTGGTCAGGCAGGTCTTGAATTCCTGACCTTGTGATCTGCCTGCCTCGGCCTTCCAAAGTGCTAGCATTACAGGTGTGAGATGCCTCGCCCGGCTCAGGATTTTTTTTGTTTTTATTTTTGTTTTTTAAGTTTAAGACTGACATGTAGGAGTTGTGCTGGCAAAATCGAAATAGTACCTTCCAGTTTAACTGTAATGTTGATGAATATGAAAACTAAAGCGTGTGTTCTTCACGTTCCAATCCTGTGGGTAAAGGAGATGCTGATAAATGCTACTGTTTTCACTTTCAAATCAGCATCGCAGAGAGTAGTCATGTGCACTTAAGACCAAGTAGACTGGAGTGTTTAAGAAGCCCAGGAACCAAATGCCAAATTTAGACTTGGGTTTTGAATCCTTCCTATGCCAGAATGATGATGCTTTCCTTAAATAGTTAACCAACTGGTTTGTTAAGCAAAGCGTGTTACAGTAATAACTAAGGGAGATAAATATGCCTCTACATAGTTATATATGACTAGAGAAGAAAGACTAATTAAAAAAATACTAATTTTATAGAACAGGGGTGTTTCTTCCCAAACACGAGTTCCGTAAGGCGGGGGTCCCCACCCCCCACCCCCATCCCCCAGCCACAGACCCGCCCTGTTAGGAACTGGGCCACACAGCAGGAGGTGATTGGCAAGTTAGCATTACCGCCCAAGCCCCGCCTACTGTCAGATCAGCAGCAGCGTTAGATTCTCCTAGGACCAAGAACCCTATTGTGAACTGTACCTGTGAAGAATCTAGGTTGTGTGCTCCTTATAAGAATCTAATGCCTGATGATCTGAGGTGAACCAGTTTCATCCTGAAACCATCCACATCCCCCTCCCACTCACCCTTCCACCCCGCTCCCATTCCCCATCACCCCACTGTCCATGGAAAAATTGTCTTCCATGAAACCGGTTCCTGGTGCCCAACACGGTTGGGACCGCTGTTATAGACCTTAATATGCAAATCACTTTCACATGTGCGTAACCTTGGACACCGCCTCTAAGATAAACATTACTATTGGCTCCATTTTATAGATGAGAAATTGACCTTAATGGGGTTGAATGATTCGCAGAACCATACTTAGACACAGGTTTCTGAATTCTGACTACAAGATTTCAAAAAAAAAAACCCTTGAAAGTAACTTATCCTATTAGAAATATGGGATAAGTGCCCTTCTTCATTTTCCTTTACTGCTATGGGAAACTTGATTACCCCATCCCAAGCCAATATGTCTTCATCGTCAAGACACACAAGGTTTCAAAATGTAATTGCATTCTGATACACATAAGGAGTACAAAGTAATGAAATTAGTGGTTAAAAACACTGGCTTCAGAGTCAGACTCCAGCTTTTACCAGTAATGTGAGCTTCAGGAAGTTGTTTGACCTCTCTGGGCCTCAGTTTCCTCACTTGTAAAATAAAAATAACAAGACCTAACTCATAGCTTAGCTCTGATTATTAAAGAAGATATTACATTCCAAGAGCTTAGTTAATGTGTGCTCAATAAATGGTAAGTCTACTGCTATCATTTATTCAGAAAATATTGCGTTGAGTGTGTATTAGATGGTGGGAATATGAAAGGAGAGAATATGGTGTTTGTCCTCATAAATTTTATATTTTAACTCCAGTTGCCGCCAACATTTTTATCATAAAGTGCATAATAAAAAAATTTTTGAGCATCATTCCCAAAACATGTATCTATATGGTAATTTATAAATTATATGCATCTATTACTATACTAAAAGTTTTGTGCATTATAAAACAAACACAATAAATGAATGCAAAAGAATAAACAATTAAGGTCCTACTGAATTATCTTGCACAGTCTTTGGAATGTATATACCACACTTTGGGGACCATTGTCGTATCCTAGGGATTAGCACATTTTTCTGTAAAGGACTGGATAGTAAACAGTTTTGCAGACTACACAATCTTCTTAGCTTTTTTAAAAACAGATTTTAAACAATCCTTTAAAAATGTAAAGTAGGTGAGGCGCTGTGGCTCACACCTGTAATCCCAGCACTTTGGGAGGCCAAGGTGGGTGGATCACAAGGTCAGGAGTTGGAGACCAGCATGGCCAACATGATGAAACCCCATCTCTACTAAAAATACAAAAACTTAGCCAGGCGTGGTGGCAGGTACCCATAATCCCAGCTACTCTGGAGGCTGAGACAGGAGAATGGCTTGAACCCGGGAGGCAGAGGTTGCAGTGAGCCGAGATCATGCCTTTGCACTCCAGCCTGGGTGACAGAGCAAGACTCCATCTCAAAAAAAAAAGGTAAAGCAATACTTACCTCCAGAGCTTTGCAAAAACAAAGCTTGGACTGTAACTTGCCCATCCTAGCTTTAGATCATAGACTGTTCTAGAGTAGATGATTCCAGATAGTGAACTAGTAAAATACATAGTAACTACAGTAAGTTCTAGATAAAAGAAATGTAAGAAACTGTTTAGTGCAATGGAGAGGAGGCCGGCTTCAGCTAAGATGGTCAGAAAAGCTCACGTCTAAACTGAGGCTGGAAGGTGGGGAAGCAGCCAGGCACAGACGGCAGAAGAAAGCCTTCCAGGCAGAGGGAAGAACAGGTGAGGTCCAGATCCTAAGGCAGACAGGAACTTGCTTGACCACGAACTGACAGGAAGTCTGTATGCCTGGAACTGGTGAAAGAGGGTAAAAGAGCAACGTGTGAGATGAGGTTTGTGAGTTGGGCAGAAGCCAGCTTTGGAGAGTTTTGAAGATGACTCCCATCAAGTAAAGCCTCTGAAGGGGAAATGTAGTTAAAGAAGATAAAACCAGCCAATTATGTGTCTCCGGAATGTGAACAAAGGGAAATAATAACCAGAAGGTGGTGGATCAAGGACTGGTTCATGGGGTAGAGATAAGAGTTAAAGAGAAGTCAGCTGTTTTGATTATGTCCTCAAGCTATTTAGGACAATTATTAAACTTGTAAGCTCTTCATTGTTATTCAACCTTGAAATAGTCATGCTGTTCTGACGTTCAAGAGCCAACCCAATGGAGTTTAGAACAAAGCCCTTATATTCCCACGTGCACATTTTTTTTAAGTTACTTTCTTCAAATTAAAACTTCGTTAAAACATCTTCCTTGGAAGACCACACAGCAGTAAGTAACACTGGTTGCCTCCAGGGAGGGACATTGGGCAACAGAGGTGGGAGGAACTCCATACACCATATATCTTATTGTGTTTCCAGAATTTCAACCAGGTCACTCTAATACCTACTTAAAATGCAAATAAATAATATGAAATTTAAATAAAAAATGTTAAACCACATTGATTTTGTGTGACTTCAGAAGAATGAAAGAGTTCTCGAAAGATTCATTTGACTGAGGCAAACAGGCACTCTTACCGTTCAAATATTAACAAAATGCGATTAAGGGAACGACTTTACAAAGTGGAGTGTGTACATGTAACAGCAGGATACATAGAAAATGCAAAAATTAATGAAAAAATTCACTTTAACAGAGAATGGGAGCAGTACAGGTAATATTTAAAAAGCTAGTTTATACGTTGCAAAACAGGGTTGGCCGTTCCTCACAAAGTTAGAGTTACCTTATGACTCAAGAATTTTTTTTTTTTTTAGGCAGAGTTTCCACTCCTGTTGCTTAGGCTGGAGAGCAATGGTGTGATCTCGGCTCACCACAACCTCCGCCTCCTGGGTTAAAGCGATTCTCCTCCCTCAGCCTCCTGAGTAGTTGGTATTACAGGCATATACCACCATGCCTGGCTAATTTTTTATTTTTAGTAGAAACAGGGTTTCTCCATGTTGGTCAGGCTGGTCTCAAACTCCTGACCTCAGGTGATCCACCTGCCTTGGCCTCCCAAAGTGCTGGGATTACATGCGTGGGCCACCGTGCCAAACCTGTAACTCAGGAATTCTACTTGAAGTATATTCTACCTAGGAATATTCCCCAAAGAATATGGAAACATATGTGCCCATAAAAACTTGTGTACAAACGTTTATACTAGCTCATGTATAATAGGAAAGTAAAAATCCAATGGCCTATCAACTCATGAATGGATGAATAAAATGTGGCATATTCATGAAATATAATATTTTTCTGCAATAAATGAAGTACTGATAAATGCTGCAATATAGATGAATTTGAAACTTTATGATAAGAGGGAAAAAAGCTAATGACAAAAGACCACCCATTTTGTGATTCAGTTTATGTGAAATATCCAGAATAATCACCTTCACAGAAACAGAAAGGAGATTAGTGGTGGCCTAGGGCTGGTGCGGGAAAAGGAGGATGGAGCGTGACCGCTGGTAGGTACTAGGCTTTGTAGGGGCATCAAAATATCCTAAAACTAAACCGTGGTGATGGCTGCATAACCCTATGCATATTTAGTGAGAATGCGAAAAATCATTACATTTTACACTTTAAATGATAAATTGTATAATATGTGAATTGTGTCTCAATAAGGTTGTTTTGGGTTTTTGTTTGTTTTGAGACAGGATTTCTCGGTCGCCCAGGCTGGAATGTAGTGGCGTGATTTTGGCTCCCTGCAACGTCCGCCTCCAGGGCTCAAGCTATCCTCCCACCTCAGCCTCCCAGGCAGCTGGGACTACAGGCGCACACCACCATGCCTGCCTAATTTTTTTGTTGTATTTTTCGTGGAGATGGGGTTTTGCTGTATTGCCCAGACTGGTCGCAAATTCCTGGGCTCAAGCCATCCATCTGCCTCAGTCTCCCAAGGGGCTGGGATGATGGGCAAGAGCCACTGTGCCTGGCCTGTTTTGTTTTGTTTTTTTAAGTTAACTTATAAAGGGCTATTCAAGCACCATATTGCAATTTAAAATATAAGTGAACTGCCACTGAAAACAAAAGAATAACAATGTCAATATATGAACACTTGGATTTGTAAGAATGGAAACCAACAAGACTTCTTTGTTACAAAAAAAAAATTAGCTTGGGTTTTTCTTTCTTTCTTTCTCTTTCTTCCCTCCCTCCCTCCCTCCCTCCCTCTCTCTCTCTCTCTCTCTCTCTCTCTCTCTCTTTCTTTCTTTCTTTCTTTCTTTCTTGAGATGAAGTTTTGCTCTTGTTGCCCAGGCTGGAGTGCAATGGGGCGATCTCGGCTCAGCGCAACCTCCGCCTCCCAGGTTCAAGCAGTTCTCCTGCCTCGCCTCCAGAGTAGCTGGGATTAGAGGCATGCACCACCCCAGGCTAATTCTGTATTTTTAGCAGAGATAGGGTTTCTCCATGTTGGTCAGGCTGGTCTCAAACTGCTGACTCAAGTGATCTGCCTGCCTCCGCCTCCCAAAGTGCTGGGATTTCAGGTGTGAGCCCCCGCACCCAGCTAGTTTGGGTTTCTTATTACACAGAAAGTGCAGTCTCTGTGGAGTTTGTTATTCTGGAACACAGCACGTTGCCTGCAGCAATTCTCTTTCCTAACCACCCTTGATTGTTGAAGGTTCAGGCTAAAGAGGTGAAAATATTACAAGAATATTAAAAGTCCAGAAATCAATGAGAAAGGCCTTTAGGACTCACTTTGATACACACAGACAATCGACTTCAGTGTGTGTCAGGACTGAAATTCCCTTCTGCCTATGAGAGAACACAGGTCAAGAAACTACAGGAAATCTGCAAATAGATCATCTACTTGTGAATAATAAAGACTTGGTGAACTGTACACATGGATGATTCCTGTAAATCGCCCTCTGTTGCTAACAGATTGTTATACTGATGAAATTGGCAATAGTTTCTTTTGATTTGTAAAATATTCATATTTTACTTTATACAGTTTTGCCAATTTTGAAAACTCCTAAAATGAGTGTTTGAGAGATTCATATGGTAATTAATTACACTATGTACTATCCACAGTAAATCTCATTCTTGCCACATTAAATAATTCCAATGAGTTATCATATACAGTCCAGTTTAAGTTCCTTACATGAAAATTTAATGGCTAGAGAGGAGTCTATTTACTCTTTTCTCTAAAACTTAATTTTTAAAGACTTGGCTCACTTTTAATTTTATAATTTTATAAGAGCAAATGATTTCAGGAATGATGTGTTCAAAGTATTTTTTAAACTTTTTCAGGGCAGAATGACAAGTCAAAACAAATTTATTCAGTTTATATTACAAAGCAGAAAATTATATAATAGGGAGAAACTTGTTGCAAATATTGGATAAATACTATTTGAGAGGCTGAGGCAGGTGGATCACGAGGTCAGAAGTTCAAGACCAGCCTGGCCAAGATGGTGAAACACTGTCTCTACTAAAAATACAAAAATTAGCTGGTCAAGGTGGTAGGTGCCTGTTATCCCAGCTACTCTGGAGGCTGAGGCAGAAGAATCGCTTGAACCCAGGTGGGCGGAGGTTTCAGTAAGCTGAGATCACACCATTGCACTCCAGCCTGGGCGACAGAGTGAGACTCCATCTCAAAACAAAGCAAAACAAAACAAAACATATTTGCCAACCTTGTCATCCATTAACAGACAAATTATGGCTTATAGTTGCTCTCCTAAAATCATTTTTATCTTTAGTCTGGACACGTTTCTCCCTGCAAACTCATATATCCAGCCACCTACGTGACATCTCCACATGACTGTTTAATAACATCTCAACCTTAACGCATCCAAAGCATAGCTGCTGATCTTTGACCCCAAACCAGCTCCTCCCGAAGTCCTCCCTACCTCAGTAAAGGACAACTCAATGCTTCTAGTTGCTTCGGCCAAAAACTTTGGTAGCTATCTACCACCTATTTTCTCTTAAATGCCACATCCAATCAGTAACAAATCCTTCCAACTCTGTTTACAAAATATACACAGAATTTAAACACAGACTTTCCCCTACTTCCACTGCCACTTCCTAAACCAAGCTACCATGGTCTCTTACCTGAATGTCAGCAACAGACCCCTAATAGGCTCACTCGTTACTAATAGGCCTCCATTAACTCATACAGCATCTTTGTGCAAATTAGAAAAAGATGCCCCTCCCCAAGAACATCTGTAAGAACACTGTAGAAATAAATACTACACAAAATTCTAATGTCAACTGTGTCATGGCCCCCCTAGATTCTAGTACACTTTTACAATGCACAGCCTGCCTGTGGGAAGTAGAAAAGTTCCTTTGTAAAGTTTCCTTTCTTGTTAAATCCTAAGTGTGCTAATAACTTTGTTAAGCCCTATCCCATGTAGCTGTTCGACATGCCATGCTTACAGGCACCTAGTACATTCCATGTCCTTGTACTTTAACCAAGATATCTGTGCTGGAAGTGCTCACAGGCATGTCCCAGCTCTCCATTGCTTTTATGTTTAATAAAGTTTTAAGTTGTTAGCCAATCAGGTTTTAGTTTGGATTGTGAGGTCTGGCTCCAGCCAATGGAGATCAGACACAGCAATAAGGACAACCCCAAAAGCTTAAGGGATATATTTGTATGTTTTCCTTTGTTCATTGTATTCTCATGGCAGGATGGCTAGCAAGGGTACCCTCCTGCAGTCCAGGACATAAAAATTGTGTTGATGAAAGATCTTTTCTCTCTGGCTGATTTTTCTTGTGGCACTGAACATCTATTTCCAACACTGCCTAAGTGTACAAAACTGCCTTGCTTGTTAGCGTGGTATATTTTTATTATTTATTGTCTACTTCTCCCAATAGCATTCGCTCTTTGTGAGGGCAGGAATTTCAGTGTCTTGTTCATCGTTGTAGCCCCAGCACCTAAACCATACCGGATACATGATATACACTCAATCAATAGATGTTAACCAAAAATGTCCAAAGAGCAAAGGATTACATCACCAAAGGCTGTGGGAATGAGCTGCCACCAGGATAACCTAAATATTCTTCTGAAATTACTTGATTCGAGGTACAGCCTCAAGTACAGTTGATGTGGAAAGAGGATTTGAAAACAGGATCTCTTTGGACGGTCAGTTTCCCTTGTAACAAACATTGCCATGAGGAAAATCCTTAGTAATGTGTAAGTCCCAGCTACAGGCAGCAAAGTGTAACTGAAAGAAAAGTGGATAGGGAAGTCAACAACAGGACCTCCATCCAGCATCCAAAAAAGCATAGAGACCTGAAAGAAAGCACTGTGCTGGGTAGGAATGTAGGAATTCAATTGCTTCTATGTGGAAAGGTATGGAGAAAGGGGAAGGTAGATAGATGGGGCCTTTGCCATCTCTTCTCTGGCCTTGAGATGAGTCATCATACCTAACCACGACCTTTAACAAAACTTTACAAAAGATTGGAAGGTTAAGGACAAATCCGTGCAATAAACGGATTTATATACAAGAGCTAATAAAAGGAATTGACCTTGGAGCCCAATGGACTAACCCAATCCTTAAATCCCAACCAAGTTCTCGCAGGCTGGTTCAAGCTCCACCAAAGGGATGCCCCTAAACGGCATGTATTTGTCTAGGTCCAACTCTGACAGTACCCCCCAAAATTAAAACTTTCTCTACTGATTTAAATGCCTATTTTTGAATCACCTTCTCCAAAATGACTGACAGTGGGAATAGTCAGCTCCTACTAATAATATCCCATTGTTTGATCTCCAAAATGTAAGATTAGTTGGGCATGGTAGCACACCTATAGTCCCAGCTACTTGGGAGGCTGAGGGGAGAGGATCACTTGAGCCCAGGAGTTATAGGCTACAGTCCACTATAATTGCACTTGTGAATAGCCACTGCATTCCAGCCTGGGCCACAAAGCAAGATTCGGTGTCTAAAAGAAAACAATAAAAATCAATTTAATTTTTTAATTAAAAAAAAATGTGTGTTCAGGCACAGTGGCTCACGTCTGTAATCCCAGCACTTTGGGAGGCTGAGGCAGGTGATCCCCTGAAGTCGGGAGTTCGAGACCACGCTGACCAACATGGTGAAACCCCGTCTCTACTGAAAATACCAAAATATTAGCCTGGTGTGGTGGTGCATGTCTGTAATCCCAGCTACTCAGGAGGCTGAGGCAGGAGGCAGAGGTTGTGGTGAGCCGAGGTCACGCTATTGTACTCCAGCTTAGGCAACAAGAGCGAGACTCCAACTCAGAATAAAAAAAAGTTAAATAAGATAAATGAAATAAGACAAACATGATTGTTCACAGGAAACTTCTCAACATCTGACTTCTTCATCCTTAGGTAATACCAGTGTAGGACACCAATAACCTGGTCCCCACTGCACTGTACTTTTTCAGTCCTTTCTCCAGAGTGAGTTGAGGAGATTAAGGCAGCACATTTCTCCAGCCATGCTGTAGCATCAAATTCCACACCCCACATGCAAACGCTTCGTAAAAGAAGCCATGAGACATCCAGATTTGGTAGGTGGGAAGGATGTTTCTAATTCTGTAGGGCTTAGCCCTGCCCGTGCAAGGGAGGCTCTATCACATAGTTCTGAAGAGTGAGGGCTCTGGAGCTGGACATGCTGGATTCACATCCGAATTCTACCGGTTACTTATCTATGTGTCCTTGGGCATGTATTGAACCTCTGTGTCTCCATTTCATCAATAGCAAGGAATTATAACAGAGTTAATATGAGTATTACATTAATACAAACAAAAAGCTTACAAGAGTACCTGGCACATAGACTTTGGCTCAGTAAATTCTAGTTGTAAGTGTTGCATTATTAAAGACAGCATTTAGCATCTCATTTTGAGCATTTTCACTGGGACCCTTGTCAATTTCAGCCAGCCACAAGAATGATATTTAAATCCTCCTACTAATTCTGCCTCGCTAAAAATGACTATCAGAATGGTCTCTTTCTGAACATAGTCTGAAAAAAGATAAATTCCAATCTCTATTCATAGAAAGCAAAAAAAAACCCTGCTTGTAACTCTTCCAATGACAATATTTTCCAAGTTCAAACAATTTTTTCAAGACCAGTCCTCATTAGGCACCTAGTTAAGAAATTTGGACTTTATATCGATGTCAATGAGGAGGCAATGCAGGATTTTCTTGTTCTGTTCTTTTTTTCTTTTTTGAGACAGAGTCTCTTCCTGTCACCCAGGCTGGAGTGCAATGGCACGATCTCAGCTCACTGCAACCTCTGCCTCCTGGATTCAAGCGATTCTCCTGCCTTACGCTCCTGAGTAGCTGGGATTACATGCATGCACCACCACACCCTGCTAATCTTTATATCTTTAGTAGAGACAGGGTTTCACCATGTTGGCCAGGCTGGTCTCAAACTCGTGATCTCATTATCCACCTGCTTCAGCCCCCCAAAGTGCTGAGATTACAGGCATGAGCCACCACACCCAGTCTAAACAATTTTCTCAAGGCCAGTCCTCATCAGGCACCTAGATAAGAAATTTGGACTTTAGACTGATGGCAATGAGGAGGCAATGCAGAATTTTCTTGTTTTCTTGTTTTTTAGACAGAATCTCACTGTTGGACAAGGAGGATGGTAATGGTTCTCTCAGCTCAAACTCCCAGGCTCAAGCGATCCTCCCACCTCAGCATCCCAAGTGGTGGGACTACAGGCATTGTGCCACCACACCAGGCCAATAATCTTAAATGAAACATGACTTGATCAGACTCATGTTTTGAGAAGGGCGTTCTGGCAACAATGTGAGAGCAGATGAAGGGCTATTGAGGAAGTCCAAGTGCAGGCCACTTCAATCACCTAGACAGGAGATAAGAAGGACCAAACCCTTCTTCTTTTTTTTTTCTTTTTGAGATGGAGTTTCGCTCTTGTTACCCAGGCTGGAGTGCAATGGCGCGATCTCGGCTCACCGCAACCTCCGCCTCCTGGGTTCAGGCAATTCTCCTGCCTCAGCCTCCCAAGTAGCTGGGACTATAGGCACGCACCACCGTGCCCAGCTAATTTTTTTGTATTTTTAGTAGAGACAGGGTTTCACCATGTTGACCAAGATGGTCTTGATCTTTTGACCTCGTGATCCACCCACCTCGGCCTCCCAAAGTGCTGGGATTACAGGCTTGAGCCACCGCGCCCAGCCCAAACCCTTCTTATCTCCTGTGGAGCGACTGTGTCAAACCATCTTCAATGGCCATCACACCTCCAGAATGTCAAATTTACTAATCACCTACTTTTTGGCTTAATCTAATAACATTTGACTTGTATGGTGTTAAAAGTGGTGGGTGTAAGGGCTTAAACTCTTGGCTTCCGGATCTCATACAGAAAAACATGAGCTCATGTCATCTATTAATGTATATTATGCTTCCTATTAGTGAATGGCTTTGACTTTCCACGATGATGATTGTCCTATAATAAAATTCAGCATTTAAAATAGAAAATTACTAGACATCAGTAATGGCACGCTCTTCTCTGAAAAATTCCAGGACCTGAGCAGGAGGCAGAAAGGGCACGCGGCTCTGCTGGGAATCAGCACACATTCTCCAACCGGCCAGTAGAGTGAGGGGCTTGGAGAGCCAAAGGCCTCTGTCAGAAAGAACCATTGTTGCCAGATCCATGGGATCTCTTTATTTTCTGAGGGGTCCAAGGATGAGCCTGAAAGCTACTCTTTTATCGTACAACAGAATTCAATTTTCAATTCTTTCTCTTAACCTCTTCAAAATCAAGAATTGTTTCTTCAATACTATGCTGCATCAGCATCTTTATTTTCTCGATGCACAAATGCTTTTTACTGTATAATCTGATCAGCATTATCTTATTCCTACCGGACAAATAATGGAAGCACGGAGAAGAACGGTGAGTTATCTAACAACACACAGCTAATCAGCTTCCAAGCTGTAACACCCAACGTGACCCCCACTATACTTAGTAGATGTCTAGTGAGTCCTTTTCTTTTTCTTTCCTTTCGTTTTTGAGACAGAGTCTCACTCTGTCACCCAGGCTGGAGGGCAGTGGCACCATTTCACCTCACCACAGCCTCCCACGTTCAAGCAATTCTCCTGCCTCAGTCTCCCGAGTAGCTGGGATTACAGGCGCACACCACAACACCAGGCTAATTTTTGTATCTTTAGTAGAGACGGGGTTTCACCATGTTGATCAGGCTAGTCTCAAACTCCTGACCTTGTGATCTGCACGCCTCAGCCTCCCAAAGTGTTGGGATTACAGGCGTGAGCCACCCCGTTTGGCCGAGTCCTTGAATTTCAAGTCAGACTCTACTCAGATATTGTTTTTGTAAGCAAAAGATAAGTCGATCCTACTTTTTGAGATATAGGACACAGAAGAAGAAAACAAAAGAAATGTTAAATTAGATCATCTAAGTGGCAAAAGCACAAGTAATAATTTTAATCAGTGCCAGAAAAACATTTCCAGCAAATAATATTCTCATTAATATTTTATAAAACACGAATCCCCATACAGGGTATTTCCCTAGTTTCAAGAAGCGCTGTAGATGAATTATTTAAAAATAATTATTTTAAAAAATTATTTAAAAATTATTTTTAAAAAATTGCTGTCACGTTTTCTACAGCAAGCCTTCCCCTCTTCCTTTGTTTTTGTTTTTTTAGAACTACATCTTTAATGATTTTTTAAAACATTTTATGCTAAAAGAAAGTAGTAACTCTTGTGACTGATGGTCCAGAATCCCAAGAAATACACTGTCAGATAAGCAAACTAGGCAATGCTGCGTGATATACAATGGTTTTCAGGGGAAAATATTAATTTTATCTGGAACATCTGGCATATTTGGGGCCCTGGGATTTGCTTTACTCGTCGTTAGGTTTTCCTCATGAGCCTTCTTTAAAAAATAGACAAACGGTGTTTAAATAGGCCTCTACAACCACAATTTCAAGCATAGTCTGTCTCTCCAGAAGTATACTAAGATTGATCTAGTTCTTTCTATTCTTAGATTTCTTTCTTTTATGCTTCCCAACTGACACCATCCTCCAACACAATCAAAAATCAGGTTAAGACAGAAATAAATACATGTTCCAGGGGCATTTACCTGGGAAGAGTTTTATTCTCAGCAGAACAAAGTGTATCATAGATCCAGCAACCCCCAGAGGCTGATTGGAGGTGCGATCACAAGACATACACACACTCACTCTCATGTTTTTTTCCATAAACTGAAATAATAAGGAAGGTCATAACATCGCCTCTCCCACAAGGAAAAGATAGTATGTTGTTTTTAAGAAAAGTCAAGGGCTTGTGTTTTGTTGTTGTTGTTGTTGTTCTTTAAGCATCTAACTAAAACATATTTCCATCACACTTGTGAATTAGTGACTCACCGCCACCCTACACTCCTGGCTCAAGAAAAAATACAGAACAGGATTTGGGCTGGAAAACTCTTCAGATACGTAGCTAACAAAGAGCAGATTATTTCAAATATATAAACCACGCTGAAATCATAGCCTTTACTGGGCTTTGACTATGCACTAGGCATAGCCAGGCTTGTGTGTGATATATTTTTGCCACAGTCTATTGAGAAATGTATAGTCCTCTTAGTTTACAGATGACCAACGTCAGGTTAGGGGGATTAAGTAATTTTTCCAACATAATACAACTAAGACATAGCCAGGCCTGGATTCAAAACCACATCCGCTTTAGTCACTTGTCCCACAAACATTCATAAGATGCTGTGAGCCAGGTATTGTCCTAGGACCTGGAACTATTGCATGGAGCTGGCATTCTAGTAGAGGGGAAAACAGTAAACAAACGCGCGTGCGTGCGTGCGTGCGTGTGCGTGTGTGTGCGTGCTTCCGTGTGGATATAGATAAACAGTGGATGTAAAGTCAAGAGTGAGGGTTATCACAAAGAAAAATAAAGCGACTCAGAGGAGGATAGAGAAGAGAAGAGGGTGTTGTTTGGATGGGGTGCCCTGGAAAGGTGACATCTAGGTGGGGCCTGGATGGAGTGGCTGAAAAGCAGAGTCAGTATCTAGGGAAAGAGGCTTCCAAGCAGAGGGAGCATGAGAAGCAAAGGCTGAGAGGTGGTGGCGATTCTGCAGTGCGGTAGAGCAATAGGATCAAGATCCATGTGGCTGGAACCTCAGGTAAGAGGGAGCAGAACAGGAGACGAGGCTGGAGGCACAGCCGGTCAGAACTTTGGGTCCTCATATAAGGAGATGATAAGCAGTTGGGGGTGTCTGGGACAGGTGGCTAGATGGTCAGTTTCACTCCATGCCACTGTCCTCTGTACGTCATTTCCATCCCCGTAGTACCCAGTGTCCCCTCTCGCTTGACCAGAGTCTGAGTCTCTGAAATCTGTTCTGGGACCCAGACTGCCCTCACCGGTTTCTCTGATCATAGTTGTAGCTACGTGGCCGCTGGTGGCTTGTTACTGTTATCTGTCCTTCCAACTGTGGAAATTATGGACCTCCTAACTCTTCAGGGCAGCTTTCTGAGTCCTGCCTGGACTCACCCCATGAAGACTCTCATAGACTTTCCAAGGCACAGACCCATCACTTCTGCTTCTCTGTGTTAAAAACATCCCCACGGATTTTGCGCCGTGATTTTCTCCTCATAGCACAAGACTCTTCCAGATTCACAGCCACAGCCACGTCTTCCAGGACAGAAGGCCAAACATGAGCCCTGATTTTGCTCCCAATACCTCTAGAAGTTGGGGAAATGGCAACAAACAAGATATGGCCACTCCCCACGTTGAGCTCGGGTTCTCTGCATCCAGGTCAGGCTCCTTAATCAGAAAATGGGAGGGTATAGAGAGGGGAATGTTGGTAGTTTGATGAAGTGATCAAAATAAAATTTTTGCGTTGTTTTTAGTTGCAACTTTTTTTATTTGAAAATACTAAATAACATTAAAGGAAGGCATGTTTTATGTTGGCCAAGAGAAAATAGGATTTAAAAGGCTGAAAAGCAGTGGAATTGAGGGCTTTAGCAGTAAGCTTATTTTTATTATCTAGACTGAAGTAGTGGTTTGAGAGGAGCATTTCCAATGTTAAAACAGGGGAGGAAGAAATATGGCTAGAGGAGATGATCTGAGGACAGTGGAATCTCCTCAAATCACTCACAGACTACTCTACATTTGCAAGGGCTGGTCCCATCCAAACCCAGGATTCGCAGTCCTATCCATGTGTTTGAGCATCCCTAACTCAGCAGTTACATCTCTGTTCTTACTGGCTCTGTTTACCTGACCAGGACTATTTGATGTCCTTGATAAGCTTCTACTCAACCTCTTTTCTTTATTAGAAACTAATTCTAGCTGGGTGCAGTGGCTCACGCCTGTAATCCCAACACTTTGGGAGGTCGAGGCAGGCAGATCACCTGGGGTCAGGAGTTCAAGATCAGCCTGGCCATTATGGTGAAACTCCGTCTCTACTAAAAATACAAAAATTAGGTGGGCCTGGTGCCAGGTGCCTGTAATCCCAGCTACTTGGGAGGCTGAGGCAGGAGAATTGCTTGAACCTAGGAGGCAGAGGTTGTAGTGAGCTGAGATCGCACCACTGCACTCCAGTCTGGTGCCTGGTGACAGAGCAAGACTCTTGTCTCAAAAAAAAAAAAAAGCAACTAATTCTAAGGCAGCGCAGTCTGGACACCTGTTCCTTTATATCCTTCAGGGCACATAACAGTGTAGATCACCCAGCAGAAGCCTCGAAACTGATTGACTGATTGATTTCTTCATCTCCTATTTGTTAATTTCCTATAGACCTGTGTGTGTGGAAGATCATATTATATATAGATCATATTACATATATATATATAATGTGTCAATTATATATGCATATGCATATATAAATATGTATACATACAACTCTGTATCTTACATTTAGTAATCACTCATTTTTGGGTTAACATAATTTTTTTTCTTCAGAGCTAAAATTTCTTTAATTTTTTGACATTTCTCGTGGTCATGATGCTCACAGATTTTGTGCTCAGATTTGTTTCATCATGGGAGAAAGATTCATCCAGATTCAATTGTAACTATTTCTTCTAAGACAAATACTCAGACCACTGTTTCCGAGCCTTATTCTCTCTAGGAGGACAAAGTATCTCCTGGTTAGTGACTCCAAATTTTTCTTTCCTGCTTTCTTTCAGAAACAAAGCATCATCCAAAAGAAAAGCTTCCCAGTCCCTAAAAATGCTGAGTTGGGGTGGAGGGGTGAAGGGAGGCTCTTATCCTGGCCTTTAGGAGGACAGCTATGTAGAACCACTTCTCCACACCCACATGGTCTTCTCAGCATGTCCCCCACTGGTGTTCCTTCTGTCCTGGTGCACAAGTGGCCCCCGAATCCTATACCTGAAAGAGCTAAGCCCAAGGGAAGGGCAGCCCAAATGACCAGACTGATGCTGAGAAAGAGCACTACACTGAGATATTTTTACCTTTCAGCTGTTGGATAGGGAAACAGATCCCCATTCCACTGCCCTCCAAAACAGGTGAAGACATTTCACAAGCAAATGGTCAGCTGGGTGGCCTTAAGCTGAGTCTCCCCACCCCACCTACTGTCCTGCTTTTCCTTTCTCTTCTTTCTGGCAGTAAATTCCTAGCCTTAATTGTTCTCTGTGACTCATACCTTTGACGGATATTTATTCAAGAATCCACTGTGTGCTACTCTGTGCTTGCTGCTGCATGGCTGTGGAAGACATTTACCAAGATATAACCCCACAATTGGGATTGCTGGTGTTCCAGGTGGAACATGAAAACATTCAAGAAACGTATATGGAATCCGTGCAACAGTGACAGAAGGAAGTCCAGACGTGTGGGTTGGCAGGCTTTGTGGAAGACAGAGACCCAAGCTGAACTTGGCAGGTTTATGCACTGATGTACCAGTGGCTCAGATGGCCATTCCAAGCCAGGCAAAAACCAAATGGGAGCAAGATGAGTGGGAAGGTCCACAAACAGACGTGCTGAGTCCATCCCAGTTATAGCAGCGATGTTCTTGTATGCCTGTCCAATCTGAAATGCCTAGATATTATTATCATTATTTGAGACAGAGTCTCACTCTGTCACCCAGGCTAGAGTGCAGTGGCACAATCTTGGCTCATTGTAACCTCTGTCTCCTAGGTTCAAGTGCTTCTCCTGCCTCAGCCTCCCGAGTAGCTGGGATTACAGGCATACATCGTCACGTCCGGCCAATTTTTATACTTGTAGTAGAGATGGGGTTTCACCATGTTGGCCAAGCTGGTCTCGAACTTCTGATCTCAGGTGGATCCACCTGCCTTGGTCTCTCAAAGTGCTTGGATTACAGGCATGAGCCACAGCCTAAATATTATTTTGAACACTGCTCAAGTTATGAAAGGGAAAACAGTGCAGAGTTATTCACATCTTCTCAAGAAGGACCTGAAATAGTTCAACACAGAAATCCCAAACTAGTACCATCACTCTCCCAGAGAAAACTATAGAAACTCCTCAGAGCAAAAGACAAATCGAAGTAGAAGTCTAAGTGTAACCCCCAGTGGCTTATAACCCCTCTGAGCCTGTATCCTTGAATGTTACTGTGCTCACAAAACAACCACAGGAAATTCCCAAAATGTACAGTTTCTCCCCTCTCCTCTCTTTCTCCCACATTCACTGGAAAAAATGTTTGATCACTCTCTGTACCCCTACTTGCTTTCTGCTTTTGTACACCACCTGTTCCTGTGGTGTGTTAATGAAGACGCATAAGCCCTGACTCATAAGATTAAAATGAGCACCATTCCAAAATCTTGATTGTGCCATAAAGATCACAGCCGGGATACGTAGGCTGAGCTGAAAGCAAGAACTGGGTTTCCTTTGTGACCTTCTTTAACACCTATATCTTCTCACTTCATAAAGGACCACTGTGTTTCTCTGGGCTGCTACATGACTCACCAGTCTATCATATAGATACACAGAATTTGTTCATTTTCAGTGGATTTTTTTGGGGGGGTATATTAGTCCATTCTCAACCTGTTATAAAGAAATACCAAGGGTGGGCACAGTGGCTCATACCTGTAATCCCAGCATTTTGGGAGGCCAAGGCAGGCAGATCATGAGGTCAGGAAATCAAGTTCATATTGGCTAACACGGTGAAATCCCGTCTCTACTAAAAATACAAAAAATTAGCCAGGTGTGGTGGCGGGTCCCTGTAATCCCAGCTACTCGGGAAGCCGAGGCAAAAGAATTGCTTGAACTTGGGAGGTGGAGGTTGCAGAGAGCCGAGATGGCACCATTGCACTCCAGCCTGGGTGACAGAGTGAGATTCCTTCTCAAAAAAAAAAAAAAAAAAGAAAAGAAAAGAACGAATAGAAAAGAAAAAGAAATACCCAAGACTGGATAATTTATAAAGGAAAGAGGTTTAATTGATTCACAGTCCCACATGTCTAGGGAGGCCTCAGGAAACTTACAGTCACGGTAGAAAGGAAAGCAGGTATGTCTTACACACCAACAGGAGAGAGAGCCAAGGGGGAAGAGCCCTTGATAAAACAAATAGATGTCATGACAACACACTCACTATCACAAGAACAGCCTGGTGGAAACTAGCCCCATGATCCAGTCACCTCCCACCAGGTCTCTCCCTCATCAAGTGGAGATTATGAGGATTACAATTGGAAATGAGATTTGGGTGGGGACACAGAGACAAACCATATTGGGGGTCTGGAAATCTCAGACAAGGAAGTGCTGAAGCTAAATAATTTTCTGGAAAAAGAGCAGCTGCCCCTAAAATTCATTCTAAAATTTGGCTGATGGCAGAATTGCACTGACTTTTAGCCACCTTGTTTGGCTCGCAGATGATGGCTGGATCAGCTATGGCTTATACCTCCTTTAGTGTAATCAGTCCTAGGCTGAGAGGAGGAATTATGCTTGACAGGTAGTTAAGACAGCTGACAGGAAATAGCATTTGGCCTCTTTAAAGGTGAACCACAATCTGTAAAAGATAATCTAAATCTAATTATCAAAATTCCAGATGGTAAAGCTATGAGTAGCATAGCCTCTGCCTGAGGCTTATATTAAATTACGCTTTCTTTACCTTTTACTGTTCTTTAAATTGCAACTTTCTCATAAAAGGTAAGAACTAAAATTCTGCATGCCCTGAATTTGGAACACAGCAGTTTCTAGGTCACTGTTGAATAAGGATGTAGATACATTGACTGGGAATTCAGACTGCCCAGGTTGGAATTGAGACCAACTTGCCAATGTTAAAACAGTGTGACTGTTCACTCATGATGCTGAAAAATGAAGGAAAAGCAACATGCACTAAGATTTAAGCACAAGGAATGAGATCCGTTTTAGGGCCAGGCATGGTAGCTCACATGTGTAATCTCTGCATTTTGGGAGATCAAGTCGGGAGGATCACTTGAGCCCTGGAGTTCCAGATGAGCCTGGGCAGCATAGAGAGACCCCATCTCTACAAAAAATAAAAATAAATTTCAAAATATGAAAAAAGAAAAAGAAAATCTGTTTTAGGAATTTACCATCATCTCAATAAAAGGGAAAGCAACAAATTATTGATCCCATCTGCAAACTCCAATGGAGAATTGTTTTATGCTTTTACTACTATGGTGGAAGAAAATATCTCATTTTTCTACACGTGGAAAGAGTTACTTCTCAGAAGTTTGGTCTCTATTTAAGTACAAGGACATATGGCTCAGATCTTCTGGAAAAGTATCAATTTCAAATATTCAGATTGGGTCCAGGCTAGGAATGGGAAAAAGCTGGCCAGCAAGTATGATCATTGAAAACCAGTCTTCCCATGCTCCCCAAGCACAACCTGGACCTTTTTTTTTGTAGTTACAACCTGGTTTCCACCCATAGGAATGCCTTTTTGCCATGTGCAGTATCTAGGAGAGACTTATCATTAGAGATCCTTGGGAGTCAAGGATGGAGTTCAGCTCTGCACTGTCCACCCTTTGCTTGGGTCAGCAAAGACAGGAGGGGAGAATTTCCACCATAATTCCTGAGACCGTTGGAGGTTATTTCCCAGCAAATATGGAGGAAAAAAAAGCAATTAACATCTCACATCTTTTTCACTTTCTATTCCAGAAATTTTATGCTAAAGCCAATAAATCAACATTGTGCTGCTAACCTAGGGAAAAATGATCTTTTGTAACCAGAGGACAGTTGCACATTGCTAAGGGCCAGCTTTACAAAAATCAATTTTTTTTCTTCCTTTGGACATTTTTGTGGGAGGGCCAGATGTCAGGATTTTGGAGGCCTCTCAAGTTTGCATTACTGTATTACTCTTTGAAAGCGGTAAGTCTGGCGACGGTTCTCCACTGTAATGTGATGATGGGAGCCATCCATTTGTACCCTTTCCTTTATTCCCTGAACAAGATGGAGTAGTATGCGATGTTAAGGTTAATTCATACATTATAAATATATATGTTTATAAATATAAATATAAAATATAAAAAAGCCAGGCTCGGACATCTTATTCTTCCCATTCAATAAGGAGATGCAAACTCAGAACTAGGCAACTGTAAAGTTGTGATCAGGTATCTGTATATATTATCACCATATATATTTATAAATATATATTACGTAAACATAATATATAAATAAGTATATTTTATATATTTATAAATATTATATAAAAATATGAATTTATGTATTTGATAATATATGATATATATCTGTACATACTATAAATATTTATATTTTTATATAAATGTATGTAAATGTGTATTTATATTTTTATAAATATAACATATTTTTACATATTACATATATTAAATATTTTATTATTTATATACTTTATTATGATGGTGAAATATAGATTTATATTTATATATATGTATATGTTATGTTAGAGACAGGGTCTTGCTCTGTCACCCAAGCTGGAGTGCAGTGGTGTGATCATGGCTCACTGCAGCCTCTACCTCCTGGCCTGGCTAAAGCAGTCCTCCCACCTCAGCCTCCTGAGTAGCTGGGACCACAGGTGTGCATCACCACACTCGGTTTATTTTTTTAATTTTCCAATCTCTCCACATTGCTCACGCTGGTTTCAAACTCCTGGACTCAAGCAATCCTACTTTGGCTTCCCAAAGTGCTGAGATTGCAGATGTGAGCCACTGCTCCTGGCCAGGTGATAATATTAATAGTACTTGTGGGCCAGGTGCTGTGGCTCACGCCTGTAATCCCAGCACTTTGGGAGGCCGAGGCAAGCAGATCACCTGAGGTCAGAAATTCAAGACCAGTCTGGCCAAGGTGGTGAAACTCCATCTCTACTAAAGATACAAAGATTAGCCAGACTTGTTGACACCTGCCTGTAATCCCAGCTACTCAGGAGGCTGAGGCAGGAGAGTCACTTGAACCCAGGAGGCCGAGGTTGCAGTGAGCCGAGATTGTGACATTGCACTCCAGCCTGGATGACAAGAGGGAAACTCCATCTCAAAAAAAAAAAAATGGTACTTGCTTACAAAATTGTCGTGAGGCAGGAATGTAATAATGCCTATTTTGAGCACTTTGAACTGACAAACGCTCTATCTGTATTGGTTTAATTCTGAAAGTAGCCTTTGCCCTGCCACTTTGACCCATCTTCCCCGTCTTTGGTTGTCAGCCTTTAACTCTTTGAAAGAAACGTGATGTGTAAATCTAAGTACTCAGATTTATATATTGAAATATATTATCTTAGCACGTAACTCCTTGGACTAAATTTTAATCTGATTGTTATTAACTTGAGATATGGGATGATAAAACATTTAACAATTTCTTGTCTAAACATTGTCTTTTTCTACTTAGATTGCTGCAAAAATGGCAATTCATTATATTCAGGATATTTTCACCAACCATTAATAGACGTCTGGACGATTCCACTCTAATGGCTGGCTGACTTTCATGTTGCACAATCTTTCTTCTGCATCATACCTGTTGATGATTGGCTGGCTTTGCACCATAGGCAACAGCGCTCACCTGGTTTCTACATGAAGATTCTGGCCTATGGAAACCCTGTAGCCCCGACTGCGCTCTGATTCTTCTTGTGTGCCTTTTGTTTTCCCTCAGAAATTAGTGACTCCAAACGTTCCTGTTTCCCTGACATTTTCTCCCAACATCTCTCCTTTATGAAGCCCCATGTCTTACTCCTTTATTGCTTTTACAATGACAACAGCATGAGCTTTAGATTTCAGACAAAACTGGGTTCAAATCCCAGCAGGTTCACAAGTTATATCTATGGCTTCAGACAAATTACTTGACTCCTCTGAGCCTTTCTGTCCTCACCTGTAAAATGAAGCAACCATGAGATAAAAAAGAAAAGAGAAATAAGAGAGAGAATAAGGCAAGGCTCTGGGTAACAGAAAACACTCCACACACCTGAATTCTCTCATTTCTTTTGCTGCAGCCCAGAAAGTTTCCCTTACTGCTGAAGCCTTAGGGAGCTGCCTCCCTTCTGAATCCTCTATCTAAATCACCTATCTCCTCGATTCCATTCTAAGCACTCCGAGGGAAGAGAAGTATGTCTTACAGTTAGTTCTTTAGGACTTGACTTGGTGCCTTACACATAGTAAATGATCAGTAACTGGCTTTTGTTCTTCTTAATGTAATAAATCCCATCGCTGGTCTTTCTGTCCATACTCTACAAAAGGCCACCCTTTCATGACACATATTCCCCAGAAATTCTACAAAGAGTAAACGTTGGACCAGTGAGAGTCATAGCAGGACACAGAATTCAATCCACATATTAAAAATGAAGAATCTGGCTGGGCATGGTGGCTCACACCTATAATCCCAGCACTTCGGGAGACCGAGGCGGGCGGATCACCTGAGGTCAGGAGTTTGAGACCAGCCCGGCCAACATGGTGAAACCCTGTCTCTCCTAAAAAATACAAAAATTAGCCAAGCGTAGTGGCAGGTGCCTGCAATCCCAGCTACTGAGGAGGCTGAGGCAGGAGAATCGCTTGAACCTGGGAGGTGGAGGTTGCAGTGAGCCGAGATCACACCATTGCACTCCAGCTTGGGCAACAGGAGTGAAACTTCATCTCAAAAAAAAAAAAAAATCTTTAGCCAAGGACTGCGTTTCGAGGTGTGGGCAGAGTAAAGGGCACAGTGCTGTGCGTTGAGGCACCTAGAGACTGGCAGGCTGCAGCAGGCGGCCACCCATGCCGGGGCTGAGAGGACACACTGAGCTGTGGTCCTGAAGCTACACAGCCCCTGCCAAGGACACAGAGCCAAAGCAAAGCAGTGAGCGGCCCCGGGGAATGAATGAATTGACTTTCCTCACCTTCCACGCTTTGATCTCCTGCTGGTATTTTCTATCTGCTGAATCTAGCATGCTAGGAACAGAGAAGGCTAAGGGAGGAAGCTCCCAACAATCAGCCTCCTAGGGTACAAAATGCAACAAAGAAAGGGAGATGATGCATCTGGAGCAGGGAGGGCAGTGATAGAGAATGAAGCCAGGGCCAACTTCAATGTATGTGTCTATAAGAGTCTCAGAAGTTATTTTGGGCCGGGCACAGTGGATCATACCTATAATTCCAACACTTTGGGAGGCCGAGGCAGATGCATCATCTGAGGTCAGGAGTTCAAGACCGGCCTGACCAACATGGTGAAAGCCCATCTCTACTAAATACAAAAGACTAGCCAGGCATGGTGGCACATGTCTGTAATCCCAGTTACTTGGGAGGCTGAGGCAGGAGAATTGCTTAAACCTGGGAGGCCCAGGTTACAGTGAGCCGGGACTGAGCCATTGCACTCTAGCCTAGGCAACAAGAACAAAACTCTGTCTCAAATTAAAAAAAAAAAAAATGTTATTTTGTCTCACGACAAAGAAAAGAAGGTAAGATTTCAAAAACCTAGGCAGTTACCAACATCGAAGCAGACCAACCTTATGTGCCTCCTGACATGTTGATGAAAGAGGACACAGCATCGCTTCCATGATCCTCCTATCAAAAATCATAACCTACATCTTAACAGGCAAACCCAAACCGAGGGATGTTCTACGAAATATTCTTCAAAATTGTCAAGGTCATGAGAGATGAAGTATGACAGAGGAACTGTCCCAAATCAAAGGAGACTAAAAAGACCCGAACACCAAGTGCAACAGGCCATCCTCAATTGGATCCTGGGTCAGGAAAAAAAGTATTTTTTCTTTTTCTCTAAAGTACATCAGTCAGGTAAGTGACAAAATTTGAATAAGGGCCAGACACCATGGCTTACACCTGTAATCCTAGCACTTTGCAGATTGTTTGAGTCTAGGAGTTCAAGACCAGCCCAGGCAATCTCATCTCTACAAAAAACTGCAAAAATTAGCCAGATGTGCCTGTAGTTCCCAGCTACTCAGAAGATGGAGGTGGGCACTGTCCTTTGAGCCCAGGAGGGGCTTCAGGCTGGAGTGCAGTGTTGATCACTGCAGCGAGCTGTGATTATCTCTACACTCCAGACTGGACAACAGAGCAAGACCCTGTCTCAAAAAAAAAAAGAAAAAAGAATAAGATCTACAGATTAAAAAAAAAATAGTATCATTGTTAATTTTCCTGCTTTTATCATTGGGATTATGTAAGCAGATTCTTTTCTGTTCAAAGGAAATCATCGAAAAGTATTTTATGGTAAAAAGACGCAATATCTCTAACTTCTCAAATGGTTTCAAAAGATGTGAATACGTGTCTGTCTGTCTGTGTGTGTGTGTGTGTGTGTGTGTGTAGAGACAGAGACAGAGAATGATAAAGCAAGCAAATAGAAGAAAACACTAACAATTTGGTAGGTCTGGATAAAGGGCATTCCATTTCTTTTATTATTTTGACTGTTCTCTAAGCATGAAGCTATGTTCTAAAAGAGAAAGAGAGAAAACAGAGGAGTTCGCCAAACAATGAGGACAATGTCGATGGGAACCGCTCATTTTCACTGAGAGAATGGCTGTGTCCCCACAGTTTTACCAGAACCTCGTTAAATGTATGCTTCTCAGACTACTCTAGGCACCCAGCGACTTCTCTCATTACAGAGCTCCTATAGGAAATTTTATTCCTTTCATTAGGATTTGTTCTGTTTTTGTTTATAATGGTCTGGGCTCAATGTTTCAACATTGGAACTGCCTTTAATTCCTTTTAGAAGTACAAATTATCCTTTTAATATAAGAAGAAACCAGGTAAAGCAAAAAGCCATGGCACGTCTTTGTTGAAGAGCTTGGCATGAAATTACAGACTCTCCTGCCCGCTCTGTAGGGAAATGGGAGAGCGATGAGCATAATGCTTATGCTACCTTTGAAACTGGGTTTGTTCCTCCTCCGAAACAGAACCACTAATATAACATTAACTTTCCGGGAGAATGACAGCAGTTCGTTCATTTCCCCACTGCTGCATCCTGTCCCCTAGCAGGTGTTTGCAAAGGTCATGATAACTACTTACATGGCACATGCCTGCGTCTTTCTAGACGTCTTAGAGAAAAGCAGTAACTGCAATGGCTTTGAGATCAGAGATGGAAGAACTAAACCTACTGCAAATCCAAGGGAAGGTAGAAGGTGACTCCAGTTTTAAAATTCTGATATTATTTTGGGTATTTGTTTTTGATGGTATTTTTTTTTTAACTTGGGAAGTTTGGTCATAAAAAATGTGTCCATGTTTTTGCCCATGCTGTCAATTTCCTGCAGTCCAACTAATGGTACTGCAGGACTCTAAGAAAAATAAAAAAAATTCTTGAATGTCACAACGTTGAAGTGAAAAAAGGAAACCCCAGTACTAAATATCAGTATGAATCATTTTTAAGATTTAGACTACCAGGCAAGTATTATGGGTTTGAGTATCATATTTCTACAACACAAGAATTTCACTGTGTTATTAATTCAAGAAACATATATTAGGTGCCTACCATATGCCAGGCACCTTAAGAAACAGGGTGAAATAATCCTTGATTTGCCTTCATGTTGCTTTCCCAGTCCACAATTTTCTTTTGCCAGCAAAACTGATGGTTATGTAAATATGGTATTAGACTCTGGAGAATATAAGTTTCTATCAATGTAATACTTCTCCCAAGAGCTATACTTAGAGAAAAAAACACTTCAAGATACTCACTGGGCAGGTGTCTGGGGGTGGGGGACCCATTCAGAGCCCAAAAAGCAGAAATCTCTGATTCAGCAATGCTCACCCATAGTTGAACACCCATAGTTCATTCATGTGATGATTGATTTGGCTAAGAAATATCATTTCGTTAAGCTTTAGTTGGGTGTCAACATACATTTTTAAATAATACATCTGGTTTGGTATTGCAAATGGAGCAGCAGAAGAACAAGAATAAATCCAACATATGTTCTTGTCTTAGTATTTTGGGGGCTGCTCTAACAAAATCCCAAAGACTGGGTGATTTATAAATAACAGAAAGTTCTTTCTCACAGCTCTAAAGGCTGGGAAGTCTAATGTCAAGTCATAAACGGGTTTGGTGTCTGGTGAGGGCCTGCTTTCTGCATCCATCTTTGAGGGGCCAAGGTGGGTGGATCACTGGAGTCAGGAGTTCGAGACCAGCCTGGCCAACACAGTGAAACGATGTCTCTACTAAAAATATAAAAAATTAGCTAGATGTGGTGGTGCACACCTATAATCCCAGCTACTCAGGAGGCTGAGGCATGAGAATTGCTTGAACCCAGGAGGTGGAGGTTACAATGAGCCAAGATTATGCCACTGCACTCCAGCCTGGGCAGCAGAGGGAGACTGTCAAAAAAAAAAAAAAAAGGAATGAGACATGGCATTTGAAGCAAGAGATTAGGTAAAGTTTCCCATTGGAATAGGCTGTTTCAGTTCTGTGTGTTGGTTTGGGTGGGCTAGCTTATGCTGCGGTAACAAACTGTCCCAAATCTCTGTGTCTTAAAGCAAGAAAGATCTATTTCTAGTACACAATATATGCTCAATACATGATCCTTAGTGCTCAGCTGGGAGCTCTAATCTCTGTTATATTCACTCCAGGACCCAGGTTTATGGAGCTGCCACCGGAGGACCCCTGCTAGTCATCATGCCAGAAGAAAAAGGAACTGAGAAGTCTCTCATCACTGGTAAGATTTGGTGAATAGCACTATGACGACTAGCATCAAAGCAGCCATCACATTTCCTGCTCAGCAATCTCTTCTACAAACTGAGTTTTATAGAGTGGACAAATAGCAAATGATGAGAATTTTATAGACACTCAGCGTCAAGTCGTTGCTTATATGTATCCAAGCACAAGTGTTTCCCAGTCTTTCCAACCTCTCACCTCTCTCTTCCTTCTATTTCTTCAGTGTAATACCCAGTCATCCCAAGAGGATTTCATAGCCAGAAAGCAAAGCCTAATTAATCACTCATTTGAACTCCTTTTGGTATTTATTTATATTCATCTAAACCTACATTCCGCAAATTTATAACACCTCTGCCATGTACTAATAGAATAAACCTTTCTCATTGTTAAAATCAGTCACAGCTTGGCTGGGTACAGTGGCTCATGCCTGTAATTCCAGCATTTTGGGAGGCCGAGGTGAGTGGATCATGAGGTCCAGAGATCAAGACCATCCTGGCCAACATGGTGAAACCCCGTCTCTACTAAAAATATATAATTTAGCTGGGTGTGGTGCTGGGTGCCTGCACTTCCAGCTACTCAGGAGTCTAAGACAGGAGAATCGCTTGAACCTGGGAGGTGGAGGTTGCAGTGAGCCGAGATTGTGCCACTGCAATCCAGCCTAGAAGACAGAGTAAGATTTTGTCTGGAAAAAAAAAAAAGAATTATTCATAGCAGCTTATAACTTTGACTCTGTTTCTTTAAGCAAGATTATGGTGTAATAAAGAAAAACAGCAGTGTGGGGAACACAGGTTTCTAGTCTTCACCATATGCTCCAGGCGTAATAGCTGAAGACAGTGGCCTTACTACTGGTGTTGGATTTCTGAGAGTAACTTCCATTGCCAAGCCTGGTTAGGTTGGCCAAAGCAAATCACACTGAACTAAATCTCCAACAAAAACAGATTCATTTACAATTGTAATCTTGATATCTGTTGAATCATATTTACAAAGCACAACTAAAGCAGCATTTGACACTCTTTGGCTGTGACTAGGCGGTAAACAGAGGTAAGAACTGGATAATATTTCAGATAATTTAAATAACGTCAGAGGACAGGAGTCCTACCAGATACTCCAGGGACTTTGTGAACTTTATTAAGTCAACTGAATAATTCAGCCATCTAATAGGCTCGAGTTCCTTTAACGTCATCTGTGTGTTTGCATTTGCCCTCTTGCAAGTGTGTGTGGGGTGGGGTTGGGGGGAGTTACTTTACTTCTAACCAAAGCCTTGAGGTAGACCAGAAGAATGGATGGATAGTTAGCAAACTGAATAGGAAGAAGACTGATCACATGGAAAGTGTTTTGGAAAAATCTTAGAAAGAGGAAAAGCAGCTCCTGGTATTTCTCCTTCATTCATTCAGCTTCTCTTGTGAGCTAGGCACTATTATTGGAGCCAAAGATAGGGTAGAAAATAAGACAGGAGAGGTTTTCATGGAGTTTACATTCTGGTTGTGAGGGGAAGACAATCAGCACAAATAAATAAATGTGATAATATCAGACTATAATAAACACTTCTATAGACAATAAAACAGGATAATGAATGTGATAGAAGATGACAATGGTTAGGAGCTGTTTTAGATATGGTGGTCAGATAAGGACTTCATGGATGTGAAGAGAGGGCTAGTGGTGGGAAGGAGGAAGCCTTGCAGTATCAGGGGACGATCATTCCGAAAAGAAGGAAGAGGTAGTGCAAGGCCTCCAAGGCAGGAGCAAGGTTGGCACAGTGAAGGAAAAATTTTTTTTTTTTTTGAGACGGAGTTTTGCTCTCGTTGCCCAGGCTTGAGTGCAATGGCGTGATCTCGGCTCATCACAACCTCCACCTCCCAGGTTCAAGCTATTCTGCCTCAGCCTTCTGAGTAGCTGGGATTACAGGTATGCACCACCATGCCGGGCTAATTTTGTATTTTTAGTAGAGATGGGGTATCTCCATGTTTGTCAGGCTGGTCTCGAACTACCGACCTCAGGTGATCTGCCCACCTCAGTTTCCCAAAGTGCTAGGATTACAGTGTGAGCCATGCACTTGGCAAGAAATTCTAATAGAGGAAAACACACACCGAGTAGTATGCCATTGAAAGATGTTAATTCAAAGGATGCTTAGAAACTTCTACGAGGTTCAGAATAAAGAGGTCATTTCATAGAACAGATACTGGAGCTGACACTGAAGTGAGTGTTTGCTATATAAACACTGAGAGAGATGGTGGCACAACAGTTGCAGCTTCCGAGGTAAAGGCTCGCTCCTCTGTGGGGACAAAGAAACGTCTGCTTCAGCACTGGAGGACCAGAAAGCCCCTCTCTTAACACTCTTTATGAAGAAAACTATTCCAGGAAGTAGTCTGCTGAAAGAACAAATGAATCGGAATAAAGACCTTAAGAAGTTGAAAGAGTGGTCTAGATGAAATAGCAGTGAGCTGTGAAACCTGGAAGATTTAGTGTTAAGTGATAATGTATTTGTAACATTTAAAATAATTGTTAAAGAAAGGAGTCTTAACTAGAACAAGCCATGTTTATACATTTTAATTTCAAGCTGGAAGTAAAAATCCATTTCATGTCATTCCACCTGCATATAGAGGAGATAGAAAAGGAAGACATGAGCAAGGAGAATTAAACCTCTCATCTTCACAGTGATAAAGGAGGTTACAGAGATAGTTCATTTTTACTTTGCTCAAGAAATGTGTTCCAAAATGATTATTAAATGTGATCCTATCCACTAGTGGAATAGATGTAGGAAACATAATTTCCAAACGTCTAGAGAGGGGAAAAAAAGGAATAAAGAAAGCATAATATAGGATCCAATTACATGACATTCTGGAAAAAGCAAAACTACAGAGACAGTAAAAAAAAATCAGTGGTTTCCATGAAGTGAGGAAGCAGGGAGAAGTGAGGGAGGAATTGGAGGAGCACCGGGGATTTTTAAGGCAGTGAAATGATTGTGTAAGAGCCTGTAATGGAGAATACATGGTGTTATATGCTTGTCAAAGCCCACAGAACTGTACAATGCAGAGTGAACTCTAAGTCATGGACTCTAGCTAATAATAATGTATCAGTATTCATTCATCAATTGTAGCAAAGGTATCCCTCTAATATAAGACGTTAAAATTGGGGAAACTGTGGAGAAGAAGGGGTAGGTGATAGAATACATGGGAGCTCTCTGAACTTTGTGTTCATTTTTTCTGCAAATCTAAAAGTGCTCTGAAAAGTAAAGTCTATTAATAAAAAGAAAAAATATAAGCAAGAACAAACATAATAAATTCAGGAAAAGTCAACTTAAAAAAATCAAGTATAAACACAAAACAAAAAGCATAAAATTAGATGGCAGAAATAAGGCCAATCACATCGCATCACATCAGCTGCCAAAACAAATAAGGACCATAAGCCTATATTTAAAGATGTAACAGGCCAGGTGCAGTGGCTAACTCCTGCAATCCCAACACTTTGGGAGGCCGATCGCAAGGTCAGGAGATCAAAACCAACCTGCCTAACACGGTGAAACCCTGTCTCTACTAAAAATACAAAAAAATAGCTGGGTGTATTGGCACACGTCTGTAGTCTAGCTACTCAGGAGAATTGCTTGAACCCGGGAGGCAGAGGTTGCAGTGAGCTGAGATCGTGCCATTGCACTCCAACCTGGGTGACCGAGCAAGACTCCATCTCAAAAAAAAAAAGTAACAAAATTCAGCTATATGTTTATAAGATATACCTAAATCAAATGAATGAGATAGAATATTACTATAGGGGCATAGATTAAAAATAAATCAAACTAATGCAAAGAGAAAAAAAAGCTGAAGTGACTACATTAATATCAAAGTAGAGACTTAAAGAAAAAACATTGTTTTAAAGGGATAGTTATTGATAAGTGTTACAATCCACCTATTTTAGTCTTTTTTTTTTTTTTTTTTGGCTTAAAGTAAAATACCTAAAACTGGATAATGAATCAAGAAAAGGAATTTATTTATTACACTTCTGGAGGCTGAAAAATCCAGAGTCAAGGGAACCGCATCTGGTGAGGGCCTTCTTGCTCCTTGCTGGTGGGACCCTCTGCAGAGTCCTGAGCGGGCACAGGGCATCATATGGCAGGGGCTGAGTGTCCAGTGTGCTTGTTCAGGCCTCTCTTCCTCTTCTTTTATATATATATATAAAAGATGTAGCCTCCCAAGTAGCTGAGATTACAGGTGTACACCACCACACCTGGCTAATTTTTGTAATTTTAGTAGAGACAGGGTTTCACCACATTGCCCAGGCTGGTCTCAAATTCCTGTCCTCAAGTGATCCGGCCACCTCAGCATCCCAAAATGCTGGGATTACAGGTATCAGCCACCATGCCTGGCCCAGAAGTACATTTTCAAAAACATACTAATACCAGTTAGGATGTATTTCTGGAATGTAATAACGGTTTAATGTTAGGAAATTTACAAAATTCATGGTAAAGTTCACAATCAAACTATGTGTGATAGAGACTTGATGTAATTTAATATCTGTTACTGATTTTTTAAAACTCTATTAATTAAAGGAGGAAATCACTCTATTGTAGTAAATGGCATTTATAGGTAACAAGAACAAATGTGATAGTGAATAGTGAGACATCAAATTATGTTCTTCCAAGGCAGTAATAAAACAAGGAGGTTCTTTATCACTCTGTCCCTGATAATTCCTTGATCTGGAGTCTTTGTGAATTTGTTTCTGTTGTTGGGTATTATTTCTCTTGGTTCTTGATCACGGAGTCCAATCTCCTGACTGTGTGCTGGCCATCTTACTTGAAAATTGTATGAATCATTTGAGATCTAAGATAACATTATCTTCCTCCAAAGATAATTTGAAAGAGTTGCTTTTGCCAAGCATCCAGGGCACTAGTGGTCTGGATCACCTCAGCCTGTGATTTTGCTAGCCACCAAGACTGCTGTAACCTGGATTGCAATCCATGCAAGGACTAGATTCTCTCTGATTTTCTTTACTCCAGTGGATCAGTGTTTTGGGGTACCAGCCCAAAGTGCAGGTTGGCTTGCCAGGCACTCACCCTGGGCAGGCCCTCGATTACAACCTTAGCCAGTGGGAGTTCTGAAAACGTAGCTCACCTCTCCGCAGTCTCTTCTTGATTAAGAAACACCACTGGGGCAAAGTGAACCCAAGTGCCAGGCTCAAATTCTGGGTTCTCTTCCCCCCATTCTTCACTGTCTTCTTAGGTTTTTGAAGCCTTTAAAAAGAGGGTTTTTTAAAACTCTTTTTAATTTTTTTTTTTTTTAAATAGAGGCAATGTCTCACTATGTTGCCCAGGCTGGTCTTGAACTTTTGAACTTAAGTGATCTTCCTGACTTGGCCTCCCAAAATGCTGGAATTACAGGCATGAGCCACCATTCCCAGCTGACAAAGATTTTTTATTTGTCTCCAGAAAGAGGATTGATCTAAATGATCTCAGTCTTACTCTATTCTTTCACCACTTTTCCAGAAGTTCTAACCAAAGAAAGAAGACAAAATATTTATAAAATATAATTGTTGTTTGAAAACAAGTAGAAAACGCCCCACTCTTAAATACAATAAAAGAACATAGGTACAAGTTACAAAAAACATTTTTTAATCACTTGTTTTTCTACAAAAAATGAGTTTTCAGAAAATATGATGAAAAACTTAGAAGAACAAAAACACAAAATACAAATGTTATGGTCTTTTTAATGTAGCAACTTGACTACATTAATATCCCCAGTATTGAATCTAAGACTAATACAGGTGTTGCCCTGAAGGTATTTCATAGATTAACATCCATAGTTGATTGACTTTAAATAAGGATGATTAGCTTTGATCATTTTGGTGGGCCTCATTACATCCACTGAAAGCCTTAAAAGCAGAACTGAGGCTTCCAGGAGGAAGGAACTTCATCTGTGGGTAGTGGCTTTGGTCGATGTCCAAGTGTTACAGCCTATCCTTCCTGATGGCCTGACAGATTTAGACTGTCTTCACTAGCTCCCAAATCCCATAATTATTACATACTTCTTGGCAACAAATATTTTAATATGTACTCCTGTTGCTTTTGACTCTCAGGTTAAACCCTGACTGATAAAATAGGTAATTTAAAAAAACAAGAATTTGTGTGGAACTTTTTGAAGAAAAATGTAAAATGTTGTTGAAGAATATAAGAGTAGATAAAGAAACTTGTCTAATTTCTGTACTGAAAATTCAAAATACTACAAAACAATGCAAATTGAAATTAAATCCCAACAAGACATTTCAGGAAACTTGACAAATTTTTTCTAAAAAGAAAATTGTCATGGTGATGGGATGGTGGAATTAACCTACCAAATAGCAAAACATGCCATAAAGCTACAGTAATTTTAAGTGTGGTGTTAGCAGAGAAGAAATAAATCTATTAAAGAAACAAAATAAGGAACTCAGAAATAGACGTGTACAAGTGGGAATTTAGTGTATGATAAACATGACTTTCAAATCAGTACAGGTAAGCTGGATGTACTAGTTATCTTTAATTGCATGACACACCACTAAGAACCTCAGCCAGTTGAAATAAGAACCATTTCCATTTATTTAGTTCATAATTTTGTGGCATGGCAATTGGGCTACAGTAAGCCAGGTGGATTTGGGGTCTGGCCAGGCTCGGCTGATCTCGGCTGAGCCCACTCATGTGTCTGTAGTCAGCTGAAGCTGACTAGTTTTAAATGGTCTCACTCACACATCTCATGATTGACTGGGAGAAACGGGAGAATGGGCCACATGTCTCTTACCATCCATCAAGCTAACCTGGGCTTGTTTAGACAGTGGCAAAGTTCTAAGAGCAGAGAACAGGTAAGCCCCAATGCACAGTGCCCTTTTGTATCATATTTGCTACTGTCCCATCAGTCCAAACAGGTCAATACGAAGCCCAGAATCCATAGGGGAGGGCACTACCAAAGGGCATGGCCACAAGGAGGCATAAGCAAATTGAGGTGATTACTGCAGCCGATCTAACACAATTAATTATTCAATAACTGGTGCCAGGAAAATTATTTAAATGGTGTGGGAGCAAAGTATGTTAAACTCCTACTTACATCAAGGTAAATTTCAGATGTATTAAAAATTAAATGTAAAAATTACCATAAATCAGTAACAAGTTGACAACAATGTTGAAGAAATATTTGCAACATATATGGCAATGGATTAAGGTCCATAATATATAAAGAGATGTTAGAAATAAATAAGAAAAAGCTAACGCAGTGGGAAAAAGATATAAATTCATAGAAAAAATACAGATGGACTTTAAACAAAGGAAAATATGCTCAACATTAGCAACTATCAAAGAAATGCAAAACAAAATATTTGCCAATTTGACAAAATGGTATGTTAATGTCAAATGCTATAAAGTGGGTGGGAAATAGGTACCTTCACATGATGTTTGTTAAAATATAAGTTGGCAATGTATTTCTGGAGAGAAAACTAATGTTATATATCAAAAATGTTTATGTGCATACCCTTTGATTCATCAATTTAATTTCTGGGAATTTATTTAAAAGTTAAACGTGAAAAAGAAGTGTAGATAAAATACATGTTATGTAAAATAGTATTTATTATTTCCCTTTTTTAAAAAGCTAAACTTAGGGGGGGAAATCAAATTTTCCATCAATAGAATTATCATGATGTATATATACAATGAAACATTATGCAGCATTTATTCCAGTGATCTGGTGGCACTGTAAAAGGAAATTTTTAAAAAGAAAAACAGAAATGTGGGGTGGGGGGGTAACCCCACAAGTGCCCAGGCAAGAGTCTGAAGCCTCAGCCTGTTCCTATATAAATATCGAATTAGAAAAGAATTAGAAATATAATCACATTGTTATTCCTATATATAATCACTTATAATCACATAGTTATTCACATATAATCATAAAGATATATATACTCAATATAACCTTTTAATTTTACTAATAATTATCGGGTAATGAAGCATGGAACTGAGGTGACATTGTGAACAAAGTGATCCTAAGGCAAGATGCTCTAAGCGCTCTGTCACGCCCGAATAAGGGCTGCTGGAGGACGCCTCGGCTGTGCGGCAGTGCCAGCGCTGGGAAAGCGCCCACTGTTTAGCCAGCTAGGGAAGGAGACGTCCAAAACAGCCAACACGTCTCCTTCCTCGGAAGTGTTAAGAGAAAACTCCGCTCCTCCAAGCTCTTCTGGTGGGCCTGACAGCTGTCAGGGAGGCCCACAGACATACGGGAGCTTAACTGTCTCTACGTGATGCTGTGCTTCAGCGGTCACGTTCCATGTCTACTTTCAAGTTCTGCTTCTGCACCTGGTTCCTCTTTTTCTTAGAAGATAAGAATTAGTCATAGTCACATAAATCTTAGTGACCTTGTGATTTCTTGACAAGTATGAGAAAAGTGTTGATGCAGTAGGTTTTCTCCTCACCTTGGCTACTTGAAAGACCTGGGTCCCTATCTCCAGGTCACGTGATTTACCTCACCCTATCACTGACCACCATCACCTCACCCTACCCACCCTGCCCCTGCTTTGTACTCAATAAAAGTCAGAGCGTCCAGGCACTTGGGGCCACGGCCGGACTCCACGCTTTGGTTGGCAGTGGACCCCGGGGCCCAAACACTGTTTTCTCTTTCTCGGTGTCTTGTGTCTTTTATTTCCACAGTTTCTCATCTCTGCACAAGAGAGGGGCTCATAGGACCCTGTAGGGCTGGACCCTACACAGAAATATTATGCAGTATTTAAATACATGAAACAGATCTTCATGCATTGCTACAGAAAGATGCCCATGATAGATTCTTGACAGACACATGTTAATAAAATATAGACCTCACTTATGTATAGATTTTTGTCATCCTCACAAAAAATAATAGGGTATGTTTACCAAGTCGCAAAAGGGATTGAAGGATTTGTTTTTTCACTTTTGCTATTCTGTTGAACTTTTTTTTTAACAGTAATAAACTGCAATGGAATTTTTTTTATTTTGCAATGAAGTTAACTCTATTAGTGTGCTTCTTTAAAAGGTCACTCTAGGTCAGATATGGTGGCTCATGCTTATAATCTCAGCACTTTGGGAAGCCAAGGGAGGAGGATCACTTGACCCCAGGAGTTCAAACTAGCCTGGGCAACATAGAGATATCCTGTCTCTGTTTTCTTTTTTAAAAAAATTTATTTAAACAATAAAATTTAAAAATCACTTTAAAAAATTCTTTGACAACCGGTATTTTGATGCATAGCATTCTGATAAATTTTAACAATGTATTTAGAAGCTTTGTGAATTCTTCAGATAGAAAGTACAATCATGGACTCATGCAAAATGCTGCTTCTGGTAACAATGAGAAGATGAATTTCTGAAAGTCTCGAAGAAGAGAGTGACGCCATCAAGTGAAAAGAAGTTTAAAACAGTATAAAGCAAAGCCCTATGAGACTCCACTGGCTTCCAGAGCAGGAGTCAACTTGTTATTAGTGAGTGAAACTAAATGAAGCAAAGGTGCTAAAGATACGAGAGTAAAGAAGACACATTATTTAGAATTCAGTCCTTCAGCAAAGTCTGTCTGTATTCTGTAAATATCTGTGGCATCTTTGGGCCTCAGGTTTCCATCCATCTCTAACTAGCATTGCCAATTAAGGGTTATATATGTGAGTTAAACAAAAATGTATAGTCCTAAGTAATTACTTAAAGTCATTTAGCACCTCCATTAATGCCAGAGCTGATTTGAGCACCGGTGAAATATTCCTTCTGTCTCTTACCAGGAAGAGAGAAGATACAAAGTCATAGGGAGGTGAGGGTTTCCGGCAGAGACCAAGAACAACATTTTGCTAATTGCTTAGGCACAGGTACACATTGACCAGATTGTTAATTCATAAATTTGGAAATAATTGCCTTGAAGAAATAAAGACCTCATAAGTCAAGTTAACAAAGGGTGAAATTCACGGACATTTATTAAACATGAAAAAGATTTATAGATAAGGAAGGAGTGCTTCTTGGCCATCAGCATGAACTGCCAGTGACCTCAAATGGCTATTTCATTTTGAAAATGCATATGATTCCTTATGCTTCTATCTTACCACCTATCAAGTGAGGACATTGTTGATTTTCAATCTGCATGACAGATTTAGGGAGAGCTAGCTCACCTTTTAAGGCTTTCACAGAGAAAATGTGTAGTCAAAAAAAAAAAGCAAAGTTTTCAAATCTGGAGTTGCAGCCCAGTTTCCTTTTCTGAATAATGGGCAATATGATTCACTTCCTATGGTGCTATAAGGATTAAATGAGACAATATGTGCATAAGGTCTAGAATATCATCAATATCCAGTGACTGTTTTTCTCATCCTTGCCTTTGGCCATCCCCACCTTCTTGTGATGATTTCCAGGATCTTTTTTTTTTTTTTTTTTTTTTGAGATGGAGTTTCGCTCTTGTTACCCAGGCTGGAGTGCAATGGCGTGATCTCAGCTCACCGCAACCTCCGCCTCCTGGGTTCAGGCAATTCTCCTGCCTCAGCCTCCTGAGCAGCTGGGATTACAGGCACACGCCACCATGCCCAGCTAATTTTTTGTATTTTTAGTAGAGACAGGGTTTCACCATGTTGACCAGGATGGTCTCAATCTTTTGACCTCGTGATCCACCTGCCTCGGCCTCTCAAAGTGCTGGGATTACAGGCTTGAGCCACTGCGCCCAGCCCTCCAGGCTCTTCTTAAGCGATCCACACCCACCTCATCCTTCCCCATCGCTCAAAACTCACCTCCTACACAGTTACTTTTCTTTCCTCATTTAATATCTACACCACATGGATTCCTGATATGCTTAGAGGATGGGGAGAAATTCTTTGGTTCACTTAATAATTAGGGCCAGATGCAGTGGCTCCTGCCTGTAATCTTAGCACTTTGGGAGCCCAAGGTGGGTGGATCACCTGAGGTCAGGAGTTTGAGACCACCCCGGCAACATGGTGAAACGCTGTCTCTACTAAAAATACAAAAATTAGCCAGGTGTAGTGGTGGACACCTGTAGTCCCAGCTACTCAGGAGGCTGAGGCAGGAGAATCACTCAAACCCGGGAAAGTGGAGGTTGCGGTGAGCTGAGATAGCTCCACTGCACTCCAGCCTGGACAGCAAGAGTGAAACTCCATCTCAAAATAAATAAATAAATACAAATAAAAAATAATTAGGCAATGTGTTCCTATTCTGTTGTCAGATGGGTTTATTTCTTCAATGAGATTGGAAGTTCCCTGCATTCTGGGGCACTACATTCAACTTCTTGGTTTTCCCCATGGCATCCGTCATGTAGTAGCATTTACTGATTATTAGATTATATTTCTTGATTGACTGAGAGATTTTATGAGGCACCCAAAATGTCTGAGTAAACCTTTTTTCAAGAGACTTGCTCTGTCACCCAGGCTGGAGTGCAATGGTCTGATCATAGCTCACTGCAGCCTTGAACTGCGGGGCACAAACCCTCTTCCCGCCTTGGCCCTCAAAGTGTTAGGATTATAGATGTGAGCCACCACAGCCAGCATTTTAGGTAAGTATTCTAAAGGTGCTTTGGTATTTCAATAATGCCAATGTCAATCACAAGCACCAAGGCTATATGGATATTTTGTGAAAGAAGAAGCCAGTTTTCAATCTGTTCTCAAAAAAACGATATTTATATCACGATCTTCCAAAGTTCTCTCCTTTTTCAACATAGCTAAACATTTCTCAAAAAATATCCTAACTGTTTCTGCGGTTTGAACTCCAGTTCCATAAAAATTGACACAGACGCTCAATATGGTAATACTTCTTCCAGGTGATATGTTGGATAAAATTGTTCTTAATGGCTGAAGTATCTGTTTTTGAACATGTATCAACACTTTTGACTTTTAAAAGAAATGCTTGGCTGGGTGAGGTGGCTCACAAGTGCAATCCCAGCCCTTTGGGAGGCCAAGGCGGGTGGATTACCGGAGGTCAGGAGTTCAAGACCAGGCTGGCCAACATGGTGAAACCCTGTCTCTAATAAAAATACAAATAACTAGCCAGGCATGGTGGCAAGTGCCTGTAATCCCAGCTACGCAGGAGGCTGAGGCAGGAAGATTGCTTGAACCTGGGAGGTGGAGTGAGCCGAGGTCGTGCCATTGTACTCCAGCCTGGGCAACAGAGTGAGACCCTGTCTCAAAAAGTAAAAAAAAAAAAAAAAAATTAATGCTTGATACAGGACAATAAAAAATTGTTTTAATCCTCTTTCAGAAATTATATTTTGTATGCAAATTTTTCAACCAGAAATTTTCATAATTTACATTAACCTAATGAAAAATACATAAAGAGCAATCTAGGCATTGTATCAACATTTTCATAATCATTATACAATAGCTATGCCGCATTGAGAAACAGATTTTCCTCCCTGGCAGTAGAATGCTTTAAAAATTGCTTTTCATTACTTAGGTATTTTATTATATACTTTTTAGTTTTACATTTCCCATTGATGACTGTGATTCCTATGAATGATTAAAAGTGGATACCACCAAAGAGCACTCCAGAACATTCAATGTTGGCTATCCCACAGTTATCAGGATACCAAAGAGTAAGCAGCCATTCTAGAGAAGTCAGTGAGTGACTTTTTGCTACGTAAGCGATGGGGATGTTTACTGAAAGCAGCTCTAGGAAAATGGGCAGATCTTGATGGAGAAGCAAAGAGCTGAGAGCAGGTGTGAGTGAAAGAATATATTGGGAAAGTAGAGCAGTGATGCAAACCTAGTCATCGTTAATAGTTTCAGCGTTTGTGTTCAAAAAGAGACGTGTATAGAGCAGGTGAGCAATCAGAAACCAGATTAGCAGCCAGGCGCAGTGGCTCATGCCTGTGATCCCAGCACTTTAAGAGGCCAAGGCAGGCAGATCACGAGGTCAGGGTTCGAGACCAACCTGACCAACATGGTGAAAACCCATCTTTAGTAAAACTACAAAAATTAGCCAGGCATGGTGGCATGTGCCTGTAGTCCCAGCTACTCAGGAGCCTGGAGCAGGAGAATTTCTTGAACCCGGGAAGCAGAGGTTGCAGTGAGCCGAGATCGTGCCATTGCACGCCAATCTGAGTGACAGAGCTAGATTCCATCTCAAAAAAAAAGGAAGGAAGAAAGAAACCAGATTAGCTCAGTTCAGATGGAGTATTCTGGGGAGTAGCAAAGATTCAGACAATGGAAAGAAGAAATACTTAAAAACACACACATAGAAAAACAACTGAAATGTAGTTGAAATAACAAGACTTGGCACCAAAGAATTAGACTCAAGACCTAGCTCTGGTCTTGATAACCTCTCCGAGGTTTATTTTCTTCCTTTGAAAATGAGGGAAATAACATGTGCAGCCTTGAATTTAGAGGAGTAAATGGATCCTTGGGGAAACCTTCATAAACTGCGCCATGTCACATGCAGTGTTATTGTTCTTTTCTAAAGTTATGCCCAGGCTCCTACATTCTCCTCCTGTCCACTTCCTCACTCTTCCAAGGTTGAATCAGAGATAAAGGCAAGAGCATGTGATTGGCCCTGGGTGCTGAGAGGTGGAGCTTGCCCTATGAGAAGCTGAAGGACTGAAGCTGGATCCGCATAAGTACAGTGAAATCACTTCCTCTGTTGATCTGGACACAATAATTCCAATTATGCACCTGAAATTTTCATTAGCTTTTCAAGTAGCCAAATCAGCTTGATAGCTTGTATTGAGCTCACATTCATATAAAATTGTGAAGACTTTCCTTTTTCTAAAAATACTTAATCCTTATTCCATACTTGTGCTGCTATTTAAAGCCAGCGTGCAACATTTTTATTCCTGCTAAACTGCACCTGCTGACTGGTTCCGTGAGTGCAGCCAGCTGAGATCAGGCCTCCTAAGTGTTAGCCTGCTCTCTCAAATTTATACCATCCATGAGAATCAGGGTATCCCCACGAAGCTGCGACGACAAATTAAATAAAGTGGTACACAAAGTTTGCTAAACATTCCATGCTGGATAGATCATCTTGGAGATTTACAATGTCCATTACCATACTGGGGCCTGATAGTCTACAGTAAGGAATCCTAGTTAACTGTGTTTAACCTTGTATTTCCCAATTTTTTTTTTTCTACCACGGAAAACACCTTGGGAAATTTTGGTATTCGAAAATAAAATATGCCTGTACTCCCAGTACTTTGGAAAGCCAAGGCCAGCAGATCATGAGGTCAGGAGTTTGAAACCAGCCTGGCCAACATGGTGAAACCCCGTCTCTACTAAGAATACAAAAAATCAGCCAGGCGAGGTAGCATGCACCTGTAATCCCAGCTACTTTGGAGGCTGAGGCAGGAGAATCACTCGAAACCAGAAGGTGGAGGCTTCGGTGAACTGAGATTGCGCCACTGCACTCCAGCCTGTGTGAAAGAGCAAAACTCCAGCTCAAAAAAAAAAAAAAAGAAAAGAAAACAAAACAAAACAAAATACTGTGTTGCCATTAAAAGAATGAGGTGGATCTACTTGAACTGACATGTAAACATCTTTAAGAAATATTACAGGAGAAAAAGCGAGTCCAAAATAACAAGCATAATCTAACTGCCTTTTAAATTAAGAATAAATGAATCCAGGACACACATGTACAGAGATGCCTAAGCACACGTATAAAAGGCTGGAATGATAAATACCTGCCTGCTTTTGGTGACTAGCCCTGGAGATAAGTATACAATCTCATGGAATGGGGATGAACAGAGACCTTTGTATTTCAATCCATGTGTTGCAGAGCATCCGAATCTTCACAGTGAAGATGTATGATACATTATTTGCTTAGTAAATAAAATTTTTAAATTATTAGAGGAATGTAGGGTGAAGTGGGCCAATATTTTAGCCAGTGATTATGTGTAACTGCATTTTAATATAGTAACTTGCAAAAGGACTAAAAGAAACTACATAAATATAAATACAGACTTTCTCCAAAATTGAAACAAACAAAAAATTGCGCTTCCTGCCCAGATTCTGAAAGTCAGTAAATAAGTTTGTAAGATAAGTTGAGAAGATTTTAAAACCTTTGGTGGAAAATATTTTCCACAGAGTTTATTTGGATTAAAAACTGGGGCTATGTAGTGTAATTATTATAACCTGCCTTGCCTGAGAACGATGTTAAGGTAAACAAATATCAAATCTCAATAAATTATTAAAGATTAAAATATGAAGTCTTGTAGAGCAAGGCAAAGACTGGACGGTTCTGGGTTCAAATCTAGAATTCTGTGCTTTCTCTTAAAGCCTCGGTTTCCTCATCTGCAAAATAGTTGTTTAAGACTTAGCTGAGTAGCACAAATGCGGACAAAGTGGGGATGGTCAATAGGAACAAAAATATAGTTAGAAGGAATCAGATCTAGTATTTGATAGCACAACAGGGTGACGATGGTCAACAATTATCGCATATTTTAAAATAACTAAAAGAGCAGAATTGGTATGTTCTTAAGACAAAGAAATAATAAATGCTTTGGGTGATGGATACCCTAATTACCCTGATTTGATTATTACACATGGCATGCTTGTGTCAAAACATCACATGTACCCATAAATATATACACTCTTATGTACCCATAATAGTTACGGGTACATAACTATTTTGTGTGTGTGTGTGTGTGTGTGTATTTTTTTTGAGATGGAGTCTCACTCTGTTGCCCAGGCTGGAGTGCAGTGGCGTGATCTCTGCTCACCACAACCTCCACCTCCTGGGTTCATGCAATTCTCCTGCCTCAGCCTCCCGAGTAGCTAGGCTTACAGACACGCACCACCACACCCAGCTAATTTTTTATATTTTTAGTAGAGATGGGGTTTCTCCATATTGGTCAGGCTGGTCTTGAACCCCTGACTCAGGTGATCTCCCCGCCTTGGCCTCCCAAAGTGCTAGGATTACAGGGGTGAGCCACCGCACCCGGCAAAAATATATATTTTTTTAATTTAAAATGACACAACTGAAAAATATAGGGTAAATTATCTGGCTCAAAATTTACATGAACACTTTTCCCATGCAACAATGTTACAGATTGCTTTTGAGTACAGGCTAGAAGTCTGAGAAAAATTAGCTCTCTGTCAGAAATGAAATCAAAAGATGGACTTGGAACCCAAGAAAAGCCATTTCTGTTTCCTTCTAAGCAAGTATTAATACCCACAACTCAGCGTTGATTACTGAGGTGTGACTACTGAGGCCTGACCTTTGGATCACACAAAGCTGTGTTCTGCAGTCCTCGGTGGAACCACCGGGTCCTGACAAACACCATTGAGCTGTTTTGTCCCCAGAAATGTGAATCCCAGTTTAAGTGAAATGAGAGCCCAAAATTTCAGACCACAGCAGCTACACAAAGGTGCACTTATGAGAAAAGCATGTCTTAAAGGATTCTTAATCAATACACAATACCTCTGTCAGGCTTTTAGGAACATGAGATGAGTCACTAAGTTAGAAGGATGGGAAGGAATCGGAGAGGAGAAAAGACTGTAGTTCATGAATGACCTAAAGCATCCAGGCAGTGAAAAGCAGTGCAAAATGATCATAGGTTTGGGACTTAAAGAAGTAAAAGCCAACAATCATGAGAAAAATATTAACATTTCAGGAGTGAATAAGAATGAATTAAAAAGTGCTACATTTTTAAAAGCAATGGATTCACCTTAATTAGCATCAACTAAAAGATAATGTCTCAAGACAAACAGACTTTACCTTTTTGTGTCAGTGTTTTTTATCAGTCCCCTGAACCCTACTGTAAACTCCTTTAAAAAGGTAACCCTGTGGGGACGAAGAGTATCATGTCAAGGCATTCTGTAAATTACAGGTAATTTCTCCTCATTCGGACAATGGACTGGAAAACTTGCATTCTTCTGAGCTGTGGAGGTGGAGCTACATTGCCAGGAAGACAGAGTGGTACCCAGGAAGGGTCCCTCACGATCAACCTCCACTAGTGCCTCTTGAGATGAGGCGGCTGGCAGCCAGCAGCAGCAATTCCAGCCAGGCAATCTGGGTGTCAATTACTCAAGTCGAGAATTTTTCATAGCAAATTCTTAAGCAGTCAAATCCCTCTTAAACGCACTTAAACACGCTGAGGGGAAATGTCTTGCTCCCTCCTGGTTCCATGGGGAGGGATTTTCCCAAGCCTCTCCCCACCACTACTCCCTCCACTCTAGGGGAACTGGAGGGAATTAACGGATTGGTAAACCTGGGAAATGCAATGATCAATATCATGGCTCACTCCTCAGGAGCATAGCCTGTGAGAGTGTCTCTTCCCTCTGCTCTTCCCTGCCTAAGAATTACCGCGGCAGAATTCACAGAGACTCTGGGCCCGGTTCAGACTACCAGGGTCTGGGTCAGTGAATGAAGCTAATCCTGAGATCTGGTTAGGACAGTCATTTTGCTTTCCATTAAGATACATCTTCCAACTTGACTTCAATTTTGATATTTGAACAGAATTTCATTTTCAATTCTGTTCCTATTTTAATAGAATGTATTTTTTAGACATAATACATTTTTAAATATTTATCTAATTATTGAGAAAGTGGATGGAAAGGAGGGGTGATACTCACTGGGGCCTCCTCATTTACCCTAACAAGGGTGCTCAAATGATGAACTCTAAGCCAAATACCGCATAAGTCAAAGAATCTTAACTCAATGTATTCGGGTGGGCCCCAACACGTCCATGAACTCCCTGGAAATGTATGGAAATCTTTGCATGGAGTGTATTTTTCCTTCCCTAAGAAAAGTTTTAAAATGTTTACCTAATTAATGATAGCAAAAAAACAAAAATGCAAATAAATCACAATGCCAGGCATTTTCAGCAAACCTAACATTTTAGATTAGTCTCATTAGTTCAAAGCTCCAAATATATATAAGATAAAAAACTGATTTTGCACTGTTTATGAATGTAGGGCTTAGCTAAATGCCCCATGCAAGAAAGACTTTCTTATTACAATTGGCCTGGATACTCTAATTACCCAGTTTGTCTGGTTTTATTTTTTTAATGATGGCTCCTTGGCCAATTTATTACCATTATCAGGATAAATAAAATGGGAATTCTTTCTTGCATTTTGAGAGTTTTGGGGATTGTGTCTTGTGAGGAAAGGCCAAATATTGAACAGTTGGCTGCACACTAAAATTTTACTGGGTAGACATGAATAATAAAGAACTCCAAATCCTGCAAAATCTTGACTAAAACTAACACAGAGCCTATCTCTTTATGATTATGTCAAAAACTGGGTAAAATATAACTACATATATATGTATGTACACCAAGTGTGAATGAAGTTCAAAGAGTGTCCTGTAAAACACTGCAGGCTTGCACCTTGTGTAGGTCTAGATTTTACAGTTGAGAAATTAATACAAAAAGTTACCTCAAACCAGTGACAATCCAAGTGGAACCATTGGAAGAAAATCCCACATTACTCAGTAAGCCCAAATAAGAAACAAAATCAGCTAAAAATAATAATAATAAGCTAGACTTGAAAAAATTACAAACCTTACAAAAAAGCGATCCACTTTAAGGCAAAGATGACAGATGTGACCAACAGAAAGAGTAGCACCTCCAGGAATGCAAGGTATTAGAACAACCTGAGAAAGACTATGCAATCAGTAGTTCTGAAATTATTGAAGGAAGGAGAAGAGTAACTGACATTTATTTAGTGCTTGACTCGTGAAAATGTAATCACTGACATTAATAGAGAGATTAAATGGCTCAGATTTGAAGAAATTAACTAGGATTCAGTGCAAAGAACACTTAAGACAATACTAAGGAAGAGTTTAATTAGGGAATATAGAATTGGAAATTCACATATATATAGATTTGAGTTTCATGGGAAAAGGTACTCAGAATTGAATTAAAAATGTAAGTCCTCAGATTTAAAGTGATCTGAGCACAGAACAGGATAAGTAAGAGTAAACCCACACCCGGACAAATGGGAGTGAAACTGAAGCTCACTATAAATAAAGAGAAAACCTTAAAAGTAAACACAGAGCAAAAGACAGATTGCCAGAAATGGTACAAAAATTAGTTTCCAACTGCAATTTTTACAGTATCTCAAGCTGCTAAAATTCTAGATCCCATTAAGGTATTATTCAAGAATTAGGGTGCAATAATCAACCTTTTCAGAAAAACAAAATTGAAAGAACTTATCATTTACAGATCCTTACAGAAAGAATTGGAGGCTGAAGAAAACTGAACCAGAAGGAAGGAATTGGGTTGCGTGTGGTTGCTAATGCCAGCAATCCCAGCAGTTGGGGAGGCAGAGGCTGGCAGATCACCTGACATCAAAGGTTCAAGACCAGCCTTGCCAACAGAGTACAACCCTGTCCCTACTAAAAATATAAAGATTAGCCGGGCATGGTGGCAGGTGCCTGTAATCCCAGCTACTGGGGAGGCTAAGGCAGAAGAATCGCTTGAATTCGGGAGGCCGAGGTTGCAGTGAGCTGAGATCATGCCACCACACTCCAGCCTGGGTGACAGAGCGAGACTCCATCTTGAAAAATAAAAAATAAAGAAATAAAAAGAAATGATTGAGCTGAGTAAAATATGAGCAAAGTAGTTGGTAAACATGAGGCAAATGTAGGTGAGTATTTTTGGTTTCTTTTTTCCTTTTCTTTTTTTTTTTTTTTCCTTTTTCAGATGGAGTCTCACTTTCTCGCCCAGGCTGGAGTTTGGTGGTGTGATTTCAGCTCACTGCAACCTCTGGCCTCCCAGGCTCAAGGGATTCTCCTGCCTCAACCTCCCCAGTAGCTGGGATTACAGGCACCTGCCACCATGCCCAGCTAATTTTTTGTATTTTTAGTAGAGACAAGGTTTCACCATGTTGGTCAGGCTGGTCTCAAACTCCCAACCTCAAGTGATCCACCCGCCTTGGCTTCCCAAAGTGCTGGGATCACAGGCATTGGCCACCATGCCTGGATGGTAAGTCTTTTCTTAAAAAAAAAAAAACTTTGAAGAGAGGGCTAAAAACTAGGAAGATCTAAAACACTGCACATTTATCACATTGAAAATGGTATAGGTTAGGTGGAATTAAAGCACTACATTTGCCAGAATGAGTATTATTTTGGACTTCGTTAAGTCAATTATACCTTTTTAAAATTTAAAGATTAGCATAAACATAGAAACAACATACAATTTCAAAACTATGATAGGGAAAGGAAAGAATAAAGGGAAGTAAGGAAAAAAAGAAATAAAAATCAGCCAGCAAAAAGGTGAAATGAAAACATAAGGTAGGTAATACAAGTAAAACAAAATATATCAGTACTCATAATAAAGGAACGGATAAAGTCATTCAGCAGTTCAAAGGCAGAAATTGTTTACTGATTTCTTTCAATCATCTGTATCCCAAAGGAGACACATCAAAAACATATGAATGCAGGAAGGCTGAAAACAAGTTGATGTCAAAGCACACTATGGCTTCTCCCAGAAACCACCAAAGGCTAAAGATTTCAGATAAGGCTGGGGGTGGTGGCTCGCACCTGTAATTCCAGCACTGAGGCAGGAGGATCCCTTGAGCCTAGGGGTTCAAGACCAGCCTGGGCAACATAGTGAGACCCCATCTCTCTCAAAAAAAAGACTGGAGATGATATTGGTGATTAGGACAAGCGGAGAAGGCAAGGATAGAGACAGGAACTGTTCTTGGACACCAAGCTGGGCCATCTGATTAAGGAACATAAAGGTCTGGTTCCCAGAGGATATGTCTCTCGTCTGCTTCCCTGACTTCCTCCTGGACAAGGTCCTACAGGTGGCATCCTTTCAGAGACAAAAAAGGGGTGACCAGCCAGTTTCAAGGTCTCTTTGGCTCTTGTGACTAATGACTTACTCATCTAGATGCTGGGCACTCCAAGGAAGTAGCTACTGTCATTCAAAATGTCATGGTCTGGGCAAGACATCCATTACCTCTTTGAGGCAAGACGACTGGGGAAACGGTGAGTGACGTGCCTGGGCACTGTAGCTCTGCTTGTCCACCTGATTCCTTCCCTTCTGCAGGGGTTGTCCCTGGCCTTCTGCCCCACAGGCTGCTGCTGCTAATGGGTGCTATTGATTGCTGCCTCTCTGGGTAGCTTGGCTAAAGCTACCTTGAACATCATCTCAAAGGCACAGCTTTTTCACTCTGATCTCTGCAAAGAGACTCAGTTTCCCAATCAGGAATTTCATGATCATATTAAAGATCCAAGAAGGATCCAGGGTTTCATTGCAGGAAACTCAGGTCCCTGCCATTGCCACCATTGTGTTTTTATTACACCAGCAAAATTAAATAAGTCAAACCTAAAAGGGTGGAAACCAGATATACCAGGCAAGTGTTAAACAACACAGACTTTCAGTCCAAAAAAAAAAAGCCGGAAAGAGAAGGCTAAAAACATAATGATAAAGAGGAAAGTTTTGCAAGAAAGTTATAATCACTTTGAGCCTATATGCATCTAAGATGCAGCTTCGAATTTTTCAAAACAAAACTTGGCAGAATTACAAAGAGAAATTGATCCATAGTCTGACAGAAATTTAACACACCTCTCTCAGCAACAGATAAAACAAGCGGTTAATAACATAAATGATATATAAGAATTGAAAAACACTAAACAAACAACTCCCAAATAATCCCCTATGGAGAACAGGCTAAGCTCTCCCCTGGCCTTATGAGAGAGAATTCAGAAACTGCTTGACTCCATGGGGACCAAGCAAATGAGGCCAGTTCCACTTTGTGTCTGAGAAAAAGTAAGGAGTAGAAATCCTGCTGGGAGTTTAAGAAACAGCCTAATAAGGAAAAGCCCAGAGCCCAGCTTGACCCTCAAAACTAAAAACAGAAACCAAAGCACTTCAGTAAGTGCCCAGACGACTCTCCAGAGCATGACACCAGTAGGTGAAGGCAGTGAGCCTTGGACTGGCAGTCTTCTCCTGTAGAAGTTTCATGAGAAACTGCCGGGCGCAGTGGCTCATGCCTGTAATCCAAGCACTTTGGAGGCCACGGTGGATGGATCACTTGAGGTCAGGAGTTCAAGTTCAAGAGAAAGGCTATATTGAGTGATTTTGATGCCCAAGCCACGCCCTGGATGGTCACTTGAATACAGTGGATGCTTCTGGGAAAGGAAAGTTGAGAACTTCTGCGGATCAGACTGAAGGGTTCCTTCCCATTTCTTTCCCCGAAGCAGGCTTAGATGGAACAATACAGGCTCACAAGGTAGAAATTTGACTGCTTAACACACCGTGGCCTTCTTTCCTGGTTCACTCCACCCAACCTCCCAGAATACCTCATTCATAACCAGGAAGAGGCTAATGAGCTTTGAGAACAGTCTCTAAACATGTGTGGAAATTAACAGCCCATCTGGGTTAGTTCTGTTAAGGATCCCACAGATACAGAGAAATGAAATTGGTTTTCAGATAGATGGAGGGTGGAATCGAGTTTAAACGCCCTGCTCCTACACACAACAAGCTGGGTATCTGCCATCAAACTTGGGTTATAGGAAATGAAGACACAGAGAAATGAAATGTCCAGGTGACCCGGGGTGCTGCACAACCGGGTGCAGCCAAGATTAGAATGCCAGGCTCCCAAAGCCACTTCCTCCATGTCACACAGCTGCCTTGTCCTGTTTTTCCACTCAGGCTAATCATTACATGAAATCTGAAAACCAGGCTGAAGAATGTAAGGCCTTCAGGTAATTAAGGATGCTTTTTATATAGAGCCAGAGGATGCAATCTATACTTAACATACTTCCCCATATGTGAAATACACAGATGTGAGCTCCAGCAATTTGGATTAATATTCTGAGTCAACTTGTATCTAGCTGATAATTTCATCAAAATGACACATATTGTGAGAGAAGCATGTTGAGGGTTTTTTTTTTTTTAATTTGTTTTTAGCTTTTAACTCTTCAACAAAAGTCGCTGCTTGAAATGGCAAGAAATGAATCCATTGATCAATAAACCAGTTAAAAACCTACATATGCTTGTCAGAGTGCTAAAATAGGTCTTTATTTATAATGTTGACAACATGTAATGGAAAAAAAGATACCTTTTGTAAGAATGAAGGCACTTATCCTTGCTGTAAAGGGCTAGGCTAAGGACATATTCATCACAGCAGATGCCTTGTCCGCTAGATGTTCATGTGTTGCGTGTTCATTTCTGCTATTTGTTCTTTTGATGCTCCATAGTGGCAATTTCTGTAACTTTTTGTACAAAGGGCCAGTTAGGAGATATTTTCAGCTTTATGGACCACACAGTCTCAGTGGCAATTACTCAGCTTTGCCACATTAGCAGGAAAGCAGCCGTGGATGGTCTGAACACATGAGCATGCCAGATTTGGCTTGCCACATCTCTGCTCTACAGGACAAGCCACGCTATAGAGCAGCAGGAGTAACTGGCTAGATGCACCACATAGTCCAGACCAGCAGATGGATATTTTTGTTTGCCATTAAACGGAATCTCTTTTTTGTTTGCTTGTTTTGCTTTGCTCTGTTTTTTTGAGCCAGGGTCTCTCTCCCTTGCCCAGGCTGAGTGTCGTGACACCATCATGGCTCATTGCAGCCCCAACCTCCTGGGCTCAAATAATTCTCTCACCTCAGCCTTTTGAACAGCTGGGACTGCAGGTGCACATCTCCATGCTCAGCTATACTTTTAAAATATTTTTTGTAAAGATGGGATCTCCCTATGTTGCCCAGGCTGGTCTCAAACTCCTGACCTCAAGCAACCCTCCTGCCTCAAGCCCCCGAATTACTGGGATTATAAATGTGAGCCACCATGCCCTGCCTAAGTGTCTTTTCTTTATAACTTATTTGTGTTCTAATTTATGAGATCATAGGCATACATGAATTAACATGGTGTGTGTATCAGTGGCACACAGAGGTTAGGGAACATGGGCCATATCAAAAAATTTATATTACTCCTACATTTGTATATACAGAACACATATAAATGAAATATACATGAAACATGATACAGATTCTTGATATTACTATGTGGTTCTAAATATGGGTTTAAAAGACATGAAAATCACAATGTAAATAGCAGCAATATATATTGAATTTAAAATGTTTTATAATTTTTTGTGCTAATGATAATGTATCATATGTGACCCTATTACAATATCTAAACATGATAGGTAAAATTTATGGTTTAATTCCAAATCTAAGTGTTTTGGCTGAAGAGTTTTATTATAAATCCTAGTTACTATCATTTCCCCAAAGTTTATCTAAACTGAATCAACACTAAATAATGAAAAATGAATTTTAAAATTAATGTAATAATAAAGACCATCTGAGAATAGACATTAACGAATGAAAAATTGAGTAAAAAATAAATGAAAAAGACTACCCAAAGGCTAGGCTCAGTGGCTCACACCCATAATCCCGATGCCTTGGGAACCTGAGGCAAGAGGATTGCTTGACCCCAGGAGTTCTAGACTAGCCTGAGCAACATAATGAGACCCATCTCTACAAAAAATTTCAAAAATTAACTGGGTATGGTGGTGCACTTCTGTGGTCCAAGCTATGTGAGAGAATGAGGTGGGAGGGTTGCTTGAGTCCAGGAGGTTGAGGCTGCAGTAAGCCATTATCGTACCACTGCACTCCAGTCTAGGTGACAGAGCAAGACCCTGTCTCAAAAAACAAACAAACAAACAAAAAAAACTACCTAAGAACCAAGGTGATTGAGAAAGCTTTTCTAATTTGAATGATTGTCAACCAAATTATATAAAAATCTTGATTAAAACAAACTAATCCTTGATGTTGCTGAAATGATAGAAGGAATAAATAAGTTATATGAGATAGGTAATAGCTTATCAATTGGGAATGTCTTTATTCTTCATCCAGGCTTCTAAACATAGCCTGTCAAGAGAATATTCACATGTAATTCCACTATCTTTGGAATTTTGCTGGCTTCAAGGTCTATAAAAGCTATAAATTTGCAAGTATTTTTTTTTTAAGACAGAGTTTCACTCTTGTTACCCAAGCTGGAGTGCAATGGCATGATCTTGGCTTGCCGCAACCTCCACCTCCTGGGTTCAAGCAATGCTCCTGCCTCAGCCTCCCGAGTAGCTGGGACTACAGGCGCACGCCACCATGCCCAGCCTATTTTTAGTAGAGACGGGGTTTCACCATGTTGACCAGGATGGTCTCGATCTCTTGACCTCATGATCCACCTGCCTCGGCCTCCCAAAGTGCTGGGATTACAGGTATAAGCCACCATGCCAGACTGCAAGCATTTTTAAATTTTGTTATTACAAATGTATATTTGTAAACACAGTAGGATAGCACCCTTTGAAATTGTGGTAAAAGACACATAATATGAAATTTACCGTCTTACCCATTTTTAAGTGTCCAGGTCAGTCATATTAACTATATTCACCTGGTTGTGCACCCAGTCTCTAGAATTCTTTTTGTCTTACAAAACTAAACGCATACTCACCAAACAACCCACTTCCCAGCCCCTGGAACCACCATGCTACTGTGAAAGGAAAATACATCTTAGGACCCCAAAATCACTAAGCTGAATGGAGAGTCAGCCTGGGAACTGTGTAGGGCAGGGATCCCCAATCCCCCAAATCACAGACTGGTACTGTACTGGTACCAGTCCACTGGGCCACACAGGTGGAGGTGAGTGGCAGGCGAGTGAGCATTAACACCTGAGCTCTGCCTCCTGTCAGATCAGCCAAGGCATTAGATGTTCATAGGATCGCGAACCTTATGGCGAACCACACATGCAAGGGATGTAAGTTGCGCACTCCTTATGAGAATCTCACCCCTGATGATCTGAGGTGGACCAGTTTCATCCTGAAACCACTCCCCTTTCACCCATGAAACTGGTCCCTGGTGCCAAAAAGGTTGGGGATCACTGCCATAGGGCAAACCTTCCTCCCAGTCTGTTTCTCAATAAGTTAGCTACAAAGATTTAAAAAGCTATATACCTCCCTCCAAAAGCTACATGCTTGTGAACAAAGGATGGGCAGAACTCAAAGTCATCCCTCTGTTCATGTGAGACAAATGTCTCTGTCATTGCTTCCTTTGCCTTGTTGTTTCACTATGCCCAACTAAGCCATAAGTGACTATTCCAGCAAATAGTGTACTCGGTGAAAGGCTAATCAGAAACTCAACAGAATGCAACTGTCTGTCTCTTATCTACCTGTCACCTGCAAGCCCCCTCCCCACTTTGAGCTGTCTCACCTTTCTCGACCGAACCAGTGTACACCCTTACATATATTGATTGACATCTCCTGTCTCCCTAAAATGTAAAAAACCAAGCTGTGCCCTAACCACCTTGGGCACATGTTATCAGGACCTCTGCAGGCTCAGTCAACTTTCTAAATTGATTGAGACCTGTCTCAGATACTTTTGATTTGCACTGCTTTCTTTCTCTCTATAAATCAGACTACTCTAGGTACCTCATGTAAGTGGAATCCTACTTATTTTTTCTAGCACCAACTTACTAAGCACAAGGCCCTTAAGTTTCATCCACACTGAAGCACGTGACAGAATCCTTTTTCAGGCTGAATAATATGCTGTTGTAGATCACATTTTGTTTATCCCTTCATCTAGCCACAGACATCTGGGAGGTTTTCACCCTTTGGCTGTTGTGAATAACGCAGTTAGGAACATGCATAGACAAATATCATTTAAAGGCTCTGCTTTCAGATCTTTGGGGTGTAGAGTCAGAAGTAGATTGTTGGATGATATTAAAAGCAATTCTACTTCTAATTTTATAGCAGCACACCATTTTACATGCCCACCAACAGTGAACAGGGGTTCCAGTTTCTTTTTTGTTAGTGGCCGTCCTGACGGATATGAAGTGATATCTTATGTGGCTTTGATTTGCATTATCCTAATGACTCGTGATGCAGAGCATCTTTCCATGTGCTTATTAAGAACAGCACACATTGTATTTAAATTTGTTGGTCTGATTTATAACGTTTACTTATTTAGATGTAGAGCATATGGACCTCCATTTGAAATCTTGCCTTGAACCCTGTCAATGTCAGGGGCAGGTCTGATATCCAACCCATCGCAGAGCCTTTTATTACCTAGTAAAATATTAATTAACCACACAAAGTACAGTCATCCTTTGGTATCCTTGGGACACTGGTTCCAGGATCCCTCACTCCATCGCATGTATGCCAAAATTCATACATACTCAACTTCTGAAATCAGCCCCACAGAACCTCACTCTATTTCCATCTGCATACTAATTGGACCCTTGACGTTCAAACCCAAGTTGTTCAAGGGTCATTTGTAGTTCAGGTAGAAGCATTAGACAGAGACAGCTGATTCTATTAAAAAATTTTTATTTTAGGTCAGGCACAGTGGCTTATGCCTATAATCCCAACATTTTGGGAGGCCAAGGCAGGAGGATTGCTTGAGCCCAGGAGTTCAAGAGCAGCCTAGGCAAAATAGCAAGACCCTGTCTCTATAAATAATTAAAAATAGCAACTCATGATGGTGCACACCTGTAGTCCTAGCTACTCAGCAGGTTGAGGCAGGAGGATCGCTTGAGCCTGGGAGTTCAATGCTGCAGTGAGCAGTGATCGTGCCATTGCACTTCAACCTGGGTGACAGAAGGAACCCTGTCTCAAAACAAAAACATTTTAACCAAAGAGGATAAACTAAGAATAGTCTATTTCTGGAACTTTGCTATTCCACGTGTGGTCGCTGGACCAGCAGGAAGTGTGACAGAAATGCAGAATTTCCAGCCCCACCGTGGATGTACTGAATCAGAACGTGCATTTAACAAGCTCACCAGGTGATTTGTATGAGCTCTGAAGTTCGAGAGGCACTATCTGTGTATTCACACAGGTACCTACGAACTACGAACTAAAACCAAACAACTTAAACAACAACATAATAACATTTATTGAGCACTTGCTATGCATCAAGACCCAGGCTAAGTGCTTACCATATATTACTTGCTCTTTACAGCAAAAGTATAAGGTGAGTGAGAAAACTGAGGCTCAGAAAGGTTACTTGCGCAGTGTCACAGCTAGTGATAGAGCTAAGATTTAAATTCAGGCAGTCTGAAAATAGGGTCAGATAAACATCACATACTATTTCCTCCAAAATAATAAATGGCACCAGCTGTGTACCATTGTGTCCCCGACAGATACCTACAAAGCACATTGCCACCACCTATTAGTGGTCTCTTATGTCAGGCACTTTACGATATTAGTTTTAATCTTAGAAAAAGATTAGAAGAGAGTCTTTTTCTTTATCTCTTACAGAGAGATTACATTATTTGCAGATGTCCCATAATTAGAAGGTGGACCCCAAACTCGACCCCAGATTAACTCCAAACTCCGCTTGTTCCATCAAGCTGTCTCCTTCTCGTCCCTGTCAGTCCCTCGGGTCCCAGGGTAACACTCACCTCCCTTTCACAGTCTCCTTGCATCGGGATGGTAGGAGGATGGCTAAAATGTTGAATTGGCAGGTCAGCTATGAGACAGCAAGGTCTGAGGAGAACCCAGAATAACGCTTGCAACCAGGCAGGTGACCAGGTGTACAGTGAAACTCCTTTATTTGTACTTTGGCCTTGAAAGTGGCTGCTGAGCCCTGGAGTCACCAACCAGGAAGACACATTCTAATGGCTTCATCTCCTGATTGTATGTGTGCTACCTCTGCACTTCTCAACCTGAGTTCCTGCACTGATATTTTCAGGAGAAAGAAGGTTCCAAAAGAATGCTTGTAACTCTATTTCCATTTTTACGATAACTTTAAAATTGTCATAGAGGCATAGGCTGGGTCATTTGGATAAATGTGTTACAGTCAGACAATCCATGAGATTTTTCAGGGTTGTGTGTGCATTCACTGTCCCATGCGTATTGCTAAGTGATCATCAAGTGACAACATTTAGGGCTAAATGCGCCGCTTCTCAAGCACTGTGGACATGTGTTCGCAAGGGCGTTGAAGTTCTCACTTAAGCCCCTCAGTTTTCTTCCTTACCTGTAGGAACACTAACCCTTCTTTCCTTGGGAGCATTATATAGAGCATCATCAGAATTCAAAAGCATTCCGTGAGATAGTGGAAATACAGTGGGACTGTCTTCCTCCATTGTTTTGCTAATCAAAAAGTGACTGTATCAGTCTGTTCCTGCACTATTGTAGAGAAATACCTGACACTGGGTAACTTATAAAGAAAAGAGGTTTAATTCTCTCACAGTTCTGCAGGCTGTACAGGAAGCATGGCGGCTTCTGCTTCTGGGGAGGCCTCAGGAAATTTCCAATCAAGGTGGAAGGCAAAATGCAGGGGAGCAAGTCACTTTACATGGTCAGAGCAGGAGGAAGAGGGAGTAGGGAGGTGCTAAAGACTTTTAAACAACAGATCTCATGATGCCTCTATTGCAGGAGCAGCACCACAGTACGGGGCTTAATCATTCATGAAGGATCCACCCCTAAGCTGCAGTCACCTCCCACCAGGCCCCATCTCCAACACTGGGGGTTACAATTGAACATGAGATTTGGTCGGGACACAGATCGCAACCATATCAGTGACTGAGACACTCAATAGAGGTTTACTTAGCCAAAGTTTGAGGTTGCATCCCGGAGAAATACAAGTCACAAAGCCTCTGTGACCTGTGCTTTTTCCAAAGGGGGATTTGGGAACGTTAACTTTTAAAAGGGAAAGAGCAAGCAGGAGGGGAAAAAGAGAGGAAGGATAGGCAGTGAGGCAAATTCTTGTGAGGCTTTGCTTAGGCTCCATGAATCTACATTTTACATGTGGAAAGAGAGGGTAGAAGAAAAGGTCAATTGTGTTTTGTCTAATGCTCAGTAAATCTACATTTTACACAAGAGAAAGTATTTATGTACATTCATCTCAGGTTGGGTGGAGGGATGACTTCCGGTCATGTCCTGTACCAGTGAAGATAAGTTGGTAATTGACATTGTCAGGTTCTCTTGAACCAAAATCCAACAGAACTTGATTTTATGGCTGGTTTATTATGGGGGGGGGGGGGATATGTATCCTGAAAGATTTAGGGGCTCACAAGGAATTTCCTTGTGGGCACTTTGTGAGGGAGGCCATCTGGGGAGATCCGTGGCCTTCCTGCATTGTGGGAACTGTCTTATATGGATAAGGGTATGACACAGGGTTGTGAAATCATAGTTATCTGCTAGGGAGCAAAAGGAAGGCAGTTTGTGTTCCCTGTAAGTGGAGAGCAGAGAGAGCTCCCTGGGGGAAGCACTCCTGGCACCTTCAGCTGGTGTAGAAGGACCAGCCAGTCAGGCACAGCCCCAGCACACCCCACCTCCACCCTCCCAGCTCCAGCCTGACTTCAGAGAGTTTGCCTTGTGTTCTGTTCCTCTTTGTGGGAAATTTTACAGGGTTGGGCTTGGTACTGGGTGGTTTGGTGTGATCATCATGGGGTTCAGGATTCCATCAAGCCTGCTTTGCATGGACATAGGCTACCTTCTCCAGTATCAGTTGATATTTGGAACTCCCATTTGCCTTACTCTTTTGTTACATTTCCCTACTGTTTCCAAAGTTTGTCTGAGAAGAGGGATATATTTTTTCAGGTCCCTCACCCTCGATTTTAATTTAGTATTTATTTAAAATCATTTTTATTAATACTTACTTAAATAATTTAGATATATTTAAATAGAATTTATTTTGAAAATAGGTAAAGTATTTATTTTAAATTATGTTCTCAATTAATACATATTTAATATCATATAGATTAATCATTTTTATGAAATTTAAAAATATCAGCTGCGCACAGTGGCTGACACCTGTAATCCCAGCACTTTGGGAGGCCAAGCAGGTGGATCACGAGGTCAAGAGATCGAGGCCATCCTGGCTAACATGGTGAAACCCCATCTCTACTACAAATACAATAAATTAGCCCAGCGTGGTGATGTGCACGTGTAGTCCCAGCTACTCAGGAGGCTGAGGCAGGAGAACTGCTTAAACCCAGGAGGTGGAGGTTGCAGTGAACCGAGATCTGGCACTGTACTCCAGCCTAGTGACAGAGCAAAACCCTCTCTGAAAATAAATAAATAAATAAATAAATAAATAAATAAATAAATAAATAAATAAAGATACTAAGAAAAAAATCTGTAAATTGGTGAATCAATTAATTGATGGAAGGGCTTGTGATTTTCTTCCCACAGCTCTGCTAAGGACAATGGCTGAGAAAGGATTCTAGCATCTGGTTACAAAACATGGCAGCACAGCTCCCCTCATCTCAAGCTATGTTGGCACATATGGTGGTGGTAACTGCCTCCACTAGCATCCATGCAAGGCACTTGTTGGCTTGCTAAGAGGGTGTAACGGATACAACTTTGAACTTTGAATTTTGTCCAAGTAAGTGACTTGTTCGACAATAGGCTACAAAGTTATACCCGATATATGTGGGGTGCACCTGAGTAACAATCCAGTGATGGGGGGAAGCTCATTCTATGGTAATTACCGTGATTTTCAGGGTGTCTCAAGTGTATTGTACAGAGCTTATAAACCCAGTGTGACAAGGCGGAAAGCAAACAGTGGCTCGTCAAGGCGATGATGCTCCAGGCTTTATTTGCACGCTTGCTGATTACTAAGATTAAAGCGCATTATGTAACTAGCATTTTTTCCAATTACAGAAAATAATGTGCCTTTCAACATCTAAAGCATTGAAGGTATGGCAGTTTGGTTAGAATAAGGACGTTCTGAAGACTGAGGGTCATATAGCCGAGATCAAGGGTCGCACGGTCAAGAAGCCAAAGGGAAGACTTAAAAGGCTGGTTGATCGATGAGAACACTCTGCCGTGGTTTCATTTTTCTCTCGGATGTTATAGCAGAGATAAAGTGAAATCCGAGAGGCTGAAAGTCCTGGTGTCTATGGCAGAGATGCAATACACTATATAACATTAGGACACACATTCATCTCTTTGCAATTGTGAGCAGCCAGGGAGAAAAAAAACTTATTTTGGTGCAGCTAAGATGACAGAGTGCATGAGAAATGGGACAAAGACTAAAAGTAAGCAATGAACACTTAAGGAAAAAGGTTTCCACAGGATTTATTTTTTACAGATAATCAATTTGAGGGGAAAGGAGGTCATTCTCGTGGTGGCTGAAGTCCCTGAATACATTTGCTCCCAAATGACTCAGAAAGCTTCTGGGCTCACATGCCTACCAAGCAGGCCATCAGAGATTGCTGAGAATGACAAGCCAATTCCAATATTAGCCAGAGTGACAGGTAATTAGCAAGGTAAATGGACTTGAAGAATGATGTACAATGCATTCTCCATCAAATATAAATTATTTTCCAAATATACATGCCACATTTTTCCTTTTGCCAGCTCTAGCTTCAAGCTTCCAATCCGTACATAAATACTGCTGTGTCAGAGAACTACGCACAAATGAGGATACCTACTTTTTATTGAATATGTGGCACTTCTGTTTATCTCATTTCATCCCTATCACAATTGCTCAAGGTACATTTTATGTCCATTTAACAAGTGAGGAAAGTGAGCCTCTGGGAGATTTGGAAAGCTGACTAAAGACACAGACGTAGTAAATAGTAGAACCGGGGTTCGAGCCCAGGGCTACTGAGGCCAAAGTTTATGCACTTTCAACTCTGTCACAGGCAACTGTCATATTGGCTAGCGATTGCTCTACTGTCTGCCACAAAATAATACTGACTTCCTGATAGGAAATATACAACAGGTAAGTTGCTTGTCAGTTACATACTGACTACTGCTCAAAAGGTGATTTTGGTCTTAAATTATAAAAATTATACAAGAAATGACTGAATGCACTGCATTTGTGAAACACGTAAAACTCGGAAAAAATGGAAATCACGGGACTGATTTTCTTGTGCTGTTCTTTCCTTAGCAGAATCAGGACAACACCTTGATTTTCTCCCCACCACACAGAGCCTTCTTTCACCCTCTGGCCATAGAAGAGGCTCCAGCACAGGTAGACCAGCTGTCTTCAAAGAATCAGTCCTACTGAGTCTCCTCAGTTTCCCTAAAGATCCTCAACCCCTGTCTGGGGCAGAATCTCCATTCAGAAAGGGCTTGGGAGCAGCAATCTTATCTGAAAGAGGGGACTGAGTCTCCAAGATCACAGCACTTTACGTAAGATGAAAAAGGATCCCTGTATATATCAGAGAGAAGGGTTTGGAGCCCCCAGGTCTCCTTTCTGTGAGGCTGTCAGCTCTCACCTCTGCTCCTCTTCCTCCACTTGCCACTGCCTGTCCTCCACTCAGGACCTGTTTTTCTTGCTCAAGTATTTATGTTCCCAGACTTGTTCAGACACTGAGAGAAAACGGGGTCAGAGTGTGTGTGGCAGGCTCCAGGCCCCACCCTAGCCTTGGCTTTCTGCTTTTTCTCAAAAACACGTAGTTCAGCCTGCAGGACTGACAACGCCTAGACAAAGAGTCAACTTTCCATTAGCTTCTTTCCACTCTTTAGGGCTATTTTACATCTTGACGATCACTGATCTGCCTATTTCTAGTATCAGACAGTCACTTACACAGACTAAGAATGCTGAGACTGTCCTCCCAGCACAATGTGTCAAAAGACCAGTCTTCTCTCATAGCTGCCACCACTGATGCCCTCTTTCTTGTCTCCAGCTTGTACCTGATCATGTGAAAGGCTGTGGGTCAGACCTCTCCTCCAGCACACATATGACAGGGATGTACATAGGACCCCATCGCCAGCCAGCCGCTACTTGGCCCTTGGCCAAGCCACTGACCTCCTATAGGGCTTGGTGGCCCCATCTGTCCAATGAACGTATTAATAGTCCCCATCTTACAGAGTCACCGTGAGGATGACATGAAGGAAGCCATGTCAGATCCTTAGCTCAGTACCTGCCATTTGCATGTGCTCAATCAATGCCCACGGCCATCATCACTCCCACAAAGCTTTTTTCACCAAGTCTCTGCCTGTGAGAGGCCTGAGAGCCACAGCGTTCAGAGCTTAATGAATGTTCACTAATAATGGATGTCTTCTATGAAAGAGCTTAGTGAGCTCAAGCTAGTTTCCAGTGAAACGGTATTTTCTGCTGGGCCTCCATAGGGACACGCTATCCTAAGGGGCCAGACGCACACAGAGATGAGTGTCTTTAGTTCTGTCAAGATCTCCAGCCCTGTGAAAGTCAATCTTTGACCTCCTTTGACCCCTAAAATCCCTTTATATGAGGGCAAAGTCCTTCATCCTTTCCTTGAGGATAAGGCTCAAACTGTAAACGTTCTCCTCCACACACACCTCTTTCCGCAGCATTATGAACACTTGTGACACTTTTCTTTCTCCTAAAATTCATCTCAGTATCACCAAGTAAATGTAGACAAGGTGGGAGCCTTGAGGGGGGAAATTATATGTTGCACTTTCTTATCTGAATATTTAAATAAAGAGCATAGTATCGTCCCGGCACAGTGGCTCACGCCTGTAATCCCAGCACTTTGGGAGGCCAAGGCAGGCAGATCACGAGGTCAAGAGATCGAGACCATCCTGGCCAACACGGTGAAACCCCGTCTCTACTAAAATACAAAAATTAGCTGGGCATGGTGGCACGTGCCTGTAGTCCCAGCTACTTGGGAGGCTGAGGCAGGAGAATTGCTTGAACCCAGGAGGCGGAGGTTGCAGTGAGCTGAGATCAGGCCACTACATTCCAGCCTGGCACCTGGTGACAGAGCAAGACTCTATCTCAAAAAAAAAAAAGCGTAGCATCTCTCTTCCCTCTACACGTGATGGAAGAATGTCATTCTCTTTTCCTAGCCAGGGTTAATCCCACAGGAACATGAACAAGGAGAGAGGTTGACAGTTTTATAAGGGTGGTGCAAGCAGGAAAATGTCTCACTAAAAGATCCAACATACTCTTCCAGCCAACCCCGAAGATCTCCGTATCAGTTACCCAATGTTGAGCGAAGCCGAGATTCAAAGCAGAAGGAAGCTGAGGCCCACAGCATGAAGTGAGCCAGCTAGGGCAGGCATGGCAGCGTGGGGCGCCCAAGGACAGAGCAAACAATGGAAGCAGGGAAGCAGGAGGAGGGAAACAGGAGAGGGTGGGGACCTGTGAGCCATGCATCACTCAGATTGTCGCGTGATCCCAAACCCCATGAGTATGCAGATTCACACATGTTATTGCAAGCTCTTCCCTGGGAAACTTTGACCAGGATACCTTGGCAGGGACTGATAAAACTCCTCACAAAAGTAGCTCTACTATATTAGGTGGGTGCAAAAGTAATTGCAGTTTTCCCATTATAATGCCAACCTAATATAAAAATTAATTTTCTACATTAATTACTTAATATAGAACTACTTTTGCACCAACCTAATAAAGAAATTGATTCTATTAGGTGGATGCAAAAGTAATTCTATATTAAGTAATTAATATAGAAAATTTTGCATCCACCTAATAGAATCTTAAATTTCCTGCAAAAGCCAGGACTCTTGGAGACTAGAGATGAACAGTTTAAAGATGTTTAAGAACCAGAACAATGAAGGGAAACATTATGTCTTGTTCATGTATTTTTCTTAGCAGCTTTTAACAAGAATTTCACCTAAACACCACGTTGACAGCAGCCATGAGGTTTAAACTTTAATGGGAGAGTATCGTTCTCCACCTTAACCCAGGGCAGTGGTTCCTGAATCTACTTTCTTTTTTCGGGGAAGGGGGCAGGTTGTAAATAAACACATCCTGCACAGATAAAGGAATGCCCACGATTCTGAAGCATGTGCTGGTACAGTATAAATTTAATTAGCAGGCCCTGTAAACTACAGTGCTAATTTTAGCTTCTTCCTCTTGTTCTCTTATTACTACCTTCTCACACTGCCCTTCACCAGTTTTTCCCCATAGTAAAGACTGCAAGAAACAGCAGTTTTAGAATAAGAAGCCCTTGATCCCACTTATTAGTTCTATTTTGCCAGCCGTTAAAAATAATGATATAATATCAAGGTTCCTTTTTTAATGAAAAGTACATTTAAATTCACTTGTCTTTAGATTTTCATAACACCTTTGGTTGATGACGTTTTTTCAACCAAACAATTTTGGGAATTACTGATAGAGTTAATATTTGTTGGATACTTTTCCAAATGTCTTCTAAAAGGGGAATTCTTGCAGAATATCACTGTTACCATTCTATAATCCCTCATCCACAATTCCAAGACCCAAAAAGTTCTGAAAAAAGAAAGTTTTTTGCAATATAATTGGCAGCAAAACCTCATCTGACCTTAAGTCATTTGAAGGCAAAACCTAACATCAACTGTCATAAGCCTATTTATTTGTAGTTTTTTATTCTACAATGTCATGCAGGTATAAATAGACTTTTCTGCAGAAATATTAATATGCTCTGTCTCATCGCGTGGCCCTGGACCCCTAGGTATACTTCAGTATACTAGGGATCTCTGCCCTAGGATAGCTTTACTTACCATGTGCTACATTATGACTCTATAATCTGAAAAAAATCTGAATTCAGAAACACATCAGGCCTCAAGAATTTCCAATTAGGAACTGTAGCTCAATAAATATGTATTAAACAAATAAACAAATTAACTAAGGGCTTAATAAGTGCATGTTGGCCAGGCGCAGTGGCTTACACCTGCAATCCCAGCACCTTGGAAGGCCAAGGCGGGCGGATCAGGAGGTCAGGAGATCAAGACCATCCTGGCCAATATGGTGAAACCCCATCTCTAATACAAAAATTAGCTGGGAGTGGTGGTGCACACCTGTAGTCCCAGCTACTTGGGAGGCTGAGGCAGAAGAATCATTTGAACCTGGGAGGTAGAGGTTGCAGTGAGCCAAGATCGTGCCACTGCACTCCAGCGGGGCAAGAGAGCAGAATTCTGTCTCAAAAAAAAAAAAAAGTGCATGCTTACTAGGCTAACCCAGGCCAGCACTGACTCTAGATTCTTCAGCAATGACTATGGCTCCTTCTGTCATCCATTAGCCATCCATCCAAAGAGAGAGGAGCTCTGAGTCTTGGCATTGCTTCCAGCTACCTCAAGACTTTCTGTGGCAGATGGTGATGAATGGAGGCTGAGCCCTGGGCACACTGGATGGTTATACCACATCATCCACGTGCCCACTCACACGCCTATTCATTCCCCAGACATTAAGTGTTACTACCAGGCACTACGTTAGCACAATAAATACAAAGCGCCTCTATCCTCTAAAAACTCCTATTTGTAATACAAATATTATAAAACAGAATGTTAGAAATATGAAGTGTGCTGGGCACTGAGGATGACACAAATGAATAGAACTTGGGGAGGTGCAAGGCCTAGTAAGGGCGGCTGAGGTCCCAGGAAAATGGACCCTTTGGTAGCATCCTTATCTGGGGTGAGAAAATGCCACTCTCTGGCAGGGAAGGTCAAATAGCCTTCCCAAAGACAGTGATGCTTGGGCTAACGCGGGCATTTATTGAGGGAGACCATCAGAGAAAGCTGCAGCTATGGAAGGCATTGAGACTAGAAATAGCCCGATACCTAGAGTCAGAGTCTATTTAGAATGGCTGGAGTCCCGGATGCATGTGGAAATGCAACATTCTACAAAATAGAGGAGAGCAGGTCATACAAGAACTATGTGACCGGGCACGGTGGCTCACACCTGTCATCCCAGCACTTTGGGAGACCAAGCTGGGCAGATGACCCGAGGTCAGGAGTTTGAGACCAGCCTGGTCAACATGGTGAAACTCTGTCTTTACTAAAAATACAAAAATTATCTGGACATGGTGGTGCACACCTGTAATCCCAGCTATTCAGGAGGTTGAGACAGGAGAACTGCTTGAGTCCAGGAGGCAGAGGTTGCAGTGAGCCGAGACTGCACCACTCCACTCCAGACTGGGCAACAGAAAGAGACTCCATCTCAAAAGTAAAAATAAAAGTAAATAAATAAAAGGACTGTGTTCCAAACTAAGGCTTGTATAGCTGTCCTCTAGACAATGAGAAGTAAAGAAGCTGATTGACATGGTCAGATTTTTACATGAGGAGGATCCCTTGGATAGGGAATTGGTTTGGATGAAAACAGAGAAGAAATGAATTTTTTTCAGCAAAATATTTTTAGAATATGCAAGTAAGGAATGCATGTATCTTGTAGGACTGGCCCTAGGGGAAAACTGTGAGGCCCCAAGTGGGGAAGCCAGGAAGAAATCCAGTGGATTTTCACCACTGTTCCCTAGGCCCCAGTTTCCACAGATGCCCTCAAGTGATGTCCAAACTACATTGAGAAAAAAATGGTATTACATCCATTATTTTATTTCATTAATTTATTAACTTATTTTTGAGGCAGATTCTCCCTGTGTTCCCCAGGCTGAGGTGCAATGGTGATATCTCTGCTCACTGCGACCTCCGCCTCCTGGGCTTAAGTGATTCTCCTGCCTCAGCCTCCCAAGTAGCTGGGACTACAGGCACCCACCACCATACCCAGCTAATTTTTTTTTTTTTTGTATTTTTAGTACAGGTGGGTTTTCACCATGTTGGCCAGGCTGGTCCCGAACCCTTGACCTCAAATGGTCCACCCACCTCGGCTTCCCAAAGTGCTGGGATTACATGCCTGGCCCGATCTCTTTTAAATAGGAGAGTAATCCAGTAGTAAATAATTTCCCCTTCAAATATTTTTTGCCAAGAAGGAAGAGTAGATAACTCATAGAATGAAACATCATTTTCTCCGTCCTTCTTCCTAAGTGTCTGTGTTAGGTTTCAGACACTCGGAAAGGTAAGGGCATTCCAAGAAATGAAACCGGAACTACAGATTCTTCACACGCAGCGCCTGGAGTCAGCATGATGTGGCAGGCATCGCTTGTGGATTCTGGTTTAAATAATAAAATCTGAGTAAAGGCAAGAGGGTAACAATACAAAAAAACTGCCTATCGGTTCATTCCTATCAAGAGCATATGTGTGCTGTGTCTTTTTTATCATATATGTCTAAGGTGTACAACATGGTGTTTTGATAAACATGAAATGATGACTACTCTTGAGTAGAGCTCAGGAGAAGCAAATGTATATTTTCCACCTTCGACAGGACAGTATTCAGCAGTAAGTATTATTCCTTTATGCTCTCCCTTGTGGCCACAAAAAGGACAGGTGAGTGATTTAATCAACAAGGTCTTTCATGTCACTTAGTGTGGCTACAGTCACACACACACGTTAATAAACAAGGTGAGGATACTAATGATCTGAGATGCTTTTCTAAATTATCTCCTTCATCTATGTAGCATTTAACTCTGCTGAAAATAGAGGTGGCATGTTGCCTTCTTTAGCTGACCTCTTTAAAACTTAAATACCTTCAAAGCCTGTTCAGGCTTCCTTCTGAGATGATAATCAGACATTAGAAAGGGTGTGGAGGAAAGCCAGACTCAGTGGCTCACAACTGTAATCCCAGCATTTGGGGAGGCTGAGGCGGGTGGATCGCCTGAGCTTAGGAGCCGGAGACCAGCCTGGGCAACACGTCGAAACCCCATCTCTACGAAAAATACAAACATTAGCCAGGCATGATGGTGTGCACCTGTAGTCCCAGCTACTTGGAAGACTGAGCAAAGAGAATCACTTGGACTCGAGAGAAGGAGGTTGCAGTGAGCCAAGATCGAGCTACTGCACTTCAGCCTGTGTGGAGACCCTGTCAAGGAAGGAAGGGAGGAAGGGAGGGAGGGAGGGAGGGAGGGAGGAGAATAGGAAGACATTTTAAGACTAAAAGTTATACATAATTGCTCAATTGAGAGAATATTTATAGAGTGCTTCGTTGAATGCTAAGCAGTATTAGACATGACACTTATTCTCATAAACCCTAAAACTACATGTCAATAACATGAGTACATTTCATCCAAGCCCTAGTTGGCAATCCCTCACTACCCAGGGACAAGCTGGGAAGTTCACTCAGCTCACCAAGCCTCAGTTCCCCTGTTTGCAAAAACAAAACAAAAAAAGATGGAATAAACTTGTCTCTGCCAACTTTTCAGAATGATTGCATGGTTTAGATCAGGCAAAGGATAGCCTGCAGACTAAAGCTGCCCGACCACCTGTTTTGTAAATTAAGTTTTCTTGGAGCACAGGCACACCCATTTGTTTATGTCCTAACTATTGCTGCTTTCACGCAGAGCTGACTAGTTGCCACAGAGATCATATTACTTGCAAAGCGTAAAGTATAGACTATCTGGTCCTTTACAGGAAAATAGATGATCATGGTCTATGTGCAGGAATTTGAAATATGGCACATATATGTTACATCTTGTGCAGGACAGACATCTGGTTGGAGAGCGGACTAGATCAGCTTGAATTTGAAACATCTAGAGAACTAACCTTTGATTCACCCAGTCATGTGAATAAACACTCAAAATTATATTAGGGCCATTGTAGTGGGCCCCCCACCAGGCTACTCAAGGGTGTGTGTCTGCTGCCTGACCCCTAAAGGCAGGGCAGAGAGCCAAGGCCATGGTGCCCAGCCATGAGCATCCAAACATCCCAAGAGTATCTGAGAACCTACCAAGGAAAACATCCTCATCACTCAAAGACAGTAGCCCAAGAGCCAGAAACTTAAAAGCAGTTTAGAGGCTGGGCTCAGTGGCTCACACCTGTAATCCCAGCACTTTGAGAGGCCGAGGTAGGTGGATCACTTAAGGTGAGGAGTTCAAGACCAGCCTGGCCAATCTGGTGAAACCCTGTCTCTCCTAAAAATACAAAATTAGCCGGGTGTGGTGATGGGCACCTGTAATCTGAGCTACTTGGGAGGCTGAGGCAGGAGAATTGCTTGAACCTTGGAGGGGGAGGTTGCAATGAGCTGAGATCGCACCATTGTACTCCAGCCTGGGTAACAAGATTGAAACTCTTGTCTCAAAAAAAAGCGTTTTAGAGACAGGAGGTGGCATAGAACTCTTGAGCCATCCTGCTGCTGCCAAGGAGTGTCCTGTACATACATCCTAATAAACTCATCTACTCACCAAGCTGGCCTCATTCGAGTCATTTTTAAGTCTCTTGGCACCCTGCGAGTTTGCCGGGGGTCTGGGCAAGGGGAGCAGACAGTCCCCAGTTTATCACAGCAGCTGCACCCTAGACCTGGGGGGTCTCTCACACCACTTATATCTGGTGAGCATCCAGAACATCGGGGGGACCAGGAAGGCATCAAATATCAATAAATACATTTTTAAAGGCAAATGGAAAACCAACAGACCGTGTCTTCCAGAATCTGACACAGCCTCTACCCCATTGCTGGCTCAGAGAAGTCATCTGTGTCCATCTTTATTAAGTTCTTGAATAACTGCCATTTTTAAAATTCACACTAAAAGAAAACTAGATTTAACATCTTTTATAGAGATTGGTAGGTGGCTTTTTCAATTATAATTATTGTGCCCAGGAGAAAGGTGAGCTTTATATAATCAGCTTAAAATAAATGCTTTATTTTAAGGTTACAAATAAGGTGTACGGCTTTTAAGTACACACTGAAAATTATTTTTTAATTAATTTTTTGTACTTAATTTTTATGTACATATATACATGAGCAAACAATACCTACATCAAGACAGAGAACAATTCCAACCACCCGGAAGGCTCCCTGGAACCTCCATTCAGTTGATAACTCCTTAAGGAGCCCAAATATTCTGGTATCTGTCACCATACAGTGGTTTTGCCTGGGATTTGAACATCATGTTAACAGAATCAGATAATAGATTTTTTGTGTGTGCCTGACTTTTTTTTGTAAAGAAGCTGTAAGAATGCAAGATCGGTCTGTCCCTTTCTTGGCTGGGAAGGCAGTCAAAAAAAACAAAAAACAGAAATTGGGGCAGCAAATCCACACAGCTTACCTAGATTTGATGCTGTTGGTTAAAGGCAAAATCTCCCGTGGTGCTTTTTAGCTTGTGCAAAAGTCAGCTGCATTGCAGTTTTAGAGCAGTAAGTATGACTCCGCTCCCTGGCAGCTAAAGATGGTAAGGGAAGACTCTTCTCTATAATCAAGTGCTTACTTCAGCCTTGCCTGCGCAGAATAAAAGCCACACCTGCAGCACTGCTCTCAGATCGCTGCAGATCTGTGGAAGGTCGGAGCCTCGGCTGAGACCCTGGCCCCTGCCCTTCTGCTCCTAAGCAAGAGACACAGCCCCTATGAAAACAGCCCCGTGCCCGGGGACAAAGTGACCCTCCTTGGTAAAAAATCTGACTTGTTTTGCACCAAGTACAGAATCACTAGGGCTAAAGGCACCCTCCAAGCCACAAACCTCAATCTCCATATGTTGCTTGAACTCACAAACTGTGCTTCTTATTAACGCCTCAAAACGACCCAGTGGTTTCAAGCAGTTTGGGTCTGTGAGGTGTTCTGATAACAGAGGCCTGAAGCAATTGAGAAACAGGACAAAACGAGGCAGCTGATGGAAAGCCAAATTCTCCCATGTGGGACTGAGAAAGCCTCGGTTGAAGGACACAGATTATTTCTGCAGCCACACCAACCTCCTGACAGCAAATGCTAGAATGAGACCCCATCCAGTCACAAACCTCAGACAGGTCCTGACCACATGGAGAAGCTGAGGAAAACGTTTGCTCTCCGTGGGCACATTACTCCCCTGCGGAAGAAGCCAGGTTCCAAGTGCGCAATTCACCAAAGGGACTGAATCTTGAAGGTGGAGAGAAGCTGGGAGTTTTATAACAATCAGAGTTTCCTCACACAGAGGGAAACTTTAGAAGATAACTAGACCTTCAACAGAAATGTAAACTACCAATAAACGATTAGTATTTTTAGTAATTGCTAACACTTAAACATGTTAAGCCACACTTACATCAGGAGGTAAATATTAGCCAAAATGTTATTAACTAATTGAAAACTGCTTTCACTGACCACTGAGGTATGAAAATTTAATTATAAGTTTACAATTTTTGGCTGGGTATGGTGACATACGTATGTAATAGCAGTACTTTGGCAGTCTGAGGCGGGAGGATTGCTTGAGGCCCAGAGTTCAAGACCAGCCTGGGCAATACAGAGAGATTTGTCTCTACAAAAAAAAATTTTTAATTATCTGGCTCATTGGGAGGGTGAGGCGGGCAGATCACGAGGTCAAGAGATCAAGACCATCCTGGCCAACGCAGTGAAACCCCGTCTCTACTAAATATACAAAAATTAGCTGGCATGATGGTGCTTGCCTGTAGTCCCAGCTACTCAGAAGGCTGAGGTAGGAGAATCACTTGAACCCGGGAGGCCGAGGTTGCAGTGAGCTGAGATCGAGCCACTGCACTCCAGCCTGATGACAGAACAAGACTCCATCTCAAACAAAAACAAATGATCTGGGCATGGTGGCACATGCTTGTAGTTCCAGCTACTCTGGAGACTGAGGGGGGAAGATTGCTTGAGGCCAGAAGTTCATGGCTACAATGATCTATGATTGCGCCACTAGCTTGAGCAAGACCCCATCTCTCTAAAACCTCCAAATTCTCTAAAAATTTTAAAGTTTATAATTTTTGCCGATGGCATTAGATGTCAGAACAACAAAATCACTTATAAATAAATAGGGCATCTGTATTTTAAACTGGCTATAGTCATTTTCTGCATCTGCTTTAAAAGCAAGAGTCAGCTAGATGTGGTGGCTCACGCCTGTAATCCCAGCACTTTGGGAGGCCAAGGTGGGTGGATCACCTGAGGTCAGGAGTTCAAGACCAGCCTGGCCAACCTGGTGAAACCGTCTCTACTAAAAAAATACAAAACTTAGCTGGGCATGGTGGCAGGCACCTGTAATCCCATCTACTCTAGAGGATGAGGCAGGATAATTGCTTGAATCCGGGAGGCGGGCAGTGAGCCGAGATCCTGCCATTGCACTCCAGCCTGGGTGACAAGAGTAAAACTCCATCTCAAAATAAATAAATATAAATATAAATAAAAGCAAGACTCTTCTTTATAAGTAACAATTGTGAAATAGGATGCAGAGGCCTCATCACAGGGAGAATTCAAAGAACTGAATTTACTATTTAAATCTTTTAATCACCTACTATTACCTTCTGCTAATGTATTTCTATCACCTGCTATAACGGGCCAGAAACAAAGCTGCTCCATCTAATCAAAATATTCTTTAGAGCAAAGTGCTATTTCAGCCGGTCTGTACTCCTCATCACAGTCTAACCTAAACACCTTCAAGACACCTGTGATCAGATAGTCCCTAACCTATTCACCTCTAGGATACTGATTATGTAAATAGTGCTTATTAAGATATGAACTGTCTTTGTTCAATAGCAATCTTAAAAAGTAAGTTTTACGAACATAGCAAAATTTCTAAAATGAGGCTTTCTGGTCAAGGGACAGCCAAAGGTGACTCCAGCTCTGCCACCAAGCAGTTGTGTGATTTTAGACAAGGCAATTTCTTCTGTCCGCATGTCCTCACCAGTACCGTGAAGTCACACGATTAAGTCACCTTCAAATCCCTTTCTGTTCTTCGCCATGGCAGAGCCAGTGAAGTACAGTAGAATCAGACTTAGTTTTGAGTCCCAGCTTGGCCAATTAGCTGCTGACGTGCCTTCAATTAAACCTCTATACAATCAGTTTCAGTACCTCTAATATGGTGGTTGATACAGTTTGGGTCCAAATCTCGTGAACTGTAATCCCCAGTGTTGGAGGTGGAGGCTGGAGGGAAATGTCTACATCATGAGGGCGGATCCCTCATGAATGTCTTGAGCCTTGATGAGAATTGAGCTCTTGCTCTGAGTTTACACAAGATCTGGTCATTTAAAAGTGTGTGGCACGTGGCACCCCTGTCCCCCTCCACCCCACCACACACATACACTCTTTCTCTCACTCCTGCTCTGGTCATGTGACATGCCTGCTCCCTTTTCACCATCTGCCACTACTATAAGCTTCCTGAGGCCTCACCAGAAGCCAAGTAGATGCCAGCACCACACTTCCTGCACAGACTGCAGGACCATGAGCCAATTAAACCTCTTCTCTTTATAAATCACCTAGTCACAGGTGTTTGTTTGTTTGTTGTTTGAGACGGGGTCTTGCTCTGTAGCCCAGGCTGGAGTGCAATGGTGCAATCTTGGCTCACTGCAGCCTCCGCCTCTCGGGTTCAAGCAATTTTCTTGCCTCAGCCTCCTAAGTAGCCAGGATTACAGGGGTGTGTCTCTATGCCTGGCTAATTTTTGCATTTTTAGTAGATATGGGGTTTCATCATGTTGGCCAGGCTGGTCTCAAACCCCTGACCTCAGGTGATCCACCCCACCTAGGCCTCCCAAAGTACTGGGATTACAGGCATGAGCCACAGTGCCTAGCTAGTCACAGGTATTTCTTTACAGCAATGCAAGAACTGCCTGATGCAATGGTGTATAACCATATTATACATGATATGGAGCTATATCATGGGATTATAGAGGCATAGAATATAGAGATGTAAAGATATTTTCCAAACTGATTTCTTTAGAAGGTAAAATGGGCTCAAGCCATCCTCCCGCCTCAGCCTCCAGCACATGCCACCAAGCCTGGCTCATGTTTTAATTTTTTTATTTTTTGTAGAATTTCATTATGTTGCCCAGGTTAATCTCGAACTCGTCACCTCAGCCTGAGTCCTCCCACCTCAGCCTCCCGAAGTGCTGGGATTACAGGTGTGAGCCCCCACACCCTGCCAGTTATTTTAGGTCTTCCATGTCTTTGTCCTTTTATTTTGTTGGGAACAATTAAATGTTGGTAAGCTTGTCTAATTTCTCAAACTACCGTATTAGGGATGATTCACTTTTCAAACCTGTATTCTGAGTTTCATGCCAGATATCGCACATAAAAACTCGTGGCTTCTCAGGAGTTTCTCCTCATGAGTTCCTCGAAGAGCCTTGAATGCTGGTGGTCATGGCCTATAATTATGAAAAGCTTAATTATCTCATTCAAAGACTCAAAATGGTAATACAAATTAACAGCACAATTTTCATGTCTACGGAAAAGCTGCACAAGGGAATTTGAACTAAATAATCTCAAGATCCCTTCTAGCTTTAAAGTTGGATTCTGTGATTCAACCCCCAGATCAAATATCAAAAAAGAACTTCAAAATCTGGAGCAGAATACGCTACTCTTAAAATTCACTCACCGGCTTTCCTGAAAGCTGCTGCTGGAAAAATACATTTCATTCGCTCTTCCTGGAGAAAAGAGAGAGAAAGCTATTGTACTGTACAATAGGCTTCCTAATGGAAAAGTCCTTCATTTGGAGGATACCATTTATTGATTGACATTTGAGGGATTTAGGAAGACATTGGCAGGGTCCCTCCACAATTTTCTCCTTGACCTATTTGTCAATCACAAATTTCAAGGACTTACTGAATGGCAAGTTTGATGGTTCTTATCAGCCAGCATTAAAACGCTATGCAGAGGTATTATTTTTAATGCTGGTTCTATAAATTTACCCTCTTAATAGCAATTACCATCAATTAAATAAGGCTGCTAAGGACTCTGCTTCATGCTAGAGAATTATCCCTTGATGAACTGGAGAATTAATCATTCTTCTGAGAAATTCTCTCTCTCTCTCTCCATATATATTATATATATAATGTATATCTAATATTTCATGCACTATAAAATAATATATTATATGAATGTATAATCTATATTATATATTCTATAGTGTATATATCATTATATACACTATTATATCATTATGATATATACATTATAGAATATATAAGTATATACATAGAGAGACCAACACTCCCGACACATATATATCTACCCACTCCCACACACACTGAGTCTCCCTCACTCCCACACACACACCCTTACACACACACACACACATATTTAAAGAGAGGCACATAGACATAGGCATGTATTCTTTGCTGTAGCGGTATACTACTTGAAAGCTGCAGATACAACTTCTACTAATATAAATTGGACTTGAATTCTATAAAAGTTACTCCAGTCAATAGCAGGTAGAAACAGAAAAAAAGTGACTATAAAAGCTCTAGGAGTAGGTAGAATGATCACCATTTTACAGATTAGAAACTTAATTCAGAAAGCCTAGGAGGCCCGAGGTTTCCCATCTCACAGAGCCATGTCTCAGGACCCAAGTCTGTGGGGCTCCAGAGCTCCTGCCTTTCACTGCAAACTCCGCCCCCGGTTTCAAGTGATTCTCCTACCTCAGCCTCCGGAGTAGTTGGGATTACAGGCACCTGCCACCGCACCTGGCTAATTTTTGTATTTTTAGTAGAGACAGGGTTTCAACATCTTGGTCAGGCTGGTGTTGAAATCTTGACCTCTTGATCCACCCACCTCAGCCTCCCAAAGTGTGTATCATTCTTATTTGCATAAAAAGCCAGGCGTCGGTGCAAAGGGCATGCATACAACGGGCAGATCATTCATTCATTCATTAAACAGTTTCCATGAGCGCCCACCGTGAGTCAGGCACTAATCCAGGCAATGGGCATAAATAGCTGAATAATAGACAAGGAACTTATTCTCTGGAGCTTACCATTCAGTGAGGAATGTTAGGCACTGAACTAGGAAACAAACACATGAACACAATCACTTTAATTAATGGCAAGTACCTTGAAGAAAACAAAAAAGAGGCCAGCTCGGCACAGTGACTCAGGCCTGTAATTCTAGCACTTTGGGAAGTCAAGGTGGGATCACTTGAGGCCAGGAGTTCGAGACCCACCTAGGGCAACATAGCAAGATTCAGTCTCTACAAAACACTTAAAAATTAGCCAGGTGCAATGGTGTGTGCCTGTAGTCCTAGCTACTTAGGAGGCCTAAACAGGAGGATCACTTGAGCCCAGGAGTTCAAGGCTGCAGTGAACTGTGATCTCCCCACTGTACTCCAGCCTGGGCAACAGAGTGAGATCCTGTTCCTAAAAATAATAATAATAATAATAGTTTTTCTGAGATGGTAGCATTTGACATTAGACCTAAATAAGAAGGGCCCAAATACTTCAAGGTACAGGGATGAGGAAACAGGAAGTGCAGAAGTCAGAGAGGTGGGCCAGGACAGCAGGTGGAAAGCCTTGAGAGTCGTGGTGAGGAGCTTGTGGTGGGAAGTCACCGGCGAATTTTTAGCAGAAGAGGCAGGACCATAATCTGACTTACACGTTTAAAAAGATCGCTCTGCCATATAGAAGATGAATTGTAGGGGCGAGAGTAAAAGCAAGGAGAGCAGTTTATAAATTATTGCAAGAATCGAAGCAGGAGTTAGCAAGGTGCAGTAGCTCACACTTATAATCCCAACACATGGGAGGCAGAATTGGGAGATCAGTTGAGGCCAGGAATTCAAGACCAGCCCTGGAAATACAGTGAGGCCCTGTCTCTACCAAAAAACAAGTGTTTTAGAAAAAATAAAAAGAATCTGAGCAGAAGCTGATGATGTACCGATATGAGATATATTTTGGATATAGAACAAATAGCACTTGATGCTGGAGTGACTATGAGGAATCAGGCACAAAGAGAAACAAAGGATTGTCCCTGGGTCGGGAGCTGGGGCAACAGGAAAGATTGCGGCACCTCCTGCTGAAATGGGGTCGGTAAGGGAAATGGCAGGTTCTGTATAGGATACATCAAGTTTGAACTGCCTACTAGTTATCTAAGTGGGTGTGTCAAGTAGACAATTGGGTATCCATGTTGAAAACTCAGTGAAGTGGTCAGGCCAGCAGTATTAGTCTGAGAATTATTAGCACGTTAATGGGCTTTTAAACCATAAGCTGTCTTGAGAGAGAGTATACAGAGAAGAAAAAATCGGCCCCATGATCTCCAATGTTGTATTATATTTACCATCCTCCTTAAGGAATTTCCCATTTGTTCCTGATTCATAAGATGTACCTATCTCTGAAAGCCACGGAAGAGGCCATTTGCCATTTGATATTAGAGACATTTCTTCTACAACTTGATCTAATAATATGTAACGTATTTAATTATAATTACAATGCCCCAATGTTTTCAGTATTTCACATTCTTTAAATAATTCTAGATTGTCACTTTCCTCTAAAGATAAGAATCATAGCTGAAAGCGCATTTCTTAGTTTCCTCTTTTCAAGTCAGTTAGTTCACCATTGTCTCTTTTAATATAAGCTGCATTTACATTTTCAGACCAAATCTAGTGAGATACTAGCACTGTTCACCTCTTTCTCCATGTTTGAATTCATGAAAAAGCTTGATGCTATTTTACATGTATTGGTGAGTAAAATAAAATAGACTTATTAAGTATAGCATTTCCTCCAAAGATCTTTTGTAATCAAAAAGAAATTTAGAGGCCAGGCTCGGTGGCTCACGCCTATAATCCCAGCACTTTGGGAGGCCGAGGCGGGTGGATCACGAGGTCAACAGATCGAGACCATCCTGGTTAACATGGTGAAACCCCGTCTCTACTAAAAAATACAAAAATTAGCTGGGCATGGTGGCGCGTGCCTATAATCCCAGCTACTCGGGAGGCTGAGGCAGGACAATCGCCTGAACCTAGGAGGCGGAGGTTGCAATGAGCCGAGATCGCGCCATTGCACTCCAGCCTGGGTAACAAGAGCGAAACTCCATCTCAAAAAAAAAGAAATTTAGAATGTTAGCTGGGCACAGTAGCTGACTCATAATCCTAGCACTTTGGGAGGCTGAGGCAGGAGGATCCCTTGAGCTCAGGAGTTCGGGACCAGCCTGGGCAACCTAAAGAGACCCTGTCTCTATTTTTTTTTAATATTAATAAAATAAAATGTTCATTCAACACACTTTGAGAATTTTAAAGTAAATATGACAGCAATAGGCAAAAGGTTTTATATTCTCCTCTGGAAAACTATGTACACTCGTCTCTTTGCTACTGTCTTTCGCAAGTTAGGGTAGAGTAGCACCTATCTTTGGGTTCCCTGCATCCATGCATTCACTCATTCTTTCATTCACTGTACTAATAATTACTAAAGGCCTACCATGTTCTGAGCACACAGTATTTGTCCTTGAGGCATTTACAATCTAATGTGGAGTACAGAGAAATGAACAGACTGCCCATCAATTCCATCTGATAGGTGTTATGATGGTGACATGCCCAGGGTATAATGAGGGCACATAGATGGAGCCTACCTGCCAAATGGGAGAGGTCAAGACAAATTCACAGATTCAACTTAAGCTTAATGAGGCCCCCTCAATTGCACAAATCCCTTCTAAGACCTCAGCAATGCTTTTGCATGGTCATACATCTTTGTAGATTTTGACGAAAACCAAACCAAACCAGGTATTTTAGTATTCTTTTTCTTTATGAGGACCACTGACATTGTACACATGTTATGCCTCATAAAACCTGGATCAAATCCCAAGAAGAGCTCATAGAACTCTTCCAGAGGAAGATTGACATCAGGCTGGGTCCTGGTGAAGATGGTGCCAGGGAGGAGGAGTGGGGGTGGGGTACGGAGGCAACGTTGGGAGGGTCCTTGGCACATAGAACACGCTGTTCCCAGCTCAGAACGCAAAGGCCTTGGAGATCTGAAATAAGCTGGTGTTTCACTATGGCCGAAGCATCAGCTGCAAGATGACAACTTGAAGTGAAACCACACAAATCAGGAGGTTATGGACAGTGAAAGGCCTTGCATGCAACGCTAAGGTGGAATTTCATTCTGAGGTTACACTGAAGGTCTCAAACAGGGGAGGAACTTTGATAAGGTATGAAAAAGATTGCTCTACCAGCAGCTTGGAAAATAGGTTGAAAGAGATCAAGAATGAAGAGCAGTGGTGAGTTCAGAGAGGAGGCTGTGGAGTTAGACTGAGAAGGTGTGATGGATAACTCCCAGTTTCTGTTTGGACTTAGCTGGTGGGAGAGTGATTCACTGTGATTTTGAATCCAAAAAAAAGAATGGATAAACTGTTTTGTCTAAAGGTGTGAGGAAGATAGATATGATTTCCACACTAGAAATGAGGGTTTCTAGATTCAGCTTTCAAGTAACAAGTAGTTCGTAGGATTCTGGAGTTTAGCATATAATTTCGTGCTAGAGGAAATACGACATGGGAGCCGCCATCAGCTGTAGAGTAGGTGTATCAGCTACAGATATCTATTTTATAATAAAGACTACATAGTAAATAAATATAATGGATACCCCTAAAGAATTTGAAAGCATAGTGACACCCACTAAAACTGCTGGTACCCCTATTCTTTCAGACTCCAACCTGGCCCCTTGGAGTCAACTTTGATTTACTTCTATATCCAGCTGCTGACCATTCTTCTGTTCTCTCATGAATATTCATGAATTCACTCCATCCCCTTCTTCTCCATTCCTACTGTCTCTTCTGCCCTATTACCCAATCCTTGGGATACCGTGTCTACCTCCATCTTGAATTTTTCTATCTTGAAGTTTTCTCTAATTTTCTTATCTAAAAAATATTTTATCTGGCCAGACGCAGTGGCTCACACCTGTAATCCCAGCACTTTGGAAGGCCGAGGTGGGTGGATCGCTTGAGGCCAGGAATTGCAGACCAGCCTGACCAACATGGTGAAACCTCAGGCAAAGGTTGCAGTGAGCCATGACCTTGCCACTGGACTCCAGCCTGGGTGACAGAGCGAGATTCTGTCTCAAAAAAAAAAGTGTATCCTACTATGTCCTTTACATCAGCAGTCCCCACCATTTTTGGCACCAGGGACTGGTTTCATGGAAGACAATTTTTCCATGGACTGGGTCGGGAGGTTACTTCAGGATGAATCGAGTGCATTACATTTATTTTGCATTTTTTTCTATTATTATTACATTGTAACATGTAATGAAAGAATTATACAACTCACCATAAAGTGGAATCAGTGGGAGCCCTGAACTTGGTTTCATATAACTAGATGGTCCCATCTAGTCTGGAAACCATCATTCTCAGCAAATATGGAAGACAGTGATATAGTGATAGAGACTCAGGCATTAGACTCTCATAAAGAGGCGCGCACAACCTAGGTCCCTCGCATGCACTGTTCACGGTAGCAGTCATGCTCCTATGAGAATCTAATGCCGCTGCTGATCTGACAGCAGGTGGAGCTCAGGTGGTCACTGGAGCATTGGGAACAACTGCAAATGCAGATGAGCGTCACTGGCTCACCGCTGCTCACTTCCGCCTGTGTGGACCCATTCCTAACAGGCCACAGGCCTGTACTGGTCTGTGTGGCCTGGAGTTTGGGGACCCCTGGTTTAGATCTTTGTGAGCTACCTCAAGGAAGAATAATTATCCCTACAGGGTACACCAAACACTGCTTTTTTTTTTATGAAGTCTCACTCTGATGCCCAAGCTGACGGCGGTGGTGCGATCTCGGCTCACTGCAACCTCTGCCACCGGGTTCAAGTGATTTTCCTGCCTCAACCTCCTGAATAGCCAGGATTACAGGTGCCCATCACCACTCCCAGCTAATTTTCGTATTTTTAGTACAGACAGATTTCACCATGTTGGCCAGGCTGGTCTCAAACTCCTGACCTCAGGTGATCCACCCACCTCAGCCTCCCAAAGTGCTGGGATTACAGGTGTGAGTGGACTGCTTTAAAAATTTTTTGTTTAGCTCTGAATTGTTAGAAACTTAAGAGACACCTTTTAAAAATTATTATACTTTATGTTCTGGTGTACATGGGCAGAACTAGCAGGTTTGTTACATAGGTATACACATGTACACATGCTATGATGGTTTGCTGCACTCATCAACCCATAGTCTGCATTAAGTATTTCTCCTAATGCTCTCCCTCCCCTAACTTCCCACCCACAGCAGGCCCCCGTGTGTGATGTTCCCCTCCCTGTGTCCATGTGTTCACATTGTTCAACACCCACCTATGAGTGAGAATATGTGGTGTTTGGTTTTCTGTTTCTGTGTTAGTTTGCTGAGAATGATGGTTTCCAGCTTCATCCATGTGCCTCAAAGAACATTAACTCATTCTTTTATATGACTGCATAATATTCCATGGGATTGCTGGGTCAAATGGTATTTCTGTCTAGATCCTTGAGGAATCCCCACACTGTCTTCCACAATGGTTGAACTAATTTACTCCCACCAAGAGTGTAAAAGCGTTCCTGTTTCTCCACATCCTTTCCAGCATCTGTTGACTCCTGACTTTTTAATGCTCACCATTCTAACGGGCATGAGATGGTATCTCATTGCGGTTTTGATTTGCATTTCTCTAATCACCAGTGATGATGAGCATTTTTCATGTTTGTTGGATGCATAAATATCTTCTTTTGAGAAGTGAGACACTTTTTTTTCAGTCACACCTACTAATGGAGGGCATTCCTTGTGTGGCCTTCCACATGAAGTGTCCAGGGCCCAGGGGCCCTTCATCTTGTAGCTGTGCAAATCAAGGCATGGCCTCCAGAGGCACTGCAGAAAGGAAAAGAGAAAGCAGGACGTTTCAGGGGGTCTTCGTGAGCCAGACCTGGCAGTAGCTCATACCATTTGCACTTGCATTCCCAATCTGAACTTGGCTTCATGGCTGCCACTAACTTCAAGTGAAGAGGGGAAATGAAATTTATCTGTGTGCTTGAGAATAAAAGAATAACTGGTATTTGGGACCATTAGCAATTTCTGCCTTACCTCTTTTTTTTTTAAGAGTCTGTCCCCAGACTGAGTGCAGTGACACAATCATAGCTCACTGGGACCTCCAACTGCTGGGCTCAAGACAACGTCCCACCTCAGACTCCCCAGTAATAACTGGGGCTGCAGGCACAGGTCACTACAACAAGCTATTTTTTTTTATTGTTATTTTAGAGACAGCGGTCTTGCTCAGCTAGTCTCACACTCCATTGACCAACATCTCTCCATTTTCCTTCCACAGTCCCTGGAAACTACCAATCTACTTTGTCTCTATGAATTTGAGTACTTTCCAACCGTCACGTAAGTGGAATCACACAGCATTTGTCTTTTTGTGATTGACTAATTTCACTTAGCATAATGTGAATAACAGGGTTTTCTTCTTTTTAAGGCTATTTCACTGTGTGTGTGTGCACGTGTGCATGTGTGTGTGCATCTATGTGTGTGCATGTGTGCACGTGTGCGTGTGTGTACACGTGTGTGTGCATGTGTGCACGCATGTGTGCATCTGTGTGTGCACGTGTGTGCGTGGTGCCTGCGTGTGTGTCTGCGTGTGTGTGCATCTGTGTGTGTGTGCGTGTGTAAACATACATTTGTCCAGTCATCTGTTGATGGACACTTGAGTTGGTTCCTAAGAGATGATGGCCACTGTGACCAATGCTGTAATGAACATGAGCTGCAGAGAGCTTTTTGACATACTCATCTTATTTCCTTTGGAAATGTGTCCTGTAATAGGATTGCTAGATCACGTGGTAATTCTATTTTTAATTTTTTAAAGAACCTCCACAATGTTTTTAATAGAATAAGGATTTTTTTGACTTTTCTACCACATTTTTCTACACTGTGTATAGATGTACTCATGGAAATAAGCAGCTTCCTTAACTTGTCCATGGCACAGGAATTCCATTGCGTGTAAAATCGAATCTGCTCAACAGCTGAGGGAAACTAGAAATGACGGGTCCATATCCTGGTGCAGTGTCATGCAATTCAAACAATGGTGCAGGTGCCAGCCTGTAATTTTGGGGGACTGCAAACAAGGCTTTTTCTTGAAGCTGAACCAAAAGCAACGTCTTATGTTCCTTAGACTTTGTAATACCTGCAGGAATATATGGATTCTGGGGAAGCTCAAAGTTTGGTCTCCACCAGTTCCCAATGACCCAGTCTTGCAGAACTCCATCCTGACTACCCAGTATCCCTGTCATGAAGCGTTTTAGTCCTTCAACTTCATCATCTCCTGGGTTAAGTTCACCACCAGGCAGTCTGAAAGAAGTTGTTTCCAGCTGTAGCAGCATGGGGTAGCTGGTGCTCGTGTACAATCAGAACCCCTTCTGCAGTCCTCCTCATTCCAGTTGGATCAAATTCTTCCCTCATGCTCCGAAATCTGGCTGCAACAGAGCTGTCCTGCTCATAGAGGGGTTCTATTGTACCAAAAGTATAATTGGTGAGAGGGTATAGGTTCATGTGCGCTCCAGGGTGAGGGAGTTGGTCTGCTGGATGTACACGTTGCCGAACTGGGCGACCCCCCCAAGACCAGCCGGTCTGCGAACAATTGAGTGGTACCACACATGCTGGAAAGCTCTGGCGCTGGTGGCCAGCAGAAAGTGGGAGGCAGGGGAGACTTTCCCCAAGCGGAAAGCGGTTATCTGCGACCCTCTCAGTGGCCACAGCTCGCCATTGACAGGAGAGCTCAAGGGGAGCAGAGTAAGAATTTTTTAATATACTTTTATTCAATCACCTCTCTGAAACTTTATTTATTTATTTCTTTGTTTGTTTATTATTAACAGCTTTATTGAGTTATAGCTGACATACAATCAATAAGAAATTGCTTAAAGGATATAATTTCATGTGTGGTTACACTCATAAAATGATGATTAGAATAAAGGAAATGGGCCGGTCATGGTGGCTCACACCTGTAATCCCAGCATTTTGGGAGGCTGAGGTGGGTGGATCACTTGAGGTCAGGAGTTCAAGACCAGCCTGGCCAACATGGTGAAACCCCATCTTTACTAAAAGTGCCAAAATTAGCCAGGTGTCATGGTGCACGTCTGTACTCCCAGCTACCTGGGAGGCTGAGGCTGAAGAATCACTTGAACCTGGGTGGCAGAGGTTGAAGTGAGCCAAGATTGTGCCACTACACTCCAGCCTGGGTGACAAGAGCAAGACTCCATCTCAAAAAAAAAAAGTATAAAGGAAATGAACATACTCGGTCCACACAAAGTCCTCTTGTGCTCCCACCTGCCAACTCATCTGGGTTTCTATCCCTATGGATCACTCTGTGTGTCGTAGAACATTAGATACATTCAACTATACAATATGTTTATCGTTGTATGACTTCTTTCAGTCAGCAAAATTATTTCGGATTTATCCATTGTGGAGAGCACATTGATAGTTCACTCCTTTCCATTGCTGAGTACTGTTCCATTGTGTGGATATATCATCATTTGTTTACCCATTCTGAAAAATTTAAATACTATAATTTACATTCCATTCAGTGGAAAAGAGAAACAACTCTTCCAGGAAACACGGTAAGAGAGCCAAGAAATTAGGATAGCAGTCCCCAACTTCCTAAACCCTACTCCCAGAGATTCTGATTCATGTTGTTTTGACAATCTCTCCCAGTAACCCTGATGCTGAGCCAGCTTTTAGAATCATTAGTCTAGGTCAGGGGTGTCCAATCTTTTGGCTTCCTTTCCTGGGCCACATTGGAAAAATTGTCTTGGGCCTCACATAAAATACAGAAACATTAATTTACTAACACTAGCTGCTGACAAAAAAAAAATCTTATAATATTTTAAGAAAGTTTACGAATATGTGTTGGGCCACATTCAAAATTGTCCTGGGCTGCCTGCAATTCACAGGCTGTGTGTTGGACAAGCTCTGTCTAGATTATAGCTAGGGCAGCTGTCACAGTAGACAGTGTCATGGCACGGCCACAACAGGCACAAGTTAGGTGAGGTACAGAGGTTAGGAAAGGCCAGGCCAGGCACAGGGCAGACCAAGTCAAGGACAATGGAACTTGGCTCAGGCAGTCGGGCTGGTTCCTTTCTGACAAAATAGCACATGTCGCTCTTGGCAGAGCAGCTATGTGCTACAGGGTCAGCAAGTGCTGATGGAAGAGGCCAGAACCTTGGATAGCTCCCTGTTGGCAAAACTGATTCACTCAATTCCTAAGTCTTTCATTCTCAGACACCTGGGCTTATGTGATAAGCTCCACCCCCAGGACACCTAGTTTGGCCAATAAGAGAGCTTCCTAAATATGCCAAACATACTTCCTGTAGCATAAGAGAATTATGCTTATTTCTCCACTACCACCACCTGAGCTTCTGATCTCTCTAGCAAATGGGAATAACTCACAGGATGCCAGTGGGGTGGCTGTGACCCTGGGAATTCAACAGGACAGTTTGTGTGGCAGGGCACATGGTAAATTTGTTCTTTCTAAACTGTTGAATGCCACACCCTGCAGATTGTCTCTTCAGTGATTTTTAACACTACCTGAAATATTGAAAACAGCTACTAACCGAAGGATCAATACAGATAAACTGATACCTGAACACCTTTAACTGAAGATAATCATTCATCATGATCAATGACACCTTCATTTCCATGGCAAGCCTGCAACTAAATATAAGAGATCGTGATATTGAAAAGACTCTTAACGGAATATAAAGAATATTTTCACTTAGCCAGGTGTGATGGTGTATACCTGTAGTCCCAGCTACTCAGGAGGTGAGGGTGGGAGAATCACTTGAGCCTGGGAGGTTGAGGCTGAAGTGAGCCATGATCGCACCACTGCACTCCAGCTTAGGTAACAGAGCAAGACCTTGTCTCAAAAAAAAACAAATCACTATCTTCTCAAAAAAAAGGTACCATCTTAGAAGAGCATTGATATGGAAGTCCAAGGAGAGCCGGTGTTAGAAGCAATTGTGTTACTTAAGAATCTGACGCCTCAAACACAAATGTAAAATAAAGATACTCACAATTTCAACTTAAAAGTGATCTTTTGTGCCATTTTTGTTCTTCTAACTGGTTTTAACTCAACCCACAACCAGCAGGCGACACGGATGAACTGGACGCTGAGTCCAAGAACAGGATTACTAGTACTAAGAACTGACAAACCCGGTCTCTTCCATGGACTCTCTGAAGCAATAACTGCTATATGGACTTTAGCTTGGAGAGCTGTTATCTATTAATATATTAATGGAGTTAACGTTATGTTAAATATATTATACAAATGTATAATACAGATAGAGTAAAAACTTAAGAAAACATCAACTGGGATATCTAGAGCTGATGATGTGATGTACATTTATATGAATGTGTGTTTTATCTACATCAAAATCTATATTATCCATATTTGTCCTTCATTTAAAACTAATAAAATAAAGGATTAATGTGGGAAAATGAGTCTTTTGTCATCTTAAAAGCTGATCTCTTTAAGGACATTTAATTTAAATAAGGTGGTAATTTTCCCAGACAATTACAATGTATAAAGTTCTCAAAAAGACATGAGAGCCAAGAAAATGCATTGATGGCACTTCTAAAATAAAATACAATAAAAAAACGACCAGTCAGAGCCTCACATTCCCCCAGTCATATTCTTCTTATTCTTCCCCTTCAGTTATCCCATTAAATGAAAAGCACAGAGAATCCAATCAGCATGAGGCCTTTGCACAAGTAAAACAAACTTAAATAAAGAGTGAAAACCATCATCTTTTGCCTCTGAATTTTTTCTTTTCATATTAATTCGGAGTCACCATCACCAAGTGTGAAAGGAGGTGATTATACTGAAAGATGTATAAAGCCACTGTCATCCCACCTAAAACACACACTGATGTGTGTGCCAGAAATGACAGCAGAGACATGAACTGATGGCCGCCAAGGAGAACTGTGTACATCTCTGCTGCCCACGCTATTGAGGTAGGGAGGGGAAAGCTAGGTGCTATGGTTTGAATGTATATGTCCCTGCAAAATTCATATGTTGGAACCTAATCAAGGTATGATATTAAGATAACATTATATTCTAATTATATCACATAACATGTTAAGTATATCATATTAAACAAATATATGATATAGAGTAAAAATTTAAGAGAACATCAACTGGGGTAGCTGGAGCTGATTTAATGTGCCTTTATATAAATGTGTATTTTATCTATATGAATTATCTATGTTGATTCTTCATTTAAAAATTATAAAGGATTTATTTGGGAAAATTAGTCTTTGTCATCATGATTGACTTATGTATGCCTACCAACATTCATGGGTTTACTGGTTTAAACAGCATCATAAGCTTATTTACTATTTAAATAAAGTATTCTAACTCGATTTTATCATGAAAATTTTTTTCAAATATTTCCACATTTTAATTACTACTCAGTTACAAGAAGTCCATTTTTCAAAATGTTCTTTAAGTTGTAAATCTATTTTCAAGTTGGTGATGTTGAATTTTATCACTATAACCAGTTTGCACAAACGCAGTGTTAAAATAACCTTGGGCTGGCGTGTGTGGAAATCTGCATTTTGCAGCAGTGTTTCCCAAAGAACAGTCCTCAAGCACTTGCATCAGAGTCATGCAAGATGCCCATTCCACATGCAGCTTCCTGCTGAGATATCACTGCTTCAGATATATACAATCGTTGTTTCTGAGAATGGAGCCTCCCCAGGTGACGCATGTGCATAAATGATGTGCGGAATGGACAACTTGTGCTGATTCTCATTTTACCACCTTGTTCATTCAATATGGTTGCCTTGGTCTTTCATTTATTTGTTCAATGAATTCTCACTGCACAAACGCCGTGAACAAGGCTAAGCTCTGGAAAACACCAGGGAATAGACAGAAATGTTCCCAAGAAGCATGGGCCGATTCTATCAGGGAAAGCAAGCAACAAATGCTCAATTGCAATTTTGACAGGTGCTACTCAGGAGAAAAAAGAGGCATTAATACAATGGGGTGTTGACTCAGACTTGGGGCTCTGGGATGTCATCTCTGGGGACAGCTGTGCAGCCAGGCGTCTGAAGACTGAGAAGGAAAGAGCAGTCTAGGAAGAAGAGTATTCCAGGTGGAGAGAACATGTACCAAAGCTCTCAGGAAGGAAGAACTAAGGTCGGGAATGAAATCAGTAAGAAACGCAGCTCCTAGAATGGGCAAGTTCTCCAGACTTTTGAGACCGGTTGAGAATTTTGGGTTCTCTCCTGAGAACAATAATAATCCATTAGAGAATTTCAAATACATCTGCTTCGTCAGTCAGTTCTGCAACCGTGTAAGTGCAGGAAAGAGAACAGGAGCAGTCTGAATACAGCACAGGTGCAGGCCGGGTTTGGCCCTATGGCAATGAGGCAGAAATGAGGAACTCTGCAGTGGAAACAGCTAACAAGTGAAGGTGTTCCAATTATACGTCTGATGAGGGCAGGGCCCTGGAACATTTTAAGGACCTTGAAATCTCATCTACCCAATTTTACTAATTTAAAAATAACCCTGACCACACATATTGCCCTTTATCATCAGTGACAGCTATCCATGAGAATGAAACTAAAAACACCCATGCGCATCCAAATTGTTCATTCCATCCCATGCCCCGAAAGGAATTCGTGTGGTTTGTGGCTGCAGCCCTTTGCCTTTAAGAGAAGTTAGATTTGGTTGAGGCCCCCTCTCTGGCTGGGCGAACCACCCTATTAACATGTAAACTATAAACATGGTAGAGTTGAGGAGCACGACACTCAGACCCAGTAACCTGTTATTCTACAGAGTTAAACACAGGTTTAAGTCAAAAGGCAATCTAATTTTAAAAGAAGCATCGAGCGTTATTTTAGTCAAAAACACACAGTGAGTTAGTGTAAGATAAAAAAAAAAAAGCTTCAAAAGAAACATGGAATGAAATCATTTTGGAAAACTTGTAATCTGTAATAGGTCAGTCCCTCTTTTTATCCTGAGCTATAATAAACAACAAAGCCCTTTACTTTCCAGCCTCAGCACACGGATAATGTGGTTTGAGACTCTGATTTGGATTGTGCGTTGCAATAGCTGTCCTTTGAAAACACAGTCACCTATCACTGAGATTCCCGGCTGATAGAAAAGTGTTCGTGACACCCGGACTTCAAAAGCTAGCTTCATTTATTTGAACACCACTAAATCAAAATCTGTGAGATCCAGTCTGATTTGAGGTTTATATTTAATATGATTATAATCAAAAACTTTATTAAGCACATTTCTAACACAAACAAGATTGGAAGAGGAATGTGTAAGGAAATCTTAGAAGGTGAACTCTTTCAAGAGTAGTCACTGTAAAAGCAATTAATATACTGTTCACAAGTGTCATATCTGTTTACTACAACAAGGACAGTGGGGTCTCTAATAAAGTCCTGAATGTCTGGGAAAACATAGTAGGCTTTCTTTTATAGCCATAGTAAGATAATTTATTATTGAGTAATATATTCAGTTAAACGTATGTATATATGTACATACTTGCCATACATACTACAAAAAAATTACCAGTTTTTGAAGAACTGGACATCAAAAAACATTATCTAAACATAACTGAACCTTCCTTCCCTTGTATATTTGTGTTTTAAATTTACATATAGTAAACATTTTGATATTAAGTTCTATGAACATGCATAGATTCTTGTAATCACCAAAATAAACAGGATACAGAACAACTCTAAAACCCCAAAGAATTCCTTCCTCTTAAAGGCTGTCAGATCTTTTCCCCCACCCCTAACCTCCGACAGGCACTGTTCTGCTTCTCTATGGTTTTGCCTTTTTTGGAATGTCATAGAAATGAATGCACAGAACGTAAATCTTTGGATCTGCCTTCTTTCGCGTAGCACAAGTCCTCTGCAATTCATCCACGTCATTGCATACATCTTCTTCTGAGGTCTCTCAGCAGTACCCCACAGCCTCTCAGGCCATTCATATGAAAAACGTTTATATAGAAAGTGACAAACATGTAGAAAGTATAGGAGGTAAGATGTCGTTAGTTCTGTGTCACAATGTAGTTTCCTTGACCTAAATGAGATCGCCCCATCAGCTAGCTTGTTTGCCATTTGTTTCTAGTAAAGATGTCACAGAGAAAAACAACGGTAGTTATCTGACTGCGTCTCGGGCCTGGCTCAATGATTTCCAACACTTTTCCACTGCCTGTCAACTGAAGACCAAACTCCCTCTCAGAACATTTTTCCAATCTCATCTCTCCCAGCTCCCTCAAGTAACCTACTTTCAGCCAAACTGGTCTATTCCTTCCTCCCTGTTGTTCTGAGCTTTGCAACATTGTGCTGACCCAGTCTTCAAGGACCTGTTGGAATGCCAACTTGTATTAACATATGCAGTCTTTTCTAATTCCTCCCTTTCTTTCCTTAAGGCTACCCGCTAAGTGGATTTCATCTCCAGTTCACACACATAGCATGCTGGGGTACTTGCCTTTGGCACTGCTGGTACCTTGCCTTGAGGTATAGGATCTGTGACCCTATTTCATCAACTCCTTCTCCCGCTCCCTCTACTTCTTCCCCACCCACTACTGTCACCCCCCACCAAGCCACAGCCCCCACTAAATGGGGTGCTCCTTCTGGAAAAAGGCCAGTCTTTCTCATCTTTGCAAGTGCAAAGCACAGTGTAGCATCTTCAGTTATTATTAATGTGACACTAAAGAGGAATATTACAAATAAATGTCTGGCCCTGGAAGACATGACAGAGTAAAGAAAACATATCTGAAAATTGACTGAAAAAGAAAATACAGCAGCTGTGACTATAAAGCTACTGGGAAACCATTTCACAGTCTATTCCTGGGACAACAGCCACATGACGGCAGTTTCTGAATGAAAATTTTTAAATTGTAAAAAATTGTAAACTACCGGAATTTTGTCTTCTGTTAAATAGGAATATTACAAAGTTAAGACTCAGTCTCTCTATAGGCAAAACATACCTTCTTAATGAGATAAAACAGTTTTCCTGGCCGGGTGCAGTGGCTCACGCCTGTAATCCCAGCACTTTGGGAGGCCAAGGCGGGTGGATCACCTGAGGTCAGGAGTTCAAGACCAGCCTGACCAACATGGAGAAACCCCATCTCTACTAAAAATACATAATTAGCAGGGCATGGTGGCGCATGCCTGTAATCCCAGCAACTCAGGAGGCTGAGGCAGAACTGCTTGAACCCGGGAGGCAGAGGTTGTGGTGAGCCACGATCATGCCATTGCACTCCAGCCCGGGCAACAAGAGCAAAACTCTGTCTCAAAAAAAAAAACAGACCAAAAAAAGAAGTTTTTCTTACTGGAGTGACTCACAGCAGAAGCTGGTTCACCCAAGGATCAAGACTGGTTACACTTTAGATTCTAAAACACCACTTAGCAACTGGCTACCTCCAACACAGTGAGTCATCATCATCTCATGATTCTGTGCGTGATTGGACCTCCCCAGCTGGTTCACAAACACGGTGCAGGCAGCACTCACATCCTAGGCTTCGCTTTCACTTGTGAGGTGTCCATTGATTCCCTCCCTGTCCCAGCCTCCTCCTACCATGTCCATCACTCACCTGTACACACGCCACAGAAGAGATAAACCAAATCTCAAAACCACCCCGCCTCCTGAGAGGCATGTGAGCATCTGAAGTACAGTCTCAATCATTTCTCCATTTCCTAAAGTTTCTCTCAACCCTGCAAGGGTGGTGCATACTGCCTCCAGCTCCTCCTCTCTGTCAGGTTCAAGCTTTCGGTAAGTTTTAGCTTGGCACTTGTAAAAGGATGGCAACAGTCCTTGCACAAAACCAACTAAGGCCAGGTTTGGCATGTCACATCTGTAATCCTAGCACTATAGGAGGCAAAGGCAGAAGGATCACTTGAGGCCAGGTGTTCAAGACCAGCCTGGGCAACAGAGTGAGACCCCATCGCTACAAAACACTAAAAATTAGCTGGGCATGGTGGTGCATGCCTGTAGTTTCAGCTACTTGGGAGGCTGAGGTGGGAGGATCATTTGAACACACAGGAGTTCAAGGCTGCAGTGAGCCATGATAGCACCACTGCATTGCAGCCTGGGCCACACAGAGAAACCCATCTCTAAAATTAATTAATTAATTAAACCAACAATAGTCAAGGGGACAAAAGAACAAGGTTCTCATTTCAGGTCTACCTCTGACCAGACATACGGCCTCGTGGAAGTCTCCAGACTGTTCTGGGCTTTGGCTTCCTTGAGTGGAAACTGACAGGTTGTATTAGATATATCAGATATCTACCTATGGATCAGATATCTACCTACGGATCAGATATCTATCTACTTATCAGATATCTACCTATGGATCAGATATCTACCTATGATCAGATATTTACCTCCGGATCAGATATCTATGCTACATTCCAGTTCTGACATACTGTGGTTCTAACCTTGGTGCACACTTACATCCCCAAGAAGCAGAAAGAGTCTATACTTGGCCTTGCTCTTCATCCCTGCCTGGTTTCCTCTCTGGCCAAAGCTCAGTCCAAAGAGTATGCTCTGGGCTTTCTTCTCTCTTCTCTGGCCTTTGCTTGAAGCAGGCAAACAAGTATGCTCTATTTGGATAGCCACACAGAGAATCTCTGGAGTAGATAATAGGATGGAAAGAAAAAGTCTATTTCATTTTGTCCTTTTTCTAATGATTTCCAACTTAGAAAATTGATGACAGGATGGAAGTCTCATCAATATTGCACGCACATAGCTCTTGGGATCTGCAGATTCCAGTGTTCAGGGACCTCCAATATCTCAGCTGTTCATAGATAATAAAAAGTATTAGATCTTGAATTTATATTTAACAGTTCCTCTCACATAGCTGGGGCTCTTCATGAATAACTATTTTCCCTAAGGCTAGTTCCTGTTAATGTTTCTACTCTATAGCTGCCTGATTCTCAATAAAGTTGCCACCTCAAAAAAAAAAAGATTAAAAAAAAAAAACTATTCTCCCTAGTACTCAAGCCCTTCCCTGGGGGTGAATGAGCCACGTGGGAGGATTCATTAACCCCCAAAGAGCCTCTGGGGAGCTGTCTAGCCGTCTGCCATACTCACACCTCAATGAGGAAACACCACACCCCTTTCCTACCATCCCCTGTGAGGAAGTGAGAGTTCCTCTCTTATGGGGCCGGGAGACACAGCCACATAAAGCAGTCAAATAGCCGTGGACAACAGGAGACTCTTTCTCTCCACGCCTCAAGCCTTCAAGCCTCACTCACCCAAGAATAGGTCCTACCTTTTTATATACCTTGGACTTATACCTTGGACTGGCTGGGCTTTGGCCAAATTGCTTACCCTCCCTGGACTCAGAATTTCTCAGTAAATTTATAAGCTCAACCACACGTGTATATCATCAGAGGGTTGGGAAGAAAGCTGCAGGCTAAATCCTCTATTTCTCTTTCTCTCTGGGGACCTTTCAAAAATCCATCCTCAGTAGTTATAACACAAAGTGCTGCATCTTCAGACGTCTACAGTCCTTTAAAATAAATGAAAGAAAGGGTTCTGATGACACACAAACCTTCATAGAAGTGTAGCTATTTCGGTTAAGGAAGGCATACTCTATGCCAAATGCTGTCAGTACACCATCTCATTTAGTTCTCAAAATAGCTGCCACAATACTGTAAATGTGATTGTTTTAGATATGAGGAACATCTCTAAAAGTAATCATAGCTAACATGTGTTGCGTATCTACTCGATTACTGATATAATTTGAATGGATGTGTTCCTCCCAAATTCGTAGGTTCAAAACTAAGACCCAATGTGATAATATTAAGATGCCTTGAGGAAGTGATTGAGTCAAGAACACTTGGCTCTCACGAATGGATTGGGGCTGTTATAAAAGAAGTAGAGGGGGACACCTGAGGTATCTTATGCAAGGATGCCTCAAGGAGGTGCCGCCAATGGGACTACACCTTCACCAGACACCGAATCTACTGGTGCCATGGTCTTGGACCTCGCAGCCTCCAGAACTGTGCAAAATAAATTTCTATTATTTATAAATTTCTCATTTTGCGGTATTTTGTTGCAGCAGCCTGAAAAAACTGAGAAAATGAGTAAGTGGTTTGATGCCTTAAATCGTTTATTTCTGACTAAAAGGTGAATTGGTTCTATTGTTATCCTCATTTATAGATGAGAAAACAAAGCACAAGAAGCTAAGTCATTTGCTGAAATTTACACAGCTATCAGGTCTTCCGAGTGCTCTCTTCCCGGGCTATCTTCTTAACCACTACCTCCATCTGATCAGTGAGAGGGAAGAGAAGACCCGCTGGCAGATTCAGCAAAGACAAATACAACACGTCCAGTTACGTCTGCATTTCAGATAAACAATGGGTGATTTTAAATACAAGTCTCTCCTATGTAACATTTGGAACACACTTAGGCTGAAAAAATTGTCTGTTGTTTATCCAAAAGTCAAGCTTGTTGAACAGCCTGTTTTTATTTATTAATTTTTTTTTTTTGAGGCAGGATCTCACTCTGTCACCCAGACTGGAGTGCAGTGGTGCGATCTCCTCTCACTGCAACCTCCACCTCCCAGGTTCAAGCAAATTCTCCCACCTCAGCCTCCCCAGTAGCTGAGATTACAGGCACGCACCGCCTTTCCAGACAGCCTGTATTTATACCGGCAACCCTGCAGGGAAGGAATGCCTGAGATTCATGCCTACGCCTACTTCCAGAGAACTTTCTCGCTCCTACTGCCATATTTTCATACACATTTCTGAAGTCAAAATCATGTGACATCCTGGCCCTGGTGCTGTACTTGTTAACCACTGAAATTAAAAGGGCTAGCAAGATAAAATCTAGGAATCCTAAGGCACTATGACTTTTAGGGCTTCTTAAAAACTCTCAAATTCTGTGCCTGGCTTACAAGAAAAATTTGAGTGGAGACCTGAAGACACATTACAAAAGATTAAAGGATGAGATTTGGTTCATTTACTTTTGTATTCAGAATTTTTTTTTGTTTATAAATACTATAATAAGAAAAATCAGCAATGTTTTCTTTTCTTTTCTTTTTTTTGGGGTGGGTGGGAGTGGAAGACAGGGTCTCACTCTGTTGCCCAGACTGAACTAGAGTGCAGTGGTGTGAACATAGCTCACAGAGCCTTGAATTATTGGGTTCAAGTGATCCTCCCACGTCAGCCTCCCGAGTAGTTGGGATTACAGGTACACACCACCAAGCCTGGCTATTTTTTTTAAAGTTATCTGTAGAGACAGGAGGGTGCCATGTTCCCCAGGCTGGTCTTGAATTCCTTGGCTCAAGCAGTTGATTCCACCTTAACCTCCCAAAGTGCTGGGATTATGGGCATGAGGCACTGCGCCCAGCCAGCAATGTTTTCTAGGTATTTAAAGATTCCAGTTAGGAATAGGACTGGGGGTAGAGTAAGGAGGAAACGCAGAATGGCAATAGATAATCATTAGTGAGAGGATTCTTAATCCCTAATTCCCCTGTAACAAATGGGCCACAGTCCCACCATGAGCCAGGAAGATGACCTTTATGTTTCTGCTCCCAGGACAAGTTTGAATATTTACTCAAAACACACTCAGGTTCTAGGACACTATGGTAAAATGTTGAAATGCTTTAGAAGTCCTCTGCCTTAGAACATGCTGGTGGCTTCCCTTTCAACATCGAGTGACGTCTGTATTCCCAAGAGTCTCGACATCACACAAGTGAATCAGCAAAAAAACATCATGTTTGCCTCATTTCCTATTCACTGACAATCATCCTGGATATAGTGTCCCGTGGACATTGACAAAATCTTTTTCTCCCATCTTAGGACAAAACATTTTACAGGAAGAAAGAATCTTGGCAGAATCCCATTGTTCAAAATGAAGATAACAGTGTACAGATTTGGCCCATGGCAGGGAAAGAAGCATTTCATCTGCCTGATGCTTTAACTCGCCATCAGACTTGCCAGCTGAGGAGAATCACATTTAGTGAGCCGTCCTGTGCAGGGGGATTCAAATCCTGGCTCCCCCACTTCAAACATCTGTGATCTGCTGCGAGTCATTTAACCTTTCTGTTTTCTCGTCTCTAAAATAAGCTACCTTGCAGCTTTGGAAGGAATTAATGATCTAGTCCATCTCCAGTGCTTGAAGCACAGTGCCTGGTCTGACACTCAAATGGTCATTTGACTCCTGCCAATGTGCCCTCTCACTGGCCCCTTTGTAGAAAAACATATTCTGCCCTGGAGTCAGGTCCCTTTAGACAATTTAACTGCATTCATTCTCAGGGTGACCGGGAGAGTTGGCAGGGGCAGCTGCCATGTAGCGGGATTCATGAAATGTAACTAGTCTGCAGTGTTCTCAAGAAAAGGGTTCTTAAGTCATAGTTTGTGTCTATCTTTTTTAAAAAATTCTGACTTGCACACATATTTAAGAACTTACGATGGAAAGAAACAGTGTTTTTGAAAGAAAAGGACATTTGTTTATGAGGCTGTTTATTAATAAGTATTTAGGAAATAGATTCAGGATGAAAGCAGTCTTCATCTCCTCATCCCTTGATTAAATATTTATACTTTTCCAAACTAGTTAAATGAGACTTTTTAGGCTTTTAAGGCAAAAACAACTCACTGCCTTTAATATCACTATTTAAAATGCTAATTACATTGCAGATAAAAATAATTAAAACTTTTGTAGCTTAAAAATAAATGGAATTCCAGAGTCAATATCCTATAAATAGGTGCCCATCTGGCCAACCTTAGGATTGCCAAATTTCTTCTCTCGCCATTGTTTCCTTATGAACAAGAGTTTCAACAGCTCCCTCTTGTGGTCTAAAAAGCCGCTGGCAAGCCAGAGTTAGGTCAACTCATCTGGCGTTTTGTTTGCTGCACATTTATTTCGGACGTTACATATTGTGTATTTGCTACGATAGTGGAGAAGAAGAACAGTAACAGAGGACAGGGATGGAGGTTGTTGCCTGTGCTCTAACGTTTCATTCACAGTGTCACACTGGCATGGTGTTTATGCTGCTTCGAATTCAGGGACGGTATTTCTGAAAATGAGACAATGAGCTTTGGCCAGAGCAGCTTATTAAGTGAATGTTTGCCTACCCTGATTGGTTGAGCTGCAAGATACTCAGAAATCCTGATACTCAATCTACCTATTTTCAGCTGAAAAGCTTCAGATCTGAAGAGGTACAAACGAAAAGTCCCCTTCATTTACATCTCATTTCCATGTTCAGGTAAACTTTGTCATAGTTCCTGAGACTGCTTTCATTTGTTCATTTCCTGAGCAGCCATTCTGGACATAACACTTGCTAGACGCTGCAGCTACAAGAGCAAACAAAGAGACCTGCCCTACAGTGTCGCAGCCCGGGGGGAAGTCAAGCATCAAACAGTTACTCTCACGGTCGTGTTGGTAACTGCAATCAATGTTGGCGTTAGGTGTGGCCATCACTGCAATGAAAATGACGAGAATATTTAATGTACACAAGAACATTGGGAGGTGGCCTCTCTAAGAAATGACAGAGCAGGAATTTGACAGGTCAAGGGAGAGTGGGAAACTAAGTAGAAAAAAATCACATATGCCAATGTTGAGGACAGGGAAGAGCTTGACTCTTAGGAGGAGCTGGAAGAACAAAATAAAGCTGCAGAGGTGGCAGAAGAGGGCGAGGCTGGTGTCAGGCACGAGCCAGTTCACACGGGGCCGTGTAGACCACATGGGGGCTGCAGGCATTACCCTAAATGCACTGGAAACTCATGACATGTTTCAAGTATGTGACTAACTGTATAATCCGCTTTTTGTAACAGTCCTGCCAGCTGCATGAGTAGACAGGAGGAGAGAGAAGCAGGAATGGCAGTGAGGACATGGATCAAGAGACAAAGCAGCATTCAAGCAGGAAGTACTGCTGGCTAGAATCTGGGTGGTGCCTGATAGATTTGAAGATGACAGTGACAGGATTTGGTCATGAGATAAAAGAAGAGGTGAGGGAAATGGAGGTTTAAAGATGATTTCCAACACAGCAGAGACGGTGAACTATCATTGATGAAAGACAAAAGAATATAGGTCAATCTCACAACTGATGTTTAGTTAAGAAGACAGGCAAGGCCAGGAGTGGTGGCTCACATCTGTAATCTCAGCACCTGGGGAGGCAAGGAGGGCAGATCGCTTGAGCCCAGGAGTTCAAGGCCAGCCCGGGTAACATGGCAAAACCCCATCTCTACAAAAAATACAAGACATGAGTCAGGCACGGTGGTGCACACCTATAATCACAGCTACTCAGGAGGCTGAGGTGGGAGGATAGCTTGAGCCCGGGAGGCGGATGCTGCCAATGAGCAGTGATAGCACCGCTGCACTACAGCCCAGGTAAGAATGAGACCCTGTCTTAAAAAAAAATCACAGAAGAATGCACCTGTAGTTTCCACCACCTCCCTTCTGAGGAGCTGCCAGGTACCCAGCCAGGGATCTCTTTTCTACCAGTCTGCCTTCTGAAATCACACCAAGGAGAATCGACATGAAAAAAACAGGGCCTAGGTCTCAGTAGTAAGAGACAACCAACCAATGAAGAAATGTATGCTTAGTACCTTGGTTATTGAAGGAACTGCTTAAGCTCTGAGCAGGAGAGAAAGGAAATGTACATTCCTAAGCATTCTTTTTTTTTTTTTTTTTTGAGACGGAGTTTCACTCTTGTTACCCAGGCTGGAGTGCAATGGCGCGATCTCGGCTCACAGCAACCTCCGCCCCCTGGGTTCAGGCAATTCTCCTGCCTCAGCCTCCTGAGTATCTGGGATTACAGGCATGCGCCACCATGCCCAGCTAATTTTTTGTAATTTTTAGTAGAGACGGGGTTTCACCATGTTGACCAGGATGGTCTCGATCTGTTGACCTCGTGATCCACCCGCCTCAGCCTCCCAAAGTGCTGGGATTACAGGCTTGAGCCACTGCGTCCGGCCCTATAACCTGAGCATTCTGGCCAACAGATTACAGGAAGTAAAAAAATCAGAATTCATATATTTTTCTATAAAGATAGAGATGGTTAGTGTGAATATATCTTGAAAAACCCTATGCCACACAAAACCATGAAAAATATTACTTTGAATTTCCTGTTTATTTCATGCCCATTGTATCACAAAGTTTTCAGTCGCTGGTATGAAATCAAAATAGATTTTTCTGGCCCCAAAGCAGAAAGCGTGTTCTGGTCAGGAAAAGAAATGCCAGCCTCTAAAATTGTCTCAGAGTTAGAATGAGTTTGAATAAGGAGCCCACGCCTTTCAGCCGAGAAAAACCACATTTGAATGTGGGAGATCATCTGAGGACATTATTGGAGAATTTCCCACAGAAGCATCTGACACAAAGTGGGGAAGAAAACATAATTTCCACATGAAACAGGAAACAAAAAATGGGGACGAGAGCCGAGAGTTAAGCGCGCACTTAGGTGGCTTAATTCCGTAATTCATTTCAAAGTAGACAAAAGGAAGTGTTTAAACAGGATTGTTTCCTTTGTTCTGACAGCTCCCAGCCTGAATCAGAACTCTTACTATCTCAGTCCCATAAAGGGGGGAAAAAATCCTTTCTTTAGGGCAAGAAACAAAAGTTTTCCCATTTTTGACCATTTCAGATTTTAGTACCTTTGTCACATTCTTCATAATTAGTCTTCAGAAAGAAAAGAAAAAGAAAACTGAATCCTCGAAGAGAAGACAGAAAGATTCCAGGAGTCCGGGAGAGACAAATAAAATCATGACCCCATTTTACTTACAGCATTGAACATCACAAGCTCGAATCTGTTGTGAAATTCCGGTTTCCAAGCAGAATCCCAGAAGAGCAGCTGGGAGATGGCGCAGACACAGTGGTGTCAGGATGGTGGGCCTTCAGCTGCGGGGTGCTGGCAGCCTCTTCCTGGGGGCATCCTGCATCCAATGACTGGTCCAAGTGTGGTATCAAAGTCCAGCCGCTGCCACTTGAGGCAATTCAAGGAGGGCCTCAGTTTCAGCACTCCCCATGGGGTCAGCTGAGGCCTTTGCAGGACGTCATTACCACCCCCTTTTCCCCTGCATGCTCTTGCATCCTTTCCTGCATATCCACAGGTGTAAGTCCTAAGAATGCTCGCTGACGAATTTGTGCTGCCTCCATGTCAGAGTCCACTTTCCAGGGAGTATTAGCTGAGACACTACCAAAATAGGGTACTTCATTATTTTCCTAAATGTAGAAGTGAAGGCTGGGCATGGTGGCTCATGCTTGTAATCCCAGCACTTTGGGAGGCCAAGGTGGGTGGATCGCTTGAGATCAGGAATTCGAGACCAGCCTGGCCAACATGGTGAAACCCTGTCTCTACTAAAATACAAAAATTAGCTGGGCATGGTGGCGAGCACCTGTAATTCAAGCTACTAGGGAGGCTGAAGCAGGAGAATCGCTTGAACCCAGGAGGCAGAGGTTGCAGTGAGTCAAGATTATGCCACTGCGCTCTAGCCTGAGACTCTGTCTCAAAATTAATTAATTAATTAATTAAAATAAATATAGAGGTGAGGGATGGGAGAGTCTTAGTTCTGACTTCTAAGCATCTTTTAACACTCTTTTCTTTGGGGAATTTGAAGGGGTGAAATTACAAAAGATTCCAGTCAGGATAACATTCAGAATCAATATCAAGTGATTTCAAACCAAGGCAATTCCCAGGCTATAAATTAATCTCTATAAAAATAAGGAATTGATGATGCTGCCAACCTTCCTGAAATTCTCTTTCTGATGCTACTGGGACACTAAATTTTCCTGGCTCTCCTCCACCTTCTATGACCATCCATTTCCTTGTGCCTTGTATTGTATTTATTAAGAAAAGTGAGTAGTTGACATGCATACAGAAATCAGTGAAAACATTAATCGTGATATGGAGCTACTAAAATTTTTCCTTCTCAGCATTTCTGCAAGGATGAAAATAAAAGAATATGTAAGTAAAGCATCCACTTAACGGACAGCTATATAATGAACACATTCTACGTACTGGAGATGGTTTAGAGTTGGAGAAAGAAAAAAGGGTAAGAGACATTCCTGCCTTTAAGAAGCTTAACAGCTAGTGCAGAGTCTCAACCCTATCAACACTTCTTTTTAAAAACAAACACTTTGTAATGCCCCAGTACAATTTTGACATAAAATTCATAGGTATTACACCAAAAATTTTAAAAACCCATATACTGCCCTAATTCTAGCATAAAACATAAACAAAAAGAAAGCAAGTTTGCTCCTGTCATGTTTCTGCTCCTAACACCCAGACACCAAATCAAATGTGTGGGTTCTTCCACACCAACAATCATTCTCCAACTCTCCCCAGAATTGCCCGATGAGTTCTTCTTGTCTGCTGCACAGACCAAACCACCTCACTGAAACCGTGGGACCACCACAAAGAAGAAATTTAATTCACACAAGGCCGATCATGTGAGAGAACTGGAGTTATGGCTCAATCCGTCTCCCCGAGGCCCATAGGTGAGGGCAGGCAGGGGACTAGGGAAGGAGTGCTGCTGACTGGGAAAGGGCAGTTGCAGGGGTGTGGAAACAGTCCTTGTGTGCTGAGTCCACCTCTGGGTGGAGGACTACAGGACCGGTTGAGTCATGAGTCATGAGTCTGGGTAGGGTCAGTCTGAACAACACCTCCAAAGACCAACTTGATGTTTATCTATAGAAACAACTGAGGAAAGTCACAAATCTTGTGACTTTGTAATGCCCCTATTACAATTTTGATATAAAATTCAGAGGGAATACAATTACCTAAAATTGTAAAAACCAGTATAATGTCCCAATACTAGTATAAAACATAAACAAAAAGAAAGTATGTTTGCTATTATGAAAGTATGTTTTCTATGATATGACTCCTGAGTAGTAAGGATTATAGAAAACACACCCACATTTTAGTATAATTCAAGCCCCTTCCATAATTTTAACCCTGTTGCTTTTCATTACTTTTACAAACACAGTTTTAGTCCCTGAACAAGGAGAGGCTCAGTTTCAGGGAGGGACCATTATCACCCTTGCTTTAAACTATAAACTAAATTCATCCCATGGTTAGCTTGGCCTAGACCCAGAAGTGAGTCAAGGCAGCCAGCCTGTGAGCCTAGAAGCAAGATGGACTCGGCCATGTCAGATTTCACTCCTTGTTATAATCTTTGAAAAGGTGATTTCATCCTGACATCAACTGGGTTTCTAACAACTCAAGTCAATGTCTACCCAAACTACCCAGAGTAGGTGCAGATCTCACAGGTTAAGAACAGTGCCCCACAAGATGACCCTGACTTTAAATGCCAATCACCAGTCTAGGCCATCCATACTTCTGACTGACTGGCTATAAAACAGGGATTCCTACAATGTTCTCCTCAGGTCCAATAATTTACTAGAATGGCTCAGAACACACTTTACTTACATTTACTAGTTTATTACAAATAATATTATAGAGAATATAGATGAAGGGCTGGGCGCAGTGGCTCATGCCTATAATCCCAGCACTCTGGGAGGCTGAGGTGGGTGGATCACATGAGGTTCAAGACCACCTGACCAACATGGAAAAACCATGTCTCTACTAAAAATACAAAAAATTAGCTAGGTATGGTGGCGCATGCCTGTAATCCCAGCCATTTGGGAGGCTGAGACAGGAGAATCACTTGAACCGGGGAGGCGGAGGTTGCAGTGAGCCAAGATTGTGCCATTGCACTCCAGCCTAGGCAACAGAGTGAGACTTTGTCTCAAAATAATAATAATAATACAGATGAGAAGCCGGATGAAGGGATGCATAGGGCAAGGTATTGGGTGGGGTACATGGAGCATCCATCCCCTCTCTGGAGGCACCACCCTCCCAGCACCTTAATGTGTTCACCAACAGGGAACCTCTCTGAACTCTGTCATTTAGGGTTTTTATGGAAGTCTCATTCATAGGCATGATTGATTAAATATTGGCCATTGGTGATCAGCTCAATATCCAGCTCCTCTCCCTTCCCCAGAGGGATATGTTTGGACCAAGGATGTTTGAAAATTCCAACCCTGTAATCATGGCTTGGTCTTTCAGGCAACCAGTTCCCATTCTGAACGTGCTAGTTTGTTCTCACAGTACTATAAAGATACTGCCTGAGACTGGGTAATTTATAAGGAAAAGAGGTTTAATTGACTCATAGTTCTGCATGGCTAGGAGGCCTCAGGAAACTTACAATCATGGCAGAAGGCAAAGGGGAAGCAAGGCATGTCTTACATGGCAGTAGAGAACACACTCACTATCATGAGAACAGCACAGGGGAAACCATCTTCATGATCCAGTCACCTCCCACCAAGGCCTTCCCTCAACACAACATGTGGAGATTACAGTTCAAGATGAGATTTGGGTGGGGACACAGAGCCAAACCATACCAGCTACCTAAAGGTCACCAGCTACCAGTCATCTTATTAGCATACAAAATACACTCTTATTCCAGAGAATTCAAGGCCGTTTGAAGCTCTTGTGTTAGAAGCCAGGGACTAAGACCAACTATTATAACAAAAGATGCTCCTATCACCCCCATCTCTTGGGAAATTACAAAGGGTTTAAGGAACTCTAAGTCAGGAACCAGCAATAAAAACCAAATATATATTTCTTATTATATAAAAATATCACAAAGTTGTAATCTTTTAACATACAATTCAAAATGTAAATGCAACAGAAATAATCAGATGCAAACTCCAATCATTGTAACAACCAAAAAGTTCCAGCAAATTTCTGAAATGCTAACAGGAGATGTCCTGCCTTCATTGAAAACCACTACTCTAATAATTAAGAGTAGAGAAAGTAGGCTGGGCGCAGTGGCTCACACGCATAATCCCAGTACTTTGGGAGGCTGAGGCAGGAGGATCACCTGAGGTCAGGAGTTCGACACCAGCCTGCCCAACATGGTGAAACCTCGTCTCTACTAAAAATGCAAAAGAATTAGTCAGGTGTGGCGACACATGCCTGTAATCCCAGCTACTCAGGAGACTGAGGCAGGAGAATCACTTAAACCTGGGAGGCGGAGGTTGCAGTGAGCTAAGATCAGGCCATTGCATTCCAGCTTGGGCAACAAGGGCAAAACTCTGTCACAAAACATAAAATAAAAATAAATTAAAAAAAGAATAGAGAAGGTAAGGGCCCAGTTCCCAAGACTGCCTCCCTCCAGCCAGACACCAGTCACCAGTCTGTGCCTCTGGAACTTCTCAGCCAATGGCTTCAAGCTGGGATTCCCATCACCCCTTCTTTGGGTTTGGTTAATTTTCTGGAGTGGCTCACAGAACTCAGGGAAGCGCTTAATGTTTGGTGGTTTATTATAAAGGATATTGGGAAAGATACAGGTAAAGAAACACATGGGGCAAGGTATGCACAGGGCTTCTGTGCCCCTCCTGGGCGCATGCCCCTCCAGGAACCTCCCCAAGTTCAGTTCTTTGGAAGCTCCATGAACCTAGTCCTCTTGAGTTCATGCAGAAGCTTCATGACCTCAATATTACTTCCCTCGGGGTACCTGGCAGGACCCTTTCTGGGGAGGGGAGGTTCTTAAGACCCACAATCAGAAAGGTGGGGAAAGATTAGAGTTGTCTTGGGACAGGTGAAAGATTCAGAAAGATTCCATCCCCTGAGTCCTAACACACCCAACATTAGAGCAAAAGACAGCAACAAGGGCTGGGGGAGTTATGAGCCAAGAACTGTGGACAATGCAGATCATGATCACAGGCCACCCCATGCTTTTCAATCATGGATCCTTACATCAAAAACTATATACATAGTCATTGCTGATGAGTCCAGTCCATCATCTCGTATGAACGCCTCCCAGGCTGAGGCCACTCATGTTTGCAGGCTTCCTTTTAATCCTGGCAGGTTCCAAAAGCAGACGCAGTCTTGGCAAACATACATCTCCACCCTTTGAGGCATCTGGCATAACTGAGCTAAGAGACAATGTGATCTCTTGCTCTGAGCCTCTTTCAAGGTGTTCGTGTCATGTTTCATTTCCTTCCATATACCCACATTTATTCATCCCTTTACCCTCTGCTATGATTTCTCCTTTTCTTCATTAGTACTTGAACTTTCCTACCTTGGAAGGGACGTTAGAATCACCACTCTGCTGGTCTAGATTGCAGGCAGCAATGCTAGTCTAGCAAGCAGCTCCTCCTCAGTCCACTCCCATTCAGACAGAGAAGGGTTACAAGGCCTTCGAATCTCATTAGAAAGGTTTTTATTAACCCGGTATAATGTCACTTACTTTCCAATCAGATGCTGGTATGGCATCACGTGACAGATAGCAGCTCCTGAAGGAAATGAAAATATTCTACTCCAAAATATATTTCTTTGACGTATTTCAAAATGGCTTTCTCAGGGCCAACCGATTGAATTAGCCCTGTAAAATCATTTTCTGTGGGGGAAATTTGCATCCTGGAGAATCTCTATTAATGCAGACCGGACTTCTTTTTCCAGATCTCTCTCTGGATCTAGGAGAAATTTCCCAAAAGCCCGACACCTTCAAGGTCTGAAAATCGATATTTACTATTGATTTTCTCTGAAGGCTGCCACCTAGGAGGCTTCATCTAAATAACAAGAACCTTGGCCACAACCCTCCTTATCTTAATTCAAGCATCTCTTTCTGCTGACTTCATATCTTTAGACAAAGCTCAAGTCTTTCAGCCAATCACCAGTCAGAAAATCTTTGAATCCACCTACGATCTATAAACAATCTCTCCTTCAAGATACTCTGCTTCTTTAGGCTGAACCAATGTAACACCTTCCATGTATTGAGTTGTGATTTTACCTGCAATTCCTATCTCCCTAAAATGTACAAAACCAAACTGTAATCTACCTTGGGCAGACTTTCTCGGAATTTCTTGAGACTGTTCCCTGGGCCATGGTCACTCCCCTTGGCTCAGAATAAACATCTTTATAATATTTTTAGGGTCTGGTTTCTCCATTAACAACTGTATTTGGATACAAGGCCTTTAAAGAGGTAATTAAGTTAAAATGGGTTGGTAAGGGCCATAATCCAATATTACTGTTGTTCTTTTTTATTGAGACGGAGTTTCCCTCTTGTTACCCAGGCTGGAGTGTAATGGCGCAATCTCGGCTCACCGCAACCTCCACCTCAGGCAATTCTCCTGCCTCAGCCTCCTGAGTAGCTGGGATTACAGACACATGCCACCATGCCCAGCTAATTTTTTGTATTTTTAGTAGAGACGGGGTTTTACCATGTTGACCAGGATGGTCTCGATCTCTTGACCTCGTGATCCACCCGCCTCAGCCTCCCAAAGTGCTGGGATTACAGGCTGGAGCCACCACGCACGGCCTACTGTTGTTCTTATAAAAAGAGGAGATTAAGGCCAGGCGCAGTGGCTCATGCCTGTAATACCAGCACTTTGGGAGGCCCAGGCAGGTGGATCACTTTAGGTCAGGAGTTCAAGACCAGCCTGGCCAACATGGTGAAACCCCGTCTCTACTAAAAATACAAAAATTAGCCATGCAAGGTGGTGTGCAACTGTAATCCCAGCCACTTGGGAGGCTGAGGCAGAAGAATTACTTGAACCCAGAGGCAGAGGTTGCAGTGAGCCAAGGTGGCACCACGGCCCTCCAGACTGAGCAAGAGACTGAGGCTCTGTCTCAATTAAAAAAAAAGAAAGAAAGAAAGAGAAAGAAGAAAAGGAAATTAAGACACAGAAAGCACAGAGAGAAAGATGGCCACGTGTGGACACAGTGAGAATGTAACATCTGCTAGCCAAGGGGAAAGGCCTCAAAAGAAACCAAACCTGCTGATGACTTGTTGTTGGACTTCCAGCCTCCAGAATTATGAGAAAATACATTTCTGCTGCTTAAGCCACCCAGTCTGTAGTACTTCATTAGAGCCGACCCTAGCCAAATAGCACATACTCCAAGATGGGTGTGGGGAGGCCCCAGCAGCTCTGGATCTACTGTTCAGGACTGTTGAATCTGAAAGAAGAAAAAGAAAGGACTGAGAGGAGCACTTGAGGGGAAGGAGAGGAGTAGGAGTGAGAATAGCCTCCTGGCTAAGGAATTGTATGACCCGCTCATTGAATTTAGCATTATGTTCCACATTTGAAAAAGCAAGGCACAACCCTCATACAGTAGTCACTGTAAACAATAATGTCAGTGTTGTGGCAGTAAAAGAGAGCAATTGTGAGCAAAACCCAGTCCCCAGCTGCATTCTCAAAATGTAGTGTGTATAAAAACACACAAAAGAAATCATGCAAGTAAATGTTTAATATTTGCATGGTTAGCAAAACATTGCTCCCCTCAAAATGAGTTGGTGTGGGCGGAAAAGGAGAGACACTTATTGTGTAAATTAATAAGAATCCATCTGTAAAGACTTGCTTTTGTTTTTTGTTTTTTTGAGACAGAGTCTCTCTGTTGCCCAGGCTGGAGTGCAGTGGTGCAATCTTGGCTCCCTGCAACCTCCACCTCCTGGGTCCAAGTGATTCTCCTGCCTCGGCCTCCTGAGTAGCTGAGATTATAGGCATCTGCCACCACACTCGGCTACTTTTCTGTGTTTTAAGTTGAGAGAGGGTTTCACCATGTTGGCTAGGCTGGTTTCAAACTCCTGACCTCAGGTGATCCACCCGCCTTGGCATCCCAAAGCGCTGGGTTTAGAAGGGTGTGTAAAACCATTTTTAATTTCTGCATTCTGTTCTACCACATGTTCATTCTGGTGCATCAGTCTGATGTTACTCCAGCCCATTAGATTGTCACTGCGTTCTGCATATTTTCACCATCATTGCTGGTTCACAATAGGTCTGAGTTTAACAATTAAAAGTTTTCTTTCTTGCAATCAGCTTTGGTGTAATTCCTCATTCCCCATGACGGTACTATTGACATGCAGCCATGTTTACCCTAGTATGTCAAAAATTTTATACCAGCCTCATTCCAAATGGAGGAATTAAAAAGTGAGTGGAGGATCCGTTCTCACTGTTGAAATTGCATATGAACAAGAAGGATGTAAGTACTACACGAGCTGAGAGAATATTTGCTCCATTGTTCTACTTTCTTACAGTAGCAATTAAATATTTATTAAGCTTTTATTTTGCTCTGGTTTCTGCTGAACACTGCAGGAATACCAAAGAAAGGATCACCTGTCTGCAAAAACAAGACTAGTACCTATGAAGTAATTGTTTAGAACAATTGAGTGCTAAACTTAAAGATGCTGATCATAAATCTGCCACGACTGAGGCAATCAATCCTTAAGCACTCAGAGCCAGCCCATCCATCCACCAAGGAGCATGTGGGAGAAGCATGGCCAGGTCTCTTCACGCTTATCTAATATTGAGACGGCACCTGCTTGAGTATATTACACCATCAGCAAGCACAGGGGCTTCAATCCTTGCTCCAGTGCGATCTCGGCTTTCCTGAGGATATCTGGGTCAGTGTTTTCCATCATTTTATTAATGAATAATATTGTACAGGGAGGGCAAGAGGGGTAGCTTTGAGATGGCATCCACAAGAAAGAATTCCAAACCCTGAGTAGAGTGGCAAGAAGGAAGTAGCTCCCCGGCCTGGTTCCTGGTTTCCATGGATGAAACCAAAATATGTTTAAAACCCAGACATTCAGGAAACAACTTCGCAGACTAGGAAGGTGGTTTAAAAAGAAGAAAAAATAAAAACCCAAACAGCTAACCAGAAAAGAAGTTCAAGCAAGAGGCCCAAGGAGACTTCCTCAGCGTCAACAAATGTAATGAGCTCTCTTGTATTTGTGTGACTAGCCTTGCTAGCTTTTCATACTGATAGGTCCCATCAGCTTATAACTCAGGTTAAACACATTCTTACTATTGCTCTTACAGTACAGGGCTTTGGTGCCATGAAGAATCTCCCTTAAGTATTTCCGAGAGTCCTAGGGGATGGCTCCTCTGTGCACAAAACAGGCCTCTCAATTCTTCCATTTCACTTACTCTCATGGACACTAGTTGCCTCACCGACAGTATGGGTGCTGGTCTCTGTCTCTCCATGAAATCTGCACTGTCTCCTGATGTTCCCAAAGAGAGAAACCCTGGAGGTTCTAAAGCCCAGCTGGGGTCCCCACTGCACCAAAGTTGTGTCATATTCCCCAAGGTGACAGGCAGAACGTTTGTATTAGTCCATTTTCATGCTGCACAAACCTGATTTTTCATAAACACATAAAAAAGAGGGAAGAAAACGAGGTTTAATTGGACTTAAGTCCCACATGGCTGGGGAGGTCTCAGAATCATGGCGAGAGGTGAAAGGCACTTCTTACATGGTGGCAGCAAGAGCAAATGAGGAAGCAGCATAAGTGGAAACCCTGATAAACCCATCAGATCTCGTGAGACTTATTCACTATCATGAGAATAGCAGGGGAAAGACCAGCCCCCATGATTCAATTACCTCTCCCTGGGTCCCTCCCACAACATGTAGGAATTCTGGGAGAGAGAATTCAAGTTAAGATTTAAGTAGGGATACAGCCAAACCATATCAACATTCTTTTCCTTTATCTGGGTCACACTTTTTCTACTAGGAATAAACACAGTGCTCCTATGTCCCTGGGTCTCACAGAGTCCTTCCTGCAGCCTCTCTGCTTACCTGGCTCAGAAAGGAATTCATTGAAGAAGGCTGGATAAACCCTTAAGAATGTTAGTAGCTGGTGCTTACATAGCATATATGTGCCATGTGGGTGCTAAGTAGATTATATAAATTAACTCGGAACACCCCTGAGAGGCATTTAACCACTAATATCCCCATTTTACAAATGAAATTTGGGTACAGGAGATTCAACAACTTATCTGAAGTTGCCACCAGCTGCTATGTGGTAGAAATGGGAACTGACCCAGGCTCTCTGGCTGTAGAATCTGTGCACTGAAATGTTACTGCCTAACAAATGTCAACTCATTCCTCAGCATTCCTATTTTTCCCTCAGACCCTCTCCCCTCCACCAACAACATACACGCAGAACCCACTCTCTGCCAGTCAAATACTCAATAAGAATAAATTTCTTGTTGTACTGGTTCTAGCTGAGATCTTTACTACACAGGAATCTTCCAGAGTTAATTTTTCCGGGTACAATTTTTTTTTTTTTTTGAGACAGGGTATCACTCTGTCAACCAGGCTGGTATGCAGTGGTGCAGTCATAGCTCGCTGCAGCCTAAAATGCCTGGGCCCAAGTGATCCTCCCACCTCAGTCTCCCAAGTAGCTGGGACTACAGACACAGGCTAATTTTTTAAATTTTTGTAGAGATTCGGGGAGATGGGGGGGTGGATCTTGCTTTGTTGCTCAGGTTGATCTCAAAGTCCTGGGCTATTCTCCCACTTTCAGCCTTCCAAAGTGCTGGGATTGCAGGTATAAGGCACTGTGCCCGACCTCAACACACTTTAAAATCAATTCTCTCCAGCCCTAAACATCATGCATTTAGTCATTAACACCCACTCATCACTTGATGTACATGTCAGATTTCCTAGCTGCTCTCCTAGCATTGGTCATCATGGAAGGACAGAAAAGTCCCAAATAGGGCCACTATGCGGAATGTACAGGCTGTGGCAAGACTCTACTGTGGGGACTGCTGGGAGGCTGTGGGGAGGGGCAGCAAGACACAGAGGAGGGGGAAGGCAGACAGGTGACAAAACAAACATCCCAGTTCATTTTCTGCGTGTGGCCAAGGGACCCGTTGCTGTTATGATGCTAGAGCCAAATCTGGTTTTTGATTACCTCAACTCCCTGGGCATTAAAAATAAACAAGCATGGCTGGGCGCAGTGGCTTCTGTCTGTAATCCCAGCACTTTGGGAGGCCGAGGCGGGCGGATCACGAGGTCAAGAGGTCGAGACCATCCTGGCCAACACAGTGAAACCCCATCTCTACTAAAATATAAAAAATAGCTGGGTGTGGTGGCATGTGTCTGTAGTCCTAGCTACTCAGGAGGCTGAGGCAGGAGAATTGCTTGAACCCGGGAGGCGGAGGTTGCAATGAGCTGAGATCGTGCCACTATACTCCAGTCTGGTGCCTGGTGACAGAGCAAGACTATGTCTCAAAAGAAAAAAAAATACAAAAATTAGCCTGCATGGAGGCACACACCTGTAGTCCCAGCTACTCAGGAGGCTGAGACAGGAGAATTGCTTGAACCTGGGAGGCGGAGGTAGAAGTGAGCCAAGATCATGCCACTGCACTCCAGCCTGGGTGACAGAGCAAGACTCCATCTCAAAAAAAAAAAAAAAAAAAGAACAGAAGAAAAAAGAAAACAAGTCTACTTGGTTCCTATCTTCCCCAGCCATTAAAATGCATCTTTCTCTTCCTAAGACAATCCCAAAGATTGCCCAAGTGTGAGTTAATAATTTCACATGTAATAATTCCCAAGCACCAGTCCAAATGGATCTCAGGGGCAGCTTCTATAAATGGTAAACTCTCAAAGGCTTGCCAGCTGGAGGCATGACCTGTAAGCAAACCAGTTATAAGAACAATTCATTCTGTGACAGATGCTGCGCGATGACGTCTCCGAAAATATTCCACAGAATAAAAGGGCTTCAGTTTGTGCAGAAGCACAACTGGCAAATGCATGCCAATAGAAACATGCTTTTTAAAAAAGCAATCTAATAGAGATCTGAAAGAATCAGAACTCCCCTGGGAGCCTGGTAAATCCAGGTGCATACTCTTGGCTTGTGCTGTGGGGCCCAAGAAGGAAAACTGGGCAGTAATACAGGCTGGCAGTTTTGCAGGGGGAGATGAGAGGCCCCTAGAGAAGTAAATGATGACCAGCAGAAGCGTCCACATCTGTACAGCAATCAAAACAGTTGGATGGGGCAGGGCTCAGTGGCTCACACCTGTAACCCCAGCACTTTGGGAGGCCTAGGCAGGCAGATCACATGAGGCCAAGAATTCGAGACCAGCCTGGCTCGTCTCTGCCAAAAATACAAAAATTAGCTGAATGTGGTGGCGTGCACCTGTAATCGCAGGTACTTGAGCTAACCAAGGCTGAGAATTGCTTGAATCCAGGGGATGGAGAGGTTGCAGTGAGCCAAGATCATGCCACTGTACTCCAGCCTGGGCAGCAGAGCAAGACCCTGCAAAAAAAAAAAAAAAAAGGTTGGATGGGAGTGAACTGATGACCATGCACCAGGATCCCCTTTTCCAGCAGGAGCGGGCATCCTTTCCTGACCTCCGCTTCCCTTGAATGGTTTTTATTCCCCTCCCTACTTCCACCTCTGCCTGCTGTCCAACAGGCCAGGATCAACAGACACTAAGTCAACTTCATGAAACCATTACACGAACAGTGGGACTCCTGAGATGAAATGAGAAGACAGCTTTGTTTTCTCACTTGGCCATTTGAATCCATCTTTGGGCTGGTTCTTCCTCTACTGTTTGGATGAAAACTAAGATGAATCACATAGCTCTCAGTCACTCTCAAATAACAAAGTCTTCCAATGATGTCACCATTTAAAATTAGTCTCAGTTCAGTGATGAATATGTCCAGTCTAGTGCAATAAATAAAACTGTGCTCTTCATTAAAAGTTAAAGTCTTCCCTCTCAGCTAAGACCTGCACAGGGACGGCAGGTTTGTGGCTTCTCTAGTTTCTGGCCTTCCACTCCCACAACTGAACACCCCCTCACTTGTTTGCTTCTGGCTCCCACAGACAGAATTTTCTACAAATCCTCTTCACTCATTCTAATTGATGCCGGACACTTTCATGCCTTTCATGTGGGCAATGAATTAAGAGTTGCAAAACTGGCTTTGACCCCCTAAATCATTGATTCACTAGGCCAATTCATTAAAATATCCATCTGACTTTTTGATTGAATAATCATTTACTGAATATCTGCTGTATGCAGAACACTGTGCTAGATACTGCAAGAAGACACACTCCCTACCATCCAAAAAATTTCCACGTTTTTCAGATGAGAAAAGATGTACACGATTGGACCACAAGGCCATGTGTAATAAGAGCCCTATTGTTCACGAGGACAGTGAATGCTACAATAAGTCAGCGAAGGAAACTATCCCTTCCAATGCGGAGTCCTGGAGACGACTTAATGAAAAAGTAGGATTGGTGCTTTATTTGTTTTCGTTTTTGAGATGGAGTCTTGCTCTGTCACCCAGGCTGGAGTGCAGTGGCACAATCTTGGCTTAAATGTTTAAGATAAAAAAATGAGCAAATCAGAGCTTATCATTTCAAGTCTCAATTTTGTGCTATTTCCGACAGAAATATATTCTAGGTTTCCAGAAAGTTCTCTAGAATTTTTGCTAATGGACATCCAAAAGTACCTGAGCTACATGCCCTGTGTTTTTTCTTTTCTTTTTTTTTTTTTGAGACAGAGTTTCATTCTTGTTGCTGAGGCTTGAGTGCAGTGGCACAATCTCAGCTTACTGCTATCTCTGTTTCCCAGCTTCAAGAGATCCTCTCGCCTCAGCCTCCCAAGTAGCTGGGATCACAAGTGCGTGCCACAACACCCAGCTAATTTTTGTATTTTTTGGTTGAGACAGGGTTTCACCATGTTGGTCAGGATGGTTTCAACTCCTGACCTCAGGTGATCCACCCACCTCAGCCTCCTGAAGTGCTTGGATTAGAGGTGTGAGCCACTGCACCCTGCCACCCTAGCTTCTTATTTTGCCTTTATAAATAGGCACGGCCCACTGAAGACTGCAGAGACACAACTGTGTACCAGAACATATGACTGCAGAATATTTTTTGTTTTGATTTGTGTTTTTGAGACGGAGTTTCACTCTTGTCGCCCAGCCTGGACCTGGGTTCAAGCAATTCTCCTGCCTCAGCCTCCCAAGTAGCTAGGATCACAGGCACCCGCCAACATGCCCGGCTAATTGTGTATTTTTAGTAGAAACGGGGTTTCACCATGTTGGCCAGGCTGGTCTCGAACTCCTGACCTCAGATGATCCGCCCGCTTCAGCCTCCCAAAGTGCTGGGATTACAGGCGTGAGCCACTGCGCCGGCGACTGCAGAAATTTTTTTTCGGAAACTGCAATGGAGCCCTCCTGTGGCTAATTTAATCCAGCCAATTTCCCCTGATCTAAGCAGAAAAGCATCTAGAAGCAGCTGAGCTGCGGTCATCGCCTGAGAGGAGGGAGAGGCCGCAACCGGGGAGAAAAGGCGGAGTCGCCACCGCCACCGCCAGCGGAGAGAAGTGGACGCCCCAGCAGCCGCCCCGCCAGGGCGCCGCCCACCCGCTCGCCGGTCCCCTGCCCGGTTCACAATGCAGCCTGCTTCTGCAACTCGGTAGGATCGAAGGGACTGTGTCTTCATTGCAGTGTGTGTTGAAGACAGTAAGGATGTTCATGTAAATTTTGAAACATCCAAACTTACTTTCAGTTGTCTCGGAGGAAGTGATCATTTTAAGCATTTAAATAAAATGGATCCTTTTTACTGTATTGATCCAAATGATTCCAAGCATAAAAGAACAGACAGATCAATTTTATGTTGTGTAGGAAAAGGAGTATCTGGCCAGTCATGGCCAAGGTTAACAAAATAAAAGGCAAAGCTCGATTGGCTTAGTGTGGACTTCAACAATTGGGAAGACTGGGAAGATGATCAGATGAAGACATGGCTAATTTTGATCGTGTCTCCGAGATGATGAACATGTGTGGTGACGAGGATGTAGATTTATCAGACGTAGATGCAGATGAAGAGTCATAAGACAGTGATGATGAAAAATGCCAGATCTGGAGAAAGGAATATCGTCATCACCTGAATTTTGAGAAACATAACTTCTCTGCAAGATTTGATAACTGAGAGAATTCCTGAGTTGATAACTCTAAAGGCAGATGCTGTATAACCTGTTTCAACCTCTTTGTTTTTTAAAAGCTTCACTAAGGGTTGATATGTACCACTGTATGGGGTAGTTTTAAGTAAGCTAAGGCAATAACCTTATGCATCAGCATTTCCCAGACTTGCATGAAGCTGTTGAGGTCCTAGGCAATTGATGCAGCAGCTGTGATCAATCAAAACATCTCACCTAAGTCTCCTTTTCTTCATGACATGATAGGACACTCAGAGAAAGAGAACTCCATTTTAGATTATAGGGGAGAGAATGACATTACTCTCCATAACGCAGGCAGTGCACACCCTCCTGTGATATTGTTCCGAATCTGCAGGGAGGGAGAGGATGACATTAGCCTCCATATCACAGGGGGTATACATCCCCCTGTGAGATTGTTTGAAATACCTAGAGGGAGAGAGGATAATATTACTCCCCATATAGCAGGGGGTGAAAACCCCCTCTGTGATATTGTTCATAATATCCAGAAAGGCGGAAGATGATATTACTCCCGATATCGTAAACACCCTGTGCATAGAGCCTCTGTAATATTTCTCATAATATCCAGGGGTGAAAGGAATAATATTACTCCCAATATCACAGGGAGTGTACACCCCCCCCATGATATTGTTGGTAATATCCAGAGAAGGAAAGGGTGATATTTGTGCCAATATCTCAGGGGGTGTGCACCCTGCTGTGATATTGTTCATAATTTCCAGAGGGAAAGAGGATGATGTTATTCCCAACGTCACAGGTCATGTACACCCCTCGTGATGTTGTTCATAATATTTAGGAGGGAGAAGATGATATAACTGCCAATATCGCAAGGAATGTACACCTTTCAGTGATATTGTTTGTAATATCCAGCGGGGGAGAGGATAAAATTACTCCAATATCGCAGGGGACATACACAACCCAGTGATATTGTTTGTAATATCCATGTGGGGAGAGGATGATATTACCCTTAATATTGCGGGTGGTGTACACCCCCCTATGATATTGTTCATAGTATCTAGGGAGGGGGGCTATGATATTACTCCCAATGCAACAGGAGGTGTACACTCCCCTATGATATTGTTCATAGTATCTAGGGAGGGGGGCTATGACATTACTCCCAATACAACAGGAGGTGTACACTGCCCTAGGATATTGTTCCTAATACTCAGGGTGGGAGGGGTTATTACTCCCAATATCGCAGGGATGTACATTCCCCTGTGATATTGATTGTAATACCCAGGGGAGGAGACAATGATATTACTCCCACTGTCGCAGGGTGTACATGCCCCTGTGATATGGTACATGATACCCAGGGTGGGAGTGAATGCTGTTACCTCCAATATCACAGGGGATGTACACTGCCCTGTGATAATGTTCCTAATATCCAGAAGGGGAGAGGATGAGATTATTCCAAATATCACAAAGACTGTACACCCCACTGTGATATAGTTCTTCACATCCAGAAGGAAAGAGGATGAGATTACTCCCAATACCGCAGTGGTTGTACACCTCCAACTTTATGCTTGTAATTTTCAGCAGGGGAGAGGATGATATTACTCCGAATATCACAGGGAGTGTATACCCCATGTTATATTGTTCATAATATTCAGCAGGGGAAAGGACGATATTACTCCCAATATCAGAGGGGGTGTACACTTCCTGTAATACTATTTGTAATATCCAGGTGGGGGAGAGGATAATATAACTCAAAATGTCGTAAACACCCTGTGTGTACACAGACCTGTCAAGCCCAGGGGAAGGGAGAGGATGATACTACTCCCCGTATTGCAGAAGGTGCACACTCCTCTGTGATATTGTTCATAATCTCCAGTGGGGGAGAGGATGATACTACTTCCAGCATCGCAAAGGGTGTACACCCCACTGTGGTCCTGTTCATAATCTCCACGGAAAAAGGATGATATTACTCCCAATATTGGAGAGGGTGTACACCCCCTGTGATATTTTTTTAAATATCCAGAGGAGGAAAGGATTATATTACTCCCAATATATCAGGAAGTGGACACCGCCCTGTGATACTGTTCGTTATATTAAGGGGAAGGGAGGATGATATTACTCCCAATATCGAAGGGGGTGTCCACCCAACTGTGATATTGTTCATAAGATACAGAAGGGGAGAGGATGGAATTACTCCCAATATCGCAGGGGGTATACAACCCACTGTGATATTGTTGGTAATATCCAGGGGAAAGAGAGTGATAATACTCCCAATATTGCACACGGTGTACATGCCCCTGTGACATACTGTTTGCAGTATTCAAGTGGGTAGAGTATTATATTACTCCCAATATCATAGGGGGTGTATATACCCCTGTAATATTGTTCATAGTATCCAGGGGAAGAGAGGATGATATTACTCCCAATATCGTAGGGAATGTACACGCCCCTGTGATATTGTTCATAGTATCCAGGGGAAGAGAGGATGATATTACTCCCAATATCGTAGGGAGTGTACATGCCCCTGTGATATTGTTCATAGTATCCAGGGGAAGAGAGGATGATATTACTCCCAATATCGTAGGGAGTGTACACGCCCCTGTGATATTGTTCATAATATCCAGGAGTGGAAAGGATGATATTAATCCTGATATCATAAACGCACTGTGTGAACACCCCCAGTGGCCTGCTTTGCAATACCCAGAAGGGGTGAGGATGATATTACGCTCAATACAGCAGCGCTTGTTCACTTCCCTGTGACATTGTTTGTAATAATAAAAGGGGGAGAGGAAGCTATTACTCCCAATATCAAGGTGGTGTACACCCCCTTCTGGTATTGTTGGGAATATCTGGGGAGAGAGGATGATATTACCACCGATGTCGCAGGGGTTGTTCACCCCCCTTGATATTGTTCCTAATGCCCAGGTTGGGAGAGGGTGATAATACGTCCAATACGCAGAAGGTGTACACCCCTCGTGATATTCTTTGTAATTTTCAGGGGATATTCTTCCTAATATCCACTCCCCACTGGATTTTATATTGTTTGTAAGAACAATATAAAAGGGAGTGTACACCCCCTGCGATATTGGGAGTAATACCATCCTCTCTCTTTGTGGACATTACAAACAATATCACAGGAGGGTGTACACCCTTTGCATTATTGGGCTTAATATTATCCTCTCCCCCCTCCTTGGTATTACAAGCAATATTACAGGGGGTGTTCACCCCTGTGATATTGGTAGTAATATTATCCTCTTTCCCCGGATGTTGTGAACAATATCAAAGCAGGGTGTACGCCCCCTGCGTATTGGGAGCAATATCCTCTCCCCTCCCAGATATTATTAACATTACCACAGGGGGGTGTACACCCACTGCGTATTGGGAGTAATATCCTCTCCCCTCCCAGATATTACTAACATTGCCACAGGGGGGTGTACACCCCCTGCGTATTGGGAGTAATATCCTCTCCCCTCCCAGATATTACTAACATTGCCACAGGGGGGTGTACACCCCCTGCGTATTGGGAGTAATATCCTCTCCCCTCCCAGATATTACTAACATTGCCACAGGGGGGTGTACACCCACTGCGATACTGGAAGTAGTATCATCTTCTCCCCATCGATACTACGAACAATATCACAGGGGAGTGTACATTCCCTGTGATATTGGGAGTAATATTATTTTCTCCCACCTCGGATATTATGGACAATATCTCAGGGGGGGTGTAACACAGGATGTTTATGATATTGAAATTGATATCCTCTCTCCTCCCCTGGATATTGCGAACAATATCACGGGGGGGTGGGTGTACACCCCCTGCAATATTCGGAGTAATATCACCCTCTCCCCCCTGAATATTATGAACAGTATCACAGGGGGCTGTACACCCCCTGCGGTATTGGCGGGTAATATCGTCCTCCCCACGACTGGATATTATGACCCATAACACAGGGGGGTGTACACCCCCTGAGATATTCGGAGTAATATCACCCTCTCCCCACTGGATATTACCAACAGTATCACAGGAGCGTGTACACTGCCTCCTATATTAGGGGTGATACCATCTTCTTTCTTCCTTGATATTATGAACAATATTACAGGGGGGTGCATACCTGCTGCGATATTGAGGATAATATCATTTAACACCCCCCCCCCGATATTTCGAAAACCATAATGGGGGGGTGTACACCTCCTGCGATATTGGGAGTAATATCGTCCTCCCCACGACTGGATATTATGAACAGTATCACGGAGGGAATGTAGACCCTCTGAGATACTGGGAGAAATTTCATCCTCTCCCACCTGAATATTATGAACAATATCACAGGGGGTTGTACACTCCTTCGATATTAAGAGTAATGTCATCATCTCCTTCTGTAAATATTATGATCAATATCACTGGGAAATGAATATTCAAAGCAACATTGGGAGTAATATTGTCTTCTCTTCCCCTGAATATTACAAAGAATATCCCAGGGGGGTGATATTTCATTACTCCCTGCGATGTTGGGAGTAATTGCATCCTCTCCCTGCTTGGATATTTCAAACAACATCACAGTAATATTTCAAACAATATTACTCCCTGTAATATTGGCATTTATATCATTCTCTTCACTCCTAAATATTATGAACAATATCAAAGGGAAGCGTACACCCCTTGCGATATTGAGAGTAATATACTCTCCCTCCTGGATATTAGGAACACTATCGCAGGGGGGTGTAACATTATCCTCTCCCATTAGGATTTTAGGAACAATATCACAAGGTGGTATACACTTTCTTCAATATTGGAAGCAACAACATCCTCTCCCACTCTGGATATCAGGAACAATATCACAAAAGGGGTGTGCACCCCCTGTGATATTGGAGTACTATCATCAACTCCACCCCTGGATGTTAGAAAAAATATCCCAACAAAGCTGTTCACCCCCTGGGATATTGGGAGTAATATCATCTCTTCACCATATATTAGGAAAAATATTACTGGGGTGCTGTACACCCACTGCGACAGTGGCGGTAATATCATCCTCTTCCTCTCCAGATGTTAGGAACAATATCACAGGGGGTTTGTACCCCCAGTGCGATATTGAAAGTAATATCATCCTCTCACCTCCTGGATAGTAGGATCAATATCACAGGGAGGTGTACATCCTCTGTGACATCGGGAGAAATATCATTGACTCCCGCTCTCAATATTAGAAAAAATATGACGGGGTAGGGGGTGGACACCCCCTGCAATACTGGGAGTAATATCTTCCTCTCCCACTTGGGAGATTAGGAACAATATCACAGGAGGGGGGTGCAGACACCCTGTGATTTTGAAAGTAATATTGTCCTCTTTCCCCCTGATATTAGGAACAATATCACGGGGGCCGTACACACCCTCTGATATTAGCAGTATTATCATCCCCTTCCCCCGACCTGATATTAGGAACAATATTACAAAAGAGGGTGTACACCACCTGCGGTATTAAGTGTAGTATCATTCTCTCCCCCCACCTGGATATTACAAACAATATCACAGAAGGGTGTACAGCCCCTGTAATATGGGGAGTAATATCATCCTGTTACCCCCTGGATATTACAAAAAATATCACGGGGGGTGTGTAACTTCCTGCGATATTGTTCGTATATCATCCTCTCCCCCATTGGATATTACAAACAATATCACAGGAGGTGTACACCCCCTGCCAATGATATTGGGAGCAATATCATTCTCTCCCCTCCTGGATATTACAAACAATATCACAAAACATGTATACAAAGGGTGTTTATGATATTGGGAGTAATATCATCTCCCCCCTTTATATTACAAATAATATTGCAGTGGGGTGTACACCCCCTGCAATATGGGGAGTAATATCATCCTCTCTACCTCTGGATATTATGAACAATATTGCAGGGGTGTGTACATCCCCTGTGATATGTGGAATAATATAATTTTCTCTCCCCTGAATATTACAAACAATATCAGAGGCGGGTGTACACACCCAGCGATATGAGGAGTAACATCATCTCCTCCCCTCCGTAAATACTATAAACAATATTGCAGTAGGGTGTACACACTCTGCAATACGGAGAATAATATCATCCTTTCTACACCTGGATGTTACGAACAATATCACAGGGAGGTGTACACGCTTCATATTGGGAGTAACATCATCCTCTTTCCCCCTTAATATTATAGACAATATCAGAAAGAGGTGTACACCCCTGCAATATTGGGAGTAATATCATTTTCTTCTTCCTAATTATTATGAACAATATCAGAGGGTGTGTACACTCCCTGCAATATTGGGAGTAATATCATCTTCTTTCCCCCAGAATAGTACAAACAATATCAGAGGCTATACAAACCCTGCGATATTGCATGTAATATCATCCTCCCTCCACCGGATATTACGAACAACATCACGGGAAGGTGGACACCCCCTGCAACATTGGCAGTGATATCATCTTCTGCCCCCCTGGATATTATGAACAATATCACAGGAAGGTGTAAAAACCCTGCGATATTGGGAGTAATATCCTCTCTCGCCATATATTACAAACAGTATCACAGGGATGTGTACAACCCCAGCAATACTGTAATTAATACCAACCTCTCCCCACCTTGATATTACGAACAGTATCACAATGGGGTGATATTATTCACAGTGTCTAAGGGAGACATTGCTCCTAATATCACAGTCGGTATACACCCTTTCACATTATTCAGAATATCCAAGGAGGGCATTACTGCTAATATCACAGTGGGTGTATGTACATCGTTCGATATTATTCATAATATTTAAGGAAGATATTCCTTTTAATATCACAGTGGCTGTGCACCATGTGCTATTTTTAATATCTAAGATAGATATTACTCCTAATATCACAGTAAGTGTCCAGCCTGTGATTTTTTTTTTTTTTTTGAGACGGAGTTTCGCTCTTGTTACCCAGGCTGGAGTGCAATGGCGTGATCTTGGCCCACCTCCTGGGTTCAGGCAATTCTCCTGCCTCAGCCTCCTGAGTAACTGGGATTACAGGTATGTGCCACCATGCCCAGCTAATTTTTTGTATGTTTAGTAGAGACGGGGTTTCACCTTGTTGACTAGGATGGTCTCAATCTCTTGACCTCGTGATCCACCCGCCTCGGCCTCCCAAAGTGTTGGGATTACAGGCTTGAGCCACCGCGCCCGGCCCAGCCTGTGATTTTATTTGTAACATCTAAGCAAGGTATTACTCCTAATATCATGGTTGATTTATACCCTGTATGTACACTGTTTGATATTATTTTTAATATATAAGGGAGTTATTACTCCTAATGTCACAGAAGGTGCACACCCTGTGATATCATTTGTAATATCTAAGAAAGATCTTAATGCTAATATCGCAGTGGCTGTCCACCACACCCTGTGATATTATTTGTAATATCTAAGATAAATATTACTCTTAATATCAAATTGGATGCACACTGTGTGATATTATCTACAATATCTAAGGAAAATATTACTCCTCATATCACAGTGGGGGTACACCTTTTGACATTATTCATAATATCTAACGGAAATATTACTCCTAATATCACAGAGGGTGTACACCCTGTGATATTGTTCATAACAGCTAAGGGAGATATTACTCCTAATATCCCACCCCATAGAGATGGGGTTTCACTATGCTGGTCAGGCTGGTCTCGACCCACAGACACATGGCATACACTGGCACCCAGGAGAGTTTACAGCCATAGAGAGTCCAATTACAGGACACTGTACTGTTTCTTTTTTTTTTTTTTTTCCATGAGAAGGAGTCTCACTTTTTGTCACCCAGGCTGTAATGCAGTGGCTCAACCTCAACTCATGCAATGTCTACCTCCTGTGTTCAAGTGATTCTCCCGCCTCAGCTTTCCAAGTAGCTTGGATTACAGGCACCTGGCACCATGCCTGGCTAATTTTTTTGGATTTTTAGTAGAGATGGGGTTTCATTATGTTGGCCAGGTGGTCTCGAACTCCTTACCTCAAGTGATCCACCTGCCTCAACTTCCCAAAGGGCAGGGATCACAGGCGTGAGCCACCACACCCAGCCTGACACTGAACTTTTTCAAAAGTCACTTTTCCATATATGCCATCTCTGGCTGACCAGCACCCTTCTAAGAACAGAATCTGCCCAGAGACCCGGCCACTGGCCAAGGAGGAGTACTGGCATGCTCGGCCAGGATGAGGAAGCCAAAGAACTCACTCTCCTTTCAGTGTCTCTTCCTTCCAAGTCAGATGGAGACAATAGATTTGCTTTGCAACCACTTGCTGACCACACATTGTCTGCAGCCATGAATCTTGGAAATAAATCATTTTCAATGCTCTTTTTTAAAAAAAATGATTAAATATTAAAACATTAAAAATTAGCTGGTCATAGTGGTGCGTAACTGTAGTCCCAACTACATGGGAGGCTGAGGCAGAAGAATCACTTAAGCCCAGGAGATGGAGGCTGCCATTGTGATCAGGCCACTGTACTGCAGCCTAGGCAATAGAGTGAGACCCAGTTTCAAAAGTAAATAAAACTTGAAAAATAAAATAACGCCTGATTTCTTTCTCCTTGTACTTTCTTTCAAGGCCTAAACCACGACCTTCTAAGGCATCCTGGGTCAATATCCAGTTCACAATGATCTCTTCTGATGAATTTCACCATGGTACGTCATAGTTGACTATCCCAACAGCCTTCATAGTTGACTATTCCAACTCAACTCTAAACTCTAGGTTCATGGTACATAGGAATTAGGTTTTCTTTCAACTTAGTCTCAGCAGCTCCTAAAAATTACTCAGTAAATACTTACGTTAAAAATTAGCCTGAGCACATAATTAGGAGACTAAAAGTATAAAAGAAAATCCCGAGGAGGACTCAAGATGGCGCTGTGAGAACAACCCAGGATTGAAGCTCTCGGTGAATCCGCGGAGAGGTGAGTCACAGCTGCATTTCCAGACTGATCTTTGTTGCCCACAGAATGGGGAAATTCCCAAGTATAAAGGAGACGCGGGACGCCAGGCAGAGGTACTGCCTGGCGAAGCCGGCAGCCAGGGTGGCGGCGGCCGGCCCTACCCAGCGCTCCTCACAGGGCGCGCTTGTCTGGGTGCCCTGTTGAACCGGCAACCTGAGACTTGAGAGGGCTGAACTTGAGACTGAACGGGACTTGGACAGTGAGCCAGCCCAGGGGATTGCAGGGACACAGCGTTTGGGGTAGCACAGTGGGACGGACAAAAGCGATTCCAAACGCTCCCCGTGCAGACAGTCCCTAAGACGCTCTGTGGGGGAGGGGTGTCCACCATTACCGAGGCAACCTGCCCCTACTGAGATACACGCCCACTGCTGATGCAGCCTACCGTTGCCGAGGCAACCCGCCCCTACTGAGATACACGCCCACTGCTGACGCAGCCTGCCGTTGTCGGGGAAACCCGCTACAACAGAGAGACTCTCCCGCAGGGCGTAGCCCATGGCGGAGACCACAGCAGAAGAGCAGAGCCTGCAGCCACAGGGCGAACCACACAACAGCAGGTTGGAGCCTCAGCAGGCAAATAGTGACTAGACTCCTTCCTAGCTGAGCAGGACACCGCAACGGACATCCAAAAATAAAGCCCAAACCCCCCAAGACAGAACATTTGAGAAAAAAAGGGTTTTTTAATGAGCTCTGTTGCAGCAGAATCAAACATAGCAGCCTAACAGCCCTGAATGAACAACAGAGCTCACAGCTCAGCAATTTAGCTCCTATAAAGTACAGACTGTCTCCTCAAGCAGCTCCCTGACCCCTCTATATCCATAAGACTGACATTTGGCAGGCATCATCCTGGGACAAAGATAGCAGAAAAAGAAACTGGTAGCATCCCTCACTGTTCGGCAGCTGCTATAGGTGCACCCCAGACAAGCAGGGCCTGGAGTGGACCTCAGCAGTCGTACAGCGAAGGGGCTAGACTGGTAGAAGGAAAACCAAGTAACAGAAATACTTCATCACCAACAATCTGGGTGTCCACTCAGAGACCCAATCGAAAAGTCAGCAACTACGCAGACGACAAGTGGATAAATCCACAAAGATGGGAAGAAACCAGCGCAAAAAGGAGGAAAACACCCGAAACCAGAACACCTCGCCTCCTAGAAAGGACCAAAACTCCTCACCAGCAAGGGAACAAAGCTGGACGGAGAATGACTGTGATGAAATGATGGAATTAGACTTCAGAAGGTGGATAATGAGAAATTTTTGTGAGCTAAAAGAACATGTATTAAATCAATGCAAAGAAACTAAGGAACTTGAAAAAAGATATGAAAAAAGATTTGAGGAAATGATAAGAATGGATAACTTAGAGAGGAATATGAATGAATTAAAGGAGCTGAAAAACACAATACGAGAACTTCGTGAAGCATGCACAAGTTTCAATATCCGAATTGACCAAGCAGAAGAAAGATTATCTGAAGTCGAAGATCGACTCAATGAAATAAAACGAGAAACCAAGATTAGAGAAAAAAGCGCAAAAAGAAATGAACAAAGTCTCCAAGAAATGTGGGACTATGCGAAAAGACCTAACCTACGTTTGATAGGTGTACCAGAAGGGGATGAAGAGAATGAATCCAAGCTGGAAAATACTCTTCAGGACATCATCCAGGAAAATTTCCCCCACCTAGCAAGACAGGCCAACACTCAAATGCAGGAAATACAGAGAACACCACAAAGATATTCCGCAAGAAGAGCAACCCAAGGCACATAATCGTCAGGTTCAACAAGGTTGAAATAAAGGAGAAAATACTAAGGGCAGCCAGAGAGAAAGGTCGGGTCACCCACAAAGGGAAGCCCATCAGACTCACAGCAGATCTCTCGGCAGTAACACTACAAGCCAGAAGACAGTGGGGGCAAAATATTCAACATTCTTAAAGAAAAGAACTTTCAACCCAGAATTTCATATCCAGCCAAACTGAGCTTCAGAAGTGAAGGAAAAATAAAATCCTTTGCGAACAAGCAAGTACTCAGAGATTTTGTCACCACCAGGCCTGCTTTACAAGAGCTCCTAAAAGAGGCACTACACATAGAAAGGAACAACCAGTACCAGCCATTCCAAAATCGCACTAAATGCTAAAGAGCATCAACATAATGAAGAATCTACAACAACTAATGGGCAAAACAGACACTTAGCATCAAAATGGCAGTATCAAATTCACACATAACAATATTAACCCTAAATGTAAATGGACTAAATGCACCAATCAAAAGACAGACTGGCAAATTGGATAAAAATCCAAAACCCATCAGTGTGCTGTATCCAGGAAACCCATCTCACATGCGAGGATACACAAAGGCTCAAAATAAAGGGATGGAGGAAGATTTACCAAGCAAATGGAGAGCAAAAGAAAGCAGGAGTTGCAATCCTCATCTCTGATAAAATAGACTTTAAAGCAACAAAGATCAAAAGAGACAAAGAAGGCCATTACATAATGGTAAAAGGATCGATACAACAAGAAGAGCTAACGATCCTAAACATATATGGACCCAATGCAGGAGCACCCAGATACATAAGGCAAGTTCTTAACGACTTACAAAGAGACTTAGACTGCCACACAATAATAGTGGGAGACTTTAACACTCCACTGTCAATACTAGACAGATCAACCAGACAGAAAATCAACAAGGATATCCAGGGCTTGAACTCAGACCTGGAGCAAGCAAACCTGATAGACATTTACAGAACTCTCCACCCCAAATCCACAGAATATACATTCTTCTCAGCACCACATCACACCTACTCTAAAATTGACCACATAATTGGAAGTAAAGCACTGCTCAGCAAATGCAAAACAACTGAAATCATAACAAACAGCCTCTCAGACCATAGTGCAATCAAGTTAGAACTCAGAATTCAGAAACCAACCCAGAACCGCACAGCTTCATGGAAACTGAACAACTGGCTCTTGAATGTTGACTGGGTAAACAATGAAATGAAGGCAGAAATAAAGAAGTTCTTCGAAACCAATGAGAACGAAGACACAACATGCCAGAATCTCTGGGACACATTTAAAGCAGTCTCTAGAGGAAAGTATATAGCAATAAGTGCCCATATGAGGAGAATGGAGAGATCCAAAATTGACACCCTATCGTCAAAATTGAAAAAGCTAGAGGAGGAAGATCAAAAAAACTCAAAACCCAGCAGAAGAAAAGAAATAACTAAGATCAGAGCTGAACTGAAGGAGATTGAGACACGAAAAACCCTTCAAAAAATCAATAAATCCAAGAGCTGGTTTTTTGAAAAGATCAACAAAATAGACCACTAGCCAGATTGATTAAAAATCAAAGAAAGAACAACCAAATAGATGCAATAAAAAATGATAAAGAGGAAATCACCACAGATTCCACAGAAATTCAAACCATCATCAGAGAATATTACAAACAACTCTATGCACATTAACTAGTAAACCTGGAAGAAATGGATAAATTCCTGGACTCCTGTGTCCTCCCAAGCCTAAACCAGGAGGAAACTGAAACTATGAATAGACCAATAACAAGGTCAGAAGTCGAGGCAGCAATTAAGAGCCTACCACACAAAAAAAGCCCAGGTCCAGATGGGTTCACAGCTGAATTCTACCAGACACACAAAGAGGAGCTGGTGCCATTTCTTCTAAAACTATTCCAAATAATCCAAAAAGAGGGAATCCTTCCCAAATCATTTTATGAGACCAACATCATCCTGATACCAAAACCGGCAGAGACCCAACGAGAAAAGAAAACTTCAGGCCAATATCCATGATGAACATAGATGCAAAAATCTTCAATAAAATATTGGCAAACCGATTGCAACAGCAAATCAAAAAACTTATTCATCATGATCAAGTAGGATTCATCCCGGGGATGCAAGGCTGGTTCAACATACGCAAGTCTATCAACGTAATTCACCACATAAACAGAACCAAAAACAAAAACCACATGATTATCTCAATTGACGCAGAGAAGGCCTTTGACAAAATTCAACAGCCCTTTATGCTAAAAACCCTCAATAAACTCGGTATCGATGGAACGTATCTCAAAGTAATAAAAGCTATTTATGACAAACCAACAGCCAATATCATACTGAATGGGCAAAAACTGGAAGCATTCCCTTTGAAATCCGGCACTAGACAAGGATGCCCTCTTTCACCACTCCTATTCAATATAGTACTGGAAGTTCTAGCCAGAGCAATCAGGCAAGAAAAAGAAATAAAGGGTATTCAAATAGGAAAGGTGGAAGCCAAATTGTCTCTATTTGCAGACGACATGATAGTATACCTAGAAGACCCCATCGCCTCAGCCCAAAAACTTCTGAAACTGATAAGCAACTTCAGCAAAGTCTCAGGATATAAAATCAATGTGCAAAAATCACAAGCATTCATCTACACCAATAACAGACTTAAAGAAATCCAAATCAATAACGAACTGCCATTCACAATTGCTACAAAAAGAATAAAATATCTTGGAATACAACTCACAAGGAACGTAAGGGACCTCTTCAAGGAGAACTAAAAACCACTGCTCAACAAAATCAGAGAGGACACAAACAGATGGAGAAACATTCCATGTTCATGATTAGGAAGAATTAATATCGTGAAAATGGCTATACTGCCCAAAGTAATTTACAGAATCAACGCTATCCCCATCAAGCTACCATTGACTTTCTTCACAGAACTGGAAAAAACCACCATGAACTTCATATGGAACCAAAAGAGAGCCCGCATAGCCAAGTCAATTCTAAGCAAAAAGAACACAGTGGGGGGCATCACATTTCAAACTACAAGGCTACAGTAATCAAAACACCATGGTACTGGTACCAAAACAGAGATATAGACCAATGGAACAAAACAGAGGCACCGGAGGAAACACAACATATCTACAACTATACAATCTTTGATAAACCTGACAAAAACAAGCAATGGGGAAAGGATTCCCTGTTTAACAAATGGTCTTGGGAAAACTGGCTAGCCATGTGCAGAAAGCAGAAACTGGACCCCTTCCTGACACCTTACACTAAAATTAACTCCAGATGGATTAAAGACTTAAACATAAGACCTGGCACCATAAAAACCCTAGAAGGAAATCTAGGCAAAACTATCCAGGACATAGGAGTAGGCAAGGACTTCATGAACAAAACACCAAAAGCATTGGCAACAAAAGCCAAAATAGACAAATGGGACCTAATGAAACTCCACAGCTTCTGCACGTCAAAAGAAACAGTCACTAGAGTGAATCGGCAACCAACAGAATGGGAAAAAATTTTTGCAGTTTACCCATCTGACAAAGGGCTGATATCCAGAATTTACAAAGAACTCAAACAGATTTACAGGAAAAAAACAAACAAGCCCATTCAAAAGTGGTCAAAGGATATGAACAGACACTTTACGAAAGAAGACATATATGAGGCCAACAATCATATGAAAAAATGCTCATCGTCACTGGTCATCAGAGAGATGCAAATCAAAACCACATTGAGATACCATCTCACGCCATTTAGAATGGCGATCATTAAAAATCTGGAGTCAACAGATGCTGGAGAGGATGTGGAGAAATAGGAACACTTTTACACTGTTGGTGGGAGTGTAAATTAGTTCAACCATTGTGGAAGACAGTGTGGCGATTCCTCAAGGCCTTAGAAATAGAAATTCCATTTCACCCAGCAATCCCATTACTGGGTATATAGCCAAAAGACTATAAATCGTTCTACTATAAAAACACATGTACACAAATGTTCATTGCAGCACTGTTTACAATAGCAAAGACCTGGAATCAACCCAAATGCCCATTGATAATAGACTGTATTGGAAAAATGTGGCACATATACACCATGGAATATTATGCAGCAGTCAGAAATGATGAGTTTGTGTCGTTTGTAGGGACATGGATGAATCTGGAGAACATCATCCTCAGCAAACTGACACAAGAACAGAAAATGAAACACTGCATATTCTCACTCATAGGCGGGTGATGAACAATGAGAACACATGGACACAGGGAGGGGAGTACTAAACACTGGGGTCTATTGGGAGGAAAAGGGGAGGGCCAGTGGGAGGGGGAGGTGGGGAGGGATAGCCTGGGGAGAAATGCCAAATGTGGGTGAAAGGGAGAAAGGAAGCAAAACACACTGCCATGTGTGTACCTACGCAACTGTCTTGCATGCTCTGCTCATGTACCCCAAAACCTAAAATGCAATAAAAAATTAAAAAAAAAAAAGAAAAGAAATCCCCCAAACATAAGCCATCTCAAAGTCCATGCTGCAGATTATCTAAACCTTTGTCCCCCAATTAGAGAATCCAGGCAGGTCGCGGTGGCTCACGCCTGTAATCCCAGTACTTTGGGAGGCTGAGGCGGGTGGATCATGAGGTCAGAAGTTCGAGACCAGTCTGGCCAACATAGTGAAACCCTGTCTCTACTAAAAATACAAACAGTTAGCCAGGTGTGGTGGTGTCTGCCTGTAATCCCAGCTACTTGGTAGGCTGAGACAAGAGAATCACTTGAACCCAGGAGGCAGAGGTTGCAGTAAGCCAAGATCATGCCATTGCACTCCCGCCAGGGTGACAGTTTGCGAGTCCATCTCAAAAGAAAAAAAAAAAGGAATCCAATTTTTGTTTTTTTTGGGGGGGTGTGCAGGGGATGGAGTCTCACTGTGTCACCCAGGCTAGAATGCTATGGCACAATCTCAGCAGCCTCCACCTCAGTTCAAGCAATTGTCCCACCTCAATTGTCCACCTTAGCCTCACCAAGTAGCTGAGACCACAGGTGCGCACCACAAGGCCCAGCTAATTTTTTTATTTTTAGTAGAGGCAGGGCTTCACCATATTGGCCAGGCGGGTCTAGAACTCCTGACCTCAAGTGATCAGCACGCCTCAACCTCCCAAGTGCTGGGATCATAGGCGTGAGGCACTGTGACTGGCCCCAACTTCGTTTTCTTTCCTTTTCTCCTCCCTCCTCCTCCCCCTTCCCCCCCCCTTCTCCCTCTCCCTATCTGTCTCCCTCTCCCTATCTGTCTCCCTCTCCCTCTCTGTCTTGCTCTGGGCAATGGCCAGATCTCGGCTCACTGCAACCTCCGCCTCTTGGCTTCAATTATCCTGCCTCAGCCCTCCCAGTAGCTGGGATTACAGATGACCACCACCACACCCAGCTAATTTTTTGTATTTTTAGTAGAGATGGGGTTTCACTATGTTGGTCAGGCTGGTCTCGAACTCCTGATCTCAGGCGATCCACCTGCCTCAGCCTCCCGAAGTGCTGGGATTACAGGCATGAGCCACCGGGCCCCGCCAACTTCATTTTCTTTTAATGGCCATATATCTGATAATGGTGGGACAGCAGAATGAAATCAAAATGTTATGAATCATTAACTTCCGTTTTTCTTAATAGGTGGCTGATCTGTCTGTTGTATCCACTCTTGGAGTTTATGCCTTGGGTAGAAAGATGCACCTTTCCTAACGATAAAGGAGAGTGTGAGTAGGACAAGAGCGCACTCTTCTTGTACTTGGCTCATGAGACATACTTGGCTCGGTTCATTCATTTATTCATTCACACAACATTTACCTAGCTTCTCCAAATGCCAAGAAGTCAACAGGTGCTGATAGAACAGAGCCTGACAATACAGCTATGACAACAGGGCTGCTGATTTGACAGTGAGACAAGAAACATTAGCTGCAGGCTTTACCGACATGGGATAGAGCCTCAGGTGAAAAAAGCAGAAAAAAAACAAGTCATAGCCAAGCACAGTGGCTCACACCTGTAAACCAGCATCTTGGGAGGCCAAGGAGAGAGAGGATAGCTTGATATCAGAGTTGGAGAGCAACCTGAGCAACATAGTGTGACCCTCATCTCTACAAAAAATATTTTGATTAGCCGGGCGTGGTTGTGTGGGCCTGTAGTCCCAGCTACTTGAGAGGCTAAGGTGAAAGGATCACCCGGGCCCACGACGTCGAGGCAGCAGTGAGTTATGATCGTGCCATTGCACTCCAGCCTGAGCAACAGAGACCCTGTCCCAAAGTGGGGGCGGGGAGGAAGAAAGGGAGGGAAGAAGGAAGGAAGAAGGGAGGGAAGGAAGGAAAGGAGGGAGAGAGGGGAGATGGAGGAAGGGAAGAAGGAAGGAAAGGAGGGAGGGGGAAAAGTCGCTAGTCTTGCACCGGAACGCTTCTAAGTGTGAGGCTAATCTTGTCCATCGGATCCAAGAGTATGGTCTGAAGGACAAAGAAACTCTAAACTTTGTCTAAGCCACAAAGATGAGCCGGCGAGGTCAGCTCCTGCGCCTTGCTCTTCCGAGGCCCCTGTCCAGGCGACGGAGAAATGGACTCTGGAGCCCTCTCTTTGGGCTGGATCCACAGCCCCATCTCCGAGGCTGCGCAGCGCCAAGATCTCTGCGCCTTCCCCACACGCTGCCAGGGCCGGGCAGTGACTTCAGGAGACGCAGCGAGGGGAGGGCGGGGCCAGGGCCGTGGTGGGCGGGGCGTTCCCAGGAAAGGCGCCCGGAAAGGAGGAGTTCGAAGCTGCGTCTTTCGACGGGTATGGGCGAATGCAGAGATCCCGGGCCGTGACCGCAGGCACGCAGCCTGGCCCTCGGAAACAGGACGCTGATCCGGGACCTCGCAGCTAGTGCCCGCCCCCAGTCACGTTTCCCCGCCCCGCTTGCGGCGGCGCAGACCCTCCTCTGTTCTCCGTGCGGGGGCGCCCTGCCGCGGGGGCTCTTCTGGGCTGCTCGGAGGCCTCTCATCTCGATGGCCGGCCCTCCAGAACCCGCCAGGTGCAGAGCTGGATGACGCGCGGGCGCCCCGAGGGAAGACTGCACTAAGAAGGAACGGGATTCCCTCACCTGCCCTTCGTTACCTAAGTGGGCCTGGACTCTAACTGGCTGTCCCTTCTGTGTCATCGCCACGGTCCCCACGTGCACCCCGTTTGTCCGCCGCTTCCTGCCCTGTGTCGCCTCCCCCACTCCATCTCCCCCGTGACCGGCCGGGTTGACTCTGTGGGCCGCGCTCTTCACCCTCAGGCCCGCCTGTCCTCTGCCTGTGTGCACCCAACGCCTCCCAGCCATGCCTGGAGCATACAACAGGTTGGTGTAAAAGGAATTGCGATTTTGCATTTTTTTAATGGGAAAAACCGTGATAACTTTTGCACCACCCATAAATAGGCGAGGGGAGGAGGCAAGTAAATCTTTAGAGAAGGCCAAGATCCAACCGCCTAACCCACCAGGAGTCTGGGTTTGCCAGAGGCGTATGATATCTTGAAGCAGGAAAGGAAGAAAAAAGATGAAGACGACAAATTGTTCGTGATAAGGGGTTTCCTGATGAACTCAGAAACAGCAACTACCAGTTATGGAGCGCTTAAACTAACAGCATCTCATTCATCCTCACCTCGGTCCTGGGCACGCGGTGGTTTTGTTTGTTTGTTTGCTTTTTGCCATCTTACATGCCAGAGCTGCAGTTGGTATGCAAACAAAGGTACTGGCCTGCTCATACCAGAGAGGGCACATCTAACTGCACCCACAAAGGACAATGGAGGAAGACTGTGCCATCTGCAATATGAGCAAATGGGGAAAAGACAAAACAAATACTTGCATTATGCTCAAGATGTAAATTCATAAACATGAATGAAAACACATACAAGAGGCTAACCGCTTCCTTTTTTTTTAATTTTTATTTTTTGAGATAGAGTCTGTCACCAAGCAGGCTGGAGTGCAGTGGTGTGATCTCAACTCACTGCAACCTCTGCCTCGTGAATTCTAGGCAATTCTCCTACCTCAGCCTCCAGAGTTGCAGGGATTACAGGTGTGCAACACCATGCCCGCTAATAGTGTATTTGTAGTAGAGATGGGGTTTCACCACATTGGCCATGCTGGTCTTGAACTCCTGACCTCAGGTGATCCACCGTCTCAGCCTCCCAAAGTGCTGGGATTACAGGTGTGAGCCACCATGCCCAGCCATAGCTAACTGTTTTCTAAAAACAAAGAGAGTAAATAGGAAGTGTCCACAAAATAAATTTTTTAATTTATGTAGTTTCTTGTTGATTTGTAAAGGGCACTATTTGTTTGAAATCATTCTTAGACTCCTGGATTAAAACACCGGTTTCTTCACACACTTGTACTTTAAAAGGAATATAAAATGTGATTTCCCTCACACCTGTAATCCCAGCACTTTGGGAGGCTGAGGCAGATGGATCACCTGGAGTCAGGAGTTTGAGATCAGCCTGGTCAACATGGTGAAACTCCGTCTCTACAAAAAATTCAAAAATTTGCCAGGTGTGATGGTGGGCACCTGTAGTCTCAGCTACTCAGAAGGCTGAGGCAGAAGAATCACTTGAACTAGAGAGACAGAGGTTACACTGAGCCAAGATTGCATCACTGCACTCCACCCTGGGCGACAGAGCAAGACTCTGTCTCAAAAAAACAAAAACCAAAGATGTGATACCCTATGATTTGAGTGTTAGAAAAAAGACAGTTGTCAGTTTGCAGATTCCCACGGGAAGCTACCAGGAGGTAGTTCCCACCACAGCCCAGGAAACCAGTGTTTTCTCTAGTTACATGTTGAGATCTCCAGATCCAGGGCAGCCCTCCTCAAACAATGCTAGTCCTACACCGCTAAGTTTTTACTGAATGAATGGATGAAAGAACGCAATGTTTTTAAATATGGGAATCTTGTCATGCTTGGCTCTCTAGATGAATTTCTGGGGGCCTCTTTTGAACCTGGTTCTTAAACCTCAGTTGCCCACATACTACATCCTAGGGTGAGGCATTTCTCCAGAGCTCACTGATTCCCTTGAAAGTGCTATACTCCCACATGTAGGTCTTGACGTGCTGGCTCTTTTCCTAAAATGCTCCCTGCTCCTTTCCCTGTGTTCCCCACCTGTCATCTACCTCTATCCACCCTTTTGCCCAGGCCAAAAACCTAGGAATTTTCCCATTACCACTTTGCTCCACTGCTATAACCAGAGGTGATAGAGACTAGTGCCAAGGATACATGCCCAGTAGCAAGTTCTGGTTATCACAAAAAGAATTCAGAGTAAATTTGGTCACCATGTAATGGAAATGCAAATCTAGTGATGGCAGCAGGGGTATCTTGACAGGAGATATGAATTTGGATGCTTTGACCTATGATCTGCCATTGTCAAAACTGTCCAACCCTGTTTCAGAGCAGGAGTTTGACTAGCTCCCTAAGAAAAAAAAAATCTCAGGATATTTTCTCCTAGTATCCCAGAGAGCTCTGTGAGCATTTGAGAGCGGTGGCAAACTAATGACAATGAGTCATCAGTGACGTAGGGAATGAAAAAGCTATCTAATGTCTCTGGGTTTTGAGATCTGTGTAATACCAACATCACTTTGGGGTATGTGTCTGTTTTCTCTTTGGTTTTGTGGGTGTGTGTTTGTGTTGTTTTTTGTTTGTTTTTGTTTTTGTTTTCTGAGACAGAGTCTCACTCTGTCACCCAGGCTGGAGTGCAGTGGCACAATCTCAGCTCACTGCAACCTCTGCCTCCAGGGACAAGAGATTCTTATGCCTCAGCCTTCCAGGTAGCTGGAATTACATGCATGCACCACCACACCCGGCTAAATTTTGTATTTTTGCCATGTTGGCCAGGCTGGTTTCGAACTCCTGATTTCAAGGGATCTGCCCCGCCTCAGCCTCCTGAAGTGTGGGGATTAGAGGCATGAACCACTGCACTTAGCCTGGGACATGTTTATTAAAATATTCCTCTGTAAAATGGAGCTAGCTGCTTTGCAGAATTGTAAGAATAAGTTTAGATATATACAAACATACATGTGTGTAAAACCTCAATTTAGGTTCATGACATTGGGGATTTTTTTTAATGTCTACTTTCTTTTCTTTTCTTTTTTTTTTTTTTTGAGATGGAGTTTTGCTCTTGTTATCCAGGCTGGAGTGCAATGGCATGATCTCAGCTCACCGCGACCTCCGCCTCCTGGGTTCAGGCAATTCTGCTGCCTCAGCCTCCTGAGTAGCTGGGATTACAGGCACGCGCCACCATGCCCAGCTAATTTTTTGTATTTTTAGTAGAGACGGGGTTTCTACTAACCAGGATGGTCTCGATCTGTTGACCTCGTGATCCACCCGCCTCAGCCTCCCAAAGTGCTTGGATTACAGGCTTGAGCCACCGCACCCTGCCCTTAAATGTCTACTTTCTTTCTAATAAACTGCAGACTTCTTGGCTGTTCTTTTAAGTGTCTGGCTTACTGTAGTTTGTATGTATTTACCATTTACTAGAGTGGAATTTGTAGTTTTATTTGAGGAAGAATTTGGAATTATTCCTCTGTTTGAAAAGAGAGGCTTGCTGTAATGTCACAGGAAACCTTTTTAAAGTGGTTCTCCAAAAGAATATTGTAGATGAACTTTGTAGCAGTTGGAAAAGAAAGTGTTGTGACTTGTTGAAATAAAACTAAATGTGTTGTTCTCTTAAAAAAAAAGAAGAAGAAGCATCAGCAGCTGTGCTGCAGCTGTAGCCATGACAATATGCTTTCCTTCTAAGAGCCCAGGAAATAAGCATCCCTATGACAAACATATATTTCCTCTGAAAGAAAATAATGTCTAAAGATGGAAGGAACTGAGTTTACCTCTTTATTTTGTAGACAGCATCTGAAGCTATTGATAAAGCCATTTTCATCAATTTCATGGTGTAGTTTACCAAAGAAAAAGGTCTGAAATTTAGAAGCTATGTCAGCAGTGGGAAAATACATGTACCTCAGGAAAGCAAAACCACCTATTTCCATGACTCTAATTTCCCAAATGTATGCTAAGAAATGATTTCTGGGGCCGGGCGCGGTGGCTCACGCCTGTAATCCCAGCACTTTGGGAGGCCGAGACGGGTGGATCACAAGGTCAAGAGATTGAGACCATCCAGGTCAACATGGTGAAACCCCGTCTCTACTAAAAATACAAAAAATTAGCTGGGCATGGTGGCGCATGCCTGTAATCCCAGCTACTCGGGAGGCTGAGGCAGGAGAATTGCCTGAGCCCAGGAGGCGGAGGTTGCGGTGAGCCGAGATTGCGCCATTGCACTCCAGCCTGGGTAACAAGAGCGAAACTCAGTCTCAAAAAAAAAAAAAAAAAGAAATGATTTCTGTATTCAGAAATCATTTATCTGGCAGGCCTTTATTTATCTGGGACACAGCTCAAAACCACAAAATAAGAACAAAAAAAAATACTGTTCTAAACTTTACTTATTTACTTGATGATTGTTCCTTATGAAACAACAGATTTCTTCTATCTTGTCTGTCAAGGAGCTATTTTGGTCTGTTTGTGTATGACAGAATACCTGAGACTGGGTACTTTATAAAGAAAAGAAGTGAATTTAGTCCATGGTTCTGCGGGCTGGGAAGTTCAAGTGCAGAGCCATGGAGTCTGGTGCTGCATCATAACATGGTGAAGAAGGTCAAAAAAAGAGCAAACATGTGAAGGGGTCAAACCCAAAGGCTACCTCTTGACTTTATCACAACCCACTTTGGTGGGAAAATTCCCATGAGAACTGATCCAGTCTTTAGTGAGTGAGAATTTGCTCACTACCGCGAGAACAGCACCACTCCATTCATGAGGGATCTGTCCACATAACCCAAACACTCCAAGGCTGCACCTCCCAACATCATCACACTGGGGTTCAAATTTCAACTTGAGTTTTAATGGAGACAAATTCAAACCATAGCAGAAGCATTCGAGGACCTGCTCATACATTTACAGCACAGCTACAATGACCCACTGCTCACCCAATTTTCCACTCATCTCTCAATCTTTACTCACTTTCTAATGATGTTTCCTTATCTCTCTAAGCTCACAGATTCCATGGGCCACTCTGATAATGTCCTGGGTCATTCCTGCCCGTGGAATCCCCTTCCCATACACTGTCTTTATGTGTAATTGCTACCCTCTCTCTCAGCCTCATGGAACAGGTAGAAAAGTGCATGAACTGAATAATTTTGAAATCTTAGCTCTTTCCCAGAAACAGGGCTCCTGACAAATGTTTGGAACAGACTCCCATTGATTCTAGGGAGGGTGGCACACAGTGGCTACATGAATTTATTTTATTCTCTATAAATTCCAAAATTTATAGAGAACTACATAATGCATCGCACATAAGTGACCCCCAATGAGTATTTGTTAAACAATGGCTGGGTGAGCAGATGGATGGATAAAAATGTGCTGATTGGTGTCAGACAAGTATTTTATTCTTAATTTTTAAGTAATATGTTAAATCATTAATGCTCATTGCAACATATATATGGCTGCTACAGTTTAAAAGAGGAGAGCTTGCTGCTTTCCTTATCTGATGAACTTTTATGTGGATTCCTATTTTGAAAAGGATAATGCTAGCTGTCATTAATATAATAAATGAATACCAACATGAATTTATCGTGGGTTAATATAATAAAAGTTTGTTTCTTGCTCATAAAGAAGTCCAATCAATTCAGCTGTTCTGAATTGTCAGGGGGCCTTCCTCCATGTGGTGATAGAAGCTCAGGTTCCTTTTACCTTTGACTCTGCTATCCCAGAGCCTTAGAGCCCCCTTTATCCGCTGGCAGAGGAGGGAGAGAAAATGAACTTACCCTTGCCTCTTGAGAAAATGAGGCTCGGAGGTGATATGAGTCTCTTCTACCTTACTTTCCATCAGCAATAGTTCATCATGTGGCCGCATTAGGTTGCAAGGTAGGCTGGGAAATAAAGTCCCTGGCTAGACAATCACCTCCTGCCCACCACAACGTTATGCTAAGGAAAGCTGAGCACGAAATAGCCATCTAATTGTTCAACCTCAAAAGAAATACTAAACAAAACAATTAGCAAAGACTGTGTTTCATGACAATGCTGTTGTGAAAAGAGCGTTCTCAAGTACTGCTCCTGATAAAAAACATTTTCATTCCAATTTCTTTTCTTCTCTTCCAACATCTCTATTTTACAGTTTGAGAAACTATGTTTCAGAACAACTGAGTGATTTCTCAAGATTTTTGAGCAGACAAATGGCAAGGGTGGGACTAGAACCTGGGTCTTCCCATCCTCTGTCCGATGCATTTTTTAAAACCTGATCTTCAGGTTATAACTCTGAAGGGGCTGAAGACAAGTAGAATGGAGATTAATCAGACAAGCCCCTACTTTTTTATCTTACCATGTGTATTATTCCCAATAGCAGTGCCCCTAACTCACCATGCTGGCCAGGCTGGTCTTGAACTCCTGACCTCAGATGTTCCACCCACCGTGCCAATGGGAAATAACATATGCTCTTTTTATTTCAGTTCTATTTATTTATTTATTTATTTTAAAACATTTTTATTTTACTCTCCTTTTCCCCCCACCTTATTGAGATATCATTGATGACTGCAAATTCTATATATTTAAGATGTCCAACATGATGTTTTAATATACATATATTTTTGTGAAATAACCACCAAATTCAAGTTAATTAACACAACATCACCTCACACAGAATGTCTGTGTGTGTATGTGGTTAGAATATGTAAGATCTGCCCTCCTAGCAAATTTTCAGTATGCAATACAGTATTCTTAACCGAAGTCCGAATGTGGTACATTATTTTATTTCCATTTCAAACTGCCTTGTTTAGGAAGCAATTCGGGAAAATGGATTATGACACTAAGTTTGTTCCTGTCTGTGGAGCCAACAGTTCCTCTCAGAATTTGAACTAAGGTAATATTCTGAGATATTTTTTAAAACTTCATGTACAATGATGTTGACGACAGAGTTAGTCACAGCGATAAAAAATTATGACACGTAGTAAAAACTTCTGACTAAGAGAACAGTTAATTGCTTTATCAAACATTTGTCCAATGGCATATTTATGTAGCCGTTAAAATATTGATGAAGCGTTTTGACAATGCTTATTTGTTAGAAAACTTACTTTTTAAGGCCAGTTACAAATTTTAATGTGTAGTAGTATTATTTCATTTAACAAACTATAAGAAGATACATGTAGAAAAATACTGAATATACCAAATATTGTCTGAGGTTGCATCTAGGTGGCATAATATAATTAATTTTCTTTTTATTTTTAGATACTATTCAAATTTTCGAAAATTATGACTATTTTTTATAGAGACAAGGTCTTGCTATGTTGCCCAGGCTGGTCTCAGACTCCTGGGCTTAAGTGATCCTCCCACCTCAGCCTCCCAAAGTGCTGGGATTATGGGAATGAGCCATTGCACCCAGTCCTAAAATGAATGTATAACTTTATATTCAGATTAAACACATAACTTGGAAGGTGAGGAGAATGACCTTGTATAAGCCAATGACTCAATAGTAATATCCTCTTGGATCCTTCTAGCTACTGCTCCCTACAATGCCAGCTCCTGTTTCCTTGGCTGTTTTCCACGATCTTGATCTGAGTTGCTGCTTTTGATGCTCCCTTGTAACATCACCTAGCAAACGCCTCACATTAACTGAGCTTGCTCTCCACCATGTCGCCCTTCGTTGTGTCATTTCTGATTTCCTGGTAGTAACACTACTCGTTCAGAATTTTTGGTCTGATCAACTCTGCGATAGTCACAGTGTACGATGATTAGATCAGTTCTTTTAAAGAGACCCCTCTAGAGCAATGTGTCTGGAAGATTAGAGTGTGATAAAGACTTACGTAATTCTTACACCTCTTGTATGTGACTAGCGGGAATACTGACTGTACATTCATAGGATTCCTCAGTTCACTCTGAGCTCCCAGAACATAGCAACTGTGTCATCTTGGTCTTTCCAGTGCCCAACACAGTTTTGACACATAATTGGGACTTACTAAACGTTTTGGATGAACAAATTACTCAATGGTGGAAAGGATGGGTGAGTAACTATTGAATGATGGTGACTGCTCTTCATTAAAGATGTCGGTAATTAATTAATATCTATTGACCACCCATTATGTGTTAGTTTGTGCTCAGAGCTAGATTCTAGAAAATTGCAGGAGGAAAAGAAATGAATTAGTGAATCAGCTGGACTTTTCATCCACAGTAAATATGAAGACTGGAGAACTTCTGGGGCTGTGTTTGGATCATCCAGCTAGTGCTAACTAAAGGTAGCCCCTCGGTAACAATTATGTGGGATCAGCTCTGCCTGAAGCTTCTGCTGACTTTTAATACAGCAATTTAGACAAAACATTTATCCTTCCCAAATATGTTTTTTCTGTAATACAATTCACCATATCGCCCTCATTAGATCCCCCACTATCAATAGCCTTTAAAAGAAGTCCTAGTTGACAGCATATTTGGGAATCAGAATCATCATGCTGTGGGGGCTCTGGGCCTTCTCAAAGCTGATTTATCCCCTAGCAGTGGCCAACAGCTGGAGTCACAGGGACTCATTTCATTCCTGACTGCCAGAGTGAGTGACTTCCATCATTCACCCAGGCTGCTGTGCAGTGGTGCATTTTCGCCTCCTGGGCTCAAGTGATCCTCCCACCTAGGCCTCCTGAGTAGCTGGGACCACAGGCATGTGTTACCATGCCCAGATAATTTTTGTATTTTTAGTAGAGACAGGATTTTGCCATGTTGCCCAAGCTGGTCTCAAACTCCTAAGCTCAGGCAATCCACCTCCCTCGGCCTCCCAAAGTGCTGGACTATAGGCATGAAGTTCTGTGCCCAGCCGCCTTCTAGTTTTTTCTTTGTTTCACTGAGAAACTTGAAAGAAAATATCTTTCAAAGATACAAATCTCAAAAGAGGATATTATTTATGTCCAAGTCACAAGAAGAAAACAAAACAGTGGGAGGCTAAAAATCCTGCAATTTCAAACTGCTAAGTGAAATAAGCCAGTCACAGAGAGACAAATACTGCATAATCTCACTTATATGTGAAATCTAAAAATTCCCGGTGAATTTTATTTGAAAATTTCCCAGCAAGCATAAAGACATGGGAAAAGCTCCAATTCTCCCTTAGTGGATAAGAAGGTAAGTTATCCTTCCAAAGTAGTGGCAAAGAGGCCCCCAATCAACCTAAAGAGGACAGCAGAAAATAATTAAGCATTGAATATCCTTATTTCCTCTTTTACTGGCTATTTTGAAAATGAGGGACCCACAGTTTTGTCCACTCTCTTGATTAAAGGGAGGTTCAGAAAATACAGTAAAATGTTATGTATCCTGGTGGGACATGGTGGCTCACACCTATAACCTCAGCATTTTGGGAGGCTGAGGTGGGAAGATGGCTTGAGCCCAGGAGTTTGAGGTCAGCCTGGGCAACATAGCGAGACCCTGTCTCCACTTTAAAAAAAAAAAAAAAAAGATACATCCTTTAGATACAAATTTCCTAAGTTAATTAAACCAAATTAAAAATGCAAGTGGCTCTGAACTACAGACCTTATTCAGTCTGGCCTTGCTAGAAAGACAGTATTGCATAGTGTTGAAAGTCCTCTGAAATAAGAGACTCTTCAGGTTTGAATCCCACCCTCCAGTGCTTGCTGTGTGACTTTAGACAATTCACTTGCCGGGCGTGGTGGCTCACGCCTGTAATCCCAGCACTTTGGGATGTTGAGGCGAGAGGATCACCTGAGGTCAGAAGTTCAAGACAATTCACTTAACCTCTTTGAATGTTAGCTGCCTTGTCTGTAAAATGAAAGTAGAAATAGAAATCACCTGACTGCTACGAGGCTTAAATGAGTTAGTCTTAGCAAAGCACTTATTACTATTGTGGTTGATTCACAAATGCTCAACATCCCTAGTTAACAGAGAAATGCAAATTCATACCACAGTGAGATGGTACCTGGCACCTGCTACTGTAGAACAGACGTTATCAAAGATAACAAGGGTTGGTGAGAATGTAAGAAAAAGGGAACCCTGGTACACTGTTGGTTGGAGTGCAAATTAACACAGCCATTATGAAAAATAGTATGGAAGTTTCTCAAAAAACTAAAAATAAAACTACTATATGATCCAGCAATTGCATTCCTGAGTATATATACAAAGGAATTGCAATCAATATGTTAAGGAGATATCTGGGCATCTGTTTCATTGCAGCAGTTCACAATAACCTACGTAAACATCCATTACCAGATGAATGGGTAATATGGTTTGGAATACTATTCAGCCTTAAAAAATGAAATTTTGTCATTTTTGACAACATAGACGAAACTAGAAAAACTGCTAAGTGAAATAAGCCAGTCACAGAGAGACAAATACTGCATAATCTCACTTATATGTGAAATCTAAAAAAGTTGAACTTACAGAAGTAGAGAGTAGAATGGTGGTTACCAGAGGCTGGGGGGTGGCAGTGGGAACTGCAGAGATATTGATCAAAGGATACAAAGTTTGAGTTAGACAGAAGGAATACGTTTTTCAGATCTATTGCACCACCTAGTGACCATAGCTAATAATAATGTATTACATATGTCAACACTGTCAGAAGAGTAGATTTGAAATGCTCTCACTCCAAAAATTAATAGGTGTTTGATGTAATGAATATGTAAATTAGCTTGATATAATCATTCCACAGCGTATGCACATATCAAAACATCACATTGTATTCTGTAAGTATACACAATTATCTGTCAATTAGAAATAAACATTAAAAAAGAATAGTACTATTACATAGTAAGTACTAGATATAAAACATTGATTAATACTAACTTTGTTTCCTTTGCAGGGACATGGATGAAGCTGGAAACCATCATTCTCAGCAAACTAACACAAGAACAGAAAACCAAACACCGCATATTCTCACTCATAAGTGGGAGTTGAACAATGAGAACACATGGACACAGGGAGGGGAACAGCACACACTGGGGCCTGTCAGGGGGTGGGGGCAAGGGGAGGGAGAGCATTAGGACAAATACCTAATGTAGATGATGGGTTGATGGGTGCAGCAAACCACCACGGCACGTGTATACCTATGTAACACACCTGCACATTCTACACATGTATCCCAGAACATAAAGTATAATTTAAAAATAATTAATTAAATAATGTTTAAAAATGACAGACACTGATAACCTGAAGAAGTATACCAAATTTTTCATAATGGTTTTAGGGGACTAATACACTGGTGAACATATGGACTTCCCAGAGAAAACTGAACCCCAAGTGTTTTCACAGGTGATGCCTGGAAGCAAGCTCACTGACCCTGCAGAACCTCACAAAGGTTCAGGAATTGCAAGTACCATACCTCTTCAGTGGGACGAGCTGGAGAGAGACCATTCAAAGTTCCAGAAGCAGTGAAGACTGCCAGATTTCCTCTCCTGGCAGTCAGGGAAACATTCTCAGTCCCTCATTCCCAAGCTGAAACCTGCAAGACTATTTCTTGTGGGAGATATGGAACCAGGATATGCATTCAGGGACACCACACCCAGCTGAAGGTAAAAATGCTATTATGAAACAGTGGTGTAAGTAAAGGTATGCATGATAATTCAATCTTATTTTATTTGAGACAGAGTCTTTGTCACCCAGGGTGGAGTGCAGTGGCATGATCCCAACTCACTACAACCTCCACCTCCCGAGTTCAAGTGACTCTTGTATCTCAGCCTCCCAAGTAGCTGGGACTACAGGCACTTGCCACCACACCCGGCTAATTTTTGCATTTTTAGTAAAGATGGGGGTTTTTACCATGTTGGCCAGGCTGGTCTCAAACTCCTGACCTCAAGTGATCCACCCTCCTTAGCCTCCCAAAGTGCAGGGATTACAGGCATGAGCCACTGTGCCCGGTGGAGAGTTAATTTTATGTATCGACTTGACTGGACCACAAGATGCCCAGATGGTTAAACAGTATTTCTGCGTGTCTGTGAGGGCACTGAGCACAAGGGATTACCCTCCCCAACGTTGGTGGGCATCATCTTATCCATTCGGGGTCTGAATAAAACAAAAAGGTAGAGGAAGGGAGGAGTCACTCTCTGCTAGACTTCCTGAACTGAATCCTCGATTTTCTCCTGCCCTCCATGATCCTGGTTCACAGGACTTCAAACTCTGGCTGGAATCTACACCACTGACTCCCCAGTTATCAGGGCTTCAAACTACAACATGGGCTTTCTGGGTCTTCAGATTGCAGACAGCAGATTGTGGAGCTTCTCAACCCCCATAAACAGGAGCTAATAGATGGATACAGATATGGGTATCTATTCTTTCTGTTTCTCTGGAGAGCCCTGACTAATACAGTGCATATAATGAAATTATTGAGACTCCCAGACTCCTTCCCACATTGGGCTCCAAGAAGTCTGTATATTCTCAAAGCAAGTAATTAAAAGAGTACTCGCTAGAAGAAAATAAACAGCTGGCCCTTGTCCCATCATCTTACACCTTGTCCAGCAGTGAACAAGCCTTGCCTATGTCCCCAAAGCACCTTTTTAAGAGCATCACGTTTACATATAAATGGACAGCAAGGATCACCACACAAAATGAAGAATGCCTCTAGCAGAAATGACAGGGACCAAATTTAAACAAACAAACCACCAAAAAAGACTCGAAAGAATCAAAGTCAATGCACAGTTATGTAGAAAGCATTGAAAAAACTCTGATTTACATCTTCAGAGATAAAAGGAGTTACATTCATGAAAAAATAATGCAATGCTATGAAAGAACAGAGAATAAAAAGAGCACTTAGAAATGAAGCTATAATAAAAGAAATACAGTAATCTGATAGTCATTTGTTCAATTATGTAGGACTATGAGTCCCACAGGGTCATGGGGTGTCCCTTATGCTGTGCTGAGGTGCAGGATCCGAGAACTAAAGAGACAGGACACTGAAGAACTGGAGAAGAGCAGCCGGACCCGGGGGCCCCGCTGCCTGTGAGTGGAGACAGGCAAGACCCCAAACATCCAGAAGTGTCCATATTTATTGGGTACAAGGCATCGGGGCAGGATCGTGAGGTCATCTATAGACTTAATGACAGGGCATACATAATCATGTGAGTAGCAGGCAAGGAGGCCACCCCATTAGGTCACCTGGGCAGAGAGATGGGCTGGGCGCAGTAGGGGGTCATGCCATGCACAAAGTAGAGGGTCGTGTACAGAAAAGGGGTCCACCCCCATTAGGTCACTGAGGCAAGGAGGTGGGCTGTGCACAACAAGTGTCATGCACAACACTTCTTATCTGGGGGCTGGAGACTTCCAAGGATTTCTAATAGAAGGATACTGTAAGCCAGTGCAGTGGGAGCTGACAGACTTGTGCTCTTCTCTTAAGATATTTATGGGAGGATGATTTGAGCTAACACAGAAGCGAGAAACAGCTGCTGTGACCCCCGGTCACACCAGAGGGGCTCTTCTCCCTCTGTTATTTGTGGGATCTCAGGCCTGAGGCCTACTTTCTACAGGAACCAGATGCAAGGTACTACAACTCCTTTTTCAGGAGGAGAGGCACTTGCTCCAAGCCTGCCATATGCCCTTTCAGGCAGGGATGCCTGGGTCTTTGGTTCTTGTCCTGATCTGGCTGTTTTCCCATGTACTGCTTCTGCTTTGTGACTGTTCTAGGCATTCCTCCTACTACAAACTACTACATGGTTATATAGAAGGATTCTATAAATCGGCACTAAGTGTGTCGGTACAACTCCGACTACAATACCTATATGATTATATAGAATATATATGATTATATAGACTATAATATTTATGACTACATAGAAGATTGTATGAAACTAAGTATGCTAGATATAAGTACTAAGTATGTTTATAGAAGCTAGATACATTAAGCTGTAAGTTATTTTATGATGATATAGAAAAAGGAAATACTGAGTAATAGCACTATAAACTAAGCTATTCTTCAGACACTAATTGTGCCTGGGGTTTCCACAGCTCTCCTTCCTCAGTGTCCATGCTGGGGGTTACCTACACAGTTAAGTTGAAAAAGTCACAGAGAAAGTAAAACAAAAAGATGAATAGATAGAAAATAGGCCAGACAGGAAAGAAAACAAATCAGCCAAGAATGTCCACGATCTAAATAACAAATTTTTTAAAAAGAAGAGATACAGTAAGGTAGGGGGCAGAAATGACCAAATTAATAATACCAGAAGAATTCCCATAACTGAAGCACACGTATTTCTGAATTGAAAAACTGATCAATAGAAACGAGAAAAGACCCATAACCAAGACACTCAACTGTGTCTTAGAACACTGAGAAGAACGAGAAGATCCTAAACCTTCTTGAGACAAAACAAAACAAACAAAAGCTGGTTACGTATCATGAAATTTAGTGACCTGTAAAGGAAGAGGAAATAAACATAATGATGCAGAGTTTCTCAACAATATGTAAGCTAAAATATTGTGGAGCAAGCCCTCCAATATTCTGAGTGAAAGTCATTTTCAATCTTGAACTCTGGGCTCAGCCAGAATAAAAGCAGTTTCAGACATGCAAGCTCTGTGGGAAAAGAAGACCTGGCAGCAACCTCCCTCCAGGAACTATTGGAGTTCTACAACATGAGGGTACATAATCAAGAAAAAGGAAGACCGATTCGGGATCTACAGAACTCATCTCAGGAATGAGGAATAAGACCTTGCTGGGATGAATGTGAAGGAGACCCAAGGGCATCAGTTGAGAGCTGTGCCTTCCAAATTTTGATGTGCATAGGAATTAGCAGGGGATCTTGTTGCAATGCACATACTGATTCAGTAAGTCTGGGAAGGGCCTGAGATTGGTGTGGTTTGTTGTTGTTGTTTGTTTTGTTTGTTTGTTTGTTCTTGAGATGGAGTTTTGCTCTTGTCGCCCAGGCAGGAGTGCAATGGCGTGATCTCGGCTCATTGCAACCTCTGCCTCCCAGGTTCAAGCGATTCTCCTGACTCAGCCTCAGTAGTAGCTGGAATTACAGGCATGCGCCACCACGCCTGGCTAATTTTTTTAGTAGAGACGGGGTTTCTCCATGTTGGTAAGGCTGGTCTCGAAATTCCGACCTCAGGTGATCCGCCCGCCTCGGCCTCCCAAAATTCTGGGATTACAGGCGTGAGCCACCGCGACCAGCTGAGATTTGGCGTTTTCAGCAAACTCCCTCAGGATGCTGAGGCTGCTGCTTCAGGGACTGCACTTTGCATATCAGGGATGTAGAGAAAACACGGTCCAAATTGCACAAACGAGACGACTGCACAGAGACAAACAGAGACAGACATTTATTTCCTTCTCGGTGATAATGGGGAATGAATTAATGTAAGCCAATAACCGTATAGTAGGGGAGGGAGAGGGAGGGAGGAGAAGCTGAAAAGGATGAACATTGTAAGTAAATATAAACGAAGCAAAAACAAGGAAGGGCTGTATTGAGGGCAGCCGTATACATCCAACCTTGCCTGTAGTAGAAACCTGAAGAGGAAGGTTGGACCACCCTAACGGATTCAGATGTAGTAGTCTGGGGGTCTCTAGCGGCCCTGGAAAGTGCACCAGAAAATCTAGCTGCTGGCTACGAGGACAGAAGCCCCTTCCGCACGCCCAGCAGGGAAGTGGGCGGGGCCTCAACGTGCCCGGCGCCGGGTCTCGGGGGCGGGGAATGGGCGGAGCCTTCCCCTCCACTCCCCTCCCTTGGCGCGCCCGGGCGGCGCTGGGATTCGGACTGGAGGCTTTTGAATCCCGAAGCAGGTGGCGGCGCTCGGGAGCAGCAGAGGATCTGGGAATTCTGCTGGTGCTGCAGCTGCAGAATGCTGGGCGGTGGCGGGAAGCGCAGCCCCGGCGGGACAGGGCCGCAGGTACTGCCGGAAAGGCTGTGCGGGCTCCGCGGGCGCTTTGAGCGACAGCCGGGGCACCCGGAGGCGGTGCGTTTCATTCATCCAGTGACTATGCTGCTTGCAGCGTGTCCAGGGGCTGCGGTTGCTGCGAGGATCCTGCCCGGAGCGCTGTTTCGCGCTCTGTAGGGGGGGGTTGCAACAGGAAAGTAACACCTCTGCAGCTTCTGCCCAACTCCTCTTGGCCCCTTTCTTGGGGAAACGGATTAGGAGAACCAACGATTCATTCATTCTCCCAGCCAGGTTGATTGGGAACCGATGACACACCAGACACTGTGCGGGGCGCTGCGGAATCGGGATCAGCCCGGCTGCCCCTGCTCCCTGTAGAGGCCCCGCCCTGGGGAGGAGGGGCCCAAGCGAATACGTATTCTCCTGTGATTGTTTTGTTTAGGATTATAAAGCCGGTGTGTAGAAGGTGCTGTGGAAACACTGAAGGAGGATTTCACAAGTCCCGGGGGTGTTAAAGAAGACTTTTAAGACAACTCTTTGAAAATGTGTTTTGAAGGTCTAGAAGTAAGATTCTGAGACATAATAGTGTAGGAGATGTTTGGGCCAAGCAGAGCGTTCGGGTTGGCTGGCGCTGGGGAAATGGGAAAGTAAAAGGGACCTGATCCTAAAAGCACTACTGACAGGGAAGGAGGAGAAAGTTCGTGCATTGTAGGGCTGAGGGCCCCACAGGGTCGTGGGATGAGCCTTATGCTGTGCTGAGGCGCAGGATCCGAGAAATAAAGAGACAGGACACAGAAGTACAAGGAAAACGCAGCTGGGCTCCGGGGGCCATGCCACCTATAAACAGAGTCAGGCGAGGCCCCGAATGTCCAGAAGCATGAGTATTTATTGTGTATAGGTTAGGGGGCAGGGCAGTGAGTGAAATCATCTTTAAGGATAGTGATAGGGTCGTGAGCAATAAAACATGGGGTCCACCGCCATTAGGTCACCTAGGCCAGGAGGTGGACAGTGCACAGCAAGGGGCCGGTTCCCATGAAAGCAAGGGCCGTGTGCAGTAAGGGGTCGAAGGTGGGCCGTGAGCAGTGAAGAGGGTGCAGTGTGCAATACTTCTATTTATGGGAAACTACTTCTAAGAAGATTTATAGGAGGATGCTTTAAGTCACATAGCAGTGACAGAGCTGTCAAGGTTACCGCCACCTTCTGGCAGCTTCCAATGAGTTGTATGGGAAGATGCTTTTCGAGCGGCATAGTAGCAAGAGCTGATAAATTTCACAGTCACCAAGGTGGATTGCCGGTCTGAGGGCAACCTTCCACAAGAACTGGAGGAGGGTCCTACAACTCCTTTATCAGGAGGAGTGGCTCTCGCCCCAAGCCTGCATACAGCGGGTATCTTTATGATACTGAACGCTGCCGCCTGGACCATGGATTCTTGTCCTGGTATGACTGTTTTTCCCTTAAATCATGCTCTGCATTGTGTCTGCTTTAGGCATTCCTCTCATTATAAGCTGTTTATTCCTTAATTCATGCTCTGTACTGTGTCCACTCTAGGCATTCCTCCGATTATGAACTAAGATATAATTATAGGTATGTATGTAGGGAAATATTCTTTAGGCACTCATACTATCAACTATTATATGATTATATAGAGAGTATTATATAAAGGGATTCGTCAAGCCCTATTTCTATAAACTAATATATGATTATATAAAGGATTATATAAAAGGAAATAGCTGAGTAATAACACTATAAAGTGAGATATTCCTCAGGCCCTAACTGTGCCAGGGTTCTGCTTAGCTCTGATTCCTCAGTGCCTATATGGGGGTTACCCACAGTGCATTCTCTCATACTTCACTAGGATTTCAGAAGTTCTGTAACCCCTACAGTAGCAGTAAGGGGAACCAGGAGGGAAAGAAGTGCCATTGTGTTAACTCAAGCTTGAGAAAAATGACTGTGGCAGTGTTATAAATCGGGCAAGGTGAGGCATTCTTACAAGGCTTGAGTAACTGTTAAAGGGCAAGGGTCTAGGCATTCTTCATGTTGGGTCATGCATTCTAGGACTACCAGGGTCAAGAAGTGCAGCCTCTGAAGGGGAAAGCTGTCCTAAACTCTAGTTGTTAGGGATACGGAGATGCGGAACTGGTGTGTGAGTTCAGGCACAGCTGAAAACATTCTCTCTTTGAAGGTGCAGTGAAGAACTGTTTTGGTGGAGTGATGTACATCACTAGAAATACAATACCAGAAACGAAGATGAGTCTACGGAGACTATAACCATAACGGCCAGCATTTGTGTATTATGTGCTAGGTTCTGTGTATTTTTACATATAACTTATTCCTTGTAACAACCCTGTGATATAGGTACTGTACGCCCTTTTTGCAGATGAGAAAACAAGGCACAGAGAGGTTCAGTAGCTTGCCTCAGGTAGGAAATCAGCTGAGTCAGGAGTCAACCCAGGAACCTCACCATTATGCAAAACTCCCTTTCAGCGAGGCAGAGGAAGCCTTTTCTAACATCTTAAGTTGCAGGCAGTCTTTGAAAGCCTGACCAAAGACACTTAGAAAAACAGAAGATAGGACAGTTCAGGACTTCATAAGTTCCTACTGTGCTGTATTTGCAGTTGGAGAAGCAACATGATAAAATGGTTGAGAATCTGCTATGGAGCCAGATTTAAACCCGAGGTTCAAGCCCTTCTCTTCCACTTCCTAGTTAGGGACTTTGGAAAGTTAACCTCAGTTTCCTCAGCTGTAAGGTGAGATTGACAGTATCTACTGCAGGAGAAAGTTGAGGATTGAATGAGTTAATCCACAGAAGGTGCTTAGAACAGTGAAATAAAGCACCAAATAAGTTCTCAATAAGTACGACTTACTATTTGTTTTTACAATTATATTATCTTTACTATTACTACTTGCTACTATTGATACTCACTTTTGGATTCATTTTTCAACAGCCTTTTTGTTCAACATAATTTTTTAAAAATCAGATGCATTATAATCCTTGGCATAATAAACTGTTGCCATTGTTCAGTTCATTGGTTTTTAACTTCACTTATGTTAAGTAATAGAACAAACATCCGGAACCCTTTGCCCAACTCCCCCAAACTGAAACAGACAATCATTCTACATCTACACGTGTTCCTTCTTTCTGTCACTCATGTTCAATGTAACTATCCTGAATTTCGTTTTTCCTTGCCTTTTACAAATAGGCTTATCTCCTATGAGGGAATATCTAAACAACATTTAAGTTTTTGAACTTCATAAAAAGGCTATCAGGCTACATATAATCAAGAATTTTTTCCCTCATTAAGAATATTTAATATAGATTGGCCCATTTTGTGTAGCCATACAGTAACCATTTGGTAAATGAAGGAGATTGGTTCCAGGACTCCCATATATCCCAAAATCCAAGCATACCCAACTTCCAAATTTGGGCCTGGGGAACCCGAGTATACAAGAAGTCGGCCATCTCCCTAAAGTGGATTTCACATCCAAAGAATATAGTATTTTTCAAATCCGCATTTGGTTGGAAAAAACATTCACCTATAAGTGGGTCCACAAAATTCAAACCCTTGTTGCTCAAGGGATAACTGTAATATTAAGTGTAATAGTCTATTGTTTGGAAGCCTTATAACTCTTCTCCTACCAGTAGGTATTTCATTTGTTCTGTTCAGTTTGCTCTTGGAATCCTTGCCATCATGACCATTCTTCTGTCATTTGACTTCATCAATACATTTTGTAGACACTGAATGATACCTCACATCACATTAATAAACTTAAGCCTACTGGGAAAACGGAAGAATATAAATATGAGAAATATCTATCTCAGAATTTCTCAACTTCAGCACTGTTGACATTTGGGGCCAGTCGTCTTTGTTGAGGATGCCTATCCTGGGCGTTGTAATATGTTCAGCGTCAGCTGGGCACGGTGGCTCATGCCTGTAATCCCAGCACTTTGGGAGGCCAAGGCGGGCGGATCATGAGATCAAGAGATCAAGACCATCCTGGCCAACATGGTGAAAACCCGTCTCTACTAAAAATACAAAAATTAGCTGGGCATGGTGGTGTATACCTGCAGTCCCAGCTACTTGGAAGGCTGCGGCAGGAGAACTGCTCGAACCTGGGAGGTGGAGGTTGCAGTGAGCTGAGATCGCGCCACTGCACTCCAACCTGGCACCTGGTGACGGAGTGAGACTCTGTCTCAAAAAAAAAAAGATGTTCAGCATCCCTGGTCTCTGCCCCACTAGATGCCACTAGCTCCCTTCTTCCAATTTGTTACAACTAAATAGGTCTCCAGGTGTCCCCTAGGGGGCAAAATCACCACCAGTTGAGAACCACTGCTCTTGGTAGGAAGAATAAAAAGGAAAGAACTTAATCCAAAAAGAAAGAATCTGGTTCCTAGAAAGAAAAACAGATTGCTGCTTAGAAAATTTAACATATGGAACCTCCAATTAAGCATAGTGTCTTTACAGAAATGTATCAGATATCTATCAGGCGTTCTAAAACCTAGGGTACTGAACCTGTATTACGGTGGTGCTCGAGACGAGTATTGTAACCTCATCCTGGCATTAAAAGGCCTTTTCCGAAATGATTGGATTTTTGACTTAGAGTTAGGTGCTGTTCTGCTAACTTTGTTAGGAACTATGGGTGTTTAACATTGTCACTAACCTTCCTTCCTTATTTGGAAAATCAAAAGGTTGGTATCTGTGTAAGGCTGAGTCATGATTGTTGTGAACAGCTCAGACACAACTCTGGATGTTGCAGAGGAAACAGGTTTCTAACTGATGAATTGCTTCTATCCGGTTACTTCTGACTATTTATTTCTGGTGTGATCAATGAATCTGTTTGAAAGACACACCTTTAACCAAACGAGGGCAAAACCTGCCCTCTGTTGATTCCTCTCTTCCGGCTCTTTACTATTTCTTTTTTATCTTTTTGTTTTTTATGGTTTCCATTATTTAGAAAAATATATTTAAAGACTTGCTGTGCGGATTCCTTTGAACTACCATATAAACTACTCTATTTTCTGTGCTCAAATGAATTTCCAGATTTTACTCAAATACCATTTAGAGTTTGAAGGAAAACACAGGTATCTCCTAGAGTTGGGTGAACAAGAGTGAGATTGTCAGGCAAGGAAAGTTACTGAAATTACTAAAGATAATATGGAGAATTAGAGTTTTGTGGGCCAATTTTCAGCGTGGAAAAAACAGTTGATGTGAAGAAAAGGAAATTCTGTGAAGTCAATGTCTTCAGTGACCTTCGAAAAGAAGTAGAAAATCATTATAAGTTCTCTTTACCTGAAGATTCCTATCACTTCTGGAAGTTCTGTGAAGACCTTGCTCCTGAAAAGCTAGCTGGTGAGTTGCTCCAGAATCATTCTTGTATGAATGGAAAGAATTACGTAGTAGGCAACAGGCCGGATGTGGTGGCTCACACTCTGTAATCCCAGCTGAGGCAGGAGGATCACCTGAGACCAGGAGTTTGCGACCAACCTGGTCAGCATCGCAAGACTTCTTCTCTACAAAAAAATTAAAAAAAAAAAAAAACTAGGCATGGTTGCATGTGCCTATCGTCCAAGCTACCTGGGAGACTGAGCTGGGAGGATCCTTCCTTGAGCCCAGTAGTTCAAGGTTACAATGAGTTATGGTGACTCCAGCCTCTGTGACAGAGCAAGAACCTTTCTCTAAAAAATATAATAATTGGCCAGACATGGTGGCTCACACTTGTAATCGCAGGCCGAGATGGGCAGATCACTTGAGGTCAGGAGTTCGAGACCACCCTGGGCAACATAGTGAAACCCTGTCTCTATAAAAAATATAAAACTTAGCTGGGCATGATGGTGCATGCCTGTAGTCCCAGCTACTCGGGAGGCTGAGGCACGATCATAGCTTGAACCTGGGAGGCAGAGGCTGAGAGATTGTGCCACTGTACTCCATCCTGGGTGACAGAGCGAGACACATCTCAAAAAAGAATGCATATATATAATAATTTAAGAAGCCTGACCAAGAATATAAACAGTTCATAGAAGAGGAATATTTTCCAAGATGTTTCTAGTAAGAGAAAATATATAAGAAATGCTATCGTAATGCCACTGTCACCTGTTTTATTGGCAAAGGCAAATAATTTCATCACATTCTGGGAGAATGGGAAGGAAGCAAGCACTTTTATGTGTTGCAGGAGTCTGAGTATGATTTAACAATGCTGCTTCCAAGCACTTTACTTATGGATTACACAAACTAAGAATTACGTTTGAGGATATTTACTTAAACAAAACATGGGAAACGGCTTCAAGGCCTACCAACAGCATATCAATTTAGTAGATCTTCATTGTTTTAAAAGAATGAGGCAGATTTCTAGAAAATAATAAACTACCATGCCTGAAATATGTTAAGTGAAAAAGAATATGCTGCCATTATTATTTAGGGGAAAAAAGGGGGAGAGTACACACATAACCTTGTATACTTTTCTATGTGCTTACTTTGTCTCTGAAAGAATAAACTGTTAACGGGCTGTGATCATTACTTTGCACTACATACCCTATTGTATTGTTTAAATTTGTTAACTGGTAAGCACTGTCATACGCTATTGAAGGAAATGGATATTGGTACATATTCTGAATTTTGCCAATAGGTCACAACTGTGTTGCGGTTTCTTTAAAAATAGTCATGTCTGTGTACAGGCACTTATTAGCAAAGATGTTCACTGAAACGTTTTTAGAAGAGAAAAAAATAGTAAATGTCCATCAGTAAGAGGATAGATGGTTACCTCTTTATAATGCAGTATCATGCCCTATTAAAAATAATGTAAAATAACATTGAATAGCATGGAAAAATATTGAGAAAATTTAAGTATGGAAGACAGGCGCAGATAACAGAAAAACCGGTCTCAGTTTGTTACATATTTGTATCTGTTTATGGGTGTGGAGAGTATGGATATTTGTTACTGTATACTAGACTGTTAACTGTGTTATCTTTGGCTAATGAGATAGATGGTTTTCGTCTTCTTGTGGCTTTAAAACTTAGTGTATGCTCCCCTAAGCTCCAGTTGAGCCAGGCTACTTTTCCTGTCAAATGATCTCCGTGCTTCTATTCATGGTGTTGCCCCTTCCTGGACTTTTTTGCTTGCTTCATCCTTGCCTCCTTATAAAACTGGGTGCTGCTGCCTGAAGTGCTCCCCTCCCTCTTAGAAGTAGCAAGGACCCATTTGAAGTTATACGTCGTACATTTGCACAGACTTCATGTCTTTGTGGTTTATTAACACTCCCTGTCTGTGATCTGTGAATAGAGAAGGAAGATGGAATCATCTAGGGTTAGGGTTGGCCAAATAGATTGCCAAAGAGTCAAAGGGATCTGGTGTGATTAGCTGAGGTAGAGGAAAGGGGATAGAAATGGTTTTTTTTACTTTTTTTTTTTTTGGAGACAGAGTTTCACCCTGTCACCCAGGCTGGAGTGCCATGGTGCGATCTTGTTTCACTGCAACCTCCACCTCCAGGTTCAAGTGATTCTTGTACCTCAGCCTCCTGAGTGGCTGGGATTACAGGTTTGAGCCACCACACCTGGCTAATTTGTATTTTTAGTAGAGATGGGGTTTTGCCATTTGGCCAGGCTGGTCTCGAACTCTTGACCTTAGGTGATCAGCCCTCCTCAGCCTCCCAGAGTGCTGGGATTACAGGTATGAGCCACTGCACCTGGCCTGTTTTTTAGTATTAATCCACACATTTTTGCTATCTATCTTTCTCTCCCTTAACCTGATATACTACAAATATTTGAGGCTAACCACAGTGTGGTAATGGGCCTATGGGAATACAACCAGTCTTGCTTTGGCTAAAATAAGAAACAACAGAAATGTTTGAAATGTGAAGCTAATTCAGTGGTAAATTCAGAGGAAATGCTAAACCTAAATGCTGCTTTTCTCTTACTCTGACTTCTTTTCCATTGAGTGTTTATAACTGACATCTTCACACATAAGTCAAGATTTTCTTTTACTTTAGAAACTTTTTAAGACAATCGCTTAGAAGTAGTTTACTAACTAAAAGGATTATTTCCTATTAGAAAGTATTGTCTAAATTTATTTTCTTTCTGGATTCACTTTCTGCAAGTCTTAGACTTCAGTTAGTTGATTTTTATGATATCCCTGCTGGAAAACATAAAATGAAGAAAAAATCGACAGGCCTGAATTTTAACCTTCATTGGAGGTTTTACTGTGATCCTCCCGAGTTCCAGTCCATTACTATCAGAGATAAGAAAACTCAGTTTCACGTGGGGTATTTCAGGTAAAGGATCTTTTCTTTCTTTGGTTTTTTTTTTTTTTTAATCGACATTTTTTTTCTTCTTTTTTTGTTCCTGTTTCTTTTTTATTACATTTTATGTTTTGGGTTCCATTTGAAGAACATGCAAGATTGTTGCATAGGTACACACATAGCAGTGTGATTTGCTGCCTTCCTCCCCATCACCTATATCTGGCATTTCTTCCCATGCTATCTCTCCCCAACTCCCCACCCCCCACGGTCCCTCTCCTATTTCCCCCCCGACAGACCCCAGTGTGTGATGCTCCCCTCCCTGTGTCCATGTGTTCATTGCAGCACAGTTTACAATAGCAAAGACCTGGAACCAACCCAAATGCCCATCGATGATAGGCTGGGCAGGGAAAATGTGGCACATATATACCATGGAATATTATGCAGCAGTCAAAAATGATGAGTTCGTGTCCTTTGTAGGGACATGGATGAATCTGGAAACCATTATTCTCAGCAAACTGACACAAGAACAGAAAATCAAACACTGCATGTTCTCACTCATAGGTGAGTGTTGAACAATGAGAACACAAGGATCTTTTCTTCACCTCTAGAATACAGCTGCTGTCCTGCCAATGAGGACAAATAGTTACTCACTAGCCTCACCCAAGATGAAAGGCCTGTTTTCCCCTGTTGGTGGATATATGAACCATCTGTTGTTCTTGCTGTTACCATTTTGATCTTTCCTAGGATGAGTAAACTCTTTTTTTTAAATATACTGACCATATATTTTTTGCCAGTGATAAAATTCAAGGTTTCGAACAAAAATTCGATTGAGAAACTTGTAATACCACTGTGAGCTCAATAGCATTTTTTCCATGATATTATGTAATGGAGTGAATTTGATATGTAAGTTTCAACATGTACATCTATATAACTTAGTGAACCACTATTTCCAAAGAGCATTGCATGATGCCGTATCCCATGCATGGGTACAAATTCGTTTGTGTTCAAGGCAGTCTAATGGACTTAAAGTCACAGCACAAAGTGTTTATGTTCATGGTTATGGCTTCAGTTGCACATTGTACCTTATCTTTGTTTTTTGTTTTGGGTTTGTTTGTTTTGTTTTTGTTTTTTATTTATTTATTTTTTTTTTTTGAGGTGGAGTGTCGTTCTTGTTGCCCAGGATGGAGTGCAATGGTGCGATTTTGGCTCACAGCAACCTCCACCACTTGGGTTCAAGCAATTCTCCTGCCTCAGCCTTCCGAGTAGCTGAGATTAGAGACATGTGCCACCATGCCCAGCTAAGTGTGTATTTTTAGTAGAGACAGGGTTTCTCCCCATTGGTCAGGCTGGTCTTGAACTCCCAACCTCAGGTGATCCACCCGCTTCAGCCTCCTAAAATGCTGGGATTACAGGTGTGAGCCGTGCCTGGCCCATTGTACCTTATCTTTAAGCATCACACAGCAAAGTGTTATAGTAGGTGTAGGCAGAGACAAAAACTTACAGAGATAGTCACAATAATGTGATATGTGTGGGAAGGCAGCTACCAAGTACCTTCAATAGCGGCAGAGGTAAAAGAGGATATTTTATGTCGGCTTTGATGGATGCCTAAGGACTTACTAGAAAGAATGAGAAGAAGAATGTTTTAGGTAAGGGAGCAGTGTGTGTGTGAGAGTGGAAATGCGTGGCACAGGGGGCTTGAATGGCTATATGCCATGCCAGAGTATTGAGGAAGACTGTACAGATTGATTCACATGGGACTGACATGATCACATTTGCATTTGATGGTTGATATAAACAATCCTCTAGACATACAGCTGATCATAATTGAAGGTAAGGTTTAGTGTAACTGTGTGCTGTCATCAGAAGTTAGGTTTTGGTGGCTTGGGTTTCTGTGGCACTTCAATCTACCTGCTCTACTGATAACTCTACTGGTTTAATCTTCTAGCGCTCTGAACTTGGGTAAGTTGATTGTCCTCTGTGCCTTTTTTTTTTCTGATAAGTAAAATGAAGCTAAGACTAGCACACACTATAAATGTTCAAAGCCCTTTGATAACAGTGCTGTAGGGAATGCTAGAAACTCTCAGTTGTCAGCAGTGAATCATGAGTTTCTTCCTAGGAGTTGTTACTCCCTGCAACTTTCTTCCTGGGGGTCTGGCACGCCCTTCCCGCTCTTCATTTCACTCTTGACCTTTTATATGGATGGCCAAATCTTAACCTGCTTATGATAAAATAGCAAATTATTTCTGTAAGTGGCATTCACGTGCTGTATATTCACACACTTTTGAAAACAACTTTGGATTATGCTTTTGTGTAAGATTACAAAGTAGCTCTGCTTTCCTTTCATGTTTTCTAAATTTTTCTTAACACAAATTTCAACCTTATAAAAAAAATCTGTTGACTTTAAATGTTATTATAACAGGATCCTCTGTCTCTTTAAAAAAAAAAAAAAAAACTAATCCCAGCACTTTGAGAGGCTATGGTGGGCAGATCACCTGAGATCAGGAGTTCGAGACCAGCCTGGCCAACATGGTCTCTACTAAAAACACAAAAATTAGCCAGGTGTGATGGCACATGCCTGTAATCCCAGCTACTCGGGAGGCTGAGGCAGGAAAATCATTTGAACTGGGAGGCAGAGGTTGCAGTGAGCTGAGACCCTGCCATTGCATTCTAGCCTGGGCAACAAGAGTGAAACTCCATCTCAAAACAAAAAGTTTCTTTTTGAGACAGAGTCTTAGGCTGGGTTCAGGTAATTCTTGTAGCTGTGAATACAGGTGTGTGTGCCACACCAGGCTGAGTTTTGTATTTTTAGTGGAGTCAGGGTTTTACATGTTGGCCAGGTTTGTCTTGAGCTGCTGACCCGAGTGATACCCCCACCTCAGCCTCCCAAAGTGCCGGGATTACAGCCATGAGACACCACGCCTGGCCCCTGAAACATTTTTTTTGATGTCTACTTTTTCTGTTAGGTCAGACTTCTCCATAGTAGTATGCCATATCTTAGTGTCAAGTGATACAACTTAAAACTTGACCAATCTCAGCTTTGTAAATATCCCTTATTTCTTTATTAAAGTACTAATATGAATTCGAATCATATCTGTTCTTTCTGTGACTGCCATTTTTTAAATTAATATTGCTTTTCTCATTTGAAGAAAACTGTTAGGAATTTTGAAAGAAGTGTTGGTAATTGTTCTGTGGACTTATTCTTGCATGGAACTTGACATGTTTAACTTGGCTCAACTCCCTAAAGTCTTTGCACTTAATACAGTGGCCTGCCACATAATGAGGACTTCTACTTCTTTTTAAATTATTTTTTAAGAAAAAATCTTAAAGAAGTAACAGATAAAAAAGAAAACCAATCACTTGAAAAACATCGATGAGAAACTCACAGAAGCAGCCAGAGAACTGGGGCCCTCACTGGCAGGGAAAACCATGAAGTTGAAACAGAGACAGAAGAAAGCATGACTTCAATCTGTTGGCCTCTGTTTTGCTATTTAGCAGATTTTTCCCCCCTCTTGATTCCTTCTTGTCTCTACTCTACGCTTCTCTTCTGTAGCCCTAACTGAAGAGCTGGATGCTGTCCCTCCTGGGTGCTAGGAGGATGCCACTGAAACAGGCGTCAGATGGCTCCTGTGGGTTGGTACACTGGTTGAATTGCATAACTACTGGTATCGCTGCTGTGGTTGAATAACTCAGGCCAGTATTTGCCACTCTTTTAATCTTGTTTATCAGTTAATCACTTCATAAAGTTAAGTGAAAGTTTCTTTGTGCATAATGAAATTGACATACGTACGTTTTCTCCAGTAAACGTGTCTATAAGCCGTGCTTCCTTTTCCTTCTTTATCCCATCATTTCCTTTTACATCTCTCGTAATGTCTGCAGTGCAAGGGGATTATTTTGCAACGGAGCAAATACTTCCTAGTGTTGGATTCCTTTGGTTTTTCAGCTATAGATTTCAGAGTAAGTTAATGATGAGCTGGAAGATTTCTGCTTTGGAGTAAATGAGAATTCTATAGGAGTTTTTTCTTATGGTCTCTGAGGGAAAGAAACATTTGTTACTGGAATTAGGGCTCCCCAGACCCCTCCAACCTCTCACTGTCTGCCCTTGCTGGTTCATCTGAATGTTCTAAGCTACATGGAGAACTTGTTATTCCTTAAACTAGCACTGGTAATGAAGGACCTTAGTGTACTTAGGTATGAAATCTTCAGTTCCCTCTCTGATGTTGATTTGGCTTCAAGGATGACATTCTGATAAGTTCTAGGCACGCTTTCTTTAGTCCTATACACTGGAAACTTGCTTAAAACGTACATGTTAATGAAACTCATTACAACATGACATTTTAAAAAGTAAGATTTTATATGGCCATTTACCTTTCTGGTTTTCATAGGAAGCTTCTCCCACCTTTTAACGAGGAGGAAGGGTCGAATTTGTAGTCTAGTTAATCCCCCTTTGTTTTGACTAAAGTCTGAACATCCAAACACATAACAGCTATTAGCAAATTATTTAATCAGTCTTTATTTCTACCACAAGCTATAATTTGTTTCAGATTAGATTTTCTTAATTCTTCCCCATAAATAAGATATTATTGAGGTTTATATTTCATAGATATTTTTGTCCTAGACCCTGCCCCATGAAGTTTTATTTTAGTATTTGTTCTTTATCCAAAAACAGCTGGTAAAAACAAAGGCAAAAAAGAACTTACAAGACAATCTTGTTTTTAATCCTCCCTGTGGATGATGATACTTTCAAATCCTTTTCTGTTATATGTAAGCTTGTTCTTTTATTGTTTTTGTGAGATCTTCATTTAATTCCAATTTTTCTACTGAAGAATTCAACTCCACTAGTATATGTGAGTCAGTGGCTTCCCCTTGGTGTGAGTGTAAGAATATGTCCACTCTAGTATGATAGAGCCTGCACAGCACACTAGAAATCGTGTTTTTATACTGACAGTAACTTAGCACACTTTGGAGGGCAGAGTTGTTGTGAGTTACACCATTTGACTCCCTACAACAAATCTCCAAAGTTGGAATTATCACCCTATTTTATAGATAATGAAATTGATGGTTGTAGAGGTTTTGAGTCTTGTCCAAAATCTTAAATGATGCATACAAAACCCAGCTTCATATTTTCCATATTTAGCATTCTTTCCATCTCATCTTCTTACTAATTGGTTCTCTTCCACTTCACCTTTTCCATACCTAGATTTCTTCCCAAGGAACATTGGTTCAATGATGCATAAAATGTCGGTGTCACTCTATCCGCCTGTGATTTGATGCTTCAGATATCACCCACCCCATACAGTGGACACCCCATACAAATGACAGATTCTTCCATAAGATGACAAAATTTGTCACCTTATTCTTCATAATAAAATTACGATTCTGATGACTTCCTAATTGATACCTCTTTATGGACAATTAGCACAGGTAATCATCCGTGAAAAATCTGAACATGTACTATGTGTTGTTCAGCCCGAGTTGGCAACTACAGCCCTGTTGTCTTTTTCTTTCATTATCACGCTTTATGTCCTGCTTTTTACACCTATGAATACGTTATGTCTATCATTTCATATTGCCAATTTAAGGTCTACCTCCTAATGTTGAGTGGCTGCAGAATACTGTGCTTATGTTCAAAGTTTGGGTTGTTTAAGGTTTTTCACAAATACAGACAACCCTGCCATAGATATCCTTTTATACCTTTATTTGCATACTTATCAGGGTTTTTTTTTAGAATAAATTCCTAGACGTAGTGTTGCCAGATCCAAAGTAGTTTGTGTATGTGTGTGTGTGTTTCTGTGTGTGTGTGTTTCTGTGTGTGTTTCTATATGTGTGTGTGTTTCTATATGTGTGTATTTCTGTGTGTGTTTGTGTGTTTCTACATGTGTGTGTGTGTTTCTGTGTGTGTGTTTCTATATGTGTGTGTATGTGTGTATGTGTCTGTATGTGTGTGTGTTTGTGTGTGTGTTTATGTGTGTGTGTTTCTATATATGTGTATTTCTGTGTGTGTTTGTGTGTGTTTCTACATGTGTGTGTGTGTTTCTGTGTGTTTCTATATGTGTGTATGTGTGTGTATGTGTGTGTGTTTGTGTGTGTTTGTGTGTGTGTTTCTATATGTGTGTGTGTTTCTATATGTGTGTGTTTGTGTGTGTTTGTGTGTTTCTATATGTGTGTGTGTTTCTATATGTGTGTATTTCTGTGTGTGTGTTTGTGTGTGTTTCCGTGTGTGTGTTTCTATGTGTGTGTTTCTATATGTGTGTGTGTTTCTGTGTGTGTGTGTTTCTATGTGTGTGTGTGTGTAGTTTTTCTTTCCTGGTTTCTAATTTTGCAGGATTTTCTTTAGTCTTTTTAGTTTTTTCCATACTGGTAGGTATAAAATTCTGCACTGTTTTAATTAGCATTTCTTTAATTATAAAGAATGTTAAATATTTTTCACTTCTCTGTTGGCCATTGTATTTTTTTTAACTGCCTGAACTCTGCCCATTTTTCTATCAGGGTTAGAATTTGTCTTTTTGTATATGTGTTGCAATTTGCATATTAGTCTTTTCCTTTGTTAGACTTCCTTATAGTTTAAAGACATTAATTTTTATTTACTGTTCTACTTTGCAGATCTATTTTATCAGTTAATTTGTCTTGTCTTCTTGACTTCACTAGATGGAATTTTTTTCAATTATTATACTTTAGGTTCTAGGGTACATGTGCAGAACTTGCAGGTTTGTTACATAGGTATACATGTGCCATGATGGATTGCTGCATCCATCACCCCATCCTCTACACTAGGTATTTCTCCTAATGCTATCCCTCTCTCAGCCTCCCACCCACCAACAGGCCCCAGTATATGATATTCCCCTCCCTGTGTCCATGTGTTCTCATTGTTCAACACCCACTTATGAGTGAGAACATGCAGTGTTTGGTTTTCTGCTCTTCTGTTATGTTTGCTGAGAATGATGGTTTCCAGCTTCATCTATGTCCCTGCAAAGAACATGAATTCATCCTTTTTATGACTGCATAGTATTCCGTGGTGTATATGTGCCACATTTTCTTTATCCAGTCTATCATTGGTGGGCATTTGGGTTGGTTCCAAGTCTTTGCCATTGTAAGCAGTGCCACAATCAACATACGTGTGCATGTGTCTTTATAAAATAATGATTTGTACTCATTTGGGTATATACCCAGTAATGGGATTGCTGGGCCGAATGGTATTTCTCTTTCTAGATCCTTGAGGAATCGCCACAGTGTCTTCCACATTGCTTGAACTAATTTACACTCCTACCAACAGTGTAAAAGCCTTCCTATTTCTCCACATCCTCTCCAGCATCTGTTGACTCCTGACTTTTTAATGATCACCATTCTAACTGGCATGAGATGGTATTTCAATGTGCTTTTGATTTGCATTTCTCTAATGATCAGTGATGATGAGCTTTTTTTCATATGTATGTTGGCTGTATACATGTCTCCTTTTGAAAATGTCTGTTCATATCTTTTACCCACTTTTTGATGGGGTTGTTTAAGTTCTTTGTAGATTCTGGATATTAGCCCCTTGTCAGATGGAGAGATTGCAAAAATTTTCTCTCATTCTTTTCATGCTAATGATAGTTTCTTTTGCTGTGCAGAAGCTCTTTAGTTGAATTAGATCCTGTTTGTCTGTTTTAGCTTTTGTTGCCATTGCTTTTGGTGTTTTAGTCATGAAGTCCTTGCCTTTGCCTACTTCCTGAATGATATTGCCTAGGTTTTCTTCTAGGGTTTTTATGATTTTGGGTTTTACATTAAAGTCTTTAATCCATCTGGAGGTAATTTTTGTATAAGGTTAAGGAAGGGATCCAGTTTCAGCTTTCTGCATATGGCTAGCTAGTTTTCACAACATCATTTATTAAATAAGGAATTCTTTCACCATTGCTTGATTTTGTCAAGTTTGTCAAAGAGCAGATGGCTGTAGATGTGTGGCATTATTTCTGAGGCCTCTGTTCTGTTCCATTGGTCTATATCTCTGTTTTGGTACCAGTGCCATGCTGTTTTGATTACTGTAGCCTTGTAGTATAGTTTGAAGTCCGGTAGCGTGATCCCTCCAGCTTTGTTCTTTTTGGTTGGGGTTGTCTTGGCTATGCAGGCTCTTTTTTGGTTTCATACGAAATTTAAAGTAGTTTTTTCCAGTTTTGTGAAGGAAGTCAGTGGTAGCTTGATGGGGATAGCATTGAATCTATAAATTTCTTTGGGCAGTATGGCCATTTTCATGATATTGATTCTTCCTAACCATGAGCATGGAATGCTTTTCCATTTGTTTGTGTTCTCTCTTATTTCCTTGAGCAGTTGTTTGTAGTTCTCCTGGGAGAGGTCCTTCACATTCCCTGTAAGTTGTATTCCTAGGCATTTCATCTTTTTGTAGCAATTGTGAATAGTAGTTCACTCATGATTTGGCTCTCTGTTTGTCTGTTATTGGTGTACAGGAATGCTTGTTATTTTTGCACATTGATTTTATATCCTGAGATTTTGCTGAAGTTGCTTTTCAGCTTAAAATTTGGGGCTGAGACAATGGGGTCTTCTAAATATATAGTTATGTCATCTGCAAATAGAGACAATTTGACTTTCTCTTTTCCTAACTGAATACCCTTTATTTCTTTCTCTTGCTTGATTGCCCTGGCCAGAACTTCCTTTTTTTTTTTTTTTTTTTTTTTGCGGCGGGGAAAAGGGGATGAATTTTCCTTCATACTGCCCTGCTCAGATACTTATATGTTCCTTCTATTTTTCTTAATGATGGCAATAATTGTAATAGTTATAATTATTATCAAACAATAAAAATAGTGACTGTGTCTGTGGCAGAGGAGATGAATGAAACAAGGGTGGAGACAGAAAGATCAAGAATAAATGGTTTCACAAAACGAAGAGGCTGTCTCTCTTTAGATGCTGATTATGTTTGTATTGCCAGTTCAATGGGCAGTATTTTCAAATATTGTCTGTAGGCAACAGACGTTCTTTCTAACACTAGATAGTTATAAAATCCTGAGCTTGTCTTATGTTTCCTGGGAGTTTTCAGATTAGCAATGGTGAAACCATAAGTTGAATTTGAGGCATTTTTGTTGTCCAAGTGTTATCACAATAATCAGGGCTTCTATGATTATATAAAGAATAACTTAACCTTTTTTTTTTGAGTGAAGGAGAGGAAGAAAGAGGAAGAAAAAGAGGGAAAGAAAACGGGAATGTAGCTTTATTCTAAAAATGGGTATTAATAATGGCCGATCAATATTTTGTGTATTTAAGGTAGAGAGTGTATATTTTGTGTATTTAAAATGGAGAGCTCTATAACTATTTATTGAGTTTACTTGTTCTGGATCTGAGTTCAAGTCCTGGATATCCTTATTAATTTTCTGTCTCATTGAGTCTAAATCTCTTTATGAGTCTCATGTATCTGGGTGTTAGGATCGTTAGCTCTTATTGTTGCATTGATCCTTTTACTACCATATATTTGTTGCTTTGAAATCTATTTTATCAGATGTGAGAATTGCAACTCTTGCTTTTTATTTATTTATTTTTGCTCTCCATTTGATTGGTAAATCTTTCTCCGTCCCTTTGTTTTAAGTCTTTGTGTATCTTTGAATGTGAAATGGGCCTGGATGTAGCATATCATTAGGTTTTGGCTGTATCTTTTGATTGGGGGATTTGGTCGACTTAAATTTAGGGTTACTGCCATTTGATATTAACTGGCTATTTTATCCATTCATTGATGTAAATTCTTCTTTATGTTGATGCTCTTGATTTTTTGGTATATTTTTAGAAAGGCTAATACTGGTTATTCCTTTCCATGTATAATGCTTCTTTCAGAAGCTCTTGTAAAGCCAGCCTGGTGGTAATAAAATCTCTGAGTACTTTCTTGTTCATAAAAGATTTTATTTTTCCTTCAATTGTGAAGCTTAGTTTGGCAGGATATGAAATTCTAGGCTGAAAGTTCTGTTCTTTAAGGATGTTGAATATCGGCCCCCACTCTCTTCTGGCTTGTAGAGTTTCTGCTGAGAGATCTGCTGTAAGTCTAATAGGCTTCCCTTTGTGGGTAATCTGACCTTTCTCTCTGGCTGCCCTTAGTATTTTCTCCTTCATTTCAATCCTGGTGAATCTAACGATTATGTGCCTTGGGGTTGCTCTTCTTGAGGAATATCTTTGTGGTGTTCTCTGTATTACCCGGAGTGGAATATTGTGCTGCTTTGCTAGATTTGGAAAGTTTTCCTGAATAATATCCTGAAGAGTATTTTCCAGCTTGGATTCATTCTCTTTGTCGTATTCAGATACACCTATCAAACATAAATTAGGTCTTTTCACATAGTCCCATATTTCTTGGAGACTTTGCTCTTTCCTTTTTATCCATTTTTCTCTATTCTTGTCTTCTCATTTTATTTCATTAAGTAGGTCTTCAACCTCTGATATTCTTTTTTCTGCTTGATCAATTTGGCTATTCAAACTTGTGCATATTTCGCTAAGTTTTTCTGTTGTGTTTTTCAACTCTGTTAGTTCATTTATATTCTTCTCTATATTGTCTATTCTTGCTAGCATTTCCTCAAACCTTTGTTTCTTTACTTGGGTTAGAACAAGTTCTTTTAACTCCCAGAAGTTTCTTATCATCCACCTTCTGAAGCCTACTTCTGATAATGGCACACAGTCCTTTTCCATCGGCTTCTTATCATCCACCTTCTGAAGCCTACTTCTGATAATGGAACACAGTCCTTTTCCATCAGACCTTGCTCTGTTGCTGATGAGGAACTGTAATTCCCTGTAGAGGGAGTGGGGTTCCGATTTTGGGTATTCTCAGCCTTTTTAGGCTGGTTTCTTCTCTTTGTTATAAATTTATCCATCTGTTGTCTTTACGATTACCACCTTTCTAGTTGGGTTTCTGAGTGGACGCCCAGTTTATTGATTCCCAGCGCTGGAATCCGAGCAACCCACTGTGCCAGCCAAAACAGCAGCGATAAGACTGATGGTGCTCTTCTGCCCGGCAATCTCCTCCCGTTTACTCTGCACTAAGAGCTGCCACGCCGAGGCACCAGCAAAACCACTGCGCCGGCCACAAGAGTCGTGCTGGTGACCTGTGAGGCCCCTCCACTTGGAATCTTCTGGTCCGTGAGCGATGAAAATTCATCTGAAAGTGTGGCGTCCTCTTGTTCTCTGCACTTTCACTGGGAGCTACAATCCCGAACTGTTAGTGATCAGCCATCTTGGATCTCTAGAACTTCCAATACTGTGTTGAATAGGAGTGGTGAGAGAGGGCATTCTTGTCTTGTGCCAGTTTTCAAAGGGAATGCTTCCAGTTTTTGCCTGTTCAGTATGATATTGGCTGTGGGTTTGTCATAAATAGCTCTTATTATTTTGAGATACATTCCATCAATACCTAGTTTATTGAGAGTTTTTAGCATGAAGCGCTGTTGTATTCTGTTGAAGGTCTTCTCTGCATCTATTGAGATAATCATGTCGTTTTTGTCATTGGTTCTGTTTATGCAATGGATTACGTTTATTGATTTGCATATGTTGAACCATCCTTGCATCCCAGGGGTGAAGCCAACCTGATCATGGTGGATAAGCTTTTGATGTGCTACTGGATTCAGTTTGCCAGTATTTTATTGAGGATTTTGCATCGATATTCATCAGGGATATTGGCCTGAAATTTTCTTTTTTTGTTGTGTCTCCACCAGGTTTTGGTATCAGGATGATGTTGGCCTCATAAAATGAGGCCCTCTTTTTCTATTGTTTGGAATAGTTTCAGAAGGAATGTTACCAGATCTTCTTTGTACCTCTGGTAGAATTCAGCTGTGAAACCATCTTATCCTGGACTTTTTTTGGTTGGTAGGCTATTAATTACTGCCTCAATTTCAAACCTTGTTATTGGTCTACTCAGGATTCAACTTCTTCCTGGTTTAGTCCTGGGAGGGTGTATGTGTCCAGGAATTTATTAGTTTCTTCTAGATTTTCTGGTTTATTTGCATACAGGTGTTTATAGTATTCTCTGACGGTAATTTTTATTTCTGTGGGATTGGTGGTGATACCCCCCTTTATCATTTTTTATTGCATCTATTTGATTATTCTCTCTCTTCTTCTTCATTAATCTGGCTAGCGGTCTATATGTTTTGTTGATCTTCTAAAAATCAGCTCCTGGATTCACTGATTTTTTTTTTAAGGGTTTTCGTGTCTCTATCTCCTTCAGTTCTGCTTTGATCTTAGTTATTTCTTGTCTTCTGCTAGCTTTTGAATTTGTTTGCTCTTGCTTCTCTAGTTTCTTTAATTGTGCTGTGAGGGTGTCAATTTTAGATCTTTCCTGCTTTCTCTTGTGGGCATTTAGTGCTATAAATTTCCCTCTAGACCCTGCTTTTAATGTGTCTCAGAGATTCTGGTATGTTTTGTCTTGTTCTCTTTGGTTTCTAAGAACATCTTTATTTTTGTCTTCATTTAGTTATTTCTCCAGTTGTCGTTCTGAAGCAGGTTGTTCAGTTTCCAGGTAGCTGTGCAGTTTTGAGTGAATTTCTTAATCCTGAGTTCTAATTTGATTGCACTGTGGTCTAAGAGACTGTTTTTTATTATTTCCATTCTTTTGCATTTAATTTTGCATCTAATTATGTGGTCAATTTTAGAATAAGTGCAATGTGGTGCTGAGAAGAATGTATATTCTGTGGATTTGGGGTGGAGAGTTCTGTAGATGTCTATTAGATCTGCTTGGTCCAGAGCTGAGTTCAAGTGCTGGATATGCTTGTTAATTTTCTGTCTCGTTGATCTGTCTAACATTAACGGTGGGGTGTTAAAGTCCCACTATTATTGCGTATATAGATTTTTTATTTTCATATAGTTACCTTTTTCTTTTCCATCACAAAATTATTTTTTAAAATTTACCTTCTACTAGTTTTATGGTTTTATTTTTACTTTTAATTCTGAAATTTTGCTGCACATTATCTTGATATAAAGATTAAGACAGAAGACGATGACTTCGTTTCTTTCCCAAGTGGTAACCAGTTGTCTAATAACTTTCTTTGAATGATCTGCCCTTTTGGCAGCTTAATAAAGGATAGTGAAAGAAACAAGAGGCTGGGAGAATAGGAAGATTAGAGAGAAAACAGCTTTAAGATATAAAAACTTAGATGAGAGGCTTGGTTTTGGGGTTGTGTCCTTCCTTCCTCTGCCTTAAAAAACTTTTCACTGAATGGCATGAGGAAGTGGAAGATTTGCACAGATATTTTGTTAGGGAAAGACCTAAAAATAATGCCACTAACATGAACTAAAGGAAGAATAAACTGGAAGGGTCGTGGTGGTGGTTGTAGTTAGGCCTGTTTTTGTCTTTGAAGGCTACACTTGATAAAAGCTCACTGGTTATGTGATTTTCCTCCATAAAAGACACCACAAACCTAGAAACTGCCTTACTTTTGGGAAGTTTGCAAACAAGCCTAAATATGCCAGGTAAAAATAGGGGGATCTGAATTTGGCAGGAGATCTGTCCTACCGTATCTTCTTGCTGACAAAAACTGTTTCTATCTTTCTTATAGACCCAAGTTCTTCTGTGCTTTCTACCAAGAAGCCACTTTGACCTTAGAGGAACCAGATGTTTTGGCTTGCATGCTAGGATGTATTGGGTTCTTCCTTAACAAATCAGGAGGCAGACTTCCAAGTGACTGGAACAATTAAGAAAAGCCATTTATTTCACTGTTCTGTGATTACTTTGAGTGTTTAACTTTTAGCTAATTTTCTTTTTCTTTTTGTTGAGATGGAGTCTTGCTCTGTTATCTAGCCTAGAGTGCAGTGGCATGATCTCGGCTCACTGCAACCTCTGTCTCCCGGGTTCAAGCAATTCTCCTGCCTGCTAGTAACTGGGATTATAGGCACCTGCCACCACGCCTGGCTAATTTTTGTATTTTTAGTTGAGATGCAGTTTCACCATCTTGGCCAGACTGGTCTTGAACTCCTAATTTTGTGATCCAGCCACCTCAGCCTCCCAAAGTGCTGGGATTACAGGTGTGAACCACTGTGCCCAGGCACTTTTAGCTAATTTTTAAGAAAAAAATAGTGTTAGATTTTTACCCTGGAGTCCAAATTTACTGAAAAAAAAAAAAAAAGTCATCGAATGTTACTTTTTGGCAGATATGTTCAGGGTTTATGTATTTTGGGTTTTGTTTGATGTCTACTTACCATAATTACATTTTATTCTTTTTTTAAGTTTTTTTACTTTTGACCACTTCATGCATTTTATTGATAGTCTATATTTTAAATCTGCAGTATGACATCTTATATAGGGAAAAATCTTCTTCCGAAAATATAACTATTATTAATCAAACCAGCTTTAATATGATTGACCTTTCAAGGTCTTGTTTTGCATTAAACAAGTTAACTTTTAGTAGGTGTAAAGCACTGTACAAAAGAAAACTGTGTAAATTTTTCTTTAACATAGGTTGTGACAAAGACCTTTCATGGAGCAGGCTTGGTTGTTCCAACAGATAAAAATGGTGTTGGGTACGGAGAGCTCCCTAAAACAGGTGGTAATGTATTTCATAAGTAACTATGTGCATATGTGTGAACGCATATGGACCTTATATTGGGAAGTAGGGATGTCCATACACCTTTTGTGAGACAGTTGCTAGAGCTTAGTAATAAAGAGTAAGCTTAGGTTTTACAGTTGATCATTCCTGATTTAAAACTGAGTTCATAGCTGTCTGGCCTTGAGCAAATGATTATTAATATTATTATTTTTGAAAATGGTCATGCATTTTATTTCTTTTTTTATTGTTCTTTAAGTTCTAGGATATATGTGCAGATCTTGCAGGATTCTTACATGGGGACACACATGCCATGGTGGTTTGCTGTCTCTATTCCCCCGTCACCTACATCAGGCATTTCTCCCAATGTTATCCCTCCCCAACTTCCCCACCCACCGCTGTCCATCCCCTAGTCTCCCACTCCCCAACAGACCCCAGTGTGTAATGTTCCCCTTCCTATGTCTATGTGTTCTCATTGTTCAACAACCACCTATGAGTGAGGACATGTGGTGTTTGGTTTTCTGTTCTTGTGTCAGTTTGCTGAGAATGATGATTTCCAGATTAATCCATGTCCCTACAAAGGACACAAACTCATCCTTTTTTATGGTTGCATAGTATTCCATGGTGTATATGTGCCACATTTTTTTAATCCAGTCTATCATTGATGGCCATTTGGGTTGGTTCCAGATCTTTACTACTGTAAACAGTGCTGCAATGAACATATGTGTGCATGTGTGTTTATAACAGAACAATTTATAATCCTTTGGTTATATACCCAGTAATGGGATTGCTGGGTCAAATGGAATTTCTATTTCTAGGTCCTTGAGGAATCACCACACTGTCTTCCACAATGGTTGAACTAATTTACACTCCCACCAACAGTGTAAAAGTGTTCCTTTTTCTCCACATCCTCTCCAGCATCTGTTGTCTCCAGATTTTTTAATGATCGCCATTCTAACTGGCGTGAGATGATATCTCAATGTGGTTTTGATTTGCATCTCTCTGATGACCAGTGACGATGAGCATTTTTTCATATGATTTTTGGCCTCATAAATGTCTTCTTTTGAAAAGTGTCTGTTCATATCTTTTGCCCACTTTTGAATGGGTTTGTTTTCTTCTTGTAAATCTGATTTAGTTTTTTGTAGATTCTGGATATTAGCCCTTTGTCAGATGGGTAGGTGGCAAAACCTTTTTTCCCATTCTTTTGGTTGCTGGTTCACTCTAATGATAGTTTCTGTTGCTGTGCAGAAGCTCTTAACTTTAATTAGATCCCATTTGTCTATTTTGGCTTTTGTTGCCATTGCTTTTGGTGTTTTAATCATGAAGTCCTTGCCTATGCCTATGTCCTGAATGATATTGCCTAGGTTTTCTTATAGGGTTTTTTATGGTGTTAGGTCTTATATTTAAATCTTTAATCCATCTAGAGGTAATTTTAGTGTAAAGTGTAAGGAAGGGGTCCACTTTCTGTTTTCTGCACATGACTAGTCAGTTTTCCCAACACCATTTACTAAACAGGGAATCCTTTCCCTATTGCTTGTTTTTGTAAGTTTTGTGAAAGATCAGATGGTTGTAGATTTGTGGTGTTACTTCCAAGGCCTCTGTTCTGTTGCTTTGGCCTACATATGTGTTTTGGTACCAGTACAATGCTGTTTTGATTACTGTAGACTTGTAGTATAGTTTGACGTTAGGTAGCATGATGCCTCCAGCTTTGTTCTTTTTGCTTAGGGTTGTCTTGGCTAAGTGGGCTCTCTTTTGGTTCCATAAGAAGTTTAAAATGTTTTTTTCCGGTTCTGTGAAGAAGGTCAATGGTAGCTTGATGGGATAGCATTGAATATATAAATTACTTTGGGCAGTATGGCCATTTTCATGATATTGATTCCTCCTAACCATGAGCATGGAAAGTTTTCCATCTGTTTGTATCCTCTCTTATTTCCTTTAGCAGTGGTTTGTAGTTCTCCTTGAAGAGGTCCTTCACATCCTTTGTTAGTTGTATTCCTAGGTATTTTATTTGCTTTGCAGCAAATAAATTGTGAATGGGAGTTCACTCATGATTTGGCACTCTGTCTATTATTTGTGTATAGAAATGCTTGTGATTTTTGCCCATTGATTTTGTATCCTGAGACTTTGCTGAAGTTGCTTATCAGTTTCAGGAGATTTTGGGCTGAGACAATGGTGTCTTCTAAATACACAATCATGTTGTCTGCAAATAGAGACAGTTTGACTTCCTCCTTTGGTAATTGAATACCCTTTATTTCTTTTTCTTGCCTGATTGCTCTGGCTAGAACTTCCAGTACTATATTGAAATAGGAGTGGTGAGAGAGGGCATCCTTGTCTAGTGCCAGATTTCAAAGGGAATGCTTCTAGTTTTTGCCCATTCAGTATGATATTGGCTGTTGGTTTGTCATAAATAGCTTTTATTATTTTGAGATACGTTCTATCAATACCTAGTTTATTGAGAGTTTTTAGCAGAAAGTGCTGTAGAATTTTGTCAAAGGCCTTCTCTGCATCTATTGAGATGATCATGTGGTTTTTGTCTTCGGTTCTGTTTATGTGGTGGATTATGTTTATAGATTTGCATATGTTGAACCAGTCTTGCATCCCCAGGAAGCTTTTTGATGTGCTGTTGCATTTGAGCAAATTATTTAACCCCATGAAGGCTTGTCTTTTTCATCTGTAAAATAAAGTTAATTACATTCACTTCATAGGGGAATTTGGGATATAAACAAGTATTAAGATACTTAGCAAAATGCTTACCTCAGTGCTCAAAATTTGATGGTTATTTTTAAGAATTTTTTTTTTTTTTTTCGAGACAGAGTTTCACTCTTGTTTACCCAGGCTGGAGTGGAATGGCATGATCTCGGCGCACTGCAACCTCCACCTCCTGGGTTCAGGCAATTCTCCTGCCTCAGCCTCCTGAGTAGCTGGGATTACAGGCGTGCACCACCATGCTCAGCTAATTTTTTGTATTTTTAGTAGAGATGGGGTTTCACCATATTGACCAGGATGGTCTCAATCCCTTGACCTTTTGATCCACCCACCTCGGCCTTCCAAAGTGCTGGGATTACAGGTGTGAGCCACCGTGCCCGGCCCTATTTTTAAGAATTTAAAGAAGTTTAACCTATTGCCTGCTTTTGGGGAACTATTTCTGAACATTTGACATTACAGTCCACTTGCAAAATAGAAGTTATTGAAATAGTGTGTGTTTTGAGGGTTCTTTGTGAACATTTTTCATCTGCATGTCAAATGATTTAGCTTTCAGAAGCCAAAGATCTTGAACTACTTTCTCTATATTTCTCTATAAGCATAAAGACACTTCCAGAATGGACCACTGCTCATAATTTAGTTACTGCTACATTGACCATCGAGAATTAAAATCACATCTCAGCTCTTTCCCCTCATCTCCATTCCCTTATAGTAAACAGCCCTGTTGGTTTCCTGTATTGATCATCCTGTTCTGGGAGGATAGAACGCAAAGGGAAATCAAACTTAGCACCTTTTCAAGGAACCACGTATTCTTACCCAGCACATGTATTTGGCTCTTTTTTAGAACAGAACTAACTAGCCTTGGTAGTTACCAGTCTCTGGGGTTGTGACCTGGACATCTGCATTTAGACCAGTTCTCTAAAGCAGTTTTCAAACTTTCCTGTGCAGAGTCTCCAGCTAGTAGATGGTGATGTCTTCGATGGCAGCTATTCATATGAACCTGTTTTTGTCATACCTCTGCCACTTAGAGTAATGCCATAGGGATGAATGTCGCTGAGCTGTCCAGGGTGACGACCACTGAGTACCTCACATGTGGCTGCTGCCACTGAGGAAAAAATTTGTCATTTGTGTTATTTTTTACCTTTTTGTGTGTGTGTGTGACAGGGTCTCACTCTGTCACCCAGAATGGAGCACAGTGGCACAATTATCTGGTCTTAGCCTCCCGAGTAGCTGGGACTACAGGTGTGCCTGGCTAATTATTTTTGTTTTTTCCTTTCCGTAGAGACAGGGTCTTACTCTGTTGCCCATGCTGCTCTTGAACTTCTGAGCTCAAGTGATCCACCCACCTTGGCTTCCCAAATGTTGGGATTACAGGCATGAGCCACTGCACCTGGCCTGTAATTTTGTATCATTTTCATTCGTTTAAGTTTGTAAATTAAAACAGGATTAAATGTTTCTTGTATTGATTATACATTGACATACTACTATTTTGGAAATATGGGTTCAATAAAATATCTTAATGTCACTTGTTTTTTGTTATTTCTTTAGCTCCTCCTCTGGCCCCACCTGCTTCTTTCTTCATGTGGATACTAGAAAAAATGTAGCCCATATTCTGTTTCTTTTAGGCAGGCTGGTCTGTCCTGTATCTCTTCTTTGAAGCCAGAGGCACTTCGTCTCTGATGGGACCAGTGTGGGCTCTAGCCACTGGTCAGCCTTCTTCTGCTCTAAGCCGACTTCTCTTCGTGTCTCTGCTCACAGAGAGCTTTAAAAAGCATGATTACTATCTCATTTGGGAAAGGTTGAGCACATTTGTTGTAGAGGTGGACAGTCTCTCAAACTTTTGGGGTGATGAATGTTCAATTGTAGTGCCCTGGAGTAAAGCCTGTTACCCTACTGTAGTTGAGGTTCTGGTGTTTTATGTCCGTGTCTAATATTCTAGGCCTTAGAGCCTTCTGTACTTAATTAGTTTTGAAGTGGTGGCAAAACGCAAGAGTGAAGGACCTCATCTTGCTCTTGCCTAGTGTCGTTTGCAAGGAGGTATAATTGACTGGCAGTTTGTTAATGTGACAATGATTAGCAAATCACAGTTGAGTTTGTTCTTATCCCTTTGAAGCTTCTTACAGTAATGCTTTAACTTAGCAAATAATATACCTTTTATTGAGCAATTCTTAAATGTCAGCGACATGATTTCAAAGTAATGGACACATATTTAATTCTCACCCAACTCTTTAAAGTAGGTCTTATTCCCACATTCACAAAGGAAATGGACCCACGTGCTCAGCATTAGTCAGTAAGAGCTCCGGTTTCATTTTTGTTTTTTTGAAAGAGTTTCGCCCTTGTTGCCCAGGCTAGGTGCAATGGTGCGATATTGGCTCACTACAACCTCTGCCTCCTGGGTTCAAGCGATTCTCCTGCCTCAGCCTCCTGAGTAGCTGGGATTACTCCTGAGTAGGTGGGCACCCTCCACCACTCCTGGATAATTTTTGTATTTTAAGTAGAGATGGGGTTTCACCATGTTGATCAGTCTAGTCTCAAACTCCTGACCTTAAGGGATCCTCCCGCCTCAGCCTCCCAGATGTGAGCCACTGTGCCAGCTGAGGGCACTGGTTTTCTTTTTTTTTTTTTTTTTTGAGATGGAGTTTCTCTCTTGTTACCCAGGCTGGAGTGCAATGGCGCGATCTCAGCTCACAGCAACCTCTGCCTCCTGGGTTCAGGCAATTCTCCTGCCTCAACCTCCTGAGTAGCTGGGATTACAGGCACGTGCCACCATGCCCAGCTAATTTTTTGTAATTTTAGTAGAGACAGGGTTTCACCATGTTGACCAGGATGGTCTCGATCTCTTGACTTCGTGATCCACCCGCCTTGGCCTCCCAAAGTACTGGGATTACAGGCTTGAGCCACTGCGCCCGGCCAGGCACTGGTTTTCATATTTGGTTTTCTGACTGTAGAGTGCATACTACCTGAAGTAACAAGAGCTCCTGTCCTTTGCCCACTTTTGAATGGGCTTGTTTTTTTCTTGTAAATCTGTTTTAGTTCTTTGTAGATTCTGGATATCAGCCCTTTGTCAGATGGGTAAACTGCAAAAATTTTTTCCCATTCTGATGGTTGCCAATTCACTCTAATGACTGTTTCTTTTGCTGTGCAGAAGCTGTGGAGTTTATATTCAAAGGATTATAAATCATTCTACTATAAAGAAACATGCACACGAATGTTCATGGCAGCACTGTTTACAATAGCAAAGACCTGGAACCAACCCAAATGCCCATTAATGATAGACTGGACAGGGGAAATGTGGCACATATACACCATGGAATATTATGCAGCCATCAAAAATGATGAGTTCGTGTCCTTTGTAGGGACATGGATGAACCTGGAAACCATCATTCTCAGCAAACTGACACAAGAACAGAAAATCAAACACCACATGTTCTCACTCATAGGTGGGTGTTGAACAATGAGAACACATGGACACAGGGAGGGGAGCACTACACACTGGGGTGTGTGGGGGGGAATAGGGGAGGGACAGTGAGGGGTGGGGAGTTGGGGAGAGATAGCATGGGGAGAAATGTCAGATATAGGTGATGGGGAGGAAGGCAGCAAATCACACTGCCACGTGTGTACCTATACAACAATCTTGCATGTTCCTTACATATACCCCCAAACCTAAAATGCAATGAAAAAATTGGAAAAATAAAATCAAAACGAGTTCCCTGCCTAGTTGCCTAATTTTTACCTTGGCACAACCACTGCAGCTTAATTTCAGTATTCTGGTTGATAGTAGGGGCAGGGGCACAGTAAGGGTTCCGCAGTGAAACTGCTGGCTCATTACATCAAGTATTTCCAGTAGTAACATTTAAGCCTTCCTTTCTGAATAGTTAATTTAAGGTTTCACTTAGGTTCTTTAAGTTTGGGCTTCAGTTACATGAAACTTCTGTAGAACGTTTTATTGCTGGAAGAATGTATTTTCCCTTGTACTGATGGTGAGCTGAGTGTTTTCATCTCTGTTCTTCAGCGTTTTCCTAGCATAGTAATTCATCTAAGTTGCTTATTCTTTTTAGTCCAAATGTGACTTGCCAGGTATAAAAATAGAATATATGGTACTGGAAAGTGATACACTTTAAATTATTTGCTAAAAGAAGACCAATAGGTCTTCTTCACTTCCATAGCCACCCTGATTTGTAGAGGCTGCCTGGAGCACTGTGAGAGATTCTGAGGGTCCTAATCAATCAGTTACACCCATGGATGTAACTCTCTGTCCCACAGGGAGGAACCACTTATTTTCCATCCTTAAGGAACTTTTTGGAAAAAGCCTCATCTGTTTTCTTGAAATGATCAGCACTAATTTTTCTGAAGAAAGGAAGGTCATGAAGCTTATGTAAAATAGTTTAATTTTTAAAAGGTTTCAAACCAACAGATATGTCACTACTGTTTATAGACAGTTAGAAACGTAGGTGGTGACGTTTGCCATTCATTCAATATGATACTGGTCTACCACAAGTGGGAAAGGGAACAAAACACATTTTGTGACTCAGGTGACAGCATGGATTCTGTACTGTCATCAAGACTGAATCAAATGATGTTCATAGACTGGGGGTAAAAGCCCTAGTATATAGTATAGTTTTATAATACTGTCCTTGGTATTTTTTTTTTTTTTTTTGAGACAGCGTCTTACTCTGGCACCCAGGCGGAGTGCAGTGACATGATCATGGCTTACTGCAGCCTGGACCTCCTGTATTGGGGTGATCCTCCCGCCTCAGCCTCCCAAGTAGCTGGGACTACAGCTGCCTACCACCACATCCAGGTAATTTCTCTACCTTTGTTTTTTTTATAAAGACAGGGTCTTGCCACATTGCCCAGGCTGGTCTCAAATTCCTGGGTTCAAGCAATCCTCCTGCCTCAGTCTACCAGATCCTCCCATGTTAGGATTACAGGCAAAAGCCACTGTACCCAGCCCATCCTTGGTAACATTATACCTTATATTTTTTGTGAGTACCATCAGAACATTGTGCCTCATACATATAACATAAAATCACCTGTCATTCTTAAGTATAATTGTTAATGTTTTAAGCAATCTTCTTCTCCCCCAGTATAGCAGCCACCTGTTTGAAAATGTTTTGTTGTTGTTGTTGTTTTTTTTAATAATATCCATTCTTTTCATTATTATTGTGAAGTATAGTTTGTCAAAAAGGACATACAATTTGTTAACAGGAAGCCTAATTAGATACTGTTCATATTTCCATCTCATTTGCATCCTGGGATCTCATGCACATGAACATCCAGAAAGAATGAAAAAAATCTTGAAAGCCAACATTGGAATGTAAATTTGTAGAAATCGATTCTTGAGGTAAATATCAGACATTGTCTCTATTCTTACCTCAAACCCACGCTGGCCCTGGTCACTCTTCTCCCACTCTGGTGGAGCCTTTGGCGAAAGGCTTAATTCTGCAGTGATTTCTTGTCTCTTACCTTGTTGTCTTTTCCTGTTTTTAACTCACCACAAGTCACAAGTCAGTAATTTTTTTCACAAATAAGGTAGGACAGGGCAAGAGGAACAACAACAACAAAAAGACCTTGTCTCTTTCTCTCTCTTTTTTTTAAGATGGAGTCTTGCTTGCTAGAGTGCAGTGGTACGATCTTGGCTCACTGCAACCCCCAACTCCCCGATTCTAGTGATTCTCCTGCCTCAGCCTCCCGAGTAGCTGGGATTACAGGCGCCCACCACCACGCCTAGCTAATTTTTGTATTTTTAGTAGAGATGAGGTTTCATCATGTTAGCCAGGATGGTCTCAATCTCCTGGCCTTGTGATCTGCCCACCTAGGCCTCCCAAAGTAATGGGATTACAGGTGTGAGCCACTGCCTGTAATCTTTTTTTAATCCACTTTCTCTTAGTATCAGGACCTCAAAGGACACCCAGAATCTGATGCTCAAGTCCCTTAGATAAGCTGGTGTAGTATTTGTATAACTTATACACATCATTGGCATATTTCAAATCATATCTAGATTATTTAGAATACCTAACATTATGTAGACACTATGTAAATAGTAGTTATACCGTATTTTTTTTTTTCTGAGTATTTCAGTCTGCAGTTGGTTGAATCCAAGGATGTAGAACCCTCAGATGCAGAGGCAGCTATAGAGTGCATGGACCAGGCTGGCAAACTTTCCATGTAGGGCAAGATAGTAAATGTTTTAGGCTTTGTGGGCTGCATAATCTATCACATTCTTGTTTTATTTTTCAACCATTTACAAATGAAAAAAATAGTTTAAGGGCAGTTAAAAACAGGGTGAGCCAGGTTTGGCCAAAGTTTGCAATTCCTGGACTAGTCTGCTGAATCTTTAAAGCTTATGTAAAATCATGGTTGCCACCATGGAATAGATTTTTTTTAAAAATCATGTTTTTAGCTGGGCACGGTGGCTCACACCTGTAATCCCAGCACTTTGGGAGGCCAAGGTGGACGGGTTACAAGGTCAAGAGCTTGAGACCATCTAGGCCAACATAGTGAAACCCTGTCTCTACTAAAAATACAAAAATTAGCTCGGCATGGTGGCGCACACTTGTAGTCCCAGCTACTCAGGAGGCTGAGATGGGACAGTCATTGAACCTGGGAGGCAGAGGTTGCAGTGAGCCAAGACTGCACCACTGCACTCCAGCCTGGCAACAGAGTGAGACTCTGTCTCAAAAAAAAAAAAAAAAATCATGACTATAACCAAATCCTGTGAGATAGTTGTTGATAAAGAAATCTTTGTTAAGCTGTTTTTAAGCTTGAATCCTATGTAGAAAAATTACCAAATTGCCTTTCTAAATCAGAGTGCTGCAGATGGCTACCCAAGGTGGCACAAGCTGGACTAGTACAAAGTCTTAGGAGGAAAAACTCTGCTTTCTAGTCTTCTTACCTTTGAAGACTGATTCATTTTCTAACTGTGTAATCTTCCATATTATTGATTTCTTTCAGCTGACTTCAAGAGAATTTGCAAGAATACAGTTGAGGCTACAAGTGACGAGGAGAGACTAAAAGCCTTTGCTCCCATTTAGGAACCGATGACTTCCGTGCATTTTGCTAATGATGCATGTGATGGGGCTTGAGTTGGGAATGAACCTCTTTTGCTATGGCTGATGTGAGTAAAAACATTCCTCCACCTGCCACCCACCCTCCCCTCCCCTCCCCCACTCACATATACACACATGAATACATGCACATTTATGCCCCCAAATTCCAGCAGAGGTCAGAGAGGGATTTAGCTTGTATTTCCAAATGAGCTTTTTGAAGAAATTTTCTTTTTTTATTTTGATTTTTTCTTCTTTTTTGAGATTTTCTTTTTTTAAAGCAGCTGTCCTAAAAAGAGTTGAAACGAATCTTATATTCTGGTTCTTATTCCAAGGTTAACCAAGATTATTTGCATTTAGGCTTACATTAAAGTGAATTGACTTATTACATTACAGGGACAGGCTTACATTACAGGGACATGCCTTCTTGCTGCGTGTATACGTTTGGGTCTGCATATGCGAGTGTGTGCACACACCTTATGCTTCATTTCATTTCCATTGTGGTGGGGGTATTTGTGATTGTGCTTGAATTCTTAGATGAAAAACACACTTGATTTAAGCTTTATAAGAGACGTTGTTTTACCATTAACTAATTGCTCATTAAATAAGACAATTTTACCTAGTAGCTGAACCAGTGCTGAGTCAACCATAGTTGCCTGAAGGTCAAAGAGGCAGTAAGGTGTAGCGGGCATGACATGCTTGTGGGGTGCTTTCCAACACCTTTGTATCTGTTCCTTACCTGTAAGATATGTTCTGCACATGTGCAAGAGTACACACCCAATTGCAGATCATTTCATTCTCATTTTAACCCGCTCTGTAACCAAGTCACAGAGAGGCATAGCATCTTACCCACGTTCACACAAACAGTCTGGTTTTCGAGTCAGTGCCTCAATCAGTGCAGTAATTCCCAAACTGTAAAATGCCCATGACTCACCTGCAGACAGTGTTAAAATGCATGCTATCGGTAGATCCAGGATGAGATCTGAGACTTCATCTGTCACACTCCCAGCTGATGGCCATGCTACTTTATACACCACGCTGGGAGGAGCAAGACTCAACCAGCTCTCCAGCTTTAGCGAGCATCAGAGTCATTGGGAGGGCTTGTCCAAACACACACTGGTGCTCTCCCGACCCTCCCCAAATTCGAGAATTTGCATTTCCAACAAGTTACCAAGTGAAATTGATGCTCCTGGCCGGGGTGTACATTTGGAGAACCCAGCTAGAAACCACATTAGGCTACTTTTGTTTGCCTACCTCATAGATACTTATCAGTAAAAATAATCAAAATATCAGTAAAATAATCAAAATATCAGTAAAAATAATCAACAGCCAGAATGACTGTCACTGACCCATGTGAATAGTGCTTGACCAGCTAGAGGTCCTCGCCACAAAGAAGTAGAGCCATAAGATGTGAACCCAAGATGTGAATGAGTAGCAAGCTTGATTGTTGTGAGAATGAAATAACGTGTCCAGTTACAAAAAGGTTTAGTGCAGTACTTACCACATGTTAAGGGTAAATGTTGATTATGATCAACAAAAAAGGTGGTATATGTAGATCATAGCAGTTCATCTAAAATCTTTTGATAAACCTAAGGCAATGACTTTTAACAGGGGTTGGGAGGTGGTACATGTTAGGGATGGGGGAGAGAAGGAATTTGGGGATAAAGGGAATATGATCTGAAAACTCACTGTCAGCATAGTTATTCTTTTTTTTTGAAACAGAGTTTCACTCTTGTTGCCCAGGCTGGAGTGCAATGGCACATCTTGCCTCACTACAACCTCCATCTCCTGGGTTCAAGCGATTCTCCTGCCTCAGCCTCCCGAGTAGCTGTGATTACAGTCATGTGCCACCACACCCAGCTAATTTTTTGTATTTTTAATAGAGACAGGGTTTCTCCATGTTGGTCAGGCTGGTCTCAAACTCCCGACCTCAGGTGATTCACCTGCCTTGGCCTTCCAAAGTGCTGGGATTACAGGCATAAACCACCACATCCAGCCCAGCATAGTTATTCTTACAGCGTCAGTTAAGGAAAAGAAAGCTTAAACTTTTGACTGGTAATACAGTGGAGAGAATAGAAAGTCTTTGGGGGCATAGTTTGGGATGAGAAAAAGTTGATAAAACCTAAGGGAATAAGGAAGCTCAAATTTAATTTGGTTTTCTTAATTTTCAAGATATACCATTCGTCTCCTAGAGCAAGAAGATTGCCTCCTAGAATGCCAGGTGCCTGTCCCTAAATTGTGTTCACTAATCACTTGAGGGTATAGCTGAAATGATTTTGGAAGTAGCCTTTGTTAAACAAGTGCTTTTTTGATCTATTTTCTGCTACTTATTAGGATATCTAAGCTATGTTCTCTGCTTAATGTTACATTTCTATTTTTTAGTATTTCCATAAAGTTGCTGGCCACATTTTACCTCTTGCATATCATCTGCTGAAGAGGAATCTGTTTGCAAAAATTATTGAGGCAAACAGAAGCAAAGAGAAACAGACCAGCTTGCTGCATGAGTAAGGTGGTAAAGTGGTTTTGCGATATTTCAAAGGACTAGTATTAAACTTGTGATTTTTGTTTTGTTTTTAAGAAATATAACAAATAAGCATTGACTAAAAACGTTTATAAGGTTCTTCTGCCTGGTTCTCCTTCTTCAATGAGCAAGCACATGCCAGTGAAATCATCAGAATGGTGACCTTAACCACGTTTTGGACATCACAGGAAGCCACTATTCTATGCCTGTGGCTAACTAGAATATCCTTACAGAGTCCTGTTTCAATACTTTTCATATGGGCAACTAAGACTATTTCTTCTGAGCCCTGAGTTAATAATAGCTGTTGCCTTAAGGATTGGGTTTATGGTGGGTGAGGAGGGAACAGAAGGAAACCTAGAAGGAAGCTCGTGACACTGCCATCGGCACTTTTTGAGGGTGCCTGACCCCACCCTACACAAACTGCATTTTGGGTAGTATCTCCCAGTGACTCCCAGCAAGGAGTCCAGTCATCCCATTAGGTGTATTATTTTCAATCTTCTCTTGACTCAGACTGTCATTTACCAATATAGCCCGGTATATTGATAGATAGTAGTGGTATAAGACAGTAATCAGTAAGCCATGAAGTTAGATTTTAAAGTTTTTCATTGCAAATGATATCACTGGATTTTTAGTACAAATCTGTGGCTAGCTGTGTTTTACTAGACCCGGATTCTCCTTAAACCTGATGATATGTCCCTCACATTGAAGGAAGAGGGCAGACCATGAAATGCAGAACAGCAGACTTCATGGATGGGGCTGAGGAGGATATGAGCTTTTTTGCGGCTTCTATGAAGTTCAAGATAGAAAACCCCCAGGTCATCTAGGTAACCCCACATTTTGTAAGATTGGCTTAAACTTCTTGACCAGCCAGCAGTTCTCCAAAGTTCTTACTCAGCTGTCTCCTTAAGATATATTTGAGGTACTCTTGTTTATATAAAGGTATGAATAGACTTAATACTCAGCTGTCTCCTTAAGATATATTTGAGGTACTCTTGTTTATATAAAGGTATGAATAGACTTAAAAGATAACACTTAGAATTTTAAATATAAGTAGCATCCTCATCTCCCCAATTAGGCCGAAAGCTTCTTAACGGCATATCTTTTATGGATATATCCCCCCCCAGTAACACAAACCTTTGGAACTGTGCTTATTGAATAAAATGACCCTGTCACATATACACGGTACATGTACCACCTTTTTATCATAATAAACATTTAGCCCTTAACATGTCACATGTTCCTAAGTGCCAGACAGAATCAAACTAGCAAGAGCTGGGAACCTGGAAGATGCCTGGGAGTTAAGGATTCTCAACTTCTCAGACAAAAAGTCTTCCGGGGTCAGAAATCTGACCTAAACCTAAATCTGTGCCACAACCTAAATCTGTTCCCTTTCTGCTTTCTCCTGCCTTTGGAGGCGGGAAAGATACTTTCTTCAAGGCAGCCATATTTTGTACCATATCTTAACCAAAATGAAACTGAAAAGATCTTGAGTTTCCCTTTCATAACTGCGCAGGAGTTTTCACCCTCTGATGGGGAAGTCCCAGGTTTTTAGGAATGCCGCCATTTTAGTTAGGTCAGTAGCGCTAAGCCCTGGAACCATCTGAACAATTAAGTTGTTTTATATTAAAACATTACAGTAACAATTAACTCACACAAAAAAACAACAAGAAAGAAAAAACAACGACAAAAAACAATTAGCTCACACATATTTTATTAGAAAAGGTGACCAAATCACATTAGTGCTAAATAATTTTAGACCATAAATTTTAAATAAAATTTTAGAAGTTTGAGCTTTGTTCTTCAGATTTCTTTAGTTTCTAAGGCGCTCAACTATTTCTAAATACTGGCCCTAAAGTTAACACATTTAAAACATATCCAAATTCATGTATCTCCCATGAAGGATTTGTTTAGCTAGAAATATTAGATTCCCTCAATTTTGCCTCTTGGTGATCCAACAGTCTCAACTGTGTAGTTTGTAAGAGCCTTTTTTTTTTTTCTTCAGATATTCGAAATACAACTTTATTGATTCTAAATGAAAAGGAATGGGAATGACAGGAACACACAAAAGTCACCACTGAATACTTGTGGTGTGACCGTGGCAGTCTTATATTTGAAACTCAAGGAATCAACTGCTTTCCACAACAGCTAAATCTGCAGGTGCAAACAACGAAGGTTTTTTTTTTGTTTTTTGTTTTTTTCTGAGACGGAGTTTCGCTCTTGTTACCCAGGCTGGAGTGCAATGGCGCCATCTGGGCTCACTGCAACCTCCGCCTCCTGGTTCAGGCAATTCTCCTGCCTCAGCCTCCTGAGTAGCTGGGATTACAGGCACGCGCCACCATGCCCAGCTAATTTTTTGTATTTTTAGTAGAGACGGGGTTTCACCATGTTGACCAGGATGGTCTCGATGTCTTGACCTCGTGATCCACCCGCCTCGGCCTCCCAAAGTGCTGGGATTACAGGCGTCAGTGAAGGTATTTTTTAAACGGCCACGTTCATTCACTGTGAAGGTTCATCTCCTTCAGCACCACGCAGATGAAGCAGAGCACACGTTCCGCTTAGCTAGGTAATAAAGAGGTGCACGCAGCCGCGCCGCTGACGGCACAGGACAGCCGCCTATCAAACCAGACTTCTGACGCCGGGCTCCAGCTTCATTCTCACGGCCTCTTCCGGGGGAGCAGTTGGATCTGCCTCCAAGACGTGCTCATAGTGCGCTGCCAAAGCTGGGTCCATGACAATCTCCGGTGGGGCGAGAGCAGGCGTGGCAGCAGATTGCAAGTGAGGGTCTCCCAGGAGCCTCCTAGCAAGACAGAGGAAGCGCTTTTCAAAGTTGTGATTACTTCTGGCAGAAATGTAGTGCTGAAGATTCTTCTTCTGGTGGAAGACAATGGACTTTGCCTTCACTTTCCTGTCCTTCATTGCCCCTGTCACCACACAGCACGATGGGGATTCTTTCACACACTCGTAGCAGATCTCTATGTCAGCCAGGCACATTCTTGTAACTCTGGATGTTACATTCAACATTATGATGGCACTCTGCGCTTGGATGTAATAGCCATCGCTCAGTTCACCCGATTTCTCCTGGCTGGCTGTGTCCCCTACATTGAACTTAACAGGTCCTCTGTTGGTGTGGAACACTAGGGGATGAACCTCAGCCCCCAAGGTGGCTACATACTTCTCAAATTCACCAGTCAAATGATGTTTCACAAAGCTCGTTTTTCCAGTACGACCATCACCAACAGATACAAGTTTAAACTGGACCCAGGGCTCTCCCTGCACAGCCACTGGGGCGGTCCTTCCAGAAGCATCTCCACGCCCCTCCGACTGAGGCTGGAAAGATGGCGGAAGCACTATATATACATATATAGTGTATATAATATATATATGCCTTATGATCAGTAATCCAGAAAGACTTCTTAACAAGGAACAAATGAAACGGGACAAAAAAGGTGAATCAGCTTTTCATCCATTCCTTAAGGAAACTAACATGAATGCATATCTTCAGGAAGCTGGGCATAGCAGAGCCAAGATAGAATTTGGACACAAACCCTAAGAATATGGCGGTTATTCTTCAGACAATATAGTTGTGAATGAAGTTTCCTGAAGACAGTAACAATAAATGTGGATTCCCAGTCTAAAACCAATCAGTGTGTCAGAGGGCTACTAACCTGTGTCAGGAGGTACTGATCTTCCAACTACTGAACAGTTTTCATTAAAGAGCCAGCTCCCTACATGAAGATATCAACCTTCCTTATCTTTTTCCTTTACTAAAGGCATGGTCCATTTAAACCTAGTTTGCTAAATATTACCTACCTAGAATCTGGTAGGTAGGTAGGCACTTAATGGCTATAGTAGTTTCCAAATGGCACCTATATACCCCTGTTCTCTGAGAACACAGTTTAAGTGCCTAGGCTCCTTCATGAATCAAGAACCTTTATCTAATCAGGACTTAACAGAAAATCATTATCCAGTTCAAATTTAGCTGAGCTCGCCTCTTGGAGTTCAATAATGGAGTTTCTACATAACTTCTCAAACATGTATGTAGAATGATAACACCCAAGGAAAAATAAAAGCTACAAAACAGACTGCTGTAAACTACTTAGCAGTGTCCTAAGACCTTTGTGTTACCTCAAACACTGACCTTCCCAGCTTAATGTCATTCTGTCCAAATTATTTCTATTATAATTAATTTTAATGTCTGGCCTGCCACGGTGGCTCACACCTGTAATCGTAGCACTTTGGGAGGCCAATGTGGGCAGATAGCTTAATCCCAGGAGTTTGAAACCAGCCTGGGCAACATGGTGAAACTCCGTTTCTACTAAAAATACAAAAAATTAGCCAGGTGTGGTAGTGCACACCTGTGGTCCCAGCTACTCAGGCGGCTGACATGGGAAAAGTGCTTGAGCCCAGGAGGTGGAGGTTGCAGTGAGCTGAGACTGCACCACTGCACTCCAGCCTGGGCAATGGCATGAGACTCTGTCTCAAAAAATGTGTGTGTGTGTGTGTGTGTGCCCTACAATACTCTAACCTCTCAGTTCCTTGACTTACTCTTTCAGTGATCGAGATGAGGGGTTGATTGACAAACTAGAAACTAGTACCGTCTCAGTACCAGTAACGAAAACCTCCCAAATCTCAGTCTCAAGCTGTCTTAATATCATCCCTCATCCTTCCATCTCTTTCCATCTAGTACCCCAACAATTTTTCAACACGACAGGCCCCTGCAGTTCACAAATGTAACCACCTTCTTCGTTCTTCACCCACTCCATTCCTGATTCTCTCTACCCAGCCTTTAGATTCTATTCCCCATCATTACAATCACCCCCACATGCTCCACTCCACTGCCTGTCTCTCCATCTGTTGTATTTACCTGTTAACCTTAAGCCAGATTTTTAAAACTGCCTATTCCTTACCTGATCCTACTTAGTATCAGGTGGCTAGAGAAAAAATACAACCATGGCAGCTTGTCTTATTTGAACCTCCAGTTGGCCATGCTGGATGCCAACTGATCCTACTTTCTCATCTCTCAACTCCCAACCCCCTCCCCACCCTCAGTTTATTTCACTGAGAAAATAGAAGCAACCAAAATAACTTCAGCAGAATCCCACTGCCTTGCCAACTGCCCATTATATTCTGCGTCTCCTCCTTTCTATGAAGGTTGAATGTGTCTCCACGAACCCATCCTCCCTTGTCTACTCAAGGACCTCTTCTTTTTTCCTCTCAAATATTCTCATGATTAACAAAAAGCCATAATTTCCTGCATCTTAAAATCCAATCAATCTCAGATTAATTTTCCCTGTCAAACCATCAACGGCAAAATACAACTGTAATATCCCGCATCTTAAAAAGATCATGCATGACTCTTCCGGAAACCTCATAGGAAGAATCGCAATAGTTGTCTTCAGTTCTTCTGCCAGTCTCTGTGGGACCCACCCCTCTCAGGTTTTGGCTTGTCACCATCACGCCGAACCTGCTCTGGGGGAAGTTATCAGTTATCTCCACACTGGTCCATTTTGAGCCCTCATTTATACTTCACCTACCAGCAACATGTGACAGTTAATCATTGCTCCTTGAAACTATTATTCATTTGGTTTAGGGGACAACCCTTCTCTTTTGAGACAGGGGCTTGCTCTATCAACCAGGCTGGAGTGCAGCAGCACCATCATAGCTCACTGCAGCCTCCGACTCCTGGGCTCAAGCGATCCTCCTGCCTTGGCCTCCTAAATTGCCGGGTCACAGACACATGTTACCATGCCCAGCTCATGTTTTAATTTTTTGTAGAGACCTGATCTATGTTTCCCAGGCTAGTCATGAACTTCTTGGGATCAAATAATCCTGCCCTGCTTGCCCTCCTTAAGTGCTAGATTTACAGGCCTGAGTCACCACACCAGTTTATTTTTTAAATAAATCCACCAGTGAATGCCCTTCTTTGAATGTCACCAGTCTCAACCCAACCTCACTGGCGACTCCATTTGCTGGCTCCTCACGCCCCCAAATGTGAACATACCCACGCATCAGTGCTCAGTCCTCAACCTCTTCTCTGTCTGCACTCAACCCACATACTTCCTGTCCCAGGATGATGCCGCCCTCTGCACCTCTCAGGCTGGGCCTTTCTCCTCAACTCCGGTCTGATACATGCTAATGCCTATGTGACAATCCCACTTGGAAGTCTGAAAGATATTTAAAACAATGTCTAAAACCAAAATTCCTCGGCACACGATACCCCACCCCCAAGTCAGCCAGTGGGCATTCCGTTGTTCCGTCATGACTCAGCCCAACACTTTGCAGACGTCCTGGACATCTCACTGACCACTCCGCAAGTCCTGACTATCCCACCTTCAGCATGTCTAGAATCTAACCACGTTCACCACCTCTGCCAGCTCCAGTCAGGTTCAGATCTCTGCCATATCTCACCTGAATTCTTCCAAGAGCCTTCTAGTTGGTCCCTGCTTCCATCCCACCCCCTTAGGGTCTACTCCCAACAAAGTCGGAGATCATTTTCAGTCAGCTTATGCGACTTTTCTGCCTCACTGGCTTCTCATTTTAATTATTTTTGAGACAGTCTCGCTCTGTCGCCCAGGCTAGAGTGCAGGGCGCAATGTCAGCTCACTACAACCTCTGCCTGCCTCCCAGGTTCAAGCGATTCTCCTGCCCCAGCCTCCCGAGTAGCTGGGTCTACAGGCACACACCACCACGTCCAGCTAGTTTTTGTATTTTTAATAGAGATGGGGTTTCACCATGTTGGTCAGGCTGGTCTCAAACTCATGACCCGCCCACCTCAGCCTCTCAAAGTGCTGAGATCACAGGCGAGAGCCACCACGCCCAGCCAGTTTTCATTTTACTTAGAATAAAAATCAAACCCCGACACCCCCAACCTCTTCCTTTACCACTTTGCTTTCCTCCCCAGCTACAGTGACCTCCTCGGTGTCTGTTGAACCTGGCACGAGAATCCTACTTTGTATGTAGCATTTTCTCTTCTTACATTTTTTTCTCACAGGTAAATGTTTTCCTCTCACTTTCTGTAGGTTTCTGGTCAAATGCTTATCTCTGAGGCTTTCCCTGATCACCCTCTATAAAAATGGGGTGGGTGCACACAGGTACACACCTTCACATTTCGTCCATTAGAAAAACCATTCCAATGAGGATTCTTGATTTTGTATATTCGTGACCGTGTGCAGCACATAAAAATCATTTTTTAAAAAATTGCTGAACAGGCTGGGCGTGGTGGCTCAAGCCTGTAATCCTAACACTTTGGGAGGCCGAGGTGGGTGGATCACAAGGTCAAGAGATCGAGACCAACCTGGTCAACATGGTGAAACCCCATCTCTACTAAAAATAAAAAAAATTAGCTGAGCATGGTGGCGCGTGCCTGTAATCCCAGCTACTCAGGAGGTTGAGGCAGGAGAATTGCCTGAACCCAGGAGGCGGAGGTTGCGGTGAGCTGAGATCGCGCCATTGCACTCCAGCCTGGGTAACAAGAGCGAAACTCCGTCTCAAAAAAAAAAAAAAAAAAAAAAAAAAAAATCCTGAACAAATCCCTATTTGTCATCATCTGACATACTATAGATTTCTCTTCCTGCTGGAATGAAAACTTCAAGAACACAGAATAGTGCCTGGTGCCCAGGAATTGTTCAGTAAATACTCAAGTGAATATAAATGACTTACTCTGGACTTTTAGTGTGTTCCTTTTTACTAAAAGCCTCATATTAAAAGACTACATCTTACTCAAAGCTTGTTACTTACCACCCTCTTTTGGCAGTTCTATTAGCAAATGTCCAAGGTCATTTTTTAAAGACATGTAAATAAATGGTTTAACCTCTTTTCATGCAAATGGCATCATTTTTCTTGCAAAAAAAAAAAAAAGAAAACACCATTTTTGAAAATGAGCTGAAATGAAATCAGTTTTCTGTAGACCTGCAACTTTCTCTGACAAATGGGTGCACTAAACCATTGCTGGTAGGATGAACATCCTGCTGTCAATCCAGCATCTATCGATCTCCTCTTCTGTTGCTCCTTGTGTGCGAAGTATAGGAATGCTTTGTAACCTGAGAGCAGCATTATCATTATTACCTTTCCGGGTCTCCCTGTGTCAGGCAAATCGGCCTACACTGTGTAGGGAAGCGGTAAAGAGGTAGGACTGTAACAAATATAATTAAAGGCCAAACCACACATTGTCATAGAGATTTTAATAGATTTTCTGATTAACTCATCACAGTAATCATTTTTACTGTAATGATATGCAGCTTTACTACACTAGTATAAATAAAAACAGATAAATACAGCTCTAGGCAACATCACAGATTAACAAACTAAGCATTCTTCATGAACCAAAACTGAAAACAATTATGAAGAAGAGATGCTGACACCCTTGCCCATTCTCATCATACCTTCTCAAAAAAGGGTATTCAAATAAGGCGCTACGCTGATTATATTGGTAAATTAATTCGCCAGTTGGCCAGGCACAACAATTTCAGGGTCTCCACTTCCATGGTTTGGTTGAAAAGCAGACACACCTCAATGTATCAAAAAGAAAAATGGAACAGATAATAACACCAAAGAAAACCACTGAATACATTAAAAATACGGCACTTTTCCTGTATTTTAGCAGTAAGACACGCTAGGGATAGAAATATACCAAGAAGAAAATTAATGCTTTAATTAATATCCACCCTAAAATGTCTCTGAAGCAAGATGGGCAATGAAAGTAGAAGCAGAAATAAAAAATGGAAATACGGAAAGTAAAATCCATGTGAAGTTTAATGCATGAAACTATCTGCAAAGAAACCGATTTCTCCTTTGAAGGCTTGTGACTCAGGGCAATTAAGTTATCCAATAGCCATGCTGAGGAGTTCAAGTCTAGCAGTACCTTGCACACAACACATACAATTAAGACGAGTTGGAGATATACAGAACTATCATTTAGAAATGATTTTACTCTAGATGGCCACAAAAACTTTGAAAGGGCTATGAAGAAAACCTGAAGCCTGTCAAAGGAGGGAAGTAATAAGGACTAATTTTAGGCAGATAGCAGAGCTAACAATGTTTCCCAAAGTCCCGGAAATTTTGCTCAACTTTCAATCCTCATTCTTATATGGCTTCATCATCTTATAATTATGTCTTCAGGGTCTTGCCGATCCTAACGGATATAGTGAAAAACCAGGAAGTAAAGAATCACTCTCCAAATGTAAAAACTGCTGACTGCCAGTTGTGTTTCAGAAAATATCTGTCTGGGCCAGGCACTGTGGCTCACGCCTGTAATCCCAGCACTTTGGGAGGCTCAGGCAGACTGCTTGAGCTCAGGAGTTCGAGACCAGCCTAGGCAACAAGGCAAAACCCCAGCACTACTAAAAATACAAATAATTAGCTGGGCATGGCGGCACGTGCCCATAGTTCCAGCTACTTGCATGGCTGAGGCAGGAGGATCACTGAGCCCAGGAGGTCGAGGCTGCAGTGGGCCAAATCATGCCCCACCGCACCAGCCTGGGTGACAAGGTCAGACGCTGTCTAAAAAAAGAAAAAGAAAAAGAAAATGTCTGCAAAAACTTCATTTTCCTATCAAAAATGCATAATCACAGAATATTTAGGCCAGTCCTTTAAGTAAATTGCCTTTGCCAACTGTGAATTAAGACCATGATTAAAGCAGACACTTCCAAAAACAAAAATCCCAAATATACTCCAGTGCATTTTAACTCATCCTGCAAAAATGTTCAAACCATCATTGATCACTTCAAATATGGATGTGACCTAGCCCAAGATTCAACAGTTATTTTCAGATTAAGATTTTAACTGCTATCTTTGTAATTCTATTGTTTTCAAATTCCTTTTTAAGAAGGTAAACAGTATGTAACTCTTGGTTTTAATCTCCAGAGTAATGTAGTTTTTCAACTTTCCAGTTAATGGGTCAAAATGGACAGGTCAGAAGACATAATCCAGAGGATGGCAGTGAAAACTCAGAGAAAGGTTTATGTACACACTGGATCACAGAGAGAGAGAACCACACCTCTTTTTAAACCTTTGTTCCCACTGTAAACTTTGTTCACATCCCCATATTTGTAAGTCTGAATTATTCTATAAAAATCACATTAGAAAGGTAAAATTACTTAAGTGCAATATTAACTGATCTGTATTTTATAAATTTTAATCCATAAAAATATAAATAAGAATGGTAAATTTTTAAGAAAAAAAATATACATTTAGTGCAAGTTATGAATTACATTTCTTCTTCAGTGTCAGCCATGAGATATCTTGAGAAAAGAAAAGAATGACTGATCTAATTTCAATTTAATTACAAAATTCCAGTGTTTTAACATGCAATTAATACCAGATACAGCTAGACAGAATACTTCCTTCTCTTAACTATCAGAGCAGCAGCATTTCGTTTAATTATGCTGAACAGCACTTGTATATCATAGTAGTAGTTTTAGAAATAGAAAATTTGCATAAGACCAGGTCACATTATCCATAAAGTCTGAGATGAAAACAAAAAAGAAACTGTTTATCCTTTAAAACCAAGCTTCCCTGCTTCCAGTTTTGAACCACATGGCACGCGATGAGCGATTTCGTTCACGCTTCCTTCGAGATTTTACCTGTTCGGTCAGCCTTGGCTGTGGTGCACATGTACTGTTCCAAGCATTTAGTGATGGTACAAACTACATGGTTAATGGCACAAGAAACACTCCCTTCTTGTGAGGAAACCTCAGCAAAATCACAGTACATCTCAATATGAGAAAGGACTGCTTCAAGAGGGGACATCGATTTAAAGAGGCTTTGTTACAGCACAGGAGAGAAAGAGAGAAATAAAGGCTCTTCTGGAATGTAGAAAGGTAATGCTTAACTATACAATTCATGAATGAAACACAACAGTTTTGATTTAAAAAAGGGCAAGACCTTGCAGTTTTATAGATGGCTCAATTCAAAGTAATCCCTCCAGAAATAGGGACTGAGAATGTGTCTTTGCAATGTTGGAGCGACGGACCAGGTGTGCAAGGACTCCGCTGCCATCTCCAGTGAGGCCAAGCCTGCACTATCACGGCACATCCTCGGCTCAATGCATCCAGTGCAGAACAAGGAGTTGCTTTGCTGCTTTCGGTTAGACGGGAAGTACCTCACTCCTTTCCTTCTCTCCTTTCCCTCCCCAAACAACTCCTCCATTCCATCAGCATCATCTGCAAACCTTGTTGCAAAAACCACGCTTTTAGATTTCCTTTCTTATTTTGTAAAGGAGGAAAAAAAAGTAGACGACTCCCTCGGGTTAAAGAGTTGTGCTATTCAACAAATAAACTTCCTCTTCCGTTTCTTCTCTCTCTTCGTCTGTGAGATTCAGTTGAACATTATTGAAGCGGGGTCTTGGTTTGCCGTCTGAGCCATATGCCGGAGGATATCTTTTTTTGTTATAATGCCAAGGAGGCGCCTGAAAGGCACAAACAAAGACTGCTATTGAAATAAAAGGGAAAAATAAAAGAACAAGCTACATCTATAGGTAAATCCTTTTTGTTGACAGGAATAGAGCAAAGCAAGCAGCCTGATTTTGTATTTCCAAAAAGTACTTTATTGGTAAAGATATTAAAATGATCCAGCAATCATCCTTTGGTATAAAAAGTGACTACAGTCACTAATTGTATGTCAGCCTTTCCACTGAGAGTCTGAGGAGTGCATGGCTCACTGAAGTAGAGCGATTTTGATTAATGTATGCCAACAAAAAAGTAACAAAAAGTGGGTCGATGTATGAACAGGAAATGATACTGATCCCATTTGAGAAGGAAAATTCATTTCCATCATATCAAGAAAGCAGTCAAATGTCTGATGACCAAATCCTTTTACTACTTTCCCTTTTTTAACCAAAATTAACCAATTTTTACAAGACAATTTAAGGATTGCCCACTTGTATGCAAAATCTTCATGAAAGCACATACTATTGAGATAATATGCATATAAAATAGTCAACACAGAACTTCAATCCCAAACATCAGAGCCTCAAGAACAAATCTATAAAAGAACCCAAGTTCCTAGGACACTTATCAATGTTTTCCTTTTTTTGACTTTGGCCAGAAAAATTAAGATACAGTGCTTTTATGAAAGTCTTAGTTGTTAATGCTTACATTAAAAGATAGGTGAAAAATCAGAAGGCAGTCCTAAAAGATTATATAGGTGAAGCAGAAAGCAGAATGAATGAGTAGCTACGATAATATTCTGGTTAGTAGTTTTTAAAAAAAGGATGCATGAAACATTTGTGAAATATTAGCATACAACAGGAATACATAATCAGTTGTGTACTTAAGCAAACTGGGACAGGTTTCATACAGGTATGACAATCGCAGGGCAAAATAATTTCAGGCATTAATTGCTAAAGCCAGACATTTTTTTATGTTATGCAGTAAGATAATTCAAATTTGTACTCATGAAACCACTAGGACATAAAGCCAGTAAAAACGAATGCATTTGACTCTAAAAGCTGCTTAGAGCATTCTAGAAACATCATACAAAAGGGGCACACACATAATCTAGGTATGATTCACTAATGAGATGGCAGGACACACATTGTGACTTTGAAGATATGCAGGGTGTAGCAGAAAAAGAACTAATGCTATGATCACAAATCATATACACATTGCACTCTAGTTAGTGTGCCCGTTAAAAAATCCGTTTAACTGGAAGCAATTCTAATTGCTAAGCTCCCTGAAAATCCTTTAGGAGCTTAGATTTACCATAAGACTACCACAAGGTCAGGAAACAGTTTTTTTTAAAAAAAGGCTTTGGGGGTATGGGTCAGCATTTTTAACCAGTCAGGAGTCTTCTGAGACCGGTGCATCCACTGAGGTAGACAGATTTGCCATGTTCACTTTAAGAATGTCCAATAATATTCACTCATTCCACCACCAAACTGTTTACAGTTCTGAAGTTGTAACGAATGATTTTGATGAGAGATGTTAACTTTCACTTACTTTCTATGAATGGGATTTTACACATATCTAAATTTATCTTACAGACATGTTTTATCAGATATAATGTAATTGGCAGCATAGTAGGATATTTTTGTTCAGCAGATATCTGGGAAAGGGGGAACTCAACAGTTCACAAGTTTCATGCTTCCTGTTCTAAGGTGTCTATGAGGAGGTCTGATATATCTAATCACCAAGGGCTCCACGTGCTGCTTTAGTTGCTCGAGATGCTCTAATATGTTCTTCTTTGTGATGATCCCCAAGACAATCCTGAAACAGATTATTATGCTAATAACTGTGTGAGAAATTAAATTAAAAGAGCTTCCAATCATGATAAAGAAAGAAAAAATAAAAACATGTACCGTAAGAATGAGATTTATGAACTTTAGGAAATAAAAACAAAAATGATTTAAAATTCCAAGTTACTTTTGCATAAATTCTGACTTTCAAAAATGACACAATACTAATCTTAAATATTGGTGGGTTATTTTTCTTTTTAAATTAAAAATAATAATTATGAAAGTTTTGAATGAAGATGACTACAAAGCAAAGTACAAAAGAAACTTAATATTGATACACAGCTATAGACCTCTGATATGTAGAGTGTCATTTATAATATTCTTTCCTTAGGGGAAAATATTTTTCAAATTTCTATGATGTCACAACACAGCAGCTATCATCTGGATCTACCTTAGTGGTGAAAAGGTAGGAACAGGCTGTGAGGAGACTTAATAAATTCTGTGGATTTTACTATAATTTCAAATTAAAATTTAAAATAATGTGCACTAAATAAACAATGCCGACCAAAAGAAACGCTCCCTAATGTTCAGGAGCTGTGATTGCCACTTCTTAAAGTAAGTTAATAAAATGTATTTATGATTAGAGATCAAAAGGACTTTTATGCATTTTTTTCCTATATAACAATTTTCTCATTTAGCGTGTCATTGTTATCACATCAAGCAAAGTGATGGACATAAATTCTAATAATGAGGATACATGAAAATATTAGATTGCTTCTAATTAAAACAAAATTACAGTTACTGGTCTTATAATGAAAATTAATGTGGCAATATAAACAGTGAAAATTAAAAAAACCTTAACACTTTAATCTTTCAATTCTGGAAGCCCCTCCAAAATACCCTTCAGGGTGACTGGAAATTTCCTTGATGATCTCATTAAGTCAACTTCCCTGTTAAACTGCCTTTGAACATTCAGAGTTGAAGGATGTCACCAGGAGACTTCAAAGAAGCCTATTCCTCTAGCTACATCCAGGTGTAAAATAGTTACTTAGTTTGATGGCTGGGATGGGAGACTGGTGAGCAAGGAGGATGGACAGAAATGCTCATGTTTTCTCATTATTATTTTAAAAATAATGTATCGATCCTTAAGAATCAATTGAAAAGTTCTCAGAGCATGGGAGCAACCTCCCCCTCCAAAAAAGCTCAGAAAGTGCACTAGATAAAGTGAACATTCACTCATTCAATAGATGTTCTTCCTTGACTAAACATCGGAGGTTTTTTTTTTAAGCCATCAATTCACTTGATTTTATTGTTGTAGTCAGGAAATGTGAAAATCTCGGCAATCAATTAAATCTGATAACACCGGTTTCTTATTCATGCTTTTCTTTCCAATGATATAGAATGATTCATCTCAGTCAGTATCAACTATACTGGTAAATTCTGCCAAATCACAAAATATACTGAGGAAAATTGCAAATGTATCAGGACCCAGTGGCAAATTTAGAATTTTACAAAGTAATCTCTATATTTATAAAGTAAAAGCCCTAAAAGAGGGAGAAAGACATATTAACGGAAGGGTGATTTGAGCATAAAAAGGCCGGAGCACTGCTTTATTAATTTGACAGACTGGAAGGAAAACAATGTAAAATGTGGCTCATATAAAAAATCATTTGCTGTTTCCTTTCCGGCTAAAAACCAATGATGTAAGAGTTAACGGGGCCTAACCCTGCATTTCCAAAGTATGTTCTAAGAAACACCAGTTCCCACGAGTTCTTCCCTATCCTTCCCTGCAACCAAAAAACAGTTGCATTTTCAAACAAGTCTGGAAAACTATGTATCCTATTATACCCCCATCTGGAAATCAAAGAATTATCAACATATTATAAGTTATGAGGAGTTCACAGTAAAGAAACCTCAATTGTATTTAATCCAAGACTTTCCAAACTTAGTCACAAAATGTTTTGAGTCACTCCTGTTAACACCCTGTTAATTCCACCAAGACTAACTGATTTTGAAAAATTCTAAGTTAAAATATTAAGTGCAGAAAATCAATAGCTAACAGAAATTGTTATAATTTACAAACATCTTTCCCTTTCATCTCTCTATTCTTGTTTTTTCCTTGCACCTAAGATTCCAGATTTGTTATCTCTCTTCCTTCAAATAACTATTTTCTGCTTCTAAGGATGCAGTATGAACTACACATCGATGATAGCCATGCAGAACTTCATAGTCTCCATTACTCCATTAAAAGATATCATTTCCTTTCTGGGTTTTAAATCATTGAGGTGAGAAAAAAACACCCCATTTCCTTATATGCTTCAAACAAAATAAAATCCCACTAGTAGCTTCCCTAAATGATCTCTTTTCTTCCCATATACGTATCAATTTATTTTACTTGACAGACAGAAATAAGGAAAATATGATGAAAGCAATTAAACATATTCTCTTAGAAAAAGTCCAACCCCTTCTTACATAAAATAAGCAGGACCGGACAAAATTTTAATTAGCTATCCGCCCCTCGCCCTATATATTTCGTTATTTTTACACTTTCTTTTAAACATTTTCCTTTCTAATATCTATGCTGCCAAATACCTGGGAATTAATCTGCAAACTGAATATGAAAATTAATCCATAACAGCTCTGTGATCATAATTAACCTTAACTCAATAGAGTAACATTTATATTTGTTAGTATATAAAAGAAAAAACCATGCCAGGAACAGAAAACAACTTGAAGCAAATAATAGTTTGTAACAACTCAGCTTAGGTTCCAGTTGTGCATTTAACAAATAAAAGGCCTCAAGGACCAGCAAAGCTTTATGAAAAGTTACCCCATTTAGAACTTACTGAGTTTTTAAACTTAATGAAGTTGGTGCCATTATTTAATCAAACAATATTCCACAAAGAAAAACAGTAAGAGTAATAAGTTATGATATATATCTCTTCTCCAATCAGTATCTGTGGTATTTAGTAATTCTAAACTCCCTGCCTTTAATTAAGAGCTTTACCTCTATAATGATTTATTTCATATTCCTAAAGAGTTATTTTAATTAGCATGGTGAAAAAAACTAAACATACATCTAATTCCCTAGTTTTATATTTCTATTCCTAACCCAATCTAATAGATTGGCCAAGAAAATGTTTTAGTAGTTTAAGAAATCACAAAGAAAGAGAGTTTCTATCAGTCACTTACAGTGCAAAATAGTAGCAAGAGACTGGGTTTGAAGTTGGAAAGACAGGTCAAGCACAGTGGCTCAAGCCTGTAATCCCAGCACTTTGGGAGGCCGAGGTGGGAGGATCAGGATATCGAGACCATCCTGGCCATGGTGAAACCCTATATCTATTAAAATACAAAAAATTAGCCGGGCATGGTGGCGCACGCCTGCAGTCCCAGCTATTCGGGAGGCTAAGGCAGGGGAATCGCTTGAATCCAGGAGACAGAGGTTGCAGTGAGCGGAGACCTTGCCACTACACTCCAGCCTGGTGAAAGAGTAAGACTCTGTCTCCAAAAAAAAAAAAAGTTGGAAAGACAGTTTGATTCCCTGAACCACAACTTGCTCAACACATGACTTTGGGCAAATTATTAAAGCTTTTTAAACTTTAATTACTACATCTGTAAAGTAGGGCTATAACTTCTTACTTCTGCAGAGGTCCTGCAAAGTTAAATGAGAAAATATGAAGGTGTTCAATAAACAAATATCCTTCCTTTCTGTTTTTTTTTCCTCCTTTCTCTAGACAAGAATCACATATTGTCCCCAATGTGTTTTGTAAAAAAAAAAAAAAAAAAAAAGGTTAAAAAAAGCCGGGTGTGGTGGCTCACACCTGTAATCCCAGCACTTTGGGAGGCCGAGGCAGGTGGATCACGAGGTCAGGAGTTCAAGACTAGCCTGGCCAAGATGGTGAAACCCTGTCTCTACTAAAAAAATACAAAAACTAGCCAGCATGGTGGCGTGCATCTGTACTCCCAGCTACTCAGGAGGCTGAGAAAGGAGAATCACTTGAACCTGGGAGGCAGAGGTTGCAGTGGGCCGAGATTGTGCCACTGCACTCCAGCCTGGGTGACAGAACCAGACTCTGTCTCAAAAAAAAAAAAGTTAAAAGAAAAACAACTGCTGTGATTCTCTAAGTGTCTAGTATTTCTACCAGCTTTACACTGTTCAGGATTGCCATCCAGTTCATGCATAATCCATAATCCATACCCTCTGTTTTTCCTTTCTAGCCTTTCTGTTATTTGGCTTCAGATAAAACAATGTTCTTAAGTTCCACAAGGAACAATATACAGTGGAAATAAAGGGGCCTAAAGAAGGAAGTGTGGAGAAACACACCCCAGGTCCAGGGAAATAAAGCAGTGGTTATGAAGTGGTATATTTGCCAAATGAATTCTGTGTATTAAGTCTCTACAAATCCACTGTCATCTGTCTCTTTCCTATATTCCTGTCAACGGAGAAACACTGGCAGTTCATGTGTAAAAGGCGGAAAAACAAATTATCAATGTATGCATTTTAAATACATGAGGATTTATTTGTCTTTAGCAGTTATATAAATATAAAAGAGTTGTGTATAGAGAAGGCAGATGAAAGGAAACAAAGCATTCGTTAAAGGAAGCTTTTAGCTAATTTACAAATTTCATTTAATTATATATTCTTTCCTCCATTACATGATAAATCAAATATTGGCTGAAAGACTAAACAGCAAAATATCTGGAAATTCATTATGTACTAGAAATGTTTACACTAAAAATAAAACATTTACAAAACTAAAACACCTTTTTGCAGCGCTCCATATAGATGAGGCCCATGATTCCCCTAGGAAAAGAAACACTCTAAGCTCAGCATGCTTTCATGCTGGAGATCTTGCAGCGCCGCTCTTCCAACTTTGAGCTATTCTTTACAAATCACTATGCTTGGCCAAGAGCAGGCAGATGACATCGTTCTTATTCTTTAGTAAACGTGAAATCTGATTGACTGATCCTGTACTTGTGACTGTACTATCTGACAGACTTTCCGATCTGGGAGCTGACTCGCGTGCTCCCCTAATAACTATGTAGATTCCACTATAAAAGGTCATATATTCTAGCAAGTGAACTGATTCCTGTGGTACCAGACTTACCCATTGTGAGTTACAAGGCACTGCCTCAGCCCCAGCTTTCGGAAAATATCCACCACAATCTCCATTGGGGTGTGGTCCGTCACTGTGAAAGGGCTCATGTCAAGAATGCTTCGAAGCTTCAATGGCCGAGGACTTTCTGCTGGAAGAGATGGGGTGTGCTGTGCAAAGCACACCCGGGAACTGCCAACAATACCTTCTTGCTTTTTTCTGGCACTTTCTGAAAAAAGAGAGAGAGAGAGAGACCAACACTTTAAAAATGACAGATTTTTAAATAGGCAACCTGTTTATTCAGAGATTTAAAAAAATTAATGTATCCTGTGACTTCTGATTGCTTCATTTTTTCCTATCTTTTCCTTAACCAAGAAAGGAGTCAACTGAAAAGCCATTTAGCAATTTTTTATATTTGATTGAATTAGAAGCCAATAATAATAATATCATCTTCATGGAAAGACTTTTTTAGTTAAGTTATATCACTGTACAATTTTCTTAACTGAAGCTCTTTTCTAACTTGGGGGCTAAGGAATGGGTTTGGAATACGGGATTTTAAAACCTGTACAAATTCGGAGTGCAGTTTATTATAGGAATTCATCATCAAATGAAGCCTGCCTCTGCTGAATGTTACTTATTCTGCACTGGAGGTGGCACTAAAGAGTGTTTCATCCTTGCTTTCACTATGCTGTGTCCTCCATCCCTATGAATTTGCTGGTTCTTTTCCTTTTCTCATGTTGAAGTATAATTTTCTAGGAGTGTCATGAACATTACAGATGAGATCAAACTACAATTATGCAGATGATGCACACAGACTGATCTTTGGGGCTGTCTTCTTTGTAAAGGCTTTGTTAATTTCTCCTCTCCAGTGTGCTCTGCTTGAAGTTCTTCTGTCCTGCTGCCTACTTCTACTCCACCTTTGAAAGAACTAAAAAAAAAAAAAAAATCTGAATGAAACTGCTAGATAGGAAGTAGCAAAGATGGAGAAAAGTTCAGAGATCACATAAGACAGAGAAGGAAACTCAACAGAGAGAATTTGAAAATAGTCAAACAGTCATTCAGCTTTATGTTTCTACTTTGAGTTAATATTAAAACTGAGTATATAAAAATATGGTATTTGTTATAGTGAAAATATTTTGGCCAGGTGTGGTGGCTCAGACTTGTAATTCTAACACTTTGGGAGGCTGAGGCAGGAAGATCACATGAGACCTGCAGTTCAAGACCAGCCTGGGCAACATAGGGAGACTCTGTCTCTACAAAAAAAAAAAAAAAATTAGCTGAGCATGATGGTGTGCACTTGTGGTCCCAGCTAACTGGGAGGCTGAGGTGGGAAGATCACTTGAGCCTGGAAGTCAGGGCTGCAGTGAGCCATGATCATGCCACTGTACTCCAACCTGGGTGACAAAGTGAGACTGTCTCAAAAAGAAAAAAATATAATTTTTGAAGACAAATTTTACTGCAAAAATATTTAAGCCATAATAAGCATCAGTCCTAAATTGAGAAGCAGGTATTATTGCAAACACTGCACTGCTTTTTACTCTTTTGAATACTATTTTTTATTTGAATACTTTTTTTAATTTTTTAAACAGTCTCACACTGTCATCTAGGCTGGTATTCAATGGCGCGATCTTGGCTCAATGCAACCTCCACCTCCCAGGTTCAAGTGATTCTCCTGCCTCAGCCTCCCGAGTAGCTAGGATTATAGGTGCCCACCACCACGCTCAGCTAATTTTTTAATTTTTAGTAGAGATGGGGTTTCATTATGTTAGCCAGGCTGGTCTTGAACTCCTGACCTCATGATCCGCCCACTTTGGCCTCCCAAAGTGCTGAGATTACAGGCATGAGCCACTGCGCCTGGCCCACTATAGCCTTCCTAACTATGTTCTAACACATTTGAGTAGGAAGGCACTAAATAAAGTCCCAGCAGCTAGTACTTACTTGACCACCTTAAAAGCAAGATCAGGCCAGGTGCAGTGGCTCATGCTTATAATCCTAGAATTTTGGGAGGCCAAGGCAGGTGGACCACCTGAGGCCAGGTGTTCGAGACCCGCCTGGCCAATGTGGTGAAACCTTGTCTCTATTAAAAATACAAAATTAGGCCGGGCACGGTGGCTCAAGCCTGTAATCCCAGCACTTTGGGAGGCCGAGGCGGGTGGATCACGGGGTCAACAGATCGAGACCATCCGGGTCAACATGGTGAAACCCCGTCTCTATTAAAAATACAAAAAAAAATTAGCTGGGCATGGTGGCACGTGCCTGTAATTCCAGCTACTCAGGAGGCTGAGGCAGGAGAATTGCCTGAACCCAGGAGGCGGAGGTTGCGGTGAGCCGAGATCACGCCATTGCATTCCAGCCTGGGTAACAAGAGCGAAACTCCATCTCAAAAAAAAAAAAAAAAAAAAAAATACAAAATTAGCCAGGCGTGGTGGTGCATGCCTATAGTCCCAATTATTTGAGGGGCTGAGGCAGGAGAATTGCTTGAACCCAGGAGGTAGAGGTTGCAGTGAGCCAAGGCTGTGCCATTGTACTCCAGCCTGGGCGACAAGAGTGACACCCTGTCTCAAAAAACAACAAAAAAAGTATGATCACGGCATAGAAAAGGAGATAGTCCATTAGCAACTGACATAAATGATTTTTGAAAAATACCCAGTAAGTTGCTTTTAGCTCATAGTAATCTGACTAACCACTGAATGGTGTCTGACAACTGAATGGTAAGTGTAAAAACTACTAGACATATCATTAATGGATTCACAAAATAAAAAGATGTAAACTTTGACATCAATAGTATGAAATGTGGACGGGGGAAGTAAAACCCTATAGTTTTTGTATGCAACTGAAGTTAAGCTGTTATCAGAAATATATAGTCAAATTCAGAATGCTCTAAAACTGCAATGGGGTTTGTAAATCATTTCTAACTCTAGTATAAAAGTTGAAAGACAAAAGAATTAAAACTAACTATAGCAAGCCAGGTACAGTGACACGTGTCTGTAATCCCAGCTGCTTAGAGGTGGAGGAGAGGGGATCGCTGAAGCCCAGGAGTTCAAGTCTACCCTGGGCAACACAGAAGACCTTATCTCTAAAAAAATAACTATAGCTAAAATTATTCCTTATTAGATATACAAAATAAAAACGTGAATTATGACATTAAATAGAATAATGTTCTGAATTTAAATCTCAATTATCAATCTTAAACACTGACAGAATAACAAACATTATATCATCAATGAAATTATATTGTTTAAACATTTAATGACAAAATATGTAATTTAAATTTTTTTAAAATTATTATTTAATGGAATGTTCCTCATATATACAAAGTACCAGAAGTGAACATTCAATCTCTTTGACTTAAATTTGTCATTTATAAAATAACACTTTTCACTGGGTGTGGTGGCTCATGCTTGTAATCCCCGCACTTCAGGAGGCCAAGGCAGGTGGATCATTTGAACCCAGGGGCCTGAGACCAGCCTGGGCAACATGGCAAACCCTGTCTATATAAGAAATATAGAAGTCAGCCAGTGGTGGTGGTGTGTGCCTGTAGTCCTAGCTAATCAGGACAATGAAGGGGGAGGATCACCTGAGGATAGGGGAGGGGAGGCTGCAGTGAGCCAGAACTGTGCCACTGCACTGCAGCCTGGCAAACAGGGTGAGATGTCTCTCACCCAAAAAATCACTTTTATGCTTTCATTTCATTTGAAAGTTGCTAAAGAGAGATTTTAAATCTCTCTTAAATTAAAATATTCTGAGTTAATCAGCTTGATTTAATCATTCCATAATATATACATCACATAAATAATTTTTATCAATTAAAAATAAAATTTTTCAAAAAGGTATCACTTTTATATAAATACAGTTCTGTGGCTGTTGTTTTGTTTTTTTAGAGACAGGGTCTCACTCTGGACTCTAGGGTCCCTCCTGTATCAATGTTGCCAGTAGCTAGGACTACAGGTATGTGCCACCACATCTGGCCAATTTTTTTTTTTGGTAGAGGCTGGGGTCCTTCCTATGTTGCCCAGGCTGATCTTGATCTTGTGCCAACAAACCTCCCACCTTGGCCTCCCAAAGTACTGGAATTACAGGTGTGACCCACCATGCCCAGCTGAATATAGTAATTATTTTAACAAGCATTATTTATTAAACATTTAAAAGTATCGGGATATCTACTACACTGTTATTTTCATTTTTTAAAAATATTTTTGATGCTGTTCATTCAAAGGCCCTTGAAACTAAGAACATTACAATTTTCATTTTCTGATATGATTCAGGCTTTTTCTTTTTCTTTTTTTTTTGAGACAGGGTCTTGCTCTGTCACCCCGGGTGGAGTGCAGTGGAGTGATCTCGGCTCACTGCAACCTCCACCTCCCCGTTAAAGCAATTCTCCTGCCTCAGCCTCCCAAGTATCTGGAATTAGAGGCATGTACCACCATGCCCATGTACTTTTTTGTGTTTCAGTGGAGCCAGGGTTTCACCATGTTGACCACCTGGTCTCAAACTGATCCATCCGCTTCAGCCTCTCAAAGTGCTGGGATTACAGGCATGAGCCTCCATGCTTGGCCTCAGACATTTTTTTAGTCTCAGCGTTCCTGTTGTAATAGCCCTAAGTAATCTGAGACATCTCATTTGGATTTACTATTCTACAACATTCTGCCTTAGTATGAAATGGCAATGTAATTTAGCATATTTCAACCATCTTATTTTATGAAACAAACAGCATGGAAAATTTTCTTGTCCTTCAATAAAGTATTTATCATTATATATAAAAATTATATGTATTATATGATGTAGCTATATATAACATATACATTTTTAACTTATATACAGACCTGTACACTAAGTTCTATATATATAAAACCTATATATAATTATGTTAATATTTCTATAATTATATATGTATTATAATTATATGATTTATATATTATATAAAATTAATATTTACACATATCATTTTCATGTATAACATAAATTAATATTTACATATATAATTTTCATATATAGATATGTATTTTTAATATATAGAAGATATATCTCTCCCACATGAAAGATTACATATATAAACCATGTTTATACATATATACTATATAAAAACATGTTTATACATATATAAAACTACATATAATATATAAAATTACATATAGAAACATATATATCAACGTATATATGTAATTTTCAATTTATTTATCTCTATATAAAGCCTAGTATATAGATCTGTTTTTCCCAGTTAAAAACTTAAAACTTTACAAAAGCATGTGGGTAAAACATTTAAGGTGTGCTTAAAAAGTCATGTGACTAACATTTCTGATGACATGGCTTGACACCTCACATACAGAAAGTACCCTCATTTCCTTAAACCAACATTATCTCCTATCTCGATATTCTCTCCCTCAAGATAGTGACACAACTTTAACAAATCCATCCACAGAATCACTGAGATAATGAATAGTTCTTAATTTCCACACTTTAAAAACCTGCCTGGCCTTTTCACCTTAATTTTCTATATAAATACCCAAATCCTGACCTTCTTTTTCTTTCCTTTGGCTGGCTACTAGTAAAAATCAGAGAATGGAAATCTTAAACAATGAAATTCTTTTCTGACTAGGTCTACCCACGGTAATGGCTAAAAAACTAAAACATTTGGCCAGGCACGGTGGCTCATGCCTGTAATCCCAGCACTTTGGTAGACTGAGGCAGATCACAAGGTCAAGAGATTGAGACCATCCTGGACACAATGGTGAAACCCTATCTCTAATAAAGATACAAAAATTAGCTTGGCATGGTGGGACGCACCTGTAGTCCCAGCTACTTGAGAGGCTGAGGCAGGAGAATCACTTGAACCCGTGAGGTGGAGGTTGCAGTGAGCGGAGATCACGCCATTGCACTCCAGCCTGGGCTACAGAGCAAGACTCCAGCAAAAACAAAAAGAAAGACTTGAATGTAGCCAAGCATGACAAAATACTTTGTCATCTGCTCTGGCAACTGTATTAGCTAAGTAAAATTTAGAATGATGGGACTGCTAGGCCTTGAAAAATCCTTCCAAAACTAGCTTGTTCCCAAACTGAACCGGGTGTTCTCTGTAGGATCTCTTTTCTTTTCCTTTCTTTTCTCTCTCTCTGCTTTAACAGTTCTTACAGATTAAAGAGTTTCCAGGTTGATTTGAGAAATACTCCCCTACATACACTGTCTGGTCTTGTGCCATTCAAGTGGCACAAAAATTATTTCTCAGTCCTTTGCAATGGCCATATAAGTAAGCTGGAAGGGAGAAGACATGCTCAAAGGAATGACCTTTCAGACAGGCTAAAGGCTTGACACTTCCATTCAGGGTATGGGACTAAAAACTGGGGAGTAACAAAGCAATGGCTTGAGTACACCTATCCTTGATCACTTTTAGGGTTTGGAGGAAGAGATTTAAGATTGTGTAAAAAAAAATAAATACGTCTCAATGCCTCCTTATCAATATTGCAGGACTATAAGGTAAGGAAAAAAACAAATTTTAGAGAAATACAACTGCTTCCTCTGCAGAAAGTTTAATTTATATCCAAGAAATATACTATGGCTACAACAGGACTGATATACTTTTTCAACCTGGCATTTGATCAGAAACAAAAATCTCAATGATTGTCACTTTACATTAGATATTATAAGTTAATATTGTAAACCTAACTCCAAAGAATGATAAAGCAAAACGGTGTTAATCTGATACGAAAGAGACCGATGAAGATGAGATTTTCACTAACCCATATTCCAATAAGCCAACTTTATTAAATACAAGAAGGTATTTGCCTGAATGTATTTAGCTAAGGTCTTATATTATGCGCTATTTTGAATAACCAAGATCAACTTATCAAGGCTTATCTGAGTGAGAAAAGAATCTGACTCCAATTTCTGATAACAATGCCAGATCAAAAGATAAAACTCTATTTAGCAGAAAACAATCCACTGAAGCATTTCCTAAAGAACATAAGATTTTAAGGGACACAAAATAACATCCCTACCGCCCCAATCCAACCCATGAAATGTTACTGCTTACTGTTTTCCTTTCTTCAGAAATCTATCTCATATATACATATATATAGATATATATATATATTTTTTTGAAAAGGTACCTATTGCAATTGTCAGGTCTCTTCTGAGGGCAAATCCCACTAATCTCTGAGATTCTTTTGACATGATGACAGGAAATCCATTGTAGCTGGTTTCATTAATCATGTTTTCTATATCATCCACTGTCATATTATCCTGTGTCAGGACAGCTAAGGGAGGATCGTTCCTTCGAGGTCTCATGACATCAGCAGCCAGGGTGGTATGAGTGAATTCTTCTTTTGCATCCAAGAAAGGGTATCCATTTAATCGGATGTGTGCTTCATAAATGCCTTCCCTACCAAAGGCATCTCCAACCCATTTACTGGTCATTACTGCAGCCATAAGGGGAACAATATATTCCAAACCTCCAGTAAGCTCAAAAACAATAACCACCAGGGAGACCGTCATTCTTGTCACACCACCTGAAAAAAGTAAGCACGCCCTGGTCAGGAAGGACAGGATCCTCATCACTACATTTCATTAGAATTTTTGCACTAAGCAGTTAAAACCAAATTGTAAACAGAACTCAGGCAGTGAAAGGCATTATTGTCTGAAACTGCTACTCCTCTTTAAGGACAATAATCACTACTTTTAATAAGACCTAGAGAAACACCAATTTTCTTTGTTTATAACACAGAAGTCTATTAAAATAACGTTTTAAAACCTGTTTATTTCATATTTTAAAAAATCAAAGCTTATCAACTAAAACAATTTTGCCATTCTGGTTTACTGCTGTAGCAAAGACATGATTTCACCCTTATAAAAGCTTATTCTAATTATTAAGGAATTTGATAAAGCACATCATGGTTATCTTGTTTGCTACCAATTTACAAATTAAACTCACATATGGGTAGGATATTAACATAATAAATTTCTCCTCTAAATTTTTTCAAAAGGAGTAAAATATTTTGATGCCTCTGATTTACATTAATGATGCAAGTAATATCTACTCACGGAAAACTATTTGGGCTGGACACAGTGGCTTATGCCTGTATTCTCAGCACTTTGGGAGGCCAAGACAGGAAGATCGCTTAAGTCCAGGAGTTTGAGACCCGCTTGGGAAATACAGTGAGACCCTGTCTCTACAAAAATTAAAATTACAAAAAGTAGCCGGGCATGGTGGTGTATGTCTGTGGTCCCAGCTATGTGAGAGGCTAAGGTGGAAGGCTCGTTTGGGCTGGGGAGGCCGCCGTGAGCTGTGTTCATACTACCTACGGGCCCCTTTCTCGGTATTCTCACCGTTATCAACCCAGTCCAAGCCCTCATGACTTTACTGCTGTTTTCCTTTGTACTTTTTAAGATTTGGGGTCTCACTCAGTTGCCTAGGCAGGTCTCAAATTCCTGGGCTCCCATGATCCTCCCACCTCAGCCTCTCTAGTAGCTAGCATTACAGGCAGGTGCCTGGCTATTCCTTAATTATAATACCATATTATCTTACCTCCTTGACTCTGGGCCCCATGACCACCTTATAAGCCATGTTCCCTGGCTAATCTTTCCTAAGTACTACTTTCACTGTGTTGCTCCTTTGCTCAAAAACCTACCAGGGCTTGTCAGTTTGTACTGTATTAAGCTCAAGCTCTTCCTTTGTGTTTTTCACCTAAAAATAGAAGGGAGACAGATCCTACCATATATTACCTACCTACCCGATGGCAGTCTTGTCCTAATCAGTTTACAATGACTTGTTTTTCAAACTTGTTTTTCAAAATAAGTACTTATTTTGCCAGGCACTATTATAGCAGCTTTACATGCATTTTATCTCATATAATCCTCAAAACAATCCCAGCAGATCACTGGCTGTTATTTCCATTTTATATAGAGAAAATTAATTCAAGAAGGAACTTTCTCAAAGTCATCAAACTAAAAATGGCAAAGCTAGGACTGCCACAAATCTGACCAACTTCAAATATAAAATCATCCTGACATAAATCACGTTGTCTTTTCATAATCTCTTCCTTCTCACCAATCCAATTTCGTTTTCCAAAGGCACCCAAAATGTACTTTCTACTTAGAGTCAATTTCTTCAAATCCTCATGAATGCAAAATTTATTCCCATCCTAGTTCCTTTGTCTTCACATTATAATCTTCAGCAAAGTTACCTTTTCCTTAAATTCTGCTAATCTTTGAAAATAAAGCTCATGTTCTACTCTTCCTGAAGTGCTTCAGCTCTTTCTTCTTCTATATTCCTACGATATTTAGACTCTGAACACTGTATATAATCATTCATATTCCTCACTATTGTATTCCCGGTGTTGATCTTGTCTCCTCAGCTTGACTAGAGTGGCGATTGGGTCCAAGTTCTTTTTGTTTTATTCACTGTATCTAGCACAAAGCTAAAAAGAAAGTGGACATTTAATAAATACTTGCTACTTTGGTAAAAATGATTCTGTCCTTCCCTTTTAAATTACATTACATTTCTGAAGATAAATAATCACATAACTTTTATTCACTACACAAACATGGTCAAAATGGCAAGTATTATTAAATATTATAACCAAAGTTTAGCTGACATTAAAAAAAAACAACGATTTTTTCCTGCCCCAACAGACATTAAATAAATTCAAGTACATAATGCAGGTATCTTGCTTTTCTTCTCATTAAAATGAATAATTACCTTTTCTAATTTTATTAATAAATTAAGAAATCAAAGATCTCTTTGGTCAGGATTCAAATTAAGCTTCTGTTGTACTTTGATGGCTTCTGCCATACAGTATTAGGTTATATTACAATATGCTAATGCCATTAAATTTTTGTATTAAAAAATGTTCTAAGACAGAAAACCAGTACTGTATAATACCTTAATGGTACCACTGTTTCTTTTCTGTTAAAACATTTCCTCCCTGAACTCTCCTTCACTCAACCAATCTGCCCACCAATTACGCAAGAATGTGTCCTACTTTCTCTTGGCTCTCTCAGACTCACAAACATCCACACACAGGCAGACAGAGCCACATTACCTAAGCATGCAGCAGCACCAACCATGGCATACAGGCCAGGTGTGATGCAGTCGGCCCCAACCTCACACCATTCCTTGAAGATAAACCAGTCGTGATGATAGTAGGCAAGCTGCTCCACCGCAATGCCCACAATCCTGCCTGCAATGGCTCCGATGGCCATGCTGGGGATGAACAAGCCCGATGGAACCTGGAACAAAAACAGAACTCTTAATGAGGCAGAGATCCTCTACTCACAGGCTGAAATTCACATTCTACACTTTCTAACACTTGATTCTTTTCACACTGTATTCACACTGCAAAATCCTAGCACAAATAAAATACAACAACAGAACTCCTAATGAGGCAGAGATCCTCTACTCACAGGCTGAAATTCATATTCTACACATTCTAACACTTGATTCTTTTCACACTGTATTCACGTTGCAAAATCCTAGCACAAATAAAATATAACAACAGAACTCCTAATGAGGCAGAGATCCTCTACTCACAGGCTGAAAGTCGCATTCTATGCATTGTTTCTAACACTCTTGATTATTTTCACACTTTATTAATATAGCAAAATCCTACTATAAATAAAACTATAGCAAAATCTTGTGCCTTAACAATCCCATGAATTCAGTTACAAAATAACAAACCACATTCTCTAGGCCAAAGGGAAAAAAAATTCAAGGGTTATTTTCATTAGCTCAAGGTAGCCCTAATATCAGTCCCTAACAAAATTTTCATTAGTCCATGATTAAATGAAAAAAAAATGACAATCTGCTGGATACAATATATACTATCTGGGTGACAGGTACAATAAAATCTCAGAATATACCATTATAGAGTTCATCTGTGTAACCAAAAACCACTTGTAACACAAAAGCTATTAATATAAGAAATATGTATTTTTTAAAAGGACAATATAAAGTATTTTTCATAAAACCAAACTGATTCAGTTTGAAGCACTGTCTTTTACTTCAAGATTCTGTTCTCCTACATATTTACAAATGATGGAAACGGAAGATGCTATTCATCTGAAGTGGTACAATGTTAAGTGGACAAACTTATCAGAGTTGCCCAATATTCTGAGTGATATACTCATAATAAATCTCGTTTTATTATGCTTTGTGTTACTGTGCTTCACGCATGTTGCAGTTGTTACAAATTGGAGGTTTAGGAGATCCCTGCATCAGGCTACTCCATCATCACTACTATTCCAACAGCATGTGCTCACTTTGCATCTGTATCACATTTTGCTAATTCTCTCAATACTTTGAAACTTTTCACTATTACTATATCTGTGACAGTGGTCTGTAATTAACAATCTTTGATGTTACTGTTACAATTGTTTTACTGCACCATGAACTAAGCCCACAGAAGAAAGTGAACTTAGAAGTGTTGTATGTGATCTGACTGCTCCATTGAGACTCAATGATACTGAAATTAGTCCAACTAAGAAACATACAATGGCCTCTAAGTGTTCAACTGAAAGAAGTCATGTCTCTCAGCTGGGCATGGTGGCTCAAGCCTGTAATCCCCAGCACTTTGGGAGGCTAAGGTGGGCAGATCACTTGAGGCCAGGAGTTCGAGACCAGCCTGGCCAACATGTCAAAACCCCGTCTCTACTAAAAATAAAAAAATTAGCCAGGCCTGGTGGTGTACGCCTATAGTCCCAGCTACTCAGGAGGCTGAGGCAGGAGAATTGCTTGAACTCAGGAGGCAGAGGTTGCAGTGAGCTGAGATGGCACCCCTGCACTCTAGCCTGAGCAACAGAGTGAGACTCTGTCTCAAAAAATGAGTCACGTCTCTCACTTTGTATCAACTGAAAATGGCCAGGTATTAGGACTCACACCTGTAATCTCCATGCTTTGGGAGGCTAAGGCAGGAGGATAACTTGAGATCAGGAGTTAGAGACCAGCCTGAGCAACATAATAAGATCCCATCTCTAGAAAAATAAAATAAAAATAGTCAGGTGTGGTGGTGCATGCCTGTAGTCCCAGCTACTCAAGAGGCTGAATCAGCAGGATCACCTGAGCCTAGGAGTTCAAGGCTACAGTAAGCAATTACTATGCCACCGCACTCCAACCTGGGTGACAGAAGGAGATCTTGTCTCAGAGAAATAAAAGAAGGCTAAAAATGACTAAGCTTAGTGAAGAAGGCATGCTGAAAGCTGAGAGACACCAAAGTCTCAACTTCTAGCTGCAGTCAGCCATGTCATGGATATAAAAGAAAATTTCTTTCATTAAATCAAACCAGCCATGATATTCCCTTAAATCAAAGCCTAATCCAGAGCAAGGCCCTCACTTTCTTCAAGTCTATGAGGGCTTAAAGAGGTGAGGAAGCTACAGAAGAAAAACTGGGAGCTTGCAGAGGTTGGTTGATGAGGTTTAAGAAAATAAGTTCTCTCGTAACACAAAAGTGTAATGTCAAGCAGCAGGTGTTGATGTAGAAGCTGCAGCAGGTGATACAGAAGATCTCGCTGAGGTCGCTGATGAAGGCCGCCACACTAAACAACAGATTTTCCACACAGATGAAACAACAGCCTTCTATTGGAAGAAGGTGTCAGCTAGGACTGCCACAGCTAGAGAGAAAAAGCCAATGCTTGGTTTCAAAGCTTCAATGGACAGCCTGACTCTCTTGGTAGGGGCTAATGCAGTTTGTGACTTTATGTTGAAGCCACTGCTAGTTTACCATTCTGAAAATCCTAGTGCCTTTAAAACTTATGCTAAATCTACTCTCTCTGAGCTCTATACAAACAGCAAAGCCTGGATAACAGCATATCTGTTTACAGCATGGTTTACTAAGCATTTTAAGCCCAGTTGAGACCTACTGCTCAGATGAAAAGATTCCTTTTAAAATATTACTCATCACTAATAATGCACCTGGTCTCCCAAGAGGTCTCATGGAGATGTGCAAGGAGATTCATGTTGTTTTCATGCCTGCTAACACAATATCCTTTATGCAGTCCATGGATAAAGGACTAATTTTGACTTTTAAGTTTTACTAAAGAAATACACTTCCTAAGGCTATAGCTGTCATATATAGTACTTTTGTTGCAGCGGGTAGCTAGTCAGGCATGTGCAGGGCAGGCGAGGCATCCCCTCAAAGCCACCAGGAATGTCAGGCAACCATCAGGTGATGATAGTCAGGAAGCTCTCACATTGTCTCTCTAAAATAATAATTGGTTGCAGCCAGGGCCAGGGAAAGGCAGTCTTCCAAAAGATAGAAACACCTGAAACTTGTGATCATCAGCTTTCTGGTAAGATCTCAGGAGTTGGGTGAGTGGGCTTTGGCATGCGCATTAGAAGCAAATAGTTTAACTTGTATACGACCTCCGGCCGGTAAGCAATGAACACCTCAGGAAGCATGCATACAACTCCAGTAAATACCCTGCGCATATGCCCCTGCCAAGTGCTTACAGGCCACTGTGCATGTGGGCAGCTCACCCCAAAAGAAGAATAGATGGAAAAAGGATGCCAGATGCCAGAAGTATGCCAATATATAAAACCCTAAGTCCAAGGTCAAATGGGGCACTTGTCTTCCAAGATGCCCACTTGACCCTCTTTCAAGGGTATTTTAATTTCTTTTCATTCTCTCTAAAGCTCTGTAATAAACTTTCACTCTTGTGCTAAAACTTGTCTTGGTCTCTTTTTCTGCCTTATGTCCCTCAGAATTCTTTCCTCTGAAGCGGCAAGGGTTGAGGTTGCTGAAGATCTGTATGGATTTGTCCCTGGTAACTTGGATACCCACCACCGATAACAATTTCTCTGATGGATCTGGGCAAAGTTAATTGAAAATGTTCAAAAAAGTATTCAACATTCCAGATGCTATCCAGAACATTCATCTTTCACGGGAGGAGGTCAGAATATCAATATTAATGGGAGTTTGGAAGAAGTTGATTCCAGCTCTCATGGATGACTTTGAGGGTTCAAGACCTCAGTTGAGGAAGTAACTACAGAGTTGTGGAAACAGCAAGAGAACTAGAATGCTAAGTGGATCCTAAAGATGTGACTCAATTGCTAGAATCTCATGAAAAAACTTGAATGGATAAGCAGTTACTTCTTATGCATGAGCAAAGAAAGTGGTTTCTTGAGGTAGAATCCACTCCGGGTAAAGATGTTGTGAACATTTTTAAAAGGGCAAAAGATTGAGTTTTCCATAAATTTAGTTGATAAAGCAGTAGCCAGGTCTGAAAGGATGACTAATTTTGAAAAGAAGTTCTACTGTAGGTAAAACGCTATCAAACAGCATTACATGCTACAGAGAAATCTTTCACGAAAGGAAGTGTTAATCAATGACAAATTTCACTGTTCTCTTATTTTAAAAACTGCCACAGCCGGTCCTACCTCCAGCAACCACCAATATCAAGGCAAGACCCTATAGAAGCAAAAAGATTACAACTCACTGAAGACTCAGATTACCGTTAGCATTTTTTAGCAATCAAGTATTTTTAAATTAAGGTATTACTTTTTTTAAAGATATAATGCTACTGTAACATAACAGACTATAGCACAGTGTAAAAAAGTTTTATATGCATTAAGAAACCAAGACACTTATGTGACTCCCTTTATTAAGATGTTCACCTTTATTGTGATGATCTGAACCAAACCCGTATCTCTCAGGTAAGTTTATTTATATGAATCAATTAAAAAGTGGAAAATATTTATTGATTAAACCTAATGAGGATAATAGGGATGATCATTCAAAGACTACTGAAAGAGGCCAGGCGTGGTGGCTCATGTCTGTAATCCCAGCACTTTGGGAAGCCGAGGCAGGTGGATCACCTGAGGTCAGGAGTTCAAGACCAGCCTGGCCAACATGGCTAACTCCCGTTTCTACTAAAAACACAAAAATTATCCAGGTGTAATGGTGCACACCTGTAATACCACCTACTTGGGAGACTGAGGCAAAAGAATTGCTTGAACCTGGGAGGTGGAGGTTGCAGTGAGCCAAGATTGTGCCACTGCCCTCCAATCTGGGTGACAAAGTAAGACTCTGTCTCAAAGAAAAAAGAAAAAAAAAGACCACTGAAAGAGTAATAGTTATGACCCTTCTGAATATGAAAGAAGCCAAACACAAAATGATGGCATGTTTGAGTCTATTAGGATATTAAAAGGATATACAACAGAAAAAAATCAGTGTGTTTTACACTCTCTTGCCAGGTCTGATTCTTCAGCAAGAGCTGAATTAAAGGTGGGACTTGATAAAGGTCTGCCAATTGCCTTCAGTTTCTTGTAGCTCAACTGACTGTGAGACAGTTGGGATTTAGACAACACTTACTTATTGTAGAAAAAAGAGCTTTAACAGCTTTTAACTTGATCCCCTACAAAAAAAGGTAAAACTTTAAGGCTTTTCTATTATTTAACTCTTGATACTCAGTGGACTACAGACTGAGAATAAAAGAAAATAGACCTTATTTCAAAAACTAATGCCACTCCAATTTTGTAGAAACAAAGCTGTTATTCCACATTAATTTACATCTGTAAAAGCATATTACCACTAGCAAATACTATTACAAAAGTACAGGTAATTTAAAGAACAAGAATAAGCTGATATGTACTTCCCCATATATATCACTGATAGTCATATAAGAAATCTTATTTACTGATAGATCACTAATCAACAAACGTTGTTATTTTATAAATCCAAAATAAGCCATGTCCCAGGGCATAAGGCCCAGCTGCCTTAATTCCTTGACAGAAAAAGGCACGTATTTATAGACCTAGTAATTTCACTGAGTCTGCAGTGTCTTTAAGCTAACATCCTATACTGGTATGAGGCAGAATAATGGCTCCTCAAGGATGTCCCTAACTAAACTCCCAGAACCTGTGATTCCATTCTGTTACATGGCAAGGAGTAATTAAGGTTGCAGAAAGAAAGCTGCAAAGCAGCTGACCTGAAAAAAGGAGATTATTTTCTGATTTATCTGTGTGGGCCTAAAGTAACCACAAAAGTTTTTCAAAGGCAGAAGAGAGATTTAGCAGAGTTTGTGTCAGAGTGAGACAAGGCAGACTTGACCAGGCATCGCTGGCTTTGAAGATGCAAATAGAGGGCCAGGAGCCAAGGAACGCTGGCAGCTTCTAATAGCCAGAAAAGGCAAAAAACAGACTCTCTCCTACAGCCTCCAGAATGCCCTATCAACACCTTAATTTTAGCACAGTGAGATCCATTTCAGATTTCTGATCTCTGGAACTGTAAGGTAATAAACCTGTGTGGCTTTTAAGCCAATGAGTTGTGGTAATTTATTATAGCAGCAATAGGAAACTAATAAAACTGGTTTTAAAACATGAACATGAATTCTCTGGCACTCATCCCACTAAGCGTATGTGGGATGACATTGCTCTGAACAGTAGTGGCCTCTGTGACTGCCTCAATGAGCAGAGTAAAACAAGTCATGCTGCAAGACTTCTTCAGCTACATTAAAAACAGCCCTCTTGGGACGCTTACATTTAGAATCCTGAGCTATGATGTAAGAAACCCAACTACTCTGAGGCCACCCGCCCCAGAAAAACCACCGAGAGAGAAGAAAAGGAAAGCGAGAGCGAGCGAGCAAGCAAGCACGAGCGTGCATGAGAGACCGAGTATGCGGGATTGATCCCAGGAGCCCAGGTGTCTGAATCTTTTCAGTCTAGGTGCTAGTCATGAATGAGGGAGTCTCTGAACTATACTCAATAATAATTTAATTGCACACTTAAAAATTATTGAGAATATAATTGGATTGTTTTTTACACAAGGGATAAATGCTTGAGGTGATGGATACTCCATTTACCCTGAGATTATTATGCACTGCATGCCTGTATCAAAATATTTCATGTACCCCCAAAACTAGATATGGCTACTGTGTACCCATAAAAACATTTTTTCAAAAGGAAATGAAAAAAAACAGCTTTGAGATGATTAGCCTTCGCCATATCTAAGAACAAGTATACGAAAGACCACAAACAAAAAAATGGCCACTGAGCCCTTCCCAAATCGTTGGCCCAGTATCAAGAACAAAGTAAGTAGCTACCTTAAGCTGCTAAGTTCTGGGGGTAATTTGCTAAATAGCAACAAATAACACCCTCAACAATCTATGCTAAGAAATTATCATTTCCGTTACTTAAAAATTAAACTCAAAAGTACTTTTATCAGTCATTTATGAAACAACAACCTCTCTCATTCCATATATAAGTTTTGAACATGTTTTGAACCCAAATAGCACCTCACATTAGCACTTACCTTAATACCAAAAGTGAACACTGTCATTATGATTTTAAATATGAGTGCAAGGCATAACTGCCATATAGCTGAATATACTCCAATGCCTGCTGGACGATCAGGAATGTCATCAACAATTTTACTGGCATTCATGTCATTTCTGTAGTCACAAAGAGAAGAGGATTCCAGGGGACCACAGTCTGTAAAGAGCTCTTTGATCAGTTCACTGGTGTTTAGCCTAGTGTATGGATTAGGGAAGGCTATCACAGCAGTGATGGCTGCAACGATAATGACTTCCAGAACGGGGTACTTTCCAAATTTGGTGGACTTGCGTCGACGACACCAAGCAATATTTGCCCTAATGAAAAAGGCTCCCCAAAGCCCTCCAAATACCCCTAGGAGAATAAAAGGAAACAGTTCAAAAAGGTACCATGGTGTATGATACTCCACATAAAAAAGGACCAGACGGCTGTTACCAAATGGATTGATGGATCTCAAAACAAATGCAGCCACTAAAGCAGCAAAAAATGATCTCCATAACGTCTTCAGAGGAAAATAATAGCTAACCTAAAAAAAGGAAAAGATAAATTAATGCTATCATTTTATAAGATGTGTCTGATATATTATAACTTGAACGGCAAATAATAGCTCTAAATTTTGCTGTAGTTAGAATTTACATATAATGGATTTTACTATAAGAAGAAAAATTGACATTATTATTTTTGGAGATGGTGATCATCACTACAAAGTCACAATATCAACTGATCATAAATGTCTAATAAATATTTAGAATACCTAGCACTGTTTTATTTTCAAAATGAGTTTCACATTCAATTCAATCATGGTGGTTAAAAATAAATGTACCATCACCAATTCCTGTTAGCTTATAATGTATTTAATTTGCCTCTTCTATATTAATAAAAGAAAAGAGAATACAAACAACTAAAAGAAAAAAGTAAATTTAAAAACATTCTTGAACTAAAAGAGTTAAATTCCTAGAGGTAGAGTGTAGAATGGGGGTACCCAGAGGCTGGGGGTGGGGAGGTGGGCAGGGAAAGGGGAGACACTAGTCATTGGGGATGAAGGAACAGAGAAGGAGTAGGTCCTGGTGTTCTATCACACCGTACAGTGACTACAGTTCATAATAATGTATTACATATTTCAAAACGGCTCAGAGAGGATTTTAAATATTCTCACCACAAGGAAATGATAAATATTTGAGGGTTTTGCTAATCACTCTGATTTGATTATTCCAAAATATATACATGCATAGATGCATCACATTATAACCCAAAAACATAAACAATTATTATTTGTCAAAAACCCAGGATTTTAAAATAAAAATAAAAAACTAAAAACATTCCTGGTCACAGTTTTATGTAAAAAGAAAAGTCTTAAACACCTATAAGAAAATAAAAACAAAATAATCCACCGAAGTGACTAAAATTATTTCCTTAAACATCAGTAACTATATCAGAAATAATCGCATGCAAAAAACTTTAAAATACAACAAAGGAATTAATTAAAATGTTTTAAATAAAAACTAGTTGGGAGGCTGAGGCAGGAGAATCACATGAACCCAGGAGGTGGAGGTTGCAGTAAGCCAAGATTGTACCTTTGCCTTCCAGGTTGGCTGACAAGAGCAAAACTGCCTCTCAAACAAACAAACAAACAACAACAACAACAAAACAAAACAAAACAAAAACCCCACCAGCCTGACCAGTATCAATATGGCAAAATCCCATCTCTACTAAAAATACAAAAATTAGCCAATGGTAATAGATTGTGAAACATGTCTCACATGTCCTCTATTAAGTCAAATTCACAACTTCTTACTTTTAAATATGTCAACAAAGTCAAGTCAGATTTTAAATAATTACTAATATTTATACATAAAAAAATAAATTTAAAAAATAGTGTCCTCCAGATATGGAACATGAGTAACATTTACTTTTTTTTTTTTGAGACGGAGTTTTGTGCTTGTTACCCAGGCTGGAGTGCAATGGTGCGATCTCGGCTCACCACAACCTCTGCCTCCTGGGTTCAGGCAATTCTCCTGCCTCAGCCTCCTGAGTAGTTGGGATTACAGGCACGCGCCACTGTGCCCAGCTGATTTTCTGTATTTTTAGTAGAGTCGGGGTTTCACCATGTTGACCAGGATGGTCTCGATCTCTTGACCTTGTGATCCACCCGCCACGGCATCCCAAAGTGCTGGGATTACAGGTGTGAGCCACCGCGCCCGGCCCCAACATTTACTTTTTATGTAAGAATGAGTAGAAAACAACTTTAGAAAAATAAATTTGAAAACAAAGTCTCTACCTATTACATCACCTAAAAAACTGAAATGTGTGCTAAAATATATTTGTAATGATAATTACGTATAATTTTAATTGTTGTATTCTTTTTACCTACCTCCTCCAGACTGAAAAGAACTCCTCCAATGGGTGCACCAAAAGCTACAGAAACTCCTGCAGCTGAGGCAGCTGATAGCACCTAGAAAGAGGATATGGTTTATTTCTTAATTCCTTAGAAATTCAAACATACCAAATAAAAATTCTTCATGTCACTTGAATTTTCTAAGTGGCTTTTCTGAATTTAACCTGCATGTTTGTTTCCTTGCTCCCTAAGCAAAAGGCAGGTATTCATTTATTTTATTAAGATTTATCTTTTTCTCCTGTGCTTTAATTGAAAGGTCATACATTTACTAAGCAGTTAAAAAACCATTTTTCCAGACACACTAATGTGAATGTGGTGTAAAGAAGAGGAGGCAATGAATATAGACAATTTTCAAGATGTGTGTTTGTGTGGTTAAGAGGGGAGGGCAGTAACTGGGATGGGGGGTATTTTTAAATAGGATGTAATTTCTTCAGGTTTTAGAGCTAACAGCTCCAGCAGAAACAGTCTATTCCAAATCCTAGCAAGATATTCAGGGAAATGAAGACCTAGTAAGATTCCCCATATTTTACTACCCTATGTCCTCTGAAATACTGCTAAAACACTGTTAATCTAGAGAGCCTCATTCTGAAAGCACACACAACAGCTTCTCAAATGACAGTCACCAAGCAGCATCTCTACAATAAAATTAAAAGAAAAGAAAAATCCAAGAATATGCTTCTGTGTCCTCTGTCTAGTCCCCCAGTCTATCAGATGGTCAGGGTCTACTTCCCACCAGTATAAAGCCAACTACACATATAATTTCACTAAGGTTTTATTTGTGATTATTTTTCTAAGAGTCTGTATTTCTTTCTTTTTTTTTTTTTGAGACGAAGTTTCTCTCTTGTTGCCCAGGCTGGAGTATAGTGGCATGATCTCGGCTCACTGCAACCTCCGCCTCCCAGTTTCAAGTGATTCTCCTGCCTCGGCCTCCCAAACAGCTGGGATTACAGGCGCCTGCCTCCACGCCTGACTAATTTTTGTCTTTTTAGTAGAGACAGGGTTTCACCATGTTGGCCAAACTACTGACCTCAGGTGATCTGCATGCCTCGGCCTCCCAAAGTGTTGGGATTACAGGCACGAGCCACTGCGCCCGGCTAAGAGTCTATTCCTTTCACTACTTTAATCCAGCAAATATCCAAGGCTACCTAACGTATTTCTTCAAATGGTCAATTGTTACATTTCCAGAAAAAAAATTAGAAATAATCAAAATTAAGCTGTAAATGGTAAGAGGATGAACTCTAGCGAGGCTGCTGTGTTGAAATCATGGCTCTGCTACTTACTGGCTGTGAGACTATAGATATACAGCCTCTATGTGCCTCAGTTTTCTCTTCTCTAAACTGGGAATGTGATAATATTACTTAGCTCTTAAGGATTGAGTACATATATAGAGAGTGCTTAGAACAGTGCATGGCACCGAGTAAATACTTTATACAAGTTTGGTGAATTAAAAATAAACAAATAAATATTTGTTTTAATTAAATTGTTGGCATTAGAATGTAGATTCTGCTTATTTGGGGAGGAAAGGGAGCAAATTTAACTTCCTTCCCTCCACCCCACTAAAAGGAATGCAAACATATTTATTTATTTGAATGTCCTGATTCTGCATTTACAACCAAACTAACACCTATGTATCTATAACCCATACACGTTTTAATCTGTTTCCTAAGTGTCTAAGAAGCATTTAATTTAACAACATCAGTACTCTCCCCTCTTGTCTACATAAAACTATGGGGTCTTAATGCTTTCAACTAACAGTGAAGTCTTGCCATCTATACATATAATAAGGTGACAGAATAATGTCTTAAACATTGACTAATCACTACAGTGTGAATATTAAAATGTAGATAAAGTTAATTTCTTAAACATCTAATAAATTATATATATATATATATATATTTTTTTTTTTTGATGAAATGGGGTTTCTCCATGTTGGTCAGGCTGGTCTCGAACTCCCGACCTCAGGTGATCCACCCGCCTCAGCCTACCAAAGTGCTGGGATTACAGGCATGAGCCACTGTGCCTGGCAATTACATTTTTTTGAAACTCAGAATGAGTAAAGTAAAAGTCTTACAAAAAATGTCAAGGTACAACAGGAAGTAAAGGAATTGAATTGGGGAGGCAGATGTTCTAGCTCCATCTTAGCCACTGACTTGCTATGCTACAGGATAGTTTTGAGTTTTGTTTTGAACACACACAAATATATACCTACACAGTCGTAGGAGCAGTAATGTAGTAGATAAGACCACAGACTTCAGGGTCAAAGAAAAATGAATTTTGATCCACATTCCACCGCTCACTAGGTATGTGGTCCTGGGCAAGTTAGTTAGCTGTTTTCAGGTCTAGTTTCCTACTCCATAAATGAGGATAGCATTTTACTATATGTAATTTACTATATAGTAAATTATACATTTTACTATATAGTAATTTACCGTATTACTAAATCACTGTGAAACTAAGTTTTAAAATGCAAGTGAAGTATTTGCCACAGTAGCAGATACACAGAAAGTAATCAATAATGCTAGCTCTTTTGCTGTATAGTAAAGTATTAGAATCATAATTATTCAGAGACGAAACTATGATGATCTGAAGTATTCCACTTTTGGGATATCTACAGCCAATGCAAGGACTATATTTTAATGTGAACATTAAAATGTACTAGAATTATTTCAATTGAAGATTAAACCATTTGATAAAATAGTCTACCTTTTTGGTTATAGTACATAAAAAAACCCAACAAGAAGAAAAGGTTATGCCAGTATTTAATGAGATTTTTTAAAAAATCATATCTTAAAACCCAAAGATCTCTGCACTAACTAGTGCTGCAGATTTAGATTCGCAAACTAGGAAGGGACTGGGCTCCCAAAGTCTAGAGCTAATATAAAGGACTCAGGAAAATACCCAGAGCAATCCAGAAACATCAGAGGAAATTCATAATACATATAAGGTTTAAAGGTCTTGTAGAAGATCCAGGCTGGCCTAAAGAAACGGTAAAGGAAATTGCCTTAAACAATCAAATGAAAGGGATTTCCTGTAATCTCTTTTAATGTAAATTTCTGATTTAAACTTCAAGAGGTTCTAAAGGCCCTCAGAATTTCCCCATGGTGCTGGATAGCTTTTTTCATAATCACACTGGCACCAGACACTGCCTCCAGGAGGAAAACACAACTATTAGGATTTCCCAACCTCTTAATGTTGAAAGTTAAGAGTAAAAATCAAAGCTAAGTTTAGAAAACACATCAGAATAAGAAAGATGTCAGGTGAAATGAAAACAGAAAGATCTTTGTGAAATGCAACTGAAACCCAATGGATACCAGCTGTCTGTCTAAACCTTCTCTGAAATAAAAGACTGAGCAACACTGGGAATAGATCCTAGAAAGACATTACAGATTATTCAGGAAAAGCAAAAGAAGCACAAATTAATCTCAAATAAAATTGTTTATATGAATACAGAATTTATTTTTATACTAAGAAGTTCTTTACTTATATAAGCTCTATATATAAACAAATATTTTTCAGTCAAATTAACTACAAAAGACACTTACCTCCCTTTTTTTAGCTTCATTTGTGCTATACTTTGGAAAGAGGTAGGAAAAGATATTTCCGCAGCAACAGGCAACATGTACGAGGGGCCCTTCTTTTCCTAAACTCAAACCTGATGCCACAGCCAGGACTAATGTGATGGTTTTAATCATTAAAGTCCATTTTCCCAAGTAACCTCTGATGATGAATCCACTCAAAATGGTTTTAATCTACAAAGCAAAGATTAAGGCAGCTTAATTTCCTTTAAGAAACATAGATCCTTGTTTTATGCACAAAAACGACCTTGCCAATTTTAGCAACCTATAGAAAAATTTAGTTAATTTTTCAGAAACTTTACCTATTATGCTACATATAATAAGTTGATATCCCAATCTAATTCTCTACCCAAAAAAGGAGAGAAGGCAACTCTATCTTAGGAACAAAATTAAAATATCAGGCTATGTTAAAATGAATACAGACCTTAATTATAAGGATTATAATTATATAACCAAGAAAAAGGCAAATTGAAATATTTCTGTTATAAAAGCATATCTTAAATATATTTTGGACACTGCGTCACCAATAAGAATATTATGTTTTCACTGAGCACTGTAAATATGTGGCATAGTTTTTATATATCATGAAGGATAAATTACAACTGTTATATACTGCATGACATTACTTTTTATAAAAGATATTCTTAATATAACTTTAAAGATCACTACAATTCCATTTTAAAAAGAAATACATTAGGAAAAAGTTGGTAACTTATTTAAATATGGAAAAATAAAAGAGAGAAAATAAATACGTTCAAATCAAGTTCAACCAAACCTATGTATAACTCTATTGTGATGAAAAGTAAAACTCAAGTTTGTACTATTCACCCACTATGATCAACTACTTTCTCAAAGCATAAAACGGCCAGATTCAAGAATAATTAATCAAAAGGTGATTATAAACAGAGAATGAATGTATTAAAATCAGGGTCATAACAGCAAAATATCATCTAATCCATCAAAGAACATTAGGTCACAAGATACTTTTTCCAGGCTCTTGATGTTCAAATAAATCTTCGGAAAATTTGCCTAGTCATGTGTTAAATTAGTGTGACAGAAAAAAAAAAAAAATCAACTTCCAGCTGAGTGCGGAGGCTCATGTCTGTAATACCAGCACACTGGAAGGACAAGGTAGGCAGATCACCTAAGGTCAGGAGTTTGAGACCAGCCTGATCAACAGGAGAAACTCTGTCTCTACCAAAAATACAAAAAAATTATCCAGGCGTGGTGATGCATGCCTGTAATCCCAACTATTCAGGAGGCTGAGGCAGGAGAATTGCTTAAACTCAGGAGGCGGAGGCTGAGGTGAGCTGAGATCTCGCCATTGCACTCCAGCCGGGGCGAGGAGTGAAACTTCATCTCAAAAAAAAAAAAATAACCTCCATAGTAAATGATCAAATGACTACTGAGAACAGTATTTTTCAATGATGTTTACAGCTTGTACTTAAAAATTTTTTTTCATATTATGAAAGAAAAATAGGCATATTTTTCATAAAAAAAAAACCTCCTTTTTTTTTAATCACTAAGGGCAAAAAGATAAGCATCACAATAACGTTTAATGACACTAAATATTACTTGGCTTACCTCTGGAATTCCAGAGCCACAGGCATATGGAGCAAATACCTTTACCAGGGAAACTGCAAGAAAGGCAAAACTCAAGGCCCAGAAGATGTACATTATGTAGTTCATGATATAAGAACCAGGACCCTAAAAAGAAAATAGTTCAAGAGTATGAATTTAATTTACACTGCACCTCTAATGCAAATGCTTGTCATAAGAAACTTAAGTAAATGGCCAGGCATGGTGGCTCATGCCTATAATCCCAGCACTTTGAGAGGTTGAGGCAGGTGGATCAGCTGAGGTGAGGAGACCGAGACTAGCCTGGCCAACACGGAGAAACCTGTCGCTACTAAAAATGTAAAAATTAGCCAGGCATGGTGGCACATGCCTGTAATACCAGCTACTTGGAAGGCTGAAGCAGGAGAATTGAACCTGGGAGGTGGAGGTTGCAGTGAGCCAAGATCATGCCACTGTACTCTAGCCTGGGCAACAGAGTGGGACTCAATCTCAGAAAAAAAAAGAAAAAGAAAAGAAACTTCAGTAAAATGTGGAAAAGTTTCCTGGTTTATGTCCACAATAATAAAAGCTTCATATGAACAAAGTATTTAAGTAAAATCCAAAAATTCATGTCTATATTTACCAAGGAGCCTTGAGCCCATTTAATCTTTTTCCTAATCCCTAAAGTCTTGTTACCAAGACATCTCAGCTATACTTCACCTCTGCCTACAAACCACTTTTTGGAACCAATGGTGGAAACAAATTACATCAGCATTCAGATTTCATTCTGCTGCAACTTTCCAGATCATTAAATAAAACTCAATTAAGCCTGGTGAGAAACAGCATACTACTCATCTCTCCGCAAATATACACTTTTTAGCTCTAAAGTTCAGCTAAAACAAAATTTTAAAAATATATCCATATGCCATCTTGTAAAAAATATACATATGACATCCTAAGTTCTAAAAGGTTCTTTGTAAATCACAATAAATTAATCATTTAAATGCTGTAATGCCACAAATAAATATCTCTGATTTTCTTTAATGTATCTCTACTTAGAAGGTTGATTTTACCAAATTATTTGATAATCATACTTTCATAATTCAGACTTCCCGATCTTAGTAATATATTAGTTTCAATAACTTGACTTCTTAGTAACTTTACACAGATCCTACTGCAATAACAATTACTTCTTTTCTACTACAGCTCAAATATATTTGCATCACAATCCAGGGGATTTGTTATATGACTATGTAGTTAACTGATACAAAAGCTTCTTGAAACAATACTGCACTTAATTCTTTCCTGCTGCAATGTGTTCGGGGTGGATCCATTTAATGTGGATGCAATCATCTAATATGTGATTAATCCTACAGTTAAATGAATTGAAAACATTTTGCTATATCAATGATTAATTCATCTTGATACAAAGCAAGACTGACCTCCGCTTGACCGATGATTAATTCTGCCCACGTTTTCCACTGCGGACATTTATCCCTCTCTTCAAACGTCGTTTCATTAGATCCCCAGCAGCACTGCTCGTGGTTGTACCACAACGCACTAAGGCAAATGCCCTCCTTTAGGTCAGTCATCCAGTCGGCAGCAATGTCTATTAATCCAGCCAACGCCCCTGAAAAATAGGTTGGAGACGACCAAAAAAAGAAGTCAACTTTTTGGGAGTTGAGAACAATCTAGTTAAAAGGCAAGTGGAAAGCACGAGACTCCTAAATAAAGACTCATTTAAGAACCACATGGCCAGGCGTGATGGCTCATGCCTGTAATCCCAGCACTTTGGGAGGCCGAGGCGGGCAGATCATGAGGTCAGGAGTTTGAAACCAGACTGGCCAATACAGTGAAACCCCATCTCTACTAAAAATACAAAAATTAGCCATGCATGGTGGAGTTTGACTGCAGTCCCAGCTACTCAGGAGGGACTGGGACTTTAAAATATAAACATATATTTTAAAACTGCAAAGAGCTTTTTACAATAAAATTGCCATTTTTGTTTGGAATTTTAAAAAGTTACATCATTCAAATTAATTGTGATCCGAAGAACAGTGTTTGAAAGATACTGAAATATCTTCAAAAACAACTACTTGGCAGGGGGTTCACAAATTTAATTTTCAATCCATAACTTAATTAACAGACTCATAAATGATGTCAACGTCATGAAAATTTAATGTCCATTAGAAATAATTATTGAAACTCATAGGATTCATATTTACAGTTTTTTCTTAAATTACAGAAAACCATATATAAAGATTATTTTACTGTGAGAATATAAAAAATACACAAATTTATGGTCAAATCTGGGTCCTTCTTCTCACATAAAAAAAATCAGTGGGTTACATACACAGAGGCCATAAAATTATTATACACACCAATTAGAATTAACAGTACTTCCCTCTATTCTCTACACAAATTTTAATTTTTTTGTGGTCTTCTGAACATAATCTTCCAACATGGAAGCTGAAAGTGGTTATAACAATGCTTAACATTTGTTTTCAGGTCCTCAGCGTGATTTCTTAGATTCTCACACGTTGGGGCTTTGTGGTCATGCTGTGTAGCAGGTGATGGAGGGAACAGACTCTTGAGCGAAACAGCTTTAATTCAAATCCTGGCTTGCCACTTACTAAGCTGTAACACCTTAGTCAGACTAAGTTGCTCTTCTTCTGCTTCAGTCCCCTCATCTGTAAAATGGCGATAATGACAGCACTGGTACCATAGGATTGCCGTGAGGTTGAAACACATGTACAGTTTTTAGAACAGTGCACAACACATAGGAAGAACCTAATAAATATTGGCTATTTACGATGATCTTAACATCAAAAGATACTTTACTGATCATCTGATCCAAACTACTTATTTTACAGATATGGAAATTGAGCCCAGAAAGATCAACCAAACTGGATAAACACTTAAAGTGACAGAGCCAAGACTAGACTTGGAAGCCTCCTGCCTCCTAGTCTTATATTTAAGAATATTTTTTGAAGAAGAGAAACAAATCCTTTATAAAACCCAACGGCAGCTGAAAAAGAAACTGAGGGAAGGAGGAAAGAATGATTTATACTTCTGTTAACTAAAAAAAGGATTGCTTGAAAAATGTTCTTTACCTGATGCCAATCCTGTTAGTGTTACTACTAGCCATCCTGACCACGCGTCATACAAACTTTTTGTCATTTCCCATGCTGATTCTTTCTTTTTGCTGTTGATCTGAAATTAGAAACGTTTATGCTTCATTTTTCAAACTATGAATAGAAGCTACAATTCTAGGATCTAGCAATTTTTCTCATTTACCACACACAGAACAGTAATTTCTGAACTAAATAATGGAAAAGGTAAGTTTGGGGCAAAATTACATTATAGACAGTTGTTATACCTGTAAACCAGATAACAAGTCTTTACCTAAGATCTGCATTTATTTTTTATTAAAAAGGTTTTTTTTTTCTTTTAATAAATAAGACAGGGCCTCACTATGTTGGCCAGGCTGGTCTTGAACTTCTGAGCTCAAGTGATCCACCCACCTTGGCCTCCCAAAGTGCTGGGATTACAGGTGTGAGCCTGCACTACTATGTCCAGCCAAGAACTGCATTTTAATAAGAACCTTGAGATTTGAGTGCAAAGGGTGCACAAACTACATAAAATCTGACCTAGATTGTTTCAAAACATTATCAAATTTGAACTTCAATTGGTACACATAACAATCTTTTACATATGTCTTCTGTAAGACAATATGGTTTGAATTGTCTGTCATTCTCTGGTCCTAGCAGGTAAGTAGATTATAATGTTCTTTAGAAGATAGGATCTGGGTATAATACCATGCCCATAGATAAAACGTATTACTGAATAATCATGTGTACAAAGGGACCCCCTAAAACTTATAGGCCTTTTAATAAGCAGGTTTGCTTTTAATAAGCACTGGTAGAGTCCGGAGGCTCTTTCTTTACAATGTAAGGCAAAAGTGTCCTCTACTGGATATAGTGTAGGAAGTTAGGAGATTAAAAAGAGAGTAATAGATTTGATCCAGATCTCAGTACACTAAAACACAACAAGGTAAGTCTCACCTCTGTCACTAAGAATATACCTCTAAACCTATCCCTAACTAGTCCACACCTCTTCTGTTCTACTAGGATTGTTGCTTTTAAAAGCCATTTTCTCAGCCCAGGACTTCAGTGCTCAACTGTTCTGAAGGAGGGCTACAGCTGGAATTCAATGACCCAGTTTATTTCAAGCATCAGGTCTATTTAAAGTCGCAATTTCCCACTAAAATGATACAGTAAGTTCTAAGTTGAATGGTGATTTTAATTCTTCTACCCTTTAAGCAACCGAACACAGATATTAACCATTCTTTAGAATTAGAAATAGATTACTTCTTTCAAAAATAATCACTAAACCCCATGCTGCTTTTCCTCAATAAAAATAAATGTAATGTGTAAGAAAACATGATGATATTAAGTTGTTTTCAGACTGAGTCACTGCTGTTTTCTTTATATAATTAATGAGCACAGCACCAGAGTGAGGCACTGAAATAGCTGCTTGATAGAGTGTACCAAGTGAAAAGGATACACGTACAGAGAGGTCAATCATCACTGTTCCTAACAAAAATCTGGAAATCATTGTTCATCAATATAGCATCAGATAAATAAACTGCAGTATATCTATGTAATGAAAAATTCTGCAGCAATTAAAAAAGAATGAGACAGATGTAGTGTTAAAGCAAGATGGCTAAAAGTATGCTAAAAGACAGGAATATAAATATATATGCTTATATTTTTAAAAATCAGAAAGTAAACCATGAAGTTAAAAATGTAAATTTTTACTTATAAGGGGAAGAAGAAAATAGGTTGGATGGGACAGAGATAGAAACTACACTTCTCTGAACATACCTATTTTGTACATTTAACTTTGGAACCATGGAAATAACTTCATATATTTATATTTAAAAAAACTAAATCTAAAAAGCAAACCTTAAAAATTGAAGTAAAATTAAATGAATCTAAGGTGTATCTAATTGGTAACATAACGACACAGAAGAAACTATTCCAAGGGACTTTACAACAAAGTAATTCGTATGAACAACTGTGGTGGATTAAATAAAGAATAGGCCAGACACAGTGGCTCACACCTGTAATCTCTGCACTTTGGAAGGCAAAGGCAGGAGGACTGTTTGAGGCTAAGAGTTTCAGAATAGCCTGAGTAACACAGCAAGACCCAGTCTCTTTAAAAAAAAAAAATTAGCCAGGAATGGTGGTGTGTACCTGCAGTCCCAGGTACCCAGTAGGCTGGAGGCAGATTACCTAAAATTTTTCAGTAGGCAGATTGTTGGTGATGGTGTTGGTACTGTTATTCTGACAATGTCATATGTGTGTACTGTAGGGTAAATGAAATGACTATGTTTGCGATGGTCAAATTTTGTCATGACTTAAAGGAAATGCAGATTTAAGAACTAGAGGTTTAGCCCTATAGTTATTCATTTAAATTAGAAGAGTCATGTAAACTTAGGAGGCTGGAAAGAAACAATAGGCAACCCAGAAGTGACAAGTACCACTTAGTGCCCAGATTGCATCTATATATTTTCCTTCAGTGGAATCAGAGCTCCTTGGAAAAATGGCTGATTCCAGGTTTGCTGCAGGAAATGTCTATGATGAATTAGGATTAGGATTATCTAAGGACATGACAAAGGACACAGACTATAAACTAAATAAGCTCCCACTAATCTAAAATGAATAGGAACATCAATAAGGATAATAACTGTGATGATTAAAACACAAATATACTTAAATCCATGAGGCCGCAAAGACACAGAAACAAACAACAGGCAAGCAAGCAAAACATCTCACAGGTCAACTTTGAGGATGCTAAGGAACCTAGTATCTCAAGATTACTCCCTTCCCTGTACCATCTGTACTTCAGGGAATCCAAATGGTTGAGGTGGGGTAAACTCTCCATAAAATATGGAAGCTAATAAATAAAAATGGAACAACAATTAAACTGCAACCATTTTGTAAAATACTGAAATAGCAATATTTGAAATTATAAAATGTCAATCTGCTTCAAAATAATCTGGAATAGGAAAGCTACAAGTATAACAAAAAAATTCACCAAAAAAAAGAATTAGGTTCTGTATATGCATTGACATAGAAAGACTTTAAAATTTAATGTAGGCTCAGTGCAGGGGCTCCCACCTGTAATCCAGCATTTTGGGAGGCCGAGACAGGTGGATTACTTGAGGCCAGGAGTTTGAGACCAGCCTGGCCAACATGGCGAAACCCCATCTCTACTAAAACTACAAAAATTAGCCAGGTGTGATGGTGTACACCTGTAACCCCAGCTACTTGGGAGGCTGAAGCACGAGAACTGCTTGAGTCTGAAGACAGAGGTTGAAGTGAGTTGAGATCACACCACGGCACTTCAGCCTGGGCAACAGACACCTTGAAGGATCCCTGAGACTCGATTTTCAAGGGGTCTGTAAGAAAAAACTGTTTACAAAATATACAAGACATTATGTGTTTTCTTCGCTGTGTTGACATTTTTACTGAAAATGCAAAACCAATGGCAAAACTGCTGGCTCCTTAGCAAAAATCAGGCAGTGTCACTCAAATGTAGTGACAGTCATTACATTCCTGACTGCCATGCTTCCCGGTAAAATCAAATACATAAATAAATAAAATGCCAGTTTTAAATAAGAGCATCTTTGATGAAGTAGTACAAACTGCTATGCCCCAATCACTCAGTGTTTTTAATATTTTGTGTGATGAAATAAGAACTATGCATAAGGAACTAGGCATAACTATACGTATCTGCTGCATGTAGAAGTATGAGGTCATGTCCTAAAGAAAAGCACTTGTGTAATTCATTTGAGTCGCAAAATAAACTAGACCCTTAAATGGAATACCATTTTTACTTGAAAGAGTGACACCAAACTATGGTTTTTCAGACTTGGGAATCTGACAGATATTTTCTCAATAATGAAACTAAGTAATCCTGTCATTTTTAAGTAAAATAAATGTGTATTTGTTTCTAAAGACAGAATTTGAGCTATTCAGTAAAAATTAGAATTTTAGGAAACTTGTATCCATCACTGTGAGGATGAGAGGTTCCCATTATTTAGAGACTTTTCTGAAGAGATCGAAGATAAAATTAACAAACGTGATTTTTAAAATATTATATCCTATAATAAAAGTGTCAACATTTAAAAGATCCACATAGATCAGTGAATCAGTATTTTCCAAATGATCATTGCATGTTATAAAATCACATATTCAAAGTTCAAGGTTCAAAATCAATGGATTTTAATGTAACAGAAGACAAGGTTCATTGTTACAGTTTTAAAGTACACATTACAACTAATCTTTAAGAAACTAACAACTGTCATTTTAGTGTAGTATCAAAAAAGAATATTTGCAATAATTTTATAAGACTATGAAAATACTCATTGCTTTTCCAACTATATTATCTGTGCATGAGGTATCTAATATGATAAATATCTGTTGATAAAAACCATATAAAAAAAGGCTCCTTGGGGTTCTTCAATTTTTTTTAAGAATTTAAAGGGAATCTGAGACCAAAAAGTTTAAGAATCACTGGATTAAAGCACTGATTTCATGTACTTATTTTTAGATACGCACTAAACGTAATTATCATCTGATGAATCTCAGAAGCTGTACCTTTCATAAACAATATAGTACAATTTCAATTTCAGGTTTCACACACGTGTACACTAATATGGAAGCTTATAATTAATCTGTGTAGTCATTTTCACTGACAAGTAGATTACCAACACCAAAATTATACATGGCCTTCTGAGATTTGGAATTTTATTTTTCAAAAAGATTTTCTACTTTGGGAGGCTGAGGTCAGCAAATCACTTGAGGCCAGGAGTTCAAGACTAGCCAGGCCAAAATGGTGAAACCGCACCTCTACTAAAAATACAAAAATTAGCTTGGTGTGATGGCACAGAATTGTAATTCCAGCTACTCCGGAGGCTGAGTATAAGAATCGCTTGAACCTGGGAGGTAGAGATTGCAGTGAACCAAGACTGCACCACTGCACTCCGGCCTGGGCGACAGAATAAGACTTTGTCTCTCTCTCTCTCTATATATATATATATATATTGTTTCTTAAAAACCATTATTTTGTATAAAAACTAGCCATGAGGCATGGTGGTACACATGTTTGTAGTCCTAGCTACTCAGGAGGCTGAGGCAGGAGAACCACTTGAACCCAGGAGGCGGAGATTGCAGTGAGCCAAGATCACACCACAGCACTCCAGTCTGGGCAAAAGAGTGAGAAACTGCCTAAAGAAATAAATAAATTAATTAATTTTTAAAAATGTACCTTGGATTACATTTTCTTTTTTTTTTTTTGGTCAATCAATGAGAGCATGTAACGTTGCTCAGGTTGGCCTTGAACTCATGGCCTCGCCTCCTCAAGCGCCAGGACAACTGGCCGGAGCCACTGTGGCCCCCTGGATTACAATTTCAGTAAGTCATGACCACAAACAAAAAGGATCCATAAATTGTAATTTTATATGTTAAAGCCATTAAAAAAAAAACAGTTAGCAAATCATTATAACATTCAATAAGCTTTACTTGGGATCCAAGTCGAGAAATATCTCAGAATCAAACACTGGGAAAGGGGATGAAAGACAACAGCAAAATCCCAGAAAACTATCTGTCCCCAGTAGATTTCTTCTATTTCAACAGGAGAGAATTATGCAATGAGTTCCTTTTTTTGCCTTAGCTGCTGGGCTGCTCAAAGCCAAAATCACGTTGACTTCCATATCTTGAACTTGCCCTGTTCTTCCCCCAACTCCTGTACTGTATTTTCCCCTTTCCTTCTGATTCTACTTCCTGTTTGTTTTAGCTACCTAAATCCTTTCTGGAAAGATACAGGGTATAAGTAATCTAAAAAAATTAAACACAGAAAAAAGAAAAAAGCATGTACCACATATGAAATGTAGACATTTACTTATATTAAAGGTAAACACATTTTGGCAGCTTGAGATCATTGGCAGAAATGCATTATTAAATGATCTAATTATACACTACATTTTTTTAAATTACTAAAAACACTTACCCGTCTATGCCTTTCTCTGTCTTTACATTTTTCTCGCACCCAATCAATAGTATGGAAATCATCATATGTACCAACACCTGGAATTGGTTCATCCAAAAGATCCAGTAAATGTGTAGAACTGTTAATGCTGCCTCCATTTGTCATTGTATAATGAGTTCCTACAGGGGAAAAAGGAAAGTATGTTTTAGAAGAGACAATAGTGAGCTATGTGACCTTCTTAGAAGTTCATTAAGTCATACAGAAATAACATCACTTGAAATCAGTTCAATCAGTTTCATTTTTTAGAGAAAAATGTTAAGAAAAATTATCCAAAACTAGGAAATAAAGGCAAAAGATTATGGCATGTCCTTTTAAAGTCAAACCCAATTATCAACAATTTGCCTGCATAATAGTCACCTGATGCTCCGGAGAATTTTGAATGCCTATTTACTACTGATTAGGGAAAACACTGCAAAATTAGAAAATGCCCTATAAAAGATAAATTAAAAATCTTATTTTTTTACCTGGCAAAATGCACATGAATTCTGTCCCATAGAAAAAATAACCCTTAGAGTTGTGGTGGTGGTGTTTTTGCCCTGTAAGAATTTGCTTTCTTTCACTGAGGCTACACTTCAGTCTCATACATCCTCCTCTGAATCAGCCTTGTCATCGGGCTGGTTCCCACATTTGTCAAATAAATCTTTGACACATGTTCACTACATATCTTATATGAGTAACAAAGCCTGGAGAAATGTATTAGGAAGGACATTAAAAGACAGCTCAAGTAAAAGAAAGACAAGTGGCTTCTACATACAAAAATAAGCTCAATCTAACACATAAAATTAAATGCAAATCAAATCCACAGAATCATTTTCCTCTAGCAGATTAGTAAAGACAAAGTGTGTGAATGCACTAAGTTAGCAGAGCTATGATAAAGGAGGCCCTATGACAAAATTAGTAGTTTAAATATGAACTGGAATAATCCCTTTGGGAAGGCAAAAGCTAGCAAAATTTAATACACACAGATGCTCTTCAACCTAGCAAGTTCACTTCTACGTTTTTTTTTTCCTTGCAGCTACACTTGCATAAATCCTTGAATAAATCCATAAATTATGCACAATGTGGGCAGAACATCTTACTACATGCTATACAGGAAAAAAACAACAACCAAAAACATTAATGCCAAAGTGTTTATGAGCTAAAATGGGTTGGCCAAGAGCCAGAGAGTAAGTATTTGAGGCTTTGGATGCCACACAGTTGCAACAACTCAGTTCTGCCACAGTAGCACAAAAGAATCATAGACAATATGTATATAAATGAGTCTGAATGTGTTCCAATAAAACTTTATTTATAAAACAGGTGAAGGACAGGATTTGGCACAGGACTCATAGTTTGCCAATCCCTGATCTAAAGTCTGTACAGCAGACTTTACAACTGAAGACTTCGATTAAGAATTTTTTTTAATATAAATAGCACTTTCCTATACAGTGTAGGAGATACAAATAATAATAATAATAAACTGTCCCTGACTTCCAGGTACGATATAATATTTTTATAATATAACAAATTACATTTCGCAACAAAGTTCAAATACTGAAGTTCCAAGGTTCCAATATTCTTTCACTATAAATTTAGTGATGATACCTATAATTTGTTAAAAAGAAAGAAATCTTGAATCTATAGTACCTTGAACTAGGTGGGATTAATCTAAAAAAATATGAATTTTCAAATGTAATTTGAGATAAATTAGGCTACAGTTTCACAGTGAGATACATTCCATGTTAGATACATTTAACACCCATTTCTGAAAGAAGAAACATATGATATGAGTACAGTCTGTAAAAGACAATTTATATTACTGTTAGAAAAAGAGTTTTTGGGCCAGGCGCAGTGTCTCATGCCTGTAATTCCCAGCATTTTGGGAGGCTGAGATGGGTGGGTTGTTTGAGCTCAAGAATTTGAGACCAGCTTGGGCAACATGGCAAAACCCCATCTCTGCTAAAAATACAAAAAAAGAGCTGGGTGTGGTGGTATGCACCTGTAGTCCAGCTACTCAGTAGGCTAAGTTGGGAGAATTGCTTGAGCCCAGGTTGGTTGAGGCTGCAATGAGCCGTGATCGCACCACTGCATTTCAACTTAGGCCACAGAGCAAGACACTGCCTCAAAAAAAAAAAAAAAGAAAGAAAAGAAGAGAAAAGTGTTTAGAGTGTAAAAAAAAGACTGGGTAAGAAATACGATAATCCGAGTGAAAATTATTAGACCTGACAGTGGAAGTAAAGAGATACAAGCATTTTGGGAGGCAAATTGGAAATACCTATCAAAATATAAGGGCTCTACTTCTAGGAATTAATTCCACAAGCGCACAAAGACTTAAATATTTCATTGAGCCATTATTTGTAATACTGAAAAATTCAAACCCATGGAAATGAATTACATACATTTATGCAATGAAATATAATGCAGCAGTAAAAAGAATAAGGTTGATCAATATATACCTATAAAAAGTTGGCTACAATATAACACAGTTTTTAAAAAGGGTCAGGTGTAGATTAGCATTTTTAATATGTAAATTACAGTGTAACATTTATTTTGGTTTAAAAATTATGCTTCACAGGTATGCTCATGAATACAGAGAAAACAGTATGATCAAACGTGAGACAATATAGGTTATCTCTGGGGACCAGAATTGTCAAAAGCAGAAAATGAACTTTCATTTTTTACTTTGTACTTACTATACATTTTTGTATAAGCACACACACAATACTTTCATAGGACCATGGATATAGCTATGAAAATACAGCAATTCTAATGAATCCAATCATCATATAAGTAAATAGAGCAATAAACTGTTACCAAAACAGCCAGCTTCTAGTCCTATACAGCTGAGTAACTTTAAACAAGTTACCTTTAAATATTAAGTATCTATCAGCATCCTTGACAACTATATGATATGTACTACAACTTATAATAAAGATATATAAGCAAAGAAACATTTACATTTTTTCCAAAGCACTATAAACTTTGAAAACCTCATACATAATTTCAAATAGGTGATTTTAGCATAAGTGATTATAAATTATATCCTCAAAGTATTTTGTAATATGGATTTTAATGCCAAAAATTACTAGAGATTACTGAAAATTATTTGATATAGAATGTAAGGAGTGGCACTCTATACTAATGTTTTAAAAAATTGTGAAAATAAAACACACGGCATGTTTATTTTATTATAGAACTTTTAAGGAATGGAGCAAAATTCCCAGACTACTCTTGCAGTCTTTCTGGTTTGAACGAACTCATTCTTTTCTGTTTACAGATAAAGAAACAATTATATATGTTAAAGCCAGAATTTGAACTTTTCATAATCACTGTAAACATTCTTTTTTTTTTTTTTGACGGAGTCTTGCTCTTTTGCCCAGGCTGGAGTACAGTGGCATGATCTTGGCTTGCTACAACCTCTACCTCCTGGGTTTAAGCGATTCTCTTGCCTCAGCATCCCAAGTGGCTGGGACTACAGGCGCCTACCACTACGCCTGGCTAATTTTTGAATTTTTAGTAGAGATGGTGTTTCACCATGTTGGCCAGGCTGGTCTTGAACTCCTGACCTTGTGATCCACCCTCTTCGGCCTCCCAAAGTGCTGGGATTACAGGCATGAGCCACCACAGCCCATCAATATAAACATTCTTAAGCTAGAGCAAGAGATCATTTGAAATCAATTTGGGGGTAGGATAAGGGAGAAATGCACAAAGAACCATGACGCCAATAATATTAACTAATTTTATTACTGCTGAGATATAAGTCAATAAACTATTGAGTAGGGTTTGTTTTTTTTTTGATAATTCTAAGAGACATTAAGAACAGGACATGCTTTGGGAGGCCGAGGCGGGTGGATCACGAGGTCAACAGATCGAGACCATCCTGGTCAACATGGTGAAACCCCGTCTCTACTAAAAATTACAAAAAATTAGCTGGGCACGGTGGCGCGTGCCTGTAATCCCAGCTACTCAGGAGGCTGAGGCAGGAGAATTGCCTGAACCCAGGAGGCGGAGTTTGCGGTGAGCCGAGACTGCGCCATTGCACTCCAGCCTGGGTAACAAGAGCGAAACTCCGTCTCAAAAAAAAAAAAAAAAAAAAAAAGAACAGGACATGAATATAGAAGGGGCTAGTATTTTAAACAATGTAATGGTAATAATAAATGTTTGTTTGCTTCTATCAGATCCAACAGGGTTCTTGCTTATCTCCTGATTTATTAAACTTAAATGTCTGCCTTGGAAGCTGGAAGTGGTGGCTCACGCCTGTAATCCTAGCACTTTGGTAGGCTAAGGAGGACAGATTGATTGACCTCAGGAGTTAGAGACCAGCCTGGGCAACATGGCAAAACCCCATCTCTACAAAAACTAGCTGAGCATGGTGATACGCACCTGAAATCCCAGCTACTTGGGAGGCTGAAGTGGGAGGACTGCTAGAGGCTGGGAAGTAGAGAATGAAGTGAGCTGTGATTGTACCAATGCACGCCAGCCTCAGCGACAGAGCAAAACTCTGTCTCCAAAAAACAAAACAAAAAAAAGGTGTGCTTTGAAAAGGTGTAAAACTTCTGGTGGTGGCTCACACCCGGCACTTTGGGAGGCCAAGGAGGGCAGATCATGAGGTCAGGAGTTCAAGACCAGCTTGGCCATCAAGGGTGAGACCCCGTCTCTACTAAAAATACAAAATATCAGCCAAGCATGACGGTGCACACCTGTAATCCCAGCTACTTGGGAAGCTGGAGCAGGAGAATTGCTTGAACCCAGGAGGCAAAGGTTGCAGTGAGCTGAGATCATGCCACTGCACTCCAACCTGTGTGACAGAACAAGACTCCATCCCCCTCAAAAAAAAGAAAAGAAAAGGTGTAAAACTTCTAAAAAGAGAGTAGTACACTGACTTCAGTGTTTTCGCAGAAGTACTCCAAGAATAAATAATTTATATCATTCTTGGCCCAGGGTTTAAAGGCTCAATCCCTGCATCATGATGCTGTAATGTAACAGAAGGAGTTAATTAAGTTTACAAGTCATGGACAGACTTTATGTTGTCTTCATTTCCTTATCATTGGGAGTATTCCGAGCTCAGAATTTTCCCAATGCAAAAAAAGGCTCTGAAGAGCCGGACCTGGGAACCTGGCCGGTTCCCTGATCCAGTTTTTGGTAAACACCTCAAGGATGTTAGTTACATGATGAAGACATGGACAGTGTCCTGACTTGACCCTTCTTTGTTTTAAAAAGTATAAAAGATTGTTTAGCAGAAGCCGAACTGAGCTTCGATGGTGATTTGGTCTGGACTTGCGAAAACCCGTGCTGCTTTATTGCCGGTGTTGAAGTTTGTGAGCGTCTCTAGGTATCCTTGTAAATAAATTCTTTTTCTTTCTTTGTAAATAAACTCTTTTTCTCTATATACCTCGGCTGGTGTTTTTCTTCCCACAAATCTGCCTGAAAAGATTAGAAAATCCAAGCTTGGTACTGAGCAGTGCTCACAGATGCCCATGTTCATTTACATACAACGCACTCGAAAGCTTAAACTTTAGGCTTTAATAAAGCTCTTCCCTGCCCCCATCCTAATTTTATGTAGTAACTTTCACTTTGTAAAAGCTACCTGAAAGGCCATACATTTTCTTGAGAAAAAGCAATTGGAGAAAAAATATAACAGGAACTTTTATAATGTGAGGATCTGGCTCTGCTTTCTATATAATATTAAAAGTGATATTTAGAAAACTCATTTGCAGGGAAGAATCAGTTTTCTGGTAAGATGTACAGTATTTCTATGGTATTTTGGCCAAAAATGCACAAAATGAATCTTGTAAGGAAAAACCAGATACACCCAAACTAAGGGAAATTCTGCAAAATAAATGGATTGTATTCTTCAGAAATGTCAAGGTTATAAAAGATAAAGAATGACTGAGGAACTGTTCTAGATTAAAAAAGAAATGACAACTAACTGTAACATGTGCTCCAGGATTAGCTCCTAGACCAGGAAAAAGTCCTTTTTCTTTTGTACTAAAGGACATAGTGGGACAACTGGTATACTGGAAAATGGTCTACAGAACATGTCGTAGTGCTATCAACGTAAATGTTCTGATTTTGAAAAGTGTAGAAGTCTACGGTAGCCAAGAAAATGTCCTTTCTTGAGGGAATACACACTGAAGTACTTAGGAGTAAAAGCACATTATGTTTGCATTTTACTGTTTACATGGCTCAGAAAAAAACATATATAGTGCATACATGCCGTATATCTATATAAAATGCTACATAGTATATATTAGGCATATAACGGCACATATAATACTTGGAGAATAGAGACATAATGAACAAATGTGGTAAAATATTAACACTTCAGGAATCAGGGTGGTGGGTATATGGGATTCTTTGTACTATATTTAAACTTCTGTTACTCTGAAGATACTTTCAGAAAAAGCCTACTATAAACTATTTTGCAAACTTCATTTTACACCCTACATTGCCCTTCTCTGGGCAGAGCTGAAGAAACATGGACTACTGATTTTATTACTCTTTATGCAAAAAATAAAAAGTGAAATTTCTATACCATTTAACATGTATCCATAATACATCATTTGACCCATTTAAAGAATTTCCAGACTATTTGCAGCATGATGATAATAAGCAAACAACAGACTCATGAATGACGAAGTAGAAACTACAGACTACTCCTAACATCCTAATTTACACAACGATTCAGCAATTCAGAATCTCTGAAAACCAGAACATTTTCAAACATCCAAACATTCACTTTAGTATGTGACATTCAAATATTTCCTCTTATAATTTGTTCTGCCAAACATGAAAATCTGAGTAGTGTAAAGAAGGGGAAGAGGCCGAGCATGGTGGCTCAGGCCTTTAATCCCAGCACTTTGGGAGGCTGAGGTGGGCGGATCACCTGAGGTCAGGAATTCAAGAGCGGCCTGGCCAACATGGCAAAACCCTGCCTCTACTAAAAACACAAAAAATTTAGCTGGGCTTGGTGGCACATGACTGTAGTCCCAGCTACTCAGGAGGCTGAGGCAGGAGAATCGCTTGAACCCGGGAGGCAGAGGTCACAGTAAGCTGAGACCATGCCACTGCACTCAAGCCTGGTGACAGAGTAAGACTCTGTCTCAAAAAAAAAAAGAAGAAGAAAAATAAAAGGAAAATTTCTCTCCTAAACTGGGCAGAAGACACTGTATTTCTAATGTGATCACAAGAATGCCTACATACCCTACATGAGAAGTAATTTTAAAGGTATAATGTTTTCTAACAACAATGGCTTTAAAATAATCCTATTGGACTGTTTCTTTGCACATGGTTCTCTGAAACCTAAACTTGTACAAGATATGACTTACACAGGCTAAAATGAGATAATATACATGTTTAAATTTTTTTAAAAGCAACGGTATAAGTTATCCCACTTTACCTCTCAATTTCATCTTGTGCATGATTTATAAAGGATGTATCTTTTAGGTACCGTCACAGCATAAATTACAGTTCTCTCCTACATAAAGTACATCTACTCTTTTTTTTCCTATAATAATATTTCAGAAGCCAGGCACGGTGACTCACACCTGTAATCCCAGCACTTTGGGAGGCTGAGGCAGGTGGATCACTTGAGGCCAGGAGTTTAAGAGCAGCCTGGCCAACACAGCGAAATCCCAACTCTACTAAAAATACAAAAAATTAGCTGGGTGTGGTGGCACACACCTATAGTCCCAGATCCTCAGGAGGCTGAAGAGGGAGGATGGCTGGAGCCTGAGATGTGGACGTTGCAGTGGGCAAAGACCACACCACTGTCTCCAGCCTGGGCAACAGAGTAAAACTCTGTCTCAAAAAAAATAAAAATAAAAATAAATATATATATATATATTTTAAATTTTATATGTGTGTGTGCATATATATATACACATATATACATATATTTACACACATATATATACACACATATATACACACACACACACACATATATATATATACACACATATATATATACACACACACATATATATATAAATAAAACTAGGAAAGTTAATTGGAAAATGACAGTATAGCTCTTTTTCTTTTTGAGACAGAGTTTCAGTCTTGTTGCACAGGCTGGAGTGCAATGGTGCAATCTTGGCTCACTGCAACCTCCGCCTCCTGGGTTCAAGCAATTCTCCTGCTTCAGTCTCCCAAGTAGCTGGGATTACAGACATGTACCACCATGCCCGGCTAATTATGTATTTTTAGTAAAGACAAGGTTTATCCATGTTGGCCAGGCTGGTCTCAAACTCCCAGCCTCAAGAGATCTGCCCACCTTGGGTTCCCAAAGTGCTGGGATTATAAGCGTGAGCCACTGCACCAGGCCTGACAATATGGCTTTTCTAAAATGGATATCTGGAGGAAACTCTAGAGGACAAAGACACGTCTTTAGGATGAAAAAAAGGTAGTAGACTGCAGCCTCCTTGATTATGCCTTTCTTTCTCTCCTCAGTAAAAGTTCTTCTTACAGTTAGATTTGATTAATCTAAAATGACAGGATTTACCCTGGACTTCCCATTTCCCAAAGCATATGCGGTTCTCGTTTATGTGTGAAGACAGTAGTGGAGCTGCAGTGGAATACCTCTTGGAAGGACTAAACAACTTTCCTCAGTCAACACTATTTTCTTTTCCCCTCCACACACCTTCTCTGCAACAATTCACCAGAGACATCCACTGCCATAGGAAATGAAATACACAGCAGAGGATGGAGAACACAACTTGATATTATGGTATCCCGTTTCAAATGTAGGCTTCTGAAACCCACAGAAGAGACAAATTCTTTTTTTTTAAAATTTACATTCTGAGATACATATTCAAAATGTGCAGTTTTGTTAGATAGGTATACATGTGCCATGGTGGTTTGCTGCACCCATCAACCCATCATTTAGGTTTGAAGCCCTGCACACATTAAGTATTTGTCCTAATGCTCTCCTTCCCCTTCCTCCCTACTCCCCAACAGGCCCTGGTGTGTGATGTTCCCCTCCCTGTGTCCACGTGTTCTTATTGTTCAACTCTCACTTATGAGTGAGAACATGTGGTGTTTGGTTTTCTGTTCCTGTGTTAGTTTGCTGAGAATGATGGCTTTCCAGCTTTGTCTATGTTCCTGCAAAGGACATGATCTCATTCTTTTTTATGGCTACATAGTACTCCATGGTATATATGTGCCACATTTTCTTTATCTAGTCTATCATTGATGAGCATTTGGGTTGGTTCCAAATCTTTGCTATTGTAAATAGTGCTATAATAAATATGTGTGCATGTGTCTTTATGGAAGAATGATTTATAATCCTTTGGGTAAATATCTAGTAATGGGATTGTTAGGTCAAATGGGTAATTCTGGTTCTAGATCCTTGAGGAATCACCACACTGTCTTCTACAATGGTTGAACTAATTTACACTCCCACCAATAGTGTAAAAGCGTTTTTATTTCTCCACAGCCTCAACCACATCTATTGTTTCCTGACTTTTTCACAATCGCCATTCTAACTGGCATGAGATAATATCTAATTGTAGTTTTGATTTGCATTTCTCTAATGATCAGTGATGACGAATACAACTTACAAGGGACATGAAGAACCTACTCAAGGAGAACTACATTGTCCAAGGAAATTAGATAGGACACAAACAAATGGAAGAACATTCCACGCTCATGGAGAGTACGAATCAATATAACGAAAATGGCCACACTGCCCAAAATAACTTACAGATTCAATGCTATTCCCATCAAGCTACCATTGACTTGCCTTGCAAAATTAGAATAAAACTACTTTAAATTTCATATGGAACCAAAAAAGAGATGGCGGCATCATGCTACCTGATTTCAAACTATACTACAAGGCTATAGTAACCAAAACAGCATGGTACTGGTACCAAAACACATATATAGACCAACAAAACAGAACACAGAGACCTGAGAAATAACACCACACATCTACAACCATCTGATCTTTGACAAACCTGACAAAAACAAGCAATGGGAAAATGATTCCCTATTTAATAAATGGTGCTGGGAAAACTGGCTAGCCATACACAGAAAACTGAAACTGGACCTCTTCCTTATACCTTATACAAAAATTAACTCAAGACAAATTAAAGGCTTAAATGTAAAACCCAAAACCATAAAAACCCTAGAAGAAAACCTAGGCAATACCATTCAGGACATAGGCACCGGCAAAGACTTCATGACTAAAACACCAAAGCAATTATAACAAAAGCCAAACTTGACAAATGGGATCTAATTAAACTAAAGAGCTTCGGCAAAGCAAAAGAAAGTAGTATCAGAGTGAAAAGGCAACCTACAGAACAAAGAAAATTTTTGCAATCTACCCATCTGACAAAGATCTAATATCCAGAAACTACAAGGAACTTAAACAAATTTACAAGAAAAAAACAAACCCATCAAAAAATTGGGCAAAGGATATGAACAGACACTTCCAAAAGGAGACAATTACGAGGCTAACAAACATATGAAAATACCAATTCTTAATAGCAAAAACTTTTGAATTCAAAAGATGGGTCTGGGTTTCAAAAAGCTTTAAGTAAACAGGCTTAGAGTTTCTGCAATAAGCCAGATGAAGAACCAATTTTACCTAACTACATGTGGATTGCTGGGGAGGGGGACAAAGGGAATCAAGTAAACAAGACAAAACAGTTAAACTGGTGATTGGCTTCAGCCTTTTATACTTTTTGTAAGTGAGATATAGGTAAGATCATATTAGCTACACTTAAAAGTTGATTTTTTTCATTCATACTTTCTAAAAATCATTTCACATCATTAAATGCACATGCACATTTTCAATGACTTCAGATTACTGTATTTGTCATGACATACTGTAATTTATTCCTTTTACTTTGTTTTTTTAGAGATGAGGTCTTGCTCTGTCACCTAGGCTGGAATGCAGTGATGCAATCATAGCTCACCACAGCCTTGAATCTAGGCTCAAGCAGTCATCTTGCCTCAGCCTCCCAAGTAGTTGGGACTGCAGGCAAGCACCGCCACATCTAGCACACTACAATTTAAACACGTCTTCAGATTGGTTAGCCATTATGAACATTATCTAACATATGTGTATCTGCTTAGCCATCCACTTTTCCAATTAATTTTTATGAGTTTAAGTCTTTTTTTATTCTCAACATTTTCCCCAACCCCACTATCAGATATTCAATACTAATAACCAGGTATATTTCCAAATTTAAAATAATATCCATTTGTTATCCTCACATTAGGGTTATTATTTATTTTAATGAAACCTGATTGTTTTGCCCAGTTGGTATCTCTTTCCCCTTCTTTCCATAACAGAACACAATTATTTTAAGGAAATTTCTGTCCCTCACTGCATGCTGTCCTGGTGAAGCTATCAATCAAGGTACCTTCTCCTCCCCAGCTAACGACACGCAGATGCAAGTTAGACCAATCAAACTCTGGCTCCTGGAAATGTGAATCTTGAGCACAGTGATAATCAGAACCAATTAATTTTAACAACGGAACCTTCAAGAAGACATAGGATAGTTCCTACTACCTAAATACCCAGCTCTTGGATGATAAGAAAGTTAATGACCTGAAAGTTAATAGCTTCCAAGTTTAAGACAAAAAAAAAAAAAAAATCAAAAACTTTTTTGGAGGGCTCTAACTACCAGATGCCAGTGACTACCATTCTACTACCTAACTCTACTACCTCCTGGCTGAAAAACAGTAACAAAAAAGACTGTGGAAAAGATCACTTTTCTTCCAGGTGGCCTAGTAAAGAAATTCCATGACTTTAATACACTTTGAGGTCAGAAACACCTAGAGTCAAATTCCAACCCTGCCTCCCATTAGTTCTGTGATCCAGCACAAGTTACTTATTAACCTCTTTGAGTACTTTGGTTTTGTTATCCACTTTTACTAGAGTATAACATGTGGACTGGAGATAGATTATGTAAAACATTTAATACTATACCTGACAAATAATAGGAAAACAATAAACACAAGCTATATTATTTTTGCTCAAATATTTGGGTATTTAAAATTTCATCAGGAAAGTCAGATGCAGAGGTGCACATGTGTAGTCCCAGCTAATCAGAAGGCTGTGGCAGGAGGCTGTGTCATTTGAGCCCAGGAGTTCAAGGCCAGCCTGGGAAACATAGTGAGACCTCATCTCTATTTAAAAAAACACAAACAAAAAAACTTTAGCATGCTGCATTATATTACTCATATGACTAAGTTATAATACAGCTCATTTAACCAAAAGACTAACAATATGACAAAGAAAGGCAAAGAAAAATGTCTGGCCGGGCGCAGTGACTCACACACGTAATCTCAGCACTGTGGGAGGCTGAAGAGGGTAGATTACAAGGTCAGGAGTTCGAGAGCAGCCAGGTCAATATGGTGAAACCCAGTTTCTACTAAAAATACAAAAATTAGCCAGACATAGTGGCACACGCCTGTAGTCCCAGCTATTCAGGAGGCTGAGGCAGGAGAATTGCTTGAACCCGGGAGGCAGACGTCACAGTGAGCCGAGATTGAGCCACTGCACTCCAGCCTCTGTGACAGAGTATGATTCCGTTAAAAAAAAAACAGTCTTACAAATTTGGACAATGAGTTCTTCTATAACTGTATATTGAGCAAAAATCCTGCATTGCTTGTTTGTTTGAGACGGAGTCTTGCTCTGTCACCTAGGCTGGAGTGCAGTGGCACAATCTTGGCTCACTGCAACCTCCACCTCCTGAGTTCAAGCAATTCTCCTGCCTCACTCTCCTGAGTAGCTGGGACTATAGGCATGTGCCACTACACCCAGCTAATTTTTGTATTTTTAGTAGAGACAGGGTTTCACCACCTTGGCCAGGTTGGTCTTGAACTCTTAACCTTTTGATCCACTTACCTCAGCCTCACAAAGTGCTGGGATTGCAGGCATAAGCCCCTGTGCCCAGTCAAAAATCCTGTATATTAAACAAATAACTTAATTCATTATGCCTGATATGGACACAAACAAATTCCTAAAATGCCTGGTGAAAGACTAAGCTTCCCACAATGGACATTTCATAGTTCAGATATCACCAATACTGAAATACCTCCAGTAAGCAGAAAAAATTATCCAATCGATGAACTAAAACTGGCTTGCAACTTTCTTGCAAAGATATCTCTGCTAAGAAGACTGTTTTGTCTTATTTTATTTTTTCTAGAGACTTAGAACTTTACAAAGGTCAAGCACACCAATGGAAATACAAATCCATTATTCCTAATATGTGTAATCTAAACAAAAAGACTTAAATTTACCTAGAGTTAAATTATTTTAAATTATTCAATATTCTTTTTCCAACTGAGTGACAGCATTTAAAATGAAAAAAAGGTACTCATTATTCTTCAAAGAAATATTTTTTCTAGTGAGGAAAGAATAGTCTTTTGAACAAATGACGTCAGGACAACTATCCACATGCAAAAGAATAAAACTGTACCCCTACCTCACACCATATATGAAAATCAATTCAAAATGGATCCTAGATCTAAAGAGCTAAAACTATAAAATACAAGAGTAAATCTTTGTGATCTTGAGTTAGGCCTAGTTTTTAGATATGACACTAAATCACAAGAGACAAAAGAAAAAAATAGGTAAGCTGGACTACATCAGAATTAAAATCATCTTTCCCATGCAGAGGCCACTGTTATCTAGCTCATGTCTAATAATAACAGTAAAAACAGCTAATTTTAAGCTGGGCATGGTGGCGCACGCCTGTAATCCCAGCTACTCGGGAGGCTGAGGCAGGAGAATTGCCTGAACCCAGCAGGTGGAAGTTGCGGTGAGCCAAGATCACGCCATTGCACTCCAGCCTGGGTAACAAGAGCGAAACTCCCTCTCAAAAAAAAAAAAAAACAGCTAATTTTAATTAACTTAACGTGAACCAGACATTGTTCTTGGGACATTACATATGTTAGTTCATAAAATCCTCACAGCAACACAATGAGACAGGTATTGTTATCTCCACATTATCAATTTGGAAAACAAGGTGCAAAGAGTTAAACTGGCCCAAGGTCACACAGCTGACAAGTAGTAGAACAGGGATTCAATGTCTAGCACTTTGCTTCTCAAGACACTCTTATCACTAAGCAATAGTGCCTAAAAAACAATTTCATTGTTGGTTTACATGTATACTTTTAGAGATGTGGACAACCTTCCCTCAGAGTAGGTTAAAAACTATTACATGATGCCTTCTCCCACACATATGCATATGCACTTAGCCTTTTGACAATGAATGCGATCCTACCCTTCACCATCACTACCCTGTTTGCCTTTGGTTCCAGTCCACTTGTTCCTGTATTACTTAAAATGCTGCAACAGAAAATTACAGAAGTGGTGAGCACTACTTTGCTCCTAGCACTCAAATCCTTATGCTTTCGCACAAGTTTATAAGAGTGCATCCTCATTCTCACCCTCAATTGTTCCAGGCGTCTTACATCACAGGAAGTATACCTTTACCCCAGGTGTACTTATAAACCGGTTTTCAAACATTTTTTAGCTTTTGAAATATTTATTTTTTTAAAAAAGCTGAGAAATCTTTCTCACCGACACAGTATACAGACATGTACTTAAATAAAACCAAAGTTTAGTAAACAATACTTAGTACTTGGTATATGCTGATATTTCACTGTCTGGTTTTTTAATCTTTCCTTTTAAAATACTGCTAACAATTCAATGGGTTTCATGATCAACATGTTAAAACTTGAAGTCTGACAAACACTGAACTAGAAATATATAAGCACTAATAAAATTGTCTACTTTCCCATAAATATAAATATAATTTTACGCATAAGCTTTCCACTTATATTTGCTGAACTTAAAAACAAACACACACACACACACACACACACCCCTTAATTGCTGCACCTTAAACTGAGCTTCCTAGTAAATATCACAGTGACATTTGAAAGAGCCTAAGTCTTTTCTGAAAGGGGTGCATCCAAATAATAATTTTACATGAAAAATGGTGCATACAGTTATTTAATAAGAGTTACTTATTACCGCTGTGGTCAATCTCCAAATATGTGAAATAGTGATCCTTGTTATTTAAGTTCGTAACGCAGATTACTGTTACATAAGATACACACAAAACATATGAACCTTTTAAAAAAAATTATGGAAGGAAGAAGGCAGAAATCCAAAATATTATGTGTCTCCTCATAACCTAATTGCTTCTGTATGTTAAGAGCAGGAAGTGTAGCCCCGGGATTTTTTTTTTTCTCCCTCTGTGACCTTACTGATAAGAAATGTCCATCCTGGTAAGGGAGGGGAAAGTAAATGCTACAAGTTGATAGTGGAAGTTTCAGAATGTTAGCAGACTCCAAAGTTGAAAAATGTAATGGCAAGAATAGTGCCTCACATTTAGCAGGTGGTCAACTAAATGTCTACTAGGTAAATGAGTAGTATAAAAGCAGCATATACTATTAAAATTTGTTCAGCCATTCAGTCATATTTAACTCTCTAAACTGCAAAGACTTGTGAGTTAATACCAAGTCCCAAAGAAGTTTACTGGATACACAACCAGGCAGCAGCAATGCTAAGCCGATTACTCAATTCACTGTTTTCTTTTCTGTTCTGTTGCCACCTCCAAATAAAAAGCCACATCCTTAGTTAGAGATGATAAGGTGGATATTAAGACATCTGTGTAATTAGAAATAAAATCCACAATCAATTATTACACCTGCAAATAAGATGAGCTGTAGAGTACATGAATAAAAAGATTTATAAAATTTGCTAAATTTCTTATTTAATAAATTTATAAAATTTGTTAAATATGTTAATTTCAAAATGAGAAACAAAACCTTAAAGTACAATTTAAGCTATGAGTCTCCTGCATAAACACAAGGCAGAGACCTCAAAGCTGGGAAAATAGCCAAAATCACAAACTTAATCAATGCGGCAAGAAATCTGTTCACACTTTGAAATCTTGATACACGCATTTCTGACAAGCCATGAGATGGCATAAAATTAACCATATTAAAGTATCAGTCATTTTTAGAAAATCAAGCTAGAGGTAGTAATATGAACCAAATTTTATTGAAGAGTTGAAATTCCAATACTGTGGGCAAAATACACTTAAAAACAGGCTTTGTTTTATACTATTGTTGTCGAGGAGTTTTTGACACCAAATGAATCGTTAGTTATTCCTTTAATTTACAGACACTTAGATGGATTAATTTTTAAGAAGAGGTTTAATTTTCTAGTTGGATAAAATATAAGGGCTAATAAAAGTATAAGAAAGATGTGAATCGAATCCTAAAGTCATTTTACAAAGAGCCTACAGAAATGTCCCTCTGGCAGTAAGAATATAACCTGGATTTTCAAAATTATGTGCAAAAAATGCTAACTGCTGATATATTTCAGAGGGAAGAAAAAGGAACAAACATCTAATATAATATAAACCAAAAAAAAAAAAGCTTTATTTAGATACACTGCTAAGCTAATGAATGTCAAGAAATAATTTCAGGTAGAAAGTTGAACAAAATAAGATCCCAAACTATTATTTCAATGGCAAAGCTACACTTTTTGTGGTTTAAGTCCGTTGTTAGTCCTCTGGGATCTGGCACTCCTCAAATTTCCACCTTTTAAATTAATTAAGTAATTATTTTAAAGATGGAGTCTTGCTCTATCGCTCTGGCTGTTGAATAGTGGCACGATCTTGGCTCACCGCAACCTCTGCCTCCTGGGTTCAAGTGATTTTCCTGCCTCAGCCTCCCAACTAGCTGGGACTACAGGAGTGCGCCACCACACCTGGCTAATTTTTGTACTTTTAGTAGAGATGGGGTTTCACGGCGTTAGCCAGAATAGTCTTGATCTCCTGACCTTGTGATCCGCCTGCCTTGGCCTCCCAAAGTGCTAAGATTATAGACATGAACTGCCGCACCTGGCCTCACTTCCACCTTCCTACACTACCTCCTCTACTGACTCACAACAGAACTGCCTTTGTTGTATCAAAACTAATCCAAGAACAACATACTAGGCATTTCCTCCCATCATAGCATTTACTCATTTTATTACATCCACCAGTAATGCCCCATTGAGTTCCCCTGTGTACAAAGAACATGGGGACTTCAGAAAAAGAAGAGATTTCTATCATTTCTATCATTCACGAGAAATTTACTAACTTCTTCAGGATTGTGTTTCTTTGCTTTTAAACTTCTTATGCCTCTACCAGACTTAAAACACAAGTTATTGTGAAGATAGTGAGAAGCAGTTTAGCCTCGTGATTAAAGTATGAGCCAAATATCTGGATGAAATTCTGACTTTTCCTTAATATTTCCTTACTTCAGTCTTGTCCACTGAAAAATGGGGATTATAACAGTACCTACTTCAAAAACTCGTGATGAGGATTAAGTGATTTCATAAACATAAAGCACTTAGAACAAGCCAGGCACAGTGGCTCATGCCTATAATCCCAGCTACTCGAGAGGCCGAGGCAGGAGGGTAGCTTGAGCACAGGAGTTGGAGACCAGCCTGGGCATCATAGTGAGACTCTCTCTAAAACAAAATTTTTGTTTTTTTAAATTAGCCAGGCATGGGGTTGCATGCCTGCAGTCCCTGGTACATGTGAGAGTAAGACGGGAAGACCTAAGCCCAGTATGTCAAGGCTGCAATTTGCTATGATCATTCCACTGTACTCCAGCTTGGGTGAAAGAGTGATACCTTCTCTCTTAAGAAAAAAACCCACTTAGAATGAAACAATTAAATATTTAAATAATTTTTAAAGGCCCCTCATGGAGTAAATGGAGGCTCAGGCCCAAAAGATCAATTCCATTATAAAGTGTTGGTAGAAGAAAGACATTTGACCTCCAAAATTACTTAAACATCTTGAACAAATTAAGAAGTCAAAGTGTAAAACAGTCCAAATAAGCCAAGTAGTTTTTCCTGATTAAAAAGGGAAAGACATTTGGAGAGAGCGTGATTGTTTCTATATAGGAAATCTACCCCTACAGATGGCTATTCCTGAAATGTCATCTACGTTTCTAATCTATCAACAGTATATTCTATTTTGAATCTACTTATACTTTTAGACTTGACATTGTTTACTTAAGTAGGAAGCTTCAGCATTTACCATCTCACCTTGAAAAGGAGCATTAAATTCAGTTTACCCAACAAAGGTAATCCTGGCTCTAGCACTCAGGGATTCAGTAAACAGAGCCATATTTACTTTATTGATACCCTTCAAAATTTTATACTTTATCTGCCTCTTCACTCTCAGCCTGAAGATCAATTTTAATCATTATAGTTCTGTTCTTCCTCACAGGGAAGCTGATTCAGAGTTTTTTCGATTTGTTAGCTGCCTGTCTTCATCAGTTCCTTTGTATTGACCCATGGTGACAATGGGTCATAAATTATGGAAAACAAATAACATGTTACGCATGGACATTAGGATACTACAGTATGTTTGAGGTAATACAGTCCAGTCCAGCAATAACTGACTTATCTCTACTACAAATACACAATGCTACTTTCCAGTAACAATGGCTTATATTAATAGATTAAGTCTCATCAAGGGATAAAGAACCTATTTGAGCTGCCAAGAGTGGGACTGATTTAGATCCTAAGCAAGATTCTTAAAGGATCATTTATGAAAGTATAATAAAATATAAAGCTTATGCTTTGGTAATATCAGTAACAATGCCTATCCTCACATAAGTTTTGGCATATTATTATTTGCATATTTTATACTGAGACAGTTCATAAGTAAGTTCTGTAAAGGACTGTCAAGCTCCACACAAGGAATTTAAATTTCTGAAGCCCAGGTATTCTGGTTTATCATCATTAACAACCAAATGTTGTAACAGCATGGGAAAATACAGTCTGCCTCATTTTACAGTTTAATTACTGATTAGCAAATAACGTGACATCTGAACAGTCACGATTCATTCACCTTGATTCCTCTTTAAAGAAACCCTTACCAGAAAACTGATGACGAGAAAACAGGAAATAGAAGAACTTATGAATGATCATAACATTAAGAATAAAAAATAAAAAGCTCTGGTGACGTGATTATGAGAAATTGTTTTCTTCTTGATGCTTTTACATATTTCTTCCAAATGTTCTAACATATTCACATATACATATATTGAAATATTATTAAGAAGGCAACTAGGTAAAAGAAAGCACCATATATGTAACATGATCCTTACATAGCTTTTCTCAAAATGTAAAAAGCAAGTTTTTACTAACTACAGAATACTACAAGATAAACAGTGTTACAACTGCTCAGACCCTAAAATAGTGTCTAGCAGACACAACACAACCAGTAGACATTTGTTGAATACATTATAATGTTTATAGTGGAACTTAATACTAAAAAAAGTGTTATCAGAAGACGAAGTATATTTTAAACAAAGCAGGCTAATTATATTTGAGAAAATTATGACTTCCTTATATACTTAGGAATAAAAGTTTGGGTTGAATCATAAGGTGAGTTTACAGTATCATGCAGTAATTCAAACTAATGTGGCTCAAAAATGAAATATAAACTAAGAGATTTTTCTTGAAGTTCAGTTTTTTTCTAGGACAACAAATCTCTACCAGCCTGTTTTTAGAATAAGTAATTGAACAAAAATGAAAAAAAAAAAAAGGGCAATAATTAACATGCAATTAATTTTAAGGAGACCGAGGAAGTACCTGCCAAAAGATTTACAGGCAGGCTGGGCGCTCTTCTGCTTTTCACAAACCATTCATTAACTATTATTTTTTCTGACATTTAGTAAAGTACCCTACATGTGTTTCATCTTATCAAATTTCACAAGATACCTGTGGAAGACAATGTAGTATGTTAATCAACTGAAAAACATATTACAAGTATTAATATAAAAATTAATCTTTTTGTATTAATACATCTTTATTGCCATTTTAAAATGTAGGTAGAGCTTTTGCTATAAATTTACGTTGTGGTGTAAAATCTACATGGTAATCGGCAGCAGCTGAAATATAATGGTACATAGGCACCTGATTTCTCTGCGTAAATTAAAGGAAATCTAAGTTTTCTGGAGGAAGAAAAACATTACTTTCTAGGTGCCAACCAACACGACGTTAGTTGGCTGTAAAAGCAGATTAATTCATTTTCATAGTTAGAAAGATTTTCATGCAGAAGATGGAGTCGGAGCGCGACATGATCTGAAGCAGTACTAATCTGCACAGAGAAAACAATCAGGGACGGCTGTAGAACCATTCAGAAGGTTGCATTTTCCCCTCACTAACAACCCAGGGCAACTAAATAACGTACTGCAGTATTTAAAGGACAAACGAGAACCAGTTTAAGCTAGAGGACCGCCCAGCCGCATGCAAAACATACCAACAGAGAATTCACAGCAAGGGGATGGTATTACCTCTTTTATGTAATTCCCTCAGGGGAATATTGTCTCCTCCCCCGTCATAAGGCAAATAAGGATCGGAAGAAGCATCCATGATTAGAATTTTTAAAAGGAAGAATAAAAAGGAAAAGAAAAGCTTGCTAGCTTAAAAAGAAAGTGGCATTTCTCCCATCCCTGCTGCAGCAGGCAAAGGAGATGCCATATTTGATGAGGTTTCGAACTGTAGTTCGACTCGCTGAAGCAACTGGGTTCTTCCACAGTGGATGATGTCATCAAAGGGAAATTATTGCAGCCTGGTTGCTAGTGGCTACAATCTAGCAAGGCTTAAAGGCGGAACAGCCTTCTTAATCAGGTCCTGCTACGTCTCATGATGACTAAGCTCCAAGTATAACACACAAAACTGGTTTGAGAATTTAAAAGCACTCACAATACAGCTTCTGTAGCATCAGTGGTAACTAGAAAATAAAACAATAGAAACATTATTTCTTTTGGCTTCAAGATAAATGTAAAGGGGAAAAAAGATGTAAAAAGGAAGTTCTGAATGCAGACAATGCCCTTTTTCATTTCTAATGTAGAAAAATGAGAGCAACACTCTAAGAAGTTTGTGTGCTTTTACGAGAGAATGTACTAGTTTTATACAGTAATGTCATGTGAGTCACAACCATAAAAAAACTACAGCATGCCAAAGGTTTCTCAAGAAACTTGGTTTTAAGTCTATTAAAAATAAAACATAGCCACAAATATACAGCAGGCTTTCACTGAGAACTTAAAAACAAGTTACTGAAGAGTTGAATAGTGTTTTCTTCCACTCACCAATCTCTTCGTCAGCGGCTTCTCTTTTCCTTTCTTGAAGGAACTAGCTAGCAAGACATTCTAGCTTTTGAGGAGAAAGAAAACTTATCAATCTACTAAGTAACTTTCCTATTGTGTGTGTGTAAAGTATGCAAAACAGCGTTTACTAAGCAGAAGACTTTCCTATCTCTATTATCTTCCCAGTTTCTTATCTCATAAGGGGTTTGTATTTTTAAAAGAACTTTTAGCAGCATGTCTCAGTGAGGTACTCGACTTTTCTAGAAATTGTTATAAAATTTTAAGTTCAGAAATAAAGCAACTTTCTTAAAATAATAATAATAAAAAAATAACCGCAATGGTTACTGAAGATCAGAGCTCAACATTTTACAGCTACCTCTCAGAGGATTCCTCCAGACTGGGTGATTCCCCTGCTGAAACGCCTGTTACTCAGTGTCACTAAACAGCAACAGCAGAAAAAGGTGCTATTCATCAGAAGCAATTCCACAGAACTCAAGGGTTCTATAAAATTTGTTTTCCTGAAGTACTCAATGAGACAACCTCTAAGGCCCACTCCAACTGCAAGTGTTACATGAACACTGGAGGTGAGAGAAGGAAACAGAAAACACAGAGGGCAGTAAGAGAAGAGAGAAATTCTATTCAATTTGTAGAGTACTCAATTTTAGTTATTTGGTGACTTTTTAAAAAACTGTAAAACTTGAATCAAGTTTTTGTATTTTAAATCTAAGGAAAGAAATATAGACTAGAATTATTGCCACAGGAATATTCTATCTTATCCTGACTCTAGACACTAAAATTTATATAGGATAGTAGGTGATTTTTTTCCTTCATTTTCTGTATTTTTCAAATTTTCTTGCCAATAATTTTTTCTTCTATGCTCCTTCCTGCACACTGAGCCAATAATTTATTTAAACAAGGGAAGCTGTGACAAAGGCTAACTTTACAAAATTAGCTCAATGTAAATTTGGGAGTTTGTCGTTCTTTTGTATGTTCTACCACCATACCATTTTTCTAAATATAAAATTATATGGCATTTGTAAAGGATTTTTTTATACCATTTATGTTTTCATATGTCTTTACATAAAAAATGAAAATCTATTCACAAGTATTCCCCGTATCTTTCTGGCAGTCTCCTAACTTGTTTTTCCTGATGTACAACTTGCTCATAAAGAATGAAAATGTCAGCACTCACTGGAGAGGGAAGTCCTCTCTGTAAAATAAATATTGACAATACTTCGTATGTAAAAGCTTTGTAGCCATAGTTGAATTATTTTTAAAGATAAACTATGTGTATATATTATATACAACCTATATAATTATATTTGCATAGTATTAAGTTTCAAATAAGACACATCAAGCCCTTAGCAATTATTATTATTGAGACATAAGGTAGAGGTTGGAGGGTACATTCAGAGTTTATATAATTCCACACTGTTTAAGCAAATATATTACTTTTGTAATAATAAACCTAAAAATCTTTTAAAATGTTGTTTTTAATAAAAAATTTAAAAACCTAAATATCTTTACTTCAGAAGTAAACAAATCTCTTGTGATTACGGGGTCTATAGCTGCCACTTTCATAAAGTAAAGGAATCATTACACAGGTTAAGTCCAATCACAATTCAGAAAAGCATAGGGTAGATTGGAAGGTGTGGCAAAAGAGGACTTTGACACATAAGAGGACTTTGACAGAGACTTTTTATTACCAGATTTAAAAACTGAATTACACTCAGGGTGGAGTCCAAGTAGAAAGAGAACAGAAGACAAATTCAAGAATTCCTAGGCATAGCTCTGGAAAAACGCTCACGATGGAACTCTGAAGAACCAAAATCACAAGTAGCACACATGAAGGCATCAAAATTCAAAAGGAGAAGTTATTTCTACTTTCAACACACTCTAGATTCTAATCTCAGCTTGATGTGGAAATCTGGATAAATCACAACCTCTCTGTGATGTCTCTGTGACTATAAACCAGGAAGGCAGAATAGATGAAAATAGTATATTAACAGTTCTACCTTTAAGCCGTTTATAACAGTAATGATCCGAGAAATCTACAATATTAGAAATACTTAAATTTTAAAACAATAAAAACAATTTTGTTGCTTTTAGATTTACCAATTTATAGAAAATACAGGAGCAGAGAAACACCTTACATGATAGCTCAAAATGTGATCAGGAAAAATCAAACTAGGAAACAAATGACCTGATTTCTTTGACAAATACGATTTAATAAAGAAAAGGGGGGTCTAAAGTGGCTCCCACCGGAGGTCATGGCGCTTGCGAAGGCGAGGTCATCAGTTCAAGGCTAACCTGAGCAACCTCATAAGCTCAAACTGATTGGCAAAAAAAAAAAAAAAAAAGGGAGAGAAGAAAACCTACAGAATTAAAAAAAAAAAAGACTTAAAAGATACAGCAATACAATTTTTTAAGAAATGACTGGGGAAATGTGAAACACAAGATATTTTATTTTAAGAAATTATTCATATTTTAAAAGTAATAATGACCTTTGAAAGAATCTTAATCTTTTAGAAATGCATAATAATATATGTTTATCTATCTACTTACATAAATGATACAGTGTTTCCGATTTACTTCAACATAAATGAGGGAGTAGAAATGAAACAAAATTGGCTGTGAATTGATAATTATTTAAAGTAAGTGACCAAGATGAAAAGGTACACAATATTCTTCTCCATACTTTTGAATGTTTTAAAATTTCTTCTATAATGAAAAGATTTTGTATTGGTATTTATTGTTTTAAAGACAGGGTCTCACTCCAACGTCCAGGCTGTAGTACAGTGGCATGATCATAGTGCACTGCAGCTTCAACCTCCTGGCTCAAGCCATCCTCTCACCTCAGCCTCCCCAGGAGCTGCGACACAAGTATGTCCACCATGCCTGGCTAATTTTTTAATTTCTTTTTTTGTAGCAACGGGTCTTATAAGGTTGCCCAGGCCCACCCAACACTGTCTACTGCACCAAGCCAAAGAGATTTTTAAAAGAATGCTTATAAAAAAATTCACTTACATGAGATAAACATTAATAAAACATTACAATCTTTACTGCTCAAACTTATTAATAGAAGCAGGTTAAAAACCATAGCTTACAGTCCATCAGTATGGTTGTAATATGGTTTGGATCTGTATCCCCACCCAAAACTCACGTAGAGCTATAATCCCCAATATTGGAGGCGGGGCCTGGAGGGAGGTAACTGGGTCATGGGGTGGAGCCTAAATGACAAGGTTGAGGACCATCCCTTTGGTGCTGTCTCATTATAGAGTCCTCTGGAGATCTGGTTCTTTAAAAGTGTGGAGTACTTCCCTCACTGCCCTCCCTGCTCCTGCTCTGGCTGTGTAAGACATGCCAGCTTCTCCTTCACCTTTTGTCATAAATGTAAGTTTCCTGAGGCCTCCCCAGAAGATGCTAGGCTTCCTGTACAGCATGCAGAACTGTGAGCCAATTAAATTTCTTTTCTTTATAAATTACCCAGTCTCAGGTATTTCTTTATAGCAGCATGCGAAGGGACTATTACAGGCAGTTGCTTTATGTTTACATTTGGACACACTCTATGGCACTAAGCCTTAAATTGCATTGTCAGTCATTCTCCATATCAAAAAGCACTGGAGGGGAAAAAAAAAGATATAGCAAAGCTTTAATGGGGGACAATCAATAAACACACACTTAGTTGTAAAGTTATTAAAGCCCTCAAGAAAGAAGAGGTGGAAATTCTTAAAACTGAGAAGCCAGAAAATAAACTGAAAAAACAAAACGGTTTTATAATATTCATACCTCATAAACATTAGAAGTTTTAGTTTCCAATATAGCTACCTGGCTACCCAAATAACATATCATAGGAATGAAAATATGAAGAGTTTGCTTTCACAGGCATCACACAATAAGCCTGGGCATGGGGGCTCATGCCTGTAATTCCAGCATTCTGGGAGGCTGAGGCAGGAGGATCACTTCAGGAGTTCAAGACCAACCTGAGCAACATAGGGAGAGTCCGTCTCTACCGAAATTTTTTAAAAAATTAGCTGGGTGTGGTGGCACATGCCTGTGGTCCTAGTTACTCAGGAGGCTGAAATGGGAGGCTCACTTGGGCCCTGGAGGTCCAGGCTGCAGTGAGCCATGACTGCACTATTGCACTTCAACCTGGGCAACAGAACAGAACCCTGTCTCAGAAACAAAAACAAAAACATCACACAATCATCAATTTTTCAAAATCAGAACCAAAACCAGCCAACATGTTTTAATGCCTAAACAATTCCTTTTGAAGGAATGTCTCAAGGAATTCAGTTATGAACATAAGCTAATACAAAGACTAAGCAAAAACAGATTCTAAGAGTTCTGAATTTTAGAAATATTTAAATCCAAATATGCCACTAATTATATTAAGTATAAACAAACTAAATGCTCCAATTAAAAATTAAATGCTACCTAATTGGATTTTAAAGTTCAACGATATAGTTACAAGAGTTTCAACAAAACACACAGATGCAGAAAGGCTGAAAGTAAAAAGAATAAAAACAGTATAGGATGCACTAATCCAAAGAATATTGGGAGCTATATTAATATCAAAGTAGATTGTAAGATTAAAAAAAACTATAATTAGAAATAAAGAGAAGCAAGAATTCACCAGGAAAATATAACCTAATAACATAAGATAAAAGTATAATCCAAAGAATATTGGGAGCTATATTAATATCAAAGTAGATTGTAAGATTAAAAAAAAACTATAATTAGAAATAAAGAGAAGCAAAAATTCACCAGGAAGATATAACCTAATAACATAAGATAAAAGTATATAAAGCAACAATGGACAGACTGACAAGCAGCAGATAAATGTGCAAATACAGTGAAAAAATTTTAACACATCACTTATCAAATAATAGAAAGAAATAAGGAGAATAATCCGTAAAGAAATTATTATTTAAATAGGTTAACGAACTTTACTAATAGACACGGAGAAAACACCATAACCAGAAACGTTACATCATGTACCCTTATAGCATACACAGAACATTTACAAAGTCGACTTCTTCCTGGGCCACAATGCAAGTTGCAAAAAATTTCCACACACTGAAATTACATGATGCATGTTCTTAAACCACAATGCAATAATGTCATAAATCAATTAAAACATAACCAGAAGTTCCTCATGTGTTTGAAACTATAAACTGCACTTCTAAATAACCTATAGGACGAGGTAGACATCAGTATAAAAGTTAAAAAGGATTTTTAAATAGTGATAATTATAATAAAGGCATACGGCATAGAAATAAAACAGTATCTGAAAAAAATGTATAGCTTTCAATGCACTTAAAGAAAGCTTAAAACTGAAGAGCTAACCATCCAGTTCAAGAAGTCAGAAAAAACTCCATCAAAATAAACCCAAATGAAAGCAGAATAAGATAATATCAAAAATCAATGAAACAGAAAAGACCTACATAAGAGAAAAGACAAACAAAGGCAAACTAATTCATTGGAAAAACTAATGATTGATAACTCTAAAGTGGCACAGATTAGGGCAGGGAGGGAAAGGGGAGAGAAAGGGGATCATTATCAGGATGAAAAACCAATAGTACAAAATGGGGAGTCTAGAAATAGACCCTCCTATATATAATAGGCCCTGGCTAACATCAGAGGTGGTACTGTACAAGAGGGGGTAAAAAACTGTTTTCTAGCAATTGATATTGGGACAACTGGCTATCTGATGTGGTTTAGTTGTTCTGTCTCCTCCAAAACTCATGTTGAAATGTGATCTCCAGTGTTAGAAGTGGGCTTACTGGGAGGTGTTTGGGTCATGGAGGTGAACCCTTCCTGAATGGCTTGGTGCCCTCGCCATGGTAACAAGTGAGTTCTCTCTCTGTTAGTTCACGACAAAGGAACCTGGCATCTCTCTCATGCTACCTCTCACCATGTGACACACCTGCTTCCACTTCACATTCCACCATGCCTGGAAGCTTCCTGAAGCCAGAGCACTATGCTTCTAATACAGCCTGTCTGATCTCTTTATTTTTTTTCCAGACAGAGTCTCACTCTATCACCCAAGCATCTCGGCTCACTGCAACCTCTGCTCCCCCAAGTTCAAGCGATTCTCCTGCCTCAGCCTTCTGAGTAGCTGAGATTACAGATGACCACCACCACACCTGACTAATGTTTTGTATTTTTAGTAGAGACGGGGTTTTATCATGTTGGCCAGGCTGGTTTAGAACTTTTGACCTCAGGTGATCCACTGCCTTGGCCTTCCAAAGTGCAGGGATTACAGCTTGAGCCACGACGCCTGGCCAACCTCTTTTCTTTATAAATTGTCCAGCCTCAAGTATTCCTTCACAATAATGCAAAACAGACTAACTGTATAGAAAAATATTGAACCACACTCTAACACACACACACACCCCACTCAGATGATTATAGAACTAAATGTAAAAGGCAAAGCTCTTACAACATAATTTAGAAAAATGTCTTCATAATATCAAGTGTAGTGATGTTTTTTAAAATTAAGATACAAAAAGCCTTGGCTATAAAGCAAAAGATTAACATATAGGACCACATTACAACTAAGAACATTTATTCATAATTTGTCCATTGGAAGAGTGAAATGCACTCCACAGAAGATATCTATTAACACATTTACTCAACAAAGTTTGTTCCAGAAAATAAAGAACTTCTACAAAACTGTAAGATAGACGCCCCAATAGAAAAATGAGCAAATGACCCAAATTGGTACTTTGAAAAGGATTTCCCCATAGACATGAAAGATGCTAAACCTCTTTGACTACAAAGAAAATGCAAATAAAAACCACAATCAAAATCCATACATAGCCAGCATACTGACAAAATTAGAAGTCTGACAATATCAAGTGGTCAGTGAATATGAACCGATGGAAGCTCTCATACATTCTTGGTCTGAATATATTCTGAAACACCACTATGGAAAACATAACCTACGACCCAACAAGTTCACATCCAGGATAAATAAAATTTGGACACCTAAGGACCTATGTACCACACAAGTACACGCATAATAGTCAAAGCAGCATTGTTAGTAACCACCAAAACCTGTTAGGAGCTTAAAGATCCATCAAAAGTATATAAGTAGGTAAACTCTAGTAAATTCATTTAAAGAAGACTGATATGTAATAGTTTAGAGCAACCACATAGCTACTACCTGCCACGACATGCATGATTCTTGAAAGCCACCACTGTGTGAAACCAAGAAACAGAGGCATAGATTCTGTATAATTCCATTTATTTAACTTTCAAAAACAGGCAATGCTAAATTATATACTTCTTTTTTCAACATACCGTTTCTGGCCTAACTAAATTATATTCTTAAGGATGCATACTTAGATGAGCAAACCATAAAGTGAAGCAAGAAAATGATTAGACAAAGAGAAAACAGTATTTACCTTCAGAGGGAAAGGAAGGGTTGTGATTAGGAACGTACGTGCAGGAGGCTTCTGGAATACAGTTATGCTTTATTTTCTTAACCTGGGTGGGCTACAAAAATGCTTGCTTTGTAATAACTCATTAAACTACACAATTATGTTTTATGCATTTTCTGATGTGTTATGTCACAATCCAAAAGTCTTTAAAAGTATATCCTAAGTGTCTCTAATTCTATGAATATCTCGTGGATTTTTTTCTTTTTTTCCTACCTAAACGCTTCTAGTTTAATCTTACTTACAGTCTCAGTCAGTTGTGGATAACAAATTTCATCTAAACTGACTCTAATTTGTTGTAAGGTGCTGCTTCTTCCAAGGAATTTCCTCCGTATTTCAGAAATGTTTAAGAGTTCTATAGACTTCCTTTGATTTGATGTATAATCAAACTTCTGTATCCAGGCATTCTACATCTGTGGTTTCCACAAACATGGATTCAATCAACCACGGCTTGAAAATATTTGGGAATAAAAATAAAATGGATGGTTGTTTTTACTGAACACGAACAGACTTCTTCTTTTTCTTGTCATGATTCCATGAATAATACAGTAGCACAACTATTTATACAACATTTATACTGTATCAGGTATTATAAGTAATCTACAGATGATTTAAAGCATATAAAAGGATGTGTGTAGGTTATATGCAAATACTATGTCATTTGTCATTTTATGTAGGGGACCTGAAAATCCATGCATTTTGGTACCTGAGGGGGCCCTGGAGCTAATCACTCACAGATACCAAGAAATGACTGTATCTCTATTCAGCTTATAATCTTACAGATTTAGCACATAACTCCTCCAGTCCTTTTCAACAGAAATTCTTAACCAGAACCACAACACAAAACATGAAACTTGAAAATGTTCTCAATTCTCCCAAGGACAGTTCATAATATTCTACACACACAGAAGTTAATTTGTCACATCATGATATTAGGGTGTAGTGGGAAAGGTAGAGTGAAGAGGTAATCATTTTAGTTAACTTTCTTTGAAACATTTTTAAGAGGAATTTTCTTTTTTTGCAAGGCAATGACAATAATTAAGGTGGTAACTGAGGTATAAATCACCAGTTTCCGTGTATTATACAACTAAGCTCACTTCTTTCCAGTGACCTTTCTCATGATATCTACCCAGGACTTGATTGACTTTCCACTGGCATCTTAGGCTAATTTTATCAAGGCACCAGTTTATTATTAATACCAACTTCTTTCCAACTTCTTGAATTACGGCATTTCATAAACTTAGTGTGAGTTTGTCTTCCCTAAATACATTACCTTACTCTTATATAAACACACAAATGTCGGCAATCTCCTAGTTCCACATACATTAAGTATAAGAGGTTAAGTAGGTTGCTCTGGCTGGAGCAGTCTGGAGACACAGGTGTAGAAATGTTTACAAAGTAGCTGGCAACAGAATGTGAAGTGTCAAATGTATTAAGAACATGACCCTGCTTAGAATAAGTACCATGAACTTTAGAGTTATTCATTTCTAAAAATAATTCTGAGTAGACCATTTAAAAGAGTTTGACCTCTTCCCAACAGACAGCCCTTCAACGGTAGCAGTGTTTTGTAAAAACTCTACCAAAGATTCACCATGTAACCATTCTATACTTTCTAAACTGGCTTAAGAGTATATGTTGTCAAATTTGACTTTAGAGTCAAATGTCTTACTCATTAGATTACTACCAATATTATTGGAAAATGCCAGATAAAACAACAAAACTAATATCAACCTGTCATCTACTAAAGACAATATGCACAAACATAAACTTTGAAACTCTGTAGCAAAGCCAAATTCTTCTGAGAATGATTTCCTTAGCGCTATACCACAACTTTATACTGTAGGAAGTTTCTCTGCTTACAAATCTCCATAGAATACTGGGTTTCCTCAAATACCTTTCTTGGATTGTTTTATTAATGATTTTTACCAGCAGTTAATATCAAACAAAGAATAATGGCTTCATTATTCTTTACAGAAAGAACCAACCCAACTGTTTTATCAGCACTTTAGACTTTATCAACAATTCCACCACTAATTTTTTTTTTTAGATAAGGTCTCGCTCTGTCACCCAGGCTGGATGGAGTGCAGCGGCATGATCATGGCTCACTGCAGCCTTGACTTCCTAGGCTCCAGTAACTGTCATGCCTCAGGCCCACAAGTTTTATATTTTTTTGTAGCAACAAGGCCTTGCCATGTTGCCCAGGCTGGTCTCAAGCTCGTGGGCTCAAGAATTCGCCCACTCCGGCCTCCCAAAATGCTGGGATTACAGGCATGAGTCACCGCAACCAGCCTTCCACCACTAATTTTCAAAACATCCTATTCACTACACATAAACAGATGTTAACAAATGCCTTCCTCACAGTAGTTTTATTTCTGGGAATTGAGAGTACATTTGTGTATCTAATTATTATGCAACCATTAAAAATGATTAAGATAAGCTCTTGCACCATAAGGCAGTGTTTTAAAAACTCTCTGCCTTATAAATGGCACTACCAACTGCATATGCTAGAAATACAGAACATTTGTCCTTATACTCCCTCATCCGACATTAAAACCATCAGTCTAGCTGGCTGATTTTACTCCTAAATCTATTTTGAAACTGTCTACTCTCTATCATTACCTATAGTCCTAGACACTATAATCACTTTTCTGAACTATGATATTTACTTCCATACGCTCACCACCTAACAATCCATTTGCCCACACAGCCTCTAAATAATCTTTTAAAATTACAAATATCTTATGACTCCCTTTATTCAAAAATCTTCAGTGGTTTCCCAGCACTCTTGGGGAAAAGTGCCAAAAACTTTAAATGTATTATTTAGACCTTGCTTAACTACCTCTTCAGCCTCAGTCCCTCCCTTTCTAGCTAACATTCTCTACAGTCCAGCCATTGTACCTCTAACGCTCCAAGCTCCTTCCCTCTGCCTGCAGCCGTGCCTGTATAAGCTCCTAGCACCTCCAATGCCCTGCTTCCTTCCTTCACATGCCTGACTTATATTCATTTTTCAGTTCTCATCTTAAATAATACATATTCAATTCTGATTTCCTCACTTATATGTTCTCACATTCATACTTACTTTTTTGAGATAGTCTCACTCTATCACCCAGGCTGGAATGCAGTGGCACCATCTCAGCTTACTCCACCTTATAAATGGCACTACCTATAGTCCTAGACACTCTAATCTCTTTTCTGAACTACCTCTGCCTCCCGGGTTCAAGCAATTCTTGTGCCTCAGCCTCCCAAGTAGCTGGGATTACAGGTGTGCACCACCACACCTGGTTTACCTTTTTATTTTTAGTAGACATGGGGTTTAGCCATGTTGCCTGGGCTGGCCTTGAACTCCTGACCTCAAGGGATCCGTCTGCCTTGGCCTCCCAAAGTGCTGGGATTACGGGCATGAGCCACTGTGCCTGGCTGACAATCATACTTCTTTACAGCCCTTACCCTATCATAATTGTAACTTTTTTTGTGAGATTAATAGTACTCTCTGTCACTAGAGCATACACTCCATAAAAGAAGGACAAATTGTTCTTCTTCGCTGCACTATCACTAGCACCTACCAAGATGTCTGGTCCACAAGAGTTTAATAATTATTTGCAGAATGAAATACACATAGAATTAATTCTAGGGGGGGAAAATCCAAATACTCCATTATCTCTGCATGGTAGAATTATGAGTAGTTTTCATTTTCTACCTTGTATTTTTCTTCATTTATATTTTCTACGATAAGCATATTTTGCTTTTATTATTTAAAAGTTAACTCTTTTCAACACATATTAAAAAATAAACTTTATTTTGGAATAATTTTAGATTTACAAAATTTGCAAAGATTATACAGAGATGTCCCAAATACCTCTCATTTATAGTTTCCCCAATTGTTAACACCTTACATTTCCATGGTACATTTGTCAAGACTAAGACATTGACATTTACGTATTTTTATTAAGTAAACTCCAGACTTGACATAGATTTCGGCCCCTTTTCTATGAGTGTCCTCTTTCTACTCCAGGTCCCAGTACAGGATACCACACTGCATTGAGCTATCTTGTCTTCCTAGACTCCTCTGGTCTTCATTTTTCAGTCTTTCCTTGTTTTCACGATCTTGAATAGTCAGGTATCCTGTAAAATGTCACCCAGACTAAGCTCATCAGTTGCTTTTCTTGTTAGGAGACTAGGATTATGCTTCTTTGGAAAGACCATCACAAAGGTGACATGCTCTTCTTGTCACGTATCAATGGTACACAATATCTATGATATGTCACTAGTGATATTAATGTTCATTATTTGGCCAAGATAGTGTTTTCCAGGTTTTCCCCTACTCTATTTTTTGGAAGCAAGTCACTAAGTCTAGCCCACCCTCAAGGGAGGTAGGAATTAAGCTTCTCCTCCACAGAATGGAATGGGTACATAAATTATTTAATAGGAGATTTGTCTTTTGCCTCATATTTAATTCAATCCTTTATTTATATCAATTTATATCCTTTATACAAGATACATGTGCTTATTTTATACTTTGAGTTAGAATTCATGCTATATTATTTTTGTTGCTCAAATTATTCCAGCTTTGACCCTTGGGAGCTTTTTCAGGTTGTTTCCTGTGTTCCGTTGATGTGCCCTATCCTTTTGTTTTATGAGTACTCCTTTGTTGCTGATACTAAAAGACACTCTGGCCACATCTTGTATTTCCACTGTCTCAGTCCTAGACTGCCATTTCTCCTATGCAATCCAAATCATTCCTAAGACCTACATGTAACCACATAAGATTTATTTTCCTTGAGATGGGGTCTTGCTTTGTCACCTAGGCTTCCGTGCAGTGGTAGATCTTGGCTAACTGCAGCCTTGACCTCCCCAGGGTCAAGTGATCCTCCCATCTCAGCCTTCCAAATATCAAGGACCACAGGCAACCACCACTATGTCCAGCTAATTTTTTTTATTTTGCATAGAGACAGGGATTCACCATATTGCCCAGGCTGGTCTCGAATTCCTGGGATCAAGTGATCAGCCCACCTTGGCCTCCCAAAGTGCTGGCATTACAGGCGTGAACCACCATGCCCGGCCAACCATATAAGATTTTTATGAACCCAGGATAATCTACCTGAATGTCATGATGCATGTAATCTGTTTGATAGCTGCACAAAGTATAAGTAAGTTTAAACTTTGGGCACCCAGGCCAAAATTATCATAATGACTCTCATGTATAATGTTAAATAGCAACACTTCTATCATTTCTTCTACCATATACTTTTGTTTCCAAAACTAATCAAGTCATGTAGATAGAACAGAGATTTTCCCTTCATTTTTTAGATGAGAAAATCAAAAAGGGTGTATGATACTGACTAATGTCAGGCAGGTAGGGAATACACAGCCATTCTCCTCTGTAGTTTTCTCCTGGCTTTCTATTCTGTCCCTATTTCCTTCTGGATTACATTACCATTTTGGTGGACTTTCATTCAATACAGTTTAACAATATAGATGAGTGGCTTATATCCTGCTATTCTACTGAATAACCCACTAGTTTTAACTGTGTTCAGCTAAACCAAAACTTTTCTCTATATAACTGTATTAGTTCAATAATTTAAAAGGTCTGGGTGTGGTGGTTCATGCCGATAATTCCAGCACGTTGGAAGGCCAAGATGGGCAGATCACTTAAGGTCAAGAGTTCAAGACCAGCCTGGCCAACATAGTGAAACCCATGTCTACTGAAAAAATATATATAAAAAATTAGCTGGGCATAGTGGCACATGCCTGTAGTCCCAGCTACTCGGGAGGCTGAAGCACAAGAATCACTTGAACCTGGGAGACAGAGGTTTTAGTGAGCCGAAATATCGCCAGGGCACTCTAGCCTGAGCAACAGAGAGAGACTCTGTCTCAATAATAATTAAAAAGGAAAAAAGACTCCTAAAAAGTATAAAATATGAGCAGCAAGTATGTTAAATAGATGAATATTTTACAGAGAAGTAGACTCTTAATGAGCTCCTACTCAATGCATGCCAATAGATTAGACATTTGTAAGGAAGGAAGGATAAAATAAACAGTATATATGGCTGCCCATTATACAGGAATAATCCTTCTCCACAAAATTTGAAAATAAACAAGATTGCTCTCCAAGTGTTGAACTATGTAATCAAAATATAATGGATCAGCTCTAAACAGAACTGTGTACATAGGAAAATAAATTACTTACAAACTAACAGAAATTACTAGGATAATTTTACCAAAAAAAAAAAAAGTATTGCTCAATTTAGGAGGAGGGCAGGCTATAAACAAGTAAGACAAATACAGATAAAGTCAAGCATGCAAGCACAATAGAAGCAACACCCAATTTACCACATAAGGGGCCCTTAACTTTAACTGAAGAGTAAGGTAAGGCTTACTACAGGGACTGGGGCTAATTTAAGAAGCAAAGTACAAGTAGTACTTTAGTATTGGAATACTATTTAGTATTGGAATACTGTTGGTATTCTAGACAAAGGAACACGTACAAAGACCTGGAGAAATGACAGCCAGGCACAAGCTCAAACCTAACATTTACAAGGGCCAGAGTGACAGTAAAACAGAAAGCCCAATTACCATATGGGCAAAATATTTAGTTATATATCAAGTTTCAACTATTAATATGTTCTGTCCTACATATAAAGAAACCTCGGCATGACCTGCAAGTTTAAGTGCAGTTTTATAATTCTGCAGCCAAATTGCTGGCCATTTGGAAAATACTAAAACTCTAAAGAAAAATTATAAATCCCCAAATTCCATCATGAAGACAAAAACACATTATTTTGGTGAATTTTCCTCCAATGTTTTTTTCTCTGTGTGTACACAGTATTTGAAGAGAATTGGGAAATCCTGCATGCAGATTTTACCCTTTTTATATAAACCCTTCACTCTTAAAAGTTTTTAATCCAGTAAAACAAGTCATCTTATTCATGTAGCCAGTGTGCATTTGGCAGCTAGCTTATCTTAAAACAGAATTCTCAAAGTGTGGTCGAGTGTGGTTCAGAGACCCCAAAATCTTTCTCGCGGGGTCTGTGAGGTTAAAACAACACTTTCGATAATACGAAGACATTCGTGTCAGTTTCCTACCGCTACTGTAGCGCACTGCCACAATCTTAGTGGCTTAAAACAACACAAATTCATTTGTTTACAGTTCTGGAGACCAGAAGTCTGAGATCAAGGTGTCAGCAGGGCAGTGCTCCTTTTGGAGGCTTCAGGGGAGAACCTGTTTCCTCGCCTTCTCTAGCTTCCAAAGGCCACTTTCATTCCTTGGATTATGGCCTTTTTCTCACATCACTTCTCGTTTCCATTGTCATGTCTGCTACCACTGACTCTGACCCTTGTGATTTCATCAGAGACACTCAGGTAATCCAGGATAATCAATCTATCCCTAGATACTTAATTTAATGGAAGTCCACCTTATCATGTAAGGTAACACATTTACAGGTTTTAGGAATTAGGGGCTGGGGGTGGCCATCATAAAGTAGACGGTAACATTCTTTGTCTTTTTCACTGTGTTGGCCTCTAATTTATAGTACAAAAGCAAGCGTGAGGAAGACAGCTTGATATCTAGGATAAATCAGAACAGTGGCACCAAAATGGACTAGAGGTTGTTGAACTGGTTGGGCACAGTGACTGGTGTCTGTAATCCCAGCACTTTGGGAGGCTGAGACAGGGATCAGGCTTGAGGTCAGGAGTTCAAGACTAGTCTGGCCAACATGGTGAAACCCTGTCTCTACTAAAAATACAAAAATTAGCCAGGCATGGTGGCACACACCTGTAATCCCAGCTACTTGGGAGGCCAAAGCACAGAACTGCTTGAACCCAGGAGGTGGAGGTTACTGTACTCCAGCCTGGGCAACAGAGCAAGACTCCATCTCAAAAAAAAAAAAAGAAATGAAGTTGTTTTATTTTTCACCACATGAATTTGCAGAAAACAAAATCCTGTTTCACTTCCAAGTGTCCTTGATAAAATGGTAAGTATTCATTTGATTAAGTCACAACTCTTAAGTGCACATCTTTTTAATATCCTGTGTAATAAAGTAGAAAGAATGAACAGAACACTTTCGATTATTTTAGGTCACCTCAAGTTGTTTTCCCTTTGCTTCTTCTGTGTCAAATACTCATGCAAATGACTGAATTCTGTTCATTCTTTTAAGTTGCTTTATATCCTTTACTGGAATGAACTAGATTATTAGTATATTTCTCACAATAAGTAAATTTGTATTATGGTTTTACCTAATGAGATCGAAAATCCTAGTTAATATGACTCCATCTCTTAGAGACAGCTAGTTTCATGTGATGCCATGTCTCTGTGTTTACAGGAAGAAGGGCTGGACCCCATATTGTGTTATATACCCTCACTCTAGGAGGTGTCTTCACACGAAGAGATGGACACTCAGTTTCTGGTATTATCACTCTGCATCTACTTTGCCAAGCTGCTTCTTCTGAAATGTCCCGTGTAGGCAGTAGTTATGAATACACCACCCAAAAGGATATGAGATGAATAAAATTACAAACATTTTGACTAAACCTCAATCTAACAATAGATATTTGAATGAAAATACTGGAACCTCTTGTAATAGCTCAGAAGGTAGGTTAAGTTTCAGCAGAGGTGGGAGGATCACAACACCTTGACTAGGACAACCCACCTCTGAGCCTCATATATTATGTGGTTTCTGAGTTCTGAAGCTCAGAATGTTACATATGCAGGAAGTACAATACAATAATTTATGTAATTTATGTGGATTCAGTTCCCAGTTATCACATGCCCTAAGATTTCCAATAAATCAGATAAACTCACATTTGGATTTTAGTATTTCCAAAGGCTTTTTTTTTGAGACAGGGTTTCACTATGTTGCCTAGGCCAGAGCACAGGGCTATTCACAGGTGCAATCATAGCATCATAGCACCCTACAGCCTTGAATACCTGCGCTCAAGCAATCCTCTTGCCTCAGCCTCCCAAGTAGCTGGGACTACAGGCATCCACCAGTGCGCAGCTTCCAAGGTGTTATTTTTATTTTTCAAAGTTATCTATAGATAGGAAATCAAACACTTAGGAGTGAGCCCTCTCAGCTCTTATTATTCCTCTCACATTTTCCTCTCAGTCTATACATAATCAGAAACCTGGGAAAGACCCTGGTGTTGTCAAGTAAACATTTTGGATGTGATAAAAAAAATGATATAGGGGCCTAAAATTTAAACAAACTTACTAGCATAATCACATTATCAACGTAAATTAACTATTGAAAGTTAATTTTAATGTGGCTGATTACAGTTTTCAACCCATCAGTCAATCTCAGTAACTTCTCTTACTTCAAGTGATGATAGTACTATCTATTATAAGAATAGTTCTAAAGCTGCAACTCATGAAAAGTCATTTGCTTCGTTTTCGATGAGTCAAGAGCCATATGGTTCTCTTTAATGAATACAACTCTGGCAACAAAATCTTGGCCCTCCCTGTTACCTGCAATAAAAAAATGTTGTGTTTTCCATGGAATCTGAATTATTGACCGAAATGACTCATTCAAATTAGATATACCTAATATAAATGCATATCAGGCCTAATTTTTCAGCTTTTTGCTAGCGTAGAATGTTAACTGATACTACTAGTCATCATTACTCAGAATAACTTCTATTTTTTAATCACAGTGTGCTCTAGATCATTTAGCACTCACTCTGAGCAGATTGATTACATTCTTAAGATTATTAAGTACATATAGTTACTTTCAAAGCAAGAGCTGTGCAACAAATATCTATTGAAGTCAGTAGATTCCATAGCAGTTTATCTCGGACAAGCTAAATCCTAATCCAGATGTCATATTTGAGTTCTAGAGCTACAGCTTTTCATTAATGTTACTGACACCTCACTGAATACAAACATAAAAGGAAACTGCTTATGTTGGGGGTACAGAGTCTAACATATCCAAAGGGGAATAACACAGAAGAAAACAGAAACAGCTACTATTTAATGAGTCCTTACCATCAGCCAGTCACATTGCTAAGGATTCCATATGCATTATTTATCTGTTAAAATCTCTACATGTACTTAATTCTCAGGGCAATCATTTTAAAAATTTATTATTTAAGAGTTTATTACTATGTTGTACATAGGAATAAGCTGTGGCATAAAGAGGCTATGTAACTTGCCAAAAGTTGCAGAGCAAGTAACTGACAGAACCAGGATGTAAAATTCAGGTCACCAATTGAAAGCCACTGAACATCACAGATTTTCCTTCAACACGTATTCAAAAAAACACTATCAGTACCTTCCAGTGATTGTTATTTTTTGGTATGCTAAAAAGATATGGAGTCATGAAGAATTACTGCTTGACTTACTAACCACTTCCATACTCCCAGATACTGAGCAGAAACAGAAATAAGCTTTTTCCTCTGATATCTGCCTTAACCTACAGAGGGAGGTCTAATCTGAGGCTCCAACTTCTTCTAAGATATTCCCCTTCCTACTGCTGCTAACAGAGGGACATCAGCTATGTTGAAAGAAAGAATATTCACTGTCTTAACAAAGGACAATTGCTGTTTCACTTATATAATGTTAATTCCTAGTGCTGGATCTTCATGCATCATTTCCCCTTTATAACAGCCTTTGCAATTCTAAAAGATTATCAAAATGGTATCTTTTTTGTGAGATGTAACATTTGGAATCTGTACTACCCAAATGAAAACTCAGTTACTTTTGACTGTTACTCCACAATGTATACCTTCAACTACACTAACTTTGAGGACAGAATCTTTAAATCAACTACCAATAGACTGGACACATTGGCTCAAGCCTGCAATCCCAGCACTTTAAGAGGCCAAGAGGATTGTTTGAGCCTAAAAGTTCAAAACCAGCCAGGACAACATCGTGAGACCCCATTGCAACAAAATATTTTTTAAAATTAGCTGGGATACACTTTGGGAGGCCGAGGCGGGTGGATCACGAGGTCGAGAGATCGAGACCAACCTGGTCAACATGGTGAAACCCCGTCTCTACTAAAATACAAAATATTAGCTGGGCATGGTGGCACGTGCCTGTAATCCCAGCTACTCGGGAGGCTGAGGCAGGAGAATTGTCTGAACCCAGGAGGCGGAGGTTGCCGTGAGTCGAGATCGCGCCATTGCACTCCAGCCTGTGTAACAAGAGCGAAACTCCGTCTCAAAAAAAAAAAATTAGCTGGGATTATGCAACTGTAGTTCTGGTGGTATGCAACTGTAGTTCTAGCTACTCAGAAGGCTGAGGCACAAGTATCTCTTAAGCCCAGGAAGTAAAGGCTGCACTTAGCCATGATCATGCCACCGCACTTCAGACTAGGCAAGAGTGTGACTCTGTCTCCAAAAAAGAAAAGAAAACACCAATGGCTGCCTACCCTGTATCATTCCAACTTTATACTTGCTAATTGGACCTTCCTCTTGTTTGCATATTAATATGCGTAATTTTCAAGAAGGAATCATAATTGCTCTAACCAATCAGTAATCTCATTCCCCTTTGCCCGTTATTGGGGTGGGCATTTGACCCAGTTATGGCTAGTGACACAAAAGAGAGTCTACTGAGAAGCTTCTAGAAAATTATCCTCCCTGATAAAAGATTGACACAAGTAGATCCTTTTTGTGCCCTTGCTCCATCCTTAGGGCTTGGCACTCTCTCCTACTGAAGACCAGAAGTAAAGACATCACCAGCACTTGACGGCAGTATGGAAAGATGGAAGGAGTCAGCTCCTCCTATGTCTTTCTACTTCCTGGAGTTAATTTTCTGCCTCACATAAAGGGCTAACGAGCTATTTAAACACAGAAAAAAATGGATATGCTATTAATTTCACCTGATGTTTCAAATGATGAACATATGTGGTTTTCTTGTTTATAATTTTGTCATTAAAATTAGAAAAAAATCTGTGATGAAGAGAGCAAATGACCAGTAACAGCAAAATACTGTATTTTAAACCAGTAAATATCCAAGGGAGCTAGACCTTGAAGTGTCAAGATTCTGAAAAGAAGCGAAATAAAGAAAGGTAAAACCCAACGGTCTTAATCACCTTTATTCTTGAGCCATTTCCTGGTGAGAAAATGGTGAGGAAGCAGAGAGGGATAAAAAGAGGTAAAGTATTCTGAAGTCCCTGCATTTTCCATGAAGTGGCAAAAGTACTAATGTCCAGAACTAATAAATCAAGGATACATGTAATAATCTCTAGGGTAGCCTACTGAACAAAAAAGAGGAGAATGTATAAAAAGGTGTTGAAGGTAATAGAAATAAAGGGAGAGGAAAAAACAGATATGACAAACAGAAAGCAAACAGAGGATGGTCCTGAAACGAAACTTACTGATGATTACGCTAAACGCAAACACACTATAAATCAATAAAAAACAAAGACAAACTGTAAAAGCAAAATCAAAAATCAAAACTCATATATATGCTGGGCACTGGCATTTGGATAAAACAAATACTTCAGTGTAACACAGTAGGAAGTCCAGAAACAGACCTAGAAAAATATGGGCACTTGAGATATGACAAAGACGTCACTGTAGCACATTGGAAAAAGGAAAGTTTTTTCCAGTAAATGGTGCAGTTATTCATGCAGGAAAAAGTGAATCTGAACTCTTAACCCACATCACATTGAAAACATTGACTGCAAGTAGATAATATATCTGTGAATGACACAAAAATAAAACTTCTAGAAGAAAACAGCAGAATATCTTTGTGACCTTGAGGTATGGGAAGACTTGTTAAACAGAACACAAAGAAACACTGAGAATAAAGGTAAAGAAAAAGGTTTTTTATTGCTGGTGGTGGTGCTGTTTGTTTTTTGAGATGGGGTTTTGCTGTGGTGCCTACCAGGAGTGCAGTGGTGCAATCATGGCTCACTGCTGTCTCAAACTGCTGGGCTCAAGCCATCCTCCAGCTTCAGCCCCAGTAGCTAGGACTACAGGCACATGCCACGGCACTGAACTAATTTTTTTTTCTTTTGCATTTTTATTGTAGAGACAGAGTCTTGCTTTGGTGCCCAGGTTGGTCTCAAACTCCAGGCTTCAAGCAATCCTCCCGCCCCAGCCTTCCAAAGTGCTGGGATTGCAAGCATGAGCGACTGCGACTGGCTCAGAATTTAAAAAAAGAGTAGCTGGATCTCATTAGAATTGATGATATCTTCACCACAAGATTCCTTTAAGAGAGTAAAAAGACATACCACAGAATGAGAGATAACTGCAATACTGTACATGTATATGAGAAAGGATTCATAATCAGAATGCATAATGAACTCCTATAAAACAGGGAAAAGGATCGAAAAGGTGCTTTAAAAGAGGCAATCTGAAAAGCCAATAAACACGCAAAAGGGCATTTAAACTTTTAAACTCATAAATCATCAAGTAAATATAAATTAAACCAAAATGAGAGACTACTGCAACCACAGTAGAATAGCCAAATTTTTTTAAACTGATACCATGTATTGGTGAAGATGTGGAGTAACTAAACTCTTACACATTGCTAGTAGAAATGTAAATGCTATATCCACTTTCAAAATATCTTTGTATAGGGTAATTGACCAAAAAAAAAAAAAAAAAAAGGCAGCCAGGTACAAGTGGCTCATGCCTGTAATCCCAGCACTTTGGGAGGCTCAGGTGGGTTGATCACCTGAGGTCAGGAGTTCAAGACCAGCCAGGCCAACATGATGAAACCCCATCTCTACTAAAAATACAAAAATTAGCCAAGCGTGATGGCAGGTGCCTGTAATCCCAGCTACTCAGGAGGCTGAAGCAGGAGAATCACTTGAACCTGGGAGGTGGAGGTTGCAGTGAGCTGAGATTGCGCCATTGCACTCCAGCCTGGGCAACAGAGCCAGACTCCATCTCAAAAAAAAAAAGGAAGTATCATTGACAGTATCTGATAATGCTGAGACACACATACTCTATGATCTAAGCATTCCATTCTGTGATATAAATCATACAGAATTGTGTACATAATGTGCACTAAAACACACGCACATGAAAATTCATAGTGGCACTGTTAGCAACAGCCTAAAATCTGAAAACAACAACAACAACAAATAATATCAACGTAGAAAAAATAAATTGAAGTATGTTTACACAATGGGATTCTATACCAACTGTGAAAATAAGTTAACTATTGCTACACACAACAATATAGACAATCTCAAAATGTAAAAGCCAGACATAAAAGAGTATACAGTATGAATTCCTTATATATAAAGTTTAAATACTCGCAAAACTAATCCAGATAGAAATCAAAATAATATTGAAAGTGAAGGTGAAACAAGGAAAAATTCTGGAACTACTGGTAATGTTTTATTTCCTGATTAAGGAGTATTTACATAATAATGTTCACTTTGTAGAAATTTATCAATTTCCACACTATGGTTTGATAATTATACACTTCTCTGTATTACATTATATTTAAAAGCTAACCCGTTTAAATGTAGTTTTCTTTGGGGTGATGAGAATGTTTGGAACTAGACAGAAACAATAGTTGCACAACATTGTGAATGTGCTAAATGCCACTCAATTATACACTTTACAATGGTTAAGTTCATGTTGTGTAAATTTTACCCCCCAAATTTTAAGTTACTGAAAAATTCAACCTCAATAAAAGAGTGTATATGTTTATTAGAGGATATTCATGAATATGGACATTAGGTTGTCATGCTGAACTTACCAACGGCAGTGTCACCATCTAATAAATTGTCATCTTCAGATGTTTGAAAGTCCATAATAACACCTGCTCCATCTAAAAGTTCCTCATCACTACTTGCACTTGTTATACTGTTGTAGCTGTTTCTATAGTAGCCTCTATGGAACAGCTGCTCAGACTCCATTTAGCTGTCTGATTATCTGTGGGGGAGAGGAGGAAGGGAAAAAGTAGTTTTAACATTTTTCAAACATACAAAAAAATTCATCTAGTTTAACATCACAAAAGGAAAGTTATAATCTATGTGCTAAAAATATTAAGTGTATTCATTGTAACAACAGCTATCTTTATTAAGTATTTTGAGGTGAGGTAATAATTTTATTCTCATTATACAGCTGTAAAACAGAATGAAGAATTCCTCCAAGATCTCCAATTTTTAAGTTGAAAAATGTAAAGTATATTTACATTTTTGCTTGTATATGTATAGACTGTATCAGGAGAGATTTCCAAGTAAGTTGCCCACAGAGTAGGGAACATGATGGCTGAAGTACAAGGTTTGAAAGACAGACTGCCCCTTTTGAATATTTTAGCAGGTGTAAGTACAATCTAATTTAAAAAACAAACACTACAGACCAGGCACAGTGGCTCACGCCTCTAATCCCAGCACTTTGGGAGGCTGAGGTGGGTGGATCACAAGGTCAGGAGTTCGAGGCCAGCTTGCCAACATAGTGAAACCCCTTCTCTACTAACAATACAAAAATTAGCTGGGCATGGTAGCACAAACCTGTAGTCCCAGCTACTCGCGAGGCTGAGGCCAGAGAATCGCTTGAACCTGGGAGGCAGAGTTTGCAGTGAGCCAAGGTGGCTTAAGAATCATTTAATTTTGATGTATCAAAGCATGTATGCTAAGATGTTGTGAAGAACACAGACATTTTGTTTTTATTTCTTTACAGAATAGAAGGGCTTAATACATGTGATAACATTTCAGTGAACATTAGCTAGAGGCTACACAGCACTGAGAAATCTCTCTAAAATCATTAAACCTTTCTATATATTAAGACTTCAATTAGCAAGTTCCAATATATCTCTTCCATTTTAATCCCTAAAAGTCCCTCAAAAACCATACGTGATAACTGGAAATTCACTATTTCTGTTAAAAAAATTAATTTCATAACACCTTTGAGACACCTAGCCTGCAGATCATTCTTTACAACACAAAACATGCAACTCTGCTCCAAATAAACCATCCTCAGGCCTGCAGGGATTGCTATTTCTGTAAACTGGGTAACTTAAGAAAAAAAAACTATTCCACTTATTAACCCAGAAACCTATAGATCTGTACTGTCTGATGCAGTAGCCAGCAGCTCCGTATGGCTGCTGAGCCACTGAAACATGGCTGGCCCAAACTGAAATGTGCTCTAAGTGTAAAATACCTATCAGATTTCTAAGACTTAATATTTTACAAGGATGTCAAATATTTGACTGGAAATTTTACATTGATTCCATGTTGAAATATTTTAGACCTACTGAGATAAATATATTTAAAATGAATCTCACCACTTTCTTTTTACTTTTTTAATGTGGCTACTAAAAAATTAAAAATTACCTACATGGTTTGCATTTGCAGCACTAATGTTTTTATTGAACAGCTCTGCTGTAAAATATTCAAATTTCTATAGCAGCATAAAGGAAATACAACAGAAGAAAATATGAACACTAGCGTTAAATATTTTTAGGTTCTAAACCCAATTCCCAGGCTTGGGCACAAAAGGCTATTTAGAACCTAATACAGCAGCTGACATTTTACATATTTTAAAAAAATGCAAAGTCACCTTTTCCATTTTAATTGCCAAAAAATATACTTATAACCATTTCAAAACACTGTAATAGGTACATAGTAGCTTGTAAATATATTCTTGCAAAAGTATAAAAATCAGAGATAAGCTGGGTGTGGTGGCACTTATCTGTAGTTCCAACACCTTAGGAGGCTGAGGTGGGTGGATCGCTTGAAGTCAAGAGCTCAAGACCAGCCTGGCCAACTGTGAAATTTCATCTCTATTAAAAAAATAAAGATGAGTCAGGTGTGGTAGCTGCCACCTGTAACCCCAGCTACTAGGGAGGCTGAGGCACGAGAACTGCTTGAACCCGAGAGGCAGAGGTTGCAGTGCACTGAAACTGCCACTGTGCTCCAGCCTGGTCAACAGAATGAGACTCCATCTCAAAAAAAAACAAACAAAACACAAACTATGAAAACTGCCAGGGATAAGGCCTCGTTTACTATAATAAATTCCTAAATTATCTCCGTGCAATTATCTTGCTTCCCTTGAATCTGATGACACTGCAGTCAGCAGCTGTTTTTTTCAAAAAGGAAGTTTGGGCCGGGTGCAGTGGCTCACGCCTGTAATCCCAGCACTTTGGGAGGCCGAGGCGGGTGGATCACGAGGTTAAAAGAGCAAGACCATCCTGGTCAACATGGTGAAACCCCGTCTCTACTAAAAATATAAAAAATTAGCTGGGCATGGTGGTGCGTGCTTGTAATCCCAGCTACTCAGGAGGCTGAGGCAGGAGAATTGCCTGAACCCAGGAGGCGGAGGTTGCGGCGAGCCGAGATTGCGCCATTGCACTCCAGCCTGGGTAACAAGAATGAAACTCCATCACACACAAAAAAAGGAAGTTTGATTATAATCTCTCTCCATTCTGTGTATTAAAATCTTTTAATCATTTTCTACCACCCTTAAGAGACAAACTCTTTAGTATAGCAAAAAAAGCCCTATGCAACCCAGCCCCTGCTAGTTCCTGAGCTTCTTTTTATAGTATGTACTTCTTGAAGTACTCTAGTCTCATTAATCTCCTTTCAATCTCTCAGGCCTAGGAAGCTCTTTCCTGACTCCTGTCCCCAAGGCCTTTGTTGCTCCCTCTGCCTGGATCATATCCTCTCCTCTTCATCCAACTCGCTCTCTTAATATTTTATTGAAGATTTTTACATCTATGTTCATCAGGCACATTGACATGTAGTTTTTTCATTGTTTCTTTGCCAGGTTTTGGTATCAGGGTGAAGCTGGCCTCCAAGAACGAGTTACGGAGTCCCTTTTGTCTGATTTCGTTTCAGTAGAATTGGTACCAGTTTTTGTATATCTGACAGAATTCAGCTATGAATACATCTAGTCCAGGGCTTTTCTGGTTGAAAGGTTTTTTATTACTGATTCTATTTTGGAACTCAATACTGGTCTGTCCAGGATTTCAATTTCGTCTTGATTTAATCTTAGGAGGTTGTTTGTTTCCAGAATTTACCCATTTCCTCTAGATTTTCTAGTTTGTGTTTACAGAGATGTTTTCATTATAGTCTCACGGGATCTTTTATATTTCTGTGGGATTGGTTGTAATGTCACCTTTGTTGTTTCTGAGTGTGTGGTTATTTGGATCTTCTCTTTGTTAATACAGCATCTAACAAAGGTCTAATATCTACAAACTACAAGAAACAGTTCAACAAGCAAAAAACAAACATCATTAAAAAGTGGGCAAGGACATGAACAGATACTTCTCAAAGTAAGATATACAACTGGCCAAGAAGCATATAAAAAAATGCTCAACATCACTAATCATTAGAGAAACACAAATCAAAACCACATTGGGACGCCACCTCCCACCAGTCAGAATGGCTATTACTAAAAAGCCAAAAAACAATAGATGCTGGCAAGGTTATACAATGCTTATACACTGTCAATGAGAATGTAAATTAGTTCAGCCCCTGTGGAAAGCAGTTTGGAGATTTCTCAAAGAACTTAAAACAGAAATACCATTTGACCCAGCAATGCCATTACTGGCTAAATACCCCAAAGAGAGTAAGTTGTTCTACATAAAAGACATATGCACTATAGGTTCATCGCAGCACTACACACAATAGCAAAAACACAGAATCAACCCAGGTGCTCTTCGACAGTGCACTAAAGAAAATATGGTATAGGCTGGGAGCAATGGCTTACACCTGTAATCCCAGCACTCTGGGAGGCCAAGGCAGGTGGATCATCTGAGGTAAGGAGTTCAAGACCTACCTGGCCAATATGGTGAAACACTGTCTCTACCAAAAAAAACTACAAAAATTAGTTGGGCATGATGGTAGGTACTTGTAATACCAGCTACTCAGGAGGCTGAGGCCAATCGCTTGAACCCAGAAGGCAGAGTTTGCAGTGAGCTAAGATCATGCCACTGCACTCCAGCCTGGGCAACGGAACAAGACTTAACCAAAGGAAAAAAAAAAAAGAAAGAAAATATGGAACATATACATCATGGAACAATACACAGCCATAAAAAGAATAAAATCATTTCCTTTGCAGCTACGAGGATGCTGCTGGAGGCCATTATCTTAAGTGAATTAACACAGTAACAGAAAACCAAATAATGCATATTCTCATTTTACGTGAGAGCTAAACATCAAGTACTCACAGACATATAGACGGCATCAATAGTCACCGAGGACTACTAGAGGAGGGAAGGGAGAGAAGGGAGGGAAGGGAGCAACTGTACCCCAAACATCAGCATCATGCAATATACCCATGTAATAAACCTGCATACCTAAAATAAAAGTTGAAATTATGAAAATAAAAAAGAATCAACTCTCTTATTCATTATTCTGGTTTTACATCAAGTATCCTTTTATTTAACAAACCCTTATCCAGAACTTACTGTATGCTAAGCAGTATCTTAAGCACTTTACAAATGCATTCATTTAATATTCATATTAAATATGACAACCTTAAAGCATAGGTGCTATCCTTACTTAAAATGAGGAAATGAGGCACAAAGCATGTAAATAACTTGCCCAAAGTCACGCAGTTAGTATGGAAAGCCTCCCTGAACTACTTGCTATCTGGATCAAATGTTCTCATTATTAGTTCTTATAGCTCTCTCTCTTTTTTTTTTTTTTTTTTTTGAGACGGAGTTTCGCTCTTGTTACCAGGCTGGAGTGCAATGGCACGATCTCGGCTCACCGCAACCTCCGCCTCCTGGGTTCAGGCAATTCTCCTGCCTCAGCCTCCCGAGTAGCTGGGATTACAGGCACGTGCCACCGTGCCCAGCTAATTTTTTGTATTTTTAGTAGAGACGGGGTTTCACCATGTTGACCAGGATGGTCTCGATCTCTTGACCTCGTGATCCACCCGCCTCGGCCTCCCAAAGTGCTGGGATAACAGGCGTGAGCCACCGCGCCCGACCCATAGCTCTCTTTTATAGCACTTATCACAGTTGACTATTAAACTTATTTCTGTGATTATTTAGTATCCGTCTTCCATTGTACAATGCGTCATGAGGTCTTTCAATTTTTGCTCAACACTGCATTCACGATGATTAGCAAATATGTGTCAAATTGGGCCAGGCACTGTGGTTCGACGGCTGTCATCCCAGTAACTGGGGAGGCCTAAAAGGGCTGATCACCTGAGGTCAGGAGTTTGAGACCAGTCTGGCTAACATGGTGAAACCTGTCTCTACTAAAAATAGAAAAATTAGCTGGGTGTGGTGGTATGTGCCTGTAAACCTAGCTACTTGGGAGGCCAAGGCAGGAGAATCGCTGAACCAAGGAGGCAAAGGTTACAGTGAGCCAAGACTGCACCACTGCACTCCAGCCTGGGCGAATGAGCAAAACCCGCCTCAAAAAAAAAAAAAAAAAAGTGTCATATTAGGTGTTCAAAAATTTTTAAATTTTTATTTTGATATAACTGTAGTTCTATGTGTCATTATGATAAATAATACAGAAAAAATCTTGTATAACCTTTACCCAGTTTCCATTAATGGAACCATCTTGCAAAACTATAGTACAATATCATGATCAAGATACTGACATTGATACAGTCAAGATACACAACATTCCATCACCACAGGTATCTCTCCTGTTACCCTTTTATAGCCATCCCTTCTTAACCCCTCGCAACCCACAGTCTGTTTTCCACTTCAATAATTTTGCCATTTCAAGAATGTTATATAAATGATAAGATATGTTACTTTTGGGGATTGACTCTTTGTTCTCAGCACAATTCTCTGAAGAGTCATCAAGGGTGTTATATGCTGTCAATAGTTCCTTCTTTTTTATCATAGAAGCCTCTGATAACAGATGTGTCATTCACCCACTGAAGAACATCTGCCTTGTTTCTATGTTCTGGTAACTATGAATAAAGCTGCTACAAAAATACATGTACATGTGCCAAATGCCAAAGAGCACAATGGTTGGGTCATAGAGCAGTCACATATTTGGTTTTTAAAGAAACTGCCAAATTGTTTTCCAGAGTGGCTGTACCATTTTACATTTCTACCAACAATGTATGAGTGATCCGGCTTCTTAACATCGTTGCCAGCATTTGGTGTTATCACTATTTCTTATTTTAGCTATTCTGATAGATGAACAGTAGTATCTGGTTGCTTTAATTTGCATCTCCCTAATGGGTAATGATGCTGAACATTTTTTATGTGCTCATTTACTATATGTGTAGTTCTCTTCAGTGAAATGACTATTTATGTCTTCTGTCCATTTTCTAACTGGACTGCTTTCATTCTGTTGCATGTTAAGAGTTCTTTATACACTATAGATACTAGTTATTTGTCAGCTGTGTTGTCTGCAAATATTTTCTACCCTCTGTAGTTTATCCTTTCATCTTTTTAACAGGGTCTGGAATGGAGAAAAATATTTAATTTTGATGAAGTTGAATTTATCAATTTTTCCTTTAAGGAGTGTTCTTTTGGTGGCAGGTCAAAGAACATTTGCTTAACCTTACCTCCCCCAAATTTTCCTTTTTCCCTAAAGCTTTACACTTAAGTAATTTTATATTTCAGCCTAATCCATTTTGAGTTAATTTTTCTATGTGAAGGGTATGAGACATAGGTTAAGGTTCCTTTTTGGGGGATAGGGGAACAGTGTATAGATGTCTAATTGCTCCAGTTCTAACTCTTGAAAAAGTTATCTACCTCCATCGAATTGTTTTGTGCTTTCGACAAAAATTAGGCATATCTATATGGATCTATTTGAGAGTTCTCCGTTCTGTTCCACTGATCCGTGTCTACATCTATGCCCATACAACACAGTCGTGATTACTGTAGCTATATAATAAGTCTTGAAATTGTGTAGATTGATTTTTCACACCTGATTCTTCTTTATCATTGCCTTTTCATGTACATTTTAGAATACTCTTGTCCACATCTTAAAAAGATCTTGTTGGGTTAATTACACTGTATGAATAAATAACAAGTATATAAGAAATGAATAGTACATACCTTCCTTGATGTTGTAAAAAAGCTAAAATTCGACAAGACCTAAATAAATATTTGCCCCAAAAGTGCCTGACCTCCTACTTTTCCTATCTGTTTACAGAATCACCATTTATCTAGTAGCCAAAGCTAGTTTTCAGAGTCATTTATTAATGTATTCGATAATCATTTACTGTGCACCTAGCATGTACCATGCACCAAGCCAGGCTCTAGGGTAATGAGTAAGATCTGGTTCCTATTCCTAAGGCAGTGAAGGGGATGGCCATAAATAACAACAGTATGGTATGATACACATCACAGGAGAGGTATATACAAGGTAGTTGAGAAACGTGAGAAAAGTAATCAAGCTGGCTGGCAAAGAGTCTGTGAGCACTTAATAGAGGGAATGTTTTAGCAGAATATTGAAGAATTAGGATAAATTAATACAGGCACACACAAAAAAAGTATGTGCAACAGCACAGAACAATCATAGTAAAACCTGCTTGGGTAGCTTATATAAGAGGTAACGGACTAGAGAGCAGCTACAGAAGTGGACATAGGCTGGATCATGAAGGGGAGGAGATCATGTGTCATGCTAAGAAACATACTCATCTATACATGGGAAAACCATGAAGAACTTTAAATAGAGAAACCACATGATCAGACATTAATTTTAGCAAGCCAACGCCAGCAGCAGTGTGAAAGGCAAATAAGAAGAGTAAGAGACTGAAGCACTACAGATAGAGAAGTTGGAGATGAGACTAGACATCTGACAATACTAAACATAAGATAGTAAGGGCTACATGTGACATGATATATATTGGTTTTCTTCCATGGTTCATGGCTCATAAGTCCCGATAGCTCTTATTACATTCTTTTTCTGAATATTAAATTTAATTTTATGTGAGTAGAGACAGGATTTCGTTATGTTGGCCAGGCTGGTCTCCAACTCCTGGCCTCAAGTGATCCGCCCACCTTGGCCTCCTAAAGTGATGGGATTACCGACGTGAGCCACTGTGCCCGGCCTTATTACAGTCTTTTGGTCTTTTGATATAATGTTGAGGGACATTAAACCTCAGAAAACAGAATCTCTTCTCTCTTGCTGACCTCTTCCTGCCCTCCTTTCCACCAGCCCCAGCCAGGATTCTTATCTTCCACAGTCTTTCTTACTGTGGTTCATAAGACCTTCACTTCAGAAGGGAGCTTGCCCCCGACCCTGGAAGAAGGAACGCTGCACAGACAGGAAGAAGAATTTGAACAGACAGGTCTTGCTGGATTTCTCCACTGGGTGTATTAGCATTGTTAGGTCATACCCTTCCTGTCCAATCACATTTCTACACGGTTGTCAACGGCGCCTATGTAAGGAAGCCTCCATAAAAACCCAAAAGGACTGGATTCACAGAGCTTCCGGATAGCTGAACACTTGGAGGTTCCCGGAAGGTGGTGCGCCAAGAGGAGGCATGGAAGCTCCATGCTCTTTCCCCCATACCTCCCTCTGTGCATCTGTTCATCTGTATCCTTTGAATAATATCCTTTATAATGAACCGGTAAGTGTTTCTCTGAGTTCTGTGAGCTGCTCTGGCACAGTAATTGAACTCAAGGATGTAAGGAGTGGGTTCATGGGATCCCCAATTTATAGCCAGGCAAAATCAAAATAACCTGGGGCTTGCGTTTAGCACTGGAATCGCAAAAGACTCAACCTGTAGTATCTGACACTACCTCCAGGTACACACAGTGTTGGAACTAGGGGGCACCCAGCTGATATCTGCTGCAGAACTGATTGGTTGGTTGCTGCTGGGGGAGAAACCCTCACGCATCTGGTCACATAAGTCTTCTGTGTTAATTATTGTGTTGAGTGAGAGAATTAAAAAAATACTTTGGGCTGCGCGTGTGGCTCAAGCCCGTTATCCCAGCACTTTGGGAGGCTGAGGTGGGTGGATCACGAAGTCAGGAATTCCGTCTGGCCAACATGGTGAAACCTCGTCTCTACTAAAAAGACAAAAATTACCCGGGTGTGGTGGCGCACACCTGTAATCCTAGCTACTTAGGAGGCTGAGGCAGGAGAACTGCTTGAACCTGGGAGGTGGAGGTTGCAGCGAGATGAGATCGCGCCACTGCACTCCAGCCTGGGGGACAGAGCCAGACTCCGTCTCAGAAAAAAAAACACACTTTGGCTGTGATTTTACCCTGCTCACTGAGACACAGCAATATTGAGAAGCAGACAGAGTTTGAAGAAATATTTAAGAAGACCTGGTAATTAATAAGATAGAGGGAATGGTAAAGAAGCAGCTAAGATATCCACTAAGGTTCCAACCTGATTAACTGAAAACAGTTGGCAGAAACAAATTTCAGTCTCCTACAACTCACTGGATTCAAGACCAGAGTGCTCTTTCCAACTTTAGGATACACCCAGGCTTTAGTTTCTATTCCAGGTCAGACTATAAAGAAGGTTACCTTCAGTACACTAACCTGAGCCCCAAAACTGCAAACACTAAGCAGTACACCACCAGAATTTGGGGAGGCAAGCAAAAATAGGAAATCCATGGAAATGGATGGCAAAAGGATCCCCAGCCTGAGATATGCACACTAATTTTTCATGGTTCCCAACAAAGTTTTGTCTCTCCCATAAAGGGGACTGACTGGGTGCGGCTGAGGATCACATCCAAGTCCCAAAAGTGTGTCAGTCAACTATCTGTCTGTGAAGCTAAAAAGAAAAGCAGATATAATCTGGGTGAAAAAAGAAAAAGATTCTCAATGTCAGCAACTGGAGAGATGGAACAAAAGTCTCAAGAGCAGATGGCAGAGAAGTGAAAATCTAAGCTAGCCATTTGTATGTAAAGAGCATTTTCATACAAAATTATCAAAACTGTGCTAAGTACTAGTCACAGATTAAAATGTAAAAAGGAATTTTTACATAACTTATTCATTTGCTAATGTTTATAGAATAGCTAACAATGTACCATAAATTATAATAAATATAAACACAGTTTTTATTGTATTAATGCCATTACATTTGTATAGGCCCTACAGCTTTCAGTAGACTTCAGCATAAATTACATTATATACTGTCCTCAAGAGGGATGCTGTAATAGCTTCCTAAAAATCAGGGTATATCCCAGCCCAGTTCAGTGGCCCATGCCTGTAATCCCAACACTTTGGATGTAGAGGTGGGCAGATCACTTGAAGTCAGGAGTTTGAGACCAATCTGGCCAACAGGGTGAAACCCTGTCTCTATGGTGCTCATGCCTGTAATCTCGGCACTTTGGGAGGCCAAGGTGAGCAGATCACCTGAGGTCAGGAGTTTGAGATCACTCTGACCAACATGGTAAAACCTTGCCTCTACTAAAAAGCCAGGAGTGGTGGTGCACGTCGTAATCCCAGCTACTCCAGAGGCTGTGGCAAGAGAATCACTTGAACCCAGGAGGCAGAGGTTGCAGTGAGCCAAGATTTCACCACTACACTCCAGATGGGGTGACAGAGACTCTGTCTCAAAAAAAAAAGTCACAACTAACTATACCACAGAAATTAAGTGTGGTCTACTGATTACATTAGCACTAGGCAAGTTTCGATTTAAATTAAGTTTTCAAAGTTCCCAAAGTGGAATCAACATACCTAATCCTTGCTACACTGATCTAATTTTAAACTGATTTTATACAATTACTTTTCTTTATTCGGATACAGTGATTCATCTTCTGCATTTATGGTAGATATTAGAGATAACTTTTTTTTTTCTGAGATAGTCTCACTTTGTCGCCCAGGCTGGAGTGCAGTCACATAATCTTGATTCACTACAACCTCTGCCTCTCAGGTTCAAGGGATTCTCCTGCCTCAGCCTCCCAAGTAGCTGGGATTACAGGCACCTGCCACTATGCTCTGCTAATTTTTGTATTTTTAGTAAAGATGGGATTTTACCATGTTGGTCAGGCTGGTCTCAAACTCCCGACCTCAGGTGACCTGCTCACCTCGACCTCCCAAAGTGCTGGGATTACAGACGTGACCCATCGCACTGCTGATATTAGAAATATCTAAAAGGATCTACGATATATTAGGGTCACTGATTTCTATCCGAAAAGTAGGGAAAATTATGAGTATTATTTCATTTTGGTAATATACACAATTAAAAATGAAAACATTATGTTTTATTTAGAGATATGTTTGGGCAAATTATTAAACCCACCTACTTCCATGAACCATATGAAGTATCACAATAAAAGACATATATGCGATGGGACTTATTTTTTAAAAAGAAGGGCAAAAGAGCAAGAAAAGGGGGAGTGTTTAATTAGACCCACAGGGTTATTAAAACAGAAGAAATTTATTTTAATACAAATTCTCAACACATATAAGACAATAACAAAACTAATTTCTCTCAAAATATTACTTGATAATTTATCCTTACTGTCCGTTCAGTTATGTGCATGTCAAAATTGCTGTGCCTTATTTTTCTTTAAAAATGCAATGTGAATAATCTACTGAGGGAAATAGCTCTCTGAAGAAAATGTCTTAGACCTACAAAATGTTTTAGCATCATGCAAAAGTTAAATGCTATTATTCACAATAGCCAAGACATGGAAACAACCTAAGTGTCGATCCAGTAATGAATGGATAAAGAAAATGTGGTACAGATACAGAATGGAATACTATACAGCCTTTAAAAGGAAGAAAATTATGTCATTTTCAACAACATAGATTAACCTGGAGGACATTATGCTAAGTGAAATAAGCCAGACACAAAAAAACAAATACTACATGATCTCACATATACGTAAAATCTTAAAAAAAAGCCAAACTCAGGGAGGCAGAGAGCAGAATGGCAGTCTACAGAGGCTGGGAAGATGGGGGAAATAGGAAAGGAGAGAGGTCAAAGGATACAAAGTTTCAGTTAGAGGAGTAAGTTTTAGAGATCTATTGCACAGCATGGTGACTATAGTTAATAAGAATGTACAGTATACCTCAGAATTGCTAAGAGTTAATTTTAAATGTTATCACCACAAACAAATGACAAGTAGGTGGTATGATGGATATGTTAATTTGCTTGATTTAATCTTTCTGCAATATATACTTTTATCAAAACATAACACTGTATCCCATAAGTATATACACCGACATATTATACCCCATAAATAAAATTAGTATTTGTTAATTAAAAATAAATAAAAACAGACCAAAAAACCCAAATTCCTCAGGGGCAGCAGGTATAAACACTAGACGATTTTGAAAGGACAAAGGAATAAACACACATACAAATATAACACTCAGAACGAGGAAGAAACATAAAACAATAAACCAGTAATACACTGCTGTGGAAAACAGAAACTTCGAAAACTAAATAGTCATTATTTTAAAAGATAGAAACTGTTCAATTAGTTCCCACAAGAAATAGCAATAAATACATTTATTTAACTTGGTTCCTGTCAAATGTGCAGATCAAATCTCTCCAGATTTCAGCAATGAAAGTGAGGCAGTGAGGTTCATTCTCCATTTTAAGCTTCAGTGAAGATTTATCTTTAAGAAACAAAATGAATCAGAGCTACAATGTTTACGTACAGATGTGAATGTGTATATTTTAAAAATTAAAAAGTTTATTAGAATACTAAGATTATGAGTATCCCTTTTAAAAACAGTGTTTCCCAGACTTCCTGTAATTTTATGTTGCTTTTATAATTGAACCTACATGCCTGGTCTCTTATGGTTTTTCTCTAGTATTTTGACTATTCTAAATTAATATGGTGCAGCATCAAGCAAGAGCTCTGAAATCATACTCCCAGGCTTCAGTCTCAGTTCTGACAGTTACTGTTGGGCAGGATAAATTTTCTGTGCTTCAGTTTCTACAAATGTAAACGGGATTAGTGAAAGTACCTACTTCGTGGGGTTGGTGTGAAAATTGAGATGATTCACAAAAATTACTTGGAAAAGAACCTGAAACCATAGAATGCATTCAATAAATATTAACACTTATTATAAAATATTATACATTTTAAATCCCTGCTGACAAGTTTGACTACCAAACTAAGTTGGAAGTTCTACAAAGCAGTGATAGTGGCCAAACCCCACAGGATGCTGCTTTGATATAGGACCCACCACAGAGATCAAATCTGGCTTCCTGAGCCTTTTGAAAATTATTACCAACATGTCACAACAGGAAATGCAAAGCCTACCAGTACCAGTAACATGACTTGGAAAACAGCCAATTTACTAACACAAACCCATAACATCAACAAATCTGGCCCCTGAACCACATCTAACCAAAAGTAGCTTACACATTTACATTCTTAATGAGCTATAATATGATTGATAACACACGCTAAAGCACAATTTCCAAGTAAAGACGGAGATACTATACATTCATACCGACTTCTTAAAATAATTTAACTCATCATTCAAGCAAAGTAGCAAAGTTTATGAGGCAGTGGGGGGAGTAAAAGGTGGAAAGATGCAATTTGTGATGAATTCTGCCAACAGTGACTGTCTCTATTAACTAGAAGCCATACAGGCATATTCAATTTGAGAAATTATCTGTAGGTTTTTAAAGCCATACTATAGAACAAGTCACTAGTAGCAGCAGCACCATTTAAGATGAAAGTCAACAATATATACATAAGTACTTTAACGCCCACAGGTACTCTTGAACTGAACAAATACCATTTGGTAGGGACTAACAAAGACATGCAGAATTGACTGATAGTGATTTCCATACTGACCTCATAAAAAAAAAAATCTTCTAAATTAGCTCTTTAAAGATGAAAGTAAAAGCGCTTCTGGAATGATTCAACGATTATACAAGCCACAATGATGCTACAGTAACAGAATGGCATAGCTCAAAATGTTTACGTTTGTAGATCAGAACTTTTGAATTATATATCTATGTAAAAGTTATGGTCACTGTTGCTTCAATTTCATAAACAGGAATTTCTTTCCAAAGGAAACTGAAATATCAGTCTCTAATATGCACGACATATGTAATTATCTATGTGCTCCAGTTTTAAAATGCCATACAAATAAAGCATACCACATGCGAAGTTGATTTCTGAGATTCTAAGACAGGTTCTGATCATTTAAGATCACAAATATTATATACAAACACAAAATATTTTACATACACATATATCTAAAGATAGAAAAACTGAATATTATTTTTAAATTGGGGGAAATTTAGCGAAAGTAAAACCCACTCTTCTAAGTTTAATCTTTTCCTGGAACCCATTTCCATTCTATTCAGAGGTCCTTCGACGGTTACTGAAGCACATGTGTGAAATTTTAAAGAATGTCTGAGGTTATACACCTGATCAGAATGGGTCTGCACCCCGATTCATGAAGTACCTTTCAACATCATGTGGGTACACTGTAAGAGAAAGCACGATGGCCTCACAGTTGACCCAAAATCTGTGAACCTGAGAGCTGACGAATCTTCACTCATACAATGCAACTCACCTCGCAGCTCAGAGACATAGCAAAATCGGTGGTTGTTTTCTGCGCTGCCTTTGGATTCTGCATCTGTTTCAAACCTAAAACCTAGCTACCCTGGGAGCTCCACCTGAAGAAAGCTTGACTCAACGAAAACTATCGCGATTTAAAAGATACCTGACGTTTTCTACAGCAGAGGTTACGGAAATTTTGCCAGGTGGGACTTTTATTCTCCTTCAAACACGGGAGCAACATGAAGTTAAACCCTCTCGCCTTGGAGGTCCCTGGAGTCAACCTGCTTCTGCCCAAAATTAAAAATAAAAATCTCCAACCTCACTAACCCTTAAGACTAAAACTGAATCCATGCTCTAACTCGGGAGTAAAGTAGGATGGCTTTCAACCCACCACACCCTCCTCACTCATTATTCCGGGCCGCGGGCGAACTAGGACACTGGGAAAGGGGCTGCAGGTTCCGGACCGCACCAGCCCTGACCCGCGGAAGGGGAAGAGAAGCTGCAGGAGTCAGGTGTCCCACAGGTACGTCCGCAGCGTCGACGCGTGACGTCACCGCGTTGACGTGAACGGCCGTTCAGCGTCCAGCCGTCCCAGCACCTCCTCCTCCGACCAGTCTTTGAGCCGCGTCGGCGCCTATTGGGCGGCGTGAGAACCGTGGGCGGGCCGGGGCTAGGTCACTAGGAGGAGGAGCGGGGCCAGCAGCCTGTTTCTGAGGGCCGCACGGGCTGCAAAGCCCTTCTTTAGCTATTAGGTCACGTCAGTCATGCATTCCTGTTTGCCCTGCCCGAGACCTCGCGCGAGGCGGCCACCTTGTGGGAGGCGTTTGGGTGAGGACACAGGCGCTGGCTGTTCCCAGTGTCACGCGCAGCTCGGATCCACTCCAGGGAGAGGCCACAGCGTCCGGGAGCAGCTTGTGAAACTAGCAAGCATCGGCCTTGAAATGAAAACTGTTGGCAGCCGTCGACGAGCACAGGTTCCTAAAACTTAGATCGGAGAAAAGTGCAGGCCTCCGAATTGAAACCAGCACCGAAAGCCCCCTGCGCCTATAGGTGGCGTGCGGGCTTGGAGTGCAGTGGTGTCACCTCGCCTCGTATGTCGTCGCTGCTTGTGCCCTTAACATACATACAAAAAGGGTAACTCGAATTTAGCCATCACGCATTTTCAAAAATACTGCTTGGAAATGAAATGTTTGGAGAAAATCTGTACGCTAGGGTTTCTACACGGTCTGAATTGAGTTCATTTCCGTGTAGCAAACATGTATTGAGTTCCCAGCGTGGGTCACAGAATTCAGTAAACCTGATCCCGCGTTCCGGGAGCTATGTTCCGATGCAGGGGCTGGGCGATGCGGTGGGAGAATGCGTGGCCACAGCGGTAGCATGCTGACAGCCTGCTGAGCAGGTACAGGTTTGGCATTTCTTTGGCAGATGTGCGGGATCAATTTGAGTGTCACCACTGGGTGGCAGAATTGAGACCCGTGAACGTATAATAGCTCCTGTTTATTTAGTATGTTATGAATATACACTTACTAATGAATGTTAAGTGCCTGTTGTATATTTTGTGCTTCATGAATATTAAATAAGACCTGGTTTCCAGCCTTTTCTATTTTTACACATACATGCTCCACTGACTGTTTTGCAGGCTAGCAACACGTGAGCTTTGTTCTATTTCTTTTCTTCTAGAGCAGAATTGAATATTCTCAAAGACAATTCGGGGCTTCAGAGCTGGTATAGTGCACGTAGTGATCACAGTGCAGTCAAGCTTCTCAGGACTCTTTCATTACTTTTATCAAGGTAGAGTTTGTAGAACTATGGTAATCCAAGCACAGTTTTCTCTCACCTGGGACACTGTTGGCCACGATTCTTAGATTCTTCTTAGAAAATGTGGAAAAGCAGGCAAAAACTTTTCCAAACTAAGTGGAATTTTTACAAGAGATTTACTCACGGTTTTTTTCCCCTCTCACTGTAGTTACGTAGCTAATTTTGGAAAGGCATGTAAATTTTGAGAATATAGACAGTAGTTGTGGTCTATTAGTCAATCTTAACTTGCTTTCTATAATGATGAAAAATTCTTTTATGGTACTTTCTTAGTTTCTTCATGGAGGATTGTCCAAGGATCTCTCTTAACTGTGCAGGAACAAGTCTGCACGTTTTGTTTTTTGTAATACTATTCCTGTTACGCACTACCTTATTCCTTTATGAAAACTTATTTTCAGGTCATGGTTTCTGGCATACATAATCATCGCACCAGTGGTTCTCAGTCTGCACTTTGCATCAGAGCCATCTAGGGAGCTTCAGAAAATATCCTTGCTTAGGCCCCACTCCCAGAAATCCTGTCTTCATTGTTCCCATGTCGGACCTAAGCATCCCTGTGTGTAATTCTTCCCAGTTGATCCAAAGGGCTCAGTCAGAAACACTGTGTTACTTGTGGGGCAATAATTTAAACAGTGTAGTATGTGATTGCTTGGTGATAAAACAATAGATCACATCTGCGAAAAAAACTTTCTCTGCAATCCCTCTGGTGTTTGTGTCAGAGAACCTGGTGAGTTGAACTTCCTCTTCAACAGACTGGTGGGAGGAAACAACAGTGGAAGCACCACAGCCAGATCTTTGGTGCATTTTAAGTGCCCTAATGTGAGTACTTTCTGCCTGATCTCATTCCATCACGGTAAATACAGAAAGGATCCTGATTGATTGGCATTCTCACCAGATCCGTTATTTTAGTGGGAGTGATTAAGAAGGAACTTCTTAGGGCTGAGATAATTCCCAGTAAGGCGGTTTACAGACTCAACTGTGGGCTTTTCTCCCATTCGAAAATAATTCAGCAGCCCACCTGATCACCATACTGTAAATACCTGCTCCTAGAACCTTAAAAGGAGTTTGTATTAGTATCCAAATGCTGTTGTAACACATTCCCACAAATTTACTGGCTTGAAACAGTACACATTTTGATCTTAGAGTTCTGTAGGGCGAAAGTCTGATTGACATAGGTTTCACTGGTTAAAAATCAAGGTGTTGGCAGGGCTGTTTTCTTTTACAGGCTCTAAGGGAGAATCCACTTTTCATGACTTTACAGCTTCTAGAGGTCACTTGACTTCCTTGGCTCATTGCCCCCTTCCTCCATCTTCAAAGCCAGCAATGGAAGACTGAATGTTTCTCATACCATATATAATTCCCCCTTGCCATGTAATCTAATATATTCACTGGTTCCAGGGATTGGGGCAGCGGTGAGGGGTGTTATCTTGCCTACCATAGGGTGCTTAATTTCCTCTTTTAACCACAAGTCTCCGTATGCATTTTTTAAAAGCCCCCAGTATACAGGAAGTATTTGGAGACATAGCAAAATAAGTTATGTGAAAAGGGTCAGTTTCTTCTACTGTAAGTCAGATTTTTCTGGCTAGGACCGGTTGGAGCTTAAGTTAATAATAACAAATATGCAACCAGTATTCAAATTAGCTTTACACTTCCCTCACCAGCCAAGAAAACTATTGGGGCCTCAAGGAAAGGGAAAAGGAGAAAAAGATTGACTCACGGTGTAAGTGTTTACCAATTACAATCAGGTGTAGGATAGCAGGTTCCTGGCGGATATAAACAAGAGAAACAAATGGAGGTAGTTCAAACCTTTCCCTCTGCCAGCAATTCTATCCCTCTGAGAGTGGCAGGTTGTATGATACTATTTTATGGAAATGGCAAAGTAAAGAGCACTGGGAATCATATCTCAGTTTCTTCTATCTTGCTCCCTGGATCAGTCAAGTTACTGTGAACTTTCCTTGAAGTAAAAAAACCTAGAAATAGGATTACTTCCCATAACAACTTTAAAAAAAATACATTTTATTCCAGGCACATTGGCTCACACCTGTAATCCCAGCACTTTGAGAGGCCAAGGTGGGTGGATCACAAGGTTAGGAGTTCGAGACCAGCCTGGCCAACAGGGGGAAACCCTGTCTCTACTAAAAATACAAAAATTAGCTGGGTGTGGTGGCAGGCGCCTGTAGTGCCAGCTACTCTCGAGGCTGAGACAGGAGAATCGCTAGAACCAGGAGGCGGAGGTTGTAGTGAGCCAAGATCGCGCCACTGCACTCCAGCCTGGATGATAGGGTGAGACTCTGCCTCAAAAACATATTTAAAAAGTTCCACAGAAAAATAAAACAAGATTTTATAGCTCTACTTCATGTATTTATGAGCTGTTTCAGAAAAAGAACTTTGATCTTATGTTTCAGAGAGAATGGAAGAGATTAAAATGTGCTATTAGAAAACAGTAGGTGTGATTCTAGTCTAGACTCTCCTTCTGATCCTACTGGCATCACAGAAGTCAGTGAAAGTATCCTTGTCTTCTCTTTTGTCTTTTCCCCAAAGATAGCATAAAGTTATCCAAAATAGCTTAGCACTTCTGATTACAATTTGAGACCTCTGACATGGCAAACAATCTTCCAGTTTAGTGTGATTGTTTCCTACAAAACTCCCTCAGTAGGACTTGATCCACTCATAGCTTTTTCAGCCAATCATATCCGAAAACAGACTCATGAAGTGACTTGTTTCTTAGGCTGCACACAGCTAAGGGCACAGTGTTTTGTTTTATTCATCCTAGAAACAGATTATGATCATTCTCTTCAGATGGTTGACTCGTCTGTGAATCCTGGCAGGTGACCCAATTCAGAAAGCCAGAAACTCAGGAGCAAACTAGATGTTTTATCTTTGCATATGGAGCTGGGCCTACCAGATTAAAATCCAGAAATTCAGTAGGCTGCTACAGTTTAATTCATAGCTACACAGAGTTAATGGTGAGTTCAAACCACCCAAGACTAGAGTAGACTTTCAGGAATGTGGCTTAAATAACTAAAAATTTATCTCCTAGAATGTAGCAAGGTGGAGTACTATATGCCAACACATTGAGTTTTTTTTCTCTCATGGATTTGAATATTACATGTCTGCAAGCAATCTGGATTTTAGAGAATGCTTTTCTTCATATTTAATATTTTCGGTCCTTCGCTAATCACAAAAGATTGTAGATCAGTATAATCAGACACACCTTCACAAATACATGATCTTTTAATAAAACCATTTACATATTAATTTTACAAAAGGAAAGTATTTCAGTGTAGTTCTATACCAACCATTTGCTCTAATGTGTTATTCTCTATTTGTTATTCTGTTTTGTTTCAGCTTGCTGCCTGCTTTCTAGAAAAAAGGAATAACAATATCCATTCCTTGAATATGTTTGTCCCTATCATCTAACATATAGTGCGTAATTCATTGTGAATGCATGGCAGAATATATTTCTGAAAAGTCTCTAGTAGAATAGCTCAGGCATACGCTAATCCCCTTCCATTTACTATAATACCACTATTAATAAGGAGTTAAGAACTTTTCATAACCAAAACATAGGCGGATTAAAGTGAGAAACTATGAATACATTTTGACCCAGCAAACCTACTTTTAGAAATCTATCCCACAGAAATAATTATACCATTGGAAATAATATGTCTACTGAATGGAGTAGATTTTGGGCTAGCCATATCATGAAATATTAATATCATTCACAGGAATTAGTTGGTATCCACATAGATATTCATGTTATACTATTAAATTTAAAAAATGTTAAGTTGAAAAATAATGTGTATACTATAATCCCAACTGGGCACAGTGGCACACGCCTGTAATCCCAGCACTTTGGGAGGCCAAAGCAGGCTGATTACTTGACGTCAGGAGTTCCAAACCAGACTGGGCTATGTGGTAAAACCTGTCTCTACAAAAAAAAAAAAAAAAAAAAAAAAAAAAACAACCACACACACACACACACACACACACACAAAGCCTGGGCAACATGGCAAAACCCTGTCACTACAAAAAAAAAAAAAAAAAAAAAAATTAGCCGGGTGTAGTGGCACTCACCTGTAGTCTCAGCTACTCGAGATGCTGACGTGGGAGAATCACTTGAGCTAGAAGGCAGAGGTTGCAAGGAGCTAAGATTGGGCTATTACACTCCAGCCTGGGAAAGAATGAGATCCCGTCTCAAAAACAAAAAAAAAAACCCTAAGACTAATATATAAAAATGCATGCTTACGTTTTTAGGAACTTAGTGAAAAATGTAGATGTTATTCATGGACGTGTTAACATTGGTTTTGTGGAGGACAGCACAGAAGGGAGCTCTGGGAAGGAGGAGGTAAGCTCTATCTTTGTGCATTTGTGTTATTTGCTTGTTGCAAGAAGCAAAAACTTTTTTGTTTGAAAGAAAAGTTCAATAAAATAAAGAAAAGCCTCAAAGCATTCTTGTTTAAAATTTTTAAAAAATTAATTGTACAGGGTTATGTAAACCAGAAACGGAAATCATCAAGTAATCATCTTAGGTAACCTGCTTTATTTACTTATCAATATATCAATGGTATCTGTCTATATCAATAAAAATAAATCCTGATTACTGTTTTAAATGGCTTTAGTATATTTCATCATTTGAATATATTATAATTTAGTCAATTCCCTGTTGTTAAACATTTATATTATTTCTAGTTTTCCTGGTTATAAACAATAATAGTTATTCTTGTATATAAATCATTGCTCACTTGTCCTAGAAGTTAAATTGCTGAGTCAAAGGATATGCATACTGCTATCATGCCTTTTAGAAAGACTGTAGCATTTTATAGTCCCACCAATAGTTTATTACATGAGCCTAAAGAATTCTCTAAGGAGGTTAGCTGACTAGCCATTCTTCCTGTAAGCAGCAGAAAGAATTTGCTTAGATTAGTAATTGGCAACATTTCACTTCACTTTGATGTACAAAAGGATGTGGGTAGAACTACAGTTGTGCATTCAGACACCAAATTTCCTACCGACTGACCGGGGGTGGGAGGGCCCACAAAAGAGTAGTCTAGAAGTGGAAAGAATGAGAAAATCAGCCTTTTGTAGCTGTATAGAGATTGAAGAGAAGAAGAAACAAGGAAAATTTTATCCAGCTTTTCAGCTTGGGTGACTTGGAGCGCCATCTTCTGGCAAAGCCGCCAAAACCTTTTAATGTCCCTGGTAGGAATAAGGTTGGCCGCTCAGGTGACACCAGATTATATAGTTTTAGGGGAATCTCTTCTTACCTTCGCCAGTCCCGCAGTGAAAAAAGGTACCTAGACTGCTATACACTGCCAAACCCTTCAATATACAGACAAGTAGTTTATACATCCTATTTATACACGCTATAAACTACTTGTCTGTATATTGAAGGGTTTGGCAGTGTATAGCCGTCTGTACCTTTATTCGATGTAAAGGTATAGAAAACCACATTACAGTTTTTTTTTTTTTTAATTTCAAGACTTAAACATTTTTTGTTTTAACCATCCAAAATATAATAGGAAAAAGCTTGCTTTTTAAAGCGAAATTACTTCTAAAAATGTGGTAAGTAGTAATTCTAAGTGCGCTTTCAAGTAAAAAAAAAAAAGTCCCTTTTTTTAGTAGGTGTGGGAAAATTTTATATGCTTTATATTCCAAATTGGCTTTAACTAGTGAGTTCTTTCCCTTATCTCTGCATGACTTTTAACAGCTTTACACTCCACTCCATCTTTTTCATGCCTGATATATTTTCTTTCTTCCCGCCTGCAGAACCCGCCCCTCCCGTCCTTTCGCGCCCCTCCCGACCCACAGTTCTAACCAGCCTCCCGGCTCCATCCCAGCCGCCTCCGCTGCGTGCCGCCTTCCGCGCGCTGACGTCACACTCCAGCGCCGGTAACGTGCTGGCCGCTCCCCCTTCGTCTGCGTTCGCTCTAGGGTTTTGGGACGGCCGCTTGCGGAGTCCTTACCCTGGCGTCTCGAGCTGTTGTCCCCATAACTCGGACTCTAGAACCACTGTTGCGAGACAGGAACACGTGGCAGCCAGGTAGCTTCCCAGTCCCGAGTGCGGCCCGTCCCCACCCCGCGGTGGCCACTAGCAACGACCTCTGTGAAGTTGGAGAGGCGGTGACGGAGGCACTCCCCCTACTGTACCCCGCCGTTTCCAAGGGACTCGGAAACCAGTTTGTTTCGTCGGGGTGGTGTCGACCTGTCCTACGGGCGTGGCCCGAGGCAGGACAGAGTCAAACTCGTGGTGTCAGCTGAAGACGAGTGTCAGGTGTGGAGAGTCTCAGTGCCCCCTTTCAGTCTGGACTGTGGGCTGCTGCTGGTTAGACAGACTTGGTTTCTCTTTCAGGATGTCATTTTCAAAACGCGGGATGGTACCTCTGCTGCATTAAGCACCATAGGAAGACTGCCACACCTAGACTGATGCTTATTAGTCATCACCGTTATTCCTACTAACGTCCTGTGTCACTGAGGTGAGTGCCACTTGGGGGAAGCAAGGACATGCAAAATGGTAAAAATCATCCTAGAAATGAGATAGATGTGCGTAGACTTGCTTGTATTGACATTGCACAGATAATCACCACCTTAAGTGTTTGCAGGGAAAATACCTTAATCTTATTTAAATGATAATTCTTTAAGAAACTAGATATTACAAAGCAATTCTTGGACATTGCAGTGTTTTTAAAAACTAGAGCGGTAGTGAGATTAAAATAATAGGAATCTTAGTATGGATAAGCAAGCATTTAGATTGCTTATATTGTGTCCAATCTTAAATTACAGATAAATTTAATTAGGAAGCTAATGTGAGTAGTAGTTAGCCGGTTACCCTGTAATCTTAGATTTCAGTTTCCATGATTTGACACAGTTTCCGTACGTAAGGTATTAATAGTTCTTCTACTTTAAGTTTATCATTACTTTTTATGCAGTCCTATTTTTTGTTCTTTAAGATCTGCTTTAAGAAGTAGAAAGTTTCATTAGAAATGTTTATGAACGACTAAAAGTATCATCCATTGTAAGTTAATAATAACCTTTCTTATGATGCAGCAGTATTGTAGAGCTGATGGAGGGGAGCCAAATTTGGGGAGCAGTAGCTCCTTGTTTCTCATTTAGATTTGTCTGGTATTAGAGGTTCTAGAGACCTGTTTCACTTAAAATTGCCGTTGTTCTAGGTGAAATGTAAGGAGCCTGGTTTGAGGAAAGACAGGTTTTTTCACAGTAAAAGTCACTGTCAGGAATTTAATAAAGACTGTGGAACTCGACCAGAAGAGTTCTTTTGCGGTCGTGTGAATAATACATTAACATTGAATTTCCAAGTAAATTTTGCTCTATCTGATCTTTTGCCTGCTAATCTAAGTCATGAACATGACACCTTTTAACAAATATAAATTCTTTCTTTACCTGTTGGTAGTTTCCTCTGCAAAATCTGTTGAATACTGTCTGAATAGACTTACAGAGAAGAAAAAATATTTCGAAAAAAGTCTTAACAGATTCCATTTTGCTTTCTGCTTTTTCAAATAAAGGGAATAAAGAACTTATTTCCCTGAAAAGATAAATCGACCCCTCTCACAATTCAAAATGGCATTTATTGCTTAGGGAAAACTGTATGCATGGATTGTAGCTGTAGGCAGTTCCAAAAGACTTCTTGAAATCTGTTGCGGTTCCTTTACCAGTGTTTCCCTTCAGGATGGCCTCTCTGTAGAATATCGGAAACACCTGATGAGAGCTTAATGCTTAATAGCATGTGTTCCAGATTAATCGAAGTTGAGTTTTTTATTAATATACTCTAAAATTGTTTATATGTGGCTCGCAAAACTTTATTATGTTAAAAATTGCTTATTTGTGGCTTTAAAGAAATTCTTAGTGGATGGGCGCAGTGGCTTATGCCTGTAATCCCAGCACTTTATGGGACCAAGCTGGGCAGATCACTTGAGGTCAGGAGTTCAAGATAAGCCTGGCCAACCTGGTGAAACCCGTTTCTAACAAAAAATACAAAAAAATTAGCTGGGTGTGGTGTCTCACACCTGTAATCCAGCACTTTGGGAGGCCGAGGAGGGTGGATCACGAGGTCGGGAGATGGAGACCATCCTCCCTAACACCGTGAACCTTGTCTTTACTAAAACAAAAAAATACAAAAAAAATTAGCTGGGCGTGGTGGCACGAGCCTGTAGTCCCAGCTACTTGGGAGGCTGAGGCAGGAGAATCGCTTCAACCTGGGAGTCAGAGGTTGCAGTGAGCTGAGATCATGCCACTGCACTCCAGCCTGGGTGACAGAGCGAGACTCTTAATTAATCAATACAAAAATGAGCCAGGAGTGGTGGCACCTGCCTGTAATCCCAGCTACTTGGGAGGCTGAGGCTGGAGAATTGCTTGAACCCAGGAGGCAGAGGGTGCAGTGAGCCGAAATAGCGCCACAGTACTCCAGACCGGGCGACAGAACAGGACTCTGTCTCCAAAAGAAAGAAAGAAAGAAAGAAATTCTTAGTAAAATGTGAGGAAAGATGAGTAATTTGACTAGAGGCTGAGGTACATTTTTCTGGAGCATAGTTCACATACTTGAAAAGAAGGGTGATGCCTTAGAAAAACTGAATGTCAAAAGTGAGGAGTTTGGAAATGGGGAATTGCTGAAGAATTTTTATTGGAGAAATTGATTTAGCCAGTATTCTTACTATTTCGATCAGATATTATTGTTTTTAATATTTAACATTATTGTTTTGAATGGATAGTACGTTTGTATGGTTCAAAATTCAGAAAGTGTGAAAGATTGAAAAATCTTTTCAACTACTCAGTTGCCTTCTGTCTAGGCAATATTACTAGTTTATTTTGTATCTCTCCATAGGTATACTAGCCAGGGGTGTGTGTGTGTGTGTGTATATATATATATGTATTTATACACATATATGAGTAAATGTAAGTATAAATATATACATAAGTATTTTCTTTTACTAAACAAAGGATAGCATGCCATATTTATTCTGATTCCTAAAAATCTAACACTGTATTGAGAAATATTAGCATAACAGTTGCTGTGTTGACTGTGGATAGTTACATTTTGCCTTATTAGAAACAGTGCTGCAGAGAATAACTTTGTATATACTTTATATTCCTACATTTGGAAATATTTATAGGGTAAATTCCTAGAAGTTGAATCACTGGATTAAAGTTTCTATACCCTTATAATTTTGGTAGATAATGGCCAAATTATTTTCCTTAGTGTTTATACCAATTTATACTCCCACTATATTGTTTTCTTCTATTCCCCACAAAACAGTACAGTAATAAACTGTGAATTTTGCCATTCTGATTGATGAAACATGCTTTCTCTTGTACTTTAAAAAAAATGTGGTTAAATATACATAACGTAGAACTTACCCCTTGTACTTTAAAATGTTTGGATTTTTTTTTTTCTCTGAGAGGGAGTCTTGCTCTGTCTCCCAGGCTGGAGTGCAGTGGCGCCATCTCGGCTCACTGCAACCTCCGCCTCCAGGTTCAAGTGATTCTCCTACCTCAGCCTCTGGAATAGCTGGGATAACAGGTCTGCACCACTACATCCAACTAATTTTTTGTATTTTTAGTAGAGACATGGGTCTTACCATGTTGGCCAGCCTGACCTTAAACTCCTGACCTCAAGTGATCTGCCTGACTCAGCCTCCCAAAATGTTGGGATTACAGGTGTGAACCACCATGCCCAGCCAAAATTATATATCTTGTTACAAAAGATTGGGTATGGTGGCATGTTTTAATATAATTTGTATTCATTCTCGGTGTTAATGTGTTACTTCATATCCTTTGCCCACTTTCTGTTGGATTGTTTTATTTTTTGATCCTACAAACATGTAGGAGCTTTTTATTTGTTAGAAAAATGAGATATTGGTAATATGAGCTAAAATATTGGTCTAGTCATATTAATCGCTTAAGCTCCCCACTGTAAGATAGAAATCATTCTCCCATGTTTTATTACTATTATCCTTTTATTTCTTACATTTCAGTATTTTAGCGTCTAGAATTTAGGTTGGTGTAAAATGAGGAAATAACTTTTTTTTTCCACGTGGCTACCTAGTTGTCTAACTGTTGGCTTTGAACTGTATTTCAAAATCTATTTTTTTCCTACTGATTTGAAATGTCACTATAATTATTCACCAAGTTTTAAAAGTTTTTCGATTTCTGGATTCTTGTGATTTGCCTGTTTCATAATTATTGTAGCTTTGTAATGTGTTTTGATATTAAGCAGAAAAAATTTTTCTTCATTGCTCTTCTTTTTCAGTATTTCTCTGGCTATTAATCATCTTCACTTTTTTTTTTTTTTGGATTAACTTTAAAATCAGCCTGTCTAATCACCTCCAGCCCCAAAGCTTATGTTTTTATTAGGGCAGCATTAAATATAGAGATTAGGAATGACCATCTTTATGATATTGAGTCTTCCTGTACATTTCTTTCTTTTTATTTCCCCCATGGTGTGTGTTGTTTTTTTTAAATATTTTACTCTAAGTTTTTTTGTTGAATATTTTCTGTTGGTCCATTTTGTAGGTTACTGATCCTGGCCTTCTGCTGTGTCCTGTCTGCTATAAATCCATGAATGAATTTTTAATTTCAGATATTTTATATTTTAGTTTTAGAATGTCCACTTAATTTTTTTAAAAATAAATTTTAATTCTTTGTTGAAATTCTCCATCTTTTAAAAAAAATCTGTTTTATCCATCTTCTTATCTTATTTTCTTAGACATATTAATTAATCATTATTACTTTAAAGTCCACTATTGGTAACTTCATATTTGAGTCATTTGTGAGTCTGTTTCTGGTTTGTTTGTTTTTTTTAATAAATGTGCATCATTATTTTTTGATGGGATACTAGACATTGTGAATGAAAAGTCTTGGAGCCTCTGAAACATGTATCTTGTGAAAATTGTTTTGCTTTGACAGTCTGATGAAGCATCAATGAATAACTTCTGTACTTTCCATGGTTGCTTTTTTTTTCTTTTTTTTTTTTTCTGAGATGGAGTTTCGCTCTTGTTGCCCAGGCTGGAGTGTAATGGCGCGATTTCGGCTCACTGCAACCTCCACCTCCTGGGTTCAAGCAATTCTCCTCCCTCAGCCTCCCGAGTAGCTGGGAGTTTGACTGTGTGAGAGAAGGGGTTTCACCTTGTTGACCAGGATGGTCTCAATCTCTTGACCTTGTGATCCACCTGCCTCGGCCTCCCAAAGTGCTGGGATTATAGGCATGAGCCACCGCACCCGGCTGTCCATGGTTGCTTTTAAGCTTTGTCAGGACCAGTCTGTTTTAGTCCTCCTCCATGTATGCACAGCATAGGAATAGACTAACAGGAGCAGAATTTTTTGTAGATTTTTGGACTCCTTTTATTGTTTTTCCTCTTCTCCAGGATTTTGGTAGCACTGAACTCTGACCACTTCTCAGCAAGACTGCTGCTTTATACTTGAGCTCTATTGGTCTGTAGCACAGTTTGGAAACTCTCTTCAGGGAAGAGGCTGGGGTGAATGTAGAACCCACAAGTATGTTCCCCCCTTTCAGTGATTATCACCCCTCAATGCATTGCTGTTTCTTTACATATTTTATTCAAGTTTTAAATTGTTTTTGAAGGAGGGGTGGACTGATACTAAGGGCACCATCATGGTTGAAAGAGAGTCTCACTTTTATTATGCAGATTTTCAGTCAGTCTCCTAGATCATAGATGGTATTTCCATTCTTAGTTGTCTCTAGTTTACCCAATCTAGAGATACCTATGGCCTTTCAAGATGGGAGAGGAGTCGTTATCTGACTGGGAGAGGTGGAGGAGGCAAACTGAGTGTCTGATGCTTCTTTCACAGGCTTTTAACCAATCCTATTTGAGTCCTAATATTATCCTCACTCTTAGATGCCCCAGTACTTCCAATTACTGAGCTAGTTTATGGTAGGAATCGACTTGTTTCTGGCTTATTTCCCACTGCTGTCTTAATACAGCTTTACTCTAGTCTCTTAAGTCGGTTGCTGCATGTTCATTTGGGTTTGCCAGCTTCCAAAACTGTATTGCTGTGACCTTCTCTTCTGTTCTTCCCTTTCGGTAATCCCTTTAAGGTCACGTGAGTTAGGTTTGGAGAAGTAGTAGAGGTAAAGATGGATAGTCAATCTAGTATGCTTAACTGTAGATTGCAGTTTATTTATTTTTACTTTTTCAAGAATTAAGCTAAAGAAATTAGTATCATGACTTCTTTTAATTTTTTGATGGAATGGCTTTCTCCATCATTCTTACTCTTTGTGGCTGAGAGTGCAGTTCTAAACAGTGTTACTGTTTCTTATTTTCTGACTTTTAAATTTTCTTCTCCTTGAGTCACAGACTAGTAGAGTTGGCAGGGTCCATAAAACGGCATTAAGTTTAAATCTTTTGTGTTTCTAAGTAAAGAAACTGAAGTCCACAGAAGGCAGATGGTTAGCTTTTGATTATGTAGCTAGTAGTCCTGTCTCTTGATTCTGAATTCATTGCTTTATTATATGACATAACTTTGGAAAGCTCAAATATCAAAAAAGTCTCTGAGTTTTTCCTTTTTGCCCATCTTCAAGATCAGATATGTATTATAGAGACTGAATTGGTATAATTGATAAAGACCTTAAGAACACTGTAGAGTGAGTAAAGTTGGTATCGTGATCTCATTTGATGTTGGAAACTGAATGGTAGAAAAGGCAAACATTAATTTGAGTTTGTTACAATACTGAAGTCAACAGGATTTGTATGTTCCTTCAGTTATAAGTTACGATTTTATATGTGGAAGCTTGTGGTATAATTTGTTATTGTCTTCTATTTCATTTGGTTTGAAACATTTTATAGAATTGTAATTCAGTTGAGAAGTCTCTCAACTAGGAAAAAGTAGCTCAGTTAAATGTACTGTAAGATCTGTTTTTTCATGTTTTCTCCTTTACTTCCTCTAATGTACACTGACTTTACAAAAAAGGAGAGCTTGTCTGTTTTCCTGAAAGTCATCTACCCTAAGTCTTTTGTTGTTCAGAAAAGTGTCTGCGTTTGATGTATTTGATGGCAATTAGAATCATCTTTCTTCACTCACAGAGTCAGTAGATTCTATTCTGCTTTATAGAGTTAGAGCCATAGTGCTCAGTAATGTTGTTGGCAGGAGAATGCAACACTAGGGACTTCTGGAGCTTACATCTTGTTAGTGTGGTCCCTAGAAAGGAATTGGCAACTAAATTCTTATTAAGGAATGGCCAAATTAACTGATTTGTTTTCTCTCTCTTGGCAAAAAGTCACAGAATAAGGATGGTTGTGAAATAATCTCATTATATGGCCATTATTTAATTTACGAAATTTAGATTGCTAAGATAAGTTTATCTTGTTGTTTTTTTTCCTAAGTAGCATAGTATTGTAATATATTAAACATTCATGTTCTGGAGAAATCATTACATTGTGGCCATTATCCAGATAACTGTTATGTTGTACCAGTTAACACAACTTGGACTTGAAAATATATTTGGAACAATTTTTCTTCTTTAACTCACTGATGCTAAAATGCTATAATAGTGGTTTATTTCTTGTTTCTTTTAAAATTGCTAAAAGCATTCTTGTTTTCTAAAGTAGAAAAAGGTTCTTTCTCACAAAGTTTCATGCAGCATAATTATCTCATCATTGCTACCACAGGCTGAGTTCTGGCCCGTGGTGTAGTCTTACAGGCCCAGAATGTGAAGTTTGTCATCTAAGGAGATTGTATCATTTTTTTAGAGGTACAATAAAGTTAAAAACAAATTTAGCATGAGATGGATGAGATGAGAACATGGATTTATTTGTGGTAAACTGCCACAGAAATTTAAAAAGTGTTTCCCAACAAGCTTATTTTCTCCTAGAAAGGAATCACCCATTGGAAGCCTACCTTCTATGAATGGAAATAGAACAGAGCAAGCTAGGTGAATTAAATGTTTATCAGTTTTAGATTCGCATAGTAAATTCATGAATGTCTACAAAAAAGGGTGATGTTGCCAGTAGGTGGTACACATTATTGCTCTTATGACTCCTCTCTTTCACTTATTTTAGCTTTCCCTAACTAGCTTATTGTATTCTGGGTTCTGAAACTACCACTTTTTTGAAATTACTATTGCTAAAGCTAGTGATGACCTTCATTTTCTTGGTATGATAAGGGTTTAAGTATGATACTAAAAATAGAAATATAAGGAAAAAATTAATAAACTTGTTTATATCAAAATAAAACCTTATGTTTAAATACAGGCAATCAGGATATAAGGGAAAAATTATTTATGACCGATAAGGGCTTCATTACATAAGGAGTTTTTACAAATTAAAGACTAACGCAGTAGAAAATGAATAAAGAACATGGATGAATAGTTAAAAAGAGAAGGGAGAGAAATGTTCAATAAATGTGGCAGGGCATGGTGTCTCACACCTGTAATCCCAGTGTTTTGGGAGGCCAAGGCGGGCAGATTGAGTTCAGGAGTTCAAGACCAGCCTGGACAACATGGCAAAACACTGTCTCTACTAAAAATATAAAAATTAGCCGGGCGTGGTGGTGCACACCTTTAATCCTAGCCACTTGGGAGGCTGAGGCAGGAGAATCAATCACTAGAATGTGGGAGGAGGAGGTTGCAGTGAGCCGAGATCGCACCACTGTACTCCAGCCTGGGTGACAGAGTGATACTCTATCTCAAAAAAAGAAAGTTCAATAAATGTGGAAGAATTTCTCAAATTCAGTGGTAAGCAAAAGACATTAAAAATGAAACACCATTTTCTGCATTAGACGTAAGGAGTAACAACAATACAAATAGTGACACAGTGCTCATATGTGCCAAGCACTGTTTTCAGTACATTACTTACATTAACTAATTCTTCCAACAATTCCGTAAATGTGTACTATCGTTATTCACATTTTACATACAACCAAACTGAGCACATAGAGATAAGTAACTTGGCTAAGGTTACATAACAAGTAAGTGATAAAGCTAAGATTTAAACCTAAGCTTTCCGACTCTAAAGTTTTAGTGTCCTTTACTACCCTTTATTGCTTCTTAAATATTTTAATAAAAAACAGTATTTTGTTTTTATAAATAACATTACAGTAAACATCTCCCTGAATATAAAAAATAATAAGAACCAGTGTTAATAAGGTTATCTAGTAGCAGGCACTACTGGTTAAATATATATTAGTAGACATTTCTGTTGAAGACATTTAATATGTTTGAAAGCCATACTGTCACATGGGCATATTTGTTGAATTCAGAATTTATCCCAAGGAAATGCTTACAATAAGCACATTAAAATATGTACACAAAAACTATCTGAAATTGTTATATAACAGCAAACATTTTAAATGAATGTTGAATAAGAGGGGATTAGTTAAATAACTTCAGGAAGTAGTGTAAATTTGGGTTTCATTCTCTTTGGAGAAAATAAGGTAACACTACTAATTAATTCATGTAAGAAAAAGCTTGCCTTTCTCTATATACATGTTAAATATATGCAGTATTTGGCTTTCCAAAGTATTCTTACAAAATTGAAATATCACCTTTTTTTTTTCTCTTTTTAGGTATAATTAGGTTCTACTAGTAAAGTATATAAAGTGTAACTTTTAGTAAATATATTAAATATCCCTTTGTTAAATGTTAGCAAATCACTAAAGAATTAGAATTTGAATTAAACGTTAAAATTGTTATAATGTTTTATCTCTCATGTTGTAAATGCTTTATCTTTTTTGTTAGTTTTTAAATGTCTAGCGTATAAAGATGCCTTAGAAAAAGAGTCATGGAGAAGTATGTGAGACTACAGAAGATTGGAGAAGGTTCATTTGGAAAAGCCATTCTTGTTAAATCTACAGAAGATGGCCGACAGTATGTTATCAAGGAAATTAACATCTCAAGAGTAAGTATATTTTTAGTTTGGTTTCATGAGTAATAGTTTGGTTACAATAGAGCTCATTGTTAGAGTTTTTCTTTTTAAAAAAAGAAAGGGTAATCTGTAACCTAAACCAAAAGACTGCTTTATGCCTGCTAATATCAGAATACTTTATATATGTTCTTTTAGGTTTTTTTCTATGATATGTGCTTATGCTTATATGTTTAGAAATATATACTTGCTGTTTCGTAGCTTAATTTAGTTTAGACATCTTTAAATGTTTGAACTTACAGATTCAACTCATTCCTTTTAACTTCTTGCTATGTTTTGTTGATTGAACTGTATTAATACCAGTATGTTTTAACTACTCCTGTATTGATGGAATTTTAAGTTGTTTAATAGTAGTTTAATTTACTATTTTCTTTTTTCCTCTCATTTAAGATGTCCAGTAAAGAAAGAGAAGAATCAAGGAGAGAAGTTGCAGTATTGGCAAATATGAAGCATCCAAATATTGTCCAATATAGAGAATCATTTGAAGGTCAGATAAATTTTGTGAGAGAGTTAAAAAACCCTAAGACATTAATAAATCTTTTTTGAATGCATTCTTAGGAAAAAGATAGCATTTTTGCTTAAAAATATATGCATATGAATATCAGATTGATTCAAGGGCAGTACTGATATATTGTGTCTGCATATTTTTGTTTGTTTGTTTGTTTTGTTTTGAGGCAGAGTCTTGCTCTGTGGCCCAGGCTGGAGTGCAGGCGCATGATCTCAGCTTACCACAACCTCTACCTCCCATGTTCAAGTGATTCTTGTGCCTTAGCCGTATAATTTAATACTGGCTGTTACTGTGATTGCTTTAAAAGAAGCAATGTAGTAAGTGAAGTGCAAGAATTTGGACAGGGCAAGAACAGTAATTTACATATTTTAAAACTGAACTTCCAGTAAGTGCTGCCATCGCTACCACCAAGAAAATGTTCTGATCTTTAGAAAGTATCCTACTCAGTATGCTCCTCTATACTTCACTATTATAATATTAAGGTATATGGAAAGTTTTCTCAGGTTCTTAAAGTATTATGGCTATAATGCTGTTTTGGAACTATGTGCATTATATTTAATAAATGTAGGTATGAAGACAAAGCATCTCTAAAGGCAAGTCAAAGTGGCTTATTGAAGTCCTACCCAAATATTTTCATCATTACTATAAATTTCTGTAAACTAAATAACAGAAAGATAATCTAGATTGAAAGCAGAAGATAAGTGAAATGACTCAGGGACATATCACATACCAGTTTCAGAGTCTGAATTAGAGCTAACGTATATTCCCAGATGAACTCAGTATCTTTAATAAAAGTATGTTGTACTTTTATAAAAAGGTGATTCAGTGAATATATTATGTCATAAGGCGCTCTGTTTTTTTATGCTGGCAGTGAAATGAAGATTTATATTTCATGTGAAAGAATACATTATTAACCAATTCTTCCTTTTCAGGATCTTGAATTTTCCTTTATTTTCTCCTGGCATCTATCTTTTAGTTTCTTTTTTGTTGTTGTTGTTGTTGTTAACAAAATTTTAATATTTCAAGTTAAAAGGTTTTGAGCAAATGTTCCAGCAGATGTTTTGAATTTATATTGATGGCTTCACATAGAAACATCTGTATGATTCAAAGGGGGTGGCATATTTTAAAAATAAGGCTTTATTATTTCTCTGAGTTTTAAAAGAATACATGCTTATGACAAACATAAATGATAGCATACTCTATGTAATTTTTTGCTTTTTATTATGCTACATACATTATAACATCCATATGCCTATTTTATAAATAGTGAATTATACAGATTTCAGGAGTTTTTTTCCCATTATAATTTCTCACATGTATATTTGGATGATCTTTCCAGGTCAATCATAAAAAGTCATAGATTCTTAATTAGCTTATCATAGATTCTTATCCCAATGGCACATTACAAGCAGATCAAAAGAAGATATGTGCACCCTGAGTGACAAGAATGTCAATACGAAGTATAAGAAATAAATACTCCTGGAGGGTGGGCAAGGTCGCTTACAAGTGTAATTTCAACAGCTTTGGGAGGCTGAGGTCAGAGAATCTCTTGAGCCCAGGAATTTGAGACCAGCCTGGGAAACATAGGGAGACCCCATCTCTACAAAAAAATTTTAAAATTAGCCAGATGTGGTGGTGTATGCCTGTGATTCCAGCTGCTTGAAAGGCTAAGGTGGGAGAATCACTTGAGCCCGGTAGTTTGAGGCTACAGTGAGCTATGATCGTGCCATTGCACACTAGCCTGGACACTGTCTCAAAAGAAAAAAAAAACACTATTGTAATTAAGACCATAGCACAGACAGTAAAATAAGTGAGAACTAGGAAAACCGTTCTTTGAGTTGTGATAGTCTCAGTACTATGTAGTGATTCAGAAAATGTTAAAAGTTATATTGGCCACTCTTCCTTACCTGAGAAGTAAAGGATGGAAAGAATAATTAAAGTGTTTTTCTAAGCTGTATACAGTAGCATGGGCCTGTAGTGTCAGCTGCTGGGGACGCTGAGGTGAGAGGTTCACCTGAGCCCAGGGGCTCAAAGTCAGCATGGGCAAAATAGTGAGACCCTTTTTCTTAAAAAGAAAAAGGCCTAAATTTAAAAAAGAAGTGTTCTTCTAGTCCTTTTTATCCATAAGAAGAGGCATAGAAGTCCCATTCTCTGTGAACCAAGACATAAAGGTGGATGGGACAGTTCCCATCTTCATGTTTGTTCACCAATCATATACGGTTTTTTAAAAAGAGCGTAAGATCAAAGAAAGGTTTCAGAAGGTGGAAACTGTGTCCTATTATGTTCTATACACTGCTGAATCCTTAGAGTTTATCACAACGTTTATTGTATTTGTTTAATAAGTAATTGACTGAAGTGGATAAAACAAAGCCAAGAATTAATGGCCAGTTGGAAAACTAAACCCATCTCTTTTATATGTGACATTTAAGGAATGGTATTTACTGAATGAAATATAGTATTTATCTGCATTTTGTTTATATTTCGGAGATATTTAGGTCAATGTAAATAGTGCTATTTAATAAGATGGTGTATTTTTAGTAGAAATCATTAATGATGGAGTTTTCTGTTAACCCAAGTCATTATACAATCTGTGTGACTGGTATACCTTAACTTTGTGCCCTAATTCTTTGAGTGTGGTCCTGTTTTTTGTTTAGCAGTTGCTTTTTAGTAAGCCTTAAAGTACCTTTAATTTAGCCATGCTTCTGATGTATGTTTTTAAAAGTGGACTGTAATGTTTATATTTTGTAGAAAATGGCTCTCTCTACATAGTGATGGATTACTGTGAGGGAGGGGATCTGTTTAAGCGAATAAATGCTCAGAAAGGTGTTTTATTTCAAGAGGATCAGGTAAGTTTGCATGTGGGAAATTGACTCTTTTTGTGTGTGTATTTGTTTTAACTGTAAATGCTAACTGTAATTACTAGGGCAGTTTGGTGGTATATCAATATTTTAATCATTTTTCCCTCTAATTAGCTGCCACCTTTGTTCAGTTGCCCATCTAATTTGCAGACTGTAATGGGTTATTGTTATCTGTGTGATTATGTTACATATAACATGTGTCTATATGCCTTAATTATTCATTATAACTGGTTAATCTAGATCATGTCAATCTGGCTTACTGCTGCCAGACTATATATTCCTAAAACATGGCTTTGCCAGGCAACTCCAGCTCTAGAAGCCTTGCATTGGCAACTGCATGAAATCTAATCTCTCTTTTGATTTGTCAGATCTCTAAAATACGGCCCTACCCTACCTAAGCAGCCTTATTTTTTTCTGTTTCCTAATCTGTACCTCTTTTCATTCACTTTAACAGATATTTATTGAGTATGTACTTTGTGTTAGGCACTGGGCCACATGCTTGTACATTTCATTCTCCTTCCTGTATATTTACTTTGATTGTTGCGTTTATTTTGGCAAGCCTTTTCCTCAGACTTTCTCTTATTAATACTCTACCTTTTTTTTAAAGCTCAGTTCAGGTCCCAGCTTCTTTAAATTTTTCATAACTACTCTAATCTGTTTCCTTCTCTACATGCCTATCACATTTCTCATTATCATCAGTTCTTTATTGCCTGCTTTTACATCTATATACATATTTTACATGCCTGCTTGTAAAATATGTATATAGATGTATATTATATACATAATATAGATGTAAAATACAATATAGATGTATATTACATACATATATACATGTCTGCTTTTACATCTGTATACCTAGGGGAGTAGAGGGAGCACTGTGCTGGGAGTGTTGTATTTGTTATCTCTTCTAATTTGGATACATTTTTTCAATTTATAAGGAATCCAAGACAAGTTATGTGACTTGCCCCAAATCACGTACTGTTTGAACCCACCTCTAACTCTAAAGTTTCTAACATTTTATTTTCACACATTTAAATTATAAAAGTATTGAAGTATACAGAAATGGAAAGGCTTTCTCCACACTTTTGTTCCTAAGATTACCACTGTTGTTAGTTTGGTGTATTCTTCCAGGCTTTCTTTTCCGTGCTTATACATGTACATATATATGAACATTAAGACACACACATTCAGAAATGGAATATTATTACTATTTTTAAGATAGGCTCTTGCTCTGTCACCTGAGCTGGAGTGCAGTGGCACCATCACAGCTCATTGCTGCCTTGTGCCCCTGAGCACAAGCAATTCTACTACCTCACCCTCCTGAGTAGCCCAGCTAATTTCTTTTTTAATTTATTATTATTATTTTGTAGAGATGAGGTCTTGCTATGTTGCCGAGGCTGTTCTCAAACTCCTGGCTTCAAGCAATCTTCCTTCCTTGGCCTCTCAAAGTCCTGGGATTATAGGTATGAGCCACTGTGCCATTTCTGGCCAGGTACAGGCAGACATGGGTTTGAGTCCTTGCTCTGCTTATCAACTTGGTAATTGTTCTGTTAACAAGGTCTGAGATTATTTCCTCATTTGTTAATAGGGAGATACCTACTATACATGTTGTAAAGATCAAATAGTAATGTATGTTAGTATGCACAGTGCTATTTTTATTAGAACATTGTCAGATATATTTCATTGCGCTTATTTTCATTCATTGTGCTTATTTTCATTCATTTATCCCTATCAAACTTTAAAATGTTTACTATTAAATGATATTCCACTATAAAGCACATTGATATTCTGTAGATTTGATTCTACTACTTTTTGATACATACTTTTAGTACATAATGGTGTGTGTGTGTGTGTGTGTGTGTGTGTGTGTATGTATGTGTATGTGTACGTACATGCTTGTATCTTGTCTTCCTGGAAATTATTATGGAGATCTGTGTCCTTCATCTGTCAGTGAAGTTATTCATCATAAATGACAAATATTTGGCAAGCCGTTCTTTTAAGTTAATAGCATTTTTTTCTACCCTTCTGAATAGCAAGTTTCATTAGCGCAAATAAGGATGCTGTTTATTTTAGCCTCCTAAAAATAGGAAGAGGTCGTTTAAACTACATTCTGGGCTTTGAAACAGGAAAACTTAGCGCTCCATTAGACTGTAGCTTAGCATTCGTTTGAGAGGATTTTGTACATTTCTAGCACGTAAGTGGGGAACAGGAAGACCTGTGAAACAGATAATTCTCCAGCTACTCAAGCCATTCTCTTCAGTGATACTTCCTTGTTTGCATCTTTACTGGACAAATACCTAGTTAGGTTAAGAGAATAATGAGATGAACTAAGTATATTCCCTTAGGCAGTCTCTAGATAGATATTTTAAAGGTGTACCAGTATTTTTGCCTTATTTGCAAGTTTTGAATGAGTTTCTTTGATTTTCAGAATATGTTCTTGATCAAAATAAAATCTGGACTCATTAGGGTTGGTCCAAATATTTAGGTGCAACAAGAGTGTTAATTAAGCAAAGAACTTGAGTTTGCACTGAAAACCTAGAGCCTTATGTGATCAAACAACTTCTAAGGTTACAGAATTGATTTCTGTCTGTAAGTTTTTGTAAGGAATCTTGGATTGGATTTTTAAAAACTTTGTTGTTTGTTCTTTTAGTCCAACGTAAGGAAACTCAGCCCAGTATATTCTCTACCAAATTTCACCTGTACTGCCTATAAATTGGGGTGAATTTTTTTTCTTTTTGAGAGTCTCCAAATATGTCAGGGTCCCTAGTTGCTAGAAAGTGTCTTTACCACTTATGACACAGGGACCCTGTAAGTCAGATAACAGGACAGTTTCCTGGCAGTACTATGCAAGTACTGGTTCCACACATATTTTTTAGTAGTGGATTTATCATTACTGATTACATGAAAATTATCTCAAATATGACACTTCAGGTATGGCCTTGGTTGCACAATTGATTTGTCCAATTACATTCTGCTAAAAAGGAGTATAGATTCTTACTGAACCCATGAAAATTACAATAGTGTCATGAAAAGTGAAAATACTTAAAACGATTTGCTTCTGAATTCTGAGATTAAAATCAAATATTTTAAGTTTATAAAAGTATAATCTAAATTGAGAATTAGCTGCAGCTTAAGAAAAAAAGGGATTCCTCATCTATTCATTAAATTTTGAACACTAAAGATAATACCAATCATATTCCAAACAAATAACCGCAATTCAATCTCATTTAATTCAGTTTATTCATTCCTAGTAATTCTTATTCTTGACCTTAGGTCAAGCAGTTAGCTTTCATGATGTTTGTCAGCTGATGGACTATAAAAGTCTTATAGAAATTCTGACTCAGTTCATTGATAAGTTCTTTGATCATCTAAGCAATGTTAGGTCAGAAACTTGTACCCAGGAGTCTATTTTCTGAAGTACCAGTAGTTCAGCATTCCTGATATGGTCCTTTTCAGGGCTTCCTGGCAAGCATCAGGCAGGAAAGGCCTATTTGATAATGAGACTGAAAGGCTGTGGTTAGTTTATTATAGTAACCAATAATAGAATAAAATTTTCTATTAGAGTACATAGATTTGATGAGGGCTTGATAAATGGTTTTATTGAGGATGAAAATGGAGAGCAAAGTTATGGACAAATCTCCGGGGCATTCTCATAAAGCATGCATTTTATGAAATACAGCATTTTACCTATGCAGACTTATCCTAGGAAAGACTGAGCATCTTTTTAAATTTGGCACGTCTTCCCAGGCAGGTCTTATGACAGTGTTGAGCTAATAGTTACAATGAGAAGTATCCTGAAATTTTTATTTTTTTCTTACAAATAAGTAACATTCTTTGGTTACTTATTTAATCAAAGTGGCAAAATATCTTAAGATATAGATGAAGGAAATACACTTATAAGCATCTTCATAGTGAGGAACCTTTGTTCAAAAAACATCAAGTGATAAAATCAGTATAAAGCAGAGAAAATTATTCTGGTAGACCCGAAATATCTACTCTTGGAGCAAGTCACACAGACAGTAAATGGTAAGCATGCCTCTAGTTAGGAGCTCCAAGATCAGTTTACCATTCTGATAGAGAAACCAAGTTCAAATTTTTTAATTGATATAATACTTGGCAATAAAACTTTCTCATGCCTTTAGAAAAGTAATGAACAAGCCCATCAAAACTGAGTATATTTGGGAAAATTCTAATACATTTTATTACACATAGAAATCTCACTTTTAGAGCAGAGAAGATGGATCGTAGTACCGTTTTGGTACTATGAGGCAGTCCGTACTAATGCAAAATAACATACAACTGTAATTCAGACAACTATATGATAATTATATACAGTACTTGATATAATACAACATAATGTTTGAATTTAAAAGTCTTCTGAGAAAGAGAATGCCATTTTCAAAACAGTATTTTGTAAATATTAATATGGAACTAATGTGTACAATGAAATAAGCACAGATTAGAAGCAGGGTTACAGTTTTAAAGGGCTTCCGGCTCCTCCTACTCCTACCCCAGTAGTCAAACCCTAATGTAGCCACAGTTTGAACTAGACAAGGAGAATGGAAATGTAACATTTATGCTTATGTTTTACAAGCTGTGCCTTCCTTCTCTGCTTTGCTTATATATTCCGTCAAAACTGAGCTCAGGAATCACCTCTTCTGTTCAGCTTAATTTTATCACCTCTAGGCTGAGTTGACTGTCCTTCTCCATGCTTCTTCAACACTCAGGGCATTACCTCCTTTAATTACTGGTTTACTTTCCCATCTCCCTCAATGGTTTTTGCTATGGATCAATAAACAATAGCCTGTGAACCAAATTTGGCCTTCTATCTCTGTAAATAAAGTTTTATTACGACACAGCTAAACTTAATTGTTTGCATATAATCTATGGTTGCTTTTGTGCTATAGTGGAAGAATTGAGTTGAGACAGAAGCCACATTGCCTGCAAAGCCTAAAATACTTGCTATCTGGCCATTTACAGAATAAATGTGCAGATGCCTGGTCTCTGAGCTCTTTCATGAACTCTCTTGGCTAGTTCCTGCACATATCTAGTACATTGTTGGTACTGAATAAATTTTTGTAAAATAAAGAAGTACAGGTTCGGGAATTATGGTAACAGAACACTATCTGTGAAATGAGACATGAGTGATTTCTAAGATGTGCTCTGTTTCTACTGGTAAACTCCATTTTACCTTAAATTACAGTAATAATTTAATTTTCACATTCTTCTTCCTAACCTCTCCCTGGTTGGATTAATTGCTGTCTTATTGTGTATATCTGTTTAAAAACTTGCGCAATTATTATAGGTATTTGTGAGTATATTCCTACCACTGTACAGACTTACCTTAGAGAACTGTATTTGATCTGTATACATAAAATGCCTTACATGACTATAGAAAGGAGCTTAATAATTTATGTGATCCTCATTAAATATCTCTAGAACTGAAAGAGTTTTTTTTTTTAAAAAAAAAAAAGAAAGAAAATTGTTTTAAAAAATACTGAAGAGATAGAGTACAAAGGAAACATGTTACCTTTCATTGCCTCTTCTGCAAATCCACTTCCCTGAATAAATGCTGTTAACTGATTGGTAGCTATCCTTCTATACTTCCTTCCTTCAAGTTCACACACACTTACATAGAGTTCAGGTATGGAATATAAGCATTTTTTTTAAATAGGGTATACTATTCATACTGTTTTAGAACTTCCTTTTTTCACTTATTAGTACATAAACAGTATACATAGAAGCGATTCATTCTTGTCAGTGGCTGCATAGTATTTTTAGTATAATGATAATACAATATATTTAATCAGGCCTCTTGTTAGACATTCTGGTTGTTTATATTTTAGGGTTCTGGCTAACAGTGCTAGAGTAAACATCTTATATACATTGTTTTATGTTTCTGTTGCTATATGGGTAGGATAAATTTGAGATTGAAATTGCTGTTCCAAATGGTATGTGAATTTAAAATTTTGACATCTTTTGACAAATGATTATAATTAACTTTTTTTACAAACATCTGTGAGAAAAAGGCTTATTTCCCCACTTTCTGACCAACAGTATGTTATATTTCATTTTAAGCAAGATAATATGGTATCTTATTTTTTTTTTTTTAATTCGGGAGGGAGTTTAGTACTTTGTATATGTGTTTTTCGGCCCTTTTTTCCCTCCATCATTTGCCTTTCCCGTCTTTTGTCCTCTTCTAATTTTGTCTGCCAGTACTTTTCTCAGTGATTTGAATAACTTTTGCATTTTAGAGAACTAGCAATCTATCATTTATGTCGCATATATTTTCCCAAATTATTATTAAACTTGATTATGTATTTTGCCATGCAGATGTTTTAAATTGTATGTAATCAATTTTATCAGTCTTTTTCTTATGACTTAAGCATTTTATGTTATGTTTTGAAAGTCCTGCTTCAGTCAGTTGTTACAGATATTTAACCTATGTTTTATTTTGTGGATTTTTTTAGTTTAAAAATGCCGTGTACTTGGAATTATTTTGATGTTAAGAATGAGATAGAAACTAAGCCTTTTTATATCCAAGTGGCCATCTCCAGAGAAGAGTGTTTCTATGTAATTAATGTGGGAAGAGAAAAAATTAGAGATGTCTTCCAAATTTCCAGCTTTTTCTCCTCTTATGATTTTTATTTAGATTTTTAAAAAGCATTATACAGGTCAGATGCAGTGGCTTATACCTGTAATCCCAGTACGTTGGGAGGCCAAGGTAGGAGGAATACTTGAATCCTCAGGAACTCCAGAGGCCAGGAGTTCAGAACCAGGCATTCAAGACCACTAGCCTGGGCAACATAGCGAGACCCTGTCTCTATAGAATAAACAAATAAAGAAATAATTAGCCACCCATGGTGGCATACACCATAGTCCTAGCCACTTGGGAGGCTGAGGCTGGAGGATGATTTAAACCCAGGAGTTTGAGGCTGAAGTGAGCTATGATAACATGACTGCACTCCAGCTGGGGCGATAGAGCAAGACCCTATTCCAAAAAAAGGGGAGGAGGGGCATTATAGAAAAAAGATGTATTAAAAACACAGAAGAAACACTTGTCTTACTATTATAAAATATAATTTCCATTAAACGACGTATTAAAAGCAAAGAAGAATCCCCTCTTACTATTTTAAAATATAATTATTTCCATTTTTAGTTATACTTTCCACATTCATTTTGATTTAGAAGAGATGACTCAGTAGCATCTCTTACATTTTAAATTTAGTATGTGCAGAACTTATGTTGACTTGAGAATCTGATTAATGTCAGTGCCTACAAAGTTGAAAGAAATTATAGCCTATTTTTTTTTTTTTTTTGAGACGGAGTCTTGCTCTGTCGCCAGGCTGGAGTGCGGTGGCACCATCACAGCTCACTGCAACCTCTGCCTCCCTGGTTCAAGCAATTCTCCTGCCTCAGCCTCCTGAGTAACTGGGACTACAGATGCCCACCACCAAACCTGGCTAATTTTTGCATTTTTAGTAGATCTGAGGTTTTACCATGTTGGCCAGGATGGTCTGGATCTCCTGACCTCGTGATCCACCTGCCTCAGCCTCCCAAAGTGCTGGGATTACAAGTGTGAGCCACCGCCACACGTGGCTGCCTATTTTTTTTAAGATTTAGTTCCTCTCATCCCTAAATATTCTTGATTTCTTTTAATAGTCAAGGAAAGGCTACTGTGAATTGTAAATTTTAAAAGAAATGACAGATCTGATTTTTCTTCTAGATTTTGGACTGGTTTGTACAGATATGTTTAGCCCTGAAACATGTACATGATAGAAAAATTCTTCATCGAGACATAAAATCACAGGTATGTTATTCTGTCACTAATAACTTCTGAATGGATAAAGGCCTGAAACCTTCATTGTCTTGGGTCGAAATTTTTCAACCTGATTTAGAGCGTATCAGATTATGTGTATTGTCTCTTAATTCTTATGCTATTCATCTGCGTCCTGTATTAGATCTCCTGTTTGCTTCCCACACTCTAAAAATTACTTTCCTTCCCAGTCTCTAAAACTTACAGAACATTTTTTATCACTCCAACAAGAACCCTATACCCAGGAGCAGTGAGTTACCATTCCTCTCCACCTAGACTCTGGTAACCCTTAATCTACTTTCTCTCTCTATGGATTTGATTATTGTGGACATTTTATATAAATGGATATTATAAAGTATGAAGTATGTGCCTTTTGCCTATTTATTTATTTATTGTTTTTGAGACAGAGTCTCACACTTCTGACCAGGCTGGAGTGCAGTAATGCAATTTCAGGCTTACTGCAACCACCTTTGCCTTCCAGGTTCAAGTGATTCTCCTGCCTCAGCCTCCCGAATAGTTGGGATTACAGGTGCCTGCCACCATGCCTGGCAAACTTTTTTTTTTGAGACGGTGTTTTGCTCTTGTTACTCAGGCTGTAGTACAATGGCATGATCTCGGCTCACCGCAACCTCCGCCTCCTGGGTTCAGGCAATTCTCCTGCCTCAGCCTCCTGAGTAGCTGGGATTACAGGCACGCGCCACCATGCCCAGCTAATTTTTTGTATTTTTAGTAGAGACGGGGTTTCACCATGTTGACCAGGATGGTCTCGATCTCTTGACCTCATGATCCACCCACCTCGGCCTCCCAAAGTGCTGGGATTACAGGCTTGAGCCACCGCGCCTGGCCGCAAATTTTTATATTTTTAGTAGAGATGGGTTCTCACCATGTTGGCCAGGCTGGTCGTGAATTCCCAACCTCAAGTCATCTGCCTGCCTCAGCCTCCAGATGTGCTGGGATTATAGGTATGAGCCACTGTGCCCATCACCTTTGCCTATTTCTAAATCAGACTATTTGTCTTTTGTTGTCATTGTTGAATTATGCAAGTCCTTTTCCAGATAGAAGTTTTTTCTCAAATATATGATTTCTAAAAATGTTCATCTGTTTTCTTGATGCTGTCCTTTGATGCACAAAATTTTTAAATTTTGATAGTTCAGTTTATCTTTTTTAACTTTTTTGCATGTGCTTTGGATATCATATCGAAGAAATCGTTCCCTAGCCCAACAGCATGAAGATTTATTCCTGTGTTTTTCTCTAGGAGTTTTATATTTTAGTTTTTATATTTAGATCTAGACTTCATTTTGAATTAATTTTTGTATATGATTTGCAGTAAGGGACTTCATTTATTCTTTTGTATGTGAATATCCAGTTACTCCAGCACAATTTTTTAACTGGATTATGAATTTTATGAAAAATGTTGTAGACTCAGAACTGGACTGTAACAATATTCCTAGGGTTTTTTTTTTCCTGTCTTTTACAGAACATATTTTTAACTAAAGATGGAACTGTACAACTTGGAGATTTTGGAATTGCTAGAGTTCTTAATAGGTAACATGAATTTTCAGCTTTGTTTTGATACAGTGTTTCCAGTGAAACTTCAATCCATGGTGATGTATATGTGATAATTTATATTATTTTTAAGTACATTCTTTACTGGGATGCTGCTTTATTGGGATATGTTCTGAGAAAGGCATCAGTAGGTGATTGCATCAGTGTGTGAAAGTTACGGAGTGGACATATACCATCCTAGATGATGTAGCATACTACACAGGCAAGCTGTATGTTGTAGCATGTTCATTCTAGGCTTCAAACCTGTACAGCATGTTCTGTTCTTAACACTGTAAGAAATTGTAACATGATGATAAATATTTATCTAAACATGTCTAAACACAGAAAAGATAAAATATAAAAGATAAAAGATGATATATCTTTATGGGACACTTACCATAAATGGAGCTTACTGGACTGGAAGTTGCTTTCTGTGAGTAAGTGAGTAGTGAGTGAATTTGAAGACTTAGCACATTTCTGTGTGCTAATGTAGAGTTTATAAACACTGTACATTAGGCTACACTAAATTTATTGAATAAAGTAATTGCTCTGTGGTATATGACAATCACCATGTCACTAGGTGTTAGGAATTTCTCAGCTTCATTATAATCTTATGGGACCAGCATCATATATGCGATCTGTTATAGACCAAAAACAGCATTAATGTAGCACGTGACTGTGTGTTAAGCTTCTCCAGTAATTTTCTTTTTCTCTAGTACTGTAGAGCTGGCTCGAACTTGCATAGGGACCCCATACTACTTGTCACCTGAAATCTGTGAAAACAAACCTTACAACAATAAAAGGTATTTAAAATGATATTCATTATCTGATGTATTTCTTTTCAATCTTTTTGTTATGTCATGTTTATTAACCTTTAGAGTACTATTCTAAAGTCAACAATACACACATGTAAACATATATGTATATATAAAAATATTTTGTTAATATATGATGAGGGGGATTGTAAAGAAGGTGTTTGGTTATCTTATTGGAGGAACTACAGAATCACTTTATTATTTATGTTATAATTGAAAATAGAGTGCTTTCCTTGTTTTTTTTTCTTCATGATAATCACTTCCTATTGAATTATTGCTAATATTTCTTGAACACACTATAAGCCAGGTACTGTTTTGAGTTCTATGTATTCTGTTAGTCTTCACAGTAATTTTGGGAGATGTAGGTATTAATCATTCCTCCTCCTTTTATAAGGAAAACAAATGCAGAGAGGGGTAAAGTAATTTCTTTGAAATCCTTGAGTCTAATAAGTGGTGGAATCAGCATCTAAACTAGGCATCTGGCTCCCAAGCCCCTATTTCTAATCACAGCTCTATAGTCTGGCTAACAGACTATATACTATGTGGGTGACAAGAGCAATCCTGTCATTAAATTCCAGCTACCTTTTATTTTTCCTCTCTAGTTGGAAAATTCCAACCAAAGTCATGTTGGTCAGTAGCTTTGCAAATTTCTTAATAAATTTTTAATGTCTATTAAAATAATATTTTGTTTCATAATTTTTAAAATTATGGTATTTTACAAATAATTGATAAAAAACAGTTTGAGTTTTATGAAATAAAATAACTAAATGGAATTTACATGAATTTTTAAAATATTGTTCTTTTAAATATTAAATTTCTTTAATGGAGCTTCAAAGTAATTGTTGGGGCAACCATTTTCTGATTTGGGACAGCTACTTTTGTCATTTGATTATGGTTGAAATTTTTAGTTTTAAAGGAAATTTTTTCTGAAGCGCTTATTTTTCCAAAACATTTTTATGCTGTTTATGTTTCCTTTAAATGAAAAAAATTTAAAGTACATTCTGATACTTAGAGAAAATTTCTCATTTTTATCTTCTCTAGTGACATTTGGGCTCTGGGGTGTGTCCTTTATGAGCTGTGTACACTTAAACATGCTGTAAGTAGAAGTTTCTGAAATATTTTTAAAGTTATGTTAAAAAGTGACTATAATGTTTTTTATTATATTTAAAGTTCTACCATCTTTTAGATAGCCGTCATCCTAGAAATTCTCTAAGTCCATTTTTAAATTTCTCATTTTATTCTGAAGTATATATTGATTTCCCTTAATATATTTGCATATCTAGTATATTTGCTATTATATAATGTTTCATGCAGTTTTCCAGAAAATAATTTCTAATGTCAGAAATAAATTTTGCTTTTTTCTTAGTGTTAAATTTAGTATGAATTTGATATTTTAGCTTAACAAACTTTACTAGTTTCATTTTAGTGAATTCTCTCACAATACCCAGATTATTTGAATTTGGAATTGAACTAATTTAAAGAATTTCATTCAATATACTCATTGATGACTTTTATCAATTTAAGTAATCATTCAGAGTATTTAAAATTTTTACATTTGAGACTTTTTTTAAATAACGTACAACACACTAAAAAAGGAGAGTTCTTGTCCTAAGTAGTTTGATTCTTAAAAAAAGCAGTTTTTTGAAATGGAAAGTGATTAACATGTTTTACCCACTGATTAACCAATATTGTATTTTCATTACACAAAACTTCAGAAAGTACATGAAAATATAAAGAAGTGAATAAGGATGATAAGCAGTTCTTCCCACCAGTATTGACTGTCTGTAAAATGAAATTTATTTTTTCTCCCCCAAAAGTTTGATGAGACTTTATAAGAAGTTTTATAGCCTGTTTTTATTGCTTAATACTATTTGCAGAATATTTTTCCTTGTCATTCTTTTTAATGGTTGCATACTCCCTTACTATATTGCCTTAGGGTTTTTTTTCTTTCTTAAGGAGAAAAGCATAAGCTGACAAAGTAATGTGGGATGGTGATTATCAGATGCTTATTTGAAATAATTGATCAGTTTTTCTGCGACATTGTTATTTTAGCTTTAAACCAGTGGTTTGTGGGTTTTTAAAAAAAATCTTTCATCCACATTATTCTGTCACCATCTCTTCTGTATTTTAGAATTGTTTACTCTTAAATAGCATGTGTTTTAAGATACGTGAAATTCAGTAACTTACCCTTTATGAAGAGCATGTCATTTCAGAGATAAAAGTGCATTGGAATAGAGAACCACATCTTTTATGCATTTAGGATTCCTATTTAGGTGTATAGATATTTCCTTAAGATTGAATTTACTCAAATGTCATTTAGGAGAGCTCAACATTTAATAGAACTTCTATAATCACTGATGTCTAATTTATAGTATATTTTATTTTCTTAATGTGTTTCTTAATTATACAATGATATCAACATTGTATAATTGTTCTGTAATATTTTAGTGGAGATGTCAAAGGCTTAATAATAATCTCTTTCAAAATGAAGTCTTCAGATTTTGAACTACCCCACCTCTTGTTTTCTTTTCACTTTAGAGTTTATATTGTGTGTTTAATTCTGACATATATATTCCTATTAAAATATTTTCTATATTGCTGATTTCCATAGCTTTTAGGAGCATCACACACACAGAACAGTGAGCATTGTCTAAAAGGAAAGTATTGGTAGTTTTATTTATTATATTTTGCCCAGTACTTTTAGTTCTGTCATTTCTTGTTCTGTCATTACAACAGAGCCACTAAAAAGTAGGCCTTAAATGAAGACCAGCAGGTTGTTCTTTTTCTGTTTGTGGTTCTTTGGCCCTAATTTTTATACCTCTAGGGCATAATCTTTCAACATTTTGATTATTGTCATCGTTTATGAAACTTTTATTTAGTACTTACCTCCCATCTTTAAATTTTTATTTTTATTTATTTATTTTTTGAGACAGAGTCTTACTCTATTGCTCAGGCTGGAGTGCAATGGCATGATCTCAGCTCGCTGCGGCTGCCACCCCTAGGGTTCAAGTGATTCTCTTGCGTCAGCCTCTCGAGTAGCTGGGATTACAGGTGGCTGCTACTGCGCCTGGCTGATTTTTGTATTTTCAGTAGAGACAGGGTTTCTACTGGTCTTGAACTCCTGACATTGTGATCAGCCCGCCTCGGCCTCCTAAAGTGCTGGGGATTATAGGTGTGAGCCACCGCTCCTGACCTAAATATTTTGAATAAGTTAAACTTACTCTTACGACAAGTTATAACATTTTATTTTTTGAGGGCTGATATTCATTTATAGATAACCAAGTAAACTTTGATCTAGAAAACATAGTAATTTGGAAGAGGATTGTACTTCTATATTGATAGGAAAAGAACTATTTCTTATTGTTGATATTCTCAGTTTCAATTTATTTATGTTTCATTTATGTTATTTATTTTCTGGATTTTAGTTTGAAGCTGGCAGTATGAAAAACCTGGTTCTGAAGATAATATCTGGATCTTTTCCACCTGTGTCTTTGCATTATTCCTATGATCTCCGCAGTTTGGTGTCTCAGTTATTTAAAAGAAATCCTAGGGGGAGACCGTCAGTCAACTCCATATTGGAGAAAGGTTTTATAGCCAAACGCATTGAAAAGTTTCTCTCACCTCAGGTATGTTCTTTTTCCTTTAAAATTAAATGGTAGGTTAACGCCGCTTAGCTAGGACATGGCCTCCAGTGTTGAGGAGAGCACATCTGAACCTTGGGGGAATGGTGTTCCTTTTTCAAACTATGTTAGTGTCACTTTCCTTTCCATGCTCCATCTTTTTCTTCAGACAGAGTTTTGCTCTGTTGTGCAGGCTGGAGTACAGTGGCAAAATCATAGCTCACTACAGCCTAAAATCCTGGGCTCAAGTAATCCTTCTGCCTCAGCCTCCTGAGTAGCTGAGACTACAGGTGTGCAGTACCACATTCAGCTAATATTTTAAAAAATTTTTAGAGATGGGGTCTCACTATGTTATCCAGGCTTGTCTTGATTCTGGCCTCAAGTGATCCTCCCACCTTGGCCTTCCAAAGTGCTGGGATTATAGGTGTAAACCAGTTCCCCCAGTGTTTCCATTCTTATTTAACTGTTTTCCTAATGTTTGCTTTCCAGTTGTGCATTATTCCTCTGTTCTCTGGATTCGTAACTGTAAAATTATTCAGCATTTCTGTGCCTCACTTCCCTCACCTGTGAGCAAAGGGATTTTTAAATGTATCTATAAGGTTGTTGTGGGGCCGGGCGCAGTGGCTCACACCTGTAATCCCAGCACTTTGGGAGGCTGAGGTGGGTGGATCACGCGGTCAAGAGATCGAGACCATCCTGGTCAACATGGTGAAACCCCGTCTCTACTAAAAAATACAAAAAATTAGCTGGGCATGGTGGCGCGTGCCTGTAATCCCAGCTACTCGGGAGGCTGAGGCAGGAGAATTGCCTGAACCCAGGAGGCAGAGGTTGCGGTGAGCCGAGATCACGCCATTGCACTCCAGCCTGGGTAACAAGAGTGAAACTCTGTCTCAAAAAAAAAAAAAAAGGTTGTTGTGAGAATTAAAAGTGATAACACACATAAAGTGCTTAATGTCCAGCATGTAAGTGCTCAAAATGTCTTAAACATTACTTACATATCAGTGTATTCTAATATACATTTTTTTAAAATTATTTTTGAGACAGGTTGTAGTTCTGTTGCCCAGGCTGGAATGCAATGGGCAACAGAACTACAGATCACAGCTCACTGTAGCTGCTACCTCCCAGGCTCAAGCCATCCTCCCATCTCAGTCTCCCAAGTAGCTTGAACTACAGGCACATGTCACCATGCCCAGTTAATTTTTGTATTTTTTGTAGAAACGGTGTCTCACCATATTGTCCATTCTGGTCTTGAACTCCTGAGCTCAAGTGATCTGCCCACCCTGGCCTCCCAAAGTGCTAGGATTACAGGCATGAGCCATCACGCTTGGCCTATATATGTATTATTAACATAATTTTTATGATTATAGCTATATTCTATTTGATAGGAAATTACTAGAATCCATTTATATGTAGATATACTGGATTACGGACTCATGATTTCTCCTTTAGTGCACACATATAGGTACATAATAAATATTTGTTGAGTTTAGCTGAATTTTAATTTCACAGATTTTTAAAACAATCTATATCAAATCAATTAAGTTATTCATAAAAATGGGATCACCTGAAATTGGAATTGTTTTACTTTTCTGGTTTAGTGTGGCCTTTGTTGAGTAAATGTTAATCTCTTCAGTAAATAAGATATTCAGCAAAACTAGGTTTTTTTTGTTTTATGTGCTCATAAAGCAGAAGGAGGTATCATATATCCTTCTGGCTTTACAGAACACGCATGTGACCAAATACTCTTCAGAAAACAGAGATGTTGATTTAACTATTACTACCAGGAGAAGGCATTAGTAAGCAAGAAAGCCAACTAAACTTTAGAGGTCATAGGTTACTTGTATAGGTCATAGCAACAACCTCTGAAATGTGGGCGCCTTACAAGACTCCTTTGTTACAAATAATGTTTGCAAGGACACTTTTATGATATAGTGTACTATTGTTTTTCTGGCAGCCACTAGAGAGAAACAATGACTTTATTTAGTCTTGCTCAGGTTTCTTTCTCCCCCTGCTGGGAGTTGGAACATACTGTCTCAAGGCTGAAGTACTGGAATTTATCTAGCTAGCAATGAAAGAGAAAATATTCAAGCTTAAAATGTGCAAAACTACAATATGAAAAGAAACAAGGACAGATTGTGATTACTCACAAATAGAGCATTTGACATTACATGTTTAATATATACATAGACCCTACTTGTTGCTATTTAAGCACCACTTAGATTTCAGTCTTCATAAAAACCTTTGTCTATTGTTCCTCAGATTTATTTTCTACTGTATATCACTTCAGTACTTAGTCTTACTCTGTCATCCAGGCTGGAGCAGAGTGACACAGTCTCAGCTCACTGCAACCTCCACCTCTGGAGCTCAGTCAGTCTTCCCACCTCAGCCTCCTGAGTAGTTGTGACACATTTTTGGAAAGGCTATAACTTTGGAACAATTCATGAGCTTTACTTTAACATATGAACTATTATTTCCAGTATCACTATAATGCTCCCTATCATTTTAATACCTAAATCCTCTCAAGGCCATCTGCCATGGTTGATAGGGCATAGTTTTTAGTCTGATGCACTCTGGCAAGTTATTCCTGGATATGGCTTGAAAAACCATGGACAAGTTCTGATTCATTAGGAATATAGGTGCTGTCCAGTAGAATGCTCTGTGATGATGACAGTGCTCTGTGTCTGTGTTGTTCAGTATTGCAGCCATTAGCCACATGTGGTTAATAAGCACTTGAAATGTTGTTGGAATGACTGAAAAGCTTTATACATATATATGTCTCTCTCTCTCAAATTTTAATTCAAATATATATATGTGGGTAGTGGCTACTCTACTGGACAACACAATATGGAGGTTTCAGGATCTTGGATTCTATATGCCCCATCTCTCAATTCACATGAGCATTAACATAGAAAAAGAAAGACTTCTCCGACAGTGGAAGAAATGGTTCTATTTGGGGACAAGATGGAGATCATAAACCACCTGTTTTCTTCCAAGAAAAAGAAAAGTAAAAAACTGCATTTGTTGAGAAGACAGCGCACCTTCACATAGTTGCTCTAAAGTGCCTGTGAGCCAGACTTGGCTCTTACATTTGTCCGCTAGTGAAGAGGTTCACAAACTTGAGCACACATCAGAATCACCTAGAGGGCATTGCTGAGTCTCACTGCCACAGTCTCAGTTGCAGTAATTTTGAGGTGGAGCCTTTGCATATTTAGTAAGTTCCAGGTGATGCTGGTACTGCTAGTATGAGACTTTGAGAACTGCTCTAGGGGTTTTCTTAACGGGAAAAATGACCCCCTGAGATCATGTATTATTATTTTTTTGCCTATTGGAGTGTCTGGACCACTGTTACTGTAGGAAGATTCTCTCACCAAAGCTCGGTTCTCTTGAAAAAAAAAATTCACTTGCCTTTTCCTTCCCCACAAAGTAAGAAAAAAAAAAAAAAAGCTTAAATCCAGTTAACTCTGAGTCTGTCTCTGTTACCTAGGCTGGACCCGGCTCACTGCAACCTCTGCCTTCTGGGTTCAAGTGATTCTCCTGCCTCAGCCTCCTGAGTAGCTGGAATTACACCTATGGTCTCAACTAATCAGGAGGCTGAGTTGGGAGGATTGCTTGGGCCTGGGAGGTCAAGGCTATAGTGAGCCACTGTTGTGTCACTGTACTCCAGCCTGAGAGACAAAGCAAGACCCTGTCTCAAAAACATATAGATATATACATTAATAATATTGGGAGGGAGTTAGCATGAGAGGAATTTATTGAATGAATTTTTAAAATTTTTCTTAATTTTTAAAATAGAGATGAGATCTCATTATGTTGGGAGGGCTGACCTCTAATTCCTGTGCTCAAGGAGTCCTCCTCTCAGCCTCCTAAAGTGCTGGGATTTCAGGCATGAACCACAACAGCTGCCTTTTTTTTTTTTCCAACTTGATTTTAGTACAGTTTATTTGACAACGTAATTATTACTAAAAAATGGGAAAATGTATTATGATTAATGGGTAGGTTTTTTATTTCAAAAATGTAACATCTTTTCTAATTTTTTTTTCTCTTTCAATCTAAGCTTATTGCAGAAGAATTCTGTCTGAAAACATTTTCAAAGTTTGGGTCACAGCCTGTACCAGGTAAATGAAATCTGATATGAAGCCTTTCATCTGTTTGTGGTAATCAAACCTAATTACACTGGAAATATATGTAGATATAGTAAGTTGGGATAATTCTAGGATAAATTTAATCCAGTGGAACTGCAAATTAGAATTACTAAATGATTTATGGCAATATATATTTCTTACAAATTAATAACATTTCCTGTCTTTTATTTAAATGAAATTTGGCCTGAAATCTTATGTCTTATCAAATGCATAGCTGATGTTTTGAGAATGTTGTTATAGAATTATAAAATGTCCAATTTTGGTGTAAATCTTTATATAAAATACTGTCTTTTTTTTGAGATGAAGTTTCGTTCTTGTTCCCCAGGCTGGAGTGCAGTGGAGCGATCTTGGCTCACTACAATCTCCACCTCCTGGGTTCAAGTGATTCTCCCGTCTCAGCCTCCTGAGTAGCTGGGATTATAGGCATCTACCACCATGCCCAGCTAATTTTTTGTATTTTTAGTAGAGATGGGGTTTCACCATGTTGGCGAGGCTTGTCTTGAACTACTGACCTCAGGTGAGCCACCTGGCCATAAAATATTATCTTTGAGAAATATTTCATATTCTGAATTTTTTCAAGTAAGTGAATGTGAAGTAAAGCACTTTATTAAAGACAGGTTTTCTTTTAAACAATGTGACCAGTGGCATTAGAATCGTAAGACTGTGGATATGGTTACATACTATGTGTATGTGTTTACATGTATCTATGTGAGAGGGTAATTATTTTTTTTCCTGAATGGAATGATTTCAGGATGGATTTCTAAAATCAGTGGAAGTTATTTAATATGTGAAGGTTATATATTTTTTCAAACATAATTATTTGTATGTTCTACTCCATTTTGAGTTTGGATAAATTAATGAAAATAGATGCCATATCATAAAAATGAGCCCATTTAGCTAGAAGTGGTATGGCAGTGTGTTTGTTCTTAGGAAGGCAGACTGCACTCAGCCCTTCTTCAAGACCTGTAGACATCCTCCCATTGTGCAGAAACCACCAATCCCTGAGAAGTCACTCAAACAGAATTCACAGGAAACTGAGGTACTCAACAGAATCAGCATGATTTCTCTGCACAGTCGGCAGTCAAGCTTCGTAGGAATCATATCTTAATCAAAAGTCTCTTTGTCACAAAAGCCAGAAATACCCAGTATCAGCGTTTTCTTTCCACATGGGTAAACCCATGTAGGAATTAGAAAGTAATTTGCTGTAAGAGCATTTGGTGGAATGAAATGCCTAATAGGGGTAGTATTGCTGATAAATACTTCGTGGTCTCCAGTTCCCTACATTAGACTTCATGCCGTAGGTAGCCTTGTCACTGATCCTGAAAAATGCTCAATAATCAATTAAGTAATTCTTCCTTTTCTCTGGAAAGTAGATGGGACTGTTCTTATCTGTTTCTTAGAAATCTTTATTTTTTATGCTTTTGTACCTCTAGCCCCTTTTCTGGCATACACTGTATTTCTTTGATTTCATTGTTTAGCCAGGTTGCAGTATTGTGACTGTATGTGTATGTGTGTATATATGTATCTGTAAGTTCTAATTTGATTGTACAGTTGAACATTCAAAGGGAAATATTTTTTCCTTGCGATTCCTGGTTTCTGGGTCAAGATGCAGTTGGAGTATGTGTTTGGGAAACCTTTCCATATCACATCATATATCCCATATTGTCAACAGAAATTACTTCTGAATCTCTAAGATGCCAACTTAATGGCTTATATTGTTGTTATTTTTAAAAGAGTTTACTAAATTATATTAAATATATATATATATTCATTATAAAAATGTTTTAAGGAAATAAAAATTACTCCAGTTTTAACACACAGTTGTATTTGATTATTTTTTTGATGATTTATGCATAGTGACTACACATTGAGAATGTTATTAGAAGTTTTGTTTCTTTTAATTTATGCTATTATATGATGAACATTTTCTAATACAGTCACATTTTTTTGAAGAACTGAGTTTTGTCATATTTCTTTTTTTTTTTTTTTTGAGACAGAGTTTTGCTCTTGTTACCCAGGCTGGAGTGCAATGGCACGATCTCGGCTCACCACAACCTCCGCCTCCTGGGTTCAGGCAATTCTTCTGCCTCAGCCTCCCGAGTAGCTGGGATTACAGGCACGCGCCACCATGCCCAGCTAATTTTTTGTATTTTTAGTAGAGACGGTGTTTCACCATGTTGACCAGGATGGTCTCAATCTCTTAACCTTGTGATCCACCCGCCTCGGCCTCCCAAAGTGCTGGGATTACAGGCTTGAGCCACCGCGCCCGGCCCAGTTTTGTCATATTTCATTTTGAACTATCAGTTATAGATTTTTTTTCTTTCCCCTCCTAAAAAGGAAGAACACTTCTGGAAGAGATTGATTTAAGTTAGTTTAGCACGTTATGAAATCCTGAGCTAGACAGTGGTCTGGAAGTGGAAGCAAGCAAGCTGCTGCTCAGGCTTTGGGGGAGTTTGAGCAGAGGGGTGTCTTAGCACATACAGAAAATAAGAGATGGAGAGAGGGTTTCGCTAAAGGTTTATGTAGACTGTACTCTGACTTCTTTTAATATCCTCCAAAGATGTGAATAAATAGTGGAATTTTCTTTTTATTACTTTAGGGTTTTTCTCTTGAATTTATTCCTTCTAAGACTGAACTCACCTAGGCTTCAATAAGGATTAAATATGTAACACTGCAGGGTTTACTGTTGTGCATGGGGTTTCTCTGATTATTTCTTTAATATCAGATCATAAACAGTATTCTTAATTTAGATTGCTCTCCAGAAAGTTTAACCAATTTATATTTCTGCCAACAGTCTATAAGGTATCCATTTTGTGGAACCCTTAGTGATGATGATTGTTTTAAGATATTTCTCCTTTGACAGGTCTGTAGGTCTATATCATTCAGACATTATATGAAGGATAAAAGTTGCTTATATTGATGTCATTAAAGCTTATCAGTTTCTCTTGATTTTCTTTTGATTTTGAAAGTAGTTTCTAAAATAAATTTTTTAAAATTTATTTTTAACAGCTCTATCGATACATAACTCACATACCATACAGTTTATGCATTTGAAGTCTACAACTAAATGTTTTTTTTGTATATTCATGATTAATTTTTTTTAGTATATTCGCCAATACATGCAATAATTACCCACAGTCAATTATAGGGATTTTTTTTAATATGAAAAACTTTAGCATGTTAGAGGAATTTGGCTTTAAGCATCTGTCAAAAAGTGACTTTAGGGTAAAATAGTTAAGGCATTAATAAATACTAAGGGATGAATAAGATAGATGATGGAAAGTTTCAAATACAATCAATGATTATTAAAATTAAAAAGTGCTATTTTGAAGAATTCCGAAAGTAAAGAGTTAATATAAAGAACTGCTGACAAAATTCTTTGTATCTTTTCGTGTAGCTAAAAGACCAGCTTCAGGACAAAACTCCATTTCTGTTATGCCTGCTCAGAAAATTACAAAGCCTGCTGCTAAATATGGAATACCTTTAACATACAAGAAATATGGAGATAAAAAATTACACGAAAAGAAACCACTGCAAAAACATAAACAGGTATGATCATGTTACAGACTGTGTATTAGTCACAAATTCAATTCAACCTTGTTTCATTGCAGCTCAATTCTGTTACCTTGATATTATAGAATTGCTTTTATTAAGTTACCAAGGAGTGTCCTTCTGTGCTTTACCAATCCTCTAAAACTGAGAAGCCTTACAGGAGTCATAGAAAATCATTAAGTAAATATATTAAGTAATATAATTAGTGAAATAAAAAGCGAGTGACATTATAAATGAAATAACTTTCGAACAACCTAAGCAAAGCCATTTGTTTTTGTACATAAATGAAATAAATACGTATGACGTTCTTGATAAAAATCTGGAAATATTTAGTATTTGAGAATTCACAATCATATAAATAGAATCTTAGAGCTGGAAGGAATGTGGTCATGTAATCTGTCATATTTCAGATGAACAATGGAGGCCTGCAGCATTTAAGCAACCTGCCCAAGAACGTAGTGATAGCTGCAGGAATTTGACACTTTCCTTACGTCAGTAGCTACATGCTTTGATATACAGAGCTGGTTTTATTTTGGATCACATACACATACATATACATAAACACTGGCTTAGATACATATGTATACACACTGCTGTAAGATAAACTTTATATGGTAGGAATGATCAGTCATCTTGTTTAAAATCTATCATAGGCTGGGCATGGTGGTTTACACCTGTAATCCCAGCACTTTGGGAGGGTGAGGTGGGTGGATCACCTGAGGTCAGGAGTTCCAGACCAGCCTGGCCAACATGGTGAAACTCATCTCTACTAAAAATGCAAAAATTAGCTGGGTGTGGTGGCACACACCTGTGGTCCCAGCTACTCAGGAGGCTGAGGCAGGAGAATCACTTGAACCTGGGAGGTGGAGGTTGCAGTGAGTCAAAGACTGCACCACTGCACTCCAGCCTGGGCGACAGTGAGACTCTGTCTCAAAAAAAAATAAAAGTTGAAAAATTGTAATAAACAACAAAATGAGAGGACTAGAGATCATAAAACTTTTTTAAAAGCATACAGTAATAGCTGATACATACTAGGAAGCAGCTGCTATTTTTAGTGCTGAGGCAGAATACCCAAAGAAGACACAATTTTTAAAAGAAACCTGAACCCCATCCTTAAGGCTGAGATTCAGACCTTACTGGGTGGGGTATGGCAATAGCTCACTCGATGGCAACACAGTCTGGGGCTGGCAAAGAGGAAAGTGTCCGCTGTGGAGCTGACGAAACTGCCTGGAGTGTCAGTAGATTGTACTGGAAAGCCACTTGAGTAGTCATTGAATTCACTGGGAAGGCTGCTGGGATGCCAGGGGATCTTGCCTGGTGCTGCTCTGGCTGGGATGCTGGCTGAGCATCAGCAGAACTCTGGGAAGTGGTCATTGCAGATGCTGCTGAAACTCACAGGGAAGCTGCTAGGGGCACTGGCCAAACACTCCTAGAAGGTGCCTGTAGGGGTGAGTGCTGCTGTGTGTCCCACCTGCTGTGGTAACAAGAAGAAAAGAAGTGTGCTAATCAGGAAGAGAAGCTTCTTCACCTTGACCCTCTCAATTTTACTGACATAGCTTAATATCATGATAGCAAGCAAAGAAGAAATGTTTACAACATCCAGCTCTAGCATCACAAGCTGGACAATGAAGAGTAGATTTGGAGCTAAGGGGCAATATGCTAACTGGCACTCTGGTTTTATTTTTATTTTTCTTTTTAAGTATATAGGGGTGGCGTTTCTCCATGTTGGCCAGGCTGGTCTCGAACTCCTGACCTCAGATGATCTGCCGACCTCGGCCTCCCAAAGTGCTGGGATTACAGGTGTGAGCCACCGCGCGCCTGGCCGATTTTATCTTTCTTTTAAAAACTGTATTCGAACCTGAGTGGGCCAATTCCATTTTACCCTTTTATCTCTCTTTACTTCAGTCACTACAAGAAGCCCAGGACTCCAGCTTTCCCTCGTTGCCTAGACTTTCCCATCACCAGATGACTCTGGTCATACCCTGATCTGCCCCCACCCCCTGCATAGTTTTCTATATGTTGGTCCAAAAGTAATCAGGGTTTTTGTCATTGAAAGCAAAACTGCAATTACTTTTGCACCAACGCATAGTCTCTTCCAGAAAACTCTTATAGTACATTGTTAGCAAAGTTCACTGTATTTTAAACTTCTAAATATGTCTTCACCTTTTTTGCTTGAAAACCTGGCTTGTCTCCGAATGCACTGTTCTGTAGCTCTCTTACATGCTACCTGTTTTCTCTCTCATCCCTTAGTGTTACTGGGTCTAGAGGTAGGTGAAGGAAGTGTTTCCTTTGCTTTTCATTGCCAGACTCTCCCTGCTGCCTAACCCTGCCATTCTCCTCATCCCTCTACCTTGATGCTTCTGCTACCAGACTGTATCACTCTATGTTAGGGTCATCTGTAGACGCTTATCTTCTGAAGAGTTTAACACCTGACCACTGTCACTCCTCCCAACATTGTCATCGTTCTTTGCAGTTTTCGTATAAAAAAAGATTATACTACCTATAGAACAAGGCCTTTTGTTTTCATTTTCTTTCTCTTTCTTTTTTCTTTTTTTGAGAACGAGTCTTGCTCTGTTGCCCAGGCTAGAATACAGTGCCGCAGTCATGGCTCACTACTGCCTGCACTTCCTGAGCTCAAGCAATCCTTCCTCCTTAGCCTCCGGAATAACTGAACCACAGGCAAGTGTCACTACACCCAGCTGACTTTCTATTTTTTGTAGAGATGGGGTTGCACTGTCTTACCAGGCTTGGCTCAAACTCCTGGGGTCCAGCAATGCTCGTGCCTTGGCCTCCCAAAGTTCTGGGATTACAGGCATGAGCCACCACCATGAGCCTGGCTTATTTTCTGGATCATTCCCCTTTAAATCATCTTGTCTCTCACTTTAACTTAAAACTCTCACCTATTGCCATGCCATTAAAATTTGCATTATCAGTAATAACTCTAAGCCTCATTTATAATCATTCCACTCCCTGATCACTACTTCATTATTCCTTTAGGAGTCTGCCTCCAAAACATCTGTCCCATTTGGATCCATGGATCCTACTAGATTCTTTTATTCTCTCTCTCTCTTGTTTCCATTTTCCTTACCTGACTTAAATTCTATAATCATTTATAATAATTTCCAAAGGCTCAACTCTCTTGCCCTTTCTTCCATTATTACCAATAACCAAAAAACTTTGTGAAATCCAACTCTCCACTTCCTTTGTGCCTTAACCTGGTCTGTGGAATATGGCTGAGGAAAGCATATGACTATTTTAACTAGCCTAACTTTCAATATGTAACCAACAATGTCAAATTAGCACCTTCTGGTCACCCTATTATATTTCCTCAGTGCATTTATTCTTCTACTTTCTAGGTGATAATTTTTTACCTTCTCCTTGCTTTTCACAAGGACCAATGCTTTCTTCCTACTTCACTGAGAAAATAGAAGCAGTTAGAAGAAAACTTTCCCACAATCACTTCTGCTAGTTAGTCTTATCTGTTGGCAAACATTTTGCCTTTCTTCCTTTTACTTTGGATGACCTGTTTCTGTTCCCATCTAGAGTAAACTCAACCGTTGGCGTACTATGATTCTTTTTTGCCTGCCGTAGTACTTTGCACTCTCTCCTGCATCATTATACTTTTTTTTCTCTACTGAATCATTCATGTTAGCAAACAAATATCCCGTATCTTAAGTCTTTTTAAAAAGGAACTTTCCCTCATGTCCTTCCAACTACCTCTCTAAATTTCTGGTCCCTTTAACAATAAAACTTTCCCAAAAGATTGTCTGTACTGTCTCCAGTTCATTTCATTTTGAACTCACTTCACTCTTGGCTTTCTTTGTCACAGCTGTTATGAAACAGCTATTGTGAAACAGCTCCTGACATCTATATTGTTAAATCCACAGGTCATTTTTCTTCTTCCTTGGCCTGGTTTTTGACTCACTTGATTGCCCCCTCCTTGAAACATTTTCTTCATTTGAGTCCCTGGTATTACATTCTTCTGGTTTTCTTTCTACCTCATTGACTGCTTCTTCTCAGCCTCCTTTGCAAGTTCCTCCTTATCTCTAGGGCTTTTAAATGCTGGGGTGCTCAAGGTCTCAGTCCTCAGATACCTTCTCTTTTCTATTCATACCAGCTTTCTAGTTGATAACATCTATAAGCTGACTCTCCAATTTTTATCTCCACCTGGTCTCCTTCCCTGAACTTCAGACTGAGAGCTGTCTTAACATCTACAATTGTATTTCTAATAGACATCTCAAAATTAACATATATAGAAGTGAACTCTTGATTTTATTCTCTCTCCAAATTGATCTTACTTATTTCAATAAATGTCAACTGTGCTCTTCTGTTTGTTCTCATCTTCCATACTGGAGTCATTATTAACTGTTCTTTCAACATCGTATCCTGTCAACTGACTTCAAAATACATTCACAGTGTGGCTACTTCTCATTATTTTTACCACCATACTAGTTCTAGCCACCCTCATTTTTCACCAGGGTTATAGTACTGATCTCCTGACTAACTGCTTTCAGACTTACCTTCTTCGGTCTGCTTTCACGTGAGCAGCCCAAATTCTCCTTTTATGATCAAAGTCAGATCATTATACTCTCTGCTTAAAGCTTTTCAGTGGCTTTTCATCCCACTCACAGTAAAAGCCAAAGTCCTTACAGCCGTGTGTGAAGCCTCGTTGCCTTTCCAAGCCTCATTAGCTACTCTTCCTTTGCTAGTCCAGTACAGCCATGCCAAACCTGATGCTCTTAAACATGGCAAGTACTTACCTGCAAAAACTAGTTTGTACTTGATGTTCTCTTTTCCTTGAGGTCTTATATTCAAAACTGCTTGATGAATAGAGCCTTTTTTGATCAATTATATCAGGTAACAGCCATCCCTCCAGGCCATCCCCACATTTCTAGTCTGCTATATTCTGCTTTTTGTCCAGAATGTTACCACTTTCTACTCTATTTTTGACTAGTTTATTGTGAATTTCCTCCATTACAGTGTGGAAATTCATGAGGGCAGGGATTGTTGTTGTTCACTAGTTCCAGGCAAGTAGGTACTCAGTAAGTATTTGCTGAATAAGTAAGTGAATAAGTCGTGCCTTACACTTTAATAAAGTTACTTACAAATATTAACTCTTTTAAAAAGAATAACAACTAAATAATTTGGTGAAACTCAGTTTATAAAAACCGTTTTGTTATTGTGTTTAGCAGATTTATAACTATTAAAAAACAAAACCTCGAGAGAAATGAATGACACTCTTGAGCACACTGGAGCATATCTTTGTTTGATAAGGTCAACAGTAGGAAAAAACAAGTTTTTGTAATTATTTCCTTTACTTAGACAAGTAATCTGCTAAGATTTATAATTCCTTTAACTTCCTATTATAATGAAGAAATTCCAATCTGAGGACCTTTAATGTCAGCCTTATTGACATAAAAACTTATAAAGTATGCTTATGCAGAAAACATGTAGTGGCAAAAAACTACCCTACCAAATGGCACACACATACCTTCCAGGATTTGACTTTGCATGCATTGCATCTGTCTCCCATTGTTACGAGATCCTAGGGGTGTCACTTTGCCAGCCAAAAACCTCTGTGGCCAGTGGCACCTTTGCCCGAGTTTTGCTCAGACCCACTGGGCCCACTCGGCCAGGAAGGCTGCCCTTGGCTCATGCTGCCAGCCTGGATCCCAGATTTGCCAAGGCCGAGTGGAGCGGCAAAGGGTGTATGAGTGAGCAGGTGTGGAGTCTGGCCACTGCACACAGCCAGGCACACTGACTGTGGTGGGGTGGGCAGTTGCAGGTGCTGGCACAGGCGCCAGCTGCCTGTGAGGCAGCTGGACCAGGTGTCCTGTAAGCAGCTTCCATAGCTGGCACCAGGGATTGTGGTGGCACCCAGAAGCTTGGAGACACCAGGAATCATAGAGCCCCAAAGAGGGTGACACAGCCCTGGCTTGGGGAGCTGCTAGGTCTGAGCCCCCTGAAGGGCCACAGCCCTTCTCTCTTCCTCTCCTCTTTCCTTCTTGTCACCCGCAACATGGCATATCTTGCCCTGTTTGTGTTACAGCTTTTTCACTCCCATCATTTGGTGGGTTCCTAGTTTTTGTTCCACGTCTAGGAAGAATGAGGTACATAGATAAGTGGAGGGGTGAGTAAGGCAAAGGGGAGCTTTATTAATAGAACAGCAAAGAGGACACCCTGGAGTGGGTAGCCCCTCTCTGCAGCCAGGTCATCCCATGGAATGTTTAGCTCTCAGCAAAGAGGAGACCCTGGAGCGGGTAGCTCTTCTCCGCAAGCAAGTTGTCCCATCATCTCTTTGAGTTTGGCTGAGTCCACGGTTTTTATGGGCTTCAAAGGGGAGGAAGTGCATGCTGATTGGTCCATGGGCAAGCCTGGGCGAAGCACTACAAGTTCCCATTCCAGCCTTGCCTTGAAGATGGGGCTTTACTGGGGACCCACCTGTTTCCATCCAGGAGCCTGTCTGCTTCCTGCCATTGTTCATGGCACCCACGGTGTTCATGCCACAGAGCACCTGCAGGCCAGTGCCAGACTACTGTCAGTGCCCCCCGGTCCTTCCTTCCGTGCTCATCAGCACCCAAAGTCTGGAGGAGGCTAAGATGGCAGGGCACTGGCATGTCAGCACTGCCCTGAGTACCCACACACCTGGCTGGGTTGCAGCAGTGCCCAGCCTCAGCCTCAACTTTGCTCCAATATCAGAGTGGGTGCTGGGAGTGGGGAGAGGTCAGACCATAGGAGCAGGCACTTTAGAACCTGTGGTGGGGAATGGGGGCCTTCCCAGGCCCCTGAGAGTGCAGAGATGCCCAGATCTGCAGCCATGGCTTGGGTGACTGCAGCTGTGCCTAAGTGAGTAGGATTCCTGCCTGCTCCCACCCCCAAGAGCACAGGAATGACTGGGTGCACAGCCATGTCTGGGCAGCTGCAGCTGCACCCAGGGAATGTGAGGCTTCCATCTTGCCAGCTCAGAAGGGGACAGGGCTTCCACCTGTTCCCGGCTTCCACTGGCTCCATGGAGTACACAGCCCTGGCCATGCCTCTCCCACTGCCACCAGCATCGTGACAGTGGCCACTCCAGATAGGCTGCTGCTGCCATCACCTTGATGCTCCTAAATTTGGAGCCCTAGCTAAACTGGACTTCCCATTGTTTACTGACTATACCCTGTATACACGTTTTTCTTTCTTGTCTTTCCTCATTCTGAACCCCTTCCTCTGTTCTTTCTCTCCTGTGTAGGTACAGGTCACATTGATCTGTACTATTTTGTAAGCCATTGAAGGGTACAAAATAAGGAACATACTACTTCTGCCCTCTAAAATTATGGTCCAACTAGGGAGACATAGGCTTGAAAAAAAGGTAAAAGGAGCAAATTAGTGAGTGTTGTTATTGTTAGCTTGTAGATTAATAAATAGAACGTTGACATCATTGCCTAGGGCACTGCCATCATTGACAGTGGTGACATAGCTGTTCTCCAGTGACCTAACATACTACTACCACCTTCAAACATCATAGTCCAAGTAAGGAGACAAAAACTTGGGGGGAAAAAAAGGTAAAAGGAGCAAATAGTTTGTTGAGTATTCTTATTGTTAGCTTATAGATTAACAGATAGAACGTTGACATCATTGCCTATCATTGCCTAGGGCACTGCCAGCATTGACAGTGTTGACTCACCTTAGCCTCCCAAAGTGCTAGAATTACAGGTGTGAGCCAAGGCACCCACCTCCCCTTTTTTATTTAAATGACAGTCTCACTCTGTCACCAGTCTGAGTGCAGTGGCATGCTCATGGCTTACTGCATCCTTGACATCCTGCACTCAAGGGATCCTTCCACCTAAGCCTCATGAGTAGGTGGGACTTCAGGCATGCATCACCACACCCAGCTAGCTTTTGTAATTTTTGTAGAGATGGGGTTTCACTAACTTGTCCAGGCTGGTCTTGAACTCCTGTGCTCAAGCAGCCCACCCACCTTGGCCTCCCAAAGTGCTGGGATTACAGGTGTGAGTTACCACACACTGCCTAAGCTTTTATTCTTAATGTTTGAAAGTAGCTGCTGAGGTGATCCCAGTTACTCTAATTTGATCATTACACATTGTATGCATTTATGCATGTATCACCTGTGTCCCACAAATATGTACAATTATTATGTAGCAATTTTTAAAAATAAAATTTAATGTAAAAATGATAACTACTTCAGGTTGAGGTAATGAAGAGGAAGCTATAGAATATTTGAAATTGATTCTGTACATTCATATCTAATTCTTGAGATAGAGACTTGATTTCTATTAGCTATTTGGTTCTTTGAAGTAATTTGAGTAGTATAACTGATCTGTAACTTTTTCTGTGAAGTATGTATTTTAATAAGTTTGCTATAATTTTTAGTGTGCTTTTAAGCGTTTTATATTATAAAAAAATAAAACATATTCCCAGTATTTACACACCGCATTTAATTTTACTTAATTTTGCTGTGGGCTTTCCTACTTGTATTACCTGTATTTTTAATATACCTTGGAGAGTTTATACATAATTTTGTGTTCTGGTGTTTTTAATTAGTGTTACATATACTTTTTGTATGTTTTTACTTGTGATACTTAAGGTTGTATTGTATTTCATTGATATTAAATCAGATTGGTTGGATTCTGATAAATGTCCTTTTTTTAAAAAATCCTGCCCTGGATCAGAATTTCTTTTGAAATATGTTTTGTGTTTTCTAATAGAGTTCAGTGAAATATGAATTCAAAATAAATTTATTTCATGGATCATGTTTAAGATGCTTATTTATTCTAAATGATATTTACAAATGTAATCCATTTTAATGTTTGGAATATATACACATGGAATTCTCTGTCTTCCCAGGGAATAAAACTACCACTGGCAAGAGGGCAGAGACAGATAAGTTGGGGGTGTTTGTAACTTTATGTCGTTATGTCTGTAAGGGATACTTACGGAGTAAGTGCTTGAGTGGACTTGTAGAAGTAGAATTGTCTTTTCTCTTGACTGTGTATCAGCCTGACTGAATGGAGAGATCAGAACTCTTGGTGAAACTGCATAAATTGTATCATAGTCCCTAATGTTTGGGCAGGATTGTAGCCAAGTGTATAATCTGTTTCTTTCTATGGCTGATAGAATCAAGTAATGTGTTTGTTTTCTTAATGTTTTCCTTATTTTCAGTTAACATTCAGTATATAAAAGCAGCATGCTCTGGAATTTTCAGATTTCAGTTGATAATATTCTGAATAATATCTCTACCATCAAATACTCTGAATCATAGGTAAATGATTCAGATGGTAGTTATAAATGTTTTGAATTCGGGCAGAGTCGTTGCCCTCAAACTTCATCAGGCAGACAAGTATGGTCTCAGCTACACCATTGAGAACTAAATAATAATCAGCACTTGGGGTATCATATAGCTTATTTTAAAAACATTTCACTGGCTGGGTGCAGTGCCTCATGGCTATAATCCCAGCACCTTGGGAAGCCAAGGTGGGTAGATTACTTGAGGTCAGGAGTTCAAGACCTGCCTAACCAACATGGCAAAACTTCATCTCTACTAAAAATCCCAGAGTTAGCCAGGCATGATGACATGTTCTGTAATCCTGGCTACTTGGGAGACTGAGGCAGGAGAATCACTTGAACCTGGGAGGTGGTGGTTGCAGTGAGCAGAGATGACGCCACTACACTCCAGCCTGGATGACAAGCAAGACTCTGTCTCAAATAAAAAAAAATTTTTTTCACTTAAAACTAAGTTTCTGTGAACAACAGTGTGAAAGTACTTAATGCCACAGAACTGTACACTTAAAAATAGTTAAAATGGTAAATTTTGTTATATGAAAAAATATTTTGTTATAGGAAATTTTGTTGTAAATGTTCATAAAAATTTTGTTACAAATTTTCATATAAGTTTTTGTTACAAAATTTCATATGAATTTTGTTGTACGAAAAAATATTTGTTGGCCGGGCACGGTGGCTCAAGCCTGTAATCCCAGCACTTTGGGAGGCCGAGGCGGGTGGATCACGAGGTCAAGAGATCGAGACCATCCTGGTCAACATGGTGAAACCCCGTCTCTACTAAAAATACAAAAAATTAGCTGGGCATGGTGGCGTGTGCCTGTAATCCCAGCTACTCAGGAGGCTGAGGCAGGAGAATTGCCTGAACCCAGGAGGCAGAGGTTGCGGTGAGCTGAGATTGCGCCATTGCACTCCAGCCTGGGTAACAGGAGCGAAACTCGGTCTCAAAAAAAAAAAATTTGTTATGTTAAAAAAAATTGAAGAAAAAAAGTAGAAAAGAAATGGCAATCAAATGCATGGAAAGTTTTTAAAATCTTCTAACAATTAAAAGAATTAAAATAAACCCCAGGTTTCTGAAGTATTTTAAATATGATTTTTACATGATTGTTAAAATAGATTTTTCCCTTGATTTCTTTTTTTTTTTTTTTTTTTTTTTTTCCATATGGCCTGCACTGCACTGCACTCCCAAACTGTAGTGCAGTGGTGCAGTCTTGGCTCACTACAACCTCCACCTCCCATGCTCAAGCAATCACCTCAGCCTCCCAAGCAGCTGGGACTACGTGCACATACTGCCACACCCAGCTTATTTTTGTAATTTTTGTAGAGACAGGCTTTTGCCATGTTGTTCAGGCTGGTCTCGAACTCCTGGGCTCAAGTGATCTGCCCACCTCAGCCCCCAGAAGTGCTGGGATTACAGGCGTGAGCCATTACACACAGCCTTTCCCTTATTTTTTGCATCTCATTTTTTTTTTAAAGACTTCTCCCCACCCCCTACTGCCAACTACAGCATCTTTTAGGTTGAAATTCACAATGGCTTGTTAGAATTTTTAACTTCAAGCTTGAAAAAGGAAAACCTTAACCACTTAAGATACCGTCATTTTGTAATTGCACGAATTTAAGCTAATATGCATCAAGTTACTATTATTTGGCCTGTTCACAAAATATTTATCATAAGGCTTTTCTTTGCTCCAGTTCCTGTAATAGTTACAGGTTTTTTTTTTTTTCAAGGCTCTGTTAAAGCAAAGGAGTGGCCATTAAGCCACCAGAGGGAGCCCCTTGAATACGTTATATCCCACTTCAGTATTTGGCTGTGATTTTTAAAAAGACAAAAACAGTTCTCTCAGTGTGGATGTTTTGTGTTTTATATTACTCTCTTCACTATAGAAATAGTGTTCTGAAAATACCTGTGTGATCTTAAAGGAGCAGCTTAGTATTTTCATTTCATAAATATTTGAATATCTTATATATGAGGTAATGTGGACCTTTAGAAGATGAATACAATCATTGCCTTCATGTAATGTACCTAAGAAGAGTATATGGGTATGTAGTTAAAAATTCTCTTCTTAATCCACTTTACTGTGTAATATATATAAAATCCAGTTATTTATATCGAATTGCTGTATTAATGTTTTTAAATTGCTTAATTGTTTGGTGGTGTAGTTCACAAATTTGAGAATGGTGCTAGACTGGCTACTGAAGTTAACCTGTGGAATTTGTCAGAATATAGAATGTAGGGCTCTATGTCCAAAGATTATGATTTAGCAACTCTTGGGACATATATTTTTAAAAAATAGCTTTATTGAAATATAATTCACATACTATACATAATTCTCCCGTTACAAGTTTTCAATTAAATTGTTTTATGTATTTACAGAATTGCATAACGATCTGCACAATCAATTTTAGAACATTTTCATCACCCCAAAGGAAATCCTTTTTCTGTTAGCAGCTACTGCCCGGTATTCCCCAACCCCACAACCCTAGGCCGCCCCTAATCTACTTTCTCTGTCTATACAGGTTCGCTTCATCTGTACATTTATATAAATGAAATCATATAGAACATGGTTTTTTGTGACTGGCTTCTTTTACTCAGCATAATGTTTTCATGGTGGATCTATGTTGTAGCATGTATCAGTACTTCATTTTTTTATTATTGCCAAATATTCCTGTGTATGGAAGGAATATGTATTTTTACAAAGCTCTGGGTAACATTCCCGAGTGTTTCAAATTCTATATACATAGAACATACTTTGAAATGTTAACTGTGTGTTTTTCTTTTTGTTTCTTCTTCTTTTTTTTTAATTGTACTTTAAGTTCTGGGGTACATGTGCAGATCTTGCAGGATTGTTGCATAGGTACACATATGCCATGGTGGTTTGCTGTCTCCATCCCCCCATCACCTACATCAGGCATTTCTCCCAGTGTTATCCCTCCGTAACCTGCCCCCCCCCGCAGTCCTTCCCCTAGCCCCTCACCCTCAACAGACCCCAGTGTGTGATGTTCCCCTTCCTTGCCCATGTGTTCTCATTGTTCAACACCTGCCTTTGAGTGAGAACGTGCAGTGTTTCGTTTTCTGTTCTTGTGTCAGTTTGCGGAGAATGACGGCTTCCAGATTCATCCATGTCCCTACAAAAACACGAACTCATCATTTTTTATGACTGCATAGTATTCCATGGTGTATATGTCCCACATTTTCTTTGTCCAGTCTATCATTGATGGGCATTTGGGTTGGTTCCAGATCTTTGCTGTTGTAAACAGTGCCGCAGTGAACATACGTGTGCATGTGTCTTTATAATAGAATGATTTATAATCCTTTGGGTATATACCCAGTAATGGGATTGCTGGCTCAAATGGTGTTTCTATTTCTAGATTTTTGAGGAATCGCCATGGTTGAACTAATTTATACTCCCACCAACAGTGTAAAAGTGTTCCTATTTCTCCACATCCTCTCTAGCATCTGTTGTCTCCAGATTTTTTAATGATTGCTATTCTAACTGGCATGAGATAGAATCTCAATGTGGTTTTGATTTGCATTTCTCTAATGACCAGTGATGTTCAGCGTTTTTTCATATAATTGTTGGCCTTAAAAATGTCTTCTTTTGAAAAGTGTCTGTTCGTGTCCTTTGTCCACTTATGAATGGGATTGTTTATTTTTTTCTTGTAAATCTGCTTTAGTTCTTTGTAGATTCTGGATATTAGCCCTTTGTCAGATGGGTAGATTGCAAAAATTTTTTCCCGTTCCGTTGGTTGCCAGCTCATGCTAATGATTGTTTCTTTCGCTGTGCAGAAACTCTTAAGCTTAATTAGGTCCCATTTGTCTATTTTGGCTTTTGCTGCCATTGCATTTGGTGTGTTAGTCTTGAAGTCCTTGCCTGTGCCTATATCCTGAATGGTATTGCCTAGGTTTTCTTCTAGGGTTTTTATGGTGTTTGGTCATATGTTTAAATCTTTAATCCATCTGGAGTTAATTTTAGTGTAAGATATAAGGAAGGTGTCCAGTTTCAGCTTTCTGCATATGGCTAGCCAGTTCTCCCAATACTATTTATTAAACAGGGAATCTTTTCCCCATTGCTTTTCTTTGTCAGGTTTGTCTAGGATCAGATGATTGTAGATATGTGGCATTACTTCCAAGGCCTCTGTTCTGTTCCATTAGTCTATATCTCTGTTTTGGTACCAGTACTATGCTGTTTTGATTACTGTAGCCTTGTAGTATAGTTTGAAATCAGGTAGCATAATGCCTCCAGCTTTGTTCTTTTTGCTTATGATTGTCTTGGCTATGTGGGCTCTCTTTTGGTTCCGTATGAAGTTTAAGGTGGTTTTTTTCCAGTTATTTGAAGAAGTTCAATGGTAACTTGATGGGGATAGCATTGAATGCATAAATTACTTTGGGCAGTATGGCCATTTTCATGATATTGGTTCTTCCGAACCATGAGCATGTAATGTTTTTCCATCTGTTTGTGTCCTCTCTTATTTCATCAAGCAGTGATTTGTAGTTCTCCTTGAAGAGGTCCTTTATGTTTCTTGTTAGTTGTATTCCTAGGTATTTTATTCTCTTTGTAGCAATTGTGAATGGGCATTCACTCATGATTTGGCTCTCTGTTTGTCTGTTATTGGTGTATAGGAATACCTGTGATTTCTGCCTATTGATTTCGTATCCTGAGACTTTGCTGAAGTTGCTTATCAGCTTAAGTAGATTTTGGGCAGAGATGTTGGGGTCTTCTAAATAGACAGTCATGCTGTCTGCAAATAGAGACAATTTGACTTCTTATTTTCCTAATTGAATACCTTTTATTTCTTTTTCTTGCCTGATTACTCTGGCTAGAATTTCCAGTACTGTATTAAATAGGAGTGGTGAGAGAGGGCACCCTTATCTAATGCCAGTTTCCAAAGGGAATGCTTCCAGTTTTTGCTAGTTCAGTATGATGTTAGCTGTGGGTTTGTTATAAATAGCTTTTATTGTTTTGAGGTACGTTCCATCAATACCTAGTTTATGGAGAGCTTTTAGCAGAAAGGGCTGTAGAGTTTTGTCAAGGGCCTTCTCTGCATCTATTGAGATAATCGTGGTTTTTGTCTGTGGTTTTGTTTATGTGATGGATTATGTTTATAGATTAGTGTATGTTGAACCTATCTTGTGTCCCTGGCATGAAGTCTATTTGATCGTGATGGGTAATCTTTTTGATGTGCTGTTGCAATCTGTTTGCCAGTATTTTATTGAAGATTTTGCATCGATGTTCATCATGGATATTGGCCTGAAGTTTTCTTTTTATTTGTGTCTCTGCCAGGTTTTTGATATCTGGTTGATGTTGGTCTCATAAAATGAGTTAGGGAGGATTCCCTCTTTTTGTATTGTTTGGAATAGTTTCAGAAGGAATGGAACCAGTTTCTCTTTGTAGGTCTGATAGAATTCGGCTGTGTACTTGTCTGGGCCTGGACTTTTTTTTGGTTGGTAAGCTATTAATTGCTGCCTCAACCTCAGACCTTGTTATTGGTCTATTCAGGGATTTGATTTCTTCCTGGTTCATTCTTGGGAGGGTGTAAGTGCCCAGGAGTTTATCCATTTCTTCCAGATTTACTGGTTTATGTGCATAGAGTTGTTTGTAGTAATCTCTGATGGTAGTTTGTATTTCTGTGGAATCGGTGGTTATATCCCCTTTATCATATTTTATTGCATCTATTCGATTCTTCTCTCTTTACTTATTAGTTTGGCTAGTGGTCTGTCTATTTTGTTAATCTTTTCAAAAAACCAGCTCCTGGATTTATTGATTTTTTGAAGGGTTTTTTTTTGTGTCTCTGTCTCCTTCAGTTCCACTCTGATCTTTGTTGTTTCTTGCCTTCTGCTAGCTTTTGTGTTTGTTTGTTTGATTTTGCTCCTCTAGCTCTTTTTATTTTGATGATGGGGGGTCAATTTTAGATCTTTCCTCGCTTCTCATGTGGGCATGGATTGCTATACATTTCCCTCTAGGTACTACTTTAAATGTGTCTTAGAGATTCTGGTACATTGTGTCTTCATTCTCATTAGTTTCTAAGAACATCTTTATTTCTGCCTTCATTTAATTGTTTATCCAGTCGTCATTCAAGAGTAAGTTGTTCAGTTTCCCTGTAGTTTTGTGGTTTTGAGTGAGTTTCTTAATTTGGAGTTCAAATTTGATTGCACTGAGATCTGAGAGATTGTTATGATTTCTGTTCTTTTGCATTTGCTGAGGAGTGATTTACTTCCAATTATGTGGTCAATTTTAGAGTAGGTGCAATGTGGTGCTGAGAAGAATGTATATTCTATGGATTTGGGGTGGAGAGTTCTGTAGATGTCTACTAGTTCCACTTGGTCCAGGTATGTGTTCAAGTCCTGGATATTCTTATTAGTTTTCTGTCTCGTTGATCTAATGTTGACAGTAGGGTGTTAAAGTCTCTCACTATTATTGTGTGGGAGTCTAAGTCTCTTTGTAGGTCATTAAGAACTTGCTTTATATATCTGGGTGCTCCTGTCTTGGGTGCATATATATTTAGGATAGTTAGCTCTTGTTGCATTGATCCTTTTACCATTATATAATGCCCTTGTTTCTTTTGATCTTTGTTGATTTAAAGTCTGTTTTATCAGAGACTAGGAGTGCAGCCCCTGCTTTTTTTTTGCTGTCTGTTTGCTTGGTAAATCTTCTTCCATCCCTTTATTTTGAGTCTGTGTGTGTCTTTGCATGTGAGATGGGTCTCCTGAATACTACAGCACACCAATGGATCTTGACTTTTTATCTAGTTTGCCAGTTTGTGTCTTTTGATTGGTGCATTTTGGCCATTTACATTTAATGTTAATATTGTTATGTGTGAATTTCATCCTGCCATTTTTTTTTTACTGGCTGGTTGTTTTGTTCATTAATTGCCACAGTTTCCTCATTGTGTCATTGGTCTTTACAGTTTGGTACCTTTTTTGCAGTGGTTGGTACTGGTTGTTCCCTTCCTTGTTTAGTGCTTCTTTCAGGAGCTCTTGTAAGGCAGGTCTAGTGGTGATGAAATTTCTCAGCAATTGCTTGTCCATAAAGGATTTTATTTCTCCTTCACTTATGAAGCTTAGTTTGGCTGGATATGAGATTCTGGGTTGAAAGTTTTTTCTTTAAGGATGTTGAATATTGGCCTTCACTCTTCTGGCTTGTAGGGTTTCTGCTGAGAGATCCACTGTGAATCTGATGGGCTTCCCTTTGTGAGTGACCAAACCTTTCTCTCTGGCTGCCCTTAGTATTTTTTCCTTCATTTCAACCCTGGTGAGTCTGATGAGTATGTGCCTTGGGGTTGCTCTTCTTGATGAGTATCTTTGTTGTGGTCTCTATATTTCCTGGATTTGAATGTTGGCCTGCCCTGCTAGGCTGGCGAAATTCTCCTGGATAATAGCCTGAAGAGTGTTTTCCAGCTTGGATTCATTCTTCCTGTCATATTCAGGTACACCTATCAAATATAGATTAGGTCTTTTCACATAATCCCATATTTCTTGGAGGCTTTTTTCATTTCTTTTCACTTTTCTCTAATCTTGCCTTCTCATTTTATTTCATTGAGTTAATCTTCAATCTCTGATACTTTCTTCTGCTTGATGAATTCAGCTATTGAAACTTGTTTATGCTTTGTGAAGTTCTCGTGCTGTGTTTTTCAGCTCCATCAAGTCATTTATGTTCTTCTCTAAGTTGGTTATTCTAGTTGGCATTTCATCTAACTTTTTTTCAAGGTTTTTAGTTTGTTTGCATTTGGTTAGAACGTGTTCCTTTAGCCTTGGAGAAGTTTGTTATACCAACCATCTGAAGCCTGCTTCTGTGAATTGGTCAAACTCATTCTCTATCCTGTTTTGTTCTCTTGATGGTGAGGAGTTGTGATCCCTTGGAGGAGAAGAGACAGTCTGGTCTTTGATGATTTTATTCTTTTTGTGCTGGTTTCTTCCCAACTTCATGGATTTATCTACCTTTGATCTTTGAAATTGGTGATTTGAGATGGGGTCCCTGAGTGGACCTCCTTTCTGTTGATGTTGAAGCTATTTCTTTTTGTTTTTTAGTTTTCTTTCTAACAGGCCCCACTGCTGTAGGACTGCTGGAGGTCCACTCCAGACCTTTCTTGCCTGAGAATCACCCGTGGAGGCTGCAGCACAGCAAGTATTGCTGCCTGATCTTTCCTCTGGTAGCTTTGTCCCAGAAAGGTACCCGCCAGTTGTCAGCAAGACCTCTCTTTTATGTGGTGTCTTTTTGGTGATGCAGCAGTCAGGAGGTTGCTTCACAAGGCAGTCTGTCCCTTGTCTGCCTGCAGGGGCACTCGTGGGCTGCCATGGCCTCAGTCCAGCTGTTGTGTAAGCTTCCTCTGGTTTTTGTTTACACAGGTAAGATCAGCTATGGCGATGCCTTTCCCCCCACCAAGCTGGATCGTCCTGGGTTGAGCTCAAACTGATGTGCTAGCTGCGAAACTTAAGCGAGAGGGTTTCAGTTTGCTGGTCTTTGTCAGGGTGGGACCTGCCAAGCCATATTACCTGTCTCCCTGCTTTCCACTCCCCTGCTTTCTAGGGAGCAGGGAGTTCTGTCCCACAGGCACTGTCAGCACTGGTTTAAAACATCCACCTAAATCTGTGCTGACAACCCATGACAGCAGCCAGGGCTACCACTCTGATCTGGTAGTAACTCATGCTTTTCAACCTGGTGGGGATCTCCTTGTCTGTGGGTTGCAGAGGCAATGGGAGAAGCTCAGTATCTGAACTGGAGTACCAGAGGGGAAGAGTGCCGGATACTCTGTCCAACTGCACTTCCCCGTGGGGCAGTGCCCTGCCCTGCCTCTGTTTGCCCTCCCTGGACTATACCCACTGTCCAACCAGTCCCTTTGAAATGAACCTGGTACCTTGGTTGGAAATGCCAAGATCACTCGCCTTCTGTGTCACTTTCACTGGGAACTGCACTCTGGAGCTGTTCCTATTCGGCCATCATGGCAGAAATCCTGTGTTTTTGTAATGATACTTGATTTTTATTTCTTGTACTTCAATAATAGTGCCCCAGAGGTCTCTCATAATGATTTTAAAGTGAGGGGTTGCTCTCCATCAATGTTGGCAAAAACATTCTAGTAGGCAAAGAGCAGGGGATTTCGTCTGTTTGTTTTCAAGTGATAGAAAGTAGCAGGGTCTGCTATACATAGTGAAGATATTTTATTAAACTTAGGGGTGTATATGTGTCTTCACTGAGTCCAGATAATTTCTTATCGTGGGTTACCTTTAGAAAAAGTTTGAAATCTAATGTTCTTTGAATATTTCAGTATTGTTTTTATTTCATCAACTTTAGTGTCTTTTCTGGGGTAAGGTGGTAATGTAAATAGTTAGCTTAAATGAGAGTTGAATTTAAATAACTAGCCAAAATTAGAGGTTAGGAACTAATAATACAGTGAGGGAGTGGGATAGTTCTGAGAACCCACTGCTTGGGTTATTTTGTCAGAGAGTCAATGCATCATTTAGTTCATCGTAAGAGTGAAATCAGGTGAGAGATTTAGTATCACTTATCCCGTTGTTGCTATGGCTGTAAGTTAAAACATATTGTACCAATAAAATTGATTGGTTTATGATTATTTAACTAAAATGCCACAGCACATTACGAAACAGTAAATATTCTCATTTATAAGTTTATTAAGCCATTGTCTGGTATTACGTATTTTAAATATCAGCATATTCCTGGGCTCATACTCAGTAATATCTTCATTAAAGTAAAAAAGTTGTGTTTTATTTGAAAGAAATACACAGTTTAAATTATATCATTGCTTTCTAAAGCATAATTGTTAGTTATCCTTTCGAATTGTTTTCAGTGAAAGTAAATTTTTGTGTCCCTTTTTAAGTTTTTAATATATTGTGAGACATGTATTTCAAAAATGATGTAAGGGTCATGTTTATTTTGAAATATTCTCAATTTTCTTTTCAGGGTTAGAATTTTAGTGCATATATGTTATGGTCATTCTACGTAATTTAGAAAACTAAAGCAAAGGGTAATATGTTTTATGCCAATGACTTTGTTAAAATATAGCTGCTGTTAAAATGGAATTGTTAGTAGAGACAACTTTCAATGATTTAATCAAATGCTGGATTATTTTGATGATAATGCAAAAAACCATCAAAATATTTTTCCCAAGTAATTTTTTTAAGTAATGTCTACTTTCCTTTGTATTGAAACTCAGTGTAGGTGAAATATTGTACACTGTTCTTTTAAAATCACCTTTTCTAAAGTGGCTGAAAAATATAAACACTGGTACATGATAAATAACTTAAAATTTTCTATAAATTTTTGCCTATTTTGGTATATAGAATTGCATTTAGAATTGTTTGAAAAACCAGTCATGTATTAGGCTTAACCTTGATTACAAAATTGGGCAGTTAACACAGGGTGAAACAAAACTGTAGATCACTTATAAGAACAGATACAGAAATCCTAAAAAAAAAAAAGGATTTTAAAAAGGGGAAATCAGGCAGTTTATCAAAAAATAATGTAATAATTTTCAAATAGGATGTATTGCAGTAATACAGGGACATTTCAACAGTAGAAAACCAATTACTGTAATTTTACTACATTAGCAGGTTAAAGAACAAAATCATATAAAAATCATCTCTGTAGATGCTGAAAACTGGGTGAAACTTAACACTAACTTTTGTTTTAAAAAGTGTGATTCAAGAAACAGAAGGTAAGTTCTTAATACAGTATGTATACACACCTGAAACCTATCTCAGGCTTTATAAGTAATGATGAAACATTGGAAGCATTATCATTAAAGTCAGGAACAAGACAGAGGGATTTGCTGCCATTGCCATCGTTTAATTGTGCCAGAGGTTCTAGCTAGAGCAATTGAAAAGAAAGAAATGTAAATATTGGAAGAGGAGAGAAAACATAGACATATCATATTTACATTTGATATGATTACCTACCTAGAAAATCTCGGTGAAGCAGCATTAAACTATTAATAAATTCAATAAAGTGGCCTGATGGAAGCCCAACGTAAAAAAATTAGAAAATGAAATGGAAAGAAATAGCCATAAATCCCCCAGATACTTTTTTTTTTGAGACAGGGTCTCTCTCTGTCACTCAGGCTGGAGTATAGTGATATGATCATGGCTCACTGTAGCCTCTACATCCTAGGCTCAAGAGATCCTTCCATCTCAGCCTCCTGAGTAGCTGGGACAACAGGTGTGGGCCACATGGCTGGCTAATTTTAAAAAATTTTTTGTAGTGATAGGGACTCACTGTGTTATCCAGGCTGGTCTCAAATTCCTAGGCTCAAGCAATCCTCCTGCCTTGGCCTCCCAAAGTGCTACAGTTATAGGTATGAGCTACCACACCAGCCCCCACCCCCAGATACTTTAGAATAGACATAATAGATAATTGTGGAAGAAAGGAATCAAAATTAATAGAATGCTATATATTCATGAAGAAAACATGTAGATACAAATAATAACATAAATGAATCTTGAAAACAATGTTGAGCAAAAGCAGGATACCAAAGAATATATATTTTGTGATTCCATGAACATCCCCAAAGTTAGGTAAACAGTATATTAAAGAAATGTAAATATCTAATATACACCATTTTGCATTTCATCCATGTAACCAAAAACCACTTGAACCCCTAAAGCTATTGAAATTTGAAAAATTAAAGTCATTGTTCCATCTAGTAACATTAATATTACATGTATGCAAAAATCAGTTAAAATTATTGTCTGTATATACTTGAACTGTATATATATCTAAATACATAAAATAATGTCTAAAAGGCACTAATGAAAGTATTAACAGTCATTACCTCTGGAGGTGGGAGCAAAATAGACCACAAATTTTTAATCTTGTTTGAATTTTATATACTGAAGATATATAGTGTAATTAAAAAAATTATCATGGGCTTTTGAAATGCTCTTCTATCATAATATTAGAAAACTTAAAGTTAACATCCATATCTGAACACACAACTGTTTAGTTATCATTGGGAAAGGACCCTTTTTCACAGTTTCTTTTCATCTAATGTTTCTGTTTGTTCAACAGTCAGCATGTCAAAGACTACAGTGTTTTCTGTTTTGAAAGATAGGGTAATTTAGAGGAGAGTTATGGAAGTATGAGCTTTACCTTTTTCTTGTTTTAAATTTCTGTTAATTTGGGATTCTCAAAGAAGTACCTCAAAATCTTTATTTAATTTGTAGTTTTACTTTTTGTCCAGGCCCATCAAACTCCAGAGAAGAGAGTGAATACTGGAGAAGAAAGGAGGAAAATGTCTGAGGTATAAAGACATCTGTCTAGTTATTTTAAAGCTTTGCAGAAATAATTTTAAAAAGAAACAAAATCTTACTATAAAGCCTCCAAACCTCACCTTATTTCTTTCAAATACCTGTTACTTCTTTTTTTAAAAAACCTCACTGAACATACCTCTGTCATTGGTGTACTAACTTTCCTAATGAGACTAGAAAAAGTAGGAATTATTATTGATAAAAATGTTCTTTTTTTTATTTAAGGAAGCAGCAAGAAAGAGAAGGCTGGATTGTGTTGAAAAAGAAAAGAAACAAAAAGATCAGGTAGTTTTTTGCTCTTGTTTTTCTACCTTTGGCAAGTTGTAAGTGATGATAGGGCCAAGAGTTTTAAGAAGTTTGTCTTTAAAATTGTTACAGATTATTAGTTTAATGAAGGCTGAACAAATGAAAAGGCAAGAAAAGGAAAAGGTAAGAGGATAATCTATTAAATAGTTTTTTCTTAAAGAATATACTGATTTTTAGTTTATTGCTAAATGTATTATATGTATTTTTTATTAAGTACTTGAAATGGTGTTTTGTTTATTTCTTTTCCCCAAAGTTGGAGAGAATAAATAGGGCCAGGGAACAAGGATGGAGAAATGTACTAAGTGCTGGTGGAAGTGGTGAAGTCAAGGTAGGCATTTTATACCAATATGGTTATCCTACTGTTTTTCTCTCCAGTTTCATCTTGTGCTTTAAAGTGCATGTACCTGGGATTTTCTTTCTTTCTGTAGTGTACAGTTAATTTTTACCTAGAATTCTTCAACATTTATTATGAGTTCTTAGCTTTTCTGCATGTATCTGATATGTAACTTTATCAATAGTATTGATAACTAACTTATCAATAGTATTGATAATTATTATGTGACTACACTTAAAATTGCTTTAAAAGTTTTTTTGTGAAGACTATGATGATAATATTCCAGGCAGAGGAATTTTTAAAAATCATACACAATTCGTGACACTGCATCCCAAAATCCTTCCTTAATTTCGTGTAGCCTTAAAGATGAAGTTCTCAGAAGACATTTCTTAATCTGATCCCTGCTGTCTCTCCAGCTTCATCTCCATCCATTCCCTACCACACACTTCACGCTCTGTTCATGCTGAAATGAAGATATTTGTAGTTTCATTACTGTGTGTAGTCTGCTGAATCTCTTTGTCTTTGCACTTGTGTTTCCCTTTACTTAATGGCACTCCTCCATCCGTCCTCACCCTTACCCCCTACCTCTATCCATTTACCTAAATAACCACATACCCAGATAAGTTAATCCAAACATTCCCTCTGGGTAGAGCCACACTGTATAACCTTGGGCACATTACTTATCTTTCCTGAGCTTTGATTTCTTGATTTAAAAAAAAAAAAGTTTTTCTGAGAATAGTGCCTGGAACTTGTCTGGCAAGGGCTTCTATAGTAATTTCCCTTTCCTTTCTTTGTTCTGCCAGTCTGAATCTTATACTTCCTCTTTTGCTCATACAGCATCCTGCACATATCTCCATCTGGAGTAGGTAGAATTCTAAGATGGTCTCCAAGATTCTCGACCCCTCGAATACACACCTTGTAGTATTCCATTCCCTTGAGTGTGAGTGGTACCTGTAAATATTGTGGTGTAGCAGCTCACTTGATTAGGTTTTGTTATGTGGCAAGTGGTGATGGATGGTCCCTCCCAGGATTACATTAACGAATAAGACTCCTTCATAGCAGGCTAGCAGGGGAAAAGAAATTAGAGAGAGATAATTCTGCTCACCTGGAAGGTAGTAAACATTCTCGTGGCGAAACAGTAGAGATGACCTCTGCAAGTGGTGGTCTCTGATGGGCAACTAGCAAGAAAATTGTGGTCCTAGTCATATAGCCACAAGGAAATTAATTCTGCCGAGAACCAGTTAACTTGGAAGAGATCCCGAGTCTCAGTTGAGGACTGGAGCCCTGGCTGACACCTTGGTTTCTGACTGGTAAGAGGAAGGAACTCAGCCAAATGCACCCAGACTCCTGAGCCAGGGGAACTGAGATTCTAAATAGGTATTGTTTTAAGCTGTTAGATTTGTGATAATTTATTATATAGCAATAGAAGATGAATGAATAATTTGTATCACTGAATAACTTGTAAGTTAATTCATCTTTATAAGTTTCAACCACCTATACCCATTAATGCTGATATTTAGATGTACAATAGATACTTGACAAATTGGATCAATTACAGTTCTTGTTTTTTCCCCAAAAGTTATAATTTGAGTAAAAGTTTGCTTTGTTTTATCTGGGCATATACATTCTACCCTGGATTTATAGATTTATTTTTCAGTCTCTTGAGATGCAGAAGTTTTTCACATCATATTAATAATTCATTAGAGTAACGTTTTCCAAATTTGTGTTAATATAGATTATACAGTGTTTTTAGTAATACAATTTTATTTTACCTTTAAGTAGAACTTACTACCTCCTGAATGATCGGGAATGACTCAGAATCTGGTCCATTCTAAAATAACTAACCTCATATCTTATCTGATTGGAAAAAGCAAGCTTACCACATTGTAGGCCTTCAAGCATTTTTTTTTATCTAGTCCATGATTAGCACTGAAGTTTTGATGATTTTTTTTCTTCTCCCATTGTACATACCTTTTGAGTAATAAAATGCTTTTTCCTATGATGTCTAATATAGCATTAGTAAGTTTTATTAATGTTGTTTGATAACTGAGACACTTTTCAACAGTTAGATACTGTGTGCTGGATAGATTTGTGTCACTTTATAAACTTCTGTAATGGTTTCATTGAGGATTAATGAAACAATTTATTTTCCATGATTTAAAGGAAATTCTTGGTTTCTATATTCCTCATCGAGTTTGAAATATTTTAACTTGTTAGGCTGTTTGATTTCTACATAGTTGATAAGGACCTGGAGGCTCAATATTATAAAAATAAAATTAAGGAGATCACCAAAATAAAGACAAAGCAAAACTAAAACTAAAGGAAGTATTTCAAAACTAATACTGTTATTACATACTTCTAGATAAGAGGCATTATTATTCACAGTATAAATATCCAATGTAAATGTTTTTGATTATTTAGTATCTGCAAAATCTGGAACTTCTTTGTTTTATCTATTTTTAATGTGTCTTTGATGAATGTGCTTTAAGAAAAATGATGATGTAGTCCACATTTACGGTGATCATAATATGAAGGAGCTGTATCTTTTGTTTGAAAAGCTATTGGAATACCATTCGGCAGTAAAAGAATCGCCTGTTTCTTCATGCAGCAGCATGGATCAGTCTTAAAAACTTATGAGTGAAAGAGACCAGATAAAAGATTACGTATTTATTTTCTCATTTATATAATATTATAGGAGAGGCAAATCCAACCTGTAGTGACAGAAAGCAGATTAGTGGTTGCTGGCAGTGGGAGCATTTACTGCAAAGGAACACAGGGAACTTTCTGGGGTAATCGATACGCTTTTGCTTGTGGTCATGACTACATGAGTACATACATTTGTCAGAATTCATCAACCTTTGCTTATAATTGGTGAATTTTTGTATATAAATTATGTCTCAAACAAACATACTGCATCAGCATTCTAATACAGTATTTTCAACATTATTTTGAGTATGAGCATCTTCTAAGATGTTTACATGCCTTTGTTTTTGCTAAAAAGAAATGGAACACAGTCAAATTAAGATGATCCTAGCATTGGACTAAACTCAAAAAGTAACCAGTTTCGTAGTAAATCTGACCACCTTATACGAGAGTTCTGATTCTTGACTTCAGATGTACTTTTGAGGATGTATGTAAGGACCACCTGATGGAGGTTTCTGTTCTAGCAGTTTTCATCACTTGTTATTTGAACATCTTTAATCAATTTTATTTATCATGTACTGATTCCTTTTTAATCATGCTTGCTTATAAAATAGTGTGCAGCTTACAAGATACTGAAACAAATTTTATCTTACTGGGTTACACTGAAGTTTCTTTTATTGGATTCTGATATTTTTCTTTGTTTCTTCTATTATTATTTTGAGACAGGATCTCACTCTGTCACCCAGTGGTGGAATCACAGCTCACTGTAGTCCTGACCTCCTGAGCTTAGATAATCTTCCCATCTCAGCCTCCTGAGTGGCTGGGACTACAGACACATGCCACTGTGCCCAGCTAATTTTTTGTATTTGTTGGGTTGGAGTTTTGCCAAGTTGCCCAGGCTAGTCTCGAACTCCTGAGCTCAAGCAATCCACCCACCGTGGCCTCCCAGAGTGCTGGGATTACAGGCATGTGCCACCCGCGCCTGGCCTTTGTTTCTTCTTTTAACCAGACATTTTCCTTAAGATGTTATCACCTGGAAGTTTCCCCTTTTTCACTCTCAGTATTGTAGCTTCTGTTCTCATCACTTCACACTCTCAGAAAGTGGTTTTTTAAAGGTATCCGTCCACTCAGCCAGAATAAGACCATATCTGGTGGTCTTATTCTCAGATAAAGTTCAAATAAGTTGACCTTTGCATTTGAAGTTACTGATTTCCTTTTCTCAATGAAATTCTTCCACCGTGACTTCTGTAGCATTATACAGTTTTTATTTAATTTTACTCTTATCCTTTTCTGGCATCTCTATTTTTTTGCTATGAGTTTTCCATGTGTTGAGTTCTTATGTCTCTGTGGTTGAGTCTTTAAGTCTTTGCCTTTATTCTTTGTCATTCCTACAGATAATCCAGACTTCCTTCAGCATGTAGTTTTCATTGACTGGCTTTCTTTACTTCTAGGTGTCTTGGCTTGGTGTCAGGGCAGCAACATCCTTCCAATTAATTCCCCTGCCTTACTTTCTTATTTCTGCTTACCATGCATAATATTGACGTACTGACCTTTCAAACTCTTTCGGTATGCTGCTGCTGCTAGAAACTTTTTAAATGCTTTCTATTGTTATTTATTTGAACACAAACACCCAGGGCTGATAGCGTTTACCTATACCAAGTGTTTATAGCCAAACTTGATACTCCTTATTTGCCTGCCTTCTGTTTGTAATCATGCTTCTTTTCCCCTCCACCTTCCATACCTAAGTATATACTTATATGGCTTATTTTTACTGTAATGCCTTGGCTCATATTTACTCTCCTTACATTGCTGTTGAGACCAGATTTAACAATATCTTTCCGCAAGGCCTTTTTTCTAATTAAGGATTTTACTGATTTTTTTTTTTTTTTTTTTTACTATTTTGTGATTTGTGCATTACTTACTACTTTGGAATCTCTCTGTTGTCACTTGTTCACCACAGAATTGAAAATTTTTCTTTCTCTTTTTTTTTTTTAAGACGGGGTTTCACCATGTTGGTCAGGCTTGTCTTGAACTCCCAACCTCAGGTGATCCACCACCTTGGCCTCCAAAGTGCTTGGATTACAGGCGTGAACCACCGCACCCGGCCTTTTTTTTTCTTTTTTTCTAAGTTTTTCTAATTTCTTGCTGTTTTTCCCAACTTACTTGGAAACTAAAGATAGATATGACTTTTTGCCTCATATATATATATAGAACCTGTTTTAATAATGTTTAGACCTTCATATCTGCTTGGTGAATTTAAGGATTTGGGGTATATTAAAAGCCATGTGCAGATGTTTTTATTAAATATAATTCTGAATGTTATATAAAAGCAGCCTCTACTTATAAGCTGTACATAAACTTAATGAAATAGAATTACATGAAATGAATATTGGAAGTTTGTTTCAAAACTTGTTAAGACCAGATTTTTCCATGTTTACATGAAATCAGTGACATTTTGCTGTTTCTGTTTGTCACATTAAATTATGCTTTGTCAGTTACAATACTTCTTGGTTGTTAATATTTATAATAGGAAAACATTTTGCTTTAGGCTTTAGATTTCTTAGTATGTTTATATTAAGTAATTACTTTTTTAAAGTCAAGCATTGAAATTTACTCTTTCTTTTGAGATTAGTGCAGGCCTGTAAGGCCGTATGAGATAAACACATGAGAGCTCTTTGTTTAATTCCTAGGTTCCTTTTTTTGGCAGTGGAGGGACTATAGCTCCATCAACCTTTTCTTCTCGAGGACAGTATGAACATTACCATGCCATTTTTGATCAAATGCAGCAACAAAGAGCAGAAGATAATGAAGCTAAATGGAAAAGAGAAATATATGGTCGAGCTCTTCCCGAAAGGTATGGCTATGTTCTGCAGAAGTTGCTTATGCTTTGCTTCTGAGATAGTAATGAAAGTCACTGTGCGTATTTATCTACAGAGGAATTCTGCCTGGAGTTCGTCCAGGATTTCCTTATGGGGCTGCAGGTCATCACCATTTCCCTGATGCTGATGATATTAGAAAAACTTTGAAAAGATTGAAGGCGGTGTCTAAACAAGCCAATGCAAACAGGTTGGACTGTGATGATCCATGAATTCATCCTTGTGTGTAATTTTGTTTGTCATGTATAGCTTAGTACATAAACTTCGTGGATGTTTTCTCCATTGTTCACATATGATATTTTTTTGCCTCTTGGGTACAATAATTTTCTCAGGTGCAAATTTGGCCCATGATTACATTGTGGAAAGCACCTAGCTGTCCAGTTCAGCCTGATTTTTGTGTCTTATTTGTGTGTTTAAACTGAATATACTATTTAAAGAAACGTGATAATTTTCTGCCAACATAATTACAATGTTTCATCACCCACTTGCTTTAAATGAATCAGGATTTAATCTGAATCTAAACAGAACCACACTTGATGCAGAACCCCAGTGCATTGTTGTCTTCCTTTTCTCTGTCACTTCAGAGCCTACTTTTCTCTTTGCTGTCTTAGCATGCTTTCTCTTCACATTCACCTCTGATTTATAACTCTGTGATCCTATTCGTTATATTCTTTTCTTCCATTGAATTAATATTTCTTTTATTAATCATTAATATTTATTTTCTTCCATTTAATAATGCTGTCAGTGATTGTAACTTGCATAGTTCTTTTTTTCTTAAGTTTGTATATGTGTTTTCTTTGACATTCCTGTTTCTTCTATAAAATATTTTGGCGAAGAACAGATAACATTTTGTGAAAATTTAATCACATTGTCTTTTCCTTATATTGATGTTAAGGAGAATACTGTCAGTTGTTATAAAAATCTTTGATTCCCTCCCTCCATTATAAAAGATGATTAATATGTACTTGAGCAGGGATAATTAAGGTAAATGTAAGTTAACATTTATATACACATTATGAATTGTATACAGAAGCCTGAGCTATGAAGCTTCTGTTTTTTGAGAAAGGAAGGTTATAGACTTACACATATGCATATTTTTGATGAATGGTGAGAGAAAGTTTGTGAAGGCTTTTATTCTCCAGAATTATTGATCTTTCTAGTATATATATTTTTTAATTAGAAATCTTTATTTTTAGAGCGATTTTGGGTTCACAGAAAAATGGAGAGGAAAGTACAGAGTTCCCATTACCCCTTCCTCACACATCATAACCTTTGTATCGACATCCTCATCTGAGTGATAATGTTTGTTACAATCAAACATTGATCCATTATCACCCAAAGTTCATAGTTTACATTCGCGTTTATTCTTGGTATTATACATTCCATGACTTTTGACAAATGTATAATTATGAATATCTACCAGTGTATTACCATTCAAAATAATGGCGATCCCTTAAAAATCATCCCCTGTGCTCCACCTTCCTACAACCTCCCTCCCAGCTCTTGGCAACCACTGATTGCTTTAATGCCTTCATAGTTTTACTTTTTCTAGAATATCTATACTTGGAATCGTATAGTATGTGGTCTTTTACAATGGCTTCTCTCACTAATATGCATTTAAAGTACCTCTGCATATCTTCATAGTTTCACACTTTATTTCTTCTTAACGCTGACTGATATCCCATTGTATCTATCTATGTACCATACTTTTTTTTGTAATTTTTTTTTTTTTTCGGAGACACGTTCTTATTCTGTCACCCAGGCTGGAGTGCAGTGGCATGATCACGGCTCACCTGCAGCCTTGACCTCTGGGGCTCAAGTGGCCCTCTTACCTCAGCCTCCTGAACAGCTGGGACTACAGGTGCTTGCCACCATGCGTGGCTGATTTTTTAATTTTCTGTAGAAATGGGTCTTATTATGTTGCCCAGGCTGGTCTTGAACTCCTGGGCTCAAGCAGTCCTCCTGCATTGGCCTTTGAAAGTGCTGGGATTACAAGCATGAGACACCATGCCCAGCTAGAATGGATATACCACACTTTATTCATTAATCTACTGAAGGATATCTTGGTCGCTTTTAAGTTATGGCTATTATGAATAAGGCTTCCACAACTATTGGTAAATAGGTTTTTTTGTGGACATAAGTTTTTAAGTATTTAAACAGATGCCAAGAGGATGATTGCTGGACCATATCTTAAGAGTATGTTTGATTTTGTAAGAAGTCACCAAACTGTCTTCCAAAGTGACTATACCATTATGCATTCCTGCCAGCAGTGATTGAGAATTCCTATTGCTCCACATCCTCTACCACATTTAGTGTTGCCATTGTTTTAGATTTTGGCCATTTTAATCAGTGTGTAGTGGTATCTCGTTTTAATTACAATTCCCTAATGCCATATTGAACATTTTTTCATATGCCTCATGCCATCTGTATATCTTTCTTGATGAGTTGTCTGTTCAGGCCTTTTGCCCATTTTTTAATTCATTTTTATACTGTTGAGTTTTGAAAGTTCTTTGTTATTTCATATAACAGTCTTTTATCAGGTATGTCTTTTGCAGATGTTTTCTTTTTCTTTGTGGCTTATCTTTCCATTCCCTTAATATTCTCTTTTGCAGAGCAGAATTCTTTTTTTATATAAATGAAGTCTGGCACATCAGTTCTTTCTTTCATGGATTGTGTCTCTGGTGTTATACCTGGAAAGTTATCACTATAAACAAGTTCATTTGAGTTTTCTCCTAGGAGTTTTATAGATTCGTGTTTTGTCTTTGCGTCTGTGATCTATTTGAGTTAATTTTTGTGAAAGATGTAAGGTCTCTGTGTCTAGATTCATTTTTTTGCATGTGGATGCCCAGTTGTTACACATCTCTTGAAAAGACTAGATTTGCTCCTTGGAATTGCCTTTGCCCCTTTGTCAGTGATCAGTTGACAAAGGATTTTTATGTTCATCTATTTCTGTGCTCTCTGTTCTACTGATTCATTTGTCTGTTCTTTAACCAGTACCACACTGTTTTGATTGTAGTAACTTAATATAAAGTCTTGAAATTGGGTAGTTTCAGTCCTCCAGCTTTGTTCTTCAATATTGAGTTGGCTATTCTGGTTCTTTTGTCTAAGCTCTAGAATCAGTTTGTCCATATCTAAAGACTAACGTGCTATGATTTTGATTGGGATTGTGTTGAATCTGTAGGTCAGCTTGGGAAGAACTGACATCTTGACAATATTTGATCTTCCAGTACTTCCTATTAGACCTGAAATCTCTCTCCTTTTATTTAGTTCTTTGATATTTTCCATCAGAATTTTTAGTTTTCCTCATACCTGTGCATATTTTTAGATTTGTAGCTATGTGTTACTTTTTGGGGAGTGCTAATGTAAGTGATAATGTGTTTTTAATTTCAAATTCTACTTATTCATTGCTTATATATAGGAAAGCAATTGACTTGTTTAGTGACCTATCCTGCAACTGTGCTATAATCACTTTTTCTAGGAGGGGTATTTTTGGCAATTCTTTTGAATTTTCTACATAGACAATCATGTCATCTGCAAACAAAGACAGTTATATTTCTTCTTTTCTGGTCTGTACACTTGTGTTTTCTTTTCTTGTCTTATTGCATTAGTTAGAACTTCCAATATGATGTTGAAAAGTAGTGCTGTGAAAGGACATCTTTGGCTTATTCCCAGTCTTAGAAAGCTTCAAGTTTCCATTAAATATAATGTTAGCTGTAGATTTTTTGTAGATGTTCTTTATGAAATTGTGGAAGTTCCTCTCTAAGTTTTCTGAGATTTTTAAAAATCAGAAATGGTTGTTGGATTTTGTCAAATGCTTTTGGGTTTTTTTGCATGTATTGATGGATCTTATGATTTTTCTTCTTTACCTTATTGATATGATGGATTATATTAACTGGTTTTCAGATGTTGAACTAGCTATGTTTTATTATGTTTTGCTATAAGAATAAAAATGCCCTTTTCTTTCATAGCTGGCAATCACTTGTAAGGAAATGATTTAATTACTATGTGTATAATGTTCTCATGATCTCTTTCTTAATAATACTCATTTATCTTTTCACTGACGTCAAGCAACAACTTTCTCTTCTCCAAATTTAAACTGTTGTCTTTGTTCTTCAGTGTTTGCTTTACTTAAAGGCATTTAATCTTTTTTCTTCCTCTCATTCTCAAATTCTTTTTAAATATTCTTTCTTTTGCTGAATTCAAGAATTTCTGTTTTAAAAATATTAGCAGCTAACTATCTTATTATTGTCCTTTCATATAGGGTTCTTAGTCAACTGTTTCTCTCCTTATTGCTCAGTAAAAGAGAAAACCTGAAGGAAAATCACAAGAGGCACTTTTTAAAACATTGTTTTTTCTGATTGCTAAGTGATGTAGGTTAGTTTTAGAAAAATTGGAACATGGAGGAGGAGGGTGTTAGGAAACAGGAAAGAAAATAAATTCCAAATCCCTGCCGAGGCAAGTCACTGGTGAAGAATTTGGTTAATTTTCATGCATACTTTTTTCCTTTTCTTTTTCCCTAGATAGTGGAAATCAAGTCTTGCATACAAATTTGTATCTTTTAAAATTTAGTGTTATCATGTACTTTTCCCATCTTAAAAATTGTTTTCAAGTTTTTAATATATGCATAAGATTCCAGTGCCTGAATGTGCTGATTTATTTAACAAATCGCCTAATATAACAAGTTCTTTGTAATCCTTCACCTTTTTGAACATTTTCTGCCACATTTTATTCTTTAAATAGAATCTCATAAGGGCAACTATTTTGCTAAAGGATTTGGTCATCTATGTTCCTGATGAAGATTCTAGAAAGAAATATTACTAAGTTTTTCTAGAAAAATGCCAGTTTTTACTCAACAAGTATATGATAATGCCTGTTTTATTGCCCCCTGGCCAGTATTAATAACTTTTTAGGAGCTAAAGAACTTTTTAAATATAAAGTTTAAAATCAAAGTAGTATAGGAGATGACCTTTCACTGTAATTCTGCACTGTTAACACAATAGGATAATTGAGTGACTTGTCATGTGGAAGAGGAACTAGACGCAAGGTGGAAATATAAAGACACTTTTCAGTCCAATATGAGGGCTGTTCAGTGGTTGGAACATCATGGGATTTAATGAGTATCTTCAAACTGAAAGTATTAACCAGAGGTTTAAATGACAGTGTGTCATGGGGTATTTTGATGGGAATACGGGAATATTTTATTCAGTGACTTGGACTAAATACCCAAGATCTCTTCCCATCTGAATGATTCTTTTGTCTTGTACTGTTTAGTGGTCACTAGCATTATAGAACATTTTCTCTGCACACTCACAATTTTCGGTTATTATAATTTTTATGTCATTGTCATTCTTGGTTAGTTCCTTTATTTGATTCAAACTGAATCAGCAGACCGAAATCTGTAGTCATCTAAGACTCTTTTCAGATTTCCTTTTCTTCATAATCACCCATATTTGCCTGTTTCTTCTTTATGATATTATTTATTTTTCCTCTTCCTCTTTTGTTTTTTTTTTTGGTGGAGGGGATGGAGTTTCATGCTCTTATTGACCAGGCTGGAGTGCAGTAGCACAGTCTCAGCTCACTGCAACCTCCTGGGTTCAAGAAATTCTCCTGCCTCAGCCTCCTGAGTAGCTGGGATTACAGGCATGTACCACCACATCTGGCTAATTTTGTATTTTTAGTAGAGATGGGGTTTCTCCGTGTTGATCTGACTGGTTCGAACTCCCAATCTCAGTTGATCCACCTGCCTCAGCCTCCCAAAGTGCTGGGATTACAGGGGTGAACCACTGCACCCAGCCTCCTCTTCCTTTCTTATCAGCAACTCTGACCAATCTGACTTTGCTTATATCCAGTGTCTTAATAACATACCTCTCTATTAGGCTTTTTAATATTAGAAGCTCCAGCCATGTATGGTTCAAATGGCTGAAGCCACTTTTTAAAAATTACAGAGTGCCTCCTAACATTTATGTTTTCAAGGTGCTTTTACTTTTCCCAGGTCCTTTTGTGTGTATTGCTTCATTTAATTTGGATGAAGCTAACAACAATTTCATTCCATTACATAGACAGTGTACCCCTTAAGAGGAAGCTAAATGAACAAACCCTTCTACATCATTTTTTCATCTCAGTAATTCTTTACCACCCCAACTCTTCTGCCTAATACCATATTACTCATTTTTATTTCTCAGATTATCTGTTACCTAGAGTGCTACTTCTGTTTATGTTGTCTTCACCTCCTAAAATATTCCATTTATAATTATTCTTCAAAAGTTTTAAGTTTTCTTTATCAGTAAAGAATTTGAACCATGGATATGAGACATGAAGTTCCCAGCCAAATCTTGTTGCTTTTTCATGCATTTAAAATAAAAAAAGGAAAGAAAATAACATATTCCCTTTTCCTCCCCTTCTCCTATCAGGGTTAAAAAAGGAAAGTTTGTCTTAGAATAATTTTTTTTTTTTTTTTGGAAACAGAGTCTTGTTCTGTCACCCAGGCTGGAGTCATTGGCGCAATCTCTGCTCTCTACAACCTCCACCTCCTGGGTTCAAGCAGTTCTTCTGCCTCAGCCTCCAGAGTAGAGGTGTGTGCCACCCTGCCCAGCTATTTTTGTATTTTTAGTAGAGACGGGGTTTCACCATATTGGCCAGGCTAGTCTCAAACTCCTGATCTGGTGATCCACCCATCTCAGCCTCCCAAAGTGCTGGGATTACAGGCGTGAGCCACTGTTCCTGGCCAGAGTAATTATTTCTTGACAAAAGAACACTATAATTCTGTTATCTCATTGTTTGATGCCCCTTATCCTTGTACATTATGCTTTTTAGTCCATTTTAATGTCTTTCTATTTCCTATCCAATTCCTTATTTCTTACTGTATTTGCATTTATATTATCATCCTCTTATCATTAATTCAGGTCATTGTTTTGCTGATTTTAAGCAGTATAGTTCTGGAACTCAAAAGAAGTACTCTAATTTTTGTAAAACAGAGCACACTCACATGAATTCTTAATAGTGTTTAATGAAGATTACTATCAGGAAGTAAATTGACTGTTGAATCCTTATCCCCATGATCCCAGCACATACAGTTTATGCCCATAGTTTAGTACAGTTGTACTGCTTTAGAGAGGACTAATTATATGAGTTATTGGCTATTTTTCGTGTATATGAAGTAGTAAACAATAATGCATATGAAAAATAAGGATACAGAGTTTCTAAGTTTTTAAACAGTCTAAGGAGTCATAAAATTTATTAAGTTTTGTCCTTCATTCTATTAACATGTGTCACTCTGATTTTCATATGTTAAACCAACCTTGCCTCCCTGGAACTCTGTTTTATTCATCTTTATATCTTTTGACAGATATAATGTGGCAAATAGTTGACATTCAATATTTGTTTAATAAATGAGAGGAAAAAAGAAATAGTGTTAAACAAAATCACTACAGTTACTAAGTTTGTATTTGAAAGCAGCCAGTAATGTAAACCTGCTTATTTAAGGCAGCTTAGGAAGCGACTGTTCAATGAAACAGAATTTATAAATCAGATAAATACATAGAGCAATTAATATTATATATACATAAATGGTATGAAAATCTATAAATGAAAGCTGTGTTACATATGACCAGGTTCCTAGTAAGATAATTCTCTGCAACCACTGTTTAACAAATGCCAATTGGAAGTTCAGGCTAACAATCACTGGACACAGAAAGTGTCTTAAGATGGGAAGTCAAACATGCTTTACTTTTGTAAAGGAGAAGGAAGTTGATACAATCAGGATATACAGCAGAGAGATCAACTGTCTTGTCTGATTGTAGATGGTGGTTTAAGCTTCCAGGACTCCCTAAAAGAGCCTTGTCAGTAACCATAGAGTTTCAGATATCATGTCTAAGCATCATACCTGAAGGTTTATCTCTCTTCCGCAGGCCTCGCCTTACATAGGTGGGGCTATAGCAGAGCACAGTACAGCCTCACCTTGATAAATGCAGGCAATAGGGTACATTGCAACCAGATATACCTTATTAATCTTATGTCAGTGCATTACACCTGAAGGTTTATCTGCCTTCCTAAAGCTCAGCCTTACATAGATGGGGCTGTGGCAGAACAGGGTACTGTCCTACTTTGATATACACAGGAAATAAGTTGCATTCTGACCAGATATACCTTATTAATCTCATGTCAGAACATCACATTTGAAGGTTCATCTGTCTTCCTCAGTCTCAGCCTTATATAAACGGGCTATAGCAAACCAGGATATAGCTTTACTTTGATACCTACAGGAGGTAAATTGCATTCAGAACAGATATACCTTATTAATCTCAGAATTTTCCAGTGGGTAATGGGACTGCTAGAGGACAGCACAACTACACTACAGAGGCATGAACAAATTTATCATTCATTGTGTTCATCTACTCAATCCAACATCGCCTGGGTGAAGTGCATTTCTGAATTTAGTAATGTGAAACTAGATTAAGATTTAGCTATCCAGATGCATCTGAGAGCAATAGTAATAGGCCTTTAAACCATCTACAGAGATTATCTAATTCTAGGAAATTCCTATGATGGAAATTTCTTAAGAATCTTTTTTTTTAAATACTACATGAGGTAAATGAAACTTCGATCACTGTCATTCATAGTTATGTGATGGAATAGATTTTTACCTTTTACAGCTTAATTTTATATTTAAAATATTTTTATGTTTCAGTTAGTAGTCATTGCCAAAAAATGTAAAAGAAGCAATTATTTGATATATGAATATCAGAAAAGCTTAAATCTTACTACAAGACTGAGATTTACTTCATGTAATTTGCAGGACATGATTTAGTTACGGTCCCAAAGAAAGCCTATAGAGGAAGTTTGTGTGCCTTACTAGCCACAATACAGGTAGAAGCCAACAACTTGCTCATCTTTATTCTTCACCTCCAAAATTAACTGCAATTGACGGCATGCTATGAGTTCTCTGATTATTGGGGCTACATTTTATTTATCTTTGTATCTTCCATACTTAGCATGGCATCTAACACAATGTATAGTAGATGCTTAATCAATGTTTGTTATTTATACCTTTTATTTGTCATCTAAGATCAGCATGTTTACATTCTTGCATAATTGTCAGAGAAAGACACAAAAGTAAAATAGGACAAGATTAAAACAAATAACTGTTTTTAATCTTTTCCCTAACCTATCAGTTTTACTTTTTTTATAGTTGTGATATTCAGGGAATTCAAACATAGCTTTTTACTGTATTTTTGAAAATTCACACTTAGGTAAAGCTTTTGTTCCTTTTTGTTCCTTTTGTAAATTGCTGCTATACTGCTTTTATTTGACTTGGCTACTGAGATTCTTATTATATTTGATACAGAGTTCTGAAATAAACCTGGAAACCTCTCAGATTCTTCTACAATTAAGTGTAGTCAAAAATAACTTTATATGTTTAAATAAGTAGAACAGATCACATAAATGTAAAAGAAATCATCTCATGAAGATTTAGAGTAGAATTATAGATTTTACTTGTGTTTAAAATAATAAAGAATGTGATTTAGATCGTAGATATTCATATAGATGTAGTGATTTCTTCATCACAGAGAAAGTGTTTATTTCATCCACCTTCATATTCTGAAATGGGAAAAAAATTTGGGATAAATGTAATTTTTAACTTTTTAGAATATTTTATGTTCAGGATGGCTGAGTTTGTGATTTGTCCAAATTAGGCAAAAAGGGCAGCTAGCTGCAGAAAGAGCTAAACAAGTAGAAGAGTTCCTGCAGCGGAAACGAGAAGCTCTGCAGAATAAAGCTCGAGCCGAAGGACATATGGTATGACTTTTGTTTGTTTCTGAGATTTTGAATATATTAGTATTCCAAGTGAAGGTCTGAGATAAGGTAAGTGTAAGTAAAAAGAGTGACAATCTCACAATCTGGGCATAATAAAAGGCAGTAAAGACACTCAGAAGTCATTTGCAGAGTATAAAATTATGATATCTTAACTCATATACCTTCTCTTCTGCTATCTTTTATACCGGGGTGGAATTCTGTTGTTGCTTTGGTTAATTGGGAGTAATTTCATTCCTGTATTCTTGCTTTAAAAGAGTAGAAATGGTTATAGCGACCCAAATATTCTTATTAAAGAAATAAATTCTTAGATTGCTATGTGTTTTTTTTTCCCCCAATATGCTTTTGGTTTTGCATACTTTAAGAATTTTAGAAAAAAAATGGGAAATAAGTATTTGGGTAAGTATACATGTAAACTATACATTTTCTCAAAAGCAAATTAGAAATAGAATTAAAGTCTCCAGTTATGTCAATTAACTACATTAAGTCATGTATCCAAGAAAATATTAAGTTTTTAGATAATCATTTCAGTCGTTGAAACTCTTTTTTTCTCTTTGGTGTTTCACAGGATTTGAGATAGTTACAATTCTTCATAGTTTTGACTTGTAGAGGGTGCAGAAATGCCTTTTAACGTTTTGTTTGCAGAACAACTGATGATTATTTCTGTCAGCTCAGCACCCCACAAAGCATCACACTCATACAGGAAAAAGGTTAATTAGATGGTAATATATTTTAATTAGACTTATTACATATCTGTTGTAAGTTCGTAAGTGGTATCTTTGTAAGCTAATGTAGTTCAATATAGTATATTTTTTCTTTGAAACAGTGTCATAGAAACATGGTTAAATTTTTTAATAGTTACGCTTATATTGTTAACACAGATACTTCAGTTTGTTTTTCTCCATCAGAATTAATCTGTATTTGTATCTTTCCCCTAGATAGTAGATGAGAACTGCCAGTCTTTTCCTTTGCCCATATCACCCATGTTAAAAGCAGCTGGAATTTTGATTACAAATATTTACTTAAAATATTCTTAGAAGAGTAGTCTTACCAAAATTTACCAATTTCTTTTCTCAACATTATTCCTTATGTCTTACTATTCCCCCCTCAGTTTAGTTTTTTTTCATGCTGGAGAATTCTTCTGGTAATTCTTTTGGAGATAAACTTTCCAAGATTTTTGGAAAATGTTCTTACTTTGTCCCCATACTTGAACGATAATTTGTAGTGGTGGTCTTCTGGTGAATTGGATTAGCATCTGTATATCAGAAAAAGTATTTTGCTTTTGTTTTTTGACAAATATTTTGGCTAGATATTGTATTATACCCTGACACTTTTTACCTCTGGCTTGCCCTACTTCTGACAAGAACTCTGCATTCATTCTTATCTTTTTCCTCTGTATGTAATGTATCTGTTTTTTCTACTTAAAATTTTTTATTATTACTGTAATCAATTTGATTATGATGTGGTTTGTGTAAGGTGTTTTTTTTTTTTTTTTTGAGACAGAGTCTCACTGTATCACCCACGCTGGAGTGCAGTGGCATGATCTTGGCTCAGTGCAGCCTCCACCTCCCCAGCTCAAGTGATTTTCATGCCTCGATGCCTTGTCCTCGCGAGTAGCTGGGATTACAGGTGTGTACCACCATGCCCATCTAATTTTTGTATTTAGTTAGTAAAGACAGGGTTTCACCATGTTGGCCAAGCTGGTCTTGAACTCCAGACCTCAGGTGATCCACCTGCCTTGGCTTCCAAAAGTGCTGTGATTACAGACATGAGATACTGCACCCTGCCGTGTGTCGTTTTCTTTGTGTTTATTTTGTGTAGGGGTTCATTGAGCTTCTCAGATCTGTAGGTTTATAATTTTCATCAAATCTGGAAAATTTTTATCTATTTTTTTTTTATGCAGAGTTTCACTCTTGTTCCCCAGGGTGGATTGCAGTGGCATAGTTTCGGCTCACTGCAACCTCTGCCTCCTGGGTTCAAGCAATTCTTCTGCCTCAGTCTCCTGAGTAGCTGGGATTACAGGTGTCCGTCACCACACAGGACTAATATTTTGTATTTTTAGTAGAGATGGGGTTTCACCCTGTTGGCCAGGGTGGTCTGGAACTCCTGACCTCAGGTGGTCCACCCGCCTTGACCTCCCAAAGTGCTGGGATTACAGGTGTGAGCCACCGTGCCCAGCCCATTATTTCTTCAAAAGAATTTTTCTGTTTGCCTCTCTCCCTCTTCTAGGACTCTGGTACATATATATTAGGCCACTTTTTACACTACCAACAATTTACTGATGATGCTCTTTATTTTGTTCAGTCTGTTTTTTTTCTCTGTGTGTTTCATTTTGGATTGTTCTATTGCTGTGTCTTCAACTACATTAATTTTTTCTTCTGCTGTGTCTAATCTGTTAATTCTGTACAGACATTATATGATTTTCATCTCAGAGATTGTTTTCTGTTTGTTTGTTTTTTGAGACAGAGATTTCACTCTTGATGCCCAGGCTGAAGTGCAGAGATGTGATCTTGGCTCACTGCACCCTCTGTTTCCTGGGTTCCCATTCTTTACTGCCTTAGCCTCCTGAGTAGCTGGGATTACATGCAGGTGCCACCACACCCAGCTAATTTTTTTGTGTTTTTTACTAGATATGGGGTTTCACCATGTTGGCCAGGCTGGTTCCAACTTTCTAACCTTAGGTAATCTGCCTACTTTGGCCTCCCAAAGTGCTAGGATTGCAGACATGAACCACTGTGCCCCACGAGAGATTGTGTTTCTTATGTTAAAGTTGGTTTGGATTGTTTTTATACCTCTGTGTCTCTCTTCGTAATACTTATGCTTTTCTTCATTTTCTTGAACATATAGAATATAATTATAATAGCTATTTTCATGTCCTTATCTGTTAATTCTGCCATCTTTGTCATTTCTGAGTCTCTGTTGATTGATTTTTTTCCCTCATTAGGGTCATCTTTTCTTCTTTACATATCTGCTAATTTGTAGTTGGATACCAGGCATTGTGTATTTTATGTTGCAGTTTTTTGTATTCTTTAAATATTTGTGGACTTTTTTCTGGGATTGTAGTTATGTTACTTGGAAATAGTTTTGAGTCTTTAAAGGTTTGCTTATAAGCTTTGCTTCTTTCTAAGCTTTGCTAGGTTGATACAGAACAATCTTTAGTCAAGTGCTAATTTGGCCTCACTGCTGTAGCAGTATTCTTTTAAATACCCAGTGCTTTATTGGTTTGGAGGTCTTTTCAGTTTGGCACTTGGAAGTATGAGACATTTGCAACCCTGATTGAACTTCAGGTATTATTGACAATATGCTATTTGTCATTCAGCAAGAAGCTCTAGGGTTCCTCTTTAGATCTTAAGCATACTTCCCTGTACAACTCTTTCTTCTTTTCAATTATGTCCTGCAAATTCTAGTGTTCTTCAATTTTCCAAGGTCTGAATACTGTTTCCTCAGTTTGAGAGACTGCCAAGCTCTGTTTGGTTATCTTCTCTCTGTGCTGCAGCCAGGAAAGCCTTGCCAGTCAGTAAAGTGGGAAGCTGTTGGGTTTACCACCTTTGGTTCCCTCCTCTCCAGGCTAACTGTCCTGTGCTCTGTTGTCCAGTGTTTGAAAACCATTTCATATGTTTTGTTCAAACTGTAGTTGTTTAAGGTGAAAGGGTAGATCTGTTACTTCATCATGACTGGAAGTGAGCCTTGAATGATAATTTGGCTGAATAAAGAAATAGAAGTTTGAGGTTTATTTTTCATAGCACTTTGAAGATTCTGCTTTCTTATTGTCTGTTTTTTTTTTAATTGCATTTTAAGTTTTGGGATACATGTGCAGAACATGCAAGACATTTGCATAGGCACACACATGGCAGTGCGTTTTGCTGCCTTCCTCCCCTTCACCCACATTTGGCATTTCTCCCCAGGCTAACCCTCCCCAGCTCCCGCCCCCACTGTCCCTCCCCTCTTCCCCCCAGTAGACCCCAGTGTTTGGTACTCCCTTCCCTGTGTCCATGTGTTCTCATTTTTCATCACCCACCTATGAGTGAGAATATGCAGTATTTCATTTTCTGTTCTTGTGTCAGTTTGCTGAGAATGATGTTCTCCAGATTCATCCATGTCCCTACAAACGACACGTACTCATCATTTTTGATTTCTGCATAATATTCCACAGTGTATATGTGCCACATTTTCCCAAAGCAGTCTATCATCAATGGGCATTTAGGTTCGTTCCAGGTCTTTGCTAATTTAAACAGTGCTGCAATGAACATTCGTGTGCATGTGTCCTTATAGTAGAACGATTTATAGTCCTTTGGATACATACCCAGTAATGGGATTGCTGGGTCAATTGGAATCTCTATTTCTAAGGCCTTGAGGAATCACCACACTGTCTTCCACAATGGTTGAACTAGTTTACACTCCCACCAACAGTGTAAAAGTGTTCCTGTTTCTCCACATCCTCTCCAGCATCTGTTGTCTCCAGATTTTTTTAATGATTGCCATTCTAACTGGCATGAGATGGTATCTCAGTGTGGTTTTGATTTGCATCTCTCTAATGACCAGTGATGATGAGCATTTTTTCATATGTTTGTTGGCCTCTCGTATGTCTTTTTTTGTAAAGTGTCTATTCATATCCTTTGCCCTTTTTTGAATGGGCTTGTTTGTTTTTTTCCTGTAAATCTGTTTGAGTTCTTTGTATGTTCTGGATATCAGCCCTTTGTCAGATGGGTAGACTGCAAACATTTTTTCCCATCTGTTGGTTGCCGATTCACTCTAGTGACTGTTTCTTTGGCCGTGCAGAAGCTGTGGAGGTTCATTAGGTCCCATTTGTCTATCTTGGCTTTTGTTGCCAATGCTTTTGGTGTTTTGGTCATGAAGTCCTTGCCTACTCCTATGTCCTGAATGGTTTTGCCTAGATTTTCTTCTAGGGTTTTTATGGTGCCAGGTCTTATGTTTAAGTCTTTAATCCATCTGGAGTGAATTTTAGTGTAAGGTGTCAGGAAGGGGTCCAGTTTCTGCTTTCTGCACATGGCTAGCCAGTTATCCCAACACCATTTATTAAACAGGGAATCCTTTCCCCATGGCTTGTTTTTGTCAGGTTTATCAAAGATTGTATGGTTGTAGATATGTTGTGTTGCCTCCGATGCCTCTGTTCTGTTCCATTGGTCTGTATCTCTGTTTTGGTACCAGTACCATGCTGTTTTGATTACTATAGCCTTGTAGTATAGTTTGAAATCATGTAGTGTGATGCCCCCCGCTGTGTTCTTTTTGCTTAGAATTGACTTGGCTATGCGGACTATCTTTTGGTTCCATATGAAGTTCATGGAGGTTTTTTCCAGTTCTGTGAAGAAAGTCAATGGTAGCTTGATGGGGATAGCGTTGATTCTGTAAATTACTTTGGGCAGTATGGCCATTTTCACGATATTGATTCTTCCTAACCATGAACATGGAATGTTTCTCCATCTGTTTGTGTCCTCTCTTATTTCATTGAGCAGTGGTTTGTAGTTTTCCTTGAAGAGGTTCCTTGTAAGTTGTATTCCTACGTTCCTTGTAAGTTGTATTCCTAGGTATTTTATTCTTTTTGTAGCAATTATGAATGGCCGTTCATTCTTGATTTGCCTCTCTTTAAGTCTGTTATTGGTGTATGGGAATGCTTGTGATTTTCGCACATTGATTTTATATGCTGAGACTTTGCTGAAGTTGCTTATCAGTTTCAGGAGTTTTTGGGCTGAGATGATGGGGTCTTCTAGGTATACTATCATGTCGTCTGCAAATAGAGACTATTTGGCTTCCCCCTTTCCTATTTGAATACCCTTTATTTCTTTTTCTTGCCTGATTGCTATGGCTAGAACTTCCAGTACTATATTGAATAGGAGTGGTGAAAGAGGACATCCTTGTCTAGTGCCGGATTTCAAAGGGAATGCTTCCAGTTTTTGCCCATTAAGTATGATATTGGCTGTTGGTTTGTCATAAATAGCTTTTATTACTTTGAGATACTTTCCATCGATACCGAGTTTATTGAGAGTTTTTAGCATAAAGGGCTGTTGTTGTATTTTGTCAAAGGCCTTCTCTGCGTCAATTGAGATAATCATGTGGTTTTTGTTTTTGGTTCTGTTTATGTGGTGAATTACGCTGATAGACTTGCATATGTTGAACCAGCCTTGCATCCCCTGGATGAATCCTACTTGATCACGATTTGATGTGCTGTTGCAATCGGCTTGCCAGTATTTTATTGAAGATTTTGCATTTATGTTCATCATGGATATTGGCCTGAAGTTTTCTTTTCTTGTTGGGTCTCTGCCGGGTTTTGGTATCAGGATGATGTTGGTCTCATAAAATGATTTGGGAAGGATTCCCTCTTTTTGGATTATTTGGAATAGTTTCAGAAGGAATGGTAACAGTTCCTCTTTGTGTGTCTGGTAGAATTCGGCTGTGAACCCATCTGGACCTGGGTTTTTTTTTGTGTGGTAGGCTCTTAATTGCTGCCTCGACTTCCGACCTTGTTATTGGTCTATTCATAGTTTCGGCTTCCTCCTGGTTTAGGCTTGGGAGGACACAGGTGTCCAGGAATTTATCCATTTCTTCCAGGTTTACTAGTGTGTGTGCATAGAGTTCTTTGTAATATTCTCTGATGATGGTTTGAATTTCTGTGGAATCTGTGTTGATTTCCCCTTTATCGTTTTTTATTGCATCTATTTGGTTGTTCTCTCTTTTCTTTTTTATCAGTCTGGCTAGTGGTCTATTTTGTTGATCTTTTCAAAAAAACAGCTCTCGGATTTATTGATATTTTGAAGGGTTTTTCGTTTCTCTATCTTCTTCAGTTCTGCTCTGATCTTAGTTATTTCTCGTCTTCTGCTAGGTTTTGAGTTTTTTTGATCTTGCTCCTCTAGCTCTTTCAATTTTGACGACAGGGTGTCAATTTTGGATTTCTCCACTCTCCTCATATGGGCACTTATTGCTATATATTTTCCTCTAGAGACTTCTTTATATGTGTCCCAGAGATTCTGGTATGTTGTGTCTTCGTTCTCATTGGCTTCAATGAACATCTTTATTTCTGCCTTCATTTCATTGTTTATCCAGTCAACATTCAAGAGCCAGTTGTTCAGTTTCCATGAAGCTGTGTGGTTCTGGGCTAGTTTCTGAATTCTGAGTTCTAACTTGATTGCACTATGGTCTGAGAGACTGTTTGTTATGATGTCAGTTGTTTTGCACTTGCTGAGGAGTGCTTTACTTCCAATTATGTGGTCAATTTTAGAGTAGGTGTGATGTGGTGCTGAGAAGAATGTATATTCTGTGGATTTGGGGTGGAGAGTTCTGTAAATGTCTATCAGGTTTGCTTGTTCCAGATCTGAGTTCAAGCCCTGGATATCCTTGTTCATTTTCTGTCTGGTTAATCTGTCTAATATTGACAGTGGAGTGTTAAAAATCTCCCACTATTATTGTGTGGGAGGCAAAGTCTCTTTGTAAGTCATTACAAACTTGCCTTATATATCTGGGTGCTCCTGTATTGGGTCCATATATATTTAGGATCGTTAGCTCTTCTTGTTGTATTGATCCTTTTACCATTATGCAATGACCTTCTTTGTCTCTTTTGATCTTTGTTGCTTTAAAGTCTATTTTATCAGAGATGAGAATTGCAACTCCTGGTTTTTTTTTGCTGTCCATTTGCTTGGTAAATCTTCCTCCATCCCTTTATTTTGAGCCTTTGTGTATCTTTGCATGTGAGATGGGTTTCCTGAATACAGCACACTGATGGGTTTTGATTTTTTTATCCAAATTTGCCAGTCTGTGTCTTTTGATTGGTGCATTTAGCCCATTTACATTTAGGGTTAATATTGTTATGTGTGAATTTGATACTGCCATTTTGATGCTAGCTGGCTGTTTTGCCCGTTAGTTGATGCAGATTCTTCATTTTGTTGATGCTCTTTAGCATTTAGTGTGATTTTGGAATGGCTGGTACTGGTTGTTCCTTTCTATGTGTAGTGCCTCTTTCAGGAGCTCTTGTAAAGCAGACCTGGTGGTGACAAAATCTCTGAGTACTTCCTTGTTCGCAAAGGATTTTATTTTTCCTTCACTTCTGAAGCTCAGTTTGGCTGGATATGTAATTCTGGGTTGAAAGTTCTTTTCTTCAAGGATGTTGAATATTGGCCCCCACTTTCTTCTTGCTTGTAGAGGTTCTGCCGAGAGATCTGCTGTGAGTCTGATGGGCTTCCCTTTGTGGGTGACTTGACCTTTCTCTCTGGCTGCCCTTAGTATTTTCTCCTTCATTTCAACCCTGTTGAATCTGACGATTATGTGCCTTGGGGTTGCTCTTCTTGTGGAGTATCTTTGTGGTGTTCTATGTATTTTCTGGATTTGAGTGTTGGCCTGCCTTGCTAGGTTGGGGAAATTTTCCTGGATAATATCCTGAAGAGTGTTTTCCAGCTTGAATACATTCTCTTTGTCCTCTTCTGGTACACCTATCAAACGTAGGTCTCTTCACAAAGTCCCACATTTCTTAGAGACTTTGTTCATTCCTTTTTGCGTTTTTTTCTCTAATCTTGGTTTCTCGTTTTATTTCATTGAGTTGATTTTCGACTTCTGATATTCTTTCTTCTGCTTGGTCAATTTGGCTGTTGAAACTTGTACATTCTTCACGAAGTTCTCATGTTGTGTCTTTCAGCTTTTTCAATTCATTCATATTCCTCTCTAAGTTATCCATTCTTGTTATGATTTCCTCGAATCTTTTTTCAAATCTTTTTTAGTTTCTTAGTTTCTTTGCATTGATTTAGAACATGTTCATTTAGCTCACAGAAGTTTCTCATTATCCACCTTCTGAAGTCTGATTCCGTCATTTCGTCACAGTCATTTTCCGTCCAGCTTTGTTCCCTTGCTGGTGAGGAGTTTTGGTCCTTTGTAGGAGGCGAGGTGTTCTGGTTTTTGGTGTTTTCCTCCTTTTTGCGCTGGTTTCTTCCCATCTTTGTGGATTTATCCACCTGTCGTCTGAGTAGTTGCTGACTTTTTGATTGGGTCTCTGAGTGGACGCCCAGATTGTTGATGATGAGGTATTTCTGTTACTTGGTTTTCCTTCTACCAGTCAAGCCCCTCCGCTGTACGACTGCTGAGGTCCACTCCAGGCCCTGCTTGTCTGGGGTACACCTGTAGCAGCTGCGGAACAGTGAGGGATGCTACCAGTTTCTTCTTCTGCTATCTTTGTCCCAGAATGATGCCCGCCTAATGTCAGTCTGATCAGTCCTTTTTGAGGTGACTCTGGCTATACAGGGGTCATGGAGCTGCCAGAGGAGATGGTCTGTACTTTATAGGAGCTCAAGTGCTGAGCTGTGAGTTCTGTTGTTCATTCAGGGCTGTTAGGCTTCTACGTTTATGTCTGCTGCAGCAGAACTCTTAAAATCCCTTTTTTTCCCAGATGCTCTTTCTCGGGGAGTTGGGGCTTTCTCTATGAGTGTCCGTTGCGCTATCCTGCCAGCTAGAGGCAGTCTAGTCACTATTTGCCTGCCGAGGCTCTGTCCTGCTGATGTGGGAACCGCCCTCTTGCTGCGGGCTCTGCCCTGCAGCCGCTCCGCCACGGGCTCTGCCCTGCTGCCATGGGCTCCACCCTACAGCAGAATCTCTCTGTTATGGCGGGTTGCCTCGGCAATGGCAGGCTGCGTCTGCAATGGAAGTGTTCCTCAGTAGGGGCGGATTGCCTCGGTAATGGCGGACGCCCCTCCCCCACTGAACTGCACCATCCTGGGTTCAGCTGTGTCCACAGTGAAACTCTCCACCTGGAGCGTTTCGAATTGCAGTTTTGTTTGTCCCAGTGGGGGTGAAACCCACCAAGCCTGCTCGCCTGGCTCCCTGCCTCAGAGCGCCTTTCTTTTTTTTTTTTTTAAGTTGAACGGATGGCTCTCTCCCAGTTGTTTTGGTCGCCTGCTGTTAGGGCACCGGGATCTGTGTGATTTCCCGTGCAGAGAGCCGCTGCACTGGCTCAAACGCCACTTCCCGGGAATCTCCTAGTCTGGCTCACTGTCCAAGTCTCGTTTGATTAGATGGATATGCTAATCTGCCCTCCCAAACTTCAGATTGCCGGTTTAGCAGGACACCCGGGCCAGTGTGTTTTGTGGGATTGTTGTGGAGTGCCACTGCGCTGCGGCGCCGGCCAACGCGGCCGCAACAGCCAAAACGGCTGCGCTTGCATCCCGTGTCTGTCCTACACCTGGGAATTTCCCTGTTCTGTGGGCAACAAAGATCCATCTGGAAATGCATCTTTGACTAACCCTCTGAGTGTTCACTGAGACCTGCGATCCTGAGTTGATCCTGAGTTGTTCTTACCGTGCCATCTTGAATCCTCCTCTCCTTTCTTATCGTCTTAATTACATTGTTGCTAATGAGACATGTGATGTTCTGGATCTTGTTCTTTTATCAAGAATTCTCTTTCCTTTCTCATAACTCTTAGGACTATTTTTCTATCCTTAACATTCTTAATTTCACTTGACCATTCCTTTTTTTTTTCTTCTTCTTGGCTTAGGTTCCCACTGAATGCTGTCAATGTGAGTACTTATCTTCAATTCTAGGGACGTTTGCAATTATAAGTTCTTCAAATATTGCTTCTACATTTTCTCCTCAAGAGAGCTCTTACTAGACTGATATATTGGAACATCTGTATGTAATGTTCTTTAAATAAATCTTTTTATCCCTTTTTACTGTGTTTTGGAAGGATTCCTAGGCCTGATGTTCAAGCTCACTGGAATATATTCTTTAGTTTTGTCTAGTCTGCCATTCAGTTCATTTAATGAGTTTCTTTTTATTTCACAAATTTTTGATTTCATTTCCATGAATTCTACTTAGTTTCCCATAACACTCTTCACTTATGTTTTCATTTCCCTGGTAATATTGTAATTGTTGTACAATCTTATTCTTAGTGTGCTGTTGACTATGTTACCTTGGTTTATTCCATTTTAAAGTTTGTTAGGTACTTCATAGTCTTGGTACTCCTCCAATGTTCAGTACCCTTGCTAGTATATTCATGTTTAGAAGTGTGAATTTTACTGTATGTTGTCTTTGTTTGGGTGACTCCCTGGGAAGATAGCAGTGCGCTAGTGCCATGATGTGTTCTCTGCAGTTTTCAGTGAAAGTAAAGGATGGGTGGGACATACTGATATTCTCTCAGTGCAAGTGCCTTGACAGCTTATTTTCTGGGCTTCAGAGACTCTTATTCTTCCTAGGTATCACCCAGAGTATTGGCCTGTCCTTCCACTCTAAGCTCTCTCTTTCCGCTCTGTTTGAAAGTAACTGGCACTACTTGCTGGCTGTGGAGATGGATAGTTTACTGGAGGTAACCATTTACTCTACTGTTGTCTGCTGTTAGACCTTCTCATGCTCTTCACTTCCAATATGTCTTAAAGCATGCTTTGTTTTACACCTTCTGTGGTAGCACTCTTTCTGACATGTTTTTACTTGTGTAAATTCATACTTTAAGCTGATTTTGTCTACTTCTCTGGTCTCTAGATTCCTTTTAGTCTTAGGACTACCAGGAGTTTTGTTTTTGAATGCTGCTATGTATTACTTAAAATAATGTTTCTATACTAACATTTGACAGGAATGAAAGCAGTAGTGTTCATTTTGACCTCTTATAATCAGTATTTTCCATTTGATTGTTATGCTCTCATTTTTTAAAAACATGCTTTATAGAGCAGAAGTTCATTTTGAGAATGACTGTTGTATGGTTTTCTGAGATTCATTCTACTATATCAAATTTTTTCATTCCTTAGATGACATAAAACTTTGCCTTAGAAAGATGTGGCTAAAAATGAAGAATTTGTATTTTCTAATGTACTTGGGTGTGTACATCATATATTATTTATTTTATTGATTCACTAAATTAATAAGGCAGTTTATTACATACTGGGCACAGTAAGTATATAAAACTTATTCAGAAATAGCATGTTTCTATAGTAATTTATAATCTAATGTTGGACAAGAATATCTATGCTCATCATGAGGCAGAGATTAGAAGTGAGTGCTACGGTTAACTCTGGGCAGGATAAGAAAGAAGCCTCACAGATTTTATGTTCTAAATTGGAACTTTTTTTGTGATAAGGCAGAGGTGCTTTTCTATTCTGTGTAACAAGTTACATAAACTTAATGGCTTAAAGCAACACAAATTTATTATTCAGACTTTCTGTGGGTTAAGAGTCTGGTAGGTGCTAGCTGGGTATTCTGCTCATGGTCTCATAAGGCTGAAATTAAGGTGTCAGCCAGTTGTATTACCATCTAGAGGCTCAGCTAGAGCAAGATCTTCATCCCTGTCCCTCTCAGGGTACTGGCAGAATCTACTTCCTTGTTGCTGTGGAGCTGAGGTTTCCATTGTCTAGCTAGATTTTGGCCTGGAACCATTCTTAACTCTGAGAGACCACTCTTAGTCCCTTGCCAGATGGCCTCCTCAGCAGTAAACAACCTACTGTGTTTCACATCCCTCTCATGCTTCAAACTCAAAAAGCCAGAGAAAACTATGATTTTAAAAGGCTTGGGTAATTAGGTCAGACCCACCAGATAATCTCTTTATATTAACATTAGTCATTGCATTTAACACAAAATCTATCATATTCACAGTCCCAGGGATTATGCAGGGTTGACCCAATGGAATGCAGAGAGATAACAAAAAACCTTGGAAGTTTTCTTAGAATTCTGCCTGCTACACTCCCTCTGCTTATAATTTTAGAGCCTACATCTAGGGACAGTAGACTAGACTAAGTAGAGGAGCTACTCTTTTTATAAAAAAATACTCTTTCTTTCCTTTTTTTTTTTCTTTTTTCTTCTTCTCCTTTTCTTTCTTTTTTTTTTTCTTTTCTTTCTTTCAACAGGGACTCACTCTGACTGGAGTGCAGTGTCACAATCTCAGCTGATTCTTCCACCTCAGCCTTACAAGCAGCTGGGACTACAGGCGTGTGCCACCATGCCTGGCTAATTTTTTTTCGTTTTTTAAGTAAAGATGGGGTTTCACCATGTTGCCCAGGCTGGTCTCAAACTCCTAGACTCAAGCAGTCCACCCTCCTTGGCCTCCATAAGTGCTGGGATGAGCCACCCAGGTGTGAGCCACCATGCCCAGCAAATAGACTTTATTTTTTACAGCAGTTTTAGGTTTGCAGCAAAATTGAGTGGAAAAGTACAAGGATTTTCTGTATACCTCATGCCCTCACACATGCATAGCCTCCCTAGTTATCACCACCCCTACCAGAGCAATGCATTTGTTACAATTGATGAACCTACACTGACACATCATTATCACTCAAAGTCCATAGTTTACATTAGGGTCCACTCTTGGTGCTAACATTCTATGGATTTAAACAAATATAGAATGGTATTTATCCACCATTAAAATGTCATACACTATAACATTATTTCTCTGCCCTAAGTGGAGCTGCTTTTATGTGCTGTCTTGAGCAACATGCTTCATATTAGAACATAGTAACCCAGGTTACCATACGAGAGCCTTTTTTTATAATTGGTTTCATTGAGATATAATTTAAATGCAGTAAAATTCTAAGAGTGTATCTCAATGAGTATTGACAAATGCATATAGTTGTGTAGCCACCACTATCAACATATGTAAACTGTTCCATCGCTACCCCTAAAACATTCCTCATGCCCCTTTGAAGTCAGTCACCTTCTCACCACCATCAGCCATAGGCAACCACTGATCTGCTTTCTGTTACTATAGTTTGTTCTCTTTAGAATTTAATATAAAATTATGAATCATACAGTATATAGTTTTCTTGTGGTGAGTGTGTCACTAATTAGTTGTTTTTTATTCTGAAGTCATATTCCTTTGTATGGATGTACCACATTTTGTTCAATTTCTCTGTTAATGAGCATTTGTGTTGCTTCCAGAATAGATGCTTTTAAAGCTCATCAGAGTTATGTGACTGTTAAATTCACTTATTTATATACATACTTATATAATTGTCCAGCCTGTCTTCACTGTGGTGCCCTGTTTTCTGAGTTAGCATATCCCTCCTCATTATGTGTAACTGAGCTAGTGACTGTTATTACATTTAGGCTTCTGAACACTGCTGGAGAAAATTAAAGCTGTGATGATTAATAATGTCTGTTTCTCTGGTTTCAGCCATTTCCTTCTCTTCTGTGCCATACCATCTCTTTACTTTTGGGCCTTATTCCATCACTTCTCTACTTAAGAAAGTTCTCCTCAACTTTCCTTCTTTACTGGTACTCTCCTATAGCATATACGTACACACACATGCACGCGTGCGTGCACACACAGACACACACACACACATTCAAATGTCTCACATCATTAACTCTGCATACTTCTGTAGTTACCATCCTATCACCTTCCTCCTCTTCTTAGCCAGACTCTTCAAATGAAGAAGCATCTGCTGTCTCTCATTTCTTATCCACTACTTGGTTTTCAATTTATTGTTAATAGTTTATCATCATATGAAAGAAGTACTTGAATGGAATGTTTTTTCTGCTGGTGTTGGGTGGAATGTTAGTTTCATTAGATCCAGTTTCGGGATGTTTCATTCTTCTTGATCCATACTGATAGCCTGCCTACATTCTATTTGATACTAAGAAAGTCTTCAAATATAATTGTGGATTTTTCTTTTTCTCCTTTTAGTTCTGTCAGTTTTTCTTTGTTTTCTTTTGCAGTGTGGCAGGTTATCACAGTTTAGCAGTTTATCTCACAGTTTCTGTGGTTTGGGGGTCTGGGCAAAGCTTAGCCAAGTCCTTTACTTATGGCCTCACGAGGCTGTACTATGGTGAGCCAGTGTGCATTCTTATCTAGAAGCTCAGTTGAGGAAAAATGTATTTCCAATCTCTTTCATGTTAGTGAAAGAAGGTATTTCCTCCTGGCTTAATGAAGGAGGGCCCTAGCTGCTTGCTGGCTGTTGACTTGAGGTCTCTTTCAGTTCCTAGGGGCCACCTGCATTTGTAGAGATGTTTCTTGACACATGGGCCTCTTCCACATGTCTGCTTACTTTATCAAGCAAGGGCAATTTGTGGAGGGTGTATGCTAGCAAGGGCAGAATGGCACATAATATAACAATTATAGGAGTGACATCTGTTACCTTTCTCGTAGTCTGTTGGTTAGAAGCAAATCACGGGTCCTCCCCACATACTCAGGAGGGGATTATCCAAGGTTATAAACATTAGGAGCTGGGTATCATGGAGGGCATCTTAGAGTCAGTCAGCCATATTCTTGATGTTTTTTTGTTTTGAAGATAATTTTTTATAGTAATATAGCCATTCCATCTTCTTTTGTTTAGTGTTTGTGTGGTATATCTTGTTCCCTTTTACTTTCATTCTACTAAATGATTGTTTGAGGTGAGTTTTTTAATAGCGAATTTATGGTTTTAGGTGTTTTCAAAAATCTAGTGTAACAATTCCTGTCTTTTCATTGGTGTGAAATTACATCACATTATTATACTTAAAGACATTTAATGTAATTCTTGATATGTTTGGATTTAAGTCTCGTATTATTTGTTTTGTGTTTATATTCTATGATTTTGTTTCTTTCCATTTTCCTGCTGCCTTGAGATTATTTGAACATTTCTTAGTATCCCATTTTGATTAATCTATTGTGATTTTGGCTATATTTTTCTTTTGTATAACTTCTTTGTGGTTGCTTCAGGGGTTAAAAATACTTTTTACAGTCTGTTTATAAACAATATTATACTACTTCAGTTGGAACATAGAAATCTTTCCAACATAGAAGTCTCTTTACCCCCTCCCCTTTATGCTATAGTTGTCTTGTATTACATTAGCATACATTAAAATAACACCAGGAAATGTTATACCTTTTCTTTTAACTGTCAAATGTGTTTAATAACGCTAAGAGAAAAGGAATACTTTGTTTAATTATACAAATACTTATAATTTTTATTACTTTTCCTTAATTTTTAATGTTCCAAGTTTTCTTCTTTCCCTTTGAAGAAATTCCTTTAGCAGCTCTTTGAGATTAGGTCTGCTGACTATGGATTTCTTTACCTTATTTGAGAATGTCTGTTTCATCTTTGTTTCTGAACAGTGTTTTTAAACAATGTAATATTTTTGGGTGATAGCGTATCTCTTTTCTCATGTAAAAAAATGTCACTTTCTGTTCTCCATAGTTTTCACTGAGAAGTTCTATTCTTCATAGTTTTCAGTGAGAAATTCTCACCTATTCGAATGCTTTTTCTCCTGTAGTTAATGTTTTCTTTTCCTCTGGATGCTTTCAAGATTTTTTCTTTGTCTTTAGTATTCAGCAGTAGGAATAAGTCATCTCTGGAATTGGAATTTTGAGGATTTATTCTATTTATGGTTTGCTAGTTTCTTGCATTTACAAGGTGATGAATTACACCAAACTTGTGATATTTTAGGCCATTATTTCTTCAAATATTTTTTGGACACTGCACTTCTTGGTTCTGGGATGGCATGAGATGTTAGACTGTTTGTTTTTCTCCCACAGGTTTGGAAAGCTGTGTTCAGGTTTTTTGGTTTTTTTTTTTTTTTTTTTTTTTTTTTTCTGATTTTTTTTCTCTCTGTTATTCAGACTGTGTAATTTCTGTTGTTTTCAAGTTTGCTCACTTTCTGTTTTCTCTCAACTTTATTCTGCCTATTTGGTCCATCCAGTGAGTGCTTTGGTAATTGTATTTTTTCTTTCTTGTAGTTCCATTTGGTGGTTTTTTTTTAAATATATTTTCTATGTCTTTCCTGATTATGTCCTGTTTTAACTTTTTTTCAAGAGTGATCATCATCATCATGATTCCTTGTTCAGGCATTTCTGTAATAGTTTCTTTACCTTTTTGTTGCATAGTTATATCATCTGTGTCATGTACTCGTAATCTCTATTGTCTTTTCTCATGTAGTTAGGATTTTTGTGGTTCTTCATATGATGATTAATTTTGGCTTGTATTGTGGACATTTAGGATATCACATTGTTAGACTCTGGGTTTTATTTAAATTTTATGAAAATTGTTAATTATATTTGCTTTCGCAGGTGATTGACTTGTCAGGCTTAAGCTACAAGTTCCTACCTTCCTCTTGTGGGCTCTAGTTCCAGTTATACTTCTTTTCTCAAAGTCCTGCAGTGCCCTTCAGATCTGCCCTACCTGTCCCATATGTATGCTACCCAGTGTGGTCTAAGAACTAAGTGGAAATTTGTTAGCTCACTGCTCAACGTCTTTAGTGTGCCGAATAGGTTAGATTCATACAGCACGGGTTATGGGTAAGCCCTGAACTTCATAAACAAGGTATGGGGTCATTTTCCTGAGCTTCTCCCTGTCTATCATCTCGATGCCTTCCTGTTCACTAGAGCTTCACTTCTTAGTATTCTAGCTATACAATTCCCATATCTGCAGTTTTATCACCTCTGGGGCCAAGCAGCAAGAGGACAGAAATGGAGAGAAAGAGAAGCAACAGGCTTTTATGGATCTTCAGCATCACAGGAGACAAAGGTGTCCTTCCCTCAAATTTGGGGTCCTGTAATCTTGTTGCTGTTACTATCTTAGCTGCCATTACAGCAGTGACATTTCCTTGGGGCTGATGCACAAGAGAAAGGAAAGAAGAAGAAGAGAGAGAGATTTAAAAAAAAGATTTCCTCCTTTTTGTCTGCATTTTAGTCATTCTCTTTCCCACTCCTTGAACCAGAACTAGAGGGTTTCTCTTGTATCTCTTCCATCTCTGGAGTGCTCAAGTTTTCAACCAAATGAAGTACAGTCAGAATTACTAATTAATTAGAGAAGCTTAGTTGTGGAGGAGAGGAGTATGGTAGAAAACCCATGGAGTACTTTCAGAAGCTACTTTGAAAACATAATCAGAAGTGGATGAGAACAGTTGCTCATAGCACTGTGCTAAGTGTGCTAAGTCATTCACCCCTGTGTCATGTACAGGAAACCCTCCTTAGACCAGCCTTATTGGACAAAGACTACTTAAATAGTAAACCCAGCTAAAATAGGGACCTACATCTCATAGTAAAGAATGAAGAGCAGGTTTAATTAGGATATGAAGTTGAAAACAGTAATTTTAAAATTGTTTTATTTATTAGAATTTTGGTTATATTTGCAACTATTTAAATACTGAAAATTATTAATTTGGGGAGGATTACATTGTTTCTGATAGAATTGTATAAGCACTATCTGTAATTTTTCAAATTCAAAACCAGACTAAGTATAGGGCACATGTTATTTCACATATGACTAGAAGAGAAAAAAATGTTACCGATTTAACTCTGATAAGGATGCTTTTTTTTTTCACTTAATGCTTTTATAGTTGATGAAATACCTCTTTTAGACTCATCTTTTATTATATCATTCTTATGCACTCAGTAAAAAGGTAACGAATGAAATTAATTGATAAAAGTATTCTTAAATCTACTTCACATTAATAATTTGACTTTTCCGTCTTTTTAAAACATTTAATCAGGATCATCAATATTCATGTTTTCTCACATAATAATATCCTCTGTGCTACTGAGTGCATTGAGATTTCAGCATTTCTTAAAACAGTACTGCAGTTTCGTCTCTGGGATTTTTCTCTCAAGGATTCAATACCATTCAAGGCTTAATGCTAGTACTTTCTTACTCCTTTCTGAAGTTATCCATGAAGGTTTTTAACAACCAGCAGAGCTCATATTTCTTCTTGAATGAGCCCTTAAGTATTTTTTAATTGAAACTTTAAGGGGCCGTAGTGTCCAATTATGACACACACACAAAAACTAAAAACGTAAGTCCATCATACGTTGCTAAGACAATTACATCTATGTTGCAACTGTTGCCTCGCCAACGGTGACTGTAAAATACCATTGATGATAAGATGCACCCCCATTTCAGAGTCATTAAAAATGTAAAAGATAGTCACATTAGAACTGATGAAAATGGTACACGCTTCACTTACTTTCTTTGTGGCAATATAATAAAAGAGAGAAATTTTTGCAGAATTGCCTGAGACTGTTGCAGTTTTCCAAAAATTATTTCTTAATGTTTTAATACTCTGAAAATTGTGAAACACCAACATTATACTACTTTTTCATTTTCTTTTATTCAGTTCTTAATTTTTCCTGTCATATTTGTAGATAGTGTTGCATACGATTTGGACAGTTTTCCATTAATATTGTCATTATCATCATGAAATCCTTCATCTTTGACAAGATTTTCAATTTTGCTTATCAGTTTCAATTAGACATGCATTATATCCTCACGTATTTACAACATCCTACAATCAGGGAGAGAATGACCAACAGAGACCTTATGGTGATGAGAATGAATAGAAGCTGGCATTAAGTGAGATGGAGGGATGTATGGGAACTAACTTTAGAGTGATCACGAATGCAAGTTTATAGTGATCAGTAATGCATGCTTTTGGGCCATAACAACTTCTCCTTCCCAATTCAACATTGTAACTATTGAGATCTTCATAAAACACTTGCACCTTTTCAACAGTATAATAATGGATATTTATAATAACCCTGACTTCAAGAAAAACATGTCAGCATCAGGGATTTAAAGCAGTATGTAATAAATATTAACATGATTTCTTTCAATAATTTGAAAACATATGTTTATTTACCCTGTGGCTTGTCCTTGTAACCACTCATAAAATCTCCATTTTACTGATGAAGGGACATGATCTTAAAGAAGTTCTAACAGATTCAGGTCTTAAAACCAATGTGTGTTTTCTGATATTTTTAAATATTACATAAATAAGCCTGAACAGTTATGATTAAATTCTGAGTCTTAAGGATTAACCCTCTGGAATTGGCAAAGTTATTTGAACAGTGTATTTTATTAACTGCTTTGGGAAACCATAGTGAATTAAAACATGGTTTTTATGACAAAATGTAAATAGTTTTTAGGTTGAATTATAGTTTAAAGAAATCATGTGTTTCAAAATAATTTTATGTGCTCTTATTTACTTTTATTTTTATTTTTTTAGAGATAGAATTTTCCTTCTGTCATTCAGGTTAAATTGCAGTGGTACAGTCTGTAGCTTACTGCAGCCTCAAACTCTTGGGCTCAAGTGATCCTCCCATCTCAGCCTCCTGAGTAGCTGGGTCTACAGGTACTTGCCATCACACCTGGCTAATTTTTTAATCTTTCTCTAGAGTCAGGTCTTGCTGTGTTGCCCAAGCTGGTCTCAAACTCCAGATTTCAAGTGATGATCCCCTGTTAGTTTACCAAAGGCTGGACTACAGGCAAGAGCCACTATAACTGGTCTCATGCGTTTTTAATTGAAACTAAGGGGCTGTAGTGTCCAGTTTAAATTTAAATTTTTCCTTGTATAAGTAACTGAAACTTGCTTTTTAAAAAAGTGCAGTTTAGGGAAACTCTATCAAGAAGACTTAAAGGCAAATGTGTTTTTTTTGGTGGTGGTTTTTTATGTGTATATTGTGGAGGAGGTGGGTTTGCTCTGACCATTATTAATAAAATTAATTAAAATGACTGAAGATCTAGTCTTGATAGTAATTCTTTGGAGTGGGGATTTTTATTCCAGTGTTACTGGTTTTAAAACTGGCCCAGAGTTATTAGTACTTTGCCGAAGATCATGTAATAATGCCCAGAAGCAGGGTCCAAACCCAGAATGTCTGACTTTCAAGATTATTTAATCTTTTTGCTGTTTTACTCTGTTATTTGTTCCTTTTTAAATGGGATATTGCGGTTTGCTTTAGTTTGGGTAAAACTTGTACATATGACAGCATTGTAAAGCAGGGGCAGGCAAATATTCTCCTGTAAAAGGCCACATAGTAAATATTGTAAGCTTTAAACCCTACAGTGTTTTGTACAACTGTTCAACTTTGCCATAGAGGTAAAAGACTAAATAAATAAGTGTGGCTGTGCTCTAGTGAAGCTTGATTTTGGAAATAAGAAAGCTGACTAGATTTGACCTGTTGATAATAGTTTGCTGATCTTTGTTATGGAGTATCCTGTATAGTAATTTAGTTATCCAACACTAAGTTTAAAAGATTATTTTTTTCAGATCTTCTTTAAAAAGTATTCTTTTATTTTTCTAAGGTAATGTTGGGGCTGGGCGTGGTGGCTTATGCCTGTAATCCCAGTACTGTGGGAGGCTAAGGCAGGTAGATCATGAGGTCAGGAGTTCGAGACTAGCCTGGCCAACCTCGTAAAGCCCTGTCTCTACTAAAAATAAAAAAAGTTAGTCGAGCCAGGGACAGTGGCTCAAGCTTGTAATCCCAGCACTTTGGGAGGCCGAGGCAGGTGGATCACGAGGTCATGAGATCGAGATCATCCTGGTCAATATGGTGAAACCTCGTCTCTACTAAAAATACAAAAAATTAGCTGGGCATGGTGGCATGTGCCTGTAATCCCAGCTACTCAGGAGGCTGAGGCAGAATTGCCTGAACCCAGGAGGCGGAGGTTGCAGTGAGCCAAGATCGCGCCATTGCACTCCAGCCTGGGTAACAAGAGCGAAACTCCGTCTCAAAAAAAAAAAAAAAGTTAGTCATGTATGGTGGTCCATGCCTGCCATACCAGCTACTCAGGAGGTCAAGGCAGGAGAATCGCTTGAACCCAGGAGGTGGAGATTGCAGTGAGTCAAGATTGAGCCACTGCACTCCAGCCTGGGCGACAGAGTGAGACTCTGTCTCAACAAAATAAAAATAAAAATAAAATAAAATAATGTTTGGTACATGGAAAAGAATATGTGTAATATAGGACATATGCATGGGCAAGGACTTCATGACTAAAACACCAAAAGCAATTGCAACAAAAGCCAAAATAAAAAGATGGAATCTAATTATACTTAAGAGCTGCACAGCAAAAGAAACTATCAGAGTGAACCAGCAACCAACAGAATGGGAAAAAATTTTTGCACTTTACCCATCCGAAAAAGGGCTAAAATCCAGAATCTACAAAGAACTTAAACAAATTTACAAGGAAAAAACCCAACAAAAAATGGGCAAAGGATATGAACAGACACTTTTCAAAAGAAGGCATTTATGCAGCCAACAAACATGAAAAAAAGCTCATCATCCCTAGTCATTAGAAAAATGCAAATTAAAACCACAATGAGATACCATCTCACACCAGTTAGAATGGTAATCAATAAAAAATCAGGAGACAACAGATACCGTAGAGGATGTGGAGAAATAGGAACACTTTTACACTGCTGGTGGGAGTGTAAATTACTTCAACCATTGTGGAAGACAGTGTGGCGATTCCTCAAGGGTCTAGAAATAGAAATTCCATTTGACCCAGCAATCCCATTACTGGGTATATACCCAAAGGATTGTAAATGATTCTACTATAAAGACATATGCACATCTTTGTTCATTATGTCACTGTTTACAATAGCAAAGACTTGGAGTCAACCAAAATGCCCAACAGTGATAGACTGAATAAAGAAAATGTGGTACATATACACCATGGAATACTATGCAGCCATAAAAAAGGATGAGTTCATGCCCTTTGCAGGGACATGGATGAAGCTGGAAACCCTCATTCTCAAAAGTGACGCAAGAATAGAAAACCAAATACCACATGTTCTCACTCGTAAGTGGGTGTTGAACAGTGAGAACAGATGGACACAGAGAGGGGAACATCACATACCGGGGCCTGTTGGGGGGTGGGGGGCTAAGGGAGGCATTGCAGGGGATTTGGGGGTTGGGGAGGGATAGCATTAGGAGAAATAGCTAATGTAGATGATGGGGTGGTGGATGCAGCAAACCACCATGGCATGTGTATACCTGTGTAACAAACTTGCATTTTCTTCACATGTACCCCAGAACTTAAACTATAATAAATTTAAAAATATGTACCTATAAATTAAAAAGCAAAATAATATATGCAGAAGATTGAACACTAGTAAGTATTCTGTGTACTCTTCTCTAATTCAAGGATTAGCAAACATTTTACTGTGAAGGACCAGATAGTAAGCATTTGTGGCTTTGCTTGGCCATAAAGTCTCTGTAATAGCTATTCAACTTTGCATTATGGCACAAAAACAGCCATAGACAATGTGTAAATCAATAAGCATGGATGTGTTCCAGTAAAGCTCTTTATGGACACTGAAATTAGAGTTTCACATAGTTTTCATTTGTTATGAAATATCCTTCTTTTCATTTTTCCATACCATTTCAGAATTTGAACATCATTCTTAACTTTTGGACTATACAAAAACAAATGGTGGGCTGCATTTGGACCATGGACCATAGTTTTCTAACCCCTATTTCATCTTTTTTCTCTGCCTTTCCCTGCAGGTAACCATTATCCTGAATTTTGAATTTATCATTCCTGTAGACTTCTTAAGATACTCTTTTTCACACATTTATGTGTGATTAAACAGTACATCAGTCTGTTTTATTTTTTTATGTTTTTATTTTTTTTAATTTTTAAATTTTTTTTTTTTTTTTTTTTGAGGCAGAGTTTCGCTCTTGTTACCCAGGCTGGAGTGCGATGGCACGATCTCGGCTTACCACAATCTCCACCTCCTGGGTTCAAGCAATTCTCCTGCCTCAGCCTCCCGAGTACCTGGGACTACAGGCGTGCACCACCATGCACAGCTAACTTTTTGTATTTTTTTTTTTTTTTTTAGTAGAGACAGGGTTTCACCATGTTGACCAGGATGGTCTTGATCTCATGACCTCGTGATCCACCCGCCTCGGCCTCCCAAAGTGCTGGGATTACAGGCGTGAGCCACCATGCCCGGCCTATTTTTTAGTATTATAAAAATTATACTGTATATAGACCAAGACATTTTTCATTCAACATTTTTCTTTTCTTTTGTTTTTTGTTTTGTTTTTTTTTTTTTGAGACGGAGTTTCACTATTGTTGCCAAGGCTGGAGTGCTATGGCACAGTCTTGGCTCACTGCAACCTCTGCCTCCTGGGTTCAAGTGATTCTCCTGCCTCAGCCTCCCAAGTAGCTGGGATTATAGGCATGCACCACCACGCCCAGCTAATTTTGTATTTTTAGTAAAGACAGGGTTTCACCATGTTGGTCAGGTTGATCTCAAACTTCTGACCTCAAGTGATCCACCTGCCTCAGCCTCCCAAAGTGGTGGAAGGCGTGAGCCACTGCACCTGGTCAACAAAATGTTGAATGATCAACATTTTTCTAAAATTCATTCATGTTTTCAAGTATTGCTGTATGATATTCCATTGTATAATTGTACCACAATTATTAATTCTCCTGACAATAATTATTTAGGTTGATTCCAGTTCATCTTTGAACATTCTCATAGATGTATCCTGGTACACATATTCAAGGGTCTTTCTTGGTTATCTTCTGTTGAATAACTTAACAGAAGAGCCTCTGAATTTTACAAAAATGATGAAACAGCATTATTTCCCTTGAGAAATGTTACTTTCTTATTAACTCACCTTAAATCATACTGTATTTACTTATACTAATGGAAATCCTACCTTACAAAATGTGCAGTTAACTGTTAAATTTTCATTCATTCATTTAATTTTATGCAAACATTAATGACTGTAATACGTTAGGTTTCATGCTAGCAGGAAAATACAAGTAGTAAAGGCAGTTGACAAGTAAACCAACAATTAAGTAATAACTATTTACTGAAAGCTTATTATGCCAGGCATCATGTTAAGCAATTTATATGCATTGCCTCTGTATTAGTCTGCTAAGGCTGCTGTAACGAAAGACTGCAAACTAAGTGTCGTAAGCAACACAAATTTATTATCTTAGTTTTCAGGGCTAGAAGTCCAAGACCAATGTGTCAGCAGGCTTGGTTCCTTCTGGGGGCTTTGAGGAAGGATCGGTTCCATGCCTCCTTCCTACCTTTTGGTTATTGGATGTCAATTTTCGCCCTTCGTTTGTGGATAGTATCAGCGTCTTGACCTTCTGCCTTCATCTTCACATGTTGTTCTTGCTGTGTGTGAGTCTGTCTTCAAATTCTCCCTTTTTATAGGGACCCCAGTCATACTGAATTAGGACCTATTCTGATGACCTCATTTTAACTTGTCAAACATCCTGTCTCTAAATAAGGTTAATTCTGAGGAACTAGGGGTTGGGACCTCAACATACGAATTTAAGAGAGACATAACAATCCCTTCGTCTTTCTAACTCTGTCAAACTTTGATGTGCAAGTCATGTTATCGAGTATGTTGCAGTGTGAAAACTCTAGCTATTAAAAAGTAGTTTCTGCCCAATCCGAAAAGAATGGCAGAGACTCACTTTTCCCTGTTCCTTCCCTCTAAATATAACTAAATAACCTGAAAATGATTTAGCATACAATTATAATAGGTTTAGAAATGCCAGAAAGAAAGTGAACTGGCTAGAGACCTCAAAACTTGAGAAATAACAATGGGGTTCTCTGGATTTTCTGTCTTCCATATATCTTGGACTGTGTATTGGAGAGGCCTGCAACCCAGATCCTCTATAGACAGAAAAAAATATAAAACAAGAAAAGCTGGCCGAGCGTGGTGGCTCACGCCTGTAATCCACGCACTTTGGAGGCCATGGCGGGCGGATCACCTGAGGTCGTGAGTTCAAGACCAGCCTGACCAACATGGTGAAACCTCGTCTTTAAAGAAAAAAAAAGAAAAGCCTGCTCTCACTCACCAAAGGACTGGAAAAGGGGAATCCCAACAAAGATAGGGAACCTCAACATTTTCGTCACACCTGGGGCCTGATGAGTGATTCAAGCTCAGGACAGCAGTGAAGCCTCAGGCTATCCCAGTCCTCCTCCACAGCTGGTTCACGGTGCCTCTACCTGAGGTAAAGAGCGCGGTCCTTAGGAAGTCTCCCAACAGCAGGTAGCAAAGAGAAGCAACTTCCATTCTCACAAGATGGCAGCAGCAGTGAAAAAGCAGGAGCTCCAGAAGCACCAGAAGAATGAAGCAGACAAGAATAGTAACACAAGTTTTCAGAAAACCAAACTGCAATTGGAACAAAAGCCCACAAAAGTAGGCTGGAATCCAAATGCTAAACCTTGACAGGCTTCTTCCTGCATAAAATAAATTAATCAGGACTATGAGTCTTCTAACATAATAACTTGTCAAACCAAGCTGAACTCAGCAAAAACACCTGTGTGAGAAATGACATTGATTGTAGGAATTACTTGACAAGGGTTTTAAAGTTGCTGTCATAGAAATGCTTCAACAATCAATTATAAATGATCTTAAAATGGAAAAAAGGGAAAACCTCAGTAAACAAATAGAAGTTTTAAGGAAGAATTAAATGGAAATTAAAGAACTGGAAAACACAATAATCAAAATTTAAAATTTACAGATTAGACTCAGTAGTATAGTGGAGATGATGACAGACGATAGAACCAATAAACTTGAAGACATCAGTTCAGTTACTCTATCTGAACAACAGTAAAAATACTGAAAAAAATTTATTAGTCTCAAGAATTTGTAGGACAGTACAAAAGATTTAACATTGTATCATCAGAGCTTCAAGGACAGGAGAAAGTATGTGACCGAAAAAATGTATTTGAAGGAATAGTGACTGAGAATTTCCCACATTTGGTGAAAGACACAGATTTAAGAAGCTGAGCAAACCATCCAATAAGATAAACTTGAATCTACACTGAGATATTTTTAAAAAGACAAAACAAACATGAAGAATGGGAGAGAGAAATGATACATTCCATATGAAAGTACACCAATTTGAATGACAGCAGATTTATCATCTGAAACCATAGAGTTTAGAAGGAAGTAGTACAACATTTTTCTGGTGCCGAAAGAAGAAAAAGTACTATCAATCTTTAATTCTGTATCTGACGAAAAGTGTCCTTTTGGAATGAAGGGGAAATAAAGACATTTTCAAATGCAGGAAACTAAAATAATTTGTTGGTAATAGAGCAAAATTAAGTTACTAAGGATAAAGACATAAAAAGAGACATTAAGAGTAACAAAAGAGTCATGCACTAAGAAGTTATTGCAATCCTAAATGTGTGTACACCAAATAACCATGCTTTAAAATATATAGAGCAGAAACTAAAAGAGCTGAAGGAAGAAATAAACCTGTTCACAATTATAGTTGGAGACCTGAACATCCTGCTCTCAGCAATTGATAGAACTACTAGACAGAAAATCAGCAAGGTTATAGAATAACCAAAACCATCACTAACCACCAAGATCTAATTTGCACTTACAGAATATTTCACCCAACAATAGCAGAGTATACATTTTTAAGCACCCATTAAAACTCATTAAAGTAGATAATATGCTGAATTATAAAATGTTTACAAATATAGAGAACAGTGGAATTGAACTAGAAATCAGTAGCAGGAAGATGACAGGAAAGTCTCCAAACATTTGAAAATAAACATACTTTTAAATAAACCATAGGTAAAGAGGGAATCTTCAGATGTACATACAGCAGAATGGAAATAAACACACAAAAATTTGTGGGAAAGAGCTGAAGCACTTCTGTGAGGGAAATTTATAGCACTAAATGCAGACAGCAGAATAGAAGAAATGTCTCAAACCAATGTAAGTTTCTACCTCAAAATACTAGGAAGAAAAAGAGCAAAATAGTCCCAAATCAAGCAGAATGATTGAGGTAATTAAGAACAGATATTTATAAAATTGAGACCAATAATTCTATTGAATAATGTAATGAAACAAAAAGCTGACTCTTAGAAACATAAAAGTGAAATTGATAAATCTCTAGCAAGATTGACAAAGATAAAAAAGAAGACACAAATCACAATATCAGGAATAAAACAAAGGGTATAATTAAAGATCTTGTAGCAATTAAAAGGATAAATTCAACTTTACATTAATAAATTCAACAACTTAGAAGAGATGAACCAATCCTCTAAGACTTGTAAACTACCAAAACTTAGCCAGGTTGAAATAGACATCTTAAATTGTCCTATAACTATTTTAAAAGTTGAATTTGTGATTCAAAGACTATTGAAAATCTCTAGGCCTAGATGATTTCACTGGAAAATTTTACCAAACATTCAAAGAAGAATTAACACTGATTTGATAAAACAGTATAGTCTGTTCCCAGAAGTAGTAGTGGAGTGAATACTTATCAACTCATTTTGAGACTGTGTTACCCTAATACTGTAACCAGACAAAGACAGCACAGAAAAGCAGCTTTAGACCATTATCTTTGATGAAGTTAAATACAAAAATCCTCAGTAAAATTTTAATAAATTATATCCAGCCCCAACCAAGTGGAATTTAGTCTATAAGTACAAGTATTTTACAGTATTAAAAAATTCAGTGTGATCTACCATATCAACAGGCTAAAGAAGGAAATTCATGTGATTACATCAGTTGATACAGATAATATTTTGAAAAAATTCATCCATTTATGATTTAAAAAAATAACTCCCAGTGCAATAGAAATAGAGGGTAATGTTTTCAACTTCATAATAGGCATCTGCAAAAACAGGGAGAAGACTGAATGATTTCACTCTACAGCTAGGAAAAAGGCAAGCATGTAACTTTTACCACTCATATTTGACATTGTACTGTAAGTCGCCTTACTGCAATAAAGCAAGAAAAAGAAAAGGCATGCAGAATTGAAAAGATAAAGTTGTTGCTATTTCCAGTTGATATGATTATCTGCATGGGAAATCTGAAGGATTCTACAAAAATACTCCTGGAACTAAAAAGTTAATTCATTATAGTTGCAGGATACCAGATCAGTACACAAAAATCAGTTGGATTTATATATATTGACAATGAGCAAATGGAGAGTCATTAAAAAAAAAGTAATACCATTTACAGTTGTTCCAAAGAATATGAAAAAGAATTCTGACAAAAGGTATGAAAGATTAAATGCAATTAAATGACAAAATGCTGATGAAAAAAATCTAAGGAGACCTAAATACTTGGAGAGATACATTGTTTATGAATCAGACTACTCATAATAGTAAAAATGGTAATTCTTGTTAAATTGATCTGTAGAGTTAAGGCAATTCTTACTAAAATCTCAGAAAATATATATTTTTAATATAGACGGGCTTATTTTAAAATTTATATGGAAAGAGAAAGACCTTAAACAATTTTGAAGGAGAAATTGGAAGAATCGCTCTTCCTAATATTAAGACTAACTTACGGCTACAGTAATCAAAACAGTATAGTAGTGGCAAAGGGATAGACACACAGATGAGTGGAACAGTATGGAGAGCCCCAAAATAGATGCACACAGATTCTTGACAAATGCATAACAGCAATTCAGTGGAGGTGGGGTAGCCTTTTCAATATTATTGTGGAAGGAACTGAACATCCACAAGCTCTATCTGTCTATCAACCTTGACCTAATCCTCAAACCATATGAATAATGACCTCAAAACAGATTATGGTCTTTCATATAAAACATAAATCTGCAAAACTTCTAGTAAAAAGAGAAAATTTTGGGACCTAGTACTAAACAAAGAGTTTAATTAGACTTGACACCAAGAGTATAATCCAAAGAAGGAAAAGTTGATAAACTGGGCTTTGTCAACATTTAAAAATTTGGCTCTGCAAAAGACTCTGTTAAGAGCAAGAAAATACAAAATACAGATTGAGAGAAATATTTGTACAGCACTTATCCAAGAAAGGGCTTATATTTGGAATATATAAAGAAGCATCAAAACTCAATATTAAAAACATGAAAAAATCCAGTAAAATTCATATAAAACATTTCACCAAAGAGGTTATACAGATGGCAGGTAACACGTGAAAAGATATCTGAATCATTTGGGAACCAAAATGATGTTATCACCACACCTATCAAAATGGCTACAATAAAAAAATAGTGATAAAACCAAATGCTGATGAAGTTTTGGAGAAACTATTCATTATTGTTTGGAATGTAAAAACGATACAGCCATTGTGCAAAATAGTTTCACAGTTCTTTTTTAAACTAAAAATGGACTTCATACCAAGAATCAGCAATTTCATTCTTGTGCATATGTTCCAGAGAAAAGAACTTATTGTCACTTAGAAACTCATTCATGAGTATTCACAGAAACTTTATGTGTAATAGCAAAAACCTTAAAACTACCCAAATGCCCTTTAGTGGGTGAATGAATGAGCAGACTATATCATAACACTATATCCACACTATGGAATACTACTTTGCAATGAAAATGAATGAACTGAGAGAATGATCCAAGATGGCCGATCGCTAACATCCCGGGATTGCAGCTCTCAGGGAAGGCGTGGAGAACTAGAGGACGCCACACTTTCAGACAAAGTCTGGTCGCTCACGGAGCAGAAGATCCCCCAGTGGTGGAAACACACGGGTCGCCAGCGCGACTCTCGTGGTCGGCGCAGCGGTTCCACCGGCACCTCGGCGCGGCAGCTCTTGGAGCAGAGTAAACGGGACCGCTTCCCCTTCTGACCGAGGTTTGGAGCCCCGGGAAGGCAGAGTCGCCTACTACGGAAACAAGAAGGAAGCCCGACAGGAGAATCCTGGGCAGAAAAGCACCATCAGTTTTAACGCCGCTGCTCTGGCCCTGGGAACTAACAACCTGGACGTCCACTCAAGAGACCTAATCTGAAAGCTGGTAATTTCAAAGACGAGAGGAGGATAAATTTACAATGATGGGAAGAAACCAGCGTAAAAAAGCTGAGAATACTCAAAGTCAGAACGCCTCTCCCTCTAAAGATGATCACAGTTCCACATCAACAATGGAACAAGGCTTGATGGAGAACGAGCGCCTCCTGATGACAGAATCACTCTTCAAGGAATGGATAATAACAAACTTCGGTGAGTTAAAAGAACATGTTGTAGCCCAACGTAAAGAAACTAGGAACTTTGACAAAAGGCTTGATGAAATCCTATTGAGAATAGACAACTTAGAGAGGAGTATTAGTGAATTAATGGAACTGAAGAATACAATACAGGAACTCCGAGAAGTATGCACAGGTTTAAACACTCGAATTGTTCAAGCAGAAGAAGGGATATCAGAGGTCAAAGTCCAACTTAATGAAATAAAACGTGAAGAAAAGATTAGAGAAAAAAGGATAAAAAGGAATGAGCAAAGTCTCCAAGAAATGTGGGACTATGTGAAAAGACCAAATTTACGTTTGATAGGTGTACCTGAATGCGACGGAGAGAATGAATCCAAGCTGGAAAATACCCTTCAGGATATTATTCAGGAAAATTTTCCTAAACTAGCAAAGCAGGTCAACATTCAACCCCAGGTAATACAGAGAACACCACAAAGATATTCCTCAAGAAGAGCAACCCCAAGGCACATAATCGTTAGATTCACCAGGGTTGAAACGAAGGAGAGGATACTAAGGGCAGCCAGAGAGAAAGGTCGGATAACCCACAAAGGCAAGCCTATCAGACTTACAGCAGATCTCTCAGCAGAAACTCTACAGGCCAGAAGAGAGTGGGGGCCAATATTCAACATCCTCAAAGAACAGAACCTTCAGCCCAGAATTTCATATCCAGCCAAACTAAGCTTCACAACTGAAGGAAAAATAAAATCTTTTATGAACAAGCAAGAACTCAGAGATTTTATTACCACCAGGCCTGCTTTACAAGAGCTTCTGAAAGAAGCATTACACACAGAAAGAAACAACCAGTATTAGCCTTTCTAAAAATACACCAAAAAGTAAAGAGCACCAACATAAAGAAGAATTTACACCAACACATGGATAAAACAGCCAGTCAACATCAAATGGCAGTAACCCTAAATTTAAATTGACTAAATTCCCAATCAAAAGACACAGCCGAAACCCAACGGCATGTTACATCCAGACCTGTTTCACATGCAAGGATACACAAAGACTCAAAACAAAGGGATGGAGAAAGATTTACCAACCAAATGGAGAGCAAAAATAAATAATAAATAAATAAAAAGCAGGAGTTGCAATTCTTGTATCGGATAAAATAGATTTTAAAGCAACAAAGATATAGTGGTAAAAGGATCAATGCAACAACAAGAGCTAATGATCCTAACACCCAGATAGGAGACTTAGATTCAATGAGACAAAAAATTAATAAGGATATCAAGGACTCGAACTCAGATCCAGAACAAGTAAACTTAATAAATATTTATAGAGCTCTCCACTTCAAATACACAAAATATACATTCTTGTCAATACCACATCACACCTACCCATTAGTTTAAATGAAACATTGATTGGCCATTATTAATACCCAGTTTTTTTCAAAATAAAGCAATATTTCCATTTACTCTCCCTCTTTCTCTTCCTCTTTCTTCCTCTCCTTTACTTTTTTTTTTTTCTTTCCTTCTCAAAAAAAAAAAAAAATGAATGAACTATTGATGGATTGCAGTACTATGGATGTACCAAATATAATTATATTGAGTGAAAACAGTCTCAAAAGGATACATACTGTGTGAGTCTATAGAAATTATGATGTATAATTATCAAGATGGGGAACAGTTTAGTGGTTGATGGGTTAGGGAAGGAGGTAGTGAATTTGGCTATGAAGTGTTCCAGTGATAATACAGCTAAGTGTCTTGATTAGGGTGGAGTTACATAAGATGACCTGAGTGACAAAATTGTATAGAGCACAGGCATAGATACAAGATTATGTCTATAATTTGAATCAGTGTCAGTTTCCTGGTTCTGATGGTGTAATGTAGTTATGCAAGATGATACATTTGGGAAAGGCTAGGTGAAGGAGGGCACAGGACCTCCCTGTATATTCTTTTCACCTTTCTGTGGATCTATACTATTTCAAACTAAAAAGTTTAAAAAACTTCAGAGTAACTCAAATTCTTGTATTTCTCAAATATGAAAGGAAGATACATCTCTAGCAATACTCAGTTCACTACCACCCACTCCACTTAACTTTGTAGATATTCCCATAAGCCTTTTCAGAATTTATATCTTGCATATTTGCCAGCACTGCTTATTTCTTGTTTTCCTTCACCACTCCAACTCTTTGACGTGTGTGTATGTATGTATGTATTTATGTGTGTGTGTGCGTGTGTGTGTGTGTGTGTGTGTATCCCAAAAGCTCAAATACTGATAAGCTATTGCAAGGACTTTCTTGAAGAGGGGAGCAAACTGAGTGAGTGAAGGCCTTTTGTCATGCTGCAAAAGAAGAAAGCCAGGGCATGCTCATACAGTAAGACTTTTTTACTCTGGTACACCCAAGAAGTAGATGTTCTTATGCCTAAACTTAATAATTTTAAGCAGTTTTGTTTTAAGATCAGCAATGTTTATGTGATATTGACAAAAACATGAACTGGCAGATTTCAGAGTCTATATGTATTTCATGTTCTTAACTAAAATATACTGCCCTTCCACCATTATAATGCACTCTAATGAGTGCTACTGTGTGAGGTATACATAAAGAAATGGAATGGAAGGTCAGAGGAAGCACACTTAACTCCCTAGAGAAGGTTTTTAAGAGGCTTACAGGGTGAGATACTTGGTTTGAGTTTTGGAAGATGAGTAGAGTTAGCCATCTTAAGAGAATGAGTGAGATCATGATACAGTCTACAAACCACAAATATTTGTTATAGCTATAATGTAGGATTTATGATGGACCAGTGGCAGAGGTGAGACTAGAAATGGCTAGATCACAAATGGCTTTAGCTGCCATTCAATAGAATGTGGATTAAAGTCTGAAGATAATGGTAACCATTGAAGGATTTCTGTGGGATTTGATGTGAAAGAGAAGGGTTACTCTCAGGGCATTATAGAGAATGGAATTGTGGGATGTGAGACTAGAGGTAAGATAAGTTGGGAAACTCTTTTACCAATTTAAGTCAAAAGAAAAGAGGCTGAGCTAAGACAGAAACTGAAATAATAAATTATAGAATTATTGGGAGATAGAATTGGTAATTTTGACACATTCGAGTATAGTAGGTAAGACGCAACTATAATTCCTAGTGTGCTGACTTGAGTGGCTGATCATGTTCAGTAACTGAACTGGGAATAAGATTATGTAGTAAAAAGGATAGGGCCGGGCACGGTGACTCACGCCTGTAATCCCAGCACTTTGGGAGGCTGAGGCGGGTGGATCACGAGGTCAAGAGATTGAGACCATCCTGGTCAACATGGTGAAACCCCATCTCTACTAAGAATACAAAAAATTAGCTGGGCATGATGGCGCACGCCTGTAATCCCAGCTACTCAGGAGGCAGAGGCAGGAGAATTGCCTGAACCCAGGAGGTGGAGGTTGCGGTGAGCCGAGATTGCGCCATTGCACTCCAGCCTGGGTAACAAGAGCGAAACTCCATTTCAAAAAAAAAAAAAAGGATAAAGTCAGGTTTATAAATTATCTGAGGTAGCTTTGCTGCATAAGAGTGGAGTTGCTCAGATAACAGTTTAACATACACAGAAACCTGTAGTTAAAGTGAAAGGGGCTACCGGGTTGGAAATCAGCAGCATATGTTAAAGCCTGGGGATGAGAAGAGAAGGAGGGCCAGAAAATGAAACTCTAGAAAATATTGACATTCAGCAACGAGCCAAGGAGAGGAAAGCCTGTGAGAAATGGTGACCATTGGAAGAACTCAAGAGAGAGTGAATGTCATTATAAATATCAAAAAAGAAGAGAGACTTTTCAAAAATGTGTTAATTAGAGAACATTTATATAGTGGAGTGTTATAAATAGTATATAGTCACTTAAGAATAGTGTTTGTAAGGAGTATTAAATGGATGTGGGAAGAGACTTAGGATATAATATTATCTGGATAACTAGTAAAATGCCAGTTTTATAAAAATAAACATGTATGTATTATACATATGCAGAGAAGGAAATTCTCAGATGCAGAATTATAAATGATTCACATTTTCTTTATGTTTAAATAAATTTTCTATAATGCGCATATGTTATGACAGAAAAAATACATATGTAAAGTGTAAATTAAGTGGATTCAGTCAAAACAAATTTTAATTTCCAGTGGAAATGTTAAATGCTGAAATCACTCAAAAGAGTTTATTTGAATTGTGTAGCAGGGAGTCATTGGTGACTTCAGAAAATTTTCATCATAATGGGATCATAAACTAGATTGTCATGAGCTAAAAAGTGACTGGGAAGCAGGAAAATTGAGATGATGACTATAAAAAGCACGAAGGCGTTTGACAGGGAAGTGGGACTAGAGTTTTTTTAAGGGAGGAACTTGAAGCATGCTTGTATGCTAACGGAAGAAAAAGTATATAAACTATGTTCAAAAATGTTTGTGTTTGGGTACAACCATTTGCAGTATAGTAGCTGAACCTGCCTGAGTGCAAAGAGTTTGAGTAAGATCTCTTCATTAATATACAACACATTCGTCAAATTCAGAAAAAGTGATCTCAAATCTCTTACTTTATATGTGTTTAGTATATATACAGCCATATGTTGAAATGGATTGGCTGTTTGTAGAAGAAAATTTTGGTTTGGAGTAGCTAACCTCCAAAGCAGTGATTAAAAAGAAAACCCTCTTAAATGAGTAGTAATTCAAAGATAGGTGGTCTCTATTTTGAATAATTATGTTTGGGGCTTAAATGCTTCCTTCTGTTCTCACTGAAGATACATTTCAAGTTGGCATAGGAAAATGCCAGGGTTTGTTACCACAGTTTATCATCAAGAAATGATCAGTATTTGCCAAAAGAAATAAAGTAGCACCTGGATATTCCTTGGTAAGATAATAATGTAGCCATAGTCATTCTTTAAACTTAGTACATTAAATGATAAACAGGGAATCCTGCAAAACCTGGCAGCTATATATGGAGGCAGGCCCAGCTCTTCAAGAGGAGGGAAGCCAAGAAACAAAGAGGAAGAGGTATGCCTCCCGCATGTTCGCTACCTCCATCACATAGCCGTTTTTGAATTTATTGCCTTCTTTTCTTGCATGGTTTAAATTCTTAACAATTATTTGGAGATTTTGTAGGTCTAGAGGGACCTGTTAATATATTTTTGACTGACATACTGTGTCTTAATTTGCCCCGTAACTTATTCAATATTATGATTTCAATTTTTTTTCTTTTGATTAAATTAAAAATTTATAATTTTATGATGTATTTCTTCCTTTGCAGAAATAAATTGTTCTAAATTAAACACTTGAAAGCTAATATTACATTTCCATTAACCAGATTTCAGAACTTTTATTTATTGTATTCAAATTAACACTGTTCATCAAATTTTTAAAAATTTATCAGTAAAAATGTCAATACCTTTACTTTTACATTATTATGTAGGGGTTTTTGCCTCTTTCTAGGTTTATCTGGCACGACTGAGGCAAATAAGACTACAGAATTTCAATGAGCGCCAGCAGATTAAAGCCAAACTTCGTGGTGAAAAGGTAGGTTGAAAAGCAATTTTTTCAAAGAAATTGAATGATACTGTAATAGATTAACATTTAAAATGCTGTGCGATTAACAACACCACCAAAAAATACTGATGACATTGGAAGTTCAAAGATCAGAAAACTACACATAAAGTAAATCTTATTCTTATGTATATGATTTCAGATTAGTAAGACCATTTGTCCCAGAAGAATTCAGAGAGGAAAATATAACTAGTATTCATGGGACAATTAAATGCATTTTATATCATTATCTTTTTGTTCCATTGTTCTTAAAGGCATGATAGTTGTAGAGAGTTCAGTTTTAGCTTTAGGAGAAAACTTACAGCCTTAAATGATTTCCATTTTATATTTTTAGATTTTAGTTTATTCATTGTTATCTTTCACAGAACTCTGCTCAATTTGATGATTCTATCCTAAGTGATTTGTTTGTCTACTTATTTTGTAGAAAGAAGCCAATCGTGAAGGACAAGAAGGAAGTGAAGAGGCTGTCATGAGGCGCAAAAAAATCGAATCGCTGAAGGTATAGACTAGAAATGATGCAGGTTTTCTTAGAGAACACTGAAAGCTGAGATAAAAATTGTGTTCCTAAGTTTTGCAGTTAAATCACTTTATTGTCTTCCTTTGATTTTTCTTTCCTCTTTATCTTCTACTTTTTATTTTCTAAAAATAATATTTTTCTCTTTTTGTGTTATTTTTATGAAGATAGATAAAACCATGGCATAAATACATGAAACTATCATACAAGTAATCTTGAAAAAAATGGTAGTCTTAAAAATGAAAAATACACAGATATACATTTCCATGAAGGTAAATTAAGTCTATGTATAATTGTTTTAAATTTTTACATTTTAATTTCCATTCAAATACACCTGCATTTATTTTCACTCAGCAAATATTTATTGAACACCTGCTGTATGTCAAGGCTGGTTCTAGGTGCAAGAGATTTAGAGTGAGCTTACATTTTTATTCTAAGACCACATGCACACTTCTTTTTTGGCTAATAAGTAAATACCTTCATAGACCTGGCCAAAAAAAAAAAAAAAACCCTGTGCTCTTCTATCTGGTAACTCATTTTGTTGTTTGTTTTTATTTTTAGGCCTACACAAATGCACGTGCTGCTGTACTAAAAGAACAACTAGAGCGAAAGAGAAAGGAAGCTTATGAGAGAGAAAAGAAAGTGTGGGAAGAGCATGTAAGATTTAGCTCGTAGTCTTCATCCTGGTTGTGTTAACATTTTTATAGCTCTTCCTGGGTAGTGCATCCGTATTATGATTTTCTAATTCTTTTTATTTTCTGTTTTTTTCATTCTTATTCTCTCTCGCCCTTTGTCTTTACCTCTCTTTCTCGGTCTGTCTCTCTGTCTCTCTCGCATTTAAGAATAATCTGTATGGAAGTTATTTGGGAGATTGATCTGAAGTCAGAACCTAATTTATTTTATGTTTAAATTTTTAATTATTGCCAAGTAGCTTATCAAAATCCCAGCATAATTGAATGACTACATCATCCTTCTGCCACTGATTTATAATGCTACTTGTAAGATTTATTAAATTCCTATATATACCAGTGAATGAATTTATAGCAAGTATGAATCAAGCTATATCTTCCTTTGGGCTTTCTCCTTTGCTCCATTACTCTGTCTTTTCTGCCAGTACCTTAATGTACTGGTAATTACAGATTTAGAATATGCTTTAATTTCTGTAGAATGCTTTCCTCATTTCCCCTTTATTCCTTTCTACACTTATTATTCTTAGTTATTTGCTCTTTTTCTTTACCAGATAAATTTTTAGGGTAATTTTTGTTCCTTTTTTTCAATCCTCATGTAATTTTGATTAGTATTATAGTAAAGCTGCAAGTTAAGAAGAATTGACATAGTTGTAATAGTTTTTATACATGAAGTTCTTAGAGTTCTACATTTATTCGCTGTTTCTTTTCTATCTCTTACACAAATTTTGATTATTTTTCACACCTACCTGTTGTATTTATAGTTCCTAATTTCATTTCAATCTTTAAAGGTTTTTTTCCTAACAGAATATTGCTACTATTTGCAGACATTTTGGGTTTTTGCTTATCCTCTTGTCTAGTAAGTTTTCCTGTTCTGCCAATTTTCAGTTCATTTTCTGAGTTTTAGCACACAACTAGATCATTGGCAAATAGTTACAGTATACATTATAGTAACAACAGTTCCTATAGTTTATTGCTTATTGTATGCCAGGCATATTGTAACCACTGTACTGTTGACCCATGAACAACATGGTGGTTTGGGCACTGGCTCCATGCACAAAAATTCACATATAACATTTGACTTCCACAGACTTTACCACTTATAGCCTACTGTTGATCTGTAGCCTTGCCAATAATATAGAATAACATATATTTTGTACATTATATGTATTATATACTGTATTATTACAACAAAACTAGAGAAAAAATGTTATTAAGAAGATCATAAGAAAAAGAAAATATATTTACTATTCTTTTGTTTTTTGAAATGGAGTCTTGCACTGTTGCCTGGGCTGGAGTGCAGTGGCACGATCTCAGCTCACTGCAACCTCCGCCTCCCAGGTTCAAGCAATTTTTCTTGCCCCAGCCTCACACGTAGCTGGGATTACAGGTGCCCACCATGACGCCCAGCTAATTTTTTGTCTTTTTGGTAGAGATGGGGTTTCACTATGTTGGTCAGGCTGCTTAGTGATGCATAGGTCTCGAACTACTGACCTTGTGATGCACCCACTTTGGCCTCCCAAAGTTCTGGGATTATAGGTGTAAGCCACCACACCTGGTCTATATTTACTATTCTTTAAATGGAAGTGGATCATCATAAAGGTCTTCATCCTCCTTATCTTCAGGTGGAGTAGTCTGAGGAAGGAGAAGTAAGAGGGCTGGTCTTCCTGTCTCAGGTGGCAAAAGCAGAAAAAAAAATCCATGTGTAAATGGACTTGTGCTGGTCAAACCTGTGTTGTTCAAGGATTAACTATATATATTTTTTAATCCTTACAACTTTACAAAGCAAGGATAGAAAGGATAAAATAATTATATAAGATCATATTTCCAACTAAGGGCAGAAGAAAGATTTGAACCTGGATCTGCCCAATGTTGAAGTCTTTTTCTTACGCTGTTTCCCCTGCTTTCTGTAAGTTGTGCCTTAAAAAAATTTTTTTTTTACGTTTAATTTTTGTAAGCACATAGTAGATGAATATATTTATGGGATACATGAGATATTTTAATACAGAATGCATACTAATCACATTAGAGTAAATGGGATATCTGTCACCTCAAGCATTTATCCTTTCTTTGCATTTTGAACAATCCAGTTATACTTCGTTATTTTTAAGTGTACAGTAAAGTATTACTGACTGTAGTGACACTGTTGCGCTTTCAAATACTGGATCTCACTGATTTAATCTAACAGTATTTTTGTACCCATTAACCATTCCTGCTTTCATGCGCCCACTACCCTTACCAGCTTTTGGTAACTATGGTGTTCTGTTTCCATGAATTCAATTGTTTTCATTCTTTCAGTTTCCACAAGTAAGTGAGAACCTGCACAGTTTGTCTTTCTGTGCCTGGCTTATTTCACCTAATGTAATAGAACTCCAGTTCCATTCATGTTGTTTCAGATGACAGGATCTCCTTCTGTTTTATGGCTGAAGAGTACTCCATGGTGTATATGTCCCACATTTTCTGTATTCAATCATCTGTTGATAAACAATTAAGTTGCTTCCAGATCTGGGCTATTGTGAATAGTGCTACAATAAACATGGGAGTGCAGATATCTCTGATATACTTATTTCCTTTCTTTTGGGTATGTAGATAGCAGTGGGATTGCTAGATCATATGGTTAGTTCTATTTTTAGGTTTTTGAGGAACCTCCAAATGGTTCTCCATAGTGGCTGTACTAGTTCACAATCCCATCAACAGTGTATGAGTGTAAGAGGATTCCCGTTTCTCCACATAGTTGCCAGCATTTGTTATTGCCTGTCCTTTTGATAAAAGCCATTTTAACTGCAGCAAGATGATATCTCATTGTCATTTTGATTTGCACTTCTCTGATGATCAGTGATGTTGAGCACGTTTTCATATACCTGTTTACCATTTATATGTCATCTTTTTAGAAATGCCTATTCAGATCTTTTGCTCATTTTTAAATTGGATTATTAGATTTTTCCTGTTGAGTGGTTTAAGCTCCTTATATATTCTGGTTATGAATCCCTTGTCAGATGGGTAGTTTGCAAATGTTTTCTCTCCTTCTATGTGTTTTTTCTTCTCTCTGTTGATAGTTTCCTTTGCTGTGCAGAAGTCTTTTAACTATATATGATCCCATCTGTCCATTTTTGCTTAGGCTGCCTGTGCTTATGGGGTACTACTCAAGAAATCTTTGCTTAGGCCAGTGTCCTGGAGAGTTTCTCCACTGTTTTTTTTTTTTTTTTTTTTAAGTAGTATTTTCATAGTTTGAGGCCTTAGATTTAAGTCTTTAATCCATTTTGATTTGATTTTTGTATGAGGCAAAAGATAGGAGCCTAGTTTCATTCTTCTGCATATGGATATCCAGTTTTCCCAGCACCATCTATTGAAGACACTGTCTTTTCTCCAATGTATATTCCTGGAACATTTCAAAAATGAGTTCATTGTAGATGTATGGACTTATTTCTGGGTACTCTATTCTGTTCCACTGGTCTATGTGTCTGCTTTTATGCCAGTACCATCTGTTTTGGTTACTATAGCTCTGTAGTATAATTTTAGGTCAGGTAAAGTGATTCCTACAGTTTTGTTCTTTTTGCCCAGGATAACTTTGGCTATTCCGGGTCTTTTGTGGTTCCATATGAATATTGGAGGAGTTGTTTTTTTAAAATTTTTTACAAAAAAAAAAAACAGTGGTAATTGGATAGAAATTGAATTGATTCTGTAGATTGCTTTGGGCAGTATGGGCTTTTTTTCTTTTATTGTACTTTAGGTTCTGGGGTACATGTGCATATCATTCAGGGTTGTTGCATAGGTACATACATGGTAAGGTGATTTACTGCCTCTATACCCTAGTCACCTATATCTGTCATTTCTCCCCATGTTATCCCCCCAAACCTCCCCATCCCCTGCTGTCCCTCCCCTAGCCTCCCCGCAACAGACCACAGTGTGTGATGCTCCCCTCCCTGTGTCTGTGTGTTGTCATTGTTCAACACCCACTTAGGAGTGAGAACATGCAGTGTTTGATTTTCTGTTTTTGTGTCAGTTTGCTGAGAATGATGGTTTCCAGATTCATCCATGTCCCTACAAAGGACATGAACTCATCCTTTTTTATGGCTGCATAGTATTCCATGGTATATATGTGTCACATTTTCCATGTCTAGTCTATCATCGTTGGGCATTTGGGTTGGTTCCTCTTTGTATGTCTGTTAGAATTTGGCTGTGAACCTGTCTGGACCTGGACTTTCTTTTTGGTTGGTAGGCTATTAATTGCTGCCTCAACGTCAGCCCTTCTTACTAATCTATTCAGGGTTTCAACTTCTTCCGGATTTAGTGTTCGGAGGGTGCAAGTGTCCAGGAATTTGTCTGTTTCTTCCAGATTTACTGGTTTATGTGCACAGAGTTGTTTGTAGTAATCTCTGATGGTAGTTTATATTTCTTTTTTTTTTTTATTGCATTTTAGGTTTTGGTGTACCTGTGAAGAACATGCAAGATAGTTGCATAGGTACACACGTGGCAGTGTGATTTGCTGCCTTCCTCCCCTTCACCTATATCTGGCATTTCTCCCCATGCTATCTCTCCCCAGATCCCGAACCCCTGCTGTCCCTCCCCTGTTTCCCCCAACAGACCCCAGTGTGTAGAGTGTATAGTGCTCCCCTCCCTGTGTCCATGTGTTCTCATTGTTCAACACCCACCTATGAGTGAGAACATGCAGTATTTCATTTTCTGTTCTTGTGTCAGTTTGCTGAGAATGATGGTCTCCAGGTTCATCCGTGTCCCTACAAAGGACACGAACTCATCGTTTTTGATGGCTGCATAATATTCCATGGTGTACATGTGCCACATTTTCCCTGTCCAGTCTATCATCGATTGGCATTTGGTTTGGTTCCATGTCTTTGCTATTGTAAACAGTGCTGCAATGAACATTTGTGTGCATATGTCCTTATAGTAGAACGATTTATAATCCTCTGGATATATACCCAGTAATGGGATTGCTGAGTCAAATGGAATTTCTATTTCTAGGTCATTGAGGAATCGCCACACTGCCTTCCACAATGCTTGAACTAATTTACACTCCCAATAGCAGTGTAAAAGTATTCCTATTTCTCCACATCCTCTCCAGTATCTGTCGTCTCCAGATTTTTGAATGATCATCATTTTAACTGGCATGAGATGGTATCTCAATGTAGTTTTGATTTGCATTTCTCTAATGACCAGTGATGATGAGCATTTTTTCATATGTGTGTTGGCCTCATGTATGTCTTCTTTTGTAAAGTGTCTGTTCATATCCTTTGCCCACTTTCGAATGGGTTTGTTTGTTTTGTTCTTGTAAATCTGTTTGAGTTCTTTGTAAATTCTGGATATCAGCCCTTTGTCAGATGGGTAAACTGCAAAAATTTTTTCCCATTCTGTTGGTTGCCGATTCACTCTAATGACTGTTTCTTTTGCCATGCAGAAGTTCTGGAGTTTGATTAGGTCCCATTTGTCTATTTTGGCTTTTGTTGCCAGTGCTTTTGGTGTTTTGGTCATGAAGTCCTTGCCTACTCCTATGTCCTGAATGGTTTTGCCTAGATTTTCTTCTAGGGTTTTTATGGTGTTAGGTCTTATGTTTAAGTCTTTAATCCATCTGGAGTTAATTTTAGCATAAGGTGTCAGAAGGGATCTAGTTTCTGCTTTCTGCACATAGCTAGCCAGTTTTCCCAACACCATTTATTAAACAGGGAATCCTTTCCCCATTGCTTGTTTTTGTCAGGTTTGTCAAAGATCAGATGGTTGTAGATATGTTTTGTTGCCTCCAATGCCTCTGTTCTGGTCCATTGGTCTATATCTCTGTTTTGGTACCAGTACCATGCTGTTTTGATTACTGTAGCCTTATAGTATAGTTTGAAGTCAGGTAGTGTGATGCCTGCTGCTGTGTTCTTTTTGCTTAGAATTGACTTGACTTTGCAGGCTCTCTTTTGGATCCATTTGAAGTTTAAGGTGGTTTTTTCCAGTTCCATGAAGAAGGTCATTAGTAGCTTGATGGGGATAGCATTGAATCTATAAATTACTTTGGGCAGTATGGCCATTTTCATGATCTTGATTCTTCCTAACCATGAATATGGAATGTTTCTCCATCTGTTTGTGTCCTCTCTTATTTCACTGAGCAGTGATTTGTAGTTTTCCTTGAAGAGGTCCTTTACATTCCTTGTTAGTTGTATTCCTAGGTATTTTATTCTCTTTGTAGCAATTGTGAATGGTAGTTCATTCTTGATTTGGCTCTCTTTAAGTCTGTTATTGGTATATAGGAATGCTTGCGATTTTTGCATGTTGCTTTTGTGTCCTGAGACTTTGCTGAAGTTGCTTATTAGTTTCAGGAGCTTTTGGGCTGAGATGATGGGGTATTCTAGATATACTATCATGTTGTCAACAAATACAGACAATTTGGCTTCCTCCTGCTCTGGCTAGAACTTCCAGTACTATATTGAATAGGAGTGGTGAGAGAGGGCATTCTTGTCTAGTGCCAGATTTCAAAGGGAATGGTTCCAGGTTTTGCCCATTCCATATGATATTGGCTGTTGGTTTGTCATAAATAGCTTTTTTTATTTTAAGATATGTTCCATCAATACCTAGTTTATTGAGGCTTTTTAGCATAAAGGGCTGTTGAATTCTGTCAAAGGCCTTCTCTGTGTCAATTGTGACAATCATGTGGTTTTTGTCTTTGGTTCTGTTTATGTGGTAAATTATGTTTACAGACTTGCGTATGTTGAACCAGCCTTGCGTCCTCGGGACGAATCCTGCTTGATCATGGTGGATAAGCTTTTTTATGTGCTATTGCAGTCGGCTTGCCAGTACTTTATTGAAGATTTTTGCGTCTATGTTCATCACGGGTATTGGCCTGAAGTTTTCTTTTCTTGTTGAGTCTCTGCCAGGTTTTGGTATCAGGATGATGTTGGTCTCATAAAATGATTTGGGAAGGATTCCCTCTTTTTGGATTATTTGGAATAGTTTCGGAAGTAATGGTACCAGCTCCTCTTTGTGTGTCTGGTAGAATTCGGCTGTAACCCCATCTGGACCTCGGCTTTTTTTGTGTGGTAGGCTCTTAATAGCTGCCACGACTTCAGATCTTGTTATTGATCTGTTCAGTGTTTCAGCTTCTTCCTGGTTTAGGCTTGGGTGGAGGCAAGTGTCCAGGAATTTATTCGTTTCTTCCAGGTTTACTAGTTTATGTGCATAGAGTTGTTTGCAATAATCTCTGATGGTGGTTTGAATTTCTGTGGAATCTGAGGTGATATCCTCTTTATCGTTTTTTATTGCATCTGTTTGATTATTCTCTCTTTTCTTTTTTATTAATCTGGCTAGGGGGTTGTCTATTTTATTGATATTTTTTAAAAATCAGCTCCTGGATTTATTGATTTTTTTTGAAGGGTTTTTTTGTCTCTGTCTCCTTCAGTTCTGCTCTGATCTTAGTTATTTCTTGTCTTCTGCTAGGTTTTGAGTTTTTTGATCTTGCTTCTCTAGCTCTTTCAATTTTGATGATAGGGTGTCAATTTTGGATCTCTCTTTGCTTCTCATGTGGGCACTTATTGCTGGATACTGCTTTAAATGTGTCCCAGAGATTCTAGTATGTTTTGTCTTTGTTTTCGTTGGTTTCAAAGGACGTCTTTATCTCTGCCTTCATTTCATTGTTTATCCAGTCAACATTCAAGAACCAGTTTCAGTTTCCATGAAGTTGTGCGGTTCTGAGTTAGTTTCTGAATTCTCAGTTCTAACTTGATTGCTCTGTGGTCTGAGAGGCTGTTATGATCTCCATGTTTTTGCATTTGCTGGGGAGTGCTTTACTTCCAATTATGTGGTCAATTTTAGAGTAGATGTGATGTGATGCTGAGAAGAACGTATATTCTGTGGATTTGGGTTGGAGAGTTCTGTAAATGTCTATCAGGTTTGCTTGTTCCAGGTCTGAGTTCAAGTCCTGGATATCCTTGTTAATTTTCTGTCTGGTTGATCTGTCTAATATTGACAGTGGGGTGTTAAAGTCTCCCACTATTATTGTGTGGGAGTCTAAGTCTCTTTCTAAGTCATTAAGAACTTGCCTTATGTATCTGGGTGCTCCTGTATTGGGTGCGTATATATTTAGGATCGTTAGCTCTTCTTGTTGCATTGATCCTTTTACCATTATGTAATGTCCTTCTTTGTCTCTTTTGATCTTTGTTGCTTTAAAGTCTATTTTATCAGAGACAGGAATTTCAACTCCTGCTTTTTTTTGCTCTCCAGTTGTTTGGTAAATCTTCCTCCATCCCTTTATTTTGAGCCTTTGTGTATCCTTGCATGTGAGATGGGTTTCCTGGATACAGCACACTGCTGGGTTTTGGCTTTTATCCAATTTGCCAGTCTGTGTCTTTTGATTGGGGCATTTAGTCCATTTACATTTAGGGTTAATATTGTTATGTGTGAATTTGATACTGCCATTTTGATGCTAGCTGGCTGTTTTGCCGTTAGTTGATGCAGATTCTTGATTTTTTTTATGGTCTTTACTGTTTGGTATGTTTTTGAAGTGGCTGGTACTAGTTTTTCCTTTCTATGTGTGGTGCCTCTTTCAGGAGCTCTTGTAAAGCAGGCCTGGTGGTGACAAAATCTCTGAGTACTTGCTTGTTTGCAATGGATTTTATTTTATTTTTTTCACTTACAAAGCTTAGTTTGGCTGGATATGAAATTCTGGGTTGAAAGTTCTTTTCTTTAAGAATGTTGAATATTGGCCCCCACTCTCTTCTGGCTTGTAAGGTTTCTGCTGAGAGATCTGCTGTGACTCTGATGGGCTTCCGTTTATTGGAAACCCGACCTTTCTCTGTGGCTACCCTTAGCATTTTCTCCTTCATTCAACCCTCGTGCATCTGACGATTACGTGCCTTGGGGTTGCTCTTCTTGAGGAATATCTTTGTGGTGTTCTCTGTATTTCCTGGACTTGAATATTGGCCTGCCTTGCTAGGTTGGGGAAATTTTCCTGGATAATATCCTGAAGAGTATTTTCCAGCTTGGATTCATTCTCTTCATCACATTCAGGTACACCTATCAAACGTAGATTAGGTCTTTTCACATAGTTCCATATTTCTTGAAGGCTTTGTTCATTCCTTTTTATGCTTTTTTCTCTAATCTTGCCTTCTTGTTTTATTTCATTGAGTTGATCCTCGACCTCTGATATCCTTTCTTCTGCTTGGTCAATTCGGCTGTTGAAACTTGTGTATGCTTCGCGAAGTTCTCATGTTTTTCAGCTCCATCAATTCACTCATATTCCTCTCTAAGTTGTCCATTTGATTTCGTCAAATCTTTTTTCAACATGCTTAGTTTCTTTGCATTGGGTTAGGACATGTTCTTTTAACTTACAGAAGTTTCTCATTACCCACCTTCTGAAGTCTGATTCTGTCATTTCATCACACTCATTCTCCATTTAGCTTTGTTCCCTTGCTGGTGAGGAGTTGTGATCCCTTGTAGGAGGAGAGGTGTTCTGGTTTCAGGTGTTTTTTTCCTTTTTGCGCTGGTTTCTTCCCATCTTTGTGGATTTATCCACCTGTCGTCTTTGTAGTTGCTGATTTTCAGATTGGGTCTCTGAGTGGACGTCTTGTTGATGATGAATTTATTTCTGTTTCTTATTTTTCCTTCTAACATTCTGAGCCCTCTGCTCTAGGACGTCTGAGGTCCACTCCAGGCTTTGCTTGCCTGGGGATCACCTGCAGCAGCTGCAGAACAGTAAGAGTTGCTACCAGTTTCTTCTTCTGCTATCTTTGTCCCAGAATGATGCCCACCAAATGTCAACCTGATCAGTCCTTTGTGAGGTGACTCTTTGGATATACGGGGATCAGGGAGCTGCTTAAGGAGACAGTCTGTCCTTTATAGGAGCTCAAGTGCTGAGCTTTGAACTCCATTGTTTAGAGCTGCTGGGCAGGTACTTTTAAGTCTGCTGCAGCAGAATTCATAAATCCCTTTTTTTTTCCCCAGGTGCTCTGTCCTGGGGAGTCAGGGCTCTATTTATGAGTTTCCATTGTGCTGCTGCCTTTTTTTTAGGGCTGCCCTGCCCAGCAAGGAGGCAGCCTAGTCACTGTCTGCCTACAGAGGCTTTGCTGAGCTGTGCTATTGCCACGTGAACTTCCCTGCAGTCCTGTTTATATGGGTATGGTTAGAACTGCCTCAGCATCGGTGGCACACCTCTGTAATGGCGGACTCTCTCTGTAGTGGCAGGTTGCCTCAGCAACAGCGGGCTGCCTCAGCAATGGCAGACTACCTCCATAGGGGTGGAGTGCTTCGGTAATGGTGGATGTCCCTCCCCAACAGAACTGGACCTTCCCAGGTTCAGCTGTGCTTGCTGTAAAACTCTCAACCCAGGGCGTTTCCAATTGCTGGGTTTTTTTTGGCCAGGGTGGGAGGTGGGACCCGCTGAGCCTGATCAGCTGGCTCCCTGCCTCAGAGCCTTTTTTTTAAAAGTTGAACAGTTGACTCTCTCCCAGGTGTTCCAGTCGCCTGTTGAAAAGGCACCAGGATCTGTGTGATTTCCCATGCTGCGACCCAGTGCGGCGCTGCCCGGGAATCTCCTGGCCTGGCTCCCTGTTTCTGTCCCCTGTTTAATCAGTTGAGTGGGCAACTCTGCCTTCCCGGAGCTCCAATCACCAGCTTAAAAGGGCAACCAGACCAGTGTATTTTGTATGGAGAATCACCACACTGGGGCACCGGCAAAATAGCCACGCCGGCCAAAATAGCCGCTCAGGCCACCCGTGGGGCTCCTCCGCCTGGGAATCTCCTGGTCTGTGGGCAATAAATATCCATCTGAAAATGTGGCATCCACTCACCCTCTGCACTTTCACTGGGAGCTGCAATCCTGAGCTGCTCCTGAACCACCCTCTTGGATCCTGTCTCAGTAGTTTATATTTCTGAGGAATCGGTGGTGCTATCCCCTTTATCCGTTTTTTATTGCATCTAATTAATTCTTCTTTCTTTTCTTTTTTATTAATCTGGCTAGCAGTCTATTTTGTTGATCTTTTCAAAAAACCAGCTCCTGGATTTATTGTTTTTGGAGGGTTTTTTTGTTTCTCTATCTCCTTCACTTCTGCTCTGATCTTTGTTATTTCTTGTCTCCTACCAGCTTTTGTGTTTTGTTTTGTTTTTTTTTATCTTGCTCCTCTCGCTCTTTCCATTTTGACGATCGGTGTCGATTTTACATCTTTCCTTGCTTCTCATGTGGGCATTTATTGCTATAAATTTCCTTCTAGACACTGCTTTAAATGTGTCCCAGAGATTCTGGTATTTGTGTCTTCGTTCTCATTAGTTTTGAAGAACATCTTTATTTCTGCCCTCATTTCAGTGTCTATCCAGTTGACATCCAGGAGGTAGCTGTTCTGTTTCCATGAAGTTGTACAGTCCTGAGTTAGTTTCTTAATCCTGAGTTCTAATTTGATGGCACTGTGGTCTGAGAGACTTCTTTGTTACGATTTCCATTCTTTTGCATTTGCTGAGGAGTGATTTACTTCCAATTATGTGGTCAATTTTAGAGTCAGTGTGATGTGCTGGGAAGAATGTATATTCTATGGATTTGGGGTGTAGGGTTCTGTAGATGTCTATTATGTCCACTTGGTCAAGATCTGAGTTCAAGTCCTGGATATCCTGTTAATTTTCTGTCTCGTTGATCTAATATTAACAATGGAGTGTTAAAAGTCTCCCACTATTATTGTGTGGAAGTCTAAGTCTCTTTGTAGGTGGTTAAGAACTTGTTTTATATATCTGGGTGCTCCTGTCTTGGGTGCAGACATATTTAGAATCACTAGTTCTTCTTGTTGCACTGATCCTTCTACCGTTATATAATGCCCTTCTTTGTCTCTTTTGATCTTTCTTGGTTTAAAGTCCATTTTATCAGAGACTAGGATTGCAGCCCTACTTTTTTTTTTGGCTCTCTATTTGCTTCCTCCATCCCTTTATTTTGAGCCTGTGTGTGTCCTTGCATGTGAGATAGGTTTCCTGAATACAGCATACCAATCATTCTTGACTTTTTATCGAATTTGCAGTCTGTGTCTTTTGATTGGGGCATTTTAGCCCATTTACATTTAAGGTTAATATTGTTATGTGTGAATTTGATCCTCCCATTTTGATTCTAGCTGGTTGTTTTACCCATTAGTTGATGCAGTTTTTTCTTTGTGTCAATGGTCTTTACCATTTTGTATATTTTTGGAGTGGCTGGTACTGGTTCTTTTCCATGTTTACTGCTTCTCCCAGGAGCTCTTGTACGGCAGTCCTGGTGGTGACAGAATCTCTCAGCAGTTGATTTTCTGTAAAGGATTTTATTTCTACTTTGCTTATGAAGCTTAGTTTGGCTGGATATGAAATTCTAGGTTGAAAAAAATAAAATAAATAAATAAATAATGAGATTCTAGGTTGAAAATTCTTTTCTTTAAGGGTGTTGAATATTGGCCCCACTCTCCTCTGGCTTGTAGGGTTTCTGCCAAGAGATACACTGGGAGTCTGATGGGTTTCCCTTTGTGGGTAATCAATGTTTCTCTCTTGCTGCCCATAGCATTTTTTCCTTCATTTCAACCCTAGTGAATCTGACAATTATGTGCCTTTGGGTTGCACTTCTTGAGGAATATCTTTGTGGTGTTCCCCGTATTTCCTAGACTTCAGTGTTGGCCTGCCTTGCTAGGTTGGAGAAGTTCTCCTGGATAATATCCTGAAGAGTATTTTCCAGCTTGGATTCATTTTCCCTGTCACAATCAGGTACACCTATCAAACATAGATTAGGTCTTTTCACACAATCCCGTATTTCTTAGGAGCTTTGTTCATTTCTTTTCACTCTTTTTTTCTCTAATTTAACTTGTTTTATTTCGTTGAGTTGATTTTCAATCTCTGATATCCTTTCTTGATCGATTCACCTATTGAAACTTGTGTATGCTTCGCAAAGTTCTTGTGCTATGTTTTTCAGCTCTATCAAGTCGTTTATTTTCTTCTCTAAGCTTGTTATTCTAGTTACCATTTCATCTATCCTTTCTTCAAGGTTCTTAGTGTTTTTTCATTGAGTTAGAACATGTTCTTTTAGCTCAGAAAAGTTCGTTATTACCTACCTTCTGAAGTCTGCTTCTGTCAATTCATCAGACACACTCTCCATCCAGCTTTGTTCCCTTGCTGCTGAGGAGTTATGATCCCTTGAAGGAGGAGAGCATTCTGGTTTTTGGTGTTTTCATCCTTTTTGTGCCGGTTTCTTCCCATCTTCATGGATTTATCTACCTGTGGTCTTTGAAGTGGGTGACTTTCAGATGAGGTCTCTGAGTGGACATTGTTTTTGTTTGTGTTGAAGCTTTCTTTCTTTCTGTTTTTTAGTTTTCCTTCCAACAGTCCGGCCCCTCTGCCACAGGACTGCTGGAGATCCACTCCAGGCCCTGCTTGCCTGGGAATCACCCATGGGGGCTGCAAAACAGTAAGGGTTGCTGCCAGTTTCTTCTTCTGTTATCTTTGTCCCAGAAGGGTACCCGCCAGATGTCAGCCAGAGCTCTCCTTTATGAGGTGCCACTTTGGATATACGGGGGTTAAGGAGAAAGTCTGTCCCTTTTTAGAGTTCAAATGCTGAGCTGTGAGCTCTGTTGTTCTGTTCAGAGCTGCTGGGCAGTTATGTTTAAGTCTGCTGCAGCAGAACTCGTATCTGCCTCTTTTCCTAGGTGCTCTATCTGGAGAGGTGGGGCTTTATTTATAAGTCTCTGATGTGCTGCTGCCTTTTTTCAGAGATGCCTTGCCCAGCAAGGAGGGAGTCTTGTCACAGTGTGCCAGCAGAGGCATTGCTGAGCTGCCGTGGGCTCTGCCCAGCTGCTGTGTAAATTTCCTTGCAGTTTTGTTAACAGAGGTACAATTAGGACTGCCTCCGTAATGGCGATCTGCCTTGGTAATGGTCAACTGCCTCGGTAATGGCGAACTGCCTCAGTAGTGGTGGACTGCCTTGGTAATGGTGGATGCCCATCCCCCCCCAGAGCTCCCCTGTCCTGGGTCAAGCTCAGATTGCTGCACTTGGTGTGAAACTCTCAAGCCAGAGCATTTCAGATTGCTGGTCTTTCGGGGGTGAGACTCACCAGGCCAGGTCACCTGGTTCCCTGCTTTCAGCCCCGTTTTCCAGTTGAGTGGGCAACTCTGTCTCCTAGGCATTCCAGGCACCAGTTGAAATAGCATCCAGTTGTGTGAGTTTTTGTGCAAAACCCACGGCACTGGCAGCCGTGCTGGAAATTCGTGGTGCTTTTCGGCCGGGAAATCTCCTGGTCTGTGGGTGGTAAAAAACTGCAGGAGAAGTGCAGTATCAGAACTGGAGTGCTGGAGTGGCTGGAAAAGCCCCTGGTAGCCTCCGTTGGGTAGGGAGGGGGTCCTCCAGGGATTGCACTTCCTGGGTGAGACAGCACCCCACCCTGCCTCAGCTGGCCATTCTTGGACTACACCCACTGTGCGAGTACCTCATTTGAAAATGCAGAGTTTACTCACCCTCTGCATAGCTCTCACTGGGAACTGCAATCCAGAGCTGTTCATTTTTGGCCATCTTCTGTATATTTAGTATGGACATTTTAATAATACCAAGTCTTCTTTCATAACCATTGAATGCACTTCTATTTGTGTCATCTATGATTTCCTTCTTCAGTGTTTTGTAGTTCTCCTTGTAGAGAGATCTTTCACCTCCTTGGGTACAAGTATTCCTCAGTATTTTTGTGTGTGAGTGGCTGTTGTAAATGAGATTACATTACTGATTTCATTCTCAGCTTGAATATTATTGGTGTATAGCAATAATACTGAATTTTATGCAATGATTTTATATCCTGAAACTTTACGGAAGTTGCCCATCAAATCTAGTAGTCTTAGTGGAATTGTTAGGATTTTCCATGAGCAGAATTAAATTGTCGACAAAGAGTTAGTTTGACTCACTCTTTTCCTGTTTGGATGTCTTTTATTTTTTTCTCTTGCCTGATTGCTCTGGCTGGGACTTCCAGTACTATGTTGAATAGGATTGCTAAGAATGGAATCCTTATCTTATGCTAGCTCTTAGGGAGATCCTCTAACTTTTTATTCATTCAGTATGATGTTGGCTGTGGGTTTGTCATAGGTGGTTATTATTTTGAGATATCTTCCATTGATGCCTAATTTGTTAAATTTTTTTTGTCATAAAAGGGATGTTGTATTTTATCAAATGCTTTTTCATATATATTGAGATGATCATAGTCTTTTTTTAAAATTCTGTTTATGTGGGGAATCGTATTTATCAATATGTGTGTGTTGAACCAACCTTGCATCCCAGGAAGAAAGGAGAAAAGGACCTAAAAACAACAAGAAAACATTGACAAAATGCAATAGTATGTGCTTACCTATCAATAACAATCCTCAATGTAATTGATTAAGGTCTCCAATCAAAAGATTTAGATGGATAGAAAAAGAATATTCGGAAGCTGCTTCAAGATGTTGACTAGGAACATCTCGTGCCAGCTCTCCTCAGAAGGAAGATCAAAGTTACTGATAAATAATTAAGTTTTGACAAGAAAACGGAGGGGAGAGAGCCAGGATCTGTTGGAGTACCCATGTGAAGAAGATTGGGTGGAGAGAAAGAAAGAAAGAAAGGTTGATATTGACCTTTGAGGAACTCAGAGTTCAACAGAAAGTGTAGGCGGGAGTATATCTCTGCCCTCTTCACCCCTCTGACAACATACTGGCCCTCTTTGTGTGTGTTATTGGTGTTTAGGAATGCTTGTGATTTTGCCCATTGATTTTGTATCCTGAGACTTTGCTGAAGTTGCTTATCAGCTTGAGATTTTGGGCTGAGACAATGGGATCTTCTAAATATACAATCATGTCATCTGCAAATAGAGACAATTTGACTTCCTCCTTTCCTATTTGAACACTCTTTCTTTTTCTTGCCTGATTGCTCTGGCTAGAACTTCCAATATTATATTGAATAGGAGTGGTGAGAGAGGGAATCCTTGTCTAGTGCCAGTTTTCAAAGGGAATGCTTCCAGTTTTTGCCCATTCAGTGATACTGGCTGTGGGTCTGTTATAAATAGCTTTTATTATTTTGAGATACATTCAAGGCTACAGTAATCAAAACAGCATGGTACTGGTATCAAAACAGAGATATAGACCAGTGGAACAGAACAGAGGCCTCAGAAGTAACACCACACACCTACAACCATCTGATCTTTGACAAACCTGACAAAAGCAATGCGGAAAGGATTCCCTGTTTAATAAATGATCTTGGGAAAACTGGCTAGTCATATTCAGAAAGCTGAAACTGGACCCCTTCCTGACACATTATACAAAAATTAACTCCAGATGGATTAAAGATTTAAACATAAGACCTAACACCATAAAAACCCTAGAAGAAAACCTAGGCAATACCATCCAGGACAGAGGCACAGGTAAGGACTTTATGACCAAAACACCAAAAGCAATGACAACAAAAGCCAAAATAGACAAATGGGACCTAATTAAAGTTAAGATCTTCACAGGAAAAGAAACAATCATTAGAGAACTGGCAACCAACAGAATGGGAAAAAATTTTTGCAATCTATGCATCTGACAAAGGGCTAATAGCCAGAATCTACAAAGAACTAAAACAGATTTACAAGAAAAAACAACCCCATCAAAAAGTGGGCAAAGAATATGAACACTTTTCAAAAGAAGGGGTGTGGGGGGCTAGGGGAGGGATAGCAGGGGGTGGGGGGATTGGGAAGTGATAACATGAAGAGAAATACCTAATGTAGATGACAGGAGGATGGATGCAGCAAACTGCCATGGCAGGTATATACCTGTATAACGGTCCTGCACGATCTGCACGTGAACCCCAGAACTTAAAGTATAATTTTAAAAATTAAAAATAAATAAATATAAATAAAAATTTAGTAAAAAATAGAATTCAGGAGGTTCTGTCTTGGTTAGGTCAGATAAAGTATTTTGAACATAAATTCTTGTGTCTTTTCTATTTCCATCTTTGTCTTATTTTTAGACTTTTCATGCATGCCTGTATACTCCCCTAGGGTATACACACTTATTGCTCTGGCTACCTTGTGTTCTTATTCTTAGACATTCTTATAAAAGCATTATAGCAATATTAGTTAAGAAACTTTATTCAAATACACTTACTTTTATACTATTGGTTCTTCAAAGAGAAGGTTTTGCAAAGTTAAATATGAATTTGGTAAAATTTGGCCATGATACTATCTTTAAGCTGTATAAAACTGTGTGTGAAATTACTCCGTATTCAAAATATGAAATTAAGCCATTTAAGAATAATTTCCTAACATACATTACATTCTTACTAATAAGTCAGCACAAAGATGAAAATATGTTTGTTATTGTTCTGTGCATCAAGAGTAGGTTTCATTGTAAGCCTCGCTTCACTATTTGGTGAAATTTTGAGTTTTGTCATTTGGTGGCGCTACTGCTTAATTTTTCAGCACATAGTAAAATTGACACATGAATTAGAAACAGTTTTCCAGTGATAATTGAAAACCTTTTTTGGCAATACAAACAATGTTGAAAAGCCTTCAATTTATGAACCTTGTGAGAAAAATGACCATGAAAAAAAAGCTTCTAAAGCATTTCTTATAAGCCTCAACAGTGAAACTTTCAGATCAATGTTTTATTTTTTTTTTTTTTGCAAATTTTTATATTTAAAACTGTGATTAAACTTTGAAAGACTGTGCTTTTGTTAGTTTTGTTTTGTTTTGTTTTGTTTTGTTTTGAGACAGGGTCTTGCTCTATGAATCAGGCTGGAGTGCAGTGGTGTGTACATGGCTCTCTGCAATTTCAACCTACTGATCTCCAGAGATCTTCCTGCCTCAGCCTGTCTGTAGCTGGGACCCTCAGAACATCACCACGCCCAGCTAATTTTCTTATTTCTTGTAGAAATGGAGTCTCACCCTTCATTTCTACAAGAAATAAGAAAATTAGCTGGCTCTCAAACTCCTGGGCTCAAATGTTCCTCCTGTGTCAGCTTCCCAAACACCCAGTGAAGAAATGTGTTTAGAATGAAATATATATTACAGATTTAGCTGGGTGATCAATGGTGTAATAAAATTGGGTCATCGTTTGTTCCAAAATTTTATATTTTCCTCTTATATGAAACTTTACATTATTTTCCTGGTTTGGTTAATTTTTGTGATTTGCCATATTCAACTTTCCATATTAAAGGCTTAGTGTAGTGGTTTATCTTTCAATAATTAGTAGTACATTATCATCTTTTACCTAAAGGTGTAGTTAATATTGAACAGCCTTAAGGTTCTGATTACAAATAATATATCATGATGTTTATGCTGAAGGCCCAATTTAACTGTACTAATAAGTTACTTATGTATGTGACATTAGCTTATAATGGTGTTGCCACATCACAGTAGTCATACATTTTCAGTAACTTAGTTTTCTTTTTTAAGTGATTGTAAGAGTCAGTAATCAGTCTTTGTTCATTCGTTTAGGTTTTGTGTCTGAATTTGTCTGTTTAGGTTCTTCTAATCTGTTTGGTTTAGTTGACCCTGAGCAGAGATCAGTATGCGTTTGATTATAGCCCATAAGCATTTACTGAAGGCCGCTAAAGATCATTATTATGAAAGTGCCAATAAACTTGTGTCTCTATATGCCTAAATGTTAATTTCTGATCATGCTTAAGATAGGAGGGTTTTGTTTTTAGTCTGCATTCTAAAGATCAGAGACTTGCATTCTAAAACTTAAAACCAGACTTTTGATGTTTAAGCCAAATAACCGTATTTAATGGAAACCAAATAAATAACAATTGCTACTGTTTATCAGATACACAGCTGTGTACTGTATATAAATTATCTCATGTAATCCCTAAGGCAGAGAAGCAATGAGTACAGCATTTCTATTTTAGAGAAAAACTCTGAGTTTCAGACAGGATAAAGATAATGAAAAAGTCACAGGACTGGTGAGTGTTTTGGGATTTGAATGTAGAATTGTCCTACGTCTGTATTTTATGGCTACTTGAACAGTGAATGGCTGACCATTGGCTGCTCTGCAAAGTCTGTTCTCACTGGCACCCCTCTTGGCTTTACACAGTTAGTTCTTTCTATATTTTTTGTTTGTTTCATTCTTCCCCAGATGATTTAGTACACATCTCTTTATTTTTTTCCTCTATAACATACTGATTGATTTATATGTTCTTTTTTCTTTTCTAATTTACAATCCCTTCTGAGAAAATATTATGTGTAATTCATTTTGGATATCATTATCCAGAACTCTGCTTGACACTTAATAGGTATTAATACATATTTTCATTTATCAGTAAATTAATTTTTATCAAATATTATCAATTCATCTTCTCACAGAAATCATGTCAGATTCATGTATTGAAATAGCAGGCCAGGCGATGTGGCTCACGCCTGTAATCCCAGCACTCTGGGAGGCCCGGACAGGTGGATCATGAGGTCAGGAGTTGGAGATGAACATGGCCAACATGATGAAACCCTATCTCTACTAAAAATTAGCTGGGCATGGTGACACACGCCTGTAATCCTAGTATGTGGTAGAGAAGTAATGACAGATTTAAATTAAAATGGCAGAATTTGTATATTCAAATTATATTTCTTTTAAATAATCAACGAGAGAAATAGCATCTTTGTTTTAAAAATACAGCTAATATTCAGAACAGCTTTGGAACTTGTTTTTATTCCCTCAATGTATGAAACCTTATTTGAATTTATATTCTATAGTAATTAAAACAAAGTTTCAAAATATTTTGATAGAATCTTTCAAGGTGAGAGAAGACTTACGTGAGCTCTAGATATTTGTAAAAGTTATTTGTAGTAACATCTTAAACATCAATATACTTTTTCAGTAATGCTCCACTGTGGGACTAAAGCAATGTTTTTATTCTTTTTTGAACAAAATAAATACAGGCATACCTTGTGTTATTGTGGTTCCCAAATAGTGCATTTCTTACAAATTGAAATTTTGTGACAACCCTCATCAAGGAAGTCTATCGGTGTCATTTTCCTAACAGCTTTTGCTCATTTTGTGTCTTTGTGTCCATTTTTGTAGTATTTCAAACTTTTTCATTATTATCATCATATCTTTGATATTACTGTTGTCATTGTTTTGAGGCACCACAGACTGCACCCATATAAGATGGTGAATTTAATTGATGAATGTGTGTGTTCTGATTGCTTCATTGACTGGTAGTTCCCCTCTCTCTCTCCTCAGACCTTCATATTCCATAAGACAAACTAATACGGAACTTAGGCCACTTAATGACCTATAGTGGCCTCTAAGTATTCAAATGAAAGAATGAGTTGCACGTCTCTCACTTGAAATCAGGATTAATCTTGGTGATGAAGGCATATTGAAACCTGAGACAGGCACAGAATTAGGCCTCTTGCACCAGTTATCCAAGATGTGAATGCAAAGGAAAAGTTCCTGAAGTACTACTCCAGGCCAGGTGCAGTGGCTCATGTCTGTAATCTCAGTGCTTTGGGAGGCCAAGTCCAGTGGATCACGAGGTCAGGAGTTTAAGACCAGCCTGGCCAACATAGTGAAACACTGTCTCTACTAAAAATACAAAAAATTAACCAAGTATGTTGGTGTGCACCTACAATCCCAGCTACTTGGGAGGCCAAGGTCGGAGAATCGTGTGAACCAGGACGGCAGAGATTGCAGTGAGCTGAGATCACACCATTGCACACCAGCCTAGGTGACAGTGCAAGACCCTATCTTGAAAAAAAAAAAGTGTTACTCCAGTGAACACACTAAATAAAAAAGCGAAACAGCCAGGAGCTTGCAGTCTCAGCAATCCAGGAGACTGAGGCAGGAGGATTGCTTGAGCCCAGAAGTTTGAGACTAGCATGGATGACAAAGTGAGAACCTGTTTCTTAAAAAAAAAGAAAGAAAGAAAGAAAAGAAAAATTAGCTGGATGTGGTGGCACACACCTATACTCCCAACCACATTGAGAAGCTAAGGCAGAAGGATCACTTGAGCCTAGGAGTTCAAGGTTTCAGTGAGCTGTGATTGTGCCTGGATCTCTACTCCAGCCTAGGCAACAGAGGAAGACCCTATCTCTTAGAAAAAAATAATAACGGAAGAGAAAAAGAGAGAGAGGCGGGGGAGGGGAGGGAGGAAGAAAGGAAGGAGGAAGGAGGAAGGAAGGAAGCCTTCTTGCTGTGGATGGAGAAAGTTTTAGTGGTATGGATAGAAGATCGCAGCAGTCACTATGCCAAAGCCTGCTCTAGAGCAAGGCCCTAACTCGTCTCAATTCCATGAAGACTGGGAGAGGTAAGGAAGCTACAGAAGAAAAATTGAAGGCTAGCGGAGGTTGGTTCATAAGGTTCAGTAAAGAAGCCACCTCCATAACATAAAAGTGCAAGGTAAAGCAGTAAATGCTGATTGAGAAGCTGCAGTACATTATCCAGGAGATGTAACTAAGATCATTGATAAAGGTGGCAACACTCAACAGCAGATTTTCAGAGTAGATAAAACTGCCTTCTATTGGAAGAAGATGCCATCTAGGACTCTCCTAGCTTAAGAGAATCAGTGCCTGGCTTCAGAGCTTAAAAAGACAGGCTGACTCTTGTTGAGGGCTAATGCGGTTGGTGACTTTAAGTTGAAGCCAGTGCTCATTTACCATTCTGAAACTCCTAGGACCCTTAAGAATTATGCTAAATCTATTTGTGCTCTGTAAGTGGAAAAACAAAGCCTGGATGACAGCACACCTGTTTACAACATGGTTTACTGTGAACATTTCAAGCCCACTATTGAGTCCTACTGCTCAGAAAAAAAAGAAATTATTTCAAAATATTACTACTCACTGACAGTGCACCTTGTTACCCAAGAACTCTGACGGAGATGTATTATGCAGAGATTCATGTTGTTTTCATGCCTGCTAACACATCTTCTGCAGCCAATGTATCAAGAAGGCATTTTGACTTTCAAGTATTCTTATTTAAGAAATAAATTTTTTTAAAACTGTAGCTGCCGTAGATAATGATTCCTCTAGTGGATCTGGGCAAAGTAAATTGAAAGCCCTCTAAAAAGTATTCATCATTCATCATTCTAGATTCCATTCAGAATTTTTGTGATTCATGGAAGGCGGTAATGTCATGTTAATGTTAATGTCAGCATGAACAGGAGTTAGGAAGAAGTTGACTCTATCATGGATGGCTTTGAGAGGTTCAAGATTTCAGTGGAGGAAGTCACTGTAGCTGTGACTGTAGAAAAAGCTAATGAAGTAGAATGATAAGTGAAGCCTAAAGATATGACTGAATTGCTACAAGCTCCATGATAAACTTGAATGGCTAAGGAGTTGCTTCTTCTGGAGGAGCAAAGAAAGTGGTTTCTTAAGGTGTAATCTACTTCTGGTGAAGCTATTTTGAACATTGTTAAAATGACAAGGGATTTAGAATATTTTGTGAACTTAGTTGGTAAAGCAGTGGCAGGGTTTGAGAGTGAGAGAAGTTGTACTGTGAGTAAAATGCAACAGCACTGCATGCTGGAGATAAATATTTTCACGGGCTGGGCAGAGTGGCTCACGCTTGTAATCCCAGCACTTTGGGAGGCTGAGGTAAGATGATCATTGAGACCAAGAGTTCAAGACTAGTCTAGCCAATATAGTGAGACCCCATCTCTATTTAAATGATAAATAATTTTAAAAATATTTTTACAAAATAAAAATATTTTCATGAAAGAGTCAATGGATGCAGCAAACTTCATTTTTGTCTTATTTTAAGAAATTGTCACAGCTACCCCAACATCCAGCAGTTACCACCCTGATCAATCAGCAGCCATCAGTATCAAGGCAAGACCCTCCACTAGCAAAATGATTACAATTTGTTGAAGGCTCAGAAGAATCATTGGCATTTTTTAGGAATTAGGTGTTTATTAAGATGTGTACATTGTGTTTTAGACATAATGCTATTGCACATTTAATAGGCTAAAGCATAGTATAAACATAATTTTTATTTGCACTGAGAAACCCCAAAATTTGTGTGACTCACTTTATTGCAATATTACCATTATTGCAGTGGTCTGAAACTAAGTGCGCAATATCTCAGAGATACACCTGTATTGGTGTAAAATGAAGGTCTAGAAGCCTAGATGTTAGGATTGTGTTATTACTTTATTTTTAGAAGATACTGCATAATAATGTGTTTGAAATGCATACTCCCCAGGAAGTCTTGTTTCCTAGGTTGAGGAAGAGTAGAAATAGGGAGTAAAGAGTAGACTTCCTGCCATGTTACTTTTAGCATCCCCATAAATGCCATTTCCTTGTATTAATTAAGGGTTCAGAATCTTAACTTTGTTTAGAATTTAAATGGCAAGATTAAAAACATGCATATATGTTAATACAACATGATATTTTCAGTGAAGTAAATCTTATTATCTGGATCTGTTCCTCCTTCCATTCTCATTTATGTTGGCATTTTTATGAGGGCTCTTAGGTTGAGAAATTGGTATTTGAACTTAGAGAAGATTGTACGCAAACCTGTAGAAATTACAGAAGCATTTCCTTTAGAATTTTAAGATTAACAAAATCACACACTTGAATCTTTAAAAGACAGTTCATTTTTCAGGATCGTTTTATGAAACATTGATAATGCAATGGAAGCGGGTTATTTAGGACTATGTGACGTGATTATGTTTACATCTGAGACCAGAGGTTTTTTTCTGTAGTCACTGCTCTGTCCCCAGCATGTAGCATAATGCCTTGCTCAACAGATAATTCAGGTATGAAAAAACTACTTGTGGGTAGAATGGATAAATAGTGATCTGATAGGTACTATTATTATTTCTTCATGCAAATAAAAAATCCCTAATGTATTTAACAAAATTATTTTTTATAGTTGGTGGCTAAAGGAGTAAAGGATTCTGATGTTTCTCCACCTTTGGGACAACATGAAACAGGTGGCTCTCCATCAAAGCAACAGATGAGATCTGTTATTTCTGTGACTTCAGCTTTGAAAGAAGTTGGCGTGGTAAGTTTCCTAAGATTCAGAACTCAAAGTCAAAAATTATTTAAAAGGAAATGAAATTTCCTGAAATCACATTAATACCTAATGTCCCTTTCAGGTTTTTCTAGGGGAAAAAATTACTTTTTAAGGGATTTTAGTTTGCTCAGAATATTGGAGCCTCATTGTTTATAAGTTTTATATCTAGGACTATCTGGTAGATGAAAATACATTATAAATAACTCTAAAAATTACTTTAAAAGAATATTGAAAAAAATATACATAGAAGTGTACTGAAAATAATAATATAAACATTTTTCTATCCAACCCTCAGGATTAACAAATATTCACTTAAAAAAAAAAAAAGTCTCTTTGGTACTAAAGTAGCTCCAGGAATTAATCCAACACATGTTTACATTTATTCAAATTTTGTGACATAGCAAATGTTAGAAGACTCAGTATAACTACAGTTAATTCATCAGTTATTCCTTTTACCTTCTACTTCTGAATCTCTATCATGCCATACAGATAGTAAAACAAAGAAATATAGACAAATAAAACGTTTAAACTTAGAAGTATATTTCAGGTATCTGTCTGAAATGAGAAGACTGTTCAGGGGTTAAGAAAAATGGGCTGATAGTGTAGAGCTGCTGCCTAGCATTCAACAGACAGAAGGAGAAAAGTCTACTGAATTATATAGTAACCTCATTTTCTCCTTTCCTGGTAATGGATGTCTGTGCCTTTTATTTGTTGAGTTTCAGTAAATATTTGCAGACAAAATTGGTACACTAGTTTTGTTTTTTTTTTATAGCCTTTGGGTTGATTTTGAAAATAAGGCTGAGTAGGAAAATATAAGTTTCTTGATCATTCTCAAGAACTTCATGTAAGAAACTATTGTTTTTCAAGTAGGTTTAGTCACCTGTTCTTTCTGATAATGATTTTGCATGTGCTACGTTGTTACTCTGACTTTAGATACCACTGTGTGGTTCCCTTCTGGGTGGTACCCAGTCTCACATCTCAACTAGCTGTTCACCTCTCTGGTTGTAGGACTGCTAATTCCTGACTGCTTTATTGGGTAAAATGTTCTTTGTCTGATTGCTTCTTATATTACTTTGAAACTCACTGCCAAATTTTTTATTTTTGTTTAAGTATTACAAAATTTGAGGTAATTCATATAACTGAATGGTTTTCTTTCTGTGTTGCATTGGTAAATGTCACTTAAAACTTTGAAAATTGCTCTTGGAATCTTCTACATGCCTTTGTTTTCATAGCTTACATAACTCCTAATTTCTTCTTTTCATATATTTTTAAATTTTAGGTAGTCGAGTCTAGATTGCTTTGACAGTACTAATTAGAAGATACTTATAGTACTCATAGTACAAATGACTCAGAACTAATTTTTGTTACATTCTTTGTTTAGGGAGGAAAGCCACTTCTCAATTACATTTGGTACTATGGCTTAACAAGAATATATACACATGAAACATAAAGACAGTTTTAGAATAATACAGCCTATTTTTAATTGCCTTATCCATCAAAACTTTTTCTAGTTGTGATTAAGAGAGTACATGAATTTTCCTTTCATTTCTACCACTGACTTATACCAGCAAATCAGGCGCCAGAGGGGAAGAGGATATAGTTAATTATGTGAACAATAATCCAAAAATATGACAAATAATTGAGAATTGGCCCCTCTTTATATTGTCTAATTAATAATATTTAAAGGTTAGTCATTGCTGATAATGAAAGAAGCTGTGTTAACATTTTACAGGTATAAAAAATTTACAAGGAACAAATTAGTGAAAAGCAAAAAGTAACAAAGATATCATATTTTTAAAGGTAGTTTTAAAAAAATAAAATTATGTCTTACTCTGTATCTATCTGCATTTAAAGGACAGTAGTTTAACTGATACCCAGGAAACTTCAGAAGAAATGCAAAAGACCAACAATGCTATTTCAGTAAGTAAAATTTTCAAAATTTATCTGTCAATCATTTTACTTAATAATATACTTATTAAAATATATAATGTTATAACTTTCAGAATAAGCGAGAAATACTTCGTAGATTAAATGAAAATCTTAAAGCTCAAGAAGATGAAAGAGGAAAACAGCATCCCTCTGATACTTTTGAGATAATTGTTCATGAAGATGCCAAAGAGCATGAAAAAGAAAAATCAGTTTTTTGTGATCGCAAGAAGTGGGAGCCTGGAGGTCAACTTGTGATGCCTCTGGATGAGTTAACACTTGATACATCTTTCTCTGCAACTGAAAGTATGTATAGAAGTATATTAATATCCTATTTGGGTCTAGTATGTATGTAAACTTGCAGACTAACCACTCTGGAAAAAAAATGAACATTTAGAAGAATCTAGAGAAACTGAAATAATTCTATATATTTTCCTTTTGGGGTAGTAGAAATGCCTCCCTCTCACAGTGAAATGTGAAGAACAGAGAAAACTAATCAGCCTTAACAGCAAGGATTTTTACTACAAAAATATACAGTGTAAGAGAGGGAACTGATAATACATATTTAAATTGTATTACTTTAACTCTGTATACCATGCTAAATTAATCTGTTTCTACCAATAATTCTTGATGAGAAGCAGAGTAGTGTCTCAGAAACATCTCTTAGGTATTCGGTGAGAGTATTGAGAAAATCTGACTTAATGATTTATTTATTCAGTGATAATTACTGAGAACCTATATTTCCTTACATTGTTCTAGGCACTGGAGATATATCAACAAAACAGAAACATATGTGCTCTAGTGGAGCTTACATTCTAAAAGGGCAAGTCTGACCATCAGCAAGTCTGATTTTAAGTAATTTTTTTCATGGACTATTTTTGTAGAATTCTTTCTTGCATTGGAAAAAAGCCCAAAGACTTGATAGCATTTACTTTATTTATTCAGCAGCTCTTTGTTGGGCACCTACCATATGCAATACACTCTTAAAATATGGGAATATAATAATGTTTAAAATGTAGTCCTTCCCCTTAAGGTCTAGTGGAAAGGCAGGCAAGTAAAGAGATAATTATAGTTGATAAATAATATGCTAGGAATAATTATAAGCCACTGCAGGAATACATAAGAGACTGTAAATTAGTCTTGGAAGAGCCCCCTGATCCAGTCTCCTCCCTCCCTTGACACAGGATTATAATTCGAGATGAGATTTGGGTGGGGACACTCTCTGACTGCTCGTATGATTTGTCTTTATCACTGGTTTTGAGCAATGTGATTGTAAGGTGCCTTGGTGTAGTTTTCTTCACGCTTCCTGTCCTTGGGATTCGTTGAGCTTCTTATATCTGTGGGTTTATGGTTGTCACAGTTGGAACATTTTCAGCCATCATTTCTTCTAATATTTTTTCTGTGCCTCCTCCTCCTTCTATTCTTTAGGGACTCCAGTTTCACTTGTCTCATACCTCAGTGATGCTTTTTATTTTATTTTTTTAGATTGTTTTTGTGTTTCACTGTGAATAGTTTCTATTGCTCTTTACTAGATGCTAGTCTTTTTTTTCTGCCATACTCAATCTGCTATTAATCCTATTCAATGTACTTTTCATCTCAGATACTGTAGTTTTCACCTCCAGAAGTTTAAGAAGTTATTTTTCTATCTACCATGTCTCTAACTTTTTTGGTCATGTGGAATACAGTTGTAAACACTTCATTAATGTCCTTACTTACTAATTCTAACATCTGTTTCAGATGTTGGGATTTGATTGGGTCCATATTGATTGCCTTTTTTCCTTGTTACAGGTCATATTCTTCTGTTTCTTTGCATGTTTGACTATTTTTAATTAGATGTCAGACATACTGAATTTTACCTTGTTAGGTGCTAGGTATTTTTGTATTTTTGTAATTATTCTGGAGATTTATTCTGGAATACAGTTAAGTTATAATACTTGGGCTCAATTTGACTCGTTCATGTCGTATCTTTATATTTGTGAGGTAAGATCACAGCCATGTTTAGTCTAATGCTAATTATCCCCATTTTGAAGATAAGACGCTTCTTAGTGCTCTACACAAGGAATGATGAGGTTTTGCAGTTTGGCTGGAAGGAATAGACACTATTTAATTTCTTATATTCTCTGTTTAGGTGCTTTTTTTCCTAACTTGGGTAGTTTTCTCATGTACTTGCTCCAATCACCACTCTGCTCATACTCAAGGGCTACCATCTGCAGATCTCTGGAACTCTCTTTCTAGTTGCCTTGGTCTTCCAGGAATCCCAGCTCTACCTCCTGAACTCAGGGAGTATGCCGGACCCATGAGCGACAGCCTGAAAACTCTAAAAGGCTGGGGCAATCATAGGGAAATCTCATTTGTTTTTGTTTTTGTTTTTTCTCTCTCAGGGACCCATTTTATTATCTGTTGTGCAATGTCTTGAAAGTGCTGTCTCATATTTTGTCCAGTTGTTTTGATTATTTAGGAAACAGCGTATCTCTAATTACTCTGTGCCATCTTAGTAAGAAGTAGATACCCTTGAAACCGGTTTTTAGAGGCTATTGCACTAATCTAGGCAAAAGTTAATAATGACCTTAGCTAAGTTACCGAAAGTTAATAAAGAGAAGAGGAGATACTTAGAAGATACTTGGAGATTTATGTAGGGGCTTTATGTGAAACTCTTCTAAGAGTTCATCAGAGGAAGAAGTTTGCAAAGAAAATGAGGAACAGAGATAAAATTAGGAGGCTGTGTATGGATTCCAAAGAAAGAAGAGAGCACTTCAGGAAGAGAGGTAACATATTGAGGGCTAAAAACTGTGTACTGGATTTGTCAGGGAAGAGGCAATGTGAGCTTGGTAAAAAACAGTGTCATTAGAGTGTTGGAGACAGAAATAGATCCAAGAATTAAGAAGTGAATAGAAGAGGAAATTTAAAAAGAGATTTTGGAACCTTTTCAAGAAGCTAAACTGTGAAGCAGAACAGAAAGGTAAGATGGTATTACTTAGTGAAGATGTAGGGTGATTGTAACCTTGTAAAAAAGAGACTTGGAAATATTTTATGTTAATTAGAAAAGCAAAGTATATCATATCACTTTCTCATTTTAAAACCTAATTGGTTTTCATTGCAACTAGAATAAAAGTCCTCAGTTCTTTTCATGATTTCAAGTCTCTCCTCTCCCTTGGTTTATGCTTTACCTGTTCATTGTATCCATTTCCTTCTAACTAGCTCACTAGGAACTACTTACTTCTCACCTTTCACTTCTTAAAACATGCCAAGCTCTTTCTTTCCCATAGTACTCTTCCCCTTTCCTCTTTCTCAAGTCCTTAATATGGCTGCTTCTCTTTTTGTTCTGTCCCTGTCCTTTAGCTATCACCCCATTTCTGAAAGTCATCTTTATATCAGAATTCTTTGAAAGGATTCTGTTTACAATTCCAGTTCCTCTCCTTCTGTTCTCCCTTAACCTACTCCAGCCAGACTTTTTCCTCTACCACTCTGTTATAATTCTTTACATGGTCACCGAAGACCTCTATGTCGTAAGTTTTAAAGGCCGTACATTATGTATTTACGGCTTTGACATCCAGATTGTTGTCCGCACCCACACGTACGTGTGCATGCACATACTCTTCTTGAAGCTCTTTAAGCACTTTCTTCACTTTTCTGCCCTCTATTAATAGTAGACCTCTTTTCTTTCTCTCTCCCTCTCTCTTTCTTTTTTTTAAATTTATTTTTATTTTTTAATATTTTGTAGAGATACTCTTCTGCCATGTTGCCCAGGCTGCTCAAACTCCTGGCCTCAAGTGATCCACCTGCTTTGACCTCCCAGAGTGCTGGGTTACAGGTGTGAGCCACTCCACCTGAACCTTCTCTTATTTTCAAATCATTGAAAATTATTTCTGTACTTTAAATATTTATTTAAATCTATTTTATTTCTATAGATTCAGTGTGTACATGTGTAGGTTTGTTGCCTACATGTATTGCATTATGGTGAGGTTTGGGTTTCTAGTGTACCTATCACTCGAATACTGAACATTATAACCAATAGGTAATTTTTCAACCCTCACCCCGCCCAACCTCTGCCCCATGTTTAGTATTTCCCTCTATATCCATGTGTATCCATTGTTTAGCTCCCACTTGGAAGTAAGAATATGCAGTATATTTTTTTAAGACACGCTAGAATACAGTGGCACACTCGTGGCTGACTATATCATGAACCTTCTGGACTCAAGTGATTCTCCTGCCTCAGCCTCTGGAGTAGCTGGAACTACAGGCACGTGCTGCCATGCCCAGCTAATTTTTTTTCTTTTTTGTTAAAGATGGTGGACTTACTATGTTTCCCAGGCTGCTTTTGAACTCCTGGCCTCAGGCAATGTTCCCGCCTCCATCTCCCAAAGTACTGGGATTACAGGCGTGAACCACTGTGCCTGGCCAGTGTTTGGTTTTTTTGTTTCTGAGTTCTTTTTATTATTTTTAAAGAAGTAATCACATACTGTAATTATCTGCCGCTTTTGTTTAAGTATCATTTGCCCGGGTTCTGTTGTAGAATATAAACGTTTTGATCAAGCTTGTCTTATTTGTACAGCATGTTTATGCCCCGTCATGTAGCACATATTTTATACATGAAAAGTAGTTATTAAATAAATAAATGTGAGGATGAAAACATAAATATGAGGAAAAACACTGGTGTGAGATCTCTGAGATGGTGGAGCTGAAGATGATTGAAAGCATCTCTGAGGCAATAGATCATTGCTGTTGTAAAAGGATGGATGGAGGCAAAGGCAGAAAGACAAATAACTTGGGGAAAGTGGCAAGATGGCTGAATAGGAACAGCTGCGATCTGCAGCTACCAGTGAGACCAATGCAGAAGGTGGATGATTTCTGCACTTGCAACTGAGATACCCATTTCATCTCATTGGAACTGGTTAGATGGTGCAGCCCATGCAGAGCGAGCAGAAGCAGGATGGAATGTCGCCTCACCCAGGAAGTGCAAGCAGTCGGGGAACTCCCTCCTCTAGCCAAGGAAAGTCGTAAGGGACTGTGCTGTGAGGGACAGTACTATCCAGCCCAGATAATACACTTTTCCCATGGTTTCACAACTCACAGGCCAGGAGATTCCCTCAGGTGCTTACAGCATCAGGACCCCGAGTTTCAAGCACAAACCAGGCGGCCATTTGGGCAGACACTGAGCTAGCTGCAGGAGTTTTTTTTCATACCCCAGTGGCACCTGGAATGCCAGACAGAACCATTTAACTCCCCTGGAAAAGGGGCTGGAGCTAGGGACCCAAGTGGTGTAGCTCAGCAGATCCCACCCCACAGAGACCAGCAAGCTAAGATCCACTGGCTTAAATTCTCGCTGGCAGCACAGCAGTCTGACGTCAACCTAGGATGCTCAAGTTTGGTGAGGGAAGGGGTGCCCACCATTACTGAGGTTTGAGTAGGTGGTTTTCCCCTCACAGTGTAAAGAAAGCTGCTGGGAAGTTCAAAGTGGGTATGAAACCCACTGTGGGGCAGCAAAGCCACTGTAGCCAGAATCTAGAGAGACAGCTCCCTTGAACAGAGCACCTGGGAGAAGGGGGTTGCTGTGGGCTCCACTTCAGCAGACTTAAACACTCCTAACCGCTGGTTCTGAAGAGAGCAGTGGATCTCCCAGCACAGAGCTTGAGCTCTACTAAGGGATAGACTGCCTCCTCACGTGGGTCCCTGATCCCCGTGCCTCCTGACTGGGAGATACCTCCCAGCAGAGGTCAACAGACATCTCATACAGGAGAGCTCCACTGGCATTTGGCAGGTGCCCCTCTGGGACAAAGCTTGCAGAGGAAGAAACAGGAAGCAATCCTTGCTGTTCTGCAGCCTCTGCCAGAGATATCCAGGCAAACAGGGTCTGGGGTGGACCTCCAGCAAACTCCAGCAGACCTGCAGAAGAGGGGCCTGATTGTTGGAAGGAAAACTAACAGAAGGCAATAGAATCAACATCAATGAAGAGGATGCCCACACAAAAAAAACCCATTTGTAGATTACCTCTTAATCTATTTCTGTCTTTACGTTTGCTTTTTAATGTACTCTTATAACCTTTAACTGGTATATTTAGACTATTTACATTTAATGTGATTATTAACATGATTGGGTTTAAATTCAGATACTCCTCAATTTACAATGGGATTACAGTCTAATAAACCCATTATATAGTTGAAAACTCTTAAGTTGAGCCATTATAAATCAGGGACTGTCTGTGCACCATTTTTCTATTTGTTTTTTGTTCATCTCATCTATACTTTCCTTCCTTTTTTCTCCTGTTTTACATTCTTTGGGGTTAGTTGTTTTTTATTATTCCATTTTACTTCTGTTGTTGAATTATTAGCTATAGCTCATTGTTCTGTTATTTCAGTGTTGGCTTAAGAGTTTATAGTATATTATCTTGAACTTATCACAGTGTATCTTCGATTGAGTTATTATACTTCATACATGGTATAAGAATATTGCAATAATATACAGTTGACCCTTGAATAGTGTGGGGGCTGGGGGGTAGTCAAAAATCCATGTGTAATTCTTAACTCCCCCAAAATTTAACTAGTAATAGCCTACTGTTGACCAGAAGCCGTATCAATAACATAGTCATTTAACACATATTTTACATGTTATATACTATATTCTTACAATAAAGGAAGCAAGAGAAAAGAAAATGTTACTAAAAAAATTAGGAGAAAATGTATTTACTGTTAAGTGGAAGTGGATCATCATAAAAGTCTTTATCCACATCATCTTCCCATTGAGTAGGCTGAAGTGGAAGAGAAGTTGGTGTCTGAAGGATGGCATAGGTGGAAGAAAATTTGTGGATAAATGCACCCAGGCATTTCATACCTTTATTTGAGGGTCACCTGTATTTGCATTTGTTCCCTCCCAGCCTTTGGTAACATTGTTTTGTTTTGTTTTTTTTTTTAATGCTATAAATCCCATAATACAGCATAGTCATTTATTCTTTAAAAAGATTTCAATAATAAGAGAAAAAAAATCTTTTGTGTCTACTCATGTACTTTTTATTTTGTGTAGAAGATTTCTATTTTGTATCATTTTTCTTCTGCCAGAAGGACTTCTTTTTAGATTTTGTGTAGTATAGTCCTGCTGGTGATTCATTCAACATTTGTATGTCTGTAAACGTTTTTATTTTAAAGACATACAAATGTTTGTAAAAGTTTTTATTTTGCCTTCCTTTTGCAACGATATTTTTTCTGAGACATGGAATTCTGAATTGCAAATTTTTTATTTTAGTACTTTAATGATGCTGCTTCACTGTCATCTTATGCACATTATTTACAATGAGAAGTCTTCTTTTACCCTTATTTTTAGTTGTATTCCTCTGTGTCTTTTTTCTCTAGCTCCTTTTCAGATTTTTCCCTACAGCTTTGGGTTCAGTGAATTTGATTATGATGTGCCTCAATGTCACTTTCATCATGTTTCCTTTGCATGGGTTTTGTTGAGCATCTTGGATTTATGAGTTAATAGTTTTCATCACACTTGAAAAACTTGTGGCCATTAGTCTAGTTTTTTTCTGTCTTCAGTATGAATGGACAAGTTCAATGGGCAGGTTCATTTATGTGAACTTCATTTAGACGAGTTCAATACGGATCTTATTAATGTTTCCTTTACCTCTATCATGCTTACTCTTCTCTCTAGCTTCTTGAACATACGGAATTCAATTATAATGACACTTATAAATGTCCTTGTCTAGTTACATCATCTCTGTGATTATGGGGTTGGATTGGATTCACTCATTTTTTTCCTCCTTTTTTTAGTTAATATTCTGGTCTGTGCGTGCTTGATAATTTTTGTTTGGGTGCTGAACATTGTGAATTTTAATATTTCTGCTATGTATTTTTGTGTTTCTATAAATATTCTTGGACACAATTTAGTTAGCTGTGCATAGCTTGGCTCTTCTAAGTCTCACTTTTAAGCTTTGTTAGTTGGAACAGAGCAGCGATCTATATTATTAATGTGTATTAGTATTACTATGCATTAGCATATGGCTAATCTTTTACCTTTTCTGCACCAACAACATTTCTAAATCTGCCTTGTGCCTTGTGAATTATGAATCAATCTTTTTTGGCTGATAGGAATAGGTACTCTTTCTGGCGCTGTGTGAACTTGAACAATTGTTACCTCTACTTCTTTTGAGTGGCCTTTTCTCTAAACTACAGTAATTTCTTTATACATTATGTACTGATATGCTGTTCAGTACTCAGGTAAAGACTCAAAGGGGCTTTTTACAATTTTCCTGAGTTCTCTGTCGGTGTAGCTTATTACTTTTCAGTACTCTTACCTTGCAAACACTAGCCACTTTGGCCTCCCTAGACTCCCAGTTCTGCCTCCTCAGCTGAGAAAGACTGTTGACTCCACCTGGGTTTTCCCTCCCTGCATTGAAGGGGTTAAATTCTGGCGTGTTTTGTTTTGTTTTGTTTTGTTTTCTTATAGACATTTAGTTATCCCAGTTGTGTTTGTTAGAGAGTTTTCCCCCTTTGAATTGCTTTGGAACATTTGTCAAACATCAATTGATTGTGAGTTATGGGTCTATTTCTGGGTTCTCTACTCTGTTTTAACCATCCTTTGAAAGTCCTATTGGTAATCATTTTGACTGTATGAAACTGATTATTATCTGCTAATTTGCATGTTCTTTCATGAAAGTGGTACATTAACTGTATCAATATGTATTAGGTTACCATTGAATGTCTATATACCTTATGCCTCATAATATGTAATAGTATATCCTGTGTATATCTAGGTACCTATATACTTCACATATTGTTACCAAATGTTCTAAAGACTCAAACCTTAGTGTACAACTTTTTATATTTTGCTTTGATACATTTTATTAAAATCGTTTACCCCAAGTTGTTATTGTCAAAAAGGGAAGTATTTGCCTACCTATGATAAATAAAGTAGGACAAATTTTCTTAGAAATACTTTTCTCTGCTTTTTAATCCATATGTGTGTTTAAGATTTGTTTTCTGTTTTTTTCTTTGAAATGTATAGAAATGAAATATTCATTTCTGTTTCTTCTATTCTTATATTCTCCCCAATTGTTATTGACTTATCTTAGTCTTTTCAAATAAAGATTTTATAGAAACATAATACAGGTTGAGCATTCCTAATCCAAAGTCTGAAATCCAAAATGTTCTAAAATCTGAAACTTTCGAGTACTAGTGTGACACTGTAAACAGAAAATCCACATCTGACCCCATGCGATGTATCAAAATCAAAGTGCAGGTGCACAACGCATGCTTTATTCAGCATCCCCAAGGGCAAAAAGACCCTCCCAGCCATTTAAAAAAGCTATCTGATAGAATACCTTCTCATCCCTTCTGATCCCATTCTGATCCCTCAACTGCTTCCAGTACTTCTTTTTGCCGATAAAATGAAAGGCAGTGTAGAGTAACTTTTTCATCGAAGTCCAGGTTTGTGGGTTGAGACTAAAAGCCTGCTGTTGTTTAGCAGTTCCAAGGTATTCTGGTGATAATACTGTGCTGCTTAGTTATCTTCAGCACGTTTTTTCACTGTAATGGTATGTCTTTTTTTTTTAACTATGAGATATTTTTGTGTGAACAAGTGTAAGAAAATGATTGCTTATTAGCGTGTAAACTCAGTCAGGAATGATGGTGATGCCAAACAACCACTGAGGGCGCACATGGGTGGCTAGGACAGTGACACTACTGCTTTCTGATGGTTCTGTGTATATTATATAAAATTCCCTCCAGTCTATGTGTATAAGATGGATGTAAAACAAATGAGGCTAGGATTGGTGATTCACACCTATAATCCCAGCACTTTGGGAAGCCAAGGTGGGATGATCACTTGAGCGCAGGAGTCCAAGACAAGCCTGGGCAACATAGTGAGACTGTATCTCTTAAAAAACAAACATAAATGAATTTCATGTTTAGACTTCAGTCCCAACAAGATATCTCATTATGTATATGCACATATTTCAAAGTCCGAAAAAAATTTGAAATTCAAAACACTTCTGGTCCCAAGCATTTCAGATAAGGGATATTCAACCTGTATTAAGTTATGGTTTTTTCCTATTTTTATATTCCCCAAAACTAGAATTTAATTCATACTCTAAAAGGCAATTATAGATATATTTTTATTGCTAGTTTCATTTGCTTCTGTTCTTGCCATTATTCATCATTCTTTCCCCGAAAGTCTTTGCAGTATAACCTTTTTTTCTCATGAAGCACTCAATCGCATAAAGGACCCAAAGTCTGCCTTACCATGCAGTATTATTATACTGTTACTGAAAATTGTTTCTTTGTATCTTTTTCTTATAGGAAACACCCTGGGAGAAGTTATTAAATTAGATCCTAGTGGATCTCCAAGAAGAGCCTGGGGGAGAAGTCCGACAGATTCTGTTCTAAAGATACTTGGAGAAGCTGAACTACAACTTCAGACAGAACTTTTGGAAACCACAACTATTAGAAGTGGTAAGGAGAAACTAGTAGTTTTTCTATACTAGAAGTAATATTAAAAATCTAATCATGTGTTTTAAGATGTTTTCATTTTGTGTTATTTTTGTCTTTTTGTTATAATAATGTTTTAATTAGTTTGAGAATGATGGTATTTTCTAGGGGGATTGTCAAAATGATAGTCTTGAGTTTTGAACTGACATACGTGGATGGGATCTAAAAAGAAAAGGAAGTGTATTGGGTGAAGTTAGAAAAGTCAGAATGTAGCTCTGCTACTAATGCCAAAGAAGAAAAGAAAAAGAAAAATTAAAAAAAAAAAAGGTCAGAATGATGTTTTACGTGAAAACAGATATAGGAGAAATGCATTGAGATGAATTGTGTGTGTTTTGATATGGATTCAAGAACTAGATTGACTGAAAGGTATTGCAGTAGGTGTCACAGACATTATGAATTATAGGACTGGGGAAGGAGAGTTGTCATGGGGCAGGAGGAAATATTGCTGATCCATGAGTTTTGTGGGTTTTGGTAATACAGCTATGCATCAAACAGAGGGTCTATGTAAAAAACAGGAATTTTCAGATTAAACAGCTTGTTTAAATGATGAGGAAGTGGAATGTACTTTTCCTCTTTTTAGAAGTTTTGTCTAGGCAGGAATGTGTGCCACTTTTGTGCTCTTTCCTTCTTTATCTCTCTCACTTTTTTTCTCTGTCTCCCCTTAAAAAGCCTCTAGTGAAACTCATATCCAGAGCTGGTGGAAAAATAACCTAGGCAATGACACTACTGATATGTTCAATAATGGAATTAGCCAGGTGCTGAGAATTAAGCCAGTGAAATGAACCTAAGCACATGTTACTGAGGTAGCAAAAGTAGGCTGCTAATAATTCTGTTATTTTCTTTAATATTAAATGTAGAAAACAATTTGAATTGAGAAATACATATAATCATCTGTTTGCAAAAATGACAAAAAATGTGTTTGTAATTAATTTGTTCATACTCTCCTATAAGGAAATTGTGCAGTTGAATGCCAAATACTAATTAAAAATACTAGTAATGGCTGGGTGCAGTGGCTAACTCCTCTAATCCTAGCACGTTGGGAGGTCAAGGCAGGCGGTCACCTGAGGTCAGGAGTTCAATACCAGTCTGGCCAACATGGTGAAATCCCATCTCTACTAAAAATAAAAAATTCGCCAGGTGTGGTGGCACGTGTCTGTAGTCCCAACTACTCAGGAGACTGAGGCAAGAGAATCGCTTGATCCCAGGAGGTAGAAGTTCCAGTGAGCTGAGATTTTGCCACTGAGACTCTGTCTCAAAAAAAAAAAAAATTACTAGTAACTTGCTCTGAGCCTGTTTTCAAAATGTTCCAGGCTTTAATCAAGATAAAAATGCCTTCAGACTCTAAAACAAATGAGTTCAGACTCTAACATTTTTAAAAATAATAAAGATAATTTACCATGAAGTGCAAAACTCTGGAAAAAATGAGAAAAATATTTCAGATTTTTTGTACTCTAAAAGTTGTATAATACGCCTTTGTCCATTAACACTATTACTTTTAAAATATCAGATTCTGATTTTTTAATGTAAAGTTTTATTGCTTAAATATATGCAGTTTGGTGTACAGTCATAGTTAAGCCATAAATGTGGTACTTTCACTCTTCATATTCATCATAATCCATCTGCACAGAATTGGAACTGAGAAGTTATTTTATGATTTGTCTTTATTCATTCACCAACTATTTAATGAACACTTCTTAGTTGTGTTCACTATAATATGTTAGATGATAAGCTACAAAGGAAAAAATATTCTTGCTAGGCTTGGTGGCTCACACCTGTAATCCCAGAACTCTGAGAGGTTGAGGCAGGTGGATCACAAGGTCAAGAGATCAAGATCATCCTGGCCAACATGGTGAAACCCCATCTCTACTGAAAATACAAAAATTCACTGGGCATGGTGGCGCAAGCCTTATAGTTCCAGCTACTCGGGAGGCTGGGGCAGGAGAATCATTTGAATCCAGGAGGCAGAGGTTGCAGTGAGCCAAGATCACACCACTGCCTGCCATCCTGGCAACAGAGTGAGACTTAGTCTCAAAAGAAAAAAAAAATCATTCTTGCTCTCAGAGGACAGACAAAAATGAAAATAAATAATAGCATTGCATGAAAAGGACAAGAATAAAAAGTACCTACAAAGTTCAGAATTAATGCAGAGATATTTAAGTAATTAACTTTGTCTTGTATAGTCAAAAAAGATATCCCAGACTTGTTATCTGCCCTCTTCTTTTTCTCCAAAATACATTTACTGAGAAGAATATGCTCTGTATTGGGATTTTAAGCCAAAGAAATGACAGATTTGTCCATCATGGAAATCATATGTGGCAAAATCTGTGCTACAGATGTTGTACTGAAATGCTCTGGGGCCACAGATGAGGTGGATTTACTTTATCAGTACTATATGGCTTTATTAATGATAATGCATATGACTCTTTTAGGTAAGGGAAAGCCACAAGAGAATAAGCGAATTTGGGGCCACAGATGAGGTGGCTTTTTTATTAATGATTATACATATAGCCCTTTGGGGTAAGGGAAAGCCACAGAGAAAGAGCCATTTTTGAGGTATATCAAAGATTTTTTTTTTTTCAAATAACTCATTATTTAGATAAGGGAGAGAATGAGATTCTAGGCAATATGTTATTCCAGTATATGCAAAGACAAAGGTTTAACTCATGTGTATGTGAAGGTGGCTTCATGTTGTGGAAAGAGAATGGGCTTGGGTTCCAATCCTAGCTCCATTACTTGCTCAGCAACCGTGGGTAAGTTCCTCTGACTTTGCCATTCAGTTCCTCCTTGTAGAATGGAAACACTACTATCAAGGCTTATTTTGTATTAAATGAGACATAAAAGGTCCTTGGTGTTCTTTATTTTAGTCTTCCAATCCTATGTCAGTGTCTACTCATTCTGATTGCCTGAAACTTTTTTTGTGATAGAGTCCTAGGAAAGGCTTGTGTGAACTCAGAGGTTTTCCATTTTCATAAATTTTGTCTTTTGACTTTATTTGTGAAGGTCATTTTGGCTACATATAAAATCCTTGGCTTACTTTTTCTTCCTTGTCTTTAACATAATTTAATTATATTCTGGCATAAAGCATTGCTGCAGAAAGTCTGATGGCAGTTTTAATTTCCTTACCTTAAAAGTGATTTGGTCTTTTTGCTAGGATGCTCAAAGTATATCTTTCTTTTTACTTCAAGTCCAATCATTTTCTTAAAATATTTTTCGGCATTGAGTTTGTTTTTCTAGTACAATACATAGTGTGTCTTTTAAAAAAAAAAATAGACCTTTTTTAGAGCAGCTTTGGATTCATAGTGATACGAATTGGCTCTGTACCTTCACCCAAATCTCATCTGGTAGCTCCAGTAATTCCGCATGTTGTGAGAGATGCCTGAATCTTGGGGACTGGTCTTTTCCATGCTATTCTCATGATAGTGAATGGGTCTCATGAGATCTGATGGTTTTTAAAAAACAGCAGTTTCTCTGCACAAGCTCTTACTGTTTTTGCCTGCCACCATCCATGTAAGATGCGACTTGTTTCTCCTTGCCTTCTGCCATGATTGTGAGGCCTCCCCTGCCATGTGGAACTGTGAGTTCCGTTATACGTCTTTCTTTTATTATATATTGCCCTGTCCCAGGTATGTCTTTCTCAGCAGCATGGAAAAGGACTCATACACATAGCAAAGTTGAGTGAAAAGTACAGAGTTCCTGTATACGCCCTCCCCCATGCACACACAGCCTCCCCAACCACCAGAGAGGTACATTTGTTTTAATCAGTGAACCAATATTGACACATCATTATAATCAAAGTGCGTATTTTACATTAAAATTCACTCTTGGTGCTTTAATTTCCTTGGGTTTTGACAAATGTATAATGCCATGTAACCACCATTATTGCAGAATAATTTGCTGCCCCAAGAATCCCTTGTGCTCTGCTTATTTATCCCTCTCTTTCTTCCAAACCCTGGCAACCACTGATTATTTTACTATCTCCAGAGTGTTGCCTTTTCCAGAATGGCATCTAGCTGGACTCATACCGTATGCGCTCTTTTCAGATTGGATGGTTTCACTTAGTCATATACACTTAAGGTTCCTCTGTAATTGTGTTGTGTCTCAGTAGCTCATTACTTTTTAGCGCAGAATACTCCATTGTATGGATGCGCCATAGTTTATCCAGTTTCAAATGTACTGAAAGACACCGTGATTGCTTCCAAGTCATAGCATTTATGGATAAAGATGATAAAAACATCCATGAGCAAGTGTTAGCATGGACGTAAGTTTTCAGTTCATTTGGGTGAATACAGAGGAATACAGTTGCTGGATTGTATACTAAGAGTATGTTTAGTTTTATAAGAAACCACCAATCTCCCAACGTGTCTGTACCATTTTGCAGTGGATGAATCAGAGTTCCTGTTACTCTCCTCTCCAGCATTTGGTGTTGTCGGTGTTTTGGATTTTGGTTATTTTAATTGGTGTGCAGTAGTATCTTGGTGTTTTTCTTTGTAGTCTCCTAATGACATGTGATGGTGAACCTCTTTTCGGTGCTTCTGACTATATGCTGCTTTGCCACCTGTACACCTTAGTGAGTTGTCTGTTGAGATCTTTCCCCCATTTTTAAATTGGGTAATTTATTTTCTTATTGTCAAGTTTAAGAATTCTTTGTATATTTTGGTTAACAGTCGTTTATCAAATATGTCTTTTACAAATACAGATTGAGTATCCCTTATCTGAAATGCTTGGTATCAGAAGTGTTTGGATTGGGTTTTTTTTTTTTTTTTCCAGATTTTAGACTATTTGCATATACAAGTTGAGCATCTCTAATCCAAAAAATCCAAACTCTAAAATGCCCCAATGAACGTTCCTTTGAGCATCATGACAGTATTCAAAAAGGTTCATATTTTGGAGCATTTTGGATTAGAGATAGTCAACCTCTCTTTTCTCCTGTGGCTTGTCTTCATGTTCTCTTGACATTGTCTTTTTTTTTTTTTTTTTTTTTTTTTGAGATGTTGCCCAGGCTAGAGTGCAGTGGCGAAACCATGGCTCACTGTAGCCTAAACCTCCCTGGGCTCAGGTGATCCTTTCACCTCAACGTCCTGAGTAGCTGGTACTGCAGGTGTGCACCACCATACCTGGCTAATTTTTGTATTTTTAGTAAAGACAGGGTTTGCCTAGGCTGGGACCATTGGCTTTTACAAAGCAGTTTTTAAATTTTAATGAAGTCCTGCTTATTCTTTTTTTTTTTTTAATGGATCATGCCTTTGGTATTTTATCTAAAAAGTCACTTTCAAACTCAGGGTCACCTAGATTTTTCCGATGTTATATTCTAGGAGTTATATTTTATATACTTTTGCTTTTTTTTTTTTTTTTTTTTGAGACAGAATCTCAATTTGTCACCCAAGCTGGAGTACAGTGGCACAAACATGGCTTGCTGCGGCCTCAACCTCCTGGGCTCATACTATCCTGCCACCTCAGCCCCACAAGTAGCTGGGACCACAGATGTGCATCACCGTACCTGGCTAATTTTTGTATTTTTTGTAGAGATGGGATTTCACCATGTTGCCTAGGCCGGTCTCAAACTCCTGAGCTCAAGTGAACCATCCACCTCTGCCTCCCAAAGTGAGGGATTACAGGCGTGAGCCACTGCACCCAGCCTAGTTTTGCATTTTATACTTAGTTGTATGATTTATTTGGAGTAAATTTTTGAAGAGTTATAAGGTCTGTGCCTAGATACGTTGTTTTTTTTTTTTTTTTTAATTGCATTTTAGGTTTTGGGGTACATGTGCAGAGCATGCAATACAGTTGCATAGGTACACACATGGCAGTGTGTTTTGTTTGCTTTCTCCCCTTCACCCACATTTGGCATTTCTCCCCAGGCTATCCCTCCCCACCTCCCCCTCCCACTGGCCCTCCCCTTTTCCCCCCAGTAGACCCCAGTGTTTAGTACTTCCCTTTCTGTGTCCATGTATTCTCATTTTTCATCACCCGCCTATGAGTGAGAATATGCGGTGTTTCATTTTCTGTTCTTTTGTCAGTTTGCTGAGAATGATGTTCTCCAGATTAATCCATGTCCCTACAAACGACACGAACTCATCATTTCTGATTGCTGCATAATATTCCATGGTGTACATGTGCCACATTTTCCCAATCCAGTCTATCATCAATGGGCATTTGGGTTGATTCCAGGTCTTTGCTATTGTAAACAGTGCTGCAATGAACATTCGTGTGCATGTGTCCTTATAGTAGAACGATTTATAGTCCTTTGGGTATATACCCAGTAATGGGATTGCTGGGTCAAATAGAATTTCTATTTCTAGGTCCTTGAGGACTCGCCACACTGTCTTCCACAATGGTTGAACTAATTTACACTCCCACCAACACTGTAAAAGTGTTCCTTTTTCTCCACATCCTCTCCAGCATCTGTTGTCTCCAGATTTTTTAATGATCGCCATTCTAACTGGCGTGAGATGGTATCTCAATGTGGTTTTGATTTGCATCTCTCTGATGACCAGTGACGATGAGCATTTTTTCAGATGATTGTTGGCCTCATATATGTCTTCTTTTGTAAAGTGTCTGTTCATATCCTTTGCCCACTTTTGAATGGGCTTGTTTGTTTTTTTCCTGTAAATCTGTTTGAGTTCTTTGTAAATTCTGGATATCAGCCCTTTGTCAGATGGGTAAACTGCAAACATTTTTTCCCATTCTGTTGGTTGCCGATTCACTCTAGTGACTGTTTCTTTTGCCATGCAGAAGCTGTGTAGTTTCATTAGGTCCCATTTATCTATTTTGGCTTTTGTTGCCAATGCTTCTGGTGTTTTGTTCATGAAGTCCTTGCCTACTCCTATGTCCTAGATAGTTTTGCCTAGATTTCCTTCTAGGGTTTTTATCGTGCTAGGTCTTATGTTTAAGTCTTTAATCCATTCTGGAGTTAATTTTAGTGTAAGGTGTCAGGAAGGGGTCCAGTTTCTGTTTTCTGCACATGGCTAGCCAGTTTTCCCAACACCATTTGTTAAATAGGGAATCCTTTCCCCATTGCTTGTTTTTGTCAGGTTTATCAAAGATTGTATAGTTGTAGATATGTTGTGTTGCCTCCGGTGCCTCTGTTTTGTCCCATTGGTCTATATCTCTGTTTTGGTACCAGTACCATGCTGTTTTGATTACTGTAGCCTTGTAGTATAGTTTGAAATCCGGTAGTGTGATGCCCCCCACTGTGTTCTTTTTGCTTAGAATTGATTTGGCTATGCAGGCTCTCTTTTGGTTCCATATGAAGTTCATGGTGGTTTTTTCCAGTTCTGTGAAGAAAGTCAAGGGTAGCTTGATGGGGATAGCGTTGATTCTGTAAATTACTTTGGGCAGTATAGCCATTTTCACAATATTAATTCTTCCTAACCATGAACATGGAATGTTTCTCCATCTGTTTGTGTCCTCTCTGATTTCATTGAGCAGTGGTTTGTAGTTCTCCTTGAAGAGGTCCCTTACGTTCCTTGTGAGTTGTATTCCAAGGTATTTTATTCTTTTTGTAGCAATTGTGAATGGCAGTTTGTTCTTGATTTGGCTCTCTTTAAGTCTGTTATTGGTGTAGACGAATGCTTGTGATTTTTGCACATTGATTTTATATCCTGAGACTTTGCTGAAGTTGCTTATCAGTTTCAGGAGTTTTTGGGCTGAGGGGATGGGGTCTTCTAGGTATACTATCATGTCGTCTGCAAATAGAGACAATTTGGCTTCCACCTTTCCTATTTGAATACCCTTTATTTCTTTTTCTTGCCTGATTGCTCTGGCTAGAACTTCCAGTACTATATTGAATAGGAGTGGTGAGAGAGGGCATCCTTGTCTAGTGCCGGATTTCAAAGGAAATGCTTCCAGTTTTTGCCCATTCATATGATATTGGCTGTTGGTTTGTCATAAATAGCTTTTATTATTTTGAGATACGTTCCATCGATACCGAGATTATTGAGGGTTTTTAGCATAAAGGGCTGTTGAATTTTGTCAAATGCCTTCTCTGCATCAATTGAGATAATCATGTGGTTTTTGTTTTCGGTTCTGTTTATGTGGTGAATTATGTTTATAGACTTGCGTATGTTGAACCAGCCTTGCATCCCCGGGATGAATCCTACTTGATCATGATGAATAAGTTTTTTGATTTGCTGTTGCAATCGGCTTGCCAATATTTTATTGAAGATTTTTGCATCTATGTTCATCATGGATATTGGCCGGAAGTTTTCTTTTCTTGTTCGGTCTCTGCCGGGTTTTGGTATCAGGATGATATTGGTCTCATAGAATGACTTGGCAAGGATTCCTTCTTTTTGGATTATTTGGAATAGTTTCAGAAGAAATGGTACCAGCTCCTCTTTGTGTGTCTGGTAGAATTCGGCTGTGAACCTGTCTGGACCTGGGCTTTTTTTGTGTGGTAGGCTCTTAATTGCTGCCTCGACTTCTGACCTTGTTATTGGTCTATTCATAGTTTCAGCTTCCTCCTGGTTTAGGCTTGGGAGGACACAGGAGTCCAGGAATTTATCCATTTCTTCCAGGTTTACTAGTTTATGTGCATAGAGTTGTTTGTAATATTCTCTGATGATTGTTTGAATTTCTGTGGAATCTGTGGTGATTTCCCCTTTATCATTTTTTATTGCATCTATTTGGTTGTTCTCTCTTTTCTTTTTAATCAATCTGGCTAGTGGTCTGTCTATTTTGTTGATCTTTTCAAAAAACCAGCTCTTGGATTTACTGACTTTTTGAAGGGTTTTTCGTGTCTCAATCTCCTTCAGTTCAGCTCTGATGTTAGTTATTTCTTGTCTTCTGCTGGGTTTTGAGTTTTTTTTATCCTGTTCCTCTAGCTCTTTCAATTTTGACGATAGGGTGTCAATTTTGGATCTCTCCATTCTCCTCATATGGGCACTTACTGCTATATACTTTTTTCTAGAGACTGCTTTAAATGTGTCCCAGAGATTCCGGCATGTTGTGTCTTCATTCTCATTGGTTTCAAAGAACTTCTTTATTTCTGCCTTCATTTCATTGTTTACCCAGTTAACATTCAAGAGCCAGTTGTTCAGTTTCCATGAAGCTGTGTGGTTCTGGGTTGGTTTCTGTATTCTGAGTTCTAACTTGATTGCACTATGGTCTGAGAGACTGTTTGTTATGATTTCAGTTGTTTTGCATTTGCTGAGCAGTGCTTTACTTCCAATTATGTGGTCAATTTTAGAGTAGGTGTGATGTGGTGCTGAGAAGAATGTATATTCTGTGGATTTGGGGTGGAGAGTTCTGTAAATGTCTATCAGGTTTGCTTGCTCCAGGTCTGAGTTCAAGCCCTGGATATCCTTGTTAATTTTCTGTCTGGTTGATCTGTCTAATATTGACAGTGGAGTGTTAAAGTCTCCCACTATTATTGTGTGGGAGTCTAAGTCTCTTTGTAAGTCATTAAGAACTTGCCTTATGTATCTGGGTGCTCCTGTATTGGGTCCATATATGTTTAGGATTGTTTGCTCTTCTTGTTATATCGATCCTTTTACCATTATGTAATGACCTTCTTTGTCTCTTTTGATCTTTGTTGCTTTAAAGTCTATTTTATCAGAGATGAGAATTGCAACTCCTGATTTTTTTTGCTCTCCATTTGCTTGGTAAATCTTCCTGCATCCCTTTATTTTGAGTCTTTGTGTATCCTTGCATGTGAGATGGGTTTCCTGAATACAGCACACTGATGGGTTTTGGCTTTTTATCCAATTTGCCAGTCAGTGTCTTTTGATTGGTGCATTTAGTTCATTTACATTTAGGGTTAATATTGTTATGTGTGAATTTGATACTGCCATTTTGATGCTAAGTGGCCGTTTTGCCCGTTAGTTGTTGTAGATTCTTCATTATGTTGATGCTCTTTAGCATTTAGTGTGATTTTGGAATGGCTGGTACTGGTTATTCCTTTCTATGTGTAGTGCCTCTTTTAGGAGCTCTTGTAAAGCAGTCCTGGTGGTGACAAAATCTCTGAGTACTTCCTTGTTCGCAAAGGATTTTATTTTTCCTTCACTTCTGAAGCTCAGTTTGGCTGGATATGAAATTCTGGGTTGAAAGTTCTTTTCTTTAAGAATGTTGAATATTGGCCCCCACTCTCTTCTGGCTTGTAGTGTTTCTGCCGAGAGATCTGCTGTGAGTCTGATGGGCTTCCCTTTGTGGGTGACTTGACCTTTCTCTCTGGCTGCCCTTAATATTTTCTCCTTCATTTCAACCTTGTTGAATCTGACGATTATGTGCCTTGGGGTTGCTCTTCTTGTGGAATATCTTTGTGGTGGTCTCTGTATTTCCTGCATTTGAGTGTTGACCTGTCTTGCTAGGTCCCAGGGGGAAATTTTCCTGGATGATGTCCTGAAGAGTATTTTCCAGCTTGGATTCATTCTCTTCGTCCCCTTCTGGTACACCTATCAAACATAGGTTAGGTCTTTTCACATAGTCCCACATTTCTTGGAGACTTTGTTCATTCCTTTTTGTGCTTTTTTCTCTGATCTTGGTTTCTCTTTTTATTTCATTGAGTTGATCTTCGACTTAGATATTCTTTCTTCTGCTTGGTCAATTCGGCTATTGAAACTTGTGCATGCTTTGCGAAGTTCTCATATTGTGTTTTTCAGCTCCTTTAAGTCATTCATATTAGTCATTCATTAAGTTATCCGTTCTTGTTATCATTTCCTCAAATCTTTTTTCATATCTTTTTTTCAAGGTTCTTAGTTTCTTTGCATTGATTTAATACATGTTCTTTTAGCTCACAAAAGTTTTTCATTATCCACCTTCTAAAGTCTAATTCCGTCAATTCATCCCAGTCATTCTCCGTCCAGCTTTGTTCCCTTGCTGGTGAGGAGTTTTGGTCCTTTCTAGGAGGCGAGGTGTTCTGGTTTCGGGTGTTTTCCTCCTTTTTGCACTGGTTTCTTCCCATCTTTGTGGATTTATCCACTTGTCGTCTGCGTAGTTGCTGACTTTTCGATTGGGTCTCTTAGTGGACACCCAGATTGTTGGTGATGAAGTATTTCTGTTACTTGGTTTTCCTTCTATCAGTCTAGCCCCTTCGCTGTACGACCGCTGAGGTCCACTGCAGGCCCTGCTTGTCTGGGGTGCACCTATAGCAGCTGCGGAACAGTGAGGGATGCTACCAGTTTCTTTTTCTGCTATCTTTGTCCCAGGATGATGCCTGCCAAATGTCAGTCTTTTGGATATAGAGGGGTCAGGGAGCTGCTTGAGGAGACAGTCTGTACTTTATAGGAGCTCAATTGCTGAGCTGTGAGCTATGTTGTTCATTCAGGGCTGTTAGGCTGTTATTTTGATTCTGCTGCAACAGAATCTCATTAAAAAACTCCTTTTTTTCTCAAATGCTCTGTCTTGTGGGGGATGGGGCTTTGTTTTTGGATGTCTGTTGAGGTGTCCTGCCCAGCTAGCAGGCAGTCTAATCACTATTTGCCTGCCGAGGCTCCGCCCTGCTGTTGTGAGGTTCATCCTGTTGCTGCAGGCTCTTGCTCTTCTGCTGCGGTCTCTGCCTCGGGCCACGCCCTGCAGCGGAGTCTCTCTGTTGTAGCGGGTTGCCTCGGCAATGGCAGGCTGCGTCAGCAGTGGGCGTGTATCTCAGTAGGGGCGCATTGCCTCGGCAACTGCAGGCTGCGTCAGCAGTGGGCGTGTGTCTCAGTCGGGGCGGGTTGCCTCGGTAATGGTGGACGCCCCTCCGCCACGGAGCGTCTCAGGGACCATCTCCACGGCAAGCATTTGGAATTGCCGTTTTGTCTGTCCCACTGCGCTATCCCAAACGCTGTGTCCCTGCAATCCCCTGGGCTGGCCCACTGCCCAAGTTTCTTTCAGTCTCGAGTTCAGCCTCTCAAGTCTCAGGTTGCCGTTTCAACAGGGCACCCGGAAAAGCGCGCCCTGTGGGGATTGCTGGGTAGGGCCGGCCGCCACCACCCCGGCTGCCAGCTTCTCCAGGCAGAGCCTCTGCCTGGTGTCCCGCGTCTCCTTTATACTTGGGAATTTCCCCGTTCTGTGGGCAACAAAGATCTGTCTGAAAATGCAGCTCTGACTCACCTCTCCGTGGATTAACCGAGAGCTTCAATCCTGGGATGTTCTCAGAGCGCCGTCTTGAGTTCCTCCACCTGTACTTTTTAAAACCTTTTTCTTTTATAAGATGAGGTTTCACCCTGATGGCCAGGCTGGTCTTCAACTCCTGACCTCAGGTGATCCACCCACCTTGGCCTCCCAAAGTGTTAGGATTACAGGCATGAGCCACCGCGCCCGGCCCAATTTTTTTTGTATTTTTAGTAGAGACGGGCATTTCACTGTGTTAGCCAGGATGGTCTTGAACTCCTGACCTTGTGATCCACCCACCTCCGCCTCCCAAAGTACTGGGATTACAGGCGTGGGCCACAGCGCCCAGTGCTCACGTTTTTTTCTTTTCTATTTTTTTGAGATGGAGTTTTGCTCTTGTGGCTGAGGCTGTAGTGCAATGGTGCAGTTTCGGCTAACTCCCTAGATACGTTTTTTTCATAAGTAGACATACAGTATTTTAGCACCACTTATTGTAAAAACTATTCCTTTTTTGATGAATTTTCTTTGCCAAAGATCAGTTGACTATATTTGTATGGAGCCATTTCTTAACCCTCTATTCATTGCACTTTTTGCCTGTTCTTTTTCCAATAGCACAATATCCTTATTACTATAGCTTTATAGTATTTCTTGAAGTCAGACAGTGTCAGTCCTCCCACTTTGTTCTCCTTCAGTTATGTATTGGCTATTCTCAGTCTTTTGGATATCCGTATAAACTAGAGTTAGTATGTCTGTATCCACAAAAGAGCTTCCTGGGTTGGTTGGGATTATGTTAAACCCAAAGATCAAGTTCGAAAAAAACTGACATCTTAATGATATTGAAGCTTTCTGTCCACAAGTTTGAAATATCTATTGTTCTTTCATCAATATTGTAGTTTTCCTCATCATAGTGTGTCTTTTTAATATGTAGCTTCCCATCTTTTTTGTTCCTCTCAGTTTTAGGAGTCTTTTTTCCTCCTCTCAATTTTAGGAAAGTACCCTTGAATTACAGTTTTCTTCCTCCCTCTCTCCCTCCCACTCTCTCTCTTTTTCTCTTTCTCTTTTTCTTTCTCTCCTTCATTTCTCATCCATCCCTCCCCTCTTTCCTTCTCTCTTTCTTTCATTCTTTCTTTCCTCTCTTTCTCTCTTATTTTTTTTTAACAGCAGTGGTGTCTTGCTATGTTTCCCAGGCTGGTCTTGAACTCCTGGCCTTTAGTGATCCTCCTGCCTCAGCCTCCCAGAGTGCTGGGATTATAGGTATGTGCCACCATACCTACTTCCAATATTCTGTTCTCTTTCTTCAGTCTTCGGGAATTTCCACTTTGTGTATTTTGGGTCTTCTTTGTCTTTCCTCTCTGTCAGTTTCTCCTTTTTCTTAATGTTTTATTATTAACTGTTGTGGGTACATAGTAGGTGTATATATTTATTGGTATGTGAGATATTTCGATACAGGTATACAGTGTGTAATAATCTCATGAGGGCAAATGGGGCACCTAAGGCATTTATCCTTCTTTGTATTACAAACAGTCCAATTCTACTATTTTAGTTACTTTTTAAAATATGGTTAAACTACAATTTATTGTGTATTTTCCTTTTTTGTAAATTTATTTATTATACTTTAAGTTCTGGGGTACATGTGCAGATCATGCAGGTTTCTTACATAGGTATATACATGCCATGGTGGTGGTTTGCTGCATCCATTGCCCTGTCATCTTAATGCTATTCCTCCCCTAGCCCCCCACCCCCCTGGCTCCAGAGTGTGATATTCCCCTCCCTGTGTCTGTGTATCATTATTTTTCAACACCACCACTTATAAGTGAGAACCTGTGGTGTTTGGTTTTCTGTGCTGGTGTCATTTTCTGAGAATGATGGTTTCCAGTTTCATCCATGTCCCTACAAAGGATATGAGCTCATCCTTTTTTATGGCTGCATAGTATTCCATGGTATATATGTGCCACATTTTCTTTATCCAGTCTATCATTGATGGGCATTTGGATTGGTTCCAGATCTTTGCTATTATGAACAATGCCGCAATAAACTTACGCATGCATGTGTCTCTATAATAGAATGATTTATAATCTTTTGGGTATATACCCAGTAATGGGATTGCTGGGTCAAATGGTATTTCTGTTTCTAGATCAATTTTTGAGGAGTCACCACACTGTCTTCCACAATGGTTGAATTAATTTACAATCCCACCAGCAGTGTAAAAGCATTCCTGTTTTTCCACATCCTCTCTAGCATGTCTCCTGATTTTTTAATGATCATTATTCTAACTGGCATGAGGTGGTATCTCCTTGTGGTTTTGATTTACATTTCTCTAATGACCTGTGATGATGAGCTTTTTTTCCTATGTTTGTTGGCTGGAAGTGTCTGTTCATATCCATTGCCTATTGTTTGATGGGATTGTTTGTTTTCTTGTAAATTTGTTTAAGTTCTCCATAAATTCTGGATATTAGCCCTTTGTCAGATGGATATATTGCAAAAATTTTTCCCATTTCATTGGTTGTCAGTTCACTCTATTGATAGTTTCTTTTGCTGTACATAATCTGTTAAGTTTAATTAGATCCTGTTTGTCTGTTTTGGCTTTTGTTGCCATTGCTTTTGGTGTTTTAGTCATGAAATGCTTGCCTGTGCCTATGTCCTGAATGGTATTGCCTAGGTTTTCTTCTGATGTTTTTATGGTGTTAGGCCTCATGTTTAAATCTTTAATCCATCTGGAGTTAATTTTTATATAAGGTGTAAGGAAGGGGTCCAGTTTCAGCTTTCTGCATATGGCTAGCCAGTTTTCTGAACACCATATATTAAATAGAAAATTCTTTCCTCATTGCTTGTTTTTGTCAGGTTTGTCAAAGATCAGATGGTTGTAGTTGTATGGCCTTCTTTCGGAGGCCTCTGTTCTGTTCCATTGGTCTATATCTCTGTTTTGGTACCAGTACCATGCTGTTTTGATTACAGTAGCCTTGTAATATAGTTTGAAGTCAGGTAGCATGATGCCTCCAGCTTTTTGTTTCTTTGTTTGTTTTGTTTTTGGCTTAGGATTGCCTTGGCTATGTGAGCTCTTTCTTGGATCCATATGAAGTTTAAAGTGGTTTTTTCCAATTCTGTGAAGAAAGTCATTGGTAGCTTGATGGGGATAGCATTGAATATATAAATTACTTTGGGCAGTATGACCATTTTCATGAAATTGATTGTTCCTAACTATGAGCATGGAATGTTTTTTCATTTGTTTGTGTTCTCTCATTTCCTGGAGCAGTGGTTTGTAGTTCTCCTTGAAGAGGTCCTTCACATCCCTTGTTAGTTGTATTCCAAGGTATTTTATTCCCTTTGTAGTGATTGTGAATGGGAGTTTGCTCATGATTTGACTGTTTGTCTATTTATTTTTGGTATAGAGGAACGCTTGCGATTTTTGCAGATCGATTTTATATCCTGAGACTGCTGAAATTGCTTATCAGCTTAAGGAGATTTTGGGCTGAGACAATGGGGTTTTCTAAATATATAGTCATGTCATCTGCAAACAGAGACAATTTGACTTCCTCTTTTCCTATTCGAATACCCTTTATTTCTTTCTCTTGTCTGATGGCCCTAGCCAGAACTTCCAATAGTATGTTGAATAGGAGTGGTGAGAGAGGGCATCCTTGTCTTGTGCCAGTTTTCAAAGGGAATGCTTCCAGTTTTTCCCATTCAGTATGATGCTGGCTGTGGGTTTGTCATAAATAGCTCTTATTATTTTGAGATATGGTCCAACAATACCTAGTTTATTAAGAGCTTTTAGCATAAAGAGCTGTTGAATTTTGTTGAAGGCCTCCTCTGCATCTGTTGAGATGATCATGTGGTTTTTGTCTTTGATTCTGTTTATATGATGGATTACATTTATACATTTGCGTATGTTGAACCAGCCTTACATCTCTGGGGTGAAGCCGACTTGATCGTGATGAATAATCTTATTGACATGCTGTTGGATTTGGTTTGCTAGTATTTTATTGAAGATTTTTGCATTGATGTTCATCATGGATATTGGTCTGAAGTTTTCTTTTTTAGTTGAGTCTTTGCCAGGTTTTGGTATCAGGATGATGTTGGTCTCATAAAATGAGTTAGGGAGGATTCCCTCTTTTTGTATTTTCGGGAATAGTTTCAAAAGAAATGTTAACAGCTCCTTTTATACCTCTGGCAAAATTCAGCTGTGAACCTGTCTGGTCCCGGATTTTTTTGGTTGATAGGCTAATAATTGGTGCCTCAACTTCATGCCTTGTCACTGTTCTATTCAGGAATTCAGCTTCTTCCTGGTTTAGTCTTGGGAGGGTGTAAGTGTCCAGGAATTTATCCATTACTTCTAGATTTACTGGTTTATTTACATAGAGGTGTTTGTAGTAATCTCTGATGGTAATTTGTATTTCTGTGGAATTGGTGGATATCCCCTTTATCTTTTTTTATTGCATCTATTTGAATCTTCTCTCTTTTCTTTATTAGTCTGGCTAGGAGTTTATCTATTTTGTTGATCTTCTAAAAAAAAAAAAACAGCTCCTGGATTTATTGATTTTCATGGGTTTTTTTTTTTTTTTTTGGTCTCTATCTCCTTCAGTTCTGCTTTGATCTTAGTTATTTCTTGCCTTCTACTAGCTTTTGAATTTGTTTGATCTTGCCCTTCTAGTTCTTTTAATCATGACATTAGGGTCTTGATTTTATATCTTTCCTTGCTTCTTTTTTGGGCATTTAGTGCTATAAATTTCCCTCTAGACACTGCTTTAAATGTGTCTCAGAGATTCTGGTACATTGTGTCTTTGTTCTCATTGGTTTTGAAGAACATCTTTATTTCTGCCTTCATTTCATTATTTATCCAGTATTCATTCAGGAGCAGGTTTTTTAGTTTCCACGTAGTTGTGCGGTTTTGAGTCAATTTCTTAATCTTGATTGCACTGTGGTCTGAGAGACTATTTGTTATGATTTCCATTCTTTTGCATTTGCTGAGGAGTGCTTTACTTCCAATTATGTGGTCAGTTTTAGAATAAGTGCAGTGTGATGCTGAGAAGAATGTATATTCTGTCAGTTTGGGGTGGAGAGTTCTGTAGATGTCTCTTAGATCTGCTTGGTCTAGATCTGAGTTCAAGTCCTGGATATTCTTGTTAATTTTCTGTCTCTTTGATCTGTCTAATATTAACAGTGGGGTGTTAAAGTCTCCCACTATTGTGTGGGAGTCTAAGTCTCCTTGTAGATCATTAAGAACTTGCTTTATGTATCTGAGCGCTCCTGTATTGGGTGCATATATATTTAGGACAGTTAGCTCTTCCTGTTGCATTAATCCCTTTACCATTCATTTTGTAATGCCCTTCTTTGTCTCTTTTGAGTTTTGTTGGTTTAAAGTCTGTTTTGTCAGAGACTAGGATTGCAACCCCTGCTTTTTTTTTTTTTCCTCTCCGTTTGCTTAGTAAATCTTCCTCCATCCCTTTATTTTGAGCCTATGTGTGTCTTTGCATTTGAGATGGGTTTCCTGGATACAGCACACCAATCGTTCTTGACTTTTTATCCAATTTGCCAGCCTGTGTCTTTTGATTGGGACATTTAGCCCATTTACCTCTAAGGTTAATATTGTTACATGTGAATTTGATCCTGCCATTTTGGTGCTACCTGATTGTTTTGCCTGTAAGTTGATACAGTTTCTTTGTAGTGTCAATGATCTTAACAGTTTGGTATGTTTTTGCAGTGGCTGGTACTGGTTGTTCCTTTTCATGTTTGGTGCTTCCTTCAGGAGCTCTTGTATGGCAGGCCTGGTGGTGACGAAATCTCTCTGTAGTTGCTTGTTCATAAAGGATTTTATTTCTCCTTTGCTTATGAAGCTTAGTTTGGCTGGATATGAAATTCTGGGTTGAAAATTCTTTTCATTAAGGATGTCGAATATTGGCCCTCACTCTCTGCTGGCTTGTAGGATTTCTGCTGAAAGATTTGCTATGAGTCTGATGGGCTTCCCTTTGTGGGTAACCTGACCTTTCTCTCTGACTGCCCTTAGCATTTTTTCCGTCATTTCAACCCTGGTGAATCTCACAGTTATGTGCCTTGGTGTTGTTCTTCTCAAGGAATACCTTTGTGGTGTTGTCTGTATTTTCTATATTTGAATGTTGGCCTTCCTTGCTAGGTTGGGGAAGTTCTTCTAAATAATATCCTGAAGTTTGTTTTCCAACTTGGTTTCGTTCTCCCCATCACTTTCAGGTACACCAATCAAATGTAGATTTGGTCTTTTCACATAATACCATATTTCTTGGATGCTTTGTTTATTTCTTTTCACTCTTTTTTCTCTAATCTTGCCTTCTCGCTTTATTTCATTGAGTTGATCCTCAGTCTCTGATATCCTTTCTTCCGTTTGATTGATTCAGCTATTGAAACTTGTATATGCTTCATGGAGTTCTCATGCTGTGTTTTTCAGCTCCATCATGTTGTTTATGTTCTTCTCCACACTGGTTATTCTCATTAGAATTTTGTCTAACCTTTTTTCAAGTTTCTTAATTTCCTTACATTGGGTTTGAACATGCTCCTTTAGCTCAGAGAGGTTTGTTACTATACATCTTCTGAAACCTGCATCTGTCAATTTGTCACACTCATCCAGTTTTGTTCCCTCGCTGATGAGGGGTTGTGATCCCTTGGAAGAGAAGAGGCATTCTGGCTTTTGGCAATTTCAGCCTTTTTGCACTGGTTCCTTCCCATCTTCATGGATTTATCTACCCTTGGTATTTGTAGTGGGTGGCTTTCAGATGAGGTTTCGGAGTGGACATCCTTTCTGTTGATGTTGTAGGTATTTCTTTGTAAGTTTTCCTTCTAACAATCAGGCCTCTCTGCTACAGGTCTTGCTGGAGTTTGCTGGAAGTCCACTCCAGACCCTTCTTGCCTGGGAATCACCTACAGGGGCTGCAGAACAGCAAAGATTGCTGCCTGTTCCTTCCTCTGGTAGTTTTGTCCCAAAAGGGTACCTGCCAGATATAGCCACAGCTCTCCTGTATGAGGTGTCTCCCAGTTAGAATACATGGTGTGTCAGGGAGCCACTTGAGGAGGCAGCCTGTTTCTTAATGGAGCTCAAGCAGTGTGCTGGGGCATCCGTTGCTCCCTTCAGGGATGCCAAGGAGGGACATTTAAGTCTGCTGAAGTGGAACCAATAACCACCCCTTTTCCCAGGTGCTCTGTCCCAGAAAGGCTGGGACTTTGTAAGTCCCCGACAGGCTCCTGTCTTTTTTTTTTTTCCAGAGATACCCTGCCCAGCAAGAAGGGAATCTACTTAACAGTCTGCATACAGAGGCCTACTGAGCTGCCATGCTGGGCTCCGTCCAGCTGCTGTGTAAACTTCCCAGGGGCTTTGTTTACACAGGCAATGTTGAAACCGCCGACCAGAGCCTCAGCAGTGGCAGGTGCCCCTCTCCCCACCAAGCTTGAATGTCCTAGGTTGAGCTCAGAATGCTGTGCTGGTTGCAAGAATTTCAAGCTAGTGGATCTTAGCTTGCCAGTTCACTTGGCTCCCTGGCCTCATCCCCCTTTTGCAGGGGAATGAGTGGTTCTGTCTCACTGGTGTTCAGGTGCCACCCAACTAAAACAGCTGCCCAGTTTTGTGCTGGAGACCCAGGGCGTTGGCATTGTAGGTGCCAGAGGAAATCTCCTGGTCTGCAGGTTGTGTAAACCATGGAAAAAGCACAATATCAGAGGTGGATTGCCAGAGTGTCTGGAAAAGTCCCTAATGGCTTCCCTTGGCTGGGAGAGAGAGTTCTCTGGCCCCTTGCACCTCCTGTCTGAGACAGTACCCCACCCTGCTTTGGCTTGCCCACCTTGAACTGTTCTCACTGTCTAACCAGTCCCAGTGAGATGAACCTGGTACCTCAGTTGGAAATGCAGAGATCACTCGTCTTCTGGAGTGTTCTCACTGGGAACTGCAGACCAGAGCTGTTCCTATTTGGCCATCTATTCTAGTTACTTTTAAATGTACAATAAGTGTACCTATAGACACACACAGACCAAAACTAAAAAGCTGAATAATGATATTTATGCCAATAGAAACCAAAAAGGATCAGAAGCAGCTCTGCATATATGACACAAAATAGATTTCAAGAGAATAACTATAAGAGATAAATAAGGTCTTTATATAATGCTAAAGGGGTCAGTTCAGCAAGAGAATGTAACAGTTGTGAATATATATGCATCCAGTACTGGAGTACCCATATGTGTACAGGAAATATTATTAGAGCCAGAGTGAGAAACAGCCCCCAATACAATAATATCTGGAGATTTTAACACTATACTCTCAGCATTGAACAGATCGTCCGGACAGAAAATTGACATAGAAACATCAGACTTAGCTGACTCTGGTAGCACTGCCTCTAAGGGTCATTACAGCTTTGTAAGCTGTAATTGAGAAAGAATTTATTTCTCCTTCTTTTTTGAAGGATAGCTTTGCTAGTTAAAGTATTCTTGGGTGACAGTTTATTGTTGTTTTTGTTTTTGTTTTCTCAGCACTTTGAATATATCATCCCATTTTCTCCTAGCTTATACATTTTCTGCTGAGAAAGCCATTGTTAATCTGTTGGGGCTTCCCTTATATGTAACTTGATGCTTTTTTCTTTTTGTTCTTAGAATTCTCTTTGACTTTAATGTGCCTTGGAAAAGATCTTTTTGGGTTGAATCTTTTTGTGTCCTTAAAGTTTCCTGTGCCTGGTTGTCTATGTCTCTTACAAGGCTTGGAAATTTTCAGCTATTATTTCATTAAAGAAGTTTTATGTGTCTTTACCTCTCTCTCTCTCTCTCTTTTTTTCCCTGGAACACCCAAAATTTGAATATTTGGGCACTTTACAGTTTCTCATATGTCACATAGAGTTCCATTATTATTTTATTTTTTTCTTCTTTTTCTTACTGGATTGTTTCAAAAGAACTGTTTTCAAGTTGAGAAACTGTTTTTTCTATTTATTGTTGAAGCTCTCAGTTGTACTTTTATTCATTGAATTTTTGGTGTGGGGGTGCGAGGTTTGGTTTTTTGTTTTTTTTTGGTTTTTTTTTTTTGAGACAGGGCTTTGTCACCCTGGCTGGAGTGCAGTGCCGTGATCACAGCTCACTGCAGCCTTGAACTCCTGGGTTCAAGGGGTCCTCCCATCTCAGCCTCCCAAGTATCTGGGACTACAGGCATGCAGCACCATGCTTGGCTAATTTTATTTAGTTTGTATAGAGACAGTTTTGCCATGTTGCCCAGACTGGTCTCAAATTATGTTTTATATATTTATTTATATATATATATAAAATATTTTTTACTTTTTTAGAGACAGGCTTTCACTCTGTCATCCAGGCTAAAGGGTAAAGTCATAGCTCACTGTAGCTTCAAGTCCTGGACTCAGGAGATCCTCCCACCTTATCTTCCAGACTAGCTAGGACTATAGGCACATGCCATCACACCTAATTTTTTTTAAAACTTTCCTGTAGAGACAGTGTCTCCCTGTGTTGCCCAGGTTGGTCTCAAACTCCTGGCTGCAGATGGTTCTTCTGTTTTCCTTTTCCAAAGCACTAGGATTTGTGAGCCACAGCATCTAGCCCTGTTTGGTTATTTTTAATGATACCTATTTCTGTTGAATGTCTCATTCAGATCGTGAATTGTTTTTCTGATTTGTATTATTTATCTGTGTTTGCTTGTACCTTATTTAGCTTCTTTAATTTTACTTTGAAATTTTTAAGGCATTTTATAGATTTCTTTTTGTTGGAATCTTGCTGGGAATTACTGTGTTCTTTTGGAGGTGTCATATTTCCTTACTTTTCCTGTTTCTTGTATCCTTATGTTGATATCTGTGCATCTATTGTAATAATCACTTCTTCCAATTTTATGGATTGGCTTGCATAGGCAAAGACCTTTTCCCATAGTTATATTCATAGAGTTGGTTGAGTAGGGTGTTTGGGCTTTGATTCTGGGTGGGCTCAGGAGTACAGTCTTTGTATGATTTCTTTGACTATAATCAGTGTCAGTGGTATTTGTGAATTCCCATGTGTCTTAGGCTATGGTTATTAGTGGAGACTCTGGTAAGGATTTACTGTGGACAGGGAGACAGTTGAGCCAGTCCTCAATCCCCAGTCTTGGCAGCAGGCTGAGAAAGCAGGTTCTTGATCCCCCAGATGGTGTTCAGGCATTGGTAGTCGTGGGTCCAGGTGAGCTAATCCTTGGTCCTCCAGATGGCTTACTTGGGTGTCAGCAGTGGCAATGGTGAGCCAGGTGGGTAGGGTTAGTCCCTGGGTCCACCATCAGCACTCATGGGCGCCAGCAGTGGTGGCGGTGAGCTGAGAGGGCCAGTCTCTGGGCTTCTAGGTGGCAGGTATATGGTGGTAGTGGCTGCAGGTTGGGTGGTCCCATCCTCAGGCCTCTGAAGGTATGCTTGGGCATCTATGGGACCAGACAGAGGTGGGTAGATCCCCAGACCTCTAGACAATGCACATAGCACTAATGGGGCCATCACCAAGTAGAGCAGGCCTGTACTTGGAACCCTGTATGGTGATTTTGCAAGCAGTTTGTGTTGAGCAGGGCTGGTTGATCTTTAGACCCTAGATGATGTGTGTGGATGCTGATAGTCTGGGTGGGCCCTTTCCCAGGCTCCTGGAAGGCTTATACAGGCACTAGCAGCAATAGGCAGGGCAAACTGATCCCTAGACCCCTGGCTGATGCTCACAGGCCTTCCAAGGCAGAGGCAGGGCAGGGTGGGTCTGTCTTCAAGCCCTGTGATGATTCTCTCAGGCACAGGTTGTGCTGAGCATGGCAGGTCTACCCCCAGGACCCTAGAACTGCACACTCAGAAACCAGTGGTGGTGGTGGTGGTAGTGGTGGTGGTGGTGGTGGTGATGGTAGTGGTGGTGGTAGGCAGGAGGGCCTGTCCTCAGAGCCTCTGAGTATGTGCAGGCACCAGCATCAGCGGTCATGGTGGCTTGATCTCCAGTCCTAGATGATATGTTTGCTAGATGTTTCAGGTAGATCAGTCTCCCAGCTACCAGATAGCACTCTCAGGTGGTGGCATCAGTGAGTGTGGCAGGCCTGACCTTAGGCTCTAGGATGGCACCCAAGCAGGCCCATCTCCATGCTCCTAAAGGTGTATGCTAGTGCACATTCACCTGGCTGCTACCAGAGGCTGGGCTGCTGTCAGTGGCGGTGATCCCAGGAAGGCAGCTCCCAGGCTGGGGAGCACGTGCTTCAGCTCCCTTCTTCCCAGGGGCAGTCTCTACCCATTTCCTGTGATGTTGGACTGTATATGGGCTAGAGTGCTAGGGACCCGGTTGTGCATTGAGTCCAGCTCATGTCACAAGGTTGCAAATCTATGGGTGGACGTGGAATAGATGTCAGTGGGGCTCCAGGGGTGTGGAGATTCAGGGCCCTAGGGCAGGATGTTATCTTGTGGGGGTTGGACTCTCAAAGTGACACCATCTTGCAGCTGCTTGGGTCTCGAATGGTTTATAAGATCCAGCAAACTTTCTCTCTAGAATAATGCATCACTTTGATGCCAGGCAGCTTCCTCTACTAGTCTCAGGGCCCTTGAGAGCTGAGGAGCCATGGCTAGGCTTGCAGGAGTCCATGGTGAGAATGTGGACCGCTGGGGATCTCTTACCTTTCTCTTGCACCTAGGCAGGTCAATCTGTGGTGTTGCTCCTATCTTCTAGCCAGTCCTAGCCAGGCCAACTGCTTTGCTTCCCTCTCCTTCCATGCCTCAGAGGTTCCCCATCACTTTCCTGCTGAATGCCTGTGTTCTCTTTTAGATGCTCTATTCAATGTGTTATTATCCCCTTGCTGTTTTGGTACTTCTTTGTGGGACAGGTGAGTGCCCGGTGTCTGGTCAGCTATATTAAACCTCTCTCTCCAAACGCATTTTCTAAATCAATTGGTAGAATAGCATAATGTTTCTCTTTTATTATATTAATGTGACAAATTGCATTGATTGATTTTTAAATATTAAATAGCTTTCAATGTCCCTTAAAAAATTTTTTTTACTATTCTTATGTGGTATGTATTTCATTGGTTTTATTTTTCCTTTTCTGATTGTCAGTAATTTTATTATGTTGCCATCTATTGACTATTTTGATTTGCTACTTTGAAAATTCCCTGTTTATTTTCTCTTCCCTTTTTATATTTCATTGGTTTTGTTTTGTTTTGTTTGCCATTTTTTAAGAATTTTTATCTGGTGTAGATATCCGGCCAGGCATGGTGGCTCACGCCTATAATCCCAGCACTTTGGGAGACTGAGGCGAGTGGATCACTTCAGGTCAGGAGTTCAAGAACAGCCTGGCCAACATGGCGCAACCCTGTCTCATAAAAATACAAAAAATTAGCTGGGCATGGTGGCGTGTGCCTGTATCCCAGATACTAGGGAGGTTGAGGCAGGAGAATTGCTTGAACCCAGGAGATTGAGGTTGTAGTTACCAAGATCATGCCACTGCACTCCAGCCTGGGCAACAGAGCAAAACTCTGGTCTCAGGAAAAAAAAAACTATATATATATATATATATTTATTTCCTAACCTCCTCCCCTTCCTTCCACTATCTCTTTCTATATATAGATATAAAATTTTATATCTGGACACCATACTGAATTATTTCTCCTAAAGCTATTAAGTTTTCTTCCTTGAGATCTTAGATGTTCCAAATGTGCAGGTTTATCATCAGTGATAAGAAATAGGCTTTGCTCCTATATTTTGATTATTTCATATTCTTCTTCTTGTATTTGTTAGAATCCACTAAAGCAGTTTTTAATAATAATAATGCAGGATGGTATCCTGATACCTGATATGAATAGACATGATTTTATTGCAGAATGGTAGGGGTGAAGGAGGAAAAACGTGATCTCTGCCGCAAGCAGTCTGTTGAAGCACAGGGCAGGGAAATCCTTCTGAAACATTAACAGCACTATAGTTTTGTTCTCTGTTGACTAGAAAGAAGTAAAGAGTAAAACAACTTATAAATAGTTGATAAACAAGTTTTTTCTATGAAAATTAACTGAACTAAGGACAGTTCCTGCTAACCCAGTGTTATAAAAGGACTGCAGGCAACACAGAGGGCTCACTTGGCTTTAGAAACAGTGAATTGAAATTGAGACCCATGAGCAAGGATCTGTTTTTCTTCGGCCATTTTAGCCATGTGTATGCTATGTTATAATAGGCAGAGAATTGAATTTATGCAAGGTTGGGGTTTTGCCACTTGAATGTGATGAGTTGAGGATACACAAGAGAATGACTGTGTGTGTGATGGACTTTAGATGAATTTTAATGGAGATAACAGAAAATGTGGCAGGAACAGTGCATTGTAGGTATTGGGGGTAAAGTACTTTTAGAGTTGGAGTTGTAGAGGGAGAGACATGGGAAAGGAATGTTAGAGATGAGAGGGTAAAATACTTAACACTGGAAATTTCAAGAAGCTATAGTTAATGACAAGGTCTCTGAGATATGACAATTGCAGTGATGGCGATAGGATGAAGACTGAGGTAGAGTGAAGGGCAACAAACCAAGAGGCCTACCTACTGGAAGGATTATTGGTCCAAATGTAGAAATCATCTAAATTAGTTATGACAGAATTAGTGTTGGGGAGCTGGTAAGCTGGAAAGTAAAATCTTAACAAATGAACAGGAGTGATGGGGTAAATAACTGTATTAAGTTATTCTGAAGTAATTTTTCTTTCTTTTTTTCTTTTTTGTTGAGACAGAGTCTCACTCTGTTGCCCAGGCTGGAGTGCAATGACGCAGTCTCGGCTTACTGCAACCTCCTCCTCCCAGGTTCAAGTGATTCTCCTGCCTCAACCTCCTCAGTAGTTAAGACTACAGGTGCACGCCACCACACCTAGCTAATTTTTTGTATTTTTAGTAGAGACACGTTTCACTGTGTTAGCCAGCATGGTCTCGATCTCCTGACCTCGTGATCCACCCACCTCGGCTTCCCAAAGTGCTGGAATTACAGGTGTGGGCCACAGTGCCCAGCCATTTTTTCTTTTTTGAACCTGTCTCAGGATATTCTGAGGTAAACCTCTTCTCTCCTGGCACCAATTAAAAGTGTGGAGAATTTCAGAGCAATTAGAAGTAACTAGGAGTTACTTCACATATAAACAGAAACAGTTAATAATTTTAAAATAGCATTCTAATACATATATTAATTTTACCAAAAGCAGAAAGAAGGTAAACTGTTTTAACCACCATAGAAATTATTAAGTACAATTGAAATGAAATTGACTTTCATATACCTTCACTTACTTACTAACTTCTAATATGTAACAGAGCTTAGCTAGTAATTGCCTGTTGCAATAATGCAGCTTTTTGAACTTTGCCCTAAATGCCAGTAGAGATAAAATTTGTCATTTTGAAAACTAGCATGATTTTTTATTTTTTGTTTTCACAGAGATTTCTCCTGAAGGGGAAAAGTACAAACCCTTAATTACTGAAGAAAAAAAAGTACAGTGTATTTCACATGAAATAAACACGTCGGCTATTGTTGACTCTCCTGTTGAGACAAAAAGTCCAAAGTTTAGTGAGGCTCCACAGATGTCATTGAAACTGGAAGGAAATTTAGAAGGTATGTTCCGAGTCAAAATGAGCTATATTTGATTTAGTAAAACTTAAAGTTCACAAGCTTTATAAACAGATTATCAAAATTTGTGTATTGGTATTTCATCTCAAATTAGGTTCAGCATTTTTATATTTTTAGTAATTGGTGTTTTTTTTTATTACTGCCTAATAAGTCACCCCAAAACTTAGTGTTGAAACACCAACCATTTCATCTCATGATTTTGTGTGTCAAAAATTGAGTCAAGACTTGGCTAATGTGATTTTCCTAATTCAGGTACCTTTTTCTCAGAGATCAGTTGGTGGTGGTCAGCTGGCAACTGATGCTGATCTGAAGGTTCCCAAAAAGCTTCACTGCTGTCTTGGCAGGTACAGCTTAGCTGGGCCCCTCTCCCTCTTCCTGTCGTTTCAGGGCTATTCTTTGTACTCTTTCTAGCAGGATAGCCTGACTTCTTATATGAAGCCCAGGGCTCACAGACACTAAGGGGAAAACGGCTTGTACTCTTAAAAGCTGATCTCAGAACTAGCACATTATCACTTCTGCCATACTCTCTTAGTCAAAGCAGTCATAGCCCAACCTGGATTCAAAGGGAGGGGAAACAGAACACACCTCTCAGTGGGAAGAGTGTGAAAGAATTTGCATCTGTCCTAAATCTGCCATAGTCTCCCCTCTGACCAAAAAGTATTTTCATTCCTCCCATATGCAAAATACACTCATGCTGTCTCAAAGCCTCATCTCTTTATGACATTAGCTCAGAGTTTAATATGATAATGAAGTCAGGCCTCAGTGGAGATGGGTGTTCCCATCTGCATGTCTTAAGTATTATTATTTCTCAATCTGAAGACCTGTTAGTAAAATAAAGGTAAATTACTTGCTTTTCATATGTACAACATACAATGGTGAAACAGTTGTTGAGACACCTTTTCAAAAACAAGGAATATGGGAAGTAGGTAGCAGTCATTGGTCCATAGAAATTCTAAAATCCAACCAGGAATGGCATTGTCAGCTGGCTTTCTTGCACCAAAGGTTGGTGCCCTCAAGCGCTCTTCTCTTTTGAACTGTTTGTCCCCTTCAGTCTGAGCTCATAGTGCTTCCACAAGCAGAATTTCTAAGTTATTTTGTGGATTTATATGAATATTATTGATATTCACTGTGATTAACAAAAGCCCCTCATTTTTTTTTTTGAGACAGACTTCTTTTCTACCTTCAGTTATCTATAAGGATACTATGAGACACTGGTCTTGAGTCCTTAGAAATTCTTTTGCCTAGCAAAGAGGATCTGCAAGGCATGCCCTTAAATCTTTCTGTGCCCTGACAGATCTGATGGGTACAACCTTGACTTCATCTCTGCCCTGAGGCCACACCCTACTGTCCTGAATTGAGTCTGTCTTGAGGCCATGTCTTCCTTTCAGAATCTTTTGTTACTTAGAAGGAATTATCCTGGGCTCTCTGTATCTCTTCTAAATTCTCATAAGCTAAATTTTTTTCTTCTGTTAATCTCTCTTTTCTTGTTCTTTATCAGAAGTTATTAGAAGCAGCTGTCACTTTGAATGTTCTCCTTTGATAAAACTCCTTAGCTAGACCACTGGATCCATAAAGTACATTTACTATCTTCCATATCATTGCAGTTACCAAATTTTCTGCCATTAGAGAACAAGAATCCCCTTTTCTCCAGCCTCCAGTAACCGTTTTTCACTGGTCAGTGTCTTACCAACAATGTCATTGAAGCCCTTCCAATTTCTGCCTGCTCCAGTCCCAAAGCCAGTACACATAGGCTTTTACGTCAGCTCCCGGCTTCCAGATATGTAATTCTGTTTTTAATATCTATTGCTACAAAACAAGTAACTCCTAAAACTTAGCAGCTTAAAATAACAATTTTAGGCCAGGCCTGGTGGCTCACACCTGTAATCCTGGCACTTTGGGAAGCCAAGGCTGGCAGATCACTTGAGCCCAGGAGTTCAAGACCAGTCTGGGCAACATGGCAATACCCCATCTCTACTGAAAATATGAAAATTAGCTACGTGTGGTGGTGCATGCCTGTGGTCGCAGCTACTAGGGAGGCTGAGGTGGGAGCTCAAGAGTTTGAGGCTGCAATGAGCATGAGCATGCCTGGGTGACAGAGCAAGACCTTGTCTCCAAAATAGAAAACAATTTTTATCTCTATTTTATTTTATTTTATCTCACAATTTTTTGAGTCAGGAATTGGGAGGTTCTTCTGCTCCATGTAGCATCAACTGGTATTGCTCAGTGGTATTCAGCCATCGGCTGGGCTTTTCTGAAAGATGCAAAATGATATCACTCCCATGCCTGGCATATCAGCAGGGCTCATCTGGGTCCTTCTCCTTCATTTTAGTCATGGCATTGCACTGTAGTCTTTCAGAATAAACTACTTTCCTGATGGCTCGGGCTTCCACATAGCAAGTAGAAGCTGCCAGTGCTCTTAAAGGCTCAGCCTGAAACTGGCATAGCATCACTTCTACTGTTATTACTCAAGGTAATCACCATGCCAGCTGAAATTAAAGAGGAGGAGAAGAAGAGCTCCCTCCTGACTTGAGAGGGAAGTCAGAAACCTTGCAACATGTGACCATCCTTAATTCACCACAGTCACTTAAATAATCTTATTCATTAGAACCATAGTTACTAGTATCATTATGGAATGAAAGTTCATTCCCCTTCCCCCCTCCTCCAAAATAACATATATTGAAATCTAATCCCTGATGTGGTGATATTGGAGGTGGAGTCTTTGCAAGGTAATTAGGTTATGAGAGTGGAAGCCTCATGAATGGGATTGGTGCCCTTATAAGAAGAGGGCAGAGAGCTAGCTTTCTGCTTTCTACCACATGAGGATACGAGGAAGAAAAGGTTATCTGCAAAACAGGAACAGGGCCCACTGAACCAGCCATGCCGGCACCCTGACATTGGATCCTTCAGCCCCAAACTCTTGAGAAATAAGGTTCTATTGTTTGCGCTACCCAGTCTATGATACTCTGTTATAGTAGCCTGAGCTAAGACGGCATCTTATGCCTTTTCTTTAAAAAAAAAAAAAAAAAAAAGAAAAGAAAAGAAATCCTGATGTATCTGCAAGGAAAAAAAAGAAAGAAAATACTGTTAGGCATTCTGTGGAAGCTGTATAGCCTAGTGCAGGAGTTGATAGACCAGAGAGTAAATATTTTAGGCTTTGCAAGCAATATAGTCATAAGTGAAGCTTGTAGTGTAAGAAGAAGTTGATAATGATATAGCTTAAACTACTAGGGAACAGAGTTATTCATTAAAAAATAAAAAAGGGACCAGGCGCAGTGGCTCACAACTGTAATCCCAGCACTTTGGGAGGCCGAGGCAGGTGGATCACAAGGTCAAGAGATCGAGAACATCCTGGCCAACATGGTGAAACCCCATCTCTACTAAAAATACAAAAATTAGCCAGGCGTTTGGCACATACCTGTAGTCCCAGCTCCTCGGGAGGCTGAGGTGGAAGAATCACTTGAACCCAGGAGGTGGAGATTGCAGTGAGCTGAGACTATGACACTGAGCTCCAGCCTGGTGACAGAGCAAGAACTCCATCTCAAAAATAAAAATAATAAAAAAGAATTTTGCCCCCAGTGCTTACCTTGAATGAATGACCAAAATAATCATTTGAAAAAAAAAAGATAAAAACTTAAAGATTGGTACATTATCAGTTGTCTTTGCAAATAAGATAGATAATTAGAAACTAAAAATGGAGAAGAAAAGTACATCTATATTCCAGGGCGAGTAAGAGGGATGGTATTTGCTTAAACAGGAGAATACTGATAGTCTTAGTAGGAAAGGAAAAAGAGAAGTTAACAAATACTCTTCTCATCACTATTCACTTTCAGAAAATATCAACCAGGTAAAAAATGAGCCACTGACAGAAAATAGAGGTAGCATCTTGATATTAATTGAAGGTCAGACCAGGCGCAGTGGCTCACGCCTATAATCCCAGCATTTTGAGAGGCTGAGGCAGGTGAATCACTTGAGACCAACCTAGCCAACATGGTGAAACCCCATCTCTACTAAAAATACAAAAATTAGCCGGATATGGTAGTGTGTGCCTGTAGTCCCAGCTTCTCAGGAGGCTGAGGCAGGAGGATCACCTTAGCCCAGGAGATGGAGGTTGTAGTGACTTGAGAGCACACCACTGCACTCTATCCTGGGTGACAGGAATGAAACCCAATCTCAAAAAAAGAAAATTATTTGAGGGTCTAAGAAAACAGATGTTTAGTGCAATTAAATTATCTTCTCACTATCGTTGTGAAAGTCCAGGTAATAGTTCTTTTTTTAACTATTAAAAGATAAATTTCGAAGAGTAAATTTTTATTTTAGTTACCAATCAGTAATATCACAGTCTATGTTTCTAACCACAGACATCTTTATTATTTAAACTGTTTTTATACCTTCTCTAAACCAATTTACATATTACTAAAATTTTAATGGAAGAGAAAATTTTACATCATGGTGAAAAATATAGAGTGTACCATATTTCCTTTGAGTATTTTTATTACAGTAAAAGGCAAAAGAGTCTGTCATTTGAAAAATAACTGTAATACAATAGTAAGATTTAAAACCTTTAGGTAGAATATTTAATTTTTCTGTTATAATGAATATATTACCCTAAAACTAGGTAGCAATAATTTATAGAACATTTGTTCAGTATTCTCTTGGCAAATTTTGCTTTGAGATGTTATGTTTATCCTTTGCAGAACCTGATGATTTGGAAACAGAAATTCTACAAGAGCCAATTGGAACAAACAAAGATGAGAGCTTGCCATGCACCATTACTGATGTGTGGATTAGCAAGGAAAATGAAACAAAGGAAACTCAGTATGTACATCTTTTCCTTACATTTTAAAACCCAACTCCATTTCATAATAACTTTTTAAAAATACTATAACAAACTAATATTACAACATAATATCCTAAAATTGCAATGCCTTATAAAAATAATTTAATTTTAATAGGTACTCACATGGTTCAAAAATAAATGAGTATATAAAATATATGAAGAGGCCAGGCACAGTGGCTCATGCCTGTAATCCCAGCAGTTTGGGATACTGGAGTGGGCGGATCACTTGAGGGCAAAGACCAGTCTGGGCAACACAGCAAAACCCTGTCTCTACTAAAATTACAAAAATTAGCCAGGCATGTACCTATAGTCTCAGCTACTTGGGAGGCTGAGACACAAGAATCCCTTGAACCCAGGAGGTGGAGGTTGCAGTGAGCTGTGATTGTACCACTGCACTTCAGCCTGGGCTACACAGCAAGACTCTGTCTCAAAATAAATAAATAAAGTGGGCCGGGCACAGTGGCTCACACTTGTAATCCCAGCACTTTGGGAAGCCAAAGTGGGTGGGTCACCTGAGGTCAGGAGTTCAAGACCAGCCTGGCCAACATGGCAAAACCCCGTCTCTACTAAAAATAGAAAACAGCTGAGCATGGTGGCGGGTGCCTGTAATCCCAACACTCAGGAGTCTGAGGCATGAGAATCACTTGAACCTGGGAGGAGGAGGTTGCAGTGAGCTGTGATTGTACCACTGCACTCCAGCCTGGGTGACAGAGCGAGACTCAAAAAATAATAAAAATAAATAAAGCATGATAATTTGTAGTAAAAAGGCTTGCTTATATCTGTCTCTATCCAGCTGATTCCACTCTGGTCTTCTTTCAGATGTTTTTAGTATATGCATCAGCAAAAATAAATATTTAGTTTTCCATCCTTTTTAACTACAGTTATTAGGATAGTGTACGCAGCTTTTTCCACCTTGTTTATTTTTAGTCAATAATAAATCTGGGAAATTTTTTCGTAATACATAAAGGGCTTTCTTTTTTCTTATTTTATAGCTAGAGCTAGTTAGTGTTTCACTGTCTGGAATATCACAACTCAACAAGTTTCCTACCTGTTGGACATTGATTGACATTCCAAATGATGCTGCAATGAATAACTTCATATATAAAGTGATTTTTTGTGTGTGTATATATCTTTAATAAGTATAATTGCTGGGTCAGCTGCATTTTTACAAGTTGCATTTGTAATCTGGTTATTGTTCTCCTGGGGTTGTACTAGTTTACACTTTCAGAAGGAATGTCTGAAACCCATTTTCTCCACAGCCTTGCTAAACTTTTGTTATCAAACATTTCTATTTTTGCCAATAACAAGGTGTAAAAGATAGTACCTCCATTTGGGCAGTTAGTTTTTCTATCTCTTAAGAAAGGTAAAGGTCAGCATATCTTTTCAAATGTGTACGTTTCATTTGAACTTCTTTGTCTGTGAATTGTCAGTTTATGTCTTTGGCGCCCCCCTTTTTAAAAATTTAGTCATTGGTCTTTTATAAATTAGTAAAAACTCTTCAAAGTGAGAGATATTTGCCCTGGTGGTTACATGAATTGCAATTGTTTTTTCTCTACTGGTCGATTATGGGTGGGTGGGGTGTGTGTGTGTGTGTGTGTGTGTGTGTGTGTGTGTGTTTGTGTGTGTGTGGTTTTGCCATCCTGAAATATATAGTTTATTTTTGTTTATTTTTTATTGTTATATTTACCTGAATTTTGATAGTTACTCAGAAAAGCTTTGTATTTTTAAGGTTACCAAAAAATTTTTCCATTTTCTAGTACTTTTTTTTTGGTAGAGAGACAGGCTAATTTTGGTACCCAAGCTGATCTTAAACCCCTGGTCTGAAACAGTCCTCCCACCTTGGCCTCCCAAAGAGCTAGGATTACTGGCATGAGCCACTGTGCCTGGCCAGTTTTCTAGTGCTTTTATGTAATGCTTTATACATTTAAATGTTTGATTGTTTTTACATGTAAATCTGTGGAATTTATTACGGTTTATAGATTTGAGTCTGTATATATTTTTTTCCTATTCCATTGGTCTGTCTACAGTAATCTTGTACATACTTTTAATTAACAAATTATAAAATATTTTGACATTGTTATGTATTGGTTATCACATTTTTTATTTAGGTTTTCTATAAGCTTAACAATTTTTATTCACTTTATTGAAATGAGTGAAAGCTTCTTTCTACTAGTGTGTTTCCATTTATTTCTTTTTCTATTTCAAGTGATTTTTATCTAATGAATGTTGATCCTAAGTTATTTGGTGCATAGATATTCCCAAGTATAATACCTTTGTGCAAATTACACATTATGGCATTATAAAATATTATTGTTTGAGTCTTGCTTAATATTTTTTAACTAAGTTTTGTCTTTTTATTTATATTTGCCCAATCTGCATTGGCTCGTCCTTCTGTTTTCAGCTTTTCTGAATTATTTTATCTTAGCTATGTTTCTGATATTGTTCATGATTCAATCTGAAATTTTTTATTTAAATAACTAGTTCATTTATAAAAGTTTAATGTATCTTTTGTATGATATAGTTCAATTTTGTTATTTTTATTTTATTTTTATATTCTTTTTAGTCTTTTGCTATAGGTTTTATTGGGTTTTTTTAATTAACAGACTTTTGTGACCAATTTTAGTTTACAAAAAAAATGAGCAAAAATTGTAGACTTACTATATACCTCTCACTCCCCACCCCACAATTGTTTTTTCTTATTTCTGGCAAGCTCTGATATTTTTAACATCTTGCGTTAGTGTGTAATATATGTTACAACTGATCTGTCAATAATAATGACACATTATTATTAACTTAAAGTTTATAGTTTATATTAGGGTTCACTCTTTGGTACATTCTACAAGTTTTGACAAATATGTAATGACATGGATTCACTATTACACTATTATTGCTATGATACTGTACAATCACTCTATGCTTCACCTATTCATCCTGTCTTCTCTTTCCACCCCACAATCCCTGGCAGCCACTGATCTTTTTATTGTCTGCATAGTTTTGCCTTTTCCAGAATGTCATCTAGTTATTATTGTATAGTACACAGTCTTTAGATTGGCCCCTTTCGCTTGGCAGTATATGTGCAGTGGCTCTCACCTGTAATCCCAGCACTTTGAGAGGCCAAGGTAGCGGATCTCTTGAGGTCAGGCGTCTGAGGCCAGCCTGGCCAACATGACGAAACCCCATCTCTACTAAAAATACAAAAATAAGCTGGATGTGGTTGTGCACATGTCTGTCATTCCCGCTACCTGGGTGTCTGAGGCCCGAGAATCACTAGAACCCAGGAGGTAGAGGTTGCGATGAGCCAAGATTGGGCCACTGCACTCTAGCCTAGATGACAGAGTGAGACTGTCTCAAAAAGAAAAAAAAAAAAAAGAAAAGAGTTCCTTAAATTTTTTTAATCATTTTTATATATTATAGGAATAATAGAAAACCAGTATTTGATATGTGTGTTTGGAAATTTAATAAATTGTAAAGATGGTATTTCTAATCAACATGAAAAGAGAACCTATTTAATACATACTTTTGAGACAAATTAATCACAATTTTAAAAAAATAAAATAATCGTTTCCATTTCTGCAACCATTCAACAAAACAATACCAGATTGATTAAAGACCTAAATAAAAAATGTTAAAGGAGGCAGCCTAACCTAAAATTAATATCCAGAATTTATAAATAATGTAAGTTAATAAGAAAAACACAAAAGTCCAAGAGAAAAATAGGGAAGATTATGAATTGGCTATTCATGAAGGAAGAAACCCAAACATTCGTAAATACAACAGTATGATACTTTAGGAGTTGTAGGGAGTCAATAAAATGACAGATGAAAAGATTCCTAAGTGTTTGATAGACTTAGTGGAGAGCTAGGGTCCTGTGAATGTAACTGGTAGTCAGATACATACTCCTCCTCAAAGAAGAGTGTCTAAATGGCGGGGCAGAGTTTCATCAATGGGAACTCTGTACTTTCCACTGATTGTTTTTCCGTAAAATAACTTGAAGCCACAGGGAAGAGAAATGATATATGAAGTGTGTGTGAGGCAATGGCACTGCAGTGCTTTGATGCATTGCAAGTACACGTATGAAAGGTCAAGCCAGTCTAGAGATGCATTTGCCAGTTTTGTTAACGTTTTAAATGTACACATCCTATAATATACCTGCTTTACTTTTGGTATCTACTCTCCAGATCATTCATACATGAGCACAAAGAAGCAAATGTGAGAATATTCATTCCGGGAGAGTCACAGCAAATAATTTGAAGCAGTGGAAATAATGATTAATAAGGAGGTAGCTACAAATACCTATGTGTTTCTATAGACAGCCATCCTTCAGTATATCTAAGGGATTGTTTCCAGTATCCTTCAGTATATCTAAGGGATTGTTTCCAGTATCTAAGGGATTGTTTCCAGTATCAAAAATCAACACATACTCAAGTCCCACAGTCGCCTCTGTGGAACCTATATATATGAAAAGCCGGCCCTCTGTATACACTGGTTTGCATCCCATGATTACTGTATTTTCTTTTTTTTTTTTTTTTTTTATTGGATTTTAGGTTTTGGGGTACATGAGCAGAGCATGCAAGACAGTTGCGTAGGTACACACATGGCAGTGTGCTTTGCTTTTCTTCTCCCCTTCACCCACATTTGGCATTTCTCCCCAGGCTATCCCTCCCCACCTCCCCCTCCCACTGGCCCTCCCCTTTTCCCCCCAATAGACCCCAGTGTTTAGTACTCACCTTTCTGTGTCCATGTGTTCTCATTTTTCATCACCCGCCTATGAGTGAGAATATGCGGTGTTTCATTTTCTGTTCTTGTGTCAGTTTGCTGAGGATGATGTTCTCCAGATTCATCCATGTCCCTACAAACGACACAAACTCATCATTTCTGATTGCTGCATAATATTCCATGGTGTATATGTGCCACATTTTTCCAATCCAGTCTATTATCAATGGGCATTTGGGTTGATTCCAGGTCTTTGCTATTGTAAACAGTGCTGCAATGAACATTCGTGTACATGTGTCCTTATAGTAGAACGATTTATAGTCTTTTGGATATATACCCAGTAATGGGATTGCTGGGTCAAATGGAATTTCTATTTCTAAGGCCTTGAGGAATCGCCACACTGTCTTCCACAATGGTTGAACTAATTGACACTCCCACCAACAGTGTAAAAGTGTTCCTTTTTCTCCACATCCTCTCCAGCATCTGTTGTCTCCAGATTTTTTAATGATCGCCATTCTAACTGGCGTGAGATGGTATCTCAGTGTGGTTTTGATTTGCATCTCTCTGATGACCAGTGACGATGAGCATTTTTTCATATGATTGTTGGCCTCATATATGTCTTCTTTCGTAAAGTATCTGTTCATATCCTTTGCCCACTTTTGAATGGGCTTGTTTGTTTTTTTCCTGTAAATCTGTTTGAGTTCTTTGTAAATTCTGGATATCAGCCCTTTGTCAGATGGGTAGACTGCGAAAATTTTTTCCCATTCTGTTGGATGCCGATCCACTCTAGTTTCATTAGGTCCCATTTGTCTATTTTGGCTTTTGTTGCCAATGCTTTTGGTGTTTTGTTCATGAAGTCCTTGCCTACTCCTATGTCCTGGATAGTTTTGCCTAGATTTTCTTCTAGGGTTTTTATGGTGCCAGGTCTTATGTTTAAGTCTTTAATCCATTCTGGAGTTAATTTTAGTGTAAGGTGTCAGGAAGGGGTCCAGTTTCTGCTTTCTGCACATGGCTAGCCAGTTTTCCCAACACCATTTGTTAAACAGGGAATCCTTTCCCCATTGCTTGTTTTTGTCAGGTTTATCAAAGATTGTATAGTTGTATGTATGTTGTGTTGCCTCCGGTGCCTCTGTTTTGTTCCATTGGTCTATATCTCTGTTTTGGTACCAGTACCATGCTGTTTTGATTACTGTAGCCTTGTAGTATAGTTTGAAATCCGGTAGTGTGATGCCCCCCGCTGTGTTCTTTTTGCTTAGAATTGACTTGGCTATGCGGGCTCTCTTTTGGTTCCATATGAAGTTCATGGTGCTTTTTTCCAGTTCTGTGAAGAAAGTCAATGGTAGCTTGATGGGGATAGCACTGATTCTGTAAATTACTTTGGGCAGTATAGCCATTTTCACGATATTAATTCTTCCTAACCATGAACATGGAATGTTTCTCCATCTGTTTGTGTCCTCTCTGATTTCATTGAGCAGTGGTTTGTAGTTCTCCTTGAAGAGGTCTCTCACGTTCCTTGTGAGTTGTATTCCAAGGTATTTTATTCTTTTTGTAGCAATTGCGAATGGCAGTTCGCTCTTGATTTGGCTTTCTTTAAGTCTGTTATTGGTGTAGACGAATGCTTGTGATTTTTGCACATTGATTTTATATCCTGAGACTTTGCTGAAGTTGCTTATCAGTTTCAGGAGTTTTTGGGCTGAGGGGATGGGGTCTTCTAGGTATACTATCATGTCGTCTGCAAATAGAGACAATTTGGCTTCCACCTTTCCTATTTGAATACCCTTTATTTCTTTTTCTTACCTGATTGCTCTGGCTAGAACTTCCAGTACTATATTGAATAGGAGTGGTGAGAGAGGGCATCCTTGTCTAGTGCCAGATTTCAAAGGGAATGCTTCCTGTTTTTGCCCATTCAGTATGATATTGGCTGTTGGTTTGTCATAAATAGCTTTTATTACTTTGAGATACGTTCCATCGATACCGAGTTTATTGAGGGTTTTTAGCATAAAGGGCTGTTGAATTTTGTCAAATGCCTTCTCTGCGTCAATTGAGATAATCATGTGGTTTTTGTTTTTGGTTCTGTTTATGTGGTGAATTACGTTGATAGACTTGCATATGTTGAACCAGCCTTGCATCCCCGGGATGAATCCTACTTGATCATGATGAATAAGTTTTTTGATTTGCTGTTGCAATCGGCTTGCCAATATTTTATTGAAGATTTTGCATCTATGTTCATCATGGATATTGGCCTGAAGTTTTCTTTTCTTGTTGGGTCTCTGCCGGGTTTTGGTATCAGAATGATGTTGGTCTCATAAAATGATTTGGGAAGGATTCCCTCTGTTTGGATTGTTTGAAATAGTTTTAGGAGAAATGGTACCAGCTCTTCCTTGTGTGTCTGGTAGAATTCGGCTGTGAACCCGTCTGGACCTGGGCTTTTTTTGTGTGGTAGGCTCTTAATTGCTGCCTCAACTTCAGACCTTGTTATTGGTCTATTCATAGTTTCAGCTTCCTCCTGGTTTAGGCTTGGGAGGACACAGGAGTCCAGGAATTTATCCATTTCTTCCAGGTTTACTAGTTTATGTGCATAGAGTTGTTTGTAATATTCTCTGATGATGGTTTGAATTTCTGTGGAATCTGTGGTGATTTCCCCTTTATCATTTTTTATTGCATCTCTTTGGTTGTTCTCTCTTTTCTTTTTAATCAATCTGGCTAGTGGTCTGTCTATTTTGTTGATCTTTTCAAAAAACCAGCTCTTGGATTTATTGATTTTTTGAAGGGTTTTTCGTGTCTCAATCTCCTTCAGCTCAGCTCTGATCTTAGTTATTTCTTGTCTTCTGCTGGGTTTTGAGTTTTTTTGATCTTGCTCCTCTAGCTCTTTCAATTTTGACGATAGGGTGTCAATTTTGGATCTCTCCATTCTCCTCATATGGGCACTTATTGCTATATACTTTCCTCTAGAGACTGCTTTAAATGTGTCCCAGAGGTTCTGGCACGTTGTGTCTTCGTTCTCATTGGTTTCGAAGAACTTCTTTATTTCTGCCTTCATTTCATTGTTTACCCAGTCAACATTCAAGTGCCAGTTGTTCAATTTCCATGAAGCTGTGCGGCTCTGGGTTGGTTTCTGAATTCTGAGTTCTAACTTGATTGCACTATGGTCTGAGAGGCTGTTTGTTATGATTTCAGTTGTTTTGCATTTGTTGAGCAGTGCTTTACTTCCAATTATGTGGTCAATTTTAGAGTAGGTGTGATGTGGTGCTGAGAAGAATGTGTATTCTGTGGATTTGGGGTGGAGAGTTCTGTAAATGTCTATCAGGTTTGCTTGCTCCAGGTCTGAGTTCAAGCCCTGGATATCCTTGTTGATTTTCTGTCTGGTTGATCTGTCTAGTATTGACAGTGGAGTGTTAAAGTCTCCCACTATTATTGTGTGGGAGTCTAAGTCCTTTTGTAAGTCCTTAAGAACTTGCCTTATGTATCTGGGTGCTCCTGCATTGGGTCCATATATGTTTAGGATCGTTAGCTCTTCTTGTTGTATCGATCCTTTTACCATTATGTAATGGCCTTCTTTGTCTCTTTTGATCTTTGTTGCTTTAAAGTCTATTTTATCAGAGATGAGAATTGCAGCTCCTGCTTTTTTTTGCTCTCCATTTGCTTGGTAAATCTTCCTCCATCCCTTTATTTTGAGCCTTTGTGTATCCTTGCATGTGAGATGGGTTTCCTGAATACAGCACACTGATGGGTTTTGCATTTTTATCCAATTTGCCAGTCTGTGTCTTTTGATTGGTGCATTTAGTCCATTTACATTTAGGGTTAATATTGTTATGTGTGAATTTGATACTGCCATTTTGATGCTAAGTGTCTGTTTTGCCCGTTAGTTGTTGTAGATTCTTCATTATGTTGATGCTCTTTAGCATTTAGTGTGATTTTGGAATGGCTGGTACTGGTTGTTCCTTTCTAGGTGTAGTGCCTCTTTCAGGAGCTCTTGTAAAGCAGGCCTGGTGGTGACAAAATCTCTGAGTACTTGCTTGTTCGCAAAGGATTTTATTTTTCCTTCACTTCTGAAGCTCAATTTGGCTGGATATGAAATTCTGGGTTGCAAGTTCTTTTCTTTAAGAATGTTGAATATTGGCCCCCACTCTCTTCTGGCTTGTAGTGTTTCTGCCGAGAGATCTGCTGTGAGTCTGATGGGCTTCCCTTTGTGGGTGACCCGACCTTTCTCTCTGGCTGCCCTTAGTATTTTCTCCTTCATTTCAACCTTGTTGAATCTGACGATTATGTGCCTTGGGGTTGCTCTTCTTGTGGAATATCTTTGTGGTGTTCTCTGTATTTCCTGCATTTGAGTGTTGACCTGTCTTACTAGGTGGGCGAAATTTTCCTGGATGATGTCCTGAAGAGTATTTTCCAGCTTGGATTCATTCTCTTCGTCCCCTTCTGGTACACCTATCAAACGTAGGTTAGGTCTTTTCACATAGTCCCACATTTCTTGGAGACTTTGTTCATTCCTTTTTGCGCTTTTTTCTCTAATCTTGGTTTCTCGTTTTATTTCATTGAGTTGGTCTTCGACTTCAGATATTCTTTCTTCTGCTTGGTCAATTCGGCTATTGAAACTTGTGCATGCTTTGCGAAGTTCTCGTATTGTGTTTTTCAGCTCCTTTAATTCATTCATATTCCTCTCTTAAGTTATCCATTCTTGTTATCATTTCCTCGAATCTTTTTTCAAATCTTTTTTCAAGGTTCTTAGTTTCTTTGCATTGATTTAATACATGATCTTTTAGCTCACAAAAGTTTCTCATTATCCATCTTCTGAAGTCTAATTCCGTCATTTCGTCACAGTCATTCTCCGTCCAGCTTTGTTCCCTTGCTGGTGAGGAGTTTTGGTCCTTTCTAGGAGGCGGTGTGTTCTGGTTTCGGGTGTTTTCCTCCTTTTTGCGCTGGTTTCTTCCCATCTTTGTGGATTTGTCCGCTGGTCGTCTGCGTAGTTGCTGACTTTTCGATTGGGTCTCTGAGTGGACGCCCAGATTGTTGATGATGAAGTATTTCTGTTGCTTGGTTTTCCTTCTACCAGTCTAGCCCCTCCACTGTACGACTGCTGAGGTCCACTCCAGGCCCTGCTTGTCTGGGATGCACCTATAGCAGCTGCGGAACAGTGAGGGATGCTACCAGTTTCTTTTTCTGCTATCTTTGTCCCAGGATGATGGCTGCCTAATGTCAGTCTTTTGGATATAGAGGGGTCAGGGAGCTGCTTGAGGAGACAGTTTGTACTTTATAGGGGCTTACTTGCTGAGCTGTGAGCTCTGTTGTTCATTCAGGGCTGTTAGGCTGCTATGTTTGATTCTGCTGCAACAGAGCTCATTAAAAAAAACCCTTTTTTTTCTCAAATGCTCTGTGTTGAGGGGTTTGGGCTTTATTTTTGGATGTCCGTTGAGGTCCTGCCCAGCTAGGACACAGACTAGCCACTGTTTGCCTGCTGAGGCTCCGCCCTGCTGTTGTGATGCTCGCCCTGGCTCTGCTGTTCTGCTGTTCTCCGCCACGCCCTGCGGCGGAGTCTCTCTGTTGTAGCGGGTTGCCTCAGCAACGGCAGGCTGAGTCAGCAGTGGGCGTGTATCTCAGTAGGGACGGGTTGCCTCGGCAACGGCTGGCTGCGTCAGCAGTGGGCGTGTATCTCAGTAGGGACAGGTTGCCTCGGCAACGGCTGGCTGCGTCAGCAATGGGCGTGTATCTCAGTTGGGGCAGGTTGCCTTGGTAATGGTGGCCGCCCCTCCCCCTCAGAGCGTCTCGGGCCGTCTGCACGGGCCTTGTTTGAAATCGCGGTTTTGTTCGTCCCACTGGGCCAACCCTAATGCTCTGTCCCGGCAATCCCCTGGGCTGGCCTACTGTCCAAGTCTAGCTCAGTCTCAAGTCCAGCCCTCTCACGTCTCCGGTTGTCGGTTCAACGGGGCACCGGGACAAGCGTGCCCTGTGGGGTGCGCTGGGTAGGGCCGGCCACCGCTGCCCCGGCTGCCGGCTTCGCCAGGTGGAATATCTGCCTGGCGTCCCGCGTCTCCTCTTCACTTGGGAATTTCCCCGTTCCGTGGGCAACAAAGATCAGTCTGGAAATGCAGCTCAGACTCACCTCTCCGCGGACACAACGAGAACTCCAATCCTGGGTTGTTCTCACAGCGCCATCTTGAGTCCTCCCCGATTACTGTATTTTCAATCCACATTTGGTTGAAAAAATATTTGCGTCTAAGTATTAGAAGCGTGAAATTTAGACCCATGTCATTCAAGGGTCAACTCTAAAGCATATGGCATAGAATACAGCACCTGAAAGAATAAATGGGACTCTCTACTAATATGGAAATATGTCTAAAACATTGATTAATAGAATAAAATAATAGTGAATGAAAACAGCATTTCCATATATTAGATTAGCATATAAATTTAAAGGAAAAATCTGGTAAGGTATGCACCAAACTGATAATAGGAAAGGCAGCTGGAATTTGAGTGGTTAGGAGTCCTAAAAGGAACTTTACTTTTTTATTGGACTAAAATTCACATAACATAAAATTCACCATTTTAAATTGTACCAGTCAGTGACGTTTGGAAATTCACAGTGTTGTACAACCATCACCACTGTATAGTTCCAGAACATTTTCATCACCCAGCCCTCTACCTGGTAAGCAGTCATTCCCCATTTATTCCTCCCCACCACCGTCCGGCAATCACTGATCTGCTTTCTCTCTCTATGGATTTAGCAATTCCGGATATTTCTTACAGAATCATACACTGTGTGGCCTTTTGTATCTGGTTTCTGTTACTTAACATATTGTTTTTAATTTTTCATTCATGTTGTAGGATATGCCAGTTCTTCATTTCTTTTTATGGCTGAGTAATATTCCATTACACACACACACACACACACACACACACACTATATATATATATATATGTTTTTATAATTCATCAGTTCATGGGCCCATAGGTTGTTTCTATCATCTGGCTATTGTGAAGAGTGCTGCAAAGAACATCAACATACAGTATCTGTTTGAGTCCTTACTTTCAGTTCCTTTGGGTATATACTTAGGAGTGGAATTGCAGCATCATATGGTAATCCAGTTAACCTTTTTGAGATACCAAGGGACATTACATTTTGAATGAAAAAATATGCTACTTGGCTGGGAAAAGTGGCTCATACCTGTAATCCCAGCACTTTGGGAAGCCAAGGGGGTGATAGTTGTTTGAGGCCAGGAGTTTGAGATGAGCCTGAGAAACATAGCAGGACCCACCTCTACAAAAAAAAAAAATATTGCCAGGCATGTTTGAATATGCCTGTAATCCCAGCTACTTGGGAGACTGAGTTGGGAGGATCACTTGAGCCCAGGACATCAAGGCTGCAGTGAGGTAAGCCATGATCATGCCGCTGCACTCCAGCCTGGGCAACAGAGAAAGACCCTGTCTCTTAAGATAAATATATATATAAGCTTAAAAAATAAAAACAGAGGCTGGATGCAGTGGCTCACACCTGTAATCCACACACTTTGGGAGGCCAAGGCGGGCTATTCACCTGAGGTTGGGAGTTCGAGACCATCCTGGCCAACATGGCAAAACGCTGTCTCTACTGAAAAATACAAAAATAAGCCAGGCACCATGGCAGGCACCTGTAGCCCCAGCTACTCGGGAGGCTGACTCACGAGAATCACTTGAACCTGGGAGTTGGAGGTTGTAGTGAGCCAAGATTGTGCCACTGCACTCTAGCCTGAGTGGCAGAGTGAGACTCTGTCTCAAAAAATAAATAAATAAATAAATAAAAACTGAAAATATGAAAGTAAAAAATTAGAAAATTATTTAAAATTTGAAGTGGACTTAAAAGTATTTAGAAAATAAAAACTTACCTATACGGTAACTCCGAGAGATAAATTACTGGTACTTTTGGAATATATTCTTCCAGTATTTAAGTTTTTGTCTTAAAAAAAAAATGCATGAATTTAATTTCCAGGTATAGAGAGATGAAAATTGTGGGTTCTTTTTATTTTTCTTTCTCAATCTTAATTACCTCCCTTTGAGGGTTAAAATCTTTTTGTGACTATTATTCTATTTTTCTGTGTTAGAAACCATTTTTTCAAAACCTAATATCATGTAATACTAATTGGTCTGTGAATCACTTTATTTAACAGTACATCTTGCCTGTTGTTCTAATCAGTTTATATAGATCTCTGCTTCATTTTTTAACAGATACATGATATTCTATGGTATTAATATATCATAATTGTTTTCTATTCTCCACTTTTTTTTTTTTTTTTTTTTTTGGGACAAAGATCCTCTCTTGTTGCCCAGGCTATAGTGCATTGGTGCGATCTCGACTCGCCGCAACCTCCGCCTCCCCAGATTCAAGCAATTCTTCTGCCTCAGCCTCCGGAGTAGCTGGGATTACGGACATGTGCCACCACGCCCAGCTAATTTTGTATTTTTAGTAGAGGGGATTTCTCTATGTTGGTCAGGCTGGTCTCCAACTCCCAACCTCAGGTGATCCCCCTGCCTCGGCCTCCCAAAGTGCTGAGATTGCTATTCTCCACTCTTAAAGGGTATTCCCATTCTTTAAAGTAGTGGTTCTCAAACATTAGCATGTATTAGAATGACTTTGGGACTTTTCACAACTAATTGCTGGGCCTTATGCCCCAACATTTCTGATTCATAGGTCAAGGGTGAGCCTGAGAATTTGTATTTCTAACCAGTGTCTTTACTATGCTGTTGTCTGGGGACTGTACTTTGAGAGAAACATTGTTTTAAAAGATGGTGAACCTGCTTACAGTGAATGATTACTATTTGGTGCAGGTGAAAAACACAGTGAACAGGGAAAAATACAGTGTACTTATGTGAGAAAGTACACTGTATGTATTTCATATATATATATGTGTGTATATATATATATGAAAATGAGAAAAATACTTGGAAGAGGGATCAAAGAATGCTGGTGAACTTGTGTTTCATTTTCTGTATTTTAGAGCGCTTTTATTTATGGTGAACTGTGTGTGTGTGTGTTTTTAATTGGTATACCCATCTGTGGCAGGTTGGAAGATAGGATCACCATTCAGCAAAATGAAGTTTCTGAAGATGGAGTCTCGAATACTGTGGACCAACTTAGTCACATTCATATGGGTAAGCATCATTGCATTAGCCTAATGACTTTCTGGAAGATTGTTAATGATTGTTAACATTAACCTGTTTTATTTGGGAAATAAATAAGAAAGCATTCAGCATCATTGCATTAGCCTAATGACTTCTGGAAGATTGTTAATGATTGTTAACATCAACCTGTCTTATTTGAATAATATATAAAAAAGCATTCCTTCTCATTCATCTCAATCACTTAAAAAATATTGTAGGCATAGAGCACTGGACTATGCATTAATAAGTCTGGATTGTATGGCAACATGGCAGTGAAACTTTTTGGTCAGTTATTTTTATTGAGTATTCAAAAAGAAAAGAATAGAATTATTTGCCAAAGCCAAAGCCAAGCCAGTGTACTCAAGCCATTAAATAAATTGTCTTCTTTTTTAAGTAGTAGTGAAGTATAAGAAAGGTAGGCTGGGTACAATGGTTTACACCTGCAATCCCAGCACTTTGGGAGGCTTAGGTAGGAGGATCACTTGAGGCCAGAAGTTTGAGACCAGCCTGGACAACATAGCACTACTCTGTGTCTGAAAAGAATTTTTAAATTAGCCAAGCATGGAGGCCAGTAGTGCCAGCTGCTCAGGAGGCTGAGGTGAGCGGATTGCTTGAGGCCAGGAGTTCAAGACTGCAGCACAGTGGCACTGCACTCCAGCCAGGGCAATAGAGTGAGACCATGTCTCTTAAAAAGAAAAGAAAAAAGAATTTTTTTTGTCTAAACTATAGAAACAAAGATAAATTGGAACTAAATATGTATTTTTTTACATTTCTTTGGATTTGTGTCAATTTTTTTTCTTTTTGTTTGTATTTCTTGAGAGACAGTATCTCACTCTGTTGCCCAGGCTGGAGTATAGTGGCTTAATTATAACTCCCTGTAGCCTCAAAATCCTGGGCTTAAACAACCCTCACCTCATCATCCAGAGTAGCTGGGTCTACAGGCATGCACTGCTACACCCAGCTAATTTTATTTTTTGTGGAGATGAGTCTCACTTACTTGCTCAGGCTGGTTTTAAACTCCTGGCCTCAAGCAATCCTCCCACCTTGGCCTCCCCGACATCTGGGATTACAGTCATTAGCCACTATGCCCAGCCTCGTGAACTTTCAATATAATGGAAGTGTATAACAAGTTAAATCAACTCCCTGAAGATAAAACATTGTATCCTGTTAAAGATTATTCGGAAGGTAGTATACTGACACGTATATTTTGATTTTATTTTCCTGATATGCGGGGTTTTGCCTAGAATTTGTGTTACATACTATGACTTATCAGTATCATTTAGAACTTTAAGTACTGTATAGACTTATCACATAATCTCTCCTTTCTACCACAGAAACTGGAACCAGTGATTCCCAGCACTCTAAATGTGATGTAGATAAGTCTGTGCAACCAGAACCGTTTTTCCATAAGGTGGTTCATTCTGAACACTTGAACTTAGTCTCTCAAGTTCAATTAGTTCAGCGTTCACCAGAAGAGTTCTTTTCATTTCGATCTCACTCGCATTTACCACCAAAAAATACAAACAAGAACTCCTTGCTGATTGGACTTTCAACTGGTCTGTTTGATGCAAACAACCCAAAGGCAAGTATGGTCCTCAAATGGACAGTGTTCTCCATTTGATAACATGTATTATTGATTGTTTTTCTTTTATAGTGTAATACTGAGTTTTAATCTCTTAGCACAGACACAAACATATATCCGACAGAAACATCCCTCTTCTGAGCAAATGAATTGCAGTTGAGAGTATAACTAGGATGAAGACTATTTCATTGGCTTTCTGTTCAGGATTCTTTTTATAGAGTCTTTTACTGGAGCAAAAAGTCCCTTTATATACCTTCATGCACTATTGCTCTTTCCCACTACCCAACCTGACTTCCATTTTTAGTATGACACTAAGCTTAAACAATATATTTTAAATGGATAGAGATGCTGTATTGCCTAATTTGTATGTAAAAAGATTAATAGATATTTATATGCATTTCCTGGTAAAAGTTTTTCAGACCTCTTTTTCTCACTTGCTATTTTTTAATGTAGGTAACCAATTGTTTCTTATAAAAAATATCTCCACAGAAAATGTTGAAACACAGGTAAAAATAAGAAATCATATCATTTGTTATATTACTTTTCATATAATTTTTGCATATCCATAACTTTTTACCAAAATAAGATGTATACTCTTTATAGCCTTTTCTATTCAATATATATTATGATGTTATTGCAAATACCATTATTACAATATTGTGATGAAAATAACACTCTCACATACTCTCTTTATATTATCATAAATAACCACATTCCATTGGGCTGCTTATCATAGTCTTTTTACAAAGCTGTTTCTATTGTTATGCCTTTCCACTTTAATTTTTGTTATTGTAATCGCCTACACCTCTATCTTTGTACATAACCACAATTATTTCCATAAAATAAATTTCTATAAGTGGAATTCAGAAGTTTATATTGAATACCGCCTGATTTCCAGATAGTTTATAGTGCTGTCAATAGTATGTGAAAACACACCCATTTTTCTGTATGCCAAATGGCACCCACTATTATCATTTACTTAAAAATTGTCTATTTAACAAATGAGTAATGGTATTGATTAGTTTAAATTTATGTTTCTGTGTTTTACAAGTGAGGTTGGGCATTTTTTATTTATTTTAGTCTGTAAAGGGATGAATTGCCTGAATTCTTTAGTCCTGAACTATTTTTTAAATATGTCATTTTGGCCAGTCATGCTGGCTCATGCCTGTAATGTCAGCACTTTGGTAAGTTGAGGTGGGCGGATCACTTGAGGTCAGGAGTTCAAGACCAGCCTGGCCAACATGGCAAAACCCCACCTCTGCTAAAAATACAAAAATTAGCTGGGTGTGGTGGTGTTCGCCTGTAATCCCAGCTACTTTGGTGACTGAGGCAGGAGAATCACTTGAACCGGGGCGGTGGAGGTTGCAGTGAGCCAAGATTGTGCCATTGTACTCTTCCCTGGGCGACAGAGTGAGACTCTGTCTCAAATAAATAAATAAATAGTCATTTTGATTTTCAATTTAATTTTTCAACTGGATATACTTTTATTTTGTGACATATTTTCTTATGCTTATCTTAAATTTAGAGATTATTAAATTCCCTCATTTATCTAATGGCAGTCAGTCTTTTGAAAGGTGTGAACTACCAAAACAAATTTATGATCTTCAGAGTCAGAGAGAAAGGCTTAAAGATAAGGACTATCATATAATTCATGTACTTTTCTTGTGGTGAAGATGTATAGCCATCTTTAGCCCAGAGCTTCTTAATACCTTACTGCTGTCTACAAAGTTAATATTCTTTGCATAATACATTTGATTGTTTTATTTCTTTTTATGACCTTAGTCCAGCCTTAAGAGTTCTATACAAGTACTTACTCTGAAAGTAACCACAGCAAATTAGAAGCAGCGATGCAGATTTCATGTAGAGGACTATGAGAAAAGAGGCAAGAAAAAACACTAGAAAACCAAAGCAGTCTGTAGCCATTTAAGAAAAGAACACAAAGCCATCCCTGCCTTAACATTTTTAAAGCTCTTTTTTGCAAATGTTAAGTTATATTACTGGTGGGACTTTTTACTTGATTAAGAAAATTCTCCTTGTGCTTTGGTCCCAACTCCTCACTGTTCAAGGAACTGACTCCATTAATTTTGCCACTCGAACCTGTGTCATCAACTTCTATAGTGGATCGTTAACTCAACATTTATGTTCTAATAAATCTCATCAAAAATAGCAAACTTTTTTTGAACATGATGTCCTTCTCTCGCTACCATCTCATTTCTCGGTCTCCTTTTGCAACCAAGCATCTTGACTATATTGCAGTCTCATTACAGTTTCTACATACATTCACTTCCCAGTACATTCCAATATGGCTTTTAGCCTGCTTGTCCACTAAAGCAGCTCTGTTCAGATCATCAGTTACCAGTATGTTGCCAGATTCTCTGCACCATTTTCTCTTTCACCTTTCTTGACTTCTCTTCTTTCAACAGAATTCATATACACCATTCTTTTAAATTCACTTTATCTGTTGGCTCCTTTGATACTGTACTGTCCTAGTTTTTCTCAGAAGAGTAGTCACTCTTCTGTCTCCTCTGCCGATGGATCCTACACTAACAAATTTCTTAAAAATAATGTGTTTTTCTACTGTGAAATGTACTATAAATATCAAGTCAAATTGGTTGATAGTGTTGTTCAAGTCTTCTACATCTTTACTGATTTTTTAATCTACTTGAACTATCAATTGCTGAGAGAAGACTGAAATTCTTAACTATACTTTTATAGTAGTCCATTTTCACACTGCTATCAAGAACTACCTGAGACTGAGTAATTTATGAAGAAAAGAGATTTAATTGACTTACCGTTCCACATGGCCATGGAGGCTTCAGGAAACTTACAAGTATAGCAGAAGGTGAAGGGGAAGCAAGGCACATCTTACTTGGCAGCAGGCGGGGTGGGGGGAGAGAGAGAGAGAGCGTGAGAGCAAGCGAGCAAGCATGTGAGCGAAGGGGGAAGTGCCATACACTTTTAAATTGTCATCACAAGAATAGCATGGGGGAAATTCGCCCCCATGATCCAGTCACCTCCCACCAGGTCCCTTCCCTGGGGACACAGAGCCAAACCATATTAACTTGTATAGGTAACTGTTTCTTCTTTCAGTTGTGTCTGTTTTTACTCCATGTATTTTGAAGCTCTGTTTTTGGGCAAATAAAAATTTAGTATTCTAAATTTTTTTTTTTTTTGAGACGGAGTTTCGCTCTTGTTACCCAGGCTGGAGTGCAGTGGCGCGATCTCGGCTCACCGCAACCTCCACCTCCTGGGTTCAGGCAATTCTCCTGCCTCAACCTCCTGAGTAGCTGGGATTACAGGCACGTGCCACCATGCCCAGCTAATTTTTTGTATTTTTAGTAGAGACAGGGTTTCACCATGTTGACCAAGATGGTCTCAATCTCTTGACCTTGTGATCCACCCACCTCAGCCTCCCAAAGTGCTGGGATTACAGGCTTGAGCCACTGTGCCAGCCTTCTAAATTTTTAAATTGCTAAACTGGTTGAATTGATATGTTTATGTTTATGAAGTATTCTTGTTTGATCATGTTGTTCAGTATCCTTACTGATTTTCTTTCTACTTATCAATTACTGAAATTTCCACTCAATCGCATCTAAACTAAGAATCATTATGTCTTCTTAATGAATCAACCCCTTTGTCATCATGAAATGAATCTTTCTGTCACTGGTGAGATTTTGTTTGAAATGTTTTCTCTGGTTTTATTATAGCCATTTCAGCTTTCTTATACTTAATGTTGATATGATATATATACATTATTTACTACTCTTAACCAAACATTTTACATTTAAAGTGTAGTTTTTGCAGTTAGCATGTTAGTCTTGTTCTTAACCAATCTAATAATCTCTTTTAATTGATTAGAAAATTTGCGTTTAATGTAATTATTAATATAACAACCATATGATTGGGTTTAAACCTAACATTTTGCTATTTGTTTTCTATTTGATCACTTTTTTGTTCCCATTTTACTTTTATTCTTTCTTCCTTTGGATTGAAGATTTTTAGCACCTTATTTTATCTTTACTGTTCATGTTTTCAAGATACATCTTTAGCTTAGTATAATCTCCCTTCAAATAATATTATACCACTTCACATACACCAGAAAAACCTTACAACCATATTCAGTCATGCATCCCATAATGACGTTTCAGTGAATTGCAGACCTCATATACAGCAGCGCTCCCATAAGATAATAATGGAGCTGAAAAATTCCTCTCACTACCTAATGACATCGTGGTGTCATCATGTAATGCATTACTCATATGTTTGTGGTGATGCTGATGTAAACAAAGCTACCACACTGCCAGTCCTTTAAAAGTGTAGGACATATGATTGTGTACAGTACTAAGTGTGACAACAATAAGTGACTGCAAGGCTGGTTTGTGTATTTTCAATACTTTACCTTTTATCATTATTTTAAAGTGTTCTACTTACTTAAGGAAGTGAACTGTAGAACAGCCTCAGACAGGTGCTTCAGGAGGTATTCCAGAAGAAGGCCTTGTTATCACAGGAAATGACAGCTCCATTCATGTCATTACCCTTGAAGACTTTCTAGATGTGGAGATGGAAGACAGTGACATTGATGATCCTGGCCCTCTGTAGGCATAGGCTACTGTGTGTGTTTGTGTCTTCATGTTTATAAAGTGAAAAGGTTACAGTAAGCTAAGGTTAATTTATTGAAGACAAAATTTGTAAACAAATTTAGTGTAGCCTAAGTGTACAGTGTTGGTTAAGTCTACAGTAGCGTATAGTAATGTCCCAGGCCTTCACGTTCACTCACCACTCACTCTCTGACTTACCCAGGGCAACTTCCCAGTTCCACAGGCTCCATTCACAGTAATTGCCTATACAGGTGTACCATTTTTAATATTTTCTATAGTATTTTGACTATACCTTAGTGCTATACGGGTTTATAGCATAGGAACAATTGGCTCTAACACATAGCCTAGATATGTAGTAGGCTGATACCATCTAGTTTGTGTAATTACACTCTGTGATGTTCTCACAATGACAAAATTGCCTAATAATACTTTTCTAGGAATGTATCTTTGTTAAGCAAAGCATGATTGTACTTCCATACCCATCCTGCCTGTCCTCTGTGGTATTGTTGTCGGGTATTTTTCTACCACATATTTTAAATTCCACAATACATTTTTATCATTTTTGTTTAAATATTGATGTATCTTTTATAGAAATTACAAATTGAGAAAGTCTTTTATATTTACATATTTACTGTTTCAGACATTTTTTGTTCTTTTGTTCAGAATTTAAGTATTATTTTTCTTCCACTTTAAGAACTTCCATTAACATATCTTGCACAGCCCTGTTGGTGATGGGTTTTCTTGTTGTCGTTGTTTTTCAGATTTTGTTTGTATGAAAATGGTTTTATTTCACCTTCATTTTGAGAGGCTGTTTTTACTAGATATGGAATCATATTGTCTTCTGGGTTGCATTGTTTCTAAGAAATATGAGAGCTTTCTTATCTTCACGTATATTGTGTATCTTTTTCTCTGGCTTCTTTTACAGTTTTCTTTTTATCACTGGTTTCTAGCAATTTGATTATGAAGTGCTTTGGTAAGGTTTTTGGGGGGAGAGAGGGGGAGAGAAAGAGAGACAGAGAGAGAGAGAGAGTGTGTGTGTGTGTGTGTGTGTGTGTGTGTGTGTGTGTGTATGTGTGTGTGTGTGTGTCCTGTTTTGGGGTTCATTGATCTTCTTGGACCCTTGGGTTTATACTTTTCATCATATTTGGAAAAGTTTTGGCTATTAGTTCAATTAAATATTTTTTTCTGTCTGTCTCTACTCCCTTTTCTGTGACTCTAGTTACATATGTGTTAGACTACTTGATACCATTCCACAGGTCACTAAGATTATATTCATTTTGTGTTCTGTCTTTTTTTCTCTCTGTACTTCATTGTGGATAAATTCTATTAATATGTAGTCATGTTTACTGACCTTTTTTTTTGCGATAATATACTATTAATCCCACTCAGTGAAACTTTTATTTTGATTTTCTATGTTTTCTCTTTAGAAGTTGTCTTTTGTATCTTCCATTTCTTTCATTATGTTCATATTTATCCTTTAATGCTTTGAAAATCACTGGTTTAACATCCTTATCTGCGAGTTCCATCATCTCTCTATCTTCTTCTGTTCACTTATTTTTCTACTGGTTATGAGTCATATTGTCCTACTTCTTGGTGTGCTTTATAAATCTTTTTTTGAAGGTGAACCATGTGAAGATTATATTCCTAGGTATCTGATTTTTTTCTTGTTACTGTCTTCCTGTGAAGAGTGTTGGGTTTAAGAGAGTCAGGTTACTTGTGGATCTATTTTATGCTTTTAAACTTTGTCTTTAAGCTTTGCTAGGACAAGTGTAAAGTTGTCTTTATTCTAGAGCTACTTCAACTTATTTCCAAGTCTGACCCTCTAGGGCCTCCACTGCGCATCACAGGTGATCTTGAGGAAATGCCTCTCTCCCAGTCAGTTTGATCGTCTCCTCTACCTGCATGAGCTCTGAGTGTTGTTCAGCCTACAGCTCCCCAGTTGTTTTGGCCTAGTTTCGTGAAGTTTCATTCTACATGTTCATGGCCTGTGCTCATCAAAGACTCAAGAAAACTACCTTGAAAAGTTTTGATATTTCTTTCATTTTATTTTAATGAATCTCTCTTTTCTAGTTCTACCTCCCTAAACTTTGATCTTTCTCTCATCAATCTAGCAAGACTGCATCCAAAGTCCAGATATTTTCCCCAGGCAGAAAGCCACTTTAGTGGAAGGGTTGACCTCATTCGTTTCCCTTCTCACAGGACAAGGTCATGCATTTTGTCCAGTTTTCTAGTTGTTTCCTGTGGAAGGGGAACTTTGGCCATTATTACTCTCTCGTGGCCAGAGCTGGAAGTCTCTGGTAGATAAATGTTGTGATATTTCAAGGCTATATCCTGGGCCTCCTCTACTTGCATTTACTTCCCAAGTAATGTGGCTCCAGGGCTTTCAATATAAGTTATATGCTGATGAGACTCAACTTTATGATTCTAGCTCTTTCTTACAGATTATTAACCTAGTTCATCAATCCACTAATCATATCAACCAATTGTTTCCTAACCTCTCTTCCTAATTCTGTGGCTGCCTGTGTGAAATTCATTGTCCAAATAGAAACCAAAAGTCTATTTTAATATTATAAATTAAATCACAACCATGCTTAAGACTTCAGTGACTCTCTGCTGCTTAAATAACATTCAGACTCTTTACCATGGTCTACAGGATTTCATATGGCATTGACTACGTCTCTGTCTCACCCCAAAACCTTTTCTCTAGCTCATTCTAACATTTTTCCCTTGATACACCACACCCTTTCCTGCGGTAGAGTTTGTACTTGCTGTTAACCTTGGCCTGAAATGAGCTATTCTTTCTTCTTTTCAACTGTGTTCATTGTAGTCTTTCAAGTGGGGCCTTGGCTTCATTTCCATTTATAGGAATTGCCATCTCAAGTAATGTTAGACACCGTGATCTTGGCCATCAGTTTGGAAAATTACAGTTACAGGACATGCTACTATAGTACATACAGGAAATTCTAATGTAGTTGTTAGTTTTTCAGCTTCACTTATTATGGTGATTTTATTTAAAGTATATTCTTAAATGCATGTAATCTTTTTTTAATATTATAGACAGGATCTTGCTCTGTCTCCCAGAATGGAATTCAGTGGTGCAATCACAGCTCACTACAGCAGCCTCAACCTCCTGGGCTCAAGCAATCCTCCCACCTCAACCTCCTGAATAGCAGGGATTACAGACATGCTTCAACATGCCTGGCTAATTTTGAAATTTTCTGTAGAAACAAGGTCTTGCTATGTTGCCCAGACTGGTCGCGGATTCCTGGGTTCAAGCAATCCTCCCACCTTGGCCTCTCAAAGTGCTGGAATTACAGGCATGAGCCCCCATGCCTGGCCAAATGTGCTTAATTTTTGAGTATCTGATAACATCTGCAAGATTTATGTGTCTGTGATAGATAGTGTGAGGATAATCAGTACACCAAAGATTTGTCTTAAATAAGATCGACATTAATATATCTTTATGCTCTCAATTTACTTTGTTGAGTAGTATAAGAAATTCTCTAGGAGACTTTTGTATTTACCTTGAGGATGTTGTAAATCTGTCTATCACACCCTTTGAGAGGTGAAACAAATAAGTGAAAACACTTGGAATGCATTATGATAATTCCTGAAACGGAGAGATGAATGTGGGCTAGTGGGACCGCTAAAGAGGAAATGATTAGTCTGTCCTAGAACAAAGATTCCTGAGAAAGTTTGCATGGTGGATGGCACATGGACAACATTTAAAGCAAAATAAACTGTCATGAACATGAGACAGCACCGTGTGTTTGAGGCATTGCAAGTAGTTCTTAGTGACTTAAGTGTGAAGGAGGTAGGATTCCAGTCATTCTTGTTCATAAGCTACAGTTGTCGAATTTGTGGGATCCTTTTCCCGTTTCTAGAAAAAGTCTCTCTTTTTTCTGAATAAAGGAATACACTGTCTTAAAGACATAAAATTAGAGCTGTTCTTGTTGCTCAGGTCCTCCCTTGTCCTCTTGCCCCTACCCCATCCTCCACCTCCCAAGCAGTTCCTTAGCCACATCTTTAGAGCCCTGGAATTCTGGGAATATGCTCTGTATCATGATACTAAGGCATTCTTTTAATGTACTTTAAATGGCTCTCTTTTTTTGCAGAAACTAAGATGTAATGACAGTAAACTGAATTACATGTTTAAGCAACCATACAGACAGTAATTAGTGGCTTAGTAGATCACTGTAAGACTGGCAATCAGAGTAATGCTGTGATTGCCACCATTCATCAGCAGGGCTATAAGTGATGACTTGGAATAAGCATGGTTATTCCAGAAAACTCCACTTCCTTTTCTGCTACGTATTTGTTTAGACCCTGCTTCAGACCAGAAGAACTGGATTACATCAAAATATATAGATTGTACTAGAGAGTATGCATTACAAATCAGCAAGCCACTAGTGATTATTATACATAGTTATTAATATTGAGTATGAGATTTATTTAAATGATAGTCAAAATGAAAAGGGAATTGTAAACTATGCCATATTCCCCAGAGGAGAGAAATATGTAAGTTGTTCAGGGGAATAAGTGCTTTCCTTGCTACTTCCCTCTGTAAGAGATTTCTTTGCTAGAGTTTTCTATTACAGCCAATAAATTCTGTAATCTGTGATAACTTCAATACCATTTCTACTGTAAATACAATAGATGATTTTATAAAGTAATTATAAAGTGGTTTGCTAAATGAGGATATAACACTTGGGATCACTGAAGGTTAGTTTGTAAAAGGTCAAAATAAAAGTCTAAAATTGTTGTTTTCTCCTAATTTTGTTTAAATAAGGACGGACTCTAGATTACCAAATGAATTAGCTGCTTGTCTTTGAAAGAGTGATATTTTGCAGTATAGCTTTGCATAATGATTATTCAGGGAATAACACTGCAAAGGCATGTCATGCAGTGCTCTGTGTTGTTGGTCGATAAAGAGCCATATAACTTAGAATTCCAGTGAGGACGTGACACGATTGATGACCTAGAATGAAAATGACTATAACTCAGACTCTAGTCTGGTCAGGCGGCCAGCTATTTTTGTTAATGGATTACAGAGCAGTTTTCACTCCAAACTAGAACTTGATGAAAACTTTTTTGTTCATTCACCATTGATTAGTGATCAGCTTGTTTTGAACCATAGAACCTTAACCCTAGAATTTGACTATGGGCACCATGAAGAATGTTTGTCTAAAATACAGATTCTTACACCTCACATCTGAAGGTATTTGTTTTAATATGTCTGGAGCAGAGTTCAGGAATATGCATTTTTGGCACAACCATAAGTACTTCTGCTGCTGGTGGTCCACATTCCTCTCTTGAGAAATACTGCGACAGATTGCAGTTGACCTAATTGCAGCCTGGAAAGTGTTTAAACTATGTTAGATGTCAACCCTCCTTGACTGCTAAAAATACTAATGCTTCAAAGGAATGTCTAATGTTGAGTGCTGTGCCTTTCCCGTGAACTGTAATTATGAACACTTTGTCAGATACATTGATAAGTAGTAAGTTAATTTTCTATATAGGGTTATTGGATAGCAAACAATAACATTTTGGAAAGAGGCTACTAATATGATATTTACTTCTTGGCAGTAATTTAAAAAAGTACCAAATTTAAGACCATATTATCAGAGTAATACAGATTATACTGAACTTTGTTACTACTAGGATGTATGACTCTAACTCATTAAAATTTATGCAAAAGAGATTGATTCAAGATCAGAAAACAGCCATGCACTGTTCATAATTATTAATTTTTTCATCTTGAGAAATAACTATGAACTACTTTGATTTTGCAAAGTTATCTAACAAAAGTATACTAATTATTAGCATAGTAGTAGCTGGATAATAGTATGAATAGTATGCTGTATGCTGTTCTAGCTGGTTGACATATAATTACTTCTGACAATGATCCTATGTGACAAATACTGTTTTTTTGAGACTGAGTCTCACTCTGTCACCCAGGCTGGAGAGCAGTGACACAATCTTGGCTCACTGCAACCTCTGCCCTCTGGGTTCAGGTGATTCTCCTGCCTCAGCCTCCTGAGTAGCTGGGATTGCAGGCGCCCACCACCATGACCACCTAATTGTATTTTTAGTAGAGATGGGGTTTCACCATTTAGGCCAGGCTCATCTTGAACTCCTGACCCCAAGGGATCTGCCCACCTCGGCTTCTCAAATTTCTAGGATTACAGGCATGAGCCATTGCTCCTGGCCATTAATGATGTTACTGTCTCCATTTTACAGATGAGGAAATTATGATGCAGAGAAGTGAAGTACATAGTGGGTCACTATAGATTTTGAAGGATGTATGAGTGACATAAAGTGATTGATCTAGTTTCTTACACAGACAAAGACTGATTAAATCACTTATTTATCCATAAAATAACAGTAGCTTCTGGTGAAATATTTCCTGCATTGCTATCTTATAGGAAAACTTGCCTGGAAAACCTTGGAATTCGTTGTAGACGAATGTGGCATAAAATTTAGGTGTATTTGGAAGGCCAAGGCATGAGGATCACTTGAACCCAGGAGTTTGAGAGCAGCCTGAGCAACATAGTGAGCACCCCCCGCCACCATCTCTACAAAAAAATTTTAAAATTAGCCGAGCATGGTGCACACACCCACCTCTAGTCCCAGCTATGTGGGAGGCTGAGGTGGGAGGATTGCTTGAGCCCAGGAAATCAAGGCTGCATTAAGCCATGTTCATGCCACCATTCTCCAGCCTGGATGACAGAGTGTGGCCCTGTCTCAAAAAGAAAAATTAGGCATAATATTTAAATATTAATAACTAGTTTAAAGGAGTAAAGAGTTGCTTTAATTTTTAAAAAGTGGCATAACCTGAATTAACACCACATACCTGTGGTGCGAAGTGAACAGAGTGGTAGAGTTTATAGCCCCCAGATCAGAACAGTCTGAAAAGTTTGGGTCCCTTGCTTATATTTGTTCATTCAGTGAACTCCATCAAAGAGACATTCAATCTCTTTGATGGTAGAGTCTCTACCTGTCTCTCTCTCTCTGTCTCCTGCCTCCCTCTCTCCCTGTTTTTCTCTCTCTCTGTTCCTCCCTCGCTTCCCCCACCATCCCCTTCAGTCTTATTCCAGCTGAGACCTATGACTCATGAAACATAGATAAACATTTCTCCTTTCTGTTGCCACAACTGTTCTCTGATATTGTGGTGACAACTTTTCTAGGTTCAGAATTCCCAGAGTCAGGATGTTTTTCTGCCCTGAAAGTATCATAAGGCAAGGTCTGGGTCTATTTTCAGTCACCATTATATCCTCAGCATCTAATACATGATTAATGCCCAATAAATTCTATCTGTGGATAGAATGTATTCATCAGTTAGGGACTTCTGACATGTTATTGCTTTGTACCTTACCAAATCTAGCTTTGTTTTGATAAAGGCCAAAGAAGTCCACCAGTAGAAGATAATGGTGAAGCATTGTTTGAAGTTCATTCTCTACCATAAAACTTCTTATTTTCTTTGTCCTGTTAGGGAGAATTCATCAGAGATGGGTTTTGATTAAAAGCCTTTTACAAGGAGGCTTTTAGAAGTAGAAAGCAGTCTGGGGAAACACTGTTCCACCTTCAGAAGGAGCAAAGGTAGAAACAGATGATAAGCAATTTAAAGCCAGTGATCATGGTGTTTTATTCTTCTCTAAAGAACAACTGTTTCTTTAAAAGTGCAAACTGGTTAAGCATGTGTGGTTGTCCCCACATGTGGATACATGATGTATTTGTGGAGTTCCCCATTCCCTCTGCTTCTCCCTCTGAGTCAAGCTATTGTAAGGCAGATTCATTAAGTGAACAAATACTTACTAAATATCCACGACGTGCCAGCCACCATTCTGAATGCTAGCATTACGGTAGTAAGGAAAACAGACAAAAATCCTGTGCTCATGGAGCCAGTCTAGTTGGAGAATATACATGATAAAATATATGATCATCAATAATAGGAAAAATTGAAGCAAGCCTAGCGAAGAAAGTTTGTGTACGTGAGCTCCATTTTTTCCTCCTTTTCTGGAGCCAACTAGTCAGCTATGAACTTAATCCTTAGAGGTTACTCCTGACTGGGATACATGCCTTCATCATGCACTGAATGGGCTTTAGGCCAACATAGATTTGTAAAGATTCAAATCAAAACTTTGCAATTGTTAGGATTTTATAAAGGAAAATTATCAGTATATTTTTTCAATCAAATTTTTTAAACTAGTAAAATTTTCAAGATGTGATTAATCTCTAATCCCATGAAATCTGAAAGAGGTTGAAATAGAGAATTACCTCCTAACTCCACTTTATTTGCAGCCAGTTAAGATGACATAAAAGTCAGTCATGGCCAGACGCAGTGGCTTGCACCTGTTAATCCCAGCACTTTGGGAGGCCAAGGTGGGTGGATCACCTCAGGTCAGGAGTTCGACACCAGCCTGGCCAACATGGTGAAAACCTGTCTCTACTAAAAATACAGAATCAGCTGGGTGTGGTGGCACATGCCTGTAATCTCAGCTGCTAGGGAGGCTGAGACAGGAGAATTGCTTGAACCCAGGAGGCAGAGGCTGTGGTGAGCCAAAATTGCACCATTGCATTCCAGCCTGGGCAACAAGAGCGAGACTCCATCTCAAAAAAAAAAAAAGAGTCAGATAAAGATCATAATATCAGTTTTATTTTTGATAAAGCCCTCCTGGAGAGTGTGGCTTAGATTTGACCTGAAATCATGCTTCTTGATATTTTCCTTCAATATCTAGTCCTTGGAATATGAACTTTAACCCACAGTAAGAGCTTTATACCCATCAAGCTCCAGTAGCAGGGAGACTGAGAGTGAGACCTATCTTGTCCCTAGAAAGCAGGCATAGGTCTGAGCTGTTTGTGCTTACCACAAGGCAACAGAAAGGAAGCAGGATATTCACACACTTTGTGGCAGGCAGATCTGAGAAAGAGAGCAGGAAGGACACACACTTTATTGTCAGTGCCCTCTTGCCAATTTGCCTTCAGTCAGCTTGTGTTTCTTCACTTTAGGGGTTAGCGAATAAGGGATGGAGAGAGAACAAATGTGTTTTGTGATTACTTTTCCCTTCTGGGGAGTGGAGTAGAAAACTGATCTCCTTTAAGAAAACTTGAGAATTTCTTGTTATATAGCAAGTGCAAAGTGACAAAAAATGATTAATATATAATTCACATAAATAGTACATGTACCTTACATGTCTTTTGATTTGTTAAAATATTTCATTCTTATATAATGTTCATAGTTTTTGCCTTTGGGAAGTGTTCTTGATTTTTAAATTAATGTTTTAAATCCATTTTGAGCCTGATTGATGGGTTGAAGTAAGCAGATACTCACAGAGGTTATTCTTTGGGAGCAGCGACATCATTGAGTTGCAGTGAGCAGAGGCTAAACAGATGTGCTCATCATAAGCCACTTGGTAGTATAACTGGAATACTCTACTTCATAATTTTATATGAAAAATACTGATGCTCAAAGAGGGAATTAGAATTATTTTGAGTAGAATTTTTTAGATGAAGTTCTGTTAATGCAGGTAATACTGAATTAATTCACTATGTTATATGGTTCTCTACATCTTTGAGAAAAATAGAACTAAACAGCAATAAAAACTAAAGGAAACATTTTAAGAAAATATTTTAAAGTTCCCCAAAATATTGCTCTCCTGTTTGAATTTATAATGATACCAAATACTATCTACCAATAATTTATAATGCTACCAAATACTAGATACCAAATACTAAATACCAAATAATTTTTTTCAAGATTGTTACATGTAAATTATCATGTAATTTTTTTCAAAATTGTTACATATAAATTATCATGTAACAATCTTGAAAAAAACTCTTAGGCAGTGTGTTATAGATGAGCTCTTATTTTCAGAAAGATTTCCTTCTGTGGATGTTAAAACTACATGATATTGTTTAAACAACATGAAAAAATTAGTAGAATAAGAATTATAGAACTGAAAGTGTTCTTTTATAAAATTCTCTTGACCAAAGATGAATAACCTTGTTTAAAACTTACTAGTATAATATCCAGAATCTACGAGGAACTCAAACAAATAAGAAAAAAACAAGTAATCCCATCAAAAAGTGATCAAAGGATATAAATAGACATTTCTCAAAAGAAGACATACAGACATCCAACAAACATATGAAAAAATGCTCAATATCACTAATTATCAGGGAAATGCATATTAAAGTCACAATGAGATACCACCTTATGCCTGCAAGCATGGCCATAATTTTGTTTCTTTCTTTTTCTTTTTTTTGAGACAAAGTCTTGCTTTGTTGCCCAGGCTGCAGTGCAGGGGTGTGTTCTCCGCTCTCTGCAACCTCTGCCTCCCAGATTCAAGCATTTCTCCTGCCCTAGCTTCCCGCATAGCTGGTTTTACAGGCATGCACCACCATGCCTGGCAAATTTTGGTATTTTTAATAGAGAAAGAGTTTCACCATGTTGGTCAGGCTGGTCTCACACTCCTGACCTCAAGTGATCTGCTCACCTTGGCCTTCCAACATGCTAGGATTACAGGTGTGAGCCACTGTGCCTGGCCAAGAATGGCCATAATTAAGAAGTCAAAAAACAATAGATGTTGGCTTGGATGTGATGAAAAGGGAATGGTTTGTTTTGTTTTTTTTTGTTTTTTTTTTTGACAAAATGACAGTTTTTATTCATTGTCAGAAAAGGGAACAGCTTTACACAGCTAGTGGGAATGTAAATTAGTACAACTGCTATGGAAAACAGTATGGAGGTTCCTTAAAGAACTAATAGTAGAACTGCCATTTAACCCAGCAATCCCACTACTGGGTGTCTATCCACAGGAAAAGAAGTCATTATATGAAAAACATACACACATACGCACACACCCTGCATGTTTGTAGCAGCATAATTTGCAATTGCAAAGATATGGAAACTACCTAAGTGTGCCTGTCAACCAACGAGTGTATAAAGAAAATGTGGAATATATGTACCACAGAAGACTACTTAGCCATAAAAAGGAATGCAGCAACTTGGTTGGAGCTGGAGGCCATTCTTCTAAGTAAAGTAACTCAGAAATAGAAAACCAAATAGTATATGTTCTCATTTACAAGTCTATCCATGTAGGCATGAAAGACTACATTGGGTTTTTATATAAAATTTTAGTGTACACTGCTTGGGTGTTGCATGCACCAAAATCTCAGAAATCACCACTAAAGAACTTGGCTAGGTAACCAAAAATCACATGTAGCCCAAAAACGATTGAAATTAAAAAATCACTTGTATTGTTAAAAAGATCAAAAGGAAAAACTGAAAATAGATAAATAAATCTACAGGGGAAAAAAAGGCTCCAAAGCCATGGGGGAGTAGGTGGGGGGAACTTATAAATCTATCAAGGAGTACTGTGGTGAACATAAAAGGCTTATCCAATTGATAGCTGTCAGATTAGTGGGTGGGTATAAACCCATTCCAGGAGGTAAGTTGCAAATTACATGACCACTTGAATTTCCTTCTAACTGTATTATGCTAAGTTATGAAAGTTATTTTGGTTAGCAAAAGGAAGGAATCGAGATTATTTTTCCAGGGCTAAAATGTATCTTAGTCTAAAAAATATTTCATTATTTTGTGTAGTCCCCTCAAATTTAAGTATATAATGTATGTGTGCCATTTATTGATAAGCAGGTATCTAAGGAAACAATTTCTGGTACATACTGCTATTTTATGATATACACGGTCAAACCACTAAAATAATAAACAAGGAAAGTGTAGATTCTACAGATAGTGGGAAAGTCAGCAAAAGAAATATTTTCAGTACCATCACTAAGTGATTTAACAAGCAGTGTACTTTTATCAACTTGTAGTTCATAACAATTTTTCCCTTGAGTGTGAGAACATTTAAATTAGGTTCAAATCATGGAAATCTTTTTTATTCTCAAAAACAGATTGTACCAATAAAATTGGCCAAGTATATAAATTTTCATTCATATGCTAAGCATTGTGTTTTCCTCACAGGCTCCCATCTGGTAGCGTTCCTATCAGTGCCTTGGTAGTCATGTTTCAAACCTACAGATTCCTTTAAGGCTAACCCAGCTTGAGAGTTATGTATGTAATTCGTTGTTTCATAGCCCTGTCTATCTATCACATTCTCATTGTTGAAAGATTGTTGGATAAAGGCTATTTCTGTTATCCCTCATCTTATCCAGTACAGATTCACATTTTCAACACCTCAACTGTGCTTTTATTTTTCTGCTCAACTTAGTTGGCTGAGTTTCTTCTTACTGTTCCTACAAACATGCTCAGCATTAACATCAGAGTGCTTGTCCTTCCAGTCTTCTGTTCTCGTGAGAAAGGTTCCACTCACGGTCCTATGGTCATGGAAGCAATGATAGGCTTCTCTCTATACCGATTTGAGGCCCCTGGTTTCACCAGTATGTGGCTAACCAGCAATTCCTACAATCGAGTGATACAAGGGGCCATGAATTATGTGTTGTGTTGCTTAGCTAAGCTTCAGACTAACATGCTGTAACTTTGGGGCAAGACTGTATGAGCTGACCATAGGAAGATGAGAGGAACACTTAACAGAAACACCATGCAAGGGGAACAAATGGGTTGTGAGTGAGAAGGAGAAAACAGTAGTTTCTAGCACTGCCCGATTCCTGACAGATTTTCAGTTCCATTCCATGTGTATACCTGAATAGATACCTCTCCCACTTTTCAAAGATAATATCAGGAATTCCTGTGCTAAAACCCAAGCATAACCCCCAAGTTTAGTTTCCTGGGAAAAAAGACTAAGCTAAAATTTAAGAGAATTCGGTTCTAGGCTTTTGCAAGTCACCTTTGAATCCTCTTGCTCTAAAAATATTATATTTTATATATATATAATTTTTAGAGTAATATTATATTTTATAAATATATAATATTTTTAGAGCAAGAGAATATATATCTATCACACACAAAATTGTGATAAGCTCTAGTTTTTTCTCATTTTCATGTTTTAATTCTCTTCCTCCTAATAAGGAATTCATTGATTTTTATTTTAGATGTTAAGGACATGTTCACTTCCAGATCTCTCAAAGCTGTTCAGAACCCTGATGGACGTTCCCATCATAGGCGATGTTCGTCAAGACAATCTTGAAATAGATGAAATTGAAGATGAGCATATTAAAGAAGGACCTTCTGATTCTGAAGACATGTAAGTAAATGTCATTAGTAAACACTAGCATTAAAAGAGTTTCTGAATTTATATGTAAAAAAAGAGGGGATGACTGCCTAGCTCTTTTTTTAGTCATTAACCTCTACTTTTATGTCTCCTGCGTATTATTTTTATTTATTTATTTTAAGACAGGGTCTCACTCTGTCACCTAGCTGAAGTGCAGGTTGGACATAGTGGCTCACACCTATAATCCCAGCACATTGGGAGGCCAAGGCAGGAGGATTGCTTGAACCCAGTAGTTTGAAACCAGCCTGGGCAACATAGTGAGACCAAGACAGTCATGCTCTGTCACACAGGCTGGAGTGCAGTGGCGTGATCTCAGCTCACTGCAACCTCTGCCTCCCGAGTTCAAGTGATTCTCCTGCTTCAGCCTCCCAAGTAGCTGGGATCACAGGCACTTGCCACCATGCCCGGTTAATTTTTGTATTTTTGGTGAAGACAGAGTTTCACTGTGTTAGTCGGGCTGGTCTCAAACTCCTTACCTCACTCAAGTTATCTGCCCACCTCATCTTCCCAAAGTGCTGGGATTACAGTCATGAGCTACCACACCTGGCCAAAAAAATTTCTTTAAATAGCCAGGTTTGTTACCACACACCTTGTAGTCCCAGCTACTCAGGTGGCTGAGGTGGAAAAAATCACTGGAACCCAAGAGTTTGAGGCAGGAGTGAGCCGTGATTATGCCACTGCACTCCATCCTGGCAGCAGAGTGACACCCTGTCTCAAAATGAAAAATAAATAAGCTGGAGTGCAGTGGCATGATCGTACCTCACTGTATTCTCTCCTGGGCTCCAGCAATCCTCCCACCTCAGCCTCCCAAATAGCTGGGATCACAGGTGTGAGTCACTGTGCCTGGCCAAGTTAATTTATTATTGCAGAAAAATTAATTTATAAATTTAGTGTAGCCTAAGTGCATACTGTGTTTATAAGTCTGCAGTAGTATATAGTAAAGTCCTATGATAAGTATCCTATAAAGTTTACCATTCTTTGTCTTTTATTCCATATTTTCACTGTACCTTTTCTATGTTTAGGTATATATAGAATAGACAAATACTATCATGTTACAGTTGCTTCCAGTATTGACTACAGTGATATGCTGTCCAGGTCTGTAGCTTAGGAGTAACAGGCTATACCGGTATAGCCTAGATAAGTAGTTAGCACAACAAAGAAATTGTCGTATAGTGTGTAGCCTACATACCTAGGCTATTGAAACTGTAGAACACAGTCATGAATTGCTTAACAACAGGAAACGTTCTGAGAAATGCACTGTTATGGGCATTTCTGAGAACGTTTCCTTTTGTTAAGCAATTCATGACCGTGCTCTACAGTTTCCCAGGAGAATGACCAGAAAGCTCCACCTCTCCCTCCTGCCATGTGTGATTTGAAAGCCATGGCAGTGGGGACCAGCAGGCAGACTAGTTTCATTTGTGTGTGTGTGTCCACGTGTGAGTGCACACATGAGTTCTGCATGTAATTGGATTGTTTTCACTAACTTGCTTTCTTTATGATTCATGGGGAATCCCGAATCTAGGAGGGAAATTTAACAAGCAGCACCTCTGAGAGCTGTGAGGAGTGATAGCCCCTCAGATAATAACCTTCCTTTACCTCGTTCAGCATTAATCAGCCCTCTAAACACCCTCAGACCTCTTTTTGCAGTAATAAAACAAAAGTATCCTAGAGTAAGGTGAGCAGGTAGTGTGTTCAAATCACCTGGAGAAAAAGTTATAAAATATTAGAATTTTTACAATTTATTTTGTGATTTAGTTGAACTTAAGTTTCTGCTTTTTACTTTTATCTTTAGAAAGAACTTCTATTTTGATCTGATTGAAAGTACGTCACTCTCACAGTGTTTTCTTCTGTAATGAGTTAGGTAGGATCGATGCAGCTGGCACATTTTCTGGTTTTTGGGGTTTTTTAATCCTTGCCCTTGCTTCTTAAGTTTCTAGTGAAACTTTATTTTTAAAAGGTTGCCTTTTTCATTTTTCTTAAGCATTCTGTAGATTTTTACTAATGACCTTACAATCTAGAAGAAAAGTTACCGTTTTACTTTTGTTTCTTATGCTTGACTGTGGTCATCAAACACTGAAATGCGGTTTTTATTAATCTTGTTGGAGAATATAACAACATTCAGGATTTTTATTGTTGACAAAGTGCTGAGTGACAGTTTTTTCCCCAACAATTTTATGAAATCATTTATTTTTATCTGGATGAACTATAGCTTATTTGGGACTTGTGTTCTTTTATTTTTTTTTTTTAAGCTGCTCAGTTTGTGTTATGCATGTGTTTTTTTAATGAGCAGTTGATGACAGATTTTATTTTAAAATTTAAGTTCGAAGCCTTTAGTATTAATTGAAAAATTTGAAAACCAAGTTATTTTTAAAGTAAATTATTTCATATTGATATAGGGAAATTTCACTTGATGTTTGTCTTCGGGAAAACAAAATGTGGTTTTTGGTCTAAATTTTAGTCAAGGTTTTATAAGAAAGCCAACTAAACACTGAATTCAAGACCAGATTTTTTTTTATTGCATTTTAGGTTTTGGGGTACATGTGCAGAAAATGCAAGATTGTTGCATAGGTACACACGTGGCAGTGTGTTTTGCTGCCTTCCTCCCCTTCACCCACATTTGGCATTTCTCCCCATGGTATCTCTCCACAGCTCCCCCCACCCGCTGTCCCTCCCCTATTTTCCCCAATAGACCCCAGTGTGTAGTGCCCTCTTCCCTGTGTCCATGTGTTCTCATTGTTCATCACCCGCCTATGCGTGAGAATATGAGGTATTTCATTTTCTGTTCTTGTGTCAGTTTGCTGAGAATGATGTTCTCCAGATTCATCCATGTCCCTACAAACGACACGAACGCATCATTTTTGATTGCTGCATAATATTCCATGGTGTATATGTGCCACATTTTCCCAGTCCAGTCTATCATCAATGGGCATTTGGGTTGATTCCAGGTCTTTGCTATTGTAAACAGTGCTGCAGTGAACATTCGTGTGCATGTGTCCTTATAGTAGAACGATTTATAGTCCTTTGGATATATACCCAGTAATGGGATTGCTGGGTCAAATGGAATTTCTATTTCTAGGTCCTTGAGGAATCGCCACACTGCCTTCCACAATTGTAAAACTAATTTACACTCCCACCAGCAGTGTAAAAGTGATCCTATTTCTCCACATTCTCTCCAGCATCTGTTGTCTCCAGATTTTTGAATGATTTCCATTCTAACTGGCATGAGATGGTATCTCAATGTGGTTTTGATTTGCATCTCTCTAATGACCAGTGATGATGAGCATTTTTTCATATGTTTGTTGGCCTCTTGTATGTCTTCTTTTGTAAAGTGTCTGTTCATATCCTTTGCCCATTTTTGAATGGCTTGTTTTTTTCTTGTAAATCTGTTTGAGTTCTTTGTAAATTCTGGATATCAGCCCTTTCTCAGATGGATAAATTGCAAAAATTTTTTCCCATTCTATTGGTTGCCAATTCACTCTAATGACTGTTTCTTTTGCCATGTAGAAGCTGTGGAGTTTCATTAGGTCCCATTTGTCTATTTTGGCTTTTGTTGCCAATGCTATTGATGTTTTGGTCACAAAGTCCCTCCTTACTCCTATGTCCTGAATGGTTTTGCCTAGATTTTCTTCTAGGGTTTTTATGGTGCCAGGTCTTATGCTTAAGTCTTTAATCCATCTGGAGTTAATTTTAGTGTAAGGTGTCAGGAAGGGGTCCAGTTTCTGCTTTCTGCACATGGCTAGCCAGTTTTCCCAACATCATTTATTAAACAGGGAATCCTTTCCCCATGGCTTGTTTTTGTCAGGTTTATCCAAGATTGCATGGTTATAGATATGTTGTGTTGCCTCCAATGCCTCTGTTCTGTTCCATTGGTCCATATCTCTGTTTTGGTACCAGTACCATGCTGTTTTGATTACTGTAGCCTTGTAGTTTAGTTTGAAGTCTGGTAGTGTGATGCCTCCTGCTGTGTTCTTTTTGCTTAGAATTGACTTGGCTATGCGGGCTCTCTTTTGGTTCCATATTAAGTTCAAGGTGGTTTTATCCAGTTCTGTGAAGAAAGTCAATGATAGCTTGATGGGGATAGCACTGATTCTGTAAATTACTTTGGGCAGTATGGCCATTTTCATGATATTGATTCTTCCTAACCATGAACATGGAATGTTTCTCCATCTGTTTGTGTCCTCTCTTATTTCGTTGAGCAGTGGTTTGCAGTTTTCCTTGAAGAGGTCCCTTACATTCCTTGTAAGTTGTATTCCTAGGTATTTTACTCTCTTTGTAGCAATGGTGAATGGCAGTTCGTTCTTAATTCGGCTCTCTTTAAGTCTGTTATTGGTGTAGAGGAATGCTTGTGATTTTTGCACATTGATTTTATATCCTGAGACTTTGCTGAAGTTGCTTATCAGTTTCAGGAGTTTTGGGGCTGAGATGATGGGGTCTTCTAGATATACTATCATGTCGTCTGCAAACAGAGACAATTTGACTTCCACCTTTCCTATTTGAATACCCTTTATTTTTTTTCTTGCTGATTGCTCTGGCTAGAACTTCCAGTACTATATTGAATAGGAGTGGTGAGAGAGGGCATCCTTGTCTAGTGCCAGATTTAAAAGGGAATGCTTCCAGTTTTTGCCCATTCAGTATGATATTGGCTGTTGGTTTGTCGTAAATACCTTTTATTATTTTGAGATATGTTCATCAATACCAAGTTTATTGAGGGTTTTTAGCATAAAGGGCTATTGAATTTTGTCAAAGGCCTTCTCTGCGTCAATTGAGATAATCATGTGGTTTTTGTTTTTGGTTCTATTTATGTGGTGAATTACGTTTACGGGCTTGCATATGTTGAACCAGCCTTGCATCCCCGGGATGAATCCAACTTGATCATGATGGATAAGCTTTTTGATGTGCTGTTGCAATCAGCTTGCCAGTATTTTATTGAAGATTTTTGCATCTATGTTCATCATGGATATTGGCCTGAAGTTTTCTTTTCTTGTTGGGTCTCTGCCGGGTTTTGGTATCAGGATGATGTTGGTCTCATAAAATGATTTGGGAAGGATTCCCTCTTTTTGGATTATTTGGAATAGTTTTAGAAGGAATGGTACCAGCTCCTTTTTGTGTGTCTCGTAGAATTCGGCTGTGAACCCGTCTGGACCTGGGCTTTTTCTGTGTGTTAGGCTCTTAATTGCTGCCTCAACTTCTGACCTTGTTATTGGTCTATTCATAGTTTCGGCTTCCTCCTGGTTTAGGCTTGGGAGGACACAGGTGTCCAGGAATTTATCCATTTCTTCCAGGTTTACTAGTTTATGTGCATAGAGTTGTTTGTAATATTCTCTGATGATGGTTTGAATTTCTGTGGAATCTGTGGTGATTTCCCCTTATCGTTTTTTATTGCATCTGTTTGGTTATTCTCTCTTTTCTTTTTTATCAGTCTGGCTAGTGGTCTGTCTATTTTGTTGATCTTTTCAAAAAACCAGCTCTTGGATTTATTGATTTTTTTGAAGGGTTTTCGTGTCTCTATCTCCTTCAGTTCTGCTCTCATCTTAGTTATTTCTTGTCTTCTGCTAGGTTTTGAGGTTTTTTTATCTTGCTCCTCTAGCTCTTTCAATTTTTGTTGATAGGGTGTCAATTTTGGATCTCTCCACTCTTCTCATATGGGCACTTATTGCTATGTATTTTCCTCTAGAGACTGCTTTAAATGTGTCCCAGAGATTCTGGTATGTTGTGTCTTCGTTCTCGTTGGTTTCGAAGAACTTCTTTATTTCTGCCTTCATTTCATTGTTTATCCAGTCAACATTCAAGAGCCAGTTGTTCAGTTTCCATGAAGCTGTGCGGTTCCGGGTTAGTTTCTGAATTCTGAGTTCTAACTTGATTGCACTATGATCTGAGAGACTGTTATGATTTCCATTGTTTTGCATTTGCTGAGGAGTACTTTACTTCCAATTATGTGGTCAATTTTAGAGTAGGTGTGATGTGGTGCTGAGAAGAATGTATATTCTGTGGATTTGGGGTGGAGAGTTCTGTAAATGTCTATCAGGTTTGCTTGCTCCAGGTCTGAGTTCAAGTCCTGGATATCCTTGTTAATTTTCTGTCTGGTTGATCTGTCTAATATTGACAGTGGAGTGTTAAAGTCTCCCACTATTATTGTGTGGGAGTCTAAGTCTCTTTGTAAGTCGTTAAGAACTTGCCTTATATATCTGCGTGCTCCTGTATTGGGTCCATATATATTTAGGATCGTTAGCTCTTCTTGTTGTATCGATCCTTTTACCAATATGTAATGACCTTCTTTGTCTCTTTGGATCTTTGTTGCTTTAAAGTCTATTTTATCAGAGACGAGAACTGCAACTCCTGCTTTTTTTGCTCTCCATTTGCTAGGTAAATCTTCCTCCATCCCTTTATTTTGAGCCTTTGTGTATCCTTGCCTGTGAGATGGGTTTCCTGGATACAGCACACTGATGGGTTTTGGATTTTTATCCAATTTGGCAGTCTGTGTCTTTTGATTGGTGCATTTAGTCCATTTACATTTAGGGTTAATATTGTTATGTATGAATTTGATACTGCCATTTTGATGCTAGCTGGCTGTTTTGCCCCTTAGTTGATGCAGATTCTTCATTTTGTTGATGCTCTTTAACATTTGGTATGTTTTTGGAATGGCTGGGGTACTGGTTGTTCCTTTCTATGTGTAGTGCCTCTTTCAGGAGCTCTTGTAAAGCAGGCCTGGTGGTGACAAAATCTCTGAGTACTTCCTTGTTTGCAAAGGATTTTATTTTTCCTTCACTTATGAAGCTCAGTTTGGCTGGATATGAAATTCTGGGTTGAAAGTTCTTTTCTTTAAAGATTTTGAATATTGGTCCCCACTGTCTTCTGGCTTGTAGGGTTTCTGCCGAGAGATCTGCTGTGAGTCTGATGGGCTTCCCTTTGTGGGTGACCTGACCTTTCTCTGTGGCTACCCTTAGCATTTTCTCCTTCGTTTCAACCCTAGTGAATTTGATGATTATGTGCCTTGGGGTTGCTCTTCTTGCGGAATATCTTTGTAGTGTTCTCTGTATTTCCTGGACTTGAATATGGGCCTGCCTTCCTAGGTTGGGGAAATTTTCCTGGATGATGTCCTGAAGAGTATTTTCCAGCTTGGATTCATTCTCTTCGTCACATTCAGGTACACCTGTCAAACGTAGATTAGGTCTCTTCACATAGTTCCACATTTCTTGGAGACTTTGTTCATTCCTTTTTACCCTTTTTTCTCTAATCGTGCCTTCTCGTTTTATTTCATGGAGTTGGTCTTCGACTTCTGATGTTTTTTCTTCTGCTTGGTCAATTCGGCTGTTGAAACTTGTGCATGCTTTGCAAAGTTCTCATGTTGTGTTTTTCAGCTCCATCAATTCACTCATATTCCTCTCTAAGTTGTCCATTCTTGTTATCATTTCATCAAATCTTTTTTCAAGGTTCTTTGTTTCTTTGCATTGATTTAAAACATGTTCTTTTAGCTCACGGAAGTTTCTCATTACCCACCTTTTGAAGTCTGATTCTATCATTTCATCACACTCATTCTCCGTCCAGCTTTGTTCCCTTGCTGGTGAGGAGTTTTGGTCCTTTGTAGGAGGTGAGGTTTTCTGGTTTCAGGTGTTTTCCTCCTTTTTGCGCTGGTTTCTTCCCATCTTTGTGGATTTATCCACCTGTCGTCTGAGTGGTTGCTGATTTTCCGATTGGGTCTCTGAGTGGACGTCCAGATTGTTGATGATGAAGTATTTCCGTTTCTTAGTTTTCCTTCTAACAGTCTGGCCCCACTGCTGTAGGACTGCTGAGGTCCACTCCAGGCCCTGCTTGCCTGGGGAACTCATGTAGCAGCTGCAGAACCATGAGGGTTGCTACCAGATTCTTCTTCTGCTGTCTTTGTCCCTGGATGATGCCCGCCAAATGTTAGTCTGATCAGTCCTTTGTGAAGTGACTCTTTGGATATATGGGGCTCAGGGAGCTGCTTGAGGAGACTGTCTGTACTTTATAGGAGCGCAAGTGCTGAGCTGTGAGCTCCGTTCATTCAGGGCTTCTAGGCAGGTGCATTTAAGTCTGTTGCAGCAGAACTCATAAAGACCCTTTTTTTTTTCCTCAGGTGCCCTGTCCCAGGGAGTTAGGGCTCCATTTATGAGTATCCGTTGCACTGTCCTGCCCAGCAATGGGGCAGTCTGATCACTGCTTGCCTGCAGTGGCTATGCTGAGCTGCCGTGGGCTCTGCCCTGTTGCCGTGGACTCTGCCCTGTTGCTGTGGGCTCCACCCTGCTGCCCTGTGTGATTCCCTGTAGTCCTTTTTATATGGGTGTGCTCGCCTTTGTAGTGGCGGACTCTGTTATTGCAGGTTGCCTCAGCAACAGCAGGCTGCGTCAGCAATGGCAGTGTAGCTCCATAGGGGTCGAGTGCCTCTGTAATGGTGAACGCCCCTCCCCCTCTGAGCTGCACCATCCTGGGTTCCGCTGTGCTTGCTGTGAAACTCTCAACCTTGAGCGTTTCCAATTGCTGTTTTGTTTGTTTTTGTGGGAGTGGGACCCCCTGAGCCTGATCACCTGGCTCCCTTCCTCAGAGCCCTTTTTATTTTTTTAAGTTGAGCAGTTGACTCTCTCCCAGGTGTTCCAGTCGCCTGCTGCAAGGGCACCGGGATCTGTGTGATTTCCCATGCAGTGACCCACTGAGCCGGCTCAAACCACGTTGCTGCCCGGGAATCTCCTGGGCTGGCTTTCTGTTTACGTCTTGTTTAATCAGATGAATGTGCTAATCTGCCTTCCAAAATCTCCAATTGCCGGTTTAACAGGGCAACCAAACCAGCGTATTTTGTAAGGTGTGTCGCTGCGCTGCGGCCTCAGCCCAAACAGCCGCACTGGCCCAAACAGCCGTGCCAGCCCAAACTGCCGCGCAGCCCATGGGGCTCTTACACCTGGGAATCTCCTAGTCTGTGGACAATAAAGATCCATATGGAAATGCGGTGTCCACTCACCCTCTGCAGATTGACTGGGAGCTGCAATCCTGAGTTGGTCCTACAGCGCCATCCCAACATAAATGATTTTTATAAAATTTTTTGGGGAGATACTGTCTCACTCTGTCACCCTAGCTAGAGTACAGTGCTACAATTGTAGCTCATAGCAGCCTTGGGCTCCTGGGCTCAAGCAGTCCTCCTGCCTCAGACTCTCTACTAACTAGGAATACAGGTGCATGCCACCATGCCCAGATAAGTATTTTACAATTTTTTTTTATACAGAGACTATGTTGCCCAGGCTGGTCTCAAACTCCTGGCCTCAAGCAGTCCTCTTGTCTTAGCCTCCCAAAGGGCTAGGATTATGGGCATGAGCCCCTGCACCCAGCCTAAATTAGTCTTGTAATTATATATTAAGTTAAATGCTGCTAGGGGGATGATTCAAGAGATCTGACACTTTTTTCTCATTCTAATTAGATGTTTTGCTTTTCTTTAGCTCCTGTAAGTCAGATTGTCGGAGTTTGTACAAATAAGTACAAAATAAAGATATTTCTTTTTTTTTTTTTTTTTTTTTTAATTTTTTATTGGATTTTAGGTTTTGGGGTACATGAGCAGAGCATGCAAGACAGTTGCGTAGGTACACACATGGCAGTGTGCTTTGCTTTTCTTCTCCCCTTCACCCACATTTGGCATTTCTCCCCAGGCTATCCCTCCCCTCCTCCCCCTCCCTCTGGCCCTCCCCTTTTCCCCCCAATAGACCCCAGTGTAAATAAAGATATTTCTACATAAAAAGATGATTTACTCTTTCTATTAATGGAAATTATATTGACAGTCTTGCACAATAATGGTTATATTTTAGTTCTTCAGTAAATATTTGATTTGGTCTAAACTTTTAGAAAGGCCTTAATTACCCTTGTGTCCTGTTAAGCATTGTCTTTCTCAGAGATGAGATCCTTGGCTTAGTTAAATAATCTCTTTCAGAAGTCTCAGACATCTAAAACATCAGTTAACTCCTTTAGTCTACAAACGTTTCCATTTACATGCCATGTTAGGAGGAAGAAGCAAATCATCATAAGAGGAAAAAAGTTTCTGAGTATGTTTCTCAGATATTACAGAAGTGGTCAAAGACGTAGATTTCAATGCTCTGTCATGTCTTGACTATGTGGCCTTGAGCAAGTCATTTAAACCCTTTGGTCAATAGTTTCCATGTCTCTAAAGTGAATGTGTTGTGGATAAAATTTGAGTAATAGGATAAAACTGTTTAATAAATGAAAGTTCTATGTAAATGTATGGTATTATTTGTATAAGTTATTTCATTTTAGCATCTATAATCCCATGAAAATAGAATTAATATTCTGACCAATACTTTGGAAACAAGATTCTCCGGTGAAGAGTTATGGTGGTTGGTATAGGCTATTACACAGAAAAAGTTACTTATTATGTATTTTAGAACATTTTTATGAATAAGCATCTAAGATAAGATTTCTGGTGACCATTTTATTAACTGGGTCATCCTGTTAACATGAACATGATGTAATTCCCTAAATATTTCAATTTCTAAAAGTTCAAATACCCAGTGGACATTTATATGGAAAGCCTTTTGTATAGTGTCCAGCTATTAGCCACATAGAGATTTAAAAAATTTCAAAATTTCATAAAAGAGAAAATAATTTATTATTTGTTTTAGAAAAACTTCTGTAGTCTGGCCTCTTAAAATGTCAAAACATTATTTCAGAATTTAAGCAATGAGTAACATTGAGAGTTATGTAATTCTCTTTGGCAAGTTGGGATCATTTTAAACAAATCATCTTCTGGCTTATGTATTCCCCAATATGTGTTATGTGATATATTTATCAATTGTATTCATCCTCAACTTATAGGTGAAAAACAAGAATTTTTCCAGATTTCTTGTTATCTATTATTAGGATTTTTAAGTAAAAGTAAAATTTAAAGAGGGGGACTCAAGATGGCGCGGTGAGAACAACCCAGGATTGAAGCTCTCGGTGAATGCATGGAGAGGGTGAGTCAGGGCCGCATTTCCAGACAGATCTTTGTTGCCCACAGAACAGGGAAATTCCCAGGTATAAAAGAGACACGGGACGCCAGGCAGAGGTTTTGGCTGCTGCAGCCAGCAGCTGGAGCACCTGGCAGCCGCCGCTATACCACAACAACACTACACAGCACTCCGCACAAAGTGCACTGGTCTGGGTGCCCTGTGGAACCGGCAATCTGAGACTTGAGAGGGCTGAACTTGAGATTGCGGGATTTGGACAGTGAGCCAGCCCAGGAGATTCCGGGAAACAGCGTTTGGGGTAGCGCAGTGGGACAAACAAAACGGCGATTCCAAACGCTGCAGGTGGAGAGGTTCCCTGAGGGCACAGCTGAACCCAGGACGGTGCACCTCCATGGGGGAGGGGCATCCGCCATTACCGAGGCAATCCACCCCTACTGAGGTACACGCCCATTGCTGATGCAGCCTGCCGTTGCCAAGGCAACCCGCTACAACAGAGAGACTCCGCCGCAGGGCGTAGCCCGTGGCAGCAGAGCGGAGACCGCAGCAGCAGGGCACAGCCTGCAGCAACAGGGCAAACCTCACACCAGCAGGGCGGAGCCTCGGCAGGCAAATAGTGACTAGACTGCCTCCTAGCTGGTGAGGACAGCACAATGGACACTCACAAAGAAAGCCCCAACCCCCGCGAGACAGAGCATCTGAGAAAAAAAGTTTTTTTAATCAGTTCTGTTGCAGCAGAATTAAAGGTAGCAGCCTAACAGCCCTGAATGAACAACAGAGCTCACAGCTCAGCACTTGAGCTCCTATAAAGTACAGACTGTATCCTCAAGCAGCTCCCTGACCCCTCTATATCCAAAAGACTGACATTTGGCAGGCATCATCCTGGGACAAAGATAGCAGAAAAAGAAACTGGTAGCATCCCTCACTGTTCCGCAGCTGCTATAGGTGCATCCCAGACAAGCAGGGCCTGGAGTGGACCTCAGCAGTCGTACAGTGGAGGGGCTAGACTGGTAGAAGGAAAACCAAGCAACAGAAATACTTCATCATCAACAATCTGGGCGTCCACTCAGAGACCCAATCGGAAAAGTCAGCAACTACACAGACGACAGGCGGATAAATCCACAAAGATGGGAAGAAACCAGCGCAAAAAGGAGGAAAACACAAAAAACCAGAAAACCTCGCCTCCTAGAAAGGACCAAAACTCCTCACCAGCAAGGGAACAAAGCTGGACGGAGAATGACTGTGACGAAATGATGGAATTAGACTTCAGAAGGTGGATAATGAGAAACTTTTGTGAGCTAAAAGAACATGTTTTAAATCAATGCAAAGAAACAACGAACCTTGAAAAAAGATTCGAAGAAATGATAACAAGAATGGATAACGTAGAGAGGAATATGAAAGAATTAAAGGAGCTGAAAAACACAATACGAGAACTTCACGAAGTATGCACAAGTTTCAACAGCCGAATTGACCAAGCAGAAGAAAGAATATCAGAAGTCGAAGATCAACTCAATGAAATAAAAAGAGAAACCAAGATCAGAGAAAAAAGTGCAAAAAGAATGAACAAACTCTCCAAGAAATGTGGGATTATGTGAAGAAACCTAACCTACGTTTGATAGGTTTGCCAGAATGTGACGAAGAGAATGAATCCAAGCTGGAAAATACTCTTCAGGACATTATCCAGGAAAATTTCCCCCACCTAGCAAGACAGGCCAACACTCAATTGCAGGAAATACAGAGAACACCACAAAGATATTCCACAAGAAGAGCAACCCCAAGGCACATAATCATCAGATTCAACAAGGTTGAAATAAAGGAGAAATACTAAGGGCAGCCAGAGAGAAAGGTTGGGTCACTTACAAAGGGAAGCCCATCAGACTCACAGCAGATCTCTCGGCAGAAACACTACAAGCCAGAAGACAGTGGGGACCAATATTCAACATCCTTAAAGAAAAGAACTTTCAGTCCAGAATTATATATCCAGCCAAATTGAGCTTCATAAGTGAAGGAAAAATAAAATCCTTTGCGAACAAGGAAGTACTCAGAGATTTTGTCACCACCAGGCCTGCTTTACAAGAGCTCCTGAAAGAGGCACTACACATAGAAAGGAACAACCAGTACCAGCCATTCCAAAAACATACCAAATGTTAAAGAGCATCAACAAAATGAAGAATCTGCATCAACTAAGGGGCAAAACAGCCAGCTAGCATCAAAATGGCAGTATCAAATTCATACATAACAATATTAACCCTAAATGTAAATGGACTAAATGCACCAATCAAAAGACACAGACTGCCAAATTGGATAAAAATCCAAAACCCATCAGTGTGCTGTATCCAGGAAACCCATCTCACAGGCAAGGATACACAAAGGCTCAAAATAAAGGGATGGAGGAAGATTGACCAAGCAAATGGAGAGCAAAAAAAAATAGGAGTTGCAATTCTCATCTCTGATAAAATAGACTTTAAAGCAACAAAGATCAAAAGAGACAAAGAAGGCCATTACATAATGGTAAAAGGATTGATACAACAAGAAGAGCTAACAATCCTAAACATATATGGACCCAATACAGGAGCACCCAGATACATAAGGCAAGTTCTTAATGACTTACAAAGAGACTTAGACTCCCACACAATAATAGTGGGAGACTTTAACACTCCACTGTCAATATTAGACAGATCAACCAGACAGAAAATCAACAGGGATATCCAGGGCTTGAACTCAGACCTGGAGCAAGCAAACCTGGTGGACATTTACAGAACTCTCCACCCCAAATCCACAGAATACACATTCTTCTCAGCACCACATCACACCTACTCTAAAATTGACCACATAATTGGAAGTAAAGCACTGCTCAACAAATGCAAAACAACTGACATCATAACAAACAGTCTCTCAGACCATAGTGCAATCAAGTTAGAACTCAGAATTCAGAAACCAACCCAGAACCGCACAGCTTCATGGAAACTGAACAACTGGCTCTTGAATGTTGACTGGATAAACAATGAAATGAAGGCAGAAATAAAGAAGTTCTTCGAAACCAACGAGAACGAAGACACAACATGCCAGAATCTCTGGGACACATTTAAAGCAGTCTCTAGAGGAAAATATATAGCAATTAGTGCCCATATGAGGAGAATGGAGACATTCAAAATTGACACCCTATCGTCAAAATTGAAAGAGCTAGAGGAGCAAGATCAAAAAAAACTCAAAACCTAGCAGAAGACAAGAAATAACTAAGATCAGAGCTGAACTGAAGGAGATAGAGACACGAAAAACCCTTCAAAAAATCAACAAATCCAGGAGCTGGTTTTTTGAAAAGATCAACAAAATAGACCACTAGCCAGATTGATTAAAAATAGAAGAGAGAACAACCAAATAGATGCAATAAAAAATGATAAAGGGGAAATCACCACAGATTCCACAGAAATTCAAACCATCATCAGAGAATATTACAAACAACTCTATGCACATAAACTAGTAAACCTGAAAGAAATGGATAAATTCGTGGACTCCTGTGTCCTCCCAAGCCTAAACCAGGAGGAAGCTGAAACTATGAATAGACCAATAACAAGGTCAGAAGTCGAGGCAGCAATTAAGAGCCTACCACACAAAAAAAGCCCAGGTCCAGACGGGTTCACAGCCGAATTCTACCAGACACACAAAGAGGAGCTGGTACCATTCCTTCTGAAACTATTCCAAATAATCCAAAAAGAGGGAATCCTTCCCAAATCATTTTATGAGACCAACATCATCCTGATACCAAAACCCGGCAGAGACCCAACAAGAAAAGAAAACTTCAGGCCAATATCCATGATGAACATAGATGCAAAAATCTTCAATAAAATATTGGCAAGCCGATTGCAACAGCAAATCAAAAAACTTATTCATCATGATCAAGTAGGATTCATCCCGGGGATGCAAGGCTGGTTCAACATACACAAGTCTATAAACGTAATTCACCACATAAACAGAACCAAAAACAAAAACCACATGATTATCTCAATTGATGCAGAGAAGGCATTTGACAACATTCAACAGCCCTTTATGCTAAAAACCCTCAATAAACTTGGTATCGATGGAACGTCTCTCAAAGTAATAAAAGCTATTTATGACAAACCAACAGCCAATATCATACTGAATGGGCAAAAACTGGAAGCATTCCCTTTTAAATCTGGCACTAGACAAGGATGCCCTCTTTCACCCCTCCTATTCAACATAGTACTAGAAGTTCTAGCCAGAGCAATCAGGCAAGAAAAAGAAATAAAGGGTATTCAAATAGGAAAGGTGGAAGCCAAATTGTCTCTGTTTGCAGACGACATGATAGTATACCTAGAAGACCCCGTCGCCTCAGCCCAAAAACTCTTGAAACTGATAAGCAACTTCAGCAAAGTCTCAGGATATAAAATCAATGTGCAAAAACCACAAGCATTCCTCTACACCAATAACAGACTTAAAGCCAAATCAACAACGAACTGCCATTCACAATTGCTACAAAAAGAATAAAATACCTAGGAATACAACTCGCAAGGAACATAAGGGACCTCTTCACGGAAAACTACAAACCACTACTCAACGAAATAAGAGAGGACACAAACAGATGGAGAAACATTCCATGTTCATGGTTACGAAGAATTAATATCGTGAAAATGGCTATACTGCCCAAAGTAATTTACAGAATCAACGCTATCCCCACCAAGCTACTACTCACTTTCTTCACAGAACTGGAAAAAACCACCATGAACTTTATATGGAACCAAAAGAGAGTCCACATAGCCAAGTCAATTCTAAGCAAAAAGAACATAGCGGGGGGCATCACACTACCGGATTTCAAACTAAACTACAAGGCTACAGTAATCAAAACAGCATGGTACTGGTAACAAAACAGAGGCATCAGAGGTAACACAACCTATCTACAACCATACAATCTTTGATAAACCTGACAAAAGGAATGGGGAAAGGATTCCCTGTTTAACAAATGGTCTTGGGAAAACTGGCTAGCCATGTGCATAAAGCAGAAACTGGACCCCTTCTTGACACCTTACACTAAAATTAACTCCAGAATGGATTAAAGACTTAAACATAAGACCTGGCACCATAAAAACCCTAGAAGGAAATCTAGGCAAAACCATCCAGGACATAGGAGTAGGCAAGGACTTCATGAACAAAACACCAAAAGCATTGGCAACAAAAGCCAAAATAGACAAATGGGACCTAATGAAACTCCACAGCTTCTGCACAGCAACAGAAACAGTCACTAGAGTGAATCGGCAGCCAACAGAATGGGAAAAAATTTTTGCAGTTTACCCGTCTGACAAAGGGCTAATATCCAGAATTTACAAAGAACTCAAACAGATTTACAGGAAAGAAACAAACAAGCCCATTCAAAAGTGGGCAAAGGATATGAACAGACACTTTACAAAAGAAGACATATATGAGGCCAACAATCATATGAAAAAATGCTCATCATCACTGTTCATCAGAGAGATGCAAATCAAAACCACATTGAGATACCATCTCACGCCAGTTAGCATGGCGATCATTAAAAAATCTGGAGACAACAGATGCTGGAGAGGATGTGGAGAAAAAGGAACACTTTTACACTGTTGGTGGGAGTGTAAATTAGTTCAACCATTGTGGAAGACAGTATGGCGATTCCTCAAGGCCTTGGAAATAGAAATTCCATTTGACCCAGCAATCCCATTACTGGGTATATATCCAAAGGACTATAAATCATTCTACTATAAGGACACATGCACACGAATGTTCATTGCAGCACTGTTTACAATAGCAAAGACCTGGAATCAACCCAAATGCCCATTGATGATAGACTGGATTGGAAAAATGTGGCACATATACACCATGGAATATTATGCAGCAATCAGAAATGATGAGTTTGTGTCGTTTGTAGGGACATGGATGAATCTGGAGAACATCATTCTCAGCAAACTGACACAAGAACAGAAAATGAAATACCGCATATTCTCACTCATAGGCGGGTGATGAAAAATGAGAACACATGGACACAGGGAGGGGAGTACTAAACACTGGGGTCTATTGGGGGAAAAAGGGGGGGACCAGCGGGAGGGGGAGCTGGGGAGGGATAGCCTGGGGAGAAATACCAAATGTGGGTGAAGGGGAGAAAGGAAGCAAAACACACTGCCATGTTGCATGTGTGTACCTATGCAACTGTCTTGCATGTTCTGCACATGTACCCCCAAACCTAAAATGCAATAAAAAATTTTTTTAAAAAAGTAAAATTTAAGCATGAGGTAGTTTTAGTTGTTTAACTTTGTAAATTTCTATGTGTTTGAAACTTTTAGTTAAACTTTTATAATTTCAGTGTGTTTGAAGAAACTGACACAGATTTACAAGAGCTGCAGGCATCGATGGAACAGTTACTTAGGGAACAGCCTGGTGAAGAATACAGTGAAGAAGAAGAGTCAGTCTTAAAGAACAGTGATGTGGAGCCAACTGCAAATGGGACAGATGTGGCAGATGAAGATGACAACCCCAGCAGTGAAAGTGCCCTGAACGAAGAATGGCACTCAGGTAGGTGTATAATTGGAGTTTTGGACCTTTTTATTTTATAGTTTACAAATATTTCAAGTAGAGTATATTTTTCTAATCTCTGCTATGAACCATCTTCAACTTTAAATACAACTGAAGCATGCCTCTGGGTCTCTCTCCTTTTTCATTCTCTTTCTTTTCATACAAATGTATGATTTTCCATTTCTTTCCCATTAAATTTTGTATTTCCTATTATGGCAATGCTTTTTTGAAGCATTTTAATTCTAATCTCCATTTCTTGACCAATTTTTCTAGTAATAAAGATAATAACGCTGTTTTCTTAGCATTTCATATTTTAGAAAGAGCTTCTACATGTATTGGTTAATCAGCAGGTTTTACACTGAAAGCAGTTTTTAAAGTATGAAAAACTCTTTTCGTAAACTTGGAAACTTCCTCTTTTATAGCATTACTCCCAAGATGCACAGAAAGTGTGTCTATTTCAATAACTGTATTAATTTAGGAAGAAAAGCTAATGTGAAAAGATTAAGTAATTTTTTTTCAAAGTGTCTTGAGCATGTACATTACAAAACATACTGGCCATTTATAATTTCTAGGTGCTTTGCTAACATGTAACAATGTATGTCTTAGGTTGTCTACCTTCCGCAGGCTTTTCCATGGTATGGCCTGCATTTATTACCAACTTTTGGAAATAGTACTTACAGTTAGCTGCTTCAAAGAAGAACATGGAGGAGTGCTTTTTCCTTTTTTTATTCATTTAAATAACATCTCTAGGAATATTTTTATTCTAAGCTGATTTATTTTTTATGTATATAAAGGAAAAGTACTATTCTTGTTTAGACAGATTTAGACATACTGCCATATAAAGGACAAATATTAAAATGACAAAAACTGTTTATATTGAAAGTAGAAGTAGTCTACTTCAGTGACATTATTCATCCGTCATAGAATTTTAGTCTACTAGGGTAAGAATTATTTTATTCAGTCTTATTTTTTAATCAAAATACCTATTTTAATTTTGTTTTTTAGATAACAGTGATGGTGAAACTACTAGTGAATGTGAATACGATAGTGTCTTTAACCATTTAGAGGAACTGAGACTTCATCTGGAGCAGGAAATAGGCTTTGAAAAATTCTTTGAGGTTTATGAGAAAATAAAGGTAGGTAAAAAGTTAATTAAAACACTTAAAATATGCTCTGAAGATTAGAGAAATGTTGATGATCTTTATTGGTCATTAAATTTATTATAAACAAAAAGTAAAGTCTACAATTAGAGAAAGTTATTCAAATATTAATTTATATTTGGGAATTTGGTATAGGCTGTTCATGAAGATGAAGATGAAAATATTGAAATTTGTTCAAAAATAGTTCAAAATATTTTGGGAAATGAACATCAGCATCTTTATGCCAAGATTCTTCATTTAGTCATGGCAGATGGAGCCTACCAAGAAGGTAAGATTTCCTCACATGTCTGTATAATTTTCAATAAATGTGAGAAAACAAGATGACACATGTATATGAATCAGCTTAAATCACATCCATTTTGTGGAATCTGCATGGGGACTATATTACTTTTAAGCAATTATAAAATCAACTTCGTCATAAAGTTTCACTGGCTTAAGTCCTTTAAGTCCATATTTTTAATTTAATTTATAACTAACATTTGAATAAGATTTTTAAAAATCTTACTAGACAGGTTTTTGGACAGCTGTAGCAATTAGAATAATCCTAGCTGGGTGTAGTGGCTCATACTTGTGATTCCAGCTACCTGGGAGGCTTAAGTGGGAGGATCGCTTGAGGCCAGGAGTTTGAGACCAGCCTGGACAACATTGAAATCCTATCTCTATGCACAAAAAATTTTTTAATTAGCTAGGCATAGTGTGGTGGGCACCTGTAGTCCCGGCTACTCAGGAGACTGAGGCTGGAGGATTGCTTGAGCCCAGGAGTTTGAAGCTGCAGTGAGCTGTGATTTTGCTACTGCACTCAGCCTTGGCAACAGAGCCAGACCCTGTCTCTAAAATGAGTAAGATTATAAATTAAAATAATTCTTTGTTTTGTTTCTTATTTTGTTTTTTGAAACAGAGTCTTGTTGCCCAGGCTGGAGTGCAGTGGTGCCATCTCGGCTCACTGCAACCTCCACCCCCAGGGCACAAGCAATTCTCCTGTCTTAGTCTCCCAAGAAACTGAGATTATAAGCATGTGCCATGACATCTAGCTAATTTTTGTATTCTTAGTAGAGACAGGGTTTCACCATGTGGGGCAGGCTGATCTTAAACTCTTGACCTCAGTGATCTTCCTGTCTCCGCCTCCCAAAGTGCTAGGATTACAGGTGTGAGCCACTGCGCCTGGCCCTAGAATAATTCTTATTAAGGATGTAGTATTAAACTGTGTGTGTGTGTGTGTGTGTGTGTGTGTGTGTGTGTGTGTGTGTGTGTGTATGTGATGGAGTCTTGCTCTGTTGTCCAGGCTGGAGTGCAGTGGCGCAATCTCAGCTCATTGCAACCTCTGCTGCCTGGGTTCAAGTGATTCTCCTGTCTCAGCCTCCTGAGTAGTTGGGCCTACAGGTGCCACCACACCTGCCTAATTTTTGTACTTTTAGTAGAGGTGGGGTCTCACTATGTTGGCCAGGCTGGCCTCAAACGATTAGCCCTCCTTGGCCTCCCAAAGTGCTGGAATTACAGGCATGAGCCACTGCACCTGGCAAAACTTTTAAACACAAAAAGCAAAATTTATTTCTAGATTATTTGCCCAAACATTAATCTTATGGTTTAATTCATAGACTAAAATTGAGGGTTTTAAATGTGGACCCTTAATTTTAGCAATAAAAATGTTTATAAAATGTATTTATATGCCATACAAAATTTGTTTGCATATTCATACAAAAATACTAAGATTGCATTTAAATATATATATAGTATAAAAAAAATTTTTTTTAAGTTTGAATGTCAGATCGATAAGGCGTAATTTTTTTTTTAATTTTTTTTAATTATACTTTAAGTTCTGGGATACATGTGCAGAATGTGCAGGTTTGTTACATAGATATACACGTGCCATGGTGGTTTGCTGCATCCATCACCCCATCATCTGCATTAGGTATTTCTCCTAATGCTATCCCTCCCCGAGCCCCCCCACACCCCTGCTATCCCTCCCATAGCCCCCTCACCCCTGCAGCAGGCCCCAATGTGTGACGTTCCCATCCCTGTGACCAGGTATTCTCATTGTTCAACACCCATTTATGAATGAGAACATGCAGTGTTTGATTTTCTGTTCTTGTGTCAGTTTGCTGAGAATGATGGTTTTCAGCTTCACCCATGTCCTTGCAAAGGACATGAACTCATCCTTTTTTATGACTGCATAGTATTCCATGGTGTATATGTGCCACATTTTCTTTATCCAGTTTATCACTGATGGACATTCGGGTTGGTTCCAAGTCTTTGCCATTGTGAACAGTGCCGAAATAAACAGAGATGTGCATGTGTCTTTATAACAGAATGATTTATAATCCTTTGGGTACATACCTAGTAATGGGATTGCTGGGTCAAATGGTATTTCTATTTCTAGATCCTTGAGGAATCACCACACTGCCTTCCACAATGGTTGAACTAATTTACACTCCTACCAACAGTGCAGAAGCATTCCTATTTCTCCACATTCTATCCAACATCTGTTGTCTTCCGATTTTTTAATGCTCACCATTCTAACTGGCATGAGATGGTATCTCATTGGGGTTTTGACTTGCATTTCTCTAATGACCAGTGATGATGAGCTTTGTTCATATGTTTGTTGACTACATAAATGTCTTCTTTTGAAAAGTGTCTGTTCAGATCCTTCACCCACTTTTTGATGGGGTTGTTTTCTTGTAAATTTGTTTAAGTTCTTTGTAGATTCTGGGTATTAGAATACCCTTTGTCAGATGGGTAAGATTACGAAAATTTTTCCCCATTCTGTTGGTTGCCAGTTCACTCTAATGATAGTTTCTTTTGCTGTATGGAAGCCTTTTAGTTTAATCAGATCCCATTTGTTTATTTTGGCTTTTGTTGCCATTGCTTTTGGTGTTTTAGTCATAAAGTCTTTGTCTGTGCCTATGTCCTGCATGCTATTGCCTACGTTTTTCTTCTGGGGTTTTTTTCATTTAAATCTTTAATCCATCTCGAGTTAATTTTTGTATAAAGTGTAAGGAAGGGGTCCAGTTTGAGTTTTTAAAAAAGGTTTGGGGAAAGCAACATATTGGACAAATGAGCACAAGCAGTATAATATGCCCAGGAATGAAGAATACAAACTTCATGTTCAAAAGGTCTCCACTTTTCTAAAAACAGGAAACAAATTTGGTGCTGGTCTTTTTCACGAAGCAGAAAACCTAATTAATTACATGAGTCATAGTATTCATTCAACAAAACATTTTAGTTGCTCAGAGGACAGCTATTTTGGGTATTGAAACTAAAGGAACAATTTTCCCATGATCTTTAAAAAGAGGGCACCATCACACAGTGTTCCTCAAACTTGAATGACATATGGATCCCTTTAAGGGGCAAAAAATATTTTTTCCAGGCACAAGAATCCAAGGGCCTATAAACACTAGTAAAAAAAACTCTAGTCTTAGTCATAGAAAATTTCTGTCAGTTGTGAATTATTACTGTAAAACAGATGTGTTTTTCTAAATGTTAAAAAATTATTTTATCAAAATGAAAATATAAAATGTAAACATTTTTTGGTACTTGTGGATTTCTTATTTCATTGAGATCTTGGACTTCATTTTACAAAACAGTGCTGTAGTGGAATGGAAAGTATCCTCAGTAATTTTTACAATATTTAGATTTCATGAGGCTGTTTCTCATGTGTCATGCTGTAAGTTAATGGCACGAGGCCAGAGGATGATTCCATTTAAGTAAATCTGTGGAGTGTAGCAAACTAATTCTATTTATATTCAGACTATTCAACCTCCATAAGTATTGTTTCAATAGAGCTTTTCATAAGTAATAGCCGCAGTATTCTTGGGGTTCAGTTTTGTTCCACAAGTATCTAGAGAGCTTTTAGTTTGCTTTGCCCCTTAAGTGAAGAACTGTAACAGTCAACTGATTCACAAGGTAGACTTGACATCCTCTTTTGACAACTGAGTGGCTTCAAAAGGATACGCCTACGCAGAAAGCCATTTCCCCTGCAAAGGACCGAGAATTAGGCTGGGTTAATACACCCCTCAAGAAGCAATATTAGATTTTCTCTAGGACACAAATGAAAGGGAAAAGAGTACCCAGAGTTCTGTATCATAAAGCCTGACAGTAATTCCTTTCACCTAGAAAAAATGTAAAGCAATTAAAGGCAAATGCCTACCCTGGCAGTCTTTTCTAAAACTCTTAGTACATACCATTACAGCAGGTGTAGCTTAAAAAAAAATTTAGTACAGCCCATAAAATATTATAACTTACTACTATATCTACTAAAGAAACTAGTTATAGAACATATATTGAATTGTCTGGATAACTTGCTGTTTTTTATTGTTACTCATGAGCATTAAATGAAATAATGAGTTGGATTTCATATTCATTGATTCAGAGTAACTGTTTTGCAGTCCTTCTTATTGGAAGTCGTTAGAGCCCATATATAGCTGTCCTTTTTGATTTGGGTTTTTTGTTGTTTTGTTTTGAGACAGGGCGTGGCTCTGTTGCCTAGGTTGGAGTGCAGTGGCATGATCTCAGCTACTGCAACCTCCTCCTCCCAGGCTCAAGCAGTCCTCCCACTTCAGCCTCCTGAGTGATTGAGCTGCCATGCCTAATTCATTTTTGTATTTTTTGTGGGTTTTTTTTTTTGGTTGAGGTGGCATTTCGCCACGTTGACTGGGCTGAAGCAGTCTGCCCACAGCAGCCTCCCAGAGTGCTAGGATTCCAGGTATGACCCACACACCCAGCCTAGCTGTCTTACAGACAGTTGTCCAGATAGCTGTCTTTTAGGCCACATCTAGGAGATAAAACCATGTCATCTGCATATGGTACTTACACACTTTTATTCTCTGGTTGGGGAAAGGGGAGAGTAAAGAAGGGAGACAGGAGGCAAAATTTTATCTAGTGCACCGGAAAGTGACATCAAGTCATTAAGGTACAAGTGAAAAAGAAGACTGTCAAAAACACATTTCTGTTTTATTTCCTTGGAAATTATATGAGTCCTGAAAAGACAGCCTCCGCTATTTAACTCTCCTGATACTGTTATGGTGCAGGTTTGGTAAGCAGCAGTAGCTTCGGCCGTTGATAATGCTGCTTTGTCCATAGCTAGATACCATCCAGAGTCAGAAATCAAATAGAGCTAATAAAATGTGTGAATGATTTGATAGTATTCCTAATAAATTCTTCGCCAAGGAGAGAAGGATTGTAGCAGCTGTGGCCAGTGGCAGCCTGGGAGAGGCTACCATGTTCTCACACAGAGTATTAGTGTTAGTGTCAGCAGCCCAACCTTATAGATTTTTTTTTTTTTTTTCTGAGACTATGTCTTGCTCTGTTGCCCAGGCTAGAGTGCAGTGGTGCGATCTCGGCTAACTGTAACTTCTGCCTCCTGGGTTCAAGCGATTTTTCCTGCCTCAGCTTCCTGAGTAGCTGGGATTACAGGCGCCTGCCACCATGCCTGGCTAATTTTTGTATTTTTGGTAGAGACAGGGTTTCATCATGTTGTCCAGGCTGGTCTCAAACTCCTGACCTCAGGTGATCCACCTGCCTTGGCCTCCCAAAGTGCTGGGATTACAGGTTCGAGCCACCACGCCTGGCCTTAGAGATTCTTAAGAAGGAGACACATACCTTCTCTCCATATTCATTTTAGATGGAATATTGGGCTGCATTTATGTCATGAAATTTTATACATCAGCTAAAATGAGTGAATTAAATGTTATCTATCTATGGTTAAGCCCCACAACCATGATGAGTTGAATAAGTAGAATATTCTACCAATTATTTAATGTTTATACATTTTATTTAGATGTGCATGTATGTTATAAAAACAAAAGCAAAAACCCGTGAGTGGGAAAAATACACCAATTTCAGAGTGCTGAAAATGCCCCTGGGGAAGAAGAGATGGCAGTAAGCTCGAGAAAGGGTGCTCTCTATCTGTAGTATGCTTTTACTTAAGTAATTCAAACCAGTAAGGCCAAAAGCTAGCTTTTGGTAATTCTGCATATTCTGGATATGTGTGTTCATTACTTTCCTGATTATTTGAAACATTTTGTAATTGTAAAAAATAAATAAATGATAGTACAGAGTGATAAGTGTTACCTTGGAAGCAATAAAATGTATGTAAGTAATAAAGTAATGATCCAACTACACTGAAAGAAATAATGACGAGAGGATGGGTCTTCCTGGGGAGAGGACAGCAAAACTGGATTCTGAAAGACAAATGGGAAGTTAGCACAAATAGGTACACATAGGTACGCATGGAAGGATGCAAAATGCAATAGGGCAGCTATCCTCAATTCATTGTTCCTAAAGCATAAATTATAGGGAAGGAAATTACAGTTGAGGAAGGTGGGAAATGAAATTTGGTAAGATGAGAAATAGTTAAAAGGCCAGATCATGAAGGGCTTTATAATCCACGTTAAGTGACGTGGATTCCATTTTGAGGCAATAGGGAGCTAGTGAATGTTTTAAGCAGTGCAGTGACTTGACCTGACCCTTTGATTTTAATGCAAACTCACTTGCTAGAATGTGGAAGATAGCGTTTGGATGTAAGATTAAGCTAAGAAATCTGTTTAATTCACTTGATTTAATCTTTAGAATTAAAAAAATAACAAAAATGTCTGTAAATAGTAATGGTTAATTTAATTATCCAATAAATAGCCATATCCATTAAATAGAATACTGTGCAGACATTGAAGTCAACAGAGAATAAATCCATGATTTATTCTTTTTTAACATTTTATTATCAGATTTTTATCATACTGAAAATTTGAAAGAACTTTACAAGTGATCGCCTGTGCACCCAGCACCTGGATTCTAACGTTAACATTTTCTAGTGTTGCTTTATCACTTATGTACCCACCTTTCCATTCACTAGAGTGTTTTAAGTGGAAAACCTGTTTCAAAACTGCATTTTAGTGTAATTTTAAAAGATATTTGTGCATAGGAAAGCATTGCGGGAGGATTTATATCAAGTTAACATTGATCATCTTTCATTTATATATGATTTTTGCTTCCCATTTTGTTCTTCATTGTATTGTCTGAATATTTTATAGTGAATGTGTGATACAATAATAAAAAGTATGTTTAAAACTACATTAAAGCTCTTCTCCTTTAGCATGAAAAGAATGGGTTGTTTTTAAGTAGATACAGCTTGATTTGAAATGAAGTGAATTTCTTCTTTTTTCTACAGATAATGATGAATAATCCTCAAAATGTTTTTTAATCCTCAACTATATGAAAGCATTTGAATTTGGCTCATCAGAATAACAAGCCTCAGTGGGAAATGCAGCAATTATTTGTTTTAAAAATCAGATTTAAGATGGGCATGCTTACTGCATGAAAAAGATGGAAGAACATGCCATTTTTCAATGAAGATTCTAACATTTTTTTATCTATTTTATTTTGTTCATTGAATTATATGGTTAAATCCTGTAAAATATATGCTTTATTAAATCATTCAACCAAAGCATAGGAAATGTTGACCCAAAAACTGACTTAATGGTTTTGAAGATTTACTATGCAACAGGGTAACTTTGACTTGCAGCAAATGTCTTTAGGTTGAAGGAATTCCCTACGTTATGAAAGACCTGCCTGTGGGTTTTCAATGAAGTCTTTAAGCATGACATTTTTTCTGTCTAATACTTGTTTTCATTTTGCCCAGCAGTTCTACATTAAATAACCTCATCAAGGGCTCTATTTAAATGTATACATTTTGAAGATGACATTTTTAGCCTTAAAGTTTATATTCTCAAGTCCTTTTACAACCAGTGTGTCTCCTGAACTAGCACATAGGCTGTAAAAACAGTCTTAGAAATCACTGAAAGATTTGATTATGAAAGAATAGCAAAATTATATTTCCTGATATGTAAAAAGTTGGTTTAATGTCTTTATTTCTCTCTAAGGCCCGGAACCAGGAATACTATATCTAAAAATTAGTCTGCGGATTAACGTTGACCTAGCATAGAGCTTGAACTTGCTCTTTTAGTTTTTAACTTCCTCTCATACATATGCTTCAGGGACAACATGATGTTAAAAAGGAGGAAGGAATTATTTCTATTTTGACACTGACAGTTTTGGCAACTAGGATCCTAGGGAGGGAAATGTTTGTCTCTTGAACTTCTTTCCATTGTGAGAGGATTTAGTTAGGTCATTAGGATGATGGTCACACAGCTTCAGTTGCAATATGCCAAGTATAACATGGTTTTGTTAGAGGTGTCTACAATCCAGATGTTTTTCATAATGAAAGCAAAATTTTGAACCTCTGAGTACAAAGCAGGCTGGTTGGCATGATATGTAATTTGGAAAATAAAGTCTTATCTTGCAGCACCAATCAGTATGTTAAATTTATTATGTATATTACTTCTAATGTCTGAAACTAGATACTTGATTTTTTATGTGTGTTTATTTTATGATATTGCTATTAAATTTTTATTATTTACCTGAAGTGTATCATTGATTGTCTTTTATTTATTAGCACTTTTCTCAGTAGAAGGCTTTTACATCAAGCTGAGAATAGTTTTTTTGGTTTCGTGCCTGTATTTCTTTCTTTTTCTTCTTAACGAAAGAGTTGAATTTTGCACTTTAATTCTCTACAATCCTGAAAGATGGTAATGATTTTGGGGAGGTTATGTGTTCATTCTTAAACTATTATAACTGTTAGAAAAATAAGGGTATAATATGGTAGAAAACAGTTGTTTCAGCCATATTTCAAAAGATGTCATATGCAGGAATAAGGGTGATAAACAGGATTTGTGCCATCTCCAATTGATTTCCAGTGTGTGGCTCTGGAGAGTTATTATGGAAGCATTATGCCAGTGAGGAAGAGGGCTATTATTGTTCAGTAATGTCTCTTATAAGTGTTGGAATTGACATGTGGAAGCGTCTGTAGATTCATAAATGTTAGCATTAGATGGGCTATTGGGATAACTTTGTCTTTTCTCATTTAACCTTCAAGGATATTGAGTTGAACATGATATTAAGTCACTTGTGTAAAGGGTCAGGGTCAGACCAGCTCCTAGGTCTTACAGTCTTATTACCTGGACATTCTTATCTCCCCTAGAGAATCAAAAAGAATAAATTTGATAGGAAATAGTACACCTGGCATTAATGCATTAAGAATTCTACAGGCCAGGCACAGTGGCTCACACCTGTAATCCCAGCACATTGGGAGACAGAGGTGGGAGGATCACTTGAAGCCAGGAGTACAAGACCAGCCTGGGCAACTAAGTGAGACCTCATCTCTACAAAAAATAAAATTAGCCGGACGCAGTGGTGTGCAGCTGTAGTCCCAGCTACTCAGGAGTCTGAAGCAGGAGAATTGCTTGAGCCCAGGAGTTCAAGGCTACAGTGAACTATGGTCACACCACTGCTCCCCTGCCTGGGCAACAGAGCAAGACTCCATCACTTTAAAAAATCGGCCAGGTGCAGTGGCTCACGCCTGAAATCCCAGCACTTTGGGAGGCTGAGGAGGATGGATCACCAGATCAAGAGATTGAGACCATCCTGGCCAACAGATTGAAACCCTGTCTCTACTAAAAATACAAAAAATTAGCTGGACGTGGTGGCACATGCCTGTAATCCCAGTTACTTGGGAGGCCGAGGCAGGAGAATCGCTTGAACCCAGGAGGCGGAGGTTGCAGTGAGCCAAGAACTCACCATTGCACTCCAGCCTGGGCAAAAAGAGTGAAAAAAACCTACAGATATTTCCTATTTATGGGAATAGCACACTATTCTACTTGCCGTTTTTAAACTTTGCACTAGATAGGTTAAAGTTGGGGGTTTTTTTTACCTGTAAACACATATTCTAATGCTTATCACTTTATTGACATGGAGCTTTGAAGAGGGTGTGTGTGTGTGTGTGTGTGTGTGTTAGTTATATGCCTAAAAACATGCACAAGAGATGAAAAGATGAACTGCAAGACCAAAGCCTTGAAGAAAGCCCCAACTCAGAGAAATGAGTAGAATATTGGAGGGGAAAAGCCACTTGTGACCTGAAAGCATGTCCACCACCTGACACTTTGATATGGTGGGCTCATGAGTCAAAAAGGATGAAAGGTCAAGGGCCACCCAAATTGGAGAATCCCATAGGAAACCCCAAAAGGTTACATCTTCACAATAAGGGAGAGCTAAAACTATAGTATATGCAAATACTATGCCATTTTATGTAATAGAATACTATGCAACCATGAAAAAAGAGTGAGATCATGTCCTTTGCAGGGACATGGACGGAGCTGGAAGCTATTATTCTCAGCAGACTAACACAGGAACTGAAAACCAAACACCACATGTTCTCATTAGTGGGAGTTGAACAATGAGAACACCTGGACACAGGAGGAGAACAACACACACTGGGGCCTGTCGGGGTGGGGGCAAGGGGAAGAATAACATTAGGACAAATACTTAATGCATGCAGGGCTTCAAACCTGTATGATGAGTTGGTAGGTGCAGCAAACCACCGTGGCACATGTATACCTATGTAACAAACATGCATGTTCTACACACATATCCTGGAACTTCAAAAAAATACAACAATTACAAATACAAATTTTAAAAGCAATACAGTGTAACAACTATGTACATAGCATTTACATTGTATTAGGTATTATGAGTAGTCTAGACATGATTTAAGGTATAGAGGAGGATATGCATAGGTTATTTGCAAATACTACACTATTTTATGTAAGGGACTTGAGCACCATGCAGTTTGGTATCCACAGGGTCCCGGAACCAATAACCCACAGATACTGATGGGCGATTGTACATTTTCTAAAGGCATGAACATGGAGAAGGAAGGCATGTCAGATTTGATAACACACATGTACATATACCAAGTAGAAGCTCTACAGATGTAAAATGCGTGTATAACAAATAGCAAATTTGCTACTCAGAAGAAAATTGTGAACCAAGCCCAATTGACATTTATAAAACATTTCATGTAAAACAAACATTATTTTCAGGTATACATGGTACATTTACTAAGATAAACCACAGTTTGGACATGAAAAATCTATCAGGATATTTTAAATGATTCAAATCAAACAAAGTGTTTTCTGATCTCAGTGGAATTAAATCATTTTTAAAGAGATTTCTGGAAAGGCTTTACATATCTTGAAACTAAACACGTTTCTAAATAACTCATGGATTGAATGAGAAATCATAGCCAAAATTAGAAAATATTTTGAATTGATTGAAAATTTAAATGTGACATATCTAAATTTGTAGAATGTGTCTAAAACAGAGCTTAGGAGTGAAATTTATAGCATTAGACACATTGTAAAAGAAGCAATTCAATAACTTAAACTTCTATACCTTAAACCAGAAGAAAAGCAAACAACTTAAATCCAAAATAGGCCGAAAAAAAGGAAATGGTTTCTTTAAAAAAGCACAGAAACCAAAGAAATGGAAACAGAAAATCAGAGAAGCCAAAAGCTAATTATTAAGAACACTAATAAAATTGATAAATCTCTGGACTGCAAAATGCTTAATACATAAGAATATCAGAAATGAGAGAGGGCAAGTGACATTTCTAGAAGACATTAAATAGATAATATTGTGAATTATTTATGCCAATATATTTGACAATTTAGTAAAAATGGTGAAATTTCTTGAAACCTGCCTATATTAGCTTGGGCTGCCATAACAAAATACCATAGACTGGGTGGCATAAGTAATAGCAGTCTATTTTCTCATAGTCCTAGAGGCTGAAAGTCCAAGATCACAGTTCTGGCTGAGTGGGTTTCTGGTGAGGGCTCCCTTCCCAGCTAGATAGTCGTCCTCTCACTACATTCTCATGGCCTTTCCCCAGTGGTGCATTGGGAAGGTGGGGATGCTCTGTGGTGTCTTTTCTTATAAGGACACCAATCCTGGAGGATCAGGGCCCCACACTTATGATCTTATTCAACTTTCATGGAGGCCCCATCTCCAGATACAGCTACATTGGGGGTTAGGACTTCAACATGAATTTTGAAGAGTCACAAACATTCAGTCCATAACACTACCAGAGTTCCTCCAAGAAAGACACGAAATCTGTAGAGCCCTATATCTAATTATAGAATTCAATTTTAGTTTAAAACCTTCCCGTAAAGTTTAGGCCCAGATGGCTTCAATAATTAATTCTCCCAAACATTTCTTGAAGAAAGTACCAATTCTACACAAGCTGTTCCAAAACAGAGGACTTCAGGGAACATTTTCCCACTTGTTCTGAGAGTGCAACATTGCCTGTTCCCAAAGCCAAAAAAAGAGGGGTTGGTGGAATTCCAGGAAAAGAGCACTACAGCCCCATATACCTCATGGACATTGATGAAAAAAATTTTCAGGCAGCCACAGTCATGTCTATAATCCCAGCACTTTGGGAGGCCGAGGTGGGAGGATCATGTGAGCCCAGAAGTTCAAGACCAGCCTGGGCAACACAGGGAGACCCTAGCTCTACCAAAAAAAAAAATTTTATCTGGGCATAGTGGCATCCACCTATAGTCTCATCTACTTGAGAGGCTGAGGCAGGAGGATCGCTTGAGCCCAGGAGATTGAGGCCACTATGACTGCCACTGCACTCCAGCCTGGGTGGTACAGTACAGTAAATATATAACCAGTAACAGAGTCATTTATTATCATTATTAAGTAGTAGGTGTTGTACATAATTGTATGTGTTATGCTTGATGAAAACACATGTATCAAAATTTAGCAAGTCAAACCCACCAATATGTAAAAAGAATAGTGCATCATAACCAAGTGGCAGATAGGCCAGGAATGCAAGATGAATTTACAATTGAAAATCAATGCAATTCATCATAACAGACAAAAAGGAAAGAACATATGATTATATTATATTAATAAATGCAGTAAAAACATTTAAGAAGATTCAACATCCGTTTCTCATATCTGCAAATTGGGAATAGAAAGGAAATGCCTCAATCTGGTAAAGGTCATCTAAGACACCAACAAATTAAACCTACTTGAAATGCTTAAAGATTTCAGAATGTGGTGTAGGGGAAGCCTACATACACTGCTAGTGAAAATGTAAAATGAGGCCAGGTGCAGGGGCTCACGCCTGGATTCCCAACACTTTGGGAGGCCGAGAAAGGCAAATTACCTGAGGTCAGAAGTTCGAGACCAGCCTGGCCAATGTAATGAAGCCCATCTCTACTAAAAATACAAAAATTAGCTGGGCCTGGTGGTGGATGCCTGTAACCCCAGCTATTCAGGACACTGAAGCGGAGAATAGCTTGAACCTGGGAGGTGGAGGTTGCAGTGAGCTGAGATCATGCCACTGCACTCCAGCCTAGGTGACAGAGCAAGACTCCATCTCAAAAAAAAAAAAGGAAAAAAATGTAAAATGATATAGCCGCTTTGAAAAAAAAACGATTTGGCAGTTTCATAAAAAGTTAAATACACACCTTGCATACCTCCCAGCCATTACATTCATAGGTATTTACTTGACAGGAATGAAAACACATGTCTACATGAAGACTTACATGGGAATATTAATGTCAAATTTATTCATAATAGCCAATAATTGGAAATAACCCAAATGTTTGTCAGCTGGTGAATGGATGAGGAATTGTGGCATATCCATAAAACAGGACGTCACTCGGCAATAAATAAGAAAGCTCTTGATACAATATGTTTAAGTCGCAAAAATGTGCTGTGTGAAAGAAACAAGAAGAGTTCATACTATGGATTCCATTCATTTGAAACTAGAAGACCAATCTGTACTGATGGGTAGCCCAGAACTAAAAGGAGAGAGTGTTGAATAATTGAGAAGCAACAACATGAAACTTGCTTAGTTATACAAGTGACTGTATTTGCCAAAAATATATATATTTTTTGAGATAAAATAATTTTTAGATATTATTTTGAGATAGAATGAGACATGGTCTTATTATTATCTCAAAAAAGATGTCTCATTCTATCACCCAGGCTGGAATGCAGTGTTACAATCACTGCCTCCTCAGCCTCAGTCTCCTGGACTCAAGCGATCCTCTCATCTCAGCCTCCAGAGTAGCTGGGACTATAGGCCCCTACCACCACACCGGGCTAATTTTTTTTTTTTTTTTACAAACAGAGTCTTGCCATGTTGCCCAGGCTGGTCTCAAACTCCTGGCCTCAAGGGATCCTCCTAGCTCATTCTCCCAAAGTGCTGGGATTACAGGTATGAGCCACCACACCCAGCCCACATATAATTTTTAAGTCAACAATAGAGTATTCATAAGCCCCAATGACATCTTCTAGATTCTAAAGTGAGTATTTAATTTCTGTCATTTGAACCCACTGTAACATCAGGAAAGTAAGAAGCACCTTCTTGCCCCTGCGTTGAGTTAAGGTGGAGGCATTTGGATGGCGCTGGACTCAAAACAATTCTTCTTTAAGTTGGATGGAGTAGATGTACTGATCTCAGTCCAGCGTCTTCCCTTCATTCTCACCAGTCATGTGCAAAGTTTTATACATGGAGACAGTTGCACTGATTCCCATATATTGGAACACTTCTTTTTCTTTTAACTATCTGCATAGACGTCACAGAAGTATCCACTAGTCCTTTTAGGCTTGGCATAGTAGTGAATTATAGAGTCTCTGAAGCATAAGACATTGATCTTAAGGCAAGAAAGGATGACTTATCTGAATAACTCATGGTTTGAAACTTCCACTTGCAACATGCACTGAAATTTTTAATTGATGCACAACAATTATACATATTTGTGGGGTCCATGTGACACAGACACGTGCATACACATGTAGTGATCAAATCAGGGTAACTGGGATGTCCATCACCCCAAACACTGATCGTTGCTTTGTGTTGGGCATGTTCCCTATCTCTGCTATTTTAAAATATACAAAAAATTATTTTTCAATATAGTCACCCAACTGTGCTATTGAACACTAGAACTTGTTCCTTCTATTTAACTCTAATTTTATTTTATTTATTTTTTAGAGATGGGAGTCTCTTTATGTTGCCCAGGCTTGTCATAAACTCCCGGGCTCAAACTATCTTCTCAGCTTATCCTCCTATGTAGCTGAGATTACAGGCTTGAGATACTGCTCCTTGCTCTAACTGTATTTTAATATTGATACGGGAGGAGGACAGGGAAGTGCTGGATAGAGAAAAGCAGAGTCCCTGGTGAGGACGCCACCCTCGGGCCAGTGCCCAAGGACCTGAATGAGAACAGGCACTCCTGTTTTCACGCCCAAATGTTGCACTTTCAAAGACCACTCTGGCCAGCCGCACTGCCATATGATGCCCGTAAAAAACCCGCGACTTTAGCAGGCACAGACACAGAAGCTGGACGTCAGGAGGAGCAAAGGAACACACCAGCAGACACTGGCTGACCAGCGATGGTGGAATGACGCAGCTACAGAGGGGAATTCGGCCAGGGCTGGTGGGAGGATAGTCCGGGCGGGGTGGCCCACTCCAGGGGAAGACCGTCCTCCACTCCATCCCCATCTGGCTCCTCATTCATCTCGCTGAGAGCCACCTCCACCATTCAGTAAAACCTTGCACTCATCCTCCAAGCCCATGTGTGACACAGTTTTTCTGGCACACTGGGCAAGAACTCAGAATACAGGAAGCTCTCTGCCCTTGGGAGGCAGAAGGTCTAACTGAGCCCATTAACGTAAGACATCTGCAGAGAGCAAAGCTGAAAGAGCCCACTGTAACCACGCCCACTGGGGGCTCCGGGAATCGTAAACGCTCACCCCATACGCTGCTGTGGGGTCAGAGCCTTCAATACACTGATATCCTTTCTTTTAAATATATAGCAAGCTGTGCAATTGCTGGAACATATAGAAGTTTTATTTTTAGTTTTTTGAGAAATCTCCATACTGTTTTCCATAATGGCTGTACTAATTTACATTCCCACCAAAAGTGTGTAAGAGTTCCCCTTTCTACACATCCTCACAAGCATATTTGCCTTTTTTATAATAGCCATTCTAACTGGGATGACATGATACGTCATTGTGGTTTTGGCTTGAATTTCCCTGATGATTAGTGATGCTGAGCACTTTTTCATCTCTCTGTTGCCCATTTCTATGTCTTCTTTTGAGAGGTATCTATTCAGCTCATTTGCCCATTTGTAAATCAGATGATTTGTTTTTCTGCTACTGAGTTGTTTCAGTTCCTTGGATATTCTGGACATTAATCCCTTCTCAAATGAATAGTTTACAAGTATTTTTTCCCATTCTATAGGTTGTCTCTTCACTCTGTTGATTGTTTTTATTTTGCTGTGCAGAGGATTTTTAGTTTCATATGTTGTCATTTGTCTATTTTTCTTTTGTTGCTTGTGCTTTTAAAGTCTTCTCCATAAAATCTTTGCCCAGGACAATGTCCTAGAGTGTTTCCTCTATGTTTTTTTAGGGATTTTTATACTTTCAAGTCTTACATTTAGTTTTATAGTTTACATGTCTTTACATTTATGTCTTTGATACATTTTGAGTTGATTTTTGTATAGGGTTAGCGTTGAGAGTCTAGTTTTATTATTTGGTATATGGATATCCAGTTTTCCCAGCACCACTTATTGAAGACACTGATCTTTCCCCGAAGAGTGTTTTTGGTGCCATTGTCAAAAATCTATTGGCTGAGCTGGGCACGGTGGCTCACATCTATAATCCCAGCACTTTGGGAGGACAAAGCAGGTGGATCACTAGGTCAAGAGATCGAGACCATCCTGGTCAGCATAGTGAAACCCCATCTCTACTAAAAATACAAAAATTAACTGGGCATGGTGGCACAGCCTGTAGTCCCAGCTACTTGGGAGGCTGAGGTAGGAGAATTGCTTGAACCGAGGAGGCAGAGGTTGCAGTGAGCCGAGATCACGTCATTGCACTCCAGCCTGGGAAACGAGTGAAACTCCATCTCAAAAAAAAAAAAAAAAAAAAAAAAAAAATCAATTGGCTGTAGACATATGGATTAATTTCTGAGTTCTCTATTCTGTTCCATTGGTCTATGCATCTATTTTTATGCCAGTACCATGCTGTTTTGGTTGTTAGGGCTTTGTAGTGTATTTTGGAATAGGGTAGTGTGATGCCTCCAGCTTTGGTTTTTTCCTGAGAATTTCTTTGGCTTTTTGGAGCTTTTGTGGTTTCATATAACATTTTAAATTTTTTCTGTTTTTGTGAAGAATGCCTTTGGTATTTTGATAGGGATTGCATTGACTTTTGGTAGTGTGGTCATTTTGAAAGTATTAATTCTTCCAATCCATGAACATTAAATGTCTTTCCACTTTTATAATCTCTTCCATTACTTTCACCAGTGTTTTATAGATTGGCTTATAGAGATATTTTATTTTCTTGATTAAATTTCTTCCTAGGTAATATTTGGTGGCTATTGAAAATGAGATTGTTTTCAAGATTTCTGTTTCTGCTAGTTTGTTATTATATAGAAATGCTATCAATTTTCATACGTTAATTTTGTATCTTGCAACTTAATTCGTTTATCAGTTCTAAGAGTTTTTTGGTTGAGCGTTTAGGGTTTTCTTTTCATTTTTTTAATTGCATTTTAGGTTTTGGGGTACATGTGAAGAACATGCAACATTGTTGCATAGGTACACACACGGCAGTGTGATTTGCTGCCTTCCTCCCCATCACCTATATCTGGCATTTCTCCCCATGCCATCTCTCCCCAACTCCCCACCCCCCGCTGTCCCTCCCCTGTTTCCCCCCTGTGTGATGCTCCCCTCCCTGTGTCCATGTGTTCTCATTGTTCAACACCCACCTATGAGTGAGAACATGTGGTGTTTGATTTTCTGTTCTTCTGTCAGTTTGCTGAGAATAATGGTTTCCAGGTTCATCCAAGCCCCTACAAAGGACACGAACTCATTGTTTTTGATGGCTGCATAATATTCCATGGTGTATATGTGCCATATTTTCCCTGTCCAGTCTATCATCGATGGGCATTTGGGTTGGTTCCAGGTCTTTGCTATTGTAAACAGTGCTGCAATGAACATTGGTGTGCATGTGTCCTTATAGTAGAATGATTTATAATCCTTTGGAGATATACCCAGTAATGGGATTGCTGGGTCAAATGGAATTTCTATTTCTAGGTCCTTGAGGAATCGCCACACTGTCTTCCACAATGGTTGAACTAATTTACACTCCCACCAACAGTGAAAAGTGTTCCTGTTTCTCCACATCCTCTCCAGCATCTGCTGTCTCCAGATATTTTAATGATCACCATTCTAACTGGCATGAGATAGTATCTCAATGTAGTTTTGATTTGCATTTCTCTAATGACCAGTGATGATGAGCATTTTTTCATGTTTGTTGGCCTCATGTATGTCTTCTTTTGTAAAGTGTCTGTTCATATCCTTCACCAACTTCTGAATGGGCTTGTTCATTCTTTTCTTGTAAATCTGTCTTAGTTCTTTGTAGATTCTGGATATTAGCCCTTTGTCAGATGGGTAGATTGGAAAAATTTTTTTCCCATTCTGTTGGTTGCCAATTCACTCTAATGACTGTTTCTTTTGCTGTACTGAAGCTGTGAAGTTCGATTAGGTCCCATTTGTCTATTTTGGCTTTTGTTGCCAATGCTTTTAGTGTTTTGGTCTTGAAGTCCTTGCCTACTATGCCTATGTCCTGAATGGTTTTGCCAAGGTTTTCTTCTAGGGTTTTTATGGTGTTAGGTCTTATGTTTAAGTCTTTAATACATCTGGAGTTAATTTTAGTGTAAGGTATCAGGAAGGGGTCCAGTTTTTGCTTTCTGCACATGGCTAGGCAGTTTTCCCAACACCATTTATTAAACATGGAGTCCTTTCCCCATTGCTTGTTTTTGTCAGGTTTGTCAAAGATCGGATGGTTGTAGATATTTTGTGTTGTCTCTGAGGCGTCTGTTCTGTTCCATTGGTCTATATTTCTGTTTTGGTACCAGTGCCATGCTGTTTTGATTACTGTAGCCTTGTAGTATAGTTTGAAGTTTGGTGGTGTGGTGCCTCCTGCTTTGTTTCTTTTGCTTAGAATTGACTTGGCTATGCGGGCTCTCTTTTGGTTCCATATGAAGTTTAAGGTGGTGTTTTCCACTTCTGTGAAGAAGGTCATGGGTAGCTTGATGGGGATAGCATTGAATCTGTAAATTACTTTGGGCAGTATGGCCATTTTCACAATATTGATTCTTCCTAACCATGAACATGGAATGATTCTCCATCTTTTGTGTCCTCTCTTATTTCGTTGAACAGTGGTTTTTAGTTCTCCTTGAAGAGGTTCTTTACATCCATTGTTAGTTGTGTTCCCAGGTATTTTATTCTCTTTGTAGCAATTGTGAATGGCAGTTCGTTCTTGGTTTGGCTTTCTTTAAGTCTGTTATTGGTGTATAGGAATGCCTGTGATTTTTGCACATTGATTTTATATCCTGATACTTTGCTGAAGTTGCTTATTAGTTTCAGGAGTTTTTGGGCTGAGATGATGGGGTCTTCTAGTTATACAATCATGTTGTCTGCAAATAGAGACAATCTGACTTCCTCCTTTCCTATTTGAATACCGTTTATTTCTTTTTCTTGCCTGATTGCTCTGGCTAGAACTTCCAGTACTATATTGAAATAGGAGTGGTGAGAGAGGGCATCCTTGTCTAGTGCCAGATTTCAAAGGGAGTGCTTCTAGTTTTTGCCCATTCAGTATGATATTGGCTGTTGGTTTGTTGTAAATAGCTTTTATTATTTTGAGATACATTTCATCAATACTGAGTTTATTGAGGGTTTTTAGCATAAAGGGCTGTTGAATTTTGTCAAAGGCCTTCTCTGCATCAATTGAGATAATCACGTGGTTTTTGTCTTTGGCTCTATTTATGTGGTGAATTACGTTTATAGACTTGCGTATGTTGAACAAGCCTTGCATCCTTGGGATGAAGCCTACTTGATTGTGGTGGATAAGCTTTTCGATGTGCTGTTGTAATCGGTTTGCCAATATTTTCCTGAAGATTTTTGCATCTATGTTCATCATGGATATTGGCCTGAAGTTTTCTTTTCTTGCTGAGTTTCTGCCTGGTTTTGGTATCAGGATGATGTTGGTCTCATAAAATGATTTGGGAAGGATTCCCTCTTTTTGGATTGTTTGGAATAGTTTCAGAAGGAATGGTACCAGCTCCTCTTTGTGTGTCTGGTAGAATTCGGCTGTGAACCCATTTGGATGTGGGCTTTTTTTGGTGGTAGGCTCTTAATTGCTGCCTCAACTTCAGACCTCATTATTGGTCTATTCCGGGTTTTGACTTCTTCCTTGTTTAGGCTTGGGAGGATGCAAGTGTCCAAAAAATTATCCATTTCTTCCAGGTTTACTAGTTTATGTGAATAGAGTTGTTTGTAATAATCTCTGATAATGGTTTGTATTTCTGTACAATCTGTGGTGATGTCCCCTTTATCATTTTTTATTGCCTCTGATTGATTATTCTCTTTTCTTTTTTATTAATCTGGCTAGTGGTCTGTCTATTTTGTTGATCTTTACAAAAAACCAGCTCCTGGATTCATTGATTTTTTGAAGGGGTTTTCGTGTCTCTATCTCCTTCAGTTCTGCTCTGATATTTTAGTTATTTCTTGTCTTCTGCTAGGTTTTGAGATTTTTTGGTCTTGCTCCTCTGGCTCTTTCCATTTTGACGATAGGGTGTCGATTTTAGATCTTTCCTTGCTTCTCATGTGGGCATTTATTGCTATATATTTTCCTCTAGAGACTGCTTTAAATGTGTCCCAGGGATTCTGGTATGTTGTGTCTTCATCCTCGTTGGGTTCAATGAACGTCTTTATTTCTGCCTTCATTTCATTGTTTATCCAGTCAACATTCAAGACCCATTTGTTTGGTTTCCATGAAGCTGTGCGGTTCTGAATTAGTTTCTGAATTCTGAGTTCTAACTTGATTGCCTGTGGTCCGAGAGACTGTTTGTTATGATTTCAGTTCTTTTGCATTTTCTGAGGAGTGATTTACTTCCAATTATGTGGTCAATTTTAGAGTAGGTGTGATATGGTGCTGAGAAAAATGTATATTCTGTGCATTTGGGGTGGAGAGTTCTGTAAATGTCTATCAGGTTTGCTTGTTCCAGGTCTGAGTTCAAGTCCTGGATATCCTTGTTAATTTTCTGTCTGGTTGATCTGTCTAATATTGACAACAGGGTGTTAAAGTCTCCCACTATTATTGTGTGGGAGTCTAAGTCTCTTTGTAAGTCATTAAGAACTTGCTTTATATATCTGGGTGCTCCTCCATTAGGTGCATATATATTTAGGATGGTTAGCTCTTCTTGCTGCATTGATCCTTTTGCCATGATGTAATGTCCTTCTTTGTCTCTTTTGATCTTTGTTGATTAAAGTCTATTTTATCAGAGACAAGAATTGCAACTCCTGCTTCTTTTTGCTCTCCATTTGCTTGGTAAATCTTCCTCCATCCCTTTATTTTGAGCCTATGTGTATCCTTGCATGCAAGATGGGTTTCCTGGATATAGCACACCAATGGGTTTGGCTTTTTATTCAATTTGCTAGTCTGTGTCTTTTGACTGAGACATTTAGCCCATTTACATTTAGGGTTAATATTGTTATGTGTGAATTTGATACTGCCATTTTGATGCTAGCTGGCTGTTTTGCCCATTAGTTGATGCAGTTTCTTCATTGTGTTGATGCTGTTTACCATTTGGTATGTTTTTGGAGTGGCTGGTACTGGTTGTTCCTTTCTCTGTTTAGTGCCTCTTTCAGGAGCTCTTGTAAAGCAGGCCTGGTGGTGATGAAATCTCTGAGTACTTGCTTGTTCACAAAGGATTTTATTTTTCCTTCACTTGTGAAGCTTAGTTTGGCTAGATATGAAATTCTGGGTTGAAAGTCCTTTTCTTTAAGGATGTTGAATATTGGCCCCCACTCTCTTCTGGCTTGCAGGGTTTCTGCTGAGAAGCCTGCTGTGTGGCTGATGGGCTTCCATTAGTGGGTAACCCCACCTTTCTGTCTGGCTGCCCTTAGCATTTTTCTCCTTTATTTCAACCCTCATGAATCTGATGATTATGTGCCTTGGGGTTGCTCTTCTTGCGGAATATCTTTTTGGTGTTCTTTGTATTTCCTGGACTTGAACATTGGCCTGCCTTGCTAGGTTGGGGAAGTTTTCCTGAATAATATCCTGAAGAGTATTTTGCAGCTTGGGTTCATCCTCTCCATCACATTCAGGTACACCTATTAAACATAGATTAGGTCTTTTTACATAGTCCCATATTTCTTGGAGACTTTGTTCATTCCTTTTTACCCTTTTTTCTCTAATCTTGGTTTCTCGTTTTATTTCATTGAGTTGATCTTCAACCTCTGATATCCTTTCTTCTGCTTGGTCAATTTGGCTGTTGAAACTTGTGCATGCTTCGTGAAGTTCTCATGTTGTGTTCTTCAGCTTCATCAATTCACTTATATTCCTCTCTAAGTTGTCCATTCTCATTAGCATTTCATCAAATCTTTTTTCAAGGTTCTTAGTTTCTTTGCATTGGGTTAGAACATGTTCTTTTAGCTTGTAGGAGTTTCTTATTACCCACCTTTTGAAGCCTGATTCTGTCAATTCATCACACTCATTCTCCATCCAGCCTTGTTCCCTTGCTGGTGAGGGGTTGTGATCCCTTGTAGGAGGAGAGGCGTTCTGGTTTCAGGTGTTTTCATCCTTTTTGTGCTGGTTTCTTCCCATCTTTGTGGATTTATCCACATGTCATCTTTGTAGTCATTGACTTTCAGATTGGGTCTCTGAGGGGACATTCTTTTGGTTGATGATAAAATTATTTCTTTCTGTTTCTTATTTTTTCTTCTACCAGTCAGACTCCTCTACTACAGGACTGCTGAGGTCAACTCCAGGCCCTGCTTGCCTGGGGATTACCTGCAGCAGCTGCAGAACAGTAAGGGTTTCTTCTTCTGCTACCTTTTTTTTCAGAAGGATACCTGCCAGATGTCAGTCTGAGCTCTCCTTAATGAGGTGACTCTTTGGATATACAGGGTCAAGGAGCTGCTTGAGGAGACAGTCTGTCCTTTATAAGAGCTCAAGTGCTGAGCTGTGAGTTCCATTGTTCATTCAGAGCTGCTGGGCAGGTATGTTTAAGTCTGCTGCAGCAGAACTCATAAACCCCTCTTTTTTTTTCGTGTCCTGGGGAGTTAGGGCTTTATTTATGAGTTTCTGTTGTGCTGCTGCCTTTTTTCAGCCTGCACTGCCCAGCGAGGAGGCAGCCTAGTCACTGTCTGCCTGTAGAAGCTTTGCTGAGCTGCTGTGGGCTCTGCCCAGCTGCTGTGTGAACTTCCCTGCAGTCTTGTTTATACTGGTATAGTAAGAAATGCCTCGGCAATGGCGGCCCACATCTATAATTGCAGGCTCTCTGTAATAGTGGACTGCCTCGGCAATGGTGGGCAGCCTCAGCAATGGCGGACTGCCTCTGTAGTGGTGGACTGCTTCAGTAATGGCAGACATCCCTCCCCCACAGAGCTGGACCATCCCAGGTTCAGCTATGCTTGCTGTGAATCTCTCAATCCAGAGCAATTTCAGATTGCTGTTTTTTTTTTTTGTGGGGTTGGAACCAGCCAAGCCTGATCACCTGGCTCCCTGCCTCAGACCCCCTTTATTTTTTGTTTTTCATTGAATGGTTGACTCTGTCTCCCAGCTGTTCCAGTCACCTATTGAAAAGGTGCCGGGATCTGTGTGATTTCCTGCGCGGTGACCCACTGTGCTGGCTGAAACAGCTGCGCTGAGATTCATGGTGCTTTTTTGCCCAGGAATCTCCTGGCCTGGCTCCCTGTTTCAGTCTGCTTTTTTATCAGTTGAATGGGCAACTCTGTCTCCCCAGAGCTCCAATTGCCAGCTAAAACTGCACCTGGATCCATGTATTTTGTATGGAGATCCGCCACACCGGGGTCCCAGCCAAAACAGCCTGGTGGCCAAAACAGCTGCACTAGCAACCCATGGGGCTCCTCTGCCTGGGAATCTCCTGAACTGTGGGCAATAAAAATCCATCTGGAAATGTGGCGTCCACTCACCCTCTGCGCTTTTGCTGGGAGCTGCAATCCTGAGCTGCTCCTGATTGGCCATCTTGGATCCATACCCCTCTTGTTGGTTTTGAATAACATCTTTATTTCTGCCTTCATTTCACTGTTTATCCAGTCGACACTCAGAAGCAAGTTGTTCAGTTTCCAAATAGTTGTGCAGATTTGAGTGAGTTTCTTAATCCTGAGTTCTAATTTGATTGCACTGTGGTCTGGTAGACTGTTGGTTTATGATTTCCATTCTTTTGCATTTTCTGAGGAGTGATTTGCTTCCAATTATGTGGTCAGTTTTAGAGTAAGTGTGATGTGGTTCTGAGAAGAATGTACATTTTATGGATTTGGGGTGGAGTGTTCTGTAGATGTCTATCAGGTCTGCTTGGTCCAGCTCTGCATTCAAGTCATGACTGTCCTTGTTAATTTTCTGTCTCATTGATCTGTCTAATATTGATAGTGGGGTGTTGAAGTCTCCCACTATTATTGTGTGGAAGTTTAAATCTCCTTTTAGGCCATTAAGAACTTGCTTTATGTATCTGGGTGCTCCTGTGTTAGGTGCATATATATTTAGGATAGTTAGCTCTTCTTGTGAGATTGATCGTTTTACCATTATGTAATGTCCTTCTTTGTCTCTTTTGATCTTTGTTGGTCTGAAGTCCATTTTATCAGAGACTAGGATTGTGTCCCCTGCTTTTTTTGTTCTCCATTTGCTTGATAAATCTCTTCATCCCTTTATTTTCAGTCTATGTTTGTCTTTGCATGTGATATGGGTTGCCTGAATACAGCACGCTGATGGGTCTTGACTTTTTATCCAGTTTGCCAGTCTGTCTTTTGATTGGGGCATTTAGGCCATTTACATTCAATGTTAATATTGTTATGTGTGAATTTGATCCTGCCATTTTGCTACTGGCTGGGTTTCTTGCCCAATAGTTCACTCAGTTTCTTCATTGTGTTATTGGTCTTTGCCATTTGGCATGCTTTTGCAGTGGCTGGTACTTGTTGTTCCATTCCGGGTTTAGGGTTTCTTTCAGGAGCTCTTATAAGGCAGGTTTGGTGGTGATGAAATCTCTCAGTAATTGCTTGTCCATAAAGCATTTTATCTCTCCTTCACTTATGAAGCTTAGTTTGGCTGGATATGAAATTCTGGGTTGAAAGTTCTTTTCTTTAAGGATGTTGAATACTGGTCCTCACTCTTTTCTGGCTTGTAGGGTTTCTGCTAAGAGATCCACTGTGAATCTGATGGACTTCCTTTTGTGAGTGACCCAACCTTTCTTTCTGTCTGCCCTTAGCACTTTTTTCTTCATTTCAACCCTGGTGAATCTGATGATTTTGTGCCTTGGGGTTGCTCTTCTTGAGGAATATCTTTGTGGTGGTCTCTGTATTTCTTGGATTTGTATGTTGGCCTGCCTTGCTAGGCTGGGGAAGTTCCCTGGATAATATCACGAAAAGTGTTTTCTGGCTTGGATTCATTCTCTCCATCACATTCAGGCACACTGATCAAACATAGATTAGGTCTTTTCACATAATACCATATTTCTTGGAGGCTTTGTTCATTTCTTTTCCCTCTTTTTTCTCTAATCTTGCCTTCTCTTTTTATTTTATGGAGTTGATCTTCAGTCTCTGATATCCTTTCTTCTGCTTGATCAATTCAGCTATTGAAACTTGTGTATGCTTCACAAAGTTCTTGTGCTGCGTTTTTCAGTTCCATCAAGTCGTTTATGTTCTTCTCTAAGCTAGTTATTCCAGTTAGCATTTCATCTAACATTTTTTCAAGGTTTTCAGTTTCTTTGCATTGGGTTAGAATGTGTAGCTCAGAGAAGTTTGCTATTACACACCTTCTGAAACCTGTCTCTGTCAATTTGTTGAACTCATTCTCTGTCATGTTTTGTTACCATGTTGGTGAGGAGTTGTGTTCCCTTAAAGGAGAAGAGGCGTTCTTATATTTGATGGTTTCATCCTTTTTGCACTGGTTTCTTCCCATCTTCATGGCTTTATCTAGCTCTGATCTCAGGGAGCTGCTTGATGAGGTCACTTGTCTTCCAGTCGAGGTGCTGCTGGGTATCCAGGGACTCTGTCAGGTTGCTATGTAGGCTTTCTGTGTCTTTTTATTTACACTGGGAGGTTAAGCTCACCACTTTAATGGTGGGTGCCTTTCTTCTGCTGACCTGAAGGTGCTGCTGGGTTGTCAAGGACACCGTCCCATTGCTACGTAGGCTTCCTGTGTTTTTTGTTAAAACATGAAGACTAGGCCCACCTCTTTAATGGCGGGTTGCCCCTTTCCTCCACAGAGCTGGATCATTCAGGGTTCAGCTCAGATTGAGGCACTGGCTGTGAAACCCACTAGTGTTAGCGCTTCAGCCTGCTGGGGTTTGTAGGGGAGGGAAGGGACCCGCCCAGCCGCACTGTCTGTCTCCCCACTTTCAGCTCCCTCTCTCTCTGGTTGTGGGGGAGGGGCCCACCCAGCTGCACCATCTGTGTTCCAGCTTTCAGCTCCCTGTCTCTCCAGTTGGTCATGGGGGAAGGAGTGATAGCTAGGTCCACAGGCTCTCTGGGCCTGCTTATGGGCTTATGCATTTGCTTAGATCTGTGTGACAATCTGAGGCACCAGCCTGGATTATTATTCAACTCTGCACTTGTAATTCTCGGAGGTTGACTGGCAAAGATCCTCTGTTCTGTGGACTGCTGAGGCTTTGGGGGAAGTGCCATACCTGGACCAAGATGCCGGAGGGGAGCCCCTGACTCACCAGGTAGATGCACTTTCTGCATGAAGCAGCACCCCTCTCCTCCTGGCATGCCCTGCCTGGGCTTTGCTCACTGTCCAACCAGATGTGTTCAAATGAACCTGGTACCTTGGTTGGAGCTAGGAGCTGTCTCGCTTTCTGCATCTCTCTCACTGCATCCCTCTCTCTCTCTCTCTCTCTCTCTCTTTCTCTCTCTCTCTCTCTCATCTCTTGTGCACTGGAGTTGTCTCTCTTCAGCCATTCTTGTCCCTGACTTCTTTAATTCCTTTTTTTAAGAGACTCAGTCTCGTTTTGTTGCCCAGGCTGGAGTGCAGTGGCTATTCACAGGCGCGATCTCACTACTGATCAGCATGGGATTTTTGACCTGCTTTGTTTCTGACCTGGGCCAGTTCACCCCTCCTTAGGCAGCCTGGTGGTTTCCCACTCCCAGGAGGTCACCATATTGATGCCGAACTTAGTGCAGACACCCACACAATCAGTGTAGTGCACTACAGCCCAGAATTCCTGGGCTCAAACAATCCTCCCACCTCAGCCTCCTGAGTAGCTGGGACTACAGGCACCCACCACCATGCCTGGCTACTTTTTTTTTTTTTAACTTTAAAGTTCTGAGGTACATGAGCAGGATGTGCAGGTTTGTTACATAGATAAATGCGTGTCATGGTGATTTGCTGCACAGAACAACCCATCACATAGGTATTAAGCCCAGCATCCATTAGCTATTCTTTCTGATGCTCTCTCTCCCCAAACCAACCCTCTCCCACAGGCCCCAGTGTGTGTTGTTCCCCTCCATGTGTCCATGTGTACTACTTTTCAAAGACAGAATATACTCATGTAACCAGCATATGGGTAAAGAATGAGAACATTGTTAGCACTCCAGAAGTTCTATTCTAGCATTACTCCTCGAGGGGAACGCTCTCTTTTTTTCTAACATGATAGATTTGTTTTGAGCTATATATAAATGGAATTACATTATATGAATGCTTTTGCACTTGGCTGTTTTGCCTGACACAGTGTTTGTGATATTTGCCATGTTATTGCACTTAGTGTCGTTTGTTTACTTTGTTCATTCTAATTAATATATTTCATTATTAAGATAGTCCACAATTTATTTATCTATTCTGCTGTTGACAGACAGTCAAGCCACTTAAAATTTTTTGACAACTTGAACACAGCTCTAGCAAATGCTTTTCTACATGTCTTTTGGTGGATAGATGTATGAATTTCTGTTGAGTATATACCTAGAAATGGAAGTTTTGAGTCTTAGGATATGCATATGTTCAATTTTAGTAGACAGTGGTAAGCAGTTTTCCAAAGTGGTTGTACCAATCCCTCACTCCTTGCAGAACCATAGGAATGTTCTAGTTACTCCACATTTCGGCCAACACTTGGTTGCAGTTTTTTATTTCAATTGATATATTCTTTACTTACAAAATTTCTACTTTACTTTCTAAAGTTTCCACTTCCATTTCAACTATATTTGGAAGTTGAAAGATGTGCAAGAACTGAAGACAGAAAATTTGTGTGTGAGACTCTATTAAAAAATCATAATTATTAATAGTTGTATAGGCAGTCTTGATTCTACTATTATTATTGATGATAAAATGTAATTATATACACATACATATTTGGGGTATGAAAGTCGATTTGCTGAAGACTTTATGTCCTCAGAGAAGACCACAGTAGATTAATGGTCCATTTCTTCACCAGATTTTTTATCTAATGAAAAAGTTACAAGCACATCTACACAAACATGATAGACATGCATAGGTATACTGAATAATGAAAGGAAGAATTTTAACAGAGAATTGGACTTGAAATTATGTTTTTGAAAATTTCACACAATTGATTCAACAACTATTTGAGTGTTACTACATGCCGGGCCCTGTTGTAGGGATTGGTGCTGTGATGACATGATAAACCACGTGCTACTCTTTGGAGCTCAGCTTCTAGTGAGGGCATCAGAAGATCAGCAAATAAAAATATATAATATAATATTTCAGATATCTATAATCTTATTAAGAAAAATGACAAAAAATTAATAACTCATAAGAATTAATAAAGCTTGCCAGAGGAGAATTACTAGGTTAAAAGATTGTTCTAAAGAGGGCAGAGAATTTGCTTTCCAATGTAAAGAACTGTAGACATGTGAAAATGGAGGTTGGTTTGGAAAGGGGGGAGTCAAACAGAGATGGCCCGAGGCAGGCTGAACATTTAGACAGAGGACTAGCGGAAGACAAAAATAGGTACTTAAAAGATTGAATATAATAAAAAATTAATAAAGATGATATAGCTAAAAAGACTGCTTTCTAACAAGAGAATCAGTCTCATTAAACAGCCCCTCCTTGGAGAGGAATATCAAGTATTTTCCATAGAACCAATTTTCTGTTCAGTGGAGTTGCACGTAACTGTGTGGATGAGTGCTTCCTGAGCTATGTGTACTGCTGAGATATTTTGTGTGTACAAGGTGGAAGATTTTTTTCTTTCTTAGCAAGGCAGGGATATGGGAGTCGAAGGGGGTTCTTATTTCCTTAAATCAAGGTCCTCAGAAGCAGACACTGAGACCAGGATTTGTAGGCCAGGGATTTATTAAGGAAGTATCCCCAGGTGAGACTGGTGTGGAGAAAGGTGGGGGTAGGACAGGGAAGGGTGGAATCTAAGGCAAAGTTTTGCAAAGGGTAGGAGCTTCATCCTGCTCTCCCAGGGGAACTCCCGCAAACCCGAGGTAAGGGAGCTAGGCTTTCATAATCCCACACCTGGGGAATATGAAAGGCTCTGGTGAAATGCACATATTCAGGCTCTGGTGAAATGCCACCTCCAGAACTTCAATTCTCAGGCACTGGGGCTCTGCAGGTGTAGGCAAAGTGGCTCCATTAGCTGAAGTACAGTTGGTTCAAGAAAAGTCACAAGTGCTGACTGTTGGAAGCAAAACCACACTGAAGCTGAGAGAGAACACAAGCATGTTAAAAAGTGATCTGCAGGCAGCATTGCTCACAGCTCACTGCAAATATTGTTAGAGACATGTAATTAGCACATCACAGACAGTTTAATGGGTTGTTTTTTTTGTTTTTTTTTTTTGAGATGGAGGCTTGCTCTGTAGCCCAGGCTAGAGTGCAGTGGTGTGATCTCAGCTCACTGCAACCTCCACCTCCTGGGTTCCAGTGATTCTCCTGCCTCAGCCTGCCAACTAGCTGCGATTACAGGTGTGTGCTACCATACCCATCTAATTTTTGTATTTTTAGTAGAGACAGAGTTTCACCACATTTGCCAGGCTGGTCTCAAACTCTTGACACCTCAGATGATCCACCCACCTTGGGCTCCCAAACTGCTGGGATTAAAGGCGTGAGCCACCATGCCCAGCCCAATTGATTTTTGTAAAAAGAGTCATCTTAAAGAATCATGTCGATTAAATGGTGCTATACATAATATATAGATATGCAAAAATTATTAAATTCATATAAAAAGGCGGCTGAAGGCTGGTACCTGCTGACTGGGGTGCTTGTTTTTATTTATATGCCATATTCAGGAATTGAGTTTCCATTTGGTGGCAGCCACTTCAAAATCTGCCATTGTCCATTTCCTCCTCCCATCCAAGACAGTGTTCATTCCTCCTTTCTCTGGGAACCCCTCAATGCTTTACATGTGCCACAAATCTTTGCACTTCCTATATTACGTCAAAATGATCAAGTTGATATTTCTTCCCTATAGGCTTTGTGAGGGTCTTGGAGCAAGGACTGTGTCTCACTCATCTCTGCATTTCTAGCGAGTGGCTGGCACAGGGCCTCATTTAGAGTAGGTATTCAATAAATGTTTATTAAATTGGATGAATAAACAATCCATTACAGCCTGTGGAAATTCTAGAAAATAAAATTTATCTTGGGTATAAAGTTTGTATCTTTTATTAATGAGACACAAGCAATTAAAATGATAGACTCCCGCTAGCATTCCAATAAAAGTTATCGAGCCTCATCTGATAACTTCTACATTTGGCACAGAAAGCTTCTCACCTGAAAATGGAAATTTAAAACTTTAGTTGAGAAAAGCTTTCTTGATTAAGAGCAGTTGATTAAAAAAGAGCTCATTAATGAAGAACAGTACTATTTTTATAAGGACTAAGCTTTTTTTCTCTTACTTTGGTTTCGTTTACGCTTCAACAAACAGCACCTTTTGGCAGTCACGGCTCCTTGAACTGCCAAATGCAGTTTCGTGACTCTGGTTATGCCCTTCCTTGACGTCACTCTGAAAGAGGTCATCAGCTAATTAGCTGCATAAACTGACCCACCATTATTGTTTCTAAGCCCCAAGTTGTGCAGTCTGATGGAATTACAATGATGTATTTGAATCTATTCTTTTTTTCTTGATGGCACAAAAATGCTTCTTAGAATGTTGAAACTTAAGACAATTATAAAGGAATGTACCTGATTAAAGGTGACCCATAGATATTCAGGAGAGCAGAAAAAACTCGCTTAGACAGGATGAATACCTTTGGCTTTTTCTCCAGATTAGAGCTGGAAAAATTTCTGTTTCTCAGATTTTAGCTTCTCACTCTCCAGCTTCTATCTCCCAATAATATTATATGCCGTTCTTCAAAATGCTGTCTGTCTACTGTTCCTTCTCACAAAAGTAGAATCTGCCTTCTAAGCTCCTTTACTCACATCTCCTAACTTTTTTCTCTGAATAGTCAGCACCTTTATTCTTACCCTTGCCTGCTCAAACCCCAACCCAAGACCTCAACTCAAAAGGTCTTGCATGTTTTCTGTTTTCGGCTGGTAAGGACCATGTTTTTGTTTTCCAAAGCAACGTTTACTCAGTTTGAAATCTGTCAGTTATAGCTGTGTCTATCCAGTAATGGTCAGTCTTCCTCAAATTGTCTTAAAGTTACTGAAAGAAGCGACTGTGTGTAGATTTCATTCCTGTTGCGCAGGAGCAAAGGAAGGCTCACAGAAGAGCGAGGGCTGGTTTTGAAGGGCGCTGCAATTGCAGCCTAAGTGTTTTAGGTCTTATTTTCTTCTCCGTTCTTCTGCTGAGAATGAATTTTCAATGCAGAGTTTTTTTAACATTGAAGATGTAAAATTTAGAAAGACTCAACTATTTCATTATGTTAGCCAAAGCCTGTTACAAAATACAATATAGTCTTTATAAAAAGTAGGCCAGGCGCAGTGGCTTACGCCTGTAATCCCAGCACTTTGGGAGGCCGAGGCAGGTGGATCACGAGGTCAAGAGATCGAGACCATGCTGGCCAACATGGTGAAACCCCGTCTCTACTAAAAATACAAAAATTAGCCCGGCATCGTGTGGTCCCAGCTACTCGGGAGGCTGAGGCGGAAGAATCGCTTGAATCCAAGAGGTGGAGGTTGCAGTGAGCCAAGATTGCACCACTGCACTCCAGCCTGGCGACAGAGCAAGACTCTGTCTCAAAAAAAAAAAAAAAGAAAGAAAGTCATAAAACACAGAGTAAAGACGTGAATTGTGACCACAGAAATTTGTAATGAATTCTCGTGTCTATTTAAAATATATACTCACCTAACCAAAGCATCACGAGGAATAACATACTAAGTCGTGAGTTTCATAGTTGGGGAAGGGACTATACTTGGTTCCCTTTTGTTTTCCCAGGGCATCCAGCATGGAGCTCAGAAACTTGTTAAGGCTTTATCAGTACCGTTGAGTCCATTAATTCAAATAAGAGGCTTATTTGGATCACAGATTTTTTACATAACACAGTAACAAGCCCTGAGAAAAATCCCTTGACTGATGACATTTGCTCCAGAGCGGAGTGAGTTCTAGCCTGGAAACCTAGCTCAAGTTATCTTGCAGGCTACACATCTGTCAAACGGGACTGCCTCAAAGTATTGTTGAAGTTAAGCAAGATGCAAAAATGTCTTACATGGTCTCTGGTCCACAACAAGCACCAATGTGTGTCGGTTTCCCTTTGTCTTCTTTCAGATTTTATCTTGAACAGCCCCAGTGCACATGCGACATGGCTGCATATGCATGAGCAAAATGTAAGAGAGTGAAAGACATGCCCTAACTCAGGCGCTCCAAACATAGATACTGCACTAAAAAAATCCTACAACCCCTCTTTGTTGAGACTCGTGCTGATTTTATTACACTGTAGCCTATTAGTTAAAGACCCTTGGGAAAATTATGATCTGGTCTTAGCAATAGAAATAGATACATTTCTCACAAGCAACTAGTTTGTATTTTAACTATGTGTTGTGTAATTGATCAGGTTTCTACCCGCTGGCTAGCAGGAAGCTTATAATCAAATGTATTGCTTCATGTTTAGCAGCTATATAGGACTTCATTGTAAATGTTCTGGCACTAATTTCACTCCTGGCTCTATTGTGTATCTCTGTCAATGTTTTTTCCTTTGCACCACATTTTAATCTACACTTAATGTGATTTTGGCATATTGTATATTTCTGTATAAGCTGTCTGAAATCTTATGAAATAGAATAGGAAATACATACACATGCATATGTATGTTTGCAAGTGTATTGTATTAGTTCATTTTACACTGCTATAAAGATATTACTCAAGACTGAGTAATTTATAAACAAAGGAGGTTTAGTTGACTCACAGTTTTGCATGGTGGAAGGGGAGGCAGGCATGTCTTACATGGCAGCAGGCAAGAGAGAGAGCATGTGAATGGGGAACTATCAAACACTTATAAAACCATCAGATCTCAGGAGAACTCACTCGCTATCCTGACAACAGCATAGGGAAAACTGGCCACATGATCTAGTCACCTCCCACCAGGTAACTTCTTTGACATGTGGGGATAATGGAGATTACAATATGAGATGAGATTTGGGTGGGGACACAGAGCCAAACCATAGTATGTATGTATCTATATCTATGTAACTACATCTACACACACACATGCACACACACACACACATATATATATATGGAGAGAGAGAGAGAGAGAGAAAGTCTTTCATGGCAACAAATATTGGTTGAAAAAGAAAGTTAAAAGGAAAACAAAAGACCAAACCACCTTGTCCATTTCCTTTGACAAAACAAAATAATGGAGGATTTCCCTGTTCTCTGTGTTATTTTCCCCCTAAAAGTATGCTCATCAAAGTTATTGATATAGCCTTACTATGCTGGGTTTTTTATTACAAGTAGAAAAGGAATGTATTTAAAGGATTTGGGGAAGGTCATGAAATCAGCAGGAGTGTTGGAAACCATACTTGGGAAATCTTCAGGAACCTAGTTCAACCAGGCAGCTAGAACTATAGTCTAAGCCACAGCAAAGAGCCAGTGTAGGGAGGACCCTGCACTGGACCCTTCCCAAAGCCCTTGCTGCTCTACACCCTGGATCCCATGTTAGAGCCATGACTCCTCCAGCAGCAGTGTGGGACCGCTGCCCCTACCGTCTGTGGAAACAGGGTGTTGCTGCCACTGCTGCCAAAAGAATAAATTCTCCACAGCCTCCTTTTCTTTGTAGCACTGTTTCTGATTCGAAGTTCTGGATGGAAGCCTCCCAGTGGCTGAGCTAGGTCATGTGATCATTCTCAAGTTGCAGGGCAGCCTGGAAAAATGAGTGCTGGCTTTTTTCTCATCTTTCTTTGATCTGGTCTTTGCCATCTTTCTAGTCAAAGGAGGGATCTGCTGCTTTCTACACTCAGCCAGTGGAGAATTTTCCAAACACAGACACAGATCCTGGATAGGCAAAAGACACATGCACCTTTTACCTCATACCTACATTTTTTTAAAGGATGTTTATCTAACCTAAACATACAACAAAAAACACATTTAACCTCTCCCTAATGGGATATAAACCAAAGCCTTATCACTCACTACAGAAGATACATTCCCCTTTGACACGGTTTGGATCTGTGTCCCCACCCAAATCTCATGTTCAGTTGTAATCCCCAGTGTTGGAGGTGGGAGGATGGGTGGGGGGAGTTCTCATGAATGGTTTAGCACTATTCCCTTGATGCTATTGTCATGATAGTGAGTTCTCATGAGATCTGGGTGTTTAAAAGTGTGCAGCACCTTCCCCTTCTCTCTCGGTCCTGCTCCTGGTACATGACACCTTTGGCTTTGCCTTCCATGAGTAAAACCTCCCCAAGGCCTCTGCAGAAGCAGATGCTGCCATGCTTCCTAGAAGCATGGAACCATTACCAGTCTCAGGTATTTCTTTATAGCAGTACAAGAACAAATTAATATACCCCTCTAGTTTGGGTAAAACCTTGGCCAACAGTCTGTATTTCAGTTTCACTATGAGTAACACACCCTGTGTAAACTAAAGCAGAAAAGGAAGAAAGAAATTTCAACTTAATTGAAATATATAAACATATATTCATGCAGTTAGAAAGAAAGAAGTGCTATTCATTTTATATATAGTTTTTCTACAGAAAAGCTGTCATTCAAGCTGGAGAAATTTAGACCCATATAGAATCTTTGCGTTCTATTGAAATGTACGTACATAAAAACAAACTTCAAAACTTTTCTTTTCCTGGTTAAAATTTTAGTAATAACTTGCCAGGCACTGTGATTGATGCCTATATTCCCAGCACTTTGGGAGGCCGAGGCAGGCAGATCATGAGGTCAGGAGTTTGAGGCCAGCCTGACCAACATGGTGAAACCACATCTCTACTAAAAATACAAAAATTAGCCGGGTGTGGAGGCACATGCCTGTAATCCCAGCTACTCAGGAAGCTGATGCAGGAGAATTGCTTGAACCTGGGAGGCAAAGGTTAGAGTGAGCGAAGATCGAACCACTGCACTCCAGCCTAGGCAACAGAGACTCCGTCTCAAAAGAAAAAATTTAGTAATAGCTCCAATATAGTTATAATTTATCAACAGAAACATAATTCTGAGCTGCAGTTTGCTCTTGGTAGAATGTTATGTTTTGTCGGGGTTTAGGAATTCATTATTCATGTACGTGATTGTCCTGCCAGAACCTTTTTGAGTTGGATAAGGGTGGAGCCTTGCTCAAGAGGCCAAAGAAGAGACCTGGACCCCCACGAACAAGACACAAGGTTTACTGAGGTTTGTTCTTTTCTCTACAAGTGAAAGCTGGAGTGCACCTTTGAGAAACCTCAATGTAGTCCAACACCTCCTATAATGATAAGATTAATAAAATGAGATTCGTTTCCCAAAGCCACATTGCTTGCATCGGCAACCATCATTACACACAGATTTTGCCCTGTTAAGATCTTGGTCAGAGATGAAAACAGTTGAAGCTGGTTTGAGGACTACGACGCACAATCCCTCTATAAAGAATCTTATCCTCTCACAGACCCTCTGTCTCCAGGTCTGACTACTTCACTCTGTGGAGAATACTGTGATTTTTTTGCTTTTTTTTTTTTGAGACAGGCTCACTCTCATTCAGGCTGGAGTGCAGCAGCTCGGTGCATTCCGCTCCTCCCCGGCCCAAGCAATCCGCTCGCCTCAGCCTCCCGAGTAGCTGGGACCGCAGGCGCATGCCACCATGCCCGCCTACCCTTTCTGTATTCTTGGTAGAGACATGGTTTCCCACATGCTGCCCAGGTTGCTCTCACACTCCTCAGCTCAAGTGATCCGCCAGCTTCAGCTTCCCAAAGTGCTGGGATTACAGGTATGAGCCCCTGCATTCAGCCTTTTTTTTTTTTTTTTTTTTTTTTTTTAAGCAGATAAAGGCTCGTTTTATTTTAATGGCTGATCTATGTAATCACGGAGGCCAGTATGTACAGACAAAGGGGGAGCTTTTATTTCTCGGTCTCTCCCTCCTTGGACAAAGTTTTGATGATCTCCTCCTTTTTGGCCTGGAGGCGCTTACGTGCTTCCTCGGTCTTAGACCTGCGGGCCTCAGCCTGGTCAGCCAGGAGCTTCCTGCGGGCCTTGTCTGCCTTCAGCTTGTGGATGTGTTCCACGAGAATCCGCTTGTTTTTGAACACATTCCCCTTCACCTTCAGGTACAGGCTGTGATACATGTGGCGATCAATTTTCTTAGATTCCCGGTATCTTCTGAGCAGCCGGCGCAGAATCCTCATTCTCCTCATCCATGTGACCTTCCCTGGCCTTCGGGCATTGGCTGTACCTTTACGCTTACCTATGCCCATGTGCCTGCCCTTCTGGCGGGCCAAGGTGATTTTCCGGCAGCGAGCCCGGGAATGGACCGTCACAGGCTTTCGGATGAACTTTGATCAGCTTCCGGATCTGCTGACGCGAGTTAGCATTGGCGATTTCATTGGTCTCATTCGGGTCCAGCCAGACCTTCTTCTTGCCACAGCAGAGGACACTAGAGGCGAGCCTGAAGCCTGAGCATACTCATGGCTGCCGCTGCAGCAGCGAAAGGCGTGTGTGTGTGTGTGTGTGTGTGTGTGTGTGTGTGCTTTATTTCAACTTTCTTTTTTAAGGTCAAATACTGTGGTCTCAACATTGGAAATTTATGTCTCAATGACCACAATACCATTAATAATGTCTTATATTTTAGAATACTTCAAATATTGTATTTAGAATCACTGAATATTGGAGTGGAACGGTGACTTCAATATCTAGTCTTATGGTTCTCAATCTTGGCTGTTTAGTGTAATCACCTGGGGAGTTTAAAAACCACCGATGTTGATTAAGCCCCACAGATTTCAATTGAATGGGTGTTAGGTGTGGTCAGGGAGTCTGGGTTCAAATATCCCTAGATGCTCCGTATATGCTGTCAAGCGTCTTTGCTATAATCTAGCTACAACCTCGCTCTCCTCCACATTCATTTTATAGATAAAGCGAGACTTGGAGAGTTTGTGGTTTGCTCGTAATCACCAACTAGTTAATCAAGTTTAGCCCCCTTTTCCTGACAAGGACCAGGACCAGTGGGTGAACTTGAGATTTTCAGCAGCAGGACTGCCTCAGGCTGCACTGAGACACTTGGCAGTATCTGTCCTTGGGGCTACTAGAACTGCCACACAAGACAAACCTCATTGCTGAATAAAAACATCTCTGTGAGGCTGGCATGAATGACTTCCAGTTTATAGGTGATAAAGTTCGTGTTGAGATAGGTTTTCATAAGGTCACATAGTTATGTTGGGAACTTTTGAATGAAATCCTGCTATAACGACCTCTAAAGTACATCTCAATTATCTTCTTTTATTTTTAGGAATTATATCCCTTGTCTTTGCTCTTCAAATCTAATTGATTCCCAGCTTCACTCATAAACTAAATGAAAGGAAGCATTCTTAAAAAGAGAAATGTATTATTGTATGATGGTATAAACACTTTCACCCTTGTGCATCTGTGGTTTTTTTTTAGTGCCAATAATGTATTTGTCATGGCATTCATAGAACTGGATTTTTCTTACAGTAAAATCTCATAAGAAACATAAAATCTAATGGGAACTATTTAATTGGCGTGAGTAAGATGCATGAGGTCATGTATAAAAGGGTCAGACACAAATAACTGCATTTGTCAATCCTATTCTGGGAGTGGGAGGTGACTATGGTTTCACTGGGAAGGCTTGCCTGAGTAAGCACTGACCAGTCAGCCTGCTGGCATTTGGAATCCTGTTGGCAAAACTCCCCCATCACCACCAGATGTGAACCCCCTGGCATTGAAGGGAGAGGGGCATTCAGAGGAACAATGACTCTGATTGATGACAGGGGAGGGTGCACAAAAAAGGGCCACCCTCATCTGCCTGAGTCGCAGTGACTCACGCTCTGACCTCTGAGGAAACAGTCACATCTTTCACACTGTGGCTTCTAACATCTTTTTATTGGAGACCTAATGGTTATTGAGAATGTTCCAGCTGGGGGCACATTCTTCAGCTGTCCAGTCTCTCACCAGTTGCTGACCAAACCTAGAAGCTGGTGGGCATGCTTCTTCCTCAGTCCCTGGCCGTCCACCTGCGGCTGAGCAGTCCCTGTGCCTGCTGTGTGGGGTCATTGTAACTTCTTACAGTCTTGGAGACCTGACAAACTGCCCATAAAACTTGCTGCCCCATCCGTTACTTTTCTGCAGTAAAGGTGAAAAGAATGGGGGCTAAGAATTTTCTGTCCTTTTCACTGATGTTATTGATTTCCAGAATGTAATAAAAATATATCTGATAGCTAGATAAATATGTAGGTAGATAAATACTAGTTCTCACCCCTCCCATTTATCTTTCTTTCTCTCAGCATATAAAAACAGATTGAAAGGAAATACACAAATTGGTAACTAGTGGTAGAGGTGATTTTTTTCCTACTTTGTTACTGTATGTTCTGAATGTTCTATAAGGAAAATATATTTTACTTTTATTTACAAAATAATATGTAAAATACATGCTACTTATATTTGCAAAAATATGTGAAATATATTTTACTTATATTTTCAAAAATAATGTGTAAAATGTTTTTCTGGTATTGGTGTAAACCATCCCATCTCTTTGGTCTGTGGCAGGCTAATTAGCTAAAGCACTGACTGATCTTAAAACCAGGAAGATGGGTTAAGATATTGCTGCTATGAAAAGGCGACATCCAGGATTCTGGTGACGATGGAATGTTCTATATCTTGGCTCTATCCATGTCAATATCCTGGTTGTGACATTGTACTATAGTTTTACAAGCTGTTACCATTGGGGACAACTGAGTAAATGGTATATGGGAATCTCCTGTTTTATTTCTTACAATTGCATGTGAATGTGAATGTCAGTTATCTCAAAATAAAAGGTTTCCTTTTTTTTTTAATCCGGCCTCAGGTTTATTTGTACAAATAGCACAGGAGGACCCCAGCCCCATGCAGATGGCAGCCCCAGGGGAGTTACACCAGTCCTTCTGTCCTCACATTGGCAGACAAAGATATCTATTCTGAAGCCTTTGTAGGGGCCTGGGCACCTTTGAGAGCCTGAGCTGGAACTGAAACTGGAGCTGAAGCCTGGGCCTTGGTTTGATCCTTGGCCTTGGCCTTGACCTTGACCTTGACCTTTGGCCGGCAGAGCCTGAGCCCCTTGGCAATGCGTGCCCGAGCACGCTTCCCAAGCTTGGGGTGCGCAATGTAGGCAAGTCGATCGAGCTTGCAGCTGACACCCTTTGGAATCTTGGGCTTAACCTCCTTGGGCTTTACGAGGGCCTTGATGGCCTCGGCACGTGCACTCATGGCCTTGGCATTGTTGGCCTGCATCTTCTTTAGGCCCTTCTTGTTGTGCTTCTTGGCAAAGCACATGTTCCTCAGGAACTTGGGGTCCACCCCCTTAAGAGACTCGTATCTCTGTGATCGGGGTTTCTTGATACCATTTCTGTGCCATTTTCGGGACTGGTTGTGTGTGGTGTGGTTCTTGGACTTGGCCATGCCTGCACCCAAGCCGCAGTTCCCGAAGCTCCTAGGACCGGAAGAGCGGTTTCCTTTTTTAAAAGCCAATAAAAGATATTTCTCAGCTGTTTCTTAGGTGCATTATAAGCAGAGAGACTTCATCATTACCCATCTTAGAGTCATCCTGCAGGTGAGTATTTGCTATTTCCCCTCAATGATTTTTGTTGCATTGTCTTTAATAATTTAGGCCACAGAAATATATTCAAAATAACTGTGAACACCCAGAAGAATAAAATGAAAATGAGCATTTTTGGGAGGCAATTCTCTGTGGGCCCCAGTGTATCTGCACATCTTGCAAGGCAGACACTGAGTGCCCTTTGATCTGGGCTCTTTCTTCACAGAGGTTTGCTTAGTGAACAGCCTTAGGAGACAGAGTGTCTCTGTTTAGAGCAAAGGACAGATATGCTTGTTGTCCACTTAAAAAAATGTAGGTTCCCTAAGCTCAGGGTTCCTCTCCTAAATCACAACCCAAGCTGTCATCTGGACCTCTTTGTGTCACCCGGTAGGAATTGGGGATCAGGGAATCTGGGAAAAGATGCTGACACTGAGGCTACTTCTACTGCTCTAATAAATTGTCCCCTAGTAGCCATGAAACTATACAAGGCAAACTTGTTAACTTGAGAGTATGGTAAAATCTCAGACCCTTCATAGTTCTTGACAATTCTAGTGATGAGGATGGGAGGCTGACAGAGATGTGGGACGTGGCTTCTGGGACAGGAAGAACGAGGGCCTCGTAAGTGAGATAATGCGAGCTCAGGGAAGCCCATGGGAATTGGCAGAGGCATGTTGACTACATTTTATGGTCAACAGGGCAATCAGTGACCTTCCATTTTATTGCCTGTTTATGAGGAGAAATTAGGGAAGTTCAGAGACAACTGCCCAACTACCCTGGTTCTTGCGAACTCCCCTCCAGATGGAGGACTTCCTTGCCAATCTGGCAGCAGCCTCAGGTCCACCCCATTGTAACAACTACTACTGTAACCGGGAGAGAGGGAGCGTATCCAACTCCCAGAGATCAGAGGTTCCTGGCCTCACTAACCCCGAAGAATGGGGAAAGGGGCCGTGGAGGCGTGGTGACTTTGCCAGTTTGCCGACCCAAAGGGTTTTGCAGAAAAGCAATTTATTAGACAGAGAAAGAGAAAGAAAGAAAAACAGCTCCCATGCTATCGTGGGAGGGAACGCAGAGAAGGAATCCGTATAGGTAGGAGCAGCTGGAGTTTTAACCCTTGAGTTAGCCCCTCCCCATTCATGTTCTCATCCAATGAGGGGAGTTCTTTCAAACTTCCTCTGGAGCGATTGATCTTTGACTCTGATACCAGATTGGCTGCTTGGTCCCCAGCTCTGAGTTACAGAGCCCCTCCTCCCAGAACTTTCAGCGCGTTTTTGGGGACAAAGGAGCGTAAGCTGGCTTTCTCTACCTAACCTGAGCACTGGAAACCCAAAGAACTTTCCATTTGAAACCCCCCACCCCGGGTTCCCGCATGGAGGCGTGGAGCCGCAAACTCCTGCCTTTGAAACTACACCCTTTGCCGACCCAGGAAGAAAAGTCCCTCAGTACCAAGATTTGTTGTGGGTGGGCAGAAGGTTCTTCTGCCTTTTGAAATAAGCAATATCAGCCACAAGGACATTACCATCCAGTGTAGAGCCCCGTGAATGCCAAAGACAATGCAAGTTCACTGGGTTGAGCAGTGAGCATGGTCTGGGAAGTAAATGCAAAGCTTTGTTTAATGGGCAGAGCCACTCTGTCCTTCATGACTCTGCGTTCCTCCTCTTCTACTTCAGTCTCAATCAGTTTAATGAGAGAAACAATTAGAGGTGAAGCTAAGGTCTCCCTGCTCCACGTCGGGCATCCAAGGTCATACTCACCTGTCCAAGTGTGCTGCAGATTTGAGGGGAAAGGAGAGCCTTAAAATTGTATGGCTCTCTTAGATACCTATTCAATACAGGTCCCAAGTCACTGTCCTCTCTGCTCTTGTGGAAAGAGAGCATTCCCAACTTAACCAATGACATTTGGGCAAGATTTGCAGGGGAGAAGGGAAGCTACAGTGGTCTTGTGAGAGAGCTTTTGAGCCAATTTAATGTGTACTGTTGTGGACTCCACTGCTGAATGCATAATTATTATTAATGTTTTACGTGCTTGTATTGTAACTGTCCAGAGGGGCTTCTCCTGATTCAGAAGAGCCACAATTAGAGACAAGTTAGTGAAACACATACCCCTCCCTGCACCCTTCAGGGTGCTCCAAGAGAAAAAATATAGACTTCCGAGGTGGAGAATAATCTTGATTAAGAATTTAAAGGCAGTAAGGATTGTATGCAGCAGGCCTGTATGGCCAAGAAAAAAGGCTAACAAGAGGCAGAGGCCTACAGTAGATTATCGCCCACTGAATTCGGTCGTTGATCCCATATCCCAGCTGTTCCAGACATTGTCACTGTAACTGAATCCATTACACAGACCAATGGCACTTGGTATGCTTGCCAGTGGCTTCTTTGCCATACCACTGGCACCTAAGCATCAAAAACAGTTCCCATTCACATTGCAAGGCCTCCAGTGTACATCCACAGTGCTCTTCCAGGAGTACCTAAATTTCCCTGCTACTTGTCATTGTGGGGGGAGAGGTCAGAATTTAGAGAAAGGGCCTCTACCCTCTGATATCCATAGCTTTGATTATGTAGATGACATCCTGTTGGTTAGCAAGCCATAAACGGCAATCTCATGACCTTGATGATGGTGTTAGCATGCCTCTGCCAGCAGGTGAAGCTGATAAACCCTGACAAAATCCAGGAACTAGCTCACCAAGCAGTTTCCTGGGACTGTGTGGGCAGATTCACAGCCATAGTGGTAGTCAGGGAAAAACTATCTCTTCAGCATCCCCACCCACATCACCAAAAAGGATGCCCAGAACCTTCATGTGCTCTGGGTATGGGAGAGGGTGTGTGCCTCACTGCATATCCCATTGCTTCGTTTATATCAGCATGATATGAGCAGGGTCCACACAGACTGCATTAGAAGCTGAGACACACTCTCCAGCTTCAGGGCTCCACAGTTCTAATGAAACCTCAGCTCTATGTCTCTGCAACTGATGACTTTGCCGACTGGAGACTGGTGAAAGGAGCCTTCATCCACAGCTGCCAATTGAAACTTTGGACTTGTTGCTTCCAAGACATGGTGACCAGGTCCACCCACTTTGAAAAGCAGCTCGGAGCTCACTAGTGGACTCTTGTCAAAAAGGAGGGCCTGACTCTCAGAAGCCTGTGACTCTTCATCGTGTGTTCTCATTTTGCGGTGGGTCAACTTCGATTCCATGACTAACAGTGGGAAGGGCCCAACCGCCTCATTTGTCAAGTGGAAATGGTAGGTTCAAGAACACAGCTGGCCGGGCTCCCACAGTCTCTTGGTTTTACGGGAAAAAGTGGCAGCTGTTCCTTTGGGGGAAATTCCATCCCCATGCTACCATCTTCAGCAAAGCTGTTGCCTCAGTGTGGTCCCTTCAGTGCCTGGGCCAGCTTCACTGGTGATTTGGCTAAGCTGGTACCTGATGGTGTCATTGTGTTTTATGTCTATTCAGCTTCAGCACCAGCTATGCAAACCAACAGTAGAGGTGGTCGTTCTACTGTGTGGGCAGCAATCACTCTGGCCAGTACTCCTTTTATGAAGCTAGTTATGATTTTACTGACTCTCCAGCAATTGTTGGTGGCCTAGATGCCCCTTTGAAAACTATAGATTAAAGACACCTATCTTTGGGCCTAGGAACTGTGAACTTTGAACTGTGAGAATAAATACCGGCTGCTGCTGGAACCACCTAGATTGCTCACATAGACACCCACATTAAGGGCTCGTTCTCTGGTGAGACCGACAGGGACCAGGCTTGAGCCTGTATCACCCACACTGCCACCATTGCCACCTCGATCCATCATCGTATAAGGCGTGGCAGCATCCACTGTGATAGACTTGGCACACAGTAAAGTACTCTTTGTTTCCAGTGGAGAGGCTACTGTGGCATGCCAGACTGTGGCGCCTGTCATAAATGTGGCCATTTTGCCTTGCAACAGTGGAAGCCATGTTTCACGGGGTGTTTCTTCTGTAATCTTTTGGCAGATTAAATAAACTGAACCTTTAACCCTTCCTGTTACCTACCGGGGGTGCCTCACCATTATTGACCCTCTTTTTTTATACATGTGATTTTTGTTGTCATTTTTTTAGAGACAGGGTCTTGCTCTGTCGCCCAGGATGGAGTGCAGGGGTGCAATCGTGGCTTACTGCAGCCTCAAATTCCTGATCTCAAGCGATCTTCCTGCCCCAGCCTCACAAATACCTGGAACTACAGGCTCGAGCCACCATGCTAATTTTTAAATTTTTTTAGTAGCAATGGGGTCTCGTTATGTTTCCCAGGCTGGCTTCCTGCCTCAGCCTTCCAAAAACCTGGGATTATAGGTGTGAGGCATAGTGCCTGGCCTGTTCACACTCTTTTAGGTTACAGTATTGCTGTTCCAGTGCAGACAGCCCACAGCCCACACCACTGTGGCCCTTCAAACTTCTCTGTGCTAAGCTTTTGGCTTTCTGGATGATTTGCAGTCCGACAGTGGTGCACCTCTGATTGCAAAACTATTCAACAAAGATCAGTAGATCTTCCATGCTGCCATCATCCACAGGCATCTGCCATTGCAGCAGCCTCCTCAAAACTGAACTCAACATGGCATGTGTATACCTGTCTAACAGTCCTGCAAGATCTGCACATGTACCCCAGAACTTACGGTAAGATTTTAAAATTAAAAAAAAAAAAATCCCCTGAAGGGAAAAAAAATCAGGTAGTATATCCTCTGTAGCAAAACAGACAAAAAAAACTGAACTCAAAAAGATTTCTGGCTCAACCTCCCTGACTTCCTTGAGGTTCCCACATGTGTCTAAAACAGTCTGGTCACTGAGTGAGGCTGTCCCCAGAGGTGATCATCTTCTCTCATCTGCTTCCTAGGTAATATCTTGACAAAATAGAAGGAGACCATTTTTGGAAATTTGGGATTCTTCCCTGATTCTTCATGTGTATGGTATGTCGTTCTCCTAGGAGAAACCCCAGCTGGCTTGGCTTATACTGTCTGAGTGGCTGTCTGTCTCCAGTGGGGCCCTGAGAAGTCTGGATTCTCCTGCTGGATTGACATGTCCTGGATCGCTGGGACAATGACCACTGGTTGAATACGTTGCTCAGAGTCTCCCTGTGATGGCACACATGGGCCAGAATGGAAGATATATTGCATCTCTGTAAGTCTTATAAAAATGCCCCACGCAAAAATTGACAAATGGGACCTAATTAAACTAAAGAGCTTCTGCACTACAAAGGAAACTATCAACAGAGAGAGCAGATACCCTACAGAATGGGAGAAACTTTTGCAAACTATCCATCCAACAGAGATACAATATCCAGCATCTATAAGAAACTTAAACAAATTTACAAGAAAAAAAAATACAACCTCATTTAAAAAAGTGGACAAAGAACATGAACAGACATTTCTCAAAAGAAGACATATGTATGGCTCACAAGCATATGAAAAAAAAAGATCATCACTGATCACTGGATAAATGCAAATCAAAGCCACAATGAGATACCATCTCCTGCCAGTCAGAGTGGCTATTGTTAAAAAGTCAAAAAATAACAGATGCTGGAGGGGTTGTGGAGAAAAAGGAACACTTATGCACTGTTGGTGGGAGTGTAAATTAGTTCAGCCATTGTGGAAGACAGGTGGCAATTCCTCAAAGAGCTAAAGACAGAAATGCTATTTGACCCAGCAATCCTATTACTGGGTATATACCCAAAAGAATATAAATCATTCTACTGTGCATGTACATGTATATTTATTGCTACACTAGTCACAGTAGCAAAGACATGGAGTCAACCTAAATATCCATCAAAGGCAGATTGGATAAAGAAAAGATGGTCCGTATGTGCCATGGAATACTATGCAGCCATAAAAAGGAACAAGATCATGTCATTTGCAGGGGCATGGATGGAGCTAGAGGCCATTGTCCTTAGCAGACTAATGCAGGAACAGAAAACCAAGTACTACGTATTTTCATTTATAAGTGGGAGCTAAATTATGAGAACAAATGGACACGTAGAGGGGAATGACACGCACTGGGCCTATGACAGGGTGGAGGGTGGGAGGAGGGAGAGGATCAGGAAAATAATTGATGATCACTAGGCTTAATACCTGGGTGATGAGGCCAGCTGTGGTGGCTCACACCTGTAATCCCGGCACTTTGGGAGGCCGAGGTGGACAGATCACTTGAGGCCAGGAGTTCAAGACCAACCTCGCCAACATGGTGAAACGCCATCTCTACTATAGAGAAAAATTAGCTGAGTACCATGACATGCACCTGGAATCCCAGCTACTAGGGAGGCTGAGACATTAGAATCGCTTCAGCCTGGGAGGTGGAGGTTGCAATGAGCCAAGTTTGGGCCACTGCACTCCAGCCTGGGCAACAGAGCAAGACTCAGTTTCAAAAAAAAAACCTGGGTGACAAAATAATTTGCACAGCAAACTCCCATGACTCAAGTTTACCCATATAACGAACCTATACATGTACTTCTGAACTTAAACTAAAAGTTTTTAAAAAATGCCCTTATCCGTCTCGCACTTTATCTGTGTAGACACAGATAATGGGTGAAGTAGGAGGTGGGTAACCGCTGGAATGCACACACTGATTTTCTGGTGGTGAGAGCTAGGGAGGGAGTTCCTGGATCCCAGAAAGTATGCGGGTGGGGAGACACCTTGCAATCTTCCCCAGGAAGGAAACACTCCGATGCATGAAGTGCCTTGCCTTTAACTAACTGCCTGGCCTGCCATCCCCTGCCAGATGATTATCACTAGGACTTGATTTCCATTGTTGTTAATCTCACCAAGAAGTTTAACAGAAGCAGCAGGTGATAGCCCCAATTCTTGCCACCCCATTCGACACACTTGCCGAGACCTCTAGATGTTGTTCCCCCTCCCTTTCCTGTAGGCATCACTCGGTCACCCCCAGAACAAACAACTGCCACCCAGCCGGAGCATGGACAAAGAGGTCAGGTTGCACTTGCCACCATCAGGTAGTTCCTCCACAAACAAAGATTAGATTCAGTTATTCTTCACGGAAAACCTAACGCCAGCCAGCCAGCCAGGAGAATATGCAGCACCATGAGCCGTGGGAGCAGCAATTGCAAACATTTTCCCCCTACAGCGCCATGTTCATCTCAGAAACTGGAATTCTTATGTGGAAGCCAAACATTACCTTCCCTCCCTTCTGGAAACGTAGTCACATACGCATGAAATGTAGTCATAAAAGAGCTTCAGGTATTTATGAAAACAACCCTGGCCCTGTAAGGTATTCAGATAGCTTCAGGATTTAGAATTTACAAATTCTCTCATTTGTAACAATCCTCACTGGCCAGGATTGTTACAAATGAGAGAATTGCCCGAGACTTCCTCCTTGTGCTAATACGTCTGCTGTATCTGGAATAATACCTCGAGCCAAGTGGAAAAGACAAAACACAAAGAGCAAGACGGTTGCATTTCCAGGGTAGACCACCATGGTTGATAGTTTCAACTATATGGTTTATTAGTTTCAACTGAGCCTGGGAGTCTGGGGGATATGACTGAGGTCAACACTGTAAGTCAGACACATTGTGGTGCTTCAAGTCTTATTAATTAAATTCTGCATGAGACTATTCGAATGGGGCCGGGTGCGGTAGCTCATGCCTGTAATCCCAGCACTTTGGGAGGCTAAGGTGGGTGGATCACCTGAGGTTAGAAGTTCAAGATCAGCCTGGCCAACATGGTAAAACCCTGTCTCTACCAAAAATACAAAAATTAGCCGATGTGGTTAGTAACTGTAATCCCAGCTACTTGGGAGGCTGAGGCAAGAGAATTGCTTGAACCCGGGAGGCAGAGGTTGCAGTGAGCTGAGATCATGCCACTGCACTCCAGCCTGGGTGACAGAGAAAGACTGCCTCAAAAAATAAAAGACCATTTGAATGGATTTGGTTTTAGCCTCAGTCAGTTTAATCAGCATGGCTGATGGAGTCGGGTAAATTTATCAGAAGCTGAAGCTGAGATGGTTGGGTTGAATAACACTCCCACACACACAAAAGATAGATATATCCAGCTCTTAACCCCTGGAACTGTGATGTGACTTTATTTAGGAAAAGGCTCTTCAAAGATTAATTAAATTAAGGATGTCGAGCTGAGGTCATGTTGGATTATCTGGCCCATTATGAAAGATTCAGGTTTCCTAAACTCAATCCAGTGAAACGCGTCCTTATAAGAGACACACAGAGGAGGGACACGGGAGCTTAGAGGGGAAGCCCATGCAAAGACAAAGGCAGAGAGCAGAGTGTTACAGCCACAAGCCAGGAACACCAGGAGCCACCAGAAACCAGAAGAGGCAAGGAAGACTTCTCCTCTGGAGTCTTGTCGGGAAATGGGGCCATGCCAACAGACGCTTCACCTCTAGAACTGGGCAAGAAAAAGAATGTGTTGCTTTAACCCACCCAGTCTGGGATGATTTGTTATGGCAAATATCTGGAAGCTAATGGAACGGTATTGAAATGAGGGTTGGCTATTGTTAGGAGAACTTTTCCCACATGTGTGTCACGTTCCTGTACTCTGGTAAGCAAGGACGGACTGCTCTTTGTTCTCGAGGATGTTTGTTTATCAAACAGCCTTGAAAGATAGAGGTAATATTTTCCTTCAGAGCAAAAGGCAAGTGAGATGGTGGCCCTTTACAAAAGATTCAGGTTTCCCAAGCTCAAGATTTTGCCCATGTAATGTAATTGACAGCATGTACGGGATCGCTCAGGTGTCATCTGGCCTCTTCCTATCACCCCGTGGGAACTGGGTCTGAGGAGCCAGTGCAAACACGCTGCAGTTTGACTATTGCTATTACCGGCAGTAATAGATTGTCTTCTGTCTCTAACCTCAGGGGTCTCATACCTTCTACGAGCATCCATGGAACTATGGCAGATTACTTGTGATATTGAATGCAGGCTAAATCTCAGACTCTTCACAGTCATTGACAGATACTGTTCTAAATCTTCTGCAGTGAGGCTGTAAGTAGCACTTTAGCTCTCTCTCCTTCTCCTATAAATGCCTAATTTAAACCTATCTCCTCTCTTACAATTCTCTAAAATTATGTCAGCATTATCGGTCGAGAAGCAGATTGCTTGTAAAGGACTGATCTATTACAACACTTTACCTTTTCATCAGTCAGGACAGGGAATAAAAGAGGGAATGTTCTGCCTCTGAAAAGCTGCCGAGGCCAGGGCTGGAGACACTGACGAACATGTGAACATGAACACATTTTATTATCTCTGCAGAGTCATCTGGAGCCAAGAATGCTTCAGCTGGAATACATCATCCCCACTTGTCACCTCAGATTAGATGAAGAACTGATTTGTTGACAACTTTTCTTCAGGCTAGAAACACATATTCCACTCCGATCACCCGCTCCCAGCCCCAGAGCACTGAGATAAGGGACTGAGCTGGTGCTCGTTGAACTTTATGAGATGACTAATTGGTGCCATTTGTGGTTAAATGTCATAAAGGCGTCATATCTACGGTGCTGTCATCATTCAAAACTAGGCAGGAGAAAGGAATAGGAAGAATGTTTTTGTTAACAAGCCTAAGCCAGTCAGGGCAGGCTGCAGGCAAACTCAGGAAACTGTTGGAGTGGTCTCCAACACCACCCACTTCTTTTCTTGTTTTAATGCCTTTCCCCGGGATCTTCAGGACTCCTCCCCGCTGCCTGGGGCAGTACAGGCAGTGTTCTTTCCAGAATACTTACCATGCAACGAAAACGTACCTGCCCAGGAATTTCCAAATCGTCACTGCCACAAACCAACAGTGCCCTGTTCATCTTTCCTTTCTTTTTAATGAATCACTCATGGAGAGCCCGAGAAGACCAACTGGCAACATTGTAGACTGAAAGCCATATGCTAAACTCTGGGAAACTGCATCTTTGTGGGTTGAATTGAGAAATAACTTTCTACGTATGTACACTTGGTCTTTCGTATTAAGGAAACAAAGATGGCTATAAAGAAGTGGGAAAAGGCCGGGCGCGGTGGCTCAAGCCTGTAATCCCAGCACTTTGGGAGGCTGAGGTGGGTGGATCACGAGGTCAAGAGATCGAGACCATCCTGGTCAACATAGTGAAACCTTGTCTCTACTAAAAATGCAAAAAATTAGCACGGTGGCGCATGCCTGTAATTCCAGCTACTCAGGAGGCTGAGGCAGGAGAATTACCTGAACCCAGGAGGCAGAGGTTGCGGAGAGCCGAGATCACGCCATTGCACTCCAGCCTGAGTAACAAAAGTGAAACTCCGTCTCAAAAAAAAAAAAAAAGAAGAAGTGGGAAAACGTTTCAATCTGGCTACAATCTCTTCCTCTAGCTTTAGGGTGGGGAGGGTGTGCTGACCTGAAGGCCAGCCAGCCAGTCCACACTGGAGAAGAATTCTCTTCCCAGCCACAAAGCCTGCCACCCACCTGCAGGAGTGTCCTCTCAACACATTCATTCTGTGAGTTCCTCAGCATGGCTGAGGGTGAGCGAGGATGCGCTGGGACCTCTGGAGAGGCTCAGAGGCAATGGCAGCAACACCAGCCTCCGTTCCTGAATCGGGAATCCCCTCTGTAAACCAAAAGGCATAGGAGACAGGTCTCCACCAATTTCAAAAGTTTACTTTGCCAAGATTAAGGATGCGCATGTGACACAGCTTCAGGAAGCCCTGACAACACGTACCCAAGGTGGCCAAGGTGCAGCTGGCTGTGATACATTCTAGGGCGACATGAGACTCAAAATCTGTAAGATGTACTTAGGTTTGCTCTGGTAACGCAGGACAACTTGAGGTGACTGAAGTGGATAGGAGACAAAAGGTTGCATTCTTCTGAGTCCTTGATCAGCCTTCCACCGAAGACAGAATTTAATCTGGCTCAGTGAATCTGCATTTTCATCTAAACAGTAGGGCAGAGGAAGCACTCAGATATGCATTTGTCTCAGGTGAGCCTCAGAGGGATGACTTTGAGTTCTGTCCTTTATCCGCAAGGAATTTCCTTGCAGGGATAGCTCATTATCTTTGTACCAGTCTGATTTAAAAACCTCATGGGAGGCAGGTGTGCCTGACATGGTTCCCAGCTTGACTTTCCCCTTGGCTTCGTGATTTGGAGTCCCAAGATTCACTTTCCTTTCAAACCTCTAACATGGAGAGACAAACCAACCAGTCTCAACTAACGTCAACATTTAACAAAAGCAGTTACTGTGGTATTTATCAAGACTCTCAGTCTTAAGAGACACGATCCTGAATCAAAATAGTTCGATTTAAAATGAATGTACTGATTCACATAATCAAGTCCAGGAATGGAGTTCAAGGAACTCCAGAGATGTCACCGCAGGTGTCCCTTCTCTCTTTCTTGGCCTCTGCCTCTCTTTCTCTCTCTTTCCCTTTCTCTCGCTTTCTCACTCTCTCTTCCTCTCTCTTTCTCCTCTACTTTTCTCTGTCAGCTTCCTTCTCTCCCCGTACACATGGGTGCCTTCGCTATGATGGAGGCATCAGAGAGCTCCAGGCTTCCATCATCCCAGTCGCAATTGTAGATTCTAGAGAAAGCGGCTCCTTCAAGTGCTCATATATAAAATTTCAGCTGAGGTCACATACCCATTTGGGGACCACTTCTGAACTAAGAATGGACAGGCCTGTGTCACCTCTCCCAAGCCTGTGCAGAACAAGGAACCAGGAATGAGGAGGGCCAAGCCTCTTTCAGGTAAAGGGAGAGAGGGAGTGTGGGGTTGAAGAGCCCAGCCAGATCTAACAAAGAATGCCAAAGGCTTATGCAGGCCCCACTCTGAAAAGGCAGTGGAGACAGGGGTGTTCACACCTGGAGAGATCATCGCTCGGGCAATTTGCCACTTGATTACACAGTTCTCCTGTGTTTAGTTGCCAATCTCTGGAGTGTTGGACAATTTCAGATCACTGGTGTCTGGGGCAAGCATTTCATAAGCTAAGTCCACTGTCATATGGCACTGGGTCATGTGGGACTGAGTCCCTTATAAGCTTCACGGAGGCCAGGTCCTTTAAGCATGGCTTACTATTATTTTTTACGTCTCATGTCACACCTGTGAACAGCTGTTAGAACAAGGGCAGGAGACAGATGACATCCATCCTGACGCTCCCTGATCCCAGGCCCCTAGCAGATATAACTCATTAATCAAAATGCTCTTTCCCACTGAGCCAGAGAGGGCCTCAGAATCATTCTCAACAAAGTTCTCCAGGCAGCCACCGCACCTGCTGGGAGTTGGTATGTGAGGCAAGACCTATTTGTTATCCCATAGTTATGGTGTCACAAGCCAGTTCGTTGACGATCTCTTTTTTTTTTTCATTATGCCATGGCCAATCAGCAGAGGGAGGGCCTATATGAAATTCTCCATTGGTACAGTTGCCCAAAGACTTCATAAGATTGAAAAAGCAGGTTGGCCCTTTGGGGGCGTGGCAGGGGCTGAGCATTGTGGGAAAAGCCTCTCTGATTTAGACGTTGTGTGAAGTGTGCATTAGAATGCAGGTATAACGAGCTTCATCATATCCAGTAGATAGCCAGATATTTCCCAACAGACAGTATACACACGCTTCCTCCGGATTTCCTTACTCAAAGATGAATAAACTGAAACAACAATACAGGACCCGTGACAGATCAGAAGAGAATAAAAAGCATGGCCCTAAGATGCAGAGCAAATGCATGTTTTGGAAGATGATTTTCAATAGAAAAACGTGGAAGTCAACCTTCGAAAGCAACCTTTTTGTGATCTCAAACAATTACAAGAAAACATTAACATTACAAAATTATACAGAAGATATGAAAAATAAAGATGCAGGTTGACATATAAATGGAGTTGGATAAAAGGATGAAACAAAAGTAAAACATAACCAATATATTTTGAAGACATGGTAGAGCAGAACAGACAGTGTAGAAAAAGAAATCGGAATGTAAAAGACAAATTAAGAATCTTTGTAGATACACAAAGGCATACAGACACAGACGATTTGAACCAAACAGTTAACAATCTTCAGCAAATAGGTCTATATGCACAAACCTGCAGTGGGTCTAGATAGCTTTTTTATTTTATTTTATTTTATTTTATTCTTTGACACAGAGTCTCACTCTGTCACCAGGTGCCAGGCTGGAGTGCAGTGGCGTGACCTCAGCTCACTGCAACCTCCGCCTCCTGGGTTCAAGCAATTCTCCTGCCTCAACCTCCCAAGTAGCTGGGACTACAGGCACCCGCCACCACGCCCAGGTAATTTTTTTATATTTTTAGTAGAGACGGGGTTTCACCATGTTGGCCAGGATGGTCTCGATCTTAACCTTGTGATCCGCCCGCCTTGGCCTCCCAAAGTGCTGGGATTACAGGCCTAGATAGCTTTATAAATGAGTTCTATCAAACATTTAAGGACTAGGTCATCTTTATTACATATACATTTGTTTAACACTTAAGAAGTTTTATTGAAAATGATAAAATACAGAAACACCAGATTCTCATTTTAAAGTAAAATTAACAGCATCTTCCAGAACATTCTAGAACTGAACCATTCTTGTCACTATTGAAAAACAAAACCAAGTTCCAAATCCAAAATAATAAATGAATCTGCTGGTAAACATTCTTATGGTTCTAAAGAACAGAAAAAAAGAGAAAGTTTTTCAACTCATTTAATGAGACTATAAATATTCTTGATATCAAAACCAGACAAAAATGGCAAAATAAAAGAAAATTATAGGCCTATTTCACTAATAAATATAGACTTCATAATGCTAAATAAAATGTTAATAATCAAATTCTGCAAAACAATATTGTAAAGGAATAATATATCAAGACCAATTGCAAGGATGTAAGGATGTCTTAACTCTAGGCAATGTCATGTAATTCAACACATTAACAGACTGAAAAAGATAAACCATCTCGGTGAAGCAGGAAACACACAGATAAAATTTGTCGTTCATAATTTATGAAAAGAGAAGCTTATTAAACAAAGACTAGATGAAATTTCCTCAAAATGATGAAGAGTATCAGTCAAAAATCTCTATTACTTGTGATAGTCAATGTCAAAATGGTGACTTTTCCCTTTAAAAACTCACATTCAGCTGGGCACGGTGGCTCACACCTGTAACTTCAGCACCTTGGAAAGCCAAGGTGAGCAGATCGCTTCAGCGCAGGAGTTTAAGACCAGCCTGGGCAACATGGTGAAACCCCATCTCTACATAAAATATACAGGCACATGGTGGTGTGTGCCTATAGTCCCAGCTGCCCAGGAGGCTGAGGTGGGAGAATCACCTAAGCCTGGGAGATTGAGGTTGCTGTAAGCCATGACTGTACCACTGTACTCCAGTCTGAATGACAGAGCAAAACCCTGTCTCAAAAAAAAAAAAAAAAAAAAAAACACAAAAATCAGATACAAGAATGCTAACTATCAGCACTTCCATTTGTCATTGCATTGGAGACCTTAGCTGCATGGAAGACAAGGAAAAGCAGATGGGATAAGGACTAGAAAGGAAGATGTGAAACTGTCATTATTCACAGATAACATTAATTTCTACATAGAAAATGCAAAAGAATATGCAGGAGCCAGGCATGGTGGCTCACACCTGTAATCCCAGCACTTTGAGAGGCCAAAGCAGGAATATTGCTTGAGCTCAGGAGTTTGAGACCAGTCTGGGCAACATAGTAAGACTTTATCTCTACAAAAAACTTAAAAAATAAAATAAAATAAAATAAAATTAGCTTGGCATGGTGACATGCACCTGTAGTCCCAGCTACTTGGGAGGCTGAGCTGGGGGGATCAGTGCAGCCCAGCAGTTGACGTGACGCTGCAGTAAGCCATGATCGCACCACTGCACTCCAGGCCGGGTGAGAGAGCAATACCCTGCCTCAGAAAACAAGCCCAAAACTACTCTGTCTGCCATATAGTGAATGAATGTGGACAGGGTATGGCAGATTGGAGCTCAGGAGACAGGCTGCTGGGGAAGTGCGCTGATCTAGGCATGAGGTGAGGTGGCATGTATGAGGGTACAGCCCATAGGAATTGATGGATTGGAGAAGTATTCAGAAGACAGGGCCACAGCAGGTGGAGACGGCATGGATGCAATGACATTCAAGCTTTAGGGTATGCCAAAGACTGGAAGGAAATGCACCAAAGTGGTAAGATTATCTCTCCGTTGTAAAATTATGAAGGATTTTTAATTTCTTCTTTATATATTTTTTCTTTCCAATTTTTCTATAAGGTATTTAGGACGATGATCAAGAAAAGGTTATGAATGACCATTTTCTTGTTCGAAACATCGATTGCATAGGACTTAACACTCTTCTAGGAAAATGATTGTAACCCATGCTAACAGAATGATGGGTCAGCCATGTGCTATTCTCCCATGTGACATATTGTGCTTTTTATTGTGGTTTCTGATGATAACTTGTAATCTCAAAGGACTACATGTTTTAGAAACTCGCAAGTAATGTGGAAAAGTAGGAAAAGCCCTTTGTAGAAACAGGGACCTCTACTGCTTACCAGCTTAGCAGCCTTGGGAAAGTCACATAATCTCTGGAAGTACCACCGGTCACACTTCCATTATCAAGTGTACTAGTGTGTATAAAAGCACTTGCCAAACACCATACCACCGTTTGCAGTTACGTAGCATTGACTACAGGATGAAGTTTGAACTCCTCTTCTGGCACTTAGAGCTTTCAGAAACTTACCTGAAAGTACCCCTCCAGTTCTATTTTTTTACACTTTACTCTTCTGTTAAATACTCCCTATAACCGTATTTCATTTTCTCAACCCCTTGTACGTCGGATTGTTTGCAAAGACTGCGGGAGAAGTGCACGTATTCTCAAGCTGATTCTGTATAGCGTGGGTAATCGTAGGTCCTGGTTTGCCTGTTGCCCTGGCATCTCCTGCATTTTACGTTTATCCTGGATAATTGTGTCCTTTATTGTGTTCCACATTAGGAACCTCAGACCTACTTGGTCTGATAAATACGGGTGGACTTTGGTTTCAATTCCACAGCACTCAGACCTTGGACAAATGATCTCTCTCTGAACTGCAGTTTGCACATCGGTAATTTGGAGATAATAATATCTGCCCTGTGATGATTAGAAATCATATTCAATAAGTGACTGGCACATAGTAAGCGTTCAACAAATCAGTAGCATTATTCCAGAAGGGCTATTGCAATTAGTCTGGTGAATCTGTATTTTCCCAAACAAACAAAGAAAACTGCATTATTGTCATCAGTGTAATCAGCTTTTTGGTAAAGTAGGAATATAGATTTATACTTAAAATAATGTTTGCACATAGTTTTACATGACATAAAATTTTCTGTGCCCAGTCTGTTTAATTCTTTCAATAATTCACTGGATTTTTTTTAAGCCAACTGAAGAACACATCCAAAGGAATTCATTGTGTTTAACCCAATTAAAGGCTAACCGTTTGTATTAGGGTTTTCTAGAGGGACAGAACTCATGGAATATATATATATGTATGTATATATGAGTTTATTAAGTATTAACTCATACAATCAGAAGGTCCCACAATAGGCTGTCTGCAAGCTGAGGAGCAAGGAAGCCAGTCCGAGTCCCAAAATGAAAAAACGTGGAGTTTGATGTTCAAGGGCAGGAAGCATCCAGCACAGGAGGAAGATGCAGGCTGGGAGGCTAGGCCAGTCTCGCCTTTTCACATCTTTCTGCCTGCTTTATATTCTAGCCGTGCTGGGAGCTGATTAGATGGTGCCCACCCACATGTGGGTCTGCCTTTCAAAACCAGCCCACTGACTCAAATGTGAATCTCCTTTGGCAACACCCACACAGACACACCCAGGGTCAATATTTTGCATCCTTCCATCCAATCAAGTCGACACTCAGTATTAGCCATTACACCATTCAATCAAGACAAGAAGACTCCCAAATCTTCAGCACCCACTGAATGAATTATCCAAGAGAAAACTTCATCCTTTCACCCACTGCTCCTCTCAACCTATTTTGTCATTTAAACTAGGTTTTCAGACCTGATAGACAAACAGACATAACGCAGTGAAGCTGAGGGGGAAGGAAAGACGGAGGTTAACAATCAGAGGAAAATCGATCCATCAACCCTCATTCCTTCCTGCTACTGTGTCCCCTGGGAAGCAGAGAATACAAAAAATGTAAGCATCGCATAAATCAAAAGTGGTATTAAAATTACCTTTCACTCTTTCAAACATCCAGACTGAACTGGGCCTCAAAGCCTTCAGAAGGTATTCCTCCCTCGGGATGAGCAAGTGGCAGCAACAGCAGCTGTGAAGTGCTTCAAAGGGCTGGGCCGAGATGCCCAGGCGTGTCTCAAACTACACCGGTCTGTTGTCAAGGAAGGGCCAGGGCTGGACTTCTGGGGCAACACAACATTTTTCAACTGGCTTTTGAGGGAAATGAAAATTTCTTTGCCCTTTTTCAAGACCAGGGAAGCAAAATTTCACTGTCTGTCTTCCCTGGGATTTCTTCAAGACATAATGTGCTGCAGGGGCTTGTGCAGCCTGTTTTATGGGGCCTCAGCCCAGAAGCAGGGCCACACAAAGGATCGAACTACACAGCCACACGGGATGAGAGAGAAAAACTGCAAAGAACCATGCAGTATGAACAGGATCTTTCTCGCATAAGCAAAAACGTTCCAGTGGATACCCTTTCCCAGGCATGATTAAGTCTTATCTCATAGCAAAATAATTCCTTTCTCCATCTCTGTTCAGGCAGCCCCAGGAAAATAAGTCAAACTAAACTATTAGAATGACCATATTAGTCTTACTCTCAGAGAATATTTATTCTGAGAGCTTTCAGTTGTCTTGTTCATTATCTACGTGGGTAAATTTCAAGAAATTATTCCATTTATTATTTCTTTTTATTCTTTCCAACGTCTCCCTTTGATGTTTAGGAAAATAATTTATTTACAAACAGGAATGGTTTGCAAATAGCAGTTTGTTTTTTTTTCTAAAAGAAAAACTTCCAGTACAGGCTGTAAATCAAGATGATCAGAGGCACTGTTTCCCAGAGATGAATCTCCAGATTTTAAATGTTTGGGGGACTTTACATAGAGCTTTCAAACCCTCCAAAATATGTCTTCATCTCACAGCTATTTTTAGAGTTAGAAGGGTGAAGACACTTGTCTATAAAAAATGAAATGAGATCCTTGAGAATTTGGTGTCAGGGGGTCTCCAGGAGAGCACACTGTGGTGCGGGAACACAAGCGTCGGAGTCACATGTTGAGGCTGTGCATCCAAGGGTGTTTGGCTGCTATTCAAGTGAGCATGTCGCTGGCCTGAAGCCAGAATCATGAGCTGCAGAAACCATTTGCACTTGGACTGCCAGGAAAGTGCCGGTGAATTTTGGAGCATGCACATACAGGTTACCTCTGCAGAACTCACGGACTCTCTCCCTGAGCTCCAGAATCATACACTCTTTCTTTTACTATTCAGGGACTGAAGTCAAATTCCCTTTTCTGTGCTTCGATTTTTAACAGAAGACTTGGAGCAATACTTCTATTCCTGTACTTCACTTAAGGGAAATATTTGAAGGGATTTTATTAATTTATGAGCTGCAAAACCATATAAACTGCTTAATAGTTCCCTGAGTAAGACCTGAAGTATGAGGCGACATTTCACATGCATTAGAAACCTGACAAGCAAGTCCTCTGGTTTTGGTATGTCTTTGTGTTGCCACATCATGAAGGGACAAAGGGGCAGGGTGTTCAAAAAACTGTTGTTATTTAATTTCTTTGTGCTTACCTGTTTATTGGAGATGCTAACACAGAATGTTTGTAGGCTGGGGTGAGGATCACATGTATGCCAACAATACCTGGCAGACAGTGGGCAGTCAGCAAATATGAGGTGTCCCTTCTTTACCCCACAGTTGACCTGGAAGCTCTAAAAGATTTATTCCAGCCCATTCAACATCAAATAAAAACCAATGAGCTCTTAGAACACCAGAATGTGTAAGAGCACAAAGACAACCCTCCTCATGGGTTCAGTATCATTAGGCAAACTGAGGAATATTTTAAAACCACAAAGTAAATAAAAACCCAAGAATAAAAAGGCAATCCAATTATTCAGAATAAGCAAAAACCCTTTGTAAATACACAACAAAAAGAGCAACAACTCAATTGAAAAATGGGCAAAGGATCAGAATAGACATTTCTCCAAAGAAGATGGCTAACAAGCATATGAAAATACGTTCCGCATCACTGCCCATCAGGGACGTAGACATTAAAATCTCAAAGAGATACCATTTCCCAGCCACTAGGATGGCTGTAATTTAAAAGCAGATAATAATTGTTGGCAAGGGTGTGGATAAACTGGTGCCCTCATATACTGCAGATGGGAATATGAAATGGTGCCGTCACTTAGGTCGACAGTGTAACATTTCCTCAAAAGGGTAAATACAGAGTTACCACGTGACCCAGCAATCTCACTCTGGGTGTACACCCAAGAGAAATGAAAGTATGTCTGAATCTGCATAACAGCATTACTCATAATAAATTTAAAAAAAAAATGAAACAAGCCAAGTGTCTATCGACTGATAAATGGATAAACAAAATGTGATATAGCCGTACAGTGGAATATTATTCAGCAACAAAGAGTAATAAGTACTCATACAACATAGGTGAACTTTATTATATTATACAAAGCAAAAGAAACTGGTAACAAAAGGCCACATATTATGTAATTCCTTTTATATAAAATGCCTACAACAGATTAGTCTCCAGAGGCAGAAAGTGGTTTGGTGGTTTACTAGGGTGGGGTGTGCATTAGGTTCCCAGGGCTGCTGAAACAAAGAAGCACAAACTGGTGTCTTAGGACAGCTGACCGTATTCTCACAGTTCAGGAGGCTGGAGGTCTGAAGTCAGCACTGGCAGGGCCCTGCTCCCTCTGGAGGACCCGGGGAAGAACACTTTCTTGCCTTGTCTTGCTTCTGGGTTTTGCTCCCAAATCCTTGGCATTTCTTAGTTTGTGGCAGCTTCATCACAGTCTCTGGCTCCATCTTCACATGGTCTTCTCCCCCGTGTGTCTCTGTCCCTGCATCCAAATTTCTGTCTTAGAAGGATACCAGTCATGCTGAATTCAGGACCCACTCTAATCCAGTATGGCCTCATCTTAACTTGATTGCATCTGCAAAGACCTCATTTCCAAACTGGGTCACATTCACCGGTTCTGGAGATGAGGGCTTGAACATATCTTTCTGGGGGGGCACAATCCAATCCACAGCGTGGGTGTGGGAAATGAGGAGTGATCGCTGCTTCAGGAGACTTTCTTTGGGGGATGATGAAAACGTCCTAAAATTGATTATCAGGTGGCTGCCCCACTCCATGAGCATGCTAAAAAAACACTGAATTATACACCTTAAATGGGTGAATTGTGTGGCATATGAATTATAGCTCAATAAAACTGTCATCATAAAGCGCAACTATGAACTATGATCCTGCCCTTCTATAGTTTATGGTTTAGTTAAGGAAACCAGTTTGCTCACTTCAAGCAAGTGAACAACGGAAGTCCCTATGGAATGAAACGTCAGGTTGTGCCACATGATGATAGATATTGTACATGCTTAGAAAGGAAGGAGATAAATAAAAGCAGTCTAATCCCAGAGCACTTCATAGATAAGGTGTGACTTAAATGAAACCTTGAAATATGAGTAGAATTTAAAATTATTTCTCTGGGCATTTAGAATGGCTTGAAATTCCCTCAATACCAGTGTGCTCTTTTTTTTTTTTCTGAGGTGGAGTCTCACTCTGTTGCCTAAGCTGGAGTGCAATGGTGTGATCTCCGCTCACTGCAACCTCCACCTCCAAGGTTCAAGCAATTCTCCTGTCTCAGCTTCCCGAGTAGCTGGAATTACAGGCACCCACCACTACGCCTGGCTAAGTTTTATATTTTTAGTAGAGACGAAGTTACACCATGTCATGTTGGCCGGGCTGGTCTTGAACTCCTGACCTCAGGTGATCCACCTGCCTCGGCCTCCAAAGGGCTGGGGTTACAGGTGTGAACCACCTCACCCAGGGTGGCATTTTCTCTTGTCTCTAGCCTTTATTCATCTAGTCCCTGTTCCCTGAACACTCGTCCTGGGCCACTGGCTCCCTGGGGCCACATCTGACTTCTGTTCGGGGTCCCACCCTGGGGATGCTAGCAGTGCAGCAATTGCCTGAATGGCAGGTGGGGTAGGGTGGACTGTCCTGTGTTTCTGCACCTCCCGGGGCAGGCGTGGAGCCCGTGCTTTGCTAAAACAGATATTCCATGTGAGTCCACTGATCCTGGGGAGAGAACAGCGTGCTGATCTCTTAGGTACTCCCCTGGGAAGAATCAGAGAGATGGGAATTCTGTCTCTGCAACAGTCTTTAAGGAGAAATCGGAACCTGAGTCTTGCAAGAAGCTAGGATTAAGTCCAAGATGGGGAGAGGAAGAAACTGAGGAAACCAGGGACTTGGTGATTTTTGGAGGACCTTCTGGCTGTTGCTATATGGACTGAAAAGGATTCCTTCTGCTAGGGACAGTAAAGAATTGGTTTTGCATCATGTTCCGGACTCTGTATAGATAATAGTAAGATGGTTTTCTTTCTGGCCATGGCCTGTTCCTGCAGACCCTGCCAGTCGCTGTGGGCACAAATGAGAGGTTTCACCTGTTTACTTGTCTACATTTCCCTTTAGACCATAAACAAGTTGAGGGCTAGAACTGAGTCTTGCTCACTGCAGTGTTTCTTTGACAACGCGCAGCTCCTGGTGCACGGTGGGCCGCAATACACCTTGTTGTGCGTATATGTTAGTTTATTTATAGCTCTTAGGCACCGATTTCTTGTTTTACTCAATATGCCCACTTATTATTGTCATAACTTCTGAGGAAAAATTATAGCCACTTGTAGAACCTTGTGAATAGAATAAATCTTGATAGAGAACTATTTTCATACCATTGTACAAAGGTCAAGTAAAAAATAAAATAATGGCCAGGCGCGGCAGCTGACACCTGTAATCCCACCACTTTGGGAGAGCAAGGTGGGCAGATCACCTGAGGTCATGAGTTCAAGACCAGCCTGGCCAACATAGTGAAACTTTGTCTCTACTAAAAATGCGAAAATTAGCCAGGCATGCTGGTGGGTGCCTGTAATCCCAGCTACTCGGGAAGCTGAGAAAGGAAATTGCTTGAACCTTGGAGGTGGAGGTTGCAGTGAGCTGAGATCATGCCATTGTACTCCAGCCTGGGGACAGAGCAAGACTCCATCTAAAAAAAAATTAAGATAATACATTAATAATTATTTAAGTAATGCTGTTAACATACCTGAAAGGCCATCATGATTATTGTGTAGCATATTTTCTTATATTATGCCACTTATTTACATTTCTTTTTCTTCCAACTGTTTTACAACAAATAACATATAAAATGCAGCAGTTTTTATTAAAAAAAAAAAGAAATGAGGCCTGGCACGGTGGCTCACGCCTGTAATCCTAGCACTTTGGGAGGCCAAGGTCGGTGGATCACCTGAGGTCAGCAGTTCAAGACCAGCCTGGCCAATACAGTGAAACCCTGTCTCTACTAAAACTACAAAAATTAACCAGGAATGATGGCGGTCACCTATAGTCCTAGCTACTCAGGGGGCTGAGACAGGAGAATCGCTTGAACCCAGGAGATAGAGGTTGCAGTGAGCCAAGATCGTGCCATTACACTCCAGCCTGAACAACAAAAGGGAAACGCCATCTCAAAAAAAAAAAAATATATATATATATATATGCACATTTCTGAATCTCACTTCTAGAGTTTCTGATGAACAGGTCTGTGAGGGGGGTCTGGAAATCAGCATTTTTAACAGACACCTGTAATGAATCTGGTGCAGGTGGTTCCCAGGTGACACTTTGAGAAAAACTGCAGTAGAATCCCCAAACTGAAAATTGGGATCTAGAAGAAGAAGAGAAGAAGTCATATAAAAATGTTGGAACTAAAAGGATCAATACAGTGGCTCTCACTGAGTCTACAGTTATTTTGAGGTTCTTGAGTTTTTTGAGTTTACAGTTATTTTGAGGTTCTTGGCAACTTTTGCAAAGAGAGAGACAGAGAAGTGTAGAGAGAGATGATAGTTTACGTGACTCTTATTGTTGAAAAGTAGAATATACTAGTTCCTTAGGGGAAAAGAAAGTCTTTTCTAATATTAGATACTGAATTCTTTTTTTTTTGAGATGGAGTCTTGCTCTGTTGCTCAGGCTAGAGTGCAATGGCGCAATCTCAGTTACCACAACCTCTGCCTCCCAGGTTCAAGCAATTCTCCTGCCTCCACTTCCCAGGTAGCTGGGATTATAGGCACCTGCCACCCCACCTGGCTAATTTTTGCATTTTTATTAGAGATGGGGTTTTGCCATGTTGGCCAGGCTGCTGTTGAATTACTGACCTCAGGTGATCCACCCACCTCGGCTTCCCAAAATGCTGGGATTACAGGCATGAGCCACCACCTTGCCTGGCACAAAATATCACTTTTATAGTATTTTATGTTACATCATTTCAATTATTTCCCTCTCTGTACCCATTGTCCAAGCACAAACAGCTGCTTCACATAAGCCAAAGGCCTGTATAATGAGATGCCACTGCAAGAGATGGTGCCCTTCATAGAATTCTTCTTTTGCAACAACTACAAAAACAGATTTCATAGGAACTGGTACTTACAGCCCTCTTCAAAAAAATCTGAATGCCAAATACTGAAGCATCAACCAGTTAAGATGATTCTAGCACTAAGAACTCAGTAAATAGGGTCTACAGCAGAGTGTTCAGCAGGCTATCTTGAATTAAGTAGAATTTACAGAGCCTAGAATTGCTGAATTCTAGATACTTTATGACACTCCCAAACTACTGCCATTCAGTGGAGCTCTTTGTAAGAGTTGGCTGGTATATCAGTCTGTTCTCATGCTGCTAATAAAGACGTACCCCAGACTGGGTAGTTTAAAAGGAAAGAGGATTAAGGCCTTCACAGTCATGGTGGAAGGCAAAGGAAGAGCAAAGGTATGTCTTACATGGCAGCAGGCAAGATAAGAGCTTGTGTAAGGGAACTCCCCTTTATAAAACCATCAGATCTCATGAGACTTATTCACTAATGAAAGACCTGTCCCCATGATTCAATTACCTTCTGCTGGGTCCCTCCCATGACACATGGGAATTATGGGAGCTACAATTCAAGTTGAGATTTGGGTGGGGACACAGCCAACCCATATCGGCTGGCAAAAAGCTCAACCATTTGCTCCCTGGTGAGGGCTGCAGTGCTGGTGTTCTCTATTGCTAATTCAAATCCGTTCTTTTTAGGAAACCAAAGGAGGAGATTATAGAGGTGATCTTCAAATATGGAAGTTGTGGCGCCTAGCCTATGGTTTTGACAGAGTGGAAAGGGATCCCACATTCACAAAGAGTGGCCACATAAATATAGATTTTTCTTGGGAACAGCTTTGGACTCACCTTAGTATTTAAACAAATGTTACCCTGAGACCCTGGGTGCCTCACCCTATAAAGCAAGGCAGAAAAAGTTTTGGTCTGAAAAAAGTTTCAAAATAGATGCTACTGGCTGTCCACTGTGGACATATAAAGGCTTCGCGAGTGGCTTGTCTGGTGGTGAGCAGCATGGCATATCTGTTGTGGTCATTAGAATAAATTAGGCTTAAAAATATGATCCCAGCCTGTCTCCAACTTGTTTTCATTGCACGGCTGGGTTCTTGCCTCATATACACACCCTCCCTGACACCTGAACCTAAGCGGCCCTGGTATTAAAGTCCTTCCTTCTCTGTGTTGACAGCTCATAGTGACCTCACTTTGTCAACAGTGAGGATAGGCTAGCTTCTTTACACCTAATCACCTATGAATGGAATTCTAAAGCCGCATTGTCTCAGAGAGCCTAGAATTACAGGATATAAGGCTTGAAAATACTTTAAACCATCAAGGAACAATTCTATTTCTTTCTTAATACAAATTCTTAATACAAATTATCTTAACCTGACAGTAAATTATAGCTGTTAATCATGATTTGGCTTATATAAGAAGTTTATTATTTAATCTGCGGAGATTATGGCTCAATTTGCTTTCACACTTGCATGTTTTTACCAAGCTTGAGCTATACAAACAGATTGGCTGCCTCTGAAGTCAACCTGCTGGGCCAGCCTAAGGGTTTGGATTTCTATGGGACCTCCTTTGAGGTTGATTTGGAGTCTTGACTGACAAGGCTTCTGGGCCAGTCTTAAGACAGAGTCTTTCTTGGCATATAATCTAATACACATGAGACCAGTCCATCCCAGCAGGAGTAGGTCTTGTCAGAGTCATTGTGTGATAATTCTAAAACTTATAAGCATTTTTCCAACAGGTCATCACTTATCTCAAAGATTTTGTAAATAGAATGTGACTCCAATCTTCCAGCAAAACAATGAACCCACAGTGTAAGGATTGATTTGTTTTTTTTGAGATAGAGTCTCGCCCCGTCACCGAGCTGGACTGCAGTGGCACAATCTGGGCTCACTACAACCTCTGCCTCCTGGGTTCAAGTGATTTTCCTGCCTCAGCCTCCTGAATAGCTGGGACTATAGGCACCCGCCACCAAACCCAGCTAATGTTTTTTATTTTAGTAGAGGCAGAGTTTCACATTGTTGACCAGGATGGTCTTGATCTCCTGACCTAGAATTGATTTTTGATAAGCCTGGAGATTCCAAATTGAGTTGGGTTCACAACAGAGCAGACAGAGCTCCTGGAGCTTCTTGGAAGTGGAACAGGATCCTCAGCAGTCGGCATTGCCTGCAGACCCACTTGGCTTGCACCTGAAAGGAGAAAGGCAGACATGAATGAAACACTTGAGTGTCCTTTCTTTGCCAGATCTGCCACTAGGTCCTTTATGTGTTAGTCCATTGAAACTGATGCCATATGTAAGATTCTATACCTGTAAGAGATCAGGAAACTGAGGCTCAGGAAGACTGGTAACTTGCCCAAGATGATATACCAAATAGGTAGCAGAGCCAGAATTCAGATCTGCAATCGTCGGACTCCACAGTACCATATTCGCCTCTCATCCTGGGAATATTATGAGAAAATGTATATCACCTTGATCATTCTCATAAGAAATTGAAACGAAAAAAAAATATATCCATTCATCTGCGTGTATGGATACACAGATGCTTTTTGCTTACTTTAAACATTGAGGTTATTTTAATTACATCTTTTCAAAATTGTGGTAAAATACATACAAACATAAAATGTACCACTGTAACCCTTCTGAAGTGTGGAGCTCAGTGGCATTAAGTATATCCACGTCATTGGCAACCATCAATACCATCCATTCTCTAGAACTTTTTCATCCTCTTAAATGAAATCTCTGTACACATTAAATTTGAAGCCCCCTCCCTCCTTCCCTTCTTCCAGCTGTTTTATGTAGGGTTTGCCGCACATGAAGCATTAAGCATGTGAAGGAGTTTAGGCCCTGACTTCTACCATTCATTCCTCTTTCCCTCCAGAGATTTCACAAATAGAAAGGCTAGATCTAAGAATCGCTGGCCAAATGTGGAGCAGAGCATAAACTATTAATGGTGAGTGGAGTTTCCAGGAAACTGTGTTGGAGTTTGAAGCTTAGAAATGAAGCCTTTTGGGGTTTTCTGGTCCCTTCTGTAAAATAGACTTTGAGGGCCCACTTAGTCCACTTACATAGCAGCCACAAAGAACCTCAAGCTGGTCTCATCCTCCCAATTGCTAGAAGGGAGAAGATAGAGGGGAGGAGGAGTTCTTTACACAGAGGGGACAGGATTGGAAGGCAGGTCCAGGCTGCCTGGTGGTCACAGACCCACCAGAGCCACAGACTGGGTCACCTGTGACCTGAGACATACAATCTATCTCCTAGTAAGACATGGCCCAGGGAACACCAGGCGCCCCCCTCCTCTTCCCCACCCCACAGCAGGTGTCCTCACTCTGTATTCCCTTTTCATGGCAGGGAACAGCAAATCCTGTTTGCTTTGGAAACATGAACAGGGATGATAAATATTCTTGAGCATTTGAGCTATGCCAAGAGCATGACTGAAAACCAGAAATAAACAAGAGGCCTTGAGCCAAGAGGGGGTCACAGCGGCCATCTCATTATCCAAGCAAACTTCCTGCTCACAGGATTTCAGGGCCTTGCCATTGTCTACCAGGAAGGAGATGGCATCACGTTCTGTCAGCACAAAAATTTTTAAGTTTTCTCTTTGGTCTAAATCTATATTCAGTTGGCTTTTAACTTTCCTTAAATTTTTTTTACAGTAAAATATAGTGCTTTATTGGAAAGTATTGCCTTATTTTGTACAAAATGACTCTCAATCCATTGTGCTGCTTTTCAATTGCACTCATTGGCACAATCTTCAAGTAGACGCCGACAAAGCAGGCACCGAGGTTGCAGCTACTACCAAGTTACAGGAGCTAAGGAAATTTTGTTCACATTTTATTTGTGTAGTGATATAATTATCTATGGTAATTACAAATTTACAGCATTCCTATTATCAGTTTTATGCTGGAGCTTTTCCAGTAGTATAAAGCATTTCCGTCCTTCATTAATTATAATACCAAACTCTTAAACGGTGCTTACCATATCCAATACACTGTTCCATATATGTAACCCATTTAATGCCACAGTCATTTAAGGTACTGTTACTAGCTTCACTTAAGAGATGCGGCAACTGAGCCAAGGAAAAAAATTGTTTTTTCTTATTTTTTTATGAGACAGAGTGTCACTCTGTTGCCCGAGCTGGAGTGCAGTGGCACCCAGGCTGGAGTGCAGTAGCATGATCTTGGCTCACCGCAACCTCTGCCTCCTGAGTTTAAGTGATTCTCCTGCCTCAGCTTCCTGAGTAGCTGGGATTACAGGCACATGCCACCATGCCCAGCTAATCTTTTTTGTATTTTTAGTAGAGATGGGGTTTCACCATGTTGGTCAGGCTGATCTTGAACTCCTGACCTTGTGATTCACCCACCTTGGCCTCCCAAAATGCTGGGATTACAGGCATGAGCCACTGCACCTGGCAGAAAAAAAAATTTTTTTTAATTTTTTTAGGAGACAAGGTCTTGCTCTGTCACCCAGGCTGGGGTTCAGTGGCATGATCATAGCTCACTGCAGCCTCAAACTCCTGGGCTTAAACATCCTCCCACCTCAACCTCCCAAGTAGCTGGGACTTACAGGTGCATACCACCAAGCCCAGCTAATTATTGAATTTTTTGTAGAGGTAGGATCTTGCTACAGTGCCCTGGTTGGTCTCAAGCTCCTGGGCTGAAGCAACACTCCCACCTCAGCCTTTTGAATACATAGGGCTACAGGTGCACCACCAAGTCTGGCTAATTCTTTTTATTTTTTGTAAAGACAGGGTCTTCCCTATGTTGCCCAAGCTGGTCTCAAACTCCTGGCCTCAAGCAGTCCTCCTGTCTCAGCCTCCCAAAGCTCTGGAGTTATAGGTATGTGCCACCACACCAGGCCCCAGGCAAAAGTTTTGAAAGCTATTTTTTTCATACCAAGAGATAGGGATGTATTGTATAACACACACACACACACACGTGCACGCACGCACACACACACCCACACACACGTTTTTCCTCAGTAGCCAAAAGTGTGTGTATGTGTGTATTTCTTTAGTAGACATATTTTTTAGATTAGTGTTAGGTTCACACCAAAACTGAGTGGAAGGTACAGGGATTTCCCATATACCCCATGCCCCCATCATGTAACTCATACATAGCCTTCGCCTTACCAACCTCCACCAGCAGAGTGGTACATCTGTTACAGACTATCCACCTACGCTCACACATCTCATTATCCAGAGTCCATAGTTTGCATTAGGGTTCACTCTTGGTGTTGCATAGTCTATGAGTTTGGAGAAATTTATAGTGACACGTCTCTGCCACTGTAATGACATATGGAGTGTAGTTTCACTGCCCTGAAAATCCTCTGTGCTCTACTTATTCATCCTTCCCTCCCCGAAACCCTTGGAAACCACGGATCTTTTTACTGTCTTCATAGATTTGCGTTTTTTAGGTTGTCATATAGTTGGAATTATACAGTATGTGTCTTTTCACATTGGCTCCCTTCACTTGGTAATAGGCATTGAAGACTTTTCTATGTCTTTTCCTGGCTTGATAGTTCATTTCTTTTTACTGCTGAATCATATTCCAATGGCTGGACATCCCGCCGTTCATGTATCCACTCAATTACTAAAGGACATAATGGTTTCTTCCAAGTTTTGGCAATTATGCATAAAGCTGTCATAAACATCTGTATGCAGGTTTTGTGTGGGAATAATATTTCAGCTCTCTTGGGTAAATACCAAAAGGCACACTTGCTGGATTGTATGAGAAGAGTATGTTTAGTTTTGTAAGAACCCGCCAAACTGTCTTCCAAAGTGGCCATACCATTTTGCATTTCCACAAGCAATGGATGAGAGTTCCCACTGCAGCAGTCTTAGCTTCCAGTTGGGTGGGATCATTGTGTCTCCTCATGAAAAGGAGTCATGGCATTGGCTGGGGTGATTGATCCTGACTACGAAGGGAAGGCTGGACTACAACTTCACACCCAGAGTAAGAAAGCGTATATGTGGCATGCAGGAGGTCACATGCGGCATATCTTAGTATTACTATACCCCGTTACAAAAACCCAGTCCAGCCAGGACTTTTAATGACCCAATTCCTTCAGGAACAACAATTTGGGTCACCACAAGAAAGAAGAATCACAACCAGCTGAGGAGCTTGCTGAAGGCAAAGGGAATACCGGACATGCAGTCAAAGAAGGTTCCTCCTTCCTCCACCCGTAGTTTCAAATACTAGCTACCACGATGACCACAAGACCAGTTAGGACTGTAATTGTCAGGATTATTTTCTCCTATGTTGCTATTGTTGGAAACGGGTTTATAACATTGGGAAAGATCCTCATTGAGACAATGGATTACTTAGCAAGGCTAGTTTTACTTCCTGCAGGAAGGGTGCAACTTGCTGGCAGTCTTGCCATGAGAGCCCACCTGAACAAAGGAGACAGGGACATTTATAACTTTCATAACCGGAGGCAATCGCCCTACCGCTGTGTCCAGTTTCCATTGGCCAGAACAGGATCTCATATTCTGTGCTTGACCCAATTGGCTAAAAACTTGGAAATTTTTTAAAGAAGTAAAGGCAGAAGGAGAACAAAGGAAAAGAGGAAGTAACTTGAGGAATTCTTAGAGAAGTCATGACATTTCCAAATAAAGAAGGGGAATAAGCTATGACCTAAGACTTGCCTGGGCTTGTCCAGCCATGTCAGGGAAAATATCTAGGTTAAAGTGCAAGAATTAAGAACATGGGATGCACTTATTTCTCTATTATGACTAACAGCTACTTTAAGATTATTAGCAAAAGCTTTAAAGTAAATTAACCTTTGAAGAAACTATTATTTATTTGTAATGAACTAAGAGGAAAGCTTTGAAGAGGAACATTAATTTATTCTTATTTCCTGCACTGTGAATGTGCATGTGTGTATAATCTTGGTTTTCCTTCCTTTCTTACTGCCTTATCATATAACCTTAGATATACTGATTTTATTTCATATTATTTAAGTCTTGTTAACTTTACATCATAGTATCTGAGTTATGCGATACCAAGGAGAAGAGTATGACTAAAGGACCTAACCTCCTTTCCTGGGGAAGAGGTTTGTGCAGGATTGTATGCAAGATAGTTGTAGCGTGTTAGGCAGAATTATGACCTTTTTATTGTCTTTATTTATTTATTTGAGACGGTGTTTCACTCTTGTTACCCAGGCTGGAGTGCAATGGCGCAATCTCAGCTCACTGCAACCTCCGCCTCCTGGGTTCAGGCAATTCTCCTGCCTCAGCCTCCCAAGTAGCTGGGATTACAGGCATGCGCCACCATGCCCAGCTAATTTTTTGTATTTTTAGTAGAGACGGGGTTTCACCATGTTGACCAGGATGGTCTCAATCTCTTGACCTCGTGATCCACCCGCCTTGGCCTCCCAGAGTGCTGGGATTACAGGTGTGAGCCACCGCACACGGCAGGAATTACTTTCTTGATTGCTTTTTCAGATTGTTTGCTGTTGCCATACATAAATACTACTGATTTTTGTATGTTGATTTTGTATCCTGCAACTTTAGTAAATTTATCAGTTCTAATCACTTTTTGGTGGAGTCTGGGTTTTTTTCAGTATGGAATCATATCATCTGCAAATAAGAATCATTTGACTTCTTCCTTTCCAATTTGGATGCCCTTTATTTCTTTTTCTTATCCTAATGCTCTAGCTGGAACTTTCAGTATTATGTCCAATGTCAGTAGTGCAGGTGGGCATCCTTTTCATGTTCCAGATCTTAGAGGAAAACCTTTCAGTTTTTCCCCATTAGGTATTATACTAGTTGTGGGTCTGTCATATATGGCTTTTATTGTGTGGAGGTGTGTTCCTTCCATGTCCAATTTTTTGAGGACTTTTATTATGAAGAGATGTTAAATTTTATCAAATTCTTTTTCAGCATCAATTGAAATATTTGGTTTTTGTCCTTCATTCTTTTGATATGATGTATTACTTTAGTTGCATCCTTGTGTCTATGGGATAAATGCTACTTAATCATAATGAATGATCTTTTTAATGTATTGTCAAATTTGGTTTTCTAGTATTTTGTTAAGGCTGTTTGCATCAATGTTCATCAGGAATTTTGGCCTACAGTTTTCTTTTTTTGATGTGTCTGTGTCTAGTTTTCATATCAGGGTAAAACTGGCCTCATAGAATGAGTTTGGAAGTATTCCCTCATCTTCTATTTTCTGGAATTGTTAAATAGGATTGTTATTTGTTCTCTTTAAATGTTTGGTAAAATTCAGCAGTGATACCTTGGGTCCACAGCTTTTCTTTGCTGGGAGATTTTTTATTATAGCTTCAATCTTGTTATTGATCTGTTCAGGTTTTGGATTTTTCATGGTTCAATCATGGTGATTTGTAAGTGTCTAGGAATTTATCCATTTCTTCTAGGTTTTCCAATTTATTGGCATATAGTTGCTCACTGTAGCCTCTAATGATCTTTTGAATTTCTGTGATGTCAGTTGTAATGTCTCCTTTTTTATCTCTGACTTAATTTATTTAGATTTCTTCTCTTGTTTCTTAGTCTGAAAAATGGTTGGTTGATTTTGTTCATCTTTTTAAAAAACCAACTTTTCATTTCATTGATTTTTTGTATTGTTTTCTTCATTTCAATTTCATGAATTTCTGTTCTTATCTTTACTATTTCTTTTCTTCTACCAAGTTTGGGTTGGGTTTGCTTGTACTTTTCTAGTTCCTAAAGATACGCATTAGGTTGTTTATTTGTTTTCTTTTTTTTTTGAGACAGAGTTTTGCTTGTTACCCAGGCTGGAGTGCAATGGCGCAGTCTTGGCTCACCACAACCTCTGCCTTTTGGGTTCAGGCAATTCTCCTGCCTCAGCCTCCTGAGTAGCTGGGATTACAGGCACGCACCACTGTGCCCAGCTAATTTTTTGTATTTCGATCTCTTGACCTCGTGATCCATCTGCCTCAGCCTCCCAAAATGCTGGGATTACAGGCTTGAGCCACCACATCTGGCTGTTTATTTGTTTTCTACTTTTCTGATATAGGTGCTTATCGCCATAAACTTTCCTCTTGGTACTGCTTTTGCTGTATCCTACATAGGGTTTTGGTATGTTGTGTTTCCATTATCATTTGTTTCAAAAATTTTTAAATGCCTTCCTTAATTTCTTCATTGACTCACTAGTCATATAGGAGCATATTGTTTAATTTCCATGTATTTGTATAGCTTCTAGAATTCCTCTTGTTATTGATTTCTAGTCTTATTCCATTATAGTCAGAAAATATACTTGATATAATTTCAAATTTTTTGAATTGTTAAATACTTGTTTTGTGGTTTAACATCTGGTATATCCTTGAGAATGATCCATGTTCTGAGGAGAAGAATGTATATTCTGCAGCCATTGAATAAAATGTTCTGTAGATATTGATTAGGTCCATTTGGTCTATAATGAAGATTAAGTCCAATGTTTCCTTATTGATTTTCTGTCTGGATGATCTGTCCAATGCTGAAAGTGGGGTGTTGAAGTCTCTAGATATTGTCAAATTGAGGTCTGTCTTTTTATCGCTAATAATATTTGTTTTTATATATCTGGGTGCTCCAGTGTTGGATGTATACATATTTAAAATTGTTATATCCTTTTGCTGAAATGACCCCTTTATCATTATATAATGACTTTTGTCTCTTTTTATAGTTTTTGTCTTGAAATCTATTTTGTCTCAGATAAGCATAGCTACCTCTGCTCTTTTTTGGTTTACATTTGCATGGAATATGATTTTCTATCTCTTTATTTTCAGTCTTTGTGTTTATAGGTGAAGCATGTTTCTTGTAGGCAACATATCATAGGGTCATTTTTTTTAATCCATTCAGCCACTCATTTCTGTGTTTTCTGTGTTTTATATTTAGATCTATGACCTATTTTGAACTAATTTTTGCAAAGGGCATAAGGTCTGTGTCTAGGTTTTTTTTTTTTTTTTGGCATGTGTATGTCTAATCATTTCAGCAGCATTTGTCAAAAAGCCTGCCTTTTCTCCTTTGTATTATATTTGCTTCTTTGTCAAGATCACTTGACTCTATTTATGTGGGTATATTTTAGGGCTATTATTTATTTGTTTATTCTTTTACCACACTGCCTTGGTTACTGTAGCTTATAGTAGGTCTTGAACTTATATAATGTCAGTTCTCCAACTTTGTTCTCCTTCAATATTATGCTGGGGTTTTTGCCTCTCTATATAAACTTTAGAATAAGTTTGTTGGATATCCACAAAACAGCTTATTTGGATTTCAGTCAGGATTATGGTATTTATAGATCAAGTTGTAAAGAACTGGTATCTTGACAATATTGAATTTTCCTATCCATGAACATGAAATGTCTCTCCATTTACTTAGTTGGTCTTTTTTTTTCATCAGAGTTTTGTAGTTCTCCTCATATATGTCTTGAACATATTTTGTTAAGTTTATAACTAAGTATTTCATTTTTAGGGATCTTAATATAAATTATATTACATTTTAATTGAAATTCTACTTGTTTATTGTCAGTAAATAGGAAACTGATTGAATTTTGCATTTACCTTGTTTTCTGCAACCTTGCTATAATCACTTAGTAGTTCCAGAGTTTTGTGGGGAGTTTTCTTGGTCTTTTATTGTTTTTATTGTATTTTCTACCTAGACAATCATGTCATCTGTGAACAGAGACAGCAATCTGTATGTATATATAACTGAATACATTGAGCTATTAGTATGTTGAATAAACTGTTGTTAAATAATTAAGTACAAGAAAAATAAAAGGTGTTTTTTCCATTTTCCTTATTCCTTCCTTGATGCTCTTCCTTTGCTTATTCAGATCTATATCATTTTTCTTCCCTCTGAAGATCTTCTTTTAACAGTTCTTGCCAAGTATGTGTGATGAAATGTTGGCATGAAGTTGGAAGTTTCAGACCAGCCCGACTATGATGGAGAAACCCTGTCTCTACTGAAAATTCAAATAATTAGCTGGGCGTGCTGGTACATGCCTGTAATCCCAGCTCAGTTTTTATCTCAGTTTTTATCTGTCTGAGAAAGTCTTGATTTCTCCTTATCTTTTGATGGATTATTTTGCAGGGCACAGAATTCTAGGTTTGTGGTGTTTTTTTCTGTCCACACTAAATATTTCATTCCACTTTCTACTTGTCTGCATGGTTTCTGAGATTATGTAATTCTTATCTTTGCTCCTTTATGGGTAAAGTTTTTTTCTCTCTGGCTTCTTTCAGGATATTTTTCTTTACCTCTGATTTTCTAAAGTCTGAAATTCATATGCCTAGGTAGAGTTTTATTTTGTTCTGTTTTGGCATTTACTTGCTTTGTGTTCTCTGAGCTTTTTTGATCTGGTTTGGTGTCTGACAACAATTTGGGGATAATTCTGTCATTACTGTTCAAGTATTTCTTCTATTCCTTTTTCTCATTCTTTTCTCTCTGGTGTTTCCATTATGCTTATGTCCCAATCTTTTTGGATATTCTGTTCTGTCTTTTTTTTCCAGTCTTTTTTTCTATTTGCTCTTCAGTCTGGGAGGTTTCTACTGAGATATCTTCAAGTTTACGAATTACTTCTTCAGCTATGTGCAGTCTGCTAATGAGCCATCAAAGGCATTCTTCATTCTGATTACACTGCTTTTGATCTCTAGCATTTATTTTTGGTTCTTTCTTGGGATTTCCATCCCTCTGCTTACATTGCCCATCTGTTCTTGCATGCTGTCTATTTTATCCATTACAGCCCTGAGCATATTAATAATAGTTAATATGCTGACATATTTAAGTCTGGTTCCCAGGCTTTCTCTGTGTCTTCAAACTACATTTTTTTTTTTTTTTTTGAGACGGAGTTACACTCTTGTTGCACCAGCTGGAGTGCAATGGCGTGATCTCAGCTCACCACAACCTCTGCCTCCCAGCTTCAAGTGATTCTCCTGCCTCAGCCTCCCAAGTAGCTGGGATTACAGGCATGTACCAGCACGCCCAGCTAATTTTTTAAATTTTTAGTAGAGACAGGGTTTCTCCATTGTAGTCAGGCTGGTCTCAAACTTCCAACTTCAGGTGATCGCCCGCCTCAGTCTCCCAAAGTGCTGGGATTATAAGCATGAGTCACAGCGCCTGGTTCAAACTACATTTTTGCCTTTCAACATGCTTTGTGATTTTTTTTCTTGATAGCTGAACATGGAGCTCTGGGTAAAAGGAACCACTGTCAATTAGCCTTTAAAAATGTGGTGATATGGTGTCAGAGTGGGAAAGTGTTCTATAATTTTATGATTAGGTATTTGTCCCTTAAGGAGCTTGTGCCCCTGGACTGTGAACATCACAGACGTGACTCAGTTCCCACCCCGCCTAGGTGGACCGATTGGCTAGAGTGGGTTGGAATTGGGCATTTATGTTCCCTGGGTCAGTTAGGCTCTGATGAAACCCCCGCAGGTTAGGCTCTGGTTTAAGCAGTTTCTCCTGAGGACAGGCGTGGGTAAGAACACAGTTTTCTGGTGTATTTAAAAATGGTCCCTTTCCTCCTAGTGCCAGAAGGAGGGGATTTTTCTCCAATATTCACTGTGAAGAACTGTTTGAGCTCCTAGAGGGGGACTCAGTCCCCTGGAATATTTATTAATATCTCTCAAACTTAACCACACTGAGCCTCCAGCAATTCATCCATTGCAATTCAGGGGTTTCCCTTCCCTACCACAGGTTCCTGAGAGGTTTTGGCTTGTGGGTTTCTGCACAGTTGCTCCAATATGGGGGCACCAGTTTGCCCTGTGACTTCTCTTAGGGATCTAAGAATTGCTGCTTTTTCAGTTTGTTCTGCATTTTATTTGCTGTTGCAGCAGAGTAGCAGCTTTAAGCTAGACTGGAACCGTAGCATCTTTTTTAGTTTGGTTTTCTTTAGGTAGAATGAATGGAGGCAGGACAAAAGTGGAAATCCAAGTTTGGAAATGAGTTATTTTGAGACCTCAGAAGTCTGAATTTGAGCAGAGTGTATTGCATTGACTGGCCTTTTACATATATCCTATCTCGTTACTCAGAGATTGGTTTGATTTCAGCTTGGCCTGGGGATATGAATCCATATGGTGCATTTTGAGTGAGCTCTGTGATGTGATCGGGCCTGAATGATTCCATCTCATCTCTGCTGACTGGAAGGACTCAGATCGTCTTTCTTTGATCCCATCCTTACGTTCTTCCATTTTCTCCTGTGCACTGTTTTGTCTACGGCCCTCTCCCTCCTGGACTTCTGTGTGTTGGCTCCAGTTGGCCTAGCTCCTCTCCAGGCCGGCTGCACCGCTCACCTCGGAAGGGTCCTACATTGTGCTCCCTGCTGGGATACCCTTTTTCTTAGAGCTCACATTTTCTTCTTTCTCATTTTACTCTCTCGTTTGCTAGAGCACATCTTCACATTACCTAATCTGAAAAATACTTGAGAGAGAGGATTTCTGAGGGCTTTTGGGTCTGGAAATATTTTTTCCTGCCTTCCTACTTAAATGACAGGTTCGCTGGCTCCAAGAATAACTTTCCTCACGCATGCTAGCACAGCTACCTAACATGTACCTCTGCGTCTTTTCTTCCTCTCCCAGCTCCATGAAACTGTAACTCCTTCTCAAACAGAACCTAGGAGGTGGAAGGAAGGGCATGCAGGATCTTGGGTGCTGTGGGGATTCAGTACAGAGAGTCTGTACTGGAGCTGGGCCTGGGCATCCTTCAGGCCAGAGTGAGGTTGGAGCCTGAGAGACACCTTGAAGCAAGGGGCAGAGCTTCGAGGTTGCTGAGGAGAGCTTGGCCTATGGAATCCATAGACAAGAGAAAAGACAAGAAGGAGAACATCCCAGGTGGTTAGGATAGCCCCGTTTTTTTTTTCTTTTTTTTGAGATGGAGTCTCTCTCTGTGGCCCAGGCTAGGGTGCAGTGGTGTGATCTCAGGCTCACTCATCCCCTGCCTCCAGGGGTCAAATTATTCTCATGCCTCAGCCTTTGAGTAGCTGGGATTACAGGCACCCGCCACCACGTCCAGCTAATTTTTGTGATTTTAGTACAGAGAGTTTCACGATGTTGGCCAAGATGGTTTCAAATTCCTGACCTCAAGTGATCTGCCCACCTCAGTCTCTCGATGTTCTGGAAGCCAATGTGCCTGGCCTTAGGGCAGCCAAATTTACCCAAAAGAGACAAAGAAAGAAAGGACAGACAGCTAAATTCCAACTTCACCAACCTGGGCAAGATGGGGAAACCCTGTCTCTACAAAAATTACAAAAATTCTCCAGGCATGGTGGCGCATACCTATAATCCCAGCTACTCCACGTAGCTGAGGAAAGAGGATTGCTTGAGCCCAAGAGGTCGAGGCTGCCATGAGCCCTGACTGCACCACAGCACTCCAGCCTGGGTGACAGAGTGAGACTCTGTCTCAAAAAAAAAAAAAATTGAATTTTAGATTAATAATGAATAATTCTTTTTATGTAAATCTGTCACATGTAATATATTCGACCTAGCAACCCAGCCTACAGCTGACACAACTGTCCCTAGAAGGACCTGCTGGTCTCTCTGGCCCTCAAGGAGTGGCGAATGAGATAAGACTATATCTTTGGCCAAGCTCGGTGGCTCACGCCTGTAATCCCAGCACTTTAGGAGGCTGAGGCAGGTAGATTGCTTGAGCTCAGGAGTTTGAGAACAGCCTGGGCAACATGGGGAGAACCCATTTCAATTATTTTTAAAATTTAAATTAAAAAAAAAAAGACTTTGTATCTTTACAACTAAGAGAAAATTAACCTTTGTGGCTGAGGAAACTGGGGAGCAGAGAAGATAAATATTTTCCAGCTGAAGCCTTGTCTGTCTACAGGATCAGAGACCATGGAGCCTCCTATACTCAAGAGACAGGGGCTGCTAAAGACCTGGCCCCAGGTGAATACCCCTGCAGGTAGGCAAAGGAACAACCGCACCAGAATGGCGAAGAATGAGCAGAGCACCCAGAAATGGCGGTTGCCAGCAAAATAGAACTGCTGGAAAAGGGCCTGGCAACTTGAACAGAAAAAGTAAATAGTGCAATTGAGGAGCTTTAATTAGAGTGTGAAAGTGCTGTAACTGGAACTCAAGAACATTTTTTTTTTTTTGAGACAGATGTTCGCTTGTCTGCCAGGCTGGAGTGCAATGTCATGATCTTGGCTCACTGTAACCTCTGCTTTCCAGTTTCAAGCGATTTTCCTGCCTCAGCCTCCTGAGTAGCTGGGATTGCAGGCATTCACCATACCCAGCTGATTTTTGTACTTTTAGTAGAGATAGGATTTCACCATGTTAGCCAGGCTGATCTCGAACTCCTGACCTCGTGATCTGCCCGCCTGGGCCTCCCAAAGTGCTGGGTTACAGGTGTGAGTCACCACGCCCAGCCCCAAGAACATGATTTTTTAAGTTTAAAAATGTAGCAGATCTACTGAAAAACTGTATGGTAACTGTTGAGAAGTGAACAAAGGTCTGGAAGAACAAGGGAAAGAAATCTCTCAAAAAAGCCAACATTTAAAGACAGACATCAAAAAAGCAAATGTAAAAGAACCGGAAGATAGCTCTAGAAGTTGTAACTTGTAGATAAATAGGAATTTCAGAAGGAGAGTAAAGCGGCCAAAGGAGGAGAGACAAAATGTAAACAAACAGGTGCAGAAACTTTTACAGAGTGAAGAGAGACTTTCATCTTCAGAATTCTTTGAGTTTCAGGGAACAGGGGATGAAAACTGGAACACATCAGAGATTCTGTTACAGTGTTGTAATTCCAAGGGTAATGACAAAGTTCTATAGTTTTCTAGATAGAAAGAACAAATTGTTTACATAGAAAAAGGATAAGACTGGCTTTGGATTTCTAACTGCAACTTTAAATATCAGTAAGTAGTAGGATAATAACTACAGGCAACTGACATTATAGATTAAAAATCAAAACCCAAACACATGCTACTTAGGAAACCCACTTTAGATGTAGTGGCTCATGCCTGTAATCCTAGCATTTGGATGGCTGAGGCAGGCAGATCACCTGAGATCAGGAGTTCAAGACCAGCCTAGCCAACATGGCGAAACCCTGTCTCTACTAAAAATACAAAAATTAGCCGGGTGTTGTGGTGCATACCTGTAATCCCAGCTACTCAGGATGCTCAGGCAGGAGAATCACTTAAACCCAGGAGGCAAAGGTTGCAGTGAGCAGAGATTGTGTCATTGCACTCTAGCCTGGGTGACAGAATGAGACTCTGCCTCAAAAACAAAAACAAGACCCCACGTTAGAGAAAGTGAGAAAGAAAAGTTAAATTTCAGAGGATATATGAAAAGATACCACTGGGCATGGTGGCTCACACCTGTAATCCTAGCACTTTGGGAGGCCGAGGCAGGCGGATCACTTGAGGTCAGGAGTTTGAAACCAGCCTGGCCAACGTGGGGAAACCTTGTCTCTATTAAAATTACAAAAAAATTAGCCAGGCATGGTGGCAGGTACCTGTAATCCCAGCTACTTGGGAGGCTGAAGCAGGAGAATTGCTTGAAGGTGGAGGTTGTAGTGAGCCGAGATCGTGCCACTGCACTCCAGCCTGGGCAGCATACATATTAATATTATGTAATGACAAAAGGCAAATTTATAACAGAGTTACAACAATCATAAATCATGTTCACTAATCATTGTAGTAGCTAAACATGTAAAGCATAATCTTTATGTTAGGAGAATTTAACACACCTTTTTCAGACTCAAACATATGTAACAGACAAAATAAGTAGAAACAAAGGACTGGAATAAAACAACCAACAAATTTGACCTAAAACATTTATGTTGTTACATCTCATAACTATATTTTTTTATGTTTTAATGGAACATTTACAAAAATTAATCTTGCTTTTGTTTCCAAAGGATATCAAAGCCAATTTATAGGATTAAAGATTTTATAGGCCACATTCCCTGATTATAATCCAAAAAAGAAAATAAAAGTAGTAAATAACGAAAAGGGATACCCCTCAAAAAACCCTCTAATTACTTGGAAATTAAGAAACAATATTCTAGGCCAGGTGTGGTGGTTCACGCCTATAATCCCAGCACTTTGGGAGGTGGAGGTGGATGGATTACTTAAGGCCAAGAGTTCCAGACCAGCCTGGGCAACATGGTGAAACCCCATTTTTACTAACACAGAAAGAAAAGAAAATTAACTGTGCGTGGTGCTGCATGCTTGCAGTCCCAGCTATTCAGGAGGCTGAGGCACAAGAATATAGCTGCAACTCAGGAGGCAGAGGCTGCAGTGAGCTGAGATTGTGCCACTGCTCTCCAACCTGGGTAACAGAGTGAGACTCTTTCTAAAAAAAAAAAAAGAAAGAAAGAAACAATAGTCTAAATAACTCTTATCAAAATGTAAACAAAACTGAAATAACAAACCATATACAAAGCAATGAGGAAAAAGTTCGTAACAAAATATACACAACATAGTTCAAAGTATTCCTATGGGAATTCATGGCCTTAAATATTTTATTATTAAGGAAAAATTTTAGGCCAGGCCCAGTGGCTCACCCCTGTAATCCCAGCATTTTGGGAGGCCAAGGTGGGCAGATCACTTGAGGTCAGGAGTTTGAGATGAGCTTGGCTGGTATGGTGAAACCCTGTCTCTACAAAAAAAAAACAAAAATTAGCCAGGTGTGATGGTTGAACCCGGGAGGCCTCTTGCAGTGACCTGAATTGTGCCACTGCACTTCAGCCTGGGCAACAGAGCAAGGCTCTGTCTCCAAAAAAAAAAAAGGAAAAAAAGATTAAAAATATTTAAGGTCCAGTTAAAAACTTTAGAACAAGAACACCAAAATAAACAAAACAAAAAGTTGGGGCAGGGCATGATGGCTCAAGCCTATAATCCCAGCACTTTGGGAGGCCGAGGTGGGTGGATCACAAGGTCAAGATATCAAGACCATCCTGGTCAACAAGGTGAAACCCCAACTTTACTAAAAATACAAAAATTAGCTGGGCATGGTGGCGCACGCCTGTAGTCCCAGCTACTCGGGAGGCTGAGGCAGGAGAATTGCTTGAACCCAGGAGGCGGAGGTTGCAGTGAGCCAAGATAGCATCATTGCACTCCAACCCGGGTAACAAGAGCGAAACTCCGTCTCAAAAAAAAAAAAAAGTTGGAAGAGACGATAAAGATAAAAATTAATGAACAGAAAACAGTATAAAGTGCAAATAAATCTCAAAGCTGATTCTTATATAGGACTCCCCACAAAGAGATAAAATTTCAGGGAAATCGTCAGAGGCTCAACTGCCCCTCACCAACAAAGAACTAGAATTTGAAAATGTGATGTCAGAGAAGTCATATGAAAGGCAAGGGAAAAGTGCAAACAGTGCTGCTGGCGAGCCTCCCTCCCTCCCTCCCACACACTCCCCACCCCAACTCTGGAGGAGCCCTGTGGGGTGATACCGTTTGGCTCTGTGCCCCCACCCAAATCTCATCTCTAATTGAAATCCCCATGTGTGGAGGGAGGGAGGTGACTGGATCAGGGGCGTGGTTTCCCCATGCTGTTCTCGTGAGAGCGAGTGAGTTCTCATGTGATCTGGCAGTTTTACAAGGGGCTCTTCCCCCTTCACTTTCTCTCTCCTGCCACCTTGTGAAGAGGGTATCTGTGTCTCCTGCCATGATTGTAAGTTTCCTGAGGCCTACCAGCCAGGAAGAACTGTGAGTCAATTAAACCCCTTTCCTTTATAAATTACACAGTCTCGGGTAGTATCTTTATAGCAGTGTGAGCAGACTAATACAGGGGGCAGGCAGGTAACAGGAGCGATCAGACCCCACCTAGCCACTGGGATGGGGAGAGAGGAAAAACCCTTGAATTGGATGAGATACTGACGTTTTAATTTAGGTTGGGTGGAGCTACATAATCTAAAAATGGTAGTGTTGTTAGAATCTGAAATGGCCGAAAACTCATGAGATCTAGGAAATGCCACCAAGAGCAAGGAAAATGTTTCTGACAAAAAATGCTTGAGGCGAGAGTGGAAGAAAACAAAGCTGTTTCCTGACTACACTTTATTAAGCCCGGCTCATTCAGCAAGCCTATTATTACACTTGTGTTTCTAGCTATCATTTTCCTTCATCGAACTGGGAGAAATTAAGCACCAAAATAACTAATTAATAACAGTAACACATATAATCTTTTGAATGAAATTAAGAATCATGGGTACATATTGATAACTATAAATACATGAATAAATTGAAAGTTTGACAAGAGAGTATTTACTTAGTCTCAAAGTACTTCCTGAGAAAATACCAGAGAGAGAAAACATAAATTAATGGTAGAGAAGAAGAAAAGACACCATCTTAAATAAGCTATCAAATTGGACAACAACAAATCCAAGGCATATGCCATCTGACACAAGGAATACAATGTTACTTCTTGCTTCATTGAGTTTTTGTCCAAAGGTGTATAAACTGAACCTCATAATCAGGAATATTTTCAAACTCAAATTCTACAATATATGTGGCCTAGATGTCAAAAGAATTCAAAAATGAGAAATGATTTCCAAGTTGAAAATGATTAAAGACAGATAAGAGTGAAATGCACTGCATGCTTCTGAATGGGATGGCTCTTTTGCTCTTAAAGCAGGAGTCCCCAACCTCTGGGGGCCATGGACTGGTACTGTGCCACACAGTAGGAGGTAAGTGGCGGGCAAGTGAGCAAAACTTCTTCTGTATTTACAGCTGCTCCCTATCAGCTTGTATTATCTCCTGAGCTCCGCCTCCTACCAGATCAGCAGTGGCATTAGGTTCTCATAGGAGCATGAACTCTATTGTGAACTGCGCATGCGAGGGTTCTAGGTTGCACACTCCTTATGAGAGTCTAATACCTGATGATCTGTCACTGTCCGCCATCACCCCCAGATGGAACTGTCTAGTTGCAGGAAAATAAGCTGAGGGCTTCCACTGATTCTACATTATGGTGAATTGCACAATTATCTCATTATATATTACAATGTAATAATAATAGAAATAAAGTGCATGATAAATGTAATGCACTTGAATCATCCTGGAACCACCCCCTCACCCTTGGTTTGTGGAAAAATTGTCTTCCATGAAACCAGTCCCTGGTGCCAAAAAGTTTGGGGACCACTGATCTAGAGGATATTATTGGGAATTATTATTATTAGCAAAATGGACTGATGGTAACATATGAATGTTAATGTCCAAATTTTGGTGGTTGTAGGAGAAGGTCTGTGAGATGCCAGGGCATCACACTGGCAAATTATTCTTAGATGGTTCAGGACAATAAAAATTCTTTATATTGTACTAGCAACTTTTCTATACATTTGAAAAGTGTTTCACAATTGTTGAAAATGTTATAGAGTAAAAAGACTAATTACCAACTGGGAAAAATATTAGCAATGCAAATATTAGATAAGTGGTTAAATTTTTGACATACAAAGAGCCCTTATTGAACTGAGGAGATAAACACTAATCAGTTCACGGCTGGGCACAGTGACTAATGCCTGTAATCCCAGCACTTTGGGAGGCCGAGGTGGGCAGAGCACTTAAGCCCAGGAGTTCCAGACCACGCAACATAGTGGACCCCCATCTCTACCAAAAATACACACACACAAAATTATTCAGGCAGCATGGTGGCACAGCCTGTGGTCCCAGCTACTTGGGAGGCTGAGGTCAGAGGATCCCTTGAGCCCAGAGGCAGAGGTTGCAGTGAGCTGAGATCAGTACTCCAGCCTTGGTGACAGAGCAAGGCACTGTCTCAAAAAAAAAAAAAAAAATGACTAATCAATTCAACTAAGAGAAAATCCAAATGACAAACCAATTAAAAGAGATTACTAGTAGTCAGGAAAAATGCAATTTAAAATACTAGCCAAGCATGGTGGCTCATGCCTGTAATCCTAGCACTTTAGGAGGCTGAGATGGACGGATTACTTGAGGCCAGGAGTTGAGACCAGCCTGGGCAATTAGGTGAAACCTTGTTTCTAATAAAATTACAAAAATTAGCCAGGCAGCACATCCTTGTAATCCCAGCTACTCGGGAGGCTGAGGCAGGATAATCGCTTGAACCCAGGAGGTAGAGGTTGCAGTGAGCAGAGATCATGCCATTGCACTCCAGCTTGGGCAACAGAGCAAGATTCTGCCTCAAAAAAAAAAAAAAATATATATATATATACACACACACACACACACACACACACACAGATATATGTGTATATGTATCTGTGTGTGTATATATATACATACATACACACACACAGATATATGTGTATATGTATCTGTGTATATATATACATACATACACACACACACACACACACACACACACACACACATATTGGCTGGGCATGGTGGCTCATGCCTTTAATCCCAGCACTTTGGGAAGCCAAGGCGGGTGAATCACCAGAGGTATCCTGAGGTCAGGAGTTCAAGACCAGCCTGACCGAAATGGTGAAATCCCGTATCTACTAAAAATACAAAATTAGCTGGGCACGGTGGGGCATGCCTGTAATTTCAGCTACTCAGGAGGCTGAGGCAGGAGAATCACTTGAACCTGGGAGGCTGAGGTTGCAGTGAGCCGAGATCATGCCATTGCACCGCAGCCTGGGCAACAAGAGCGAAACTTCATCTGAAAAAATAAATAAACACACACACACACACACACACACACATAAATATATACACATACATATATACATACCAAAATAATACAAATGTAAAAGCACATCAGCCAGCAAGGGCGATTTGGGTATGTGGAATGGATATTTTCATGCTTTCATGATAGAGATCTGAATGTCCCATTTTTGTGATATAAAATGTGGCAGCATCCATTAGAAATATGCATTCCCGATCTCTTGACCAGGAGATTCCACCCTGAGGAATCCATTTTCTGCATAAGGATATAGAAACAAGAATGTTTATTGCAGCTTTGTTTTTCATAGCAAAAATCAAAGTAATAAATGACTACTAATAGCAAAATGATTGGGGGCTGGGGGTGTGGCTCATGCCTGTAATTCCAGCATTTTGGAAGGCTGAGGGAGGAGGATGCTTGATCCTAGGAGTTTAAGACCAGCCTGGGCAACAGAGTGAGACTCCATCTCTACAAAAAAAAAAAAAAAAAAAAAGCTGGGCACAGCGGTGTGTGCCTCTCTCATTTTGTAAAGGCTGAGGTGGGAAGATTGCTTGAGCCTGGGAGATCAGAGCTGCAGTGAGCCAGTGAGTTGTAATAGTGCCACTGCAATCCAGCCTGGGTGACAGAATGAGACCCTGTCTCAAAAGAAAAAAAAAAAAGAAAAAGAAAAGAAAAATGATTGGGATATAATCATTTCATGGAAAACTATGCAGCCATTAGAATAAGTTAGCTCTATGCCAGTTGACTAAATAGAATTCTTACAATATATATTTTTAGAGAGGAAAGAGAAATGTATAAGATAGAATTCTTTTATTTTTTAAGAGACAAGGTCTCACTGTGTCATCCAGGCTGGAGTGCAGTGGTGTGATCATTCCTCACTGCAGCCTCAAATTCCTGGGCTCAAGCAATCCTCCCACCTCTGCCTCCTGAGTAGCTAGAACTACTGGTGCACACCACCATGTCTGGCTAATTTTTAAAAAATTTGTTTTTTTAGAGATGGGGTCTTGCTATGTTGGCCAGGCTGGTCTCAAACTCCTATGCTCAAGCAATCCTCCTGCCTCAGCCTCCCAAAGCACTGGGAATTATAGCTGTGAGTCACTGGGCCCAGCTGAATCCTATTTTCTTTTAAAGTCAACTCCCTTATATATGTACATATGTTTTATAAATCGTTATTTTGTAGAAAGATAGGAAAGCAAGCCACATAGCCATTACATTGGTTAGGAGGGAATGATGGATACAGGTAAGAAAAAGGAGATGAAGAACTTTGATGGTATTGTTGCATTTTGACTAATTTCTATCACTCTACACACCATTCTTACAATATAGGTTAATTGATTACTGAATTGCTAGCAGTGTGGATAAACTAAGTGAGAAAGACTGCTACTGTGGAAACAGTGAGAAGAAATTGTCTGCTGCCAAGCCCCAAGTAAGAAGGCTGGGTCTGAGAAAACCAGCAGTTGGAAGCAAGACAAGTGACTAACCTACTCAGGAAAAAATGTGCGAACAGAGGTGCAAGAGTTAAAGATAAAAATCTACAGGGAAACATTATTTACCAAAAGTGGGTGAAGAGGTGGTGAGTAGGAGAGGATTCCAAACGTAAGAGTCAAGCATCAGACGATGGCACAGGCCAAGAATACATACAGACTCAGGATCAGGTTCTTACAATGAGAATCATGTCAATGAAAGCTGGATCTGGAGTTCAGCCATATCTCAGAGAAGTACATGTGCTGACAAAGCAGTGTGGTTGGGGTGGGCCCTCAAAAACTCTTCCTCCTGTATGGCACTTCCAAACCCTCACCATTAAAGGTCTGGGCAGCTTCTGATGCCTGTAAAAAGAGAAGAAAGAGAAAACAAAAGTGTCTAAGTACAGTCACGCACAGCTTAACAACAGTGATATGTTCTGAGAAATGTGCCATTAGGCGATTTCATCTTTGTGCAAACATCATAGAGTGCCCTTACACAAACGTAGAAGATATGGCCTACTATACATCTAGGCTCTATGGTGTAGCTGATTGCTCCTAGGCTACACATCTGTACAGCGGGTTACCGAACTCAATACTGCAGGCAGCTGTAACACAATGCTAAATGTCCATGTGTCTAAACATATCCAGATAGAAAAGATGCAGTAAACAGATGGTATAAAAGACTTTTTAAATGGTACCCCTGTCTAGGGGCGATTACCATGATCAGAGCTTGCAGGATTGGAGTTGCTCTGAGTGAGTCAGTGAGTGGTGAGTGAATGAGAAGGCTTAGGACATTACCGAGCACCACTGTAGACTTTATCAACGCTGTACACTTTGGCTGCACTAAATTTATAGAAAATATTTTTCTTTCTCCAATAGTAAATTAATCTAAGCTTACTGTAATTTTTTTTTACTTTATAAACTCTTTAAAAAGCTCTTTAGTCCTTTGCAATAATAGAGCTTAAACCACAAACACATTGTACAGCTATACAAAAATATTTCCTTTATTTATATCCTTATTCTACAAGCTTTTTTCTATTAATTTTTTTATTTTATTATAGATTCACGGAGTACCTGTGCATGCTTGTTCCATGGATATATGTGTACTGGTGTGGTTTAAACTTCTAGTGTACCTATTACCCAAATAGCGAGCATTGTACTGGAGTGGTACTTTTTCAATCCCTGCTCCTCACCCACCTTCCCCCTCTTGGGGGTCCCCAGTGCCTATAATTTTCAGCTTTATTTCCATCTGTACTTATTGATTTGCTCCCACTTAGGAGTGAGAACATGCGGTATTTGGCTTTCTGTTTCTGAGTTAGTTCACTTGGGTTAATGGCCCTAAGCTCCATCCATGTTGCTGCAGAAGATATGATTTCATTCTTTAATTTTTTTTTCATTTTAAACTTCTTTGTGACAAATGACATAGCACACACATTAGCCTAGGCCTACAGGGTGTCAGGGCCATCAGGCTCACTGTCCTTTGCCTCCATGTCTTGTTTTACTGGAAGGTTTTCAGGGGCAAGAGCACACAGCGATCTGGCATCTCCTACGATAACAATGTTTTCTTCAGGTATGCCTCCTGAAGGACCTGCCTGAAGCTGTTTCACAGTTAGGTTGTTTATTTTTTTTTAATAAAAACTTTCTCTTTAATCAAGGCTTTTAACATGAACAGATTTCTTAAATAAAATGGAAAGTTTCTAGTACACTGAAACATAAATCTGCAGTCACCATACATACAACACCCGGCAGGAAAAAACAAAAGCAGTAAGTTTACACGATCCCCGTAGCAGCCATGGGCTTAATCTCGGATGCTTCCTCCATCTGCCAAGTGTGTTCTGGATACAGAGCTTCTGTATAGAGCTTCAGATACAGTGTTCTGGATGTGGCTTCTGGCGTCACATTCAGCAGAGGCTGTGGATCCACTGAGCACTCATCTGGCTGGGCTGTGTTGGTGGCTATTCAAAAAGCAAAGCAGTTACCGGCGCATTCGAACAGTGTATTGAACATCTTTTAAATATCAAAGTGAGAAACAAGAAGGCAACATAATAATGTTAGCAGAAGGACGTCAGGCAGTAACGACAGCTGCGTAAAGCTTGAGGCTGAAAAGTGGCTTGCCAGCTTCATTCTTTTGGCTTCTTGGGTAGCGCGTGCTGGAACAGTAAGATGTGAGGTTCTGGTTCAAGGATCATATAATGGATCCATCCATGACTCTGCTGAACGCCAAGATTCCTCTATTCAGATTCAGACATCAAATGGGTTTTAGGGACCAGCTTGGCTATGTCCTTGGCTAGCATGACATGCTGATACTCAAACTCCTCGTCGTCAGATTTGTAGAATAATAAATGTGTTTGTGCACCATGATTGCTTCGTCTTCTAGCCTTCAGCCCCATGCCGCCAACTTCCAAGCAACACCATGCAGCACCAGTTTTGTTTTTAATAAGTAGGAGTACACTAAAATAATGATTAAAAAGCATAGTAGAAGAAATGCGTAATCCAGTAACACAGTCATTTATTACCATTAGCAAGTATTATGTAGCATACATAACTGTACATGCTATACTGTTACACCCCTGGCAGCACAGTAGGCTTGTTTCCCCCAGCATCACCGGAAACATAATGAATACATTGCACCATGACTTTATGATGGCTACAGCTTCACTAGGCAACAGGAATTTTACAGCTCCAATTATGATTCTATGAGACCACCACCATACATGCAGTGTGCTGTTGATGGAAAAGTCACTCTGTGCCACGTCTGTACAAGATTTACAAATACAGAATTCTGCTGGGTGAAGTGGCTCACACCTGCAATCCCAGCACTTTGGGAGGCTGAGGCAGGTGTATCACCTGAGGTCGGGAGTTCAAGACCAGCCTGACCAACATGGAGAAACTCCGTCTCTACTAAAAATACAAAATTAGCTGGCTGTGGTGACACATGCCTGTAGTCCCAACTACTTGGGAGGCTGAGGCAGGAGAATCACTTGAACCTGGAAGGCAGAGGTTGCGGTGAGCCATTGCACTCCAGCCTGGGCAACAGGAGCAAAACTCCGTCTCAAGAAAAAAAAAAAAAAAAGACAAACACACACACACACACACACACACACACACACACACACATTTATATAGAATTCTAGTGTTATCAAGAGAAAACTGCTATAAAATGTCTCAATGCAAAATAATCATGGCAATACCAACAGTAACACCAATAATAGTAGGACTGGTTAAATTTACTGAGTTCTAAGAGCCATGTAAATACACTAAGCACTTCAAATGTATTATCTCTTTTGGCTGGGTGAGGTGGCTCACATCTGTTAATCCCAGCACTTTGGGAGGCAGAGGCGGGCAGATCACCTGAGATCAGGAGTTCGAGACCAGCCTGGCCTACATGGTGAAACCCTGTCTCTGTTAAAACTACAAAAATTGGCCTGGTGGGGTAATCCCAGCACTTTGGGAGGCTGAGGCAGGTGGATCACCTGAGGTCAAAAGATTGAGACCATCCTCGCCAACATGGTGAAACCCCATCTCTACTAAAAATAAAAAAATCAGTAAAGCATGGTGGCGCATGCCTGTAGTCCCAGCTACTCAGGAGGCTGAGGCAGGAGAATTGCTTGAACCCAGGAGGCAGAGGTTGCAGTGAGCCAATATAGTGCTACTGCACTCTAGCCTGGTGACAGAGCAAGACTCCATCTCAAAAAAAAAAAAAAAAATTAGCCAGGTGTGGTGGTACACACCTGTAATCCCAGCTACTCAGGAGGCTGAGGCAGGAGAATTGCTTGCACCCGGGAGGCGGAGGTTGCATTGAGCTGAGATCATGTGACTGCACTCCAACCTGAGTGACAGAGCAATATTCTGTCTCAAAATAAATACATAAATAAATAAACGTTAAAAAAATAAACAAAGGTACTATCTCTTTTAAGCTTCATGACAATCTATGAGGTAGGTACCATTTTTTCCATTTTACAGACAATGAAATTAAGGCTTCTGTAGGTTAAATTGCTTTCTTAAAGTCACATAAATAGAAGTTTTGAGCCAGGACTAACCCAAGTCTGTCTGACTCTACAGTCTTAACTACTCTGTTTATATAATAACTACTCTGTTTATATAATAACTGATGTTTATAATGATGGACTGCAATCATCTGTAAATGTTAATGTTTTCAATGTTTTCTATTTCAAAAGTCAGTGATACATACTATATGTGTGTAATATAAATAAATTTTTAGTTATTTATTTGTTTGTTTGTTTTATTTATGTTTTTTTGAGACAGAGTCTCGCTCTGTTTCCCAGGCTGGAGTGTAATGGCGAAATCTCAGCTCAGTGCAACCTCCGCCTCCCGGATTCCAGCCATTCTCTTGCCTCAGCTTCCTGAGTAGTAGTTGAGATTACGGGCATGCATCACCAGGCCTGGCTAATTCTTTTGTATTTTCAGTAGAGAGGGAATTTCATTATGTTGACAAACCTGGTCTCAAACTCCTGACCTCAACTGATCTGTCTGCCTCAGCTTTCCGAAGTACTGGGATTACAGGTGTGAGCCACTGTGCCCGGCCGATACAGACTATATTTTAAATGTTTTCCTCCAAATAAAAGTTTTTTTTTTTTTACAGTGAACCATTCTTTAATAATTCTGGATAGCTGAAACTTTATACTTTTCAGTAATTGGAGCTCTACAAATTGATTGAAATTGAATCGCAAATAAAAGTTTTATGAAATGCTGTAAAATATATTAGTTGTAAATTCTGAGTACTATATAAATTCTATCTATTGCATTTCCTTATGAACTTCAATTTTTATAAAGTGTCTTTAATGTTTTTGGCAGGATGTTTTTTTCTAAATAATACTTCAATGAGGACTTTTTCTTGGCAATCCATGTGATTTCCTGAAAGTTCCTGCTGGGTATATACTTACTATGTAAACATAAAACTTGATTTGCCTAGTAAAAGCATCAACCATTTGCAAATGCCAATAGGCTTTATAAGCAATTTGCAGCTTGTGAGTAAAGCCATTCCTCTTTTCCCCCTATATTTTCCTTAATGCTTTGTAGTATGGGCCACAGACTATTTTCAAATTCTTCTTTGCTTTAAGATCCTCCCTCCCCCTGACCTTCTGACCACACATTTCTTCATTTTCCTATAGTGAAGAATCTGATTTAAAAACTCTAGCCAACTTACCTGATTACATTTCCTCTAATATGTCAACTTAGCCATTACTGCTCTGAACACGTAACCTTTCCTTAACCCCCGTCACATTCATACAACTACACATGACAATATACACAGTTCCTTTTCATTTATCAAAAGAAAGAATCCTTGGGGAATAAAGATTTGACAGCTCCTTTTACAAGATAATTGTAATACTTTAAAAAAGGAGAGAAAGAGAGATGAGACAGATGGTGTACACTGGAGACATGTGGAAGTTTGCTTGAAAAATAGCTTCAGAAATTCAATTGAGACTGAAAAGAAATTATGCAAATCATCATTTTTGCATAAAAGCATTATGGAAAACAAGGAAATTATCTTAATCTTTAGTCTTCCACAATCTTGTCAAAGAGAAAGAATGTCAACTGGACCGATACCTTCTTGGATTCCTACTTTTTAAAAAACTCTACAGCCTCTTATTTGAATTACAGGGGAAAGAGATTATTTTGAGAAAGATTATTTAAAACATTATTTTCTATGTTGCTACACTTAGGTTTAATTCAGTAACATCAATCATTACTAAATTTTTTGATGAGTTACTCAGTACTTTGATTACATATGTAATTTATATGGGGAAAGCTTTATAATAAATGTATCAGATACTCTATCAGATTAATTTATATGTCATAAAAAGATGATGGCATTTAATTTTTAAATTTATGTTGGCTGGGCGCAGTGGCTCATGCCTGTAATTCCAACACTTTGGGAGGCCGAGGTAGGTGGATCAATTGAGGTCAGGAGTTTGAGACCAGCATGGTAAAACCATCATCTCTACTAAAAATACAAAAAATTCCTGGTGTGGTGGTGTACGCCTGTGATACCAGTTACTCTGGAGGCTGAGGCAGGAGAAACACTTGAGCCTGGGAGGCAGAAGTTGCTGTGAGCTGAGATCATGCCATTGCACTCTAGCCTGCGAGACAGTGAGACTCTGTACCAAAAAAACAAAAAGAAAAGAAAAGAAATAAATAAAAAGAAGAGCTAGCTATAGACAGCTAGCTATAGAAATGGGATCATTTCTATTCATTATGGAATCACAGAATATAGGCTTGTATTTGACTATACATATGAATTAGGGTGGATAAACTGATAAAGGTGGCCATCTTTTGCCTAACACTATCATTTAAAAAGAAACCTGGGTCATAATTTTTGAGTCTCTAGTGAATCCGTGTACATGTTTTCTGTTTGTGTGTATTTTTAAGCTGGCCTATTTAGATGCATTACAAAAGTTTACCATTATCTTTAAATTTGATCAGAAAGAAAGAAGTCTGAAAATTGATCAACAATCTTCAATACATAAATATGGTCACCAAGCAAGATTATGGAATTTCATTTTCCAAAGATCATTAGATAAGGTGATGGATCTTTATCTAGTTTCTCTCTAATACTTCGGTTTAGGTAAAGTTTTCTTGTAAGCCAAAAGACCACGTCAAGGTTTGAACTTTTAAAATGATAATGGCATTTGACAAGAAAAAGCAGTTTTAATAGAAAAGAACAAATCTTACTATTTTTTTCCTTATATACGTTAAATGTATCTTTGAATGAACTTGGGTCAGAACTATATTAGAGGCATCTAATTTTCAGGCATGTTTTCATTGAAATTTAAGAGTACTAAACAACAGGACTTTCTGGGGCTTGATATGGGTGACCTCTGTTCACATTTGAGGTCCTGGAGGGAGATGGGACTCTCATATGTGTTTCTCTGGGCAGGGGAATATTCTAACTCCCTTTTAAAACTGATATCCTTTAAACTGTGTCCAGCATTTATTAAGAGGAGAGGCTGAGCACCGCATGGAGGGTGGGCAGGGAAGAGGGGCACAGATGGGATGAATGGAGGTGGTCACCCTCAGTCCCTCTCCTGTTATACCTAGCAAACAGCTCTGGCTCCATGATCCCATAGCATTCTCAGCAAAAACAAAGCCCCAGAGTGCCCTTTGTAAATGAGCTTCCCTGGTCAGTACCTGGGTTATTTCCCTTTAAATGTGCCTCTGGGCAAGTAAGTCTACATTTGTGTTTCTCAATTTGTGGTCCCAGCATCATGTACATTAGAATCACCTGAATCTTAAACCCAGGCTGGACCTACTAACTCTCCAGGGATGAGGCGAGGGCGTCTCAATTTTAAACCAGTGTTGCAGGTGGTTCTGATTGCACTTAACCTTAAGAATCTCTCCCTGAAGGCTGGGTTAGAATTAGTCCATTTGAAGAACTCTAACTTTCCCCAGGTATTTCTTTGTCAAACACAGCTTCTCTAGCCAGGCGCAGTGGCTCATGCCTGTAATCCCAACACTTTGGCCGAGGCGGGTGGATTGCCTGAGCTCAGGAGTTCGAGATCCTCCTGGCCAAATGGCAAAGCCCCATCTCTACCAAAAATATAAAATATTAGCTGGGCATGGGGGTGCATGCCTGTAGTCCCAGATACTCAGGAGGCTGAGGTGGGAGGATTGCTTGAGCTGGGAGGTGGAGGTTACAGTGATATTGTGCCACTGCACTGCAGCCTGGGTGACAGAGCAAGACCCTGTCTAAAAAAAAAAAAAAAAAAAATCCAAAAAACAGCTCCTCAAATGTTCAGACCTGTTTCAAGAAGGCTGGAGGAAGATGCAGTTCAGTTACCTCCTACTCATCAGTCTAACTTTCTTCCTAGCATCCTTCCTGATTGAACTGAAATCCTCGGGGAGTGCCTATAAATATTCCATCTGCTCAGATTTTTTGCCAGACAGTGGAGTTTGCACCACCTTCCCACTACTGCAGACCAAAATAGCCTCTCTGGGCTTGCCTGACTCTAAGAACCCGGTTTCCTGACAACTATGGTGCCTCATGACCACTTGGCTTTCTACAAGGGGATTCCATTGCCCTTACATGTCCTTTGTGCAATTATGATGGAAATAATTAATGCTGGAAGGAACCTTAGAATCCAATCCACTTCCTAATTATATGGAAACAGATGGAGACAGATACATAGTTAAAAAAAAGGCAAGAAACAAACATTTTATTGGGTCCCTCCTGTGTGCCAGGAAGGTGCTATACTAGATTTTTCATTTTGTCCCTAGTTTTTTTACATCAAGCTTTCAAAGTATATAATATTGTATCCATTCCTATAGATAAGGAAGTTGAAACTCAAAGAAATTTGCAAAGTCATTCAGTTAGGTAGTGGAGCTATAAAAATAATACTGTCATTTAGTAAGCACTTACCATGTGTCAGGCATAGTCTTAAGCATTTCATTTTTATTAATGTATATAAAATCACCACAGAAACTCTGAGTAGGTGGTATTGTTATGTCCATTTTACAGGAGAACTCAAGCACAGAAGACTAGAACCTAGCCCAGGTTCACCCAGTTAGTAGGTGGTAGAACCTTTGACTCCAAAGCCCTCTCCATAATCAGGTACACTAGAGAGAAATGGAAGCAGGTACTTTTTGTCCAAATAAGAGATAGGCAGGACTGAAATAAGGATTGGGTGGAAAAAGAGAGATATAAAAGGCACTTCTGATGATCTCTGGATCATCCATCTGGATGGTAGGAGGGGAGGGATCGGGGGAGAAGGGGAAGCCGAAGATAATCTGCATTTTCTTGCTTGCCTGGGGAACTCAGGGGATGGTGACGTCATTAACTGAGACCTTGAATAAAGATAAACTGGCATTGCGTTTATGTTCTGCGTTACAGAGCTGGTATTTAGCTGTTTCTGTCACTTAACTGTGAAATATAAGAGGAAGAATCAAGAATCATGTGTCCTTATCTTCCACATCAAACTTAATGATTGACAGATTATAAGAAAGACTCTTAATGGAACTTGGAACACTGCCTGCCTGATTTCCCATCTGTAGGGCAGTGAGGTATTAAGGATCTATGTAGCTTTAGGATAGCAAGAAATATAATTGTATACTTGATTAACTCCTTATTTGAGAATTAGTCACTGGAACCCCCTATGTGTTGGCTGTCAGGGACATAATGGCAAAGAAAACAGACTCAGTCCCTGCCTTCAGGGAACTTATATTCAGGTAAAGAAGATAGGCAATAAATAAGGAATCAAAAAACCGGACAGCAAAAAGTGCCGCAAAGAAGACAAAGAGAGTACCATGCTGGGATGTCATGGTGCAGGGTCCAAGTGACAGCAAGTCTTGTAAGACAAAGATGATGTTTGACTTAAACTTTCAAGCATAATGGGAAGAAACTGATGTGTTTTGAGCAAGGTAGAAACTTGGTATGTTACTCATTTTTTGTGGCTCACTCTGAATGTTACTACATTCTGGGCCAGATTATGGGGACCAGTATGGAAACAGAGAGGCTAGTTTAGGAGGGCCAGAGACAAAGGGTGATGGGGGCTTAAATAAACTTGCACTGGAGGCAAAGGAAAGTGGGTATAAACTGAAATGCATTTTGGGAGAATTGATGGAGAGGAAAAGGGAAATCAAAGATGACCTCTAGGTTTTTAGTTTGAACAACTGAATGAACACTATCACTTACCAATATCATGGCAACTGAAGAAGCAAGTTGTGAAGGAAAATGATAATCAGACACATGTATATATATCCATGTGAAAGCACAGCACCAAAGTTTACCGAAGAGTGCTCTGGACTGGATATTTTAGTGCCTGATTTTTGAGCAATAACTTCTCTACATCTTGTTTTTTTTTCCCCGTCTACAGGGAAATAATCATATCTGTCTTCATTGCTTCTGAGGGATGCTGAGAAGATAGATGAGATAATAAATATGAAAGAACTTTGAAGTCTTGGGAGGATGAGAACTGTGTAAACTCAAGCCATCATTAGGATGTCACTGGGTGTGTTTATGTTTTTTATGGTTCTACTCAAAGTCACAGAGATCTTAAGCAAAAAATGCTGACATTCCTTCCTTCATGTTTGCTTCCCAGAAATGAAAAGGTGAACATGCCTCTCTTCCCCAACTGTCCCTTTCCCTCTAGTATTGTCTTGACAGGATTTTGCAATTGCTAGTATTATACCACTTATTTATTTATTTATTGTTGAGAAAGAGTCTTGCTCTGTCACAAATGCAGTGGCCCAGTCTCAGCTCACTACAACCTCCACCTCCCAGGTTCAAGCAATTCTCCTGCCTCAGCCTCCCAAGTAGCTGCGACTACAGGTGGCTGCCACCATGCCTGGCTAATTTTTTTTTTTTTTAATAGAGATGGGTTTTCACCATGTTGGCCAGGCTGGTCTCAAATTCCTGACCTCAGGTGATCTGCCTGCCTTGGCCTCTGAAAATGCTGGGATCGTAAGTGTGAACCACTGTGTCTGGCCCATCCCAAACTTTTCTTAAGACCCTCGGAAGAGAGAACTTTGCCCAGAATAACTCTGCCTGGGTGATCCTTAGCAGATTATGATAATGATGATATCTGACTTTAAAAGAGATGTACAGATTACGAAGAACCAGCATGTCTCATCTAGTCGTCCCACACACTCTAAGAAAAATTATTTTTTTCAACATTTGACAGAAATTGGCTCAGGAGGTTAAAGTAACTTGCTTAAGACTTCATTTTACAGCTGCAGTAACTAAAGCTAATACAAGTGTTGTGTTCTAAAAACCATAGAACATGCACCTGGGGCATTCAAAGAACTGCAGCCATGTCCCAAATAATCTTCATGAGATGTATGCCAGATTCTTTGATCATGGCAGTCTCTGGACACATTGTTTTCAGTTCTTTGAAAATGGGTGTGACTGTTAATTTTTTGCCTGGAGTTTCAAGAGCTGCACTATTCTACCCATGACCTCGTGTGCTGCTCTCTCTAAAAACAAGCATGAAACCAAAATAAGAACACAATAAGAAGTGTCCCTTGCTTTCGAGTAATTACATGATTAACAGTTTCTTCTTTCCCTTGGGAAGAGACAGTCTGTGCTTCGCTTTGCCTGGAGTGGGGATATGACGGTGATGTGCAAAGGACAGGGCCTGGAATGGCCGAAAGGGAACTGGACTGGGAATCCAGAGTGGGGCTGAGTCTTGGTTCATCATTACCTCCTGTGTGACCAGGGAAAAGTTAACCTATAAGAGCTTCAGTTTTACTAACTAAATAATCCTGATCTGCTCATTGCCTGTAATCTTCTGGCCAGCCTCACCTTCCTCTATCTGCAGTTCCACATGCAGAGCTAAGTAGTCACTTTCAGCTTGCAAACTGGACTAGAAATTCTCCATTCCATGCATTCCTTCCATCGTCTTTCTCAGCTACAATGCCCGTGTGTTCGCTCACTTCTAATGGACGGGGAAGTGAGCTATTATTTTTGGTGTTCATACATTCAGACTCTCAGCACATGAGTCTATTTAGAACACGGCTGAGAAAAGATGACATAGAGGGTTGCTGTGAGACTTGAACTGATGCAGTACAGTGTTCAGCACAGTGCCTGTTTTACGGTGAGTGATCACTGTTTGTTGTAATTTTTTCACTTAGGTGATCCTTATGCCTTGAATAGTTTAGCCGTGAGCCTAGCTGGAGACTAGAGGATCAACTGAGACTCCTCTTCAAATCATAAACCTAGTAGGTGGCCGGGCGGAGATTTCTTGCATCATCTGTTGTAACCCTTTCTTCTTATTACCACCTAGTTTCTGCCCACTTTTGAGGAAGGGTATTTGGGATAACTTTTTGTAAATTGATGGTAAATGCAAATACAATAATGACAATTTTAGATCGATGACAAAATTGTAACTTGTTTCTTCTCTCAATCGAGTCTGAAAAACCTCCAGACCTATGGACAAGATGCTTTGCAAAACTCCACTTCGGTTTACAGGTGTGCGCCTGGGGCAACCAAAACAAAAATTGCAGCGATGATGATGGCAGCCGCCCAGGCTCAGATAAAAGAGGCGCCTCTCCGCGGGCTTCACGGTGCCAGCCCCCCACCCCCCGCCCCCAGGTCAGACTGAATCCCCCCACTTAGGGCAGACGTAACAGACCCTCGAGGCTGGGCTGGAAGCCCGGGCCACCGTTTTCCCAGCCTGGGGCTTTGCGGTTCGCGGTCCTCCAGGCGCGCTCGGGTTTGTGTCCTGGAGTGGCTGACGACTGGGTGCGGGCGGGTGGACACCGCACTGTCCCCGTCGACTCATCGCGCCGCCCTCTGCCCTCAGGGGAACACTTCGCTTCGACTCTACCAAGTAAGTGTCCAGGGTGGGCGACCAGACGGCAAGAGACGCGGGATCGGTTCCCGCCAGGGCTAACCCCGCCACCGCCGCCGCGGACCCAGCCCCTCCCGCACCGCGACTCGCCCAGCCTGGGAGGAAGGGACCGTCCCGGGTGCGCAGCCCCGCCGGAGGGAGGAGGACGCGGCGGGACCCTGCTCTGGGCTCTTCCTGCTTCCCTCAGCCGCCGCTCCCGCCGCCTCCCCCTCCGGTGGCTCCATTTTCCAGGCGGTTCTCCTCAGGGAGCAGGCGTCCGTCCCCGAGCGTTCCCTACGTTGCCCCCTAGGGGCCCCGCTCCCGGCCTCCAGCTCTCGCAACCCCCTCAGGCCGCAGCCCCCATCCCGCCCCCGGCTTCGGCGCGGTCCTGGGCGCAGGTCACCTCAGCGCGGGAGGGCGGCGCGGCGGCGGGCGGCTCCGGGGGAAGGCGCGGTGAGCGGGGCCGCCCCCTTGCGCCCCGGGCGCCGGCTGCGGCCCGGCCTCCTCCTCCTCTTCCTCCGCCCTCCTCCGCTGGGAAAGTGGGAGGCGGCGGCGCGGTGTGCGCGCGCGAGGGGGGCGGCAGAGAGGACTCTCTCCGGGCCGCTGCGGCGTCAGAGACACTGCGAGCGGCGGGCGCGGCGGGGCCGCATCTGCATCAGCCGCCGCCGCCGCTGCGGGGCCGCGAACAAAGAGGAGGAGCCGAGGCGCGAGGTAGGGCGCGCGGCCGGCGCGGAGCTGGCGGGGACCCGGCGGACCCCTCGCCTCGGAGGAGGTGGCGGTCCGGGCGTCCCCCATCCCCGCCGTGGGCAGGTCTCTCCGTCCCCTCGCCTTCGGGTCCCCGCGGGCCGGGAATCGGGACCCGCGGATTGGAGCAGCCCGCGGCCTCTGCCTTCTCCGGGAAGGAACCTGCCAGGGCTCTGTGCCGTGGTCTCCCGGGGCGCAGCCCGGCACCCCGGCTTCCCGGATGGCTCTGTGTCTCTGGGGACGGTCGCCTCCTCTCGGCGGGGCTGGAGGGCTGCTATCCCGTGGCGCTCTGTGGGGCTGAGTTTCGCAACTTAAGGCTGCGCATTTATTTTTAAGTCCTTGAAAACTTCCCGCAGTCATGTGGGGGGGATTTGCGTCCCCGGCCTGACCTAAAGGGAGGCGGCGACGAGGGAGGCTGGAGGGGGAGATCGGCACGCCGGGACCGGCCGGGCCGTAGCCCCAGGAGGGAACCGACTCCTGCGGGTGACGCCGACACCTGGCCCCGGGGTGTGTCTGCGGCGAGCGGTCGCCGCGCCTCCCTGTGGGCTCGGGAGTACCTGTGCTCGGCGCCGTGGGAGCAGGGGCGCAGCCCTTGGGCTCCCGGCTCCGACTTCGTCCAGAACAGCTGTTGCTGCTTGGAGCCAAATCTTTTTACCCCTTTCTCCTGGGCATTCACATTTACATTTATTTTGGCGGCGGGGGGAGAGCGGCGCAGTGAGCAGCTTTTTCCTGAATGGCCTCTTTTTCATATGCCCACACTTTCCAGTCCAGCATTCCATCGACGAATTCTTCTGGTGATAAATTTGCCAGATTTTCTGAATGGGATTAGGACAGGCCGTTGAGAAATGTGTTTCAGAGTTTGTCAACAACTGCCCTGAAGGGCGCTTTTCTATTTTAGCTGCTTTCAAGCAAATCTGTGTCTTTTAGAATTGTCCACCTTCAGCTCCTTTTGGTTGGGTAAGATTAAACAGTTCTATTTTTAAGACGAGCTAAGAAACATGTGTATTTAATATTGGGATCATTTACTGCGAGCGATCACATGAGGCACGGTTTCTTAAACGCTAGAGTGGCTTGAAAAAGGGAATTTCGTCGGATTTAAAAGTAAATTCCAGGTGGAGGAAACTTTCAATGGCTTCTGTCAGCGTCTTTTGAGTTGAAGACTTTATTAAGGCAGCTGATATCACTTTCAGAGCTTAAGCAATGATGTTCTTTATTGCTTTTCATACCTCCTTTTGCAGGGATTATATGTAATATTTGGTATCCGTTTGTGCCCAGTGAACCCCCAGATACCTTTAGGGGTTAATTTTGCATTGTTTCGGAAGCCTATTTTGTGTTCAGTTGTTGACTTTGGAGTTTAGGAACCCACATTCCAAAGCAAAGCTAACTATTCAGACAGGGAGTAGTGTGCTTTGGGTACTGTTTTGATTCTTGGCTCATTTGTGAACTTTTTCCCCAGATAACAAAACTAATGTTCTCTTTCCCCCTCTTACCCCCGTGACTCTAGAGCAAAGTCTGAAATGGATGTAACATGAATCATTTTAAGGGATGCACACGACTATGAACATTTCTGAAGCCTTTTTCTCAGTAAAGTAGATAAAGATGGATGAATCAGCCTTGCTGGATCTTTTGGAGTGTCCTGTGTGTTTAGAGCGCCTTGATGCTTCTGCGAAGGTCTTGCCTTGCCAGCATACGTTTTGCAAGCGATGTTTGCTGGGGATCGTAGGTTCTCGAAATGAACTCAGATGTCCCGAGTGCAGGACTCTCGTTGGCTCGGGTGTTGAGGAGCTTCCCAGTAACATCTTACTGGTCAGACTTCTGGATGGCATCAAGCAGAGGCCTTGGAAACCTGGTCCTGGTGGGGGAAGTGGGACCAGCTGCACAAATGCATTAAGGTCTCAGAGCAGCACTGTGGCTAATTGTAACTCAAAAGATCTGCAGAGCTCCCAGGGTGGACAGCAGCCTCGGGTGCAAGCCTGGAGCCCCCCAGTGAGGGTAAGTAGCCTACAGAGATAGTTTGGTGAATAAAGGTGGTGATGTCCACATTTGTTGTTTATTCTTTAGCTTGGTGTTTTCTAAGTCAACTCATTGCTTAGGAAACCATACATACTGGAACAGATAGATTATACCTTTGAATCTTTTTACCCCCATTATGGAATGAGATTGGCTATAAATAATACATTTTATTGTTTGGAAAATTCTCTCTAGATGGTCTCTGTTATCTTTTAAGATAAATTCTGGGAAGCAAGTAGCAATTAGTGAATGAAATCTAAACCAGCTATTGTCTTGTGCCCATTTAAAAATGGAAATTTAATATTGTTTTATCGTTTTGATGGAGCAGAGAGTCATAATTACATGTGTCTAGTACATATGTGTATACGTGTTGTAAATATGTATGTGGGCAAATCATAAATAGGAAATCAAGCCTTAATTTTATATTGCTAAGAGTCATTCTATTGGTTTTTTTGAATACACAGCACAGAATTTGCTCGTTGGTGTAATTCTTAACAAATCATGGCCACAGGTAGCAGAGTTTCGTTGCTGTAGCAACAAAATGTCACTTAGGACCACACGAAAACATCTAGCTTTATGTTGGGCTTTATAGTGAATGAAATGAAATATTTCCATCAAAATGATTTTTCTTGGGATTTGAGTTTGGGCTGAAATAATTTTCCATGAAGCTAATTATTTGGTCAGCTACCACAACTGTCACACAAAATTTCTGTATTTATTAGAAATATATGTATTAATTATTTATTAATATAGGTATTTCTAATAAATTATGTTGTAGGTGATGGATTCCTGATAAAATGTGCTTTTCTCATTTTTGCAAGAATAAAAGGTAGTTAAGAGCATCAATAATTAAAAAAACTCCATTTTTGTAAGAAGAAGGAATTATAAATTATTGGCCAAACTGGTAAAATCTACTGTTAAAAGAAAAATTAATCTGGATGAGAGTATTTTTTTCAAATGTTCTCAGTAAGCACTCAAAAGTGACTTCTTTGATTAATATAAGAACTACCCATTGGGATAGCATTAGATCCCATAATTCAGAGATGTGGATATCAGGCAGTTTTAACAGAATAGTCTTCCTACTTCTTTCTCAGGCTCATCTTTTGTAAATGATAGGAAGTATTTACATCACTTGATATAAAGTATATAAATCATTTTAGTCACTAGAAAACTTCATCACAACAAAATGGTTTCATCGTTAAGGCTGTTAGGGGTTTTTTTTTTTTGACATATTTATTTATTTAAAGATAGTGAGAACTTTTGGCTAGGGTGGTTGTCTTTCCTTATTTGGAGCCCACATGTTGTGAAACTGATCAGCTTACAGTGCTTTGCTTAGATTTCCTTTATTTTATGGAGTTTACTCATGCCTTGATTACTGTATTTGGAATATTTTAATCTCAGAACCAGTGATCAAGTTGATAATTTCTGAGACACCTGACCTAGGTCTGTTTGGCTTAATAAAGGGGTAGATTTACATCTTTGGAAAGGTTTTGTTTCCCTGTTAATTAGACTAGTGAAGGCCTGGCTTCTGGCTGTGGGTAGGAATACTGTATCTTAGTTGTTGACACTTTGCCTTACCTGTTGTGAGGAATGCCTTGGATGTTTGATCACTGATAAAGAGGAATTTAAGGAGAGGCTCAAACACTCAATGTCCTCTGAATTTTAAGTTTTCTTGCTAACATGGAAATTGACTATGTAATGCTACCCAGGTGAATTCTCATTTATCTGAACTGCTAAAGCTCCCATAATCGAGCTTCACTTTTCTTAGGTAAATTATTTGGAGATTTTGATCATGTCAGTATTATTTTTCTGGTTTATGTGATTTTCCTAATTTACTTCATGTTTCTTCTTTAGCATGAGAAAAATTACTTGCCAAAAAACTCAACTCAACTAGAGCCTTGTAACTGGGATAAAATAGATGAAGTGAATGGAACGGGAAATATGTCTGTTACTTTGCTGGGGGTGGATGGAAGACAAAAACAAACAAACCTATTCAGTAGGCTGTGTTGATGCAATTGATGCAATACTTAGAAAAAGAACAGCCTGCTGAGCGCAGTGGCTCAGGCTTGTAATCCCAGCACTTTGGGAGGTAGAGGCGGGCAGATCATGAGGTCAGGAGTTTGAGACCAGCCTGGTCAACATGGTAAAACCCCATCTCTAGTAAAAATACAAAAAATTAGCCGGGCATGGTGGCGCACGCTTGTAATCCCAGCTACTTGGGAGGCTAAGGCAGGAGAATTGCTTGAACCCAGGAAGCGGAAGTTGTGGTGAGCGAAGATCGTGACATTGCACTCCAGCCTGGGTGACAGAGCAAGACTCTGTTTTTGGAAAAAAACAACCAAAAAACAACCTTTTTTCTAGTTTAAAATAGTTTTTTGAGTCAGGTGCTGTGGTACTCCCATCGGTAGTCCTACTTACTCCAGAGGCTGGGGTGGGAGGATCACTTGAGCCCAGTAGTTCAAGTTCAGACTGGACAACATAGCAAGACCCCTCCACCTGCCACCCCCTACCCTCTGACCTCTTTTTTTAAAAAACTTTCTCATTAACAGTACCTAGTACCTTTTGCTTTCAAGTTTTCAGAGCAGTCAGGGCCATATATATAGCTGAAACACCTGAAAGATAAATACATTTCTAGAAAAGACTCCGTTTAAAAGTGAGAAATCTGTAACATGAAGCCACGTGGACATCATAAGGCGCTTCTTTGGACACTTTCCTTAGGTGAGTGACTGTAATAAATCCCAAATGTGCATCCTCCTCCCTTAAGTGTTCTGACAGCACCAAGCGGTACAGTGAGCCCGTTTCCATATGTTGCGCAAAGCTGAAAGTGATAACGTGGAATATTGCTTGTTTATTAGTTATGTTCTATGTTCCGTTAGACTGTGACATGTGGCCTCCTCATGCATTTAGCCGAAGAATATTAAATGTTGTCAACAGATTTGAACATTTCCAATGTGTGATGCACATCTTGTTCCCAAATTTTAGTGTTTCCTGCCTAATTTGAAGGAGAAAAGGAAAGAGTGTGGGGTTGGAGTCACCACGGGAATCCGTCAGTTTTTTACCTCTAAGTAAAGAATTCCTGTTGGTTTTAGGCCAAAGTCAAGCAGTGGAATGAGCCATAGGGAGAGGGACACTGCTGATACCTGCCAATGGCCTAGGAAATGAAGCTGCAGAAGTTAAAATGCATATCGATATTTAGAAATTAGATGAGAAAAGCATGTTTTTAAAGTAGTTCCTATAGAATTTCAAACTAATAGTTAAGTTTCTGCTTTCTACTTGCAGTTCCAGTGATTTAAGGAATCATTGAGTAATGATATCTAAACAGACACATTCATAGATACTAAGTCTCTTAATATTCTCTTAAGCTGGCTGGGTTTGGTGGCTCATGCCTGTAATCCCAGCACTTTGGGAGGCCAAAGTGGGTGGATCACTTGAGGTCAGGAGTTCCAGAACACCCTGACCAACACAGAGAAGCCCCATCTCTACTAAAAGTACAAAATTAGCCAGGCGTGGTGGTGTGCGCCTATAATCTCAGCTACTCGGGAGGCTGAGGCAGGAGAATTGCTTGAACCTGGGAGGTGGAGGTTACAGTAAGCCGAGATCGCACCATTGCACTCAACCTGGTCAAAACGAGCAAAACCATCTAAAAAAAAAATTCCCTTAAGCTTTCATCTCTTAACATTAAGTTCTCTTAATATCTGTGCATGTGTCTGTTTAGATATCATTACTCAATGATTTCATGATTCCTCTACTTCACAGCAAATTTATTCATCCAAAAAATAGATCACATGAGACCCCCTGATTTATACTAATTTATACTTTGTTTATTTGTTGCTTTTTGTAACAGATATTTCTTAAGTACCCATTATGTGCCAGGCACCACACAAGCTGCTGGATAGGTAATGGTGGACAAACCAGATACAGAGTCTTAGCTTTTGCTTTTTGAATGTGTGGTCCATTTTGTGGGAGAGACACATTAATAATAATAATAATGCAGGCATGTAATTAAGTAAATTCTGTGAGACAGAGCTAGGGGATAGGATAGAAGAAAGACCTGCATTTAGTTTGAGGGTGAATTGTGTGTGATCTTCACAAGCTTCCTGAGGAAGAGGCATCTGAGCTGAGATCTTCAGGGTGAAATGACATTAATTTGGGAATGGGGGCTGTGCAGGGAAGGGGCAGAGGGAAAGAATATTTCAAAGGCCCTGACTACACAGGAAGGGCCATGCCTTCTAGGAAGAACTGACAGGAGGTGAGTGTGAACTAAGCATGCCACGGGGTTGGTGACAGATGAGGCCTCAAATTCGATCATGTAGAAGGCATCAAGAACCACCACAAGGGCCACGTGAAGTGAAGAGCCAGATGGGTGGGGTAGATAGTAAGTTCTCTGTGGTTGGGATAAGAAAGAGGGACCATTGGGACTGAGATGATTAGCAGGGCTTCAGAACAGATGCAGGATTGGAGCTTGTCAAAGAATGGAAAGACCAGGGAAGAAAGACAGGGAATTTGAGATATGAGGGAACACAGATGAGATTTCTTTTTTCTTTTTCTTTTTTTTTGAGACGGAGTTTTGCTCTTGTTACCCAGGCTGGAGTGCAATGGCGCGATCTCGGCTCACCGCAACCTCCGCCTCCTGGGTTCAGGCAATTCTCCTGCCTTAGCCTCCTGAGTAGCTGGGATTACAGGCACGCGCCACCATGCCCAGCTAATTTTTTTTGTTTTCTTAGTAGAGACGAGGTTTCACCATGTTGACCAGGATGGTCTCGATCTCTTGACCTCGTGATCCACCCGCCTTGGCCTTCCAAAGTGCTGGGATTACAGGCGTGAGCCATCGCTCCCGGCCCCAGATTTCTTTTACCCTGTAAATGCTGAGTCTGCTTTCATTTCTCCATAGCTACAGTCATACCTCCTTTCTCCCTCTTTCCCTGGTGCTGTTAAGGGCTGAATTATGCCCCCCCCTGACCCCACCACATTGCTAGGTTGAAGTCCTAACTCCTAACACCTCAGAATGTGGCAATATTTGGGGATAGGGCCTTTAAAGAGGTGGTTAAAGTAAAATGAGGTCACATGCAGGGCCCTAATCCGGTATGGCTGGTGTTCTTATGAGAAGAGGAGATTAGGATGCAGACACATGGAGAAGATGCCACTTACCAAGCAAGGAGGGTTGCTTTCAGGGAAGCCAACCCCCCGACACCTTGATCTTGGACTTCCAGCCTCCAAACCTGTGAGGAAGTACATTTTTGTTGTTTAAGCCACCTAGTCCGTGCACTTGGATATGGTGGTAGCCCTAGCCAACTTGTACTCTGACTGCAGATGTACTCCTAAAGGTCAGCCCGTTGAGTGGCCTCTCGGTCAACTGCCAATCCCTTCAGTTCTGGTTTCCCCAGAAACTGGCAACAGTCCAGCCTTCTGTCTTCTTTCGTGCAATACCCTTGAGAAGCTGTTCGGCCCCTCCCCATCCCTCAACTACCCAAATTGCCTGATAATTTCATAAAATAGACTGGCGTGTTATAAGGAAGTTGTTTATGTGACAGTATACCAGATACACAGAAAGTTGTGGAGGAAATGAAGGAAATATTGAGAGGGGAGAGCTATTATCTTATCTCTGACAAATTGGATTGTTCTGCAGCTGGAGTCTGGAGAGGGTGCTTTCCAGGACTGAGTAGTACCTAAGACATTACTCGAGGGATAGGTAATGATGGAAAAATCTGATGCACATCCTTACTTGATGCTTTCCAGGAATAAGTGGCATCCTAGTAAGGTATTCTAGGCTCTATTCCAAGGAAGGACATTGGCAGAAAGAATTGAAGGAAATAGTGGGAGAAAGTTAGGACAACCGAGTTGCTCCAGGTATGGTGTGGAAAGCAGCTGCCAGCTGTGAACTGTGCCTTGGGACATCTTTGACATCTGTCTGTGAACAAGTACCTGTAGAGAGCTTCTTTCAGGCTCAGTTGTGTTCTATAATCTATATAGTAAGTCAAAGATGACATTAATGCTTGTTTCTGTCAAAAAGTTTACATTTAGGGTAGGTAACACACACAAGAAACAACAAATAAGGCACCAGGGGTGGGATAAGACATGGAATAAGTCTCTCTGTATGATGGTGTTCTTGTTTGTAGTTTGTAGTCCTTGGATGAAGTGTGTGGTCAAAGAATACCAAGTGTGGACTAGAGTGGTTGAGACATGCTCCCCTGGTGTTGGAAGGTCCAGTACAAGCACTGACTGACAGAGGAATTGATGTCTCCACGCAGATGGGGATGAGGATCTGTATTAACTCATACTGGACCCAAGCAAGACATTTAGTGTGGTGGTTTGGAAGAGGGAAGTGTTTCTGTGTGTTTCAGAATGATTGAAACGGAAAAGGTGGGTTTTGTTTGTGTGTTTGTTTTGGCTAAACCATGTTTGTTGCATTCTTGGCCTCTTACTTTATCCATCATTTCATCCTGGTTCCTTACTCCAGGCTTCATGTCTGCCCCATCCCCGACCTTTACTTCATTCCTGGGCGAGGCTTAGTGGTGAGGCTTAGAGATGGGATCTTGGATGGGGTAGAAGGCATGTTTGGGAGAGGGCATCTGTGGTGCATACTAATTGATAATTTTTAAAAACTGTAATGATTCTTTTTTGCATCATATAAAGTGTCATGTAACCATAATCATGTAAACCTTACAACAGCTTTCTGGAGTCAAGTGTTATCATTTTATTTATTTATTTATTTGTTTGTTTGTTTCTTTGTTTGTTTGTGATGGAGTCTCACTCCGTCACCCAGGCGGAGGGCAATGGTGAGATCTTGGCTCACTGCAACCTCTGCCTCCCGGGTTCAAGTGATTCTCCCACCTCAGCCTCCTGAGTAGCTGGGATCACAGGTGCCTGCCACCATGCCCGGCTAATTTTTGTATTTTTAGTAGAGTTGGGGTTTTGCCACATTGGCCAGTCTGGTCTCAAACTCCTGATCTCAAGTGATCCACCTGTCTTGGCCTCTCAAAGTGCTGGGATTACAGGCAAGTGAGCCGCCACACCCGGCCTAAGTGTTATCGTTTTAAAAATGAAAAAGAATGTAGATTTCAAAATGTATGTAAAAGCATTCTAGTTGTAAAAAAAAAAGTCAACAATATAGAAGAATGTTATTGTGTATATACTTACAGATCTTTTCATATACATTTATATGTATATGCATATAGTTCTTGAATTTTTGCAGAACTAGAATTTCATGCTCTGCATATTCAATGACTTGCTAATTCATTTAATAGATCTATGAAATCTTTTCATGTTTAAGCACGTAAATCTACCAGTTTTTGAAAAAACTCTCTATTGATGTATAATATACATATAGAAAAGTGTACTAATTATATATACCACTCACTGAATTATAATGTTTCATTCTTTTTTAGTGATGGTAGTATTTTTCTTTCTGTTTTAAAAATTAAAAATAATACATGTTTATGGTAAGAAATGTTGTAGTAGAAGATGATGTAAAGGAGAAAATCAAGGCTTCCAATCTCTCCACCTCTCTCTTCCTAATCTCTAGGGGTAGCCACTGTCACGAGGTTTTTGGTGTTTTCTTTCAGACAAAAAATTGAATAGAAATGGAATCACATTGTACATGCATTTCTGCAATTTGAGGTTTTTAATTTAATGATAAAACTTGGATAGCTTCCATATCTACTCTCATTGATCTGTAAGAAGGTATTTTGCGTGCTTTCTTTTTTGAGACGGTCTCACGCTTGCCCAGGTTGGAGTGCAGTTGCGTGTTTATGTCCCACTAATTCGTTATTATTCTTATTTCATGGCTCTAGGAGGGCTGGCTGAAAGACTTTAGATAACTTGTCCAATTTCTGATCCCAAATGCTTCCTTCTTTTACTTGCAGTTTACTTAAGTGGCAGACATTTTTCCTGGGCCTCATGTTGCTTTTAGCAGGGGAATCTTTTCCCAGTTGCAGCTGGCAGAGGTTATTCTTTCCTCACTATCCTTGCTTCCTGTTTTGTTTTGACAAAAAGAGGACAAATAAAGCTCCTTTACAGTGACAGTGGGCCAGGAAAGCAGACTCTCCTTAGCTTGATGGGAAGAGTGTGGTTTGGGGAAAAGCGTGGTTTGGGGGTCAGAAGTTGTGGCTTCTGGTTCCAACACTGCCACTGGCTGGCTGTGTGGCTTCTCTGGGCTTCATTTCTTCAGCTCAAGGATGCGGACCCATAGGGACCTGTATGCTCCATGCACAGTGGTTGTGGGAATAGGGTTGGTGAGGAGGCTGAGTATGGTTCATCTTTGACTTTTCAGAGCCCTTTGCAGTGTCTGGCACAGAGTAGACATTCACAAGAGGTTTGTTGAATAAATGAGTGAATAAGTGAGTGAAGTGAATACCAGTCTCTCTAGGGATCCTTAGCTGTATATTGTCATTTCTATTTGGGATGATGAGAACCAAAGTTATTGAAAAGATGTAGAAATGATTAGAAAGCAGATGTATTGTTTGGATGTAGAGCTGGGACATGAACTCAGTTATTTTGGTCTCCTACGTGTGAAAAGGAGCCTGATGCAGGTCTCTTAGGCAACCTCGAGTCTCCTCCCCTTCCAGTTTCCTCCATTTATTATCACTATTGCCCCAGTCCTTATTTACTTATTTGTATTTCTCTTTTGGATGTCTGAAGGAGAGAAAATATTATTCTATTATTGCTGTCTGGGCAGGGAAAAGGAAAATCCAAGGGAAAGGAAGGAGAGAGATGAACCCTAGTTTTGCTTTAGCTGGGGGTCTGTCTTTGCTTTAGCTGGGGGTTCATGCAGTTCTTTGAAAAGTTCCGCCTCTGCCCTGGCTCTCTGGCATAGCACCTCATCCCTGGCTTTTGCACCAGCTGCTGTGGAACCCGTGTGTTATCTTCTCTTCCTTGCAGCACCTTGCACTGCCCTGGCCTGCAGCTGCAGTCTGTCCTTTCCAGGTGGCTTAAAGAGGTGCAGTTGGAGATGGTGGAACAGACAGGGGAGCAGGAAAGCAGGACGCCTGCACTACTTCATTGCCTTCCTAAAACTGCTTCTCTAGGTTGTTTTCTCAAAATGCTTTGTTTTGCCCCACAATTAGTCTCCAGTCTCAGAAAAGGAAAAGAATAAAATCAGAGGCTCAAGAAAGGCATGTGGGTAGGGGCAGTATGTCAGTACAAGCGTCTATTTTTCTGTTGCCTGTGGTCTTTTCTCAGCATTCCACAAGCCCCCAGCTGTCCTTCGCACACCTTCATTCCTTATCTCATTCTGTTGGGAAGAATGCCCGCTTTTTTCCACTCTGGTCAGATACTCACTCCATTTATTAATCCCTGCTCTAGTCTATTGCTTAATGTGGTTTATGCAACCCCAAGACAATATGTAAAAAGACTTTATATGTTAAGGTCAAAAGGCAAATGACTTTGTAATTCATGCTGTGGCAGAATTCTTCCTAACGATCCACAATACTGTAGCAACCTAGTACAAATATTCTAGTGAGATGTACTTGTAATAGAAATATTACACATAGCAACATAGTGTGGATAGTGAGGAACTCAGATAGCAGGCAAGCCTCATTTACATAGAAACATAGTATAGTGAGGTGTACATATGATAGAAATATTATGCTCGGAGACTGCCTTGCTGGTAAGCCTCCCTCATTTAGAAACTTCAACTCCCTCACCCTCCCAGTTCTTTTATTGTAAAGAGTACATGTGTCTTCCGCTCTTTGAAAAATTTTATTTTAATTTTTGTTTCTTCCGAAGGTAGTAACCTTAAAAAGAAGAATTCAGAGCCCCAGGCACCCTTTTCATGGCTCTGCAATCCTTTGTCATGTATATGTCTGCCAATGCCTAGTCAAGAGGATGGTAGCAGTTGCTTCATGAATGGTGACATATGGGTGGCTGTAAACACAGCCATTTTAAAGATAGATGTGTGAGTGGGCTCTTTTGGGGTAGCTGGGAAGGGAATAGAGGTGCCATTTCAGATGGCTGACAGAGCAGTTAAATAGTAGATTATTTGCGTTGTGAAACATGAAAAAAGTGAGCAGTAGGAGGATGTGCAAATGAATTTTTAAGTTACATTAAATATAGTGCAGAAAGGCGAGGGCTGTCAGTGTTGAACATTTTTCTGTTAGCCTAAGGAAATAAATTCCATAAGGATTAAGGAAATTATTGTTATTATTATTTTGCCAGAAAAAAATCCTTTTGAAACACTGTATTTCACGGCTTATCAATTCAGGAATGAATGAACAGGAGTGAATTTTCATTATTTAAATATGTAATGAGTGATCCTAGGCAATGAATATTATACGGAAAGGAAGCTAAAGTTAGCTAGAGGATGCTTCATATCTAGTTTTAATTTATGTGAGGTGTCCCCAAAATAACACAGTAGGAATGTAAGTAAGAGTGTCAGTGTGGGATACAAATATCCCTAGCATTTGTATAAGGTTCCTGGAAACATGAGCCGTAATGTCGAAAAGTTGAACATTAGATATTTCATAAGGAGATTCACTTCTTGTAAAGCCAAAAAATATTCTTACGTTCCTAAGTATATAACTGCTTAGTTTTTAAAGATCCTTAAAAAACTTGGAAGTTTTTTTAAACATTAAACACATATAATAAACATCATATAATAAAATTAAATTTCAAACCTTAAGTTTTCATTTGCCCACCTTATCCAAAGTGACATTTAGTTTACTAACCTCCATTATTTCCATTTTTTTCAAAATCTTTGGACAGGTTTTTTCCTCATTATTAAACTTAGGTTTTATGCACATTCAGTGATGAATTATATTTCATATGCTTTTTGCTTTTTCTGTCACAGTTGAAGTCTACAAGGCTATTTTTGCCATTTTTGGTGGACCTTGTTATTGGTAGACCTTTCATTCCTGTCTTAACTCTACTAGTAGTAGCATTTTTATTTTCCTTCTTTCTACTCATTTTTGTAAAGCAAGTCTGAAATATTAAGAAGATACTGCAAGTATTAAAACTGTTGTACAAAGCCTGTAATGCTGCTGAAGCTGAAGTGTTGGTTAAAGGTCCCAAAGTGTGACAGCTTGAAATGTTTACATAGCAGATGTTCCAAAAAAGTTCAAATCTGGCGGCAGAAGAGTATTGGATCTCCATGTATCAAGCATGAAAATATATGATGTATGGAAGTTGAGAATCACCTATATGGAGGAAAGAATGAGGAGACCTGCTTTCTAGTCCTGGCTATATGGTTTTAGGACAGTGTTTTCTATAGGACATAGTTTTCTCTTCTGTGAAATGAGGATTTTCTGATATCTGAGTTCTTTTTTAGCCCTGAAATTGGAAAAAAATAATTACCCTAGCAAAAGCCAACTTTGATATTGAACATTTAGAACAAACTCAGATTAGCACCTGGATATTATCTTCGTGCATTGAGGTGACATGTGGCTCTCACATTTGCCCATTGACACCAGTAATCTGCCTTTCATGTCCCCTTAGAAGCTCACAATTAGCCTTCCACGGGAGCCTTCAGATGAACTGTTAGATTTAGAAGTGAGGTGGAGCAGAAAAGCAAGGACAGTTTAGAGAGCCCGACTTTGGAAGAAGCTGTAAATGGGGCTGGTTTGCTTGATAGATCTTATCTGCCTAGAATTATCCACCTCTGTTCTGCCTGAATATTATCTTCATATAAAGTTGTCACACTGCTTGAAATTCTGACAATTAGAGGCTGTCTTCGTATTAAAATGTCCTGCACTTTTAGAAGGGTATTTAGGGCTGGGCACAGTGGCTCACACCTGTAATCCCAGCATTTTGGGAGACTGAGGTGGGCGGATCATGTGAGGTTGGGAGTTCAAGACCAGCCTGACCAATATGGAGAAACCTCATCTCTACTAAAACTATAAAATTAGCCATGTGTGGTGGTGCATGCCTCTAATCCCAGCTACTCTGGAGACTGAGGCAGGAGAATTGCTTGAACCCAGGAGGTGGAGGTTGCGGTGAGCCAAAATTGCACCATTGCACTTCAGTCTGGCAACAAGAGCGAAGGTCCTATTCAAAAAAAAAAAAAAAAAAAAAAAAAAAGAAGCATATTTTCCTAACCATATTTCTCTTCCCTGTTTTTACTGACATGAGAACCGCTGCTTTGATGGACAGGGCGTTCATGCTCCAAGAGTGGAAAGGCCGGTCACTGAGCCTCTTTGAGGTCAGTCACGCCTGGATGGGGGAAGCTGTGGTGAGGGGCTCACATAGCGTGACCATGTAGTTTATCCTCTACCCTGGGACATTTCTGAGAGTGAAAAGGTTGTTGTCGATACTTTTGCAGAGTCAACAGGAGTGACTGAGGACAGTCTGGGCAAACAGGGCCATAAGGTTACCCCAGCTGAGGACAGTGTGAGTGAGCACAGGATATAGAAAAAAGGATTCATTAAGCAGAGGGGAGATGCCACAGAATACAGAACTTTTCCAAAGTGTTCAGGGGAAATGCAGAGGAATTAATTTCTTCCTCTGAACCTTCCTTTTTGTGTGCTCTGTGATTCCTGCTGGCTAGAAAGTGTCTGGTAAGAGAAAAAGTAGGAGATTTAGTATCAGGCAGAGCTTCCTCTGTTCCTTGTTATCTGTGTAGCTCTTGGGCAAGTTACTTCCCTAGCTAATTTCTTGATGAAGAGCTGCTTTCCAAGTTTCTGAGGATAACATGAAATAAGGAATCTCAAATGCCCAAGACCTAGTACATGCTCAATAAACATTACTATCTTCAGTTTTCTCTCTTTCTAGAAATTAGAAATTTTATACCATATCACCGTTATATTGTCAAATAAACTCTGGGGCATGTGGATTGGCTCACATTTGTGATCCCAGTGCTTTGGGAGGCCAAAGTGGGAGGATCACTTGTGGCCAGGAGTCTGAGACCAGCCTGAGCAACATAGTGGGATCCCCCGCTTCTAAAAAAAATAAAAATTAGCTGGGCATGGTGGCATGAACTTGTAGTCCCTGCTCCTCAGGAGGCTGAGGCTGGAGGATCACTTGATCCCAGGAGTTTGAGGCTACAGTGAGCTGTGATCTCGTTACTGCACTCCAGCCTGGGTGACCAAATGAGACTTTGCCTCTAAAACAAAGAAACAAACAAAACAGGGGTGTGTATGTAGTCTGGTAATTTAATTAATCAACACTTATGTGTTAATACCGTAGAAAATTTTGTTCTGTTTTAAACAGCTGGCTTAAACTTTAGATTCCCAAGCTGTTCGTAAATGAGAGACTACAGAAGATAGTCTTGGTTTTACAACTATAGTGTGACACTGGTTGAGTCAGCTGCTCTGGGCCTCATCTGTAAAAGGAAATGGTGAGCAACATTATCTACAGTATCTCTTTCTGTTCTCTTGTCCTGTGAGAAGATATCCAGCCAGTGGAATTCATTATAGTGTGTTAGACGGTCTGTGACTGTTTTCATTGTCCCTCTTTCCCTCCCTGTCTTCCTCCCTCTCTCCCTCCCTGCCTCCCTCCCCTTCTTCCTTCCTTCTCTGCCTCCCTTCCTGTGATTGGGGAAAGTAATAGCTCAAATAATTTTTTTTAACAAATTTCAATTTAGTTATTTCTTTAGTGTAATACTGAAGACTTAGACCCCTAAGACTTTCTGTAAGGGAAACTAGATGTGCTTTGTAGTTTAGTCCTAATTTTTAAAAATTAAGGAGACCAGGCATGGTGGCTGACACTTACAGTCTTAAAACTTTGGGTGGCTGAGGTGGGAAGATTGCTTGAGCCCAGGAATTTGAGACCAGCCTGGGCAACATAGCAAAACCCCATCTTTACAAAAAACAAAAAAATTGGCGGGACATGGTGGCTTGTGCCTGCTGTCTCAGCAACTTGAGAAGTTGAGGAGGGAGGAATGCTTGAATCCGGGAGATTGAGACTGCAGTGAGCTATGATCGCACCACTGCACTCTAGCCTAGGCGACAGAATGAGACTCTTGACTGAAAAAAAAAAAAGTAATGTTAGGACATTATGCCCATTATGTTAGATTATTATGCCTATTATCAGAACATGGATGATTTAATGCATTGTTGGATAGATGGATCAATTGACCTATCTGGACTGTGTGTGTGTGTGTGTGTGTGTGTGTGTGTGTGTGTGTATGCATATGCAGCAGTGTGTTGTGTTTTATTCCTTTGTAACTGTGATTTTTGCTTACGCTTACCAACCTGGCCCACCCCTCCCCTCACTTAATACCATTAAGATTATGTGGCTTAAGTAGTTATACTGGTCAGTTTTTTCATATTTTGGTCATTTTTTAATCTCATATCTAGAGCAGCCGATTTAACTTTTAAAAAATTATGACAAATATAAACAAATATAAAATGCATTTATATACCTTTCTGATGCATTTTGCAAATGGCTGCAATGGAGAAGAGGCTTGCTGCCTGCCAGGCGCGGTGGGACATGCCTGTAGTCCCAGCTACTTGGGAGGCTGAGGTGGGAGGATCGCTTGAGCCCAGGAGTTCTGGGCTGTAGTGCGCTATGCCGATCGGGTGTCCGCACTAAGTTCGGCATCAATATGGTGACCTCCCGGGAGCAGGGGACCACCAGGTTGCCTAAGGAGGGGTGAAGTGGCCCAGGTCGGAAACAGAGCAGGTCAAAACTTCTGTGCTGATCAGTAGTGGGATCACGCCTGTGAATAGCCACTGCAATCCAGCCTGGGCAACATAGCAAGACCCTGTCTCTGAAAGAAAGAAAGAAAGAGAGAGAGAGAGAGAGAGAAAGAAAAAGAAAGCAGCCTTGCTATGCTTCAAATTTCAGTAAGTTTATATATTTTTAATGGAGTTTATATTTATAATTAAAATATTCACTTACTGATTTTGTAGGGTAAGAAAGGACACTGGGTGAACATTTCATGAAAATGGCCATCTGCTGTGTTTTTAAAAAGTCTCTTCAAAAGGACGTTTCAAAAGCTTGTTGGGACAAACTTATTCCAGTGCCTTACCATCTTCCTAGCCAGGAAGTACTTTTTTTCTGTTAAATATAAATTCCTGTCCTTGCAGTTTACTCTCATTCCTCTCATCCCATCTTTAATGGAAAAGAAGTGCTCCTCTACTTCTTCCTGACCTTGCAGGCTGTGGTGCAGCCCTGAACTCTTCCGTTTTTATCTGGACTGAATAACTGAGTTTCCTTTCTATGTCCTCATAGGACCCATTTCCTAACATTTTTATCATTTTAGTCACTCTCCTTTGGACGTTTTCCAACCCCTGCTTGCTGTGCTTGGGTTCAGGTCCAGAAGAGCTCTTAATGTGGTGATCAGGTTCTGAGTGGGGTTTTGAGTTGTGGGAGGGCTGTTACGGAACCCTCCTGCTGCTTGTCTGTACATCCTCATGTTATGTACCTTTAAAAATAACTCACTACATCACTAGTTCATGCTTTGCCCAGATCTCAGATTTTCTCTTTTCCTTAAATTCAGTTTCCTCCGTCTCTCGAGTGGGTAGTTTTTACTGTCCTCTGGATTAAATTGCCCCTTGTCATTTCTCTTATCCTTACGGTAGCGTCAGCAATTTGCTACTATCAACAGGGATTAAAAAATGCCAATCCAAAATACAATCACTTTAATACATATTTGTGACCACATGGATACTTGATCTTAAACACATATATACCTTGTTTATTCCATTTATTTTGAGTATTCTCCGCCCCCATTTGGTATTTAATTGTTCTCTAATTAATTGTGCTTTAGGGTTGTCTCCTGTACCATGTTGTAAGGAACTTGAGATCAGGAGCTCTTTTGAATTTTATACCACTTTCCTGTTCCGTACTGTGGAAAAAGTAGTAGGTGGTCAGTTGAGTAAATACTTTTTGATGGGCCTGATAGATGACTACTCACACTCCAGAATGCCACAGTCCGGTGGACCACATTCACATCCTTGTAAGTTTGAATGCCTAACCACACATATATTTTGGTGAGCGCAATCACATTCATTTTCTTACTATTTAAGTCAGCAGTGACAGTAGTACTCAAAGGCGTGGTAAACCCTCATGAAACCTGACTGTAATTGGATATTGAATAACAATTCTCTTGAGAGTGGCCCTTAAAACATTTTTGTTGCACCTACCATGGTGGTCTAGAAATCACATTTTCCTAGTTTATTAGAAAGAATGTTTTGCTGAGTTGAGTCAAAAGTTTTACACAAGTTAAAATATGTGATATGTTATCTCCTATTCCCCAGGCACATCATTCTGACAGAGAGGAAAATGAAATTGATCTAATAGGAATTAGCTGTCCAACAGTCATGTTGATCTTTACTGAACATCTTATAATTTCTCTGCTTGCAAATCTACTTTTAGAATGAGAAATGTCACATGTATAATGGCATTTTTTGATGCAGATCACCTATAAACTAAGTAATTCCAGTGGTGGGTAATCCTGCGGGTGGTGGGAAGCACAGGTAATGTGGTTAGCAATAGCACCCCTACATTTTGAATTCCAGGAGAGGCAACGAGCACATTCAAAATTAAATTAAAATTCTTGAGAATGAAGCGGAAAGAGGGAAGAAAAGGGCAGTTAGAAGAATAAATTAGACCCAAGGGATCCTTTCCAAGTCTCAAATCATACGCCAGCCAGCTGTGATATGAAACATGACAAGGGCCCATGGACTCTCTAGTTGAGATAGCTGCAAGGCTGGATTCTCTGTGATTGTTAATGGATCAACAATTTAACTAGATGCATGGAAATATTTTGAGTCATTATGACTTCTCTCAGGAGACTAAGCTTTCTGATACCTACAAATAAGTTACACTAGATCTACCTAACATTTCATTATAGATTAAAAAGAATGGCAGATTTTGAGGAGCAGCATGCTAGGAAGGCTTGGTAACTTTAGAAATGTGTTACGCTGTGGTTTCCAGGTATGCTATGAATGAAGAGCTTTGTGTGTAAGAAGTGGGAATTCTATGTGAATATATATTATGTAGATTCTCATGTGTTGCTGGGTTTAAGTTTCTTCTTTGCAATCCAAACTTTTTTCTTTGAGAGGCAAGTATATTTTTCACATTAACTTGATATGTAAACGTCTCAATCCTCCCTACCTCCCACCCCTAGGGCTTTTTTCTCCATCCAGTTGAGGGGTATCAGGTCAGTGTTTGGGTAGAGGGTGTTTATCATTAACAAGTAGCTAGAGTCTTATTTCTGTTTAACTTCCCCCTTGCTATAATCCACCCATCCTGCCTGTTACTGTGGGTTGTTGCCAGTTTAGGATTTATTTAACATGACTTATGTTCAGCCATATATGTTGAAATTTAGAATGTATGAAAAAAGAGCCTGCGTTTTGCTTATGAATACATCAGTCCATCAGCAGAGATTTATTCTCTGTGCCTGAACTGAAGGTCATCCTTTTTTGGAAGTATTACTAGACATACTGGGATATTAAGCCGAAAAATAGAATAAGTTGGTTAAAGATAGATTGAGGCAAAAATCAACTCACAGTTTGATACTTAAAACCAACTTTTGGCCAGGTGTGGTGGCCCACGCCTGTAATCCCAGCACTTTGGCAGGCCGAGGTGGGCAGATCACAGGGTCAGGAATTCAAGACCAGACTGGCCAACGTGGAGAAAGCCCATCTCTACTGAAAAATACAAAAATTAGCTTGGCATGGTGGCTCATGTCTGTAATCCCAGCTACTTGGGAGGCTGAGGTAGGAGAATTGCTTGAACCAGGACCCAGGAGGTGGAGGTTGCGGTGAGCCTGAGAATGCACCACTGTACTCCAGCCTGGGCTACAGAGTGAGACTCCATGTCAAAAACAAAACAAAAAGACAAAAACCAACTTTCCTGATCAGTTCAGTGTTGTCTGGCAATCAAGCAGAGTTGCTAATTATTGGCAACCAGGTACCAGATGATATAACCCGCACAGTTGGGAGTAATTAGATCACAACTATCTCATCTATCAGTAGCTTTAGAAAAACAGTAGCAAGTTTCGTAGCACTTTCAGATGGTCATGAAAACATATTAAGAGCTGATCCTATGGAATATTGTATATCTGACTCCAGAAAGTAAATCTTCGACACATTACCTTGGGGAAAAATATGTAACAGGATATTTTATAATCTTGAAAGAGAGAAGTAATATTTTAACAACTCTGTTCTGTTTGTTCCACCTGGGGTAGCCATGAATGAATTCATTCTCTTCTCAAAGAACTTGTTTTGCATTGATATCACTGTTTGAAAAAGTAAGCTGTGATAAATTTCATAAGCTGGAAAACTCAACGTGCTATAAAATGTGAAAACACAGGCCCTCTTAAGTGCCACCTGAAACAGGAGTGAGTTGCCTTTACCTAGCACAGCTCGTGTGGTTCTTGAGTCTCTGCGCAATATGCCGAATCCTCATTCTTGTAGGTACACCGTCTGTCTTTTATAGGCTTCAAATGGAAAATACACTTATTTGGTGCAAACATGTGTATGATCAAAGGGGATCTGAATAAAATATAGTTTTGATTGATGAACATGCAAGGCTTGTCTTTAATGTTTGAAGAAAGAATAGTATCACAGTTTTGTTAATAAAACAGGTTAAAGAATGGAATTGTTTCTACTAGACGGCGCAGCCCTAAATCATTCAAAAGTAATGAAGCAGTTTTCTGAAACAGATTGGATTTCCTTTCGAAGGAAGCCACCTTTGTTCCATGTCGCTGCTGCATTCCTTATAGGTGAGGTCACTGCCTTGCTGATATCTTCCTCCTTTCATAAAAGGGAGATGGGGACCACTCGCAGTGCATTCCATTTCTCCCAATCCGTAAAATAAGGCTTCAATGTACCTGTCTATTAAAAGCCTTTGAAGGGCGAAAGCCAACCTCAGAGGCTTTGTGAACCATGAATTGACAATAAAAGACAGTATGCTTCTGTTTTTCAGATAGCCTGTTTAAGGACAAAAGAACTATTCACTCCTACATGACTTTCATGTAGTTATAATAAAAGGGAGGAGGATGGTCATCTTGTTTTGTGCATGATTTTAAGGCTGCTTGACTGAGATTATTTGAAACAATACTTTTCAATTATTCTGACTAACAAAGTCACTGAGAGGAATGTGTGTTACAGAGTGTCTAAATGTCTTTATCTGTTTGTTTAGATGTAATGAAATTTAAAAAGTAGCTTCCTACCGCCCACCCTCTCTGTCAAACCTAAAGGGTGAGAAAGCATTTCTAGGAGGTCAGATTCAGCTCTGTGTATTGACGCAGTCTCCTAACTAACCTTCCCATCCACTTGTGTCTCCTCGAGGAGCTCCCTCGAGCCTGTTAGGGTGACATGTCACTTCTGCTCAAAACTACTTATATAATGGCCCAGACTTCAGCCACATAACTGAGTCCTGCCCTTTTCCTCCACCTTATCTCCTTAGCTTAAGTATTCTGCTCCAGCCATACAGACTTTCTTGCTGTTAATCAACACACCAAGGCCTTGGGACTTGGCACCTGGTCTTTGCCCTGCTTGGAAAGAAGGTCAGCTTTTACCCAGATCTCAGCATGGCTTGCTCCTTTCCTTCAGTTCGGTCTCTTTTCAAGTCACTTCCTTATAAGGGTCTTCTGTGACCACCATATACAAAAGAAGCCCCACTCCTCACTCTGCTATTAGCCTTCTAGCCTTGCACTGCTTCACGGCACTTATGTCTATCTAAAATCACATTATTTGTTTACTCCCTCCTACCCCCACCCCCACTATCCCACAGTAGGCAGCAGACTCCAGGAGAACCAGGACTTTGATTAAATTTATTCCTGTCTGTATCCCCAGCAGCTAGAACACTGCCTAGTACATAGTAAGTTCTCAGTAAGAATTTGTTGACAAATAAATCAGTGAATGAGTTTTACTTGGTGTATGTTGATGTTACTCTGCAAATCTCACATTGAAAAAAACATTGCAAATAGGAGAATGATTGTTATTCATTCAGATGTTTAAGTTGAAACAGAGTTTTTATAGATGAGTAAATTAAAGTGTCATCTATGCTTATTTGGCAATTCACTTTGTATTGTTTTTTGAAGATAAATGTGGAATGATTTAAAAAATAGTCTTGCCACAAACCTTTTTTCTTAAACCCAAGTGATGAGCAGTATGATTCCAAACCATAGCAGCATCTCTGTTTTTAGCTCCCAGAAATGAATACAAATCCTTTACAACTGACAGCACCGGTGTACTTCAGTGTTCATACTTTTAAAGCTACCCAGAACACCAGAAAATGAGAGCATGGAAAGGAATGCTTTTTAATGCATTTCTGCAAACTTCTATGCTTAACATATTCTTAGGAAGAGAAGTGACATTGTTTTTTTGTACCTAAAACTGTTTAAGGAGTGGGTGGAAACACCTATTAATCTTGGCTGTGTCGTGACTTGAGCATATTTCCTCATTTGATATAGTGTGGATTCAAATTAGCCTTCAGATAATCATTTTTTTCCTTTGCAAAATAATACAACCATATTGTGGGCTGATTCTGTTGAGTGTCTGGAGCCTGATGATTAATGTCAGCGATGAATTTCCTTTTTCTAATATAATCATTGCCGTATGGGTTATATGTACAATTCATTGAGATCTCTCCATGTAGTCACTCATAAACATGACTACAGTCACATGCCTCACAATTACTGTACTTTAATCTGCACTTCGCTTCCTCCCACGTGTTTACTTAAAGAGTCACAGCTTGCCGGAAATGTATCCTTCCAATTGCTCTGTGTGTGTCCAACTGGGGATTGGATCCTTGTATGTTTTTTTAACCAGCAGATAATTGTGTGCTTTAACATGCATTGGTACATAGTCTGCTTTCCACATAGAAATAGAGGATACCTTTATATCCCCAGTGGAGTGTCTTAGTCCATTTCTGTGGCTATAACAGAACACTGGAGCCTGGAAAATTTGTAAAAACAAACAAAACCCCCCAAATTTATTTCTCACAGTTCTAGAGACTGGGAAGTCCAGGATTGAGGTATTGGAGTTTCTGATGAGGGCCACTCTCTGCTTCCAAGATGGTTCCTCTGGGGGGGAGGAATGCCATGTCCTCACATGAAGGGAGATGGGCAAGCTAACCTAAGGTTGGGTGAAACCTTTTTTATAAGGGGCTTAATGTCATTCACAAGGGAGAAGTCTTCATGGCCTAATTGCCTCTTAAAGCCCCTACTTCTTTTTTTGTTTTTTGTATTTTAGAGGCAGTCTTGCCCTGTCGCCCAGGCTGGAGTGCAGTGGCGTGATGATCTTGGCTCACTGCAACCTCTCTCTCCCTGGTTCAAGTGATTCTCCTACCTCAGCCTCCTGAATAGCTGGGACTACAGGCCCCCACCACTCACTACCATGCCCGGCTAATTTTTTGTATTTTTAGTAGAGACAGGGTTTCATCGTGTTAGCCAGGACAGTCTCCATCTTCTGACCTCATGATCCGCCCGCCTCAGCCTTCTGAAGTGCTGTGATTACAGGTGTAAGCCACCGCCTGGCCAAGGCCCTATTCTTAATATCATCACATTGGCCACACCTGAGTTTTGGAGAGGGCACATTCAAACCATAGCACAGGAATCACCAAAAACAATGTTGAGTAGTTCTGTGAGGTCACTGAAAGTGAGCAGCTCACTTCAATCTGGAGTAGTGCTTGGCGTCTGTGTCCGAATAATAACAGACATCCACCAGGTGAACAGCTCCCAGTTCCAGATTGGGAAATCAGACTGCCCATGTGGATGTTTCCTCCTTTCCTATTATTTTTTTATTTTTATTTTAAAATTTTACTTTAAGTTCTGGGATACATGTGCAGAATGTGCAGGTTTGTTACATAAGTATACATGTGCAATGGTGGTTTGCTGTTCCTATCAATCTGTCATCTAGGTTTTAAGCCTGGCACACATTAGGTATTTGTCCTAATGCTCTCCCTCCACTTGCCCCCCATCCCCCAACAGGCCCCAGTGTGTGATGTTCCCCTCTCTGTGCATGTTTTCATTGTTTAACTCCCACTTATGAGTGAGAACATGTGGTGTTCTAGCTTCCCCTGCAAAGGACATGAATTCATTCTTTTTTATGGCTGCATAGTATTCCATGGTGTATATGTACCACATTTTCTTTATCTAGTCTATTGCTGATGGGCATTTGGGTTGGTTCCAAGTCTTTGCTGTTGTATATAGTGCTGCAATAAACATGTATGTGCATGTATCCTTGTAGTAGAATGATTTATAATCCTTTGGATATCCATCCAGTGATGGGATTGCTGGGTCAAACGGTATTTCTGGTTCTAGCTCCTTGAGGAATTGCCACACTGTCTTCCACAATGATTGAACTAATTTACACTCCCACCAACAGTGTAAAAGCATTCTTAATTCTCCACATCCTCTCCAGCATCTGTTGTCTCCAGATTTTTTGATGATCACCATTCTAACTGGTGTGAGATGGTATCTCATTGTGGTTTTGATTTGCATTTTTCTAATAACCAGTGATGATGAACTTTTTATCAAGTTTGTTGGCCACATAGATGTCTTCTTTTGAGAAGTGTCTGTTCATGTCCTTTACCCACTTTTGATGGGATTGTTTTTTTCTTATAAATTTAAGTTCCTTGTAGATTCTGGATGTTAGCCCTTTTCCTATTTCTATTCCCATTGTTAGCTCCAGAGTTTCTGTCGTATGCAGGAATGTCATGATGCCTCCTCAGACTTGGATCACAGGCCCAGAACCCTTTTATGATCTTCAGAACAGGAATCCTATTCTCTCTGGCCCATATCATTGTAGCCCCATCCCCTACGCTATATGTGTTATTACCATTTGTCAAGTGATGCTACTTTATTCACCTCTCTAGATTCCAGACTCTCAGACACAGATCATCGTAGTCCTGAGTCTGCATCTCTTCCAGGCTCTAGCTTACGCCTTCACACTTACCTTGTGTTACTAGGCCTGCATGCAGCTCTATGGCTTCCTTTGCTTATCACATGTTCATCGCTCTCCCCTGGACCATGTACATACTGCTAATGTTGCTGTGGATGCTGTCCACTGTTCACTGTCTCAGTAAATATTTATTTGGGGGAAGATTCCCTCAGCGAGTGTCTGCCTTACTGCTGCAGTCTCTGTCTAAACCTATCAAGCTCACTTTTGCTCTTTTCTCCACCTCTTCCATTTTGGTTTGCCTCTTCTTGACCCTCTCCACTCCACTCTCCTCTCCTCTCCTGGCCCCATCTCCAGTTTCAGTGTCTGAACCTTTGTCCTCAGTAATCAACCTTTTCCCAGTGAACGCATCATGGGTTACTCTGCTAAATAGCCCCTTAAAGTCTTCTTTTAATGCTTTAACTGCTTTTGATTTATGGTAGAACAGTCAGTAGAGAGTAAAGCACGTAGTGAAAGGTAGCTTTAATAGTGTACATTTTTAGTTTTCTTGCAAAATGGCACTTTATCGCTTTCACCTTCCTCTTTTAGATCAAGAGCTATGAGATTACTCAAGTTTTTCTTTCTACAGCAGTCTTGCAAGATTGTCGTATTTACCAGGGAATTATTTTATACATGAAAAAATTTGAATGGGATTTTAATTTCAGAATGAAATAATTGCCAGTTAAATGACTTACATTAATGGATCAGACCCTGTTAATGTAAGTTTGTGTCTTTCTTAAAATAAAAGCTGAAAAATTAAATTTGCTCCTTCGTAATTTGATTTGTAGGAAGTGGGGAACAAAGGATTCCAAACAGATCTTTTAAAATCAGTTCTAATTAATTGCATGTACAGATACATCAGCTAAGATCAGGAGGCAATTAGTCTAATTATATTGAAAATACAGTTGCATACTTAAATAGACAGTCACACCCTCAGGCCTGCCTATCTTTTTCTACTTTCTCCTTTAGGCCCATAGTAAATTTTTTTGGCCATTAAGCATGACCTCTTCAGTGTCTGTGGAGCAGGACAAAGTGACAGAAAGCAGATGAGCAGGGTTTCACATACTCCTAGCTCAGTTAGATACTTCAGTGTTAATCTATACAGCGCACTCAGGTGGAAATATTAAAATATGCTGGGGAAAATTTGTGTTCTCTAGCTAACTCTCCCTTTTTGGGTAATCTTATTTTTGGAAATCTGAGCTCTCTTTATGAAATATGTGTCTCATACTTCAATTTGGAATAGATTATAGCTGGGTGTTATTCCACATATTCTCAAATAATTTGAATTTCAAAGTAAAACTTGAGGAAGTAACACCTTGCCTAATAATAATATACCATTTGCATGAATGACTTTGCCAACTTCAGACACATGGTTCACAGTGGCCAGTGAAAGTATTATCTGGGCTTTTGTAGTTTTATACCCGTCACATCTTCAATTGCTCTGACTTAAAGTGGATATGACACCCCTGGCAGACTGTGTTTTCCTTTTTGACTTAAGCAGTTGATATTTGATCAGGCGAATGAACGTAGATATTTATGATTGTCTTGCCTACCTTTCATTAAAAGCTTATGTGACCACTTTTCTCTACATTCGGTACATTCGGTTTTAGTGGAAGAATCTATTGAAGGTAGTCTTGTACAAATGCTCCCTTATTGCCCTTCCTTTGGTTTCTGGTAGCATTAAAACTGATTGACAAATTACATTTCATTTTATAGAATATCCTGCAGTTACAAGGTTACAGTCTTTATTATTGACCCACTGCAGTGATACTGATTTTTTTTCAGCTGAACTTGCTGTATTTCTGGTCATGTTATTTGTAGCAGAAACTGAGGTTTACTACCATTGCTGTATTTATAGGTGGGTTATCTGATTTTCTCCAACTAGGCAAGAATGGGATCTTGAAGACAGTTAGTTGATGATGTTAGACAATTAGAGCTCAGTTTTCTGGACTGGTTTTGCTATTCCTGGTATAAGGACATGAGCTTATGTCATCTATGCGCTATCAAAATATGGTAGATTTTGTTGGACTATATAGATAAATTTAGATGGATATTTGAAACATGGACATTTGAGTATGCAGACTATTGGTCAACATGGCTTTTGTTGTGATTTGCGTATACACAATCACTAGGGCCTTCTGATATTCACATTTTATCCATAGATACAGACTTAAATCTAAGTAGGTTTGCTCAGAAGAGAAAGTTTCATTTTATTTTCTTCTTTGAGGTTACTCAACACCCATCCAGTTCTGACTTCACAGTTAGTAGTTAGTAGAACTAAAGTTGTGTTTAATAAGTTGATTATTGCTTTATTCTTTGAAGCAAGTTATTCCTCTTATTGTGGTAAATATAAGCAACTTCTTTCAAAATCTGACCAATTCAGGATTTGGTTTATAATATAGCAAGATAGATATATTATTTTAGCAGATGTTTTATCTCTGTCCTGCTATCATTAAGATGGAAGATCTGCTTACAGAGTACGAGTATATGTACTGTGTATTTACTTCTGTATGTTAGGTGATCTGTATAAATAAGCAACTTTTATTTGCAAAACCTTTTCTAAAAACTGGATGACTTATATTTTTGGTTTGTTAAAGTTTTATACTTTTACCTTTTTTCACACAGTCTTGTGTACCACTTTTAAATTAATAAAATGTTAACTAATAGTGCAATCTAAAGATTAATCAACAGGTTATAATAACAGCAAAAAAAATTGATAAAGTTTAGAAGAGCACAGCATTGTGAGATTATTACGGTGTCTTGGTAACACATGAAATTTAAAAAATTCTGTCTTGTGTTACTTTGTAAAATGTCCTTTGCATATCAGTTTAAGTTAACTCTTCCTACCTACATTTTGGTTAGTCAGGATGCTGGATCTTGTGTGTCTTTCTCTGCCAAGCAGTGCTGGTTATAGTTTGATGAATTTAAATGATTAACTTATGTTGTAGGAGAATTTAGATTGATTGACATTCTGGCATTGACGGTATAGTGTGTTCTTGAGTCCACAAAAAAGAAGTATTGTGAAACTCTAGAATTGGGTAGAAAGAGATCATCTGTGTAGTGGCTTAAAAAAAAAAAACTGGGAAGAGCTTTTACAAAAGCAGCAGGAAGTACTTACTGAATCAGCACTGGTCCATTGTGTGGAGGGGTTTGCAGATTTTTAATTAAGCTGCTGAATACTTAACAGTCCTCAATTCACATGGAAAAATTTTAAAATGGTGGTGGGTGCATGCACATTTGTGTGTTTGTGCAGGGCAGCCAAATAAGGTTTGCTGGGTAGTGAAAATTAGAAATAACATGTATGAGAACAGCAAGACAGATTGGAATAGAATGTCTTAAAAAATACAGAACAACCAAAAACTTACTCCATGTAATTCTGAGATCAGACAAAGGGATGGCCAGAGCATAATAGGACATGTTGAAGCCTGTTGCTAAATCAGAAATGAACAGGAATGCAGTTCAAAACCTCATTTACTACTCTTTAGTCTGTTGCCCTAGAGACAGACTTCACATATTGACTTTGGCAACTCCAGGGTAGCTTGCCATGTCTGCAGTTATTTAAGTAAAAGTATCTGAATTTGTAACTTAAAAATATAAGTTTACTGTAGTCAGTGTAACAAATTACATTTGTAGTCAGGTGGGAATTTCTAGAGGGTTTAAGTCATCTTTTGGAAAATAATGAAATAGAAGAAATCAAGAATTCTGATTCTAAAAAGTTCCCATAGAAAAACAGTAAATGAAAGCAGGACTTCTTGAATACCCAATGCAAGAATCTGTTGAGGACAGATTTAAATTTCAGGCACTACCTCACCTTGTATCGTGAATGAAATAACTAGAGAATGTAGATAACAAAATTAATAGGGGAGTGCTTAAAATATTGTTTAAAGATTAAACTAAAGGAATTAGCCTAGAATGATCAAGATTCCATCCAATTCTAATTTTATTATTTATTTTTTTTTTTGAGATGGAGTCTTATTCTATCGCCCAGTGTGGTGTGCAGTGGTGCGATCTTGGCTCACTGTAACCTCCGCCTCCTGGGTTCAAGTGATTCTTCTGCCTCAGCCTCCTGAGTAGCTGGGATTATAGGCATGCACCACCATGCCTAGTTAATTTTTGTATTTTTAGTCGAGATGAGGTTTTTCCATGTTGACCAGGCTGGTCTTGAACTCCTGACCTCAGGTGATCTTCCCACTTTGGCCTCCCAAAGTTCAGTTCTAATTTTAAATGATATCTTAGAGCAAGCAAGCTTTTCAGTTTTCTCTTATTCTTATATGTCTTGCCTTTTGGTATTGTCATTGTGTAGTTTTAATGAGAGTAACATTTCAGAGATTTTCTTTATACTAGGCTAATGAGAGATTGTTTAAAAAATTGTTAAATTAAATTAAAAAAGTAGTATGGAATTGGAAGAAGGGATGTGAACACTGGGCAGCTATCTTGGAAATGAGTTTTTTTCATGCAGTGCTGTTTCTCAAAGTCTGGTCCTAGGACCACCTGCATTAGAAACAGCAAGTTGCTTGTTAAAAATGCACATACCTGGTGACTTGGTCCATTTGCACTGCTGTAGCAGACTGGGTAATTTCTAATGATATAAATGTATTTGGCTCATGGTTCTGGAGGCTGGGAAGTCCAAGACTGAGAGGCCACATCTGCTGAGGGCTTTCTTGCTGCATCATCACATGGCAGAAGGCATCATATAGCAAGAGCGTAGACAGGAGTTGGATGGTAAGGGGGGTGCCAAACACACTTTTATAACAAACCCACTCCCTCCATAAAGGACAGTCCATTTATGAGAACAGAGCTTCATGACCTAAACATCTCCCTTTGGGCCCCATCTCCCATCACTGTTTTGTTGGGGATTAAGTTTCTAATAAATCAATTTTAGGTGACACATTCAAACGACAATATCTGGGCCCCACTTCAGATCCACAGAATTTGATTTTCTGGAGCTGGGACCCAGAAATATTCATTTTGAATAAGTTTCCCAGGAGACTTTTATGCACGCTAATGTTTGAAGAAAAATACCTCCAAGTAAGTGTAAATCTTAGCTATTAGGACATATGAATTTAATATTTTTCCACTGGGGATAATTTTGGAAATGATGTTTCATTTTAAAAACATTGCCTGATAGGAAAAATTACAAAGTTGCTAGAATATGGGCCACTGTGCAAGTGGTATTTTTTTTAGGGAGGAAGGTTTTCATGTGTAAGCAATTTTATATTTGTGACTAAATTATACCTCAGATCAGTGATTGGGATGGGTTTAGGCAGAGTATTTCTCCTGGGGGGAAGAATGAAAGAGAATCATTTAGCATTACAATTTTCACTCCTCTACAAAAGATATATTTTAATTTGAAATAGAAAAAGATTTTATTAAGAATTTATAGATCCCTCCTTTCCCACCAAAGGACCCTATTTATAGTATTCTTTGACATATAATCGTCATTGTTCATATATATAATCTTCAGCTTTTATTTAAATTCTGAATAAAACTCTCAAATGCCTTGAAATTTTATTTCACATTTTTAAAACTAGTTTTTATGCTGTGCTTTCTGCTGTTTAACTATAGGCAAGTCTGGTAACAGACTTAGGGGCTTCAGCCATAAGGGCCAGAGAAGAGGGAAGTCTCAAGGTTGACTTGACCGAGCATCTGAGGCCTCACAGGAGGAAACCAGCCCCATTTCCCAAGACGTGCAGTGTCTCAGAAACCATGCTAGGAGGTCAAGTTCTGCCCACACAGTGTTCCAGTAGGATTTCATTTCAGACTGTGGTTTTGATTTTTTATTTTAGAGGCATAGCCACATTGTCCTTTTGGTGTAGATGCATTTCTGGAGCAGCTGAACTCGGGCCCTACTCCAAGGCACACTGGCTTTCTCAGTGTCTCCTCGGGTGGAAGGGTGGAGTTGTGGAGTTCGGGAGCGCTGATGTTAGCCATGGCCTGCACCAAAGAATATCCAGATGCTTTCAGTCCCCAGGCCTTTACTTCCATGTATGATGGATTAAAACACAAACAGCTCCCACAAAATTAGACCGGATAATCCTATGCAGAATTGGGGGTGAAGTTCACTGCCATTCTGCTGAAAAGTGAATTTGCTGAAGAAAATCTATTCAAGTCACTTCTAAATAGTATTTAGCATGTATTTCCTGTATTAATTTCATTGTGCAGACTTGGATACATTTCACATGGACTTGGGCAGTTTTAAAAAGGAAAGCTGCCGGGTACAGTGGCTGATGCCTGTAATCCCAGCACTCTGGGAGGCCGAGGTGGGCAGATCACCTAAGGTGGAGAGTTCAAGACCAACCTGACCAACATGGAGAAACCCCATGTCTACTAAAAATACGTGGTGGCACATGCCTGGTAATCCCAGCTACTTGGAAGGCTGAGGCAGGAAAATCGCTTGAACCCGGGAGGTGGAGGTTGTGGTGAGCCGAGATCGCGCCATTGCACTCCAGCAAAAAGAATGAAAACTCCGTCTCAAAAAAAAAGGAAAGTTTCACTTTAATTCAAAGGTCTCCGTGCAATGAGGGGGATGCTTGGGTGATGATTAGTTTGGTCTGGTGAATACATGGTTGATCATACTGAGGGCCTCATGTACAAGTGGTGTCAAGTGTAGTAATGAAAAGAACAGGCAAGTGCATCGTGGTGACTGTGGTTAGTAATAATGTATCATGGACTTGAAATGGCTACCCATGTAGATTTCGAATATTCTCACAAGAAATGACAAGTGTGTGAGGTGGTGGATATCTTAATGAACTTGATATAATCATTTCACAATGTATACGTATTAAAAATGTGTACTACAAATAGATCTACTTTGTTAATTAAAGAAATAAACCAAAAAAATCCTTAAAAGATGTTAGTATCTTTAAATTGAACAGTTTCTCAAACTGCTTTCTTAAATAATTAAGTGAAGCTGGCCAGACGCAGTGGCTCATGCTCTGTAATCTCAGAATTTTGTAAGGCTGAGGTAGGTGGATTACTTGAGCCCAGGAGTTTGAGACCGGCCTGGGCAACATGGTGAAACCCCCTCTCCACAAAAAATTTAAAAAATTAGCTGGGCATGGTGTTGTGTGCCTGTGGTCCTAGTTAACTCAGGAGACTGAGGTGGGAGAACCATTTGAGTCCAGGAGGTTGAGGCTTCAGTGAGCCAAGACTGTGCCACTGCACTCCAGCCTGGGTGCCAGAGTGAGAACCTGTCTCAAAAAAAGAAAAGAAGAGAAATTAAGTAAAACTGAATTTATTATAATACCCCTTGAGAACTCACTGTAGATCTGAATTTTTTTTTTTTTTTTTGAGGCAGTCTCACTCTGTCTGCTGGAGTAAAGTGGCATGATCTTGGCTCACTACAGCCTCTGCCCTCTGGGTTCAAGTGATTCTCCTGCCTCAGCCTTCCAAGTAGCTGGGATTACAAGCATGCGCCACCCGGCCCAGCTACTTTTTGTATTTTTTTTAGTAGAGACGGGTTTTACCATGTTGTGCAAGCTGGTCTTGAACTCCTGATCTCAGGTCATTCCCCTGTCTTGGCCTCCCAAAGTGCTGGGATTACTGGAGTGAGCCACCGCACCCGGCTGATCTTATTTTTACGGAAAATTTTTAATCTACACATCTTGTGTTGTGCCTTATAGTAATTCTGAGTATCCTTTAATGTACTCATTTTCATTAAGATAGAAATGTGTGAAAATAAGGTGGACTAACCATTGATAAAGGTAGAATGGTTACATTTTTGAAAACTTAGATGATGCCTTTTTATTTCTTCCAAAGGATTTTGGATGAAAGTTAACTTTGAATAGTTATTTTAATAAAAACATACATACATATGGACTGAATAACAGTGGCTAGTTCCAAGGTCGTTCCTCACAGATGTCTTTATTGTTTTCCGAACAGCACTTGTGATTCAGAACTCACTTCATTAACCTCTCATTATTTCTCTGAATGCTTGGCTTTCTGAACATCAGCTTTTTTTCTACATGTCACTTAGGCCCTTGGCCCTCAGCGTATATTTCATGTTTTAATAGAGATATGCAATGGTCACAAAAATATTCCCCTTGTGCAAAGTAGGTAGATTTATAGCCAGTCTTGTTGGCACAATCTTGGCAGAAATGGCTACCCATATATTGTGACAAGGCAAAATTTCCAAGTTGAAGAAGGAGGTAAATAAAAAAAAGATTGGTGAAGAATGGCTTAAATGAGCCAGATGTATCCAGCATATTCTAGCATATTTAAGAATTGACCCAGTATGATGCTGTACCGTTAAACCATCATTTTTGAGAGTGAATGGAGGACTGACATAGTGTCTTGAGACTGAAAAAGGGCAAGGGGCGGGCGGTGGTAGTGGGGTGATTAGCTTTGAAGTCATTTATCTGTCAGTTTTATGCCAGAAATAGTTAAATAGGTAGTCTTCAAAGTCATCTAGGAAGAAAGAGGATAGGGACGCTACATATGCTGTGTTTGAAGTGATGGCAGGCAGGGCTAAATATGAGGAGGAAGATGGTAATAAGAAGAGAGTTCTTTATAGCAGGATATTAGGGCAGCTGAAATGTTTTCAGACTGGAAGCGAACATGCCCTAAGCTGACAAACCTAGACTACTTTGTATTTAGCAGTTAGACCGTGTGGAAGAATAAACTCTGACAGTGTTGTTGCCTGGTATGTGCCAGATTCAAGGAGGCAGTGACTCATTCCATCAAAGCAGCGCAGAGCTGATTCTTGACCTTATTGCTGTCAACTCCAATTTTTGGAAAGTCACTTCAGCCTCATAGACAACAGTCATTATTCTCAGCCTTGCCTACCTCACAGGCATCTATCAGGACAGATGTGTAAGAACGTACTGGGTGTTTGGAACAGAGCATCCTGTAGATTCATGGTATTGGTAAATGAAGAGGGCAGCAGAGTGTCTATGGTAACTCAATATTCATTTTCCGGAATGTGAAGATGGCCTGTGAGGCCACTGTATTTGGCCAGTGCCAGTGTTCCTCACACCCTTCCATGCCCATGCCTGGTGGTTCCTTTCCCCTCTGCTATGCGGAGTATTTCTAGTGCAGGTAGGCATGGCTATACCCTAATTCTGACCAACCTTGGATATGTTAAAGAAAAAAATATTTCGATGTTTGTTGAGATGGTAAGACTTTATTGAAAACTGTTGCATTAGAGTATTATAGTAGGAGTGAGAGATAGGGCTCTATTCTGAATACAGCAAAGACAACTGGAAATTTTTAGCCAATGGGTAGAGTGTGAGGAGAGAGGAAAATTTACTAAGAGGGGAAAACTGCTAAGAGGAGGCATCAAGTTTAGCGGAGATTCTTGCTAACCTGACCTAATAGGACTCTTGCTAAAGGCAGGCCAAGGACTTACAGATTAAAGGTAGGAGATGAGGAACTAGATATCAAGGGTGATCAGATTTCAAGGGTTGAGGGGGGATACTCATAAACTGATTTAGCAGGATTCTTGCTAAAATTGCTCCTACAGGTCTTGAATAAGCTTATTTCTTGGTTCTTGTGAGACTATAGGGTATACTTTCTCTCTGGTCTTATTACTAATTCTTTATCAGTAATATGTATTCATCTTTGCTGTCCTGTATCCTTTTGCTAACTCTTCTGGCCTCAGGACACTCGTCTTAATAAATTTTGAAAACTCTCTATAACTCACTGGAGCCAAGCTTCCTGGATTTCTTTACTGTACATGTGGCTCAGCTAGAGATGTAATTCCCAAACTCATATTTTTAGCATACGGGTGGTCAATGTAGGCAGCTACCTTGTGGGTATGTATAACCATTTCCCCTCTTGAAATCAGTCCCTCTTTTTTAAAAAATTAAAATTATTGGTGGGATTGGGCTATGTTGCCCAAGCTGGTCTTGAACTCCTGGCCTCAAGCTATCCTCCCACTTCGGTCTCCCAAAGTGTTGTGATTACAGGGATGAGCCACCGTGCTTAGCCTGAAATCAGCTTTAATTCTCTCCCATGTAAATAAGCACCTGGTGAAAATCGCCTTTGGAAAATTAGTGCTTTTCAAAATAATTTATGAGTCTCAGTATGACTTTGAAATCACCTTCACTGTGTGTCTGGGAACATTTCAGTTTGGTTCCCACATCACGTCACTCCTCTTCTGCTTATTGTATTCCCACTTACTAGCCATCAGGTGTTGGTTTATTAGGAGACATTACTGTGCATGTCACACAGCCAGTTGGCATCACATTTTTTGCTCCTTCTGTTGAATCTCTTTCTAGTTGGCTGGCAAATTAAATCTGTTCATTGAGAAAAGGGAGTGTGTGCGTATTTGTGCTTGTTTATGTGTATGTATTACTGGCAGGGAATGAGACAGAAGCAAAAGTTGGGTCAGTTAAATACACTTGTCTCTCTTCCACTTTCTAGTTTTTGGAGATACTTTTCCATGCCATTTTGTAACAGATGATATCCTGGTTTTATTATTCAGTCCCTTGTGTCTAACATTGAATTATTTGTTAACATTTGAGCCTACATATTTAGCATTTTATTATGAGGATAATAAGATAGAAGCAACGTATGTATGTATTTACATGTCCGTATCTCAAATCTCAGAGACTAGTAACCATAGTGATGATATCTGTGAGTTAGCTTACATGAGAATTTCTGGGGACAGTAGTGGGTTCTTATCATGTGTCAGGCAATCTTTTGGGTGCTTTATATATATTAACTTATTTAATTCTCATAGCAACACTATGAAGTAGTTGTTACTATTACCTCCATTTTTTCAGGTGAGGAAGCAGACACAGAGGTTATATAACTTGTTTAAGGTCACACAACTAATAATTAACGATATACTTAGCCTAAATTATGGAATAGTAAGAAATAACCCTGAAATTTGAGAAGCTTAATACAGCGAAGGCTTATTTCTCACTCAAGGCATGTGGATTGGCAGAGGGACACCCCTCATTATAATCAGTAGAGTCACTCGGAGACCCAGCCGACAAAAGCTCCTTCTCATCACATGCTTCCAGAAAGGGAATTGGCAAGTCGAGCTCTGGCTTAAAGCTTCCACCTGGAAGTGACGTTTTACTTCCCACATTTCATTGTCCAAGGCAAGTTTCTAGGCCACGATTCCATTTCAAGGAGGTAGGAGAGGGCAGTCCTGCCATGTGCCTAGAGGAAGAGAAGAACTGTAATGCTTATGGTAGAGCCAGGACTGGGAGCTAGGCAGTTGGCCTATAGATGCTGTGCCAGTGGTGAAAAATGTCAGAAAACACATGGCAAGGATCCTGAGGCAAATGTTTTCCAGAACGGTTTTGTCACTTAGGATGCAGAAGAAATGTCATTGAAAGAAATTAAATAGGCCAGACAAGGTGGCTCAACGCCTGTAATCCCAGCACTTTGGGAGGCTGAGGTAGGTGGATCACCTGAGGTCAGGAGTTCAAGACCAATCTGGCCAACACAGCGAAACCGTCTCTACTAAAAATACGAAGATTAGCCAGGTGTGGTGGTGCGCATCTGAAATCCCAGCTACTTGGGAGGCTGAGGCAGGAGAATTGCTTGAACCCGGGAGGCAGAGGTTGCAGTGAACCGAGTTTGTACCATTGTACTCCAGCCTGGGCGACAGAGTGAGAATCCATCTCAAAAAAAAAGAAATGAAGTAAAATTCCCTTATCATATATGCTCGTTGTTGATATAATGATGAATATGGCATATTATTGTATAAGAAGCAGTGTCACATAACAGGTAAGAATGTGGATTGGGTTAGGCTGCTTGGGTTGAAATGCCAGCTCTGTCACAGATTGCCTGTGTGACTCTGGGTAAGTTACTTCACCTTTCTGTGCTTCAGTTGCCTCATACTTAAATGGAAACAATCATCATAGTACTTATCTTATAGAGTTACTGTATCATTGACAGGGATTTTTTTCTTTTCTTTTCTTTGTTTTGAGATGGAGCGATCTCGGCTCACTGCAACCTCCGCCTCCCGGGTTCAAGCAATTCGTTTGCCTCAGCCTCCCAAGTAGCTGGGACTATAGGCCTGTGCCACCACACCCAGCTAATTTTTGTATATTTAGTAGACACATTTAAATATACAATAAATATATATTTATTTTTCACTATGAATATATATGAAATATATATTTCATAGTTTTCACTATGTTGGCCAGGATGGTCTCGATCTCTTGACCTCCTGCCTCAGCCTCCCAAAGTTCTGGGATTACAGGTGTGAGCCACCGTGCCCAGCCATCATTGACAGGGATTTAAAAAATGGTGTGTATGTCACGACTAAAACACTAATATATAGTAAATGTTGAGTGAGTATTAACTACTATTTTTATTATGAATTTTGTCATGCCACAGACTAAATGACATCACTAAAAATGTAACCATAAAAAACTTTGATGGCCATTGTAGTCTGTAAGGATATCATGGCATTGCTATGTATGCTAGCTGATCATAATACTTCGGTACTGTTTCATGTTTAAAATTTATGTTTTTGTTTATTCTTGTTTTGCACAGTAAAATTATAGGAGGAATTCTGTTTTAAGAATATCAACATACAGGAATTTGTTGATTTAGTAATTCAATATATTTGTATCTAGCAACCCAGCATATCAAAATCTAGATGTGGGAAAAAAAATTAAAAGAAAACCTCTAAAACAGTGATTGTCAATGGTGGTGTGGGAGTGATCTTGCCTCTTAAGGGATGTTTGGTAATATCTGTAGACGTTTTGTCTTGGGGGTGTCATGAGGTGCATGGGGGGGCAGGCTGTCATCCGACCATGCACAGATAGTGATCTTGCCTCTTAGGGGACGTTTGGTAATGTCTAGAGGACATTTTGTCATGGGGGTGCATGGGGGGCAGGCTGTCATCCTACCATGCACAGACAGCCATACTCCCGAACAAACAACTATCAGGTCAAATGTCAGTAGTACCAAGACTGAGAAACCCTGCCCTGGAGATAGAAATCAGTTTACCATAAATTGTTTTTAATAGAAAAGATCCCTTAGAGTTTAAAAAAATAAAGGTAGATTTCTGTTGTGGTAAATATCATTCACGACCTATTGGAAATAGTACAAGGCTGTTTCCAAAGAATGCCAGGCAGTACTTTCTACCAAAGCTGTGCTGTAAAGTATAGCAAAGTCTATTAAATGGCAAGTCCAGTGTTAGACGTGTGTTAATGAATTCTCACCCATGAAAGCAGCTATTAGGATATAATTGTTTAGATGTAAATGTTCTTCACCCAATGAACTTCACCAAAATGTTCTTAAGTTGCTCTGGCAGTATATTGGAGGAGATGTTTTAATTTGCTTCTGGGGAAAACTGGAAGATCATGATATTTGAGATCATATTCTAAACCAGGGTTTCTCAACTTCATGCTCTTGACATTTTAGACTGAATAATTCTTTTTGGGGGGTGGGGAGGGCGTCTCTTTTGTGCATTGTAGGATATTTAGCAGCATACCTGGTGTCTATGCATTAGATGCCAGTGATACATTCCTCCTGGACGCCCTGATTAATTATCACCAGTTGGGGCAATAAAAAGAAATTGACATTGCCACATGTTCCTGGCAGGTGGGGCTGAGCAAAATTGCCCCTAGTGGAGATCCTCTGGTCTAGAATAATTTGTATGAGGACACTGCTTTCTCTGGGGTGTTCTGGTGGACTAAACAGAGAGACTGAGAGTTAACAGAGTGACATCAGAAAGGACAAACAACATCAACAAAAAATCAGGAGTGCTTTTTAGCTGTGAATCAGAATGACAGTTGGAGGATATCTCAGAATACAGGATGGAGAAGCAGATGGTAACTAACAGACAGAAAGTGGTTTATAGCTGCTCTGAGGTAGGGGTGGAAATAGAGAAATCGTGAGGGAAGGAAGACCCTCAGACTTACCTGAAAGCTAGATTTTCAATTATGTCTCTTAATGAAATGTCAGCTTGTAAGGGCAGAGCTGACAAGTATGAAAGAGTAATGGTTCTGTGAAATAATAGGGTAGAGGGAGGTGGTTTGCTGATTAAGTTGCTCATTATCTGGAGGCAATGAAGAAAATCAGTCAATGAATTATTGCGGTCAAATATAACTTCCATTTTTCCAGAAGCCAGGCAACCAAAACCATCTAAGACAACCAGGTTTGTTTTGTGTGACTTACAGTGACGATTCCTGTTTACCAATGAGTTAAATGAAGGAAAATGTAATGTAATGAGTTAGTAGATATAAAACACTTTGAAAAGTACCTGTCGTGTGATAAGCCTTCAATAAATGTTAGTTATCAATAGCTGTTGAAATGATGACTGTGAATAATCATATCAGTATCATTTTAGTTTTAAATTACTTTATTCTAATTCTTTGAAATTTGGTAATTATTTTATGATATATCTACTACTGTACATGTGGACTCCCAGATAACCAGAATATTAAATTAAGCAGAATATCTCATTTACCAACTATTCTGAGTAAACCACAGTTTACTTTTTTTTTGAGATGGAGTCTCGCCCTGTTGCCCAGGCTGGAGTGCAGTGGCATGATCTCTGCTCACTGTAACCTCCTCTTCCTGGGTTCAAGTGGTTCCCTTGCCTGAGCGCCCCCAGTAGCTGGAATTATAGGCAAATTTTTGTATTTTCAGTAGAGACAAGATTTCACCATGTTGGCCCGGTTGGTCTTGAACTCCTAAACTTAGGTGATCTGACTTCCTCCGCCTCCCAAAGTGCTGGGATTATAAGGATGAGCCACTGCGCTTGGCCCAGTTTACTACTAATATAATCTGTTGCATATGAAGGCTTGATATTTACAACCAGGCAGTTCATACTACTGATCAGCAGACTAGTAGATTATATGTTCAGAGTTCAGGGATTAAACTGAAGTCCTGCTTCTTTGTTTGATGGGCGTGAACCTTATTTGCGGTTTTGAAGTGTACCACTGAAGAGGGGTAAAAACAGATCTAGTAGCAGCCATTTTTCAGGATTAAAGCACAGTTTATCAAAATTTATCCAGTCAACTCCATTTTATTTAGTTATGATGTGTGTACCATGCTGTGACAATCAGAAAGTATCTGGTTAGTAAACCTGAGTTCATTTGCCCCAGCCAAACTACTGCTCTGGGATAGGATGTGACCAAAGTTTGTACTTTATTTTAACCTCTAGGTGTTGGAGAGAAAGGGCCAGTGGGATGAGAAGTCTTGGATTCTGGAGGCCATTTCAGCCTTTTATTCATTATTATGTGACTTTGGGCAAGTTGTGTGATTTTTTTTTTTGAAGTTCGTTTCATTTCCATTACATGGGGGGTAACAGTTCTCCCTCCGCACACAGCTATGGTAACAATGAACTAATTTTGAAGACACTGTGAAAACCATGAAGCTCACTGACTTGGTCTACCTGTTTCTAGTTTCTTCTTCCTTCATTTCAGTCTTCACATTGCTATGGTGGTCTTTCGCAAATGTGGATTTGAACATCATTCCCTTTTATAGTTCCTTCAGAATAGTCCAAAAATTTTAGCACTGTCTCTAAGAGCGTGTTGGGTCTGACATCCTTTCTTGCCTCACAGGTCCTTGCTAGCGCTCATACTGGCCACCCTGGCCATCCAGGGTTTAAACTGCTTTAAGCCAGTTCCTGTATGCCTGCTTTACAAACTGGTCTGTCCTGCAGTGCCTGACTACCGTAACCAGCAACCTGGCCTGGTGCTCTCTCCCTTCAGAGGAGGCAGTAAGGTCTTCCTTTTTGCTAATACTGTGTCTGGGATATGTCTCCATTAGAGGAAAAAATATTCAACTGTTAAACTGTTGAAATATTTTTCCCCTTCCTCTCCTTCTGGACTAACATGTTTTTTAAGACAGGATCTGATACTTATATATCTTTGAATGTCTAATGTCAAACAGTACCTGACATGTAGCAGGTACTTGATGAATATTAGATGAATGAGTCAGTAATTGAAAACAGATGGTTGATGCAGAAGTAGAAAGAGGCATTGGTTGTCCAGGTGATTTGGAGGTAGCAGTAATGGATAGTGGGTGGTTATGTTGGATGGAGGAGTGAGTATTCTATAGCAGCTTTGAGCAAAAACTAATCTTAGTTATATGGAATCTTGAGTGTAGGAGAAATTTATTTCCTTTTTATTTATTAGTAACAAATTTGGGAGTTATTTATTTATGAGTAACAAACATGACCAGAAAAAGTAAAGTAAGAGCAACAATAATGTAATAATGGGCCACATTTGTGGAATGTTTATGTGCCAGTACTATTCTAAGTGCTTTGCATACTTTCACCCAGTTAATTATCACAGCAACCCCAGGCAGTAGGTATTATGGCCGCTTTCTATTTACAGATGAAGAAACTTGGGCTCTGGGAAGATAAGTAACCTACCTACCCCCCGGCACTTGTGGCCTTTTCATTACGTTTTAGCACCTCACAGGAGTGGACCAAGACACTGTTTTTCAACCTTTTGAGCATATTGTTTAACTTGGGGACTATAAACTTAAAAAAATAACTGTCTTTTTCTTTGTTTTCTGAGACAGAGTCTCGCTCTGTTGCCAGACTGGAGTGCAGTGGTGCAATCTCAGCTCACTGTAACCTCCGCCTCCTGGGTTCAAGTGATTCTTCTGCTTCAGCCTCCTGAATAGCTGGGACTACAGGCACATGCCACCACACCTGGCTAATTTTTTGCATTTTTAGTAGAGGTGGAGTTTCACCGCCTTAGCCAGGATGGTCTCGATCTCCTCACCTTGTGATGCCCACCTCGGTCTCCCAAAGTGCTGGGATTACAGGCGTGAGTCATGTGCCCAGCCATAACTGTCATTTTAATAGAGGGAGATACGGTAATTTTTTTTTTTTAAGACGGTGTCTCTCTCTGTCAACCACGCTGGAGCGCAATGGTGCAATCTCGGCTCACTGCAACCTCTGCCTCCCAGGTTCAAATGATTCTCCTTCAGCTTCCTGAGTAGATGGGACTACAGGTGTGTGCCACCATGCCTGGCTGATTTTTGTGTTTTTAGTAGAGCAGGGTTTCACTATGTTGACCAGGCTGGTCTTGAGCTCTTGACCTCAGGTGATCTGCCCATCTTGGCCTCTTAAAGTGATGGGATTATAGGGATGAGTCACTCTGCCCGGTCTGGAATCAGTAATATTTGAATAGTTGATACTTAATATTTTTAGCTTTGAGATTTTTATTTTAGATTGAAATATTTCTAGATTTTTATAGAAAAACAAGGTGAAAACTAAAGGAAATTTCTCATCTTCAGAATTCACCTTAATTCCTTTTAATTGAATATTAATTACTCTGTAGGAAGGAAAAAACATTTTGAAATGTTTTTCATAAATCTGCCTCTTGCTTATGTATAGCGGATGGGTCATTCATGGCTCTATTTGAGGGCCAATATTTTGAATGAGATACATTTGGATTCTTTATAAACATGGGTTGGTTCATTTAGCTGTGCAGCATTTAAAGTCATGTTGAATTAATCATTGTTTTTTATTTTATTTTAATTTATTTATTTTTTTGAGACAGTCTTGCTCCATTGCCCAGGCTGGAGTGTAGCAGTGTGATCTTGGCTCACTGCAACCTCCGCCCCCAGGTTCAAGCAATTCTCCGGCAGGCTGAGGCATCAGCCTCCCAAGTAGCTGGGATTACAGGCGCATACCACCATGCCCGGCTAATTTTTGTATTTATAGTAGAGACAGGTTTCACTCTGTTGGCCAGGCTGGTCTCAAACTTCTGACCTTAAGTGATCCACCCACCTCCACCTCCCAAAGTGTTGGGCTACAGGCATAAGCCACCTCACCTGGCCAAGCATTGTTTTTTAAATGACCCACTCATATAAATACAATTAGAGACAGCAAAGCCTTTTCATATTTGTGTTGTTTCAAGTAGATTTTAATCGTAGTTGCAATTTGGCATTGATTTGACATTTGATATTTGAAATGCCTTTCATCCATCCGGTATACTCTCAGGAGCATAAAGTGGAGTTGGTTTTGTTCCCAGTTGTGATGAGTAAGCTGTGAGGGCTTACTCATGAGTAATACGCTATGGATATATGCTCTACATTAGTATTCACTTCTCACTTTCTTGCCTCAGCCCAGGATATTTATAGGGATGTTAGGAAAACGTTCTGAAAACAGTGATGTTAAGCAAAGTTAGAGGACTTCTAACACACAGTACGCATTGTGATCCTCTAACAGGGAGGCATGGTGTGCCTCCTTTTCCCAATGTATGGGGCCATCGAATAGCTTTTTTTTTTTTTTTTTTGCCGGTATGCCAATTTATGTTTCCAAGTGTTCTAAGAAACATAATTTGGAAAACAAAAAAAGTCATGCGTTGTACAGCAAGTATTATATTTAGATTGCTGTTTTGAAGATTCAGAAAAATTGTTCCTCTGGTTGTTATTAAAGAAGGTGACCTACAGAACTATCGGAGAATTGGGTTAAGTTTGACAAAAGAATTGTTTTTAATTAAATTCAAAATATTAATTATTCCATGTAAGTCTCAATAAAAAAAGAATTATAAAGGTGATTTCAGTTTTCCACAAGCCACTGCACTCCAACCTGGGCTGTAGAACAGATCCTGTCTCAAAACAAACAAAACAAAACTCTGAAATATGATTATAGTACATATCAAACCCTGTAAACTAAAAGAGCTCTTTCCTGGTGGGACTGTTGTGCCATTTAAAAAAGAAAATCAGGTTAAGCTATTTTCTGGTTTGCACTCTTGGAACTGTGTGGATTAAGAACAGAATTGTTTTTTGTTTTTTTAAAGTAAAATTCTAACATTACAAAATTATAGGAGATACTTGTGGAAGTATTCATTAGAATTAGTCTAGAATTAACAAATTAGGGCAGGGAAATCGAAAATATTTTTTGTTTATGGGTATGGAATATGTCTGTGAGTCTGTATGAAACATAAAATAGAAAGTGTACTGATGGATGATTACATGCTGTGGTAGGCAGACTAATGTGTCATACCCTTTCTCTCCCCTCAAGATGTTTACATCCTAATCCCCAGAGCCTGTGAATGTGTTATTACATGGCAAAGGGGATTAAGGTTGCTAATCAGCTCTCCTGGAAAAGGAGATGATGATCCTCTGTTATTTGGATGAGTCCAGTGTAATCAGTCACAGGGGCTTTTAGAAGTGGAAGAGGGAGGCAGAAGACAAGGTCAGAGTGATATTGCATGTCGAGGAACACAACCTGCTGTTGAAGATGGAGGAAGGGGCCCAAAGCCAAGTGATGCAGGCATCCCCGGGAAGCTGGAAAAGGCAAGAAAACGGATTTTCCCCTAGAACCTCCAGAAAAAAACTGCAGCACTGCCAACACCTTGATTTTAGCTCAGAGAGACCCACTTTGGACTTCTGACCTCCAGAACTGCAAGATAACAAATTTGTGTCGTCTTAAGCCATGAAGTTTGTGCTAATTTGTTACAGCAGCGTGGGAAACACATGTCTACTGAAATCTGTTTAGATGGTCTACTTGTGTCTGAAGACTATCTGCCTGTGTAGCCAATATTTTCTAGTGCAGATTTTTAATTCTTGCAGAAGGTATACATCTAGAATACGTACTTAATATATATTCTATTCAATAATTGTCTACTCACTGCTCTTGGAGACAGCTGAAAAAGTAGAATAGGAGATAACTACTTGAACAAAAATAGTAGTTAAAAATGCACTGTTACTTTTGTAGGAAATGAAATCCTTAATATAATTCGGACCAGGCATTTGGGATTCAGAATCATTTCATGACTCTATAATTTGTAGAGTTCCCTTCATTTGCTCTTGTGACATTATTTTGAAAAGTTTCTCTTCCTGAATAGAAAAATGCAATAAATTCTGTTCTTGTTTCCAGGGATGGTAAGTCTTCCTATGGGAAATTCCACTGTCTATCCTATCGCCCTTTGACATTCCTCCTAAAAGTAACTGGGTCTGCCTTTGCTGGGCCCTGTTCTGTGGCTGGAGATCTGTGGTCTCTCTGCTGGTAAGTTGTTTTCAGGCCACTGGTGGAGAAAGGCATATAAAAAGAGTAATTAGAGATCCGTATGGTAGTATACTAAAATAAATAATGAATAGATGTTATAGAACACCCAGGGATCTCAGCTACCCCTGCCAAATGTTGTTTCGGAATATCAAATGCTAATTCAGATTTTAAAAGTGATGTTTCTATTGCTGTGGGCTCCATTACAAGTTCTAAAGCATAAACTCCAACTCTATGCCTGATACCCATGAAGACAACTACATATTTTTGTAATCCATGGATCACTTTGTCATGTACCTATCAGTAAAAGATGAAATATTTGGTGATAAATACAGCTTATGCAAGAGGAACATTTTTCAAATGCATATAAGAAATAGGGAATAGCTGTTTTTCGTTTGTGATTTCAATTTTTTTAGTGTTTAATTCAGAATTTTTTGGAAATAGGTTATTGATTGATGTTATGGTCTAATGATTTTTGTTATTTCCTATTATTTTCTAATTGGAATTAAACTCTTGGTTTTTCATATATTTTCTTTCATATAGTTACATTTTTTCTTTCATATAGATACATTTTTTCTTTCATATATTTTTTCATATATATATATATATAATTTTTTTTTTCAAGGCAGGTGTTCTTCTGTCACCCATGCTGGAGTGCAGTGGTATGATCACAACTTACTGAAGCCCCAACCTCCTGGGCTCGAGCAATCCTTCTGCCTCAGCCTCCCAAGTCTGTAGGTCTAGAGATGTGTGCCACCATGCCTGGCTAGATTTTTACTTTTTATAGAGCCCTTGTCTCTATATGTTTTAAAGAGGCCTCATCTCTATATGTTGACCAGGCTGGTCTCAAACTCTTGGTCTCAAGTGATCCTTCCACCTTAGCCTACCAAAGTGCTGGGATTACAGGTATGAGCCACTGTGCGTGGCCTCTTATGTATTTTTTAAAAGCAGTTAGGTGACTGAGGTAGTACAATTTAGATTTAAAATTAGGTGACTAATGCTAGGCTAACACATTCAATTCATCTTCCAAATCACAGTTATTATAAGACTTTAGCTTCCCTGACAGTTTTGGTATACTGTGTAAAATAGATTTACAAAGCTGGTTTTTTTAAACTACAATAGTTTCCTATAAAATTGATGGTACATTGTAGCCAATTTTTTAAAAATCTACTGACCTAAAGTCATTTGCTGCTGCTGTGAGCCTTTCTATACCTCCCTTTCTATGGGGGCAAGGAATGGTTAAATGGGCTTTGATAATCTCATTAATTACTTAGTTTGTGTATTCTGATCTTTCTTGCTCTTTTTTTTTTTTTAAATTCGGCTTCCTCAGATTTTTCTTCATTATAGCATTGCATGTATTTTGCTTTCACTGCTGTGGAATGGTAGTATTATGGAGACCAGCAAAACCTTGGTATGTAGACATGACAACTGTGATGAAAAGCAAGAATTCTTTTGATTTATGAATTTGCAACTGAATTATAAATGTCAAGTGACTGTGAAAGACAAACCAAGTGGGAGTTTAAATTAATTTTAGAAACAAAATATGCTCTTTTATCTATAGCGTGATTCGCATTGTCTGGGAGGTTCTTCATTCACTTACCGAAGGTACTTGTCCACCTACCTCTTCCATTCACATTAAGTGTGCTAAACAAGAGACAAATGATGAGTCACAATATTTGGTTGTTCTGATGTCACGACATTAAGTAGAATAATGGCATTAGTCAGAATATTGTTTCTCCTAGAAGTGGTTATCAGAAGTGTGTTGCTATATATATAATAGCTTTATTCATTGTTTCCTCTGTTAAGTCTGAGGGGGCTGTCGGCAACATGGCAGCCACTGCCGGTCACAGACTTGATCATCTTCCCTTATCTGCCAGAGGAACAGGTGTCCCTTCTTTTTTCTAAGGGTAACATGTCTCTGCTCATCTCTTTTGTTTTCTTGTCATTGGTGGGTCATATCATCCTGCAATTTCAATCTCTCCACTGGATTCTTCTCTTTAAGCTCCCGAAGTTATTTTTGCTTTTAAGTCATACACACTCACCCAACCTTCCCTCAACTCTGCTACTCCTTCAAGCTACCATCACTTTTTATCATTTTCTTTTATAACCAACCTTTGAAAAATAGTGTAGCTCATCTGCATTTCCTCAGACTGACTCACTTCCTTTAACACTACAGTCACCCTTTATCTTGATGAAACTGCAGTCTTGACAGTCTCCAGACCCTCTTAGTCACAGAATCCATCATCCTTTCCCCCACTTTACCCTCCTTTACATCTGTGCTTTTAACCTTGATGCAGCATACTTGTTAAAATGGCTTCTTCCCTTCCTCATATGCCCGGCATTCTGTCGAAGGTGTTTGTGAGCTCTGCCTTTTCTCTGGTGGTGCTCCTCTTTCAGTCTTGTGACTTTAGGGGTTGCCATCTTGCTGATGACTCCCAGACAGTTTCCTCCAGCTTTCACTTGTGCTGGAGCTTGGGTCCCACAAGTTCAGCCAACTTTCCACCTGTCAAGTTGGGCAGCACTCAAACCCAGTGTGTTTGAAGCCAAAGCAGGTCATACTACCTTTGTTTTCAAATCCTCTTCTCTTCTCATGATGCTTAACTTTGGTCATGTCCCTGTCATCTCTCTGTTGCCCAGGGTTAAATCTCAGGGTCAGTTGGTCATTAACTGGCACTAACCTTGTCTTGGTGAGACCCTTCGAATTCATCAATGCAGAACTTTGCTCTCTTTACTGCCAGGAATGTAGAAATTGGTCTCTCTGTCGGAGGAGGTCTCCCTCTTTAGTCTCTCCTCTTTCCCAACTGCTGTTGGATTTCTCTGCTTAAAGTATAAAACCCTTGAGCACCCTGTTACCTATAGAATGAGACTCCGTGTCCCTTGGGCTGGCTTTCTAGGCCTTCAGGAATATGGCCCCCATTTGCCATTTCCACCTCATGTTTGACTTCCCCTATTCGATACTCTGCTTCAGCTAGGTGAAGCCGCATGGGGCAAATCCTGATGGATCGGTCTTCAAGATTCCCCTCATCTTATTACATCTGAGCACCTCTACTATAACCTCCCCAAGCCAAGCTGTCGTTATCTCCTGCATTACTTGCAGTACTCTCGTACCTGGTTACCCCTGCAGCTACCGTTACCTCCTGGAGTCAGTTTTCTGTATGGTAGACAGAGACATTTTTTAAAGATAGAAATTAGAGGCCAGATGTGGTGGCTCATGCCTTAAATCCCAGCACTTTGAGAGGCTGAGACAGGCAGATCACCTGAGGTGAGGAGTTCGAGACCAGCCCAGGCAACATGGCGAAACCCCATCTCTACTAAAAATAAAAAATCAGCTGAGTGTGGTGGTACGAGCCTATACTCCCAGCTACTTGGGGAGGCTGAGGCAGGAAAATCGCTGAACCCAGGAGGCAGAGGTTGCAGTGAGCCGAGATCACGCCACTGTACTCCAGTCTGGGCTACAGAGCATGACTCCGTCTCAAAAAGAAAAAAAAGGATAAAATTAGATCATGGCCTTATAGAAATAGACAATATGCCATTTCCTCTGTTTATGGCTCTCTGCTGCTTTCTTCCTTATAGTCAGAACAAAATCATATTTATGACCACAAGGCCATACAGGATCTGTCTTAGTGGTTCTCAGTGGGAGGTACTGCCTGCTTCCTGTCCCCCATAGGAGTGGTTAGAAATTAATGGGGCTTCCAAATTGTTATAAGGACAGTGATGTCGGCATTCAGAGCCACAGGGGCCCTAATGCTAAATGCAGCAAGACCACAGTAATGTGCCCCAGATGTCAATGGTGCCTTTAAGGAGAAACGCTTATTTTCACCTCTACTTATCTTTCCAGATGCATCTCTTACCTCTTTGATTCATCTATTCTCTTCCAGCTACATTGGCCTTCTAGCTGTTCTTAAATACACCCAAATGTTCTGCCACAGGCTTTTTGTCTGTGCTTTCTTTGCTGCCCGACTTAGAATCACCTCTTCCCCACTTGAATCCAGTCTCTGCTCACATATCACATTCTTTTTTTTATTATTATTTTTTTGAGATGGAGTTTAGCGGTTGTTGACCAGGCTGGAGTGCAATGGTGTGATCTAGGCTCACTGCAACCTTCGCCTCCCAGGTTCAAGCAATTCTCCTGCCTCAGTCCTCTGAGTAGCTGGGATTACAGGCATGGGCCATCATGCCTGGCTAATTTTATATTTTTAGTAGAAACAGAGTTTCTCCATATTGGTCAGGCCGATCTTGAACTCCCAATCTCAGATGATCTGCACACCTCAGCCTACCAAAGTGTTGGGATTACAGGCGTGAGCCACCACCCCCAGCCCACATATTACATTCTTATTGATTACCCTTCTTCGCCCACTGTGCTCTTACACTGCTTTCTTTTTGTGCTTATCACAACCTGAAATTAACTTCTGTATTTATTTGTTGATCTGTTTGACCATCACTCCATTAGAAAGTAAGCTCCTTTAAGTTCAAGACCAGCTTGGTCAAGATGGTGAAACCCTGTCTCTACTAACAATACAAAAAAATATTAGCCAGGCATGATAGTGTCCGCCTGTAATCCCAGCTACCTGGGCGGCTGAGGCCGAGAATTGCTTGAACCTCGAGGTGGAGGTTGCAGTAAGATGAGATTGTGCCACTGCACTCCAGCCGTGGCGACAGGGCGAGACTTTGTCTCAAAAAAAAAAAACCAAAAACAGATCTTTGAATATAGAAAGAAGGAAATAAAGTAAAAAAAAAAAAAAAAGAAGAAAGAAAAGAAAGTAAGCTCCAAGCAATCAGTGACTGCCTGTCTTATTCCTGGTGTACTTTGGTGTATCCCCCACATCTGGGACCATATGTTGAATAAACATTTGTTGACTGAATGAGTGAGCAGATGTCTCACCCCTGCCCGCCTCATGCTCTGGTTTCTGCTCTTTTCTTACCTATCCAGAGTATACCTTATTTGCATCTCTAATTCCTACCCATCCTTTTAGGGCCATTTTAGCCACCAATCCTTTCACAGTGCCTTCTCTGATCTTGCCAGTTCCTCAGAAGTCTCATAGAATGTGATGCCTGTTTCTTATATATGCTGCATTTTGTCGAGAGGTGTGGTGGTTTTATGTTTCTGTCTTCCTTTCTGATCCATGCTTAGTGGCCATTGCATGTTATTATTCCTACATGCCGAGTGCAGCGCCTTGCACTTGGTGAGGGTCTGTTACTTGTCAATGGAATGAATAGAAGTTCTTTTATGTCTACCTGAGAGAAAGGCCCCAGGAAGGCCCAGGGTCAGTGCCTTAAAGTGAATTTGTGCATTGAAGGACTGATGCCACTTGGGAAGGCAGAGGAAGTTGGAGGCAGTGTCACGTGTATTTCCCGCTTTGTAAAGAGCTGCAGCTGGGCAAACCACGAGGGGCGCCATGCTGTGCCTCATAAAAGTCCGTATGAGGGCAAGGGTGCTGTCCACACGGGCATTTATAGCCGTCCAATTGGCTTCATAGACAACTGAGAACTTTTCCATTTTACAACATGAGTTCTTAGCTGAACTCATGTATTGGAAGTGTAGTTGGGAGTAGGAAGGAATAAGCATGTTCCATTAAAGTCAAAGTGTCACAATATAGAGTTGTTAACATAAGTTCTTTCTCATTTTTAGTTGTAAAATGCATTTTAGAAGGTGAAAGATTAACAAGGGAAGCAATAAACTGACTGAAATTTGTCCTCAGATTACTATTCCACTTTTATTGAAGGAGACTTTGTTATTATTTTGTTATAGTATTTATCTAATGATGTTATTAATTTGGAGTGGAATTCTATTATCTTAAATTCCTGTTAGGAAGTTGCCAAAATATCCAGTACATCTGTTGCCCAGGCTGTAGTGCAGTGGTGTAATCTCAGCTCACTGCAACCTCCACCTCCCAGGTTCAGACAGTTCTTCTGCCTCAGCCTCCCAAGTAGCTACAACTACAGGTGCCTGCCACCATGCACAGCTAATTTTTGTATTTTTTTCGTAGAGACAGGGTTTCATTATGTTAGTGAGGCTGGTCTCCAACTCCTGACCTCAAGTGATCCTCCCTCCTCGGCCTCCCAAAGTGCTGGGATTATAGGCGTGAGCCACCATGCCCAGCCTAATGATTTATAATTTAAAAGCTTGTAATAATTGTCACATTGCTGATCTTCTATTGCAGTATCCTTGCCTTAGACAAAAGATAAGCCAACATTTAAGAAAGCCCTAACAAATGGATTGAATGTATATTATTATTACATAGTAGACACCTACACTTGATGATACATAGATGTACAAGGAAAACCTTTAGTAGGTTTTTTTATTGGATGGATGAGGGGAGAAAGGCTTGCTTTGAGAGGTTTGTATTACATAGTCCATTATTACTTTAGTTTATCCATTTAAGCAAAAAGGTTATACTTTAGCTTAGCAGTTGACTGTTCGTACTACGTCAAGATTTTTGGATCCTGCTAATAAAAGGCTATCAAGAGTTGTAGAATTCAGATATTATGTGAGTGATGAATTTTAAAATTCAGGGCAAATTTAAGGGGGTAAAATATGGTGTTTTGTCATCTAGTATTTAACAGTTCTCTTTTTCACTATCAGACACAAAATATGTTGCCTTTATTTTATAGATTATAAGGTATAAGGAACATAGTGTTTATATGTTAAAATGAAGTGCTCTCATAAAGAACATTTTAGCCTAATGCATGTCTTTGATTGAACCTTCTTTTCCAATGTTAACATTTTCTAACTTCTCGGAACTGAGTTACTGGTATAACTGATTATGGTATATCTTATGCTATACATTGTTTTTCTTTCATAGGGATCAGACCCAGCAAGTTGGGTCATTTTAAGAGTTTTATTTTTGTGGAAAGTAGGTCTTAAAAGTACTTACAACCCCATGTCATCTGGATGAGGACTCAGCTGGTTGATCGTCTATCACAATTTGTTGGAAAGATCTGTTTTTTTACATTCAGATGCTTCTTAGAATTCTGTTTATAAACATTGTCAGGAGCAGAGAGTGCTAGGGATCTTCCACTTGAAAGAAAAATGACAAAAAGAATAAAATCATTACATGACTCGCCTGTAGTTTTGTGTTCAGCCTTTCGTCTTAAGGCCATTGAGGATTACTCTTGCTCACTAGAGAGCACAGAATGATGCTGTGTCAGCAAATCAAAAACAGTATAAAACGCTGTGTGTGCCTCTCATTTCTGATTGGCCACTTGAGACCTTTTCAAATCAAAGTTTAGTTGTGTTTCAGCTCTTTCGACACATAATGTTCAAAGACCATGTACATTTGACTAAACTAGAATTGTTTGTCTACTAAGCTTCTGCCTTTTAAAGGCAAATTTAACCTGTGCCTAACATTTAATCTGGTTACTTTTAACAATAATCATGACCTCTTCAATGACTTTGTTTTTGGAAATTATAAATACTAACCTCATAAAATGTACAAGTTTTTAGATTTTTACTCCAGGTTGTATTTCCATATAATTTCACATTCCTTTGTACATTACACACCAGTGAATAGTAAGATTGTTAGTATGTTCAAGGTTTGTGTTGCACGATGGGAACTATAGAGTTTGCAGGTCAGTTGTTTGACGGAGGAATCCAGTACAGTGAAAGCTAATCCTATTGGAGCTGGGTGCCCAGGTGCCTAGACTGCTGGAAGTGGGGCAGGATTGAGAACTTGTTAAAATCTCTCCGAAGGCCAGGCAGGGGCTGCTCTCATGGAACAAAGCAAGTGTTCCCCACCCCCAGCATCTTCCCCACTCCCTGGTACAAACTTGCCAAAATATGCACTCTAAATGTACTAGAAAAAGGAAAATTTATCCTGTGGAGGACAGGATCAAACAGAAGTTCATTGGGTTCCTTCATTTTTGACCAAGGAAAGCTAGTATAAATATTTAATCATAGAACTTGTGAAGGAACATGTATTTAAAATGAAATTTATTCTTCAGTCTTCATGTGAAGCATCTGCTAGCTGTGGACGCCACTTGACTTTTTTTTCCCAGTTATAAGAAGTTCATAGAAAGGAAAGAAAAACATGTCAATTTAAATTTCATTGTTAAAGCAGTCAAAATTATGCACATTTTATAACAAGACTGTTTCTTGCATTAGTTACTTTTTTCTAAGTTACCAATAGACAATGAAAAATGAGGCATATTGGTAGACAGATGATTCACTTTGACTGAGTTGAAATAATTTTGCTATTTCTTTGCAGCATAACCCACATTTCTCCTTTCTCTTTTCTTGTTTTCTGTCTTCTGTCTTTCCTGTCATTTAGAGTACCACACGCTAGTTTGTACTGATTACCTGGAATTTGATTGCTAATAACAAACTGTCTATCCAAGTATCATTTTAGTCATTGGAGACAAAATAAAAATCTGGGACTAAAAAGCATGACATTTAAGTGAATAGTGATTTCATACAGGGTGACATGTAAATAATTGATTCTCTGATAATTGATGAGAAGGTAGTGGAAGGATACAAATGAAGAAGTATTCTCACCTTCAAAATTTATAAACTCCAGGTTTGAACAGCAAAAACTCATGAACACACAGTTCTTGAGTTTGAGTTCTTTGAGTAATTAGAGCAGCTGTCTACTGGCCCTCTGCCTGCAAATAGGCCTGAAGGAAACAGAAAACAGTAGACAAAGAAGAACAAACACAAGCTGCCTCTTATACACCATCCCTCAAATATTTGGTTAGAGATTTCAGAGGAGAGTACATTAGTTTGGGTTTTTTTTTTTTTATGTGAATAATTGATAGCTTTGAAATAGTTTCTTTTAGGCGAAAAAACTTGAAAATAAAGTAATGACTCTTTTATTGGAGATAAGATGTTGTCATGGGTGGATATTTACCTAACTGGAGTTTGCTATGTGAAATATTAGAGCCCTTTTTACATTTCTGTAATTTTTATTCAATATTTTCTTTAATACATCAAGTACTCCTTACATTGATTGAACAGAAACGACTTGGCATAAATTAATCCTCTCCTGATGATTTGGGATTGCCAGTACGTACACTCATTGCACTTTGTCTTAGTACAGACTCTGGAGTTTTCTCTGTCTTCTGTAGAGGTCAGGTGTCCCTTCTTCCACTTTTCTTATGCTTGCATCTATCAGCTCCTCCTCCTAATTTTTTATGAGTTTGGAAATCCAATTACTAAGCTTACTGTGAATTCTCTGTTATGTAAGAAAGGGTTATTAAGGAGTTTGAGTCTGGTAACTTTGTGGGAAGTTGTGTTTGGATGGAGGAATCATGATTTTTTGCGTATTTTAGAGAGCGAAGTCTTAAGAAGTCTATCTACTGTAAATTATTATATATTGAAGGTTCCTTGGAAGAATCATTGACTCCTAATTACTTAAAGCAAAATTTGACTTCTAGGTTACTTTTACTTAACATTTTTTACTTTTAAATGCTTCCTTCCATTAATCAATTAATGATTGTACTTATTTATTAAGTATGATGCTACCTACTTTGCATACCTGCGTATGTATTTCAATACTAGCTTTCACCAGCTGTAAAAAGGCAGTAATGCTGCTCCAATTCTTAGATTAGTCTTTGGCTTTATCTGCATTTTGGATTGAGATGGTGGTGTTCACTTTCGGTCCCTGCTCTGCAGCCACCCTTTTCTGTGAGTGACTGAATCTTATCCCAGGCTCTCCTGGCTCCAGGGAAAAGGGTAAAAGGAGTTTTCACACCAGTCCGGTGTTTTTTTTTTGAGGGGGCAAATATATATATATTGTATGTAAAAATATATATTCCATATAATGTATATATTCTATATAATATACAAACATATTCTATATTATAGATGGAATATAAATGTATATATTCATATTTACATATGTTACATATATCATTAATGTGCATTAATGTATATGTATAACCAATGTAATATATTAATATATATCACACACATGCATACATATACATTTAAGATAAAAATGGCTATGTCAAACTCAATTCTGATGTAAACTCTGGCTACTACTTATTCTCCCTAGGGATAATAGCATTCACATTTGAATTAATTTCTTGCTGGAAGTTCAATTTAGAAGAGTATTATTTTTGTTGTGATGGTTTAGAAAATCATAGGAATGTTCTCAGGGAAATTGAAGAGACCCAATGGTTTCAATCAATGAAGCTAGAAAACATTTTTTCCCCTCATTAAAACTTTTTTGTTTTTTGGTAAAATGTGCATAATATAAGACTTAACATTTTAAAGTATACATTCACATCGTTCAGTAACCATCACTAGCCAGCGTTCCTCCATAGTTTTTTTTCTTCCCAGCTAAAACTCTGTATCCATTAAATAGTAACTCCCTATTCCCTTCCCCCAGGCCAGTGTTTTATTCTTCCCATCTGATGCTCAGCTAGCCAGGACCTCGTAGCCCCCTTTGCCTTACTCCTTTGTCCAGATTCTGTGGTTTAGTAATGTGTCTTGTACCTTTCAGGTTTGAGCTTTTCTGTCTGTCTTTAGGGTACTTCCTATTCTTTTATTTACCCCTGAGTTCCGGGCTAGTGTCCTATTGTCAACTGACTTTCCTTGCTTTTGTGTGCCATTACTTGCCTTGCTTTCCTGTTTCTCTGACCTGGTGACACACATTTCTGATGGTGACAGCTTTGTTGGACCAGTTCTCTGTTGTCCAGTGGCAAGCTTTGGTGTTCTGCTCATTGGCTTCTAGATTTCTTCCCAGGTCAGTCTGCTCTTCCCACGATTGCCTTTACTGCTGGGTCAGGTCTAGTGCTAGTCCTGTCCAGCCTGCCCAGCTCAGGATGGTGAATGAAGCCTTGTCTGCCTATGTAAGAAATAGCAAGAAGATTTTAAATTTCAAACTTGCTTTTTTTTTTTTTGAGGCAGGGTCTCACTTCGTCACCCAGGCTGGAGTGCAGTAGCACAATCTTGGCTCACTGCAGGCTCAACCTCCTGGGCTTAAGTGATCCTCTCACTTCAACTCCTTAAGTAGCTGGGACTACACAATAGTGAAGGAGCAAATCAAAGTAGGAGGACTCACCCTATCTAATTTCAAGACTTACTGTAAAGCTACGGTAATCAAGCCAGTGTGGTATTGGTGAAAGAAAGACAAACTAGATTAGTGAACTAGATTAGAGAGCCCAGAAATAGACCCACAGAAATATAGTCAAATGATCTTTTGACAAAGGAGTAAAAATAATAGAATGGAGAAGACAGTCTTTTCAACAAATGCTGCTGGAATAATGACATTCACATGCAAAAAAATGAATCTAGAAACAGACTTTACATGCTTCACAAAAATTAATTCAAAGTAAGGCCAGGCATGATGGCTCATGCTTGTAATCCTAGCACTTTGGGAGGCCGAGGCAGGTGGATCATGAGGTTAGGAGTTCGAGACCAGACTGACCAACATGGTGAAACCCCATCTTTACTGAAAATACAAAAATTAGCTGGGCGTGGTGACACACACGTGTAATCCCAGCTACTTAGGAGGCTGAGGCAGGAGAATTGCTTGAACCCAGGAGGTGGAGGTTGCAGTGAGCAGAGATTGCGCCACTTTACTCCAGCCTAGGTGACAGAGCCAGACTCCATCTCAAAAAAAGAATTAAAAATGACCTAAATGTAAAACACAAACTATAAAATTCCTAGAAGAGAAAATCTGGATGACTTCAGATTTGGTGGTTAACTTTTACACAGTCTATGAAAGAAACATTGGATTAGCTGAAATTCATTAAAGTGAAAAACTCTGCTCTGCAAAAGACAGTCAAGAGAATACGAGGCAAACTGCAGACTAGGATAAAATATTTGTGAAAGATATATCTGATAAAGGACTGTTAGCCAAAACGTACAATGTACAAAGAACTCTTAATCATCAGATTGAAAAATGGGCAAAAGACCTGAACAGACACTTCACTAAAGTAGATAAACATATGGCATATGAAAAGATGCTTCACACATGTCTTAGGGAGTGCAAATTAAAGTGAGATACCACCATATACCTATTAGAGTGGATAAATCCAGAACACTGACACCATTAAATGCTGGTGAGAATGTGGATCAACAGGAATTCTCATTCATTGCAGGTGGGAATGCAAAGTCCTACCGTCACTTTGGAAGACAGTTTGGCAGTCTCTTACAAAACAAAACATATAAACATGGTGGCTCATGCCTGTAATCCCAGCACTTTGGGAGGTGAAGGTGGGCAGATCAGGAGATCAGGAGATTGAAACCCTCCTGGCTAACACAGTGAAACCCCATCGCTACTAAAAATACAAAAAATTACCCAGGTGTGGTGGTGGGCACCTATAGTCCCAGTTACTGGGAGGCTGAGGCAGGAGAATTGCTTGAACCCAGGAGGTGGAGGTTACAGTGAGCCGATCGTGCCACTGCACTCCAGCCTGGGTGACAGAGTGAGACTTCGTCTCCAAAAAAAACCACCCCAAAACATACTCTTACTATATGATCTAGTGCATTGCTTGGTGTTTGCCTAAGTTAGTAAAAAACTTATGTCCTCACAAACACATGCACATGGGTGTTTATAACAGCTTTACTCATAACTGCCAAAACTTGGAAGCAACCAAGATGTCCTTTGAACTCTATGGCATTCTGGAAAAAGCAAAACTATGGAGACAGTAAAAAAGATCAGTGGTTGCCAGAGGTTAAGGGGCAGGGAGGATGAATAAGTTGAGCACAGAGGATTTTTTTTTTTTTGAACACTGAAATTACTCTATATGATTCTGTAATGGTGGATCCATGTGGTTAAACATTTGTCTAAAATCATGGCATAGAACACCAAGAGTGAACCCTGATGTAAACTGTGGACTTTGGGTGATGATGCCTGTCAGTGTAGGTTCAGGTTGTAATAAATGTACCCCTTTGGTAGTAGGAAACGCTGTGCTTGTTAGCAGTATATGGGAACTGTCTGTACTTTCTCCTCAGTTTTGCTATGAACCTAAAACTGCTATAAAAGAGTATATTTAAAAGGAAAAAAAAATGAAGGAAATTATGAAAACAGAAAAAACATATGGATACTTGCTTAAATATTTAGAAGTCCTGGGATTCTTGTATCAAGCCAGAAAGTGTTATTTTTTCTTTGTAATTGATTAAATGTTTCAGAGGACCTTTTAGAAATTAGAAAACAGGCCGGGTGTGGTGGCTCACTCTTGTAATCCCAGCACTTTGGTAGGTTGAGGCAGGTGGATTACTGGGAGGTCGACACCAGCCCAATCAGCATGGAGAAACCCCTCTCTACTAAAAATACAAAATTAGTTGGGCATGGTGGTGTGTGCCTGTAATCCCAGCTACTCAGGAGGCTGAGGCAGGAGAATCACTTGAACCTGGGAGGCAGAGGTTGCAATGAGCCAAGATTGTACCATTGTACTCCAGCCTGGGCAACAAGAGAGAGTCTGTCTCAAAAAAAAAAAGAAAACAAGAATGTATAGAAACCTTTATTTATTACTTCCAACATTATTAACAAAAAACTAAGTAGTGGAATGGCAGGTAAAATGGTTAATTAGTTACATTTGGGGAAAAAACATGTAACACTGGCTTTTATAATTTTTCTTATAAATTCAGTACTGAAAAGCCCCCTCTCTAAGAGATCGTGTCAGGAGTGCAGCTATCCAGATGGTGACTTGGGATGAAGTCAGTGTGATGTGGCAGTTTGATTGGCATCTGACAAATTCTCTGACTTATACCGAAATAAAACTTGAGAATATTTTCATCCGTAAACCACACACCTACATTCACACATCTGTATCTGGGCTTTAATTGTTCATAGCGCATCCCCCTTTTAAATATGAAAAATGCTCTAGAAGCATGCATGCCCTCATTTGAATTGTACTAAGTACAGTTTGGACTAATACCTTATTCATAGTAGACAAGTACTACTGTGATAACCTGCTTATTCTGAGTTCTCCAGGGAGAAGTGGTAGCTTGGTGTTCTTTGATTTAGTTTCTTCTTCAGAGAATGAGTCAGAATTCTAAATCCTGTTCACCAAAGGACAGTAGAGCCTTTTTATGGGATTTTGGGTTTAAGGATTTAAGTGTCTTATCTTTTGTTCTTATTTACATTGTGCTATAAACATAATTTGTTTTGAGGAAGTGGGTTTTTTTTTGAGGGCATTAAACCTGCATCACAAAAATTAAATAATTATGCTAAATTATGCATGTATTAAAAGTAAAACCTCAGACAAATTAAATTTAACAGAATTTAATTGTGTAAAGAATGATTTGCAAATCAGGCAGTCCCTGAGCCAGCATAGGTTGAGAGACTCCGGTGCTGTGCATGGTTGAAGGTTTATGGGACAGAGGAAGGAAAGTGATATACAGAAAATGGAAGTGAGGTACAGAAACAACTGTCTTTATTACAGCTTGGTGTTCACCTTATTTGAATATGATATGAACAATTGGCCGCCTTTAATTGGTTGAAACTCAGTGATTGACACAAGGGTAGGTTACGGTGTTTTTACACATCCAGTCAAGTCACAGTTCACTATGTTTGGAGACACTTTTAGGTAGAACTTAAAATGTGTAAGGAGGCAGCTTTAGGCTAAACTTAATTAACATGTTATGAAAAGAAAATATTTTGCATACATAATTTAGGTAAATCTATTTTAGTAGGGTTTTATTTAATTTTAAAAGAGGCTTACACCACTTTTATAAATAATAGATTAAGATCTGCATAATGTTTCACTGTGATTTATTAGCATTTACTCCAATTTTTGCATCATTCTACGAATAATCATAGGTTAAAATGTATCTAGAGTAAGAGCCAAGCAGTCATATAAGATGTTTTGTCTTCATTGAATTAGAAGGTAGGGTTCAAAGTTTTCAAATGCAAATGATCCTTCATGGTAAGATGATGCAAATACATAAGGGAAATAATAACTGAAAGGAGCGTAGGAGGGAAAGGCAAGAGGAGAGAAGGGTAAAACAGCAGAAAGACTGGAGATGGAGGTGAGGAGAGGTGTTAGTGAGAGAGGAAGGCAGGAAAAGACCTATCACAATAGAGGTTTGAGAACTAATAAAATGGCATGAAGAGTCCAGGCATGGTGCCTCACGCCTGTAGTCCCATCACTTTGGGAGGCCAAGACAGGCATATTGCTTGAGCTCAGGAGTTTGAGACCAGCCAGGGCAACACAGCGAACCCCATCTCTAAAAAAATACAAAAATTAGCTGGGTGTGGTGATGCATGCCTGTAGTCCCAGGTACTTGGGCACCTAGGGAGAGAGGATCATGTGAGCCTGAGAGATCAAGGCTGCAGTGAGCTGTGATTGTGCCATCACACTCCAGCCTGGGCAACAAAATGAGACCCTCTCTCCAAAAAAGAGTTGGGATGAGGCATGAAGAAAGAAAGAGCAATCAACATTTATTGTATGCCATGAATCACATCAACACTTTCTGGTACATCACAGTGTTACCTTTCTTATTTTCTTCATTTTACAGATAAGCAAACTTGAGTATATTTATGCTACAGTGTGAGTTGATGGTGGGACCAGGATTTGAACTCATATTGTTAACTTTCTTTTAAAAAAATTATTTATTTATTTAAAAAAAAATTATTTATTTAACTTTAGGTGCTTACTATATCTGGCATTTCTCCCCATGTTATCCCTCCCCACCCTCTCCTCCCTCCTCACCCCCTGCTGTCTCTCCCCTACCCCCGCCCAACTGTCCCCAGTGTGTAATGCTCCTCTCCCTGAGTCCACGTGTTCTCATGTTCAACAGCCACCTATGAGTGAGAACCCTGCTTCTTTCTTTGGTGCAGGATCTCCCCACCCCTATTGATACCCCCTGTGGTGTCATTAGGCCTGTGATGTGAAGTCCAGCTCTGCAGGAGAGGTTTGCTTCTGTGAGGACCCTTTGGAAAGTGGCACCTGTATAAAACACCATGTGGTGTTTGACTTTCTGTTCTTGTGTCAGTTTGCTGAGAATGATGGTTTCCAGATTCACCCAAGTCCCTACAAAGGACACGAACTCATCGTTTTTTATGGCTGCATAGTATTCCATGGTGAATATGTACCACATTTTCGTTGTCCAGAACTATAAATTGTTCTACTGTAGACACACGCACACATATGTTCATTGCAGCCCTAAGTACAATATTGTTTAATTTTCTAATAGTACTGACTGACTCTCACCATGAGCTAATGATGATACTGAAAATACTACAATTACGAGCAAGATATGGCCCGTGTCCTCACTCTGTTATTCCAAAGCAGAAGGTGACTGTTAACTAGTCAGTTTCAGTCCAGAGTGATAGGTGACATAGGATGAAGAATGTAGTAGGAGAATTCTCGGGAGATGACACCTTAAACTGACTTGGCATCAGGGAAAGCATCCTGGATGAAGTGGATCCTTGTCTGAGAACTGAAGGACAAGGTAGCAGAAAGAACACTCTCTTTTCCTGTAACTTGCTGCCTCTTTTTTTTTTTTGTGGCAGAGTCTTGCTCTGTTGCCCAGGCTGGAGTGCAATAGCATGCCCCTGGGTCACTGCAACCTCTGCCTCCTGGGTTCAAGTGATTCTCCTGCCTCAGACTTCTGAGTAGCTGGGATCACAGGCATGCACCACCATGTCTGGCTGATTTTTGTATTTTTGGTAGAGATGGAGTTTCACCATGTTGGCCAGGCTGATGTGGAACTCCTGACCTCAAGTGATCTCCCGCCTCGGGCTCCCAAAGTGCTGGGATTACAGGCGTGAGCCACAGTGCCCTGCCCTGCTGCTCATTTTCAATTTTGTTTGGTGTGTTTTTTGTCTTTTGTCTGATTTTTATTTGATTTTTTTAGTCACAGTAACTATCTTGAGAAAAGTTCCCAATATTTATTCATGCCCAGGGGTTTCTGCTTAGGCTCACCCCTACTTCTTGGCTTTCCCTTGAATTACAAAGGACTTGAAATGAATGTTGGGTAGCTTTACAGGAGAAGGACCTGAGTTAAAGAGGCAGAGATAAGACAAGCCTGATGCAGTTTCAAGCTTGATGTTTGATGCCTGATTCAAAACTCAGTGTGTGTCACCTCTTCTCCTTGGGACGCTAAGACATAGTGAAATTGGTATAAGTAAGATGGCTAATTGTCTTTGAGATTGTATGTTCTTAATTTAGTAATTAGGAATGAAAATAATTATATAATTAGGAAAGAAACAGTTTACTTGAGAGCAACACACACACACACACACACACACACACACACACACACATGTTTTTAAGAAATTTGTCTGTCCTACTAAAAAGAAGTATAATTTTATCACAATAAGACTTAACTTTTATCTTTTTCCCCCTACCCAATGCTGCTTTCTTTGCCTCTTACCAGACTTTCTTTAGGCATATGATTAAAAGTGAGAGGGAAAATAAGGGCACAATGTGTTGCAGTGGCAACAAAAGGATGAATGAAATTCCTATAGAAGATAAAGTGGGTGGAAGGGCAGAGGTCATTTAAACTCTGGACAGAAATGGCTATTACTTGGGGTCAAGCAGTGGGGGTGGGGATGAAGGAGGGTTAGTGAAGGAATGTGGTTTCCTTTTAGGAAAAAATAAAATAAAACTTGAGGCCTTAATAAGCAATTCTGGGCTCAGTCTTTACATTTCCAAGTTGCTTTTTCTTTCGTATGTTTCATGTTATCTAGTGCCTAACAGTCTACCCACAGATGTGGAAGCCTGGCAAAGTGGAGTCTGTGCTCATTCCATTTTGTTTTGGTTCCCAGCCCCCTTCTCCCAGGACCCTGCTTCTCTCTTTGGTGCAGGATCCCCCCCGCCCCCCCCACTGACACCCCCTGTGGTGTTATTGGGCCTGTGATGTGAGTCCAGCTCTGCGGGAGAGGTTTGCTTCTGTGAGGACCCTTTGGAAAGTGGCACCTGTATAAACAACTGTCTCTTGTCCGCTGCTGAGTCTTGGCTTTTGACATAGTAGACAAGGAGTTAAGAAAAAGGGAGCTTTCTAAACAAGTGTCTTCCGTAGAGGTAGATTAACTGGGACAGGCCCAGCCATCACAGTCTAGAGTTGGGTTTATCTTCACAGCAAAGCTCGAAGCAGCCAGAACTTGGACTGAGAAAGACCACTGCAGAGCTGACCACATACAATGGACAGAATTCTAGTCTTTGCAGTTCTTCTTAGGGTGTTGTTGATTCAGAGGCCAGAGTCTAATCCTAAAAGGTTTTGGTATATGACTTTTTAAAAAATGTAGGCATTTTGTTTTTGCAGATGGTATAGTAGCCAGAAATTAGATCTCATTTCTTTTTATTATTTTAAAATTACTTATTTTAAACGGGGTTTCACTCAGTCACCTAGACTAGAGCACAGTGGCACAATTATGGCTCACTGTAACCGTGAACTCTTGGAGTCGTGACCCTCTTGCCTTAGGCTCCCAAGTAACTGGATAGGAGCATGCCACCATGCCTGACAATTCTTTTATTTTTTTGTAGATATGGGATCTTTTGGCCAGGCGCAGTGGCTCATGCCTATAATCCCAGCCCCCTGGGAGGCCGAGGCAGGAGGATTGCTTGAGCTTAGAAGTTTGAGACCAGCCTGGGCAACAGAGCAAGACCTCATCTCTACTTTAGAGAAAAAGTTAGCCAGGCATAGTAATACCCACTTATAGTATCAGCTATTTGGGAGGCTGAGGTGGGAGGATGGCTTGAGCCTGGAAGATCAAGGCTGCATGCAGTGAGCTACAATCATGCTATTGCACTCCAGGCTGGGTAACAAAGTGAAATCCTTTCTCAAAGAGAGAGGGAGAGAGAGAGTGTGTCTTACTGTGTTGTCCATGTCAGTCTTGAACTCTTGGCTTCAAGTGATCCCACTTCTGCCTCCCAAAGTGCTAGAATTACAGGCATGAGCCACTGAACCTGGCCCCTTTCTTTTTATAATAGAGAATGTTCCATTCACTTTGTCATTGACCTTATTGGTTATTTCCCACTGGTAAAATGAATGCAACACTACATGTAATTTTCTTATGTCTCCAATGGCTCGTGTGTTTTCCTCTGTGCACCCTGTAATGGTTAGACCTTTGAAACACCCAAGATACCCTGTTCGCTTGGGGCAGGGATTCTCTGTATAATTTATCTTTGTAGCAGCAGTGATGAATGCTGCACATAATAAGCACTTGCCACAAATGTTTCTTGACTTCATTTATTTAAAGTCAATCCTTTAATGGATTTAAAAAAAAAAAAATTTTTTTTAATTTCTTGTGGAGATGGTGTCTCACAATGTTGTTCAGGCTAGTTTCAAACTCCTGGTTTCAAGCCATTCTCCCACCTTGGCCTCCCAAAGTACTGGGATTATGGGTGTGAACCACCACCCCCGGCCCCTTGTATGAATATTAGACTCTAACAGTGTTGGCAAATTCCTAGGTGGGGGTAGGTCACTAAATGATTGCAAAGGGGGATGAATCCAGTGGGACTTCAAACATCCATTTTAGATTGAATCATGTACGGCATGCTAAGGTATAATTTTCAAATATTTAGAAGCTGTCGTTTATAGCAGTGAAGAAGGTTTCATAGGTTTTGTCATATTTTCCTAATGTCCTCTTGAGAGTTGTGATATGTGAGAGATACTCTTTAGCACCACTGTTCTAAAATCCTTTAAATTATTGCTCTTGAAAGAGATTTTTCTTTGTCACTAATGTTTGCATTTGCTGTGTTCCCCAATATTATCACTATGTATTCCATTTAAAACTATCTGTGAAAAATACGAATATATTGTTTTTGTAGTCTTGGCAGTGAAGGAGAGAACCAGTTGTAAAAGGCCTAAAATGTAAATGTCTTAATGAGCCCAAAATTGCTTTTTTCAGAGGCTGTTTTTGCCAAGGGACTGAAATCTCCTTTGGATGCTTGTTTGTTTTCTCCAGTCAGGATATGGGTTTTGTACATGTCTATATCTGTGGTTAAGAAATTCTTTAAATATTCTTGGGGCTTTCTTTTGCTTCCCTTGAGTCAGAAAAATTTCATTGTGTTGGTATGGTACATTGGTAAATTTCAAGAAAGGGAAAGAGAAATTTATTAGTCCAGCTAATGTCACTGGACTCCTTTCAGAGTGAAAAAATATGCTGAAGATTTTCTGACAGGTGTGTATTCGTCAACCCTTAATGAGATCAAATGGCTTAAAAATAACCCAAGAAGGATATGCTCAGTGTTGCACTGTGCTCCAGAGGGTAGGGCGGGCAGTATGTTGACATGCCTGGAAGTTACCATGCATTTTTCAGTGATTTGATCTTATGTTTACAAAACCAGTTATTAATATAAAAGAGATAGCACTTGGGAGAGTTGCCATGCTTATTACTACCTTATCAGTGGGATTACAAAAATATAAATTAGTTTTTATGATAGAAATCTGACAAGACATTTCTGTTTCTCCAAAGACATGTACATGTGGTGTTAATTTCGACCTAATTCATAGGTCCTCTGATACCCTAACACACAAAAAGCATGTGCAAAAAAGCTAGACTTATTGGCATTAACTTCCCTGCAGCTCTTGCCAACAAATAAATACTATGTACGAAATCTGAATCTGGTCTCAAAACCAATGTCAGAATTTTAAAGCACTGGATTTACTGGAACATAAATAGTGCATTTAATGAAGCTGTTTCCCTTGACTCTCTTGTTACTCTGTCAGCACATCAGGTAACTCCATTCCACATTGCTAGTAAATTTCCATTTTGATATATGGTTCCTCTTTTTCCTTAGTTTACTAATGTCTGATTGACCTAGAAAAAGAAACTTCAGTCCTCTTATAAAGCCTTTTTTAAAATCAGCAAGGCCAGGTGAGGTTGGCTCACACCTGTAATCCCAGCGCTTTGGGAGGCTGAGGCGGGCGGATCACAAGGTCAGGAGATTGAGACCATCCTGGCCAAAATGGTGAAACCCCATCTCTACTAAAAATACAAAAAATTAGCTGGGCGTGGTGGCGTGCACCTATAATCCCAGCTATTCGGGAGGCTGAGGCAGGAGGATTGCTTGAACCTGGGAGGCAGAGGTTGTAGTGAGCTGAGATCACGCCACTGCACTCCAGCCTGGTGACAACGCGAGACTCCATCTCTAAGTAAATAAATAATAAAATCAGGAAGCAACTTCTTAATATTAGAAATTTTTCTCAAATGTCAGAAACAAGGTACAATATGAGCTCAGACTCTTCAAAAGGAGAAGGTAATATATATGATAACCAGGTAAGAGTGTTATTTGTGTAAATTAATTGTGTATTAAATACTCTACATTATGCTCTGTTTCTGATATGTATGGAGTGTTAAACTTGGTTTACTTTGGGAAGTCTTTTGAGTGTTGTTGGAAGAAAGAGGCATTATTATAAAAAATAGTTGTTTTGATTTTGAAGGGGATAAAACCTTTGACAGAATAGGATGATTGAATGAAATGATGTGCTGGAAGCTTCGTTTAATTAGTTTGATTAAAAGAAGATACACACCTGAATGTTAAAAGCAACAGCTGTCCTTGGGACCTTTGGGAAGGGAAGGACCTGAGGAAGAGTGCCGCAGTCTCTAGAAACTGACTCTGTTTTCGTCATAGTCTCTGTGGGATTTGTTTGTTTTGGCTTACCTCATCTCATTTGATAATCCACCATAAAGTTTTACTTATCCTTGAGTTCATTTTCCTCAAAGTTTAAATTAGGTGAAAGTAAGTTAGAGTGAGGGAGCAGAGAGAGATAACTGGTATTTTTTTTTAATGCCTTCGATGTGCCAAGATTATGCCAGGCACTTTCTTCATAGTAATCCTGTGGGATAAAATGTTTAATTCCGATTTTGTAAAAAGTAACTGCTGAAGGTCACATAGCTAATTAATAGTGCAACCAGACTTTAAAATCCTGTCTGCTTAGTACCAATGTCTGTGTTTTCTTCTGGAGTGTGCTTCTAAATATAGAATTTTGTAGACTCACAGATCTCTAGTATCTTGTAGGGAAACAGATCAGAAATATCTCTTGACTAGAATTAAGAAAACTATGGAGATTGTTCAGTCATTCGTTTAACAGTTGTTTTTGTGTACCAGATACTGTTCTTCGTGTAGATGTGTCTTCAACCAAACAGACAAAACAGCTTATGTTATTTTCTATCATTTAAATATTCCATACGCTTATAGAAGAAAATTCTTGTTTCTGGTAGGGATTGCGGAGCAATTAGAACAGAATTCCAGGATTTTTTTTTTTTTTGGCTCTGTCGTCCAGGAGTACATTGGTGCTGTCTCAGCTCACTGGAACTCCGCCTCCCAGGCTCAAACCATCCTCCCGCTTCACCCTTGTGAGTAGCTGGGACTATAGGCGCACACCACCATGCCTGGCTGATTTTTGTATTTTTGGTAGAGATTAGGTTTCACCATGTTGCCTAGGCTGGTCTTGAACTCCTGGACTCAAGTGATCTACCTGCCTCAGCATCCCAAAGTTCTGGGATTACAGCCATGAGTCACTATGCTTGGCCAGTTCTGGGATGTTTTTATTTACTGTTTGAACTACAAAGAGCAAGATACTTTGAGTTATGAGTTGATACTCTGTGATATGCTTTAGCAGCTACGTGAATGTGTGGCTTACTAAATGACAGCATCTTCTTAAGTATTTTCTGACATTTGGTCAAATAATTTTGGAAAATGCTTGTTTAGCATTTTCTTAACAATAAACAGGTTTTTTTTTTTTTTCTGCAGAACTTCTCAGAGCCCTTCCAAGCTTACCACAAACCTTTTTTCTCTACGAGTCATCTGTCCCAAATACTGTTGAAGAGAATATACATTACTATCTAGATACAGAATGCTATGGCGTCTTCCTTTAGATATCTACACTTTAATTTGTTTTCCTGCTCAGGAAGCACAACTGCCAGTTTTTCAAGGTTTCTTTTATTGAAGACCACCTCAGCATTTATGATGGTAAATTTATTAAGCTTTAATTTACGTACAAAGTTTAAGTATCTGATGACAACAACATATCTAAGGAATTCAAAGGGGTTAGGTTTTCTTTTTGTCATAAACTATTTCTCCACTTTTCATGAAGTTGCTAGGTAAAATTATTGTTATTTCTATAGAAATAGGGAATTACACAGGCTTGGAATTAACTGATGCTTGGGTTTCTGAAGGTACGTATTTACTACCCATATGCTTTCAGAGGTTCAGACAGTTGTGACTGTGCTGTTAACCCAAATAATAATTATAAGCTAGCTGTAAGCTGAAGGCTTTTATTCCTTATAAATTATCCTTTAAAAGGAACCACATCCCCTCCTTCAGATGAGATGGTAAACTGAAACAGTACTGCTCAGCCTGGACTTCATTTCTCATCCACAGAAGCTCACTGTTTGAAGCTTTAAAATGTGCACTCTATTTGCCTTGATATGTGGGCACAAGAGAAAAATAGAGAGGGCTGAGAATCAAGGTCGACCTTAGACCAAGAACTAGCCTCCTACAAAGGGAGGTAAACATGAACCTGAAGTATCAGGGTAAAGAAACAGTTTTTGTTAGGGCCAAAGCGCTGATACTATTCCTTGTCTTCCAGCACCAAGAACACAAAGTGGGCCCTTAATAAATATTTGCTGAATAAGTATGTGCATTGCAACTCTCTGTCTATATCCTGAGGTCAGAGATAATTTTGGGGAAGTGAGATTATTTTTTTTAAGCTGACAGCATTGTCTCTCATTTAATTCTCACAACATTATGAGATACTTTTTCATTTTACAGATGGGTAAAGGGAAACTTGAGAACATTGGATGCTGTGTTCAAAGACTTCTGTCTCACAGCTGTCAGAGCTGGGGTGTGAACCCAGGTTGACTGACTCTGGTACAGGTCCTTGCAGTTTGAACCAAGTATCCTGTGCTACTAGGTTTCTCTACTGGCCTCTGTAGTGAAGACAGATGGGTTTTCTGTGTTAAGACCTCATTCCCAGGATTTTTAGTAGTAAATCTTTGACTTACATTGGAAAAAATAAAATCAACATATGATTTCAACTGGGAAATCAGAGCTGCAGGAGAAGTCAATAGTGTTTTCTCTGTGACTTCACAGGAAGTTACCATGGAAATGATTATGGTATTATGAATACAAAATTACAACTTTAACTGGGAAATAAGCTGCCTAAAGAGACAAATGCTAAGAAATAGCAAAGTCGTTGTTATGAAAATGCATTTTAGATTTTAGATGAACCCGCTTAGCAACGTGAAGCCTAAATGCCTAGTCTCCTCCACATCCCTGAAACATCAGTGTTGAATTATTCTTTTAACTCTCCCTGGTTTTGTTACTACTTTCAGAGCTTGTTGAAAGTAAAATAATTCCCATGTGTGCCTGTGTTTTTACTTTGGCAAATACTGTTTTTTATAGATCTTCCCTGGCCCAACCCCCCTCTAATCCCTTCTTCAAAGTATTCCCAGTGGAGATAAATTGTTTCCTGGTTTTTGCATCAACAAATTCCCTGCAGAATAAGTATTCGTTAATTGTTAAAGCCAGCCCTGGCAGTAGATGGAGAGGGTGTGGTGAAAACCTAAATGTAATTTTTCTAATAGAAAATTACATCCAAATTTCATTGTTCCTGCTACTTTTCACTAAATTTAATCCTTTTAAAAATGTGTATTTAAGGCCGGGCATGGTGGCTCATGCCTGTAATCCCAGCACTTTGGGAGGCTGAGGTGGGTGGATCACCTGAGCTCAGGAGTTCGAGACCAGCTTGGCCAACATGGTGAAACCCCGTCTCTACTCAAAATACAAATATTAGCCAGGTGTGGTGGCGCACGCCTGTAGTCCCAGCTACTCAAGAGGCTGAGGCAAGAGAATTGCTTGAATCCAGGAGGCAGAGGTTACAGTGAGCCAAGATTGCGCCATTGTATTACAGCCTGGGTGACAAGAGTGAAAATCCGTCTCGGAAAAGATTTATTAAAAATATTGATCATATATTTTAAATTTTATCATAGAAGAGTTTTTTTTCAGATAGCCAGTAATTAGAAATGGTGACAATACTGTATTATTGTTTGCCATCTTAATTTCTTTATATTTGAAATCCTGTAGTGTTTTTGAAATTTATTTAACTGACATCATGTCTGACTGGCTCGAGGGCACACTGAAGGCTTCTGTTCTTTTACTGCTGTCATTTTACTTCGAAAAGGTCAAGTATTCTAGACAGGGACTTCATACCTGTTCTGACCCACTAAGCTCTAGAAATTTAGCAATTTAATCTCAGTTGGGATGAGATTAATAATCTCAGTTTATTTTGGAATCTGATGTATTGTCTCACCAGACTCCTCTGATATCTAAAGTATCTTCCTAATCTGTGATTGGGAAGTGACTGGGAAGAGAATAGTGAATAGCTGTGGAACTTTATTTTAAACAAAAAGAGACTTTTAAATGGTAAAGGGAGCACATTGTTGAACTGGTCACAAATTCCTGTGCCAGCGTATCACATAGTAATACTGGATACATATGAAAGATTGTGTGTGGTGTATGTCAGTTATGTAACTTGTTACACAGGGGGACCTGCCACTCAGTTTACGAGTCAGAACATTACCAATTCGGCTGTGGTTACCTGTATGTTCCGTCTCTGTCATTCCTCTCTCGATTTGTGTTTATCATTCAATGTCTTGTAAAAATAGAATTGTTACATTAGCTGTAACAATTTGTTTTTTTTTCCTCACATTATGTTTCTGATTCATCCCTGTTGTGAGCTGTGGTTCATTCTTACTGAAGTAAATATTTCTTTTTTCTGAAGTAAATATTTCTTTTCTAGTGTTTACTTTGACTCATGGGTTATTTAGAAACACTTTAACATTTTCTAACTATGGAGATTTTATTTTTATGTTGTTGATTTTTAACTTAATTGCTTTGTGATGAAGGGGCATGGACTATATAATATCTATTGTTGGAACACCACTGAGACTGGTTTTGTGGCTTAACATATACACAGGTTTTGGAAACATGTATGTGAAAACAGTGTGTACGCTTATATGTACTACACATATCCTCTGCATCAAACTTATTTTAGATTAACTATATGGCGGGTTCATTAATTTTTTTGTGTTTTTATTAAATTTTGCTTTATACATATTTGAGGCTATTTTAATAATGTTTAAATATATGGAGTTAATATACTTTTCTATTAAATTTACCATTATGGAGGTACTCGCTCTATTCCTTTATTTTTGGTGGAGTCCATTTAAAAATGATACTGATATAGGTATATGACTTTATTCAGGTTCATATTTGCCTGGAATATTTTCCCCATGTTTTTGATCCTTTATGTCTTTATGTTTTAGGTGTGTCTCTTATAAACAGCATACTGCTTCATTTTGTTATTGTTTTAATATCCATTATGATACCTAATTTTTAACCGATAGATTATTTACATTTATTGTGCTTGCCAAATGTTTGCTGTTGTTACTGTCACCTTACCTTAATACTTTATTTATATTTGTCACCCTTTTTATCCATTTCCTTTTCTCTTTTCTTTCTATTTAAATTGTTTGAATTTTGTTTGTTTTCTTATTCTCAGTGGATTGGAAGTTGTGACAGAACCTCGTAGCTGCTCTCCAAAATCTATTAGTCTCCTCTTTTATTTTTTTATTTATTTTTATTTTTTGAGCATACACGAAGTCACATTTTCCAGGACAATTTGCTATTACACATTACTGTGTGACTGAGGTCTAACCAGTGGGATAGGAACAGAAGTGATGTTTACCATTTTTGGGCCAAGGCATTTAGGGAGTGCTTGAACCTCATCCATGCCCCTTTTCACTTCTGCTCTCTGGATGCACAAGATGATAAGACCCTAATGGTTGGTGAAGCTACAAGATGGTAAGAACCTGAGTCTTCGAACCTCCGTAGAGGAAAACCACATGCCAACCAAACATTGGATGGTTAGAGAATGATGTGTTAAGCCACTGAAATCTGGGTGTTTGTAACAGCAGCTAATGCTTTTCTAAATGTAGAAATTATACACTGTTTTTCTTATTTTATGGGTACCCTTGAAATTGTCCGTGCATACGTAACAGACTAAATGATATTAAATGCCTCCAGAATGCCATGAGGATCTTCAAATACAACTCCAGTTGCTTCTCTCCTACTTTACCTGCTGCAAACTCTAGACTTTATTACTGCATTATTGATTATTTAGGTTTGCCATTATTTTATCAATTTATTTGCTTTCTTTTCTTCGTTGCACTCAGACCTGTTTTCTAGAAGTATTGTCCTTAAAGTGTTCCTTTAGAAGCTCCAGTGGGTAAAGCCCTGCTGATAATAAATCCTCTCAGTTTTTATCTGTCTACATAGGTTATTATTTTTCTCTTGTTCTTAAGTGTAGACTGATGTATTTTCTGTCAGCACTTTAAAGGTATTTCCACAAACTTTTGGTCTCTATTGTTTCTGCTGAAGTCTGTTTTCAGCCTAATTGTCATTTCTTTGTTAGATGATCTTTTTTCTTTTTTAAAGTGTTCTCTTTGTCTTTCATGTTCTGTAATTTTATAATATGTCTAGATGTAATTTCCTTTTATTTATTCTCTTTAGTAATAATTTTGCCTAATATATATAAATTTGTAAAGATTTATACACATTAGATGCTCTAAAAAAGATTATTTATTTCCATAGAGAATGCACTATTTCTAATAATGTAAATATATTTCAAACTATACAAATCAGGATGCATGTATTAATACATATATACTATATTTAGCTTAATATCAAAGTAAGAGCAAAAACAAGTATATGTATTTTGTGGACATTCACAAATGTGTATATTTTAAAGTACACGTTTATATTGACTAGTCCTATGGAAAATTACAACATATGAAGCGTGAAGAATCTGCTGGTTTAACACTCACTCTACTATTTGTAGGCTATTTGCTGTGCAGGAGGAGAACATGCATATTAATATGACTGGGGATGTTAAAGGTATTCATTGTGCCAGTATCCTAAGAATTAGGCCTTTCATTTGTGGTTTAAAGTGTTGAAAGCCATAGTAACCTGAAAACCAACTGTGATTACAGAAAGCAAATGAAAGTGGAGACAGAGGACCTTGTTTCAGAGCTTTCCATAGGGTAATGTGCCTTTTTCTCTAACTCACAAATGTTGCCAGAAAGCCTGGAAAGTCTTATTTGATGCGATAATTTGAACCAATTGATTTTTCTTAAAGCACAATAGTATTATGAAGCCTTTATATTTTTATGTTTAAAGGAGAACATTCTGATTTTGAGGGAACACTCTGTATTTGGCTGTCTAAGCAAGTGATGAACCATAGTTTTCTTATACAGCAAAGAAAGCACTTGAAACTTTGTGTAATTCATCTTGATCAGAGTCTTATTATGGTCTGGAGTCCACTTTTAGTAATATTTTAAAGGGATATAATATCATAGTATTCTAACCAAAAAGTGCTAAAGAAATTTCATCATTTATTAGTTGTAGGAGTATTAGGTCTGTGAATTTGTGATTTTTATATAAAGTTTCAGTAAGTTTATACTTAGGAAACAGTTATTACATCATTCTGGACACAATTTGTTTTGTAAGACAAAATGCAACAAACACAAACACAATTATTATTCTAGGGTGGGCCTTTTTTTCTTTTCTTTTCTTTCTTTCTTTTTTTTTTTTGAGACAGAGTCTTGCTCTTGTTGTCTAGGCTGGAGTACAGTGGCATGATCTCAGCTCACTGTGAACTCCGCCTCCTGGGTTCAAGCGATTCTTCTGCCTCGGCCTCCCTACTAGCTGGGACTATAGGCTTGCCACCACGCCCAGCTAATTTTTGTGTTTTTAGTAGAGATGGGGTTTCACAATGTTGGCCAGGCTGGTTTTGAACTCCTGACCTCAGTTGATTAGCCCGCCTCAGCCTCCCAAAGTGTTTGGATTACAGGCATGAGCCACCACACCCGGATGGGTGAGCTTTTTTGTAAGTAAAAATAAAAGTAATAGAATTGGCCAGGTGCAGTGGCTCACACCTACAATCTCAGCAATTTAGGAGGCCAAGGCAGGTGGATGACTTGAGATTAGGAGTTCAAGACTAGACTGGCCAACATGGTGAAACCCCATCTCTACTAAAAATACAAAAATTAGCTGGGTGCCATGGCTCATGCCTGTAATCACAGCACTTTGGGAGGCTGATGCAGGCGGATCATGAGGTCCAGAGATCAAGACCATCCTGGCTAACACAATGAAACCCCGTCTCTGGTAAAAATACAAAAAATTAGCTGGGTGTGGTGGCACGTGCCTGTAGTCCCAGCTACTAAGAAGGCTAAGGCAGGAGAATCACTTGAACCTGGAAGGTGGAGGTTGCCGTGAGTGCAGATCGTGCCACTACACTCCAGCCTCGGCAACAGAGCGAGATTCCATCTCAAAAAGAAAAAAAAAAATACAAAAATTAGTTAGGCATGGTGGGAGGCACGTGTAATCCCAGCTACTCGAGAGGCTGAGGCAGGAGAATTGCTTGAACTCAGGAGGTGAGTTGTAGTGAGCTGAGATCGCATCACTGCACTCCAGCCTGGATGACAGAGTGAGAAAATGTCTCAAAAAATAATAATAATAAATGAAAGTAATCGAATTAAGAAATATAAGGCTTTAGGAAATACTGTATTGTTAAGAAATATAAGGCTTTAGGAAATAAGATTGTTGTATTTAAAAATAAACTGAGTGGTTTTCATGAACGTTTATGGTAGACATTACTCAAGCTTCCTGGTAGCCAATTCTCTTTTCTTTTACTTTTTTGAGTGCTTTTTTACCCATTACTTTTTAAATAGTCAAAACTAATTAACAGACTTAAAAATAGGGAATAACATGTCTTATTGGATAAAACTAAAGCGATAATAGACCTATTCCATAGATTAAGATATAGGGTTTAAGGTGGTATAGTAAAGGAACAGCTTATTAAAATGAAACATAGGGCCAGGAGTTTTCCGTAATGGTAGAGCAAGTAACTTGTATTAACATTCCTGATGAAGGAGACTAGAAAAGCAACTTAAAGTATAAAAAAGTCTGCTTGGAGGCATTGGAGAGGTTATAAAATAGTAAAGAATTGTGGGCCAAAATCAGGAAAAAAGGAAGTCTACCTTCTAATCTTCTCATGCCCTGAAATTAGATTAAGGTGACTCCAGAGTATAGTTCCACAAGATCTCACAGGAACAAGTTTAAATTCCCTGGAAGAATATAGTAATGATATCCTACTTCTCAAATTATTTCTACTAACAGTTTTGCAAAAACAATATCACACTGTAAAAAATATAGTATGTCTTCACTTAGCATTGTCTGTAGGTTCTAAGAAACTGTGATCCTTGAATAACACTGCTTTGCTCTATGTTGTTTCATTGTAAGAAAAAATTGTCTTAATTTTATGGCATTTTACTTAAAGCCACAGTTTCCAATAACCTATTGATGATGTTAAGTGAGGACTTACTGGAAATACACACTTGAAGTGGAAAGAAACATATCAGCAAAAACTAGGGAAGCAATAGCAATAGAAAAAAGTACATTAAAGCTTCATATATTGGCCGGGCATGGTGGCTCATGCCTGTAATCCCAGCACTTTGGAAGGCTGAGGTGAGCGGGTCACCTGAGGTCATAAGTTCTAGACCAGCCTGGCCAACATGGCAAAAACCTGTCTGTACTAAAAATATAAAAATTACCTGGGAATGGTGGTGCACACCTGCAAATTGAACTGGGGAGGTGGAGGTTACAGTGAGCCAATATCACAGCACTGTACTCCAGCCTGAGTGACAAAGTGAGACTCCATATAAAAAAAAAATTATAAAATAAAAGTAAAATAAAGTAATTGTATTTACTATTTTCAAGCAAAGACAACTGAGTGCAAATTCCAGAACTGCACATTATTATAACTAAAACAAACAACTCACTGCATAGGTTTATAACAAATTAGATACAACCAAAGAAAAGACCAACACACTGAAAAAGAGCTGAAAGAAAATATGTAACAGAAACTATGGAGAAGAAAAGGATGGGAAAATGCAGAAGAAAGGTTGATACCTAAAGGGTATGGTATGAGATTTCTAAATATTTGTAAATGGAATCTCTGAAGCAGACGAGAGCTAAAGGGGAGCACAGCAGTATTTGAATAGAAAGTGGCTATGAACTTTGTAACATCAATAAATAACTTCTATTTATAAACTCAAGAAATCCTATGAACTCCAAGAAGGATAAATAAAGAAGAAACTCATACCTAGACATATCACTGTAATGCTAACAAAAGCAAAAACAAAGATTAAATCTTGAAAGCAACAGGAGTAGAGGGGAGGATAAGTTTCTTTCCTAGGAGGTATAATTATGTCCAGTAGCAGTAGCTGACTTCTTAGAAGAAACAGAAGCCAGGAGAAAGCAATGGAATAATATCTTAAATGTGTAGAAAGTAAATAATTGTCAACCTGGAGTTCTGTACCCAACAACAGTATTCTTTTTTTTTAATTGCATTTTAGGTTTTGGGGTACATGTGAAGAACATGCAAGATTGTTGCATAGGTAGACACATGGCAGTGTGATTTGCTGCCTTCCTCCCCTTCACCTATATCTGGCATTTCTCCCCATGCTATCTCTCCCCAACTCCCCACCCCCCGACTGTCCCTCCCCTTTTTCCCCCCAACACCCCAGTGTGTAGTGCTCCCCTCCCTGTGTCCATGTGTTCTCATTGTTCAACACCCACCTATGAGTGAGAACATGTGGTGTTTGATTTTCTGTTCTTGTGTCAGTTTGCTGAGAATGATGGTTTCCAGGTTCATCCATGTCCCTACAAAGGACACGAACTCATCGTTTTTGACGGCTGCATAATATTCCATGGTTTATATGTGCCACATTTTCCCTGTCCAGTCTATCATCGATGGGCATTTGGGTTGGTTCCGGGTGTTTGCTATTGTAAACAGTGCTGCAATGAACATTCATATGCATGTATCCTTATAGTAGAATGATTTATAATCCTTTGGATATATACCCAGTAATGGGATTGCTGGGTCAAATGGAATTTCTATTTCTAGGTCCTTGAGGAATCGCCACACTGTTTTCCACAATGGTTGAACTAATTTACACTCCCACCAACAGTGAAAAATGTTCCTATTTCTCCACATCCTCTCCAGCATCTGTTGTCTCCAGATTTTTTTAATTATTGCCCTTTTAACTGGCGTGAGATGGTTTCTCAATGTAGTTTTGATTTATGTTTCTCTAATGACCAGTGAAGATTAGCATTTTTTCATATGTTTGTTGGCCTTATGTATGTCTTCTTTTTTTTTTTTTGAGATGGAGTTTCACTCTTTTTACCCAGGCTGGAGAGCAATGGCGCGATCTTGGCTCACCGCAAACTCCGCCTCCTGGGTTCAGGCAATTCTCCTGCCTCAGCCTCCTGAGTATCTAGGATTACAGGCACGCGCCACCATGCCCAGCTAATTTTTTGTATTTTTAGTAGAGACAGGGTCTCATCATGTTGACCAAGATGGTCTCAAGCTCTTGACCGCGTGATCCATCCGCCTCGGCCTCCCAAAGTGCTGGGATTACAGGCTTGAGCCACCATACCCGGCCATATGTCTTCTTTGGTAAAGTGTCTGTTTATATCCTTTGCCCACTTTTGAATGGGCTTGTTTGTTTTGTTCTTGTAAATCTGTTTTACTTCTTTGTAAATTCTGGATATCAGCCCTTTGTCAGATGGGTAAACTGCAAAAATTTTTTCCCATTCTGTTGGATGCCGATTCACTCTAATGACTGTTTCTTTTGCCGTGCATAAGCTGTGGAGTTTGATTAGGTCCCATTTGTCTGTTTTGGCTTTTGTTGCCAATGCTTCTGGTGTTTTGGTCATGAAGTCCTTGCCTATGCCTATGTCCTGAATGGTTTTGCCTAGATTTTCTTGTAGGGTTTTTATGGTGTTAGGTCTTATGTTTAAGTCTTTAATCCATCTGGAGTTAATTTTAGTGTAAGGTGTCAGGAAGGGGTCCAGTTTCTGCTTTCTGCACATGGCTAGCCAGTTTTCCCAACAAAATTTATTAAACAGGGAATCCTTTCCCCATTGCTTGTTTTTGTCAGTTTGGTCAAAGATCAGATGGTTGTAGATATGTTGTGTTGCCTCCGACGCCTCTGTTCTGTTCCATTGGTCTATATCTCTGTTTTGGTACCAGTACCATACTGTTTTGATTATTGTAGCCTTGTAGTATAGTTTGAAGTCCAGTAGTGTAATGCCTCCTGCTTTGTTCTTTTTGCTTAGAATTGACTTGGCTATGCGGGTTCTCTTTTGGTTCCATAAGAAGTTTAAGGTGGTTTTCTCCAGTTCTGTGAAGAAGGTCATTGGTAGCTTGATGGGGATAGCTTTGAATCTGTAAATTACTTTGGGAAGTATGGTCATTTTCACAATATTGATTCTTTCTAAACATGAACATGGAATGTTTCTCCATCTGTTTGTCGTCTCTCTTATTTCATTGAGCAGTGGTTTGTAGTTGTCCTTGAAGAGGTCCTTTATGTTCCCTGTAAGTTGTATTCCTAGGTATTTTATTCTCTTTGTGGCAATTGTGAATGGCAGTTTGTTCTTGATTTGGCTCTCTTTAAGTCTGTTATTGTTGTATAGGAATGCTTGTGATTTTTGCACATTGATTTGTATCCTGAGACTCTGCTCAAGTTGCTTATCAGTTTCAGGAGATTTTGGGCTGAGACGATAGGTCTTCTAGATATACAATCATGTCATCTGCAAATAGAGACAATTTGGCTTCATCCTTTCCTATTTGAATACCCTTTATTTCTTTTTCTTGCCTGATTGCTCTGGCTAGAACTTCCAGAACTATATTGAATAGGAGTGGTGAGAGAGGCATCCTTGTCTAGTGCCAGATTTCGAAGGGAATGCTTCCAGTTTTTGCCCATTCAGTATGATATTGGCTGTTGGTTTGTCATAAATAGCTTTTATTATTTTGAGATACGTTCCATCAATTCCTAGTTTAATGAGGGTTTTTAGCATAAAGGGCTGTTGAATTTTGTCAAAGGCCTTGTCTGCATTAATTGAGATAATCATGTGGTTTTTGTCTTTGGTTCTATTTCTGTGGTGAATTACGTTGATAGACTTGCGTATGTTGAACCAGCCTTGCATCCCTGGGAGGAATCCTACTTTATCATGGTGGATAAGCTTTTTGATATGCTGTTGCAATCGGCTTGCCAATATTTTATTAAAGATTTTGCATCGATGTTCAACATGGATATTGGCCTGAAGTTTTCTTTTCTTGCCGAGTCTCTGCTGGGTTTTGGTATCAGGATGATGTTGGTCTCATAAAATGATTTGGGAAGGATTCCCTTTTTTTGGATTATTTGGAATAATTTCAGAAGCTATGGTACCAGCTCCTCTTTGTATGTCTGGTAGAATTCAGCTGTGAACCCATCTGGACCTGGGCTTTTTTTGGGCTCTTAATGGCCCGCTCAACTTCAGACCTTGTTATTGGTTTATTCAGGGTTTTGGCTTGTTTAAGCTTGGAAGGATGGAAGTGTCCAGGAATTTACCCATTTCTTCCAGGTTTACTAGTTTATGTGCATAGAGTTGTTTGTAATAATCTCTGATGATGGTTTGAATTTCTGTGGAATCTGTGGTGATATCCCCTTTATTGTTTTTTATTGCATCTATTTGGTTATTCTCTTTTCTTTTTTATCAATCTGGCTAGTGGTCTATTTTGTTGATCTTTTTGAAAAACCAGCTCCTGGATTTATTGATTTTGTTTGAAGGGTTTTTTTGTGTCTCTATCTCCTTCAGTTCTGCTCTGATCTTAGTTATTTCTTGCCTTCCTCTAGGTTTTGAGTTTTTCTGATCTTGCTCCTCTAGCTCTTTCAATTTTGATGATAGGGTGTCAATTTTAGATCTCTCCTTGCTTCTCATGTGGGCACTTATTGCTATATATTTTCCTCTAGAGACTGCTTTAAATGTGTCCCAGAGATTCTGGTATGTTGTGTCTTCATTCTCGTTGGTTTCAACGAACATCTTTATTTCTGCCTTCATTTCATTGTTTATTCAGTCAACATTCAAGAGCCAGTTGTTTAGTTACCATGACGCTGTGTGGTTCTGAGTTAGTTTCTGAATGCTGAGTTCTAACTTGATTGCACTGTGGTCTGAGAGACTGTTTGTTATGATTTCCTTTCTTTTGCATTTGCTAAGGAGTGATTTACTTCCAAGTACGTGGTCAATTTTAGAGTAGGTGTGATGTGGTGCTGAGAAGGATGTATATTCTGTGGATTTGGGGTGGAGAGTTCTGTAAATGTCTATCAGGTTTGCTTGTTCCAGGTCTGAGTTCAAGTCCTGGATATCCTTGTTAATTTTCTCTCTGGTTGATCTGTCTAATATTGACAGTGGAGTGTTAAAGTCTCCCACTATTATTGTGTGGGAGCCTAAGTCTCTTTGTAAGTCATTAGAACTTGTCTTATGTATCTGTGTGCTCCTGTATTGGGTGCGTATATATTTAGGATTGTTAGCTTTTTTTGTTGCACTGATTGTTTTACCATTACGTAATGTCCTTCTTTGTCTCTTTTGATCTTTGTTGCTTTAAAGTCTATTTTATCAGAGATGAGAATTGCAACTCCTGCTGTTTTTGGCTCTCCATTTGCTTGGTAAATCTTCCTCCATCCCTTTATTTTGAGCCTTTGTGTATCTATCCTTGCATGTGAGATGGGTTTCCTGGATACAGCACACCTATGGGTTTTGGCTTTTTATCGAATTGGCCAGTCTGTGTCTTTTTATTGGGGCATTTAGTCCATCTCCATTTAGGGTTAACATTGTTATGTGTGAATTTGATCCTGCCATTTTGATGCTAGCTGGATGTTTTGCCCATTAGTTGATGCAGATTCTTCATTGTGTTGATGCTCTTTACCATTTGGTATGTTTTTGGAGTTGCTGGTACTGGTTGTTCCTTTCTCTGTTTAGTGCCTCTTTCAGGAGCTCTTGTAAAGCACACCTGGTGGTGATGAAATCTCTGAGTACTTGCTTGTTCACAAAGGATTTTATTTTTCTTTCACTTATGAAGCTTAGTTTGGCTGGATATGAAATTCTGGGTTGAAATTCTTTTCTTTAAGGATGTTCAATATTGGCCCCCACTCTCTTTTGGCTTGTAGGGTTTCTGCTGAGAGATCTGCTGTTTGTCTGATGGGCTTCCCTTTGTGGGTAACCTGACCTTTCTCTCTGGCTATCCTTAGCATTTTCTCCTTCATTGCAACCCTGGTGAATCTGATGATTATGTGCCTTGGGGTTGAACTTATTGAGGAATATCTTTGTGGTGTACTCTGTATTTTCTGGACTTGAATATTGGCCTGTTTTGCTAGGTTGGGGAAGTTTTCCTGGATAATATCCTGAAGAGTATTTTCCAGCTTGTATTCATTGTCTTTGTTACATTCAGGTACACCTATGAAACGTAAATTAGGTCTTTTCACTTAGTCCCATATTTCTTGGAGACCTTGTTCATTCCTTTTAACCCTTTATTCTCTAATCTTGCCTTCTCGTTTTATTTCATTGATTTGATCTTCATCCTCTGATATTCTTTCTTCTGCTTGGTAAATTCGGCTGTTGAAACTTGTGCATGCTTCGTGAAGTTCTCGTGTTGTGTTTTTCAGCTCCATCAATTCACTCATATTCCTCTCTAAGTTGTCCATTCTTGTTAGCATTTTGTCAAATCTTTTTTCAAGGTTCTTAGTTTCTTTGCATTGGGTTAGAACATGTTCTTTTAGCTGGTAGGAGTTTCTTATTACCCACCTTCTTAAGCCTGATTCTGTCAATTCATCACACTCATTCTCCATCCAGCCTTGTTCCCTTGCTGGTGAGGAGTTGTGATCCCTTGCAGGAGGAGAGGCATTCTGGTTTCAGGTGTTTTTATCCTCTTTGCACTGGTTTCATTCCATCTTTGTGGATTTATCCACCTGTCGTCTTTGTAGTTGCTGACTTTCAGATTGGGTCTCTGAGTGGACGCCCAGATTGTTGATGATGAAGTTATTTTTGTTTCTTATTTTTCCTTCTAACAGTCTGGCCCCTCTGCTGTAGGGCTGCTGAGGTCCACTCCAGGCCCTGCTTGCCTGGAGATCACCTGCAGCAGCTGCAGAACAGTAAGGATTGCTACCAGTTTTTTCTGCTGCTATCTTTGTCCCAGAATGATACCCACCAAATGTCAGTCTGTGCTCTCCTTTATGAGGTGACTCCTTGGATACACGGGGGGACAGGGAGCTGCTTGAGGAGACAGTGTGTCATTTATAGGAGCTCAAGTGCTGAGCTGTGAGCTCTGTTGTTAATTCAGAGCTGCTGGGCAGGTATGTTTAAGTCTACTGCAGCAGAACTCATAAACCCTTTTTTTTCCCCAGGTCCTCTGTCCTGGGGAGTTAGGGCTTTATTTATGAGTTTTCGTGCTGCCACCTTTTTTTCAGGGCTGCCCTGCCCATCGAGGAGGCAGCCTAGTCACTGTCTGCCTGCAGAGGCTTTGCTGAGCTGCTGTGGGCTCTGCCCAGCTGCCGTGTGAACTTTCCTGCAGTCCTGTTTATATGGGTGTAGTTAGAACTGTCTTGACAATGGTGGCCCACCTGTCTAATGGCGGACTCTCTTGGTAATGGCAGGTGTCCTCGGCAATGGCGGGTTGCCTCGGCAATGGCAGGGTGCCTCAGGAATGGCAGACTACCTCTGTAGTGGTGGAGTGTGTTGGTAATGGAGGACACCCCTCCCCCACAGAGCTGGACCCTCCCGGGTTCAGCTGTCCTTGTTGTCAACAGTATTCTTGAAGTATGAGAGTGAAATAAAGATATTTTCAGACAAACTGGAAATTTTTGATACCAACGATCAGACTTTAGCTAAAGAAAATATTAAATAATGTTATTTATGTAGGATAAAAATTATCTCAGATGAAAGGTCAAAAATGCAACTACAGCTGTGACTATGTGGAGAAATCTAAATACCTAATGACCATACAAAACAACATCATTGTCTTGTTAAGTTTAAAATACACACATGAGAGTTAAAACACATGACAAATAGTGTTTTCAAAAGGGGCTCAATATTATTTGTTACAGACAAGAGATAAAACCGCTACACCCACAAAATGTGACAGAGATGTGAGGCAGCTGGAATATTCATAAGCAGCGAGTAGGGAAGATGCATTGGTGCAATCACTTTGAGAGACTTGTATAATTTATAATGGTTTATGAAATGCATACCCTATGATCTAGCAGTTCCATTTCTTAGAATACACTTAACGGAAATGTAAACAACAGACATATTCAAGAACATTCATAATAGCATCATTCAAAATAATGAACACCTAGAAAGAGCTCAAGTATCCACCAAGATTAGACGGATAAAATGTTGCATATTTGTGCAGTGGAATAGTATGCATCAGTGAAAAGTAATAAACTGATACCTACATGATATCATATGGATAAATTTCACAAATATAATGTGGATCAAAAGAAGCCAGACACAAAAAAATACAGACTGCATAATCCATTTAAATAACATTTTGAAAAGGCAAAACAAAACCAGCGTCTAAGGATGCATACTTAGGCAAAAGTCGTGATTGTGGTTGCATTTTGGGAAAGGGAGAGGGTAGTTACTAGTAAGGTCATGATGCCCACTTCTGGCTTCTGGCAAACTCTGTGTCTTGTCCTGGTGGTTGCACCATGTGTGTTTCCCTTTGTGACAAATATTTGAACTGCACATCTTGGTTTTGTGCAGTTTTATATGCTTTATTTTGCAGTACAAAAAGGCTAAAACAGACCTTCATGCAATTTTAGTACTATCTAGAAAAATTTTTAGATGAACTACCTGAACTTCATACTCCCTGAGTATGTCTCTGTCTCTCTTAAAAATTTTTTTTTCAGATGTTCTCTTGGTAGTTTTCCAGCATATTTCATGCTGGCTACGAAGGGTAGTAGGCTAGTCCCTTTTTACAAGTCTGGCACAAACATGAAAAAAATGACTCCATCTTTTAGATTGCCTTAGCACAGTTGAAGAAAGACTTTACCAAATATTTAAAAAGGGAAAAGGCAGAAAAAGAATACCAGTAACAGTAACAAAGAAATGTAAATCTGAAACAGTCCCTTTAGTTCAGATATTGAATTTAACAGCTAATTTATTCCCGAGGCTTGTAGACTCTGTCTCTTTTCATCACTCAGTGTTAACTTCTAAATAGAAAACTTACACTCAGTTGCACTTCCCAGGCTGAGGGACCTTTCCTTCAGGTGACTGGCAGGGCTGTGTGGTGAGACCTTGCCTACATATACATAGGGAGTGATGTGTTTCCTGACAGGACCTACACGGTAGTAATTACTCAGCCATCACAATAAGCCCTAGCAATCCTTAGTAACAGGGTAAATGTCTATTTATTTGTCCTAGGGGGAACAATTTTGGAATGACAGTTTTAACTTGCAGGCTTAATATCTGTATATACTGAAGTAGAACATAACAGCCCTGGAATAGCTGCAGGCACTTACTTATGTTTAAAAGAAAAAATATCCCCCAAATAACTCTCTGGGGGTGGAGTCCTTGTGCTTTGTCTGTTGGAGGCTGACACATCTACAGCTTTTCTGCTGAAAGTTAAAATTTAAACCTAAATTTAGCTGGAAGAAGGAGAAGAAAAGGAAAAGGAGCTAACATTCATTCATTCATTCATTCATTCATTCATTTTTATTTACATGGGTTATTGAGGAATAAGTGGTGTTTAGTTACATGAGTAAGTTCTTTAGTGGTGATTTGTGAGATTTTGGGCACGCATCACCTGGGCAGTATGCACTGCACTATATTTGTAGTCTTTTTTCCCTTACCCACTTCCCACCCTTTCCCTCTGATTACCCAAAGTCCATTGTGTCATTCTTTTGTCTTTGCATCCTCATAGCTTAGCTACCACTTACAAGAGAGAACATATGATTTTTGGTTTTTCATTCCTGAGTTACTTCACATAGAATAATAGTCCCCAGTCTCATCCAGGTTGCTGTGAATGCCATTAATTCATTCGTTTTTATGGCTGAGTAGTATTCCATCATGTGTGTGTGTGTGTGTATCTTTATCCATTCATTTATCGATGGGTATTTGGGTTGGTTTTACCTTTTTACAAGTGCCAGTTGTGCTACTATAAACATGCACATACAAGTATTTTTTTTATATACTGACTTATTTTCCTCTGGGTAGATACCCAGTAGTGGGATTGCTGGGTTAAATGGTAGCTCTACTTTTAGTTCTTTAAGGAATCTCCACACTGTTTTCCATAGTAGTTGTACTAGTTTACATTCCCGCCAGCAGTGTAGAAGTGTTCCCTGTTCACCACAGACACGCCAGCATCTACTGTTTTTTTTTTATTTTTTGATTATGGCCATTCTTGCAGGACTAAGGTGGTATCACATTGTGGTTTTGATTTGCATTTCTCTGATCATTCGTTATGTTCAGCATTTTTTCATATTTTTGTTGGCCATTTGTATATCTTCCTTTGAGAATTGTCTATTCATGTCTTTAGCCCACTTTTTGATGAGATTGTTTTTTTTCTTGTTGATTTATTTGAGTTCATTGTAGCATCTGGATACTAGTCCTTTGTCAGACATACAGATTGTGAAGATTTTCTCCCACTCTGTGGGTTGTCTGTTTACTCTGCTGTTTCTTTTGCCTTGCAAAAGCTCTTTAGTTAATTAAGTCCCAGCTATTTAATCTTTGTTTTTATGGCATTTGCTGTTGGGTCCTTGGTCATGAAATCCTTGCCTAAGCCAATGTCTAGAAGGGTTTTCCCAATGTTATCTTTTAGAATTTTTATAGTTTCAGGTCTTATATTTAAGTCCTTAATCCATCTTGAGTTGATTTTTGTATAAGATGAGAGATGAGGATCCATTTTCATTCTCCTACGTGTAGCTAGCCAATTATCCCAGCACCGTTTGTTGAAAAGGGTTTCCGTTCCCCACTTTGTTCTTGTTTGCTTTGTCAAAGATCAGTTGGCTGTAAGTATTTGAGTTTATTTCTGGGTTCTCTATTCTGTTCCATTGGTCTATGCGCCTATTTCTATACCTGTACCATGCTATTATGGTGACTGTGGCCTTATAGTATAGTCTGAAGTCAGTTAACATGATGCCTCCAGATTTCTTCTTTTTGCTTAGTCTTGCTTTGGCTATGCCGGCTCTTTTTTGGTTCTATATGAATTTTAGAATTGTTTTTCTAATTCTATGAAGAATGATGAAGATATTTTGATGGGAATTGCATTGAATTTGTAGACTGCTTTTGGCAGTATGGTCATTTTCACAACATTGATTCTACTCAGTCGTGAGCATGGGATGTGTTTCCATTTGTTTGTGTCATCTATGATTTCTTTCAGCAATGTTTTGTAGTTTTCCTGGTAGAGGTCTTTCACTTCCTTGGTTAGGTATATTCCTAAGTGTTTTGTTTATTTATTTGCAGCTATTGTAAAAGGGGTTGAGTTCTTGATTTGATTATCAGCTGGGTCACTGTTGGTGTATAGAAGAGCTACTGATTTGTTACATTAATTTTGTATCTGGAAACTCTGCTGAATTCTTTTATCAGTTCTAGGAGCTTTCTGGAGGAGTATTTAGGGTTTTCTTGGCAAACAGTCATGTCATCAGCAAACAGTGAAAGTTTGACTTCCTCTTTACCAATTCGGATGCCCTTCATTTCTTTCTCTTGTCTGATTGCTCTAGCTAGGGCTTCTAGTACTATGTTGAAGAGGAGTGGTGAGAGTGGGCATCCTTGTCTTGCTCCAGCTCTCAGAGGGAATGCTTTCAACTTTTCCCCATTTAATATTATGTTGGCTGTGGGTTTGTTATAGATGGCTTTTGTTATATTGAGGTATGTTCCTTGTATGCCAATTTTGCTGACAGTTTTAATCACAAAGGGATGCTGGATTTTGTCAAATGCTTTTTCTGCATCTATGGAAATGAAGATGTGATTTTTGTTTTTAATTCTGTTAAGTGGTATATCAACATTTATTGACTTGTGTATGTTAAACCATCCCTGTATCCCTGGTATGAAACTCACTTGATCATGGTGGATTATCTTTTCGATATGTTGTTGGATTCAGTTAGCTAGTATTTTGTTAAGGTGTTTAGCATCTATGTTCATCAGCGATATTGGTCTGTAGTTTTTTTTTTATTTTGTTTTGTTTTTTTTTTTTTTAAAATTTGGTTATGTCCTTTCCTTTTTTGGTATTAAAGTGATACTGGCTTCATAGAATGATTTAGGGAAGCTTCCCTCTTTCTCTATCTTGTGGAATCATGTCAATAGGATTGATACCAATTCTTTGAATGTCTCTTAGAATTCTGCTGTGGACCCATCTGGTCCTGAACTTTTTTTTTTTTTGTAATTTTTAAATTACTGTTTCAGTCTTGCTGCTTATTATTTGTCTGATCAGACCAATAACATTCTTCCTGATTTAAGGTAGGAGGGTTGTATCCTTCTAGGAATTTATCCATCTCTTATAGATTTTCTAGTTTATGTGTATAAAGGTATTCGTAGTAGCCTTGAATGATCTTTTGTATTTCTGTGGTGTCAGTTGTTGTATCTCTCGTTTTGTTTCTTATCGAGCTTATTTGGATTTTCTCGCTTCCTGGTTAATCTTGCTAATGGTCTATCCATTTGATTTATTTTTTCAAAGAACCAGCTCTTTGTTTCATTTATCTTTTGTATTGTTTGTTTCAATACAAACAGTCTGCTCTGATCTTGGTTATTCGTTTTTTTCTGCTGAGTTTGGGTTTGGGTTTGGGTTTGGTTTGTTATTGTTTCTCTAGTTCTTTGAAGTGTGACCTTAGAATATCTGTGCTGTTTGAGACTTTTTGAGGTAGGTGTTTAGGGCTATGAACTTTCCTCTTAGCACTGCCTTTGCTGTGTCCCAGAGGTTTTGATAGGTTGTGTCACTATTGTCATTCAGTTAGAAGAATTTTTAAATTTTCATCTTGATTTCATTTTTGATCCAATGATTCAGGAGCAGGTTATTTCATTTCCATATATTTGTGTGGTTTTGAAGGTTACTTTTGGAGTTAATTTCCAGTCTTATTCCACTGTGGTCTGAGAGAGTGTTTGATAAAATTTTAGTTGAAAAAGAGCTAACATTTATTGAATGCAGAAGACTTGAGTAGCATTAGGTGCTTTACATGCTTGATCTCCCTTCAGCCTTACAACACTTAAATGAAGAAACTAAACTTCAGGGCTTGAGCAACTTGCCAGAGAGCACACACTAACCAGCAGTGGGTCAGAAATAGGAGCCCAGGCCTGCCTGGTCCCAAAGCCTGTCTTTTCCTATATACCCACCTTTCTCTTAATAACAAAGGCCACTACTGGCTTTATTTTTAACCTGTATTATTGCACTGATAGCCCTGGCCACAGAAACTTAACGACTTGAAAGATCTGCAGAGGAGTCCCCAGGAGAGGAAAGCAACAGTGTACCTGCTTTCACATGTGGTTCTTTCCTGCCCTAACATGGATCTTGCCCTGGCTTTTCACCTCCAGAACTGTGATGAGGAATAAGAAAACTCATGCTATCTTAACATGACTTCTGCTAGTCTTGGCCCCATGTGGGACTGGTCAAAATAGAATACCAGATGTTTAAAAAGAAAGTGTTTGTTTTAATGAGACTGAAATAACAGTTAAACGTCAGCACGAGGTGCTGCCTACTTTATGACGTAGTTGGCTAATTGCAGATAGTTTTCTCTGAATTTAAGTGGTTTGGGAATGGTATTGTGTTTGCTTATTGTGGTAAATATTCACTTTTGCATCAACAGAAATAGAATTGTGAGAACCACAATGTGCTTCATTGTAGACCTTTAGAAAAGCTTCTACTTGAACTGACAAGAATCCCTTCGGAATAACTATTTAAGCCCAAACTATCTTTTCTCTACTAAAATGAGACAGTTAAATTCTATCTCTTGAAGTTTTCACTGTCTTTTTTTCTTCTTGTCATTTTTTGCTCTTGCACTATATCTGTCTTTTTGAAGAGGTTGAGGTAACCACATAATTCCATTGGAAAAGTCAGTTACAAGTGGTGCATTGACAAACTATTTTCTTAGTGACGCAACCACCAAAATATTATAGAAGAAAAGAGCATGTGTTTAACACTCCTTGCTGAAAGCTTGAAGCACACGCACAAAATTGATAGAGTATGGAAGAAATTATTTTGCCAATTTTGGCCACTTCTGCATAAAGCTTTTCATTTAGAATTTATTGAACTGCAGTATACAGGTTGAAATTGTTAAATAAGTCAGAAAACTTTAAAGATTTTGAGTGTGTTGTTGTTTTTACGTGTGGGCTTTTTTTCCTGACAGATTTTCAGTGATTTACAATAATTACAAGTACATTTTTATTCATTTTTATACTGTAAACAAAGGGAGGGTTTTCAGAAATAATTAGAGAAAAGCTGTATATGATTTCTTAATGGTTATACTATTAGAGTAACAAGGTGAATGCAAGGCCTATCAGTTTTGCAGTTTGCTTCAACCTTGAAGCAGTCTAGGGTACAAAGAGCCACCTGGATTTGTGGGCACCGTTGTTTACAATGAGAGTGTTGAAGGAACTGTAAGGATTGTGTGGTCGTTACTATTCAGTCGGAATTCGCACTAGTACTATATCTTTGCTGCATTAATATTTCACATTAAGAATGAATGAGCCATGGGAAGGTTGTTTTTCACCAATCATGCCTTTAGTCAAAGATTCTATATTAGTTTCCTAGGGGTGTTGTAACAAATTACCAAAAACTTTGTAGATTAAAACAACAGAAATGTATTCTCTCTAAGTTCCGGAGGCTAGAAGTCGGAAATCAAGGTGTTGGCGAGGCCCTTCTCTCTCTGAAGGCTCAGGAAGAATCTCTTCTTTCTTTCTGGTTTCTGGTGATTGCCAGCAATCCCTGGCATTCCTAGGCTTGTGCCTAGAGCATTTTGTCTGCCTCCCCACCCAGCCTTTTTCACGCTGATGTCTCTGTTTTCACATGGCCTTCATCAGGCATTGGATTTAGTATCCACCCAAATCCAGCATGACCTCATTTTAATTTTGCAGATTACATCTGCAAAGACCCTAGACCCTATTTCTAATAAGGCTGCATTCTAAGGTACCAGGTAGATACAAATTTGCAGGGGGATGGACAACACGTTGTTCAACTCAATACAAATACTATCTTCCCTGTTTGTTCCAAAGCATGCTTGCTTCTTTTTACTGGTAACTTTTTACATCTGATATTAAACTGCTGAGATAATTTATAGATTGTAGTTGCCTGGTCAGATAATTTGTCTTTAATCAGATTTTCATTACTTTGTTGTTACTGGAGATTATTCTAGTGAAAAAGGGAATAAGCTTAAAATGTTGCTTGTCAACTACATACACACATACACAGAAATTTGTCATAAAGAAAATATACTATAGGCTGGAATGATGGCTCACACCTGTAATCTCAGCACTTTGGGAGATGGAGTGAGGAGGATTGCTTGAGCCCAAGAGTTTGAGACTAGCTTGGGTAATATAGTGAGACCCTGTCTCCACAAAAAGTTAAAAGATTAGCCGAGTGTGGTGACGTGCATCTGTAGTCCAGCTACTCAGAAGGCTTGAGATGGGAGGATCACTTGAGCCTGGGGGGCTGCAATGAGCTAAGATTACACCACTGCACTCTAGCCTGGGTGACACATTGAGACCCTGTCTCAATCAATCAACACATACATACAAATATACATATGCACATATTATATAAGCAAGCTAATTTAAATCTTTTAACCAGAAACCAGGATAAGAGTTTTAGGTCACTCTAATAATTTAAGAGTTATCAGAAATAATATTTTTGTGTAAAATAGAAGGCTTGAGGTTTTAAAGAGAATCAATATAACATAGTGGAGATAGGGCTATAAACTGAACTTAAAAGAGATTTCTTATTGATACGATGGGAATCTCTCCTTTAAGTTCAGTTTATTTTCTTGACTTTTAGTAGTCAAGAAAATGCTTTATGTGTAGAAATTGTATAATTAACATTGCTATTTTCTAAAATAATGTAATGAGTCAAGTTAAAGGGTCCTGTTATAATACTGTAATTTTCACTATTTCTTGCACCTGAAGGAACAGGATGTTTTACAATGGAATCAGAAAGAAAATAAGATTTTATATAAACAAGTGTTTTTTAGTTAGTCTCTGAGAAGTAGTATCAGTTTTATAAAGTGGGATACCTACACTGCCCAAATAAATTCTTTTTTAAAAACTTTTGAGTTCATGGGTACTTGTGCAGGATGTGCAGGTTTGTTGCATGGGGTTTGTTATACAGATTATTTCATTGCCCCCCAAATTTTTTAACAATAAGTCCAGGCATTCTTCGGCTACCACTCTCCTTAAAGCTACCATAGTCTCTATTTAGAAAATAGGGCAGTTATCGCTTTTACTGCACAAGTTATCATTCCTTTACTTGCACTAAATTTTCTAAATGGCCTGCAGATTTCTAAATCTTTCAGTTGGGTGACATTGCTCTTTCCTTACTAGTCAAATAAAATGACTCAAGTCTCCATCGCATGTATTTTGGGAGGTCTACTGACCTGAGTGTTTCTGAGTGAGGATTCCTGGGGAGGAGGCGGACAGTGGAGAGTGTGTGGGTGGAGGTGTGTGTGAACAAGCTTCTGACAGGCCCTTTTCTGGTCTCTAGTCTTGGAATCCTGCCTCCCCATTGGATTCTTGATTACTCTGTGTAGTTCCCTCCACCCATGATTGCTGCCCCCTCTCTGATCTCATCGCCTCAAGCAGGGAAAATTTCCCTCTCCTTCATTCCTCAAAGCTTTATTTCCCCAAAGCTGTTATTAGAACAGACTTTCCTGAAGGCTGGGGGCGGGGGTGGTAAAAGAGGTGGAATTAGAACATAGTTCAAGTTCCCATGGCTCTGGAAACCTCCTCAGGCTTGTGGCTGTGGCTATAGTGGGCTCATCTTCCTCCACCCCCGGCCCCACACTACACCCACCTTCTTGGTACCCTAGACCCTCATCTTTCTTCATCTCACTTTCCTATCCATGCCAGCTTTGTGGGTGTAGCAGTTAGTTATCCCTTTTCAACTACTAAAATACTCCCTAAAAGAAAAAAAATGCTCCCTGTGAGTAATTTTATTTTCTGTGCAGCTAAAGAGATCAGCTCAGACTGCAATTCACTTGAAAAATTTCAGAATTCTTCCCTTCCCCTGCTACATCTAGTAGGTTTGCAGTGGCAGGCTATCACTGCCTCCCACCGCGGTTTCTCTCTGGGCTGTTGTCCCTGCATTCAGGTGTGGGCACCCGGACTGCAGAGGCCTCTCTGCCTTGTTCATTCATTTTATCCTCAGTGTTTAGCACCGTGCTTGGCATGTGGTAGGGCCCGAATAAATATTTCTGGGACGAATGAACAAAAAGAAAGAACAACTGTTTTTAGATAACTCTCTTAATATACAGGGAGGGAAATCTTGACCCTCCTATTAAACCTTGTCCTTTTCCACTGAAACTCTGTTCTAGTAAGCAGATAACCCCTGATCACACTTGCAGGACATTTGGAATGAGGAAGTTTTTATCCTGGTGGTCCTGTAACTTCAGTATTTGAAAACCAGGGTGAGGCACCTAGAGTTGGAGTCAGGAAATAAAACTCTTTATCTCACAGACAGTCCCCTGCAAGTGTAATCTTGCCCACTGCTGTTGGTTTTCTGCTGCTTAGCCCAGTTTAGGATTAGGTGATGCTATTCAAGATGTGATTTAGTTTGTACGCCTTAGGGCGCAGACTTTATCCTGGCATAGTCTGTACTTAACCAGCACGCAAACGGGAAAAAACAACCACAAAAACTCTCACCTCAGGTAATTAGGAAGTCGGGCATCTTTTCTCTACCAGCCTTCCTCAGCTAGTGATAGCCTCCTTTTTAGTGGCTCATAGTTACTTAGTGGTTGCTATGGATTGAATTTAAAGGTCTGTAGGTTTAGCTCTCTTTGGAATACCGTTACACTGTTAAATGTGAATGGCTCAAAAGGCAAAGAATAGCTATCCTCATGTGAGACTCAGGGAAGTGAAGGAGCTTGCAGTGAAGTGAAGCCATCTGGACACAAGCCCAGGTCTGACTGACTTCACAGCCCATGTTGGTTACATGTGCTCCATGGCCCTGCCATCTGGCTTTCTAGAATCTTCAAGTGTGGAAGCTTAGATCTGTTTGGATGTGTGCATGTCTGATGTGCTCTGGTATTGCTGATAAAGCTAAAAACACCTTAAAACTTAGAGGTGAGAAAAGCCTGTTGGCCAAAGCAGTCAGTAGATAATTTGTTCTGAAAATGTAGACATCCTGCCATACCAAATGGATTTCAGAAGTGGGGGATGTCGGTTCACAGTAAGCCTGCTGGTGGGAATGCCCTGAGGTCTGGTACCTTCCGAGCAGCCCATGCATTCATGCGAATGAATTTCCATTAGTCCTCAAAGATTGTTTGTGAACACCCTCCAGCCTCCTTACTGCTATATCCCAGGTAACAGATTCAGGCAAAAGAATGACATAAGCTATTACTGCTTTAAAAAACAAACAAAACTTCCTGTTAGCCCTGCTAATGGAGACAGTCTGTCAGCTTTATCTTTGTAGTCTCATAAACTTCATAATTTTATAGAAATAAAAAGTCCCATTTCTAGTATTTTAGCAAAGGCTTCCAACAAGCAGTCATGTCCTAACACATTTGTTTCTTGTTGACTTTTTTTTTTCCAAAATTTTTTTTTTTTAAAGAGACAGCATTTCATGCTTTTGCTCAAGCTGCAGTACAGTGGCACAACTATAGCTCACTGTAGACTGGAACTCCCGGGCTCAAGCAGTCCTCCCACCACAGTCCCTCAAGTAGCTGGGACTACAGTTGTGTACCACCACACCCAGCGAATTAAAAAAAAAAATTTTTTTTTTTTTTTGAGTCTGGCTCTGTTGCCCAGTCTGGAGTGCAGTGATACAATCTCGGCTCACTGGGAGTCCTGGCAACCTCTGTCTCCCAGGTTCAAGCGATCTTTCTGCTTCAGCCTCCCAAGTAGGTGTGATTACAAGCACCTGCCACCACACCTGACTAATTTTTGTATTTTTAGTAGAGACAGCGTTTTGCCCTGTTGGCCAGGCTGGTCTTGAACACCTGACCTCAGGTGATCCTCCCGCCTCAACCTCCCAAAATGCTGGGATTACAGGCATGAACCACCATTCCCAGCATCACCACCCACCTCCAACCCCCTGCCACCAATTTTTTTTTAAGAGACAGGGTTCTTGCTATGTTGCTAAAGCAGGTCTCGAACCCCAGCCTCAAGCAGTCCTTCCACTTCAGTCTTCCTTTTGAAAAGTCTTCTACTTCAGCAGTTTTGACAACACTACTAAAAACCACCTTTCTCCTTTCCTTTTTTTGTTAGAAGAAAGCTGTTCTTTACCTACTAACATACCTATTTTGTGGTGTAATCTCTTTAAGGAAGCAGAGTAAATTATTCTAATATCTGAATAGTCAGTGTATTGTTCTTTACACTTGAACACTTTGCCTCCTATAATTTTTCTTGCAATAAAGCCTGCTATGAAGAGAGGCAAGAAAGGAGAGGTGGATCATTAACAGGGAAACCAGTGTACTTCCTGTAAGCTTTTGTAAAGTCATATTAGAGCAAGGTTGGATCTGAAATCCCCAAATTAGTCTGTGATAAAGACTAAGAAAATGTTTCTTTCACTTTAGTCTGTAGAGGGTGGTTTATATTACCTGAGTTTCCATACCCTCAAAACCTTCATCATAATATTTGTAAGAAGTTTGAAATTTCCTAGGCAATTATGAAATTAAGAATACTTTGAAAAGAAAGAATATATGGGCATTCTTAATTAATTACGTATGTGCTGAAACACATGGATGGTGTTGCTCCCTGTCCTCATACACAAGCAACTGCTCAGTGATTTTTTGGTCACCCTCCTTTGTGACTGTATTTTACCTGATTTGCATATAAAAGTAAGCTATTTTTAGCAAATCAGTTGCAGTAATGTATTATCTTTTCATTTGTAGAGTAAGACACAAATAACTTACAAATTATTAATTTGACTGCATTGAATCAAGGATATGTGGTCTAAGTCTGGCCACTGCATATTTGGATTTTCTGGAATAGTCCCCATTTCAAATATTCTATTCCATTCTTCCACTTCAGCTATAAAAACTCCATGTGCTTCCAAAACCAAAATGGAGTGCCTACTGTGTGCTGGGCATAGCTCCAGGCACTGAAGATACAGCAGTAAATAAGACAAATATGGTACCTCTCTTCATTTCAATGGGAGAGACAAATAAATCAAAGAGGTGTCTAATAGAATATCATCTGACAGATGGATATGTGATGGACTGTAAGGACTATTAAGAAAAATAAAGCAGGATAAGGGGATTTAGATAGTGGTGGGCACATACATATCAGAACATTTTTGTCAAGCCAGTGTCCATCTTCTCTGGCATCTTAGAAGCTAAGTTCCAAAGGAGTAAAGAAGATGATGGATTTTGGCTGGGCACAGTGGCTCACGCCTGTATCCCAGCACTTTGGGAGGCCGAGGCAGGTGGATCACCTGAGGTCCGGTGTTCGAGACCAGCCTGACCAACAGGGAGAAACGCCGTCTCTACTAAAAACACAAAATTAGTATGGTGGTGCGTGCCTGTAATCCTAGCTATTTGGGAGGCTGGGGCAGGAGAATCGTTTGAACACAGGAGGCAGAGGTTGCAGTGAGCTGAGATCCTGTCATTGCACTCCAGCCTGGGCAACAAGAGCAAAACTGTCTCAAAAAAAAAAAAAAAGAATTTTAAAAGTTGGGTAAGGTAAGGAGTTAAATTGACATGAATGTATTAATTATTCACATAAAAAGTAGATGGATGGGTGTTGGGAGGATTTTTACACACATATCATCGCGATACCTCAGATTTTTGGGACTTGAAAGATTTTATTAACCTTCAGAGGTGAGAACTTAAAAGGCTTTCCAAGGCTGGGTGCTGTGGCTCATGTCTGTAATCCCAGCACTTTGAGAGGCCGAGGCGGGGGGATCACGAGGTCAGGAGATCGAGACCAGCCTGGCCAACATGGTGAAACCCTATCTCTATTAAAAATACAAAAATTAACCAGGCACGGTGGCGTGCACCTGTAGTCCCAGCTACTCAGGAGATTGAGACAGGAGAATCGCTTGAACCTGGGAGGCAGAGGTTGCAGTGAGCCAGCGCTGCACTCCAGCCTGGTGACAGAGTGAGGCTATCTCAAAACAAAAACAAAAAAAGGCTTTCCCAAAGTGAATGTTGGCTAAAGGAATCTTGGATCTGAGACATCAGATAGGGAGGAATTAGAAGCTGAGGTACCAAATAAGGAGGAAAAAAACAGGATTAATTACACAGAAAGGCTGTTATTTTCAGCGTGGCTGGCTGTATAGTATGTCTAAGAACATTCAGAATTTTGTATGTGATTTTCCTATGTGTCTGGGTTAGCCTACATTTCAGATTTCATTTATCTTAATAAAAAAATACAGCACCCTTTGGTTCCTGGAGCGAATGTGTGAATAAAGAGAAAAGAAAGTTGCTAGCAGGTGAAACCCTTCAAACCCTTCATCTGGCTAGTGCTGAGAATGCTAATAGATATTCAGGATTTCTAAGGATTTTTAAAAAGTATTTTCTTATTTGTTTGTGTTAGAGTTTAAAAGGCTAAGGAATAAGTGTCTAAAAGTGGTGGGTTTTCTTTTTTGTTGTTTATATTAAAGTCTATGAAGTTGAAGAATAAAAGTAAGACAGTAATCTGATATATATTTTTTTACAATTTCAGAGTGTCTATGAAGTGCTTTTACTGAACATTATTTACTTAAGTAGGCATCAACCAAAGGCCAAACTAATTAAATAAAAACAAAAACAAGCGGGTAGGGGAACCGGAAGAACCGACGTGCTGGCTAGGCCAGACTCCCCTTGTTTACTCTACGTTAGTCTGCGTACTAAGCGGTCATCTCTCTTCTTTCTCTACTTTTGCTTTGAAGACCAGCACAGATGAAGCTGGTGACGGCAATTCACCAGAGTAGTTAAAATTCCTCCTGTAGTGGCAGTGTGTTAAGCTGTAGTTGTTATTATTGTAACTGGCTAATTATGTAATGTCAACAATTCAGTGAGGTGGAGGATCAGTATTTATACAAGCAGGACTTGGAACACGAGCCCTCAGACTCTCCGGTTTGGGTGCATTTTTCTGTACAGGTTTTCAGTTTAACTCTTCTTTTTCTTTTCTATACCTCTTTATTCTTTGTGGGTAATCCCTTTGCAAGTTGAGACACACTATACTAGAAACTGGGAAGGAAACAATCAGTGAAAGCCTGGGCTGCATTTCGCTGCATTTGTTTCTTTAGCCTTTGCTGTCATGCAGATGGTTTGACTTTGGCTGTTCAGCACTGGAACAAGTTTTTCTTTTGTTTTTGTTTACGTCCCATGAAGTGGATGTGGCCAACGTTTATGCAGGTTTCTTTAGCATTACATCGAAGATGTTTCATATATTCACACCTTCCTCCGAGAAAGCTTGCTGCAGAATGGAAATCTAAGGGATTTGCATTCACACACCATCCACCGTGATTACCAAGGCTTCTGGTATGACTTAGTGGGTGGAATATGTCTTAGGAAAAAAATACATAATTCTGACAAGATGCTTTTTGAAAAGTCCAACCAGCTGTTTCAAGTAGAACACTGCAAAATTTATTCAAAGTGAATTTTGTTTCACTTGGAAGCAAATGTAGTTCAAAGAATGAGCTAAAATAAATAGTAAAATTTAACTTACTCAAAGTTTGTGCAGTGTTGGGGCTCTCAGGAGCCTTGTTTTCTGTTTTCAAGCTTCGCATCGTTCTACCGAAGTTATCCTCATATAACCTGAAGACGGTGGGAAGTTCTTCAGAGAGCTATGATATGAGGCTATGTCTGTTGCTGGCACTGGTAACTACGTCTGGTATTGGGCCTCATACTGGCCAAAGGATGAGAATTTTGGATATTGGTTCATATGGTTGTATTAGCTTTCTCTTGCTGCTGTAACAGATTACAACAAATTCAATGGCTTAAAGCAACACAGTAATTTTATTAACTTAGGTTTTTTTGTAGGTCAGAAGTCTGACACTGGGCCAAAATCAAGGTGTAGGCAGGGCTATGTTACTTTTGGTGGTTCTAGGACAAAATGTTTCCTTGCTTAGGTTTTTATCTAGAAGAAATGTTGTTTGGCTTCTTTTGTCTTCAAAGCCAGCAAAGTTGCATCTCTGTGATCATTCTTCCTTAGTCACGTTGTCCTCTGACTCTCAACCCAGCTGGGAAAGTTCCCTGATTTAATGGCCCTTATGATTACATTAAGCCCACCTGGATAAGCCAGGATAACCTTTCCATCTGTGAAATCCCTTTGGCCAGGTAAGGTAACAGATTTCTTTCCATCTGTAAAATCCCTTTTGCCATGTAAGGTAACCCTGGGGTCCAGGGATTGGGGTGTGGTCTACTTTAGGGGCCATTATTCTGCCTAACACACATGGGTAGGGGAGGGTCTACTACTCAATGTATTTTTCCATAGACTTCCAGCATTTGGCAAGAGTTTTTCATTTGTATTAAGCTACCAAGGACGTAATGATTAACTTGTTATTACCTAAAACTCTTCCATACTACAAACTAATTTTCAAGCGGTGGGCAGTTTGTATTGATCGTGGATCTAATGGACTGCGCATCTAAAAATGGGGAAAGACTGAGACATTAGGGAACAGCAAAGAAACGCAAATTTATGGCACGCATAGTCCAGGCCTGATTGGACTGATTTCCCTAGACATTCAGGAGAGAAAGGCCTAAACCCCATAAACTTCGGTGGCTCAGATCCCGGTTTATACCCCATCTAACCTGTTTTGGGACAGTGCATTTGCATTCTCATCACCTTCAGACTCCTCTTGTCCCCATAGTGTGTCAGAACCAAAGTACCTGTGTTCCAGAGCCCTGTAACCTAGGTCAGGGCCCAAGTCTTGGCTTTGCTGCTAACCAGCTGTGTGACTTTGGGCACTGAATGTACTTCCTCGTCCTGATGTGAGGAAGTTAGGCTAAATAATTCTTAAGGTTTTGCAGTCCCAAATTCCTATGATTCTGTGCCTCAAAAAACATAACAGTGCTTATTTTTTTAAAATAAGCATAGTTGCTTATTTTTTTAGAAATGTGTGTTTTTGTTTGTTTACTTTTTTAAGATGCAGTCTCACTCTGTCGGTCAGGCTGGAGTACAGTGGCACAATTGGCTCACTGCAAACTCTGCTTCCTGGGTTCAAGCAATTCTCCTGCCTCAGCCTCCATAGTAGCTGGGATTACATGTGCCTGGCTGATTTTTATACTTTTAGCAGAGACACGGTTTTACCATGTTAGCCAGGCTGGTCCTAAACTCCTGACCCCACACAATCCACTCACCTCAGCCTTCCAAAGGCATGAGCCACCGTGCCTGACCAAAAATAGTTCTTTTTTACTCTCAAGGATCTTGCCTGAGAGAACCAAGGCCTTAGCACCTTTATCTATCACATATGTGAGGTACATATATATGTGTATGTATAATGTGAGCATATATATAAGTTATACATACACATATGTAAGGTTTTTATTTAAATGTACAGGGAACTGTATCTGCTAACTACATATAAGATCTTTCCTTTATCTTTTAACCTCTAAACTTTATGGAAACTTGTTTATATATGTGTAAGCAACTTGAAAGCATTAGAGATATTTTAAAACATTTGAATGTTTATTTTAAAATAGTAGACCAGACAGTTTACACATACTTGAAATGTGCCTAATTGTAAAACTAACATATAACATAGTTCTATTAGACTAATCCTTTCAGTGATACGGACATACAGAATTGATTATGAATGTGCTTTCATGTTTATTTAATATATTTTTATTGCATTTACAAATTTATTGTGTGCTCATTAAAACCAGTGTGGGGATGATTTCAGTGCTTACTTTTATAATAGCTCTTTGTTTCTGTTCTTGCCAGTATTGGCCTTTGCTTATTTGTCTTCTTATTTAATTAGAGAATGAAAAATGTCCCCTTTGGTATAAGGGGGTGATTATGAAGATTCTCTAGTGTACAGGCTAAAGAAATCTTTAGAAAAATGATCTGTGTTTTCTGAAATAATTTGAAATTGAAGGACAAAAAGATAAGCAAAACCATAATGATAGGTATTCTTCTGTTTACCAGGCAGCTGTGTGTGCAGGGTTGTCATAGGATGGGACACCATCCCTTATTTGCTTTGTAATAATTGAATTACTTACAAGTGCTGTACTTAAAGATGGCTTATCATCCATCAAATGTAACTAGCCAGCAGTGCTTGTGGGCTGGGGGAGGTGGCTCACGTCCGTAACCCGTAGACCAAAATCATAGCCTCCTAAAGAAGGTCAAGGTGGGAGGATCACCGGAGGCCAGGAGTTCATGATAGCGAAACCCTGTATCTACCAAAAAAAAAAGGCACAGTGACATGCACCTTTAATCCTGGCTACCATGCCCAGTACAAGTGGTTTTAATCAAGGAACTGTATAAATTGGCTGGGTACGGTGACTCATGCCTGCATCCCAGCACTTTGGGAGGCTGAGGCAGGTGGATTGCCTGAGGCAGGGAATTCAAGAACAGCTTAGCCAACATGGCAAAACCCTGTGTCTACTAAAAATACAAAAAGTTAACCAGGCATGGTGGTGCATGCCTCTAATCTCAGCTACTCTGGAGGCTGAGGCAGGAGAATCGCTTGAGCCCAGGAAACTGAGGTTGCAGTGAGCCGAGATTAGGCCAGTGCGCTCCAGCGTGAGCGACAGAGTGAGACTCTGTCTCAGAAAAAAACCCTCAGAATTTATGATCATCTTAGTAAATACTAGTATTTGTTTTGTTTGGTTAAAATTGATTACCTGTGAATAAAATCATATTTCCGTTGTTGAACATGTAAAGTAGCTAGCATGCCCTTATAGGTTTGTGTCATTGGCAAACTAAATATGCCCTGATGTACCCTCATTCAAGTTATTGATGGAAATGCTAGAGATTCCAAAGGATGGACAGTTCCAGGAGCTTGGTGCACATGCCAGATCCGTCCAGTGAATTGTTTATTCCTTTCACCAATGTCTTAAGGCATCTTGGGCTGCTAGGACAAAATACCACAGACAGGGGAGTTTAAACAACAGAGGTTGCTTTCTCACACTTCTGGAGGCTGGAAAGTCCAAGCTCAAGGAGCTGGCAGAATCTATTCTTGGTGAGGCTTCTCGTCCCCGCTTGCCACCTTCTTACTATGTGCTCCATGGCCTTTCCTTGGTGTGCATGTGGAGAGAGGGGAAGAGAAAGGAATCTCTTATGTGTCTTTTCTTATAAAGGCAGTGATCCTATCATGGGGGCTCCATCCCCATGACCTCTTCCCCCATGGCTCCACTCTCATACTGTCCAAACCTAATTACCTCCCAAAGGTCTTTGCTTATTTGTCTTCTTATTTAATTAGAGAATGAAAAATGTCCTCTTTGGTACAAGTGCGTGATTATAAAGATATTCTAGTGTACAAGCTGAGGAAATCTTTAGCAAAATGATCTATGTTTTCTGAAATAATTTAAAATTGAAGGATAAAAGGTCCCACCTCCAAATATTCTCACACTGGGGGTTAGAGTTTCAATATATGAGTGGGTAGTGGATAGAGGCAAGATACAAATATTCAGCCCAAAGTGCATTAAGTGCAAACAACTTGCCCCACGTATGGGTATAGGCCTGTGATTCTGTGTTGAACAAGACAAACAGGTTTGTTTTGGGTGGGTGGGTGGTATAACTTCAGTGCTAAATGCCTTGAAGAAAATTAGCAGGGTAAAAACTTCAGGGTGAGGAAGTTGTGGTGGGTCCTGGTGGTGTTGAGGTTATTGTGGAATAATTGGGGAAGACTTCTGAGATGACGTTAGAGTAGAGACCTGCATGATGTATAGGAATAAGCCTGTAAAGAATATTCTAGGCAGGAGGAAACCTAAGAGAAAAATCCTGAGGCAGGGAAGAGCCCGGAATGGTCAAGAAGCAACAATAGGGGCTGTGTAGCAGGAGTAGGAGGTAGGGATGGGAGAAGGATTGCAGAGGGAGCCAGAAGGGTTAGCCAGGGCCAGATGTTAGAAAGCGCTGGGAGCCACAGGAAGGAGTTTGTATTTTAAGTGGGAGGGAAAGCTGTTGGGAGGTTAACAGGCAAGACTGTGGATGACAGGTGCTAGGGTGTCAATGGTGGCAACACAAATGGTATATTGATTTGGCTTGGGCTGGTAGCACTGGAAGTGGTAAGAAGTGGACTGATTGGGGGTTGTTCTGAAGTCAAAGCCGGCAGGCTTGGTGATGCATTAACTGGATGTGCAATGTGAAAGAATGGGAATGGAGGCATCATGGTGAAGCCCAGTCTTTCGGTCCAAGCAACAAGGTGAACAGTGGGCTATTTACCAAGATTGGGGAAAACTGGTAGAGGTTCAGGTTTTGATGGGGGCAGGTGGAAACCAAGAGGTCTGTTTTGGACACGTTGATTTATAGATGCCTGTTAGACATTCAACAGGAGATATGAAGGAGATCCTTGGTGCTCAGGGGAGAGGTCGTAGCTGAGGTTAGATCTGGGAGACACTATTGTGTAAATCTACAGTTCTTAGCATTTATATGAGAGTCACTGAGGAGCTTTAAAAAATCCTTATACTTCTGACTCAGTCCCAGAGATTTTTATTTAATTGGTTTGGGGGTGGGGGTCTTAGAAAACTTTAAAAGAAGAAGAAAAAACGACTCCCTAGTTGATCCTAATATGCAGCGAGGGTTGAGAATGGCTTGTATAAATGATTTTAAAGAAGGAAATAGATGAGATTCTCTTGGGAGTAAATTTAGTTAGAAAAGAGCACATGTCGGAAGATGGAGCAACTGAGAAAGAAGAACCCCCAAAGGAGATTGGGACGGAGATTGATACTGGAGTCCCTTTTTCCTCAAAGTTTGGCTCCTGGGGCAGCATCAGCATCACCTGGGGCTGTTAGAAATGCAGACCCTTGCTTTGGCCGGGCGCGGTGGCTCACACGTGTAATCCCAGCACTTTGGGAGGCCAAGGCAGGTGGATCACAAGGTCAAGAGATCGAGACCATCCTGGTCAACAAGGTGAAACCCCGTCTGTACTAAAAATACAAAAATTAGCTGGGCATGGTGGCACATGCCTGTAGTCCCAGATACTCGGGAGGCTGAGGCAGGAGAATTGCTCGAATCCAGGAGGCGGAGGTTGCGGTGAGCCGAGATCGCGCCATTGCACTCCAGCCTGGGTAACAAGAGCGAAACTCCGTCTCAAAAAAAAAAAATGCAGACCCTCTTGCCCCACTCAGAGCTACAGAAACAGACTATGTGTCTATTTAACAGGAACTCCAAGTGATTCATAACCCTCATCAAAACTCGGAAACAGTTTTGGCCTGGCACAATGGCTCATGTCAATAATCCCAGTACTTTGGTAGGCTGAAGTGGGAGGTTTGCTTGAGTCTAAGAGTTTGAGACCAGCCTGGGCAACATAGAGAGACCCTGCCTCTACAAAACATACAAAAAGTAGCCGGGTGTGCTGGTACCGTGCCTCTAGTCACAGCTGTTGAGAGGCTGAAGAGAAAGGATCGCTTCAGTCTGGAGGTCGGGGCTGCAGTGAGATGTGATTGTGCCACTGCACTCTAGTTTGGGTGACAGAGAAAGACCCTGTCTCAACAAAGGCAATGGTTTTCATTGTGTTATCAGGATAGAGCTGCTTCAGGTATGAATTCAGTCACCATATATACATGACTTGGGAAATTAAAATTGAAGAACTAGCATTAGCCATGTCCTTAAAGTCACGTATTTGGTAGTCATGGTATGTGGGTGGAGTGATCTTATTTTTCTAAAGACTTGGTGAGAAAGGGTGATAGCCGTATTCTTTTAAAGATTGAAAAATTTTGTCTCTGATCAATGAAATTTTCAGAACCAAGGTTCTATGAATTCATACATGGCCAACTTGCTACCCCTCCTCTTTAAAGTAGCTTATTAAAAAAATGTAGCTTGTAAATGATTAGATAGTGGTTTCCACATATTTCACAAGCTCAGTAAACTAACCCCTCTTGAATGAAGGGAAGTTATTTACGCCTTTACCAGAGCTAACATGCGTAACCCCATGATCTACAGTGCCTCAGGATCACCAGCTCCTCAGACACAAACCCCGAAGGTGAAATCATACTAATTGAATCACAAGTTCTTGCAGAAGCAGGGAGCATGATTGTAGTGACAATTTATGCCTCGTTTTTCTTTTCCTTAATCACTGGACTTAACTTTGTTCTTTTGCTGCCCTTTTTTTTTGAGACAGAGTCTTGCTCTGTCACCAGGCTGGAGTGCAGTGGTGTGATCTCTGTTCACCGAAACCTCTACCTCCCGGGTTCCAGTGATTCTCCTGCCTCATCCTCCTGAGTAGCTGGGATTACAGGTGTGTGCCACCACGCCTGGCTAATTTTTGTATTTTTATTAGAGACGAGGTTTCACCACGTTGGCCAGGTTAGCCTCAAACTCCTGACCTCAAATGATCCACCCACTACGGCCTCCCAAAGTGCTAGGATTATAGGCATGAGCTGTCAGGCCTGGCCTACTTTTTTTTTTTTTTTTTTTTAAATCTCAGAAGAAACTTAGCACAGCAAGCCTGTATTTATTATAATACATACATCCTGAGTAACAAGGGGTCATGGTGGGTGTTTTACTAATGCCATATTAATATTTTGTTAAGGCGCTTGAGTCAATTATTTAGTGCAGCTGAATATCTTAATCAGGAAGAGTTAGGCGCAAGTGGGAATAGGACTAGGTGGGTGAGCAGACCATAGTCAGGGTCCACCTGGCTTTTCCTCTTTTCTTTTAAAAGCGAATCTACTGTGTGGTTGGCGAAGAAAAATACAGAAAGCTTCAATTGCATTTAAAGTGCTTTATTTCTCAAGTCACTTTGTGGATACAATGGGTTATCTTTTATATTATTACTCCTCTTTATTTGTCTTAATTATTTAGTAAACAAGATGCTCTATTAATTGATAGCAAGTGTATTTGAATTTTATACACTCTATTCCTTTTTCTTAGACATTTTGGTTTTAGAGTAATACGTGTTCATGGTAGAAAATACATAACCTCACAGAAGATTCTAAAATAGAGTAAGAGTATCCCTCTTGTCTCCTACCCTAGTCCTGCCTTCCAGGGGTAAGTGCTATTACTGATTTCCGTTCTTTAGTTCTACTGGCTACCATTACATCCCACCTTCTTCTTGCTTTGTTCTAGCGGTGCTGGCAGGCAATTGGTGGGTCTTTCTCTCCCAGCACACTGACTCAAATGTCAGTCTCCTCTGGCAACACCCTCACTCCCCAGCCAACAATACCGTAGCAGCCATCTAGGCCCCCCTCAAATCAAGTTGACCCTTAATGTTAACCAAAATAGTCCACCCCTTGTCAACTTGGCCCCATACACATTCTTAAATCATACTTTATCTCCAAATAAAGACAATTAAGGTCATAATTGCACCTAACATAACACAACTATACTTTGTACAACCGGAAATGCACAAATCCTTAACTTAAATGCTGTTACATAAAGTTAACGACACTTAAATGCTGATATGAAGTCAATAAATCTTATGTTAGGTGATAAAGGAAAAAGAAAGGAAGTAAAACAAAGATATTTTCTGAATACAGGTGTATACATGTACAGGCATATTCTTAAAATAAGGAGGATATACTCATGACAATTAGAGTCCTCCTTTCTGTAACTGGACACATGGTTGTAGCCGGTATTGATAACTGCCTTCTTCTACTACTCAGTCTGTATTCCCTTTGCGTTCAGCAAGCAAGTAAGCTGGTCGTGTTTTTCACCTGGTGGAGTGACCCAAACCTTCAGTAATATGTGTTCAGCTCTTGCTTTTTTAAGCTTACACAGTATCAACTTCAGAGTGGTAAAATTTAGAGTTCTCGCCTACCTCCTGGTTCAGAGTATTATTATTTTGATACTGTTAGAGTTTATAACATTCTATTCTGTAGCTGTCATTAATTCCCCTTTGCAGTGTGTAGAGGTTGATTCTAAAAATGAAAGTCCGATAAAAATAGCATTTGCAGTATTATGATTATATAAACATGATTCATTGCAGTGTAGATGGATGAAAAAGCAGATGTAACCTATTTCACCAGACCCTACCCCACCTCTAGATCCAGTGGATCCTTTTAAAAGTTCATTTTCTTCATCTCTTCTAGATCATATTGAGCCGTTCATGTTGCTTGTATCATATTTCATCTCTCTAGGAGTCTTCAGTGGTTTTTTTGTGAGAGGAATATTGTAGACTAGGAGATACTTTCTTGGGTAATTGTTGTATTTTTCACTTGAAAGGCACAGGTAATAAACTTTCTGAGATTTCGGGTGTTCAAAAATCTATATTTTGTTCACACACATATTTAGCAGTTTGGCTGGCTAAGTTCTTCTAAATCCTGTTCATTAGAAATGTAAAGCCTTTTTTCTGCTGTCTACTTTTCTCTGATATTACTATCAATAAGTCAGGTTCTAGTTACATTCCAGTACCAGGTAAACTCCTCTGACCCAAACCTTTTAGAATTTTTAACTTACCTTTGGAGTTTTGAATTGTAATGAATGTGCCTAAATATGATCTTTTCCTCCTTAATAATCTGCTTAGCACTTAATGAAACTGTTCTGAGATCTTGGGTGTGTTAAAAAACAAATTAAACTCAACAGAATTTAATTGAGCAAAGAACAATTCTGTTCCCCCAACCATAATAGGTTCAGAGCAACTCCGGTGCTGCTGTGTGGTCTGATTCACAGAAAACAAAAGTGAGGCACAGAAACAACCTGATTGGTTACACCTTGGTGTTTGCCTTATTTGAACCCAGTTTGAACAGTTGGCTGCCTGTGATTGGCCAGAACTCAGCAATTCCTACAAAAGTAGGTTACAGTTCGTTTACACATCCTGTTAGGTTACAGTTCACTATGTATGGAGAAACCTTTAGGTCAAACTTAAATATAAAAAAGCAGCTTTAAGCTAAAATTAAGTTTAAAGATGAGTATTTTTAGTTCAGGAAAATTTTCTTCAGTTACTGTAATTCTTTTACAGTTCTCCTCCTTATTGTCACTTTCTTCTTTGTAACACTCACTTTAGATAAATATTATATCTTTTTAGAGCTGTTTTCTGTATCTGTGAACCCTTGTGTCATTTTTGGGATAATAAGGAGGTAGCCCTGTCATATATTTTTCAAGCCAGCCATAGAATGTTTCTGGTTCCACCTGTTTTCATTCTTCTGGAAGTTTCTGAAAGTTACTGGTATGCTAATGGATATTTTCTCTGTCTTCTAGAACTGGTATGGTTTTATTTAAAAAACAAAAGCAAACTTTTTGTTGTTTCAGTATGGCCTTGGGAGGGAGGGCACTCAGACAATGAAATGCGTGTGTTTAGCCCACCACTGCAAAACACTACTTTGATTTAGGTTCTACCTTTGATTTTCTTTCCTAGGCTATGTAAAATGACAGTAAATTCAAACAGACATCCATGTCAGTGTCCTGACCTTCTGCTTGTCTGGTATCTATAGGCATGTACCATACAGGCCACTCTACTGATTTCCTAAGAGAATTCCTTAAAGTTCACAGACTGACAATTTGAACAGAGGATGCAAGATAGGAGTGGAGAAATTTTCTCCTCTGTCTCAGGATTGTCTAGGGTGAGGGAAGAAGAAGTGCATAGAGGGAGGGATTAATCTAATTCATTTCAGTAAATATGCTTGCTCTATATAAGGGACAGTACTAGACTTTTGAGGTGATTCAAGAAGGCAGAAGAGACCATTCCTGCCATCAAAGGGTTTAAAGTTTGGTCAGATTTACTGATAGTGAGTATTCATACATAATAAAAGGTACAATGAAACTACCAGGGAATTACAAATAAACCCTTCTGGGGTTTACAAGGAGAATATACATCTGTATTAGGGAATAAGGAAGGGACTGGATGATGTATATTATAAATGTATCTTGAAGAGTGGTTGAACTTCTGACTAGTGAGCGTGGGGTCTGAAGAAGAGATCTCTTTGAGTAGAGAGAGTGGCAGAGAAAAGTCCAAGAGGTAGGAAAAGATAGACCACATCAGGGAAGCACAGGGCATCAGTTTGGTTAGAATATTGGATATTTATTAGAGAAGAGCGTAAGGCATTTGAGAAAATAGTTTGGGGTCATATTATGGAGACCGTAAGTGCCAAAGAGAAGGATTTGAATTGTGTTTGAGGGGGAAGGAATAAGAAGTCTCTGGTGCAACTTTTTTCATCAGATCAGACAAATGCTCTGATGATAAAAGCTGTATTTCAGACAGACCAGACAGATTAGATCAAAAAGATGATCTGACGATATAAGTTACATTTCAGGAAGATGATTCTGACAGATCTATATAGGATGGAATGAAGGAAGAAGCAGAAAAGTAGTTACCTAATGAACTGATTCTGTGCTGTGTGTTGCGCCCTCAGGACGTGAAGATGAATGAGCTCCAGCCCTGCCCTCATGTAGCTCACAGCCTGGCGAACATGTAAAATTAGTTGCTTTGCCTAAAAAAAATTCAGTTAAACAGTTTTCAAAAAGCATTCGTTTTTATATATTAGCAAGATGTTTAAAAATAGTAATTTAATCTGTTGCCATAACCGAAAGTATTCTAATTAACTGTCTCGTTATCTTAAATTTTTCATTAGTAGGAATACAGCTAGCATGATATGTTACCTTCTTATGCAGTATACATGAAATGCTCAACAAGTGTAGTCTCAGATGCACACATGCAGTCATGCTTGATTTTCTTTGCTATATCTTTAATCACCTAGAAAAAAGAAAAATAATGTGTCATTTTAATATAAATGGTTCATTTTGGTTGAAAACACCTGTAATTCATATTCTATTTAATTATTTAGAACAAAATAACCTTTGGATTTGGGCTTGCTGCAACTGGCTTAGTAAACCGTTTTCCTCTAAGTTGCTCTCATTTCTTATCTTTGGTGATCAGTATACTTGAATTATAAGACTTTTTTTTTTTTTTTTTTTTTTTTTAAGGAAGCCTCAGTAAAACTATCCATTATGAAGTAATTATCTATTGGTAAAATTGTTCATTGCAAATGGATATTTTTTCCAGCAGCATTTCTTGTAGTCATATAATGGAAAAATTAGAGCATAAAGGCAATTAGGATCTTCTAGTAACACTCATCTTAGTACCACAGAATACTTACAAAGTATTTTTATTTTTACTTTTTTATGGAAGCTTCACGAATTTGCGTGTCATCCTTGCGCAGGGGCCATGCTAATCTTCTCTGTATCGTTCCAATTTTAGTATATGTGCTGCCGAAGCGAGCACTACAAAGTATTTTTGAAGCATCATATCCAACAGACTTCAGTATCCTTTGCTGAGACAGGATTGCTTGAGCCCACGAGGTTAAGGCTTCAGGGAGCCTTGATTACACCACTACATTCCACCCTAGTTAACAGAGTAACACCCTGTCTCAAAAGGAAAAGTGAAGAATAACAATAAATTTTGATAAAATAAAAAATTTTTAAGTGGTCCAAAGATCCTCCTTCCTTCCCTCACCTTTAAACAAAACCAGTTTTCCATGGATGTCTAGGTGTAGTGGTGCAGTATCGGCTCACTGCAACCTCCACCTCCTAGGTTCAAGAGACTGTCCTGCCTCAGTCTCCTGAATAGCTGGGACTACAGGCATGTGCCACCACACTGGGCTAATTTTTGTATTTTTAGTAGAGACAGGGTTTTGCCATGTTGGCCAGGCTGGTCTTGAACTCCTGACCTCATGTGATCTGCCCACCTCAGTCTCTCAAAGTGCTGGGATTACAGGCATGGCTGCTATGCATGGCCTGTTTTGTTTTGTTTTGTTTTGTTTTTTAATGAAAAGACTTAATTATGTTTTAAAGACTTTGAGCCTACCCTGTAGGGTTCACAGGATTGGTTTTATGTCCTTGTAATAAGTTTATTTCAAAGTAAGAAGTTGTTTTCTTGAAGTAATTATTTAATCTTTACTAGGTAAACTTCACATTTAATTGACTAGAAGAACACTCCTTTGAAGAATAGTAACAGTAATACACACATATTATGTATTACTTTTTTGACAGCAAAAATAAGGAGATAAAAGGCAGCGTGGTTTGACCACAGCTGAGCTTCTTTCTGTTTTTCCTAATGACATTGTAGAAGGTCGTGATAGACTTTGGAGTGTTGAAGCTAGCTTGATTGGATTTCTGTAGGTGAATCCATGTTCTCGTTTAATTTTCTTTCCAAATGTCTCTGCTCATTCTCTCATACCTCATCACTATCATTATTCTTGAGATTCCACTCCTAAGAAACAAAGGACAAAATCATCAAGAATAAATTTTTCTCTCAAATGATTTGATTGCCAAAGAAATCATAGATTACTAGAGCTCATCAGTCACAGTCTGTCCCTTTGCCTTTGGGCAGAATCAAACGAGTGAAGTGAGACTGTTCATTTTTTTAGTCTCCAGTGAAAGAGATATCATAATCCATTGCAATATTTAACAACCCTGTGTCAGGAAATTCCTTTATCCACCTTAAATAATGCATGCATCAGTTTAAACCTGTATTTTTTTCTTCAGCCAGTTTGAATCAGACTTATTCTCTTTGTGTAAGATCTTTTCATGGTATTTGAAGACTTATTCTAGAATAATACTAGTACATCTCAGTTTCTACAGCTTGTCTGTCAATATTTTCCAACAGTTTTATCGTCTTTATCTCTCCTTACTGGATATGCCACAGTTCTCTGTTCCTTTTGTTTATGATATTTAGAATGTATCTGGTGAGAGGCTGACTGGTGCTAATATAGGGTCAAATTCTAGCAGTGGCAGTACATTATGTACAATCATTTCTGTTTTGTGATTTCCTTTTGGAAAGTTAGCCCTCTTTATGTGCATTAATCTCCATACCCCTGAACTTCAGATTTCTTGCTTTTCTCATTTTGCCATTCTCTTGGCTGCCAGTGTGGCTCATTACTCATTGTGATACTTTTGCTCTTGTTTTTGTTTTTAGAAGTGAGATCTTACTCTGTTGCGCAGGCTGGAGTGCAGTGGCACAATCATAACTCACTGCAGTCTGAAGTTCCTGGGCTCAAATGATCCTTCCACCTTAGCCTCCTAAGTAGCTGGGACTATGGGCCTATGCCACCATGTCCAGCTAATTTATTTTTAATTTTTTTTAGAGACAGGGTCTCACTATGTTGTCTAGGCTGATCTCAAACTCCTATCCTTCAGCCTCCCAATTTTACCTCAGTATTCTTTGGTATTGAGGTAAAATTTGTATGTGTTAATTATAGTCCTTAAGTGTACAATCTACTAGGTTTTGACACCTTTCTATACCAGGATAACTAACACCTCAGTCAAGATATAGAATATATTCATAGTCTCGGAAATTGTTGTCACACTCTCTTTCACTCGTTTACCCACCTCCTGTGGGCAGCTACTGTGATTTCTACCACAATAGATTTGTTTCCCCTGTTTTTGAAAATTTTCTAAATGTAATCATGTGTTATTCTGATGTTTTTTCACTCACATGTGTCAGTAATTCATTTTTTGAAATAAATAGCTTTCCATTGTTTATTCTCCTGTTGATGGACATTTGGATTGTTTTTAGTGTTTGGTATTATAAATAGTGCTGTCATGAGCATTTTTGTACAAATCTGGGTGTGGATGTATATTTTCATTCATCTTAGTAATGTTAATACCTAAGAGGGATAGATTGAAGAGTAAATGTACATATAATTTTATAGGAATTTTTCAAACAACATTAGACCCCCACTAGCAATCTGTGTAAATTCTAGTTGTTCCACATTTTTTAGAACATTTTCTAAATGTTGTCAGTCTTTAAATTGTAATCATTCTAAGGGATATGATATAATATGTCATGGTGGTTTTATTTTGCAGTTGCCTGATGGTGTTGAGTACCCTTCCATGGGTATACAAACATCTTCTTTTCAAGATGCACATTCACGTCTTTTGCCTGTTTTTATTTTTATTTTTTAATGTTATCAGTTACTTAATTAGGTTCTTAAGAAATTTAGAGCACCACTTTGTGAGGATAAATTTTATTTTCAGGGCAAGCACAGATTGCAGGTAGCCCTGGAGCTGAGGAATGGCTTTGATTTTTGTTAAAATTTGTGAACCCATAGCTTTCTGATCAACCTTGCACTGCTCATTTCTCTCTTTTTTTTCCGTGTTGAAGATCTCACCTTCTTGATATCTGGGCTTCTGGAGCCGCCTCTTCTTTAAGTATGCATCAGTAAGATGTTTTAGGATTTTTATATTGCTGATATCAATTTTGGTTGAGGTGGGAATGACAAATTTCTGGTGTGTTCTTCTTAGAGGAACTCGATTGAGGACCAGAGGTCGAGTCACAAGTAGCCAGCCAGTAGCTAACTGCTTCAGGAAAGCCACCTCTTGCCTCTGTAGTGCCCGATGAGGACGATCAGAATGGTCCCTGGTGTAATGCTGGCTCACAGTTTTCTTACGTGCTGACTGAAGGGTTTTTTGCTGTGGCTCAGCAGCTTTCGAGACACATCTTCAGTAGGATAACATCTAGTCATTTTGCAAAGTTTGACCACCCAGGTACCACCATTCTTGTCACTGCCAACTGGTTTTGTAACAGTTGCAAGAACTTTCTTTTTTTTTCTTTTCAACCTTGGATTTAGTGGCTGAGTACTTCCTCTTGTACATGGCACTTCTGGAAAACATTCCAGATAGGGAATATCTGCCAATTCCTCTAACAAGGACAGGATTTTGGCCACAGTGGGGCTTCTTCTTCTTGAGCTTTTAGCCTTGAAGTTACTTCTTTCCACCTTGCCACCAGTATCAGCCTTCTTGGCTTCAGGTTTCTTCTCTTAGTATCAAGCTTCTCAACTTTTTTGCCTGTCATCTGACAAGATGACAGTTTTTGAATAAAATTGTTTGATTTTAAATTGCCTGTTTTTAATCGAATTGTTTGTTCATTAATAGGAGTCATTTTAATTCTGGATTCAAGTCCTTTATCATTATATATATATATATATATATATTTCCTCCAATCTGTACTTTACATTTTTAATTTCTTCATGTATCTTGTTGTTGAACTTAATTTTTCAGTTTTTATGCAGTCAAATTTGTCAGTTTATGGTTAATTTAGGCATTTTTTCCTCCCTGCACATCACTAAGGTATTTTCTTGTTTCCCCTATAAAATTTACAGCTTTAGCTTTTACCTTTGATTCTGGGATTCATCTTAAATTAATTTTTTTATGTGATGTGAGGTAGGGGATCAAGATTCATTCCCCTCTATTCCTCATGGCTTCTAACTGTTCCGGAATCATCTTTTGAAAAGACTTCATTTTCCTCAGTCGAATTGCCTTGAAGCTTTTGTCTAGTTGTTCATATTTGGGTAGGTCTATTTCAGTATTGCTTTAATTCTGAAACTGTAGACTATCTTTTACATTTAACCTTATGTTTAAATTGTATGAACATTCTCTCCCTAAGATATTAATGTAAACACTGGACAAACAAATCTAAAAATAGGCAATTGAATTTCACTGAGGCCTTCCTTGATCACCCCCACTTTTTTTTCCCTCTGAGACAGAGTCTCTTGCCCTTTCACCTAGGCTGGAGTGCAGTGGCATAATCTTGGCTCACTGCAGCCTCAGCCTCCCAGGCTCAGGTGATCCTTCCACCTCAGCCTCCCAAGTAGCTGGAACTACAGTCATACACACCACACCTGACTAGTTTTTTCTTTCTTTCTTTTTGTAGAGACAGGGTTTCGCCAGGTCACCCAGACTGGTTGTGAACTCCTGGCTTCAAGTGATCTCCCTGCCTCAGCCTCCCAAAGTTCTTGGTTTGCAGCCATGAGCCACTGCATGTGGCTGTTAAGCAACCTCTTTGATGCTATAACATGTTCTCACACACTCCTCTCCCTTTGTATTTCTGACTCTCTGTGCCTTCCTGGATTTCTGTAAGGGTTAGATAAGATGCAAGCAGAATTCCTGGTACATGGTCATTCCTCCCTATTTAACCCGATGCCCCAGGGTCAGGTTGGAGACCTAGGGCAGGGCAGTGGCAGGAGAAGGGCAGATTCTTTGCCAGGAATCTGTTTTTCAAATAGTTAGAAACTTGAGTTTTTACCAGGAATAGTCCCCGTCCTGTGATGAGTCCTCAAGATGGTAACTCGAGTTACTGAAGGGGATTTTTCCAATAAATATTCCTGCTCTCTGCAAAATACTATTGTAATTATTAAACGTGATGAAACAGAAAACTAATATTCAGGGCAATGAGTGACATGAACTTCCTGCATTTCACTTTAGTGACTGCATTCTCAATAGCTATCTTCCCTCAGAGAAATTTATAAAATTTGTTTTCTTTAATGATTTATCTGTTAGTTGGGTACTCCCTTTTTAAGGCCATCCAAGAAAAATGCTATATATCAACTGCATGACTATTTCCTCATAACCACCAAATGAGTTTCTAAGGAAAATATTTATTTGCTGTAGTTTGCTACATAATTTGTTTCACATTTTTCAAATGCCAGCCATTTGCTTAGTATAAGACCTTCAACTGCCCATTTCCAGAATGGACTGTTTTAGTTCCAGTGTCTAGAACACAGCGAAGTAGATATCAGTTCACAGTGCTTGCTCACATTTCCCCAGGTTTCTCTGTAGCACCTTAGTGTGCCCAGGTTTCCCAGCAGCCTAGGAAGTGGGAATGAAAATGTCTCCTTCAGTATTTCTGTAGCTCCCATGTATCAGAATCAAGTGCCCACCACCTACTGTGGAGAACAGTTTCAAAAGGATGGATCAGCAGCCTACCATTCATGAGGAGTTTCCAGAGACACATAATACGTGTTTGTATATGTTTTGTAATTTGTGTAAAGCTGTTGAGCCTGTCAGTAGAATCGTCTTTTTAGTTGCTTTTCCATTAGCTGTGCTCTTTTTCCACTTACCTGTCCCCACCTCTCTCAGCCTACTGGGACAACTTTTGTTCTTTCATTTATTCATTCAGCAAGAATTTTTTCACAGACACTGAAGTAGATACTCATGATTCAAAGATGCTTAACACATATAGTCCCAGGTCTCCAGAAGGTTACAGTCTGGCAGGGGGAAATAGGTTGTAAACTGAGTGAGATAATGGCCATGATAATAGTATTCATAAGGCACACCTAGGTGTACATAAAAAGAGCAGAACCTTCTCCAGACTTGGGTAGGGGAAGGTTGGGAGAAGCTTCCCCAAGGAGACAATGCCTGGGCTGGGTCCTGATTGGCAAGTAGTGGCTGTCACATCTAGGAAATAGAGACTGTCCTATTGACCTAAACAAGAATCAGATCATTGATCTTGGCCTTATTTATACCTAATTCCAAACAACAAAAGCAGTTATCCTAGACAGACGTGAAAATCCAAGTGAAAGAAATGCAGCGTAGTTATCAGGAGGCGCAAGATACATATACAGGGCGGGGAGGTGGAAGGGGAAATGAGGGAGGTGGAGGGAGAAATAGGCTGTTCTCCATGAATTTTGGTGGAGGAGAAATGGCATGTATGAAGTTGGAGGTGATGACAGCAGACTTGCTTGCTGAGGGTAAAAAATATGAGGTGGAATGGACAATCCAAATGGAGGGCCATAAAACTTATGAGTTAGAACATTAATGTGATTTAAGAGGTAATTGGGAACTGTCTCCAGATTGTAAAGACATAGGTGTTGTGGACAAAACTGTGTTTCAGGAATTATCCTTGTTACTCTGGTTCTAGTTTGCTGGTTTTCATCATACTTCTTTAGTTTCCTATCTCTCTCTTTTTTCTGGCTCCTAAATATAGGTATTTCCTAAGCAGTGCCCCTTAGCCCACTTTTCCTACAACATTGCCTTTTAAACATTCTCCCGAGTGCCCCCTCAGCTCTCCTGTGCTAGTGGGAGAGGAAAATCAAGGTGGTGGGACAAATGTATTTCAGTTTGTTCTCTATACTGTAGTTTCTAGAAAAAATTTAATGAAGATTCTAATACAATTTTTTCATTTTGAATTTTGGAAAACTCTGTTCTTCATTTTTTTTTCCTGGGTGTTTGGATATACTCTTGAAGTCAGCTAAGTTCATGATGCAAATGATTAATTAATGATGATAGCACAGCCAGGGAGATTGGCAGGAAAGCTACTGTTTTATCTACTCTCCTTTATCTCTAGTTTCCTTTTTTCTCTTCCTCTACCCCGCCCCCAAAACCATTAATGCGCCTCCAAAACAGCAAGGCTGCTGGAAACTATAATTTGGTCAAGAGCTGAGTTAGACACTTCATTAGGGTTGATGGATTGAATTGGAGGAGCTGGACAGAGTGAGTGTGAGCAGGGCAGCAGAGAGCACAGAGTGTGTGCTGAGGAGCCACCAGGCCCTAAAAAAGCCCAAAGGCTGGCCTTGGTCAGCCCACATTCTTGAGCTGGTGTGGAACTGGAGCCGGGACTGGAATAAAGGAGGGAGGCTGGCTGCCTGCCGTGTCTACTTCAGGAGAAAGCTGGAGAAAATGAATATGCAAGAAAAGGGATGCTGGGATAGTAGAATAAGGGCAATGTGAATGAAGAAACAGGTTTTGTCTTCATTTCTATTTATTTGCGGCTGCTATCTTCAAAGTCAAGTTAGTATGATTAGAAAGTTTTATGTAGTGAATTTGGGGTAGGTGGGAGGTAGAAGATTAAGAAAATGATTGTAGATAAAAAGTCCCCAGTACAGTGCTCTCCACAAGCAAATGTTAAAGGAAAGAACAAATGAAAGGTGGACTATTGTGGAATTATGGGATTCTCAGTCTCTTCTGATGTTACTTTGGAAAAATAAAACTTGTAATATTCATCTTGGCCGTCGTTGAAGTTAAAACATTTCAAGTGATAGCCAGGTGGTGTTTGAATGATTATCTGACCTAGACATCTTGAGAACAATGCTTAAGAGTTATTAACTGTTAAAGAAACAATATTTTCATGAAATATTCTTAGGTCTTGACAGATATTTTACTTTCTAGGGAAAAGCCAACATGTTTTTTATTATACAAAAGGCTTTTTTTTTTTCTGGACACTGAGTATCACTCTGTTGCCCGGGCTGGAGGGCAGTGGCACCATCTTGACTTGCTGCAACCTCTGCCTTCTGCCTCAGCCTCCCAAGTAGCTGGGACTATAGGTGTGTACCACCATGCTCAGGTAATTTTTGTACTTTTTATAGAGATGAGTTTTACCATGTCATCCAGGATGGTCTCGAACTCCCTAGACCCAAGTGAACCGTCTGCCTCAGCTGCCCAAAGTGCTGGGATTACAGGTGTAAGCTACTGTGCCCGGCCCAAAAGACATTTTAAAAAAATTGTTTCTTCAATCCATTTTTCTACTTGTTACTCTGTGTGGTACTTTATATTACTATGATTTCTTTGTGCCTCAGTTCCTTCTGGAAAGTTTTTGAAAGTCAAGTTAAAAATCAGCCAGAGTTGGTGCCAATGTAGATATAACTGAGTTATTAAATTATGCACTTTTTATAGCTGTTCCCACTATAAGAGTGTCTTCTAGATTTTCTTTTTAGTAGGTCATTGAATCTCTTTTACTTTATGGAGCAGTAAGAAATGCATGAAGGAATTTAAATTTAGAGAGGCTGTCTTGCATGTACATCTGGGCATTGGCATTTAGAGTCTATAAAATAAATTGGCAGTGAATATTTTATTTACCTGTTAGAATCTCAGCTACATCATCAAGTAGCATTTCCCAGATATATTGGAATACAGTTGATGGTGTCGAAATGGAAATCTAAAACATTTAATCAAAAATATTTATATGCAGGTCACATGAAGATTTTAATATCTTATAAGATAACCTGTATATATGATTTGGAAACAAAAATTATTTGAAATGTAAAGCTGGTCCACTATCATACATATTTTTTTTAGTCAGCGAAATAGTAGATGTTTATCAAAATGTATTTTAGATACAGAATTGTTGTAATACTTTGCCTGTGTAAATTGCCAAGCTTTTTGATAAAGCCGGCAGTGTGAATGGCAGCCGCAAACCCAAGGTTAAACCACTGAGTCGGTTTCTCTTTGGCTTTCTCTCCTTTTAAGCCTCCCTTTCATGTGTAGCCAAGTGAAAGTCTCCAAGTGAAATGTAAGCTCTGTGGATCCTTGGGGGCGTTGGCCTGATGAGAGGATACAGAAGAAAAGCAGCAGTTTGGAAAGCCTGCAGAAGGCTTGGAGGGCAGAGGGCCCAGTGATGACACGACTCTCAGACCTTTCGAAGGAGATGAATGGGAGGGCAGTGCCTCCGTGGACTCTGGACATATTTTATCCACAGAGTAGTCCTAGGCTATCAGACCATTTGTTTTGGCTTTATCTTTCAGATGTTGCAAAAGAAAAATGTGCTCTTTTATTGCTTTTCCAAGTCGTTTAACCGTTTATCCTTAATCATCTGCAGTCTGTGTGGGAATAAGTCTTTCAAAGATCACTGAACTTTGCTTGATTTTAAATCAGTGTAGAATTCATTTTATTTAATGTGGGAAACCTTCTTTTCAGAAACTTGACCCAAACTGGCTTTCTATCCTCTTAGAATTTAATTGAAAAAGAATACCATAGAAAAACACAGCCAGATGCACAAATGTTTGTCCATGGGTTAGATTGTCATAGCTTTATGAATTTTTTGTGTGTAGTTACTGATCATTGAAACAATCTTAGCAGTCAAGATTTAGCAAGTTGGGGTGCATTCATGAATTTTCAGTTGCATCATGGAAATGTAACCCTAAGCTAACCATAATGTATATCACTGTTATCTTACTAAGCTTTCTCCTTGCCATTGGTCTATTAGAATACTTGATGATTTTAGGAATATGAAATTTGCTTTGTGGAAGTTAGTAAGTCCATTAGGCCACAGGTGTGTGGAAGTGATCTGTAAAGAAATAAATTCCTTCAGTTCCCACATCAGCATATCACAAAAGAACCATATTGTGGGTCGTTTGGAATTTTACAGATCTTTTCAAGGAGCAGTTCAGACTGTTTTCTAAGAGTGCTAAATCTGTATCTTGGTGCATGGATTTGGCTGGCATGGATTTGGACAGAGTGGGCCAAACAGAGCTAATTGAGGTGGGGAAAAAACAGGCCATAATGGTGAATAGAGTTATTTGTCACCAAGTTTGTAATGGGATTTTCAATTAATTCATGCAGGCTTCCAATGCCTTACATTAGCCCTGTCAAGAAGAACTACAGCCACATATAAAATGCCATCCCCTATTAAACGGTACATGTCAGTGAATTTGTAATTTCTTCTGTTCAACCAGAAGATGAATGGATTCTACTCAGAAAACAAATGTGTGCTTCAGAAATGCACATTTCAAAACCCTGAACACTTCCTAGGAGGAACATTCTTTGCATTGTTATATAGTGAATATGTATTAAAAAATGTAATTGCTATGTGAATTCATCTAAAAGGGAAAGCATCCAGCTGTGGAGAGACAAATACATTGTCAGGTGCCCCATTTCACTGGTGAAGAGGCTTTTTACACTGGGTAATGACAACGATGATGATGGCTCACACATGTAGCATGTACTGCCTGCTGGGCCATTTAAGGTGTGGCTTATATACATGAATTCACTAAATCTTTGCAACAACCCAAATGAAGAAAGAGGCACAGAGAGTTAAGCTGCGCCAAATCACACAGCTAGTAAGTGGGAGTCACACCCTGCAATCTGGCTCTGGAGTTGTGCTTCCAGCCAGTACCCTGTACGGCCTGATCAGGCTCTTTAGCTATTGTATAAGAGTTTTAGTACAGTACTTGCTAGTTTATTTTCTCTCTCTCTCTCTCTTTGTAGAGAGATTGCTGTTTGCTGTTAGATATTGCTGTGTTTTACTATTATTTCCTCAAACCTATTTTTGGAAATACTGTTAAGCTATGATAACTAGTCTTGAAGAAATACATAATATAGTGGAGAATATAATGAAGCTTCTGTGAGGGTAGAGAAAAATTTGAATTCTTCTTTCCCCAGAATTGGGCACTAATGTAATGTGACCAAAGTACACAGCATTGTGAATGGCCAGAGTTCCTGGTGGACATTTCCTTTCTGGGCACAGCAGAATTGCTTATGAGATTAGGTCAAGGCAGAATAAGAGGAGTGACGCCATTAGAGACCAGATCTTAAGACAGAGTCTGAAAGTCAGAGGGCACAGGAGGGTGGCATTACTCCTGGAAGGCTCAACCCCTATCTTCCTCAGGGAGGTTCTCATTAACCAACCACAACATCACATGGACTAAGCCAAGGCAAGATGATTGCCAATAGCATTTTGAGAGCAATAATCAATATTCCTAAACAAATATTTAGCAAAACAATTTGGCTTATAGGTAGTCCAGACTCTAAGTCTCTAAGTAGAAATGAAACTAACTTTTGAAAAGTGTATTATGAAGTTCTGTTGCCATCAAGGGTATAAAACTTTAATCCACTTTTTACAGGTTGGGGGCAGACAATAATATAAGTAATGCTAACTGTATTGCTCTACTTCATTGGAAAGATTAAACTTAAAAAATATTCAATGAGTTGAGGCCTGTGCTTTGCACCTGGCTGTCTGCCTGCCTGCCCACTTCATGTCTATGTTCTACACTAATGCCAGACCAATCTGTCCGCCACATGGGACTGAAGTCCGTTCGTGCATTAAACATACGTAAATGACGTGTTGTTGCCAGAAGAACACAGCAATCAAAACGCTTTCATATGTTATACAAGACCCTCCATAAACTGGCCTCTGTCTACCTCTCGTTTATGTGCCATCATTCTTATCCAAATATGGCATTCTCTGTGCTCTCCAGTCCCTCTGCACATGTGACTTCTCCCCTCCATGTCTTTGCTGGTGCCTTCTCCTCTGCTTGAAATGCCCTCAGTTTTCTCTTTCATTCATTCACTTCAGCCTTGCCAATTAATTCTTGTGCATCCTTTAAGTCTTGGCTCATGTGTCATTTCCTCCAGGAAGTCTTTCATTTTCCTACTCACCAAACACCAGAGACCTATGTTCTTTGTCCCCATAAATGGCGTGCATATCTTCAGAATTGCATTTATTGAACTGTATTATAGTTACTACTAACACCCTTTAAGAAAAGAACTGTCTTATTCCTCTTTAAGTTGTCACCACGAGCACATTGTCTAGTAAAAAGTAAAAGCTTGGGCCAATAATAGTGGGAGATAATTTATTTTTTATTTTTTTTTATTTTATGTACACTCCACTGTCAATATTAGACAAATCAACAAGACAGAAAATCAACAAGGATATCCAGGACTTGAATGCAGATCTGGACCAAACAAACATAATAGACATTTATAGAATTCCCCACCCCAATTCCACAGAGTATACATTCTTCTCAGCACCACATCACACTTACTCTAAAATTGACCACATAATTGGAAGTAAATCACTCCTTAGCAAATGCAAAAGAATAGAAATCATAACAAGCAGTCTCTCAGACTACAGTGCAATCAAATTAGAACTCAGGATTAAGAAACTGACTCAAAACGACACAATTTCATGGAAACTGAACAACTGGCTCCTAAATGTCGACTGGATAAACAATGAAATGAAGACAGAAATAAAACTGTTCTTCAAAACCAATGAGAATGAAGACACAACATATCAGAATCCCTGTGACACATTTAAAGCAGTGTCTAGAGGGAAATTCATAGCAGTAAATGCCCACATGAGGAACAAGGAAAGATGTAAATTCGACACCCTATCATCAAAATTGAAAGAGCTAGAGGAGTAAGATAAAAAAAACTCAAAAGCTAGCAGAAGACAAGAAATAACTAAGATCAGAGCAGAACTGAAGGAGATAGAAACCCTTCAAAAAATCAACAAATCTAGGAGCTGGTTTTTTGAAAAGATCAACAAAATAGACCACTAGCCAGATTAATAAAAAAGAAAAGAGAGAAGAATCAAATAGATGCAATAAAAAAAGATAAAGGAGATATCACCACTAATTCCACAGAAACAAACTACCATCAGCAATTACTACAAACACCTCTATGCACACAAACCAGTAAATCTGGAAGAAATGGTAAATTCCTGGACACTTGCACCCTCCCAAGCCTAAACCAGGAAGAAGTTGAAACCCTGAATAGACCAATAACAAGGGCTGAAGTTGAGGCAGCAAGTAATAGCCTACCAACCAAAAAAAGGTTCAGGTTCAGACGGGTTTACAGCTGAATTCCGCCGGACATACAAAGAGGAGCTGGTACCATTCCTTCTGAAACTATTCCAAACAATACAAATAAGGGAATCCTCACCAACTCATTTTATGAGACCAACATCATCCTGATACCAAAACCAGGCAGTGACTCAACTGACAAAGAAAACTTCAGGTCAATATCCATGAACATAGATGCAAAAATCTTCAGTAAAGTACTGGCAAACCAAATGCAACAGCAAATCAAAAAGGTTATTCATCATGATCAAGTAGGCTTCCTCCTGGGGATGCAAGGCTGGTTCAACATATGCAAGTCTATTAACGTAATCCATCACATAAATAGAACCAAAGACAAAAACCACATGATTATCTCAATAGATGCAGAGAAGGCCTTTGACAAAATTCAACAGCCATTTATGCCAAAAACCCTCAATAAACTAGGTATCAATGGAACGTATCACAAAATAATAAAAGCCATTTACCACAATCCAACAGCCAATATCATACTGAATGGGCAAAAACTGGAAGCATTCCTTTTGAAATCTGGCACTAGACAAGGATGCCCTCTCTCACCACTCCTATTTAGTATAGTACTGGAAGTTCTAGCCAGAGCAATCAGGCAAGGAAAAGAAATAAAGGGTATTCAATTAGGAGAAGAGGAAGTCAAATCATCTCTATTTGCAGACAACATGACTGTCTATTTAGAAGACCCCATTGTCTCAGTCCAAAATCTCCTTAAACTGACAAGCAACTTGACAACAGTCTCAGGATACAAAATCAATGTGCAGAAATCACAAGCATTCCTATACACCAATAACAGAGAGCCAAATCAAGAGCAAACTCCCATTCACAATTGCTACAAAGAGAATAAAATACCTAGGAATACAACTAACAAAAAATGTAAAGGACCTCTTCCAGGAGAACTGTAAACTACTGCTCAAGGAAATAAGAGAGGACACAAACAGATGGAAAAACATTCCATGCTTATGGGTGGGAAGAATCAATATCATGAAAATGGCCATACTAGGCCGGGCGCAGTGGCTCATGCCTGTAATCCCAGCACTTTGGGAGGCCGAGAAGGGTGGATCATGAGGTCAACAGATCGAGACTATCCTGGTCAACCTGGTGAAACCCTGTCTCTACTAAAAATACAAAAAATTAGCTGGGCATGGCGGCACGTGCCTGTAATCCCAGCTACTCAGGAGGCTGAGGCAGGAGAATTGCCTGAACCCAGGAGGCGGAGGTTGCAGTGAGCCGAGATCGCGCCATTGCACTCCAGCCTGGGTAACAAGAGCGAAACTCCGTCTCAAAAAAAAAAAAAAAAAGGCCATACTGCCCAAAGTAATTTATGGATTCAATGCTCTCTCTATCAAGCTACCAGTGACCTTCACAGAACTGGAAAAAAAAGCACTTTAAACTTCATATGGAGCCAAAAGAGCCCACATAGACAAAATAATCCTAAGCAAAACGAACAATGCTGGAGTCATCATGCTGCCTGACTTCAAACTATACTGCAAGGCCATAGTAATCAAAGCAGCTTGGTGGTGGTATCAAAACAGAGACATAGACCAGTGAAACAGAATAGAGGCCTCGGAAGCAATACACACATCTACAATCATCGGATCTTTGACAAACCTGACAAAAACAAGCAATGGGGAAAGGATTCCCTGTTTAATAAATGGAATTGGGAAAACTGGCTAGCAATGTGCAGAAAGCAGAAAGTGGACCTCTTCCTGACACTAAAATGAACTCCAGATGGATTAAAGATCTAATCATAAGACCTAACACCATAAAAACTCTAGAAGAAAACTTAGGCAAAACCATTCAGGACATAGGCATAGGTAAGGACTTCATGACTAAAACGCCAAAAGCAATGGCAACAAAAGCCAAAATAGACAAATGGGATCTAACTAAACTCCACAGCTTCTGCATGGCAAAAGAAACAGTCATTAGAGTGAACCGGCAACCAACAGAATGGGAAAAAAATTTTGCAGTTTACTCATCTGACAAAGGGCTGATATCCAGAATTTACAAAGACCTAAAACAGATTTACAAGAAAACAAATGCAATCAAAAGTGGGCAAAGGACATGAACAGACTCTTTATGAAAGAAGACATATATGACCCCAACAAGCACATGAAAAAATGCTCACCATCACTGGTCATTAGAGAAATGCAAATCAAAACCACATTGAGATACCATCTCATGCCAGTTAGAATGGTGATTATTAAAAATCAGGAGACAACAGATGCTGGAGAGGATGTGGAGAAATAGGAACACTTTTACACTGTTGGTTGGAGTGTAAGTTAGTTCAACCATTGTGAAAGACAGTGTGGCAATTCCTCAAGGATCTAGAAATAGAAATTCCATTTGACCCAGCAATCCCATTACTGGGTATATAGCCAAAGGATTATAAATCGTTCTGTTATAAAGACACATGCACACGTATGTTCATAGCAGCACTGTTTACAATAGCAAAGACCTGGAACCAACCCAAATGCCCATTGATGATAGACTGGACAAGGAAAATGTGGCATATATACACCATGGAATACTATGCAGCCATGAAAAATGATGAGCTCATGTCCTTTGTAGGGACATGGATGAATCTGGAAACTATCATTCTCAGCAAACTGACACAGAAGCAGAAAATCAAACACCACATGTTCTCACTCATAGGTGGGTGTTGAACAATGAGAACACATGGACACAAGGAGGGGAGCATCACACACAGTTAAGGGGTACTAGGGGACAGTGGAAGGTAGGGAGGTTGGGGAGGGATAGCATGGGGAGAAACGTTAGGTGATGGGGGATGGAAGCAGCAAACCACATTGTCACGTATGTACCTATGCAACAATCCTGCATGAACTGCATGTGTACCCCAGAACCTAAAGTACAATAAAAAATTTATGTAAAAAATAAGAAATAAATAAAGGAAGAATAGAAGGTTAAATCATGGTTAGTGCATGGGTGTCGTACTATTCTTATTTCCCCATGGACAATTGTTTTGTATTTTTTATTTATTGGTAACACATATATTATGGTTTTTGTGTGAGATTTTCTTCAAGGGGTACAGTGTGGATTTGACCTTGACTTTAAAACAATGATAATGCAGCTATATTTTCAACGACATTTTAGGACAATCATTTTATTAAAATTTATCCTTCTTTTCTTTTTAAAGGGTATACCTCAGTTACCATGTGCCAAAGCATTATACAATTATGAAGGCAAGGAGCCTGGAGACCTGAAATTCAGCAAAGGTGACATCATCATTTTGCGAAGACAAGTGGATGAAAATTGGTACCATGGGGAAGTCAATGGAATTCATGGCTTTTTCCCCACCAACTTTGTGCAGATTATTAAACCATTACCTCAGCCCCCACCTCAGTGCAAAGCACTTTATGACTTTGAAGTGAAAGACAAGGAAGCAGACAAAGATTGCCTTCCGTTCGCAAAGGTAAAGATCGGATGCGCTTGTCTTCTGGGGGCCAGCTCTACCTCTGTACTCAGATACACGGGAATATAGCTTGTGTTGCCTTTTGCAAAACAGTACAATAGTTTTGTGTGAACTATTTCACTGTGCTTCTAAAAATGCCTAGAAGCAGTCTTTAAGTCACAAGGAAGGTAATTTTGTGCACAGATTTCTTATATGAAAGATTATTTTGGTTGATGCTCTATGTAGTGTCATTTTCATATTTAGAATCTGAATTTATTTCTAAGCCACTTTAAAGAGTGTATGCAGCACTCAGGGATTTTAAAGTACTGAATTATGAGTAATAAAATGAAATGTCATTACTTTCTTATTTTATATGTAGATTTCTTTGCTAAATGCATACAAGACTATATCTACCGAATTGATAAAATGGTTTGGAGTTTTCAGAAGAATATTGCAATTTTTGTGAAGAAAGGCAGTAGGAGGTGCCTTTGAGTAAGCGTTTGGTTTATTTTCAGAAAATGAGAAGCATCTGAGAATCAATCTAAAACACAAACTCAGGAGACTAGGGTAGGTAGCATGTGAGGTTGCATTTGTAGATCTTAACAAAGTTAGCAGCCAGCTCCCTTGCATAGAGTTCATAGCTTTACAACAGTTGGAAGGGATACCAGGTGGACTGGTAGCTACCATTTAATTCATGAACTAAAGATATATTATAGCATTTTTATTCATGTACTCTTTAAAACACGAGTCTCTTCATTGAAAAGGAAAATTAAATGATAAGCTTAATTGTACAGCTTAAATGATCAGGTAGATTAATGATCTGCTGTTTCTTCAGGATGATGTTCTGACTGTGATCCGAAGAGTGGATGAAAACTGGGCTGAAGGAATGCTGGCAGACAAGATAGGAATATTTCCAATTTCATATGTTGAGGTAAATTAATCTGTGGAAACTTGTGCTGTGTTACTATTCAGCTTACTAAATAAATCTTAATTATGCAATTTGAGTACTGAGAAGTCCTTACAACAAAAAGCACCACGAATGCCCTGTTACACATCACTGGACAGATCAGGAGGAATGCCTACATCCTATCCTGCAGTTATTGAAGACAGTGAGATACTTGAAACTCTTTACTTTTTCTCCCTGCTAAAAGCATTCCTATGTCTTGTTAAATGTCACTGTATGCTTACTGTCAGTCACCTACACTATTTCCTGTTTATTCCATTTGCTGGGTTTTGTGGGGTTGGTAAAGTTCTTAAGTAAGATGGAGATAAGTGTATTTGTTTATCTTTTACTTACTTTTTTTGTTACTTGCTGCGTCAGCAGAACCAGAACAGTGATTCACAAAGTAGGGCTTCAATAAACATTTGTTAAACAAGTCAGTGAATCTGCCTCCATCCCATCCCAGCAGCTACTTATCCCTCTCTCCCTTCTTTACGCCGCTTTGCTTGGAAAGCTTGTGGCCAAGCCTGACACAGTAAAGTCTTTTTAGAGAGTATGTGTAAAGTCACATAGTTGTAATATTATTATTATTTATATATATATATGTGTGTGTGTGTATATATATATGTATGTATATATATATATATTATTGCATTTTAGGTTCTGGGGTACATGTAAAGAACATGCAGGATTGTTGCATGGGTACATACATGGCTTTATTTATGTATAATGAATAATACCAGCTGAACATGAACAAAGGAGTTACAATTTATAGTAGGCTTTCATTACATCATGTATCATAAACTAAGTGTCCTTTGGGAATAAGAATTTCTTGCTGAAAATAAAACTGAAGGCATTTTCAAAGAATGGAGTGTGGCCCAGACAACCATTCAAGGTCAGTTGAAGCCATTGGAAGGCTCCTTTAAGAAGTGAGGTCTTAATAAATATCTGTGTGATGGATACGTAGGGGTTAACCAAGAGAAATGGAAATAGTGTATTTTATGGTAGGAGAAACATCCAGACAGGGAGACCAGCATGTGCAAAAGCCAAAAAGTAAGAGAGAGCACAAGATTGTTTGGGGAATTGAAAGTAATCCGGTTGTTTAAAATATCAAAGCACGTATCTTAGCCATGTGAAAATGAAAAACCACTGTCCCTTATTTTCCATCTTTTTATGTGAGGCATTTGCTTTGGCATGATTTTGAAAACTAAAATGACAAATCGTATCATTGTAGCCAGCACTCAATTTCCTCCATAGACAGTGAGATTGCCAACGTTTTCATAAAAAGTCAGTTTGACTACTGTATATCCATGGGAAAGTAATTCAGACCATGTATGAGCCTTGAATTTTATCCATACCCTTCAGATGTTCCTGTTTATTGAAATATTTTTCCTCCTTTGAAAGCAAACAACAGAAAAAAAATAAATAACCCTTAACTCACAGGTAGTCCTTCCTGTACATTACATACATATCCTGTGGGTCATGGAAAACTACAAGCACTTCCAAGTCTTTGAACAGTTACACTGAAGAGCATGGGTAAGCACAGGATTAGTAATGAAAGCCTGTCTTTACTTGTTGGGTATTATCAATATTACATGCTGATACTTGATTTGTGATGCATGAAAAGGGATTACTATATTTTTGTTATTGGGCAGGTACGGAATTGTGCAGATAAGCGTAAAAGATCCACCCGTGGCAAGTCCAGAGTCATTTCAAGTCACTTGACTCATTAGGATTATTTCCTCTGACTTAAGTTGGAAAGATAAACTTCTGCTCAAGTGGAAAATACTTTCATTCTTCTGCTGCTTTTCTTTCAAATGAGCATTTTCCTCACTTGAACCAGTATCTTGCCATTTGAGATGTGGTAAACAAATTGTCTATCTTTAAGAGCCTATGAACATTTCTTTGATGTCAAGCCATCAAGAATTGAACTTCCTGGTAGAGGGAGCAAAGTATCTAGGGATTAGTGGCACCTGGTTTAGCCCTTAGGGCAATAAAGTGGAGGCAGATTTCAATGGTAACCTACTGAAATTCAAGTATTTCAGTAAAGTAGATTGTCTTACAGGGCATTCTTAGCTGTGGTAAAGCAAACTATAGGAATAAAAAACTGGCTTTTTCTTGAGTAATGATCTGTCTCTAGCTCTGTAAACCTATTCGTATTTGCTCCACTTCAGGGGCCAAACAATCCCAGTATAAAAACAGGCTGCATCACAAAAATTCACTGGTAAATAATTCCCTTGTAGCTTATAAATAGACATTTAAGTCTCTATTGGTGTTAGGTGTTTTGCTCTTTTTGTACAGTGCTGCCAAAAACTGTTATCCCTCAGAAATTTTGAGAAGATTGAACGAGATGATGTATCTCCAAGGGTCCGACACTATGATGTCTTATGCATGGTGGTTTGGAGCTCAAATTAGACCATCACCCAGAGTATACCAGAGCCTGGTAATAATCAAGTAAAAGAACTTAATTACCATATGTAGTGACAGAAGTTGGAACTCCCCTTGACTTCTGCTGGCTGACTTAGGTAATGGAAATGCCCAAGGAACTTGCCTGTGGCAGAAAGTCTGCACAGGTTGGGCCTTGTGGTAGGATTGTGCACCTAGAGTAGAATCTCTGGGTCACAGGTTCAAATGTGGAGCTGTGGAATTAGGAGGCCAGGTAAACTGAAAGGAGCTGAGCACTGGAGGGAGATAAAGAGAGGACTGAGGTGGTGAGAAATGCTACCGGAATAGTTTACCCTCTCTTTCTGTCCTCAGCATCCTGTGACTATGGACTGTGATCTCTACATGCACTGGAGTAAGGTAGTAAAATAGTGATGGCGGTATAGTGACCTGCAAACAAATCTCGTTTTAATAATGCAGAACACAAAATTCTTCAAGGCTTGAATGATTGGGAGACTGAGTAGGGGAAAGAATGGCTATATAAATGGCCCTGAATTCAGTGCCTTGGCGTCCTTGTAGAGCTCTTAAGATAAGGGTAAAGGTTCTCTTGCTTTGATCACATTCCCCCTTCCCCTCTGGAGATTTCTTTCAGACCTCTCTTTGGTCAAGCCTTAGAGGTTATGGGTTCTATTCAGTTTAGACAGGTCCTTTCTTCACTTGTGTAAGCTGGAAAATAGTAAAGGTTAAAAGCAGTCCTTGAAGACACCATGTCAGGATATATATACAAGAGAGTATTTTTTTTAAGGACTGAATACAGTTTAAAAAAATAAATTTGTTATCTGCTTCTTTCTTTGTTCAGAAACACTAGTTTTCTATAAAATAGAAGGAAAGATTTTAACCCCATTAATTTGGAGCTGACTCATTCATTCAAGTTTGGATGACATGATTCTTAGCAAGTAAAAAATTTGAATGAAACAAGTGCTGAACATGGAATTTTGGATGCTTTCCAAACATAATTGTGTATCGTCGGCTTACAGTGAATTATACATTTTTATTAAGTTTCTCATTTCATTCTGATTCCTGGTCATTTGTTTGAAATATCACTCACTCAGTTTTTCAACACCAAAAAAGTTATTTAGCAACTTGCTCCTCTGCTGCAGATGATAAAAGGTAATATATAGAAGGCCTGAAGTTGGAATGGCTTCATAGACAGCTGTTCTTACTAGGTAGTTATTGCCAGAAAGAAGGGCTGCATTTCTCATTTCTTTAGATCTCATGTCAGCTGTCACCTCTTCTGACAGACTTTCCCTCACCTCATCTAAAGGAGTCACTGCTCTTCATTTGCTTTACCTCAAACACATAGTGGTGCCATAGTGGGAGAAAGTTTGGACTCGAGCCAAGATGGCCAGGATTCAAGTCTTGGCTCTACCACTAATTATCTGAGTGACTTTGGGCTTGGCTCTTCATTTGTAAAATAATAAGTTCCAGTGACTTAAGAATAGTACCTGGCACCAGTAAGAGCAGTGTCAGTGATGGCTGTGATCATTATCGCCGTTGTTCTTATTAGCCCTAGGAATTATTAGCACTTTTTTTCTCTGTATTTCCAGTTATTTGTTGATGTGGCTACTAGCTGTCCCCTCACCCTCCATTTCCCCATTTGAATTCAAACTCCCACAGACCAGTTCCCCAGGATTCTTGCACAGCCCATAGGAGGCTTTCAATAAATATTGGTTAAAGGAATGAACAACCTATGAATTTTTATAATGAAAGGTTCTAAACCCAAAACAAACCTAGATGTTGCTGACTTTTACATTTTCAGCTAATACTCCCATCATTCATTGCCTACGCATATATTTTATCATTGGTTTATCTTGGGTGTTACATCAGGACATTACATTCTTCAGAGCCAGCTGCTCTGTGTGACCTTAGTGCAAGCTTTTTTCCTGTTTTTTTTTGTTTTGTTTTGTTTTTAAACTAGGCTATTTGGTTGTACCTAGTTTAGAATTTTCCCAAATTAAAATAATGGTAGTGATACTCTATGGATTAGATCTTGTAATCTCTACTGGTTATTTATTTCTTAAATACAGTTGTCCCTCAGTATCCACAGGGGTTTGTTTTGGGATTCCTCATGGTTTCTAAATCTGGGGGTGCGCAATCCCTTACATAAAATGGTGTACTGTGGTGGGTCCTCCATTCTCAGATTTGGGGCCCAAAGGTGCATGTGGAGGGCTAGCTGTGTAGACAAGAGCACCCCCTGGGGGTAGGGTAGGGCAAAGGATATAAAAATTTTAGTTATGTAAGAGGTGTAAGTTCAAGAGGTTCATAGGGTGACTATAGTTAATAATAGTATATTATTGTATTCTTGAAAAGTGCTGAGGGTGGATTTTAAGTGTTCTTACCACAAAAATGATACCTACGTGAGGTAATGCATATGTGAATTGCTCAATTTAGCCATTCCACAATGTATATATATTTCAAAACATCATCTTATACATGACAACAATATACAACGTTTATTTGTCAATTAAATAAATAAAATATTAAGAAAAAAATACTCTGTGATTCTGGCCAGGCATGGTGGCTCATACCTATAATCCCAGCACTTTGGGAGGCCGAGGCAGGCGGCTCATGAGGTCGGGAGATCCAGACCATCTTGGCCAACATTGTGAAAAACCTGTCTCTACTAAAAATACAAAAAAATTAGCAGGGCATGGTGGTGCACGCCTGTAGTCCCAGTTACTCAGGAGGCTGAGGCAGGAGAATTGCTTGAGCCTGGAAGGCAGAGACCACAGTGAGCTGAGATTGCACCACTACACTATATCTGGGCAACAGTGCCAGATTCCATTTCAAAAAAACAAAAACAAGAAAAACTCCCTGATTCTTTCTAAGATGAGTCTTCTCTAGTTTGCAATGACTCCTTTGGCTTACTTTGAGCTAAGGTAAGATACCCTTATTGTCAAGGATCCTTATTTTAAAAATAAGTTTATTGACATAAGTTACATACAATAAACTACACATATTTAAAGGGTACAATTTGGAGCAATTAATTGTATTCAACTTCTAGAATCAACCCATAGACAAATCATGGGAGACATTCCTCTGGCTACGGAATAGAATGTGTTGTCAGCTTTAACAGTGGAAAATCAAACGTGTAGGGCTTAGGAAGCACAAGTGGCCTTAAAGGTGGGGGTGCTAGCTTCCTCTTCTAGGGAGTGAGAAAACTCATTCAGTTTTTCAACACCAAAAAAGTTATGGAAGATAATGCCTGTGTTCCAAAGAATAAGAAGTGGAAGTTTAGATACATAGTTTGAAGTTGCCAAGGTGACCCTTGGAGGAGCTAACAATAACAATGTTCACTTTATATTTTTACTAAAAGCCTTTCCTCTTGAGAATAATGATAGCAGAGGGGTGCAATAGTAGCTTTCGATCTAATAATCAAAGAGTTGATTGAAGTATATAAAAAGATAGTGTTATTTATACTTTTGGATATTTTTTTTCCTTTAGATGTATTCTTTTCCTTTAAAATTAAAAAGTTAAATCAGTGTTTTAATGTAGGGAGATTGTGGGGAAGTTGGGAAGAGGGAATTACTGTGTTGTTTAGCATCCATATTTCCCCTTCAAACCTGAAGTAAATACATTTTTGTAAGTGAAATTTAAGGACATTGCTGAAAAGTAAGGGAGAATTACTCTGTGGCTTAGTGTCATATTTTCATCCTTAATTCTGACTGACTGAATACATTGGATCTGCCTTTTTCTTTTAAGCACTGTAGGCTATGTCCCATGGGGTAGGTTTTTATATCTTCTGAATGCTCTCTGCTTGATATAAGTACTTATTATTTTTCTTTCTGCCACAATGGTAGAAGGAAAAATGGACACTGGCTCCTGAAGTTCTAAAGGCAAAGGCAAGTCTCTGAGCTCCAGGAACAGCTGCTTAATAAATATGGCTAGAGACTCAATCTAAAGAGGAGTTGTTTAGGCAAAGAACTTTATTTAGGATAGTTTATGCTCTATCTAGTATTCAGAGGCCTCTTTCTAATTTAAGAGTTTCTTTTTGTTTTCCATCAGGAAAACATTGAGAGAGCTGAGATTGTAAAGATCAGTTCATGTTTATGGAGTTCTCACTGCATGAATGGACAGCTTCCAGTACTCCAGGTAGTTTCATAGAATGTAAAAATGCAGATTTCCTGCATAGCCTTAATCAGAGGCCTAGGCTAATCACCAAATGGTATCTAAGATACACAATGACTCCCTAAAAATTGCCAAATTCTTTAACACGGAGGTAGGAATACGTGTACCCAGGGCCCTAGCTAAGTTTACTGATGACTCCTGGAAAACATACCCCGTAATTGCTGTCTTTACAGATCATCAAGGATATTTCTTTGTCTGTATAGAAAGCTCACCTTCAAGGTCCAAATAAATGCTGCCATTTCTCACTGAGCCTTTCTTTTCTAATTTTTATATGCAACTAAACAAGTTCTGTGAAACAGAACCAAAAAAGCCCCCTCTCCTGCCTGTGAACTTCCACAGTACCCCATTGGTACCATTCTTGCTTGGCTGGTTAGGTTTGTTGATGATTTATTATTTTCCTGTGTTTCTTGAGAGCCATATCTTATGTAAAGAATATTTTTAATGATTTTATTTCTACAATATAATTATATTCCAGAAAGTCTGGAAAGGAAATGAATAATCCTAAGTCTTGTCACATATAATTTTGGTAAATATCCTTCCATTCTTTCTCCTTATGTTTTAATGATATTACACATGATTTTGCCTCTCTCCATATAAGTGTGGTACTACTGAACATCAGTTTTTATGACTATCTAATAAACACTGTAGTAGCTAACCCATAATTTGATTGCTTTTACCATTTTGTAGAGAAATGTCTTGTTTCAGGGGACACAGAGCCAGGGATTGAGAAGGGAATTGTGGTCTCCACCCAGCAGTTCATTGCTTCCCTAGACTTCTGCCCTGCCCTAATCTCAGAGTACACTCCATAACCAGCATTCCTAATGGTGGGTTAGAATCATTGTTATTATCCAGTTTTGCTTAAAAAGTGTATAGGGCATTTAATGTTTCATAATTAATTATGAAATATTTCATGTTCTAATACCTAAAAGGTTAATTTTTGGAAATAAGTCACTACTCAACAATTTTAAATATCTGAGGTTGCCTTTTTTTACAAGAAAAATAAAAAACTAATCAAAATCATAATATTTTAATGTCTTTTCAACTTTTAATTTTTTATTATTTAAATATTTTATTGCTATAGACGCTCTAAATTTTTCTAGTAACTAAAGCGTTAATAAGCAAAATAGGTTTGTTTTAATTCATCAAGTATTATGTCTTATATTGTGTAAAACAGACTGAATGAATATTCTGTACTGGTCCAGCATGTACGTGCATGTGTGGCATAGAAATGGCTTGAACAGAAGCATCTTTATTACATCAGTGGGAACAGGCTTCTCTAGAGTGAAATGGAATGTTTTAGGAAGGTTTTTTTCCTGAGCGTTATAAAACAACATTGCTTTTTATGACAAAATTTAGTGGTAATGTGCCGGTTAGGCTTTACATATTTGTGGGGCAAAAATTTCTTTATATATTGAGAAGGAAGATCTCAAACAAACGTGCAAAGTCATGATGGTCAGTATCCTTGGTACAGTCTTCTCTTTCTGTGCCAGATTCCTTCTTGGTGATCACCACCAGCCTCCCTGCCCCCCATACACATCCACACAAGCTTTAAGTATCCAGGGAAGAGAAAATACATGTTCACTGATTTATTAACTGATTACACATCACTGTGGAATTTCTGTCAGTGTGTCATTTCACATTGACAAATTTTTACTTAGAATTAATGACAATTCCATGTTCATAACCTCCTGAGATACATGTATATTTCTTTTATAGTATCCTTACATCTGGTAATCAGGTTGTGGAAAATAAAATTTGTCATTGGAATGATGCTTTTGACCAACAGACATTTCTGATTTATGCTGTGCATTCAGTGAACAAATGCGAAATAGAACAAAACATATGTATAAAGCTTCATGTATTGTCAGATCCAGTAAACACAGTGAAGCGAACTGAGACCAATTTAAAAATTATCCATTGTCTCTGTCCCTAGCCCCATGATTAGACTGTACATCTGTTGCTTCACCTCTTTAGCCTTAGTTTTCAGGGTTGAATTTTCCATTTGCGTGCACATTCCCTGTTCACAGTTGGGAAGTGTTTCTCTTCATTTGCGGTTGCTGTCTTCTCCACCCAGGACTTTAATCCTCCAGGAACCTGGTCACATCTTCTATATCTTTAATGTTTCATGTGTCAGTTATTCCTTTTCCTCTGGCTATCCTTCAATATAGGAAAATGATCAGCTTTTTACTCTCCCCAAAAACCTATTCCTTGACTGCATTCCCCTCAAATTATGATTCTACCTCTTTTCTTCTGCTAAAATTCTCAGGACAGTCGCTTATCCCTGCTCGCCATCTCTGCTTTCTTTTTGTTTGTTTATTTATTTATTTTACTTTAGGTGCTAACTAAATCTGGCATTTCTCCCCTTGGTATCCCTCTCCACTCTCCCTTCCCTCCCCAACCCCCACTGTCTCTCTCCTACCCGCCCCCAACAACTGCCCCTAGTGTGTGATACTCCTCTCCCTGAGTCCACTTGTTTTCATTGTTCAAAACCCACCTATGAGTGAGAACATACGGTGTTTGGCTTTCTGTTCTCGTGTCAGTTTGCTGAGAATAATGGTTTCCAGATTAGCCTTTGTCCCTTCTGGTCTCTGACACTTTTCTCCTGTTTGCTACTAACTGCCTTTTCTTAGCTCTTGTTTTTGTCATTTTGTCCTCTCAATAACATCAACCACTGTTCTGTCTCAAAAATACGTTTTTTATTGCAGATTCAGGGGGCACATGTACAGGTTTGTTGCAGTGGTATTACATACATATTGGTGAAGTTGGGCTTTCAATGTACCCATCACTCACATGGTGAACATCGTACCCAGTAAGTAAATTTTCAACCATCACCCCCCACCCCCGCTCATCTTCCCACTTTTGGAGTCCTCGGTGTCTATTATTTCCATCTTTATGTCCACTTCTAAGTGGAAAAGTGCAGCATTTGATTTTCTGAGTGATTTCACTTAGGATAATGTCCTAAAGCTCCATCCATGTTGCTGCAAAAGAAATTCTTTCTTTCTTTTTTATGTCTGGATGACATCCTGCAATGCATATATATCACATTTTCTTTATCCAATAGACCGTTGATGGACACTGAATTTGACTTCATGACTTTGCTATTGTGAATAGTACTGCAGTAAACATACAAGTACAGGTGTCTTTTTAATAATATGATTTCTTTTCCTTTGGGTATATACCCAGTAGGGGGATTGCTGGGTTGAGTACACTATTCTTTTTTTTTTTTTTTAAACGGAGTTTTGCTCTTATTACCCAGGCTGGAGTGCAATGGCGCAATCTTGGCTCACTGCAGCCTCCGCCTCCTGGGTTCAAGCAATTCTCCTGCCTCAGCCTCCCGAGTAGCTGGGACTACAGGCTGCACCACCATGCCCAGCTAAATTTAGTATTTTTAGTAGAGACGGGGTTTCACCATGTTGACCAGGATGGTCTCGATCTCTTGACCTAGTGATCCACCAGCCTCGGCCTCCCAAAGTGGTGGGATTATAGGCGTGAGCCATCGCGCCCGGCCAAGTACACTATTCTTAATCTACCTGAAACTCTGTGCCTTTTTCATTTCTGGGTCCTTGGTTGGCCTGGGAAACTTTGCAAGGTCTTCTTTCTGGTAGATTCTGAGATTCTGAGGACCTTTTGCTTTTCTTCTTACGCCTTCTGTTTTCTTCTCTATTATTTCTTCCCTAATCAGAGATCACCAACTACTATGATCCCCATGACTTTTATGAGTGTTTTTTAAAATTAGTTAAGTTGTAAACTCAGGAGGTTTTACATAAGCCTAATTTCTTTTTAGCTTTCCTTAAAAAAAAAAAATCAGCTGACCCTGCCACACAGTTGCTGAGAGAGAGCTGACGCTCCCCAGTTGACCCGACACTCCCCAGTTGACCCGACACTCTCCAGTTGACCCTAGTTCACTAGAGTATGCCTGCCACTCCCTGTTGTTCTCTGGCCTTCTTTATTCATGGACTTCACCTGTCCGAGCTTTACAGACACCCGAATTTGAGCCTCCTACCCCTAATCCACTGTGCTGTTTCCTAGGTCCTCTTTTCTCATGAATCAGAGAAGGCGTGTCTCTGTTTCCCCTTTTCTCCCATCTAATACATGCCTGGCTTTTGATTGTCACTCAAAAAACATTTGGATAAGTAAAAGGCTCCATTAGGTTTGATTCCGGTCACTGAATACCTGAGGACCCTGTTCCCAATAGGCAACACAGAGGTCTCTGCCTATTGAACATTTTGAATGAGATATTTTTTGTATCGGGTTGAGAAAAGGTATTTGTACTTCACCTAGGCATAAAACTTTACAGATCATTAAGTCCTGCTTCATGTTAACATATGAGAAATGGGAGGCATACCCAAGATCAAGTGACTTGCCCAAGGCAACAAAGCAAGTTAATGGTAAGCTTGGACTCTGAATAGTATGAATAACTCGTGTTCATATAGCACTTTACATGTTACAGAGCACTTAACCCATGCCCATTTCTACCTGGGGTGTGTAGAGGTGATGTTACCTTCCCATCTTATACTGCTGGGGAAACCAAAACCATGGAATTTATGGTCCACCCAAGGTTACTGAACCAGTAAGGACAAAGACCTAACTCTAACCTAAACCTTTCAGCTTGAAGTTCAGGGCTTTTCCTGTGGTTTTCTCTGACAGTCCCTTTTTCAGCTACCTAAGCTAAAATTCTTTATAGGCTTCTAATGACATGTACCTTCTCTTTGCACCTTTCATTTCAAAATCAGAAACCTGAACAAGAAAATTGTAGTTTATTTTGTTTTAACAGCTAAGGCCAACAGAAGTGAAGATAATGAAAGTAAGTGAGGAGCTAAGTAGCTGATGTTTCACCTACCTCACCTAGTGCAGTCAGGCAGTTACTGTGAAAATCCTTTTCCCTTGGCAGGAAGTAGCAGGGCTTGAATGAGGAGTCGATGGTTCTCCCTGTGCTATGGTGTAAATGAGTAACCCTTGTACTTGCTACCAGTGCACTGCTTCAGGACCCAGGAGGCTTCAGAAATGTGGGCCGTGGGGGGTCAGGGGAGTCATTTCAGTCTTCTTTTCTTTTGTCAGCAAATTCTTTGTGCTTAATGAGCCTCGGGAGCTCAGCCACCCTGTAGTGCAGCTTCTTTCCCTGCAGGAGCTGTGGAGAGTCCAGAGCTGTGCCATCCAATGCACATGTTGGGGTTGAGCAACTTGCAGTGAGACTCATCCCGACTGAGTGGGATGGAATCACTCTATACCCACTGGGTTCAAAGACATAGTACAAAAAAAAGAATGTATCCATCTCAGCACTTTTCTATATGCATTACAAGTTGAAGTGATTATAGTGTAGATATATTGGACTAAATGAAATATATTATTAAAATGAGTTTTACTTATTTCTTTTTGTCTTTTAAAATGTGGCTACCAGAAAATCTAAATTCCAAGTGCAGCTCATATTATATTTCAGTTGCGTAGTGTTGGGCTAGAGGCAGCACTTCCTTCCCTTGAGAGTGCTAAGAGACAAACATTTCTATTCAATTCAACAAATATTTACAGAGACCTAAATGGAGCTGTTACCTGAGAGAGGCTTTCATATCAATTTCAAAAGACTCTTGAGTAATCCCTTCAGTCCTTAGTTATTCCTCATCTGTGGGCAAGTCTTGTGTTATAAATGAAGACTGAGCTTGCTTTTATGTTTGGGTCATCCAAAAACAAAACCCTTGTTACCTAAATTGCAGGGAGGAACAGGAGGCAGATGGGAATACCAGTTTCTCATTGCCATTATGGAGCATTTTGCAAAGGACTATAATAGGAGGCAAAATATTTTCATGTCTACTAAGAGGATGTAAATGGGCATGAATTTCCGTTCCATAGCATTTCATTCATTCACTGATTTTCTTCAAAGTGACTGACTTTTCTGGAGAAGGAACACTGGACTTAGTGATGCAGTAGAATGTTGAAGTGCTGCATTTAAAACATGGCATTTCAAACCAGCGAGGAAAAGATGGACTGTTACTGAAATGATGATAGGACAACTGCTGAGTCATGTGGAGAAACAAAGTGCTAAGTGCTCTCCCTACCTTATTCTTTATGCAAAACCAGATGGGCATATGGTTCACAGGCTGAAATGTAAAAAGGAAGGACAAAAAGAAGAAAACATTTTAAAAACTAAGAAGAAATGTAGGTTTCTTATTTAAAACAATTGTGGAATAAGAAGATTTTTAAAGCATGATGTTAAATCAAGATGCAGTAGTGGAAAAAAACTGATAAATTTGACACATAAAATAAAAACTTTTCTATAGCAAACCTATGAAGTTAAAAAATAAATTAGAACATTATTTTTAATAGATATAAATATATACACACATATATACATATAAGTTAAAGAGCACTTTACATAATATAGAAAGAGTACTTATGGCCAGGTGCAGTGGCTCACACCTGTAATCCCAGCACTTTAGGAAGCTGAGGTGGGCAGATCACCTGAGGTCAGGAGTTCAACACCAGCCTGGCCAATATGGTGAAACCCCATCTCTACTAAAAAAAATACAAAAATTAGTCAGGCTGTGGTGGTGTGCCCCTGTAATCCCAGCTACTCAGGAGGCTGAGACAAGAGAATCGCTTGAACCTGGAAGGAAGAGGTTGCATTGAGCTGAGATTGTGCCACTGCACTCCAGCCTAGATGACTGAGGGAGACCCTGTCTCAAAAAAAAAGTATTTCTGTCAGTCCATAAGAAAAATACCAATAACCCAATAGAAATATGGATGGAGTATTGAAACAAGCAAATCCTAAAAGAAGAAAATAGATGCTTAATCTCATCAATAAATACAAATACAAATTAAAACAGTGTAATACTCCTTGATAATACTGTTAACAACTTGGGGAAGTAGGGACTTCTGTACTCTTTTAGAGGTGATAAAAATTGATACCTTTTTAGAATGCTATTTAGCAATATTCATCAAAAAATATTTTTAAACTTACACTTTGATCTAACAAATTCCACTTTAGGAGTTTACCTGTGGATATATAGGCTTGTACAAGCATACCAAGACATAGTAAATGGCAACATCTCTGTAAAATGGAATACCATGTTAATCAAGCTATCCATATTGATATGCAAAGATGTTCATGAAATAGTTTCATGAGAGAATAGAATGGATGGCTTGGTTTTATTTGTGTTAAAAATCAATAAAGTAGATACATATATAACAACATCTACATAGAAAGCAAATGGAAGGACATGTTTTAAACTGTTCAATGAAAATCCATCTGAGAAGTGCATTGGGGAGAGACAGATGTGGGGAACTGTCGGAGGCCTTTTACTTTTTACTTCATGATGTTCTATACCAGGGGTGTGCAATCTTTTGGCTTCCCTGGGCCACACTGGAAGAAGAAGAATTGTCCTGGCCACACATTAAATATACTTAACGATAGCTGATGAGCTTAAAAAAAAAAAACAAAACTCAAGGCCGGGCGCGGTGGCTCACGCCTGTAATCCCAGCACTTTGGGAGGCCAAGGCGGGTGGATCACGAGGTCAAGAGATCGAGACAATCCTGGTCAATATGGTGAAACCCCATCTCTACTAAAAATACAAAAAATTAGCTGGACATGGTGGCGCGTGCCTGTAATCCCAGCTACTCAGGAGGCTGAGGCAGGAGAATTGCCTGAACCCAGGAGGTGGAGGTTGCAGTGAGCTGAGATCATGCCATTGCACTCCAGCTTGGGTAACGAGTGAAACTCTGTTTCAAAAAAAAAAAACTCAAAAAAAATCTCATAATGTTTTAAGAAACTTCACAAATTTGTGTTGGGCTACATGTAGAGGACCATGGGTTGGACAAGTTTGCTCTAGTGGGTTGTGAATTAAAATAATTTCTTCTCAGATATACTGTTTGTATCCTATAGTGCTCAAAAGCTACAGAGTGATTCATCTGTAAAACTTCCTATAAAATAGTGACTATTCAACTTAGTTCTCATTAAAAAATGTTTTCTCTTTAAAAAAGTTGTAAGTCCTACCTATAAAAAACAGCTATATTCTCTCTAGGAAAGAGGGCAACCTTACACAAAAAGTTTACTTTAATATTTCTAAAGCTGCCTTGTTATTATTGATATTTTTTGTCAGTATTTCATCTCATGTTTATTTATACTTCTGTTAACTCTCAAAAACACATTCTTTCTACATTTTAGACTCTTCTCCAAAAAGGGACATAAGAATTTGAAGAGTATTAAATACTAGAGAGTCCCTGCTTTTATCGCTAGTATACTGAATTTTACCATATATCCAACCTAAGTCTCATCAAAGCTGCTTACCAAATGCTTGGAAGAAGGTATTTTAGGATAAAGTTTCTTTTGCAGGTGATGAGTGCACTCCTAACATTAAAGGTCATGGTTAGATGTCACAGAAAGCTCACACTACTGAGCTCATACATGAATTTTATCGAAATTCTGTTCAAAGTTATCAGATTCTTGCTTTCCTATTGTTACAAAGGTTGTTATACTTACAACAAAAGCTGCTTTATGTTTCTGCCTAATTAACTTAATGCCTCTACCAAATAGTCCTAACTTTATGATTTTCTCTGGAACCGATAAAAGAAGCAAGGAACAATGTTTTTTTAATACTAATCTATGCTGCTTCAGAAGAAATCTCAAGTAATTTTAAAGTATGACAACATCTAGCTAACAAATATTACTGTCGATGCATAAAAATGAAATGCAGAAAAAATATGCTAGGCTATTTAGGGGAATAGAAATAAAACAGAAAAATGAAACATGGCCATCTAAAGTGAGATTATGCGTGATACGTGTGGAGAGCTAAAAGAGACCTAAAAATCACTGGCTCCAACTTACTTTATAGATGAGGAAGCTATGAACAATAGAGGTAAAATGGCTCCCTTAAGGCCACAAAGTTAGGTAATGGATGTGCTAGGACTAGAACTGTGGTCTTTTTTTTTTTTTTTTTTTTTTTTGAGAGACGAAGTTTCACTGTTGCTACCCAGACTGGAGTGCAATGGCACAATCTCGGCTCACCGCAACCTCCGCCTCCTGGGTTAAAGCAATTCTCCTGCCTCAGCCTCCCAAGTAGCTGGGACTACAGGTGCACACCACCATGCCCAGCTAATTTTTGTATTTTTAGTAGAGACATGGTTTCACCATGTTGGCCATGATGGTATCGATCTCTTGACCTCGTGATTCACCCGCCTCAGCCTCCCAAAGTGCTGGGATTATAGGTGTGAGCCACCGCGCCCGGCCTAGAACTGTGGTCTTCTACTTGCCAGTTGGCTTGTTATACCACTCCAGGATGTGTCTACCTGCATATACATGCTTCTAAGCATCCAACCCTGTGGTCCGGCAGTTCTCCTCCCGGACATGTACCCAATATCCAGGTGACAGCTTATGTCCACCAAACGACACTTACTAGATTGTTCCCAACAGCATTGTTCTTAATAGCCACCATCTAAATGGAAGGAAGGAAGGCAGGAAAGAAGGAAAGAAAACCCACATGTTCATCAGCAGTAGAATGGATAAATTATAGTATATTTACAGAATAGAAGATTACACAGCAGTTTAAAAGAAAGAACTACTGACTCTTGGAGCAATCTGGATAAATCTCAGAAAGCATATCGTTGAGCAAAAGTAGCTAGACAGAAATTATGGAAAGCACTGTGTTACTTTTATGCCTGTTTGTAAGCTCCTTAAGGGCAGACACCATTTTCCTGCATTTGTAGATACTTAGTACTGAGCACATTATTCAGCACACAGTTGGTGCTCAGAGTCCGGGCACACTGGCTCACACCTGTAATCCCAGCACTTTGGGAAGTTGAGACAGGAGGATCGCTTGAGTGCAGAAGTTTGACACCAACTGGACATCATAATAAGCCCTTGTCGCTACTAAAAATTAGCTGGGTGTGGTTTTGGATGCATATAGTCCCGGCTACTCAGGAGGCTGAGGCAAGAGGATCGCTTGAGCCCAGGAGTTTGAGGCTACAGTGAGCAATGAATGTGCCACTGCACTTCAGCCAGGGTAACAGAGTGAGACCCTTCCCCCTCAAACACCCCCCCAATAGATGTTCAATGTGTATTTATTTTAATGGAGAGTATATGATATGAAGAAAGACACAAAGGAGGCACCCAGTATTTTTCTATTGAGAAAGCAGCAGGAAATATTGGGAACAATATTTTAATCCTCAGATGTTTATACCAGAGCACAGCATATGGAAACCTGAAATGCTAGCACAGTGTTAAAGATATAACTGACACTTGGCCAGCCAAGTATGACCATGATGAGACTATGTAATTTTTCAGAACCTTTCAAAACAGGCACCACTAATGGAGCCTATTGTTTGACCCTAGAGTTAATCTAAACATGATATCGAATAGATATGACAGTCTTCTCTATTTATATTTTTGGCTTCAATGTGAAGAAGTCTTATCATCTTCTTCCCCTACTTCTTAATCAGTGGGACAGGATGCTGAGTGGGTCAAGACTCCAGCACACTGATTAGGTTTGCACTTTTGAAGATTTGTTTCTAGGTGTCTAAATAAGCTTATTGTGGAAAAAGACATTCTCTGGTTCCTTTTTCTCCAGCATTGCCTGGTGTGCTGGCCCTTCATTTCATGAGGGTGTTGTGTTTGGGATGGGGTGATGAAGTAGCTTTTTAATTTGCTTGGTTTCCAGGCTCCTTACACCCAGCCTGTGTAGGAAAGAGCCCTACCCCTCCATGGTTCACTGCAGTTTATTAGAGCTCTACAGTGAGTTTTGGGCTGCCGCCACCATAATATAAAACATTGCTTTGCTTCATTTGGGCTTCTTATTCTCTTGGGGACCACTCAAGGTGGGACAGCTAGACTAAGAAAGGATTTGTAAATTCTGAGTCTTCTGGCCAAATGCCATGACAGTGCTCTGAATAGGGCTACCCTTTCACAGCACCTCATTCCTTCATCCCTAAACACATACCACAGAAGTCTTCATGATCCTTTCTCCAGCCATTGGTACTTCAGGCTTTGACAGGTGTTACTCTGTCATTACTGCCTATTATTTCTGAAAGATTAGCACATGTAGAAACTTCTTAAAGTCTGAAGAAGAGATATGGTCATGTTTGATAAAGGTTTATCCTACTATTTTTAGACTAGACAAGCCACTTGAATTTGAGTTCCCTAGGAGCTTTCGGAACAAATTGTCAGTCAATTTGTCATCCTTTATAGAAGTAGTGACTGCTGAGCTCCAGTTAACACAGCTTTGTGAGGAACCAGTTGTTCCAAAGCAAGTTCATTTCATAAAATATTGACTGACAGGGTTTCTATTGTCCGAGTAGGAGGGACTTATCCATAGGATGAGAAGATATAGTCCAAACAATTTAGGTGGGAAAAATAGTACATGATGTTATTTTATATAAGGGCATTTGTGAAGTGCCCAATATGTAATGCTGAGATAGAAAAATCACTGTTTTCCTTAATATTATATCTGTTACCTTTTAAAAGTTATTATTTTGCATCTCAATTTTTTTTATGAGAGGTTAAGCTATGTTTCCCATTACTGTAATATCTAGGTAAGTTATATGCAGCTTGCTGTCATTGAAGCTTTCCGGAAATGTTTTATTTTACCCTAGGAGAAACAAAAGGCTTGTGTTCTTTCCTTTCTTGCTGATAGTATCAGTGGAGTGCACAGATTTTGACCCCTGGTACTCTTACTTTACACTGGGGCTTTTGAGATAGGCGAAGTTAGCTTGCCAACAGAACTTGAATTTCATGTCTTATCCTGTTATTATTGAAAGTTTGTGCACACAGGACAATAACTGATACAATAACATGACAATAAACATGTGAAGAATTTATACCAGCTTTTTGTGAGGTTCTCCCAGAATACAGAAAGAAAGGTAGGAGTTAAACATACTTAGAAGTACACTGGTCTATTTTGAATGGTTTTATTATTTGTCTTCTTGTTCATTTTTACCAAACCCAAAAGTTGCCTCTTTATTATTCAGTTGTGCTCTGAGCAAATACCCAACCATTACTATGCAACAGGGTATCCAGTCAGACAAATATACCCTCTGATTGCTCTTCTCGAAATTTTACAGTGAGCTGAAAACAATGTTCATTTGTTATTGGCAAGTTTTTTTTAAATTATACTTTAAGTTCTGGGGTACATGTGCAGAACGTGCAGGTTTATTACATAGGTTTACACGTGATTGGCAAGTTTTAAAAACAGACAATATAAAAATTCTTAATAAAATTGTCTTTTACTCTTTCAGTCTTGCAATGGAATTGTTTATTCTTGATTTAATGTCTACCTGTGATATAGATACAATGAAATTCCAATACTGAGAGAAAAGACATTTCACCTGGGACGAACAGACACTGCACAGGCAAACTTTAAAGTAGTGACTTGAAAGTTTGGATAAAATCATGTTGAAAATAAACTTCAGGGAATTCTTGGAAATTGTTTAACCTTCTTGTGTTGGTCTGGCGGTTGCTTTTGCAGTTTAACTCGGCTGCTAAGCAGCTGATAGAATGGGATAAGCCTCCTGTGCCAGGAGTTGATGCCGGAGAATGTTCCTCGGCAGCATCCCAGAGCAGCACTGCCCCAAAGCACTCCGACACCAAGAAGAACACCAAAAAGCGGCATTCCTTCACTTCCCTCACGATGGCCAACAAGTCCTCCCAGGCGTCCCAGAACCGCCACTCCATGGAGATCAGCCCCCCTGTCCTCATCAGTTCCAGCAACCCCACTGCTGCTGCGCGGATCAGCGAGCTGTCTGGGCTCTCCTGCAGTGCCCCTTCTCAGGTAAATCCTAAAGTGTTATATAAAGAGCTCACCCACAAAAGGATCAACTCACAAACATGGTTGCTCTCTAGCTGACAAATATTACTTATTTTGAACTTCTGAAGATAGTAGCTTTTCTGGGAAGCAAAACCTCTTTATTTTGCAGGTGGAAAAATGGAGAAGGGAAAGCTAACTTGAGTGTATCAACCTAGAACTAACTACTCCATCATTTTCAAAGGAAAGATCAGAACTTACAAGATGAGCTAAATAATACTTACCAGTTTCACCAAGCAATCACTCAGCCTTACAGAACCTTCTCACATTACTGCTTTGGGAGATCTTGCCAATCTTTATCTCCACCCAGATTTAAGACACCATGGTCCAAACTTGTAATGTTGATAGCTGCTTGTATCTATATAACTTACCTTAATATTTAGGCTTCCCAGAATTACAGAGAAAGAAGAGAAAGAAACATTTAATATAAATTAGAAATTGACCTCACATATTTTAAGCTCATTAGTTCATTACAACTTTGGACTGGTATGTAAAAAATAGCCACACATTATTCTTAGGTTTGTAAAAATACATGGGATGACTGGGGCATTCATTCATTCATTCATTTGGCAAACATTTATTGAGCACTTTACTATTAGACATTTCTAGGCACTGTGTATACCATGATATATAAAATATAACAATTTGCTGTGTTAGGCTTTAATTCTGGACTACGAAAAAAGCCTAATTATAATGCTGCCCAAGCCACAGGGCTGCTATCATTATCCACTTAGGTGATGGTTGTATTTTCCTTAGCTTAAAGTTCAGAGAACCTAGTTCAAAGCAGCCTGTCACAAGCAGAAGACATTGCTTTCAAGTCTCACGTTTCATCTTAAAAATTCATGCAGATTTTACATTCTACTCCATCATATAGCTAGGGTTGGTTTTGTTTTTTCCTTTAAACATTAAAATGAAGTTATGTCCCCTTAAAAAGAAAGAAATACATAGTCCTCGTCCTCAAAAAGTTTACATTCTAATAAGTGCCTATTTTGGATACAATGAAAATGTTTTATATACAGTGTTTTATATCCTTGCCATTTTTTTCTCAGCCTCTTTGTTTGTTTGTTTTTAATAGAGATGGGGTCTCATTTTGTTGCCCAGGCTGGTAACAAACTCTTGGCCTCAAGTGAACCTCCTGCCTGGGCCTCCCAAAGTGCTGGGATTACAAGTATGAGCCACAGCCTCAGCCTCATTTATTTGACCCTGCTCCTTTAGATTCATACTGCATGTTTTAAGTTAAATGCATTCACCTTCTGAGTGGGATTGTGGGATTGTTGTTTTGTGGCATTTTTTAGGTGTTATGGCCATGACACTTTTATTGAGAGAAATAAAGACACACACGCACAACTAGAACATGAGTGCAGTGAAGGCAAGTGTTTTGTTCACTGATGATATTCCAAATGGCAGACATACAGAAAGCACACAACCTGTATTTGCTGGATGAAAGAGTCACTTGACAAATGGGTAGAGAGGAGAACCATGCCATTTTACATGGAACTAATCATACAAGTGTCAGAAATAGACGTGGATCATAGATCACAGTAGGAAGTGCCAAGTGAGGTTAATCTGGAAAGGTTCAGAACTGAAGATTTTTGAGTAAGGTTCTGAAGGAGGGAGCTAGTAAAGATGCCCATTCACTAAGAGATATTTGAATCATTTTGATTCAGTGCTTTTTATCTTGCAACCTAGCAACATTTGCACAATGATATTGTCTTGAAATAAAAGACAAGCTGCCGACGATAGTGACACCTCAGAATGGGAATAGCTTTAAAAGGATGGACAATACTCTTTTGTCAGGAGAGGAAACACAGAAGATAGACTGGGCATTTTCATCTTTGCAGAGAGCTCGGCATTCAGGTGTGAGCATGCCTGACGCTGCCACACCAGAGCTGGCAATGAAGACTCTAAAAGTAGAGCTATTTTTGTTTTGGTTCAAGTAGCTCAGGAAACAAGGCTCTTTCTGTGTTCCACTCAAAGTTTCCCCTTCAACCATTCCACCCCTCCTTCCACTTTCCAGTTGGTTCTGTTTTCAGTGGTAGAGCATTGCCTCAGGGAGAAGTTATTTCTAGAAGAGGCTGGGAGGTGTTTGAAGTGCTGCCTGGTTTCTCCAGCCTAGGTTTACAGAAAACACTACTTATCTAGGGCACTGTGTACATTGGAGGGAACCCCAGCCCACAATAGAGCATTGAGCATGTGTAGCATTTGTGACGTGCAGAAACTCTTCCAACCATGGAGATCAGTGCATAGGGGAAATGGCTCATGTAACACCATTTAAAACAGGACTCTCCTTTTGCCCTGCCCAGCAAAGAGCCTGGCTATAGATTTCACTGAGGCTCATTGCTGAATCTGTTCCGTGCTATTGACCTGATTGCTGTCTTCTTTTCCTTACACGTGTTAGCCTTTGCCTGTAGTTTCTTTTCTTTTCTGTTTTTTTTTTTTTTGAGACAGAGTTTCACTCTTGTCTCCCAGGCTGGAGTGCGATGACACAATCTCCACTCACTGCAACCTCTGCCTCCCAGGTTTAAACAATTCTCTGCTTCAGCCTCCTGAGTAGCTGGGATTACAGGCATGTGCCACCATGCCTGGCTAATTGTTTGTATTTTTAGTAGAGACGGAGTTTCAGCATCTTGGCCAGGCTGGTCTTGAACTCCTGACCTCATGACCCACCCGCCTCGGCCTCCCAAACACTGGGATTACAGGCATAAGCCACTGTGCCCGGCCAGTGTTCATTTTTATCTCATCCCAATGAAATCTAGATCTAGACAGTTGGGTGCTGGTGTGATGGTACCACAAAGTTATCAGGGACCTAGGCACCTTCAAGCTCATGTCTACTCCATATGAATAGGGCCTCATACCCTTGTTTCTGTATGGCAATTAGAGATGTCACTGTCACATCAAATCGCAGGCAGCAGGATGATGAAATGGACAAGAAGGGAGGCAAAGGGCTTGCTTGCTATTCTATTTAGTGACTACTGAGTGATGGCTGAACTTTCAAATAACATAAATTAGAAGATTACTTACAGGCAGTGCTGCCCAGGTGGGCTGCCAGATCAGATAGATGTGCATGAGTGTCCATGATTGATGTGTGTAAAAGCACATGATGGTACAAGCAGCCAAGATGTTTTGTCTCCTCCTCTGACCATACTTTGGATATTTTTTGGCCTCCAGAGGAGTGATTCATAATATTCAGTGTTTCTGTGGCATCTTTGTATTCAGTGGCCTCAGGGGAAGCAAGAAGCCCCACCCCCAACTCCTTTTTGCTTATCCCAGCTCTTCCCCGCTTTACTTAGCCTTTCTTGTAGAGGAGACAACTAATTTTTGCAGTCCCATGAGGAAAGGGTGAGCCCAGCAGAAAGTCAGTTTGTCTCAGTTCGGGGCATTTATTCTAGACACGCTCACCTTTCACTGGTTTACTTCTACTTCTTGTCCTTCTGCTTTTAGTCATTCTTGGGTGACTTTGTCTCTTCCTTTGCTGCAATGCTAGGAACAGCCCCGTATTGAAGTGGTTCTTGCAGGATTCCCCATGTCAGTGCTTCCCTGGAGTGCTTGTGATGGCAGAGACCTCAAGTAGCCTCTGGTCCAGCTGCTCACAGGGGTCTAGAGACATGAAGGAACTTATCCCAAAACCGTGAGGTCATTAACCACTAATTATTCTCACTCCCACTCTGCGCCTGTAGAGAAACGCCAATCAGTAATGAAATCTTTCTCAAATATGCATAGGGTCAGGCCCAGGAAATTGTACTTTGGTTAAGTTTTTTTCTGCCCCAGCGGTTCCTTGATAATAACGTCTATTACTAGTGGAGGGTGTCCAGGTACTTGGCATTTTGAATAAAGAACTGGACAAAACACATGAAGCAAGGAAAGAATGAAGCAACAAAAGCAGAGATTTGTTAAAAATGAAAGTACACAGACAGTGTGGAAGCAGCCTGAGCAGTGGCTCAAGGGCCCTGGATACAGAATCTTCTTGAGTCCAAATACGCCCCAGAGGTTTCCCATTGGCCACTTGGTACTCACCGCATATAAATGAAGTAGTGGCCCACAATCAATAGTTGTGGAAAGCAACCAATCTGAGGCTTATGTCAAGTTACAGGGTTGCACTTCTATGCAAATGAAGACTTGGCCCACAATCAGTCGTTGAGGACAGCAACCAATCAGAGGCTGAAGTGAAGTTAAAAAGTCACACACCTATGCAAATGGATGATTTGGTTACAAAAAGCAGCCAATCAGAGGTACTTTCAATTTCCCATCTGCAGGTCAGAAAAGGTGAGGGGTTTGCAAAGTAGCCTCTGGTCCTTTTATTACTTAGGCATGGAAAGTTAGGGTTTTCCTTTCAGTGTAGTTCTGGGAAGTCAGTGTGAAATGGTCTTAGGTTCCCTGCCTCCAGATCCTATTCTAAAGATTGCAGATTCCGTGTATATAGCATAGATTTATTTGTGAAAATAAATTACATGCTGTGCTGCTGATTATCCATGGCTTTGGTAGGGCCTACCCCAGTGGGAAAGTGAACGTTTCTGTTAGGTCCTCTGGAAACTAATCTCCTAGCTTTTCTTTGTCCTGATAGTCTTTTTCTTAATGTATGGGAACTGAGAAAACTGTTTGGGATTACAGTTTTATGATAAAACCTAGCTTTTGGGGTGGGTCATTGTTTCCTTAGGGAAACAGGTACTAGCTAACCACATTGCTTCTATTCACACTGGAGGAAAAAAACACTCCCATTTGTGCAGATCTCATCCCCCTACTTCTGCAGCTTCAAGTAACACCACTGCATTCTGCAGCTGGACCTGCTATGCAACCTGAGTGAAATTGATCGAGTAACTTAACACAGGCAATGAAATGACCTGAATAACTCAATTTCTTTCTAGTAAATTAATCTTGGGTTGTATCATGGATAAGACACCTTTGAAAACAACTAATTTGGCTTGACATTGTTCCTTTAAAGGTTTTATAAGTAATTGCCTGCTCTAAGCATGTCTAGGCAGCTGCATTTTAATTATGCATCCCCACCAAAAGGTAGAAGTCATGAAAAATGACCCTGAAAATAGCAAAATTTCACATAGATTTAACATATTGATAGACAAGTGAGTATTCAGCCACTACCCGCCTTAACAGGATCTTCAGGGAAACTGCCAGGAGGCTAGTTGAACACCAGGCTGACCATTGGAAGGCCGGTTTGATTCATGGTGGTGGACAAAACAAGGCAACATGTTATCATGAACGCCAACGGCAGCTGAATTCTGTAGGTAAAACACTGTCATGACCAGTATTTATCACATCATTCCCCAGCATCTAGTAAAATGCCTGGTTCAAATTAGGTAACTGGTAAATTTGGGTTGAACAAACTAAAAGGGATTCCACCTTCCCCAAATAACAGAAAGTACAGATTTTTTTTTAATGTGACTTGCCTTTCTAAGGTTTAGGCAGTATATTCTGTTGTATTAAACATAGTCTTCTTTTTAATATCTTTTTTTTCTTGGCAGGTTCATATAAGTACCACCGGGTTAATTGTGACCCCACCCCCAAGCAGCCCAGTGACAACTGGTCCCTCGTTTACTTTTCCATCAGATGTTCCCTACCAAGCTGCCCTTGGAGTGAGTATAGTTTCTCCCATTTCTATTTCTCTGTTAGGTGTTTAGTCATGCAACTCTGGCACACCCCACCTCCTAACACCTGCAGTGTATGTTCATACTTGCTAGGTGAGGTGGGTCTCTATCTTTCATCTGCTATCTCTGTTCATCTTAACAAAACGTTAGAAAGTCCCTTGCCTGCATCCTGCAAAATTTTTAACAGTGAGGATCAATGGCCTGAAACTTTTAGCAGAACTCAAAAATACATTTAATTTTCGTTACAGTTCAACCTGATTTTCTAAAGCTTAACCTTTATTTATTTTGAGTTTCTAGATCCTGCTTATTTCTTATAAAGACAAATTTATGGAAATACTAAGGAAACAGGTCCTGAAGGTGAATGGTTTACTTTGAGTCACATGACAGATTGATACCAAATCTCTACATTAAGGATTAATTCTTTAATTTCTTGTCTTGTATCCGTATTGTCAGTAGCTGTGGCTACCTAAAGGGACCTGAGGTCTTGGAAGGCTCCCTTAGTTTGTCTTGATTTTCCTTCTTCTGAAAACATGATGTCCTACAGATAGAGTCTAAACAGCTAATTGTTTAAAAATATCTAAACGGGAAAATAATAGGGACAACTAGGATAGCCAGGAGATACAGATACAAAGAAGAGGGCCACTCTGGAGAGAAAATTAAAAGGGAAGCAACAAGCAAATGCACCCTTAGGTAGTAGAGAAAGACTGTTGTGTAAGATGACGTTTCCTAAAATTGTAAGCAAGGAACTAGCAATTGTGAGACATCTCTCATCCAGGCCAAAGCTTTGGCTTATATTTTCTATTTGCTCCAGTGCTGAGTTGAATTACGATAGAAAAGATAATTAAATTAGATTGCCGCAGTACCTAGACTACTGAATCACCCTGCCTGGCCACAGGTGTAAGTTATGCTGTTGGCAGAGAACACCATCGGTGTGGCCTGATGATGGGGGTGCAGGCCTGCAGTGAAACAGCCAGGATAGGAAGCCCACCTCCACCATTTATTTGTTCTATAACCGTGGAAAAGGTACTCTGCCTCTTTCAGCCTCAGTATCCCTAGCTGTAAAGTAAGTATCTACTTCAGAGACTTAGATCATAGAAAGGGAGGACCATTATTGATCTTTTTGGCCTCTGTTGAGGGCTGTTGCAAGTTGGGCCTGGTTCACTTTGTTAATAGTTTTCTTTGCTGTCTGTACCAGGAATACTGAGGCTTCTAAGCAGCTGGTTTGTTTTTAGGTTGTGGATTTTATACATGTTGTAAAGATTTTATTTCCCTCTGCTGGAGTGCTTAGGGCCAGATTTGTAGCCCCCTCTAGCAAGGACTTCACAACATAATTAGTCAAAATGTTGGCTCCATCTAGTTTTATTGTTCTCATTTTCCATTTGCCTTGTTTTTCCTATTTCTTATTTATTTTGTCTTGATACATCTATAAATAATTGAAAACTGATTTAGAAACAAGGTGGGATATAAATAAATGTGAGTTATTACCTAGCTTGACTTGGGCTTTTGAAAACTTTTAGAGTTAGTTAAGCATGTTCTTGTATTTAAATGGAAGTTAATAATGTTGTGGGAGTTAAAGCTAGAGGTTAAAGATATTTTTTTGTTTGTTTTTTTATTTTCATTTTTATTATTTCCTGAACAATCACACCTTTCTTGATAGTACAACTGCTTGGTGAAGGAAAAGATGCCGGGATCATCTGGGGAGAAATGAATTTCAGTTAACTTTTAGTGAAATTTGGTTTCCCTGAGATTCTATTAGCCCCGGATGTTTGACCAGAGCCAAGTTCCTTAACCACCATGACCTCTCATCTCCAGGGGAGACTCTCTCCTTTCCTTCCCACTCACAGCATGTGTACACAATGAGTTGATATATTCATTTCCAGATGACTGCCTTGCATGGAAAAATTCTAACTTGATTTCTTACGGGAAAAAAAGAGGACTCACTTTTCAGATAATGGAAAATTGAACTATAAGTTAAGCATCTGAAATCTGAAATCCAAAATGCTCCAAAATCTGAAACTTTTTAGTACAAATGTGAAGCTCAAAGGAAGTGCTCATTGGAGCATTTGGGATTTCAAATTTTGGGATTTGGGATGCTTAACTGGTGAAGTAAATATTTTAAAATATAAAAAAAATCAAAAATCAAAAATACTTCTGGTCACAAGCATCTGGATAAGGGAGATTCAACCTGTAGTGAGAAAAGACATAAGGCTGACTGAATTTCAGCCCTTGTGGGCTGAAAATTATACAGTGTAGTAACTGGCCAGTTGCTGTTAGCTAGAGGCTCACTCTGGGGCAATCAATGGGACAGGTCATAAGAGAGCATGGATATGCAAAAGTTAATTTACATCCAACCATTTTATTCTAGGATTATAGAAGAAAACCTGCATGTTAAGCAAGAAGAAGGTTGATTAAACAGTATGTCTACTGTGCCAATTTCATTTAATGAAAAACTAATTATAAACAAAGCTGTCTGTCATCCCAGGAGATGTCTAGATCTCAGAGTCCCTGGTAGGTTGGCAGAAATGTTTTAGATTTAATATGTCAGGTTTAAATGGAAAATCTCAGTAGCATGTGCCCTCTACATCTTATATTAATTGTGTCAAGCATTCTACTTAAAATTTGAAATGGTTCCGAAGACTCTGAATACTATGACAGCAGTGGCACACAGCTTGGTGGAAAAGAGGCCAGGCTTTTCATGGTGTAGATTTATAGGTAATAAATGCCACCAGCAGAATAAAAAAATGAAAATGATTTCTAATGCTTTTTTTTCATGAATTGAGATTTTTTAATCTTTTATGCAGGGTGAAATTATAAACGTATTGTCCCATACATTTCACATGTAACAGTTAAAATTTTAAATATATAACATTATGAGCAATACTGGTATTACATGTATCTAATTCAGACATCAAACTATTAATAGTAGTGATTTTTAAAAAATCTCTTTGTAGGGGAGGAGGTTGAAGATCTTAGTCTTGTATCTTCTGCACAATGGCAGAAGGACTTTTAAAACAAATGATGAATTATCCCGAATCCTCTGGAGCAGCCAAGAGATATTTAGCTGCAAGGTATTATAAGGTAGTCATGTCAATAAAGGGAAATGCCATTCATGGCCAATTTATAAACATTCCAAATTTTAAAATTTTAGTCTGGGTATGATGGCCCATTCCTATAATCCCAGCACTTTGGGAGCCTGAAGGAGGAGGATCTCTTTAGGTCAGGAGTTTGAGACCAGCATGGGCAACATAGAAGGACCCTGTCTCTATCCCCAAAAAAATTTTATTTAATTAACTGGGTATGGTGATGCATGCCTGTGGTCCCAGCTACTCAGGAGGCTGAGGCAGGAGGATTGCTTGAGCCCAGGAAGTCAAGATTGCAGTGAACAATGATTATGCCACTGCACTGCAGCCAGGATGAGATCCTGTCTTTTCTAAAAAACAAAAATAAAAATTATAAACCCATACACATTTGTGTGTGTATTTAAACAAACAAAGTTAAATTATGATGTCAGATTCTCAGAATAACCAATATGTAGTTAGTCCATTGTAGCCCATGGTGGAAGCTAAGCAGAGCTTGTTGCTGTCGATGGGTTCAGGGAATTGGAAGTAGAGGATGAGGCTGAGAAGTAAAGCCTTTGGCAGGAGATCTAAAAATCAGGATGAAGAGTAGGATATGGTCAGAACTTTCTCTTTTTTTTTTTTTTTTTGAGACAGAGTCTTGCTCTGTTGCCCAGGCTGGAGTGCAGTGACACGATCTTGGCTGACTGCAACTTCTGCTTCCTGGGTTAAAGCAATTCTCCTGTCTCAGTCTCCTGAGTAGCTAGGATGCCACCACATTCAGCTGATTTTTGTATTTTTACTAGAGACGGGGTTTCCCCATGTTGGCCAGGCTGGTCTCGAACTCCTGACCTCGTGATCTGCCCACCTCGGCCTCCCAAAGTGCTGGGATTACAAGCATGAGCCACCACACCTGACCAGTCAGAACTTACATAGCAGCAACAGAAAAGGATTCTAGCACCTCAGGAACTGAGACCTCTTATTCCGTATCATATTGTTCTAAGAAGAGGATAGAAAAGCACAGAGTGTATTTTCATTCATGAAATACTCATTGAGGATCTGTCCTCTTTTAGCTGCAAAGCTAGGTGCCACCAATACAAAGATGGGTGAGACAGTCCCCGACTTCACAATCTCATTAATCATAACAGTAGATTCTATTTATTGAGCTTCTGCTGTGCTCCAGGGTACTGGGAAAGACAATTTACATAAACTACTTCTAATTAATTGACTCCATCTCTCAGGATGGTATAGTGAAACAGACATCTTACGGAATTTACACAGAGCCACTTAACTGGTATAGATATTCCTCTTCTTCCTTGTAGATCAAATGTGGGGCAATAAATTTATTATTTATGCATGTAGATGGCAATGCTGCTGAACTTGGTAACACTGTTGACCAATTTTAACAGCCAGCTCCACGTAGTAGCTTGAACCATCCCCTCATCAACCAGTATACATACATATGAGCTCAGTACACACACAGACTGTTTAGAGATACTGATATGTAGGGTTGAAAGTGGGCTGAATGGATATCAGACATTTAGAAAGAAATAATGATAGATTGGAGAATGTTAATGATATCTGCCCAAGGGACCCAGAAATGCTGTCTATCTTGCCAGTCACTTTTCTACCCTGGGAGGGATGTGAGGGAGATGCACACATAAGGGACAATTAGAAAGGAAACAAACCCTCTATTTTCAGTTGAATTTGTGTCCAAAACTGCAGTTCAAAGTACTTTACTGGTAAGCTGGCCTGTAGCCCTTGGCCCAAGCTTGAGACGTACTGGATCATTTTCCCTCTCTTTAGCCAGCTCCTAAGATCTAATCACTACCTGGGTGAGTTGCATGAAAGGGCAAGCGGAGGGAAGAGTGCCAGAAGGGAGAAGTTTCACATGTATGTACTTGAACTTCTCACTCAGTGGCCCTGGCAGTCTGGCCTGTCAGTGTTCTGAAACACTGCCCACTCAGAGAGAAGACACTTCCTCCCTGGTGCTCACGTTAGCAAAGGAAGGAAGTTGAGGACTGCCCTAGGAGGCTGAGCCAGGGTTGCAATCTATGTTTTTTTGACCCCAAAGGCCATGCTCTTTCTGTGATGTAACACTGTCTCTTCTTTCAACATTACTAGATCAGGAGAAGAGAACCTGGACATGGCAAAATATGACCATTTCCCATTAGCACACTGTTCTTAAGTCCTGGTTTTAGTGAGCAGAACGTTGTTAACAAAATGTGAAATATGTCCCATTTTCTAGAAGGTCCATAGCTATTTTCTGCCTGTAGTAGAGAGTGCGTCTTGGCCTCCTGTGCCTAGGCTGGCCTGGTCTACGAAATAATAAGCAGGACTCCAGGTCACCTCTGGGTGAATGAAAGGCTACGTGTGGTTTTACTCTGTAGAAATTTCAGGTCTTGCAGGACAGCACACTGCCTGAAGCACAATGCACAGTGGATCACCTTTTGAACTTCCACGTCAGCAGATTATTTTGGTTTAGGTTGTTTATAAAGCAACCCACAAAATTCCCTATTCTATCCACAGCTCTGGAGTCACCAGAGCCCTATCATTTTACCAACCCCACAGGGGCAAGCAACATCTAGGAACCTGATTTTAATCAGAGTTCCTTGATCTTCATCTGTGTGCTCACATACACACGAATTTACACATGTATGCACAGGGAAAATACCTGCAGAGTTTCATTAAACCATTTATGTTTCAACCACAGAAAGTGAGAGAGCTCTCTTTTCTCTCAGGCAAAACTTTTGGGATCTTTCAGGATATCCTCTGATGCCGTATCTTAATGTCTAACTCTCACACTTTGCAAAAGAAATGTACATGAAATATATGCTTAGTGTATTTCATGATAAGAAGTGATTTTATATTTTATGACAAAATTGTATTTCTATTACATAAGGTAGCATGTTTTTATCAGGTGCATAGATGATTTTTGTCTTTTTCTTTTTGGTCAAATTAGTACACCCTCTGTTTTAATAAAGTTGAGCTATAACAGACTATTTTAATTTCTGTTTGAGCACATGCCATTAGTTTTCTGCCTTTCCACAGCCACCCTGTTTTGAGATTGAGCTTAGAAAGATTTAAGTGGCAGAGGAGGGATCCAAGATGGCCAATTAGGAGCAGCTCAGGATTGCAGCTCTCAGTGAAAGTGCAGAGGGTGAGTGGATGCCGCATTTCCAGATGGATTTTTATTGCCCACAGACCAGGAGATTACTAGGCAGTGGAGCCCCACGGGTCACCAGTTCTGCTGTTTTGGCCAGAGCAGCTGTTTTGCCGGCATCCCAGCGTGGCGGTTCTCTGTACAGAATACACGGGTCTGGGTGCCATTTTAGCTGGTGATTGGAGCTCTGGGAAGGCAGAGTCGCCCATTCATCTGACTAAAAAGGGGACTGAACAGGGAGCCAGGCCAGGAGATTCCTGGGCAAAAAAGTGCCATGAGTCTCAGCGCTGCTGTTTCAGGTGGCGCAGTGGGTCGCTGCATGGGAAATCACACAGATCCCAGCACCTTTTCAACAGGTGACTTGAACACCTGGGAGAGAGTCAACCATTCAACTAAAAAAAAAAGGCTCTCAGGCAGGGAGCCAGGTGATCAGGCTCGGCTGGTCCCACCCCCACAAAAAACAGCAATTGGAAATACTCTGGGTTGAGAGTTTCACAGCAAGCACAGCTGAACACGGGACAGTCCAGCTCTGTGCGGGAGGGGCGTCTGCCATTACCGAGGCAATCCACCACTATGGAGGTAGTCTGCCATTGCTGAGGCAGCCCACCGTTGCTGAGGCAACCTGCCATTACAGAGAGAGTCCGCCATTATAGAGGTGGGCCACCATTGCGGAGGCAGTTCTAACTACACCCATATAAACAGGACTGAAGGGAAGTTCACACGGCAGCTGGGCAGAGCCCACAGCAGCTCAGCAAAGCCTCTGCAGGCAGACAGTGACTAGGCTGCCTCCTCGCTGGGCAGGGAAGGCCTGAAAAAAAGGCAGCAGCACAACGGAAACTCATAAATAAAGCCCTAACTCCTTGGGACAGAGGACCTGGGGGAAAAAAAGGGGTTTATGAGTTCTGCTGCAGCAGACTTAAACATACCTGTCTAGCAGCTCTGAATGAACAACTGAGCTCACAGCTCAGCACTTGAGCTCCTATAAATGACAGACTGTCTCCTCAAGCAGCTCCCTGACCCCATATATCCAAAGAGTCACCTGATAAAGGAGAGCACAGACTGACATTTGGTGGGTATCCTTCTGGGACAAAGATAGCAGCAGAAGACACTGGCAGCAACCCTTACTGTTCTTGAGCTGCTGCAGGTGATCCCCAGGCAAGCAGGGCCTGGAGTGAACCACAGCAGTCCTACAGCAGAGGGACCAAACTGTTAGAAGGAAAACTAAAAGCAGAAAGAAATAACTTCATCATCAACAAACTGGACAACCACTCAGAGACCCAATCTGAAAGTCAACAACTACAAAGATGACAGGTGGATAAATCCATAAAGATGGGAAGAAACCAGCGCAAAAAGGAGGAAAACACCTGAAACCAGAATGCCTCTCCTCCTACAAGGGATCACAATTTCTCACCAGCAAGGGAACAAGGCTGGATGGAGAATGAGTGTGATGAATTGACAGAATCAGGCTTAAGAAGGTGGGTAATAAGAAACTTCTACCAGCTAAAATAACATCTTCTAACCCAATGCAAAGAAACTAAGAACCTCGAAAAAAGATTTGACGAAATGATAACAAGAATAGACAACTTAGGAATATGAGTGAATTGATGGAGCTGAAAAACACAACACAAGAACTTCGGGAAGCATACACAAGTTTCAACAGCCAAATTGACCAAGCAGAAGAAAGGATATCAGAGGTCGAAGATCAAATCAATGAAATAAAATGAGAAGGCAAAAAGGAATGAACAAAGCCTCCAAGAAATATGGGACTATGTGAAAAGACCTAATCTATGTTTGATAGGTGTACCTGAATATGACGGAGAGAATGAATCCAACCTGGAAAATACTCTTCAGGATATTATCTAGGCAAACTTCCCCAACCTAGCAAGGCAGGCCAATATTCAAGTCCAGGAAATACAGAGAACACCACAAAGATATTCCTCAACAAGTGCAAGCCCAAGGCACGTAATCATCGGATTCACCAGGGTTGAAATGAAGGAGAAAATGCTAATGGTAGGCAGAGAGAAAGGTCGGGTTACCGACAAAGGGAAGCCCATCAGACTCACAGCAGATCTCTCAGCAGAAACCCTACAAGCCAGAAGAGAGTGGGGGCCAATATTCAACATCCTTAAAGAAAAGAACTTTTAACCCAGAATTTCATATCCAGCCAAACTAAGCTTCATAAGTGAAGGAAAAATAAAATCCTTTGCGAACAAGCAAGTACTCAGAGATTTCATCACCATCAGGCCTGCTTTAAAAGAGCTTCTGAAAGAGGCACTAAACATAGAAAGAAACAACCAGTACCAGCCACTCCAAAAACATACCAAATGGTAAAGAGTATCAACACAATGAAGAAACAGCATCAACTAACAGGCAAAACAGCCAGCTAGCTCAAAGTGGCAGGATCAGATCACACATAAAAATGTTAACTCGAAATATAAATGGGCTAAATGCCCCAATCAAAAGACATAGACTGGCAAGTTGGATAAAAAGCCAAAACCCATTGGTGTGCTGTATCCAGGAAACCCATCTCACATGCAAGGATACGCAAAGCCTCAAAATAAAGGGATGGAGGGAGAATTACCAAGCAAATGGAGAGCAGATAAAAAGCGGGACTTGCAATTCTCGTCTCTGATAAAATAGACTTTAAAGCAACAAAGATTAAAAGAGACAAAGAAGGGCATTACAGAATGGTAAAAGGATCGATACAACAAGAAGAGCCAACAATCCTAAATATATATGCACCCAATAGAGGAGCACACAGATACATAAGGCAAGTTCTTAATGACTTACAAAGAGACTTAGACTCCCACAGAATAATATTGGGAAACTTTAACACCCTGTTGTCAATATTAGACAGATCAACCAGACAGAAAATTAACAAGGATATCCAGGACTTGAACTCAGACCTAGAACAAGCAAACCTGACAGACATTTACAGAACTCTTCACCCCAACTTCACAGAATATACATTCTTCTCAGCACCACATCACACCTACTCTAAAATTGACCACATACCTGGAAGCAAATCACTCCTCAGCAAATGCAAAACAACGGAAATCATAACAAACAGTGTCTCTGACCACCGTGCAATCAAGTTAGAACTCAGCATTCAGAAACTAACCCAGAACTGCACAGCTTCATGGAAACTGAACAACTGGCTCTTTAATGTTGACTGGATAAACAGTGAAATGAAGGCAGAAGTAAAGATGTTCTTCAAAACCAAGGAGAACAAAGACACAACGTACCAGAATCTCTGGGACACATTTAAAGCAGTCTCTAGAGGAAAATATATAGCAATAAATGCCCACATGAGAAGCAAGGAGAGATCTAAAATTGACACCCTATTGTCAAAATTGAAAGAGCTAGAGGAGCAAGATCAAGAACTCAAAACCTAGCAGAAGACAAGAAATAACTAAAATCAGAGCAGAACTGAAGGAGATAGAGACACAAAAAACCCTTCAAAAAGTCAGTAAATCCAGGAGCTGGTTTTTTGAAAAGATCAACAAAATAGACAGACCACTAGCCAGACTAATAAAAAAGAAAAGACAGAATAATCAAATAGAGGCAATAAAAAATGATAAAGGGGATATCACCACAGATTCCACAGAAATTCAGACCATCATCAGAGAATATTACCAACAACTCTATGCACATAAACTAGTAAACCTGGAAGAAATGGTTAAATTCCTGGACACGTGCATCCTCCCAAGCCTAAACCACGAAGAAGTTGAAACCCTGAATAGACCAATAACAAGGTCTGAAGTTGAGGCAGCAATTAAGTGCCTACCACCCAAAAAAAGCCCAGGGCCAGATGGGTTCACAGCCAAATTCTACCAGATATACAAAGAGGAGCTGGTATCATTCCTTCTGAAACTATTCCAAACAATCCAAAAAGAGGGAATCCTTCCCAATTTATTTCATGAGACCAACATCATCCTGATACCAAAATCAGCAAGAAAAGAAAACTTCAGGCCAATATCGATGATGAACATCGATGCAAAAATCTTCAATTTAATACTGGCAAACAGATTGCAACAGCACATCAGAAAGCTTATCCACCATGATCAAGTAGGATTCATCCCAGGGATGCAAGGCTGGTTCAACATATGCAAGTCTATAAACGTAATTCACCACATAAATAGAACCAAAGAAAAAAAACCACATGATTATCTCAATTGATGCAGACAAGGCCTTTGACAAAATTTAACAGCCCTTTATGCTAAAAACTCACAGTAAACTAGGTACTGACGGAACGTATCTCAAAATAATAAAAGCCATTTACAACAGTCCAACAGCCAGTATCATACTAAATGGGCAAAAACTGGAAGCATTCCCTTTGAAATCTGGCACTAGACAAGGATGCCCTCTTTCACCACTCCTATTCAATATAGTTTTGGAAGTTCTAGCCAGAGCAATCAGGCAAGAAAAAGAAATAAACGGTATTCAAATAGGAAAGGAGGAAGTCAAATTGTCTCTATTTGCAGATGACATGATAATATATCTAGAAGACTCCATCGTCTCAGCCCAAAAATCTCCTGAAACTGATAAGCAACTTCAGCAAAGTCTCAGGATACAAAATCAATGTGCAAAAATCACAAGCATTCCTATACACCAATAACAGACTTAAAGAGAGCCAAATCAAGAACCAACTGCCATTCACAATTGCTACCAAGATAATAAAATACATAGGAATACAACTAACAAGGAACGTAAAGGACGTCTTCAAGAACTACAAACCACTGCTCAATGAAATAAGAGAGGACACAAACAGATGGAGGAACATTCCATGTTCATGGTTAGGAAGAATCAATATCATGAAAATGGCCATGCTGCCCAAAGTAATTTACAGATTCAACGCTATCCCCATCAAGCTACCAATGACCTTCTTTGCAGAACTGGAAGAAACCACCTTAAACTTCATATGGAACCAAAAGAGAGCCCGCATTGACAACTCAATTCTAAGTAAAAAGAACACAGCAGGAGGCATCACACTACCGGACTTCAAACTATACAGTAATCAAAACAGCATGGTACTGGTACCAAAACAGAGACATAGACCAATGGAACAGAACAGAGGCATCGGAGGTAACACAACATATCTACAACCATACAATCTTTGATAAACCTGACAAAAACAAGCAATGGGGAAAGGATTCCCTGTTTAATAAATGATGTTGGGAAAACTGGCTAGCCATGTGCAGAAAGCAGAAACTGGACCCCTTCCTGACACCTTACACTAAAATTAACTCCAGATGGATTAAAGACTTAAACATAAGACCTAACACCATAAAAACCCTAGAAGAAAATCTAGGCAAAACCATTCAGGACATAGGAGTAGGCAAGGAATTCATGACCAAAACACCAAAAGCATTGGCAACAAAAGCCAAAATAGACTAATGGGATCTAATCAAACTCCACAGCTTCTGCACGGCAAAAGAAACAGTCACTAGAGTGAATTGGCAAACAACAGAATGGGAAAAAATTTTTGTAGTCTACCCATCTGACAAAGGGCTGATATCCAGAATCTACAAAGAACTCAAACAGATTTACAGGAAAAAAACAAACAAGCCCATTCAAAATTGGGCAAAGGATATGAACAGACACTTTATGAAAGAAGACATACATGAGGCCAACAAACATATGAAAAAATGCTCATCATCACTGGTCATTAGAGAAATGCAAATGAAAACTACATTGAGATACCATCTCACGCCAGTTAAAATGATGATCATTCAAAAATCTGGAGACAACAGATGCTGGAGAGGATGTGGAGAAATAGGAACACTTTTACACTGTTGGTGGGAGTGTAAATTAGTCCAACCATTGTGGAAGGCAGTGTGGCTATTCCTCAAGGACCTAGAAATAGAAATTCCATTTAACCCAGCAATCCCATTACTGGGTATATATCCAGAGGACTATAAATTGTTCTACTATAAGGACACATGCACACGAATGTTCATTGCTGCACAGTTTACAATAGCAAAGACCTGGAGCCAACCCAAATGCCCATCGATGATAGACTGGACAGGGAAAATGTGGCACGTATACACCATGGAATATTATGCAGCCATCAAAAACGATGAGTTTGTGTCCTTTGTAGGGACATGGATGAACCTGGAAACCATCATTCTCAGCAAACTGACAGAAGAACAGAAAAGCAAACACTATATGTTCTCACTCATAGGCGGGTGTTGAACAATGAGAACACGTGGACACAGGGAGGGGAGCATCACACACTGGGGTCTGTTGGGGAGAAAATAGAGGAGGGACAGTGGGGGGTGGGGAGTTGGAGAGAGATAGCATGGGGAGAAATGCCAGATATAGGTGAAGGGGAGGAAGGCAGCAAATCACACTGCCATGTGTGTACCTATGCAACAATGTTGCATGTTCTTCACATGTACCCCAAAACCTAAAATGCAATGAAGAAAAAAAAAAAAGATTTAAATGGCAATCAGCAAAGTGGTGATTTTACAGTTTCTCCATCTGTTACTCTATATACAGTGTCAACTGATTATCTCACCTGTCCAACTGCTGGTGAACTGCCATGAACTGACCAGGTCACATTTGCTGTGACCAGGATTATCTTTATCTCGGCCTTGTCCCTGGATGGAAGCCTAACAGGTTTCCTGTTAGGCATTCTACACAAATATCTAGGTCTAGTTGAAGTATGAATGTAAAAAGCCTAACAGGAGATGCTTGCCCTTCTCCTGGTTGAAGGTTTTGGAGGCTCTAAGCCTTAGTACATGCAAATTCCAAAGCTATAGCAAATCTTAATGCTGCCGTATTTTGAAACGAGTATGTAAGTCATGTTTTCATGACGTTCCAGCTTTTGGAACTAACCTCTGCCTTCTCCAGGTTTGCACTTTGTAAGCAGTTCTGCACCTCATTTGTTTGTGCACTAAATGTTCTGCAACCACCTCAGCTGCAGGTTGGGAAAAAACTTTTATTGAAAGTTGCTTTTGCAAAAAATTAAACATAATGTGTGGAACAGTTGCAGCATATGTCTAGAAATTTGAACTTTTTTTTCTACTCAGTTCATTATGTCTCTGGAACCATGTTTGTGTATATTAACAGCCAGATGTATTATAGTGAGTGGTGATGAAATTCAAATTTTTATTCCAAAATACAGAAATAAAATGACTGGTATAAGCTATGTTTAGAAATCATTGGATCTTTGTTTTGTTTATATGCTGATATGTAGAAGCCATTTACATTTAACCAGGTAAATTCTTTTGTCTTTATATTTCGCCTTTGATTTAGTTTTTACATCTAGGCAGTCTTTGTGTGCCTGTTCTCCCAGGAGTTTCAGTATACAGACCCTAAAGAATTATCTGGGTTTATAGATCAGAAGGTAACAATTGCTCCATTATTTTCAAAAGGCATGGCATCCTGTAGGCAGAACCCCATTAGGCTGTGCACATAAAGGAACCAGCAGCTTTTCACTGGTGTACTTGTTAGAGATTAGCAGCCTTGATAGTACCAAATTTCAAAAGCTAGCAAAGTTAAGAAAAGAATAAGCAAAAGTAGCAACAATGGCCCAATGACTGTGGCTTACTATTTTTCTGCTTTTTATAGACCAGGCATCAAAGGAAATTTTCTTCTGAAGGAACGATTTGAGATATAGTGCAGCTAAATTGTGTGTTGTGTTTAAGTTTCAGATTACAGAAACAATCACACGTTAATTCCTAGCAAGCAGCATGATGTTATAGCTGCCCCCCATCGAAAGGCATTTGGATCCTTGTCCAGGTCTATACTTTAAAATGCTATTCATCTTAAAATTACATGCAATTGTTTCATTTCTTTTTTATTTCCCTCCTCCCAAGGGTGGTTAGTTACCTGTTTGCTGAAAAGGTTGCTTTGGCTTTAAGATTTTAAAGGAGAACAAGAGATGAATTTGTAGAAGTAGGCTTTCATGTCAATTAGCCTGCTGATTCTGCCCGGTGTGGATTCCATTAAAGTCTTGTTCTATGGATTTCTGATTCTTTTTCTCTCCCACCTTCCATAGAAGTAAATCAGTATTTTGTTCCCTTTTTTTCCCTTTCTCTTTATGTTTTTCCTATACCAGACTTTGAATCCTCCTCTTCCCCCACCCCCTCTCCTGGCTGCCACTGTCCTTGCCTCCACACCACCAGGCGCTGCCGCCGCTGCCACTGCTGCTGCTGGAATGGGACCAAGGCCCATGGCAGGATCCACTGACCAGGTTGCACATTTACGGCCTCAGACTCGCCCCAGTGTGTAAGTGAGGGTGTCATTTATTACAGCCTGTGTGTTCATTTAAAACTAACTCTAATCCTCAGAGGTCAAGAAGCACCTTTCTGACATGAGCTGATGACAGCCTTATGGCTCACCAAGATGGCTGTGTCCTGCAAACTTCCACCTGGCCATGCATTTAACTAGCAAACTGCTGAACGAAAATGAGTCTGATACATGAGCTTGCCAGGTAGCCGTCCCACCAGTGAAGAAGGCCTTTCAGAGTTTAGGGAAGCATACTGCTGCTTCTTTATAATATCATATGTGTATGAAACTGCCTTTTTTGTACAACTCCTGTTTGAACTTTTTATCTTTATTTTCATTTCTTGCATAAGAATCCTAATAACAGAAAGGCATTCTACACAAATCATATCTAGGTCTAGTTGAAGTATGAATGTAAAAAGCTTAAGTCCCCAGTAATAAGTATCCAGAAAAGTAATTATCCCATTGAGAGTTTATATGGCAGAATATAGCCAGGTCTTTGTGTAATTGTATACATCAACAGTTTAGAGCACTGGTAAGAACTACAGGTTAACTCTTTCCCTAAGCCTGAGGTAATCTGTGAAAATAGTTTGCTATTCACTTGACCCAGAGAACCCCACAAATCATGCAAATCAGGAGATTCCAATCTTCATGTTCACTTCAAGATCACATGTGAAACTGTCCAGGCCACCAAGGGTATGCATATACGATAAGCCACGAAGTATCTGAAAGATGTCACTTACCGAAACAGTGCGTACCATTCTGACGTTACAATGGTGGAGTTGGCAGGTGTGCCCAGGCCAAGCAGTGGGGCTGGACACAAGGTCAGTGGCCCAAAAAGAGTGCTGAATTTTTGCCGCACGTGCTTAAAAATGCAGAGAGTAATGCTGAACTTAAGGGTTTAGATGTAGATTCTCCGGTCCTTGAGCATATCCAAGTGAACAAAGCACCCAAGATGCGCCACTGCACCTACAGAGCTCATGGTCAGATTAACCCATACGTGAGTTCTCCCTGCCACACTGAGATGATCCTTACTCAAAAGGAACCGATTCTTCCTAAATCAGAAGAGGAGGTTGCCCAGAAGAAGAAGATATCCCAGAAGAAAGTGAAGAAACAAAAACTTACGGCACAGGAGTAAATTCAGCATTAAAATAAATGCAACTAAAAAACCAAAAAGAACTATAGGTTAATGTTACCTGCTTGGTTACCATGTCTTATTGGTATAGTCACCCCGCATCTGAGGTTGTCCTGGTACATTTTGTGATCGGGACTTTGTTTTCCCTTGACTTTTTCAAATTTAGTCTTTTTCCCTAGAACTGAGCATACAAAAGCAGGTGTAGCTCAAGCCTCTGTGTTCAGCCTGTGTGTAGAAGGCAGCATGTGGTACTAGTGGGATTTCATACCATGTGCTCTCACGGGGGGTTACTTCTCAAGTCTGACAAGTGCCATTTGGAGAGCTCATTTTTCCCAGTGGGCACATAGTCTCTGGTAGCAGGTTAGGTACTCTCGGAAGCTGCATTAATCCTTTCACACTACACAAATACTGTTTGGTGGGATAGTCACTTCCACACGGGGAGGGACAGGCTCTTAATCAGGAAGGCCTCTTCCTAGTTTTAACATGTGGGCAGCAAAACCTTTCAGTGGAGAATTGTCAATGCTACTTACAGACTGAAGGATTGTACTTTCAGTTTACACTTGTACAAAATGTTCAGTACTTTGTACCAAGGAAGAGTTTTGAGCGTCTTGGGATGTGTCTGTTACTCCTCCTGAAATCAAAATATTCTTTTCTATTCTAGGTATGTTGCTATATATCCATACACTCCTCGCAAAGAGGATGAACTAGAGCTGAGAAAAGGGGAGATGTTTTTAGTGTTTGAGCGCTGTCAGGATGGCTGGTTCAAAGGGACATCCATGCATACCAGCAAGATAGGGGTATTCCCTGGCAATTATGTGGCACCGGTCACAAGGTATGGTTCTGAATAAATTGTGTACTAAGTCCTAAACAGAGAAGCTTTGTTCTTTTCCATGGCTTTCAGCCTATACAGATCCCTTTCACATTATAATTGTCTGTTATGCAGCCAGCGTTTTAAAAAAATTTATGTCTATATCTGCTAAAATCCTTTCTAACTCTAAAATTTTTAGCTTAAAGTATAGGTTTTTACCAGTAAATGTACTGGGTTTTAAGTTATTTGCTTTAATGTGAAAAGGTTCAACAACATCATTTTCAGTATTTTTCTACTAGAAAAGGCATAGTGTTGATACAAACAACAGCTATATTATTAACACTTATGTGTTTATATAATGCGTACTATATGCCAGGTTGGCAGATTTACAGCTGCATTACACTTAAGTAGCCTTAATTCTTAGTTGTGTTACATTGAGGCACAGAGATATCAAACAGTTTATCTGAGATCGCATAGTGAAGAAGGCCTCAAATCCAGGTGGCGTAGATTTATATTTATTTCATTAATTTGGTAATTACCTCTGAATTCTGACAATGAATTCTGTAATTCAGTCAGAAATAAAAATTTTATGTATAACATAGATCCTTCTCAACTGAGGGCAGTTTTGCTTCCCAGGAAACATTTGGCAATATCCAGATGTATTTTTGATTGTCATACCTGGAGGTTGAGGGTGCTGCTGGCATTTAGTGGATAGAGGCTAAGTATGCAGTGAAACATCCTATACATAGGATAGCCTCCCATAAAAAGAGTAGTCATAATCTGGCCTAAAATGTCACTGAGGTTGAGAAAGCCTATTCTAGAGTGACAGGAGCTTTAGGTATACCACATTTTGTATATTTAATGTAAAGATAGTTCAGCTTTTGGTTACTGAGGAAAGAAGCCTTGGAAACAGAATTAAATGACCTGTAATGAAATCAACACTGAGGGACCCCTGGTTTTTGACCACCAAATGCTTAATATACAGTCCAGGTTTAACTGCGTTAAATCAATCCTCAACCCCCCTGATTTTGAGCAAACAGCTTAATGAACTGACATGTTTGTCAGCTGGTGGCCTTAATTTATAGGTTGGCCAGCAACCTAATCAAATGAAAATCACTATTGTTGCAGATGGTGATGGAATGATTTTACTTGCAAATATTTAATCAATATAAACATTCTTTTCTGTGTATGTTAAAATCTACATTCAGACTCCATCCCATCCAGAAAATGGCAGACAGAACCTCCCTGGTGCAAAATAATAATAATAATAGATAAGATAAATGCAACAAAGAACAAAAAAATAAAGTTAATGAAGGAAAACATTTTTATAAGATTCAAAAACCAATGATTTGAAGTCTTTCTGCTTGTTTGGCCGGGTGTGGTGGTTCATGCCTGTAATCTCAGCACTTTGGGAGACCCAGGTGGGTGGATCACCTGAGGTCAGGCGTTCAAGACAAGTCTGGCCAACGTGGTGAAACCCCATCTCTACTAAAAATATGAAAAAGCAGCCAGGTGTGGTGGCACGTGCCTATAATCCCAGCTACCCTGGAGGCTGATACAGGAGAATCGCTTGAACCTGGGAGATGGAGGTTGCAGTGAGCTGAGATGGCACCACTGCACTCCAGCCTGGCGACAGAGTGAGACTCTGTCTCAAAAAGATAATAATCTATAACACATTTTGTAATCAAGGGCCAAAGCATAAACAATTGTGGAGTTTAGAAACAGAATGAAGGAAGAAATCCACATCAAACAATAGAATCATAAGATCTTAAACCTGAATCTGAGGCAAGGCTTCTTGAACTGACAGCATTCGTGCTGGATCTTGAAACATAAGTGAGATTACAATATGTTAAGTGAAGCCACAGAGGACATTCAACTATGTGTGCATGCCTGTACATGGGCACATGTTGATGTGGAGCTGGAGGCAAGTAGGAAGCCGGGAGACGGGAGCAAAGATATGGAAATGGGGATATTGTCAGGGAACCATCCCAGCTTGTTCTGTAGATGAAGCAGGAGAATCCAGAGCCTTGAAAGTTAGTGGAGATATTTTGTCTTGTTATGGAAAGCTGAACACAGTAACTGTGTATTCTTGAGCAGAGTATGACGTGTGGTTTCTGGTGACTCAGAATATATTTCAGTACCTTTCTCTGTCTCAGGGCCATTATTACTTTGAATTTTCTATTCTTAAACTTTATAAAAATAATTTCATTCATTTTTTTAAATGTTCTGTGTTTGAAGCTCTGAGTCATTTTTCTTGTATTTCATTGTTCTTTGTCTCATGTTGCTGATGGATGGGGCTTTCCATTTATGTTTTTGTCCCAGCAGGGCGGTGACAAATGCTTCCCAAGCTAAAGTCCCGATGTCTACGGCTGGCCAGACAAGTCGGGGGGTGACCATGGTCAGTCCTTCCACGGCAGGAGGGCCTGCCCAGAAGCTCCAGGGAAATGGTGTGGCTGGGAGTCCCAGTTTTGTCCCCACGGCTGTGGTATCCGCAGCTCACATCCAGACAAGTCCTCAGGCTAAGGTCTTGTTGCACATGACTGGGCAAATGACAGTCAACCAGGCCCGCAATGCTGTGAGGACAGGTAAGGAGGAATCCAGGCCGGAACAAAGCAGGAAAAAGGGCAGATCTTTTCTGACAGATGTGGGGAAGTGTAGATGTAAGTAAAACATGAACATTAGTCAGTCTACTCAGTGCACCTTGTAACCGTTTATTTGGGCTAAGCCTGCCCTGCATATTACTTCAAGCCTCATGGATGGATCTAAAGTCTGAAAGAAATTAGGCTGACCCTAAGAGTGTCAACAGTACTTGAAATTTTGACTTTGTAGTTGAGATCATATGATCTCAAATCTCACTACTACCATCTGTGTGACATTGCGTGATAACAGGTGTGCTGATTATTTCTGATTCACTTAAGCACAAGTCTACTTTGGACCCTGTGGGATCTTAAAAAGCTTTCTTAGTTTTGTAGCACTGCAAACCTTCCCAAGAGTCTTGGGTAACTAATGGGATGAGGGGTAAACTAAAGGCTTGTGAACTCTATCAGAAAAACATAAAGAAGGAAAATGATTAATAAGGAAAGGTAATAAATAATAGGAAAAGGACTGGAAGGAGACCTGGCTTGACACTGTAGAATACCACCAAAAACTGGCTCATTGTCTCTAACACTGTGGAAAGATTATCTCCTAACTAGAGGGATTTGCGTTAGAGCTGAGCTTCCAGGCACTCAGTAGACTCAAGGGCTGACCTGGAAGGACAATAGATAGTGTCTCGGAATCCAGCTAAGATGAAGTGCTTTTAGGCCACCATACATCCAGTCTTTATCCTGATAAATGCAGTTGTAGCCTTTCATGATGGTCTGATGCAGTGGAATGACTCATGTTTTGGTGAGCAGCAATTAGATACTTGGATTTTGCCATCTTCTCTCTTCCCATCTACTAGTTGCCACGCACAGCCAAGAACGCCCCACGGCAGCAGTGACACCCATCCAGGTACAGAATGCTGCCGGCCTCGGCCCTGCATCTGTGGGCCTGCCCCATCATTCGCTGGCGTCTCCACAACCCGCGCCTCCGATGCCAGGCCCAGCTACGCACGCTGCTGCCGTCAGTATCAGCCGAGCCGGTGCCCCTCTGGCCTGTGCAGCGGCTGCTCCACTGCCCTCCCCAAGCATCAGCAGTGTGTCTCTGGAGGCTGAGTCCAGTGGCCGGATAGTGACCGTTCTCCCTGGACTCCCCACACCTCCTGACACTGCTTCATCAGCTTGTGGGAACAGTTCAGCAACCAAACCAGACAAGGATAGCAAAGTAAGACTTTACTTACTTACTGTTTCTCTGCTTTACATACTTCCCTGTTTTTCTTCCTATGTTGTGTCTGTCGTTTTCAGCTAATGAGAGGACTCATTGTTCAATAAACCCTCAGGTGCTCCCCACATGTGAGTCACTATGCCAGGTGCTCGGAGGACAGTGGGGAAGAAACACAGGCACCACCCCATCGTGTTATCCAGAGCTCATGTTTCTCTGTGTTTAAACTCCCACTGGCTGCCAAGCCCAGTGCTTCATGTCACGTGGACCACAGTGAAGAAGACCTAGTCACTCCCCTGTGCAGCTTACAGCCTCGTGGAGGAATTTCCTTTTCCCTTTAGTTTCTCATTCTTTCATCATTTTGCTATCCTCAAGTCTTCCTGTTCAGTGAGTCTTGCTTGATAAGAGTTCTGTGTATATATCTATATGATGGGTGTGGTGGCTCATGCCTGTAAGCCCAGCACTTTGGGAGGCCAAGGTGGGTGGACCACCTAAGGTTAGGAGTTCAAGACCAGCCTGGTCAACATGGTGAAACCCCATCTCTACTAAATATACAAAAATTAGCCAGGCGTGGTGGCAGCTGCCTGTAATCTCAGCTGCTCGGGAGCTTGAGGCAGGAGAATCGCTTGAACCCAGGAGGGGGAGGTTGCAGTGTGCCGAGATCGCATGACTGCACTCCGGACTGGGCTACAGAGTGAAACTTCGTCTCTAAAATAGATATATATATGTGTGAGGGGAATGGAGCTGTTGATCAAAAGTGTTATTTATGGATTTATTTTATCTACAGCATTGGTCCCCGGCCTTTTTGGCACCGTGGACCAGTTTCATTGAAGACAGTTTTTCCATGAGCCCAGGGGTGGGTGGTGGTGGGGAGATGGTTTCAGGATGATTCAAGTTTGTGTCATTAATTGTGCACTTTATTTTTGTTATTATTACATTGTAATATATAACGAAATAATTATACAACTCAACATAATGTAGAATCAGTGGGAGCCCTGAGCTTGTTTTCCGCAACTAGATGATCCCATCTGTGGGGGATGGGAGACAGTGACAGATCCTCAGGCATTAGATTCTCATAAGGAGCACATAACCTAGATCCCTCACATGTGCAGTTCACAATAGGGTTAGCGCTCCTATGAGCATCTAATGCCCCTGCTGATCTGACAGGAGGCAGAGCTCAGGCAGAAATGCAAGCGATGGGGAGCAGCTGTCAATGCAGATGAAGCCTCCCTTGCTTGCCGGCAGCCAACCTCCTGCTCTGCAGCCTGATTCCTAACAGGCCACAGGCTAGTACTGGTCCGTGGCCTAGTACATCTGACCTTAAGCAGCATGGTTCCTTGAGAGGTAAGACTTGAAATATAAGGAAACATTATTTTCTAAATCCATATATATATATATTTTGATGTCTCATTTGGGACTGAATTTTAAAGAAAATATAAATGGAAGATTATGTTGGAAAGAATAATCTACGGTTGGGTTTGGAGACAGGTGACTGGAGGAGAGAAATTGAGAGTGGTTAAATGTAAAAAAGAAAAAGAGATGGTCACAGATCTGGATAATTTTATTGTCATCATTACTTTTTCCTCAAGAGTTTATACATTTTCCCTGAAGCTCTGTACCAGTTCTGGGAAGTCTGAGGGTGAACATAGACTTTTAGCCACCTGCTAAGTGGTAAGGTATGTCGTTCTACTTAAATGTTATAAGGGAACCTGTAAACAGCAGCTTATAAGGAAATAAACTTTATAGCCTACTAAAAAGTTAATATTTAATTGTTAGGTTAACATGAGAGTTTTTGAAAAAGATAGGTATCTGTTCAGTGTTTATAATTAGCTACATTAAACTTGCACTCAAGCCAACATGTTCAAATTTGTTAATATATTTATAAATAATTATTTTTATGGTTTAGATTTTAAGACTTGGGGGACAATGTGTCTCAGAGCCCTTGCCACTGATGAAAACAGGGGCTCTTCAGCTGGGCCCTTCCATTGTAGAATTCACTGAATCTCTGAGGCTTGAAAGGTACCTGTGATAGACAGAATAGTGGCTCCCCAAGGATGTCCACCTCCTGATCCTGGAACCTTTAAGATATTTTATTACATAGCCAAAAGGACCTTGTGGGTGTGATTAAATTAAGAGCCCTTTGACAAGGGAGTTATCCTGAATTATCCAGGTGGGCCCAATGTAATCCCAAGGATGTTTGTTAAAGGGACGCAGGAAGCTCAGGGCCAGAGAAGGAGACGTGATGGTGAAGCAGAAGTGGGAGTGCTACAAGAAGGGGGCCACAAGCCAAGGAATACTGGAAACCTCTAGAATCTGGAAAGACAAGGGAACAGATTCCTCCCCAGCGGCCTCCAGAAGGAACCAGCCCTACCAACACCTTGATTTTAGGACCTGATTTTTACCACAGAGTTTGAGGTAACCTGTTACAGCACCATCTACCACAGGTAGCACCCATCCCTGACAAACGGCCATGGCTTCTGCCTGGGTGTGTGCCCCATTGACTGAGCAGTGCCCTAGCCCTGGACTGCCCTGTGCCATCTTCAGACAGCTGTAATTCAACTCCCAACTGTTGTTCTTCATTTTGAGGGCCCACATAGAAATGCTGATCTCTTTTCTGCATGGTGCCCTGAGGTGTTTGCAGGTTTGTCCCTTGGTGTCTTTTCTCTAATGCTATACTCTTAAAGTTTTCTTTACCTATTCTTCAAATCACAGATTTCAGATTTTCCCTTTTTAAATCTCCTCCCTCATTTAGTGTTCCCAGTCCACTAACGAGACTTCTGGTTGATATAAATCTAGTAATTCCATGATTCTTGTCACTTAATCATGAATCTTCATGACTAGAGTGTCTTTAATACACATTTCTCCATCACATCTGCAAGGATGTCCTGGGAGAACTCGCCAGATGCCACATTGAGATTCACCTGCCTTTTATATCATCCTCTCTTCCCTGGAGTTCTCCCCATTGCCCCTCATTTCTGCTGTTACTTATTGTCAGCAAGTGTCTCCTGGAAGTCTTATTTCCCTTCTAAATGTTCATAAATCTTTCGTTTAATACGGTTCTAGAATTTCCCAGATGGTCTGCAAAGTGGTTTGTTGTCATGTGTTTCAAAATTGGTGCTGGGCCCGGTGGCTCATCCCTGTAATCCCAGCACTTTGGGAGTCCGAGGCAGGTGGATCACCTGAGGTCGAGGATTTGAGGTGGGCCTGGCCAACATGGTGAAACCCCGTCTCTACTGAAAATACAAAATTAGCCGGGCATAGTGGCTCATGCCTGTAATCCCAGTTACTCTGGAGGCTGAAGCAGGAGAATCACTTGAACCTGAGAGGCAGAGGTTGCAGTGAGCTGAGATCGTGCCACTTCACTCCAGCCTGGGCGACAGAGTGAGACTGTCTCAGAAAATTTTTTAAAATAAAAATTAAAAAAAAGGAAAATTGGGACTTGCACATGCCCTTCCTTGCCTGTGCAATTGACCCTGATCCTAAATTCACCAGATTATCAAAGTTGATTTGTTGCATTTCTGCTGCCTTTTTTCTCTGCACACTGGAGTGAATTCAACCTGTTAAGAGTATCATTGGATCTCTAAATCCCAACTCTCCACTCATTTCCCTCTCTTCAAGGTTTGTTCTTCCCTTCCAGTCTGAAGATTATCCTTCCCTTTCTTCTTGCCATCTGAGAACCACCATCCTCCATAGCGGGTCTGTGTCTTTCTTCTTCTTGTTTCAAACATAACTTTAAAAGAGCTTAAAAAATTTTTTTTTGTCTTTAGCATTTTTGCAAGTTTAAGCTCAGGTTGATCTTTTAGCCTTCTTGAATTCCTGCGGGTGGCCTTATGTTCTTTGTTATAGGCTCTTTGGTTGATCTTTTTGTAGGTGCCTTTTAAAAATGTGAGCCCTTAGGCTGCTCCCTGGGAGATCACATCAGTACCTTTAGATGCCTCTGTTTTCATCTGCAGGGATAATTTGCAATCGTATGGTTAGAATTTCATTTTTGAGAGCCTTCCCATTCCTCTTGAAGCATCTTCCCTTTTGAGTTTCAGGTCATGCATATATTTTCTTTGAACATATAAAAATCAGTTCTTTGAAACTATAAAGTTCAAACCTGACTATCACCAGCCTCTTTTTCCATGCTTTATTTCAACTTCTCCATATTTCTGCGTCTTCAGCAGAACATCTCCACCCCGGTCTGGTTTCTGCCTTCCCTCTAGTTGATCAGAATTAGATCCAAAGTTGCAGTTTGCTCAGCTTTCTCTGTGATTAAACTATCAGCAAGGAAAAAGTGTATTCGAGATCCTGGTTTTAGTTGAGACTTCCAGCAGATATCTAGGTATTTGATAATACTCTCATTTCCATCTTTCCTCGTCATTTTGTGACCATCAACTGTGCCTGGTACATCTCCCACATGATAGCATGTCTGTTGCCTTCTCCTTTTGTCTGTACCCAGTGCTCTGCAGTAGGCTACTACTGCTGTTCCACAGAGAAATAGAACTTCGTGATGTACAGATGGGACTGTCACAGCTTCTCTCCTAACCACTACTCTTTCAAACCGTACTTTATTTGGAAGTCCTGTCTCGCAAAGTCTCAGTGATCTCTAGACACTGCATTTTTGTCTTTGTGTTAAAATCTCTAGCCAGCTTTGGTGTCTGAACCCTGTGGTTTGATAAACAGGCATCTGGAACTCTATGTTTCGTCTCAGTTGTTTCTTGTTTGAAATCCTAGACCTGTTATACCATTGTTACTCTTCTTTCTATGAGATTCCTAGTATCTTCCACCGCCATCAGTATAACAGCTTTATCTGGACATTTTTCTAACTTCATATTCAGTTCAAAGCCTTCATTATTTGATCAACTAATCTCCCAGAAAATATGTTTCCAAATCTTCAGGAGATATTTATGTGTACATTGTGTTTTATTGTTATAAAAAGATTAAGACTGAGCACAGTGGCTCACACCTATAATTCCAAAAGTTTGGGAGACCAAGGTGGGCAGATCACTTGAGGCCAGAAATACAAGATCGCCCAGAGAAACTTAGCAACACCTTATCTCTGCCAAAAGGAGAAAAAAATTATATATATATATATATATTTATACACACACACACACACATATATATATATACACACATAATTTTTTATTAGCTGGGCATGGTGGTATGTGCCTGTAGTCCTAGCTACTTGGGAGGCTGAAGTAGGGGGATGGCTTGAGCCCTGGAGGTCAAAGCTGCAGTGAGCTGTTAGTGCCACTGCACTTCAGCCTAGGTGACAGAACCAGACCCTCTTTAAAAAAAAAAAAATTAAATTGTATGTGTGTTTTAGAAGTTAGGGAAAATCCAGACATCCAAAGAGAATGCCTAAAGATGATCTAGGATTTCAAAGAAAACCTCTAATACTACTGGGTAGATATGCTTTATTCCCCCATCTACCAAAATATAACAAATGCAAATATTTTAATATATTAAGCTTTCATTCAGAAAATTAATCATATATATGTATATATATATATATATACACACACATACATATATACATATATATTCACACATATAAAAATATATACTTTTGTTTTTTTGAGAGAGAGTCTGGCTCTGTCACCTGGGCTAGAGTACAGTGGTGTGATCTCAACTCACTGCAACCTCTGCCTCCCAGTTTCAAGAGAGCCTGTAGCCTCAGTGTCCCAAGTAGGTGAGATTACAGGCATGCACCACCACACCCAGCTAACTTTTATATTTTTAGTAAAGACAGGGTTTCACTATGTTGGTGGTCTCAAACTCCTGGCCTCAAGTGATCCACCCACCTCAGCCTCCTAAAGGGCTGGGATTGCAGGCATGAGCCACCACACCTGGCCTGAAAAAAAATCTTTTTGATAAGTACAGTTGTGTAATTGTTCTTAAGTTCTCTAAGTTCTAACCCTCACTTTAGAAAAAGAGAAGGAGCCACCTCTGATGCCCATATCTACCTTAAGTGCTTCCATTTTCTACCCATAACTTCAGAATCTCTGCAGGTGTTATGTAAGTCTCGCCTGACATTGGCATTGGCTCCCGTATGAATCAGCAGGAGTAGTTGTTGGTCAGCATGCACTCTGCCATGTTCTAGATCCATTCCTAAAAGCCAGCATTCCTACAGGTGGGCCACAAAACATCAACATTTAGTGCCTCGAATCCCCCACCCCCAAGTTCCCAATGACTCCCTTAAGGAACCAACCACAGATTTTCTTCAATGTTTGAGGACCTTTCCTATTGTTGTTTTATTATTATTATTATTATTATTTTAAGAGATAGGGTCTTATTATGTTGCCTAAGCTATCCTTGAACTCCTGGACTCAAGCAATCCTCAGCCTCCCAAGTAGCAAGGACTACAGCTTCACACCACTGCACCTGGCTTATTCTTGATTTTCTTAAGCAGAGGTCCTATCTGGTTTTTAAATATTCATTTTCTTCTCTTCTGAATATTTTTCCTGAAATCTCTACTGATCATTTTCTTTCTTCCTTCCTTTATTTTGTTTTTATTTTTTGAAACAAGGTCTCACTCTGTCACCCAGACTGGAATGCAGTGGCACAATCATACCTCACTGCAGCCCAAACTCCCAGGCATAAGTGATCCTCCCACCTCAGCCGACTGAGTAGCTGGGACTAAAGGCATGAGCCACCATAGCTAGGTAATTTTTTTTTTGTAGAGATGGGGTCTTGCTATGTTGCCCAGGCTGCTCTCGAACTCCTGGGCTCAAGCAATCCTCCTACCTTGGCTTCCCAAAGTGCTAAGATGACAGGTGTAAGCCACTGTGATTATTTTCTTCGTTCAAATGATTTTTCTTCCTCTTCCTAGGTGTTTTTGTTTGTTTGTTCGTTTTTGCTGCAGGGTATCCCTCTGTCACCCAGGCTGGAGTGCAGTAGCGTGGTCATAGCTCACTGCAGCTTCGACCTCTAGGCTCAAGCAATCTTCCCTCCTACCTCAAGCTTCTGAGTCAGCAGGACCACAGGCATGCACCACACACCTGGCTAATTTTTTTTATTTTTGTTTTTGTAGAGACAGGATCTCCCTGTGTTTCCCAGGCTGGTCTTGAACTCCTGGGTTCAAGCGATCCTCCTCCCTCAGACTCCTAAAGCAATAGAATTACAGGTGTGAGCCACTGTGCCCAGACTGAATGTAGTCTTTTTATTAATTCATTTAGTTTTTATTTCTGCTGTTGGTGTTTGAAAAACTTGTAGTGCTTATAGATGATAGTGTCTGAATTTGCAAAACAATCTCTCTCAAGTGGGACATTGTTCTGCTAACATAGAAAAAATCAGAATATGCCATTGTGAAAACATGGTTCCCTGGAACTAGGGCAGTATCTTTTCTGTATTAGCACCCCCACCCCTAACCCCTTGTGCCGTGCCATGGTTCCTAATCCTCTGCCTTCTGCTCTGTGGGTAGTCAGCTTCCATTGATGATGATAAGACATCCCTTAGAAGTCATTAAAGCAAGCTGTATTTAATGTGTTTAATCATTTTAGATGAATTAAGTCATCTTTCTTCTTAATCACTTTAGAGGCTGTTCCCTGAGTGCCACTGAGTTATCTGATATTTTACTGAGTGCTCAGAACTGAGCTTTTAAGAAACGACTTTAGCTGTGCCTTGCTGAGATTGTAATTTATCAATGGACTTTATGTTCTCACTGGACCTGTGGGGGGCCGTGGACTAGCATGTGCTTTCTTACATCGTGGCAAGAAGAGCTGGAAGTTGCAGCTGACTGCTACCCTAGAAATGGAAGCTATTGGACGTCCTTCTTTCCCATGTCATCTCTTGGCCCTCCAGACCTCAGGCTCTCTACAGCAAGTACAGAACAGCATTGGCAGCTGTTTAGTCAAACCTCTTCATTGACCATAGTGTAGAGGAAAGGCTTTATTGGCTGGATCTGGGGAAGCCCACATGTCCTTTCTTTCCTTAGGCCTGGCAGAGCTATATTTTTCTTTACTTCCGCTGTTCTCATCTTCCAGTATCTTCTCAGCCTCTAAGTGTTAGTAGGTGTAGGGCCTGCAAGAGGCGCTGGGTGAGATACAGAGGTATAGACAGCACTGTCACTGCCCTTGTGCAGGCAGTCCAGGTTTGTGAGAGCATTCACTGGAATGCATAGTAGCACCACAGAAAATGTGGCATTGAATGAGTGAGGCAAAAGCACCTAAGGTCAGCTGATGACAGGCTATAAAGAGAAATGCAAAAGGATCATCCTCTACCTGGGAGGATTGCAGGGCAGGGGGATCAGCTGGTTCTACTTACTCATCTGTAGTAAGGTCAAACAAGTACAGAAATGACCTTAGCACCCATGCCCACCCTCTTTTCCCATTTCCAGCCCATGGGTTCACATTTACTTGAGCAGCATTAGGTAAGTGAGGACTATGGTGCCCTATCCCTGGGATGCTTCCTCATAGTCTGATAAATGATTGCTTTTGTCTCCTTTGTTCTGCCATACTGTCTCTAATGGAACAATGTTGTTAGGGATTTAGATTCATTTTCCCAAGGAATTTTTACTGAGTCTAAACTGTTATTCCCAAGGAAAATTCCTCAGCAGGTCCCTTGTAATTCTATTTCCCTGTTAGTGGGCCTTAATAATTCCAGTTTGCCTACAGGGTTTTCTAAAGAAATAGCTCTCTATGAAGTGTTTCATTTTCAAGCAGTACTTCTATTCAGAGGACTTAATGCTATAGTTGACATCTTAGTAAAACAATTTAAAAGGATCGTGAAAGAACATTCACGCCTAAGGTTTCAGAATGAAGGAGCACTCTCTTGTCATCTGATTTTCCTAGCAAAACAAAGAGAGAAAGTACCAAAAGAGACAAAAATTCAAGAGATGGCTTCTGCGGAATTGAGATCATTGGGGGAAAAAAACCCACACATGCTTATTTGTATAGTTGCTTGCAAAAAGAGATATCAACTTGTTTATAAATATACTGAAGCTTTCCTTAAAATGGGTGTCTAATCAAGGAGGTACTTGCACAGGAGATATGGTTTGACTTCTCTTTTATTGGCTTGTTACATTTAATTGAGGTGGTGACATGTGAGAAGTGGTTTAGCCCTTAACTCTGATCACCACCTGTAAATGATAAGGCTCACATCCATGCCTGTGGAATAAAGTGCTGTCAGGTTTACAGTTAATTCAGCATACGGTCAGCTGCCTTACAGTAATTAAAGATAGGATAGGCAGAAGACAAGGAAATTAAATCCATAATCTGAAATTTCCATTTTATCCTAAAATACTTACTAATGCTTTTACCAAACCTGGGATGTGAATTGGTGAGTTTTATTGTCGTTCATCTTTTGTATCAGTTTATCCTACTTCAATGGAATGTCCAAAACCAAACAAAAAAAAAAAAACGTGGCGGAAAGGGAGAAGGAGAGGAAGAAAAGGTCACGTTAGCACTGCACAAAAATTGGTGGCCAGATTATGAATAACCAAATATCAACAGAAATAATTTTAAAAGATCAAACCGAACATTGAAACCGTAAGACTCATACACCTACTATGTACCCACAAAAATTAAGAAGTAATAATGAACTATAGGGTCCTGTAGATTACACCAGCAACTCAGTCTCCAACTAAGCCTCATTTTTTTTGTTTTTCCAGAAAGAAAAAAAGGGTCTGTTGAAGTTGCTTTCTGGCGCCTCCACTAAACGGAAGCCCCGCTTGTCTCCTCCAGCATCGCCCACCCTGGAAGTGGAGCTGGGCAGTGCAGAGCTGCCTCTCCAGGGGGCGGTGGGGCCTGAACTGCCACCAGGAGGTAGCCACGGCAGGGCGGGCTCCTGCCCTGTGGACGGGGACGGACCGGTCACGACTGCAGCGGCGGGAGCAGCCCTGGCCCAGGATGCTTTTCACAGGAAGGCAAGTTCCCTGGACTCCGCCGTCCCAATCGCTCCACCGCCTCGCCAGGCCTGTTCCTCCCTGGGTCCTGTCTTAAATGAGTCGAGACCTGTTGTTTGTGAAAGGTGAGTTCAACTTCGTTCCAGGAAAAAAATTAGAAAATGAACAACAGGCTTTATGCTGGAACGTTTAAGATGTTTTGCCACATCCTCCTAAATGTTTTTAAACTGAGCTTATAAAAATAATCAAGCACTGAATTTCTTTTCCCAGTTGCCATACACACTCTGTTTACCATTTACCTTTTTTCCTCCCCTCCCCTCCCCTCCTCTTGTTTTCCACAGAGTCTTGCTCTGTCATCCAGGCTGGAGTGCAGTGGCGCAATCTCACCTCACTGCACCCTCCACCTCCTGGGTTTTTTTTCCTGGGGACTATGGTGCACATTCCCTGGGATGCTACCTCGTAGTCTGATAAATTCTCTTGCCTCAGCCTCCTGAGGGGCTAGGATTACAGGCACCCACCACCGTGTCCAGCTAATTTTTGTATTTTTAGTAGAGATGGGGTTTCTCCATCTTAGCCAGGTGGTCTTGAACTCCTGACCTCCTGATGCATCTGCCTCAACCTCCCAAAGTGCTGGGATTACAGGCATGAGCCACCGCGCCCAGCCCCTTCCATGTTTCTTGGTTTTTTGTTTGTTTGTTTTGAGATGGAGTTTCGCTCTTGTTACCCAGGCTGGAGTGCAATGGCGCGATCTCGGCTCACTGCAATCTCCGGCTCCTGGGTTCAAGCAATTCTCCTGCCTCAGCCTCCGGAGTAGCTGGGACTACAGGCACGCACCACCATGCCCAGCTAATTTTTTTGTATTTTTAGTAGAGATGGTGTTTCACCTTGTTGACCAGAATGGTCTCGATCTCTTGACCTCATGATCCACCCGCCTCGGCCTCCCAAAGTGCTGGGATTATAGGCGTGAGCCATTGCTCACGGCCACCTTCCAGGTTTCTTAATGGGTTGGTCCCCAGCCTTCTTTTCCTTTATTTTCTCCACTCCGCCATGCGAGAATCGTATCCAGGTGAAAATTGTCAATCACTGGGAACTTCTTCATGGATTGACTTCTTTCTTGTTTCTATTTCTTTGCCAGCAATCACTGTCTTTTTTTTTTTTTTTTTTAATATTTTGCCTTTTTAATTAAAAGTTTGCATCATTTCCTGCTAGTTGTGAAGCAACCAGAGCAGGGGTGTCCAATCTTTTGGCTTCCCCGGGCCACACATAAAATATACAAATATGGCCGGGCATGGTGGCTCACACCTGTAATCCTAGCAATGTGGTGAAATCCTGTCTCTACTAAAATACAAAGAAATAGCCAGGCATGGTGGCAGGTCCCTGTAATCCCAACTACTTGGAAGCCTGAGGTGGGAGAATCACTTGAGAACCTGGGAGGTGGAGGTTGCAGTGATAGGAGATCGTGCCACTGCTCTCCAGCCTGGGCAACAGAGCAGAACTCCATCTCAAAAAAAAAATTTAAATAATAAATACATAAATAAATTTATATTATGTTAAAAATATGTTGCATTATACACACACACACACACACACACACACTAACATCAATGATAGTTGATGAGTTTTTAAAAACCTCACAATATTTCAAGAAAGTTTATAAATTTGTGTTGCACTGCATGCCCGCGGGTCAGACAAACTTAAGTTAGAGAATTCTATTAGCTAAGAGAACTCTCTCCTTTTTTTTGAGACAGGGTCTTGCTCTGTTGCCCAGGCTTCAGTGCAGTGGTGCAGTCACAGCTCACTGTAGCCTCAACATCCTGGGCTCAATTGATCCCACCTCAGCTTCCTAAAGCCTGTGCCACCATTCCCAGCTAATTTTTTTGGATTTTTTGTAAAGACACGGGGTCTTCCATGCTGCCCAGGCTAGCCTGGAACTCCTGGACTCAAGCCATTCTCCTGCCTTGGCCTCCTGAAGTGCTGGGATTACAGGCATGAGCCACTGTGCCTGGCCAAGAACTCGCTTATTCTTCTTCCTGAGCGAGAAGAATGTGGCTAAGTTCTACGTCTCAGTTCTGACTCTCCTCCTGACCCAGTGACTTAATTCAGTTACACTCAGAGTAATAAGCCCTGTCAGTGATGCCAGCCTTGAATAATTCTTATAAAAGGGAGCAGTTCTGTTTGATACCCCACTGGGGTTCTAGGAATGTGTTAGGAAAGAAAATACATATTTAATGAGACAAATAACTACTAGGATTATTTAAACTGAACGGTGAAGCACTACTCATTACATAGGAAAGCATCATGAAGTATACTCACAATATGTGACTATTTTTACATCCCAGAGAAATATATAGTATTTGTCTTAAGTGTCATCTGTCTATTGTTTCCATGAGCTTCGTTTCCTCTGTGCCTGCATTTCATAATTAAAGTAAATTTCTACTTTGTGGAGGTACTGCCTTTTTGGTAGCATTTTCTATGTTGCTGACTTGAAATGTTACTATAGAGTGTAATGTTTTTAAATGCCTTAAATTCACCTTACCTCTGTATTTCAGATGAAGCCATAGGTATATTTGTATCCACCAAAACCTGAGGCATGCATTCATATTTTTGGCACACTTTTTCTACTTACAAATAAACTAGGAAAAATGGAAAAGAATAAATGTCAAACAACCTATGTACATTAAATACAAAGCTCACAATTTATGATTTTTTTTTTTTGAGACGAAGTCTCACTTTGTTGCCCAGGCTGGAGTGCAGTGGTGCAATCTCGGCTCACTGTAGCCTCTGCTTCCCAGGTTCAAGTGATTCTCCTGCCTCTGCCTCCTGAGTAGCTCAGACTACAGGCAAACACCACACCCAGCTAATTTTTTGTATTTTTAGTAGAGATGGGGTTTCGCCATGTTGCCCAGGGGGATCTCGAACTCCTGGGCCCAAGCGATCCGCCCACCTCGGCCTCCTTTGGGAGGCCTAAACACTTTGTGTTTAGGATTACAGGCGTGAACCACCGCCCCCAGCCACAATTTCTGATATTTATCTTTATAGTGCTGTACAATAATTTTCTATAGAAACCAGTTTTAAAATGAGCCGTTACCCTAACAAAATGTTCTCTCCCTACAAATGAAATCATTTTCTCTTTCCTGTCATCTGTTGTGCTCTTAGTAAAGCTTTGAAATTTTGTCCAGAATTCACTGAATCTTGTATTCTGCGAGTCAACCTTGTTCCTGCTGTATTGGTCTGCTTTCCAGGGATAGCACCTTCTGTCCCTGGAGTTGGTCCAGTTACTTGTTTGCCTTCTCTTGGTCACAAAGCCTCCCTCCCTCCTTCCCTCCAGGCATTGATCTGCAGTTTTTCCTTCAAGCCCTGAGGGCATCTCTCCTGTGTTCCCCCTCATTTGTGGTATTTGTGTGACTGTTTTGAGTGATGGTTGACTTTGCCCAGACTCTCCCTAGACACTGGCATGGGCACTGCAGCCTCCCTCCCCTAATGTGTTCCTTTTCAGTTGCCAGATGTCCCCGGTCTCTGTGGCTTCTGCATTCTAGTCCCTTCCTCTTAGAGGAGCTCCTTTCTAACAGCAGGCTCCTGCTGTTCAGTTCATCTGAAAAGGAGGAATTGCTAGCGCAGACAGGTGACAGAGTTTCAGGGAGCGGGGGATGTACATCAGATAGGGAACATGGGGAATTTAATGGCGGGCAGATGGGCCCGAGCACACTGGAATTCTTTTGCAGGTTTTTTTTTGTATAACCATTTGAATTTTTATAAGTAGGAAATGGGTCTTTGGAGAAGACATCTATCCAAGTTTATATTTTTATAATCCATATGTTCAGTGGAATATTAAATATAATAGCCAATCTGACCAACTTTCCACAGACCTTGCTTTCATACAGTGATGCTAATAGTATTTATTTACCTTGGATTCTCAGATTTGCCTCGCGGTAAAACTAACAGGAAACGTGTGGAAACGTATAGGAAAATGTTCTGTTATTCACTAGGAATGAAATGCTTAATTAAAAGCCACCAAGTATAGAATTTAGAGATTACTTGTTTTCATATTTTAGACATTTCAACACAATAAAAAGTGCTCATTGCTGAAAATGAAGGAAAGATTAACTTGTATATCAGTATGATTGAGAAAACATTTCAGGATCTAGGAATAATTCTTGATTTACAATACAGACATCAACAACTCTTGCCCTGGTAAAATACAGAAGGAGCCCAGGGTTCTTTTGGTAGAAATTCTACTCATAGAATTTCATAGAAATGTTTTTCAATGTATATTATTGGGACACTATGAGATAAGATTTATCTACAGATTAGAATGAGAACAAGCATAAAATTTCCTCTCAAACCATGACCCTGTCTCATATGTCTAAAGTAAAAGAATGTGCCGGACATGGTGGATCACAAGGTCAGGAGTTCAAGACTAGCCTGGCCAAGATGGTGAAACCCTGTCTCTACTAAAAATACAAAAAAAAAAAAAAAAAAGCCAGGCATGGCGGTGGTGGGCACCTGTAATCCCAGCTACTTGGGAGGCTGAGATAGAGAATCGCTTGAACCTGGGAGGCGGAGGTTGTGGTACAATGGAGCTGAAATCGCACCATTGTACCCCAGCAGAGCAAGACTCTGTCTCAAAAATAAAAAGAATGACTGGGGCAGCCAGTGCTGTCAGTGGCAAGAACCAATACCAACCACGTGGTATAAAGACTTAAACAATCTCATAATAAGGAAGGATGAACCTTGAAGTGTGTTGACAGGTCTTGGTGTGAGCAGAGAGAATTCTGAGGAACAAAAGGTTTCTTCTGTGTTTGTTAGACTGAAGAAAACAAGCCAGATATAGCACTATATCCTGGAGGCAGAAAATGTATAATTGATGACAGCAGAAATAATAGAACAGATATTTTAGGCTCTATTTTAGAGGGATTGAGAAAAAATAATTAGGAAATTGCAAAGAGAAAGTGGAAAGAAAATATTTCAGAAGGGATGACAAAGAAAGTATGTGACAGGTTTATTTTTCTGCTAAAGAAATATATATATATAAAGGGTTCAGGGAGACACAGCAAGTCATCTTTATCTGTGTGTATTTTTAAATTTAGTAATTAAACTGAGAACCACATATCTATAAGCTCAGCTCCTAAATTGCAAAAAACAAAAACAATAACCTATGTATGATCATTGATATCAGGGATTCAGCTAGAACACTTGGAAACATACAAATTGGATAAAGAGAGATTTACAGAAAGGCAGCTGGGCTTAACCAGCATGATTAATTTCTTTGAGTCAGTGACAATGAGCCCACTGGGTGAAGCAATGGACATAATTTACTTGGACTTGGAGCAAGCTACAAAGGGAACTAGTTTGGTTTTGCCAGTGAAATACTTAATTGTATATTAGATTGCTGTGGCAACTGGCAGAAAGCAGTAAGTGGTTACTCACCCAGGTCAGAGTGATGGACTGAGTGCCTCCCAGAGCAACAGGGGAGCCAATTTAGGCTATTACCAGGGGCAATTAGAAATGAAAATATATGGACTACGGAAATCACTAGAGGCCAGAAAAATAAGGGAAGCGAGAAATGTATACTAATAAAAGATGGCAAATGTCCATTCTGATGGAAGCTAAAAGACCATAGCATTGGATGTCCATGGAGCTTCTTTATACTGCAAGACTCTTTCTTGAATTCCACCTTGACAGTTATCACCAATAGTAGAGTTAAGGTCACAGAGCCACTCAGAGGCAGAGGCCATTCAGGACCTACTCTGTGAGCCACTCTGGTCACCCCGCAGTGCCTCCACAGTGCTCTGTTCAAAGGGAACAGGGCATGCTTTCCAACCAAGCTACCAGTCATCAGCTTTATACATTTTTCCTTTTTTTTTTCTGAGGCAAGGTCTTGCTCTGTCACCCAGGCTGCAGAGCAGTGGTGCAATCTTGGCTCACTGCAACATCTACCTCCTGGGTTCAAGTGATTCTCCTGCCTCAGCCTCCCAAATAGCTGGGATTACAGGCATGCACCACCATGCCCAGCTAATTTTTGTTATTTGTAGTAGAGACAGGGTTTAACCATGTTGGCCAGGCTGGTGTGGAACTCCTGACCTCAAGTGATCCGCCTGCCTCAGCCTCCAAAGTACTGGGATTACAGGTGTGAGCCACCGCGCCCGGTTCCTTTCCTTTTTCTTCAACAAAAATTTTTATTCATTCATGTATCTTATTTTTTAAATTGTGGTAAAGTATACATGAAATTTTACTATTTTTCAAGTGTACAATTCAGTGGCATCGAGTACATTCATGTTGTCATACAACCACTTACCACTATCCATTTCTAGAACGTTTTCATATCCTAAAGTGAATCCGAATTCATTAAGCACTAATCCTTCATTCCCCCTCCTTCAGGCCCTACAGCCACCCTTCTACTTTCTGTCCCTGTGAGTGACTTCTGGGCCCCTCACAAGTGGAATCATGCAGTAGTCGTCCTTCTGTGTGCACGCAGCTTATTTCACTCAGCATAGTGTTTGCAAGCTTCATCCCTGTTTTAGCACGTGTCAGAATTTCATTCCTTTTTCAGGAGTTGGGTACATTTTTAAAAATACTTTTTCTATACAATTAGGCCTTTTTTGCCACTCGACATGCTTGCTAAGGATTGAACATACTATGCTAAGTAGTATGAGGCATATAAAGTGCATTTAGCATCATCCCACCCTTCAAGCAGCTTATGGTTTGGTAGAATAAATGAGACAGGGACACAGATGGTAATAATACAGTGTAGACTGTGCTAAGTGCCATAAGACATATACATGGAGGCCTCTGGGATTTAGTCAAGCATGAAATTGCCTCCAGCCATGGGGCTGGAGATTTCACAGGGGAGAATTGGAGCCAGGCTTTGAGAGAGTGATAGGGTGTGGATGGGCAAAGATAGTGTCAAATGAAATTCCCACTGGAAGGTACTGAATGAGCCAAGATATGGAGTGGGAGAGGTAAAGGCCCTATGTAGAGGACATGTTCAGGCTTAGAGGAGTGTTTGAGACGTTTGTGGTGATAATAGTATCTACAGCTGTAAAAAGAGATTAAGGCCTGATCACCAAGGGCTTTGCATACCAGGTTGAGGATTAACCTTGCTCACAGGCTTTGTAAAGCTGTTAACGATTTTTTGGCAGTGGGTTGCTGCAAATAGAGTTGCCACTTAAGAATATTAATATGTGAGTTCTTCATAGAATGGGTTGGGGACAGGAAGAGACTTGAGGCAAGAAAGACAGGTAGATATTTGACTAGGTGGATGCCAGATGCAGTGACTCACGCCTGTAATCCCAGCACTTTGGGAGGCAGAGGCGGGCAGATCACAGGGTCAGGAGTTTGAGACCAGCCTGGCTAACATGGTGAAACCTCGACACTAAAAATATAAGAAATTAGCTGGGTGTCGTGGCGGGCGCCTGTAATCCCAGCTACTCAGGAGGCTGAGGCAGGAGAATGGCTTGAACCTGGGAGGTGGAGGTTGCAGTGAGCTAAGATCACACCACTGCACTCTAACAAGGGTGACAAGAGCAAGACTCCATCTCAAAAAAAAAAAAAACACAAAAATTAACTGGGTGCAGTGGCACACACCTGTAATCCCAGCTACTCAGGAGGCTGAGGCAGGAGAATTTCTTGAACCCAGGAGATGGAGGTTGCAGTGAGCCAAGATTGTGCCATTGCACTCCAGCCTGAGTGACAAGAGTGAAACTCAGTTTCAAAAAAAAATACATATATATATATATATATTTGATCAAGTGGAATGTAATGAAGTTATCAACCAGGATAGTGACAGTGACAATGAAGAGGAGTGGATGCCGTGTGGATCTTGAAGATAGATCAGCAGCTCCCATGGAGGTCATGGGAGAGTAGTCATTCACTTCTGAGGTTCAGAACTTCCCCAAAGCCCTGTTTGTATAAAGACGAGCATAATCCCAGTGAGGCAGAGGGTGGAGCAGCAGATGTGAAGGGCCTCTGCAGCTGCGCCTTACATCTGCTTGTTGCTCTGTAAATGTTCTACTTGGCAAAGCCTTTCAATGCCTGAAATAGTTGGCCAGTTATGCCCAGAATTTGGCCTTACAAATCTGTATTAGAAAACTCTGTGCAAACTACCTCACAAGGCTCAAGATCAGGACCTGAGCTGGAAGATTTCTAAGTAGAGTCTATTACTTCTGCACCTGGTAGTCTTCATACGATCAAGACTGCGTCACAGTTTCCATTATGCACAGGGTTTCTCATTCCACCCACCCCCTCCCCCCCAGAGGTTTATAAAACTTAGCAATGAAAATTTGCTCCCACTGGGAACTTGGCAGGAAGAGTATGTTCTTAGCCCAGCAGCAGTTCTAGTTCAAAAATTTTTTGACAAAATTGGTTTAGTGCATTTTCTAAAATGCATATATTAATCTAATTCACTTCAAGTTTTTCAATAACCGTTTTTATTCCATCTCACCTTTAAGGCAGCTCACAGAGAACAAGTAGGGAATGTATCTCATGAGAAATCTGCTCTGAATATGTTCTGAGTCACTTGTACATTTTTTCCCAGAATTATAAAGCTTTGCCTTAAATTTTTAACTTGCCCCAAACAGCAATTACATCAGGATTTTTAGCATGTTGATATTAGTCTTGAGAAATGTCATCCGGATCCTTCTTTCAGATAAATTCATGATGAAATTATTTGTCTTGCTTTTAAAGGTGTCAAATAGTGGCTTAGGTCTATAATCCCAGAATTTTGTGAGGCTGAGGCTGGAAGATTGCTTGAGCCCAGGAGTTCAAGACAAGCCTGGGCAATATAGTGAGATGCTATCTCTACAAAAAGTAAAAAGATTAGCCAGGTATGGAGGCACACACCTGTAGTCCCAGCCAGATGGCTGAGGTAGGAAGTTCAGTTAGATCAGATAAGCCTGGGAGGTCAAGGTTACAGTGAGCTGTGATTGTACAGCTGCACACCAACCTGGGCAACAAAGCCCGTCTCGAAATAAAGATGTCAGAGAAGGGATTCTGAAACCCTAACTGTGTCATTCTAAAGTTTGTCAGATCTCATTGTCAGGAAATGCTTTAGGTTGTGGTCTGAGTTTGTTTCCTAGTTAGAGATGTCCAGCCACTGACTGGCCCATCCTTCACCTCCTTGAAGCTCCAGGTCTCTGCCTACTCTTGTCTAAGCCATATGATCATCATGGGAGCTAATATTTTAGGGTTGAACTCTTTGTCAGACACCATGCTAAGAGCATCGTACTTGGTTAGCTCATTACAGTCCTATTCTACAGATGAGGAAACAGACTGAGAGAGCTGAGATAACTGGCTCAAAGTTAAGCTGCTCTAACTGACCTTAGAGTCTGTGTCAGCCCTTAGGCGGGGTTTCTACCACAATGCCATGCTTCCTCCCTCATTCTGTGCTTGATCCGACCCCAGCCTTGTGGTCTATGGATAATCATCTTTGAATTAGTTGAACCTTTCTCTGATGTGTAAGTCAACTTCCGAGCTGTGCTTTTGCTTCAGATCTTGGACAGTAATTTGGTCCTGTGCCAAAGGAGCTCAGGTTATTCGAGCTGCAACTTCTCCTTTGCAGAGGTGTGTTTTTTCAGTGTAATAGTCTGGGACTCTCGCTATGGTCTTTCTTAAATGGATTCTGGTTTATATGGAATGGGAATTGGTGAAAGGAACAGGCTGTAATGGGTTTCACAAGTTTGGGGGCAGTTGTATAGAATTTGTTATGGCTATCATTTTTAAGCCATAACATTCTTCACTTTCAGGAGTGGGTACCATGAGGCTGTAAACTCATTTTCTGACTTTGGGAACCAAATAAAAGTAGAAACCAAAAATCACCTTTATGACTGAATACTCATTACTTAGCATCAAACAGTGAAAGATCCATTTATTAGTTACCTTTTGCCATGCATCCAGTCACCCCCAAAACTCAGTGGCTTAAAAGAATAATAAGCATTTATTATTTCACAGCTTCTGTGGGTCATGTAATTATGGAGCAGCTTATCTGGGAGGTTCTGGCTTTAGAGTACTTCTTGAGATTGTAGCGAAGACCTCAGCCTGAGCTGATGCTCGACTGGGGCTGAAGGATCCACTTCTAAGGTGGCTTAGTCACATCGCTGTTGTCTGGTTAGTTTAGACCTTTGCAAAGAGGCCTTGGTGCCTTACTATGTGTTTCCTCCCCATAGATGTTGAGTGTCCTCACAACATGGCGGCTAATTTTACCGAGTGACTGATCCAGGAGAAAGTAAAGTGCAAGCCACAATGTCTTTTATGATCTAGCCTCAGAAATCCCATTGTCATTTTTGTGACATTTTATTGGTCACACAGGTCATCCCTATGCATCAGAAGAGACTCTACAAGAGTGTTAATAACAGGAAGCAAAGATCATTGGGGCCATCTTAGAGGTTGGCTGCTGTACACCACCATTCTTTTCCCCTTTTGTTGAGAGGAGTAAAAGAGAGAGAGAATGCTGGAAAAATAGCAAAGGATAAAAGGATGTAGAACGTAAAACAAGTCACCTCCCTCTGGTTTCCTACAAGCTGTAATTCTGCATAGGAAAGCTAAGGAGCATGGAGGCAGGGGCGTAGATAATATTAAGCCAACTAGGCTTCTGCTGTTTTTAAGCAATAATGACACCTTTCCCACTAACATTCAAATTCTGAACCAGGGAGAAGTAGACACAAATGTCAGAATAGTGGAGATCAGAATATCAACCTCATTACTGTTAGTAGTGGATTGAATTTGTGGTCACAGCCCTCCCCTCCATATCTGGACCTTGGGGCTGCCTTCCCAAGGGATAATTTGGGTATGTGGGGTAGATTACCTTCCTCAGAATTGCTGCCTCACCCATGTCAAACCCCAGTGTAAGGGACACAGAGAGAGATTTCCAGACTCACTTTCCTGACCTCTCTGTGCTTACAACACAGAGGTGGAGCAGAGCCTCCTTAGCCTGTGGCCAGGTGGTTCAGTGAGGACTGAACCTCCCTGCTCAGCTACTTCCCTCAGTCTTGCCAATCAAATAAATTCACTCCTGTTTTCTTGGAGAAGAGGGAGGGACAGAAATGATGGCCCTCCCAGGAAATGAAATGAAACTCTCCTTTATGGCCAAGATACAATTACTGGGAGGGAACAAGGATGGCTCGCCTTATAAAGGTCACTCAAATGAACCAGTCTGGGCCATCAGTAGTGGACTGACACACATATCCAAGGCCGGTCTTTGTTAGTACTGAGTCTCTATGAAACAGAAAATAGCAGCATTTTGAGTTGTTTTACCATCATGAACGAATTAATGTTATGTCCTATTCATGTGGAAGGTTCATGCAGACTAACAGTACACCATTTTTTAAAATAACTGCCTTGAATTGCCTTAACTAAAATCTCTTTCTTTTCTAGGCACAGGGTGGTGGTTTCCTATCCTCCTCAGAGTGAGGCAGAACTTGAACTTAAAGAAGGAGATATTGTGTTTGTTCATAAAAAGCGAGAGGATGGCTGGTTCAAAGGCACATTACAACGTAATGGGAAAACTGGCCTCTTCCCAGGAAGCTTTGTGGAAAACATATGAGGAGACTGACACTGAGAAGGCTTAAAATCACTTCACATGACAAAATAGCACAAAGCAACTTAATGGAAAGAGCACATTGGTGGACTTCCAGATGGTCAGGAGATGGGCAAAGGATTGGTGCGTGACTCCCATGCCCCAGCACAGTTCCCCCAGCCAGCAGAGTGAAGAAGGTGTTTGTGTGGGTTTTATCAGTCTGGATTCGGAGGTGTAAGGTGTGCCTTGTACTGTCTGATTTACTACACAGAGAAACCTTTTTTTTTTTTTTTTTTTAAGATATGTAACTAAAATGGACAATTGTTTACAAGGCTTAACTAATTTATTTGCTTTTTTAAACTTGAACTTTTCTTATAATAGATACATTCTTTGGATTATGATTTTAAGAAATTATTAATTTATGAAATGATAGCTAAGGAGAAGCTGGATTATCTCCTGTTGAGAGCAAGAGATTCATTTTGACATAGAGTGAATGCATCTTCCCCTCCCCTCCTCCCTGCTACCATTATATTTTGGGGTTATGTTTTGCTTCTTTAAGCTAGAAATGCCCGTTCTCTAATTTGGTTTTCTTCTTTGGGAAACCAGACATACAAATGAGTATCAGTTAGGGCCTGGGGTAGAGAGAAACTTGAGAGAAGAGAAGTTAGTGATTCCCTGTCTTTCTAGTTTGGTTAGAATCACCCTGAAGATCTAGTCCTCAATTTAATTGTATGGATTTTTAATTTTCCTAGAACGAAATCACTGAAATGATGAGAAAGAACATAGCACAGCCCTTGAACAAAATGTATTCAGAAATATGTTTAGTTTTATAGCAGAAGCAACTCAATTGTTTGGTTGGAAAGTAGGGGAAATTGAAGTTGAATTCACTGTCTGAGAATGGCTATGAAGCGTCATTTCCCATTTTACCCCAACCGATCTGCATGCCCAGGCCACAAGTGAAACATTTGTGAGATAGTAGTGGTAAGTGTTAGGTCAAAGGCTGTAAGAAACACTGTGAAAAGTTCATAATCATCCGTTGTGATTCTTTCCTCATGTCTTGCATGTGTTACTGGATTCCCACAGTGATATAGACTGTGCATGGTGTGTATATTTCATTGCGATTTCCTGTTAAGGTGAGTTTGTACTCAGAATCGACCAATTCAGGGGGTGTAAAAATCAACAGTGTTCTCTTCTCTACCCCAAAGCCACTGCTGACCCAGGTCTCTTCAGTGCGCTCACTCCCTCTCTGGCTAAGGCATCCATTAGCCACTACCCAAGTCATTAGTGAAAATGCTCTTTTATGTCCTCCCAGCAGACAGACATCAAGGATGAGTTAACCAGGAGACTGCTCTGTGACTGTGGAGCTCTGGAAGGCTTGGTGAGAGCGAATGTGCCCACACCTTACAATTGTGGCGGGACCCAGCTGAGCCTGTCTTTTTATATCCATTCTTTGATGTCATTGGCCTCTCCCACCGATTTCATTATGGTGCCACGCAGTCATGGATCTGGGTAGTCTGGAAAACAAAAGGAGGGAAGACAGCCTGGTAGTGAGTAAGATTCTTACCACAGTTTTCTCATGGGAAATGGATAATAAACCCTTTCATCTTTTTTTCTTTTAAGAATTAAAACTGGGAAATTAAAACATGAACTGAAAAGTCTTCTTGCAATGGCAAGAGGTTTCATGGTCTTAAAGATACATTATATGGTTGAAAATGAAATCATTCCTAAATTAACCTTTTTTAAAAAAATAAAACACTGTATATTATGTTCCTGTGTGTTGAATTTTTAAAAAATACTTTACTTGGATATTCATGTAATATATAAGGGTTTGGTGAAATGAACTTTAGTTAGGAAAAAAGCTGGCATCAGCTTTCATCTGTGTAAGTTGACACCAATGTGTCATAATATTCTTTATTTTGGGAAATTAGTGTATTTTATAAAAATTTTAAAAAGAAAAAGACTACTACAGGTTAAGATAATTTTTTTTACCTGTCTTTTCTCCATATTTTGAGCTATGTGAGTGAAGTACCTCTGTTCATAATTTCCTGGTATAAAGTTGGTTAAAATTTCATCTGTTCATAGATCATTAGGTAATATAATGTATGGGTTTTCTATTGGTTTTTTGGAGAGAGTAGAGGGAGATTTTTTAACAGGGGCTTGTTACACAGTGATATGGTAATGATAAAATTGCAATTTATCATTCCTTTTCATGTGAATAATTTGAGGACTGGATAAACGGTTTCAAGATTAAAATTTGATGTTCAACCTTTGTGTGTCCCTTGTGTCAATCCTTAAAATTTTCCTTTTTTAAATTAAAAAACACACACACACAAATTTGACCTAATTTGTACCTCACAAAAATTCTTTGCATACACCTCAAACAGAAGATGTCTGCCAGAATGTGATGATGTACATTTTACCTCTGCAACTTACAAACCTTGTTTATTTCTCCAAGAAGCTTAAAAAGAGTTTGTGGAGTCGCACAAGGTCGTGTATGGCACTTGTGTTCCCTCTTCCTCTTCTGGTTACTAAAGTCATCTGGTTAGTGCTAGAAGTTTTCTTAGCCGTAGAAGGAGCAGACCTATAACCAACCATGTGATAACCTGTAAGTCTCAGCATGGCTTGTGGAGAAAATCTTTAGATTCACCACGATTTTCATCTTCCATGAAATGAAAGGGCCATGTAAGTCATATTAAAAACTATTTTTCTATTAACTTTTGGCTACTGTCAAATTGCTTATCATCAGAATTGAAAATCAGGAATTCTAGGTTGTATTGTAGCTTTGCCGGAAACTATCTCTGTAGTCACCTGGGCAAGTTGATTAATACTTAGTTTCCTCCTTAGTGTGCCTTCTACCCCGCTGGGTGAGGGTGAGAAGCAAAGGAGAGAATCTCACTGTTTTTGAAAAGTGCTGTTTTAATGTTTAATTTGCACTCGGTGCAAATTGTATCTCTAGTTTCAAATATTTCATCTCACTCTCTTGGAGTATAAGATATAATGCTTTTTTGGGGGTCTAATTGGTTTTAGAAGGAACAAATGTGGTAGCTCATGCCTGTAATCCAAGCACTTTGGATGTCAAGGCAGGCCGATCACCTGAGGTTGGGAGTTCAAGACCCAGCCTGACCAATATGGTGAAACTCCATCTTTAAAAAAAAAAAAATAGAAATGTGGGCTGGTGAATAAAAAAAAAAAAAAAGAAGGAACAAATTAAGGTGATGTTCCCAACTGCTATGCGTTTAAGTTTTTGTTCGTATGATAATAGAACACATTTGCATACTTCCAGAAGCACTTTCAATTCTGTGAATATTTCAATGCTGAGCTATAAACAACATTAGAATTCAAGTTTGGAAAATGTATTTAATAGATGTTTGACTAAGTTTAATAGATGTTTGACTAACAACTCCTTGTGTGTATTCATCAAATTTTTAAAAATGTGTTTTTGAATCAATTAAATTCTGTCATTATCAATGTAGCATCCTGCTTAAATTACTTCTTTTCCAAGAAAAATAATTAGCAGCCTACCAAAATCCACAAGATATTTGTAAGAGATTAACCATGTCCAGGCAAAGGAGCGCAGCCCTCACTCCCTGTGGCTGCAGGCTGTAATGGGGTGTGCTGGGGGACTTTGCCCTGCCCATTAGTATCACCAGAGGCAGGAAGAAGCTGTTAGAGTGATTAGTCACCTGCCAATGTGAACAGGGACAGTTTTAAAATACCTTCTCTCAGGTACTCCTTAGATTCCTTTTGTGTTTGCTGCTAATAAATTTCCGATTTGTCTATTTAGATTTCCATTTCAGAACCACCACCTGCATCTCACTCAGTGCAAATTCTTACTGTAGGATGACGATCCAGGCTTTGTAACCATGCTGAAGGCACATGCGAGTGGCATTAATCTTTGAGTCTCCATTCAATACTATTATTGAGTAAGTCTCCAAAGATCATGGAATTATCCCAGCCAGTGAGCCAGCTGCCACTGCTATTGCTTACACCTTAGATTAGAAATTTGGTTCCATGAGGTCTTTCATTTTGGGGATGAGTCTTTCAAGTTCTGAATCCTTGAGAAAGTACTAGAAGAAGCCATGATAGACTTTGGTATGAGAAGACATTTTTAAATGTGATTCAAAATTTAGAAACTATAAGTAGGCTGGGCGTGGTGGCTCACGCCTGTAATCCCAGCACTTTGGGAGGCCAAGGCGGGTGGATCACGAGGTCAAGAGATTGTCACAAGGTCAAGAGATCGAGACCATCCTGGTCAACACGGTGAAACCCCATCTCTACTAAAAATACAAAAAATTAGCTGGGCACGGTGGCGCGTGCCTGTAATCCCAGCTACTCAGGAGGCTGAGGTAGGAGAATTGCCTGAACCCAGGAGGCGGAGGTTGCGGTGAGCCGAGATCATGCCATTGCACTCCAGCCTGGGTAATAAAAGGGAAACTCCGTCTCAAAACAAACAAACAAACATAAAAGAAAATATAAGTAAAGAAAACCCTGATAAATTCGACTACAAAAAAATCAAAATAGTTACAGGACAAAATACCATAATCAGAGTCAAAATAATAAACAAAAGTCCTATAGCAGGCAAAGAAATAATTTCCTTTACGTATAAAAAACTTCTACAAATGAGAACAAAAACCCCAGAGTAACATTAACCAAGGATTTGTGACAGAAATTGCCAAAAGTCTCTCAATATTTTCAGTTTTTTTTCTTATCAACTGATATCCAAGCTTGGTGCTTAGTTAAAAAGCTCATTTTTGGCAGAGTGTGGTGGTGGCTCACTCTGTAATCCCAGCACTTTGGGAGGCCGAGGCTGGTGGATGACCTGATGTCAGGAGTCTGAGACCAGCCTGGCCAACCAATATTGTGAAACCCCATCTCTACTAAAAATACAGAAATTAGCCAGGTGTGGTGGTTCATGTCTTTAATCCCAGATACTTCATAGGCTGAAGCAAGAGAATCGCTCGTAACCGGGAGGCGGAGGTTGCAGTGAGCCGAGATCACGATACTGCATTCCAGCCTGGGCGACAGAGCAAGACTCTCAAAAAAGGGGGTAGGAGGAGGAACACACCTTTTGGTCATCTTGTTTTCGCCCCTTCGAAACTGCCGTGAGGACTGGAAGGCTGGTACTCCCGCAACTATCTTGAGCCATGCTTTGTGGTCTTTTATGAGATGGACAGTCAGCTATGGCCATAACAGTAGACAGAGGAGAGGCTCAGAAAAAACAAAGTTTATTGAACTCACAGGAGGCAGGGTGCACCAAGCAGGGCCCTGTGCGAAAGATACCAGAGTGGCCCGAAGGAAAGGAAAGGTTCAAGTCCCTGCCTTTATTAGGTTCCAGCGGGAAAGGCATAGCAGGCAGGGTGAACAGTTAAGAACTGGCAAGTTGGATGCCGGGCATGGTGGCTCACCCCTTGTAATCCCAGCACTTTGGGAGGCCGAGGCGGGCAGATCATGAGGTCAATAGATCAAGACCATCCTGGCCAACATGGTGAAACCCCGCCTCTACTAAAAATAAACAATTAGCTCGGTGTGGTGGCACGCGCTTGTAGTCCCAGCTACTCGGGAGGCTGAGGCAGGGGAATTGCTTGAACCCAGGAGGTGGAGGTTGCAGTGACCCGAGCTCTCGCCATTGCACTCCAGCCTGGCTCCCAGCGACGGAGCGAGACTCTGTCTCAAAAAACAAACAAACAGAAAAAAGAACTGGCTAGTTTGAATAATGTCAGCAGGCTTTAGGTTATAGGGGTGGTCTCTGGTTGCCTGGTATCTGGCCCTGGGATGATGAAGGCAGAGGAATCCTGAGAACCGAGGTGTGGCTGTGGGTGGATTTGTTTGCATATCAAAGGCAAGCTCCCCACTGGACCCTTCCTTATCTTCAAGAACTGGCTAGACCCTGAAAGAGCAGCCTTTTCGCAGACCGAAAGGGCCCTGTTGATTTATTTATTTATTTTTTTTTTTGATGCTGAGACAATATACAGAAAATTTTAAAATATTATACAAGCTATAGGTACCTTTAAAACATTTTTTTTAGATTTTTTAATAGTTACTGTTAGAACATAGGTGACTTTTAAGACAGAAGAGATGGTTGGAGAAGAAAGGAACATGATACCCTGGTAAATGTGAGGCTTCATGCCACCTGAATTAATTCTCTCTGAATATAATTTATTTGAGAATAAACCTCTTGAGTCCAAGCTACTGTAGTCTTTGCCGCAACCAACCTGACTGGTGTAAATATAAACTGACAGTTCATTAAAAATACATATTTTTTAATATGTAAATATTTCTAGAGTTATCTATATTATTTTTATATATATACACACTAAAAGATATTTCACCTAATTCCCAATGTAAATGCAATTAACAACAATGAAATTTTTTTACCTATAAAATGGGAATTTTCTAAAAATTTGAAATAACTGTTAGCTAAATGAGGGACATTCAGTATTTTGCTGATGGCAATGTAATTTTTTTTGAGACAGAGTCTGGCTCTGTTGCCCAGGCTGGATTGCAGTGACCTGATTTCGGCTCACCACAACCTCCACCTCCTAGGTTCAAGCAATTTTGCTGCCTCAGCCTCCCAAGTAACTGGGACTACAGGAGTGTGCCACCACCCAGCTAATTTTTTTTTTTTTTTTTTTTTTTTAAGCAGAGTCGAGGTTTCACCATATTAGCCAGGATGGTCTCGATCTCCTGACCTCGTTGATCCGCCCACCTCAACCTCCCAAAGTGCTGGGATTACAGGCATGAGCCACCCCGCCCAACCCCGTTCAACTTTTAAGAATTTGTCCCAATATACTTATTCATCAAGTGTGCCATATTACTTGCAGTGTTGTTTATAATAGCAAAATACTGGAAATGACCTAAATGCTTACCAATATGGAAATGGTTACATGAATTATGGTAAATTATACAACAGCATACTGCATCACCTTAAAGGAATGAGGAAATTATGCATGGATATGGAAACATCTCTGAGACAGCTAAACAGAAAAGGTAAGGGACAGTACGCTACCATTTAGTAAAAAGTTAGAAGGGGAGGCCAGGTGCCGTGGCTCACGCCTGTAATCCCACCACTTTGGGAGGCTGGGGTGGGCAGATCTCCTGAGATTGGGAGTTCGAGACCAGCCTGACCAACATGGAGAAATCCCGATTCTACTAAAAAAAAAAAAAAAAAACAAAAAACAAAAAACAAAATTAGCCAGGTATGGTGGCACATGCCTATAATCCCAGCTAATCCAGAGGCTGAGGCAGGAGAATCACTTGAACCCAGGAGGCAGAGGTTCCAGTGAGCCAAGATCGCCATTGCATTGCAACCTGGGCAACAGAGAGAGACTCAGTCTCAAAAAAAAAAATAAAAATTTAAAAATTAATAAAAAAAATAAAAGCCTTACCAAGAACTTCCATACCCTCGCTATCTGCCTAAATCATTTCTTCTTAACTCCTATATCAAAAGTAAAGTCCCTCACTTCTACAGAAGCTGCATATTTAGAAGGGAAGAGAGTAAGGAAAGGAGACAAATATTAAAATTGTTTTAGGAAAATGAAATGTTTGAAATTAACTTAGAAAACAAGGGATACCAACTTTGGTGAGAAGAATTAATTATTTAATGGCTGAGTTCAAAAGCAGACAGAAAATGACATCATTTAGAGAGTGACACCGAATTTCTTCTCCTTTTATAAGTATGCAGAGCACATTACCTTTAAGAATTCAAGATAGCCCTGAGATTGCCTTTCCACAAAGGATTAACTTTTACTTCTCTGCCTTTACTTTGGGAAATTGAGAACCAACTGACATATTTTATGGTGCAATGGAACCCATGAGAAGGGCCTTACAGTATAAATCTGGCATGTATCTGAATCAATAATAAGATGCTACTGGTACCTCTGCATGTATTCCCAAGATGCAAAACCCCTGAGAGACTGCTTCCATGGTGCAAAACTAAGGAAAAGTGTCAACCAAAGATGACTCTATGGTACATGCATCCAAACTGAGTTCTCATCTGAGGACAAACCTGAAACCAGCCAGGACTCTGCAGGTGGCTGTCACTCCAGTGTCTCCTGCTACAGAAGCTGCCAGAGGGGTTATCAGCAGTTCTAGTCAAGCACGTTGCTTAACCATCCATGGAAACAGATTCAAATATTCAACACATAGCTCAGCATCCAGATATTGGAAGATGAGAGATCAACAGCAAAGGTTGTCTGCTGGGCAAATGTGAGCTCACAGATCTCAGCCACTCCTGTTGGTTCATGAAGAATGCCGCACCCCCTCAATAGAGCTGCTTTTGGCAGGAAGGTGAATAGAAACAACAGAACAAGATTGCTCTCACAGAGCAGAAAGTGAGCAAGTAAGATGTGAAATTCAGAGGGTCCTTGCTGGCACTGTGACTATAAGCTTTCTTTGGCTCTTCCTGCGGATTCTCAAGTTTAACTTTCAAAGAATTCAATTATATTTGAAGGTGGAATCTATGAAGATCCACCATTGAAGGAGAACAGTCTGTTGCATCCAGGTGGCTGTTAAATCGCAAGGCCTAATTGATAGCTAAAACGGTCTGATGACATTTTAAAAATTACATTGGATTGCTATACAAATGGGCATTCTGAATATGTAAATGTGAGCACAGGAGAACGACTTTATCAATACATGTTCTCTAAAGCAGCACTATCCAACAGAGCTCCTCCAAACCGCGATGGGAATGTTTTATACCTGTGCCGTCCAATATGATAGCAACTAGCCACATGTGGCTACTGAACCCTTGAAATGTGGCTGCTGTGACTGAGGAAGTACTTTTTTTTTTTTTTTTTAACAAGGAAACCAAAGAAATCAGGAAGTGACTTTTTATTGGATTGAATTTTAATCAGTTTAATCATTTTTTAAGTTTTATTCTTTGGGGGGGAATGAGGACCCAGGCAGGAGTGCAGTGGCACAATCATATAGCTCACTGCAGCCTTGACCTCCCAGACACAAGCCATCCTCTCACCTCAGCTTCCCAAGTAGTTGGGACCCCTAGGCATGCACCAGTGCACCTGGCCCAGTTTACATTTAAATAGCCACAGTGGGTAATGGCTACCATATTGGACAGTTCCATTTTAAAGACTAAAATATTTGTGTGTGTGTATATAGAGACGGGGTCTCGCTGTATTACCCAGGCCGGTCTTAAACTCCTGCCCTCAAGCAATCCTCCTGCCTTGGCCTCCCAAAGTGCTGGAATTATCGGCATGAGTTACCATGCCTTGCCAAAACTCTATTTGTAAGTGATCACCCACAAAAAGGATATAAAACATGACACTGCAGTACTGTATCCAGCTTCTGATTTGAGTGTGTTCGTTACATGAAAACATCTTTGAGCAACAGAGATTATTTTCTTAATTTTATTTACTTTTTTTTTTTTTTCGAGATGGAGTCTAGCTCTGTCACCCAAGCTAGAGTGCGGTGGTGCAATCTCGGCTCACTGCAACCTCTGACTCCCTGATTCAACTGATTCCCCTGCCTCAGCCTCCTGAGTAGCTGGGACTACAGGTTCCTGCCACCACGCCTGGCTAATCTTGTATTTTTAGTAGAGATGGGGTTTCACCATCTTGGCCAGGCTGGTTTCAAACTCCTGACCTCGTGATCTGCCCGCGTCGGCCTCCGAAAGTGCTGGGATTCCAGGCGTGAGCCACCAAGCTCCACCTAACCACACTCTATAGTCCACTTAGGGTCACCAGCATGAGCACAGGACTCCCAAAGCTGTTAGGATGATGATCATATGATCTACCTACTGTGAACTTAATGGACATTTTCTCAGCAGAGTGAGATTGGGGTTTATGAAGAAAAAAAATGGCCCTCTGGCCCCCTAATTAAAGATGAAATGGCATCTCTGGAACAAAGGCCATGCTTCTTATTCCCCAACCCCAGCAGCAAGGTCAGTCCAAGTGAAGGCCAGTGCCTTATCTTTCCAATCACATCTAGTTCATTTCTTTTGCCAGTGAAAATTGAAAGCTTAATGGAATTACTTTCTCCTTTTTTCAAAGCACTCAAGGGTGCTACAAGACATAAAGCAAAAATGTCCTTTTGAGTAAAACCAATTTCCTTATAAATTATATCACAAAAGCACATTCAACAAACTCCCTAAAGGCAGAAACACAGTCAAGACTGATACCTTGCCGCCAGCTCCCTCTCTACTATAAGCTAATTCAGCCAGCCCCTGGAGTCATAATTTGTAACTCCTCTTTTTTTCCTTTCTTACCAAGGTTTAGTAAGTGCTCCTGTTACAAACAGATTCTAACTGGGAACTAGGGGGTGTGGGTGAGGATCCCATGGGAAAATCCTTTTTATGTTTTAGATAAACATTAAAAGGTAACTGCACCACCAAATCTGTGGATCTTCTGTGCAAAGCAGCTGCTGGCTTCAAGCGACTCCATGTCAGATGAGACCACCTTGATGGTTGAAACCATCTCTGCACAGGAAATAAAGGTGGGCAGAGAGAAGAATATAAGAGACATGGTGCTGAAAAGTGGCTCATGGATTATGTGGGCCGCCACGTACTCAACAGCCAAGCCCGTGAAAAATAGCAACGCGCAAGGAACGAGTCCCAGGTAAGGAGGGAAGGAACCTTCCTTCCTTCCTGCCTGAAAGGAAGAGCTGAGCTCCTGTGGGGCTGAGGAGCTGTGAGCCACCCGCCTCCCTCCATTGCTCAGTTCGCCATGGCAATAGGGCAGGCTCCATGTATCACCGGCACTCCTCGTTCTGCCGGGGTAGCAATTGTGGGATTCCAAGGATGTGCTGATGGCTGCAGAAGTCAAAGTCGGGCTGGAATTTCTACCCTCTAAACCGAAACGCTTCTTTCCTGTGATTTATTTACCCATGAGACAGATGTGTGGGGTTGCCATATTATCAGTCATTCCCTATAATAAAACAAAGTGAGTGAAGCTTTCAAGAAGAGGGTATCACCGAGGAAATGCTTCCCATGAGAAAGCTGTAATAATCTCTCCCACCATCTAAAGCTACCCAGTGGCTTAGGCCTGAAGAAAAAGACCTCAAAACGTTTAAAATCAAAATCTTGGCCTTTGATCCTTATGCCAGGGAATGCATTTTTGCCTTTTCTTCTTAAAAAAAAAAAAAAATCCTGTGTTTTGGATTATTTCTTTGATTCCTCCCTTAGCTCGCGGTCTCCCTGTCTGTCTCTCTGTGTCTGCGTCTCTGCTGGCCCTACCCTCCTCTCCTCTCTCCCCAGCCCCAACACACTCTTCAGTGGGGGTGGGGGGGGTGGGGTTGGTCCTGGAGCTGGGTGTCTGGTGGAATATTCCAGGTGTCCTCATCCAGAAATGGTATTCCCAACTACTCCCCATAAACTCCCATCTGAAAAGCCTTTTTTTATTTTTTTTAAGAAAGAGTCTCAGTCTGTTGCCCAGGCTGCGGTGCAGTGCCGCGATCAAGGCTAACTGCAGCCTTGACCTCCTGGGTTCAACAGTCCTCCCACCTAAGCCTCCTCAGTAGCTGAGATGACAGGCACGCGCCATCATGCCCTGCTAATTTTTAAACATTTTTTGTAGAGACGGGATTTTGCCCTGCTGCCCTGGGCTCAAGCGGTCCTCCCACCTTGGCCTCCCAAAGTGCTGGGATTACAGACTTGAGCCACTGCTCCTGGCCATTGTTTTTTGTTTGTTTTGGACTTTTCTTTCTCTAGTTTGAGTTATACTAAATCGTAATCAGAATTCTGGGATATAAAAGAGGACATCACTGCTGAATCAGCATGAGGAAAAAGATAAATTATTTAGATTCAGATTTTTTTTTTTTTTGAGACCCAGTCTCTTTCTGTCACCCAGGCTGGAGTGCAGTGGTGCGATCTCAGGTCACTGCAACCGCTGCCTCCTGGGTTCAAGCAGTTCTCCTACCTCAGCTTCCCGAGTAGCTGGGACTACAGGTGTGCACCACCACGCCCGGCTAATTTTTGTATTTTTAGTAGAGACAGGGTTCCACCATGTTAGCCAGGCTGATCTCGAACTCCTGACCTCAAATGATCCACCCACCTTGGCCTCCCAAAGTGGTAGGGATTACAGATGTGAGCCACTGCACCCAGCTAGATTCAGATTCTTAAAGGCTGAAATATACTTTTTATTTGCCTAAAATTAATACACATGTGCTCTACCCTATTATATTTAAAAACCAATTACAGATTTACTGAGTGAGTTCTCACAGCCCATTTTGTGTTTGGCTATTACAATAAAAGATATTGTGGGCCAGGCTCTGCGGCTCATACCTGTAATCCAGCACTTTGGGAGCCTGAGATGGGTAGATCACTTGAGGTCAAGAGTTCAAAACCAGCCTGGCCAATATGGCAAAACCCCATCTCTACTAAAAATACAAAAATTAGCCAAGCATAGTGGTATGCACCTGTAATCCCAGCTTCTCAGGAGGCTGAGGCAGGAGAATCACTTGAACTGGGAGGTGGAGGTTGCAGTGAGCCAAGATCACGCCACTGCACTCCAGCCTGGATGACAGAGCAAGACTGTCTAAAAAAAAAAAAAAGCTGGTGGGGGCTGGGGTTGGTGGGGAGGGGTACAGATGTTGTATGGGAAGTGTATTTCCAAGTCAAGTTACTATGTTTTATTTTGTAAATGTTGAGCTTGAAATGATGGCAGGAGTTTAACATGTAAATTTCTTATAGGCAGCTGATAATATGAATCTCAAAGTAGGGTGACCTTGAACTCCTTACCTTAGGGAAAAGGGGTATGTGTAGGTGGACAAGCCAATGGTCAATGGCTGCAGTTTGGAAACACTCACAGAGAGCTCACTGCATCAGGAAGTAGCTTTTTTTTTTTTTTAACCTTTGGTAACAGGGCAGGAGGCGAGGGTCAGAATAAGTCCTGAAGCTGAGAGGAGTTTCCAAAAGTAGAAGTCGACAGTCTCTATTACAGCAGAGAGAAGAACTGAGAAAGAACCATTTCCCAATCTCTCCTCACATCCCCACAATCCCACTGAATCCCTGAATGGGACCTTCCATTTGACATTCAGAGAGATTCTGCTCAAAATGCTTTGGAACCAAACCAAGAAGTTCTTGGCAGCCATCCTGGTCCTTTTCCCCCTTCTGTTAAGAAAAAAAAAGAAAAAGAAAAAGCAATTTCTCTTCAGGAAAAGAATGCAAAGATCTTGCAGACCCAGTCAGACTAAAAATTTCTGTGTTCTCACTATAATGAATGCAACGATGTGTAAATCCTGCAGGCGATCATATAGGGATTGCCATATAAAAAGCATGTCTTTAAAATCATATAAAAATCTCATGGAACAATGCATGACATTTGATGGATAAATATGACAGTGTTTTCCTTACACTGATTTTTCTTGTGCAAAATAAGAGCAGATCATTTCTGAGAACAGTCACGTATCACTTTCCCCTCCTGTGCCGTTCATGTCATTGTGCACGGAGAACTCACATCCTGGTATGAGGAGCAATTTCGGCAAGTGCTTGCTGCTGTGAACGCTGACGAGCATCTCCGTTTGCTATTTGGATTCACTTCTTGGCTGGTCATTCCCTCTGCGATTTTTTTCCATCACTAATAATTTTCTCTGCTTCTTACATTACACCTCTCACTCTGGGCGTATGGCCACAGAGAGGAAAGAAACACACGTTGTTGATTCTGCAGTTCTTGTGATGTCTATTAACTCTGCTGGGGATTTCTCAAGATCGAGAACATGGGGTGACTTTTAAAAATGTTTCCTTCCCAACAGGACAAAATAGAGGAGAAGTACCTGGAACTGTTTGTGTTTCTCCATTGCGGTACAAAAACACCCAGGAGCCAGACAATCCTTTGCTGATCCTCAGAGACAGCAAGTCCAGACCACAGATTCGTGTGTCTCAAATTGCAGATGCGGGGAGACTAAAGCTGCCCTCACAGTGCTGGCTTCCTCATGGGCTGGGAGACCTGGGAGGGGCGCATTATCTGATGTGACTTAAGTCCCCTGCCCCCATGACCCATGCTTGCACATTTTCCACCTGTTCCTTCCGTTCTGAGTTGATCAGTTATCACACACAACCACAAAAAAGAAAGGGACGGTCAGAGATGCCACAGGGTCCCCACCTGTGCAGTGTTAGGCAGCATGGAGGGTGGGGCTGTCCACGCAGTCTTGCCGCCAGCTCGGGTGCCCAGGCCCAGTCCTGCTCCTCGGCTTGTGGGTGACTCAGGCGTCTACGAGGATGCCACAGAGGGAGGTCCACCTATAGTCTCTCCCTCCCTCTCTTTTGCAATTATTCATGGAGAATACAAAGTGAACGTTTTCTAAGCATTTCTCCAGTTTCTTGCAGTGGTCTTTGAAAGGGGCCAATTAGTCTGGTGTTTCACATTGGTCAGCTTTGCACTGTTCAATCTTTTCCTGTGTCTGGTGATTTTCCCCCCACTTTTGTGGAGAATGGGGTCTTGCTATATTGCCCAGGCTGGCCTTGAACTCCTGGGCTCAAGCTGTCCTCCTGCCTCTGCCTCCCTAAGTGCTGGGATTACAGACGTGAGCCACCATCCCAGCTGATGTTTTGTCTATTGTGATCTTGTTTATCCTTAAAGAAGGAGGTCTGTGTGTATCTGATCATAGGAGTTAAGATGTGTCCTTGGCCAGCATGGTGGCTCACACCTGTCCCAGCACTTTGGGAGGCCGAGGTGGGTGGATCATGAGGTCAGGAGTTCAAGATCAGCTGGACCAACACGGTGAAACCCCATCTCTATAAAAAATACAAAAATTAGCCCAGTGTGGTGGCTCAAGTCTGTAATCCCAGCTACTCAGGAGGCTGAGGCAGGAGAGTTGAACCAGGGAGGTGGAGGTTGCAGTGAGCCGAGATTGTGCCATTGCACTCCAGCCTGAGTGACAGAGCAAGACTCCATCTCAAAAATTAAAAATAAAAATAAGAAAGATGTGTTAGTTTAGAATGGTGTGGAATCTTCTGCCAACCTTAGGGAGAAGGAAAGTATTTAGATTTTTTTTTTTTTTAACTCCTGACCTTGTGATCTTCCCACCTCAAGTGCAGGGATTACAGGCATGAGCCACCAAGCCTGGCCTTAATTTTTATTTTTATTTTTTTGAGACACAGTCTCACTCTGTTGCCGAGGCTAGAGTGCAATGGTGAGATCTTGGCTTCACCAAATCGGTCAGGCTGGTCTCCAACTCCTGACCTCAGGTGATCCACCTGCCTCAGCCTCCCAAAATGCTGGGATTACAGGTGTGAGCCACCACGCCCAGTTAATTTTTGTATTTTTAGTAGAGACAGGATTTCACCACGTTGGACAGGCCGGTCTTGAACTCCTGATCTCAGATGATCCGCCTGCCTTGGCATCCCAAAGTCCTGGGATTACAGACGTGAGTCACTAAGCCCGGCCAGAGTGTTCTAGCTCTTAGGCACCAACTCTTTCATCATAAATACATTAACGCCAGGGGAATGGCCCACCCCAGGAGATGGGACCCAACTCTGTACTGCTGCAGAGAACACCGTTCCTTCTGGCTTCTGAGAGAATGACACCTCCTGAGCCTGCAGGATGCGGCAGTACCACCAGGAGTCTGGCTTGGGATGATTCTCTGATTCTCACCACCCTGTGGACCAAGACCATCTCACACACCTGGCTCTCCAGGGATCTACTCTCCTGGGAACTGAGCAGATGTCTTATTTATTTATTTGGAGTCAGAGTTTCACTCTTTTTGTCCAGGCTGGAGTGCAATAGCACAATCTCAGCTCACTGCCGTCTCCCAGGTTCAAGCAATTCTCCTGTCTCAGCCTCCCAAGTAGCTGGGACTACAGGAGTGTGCCACTACACTTGGCTAATTTATTTGGTATTTTTAGTAGAGACAGGGTTTCACCATGTTGGCCAGGATGGTCTTGATATCTTGACCTCATTAATCTCCCGCCTCTCAAAGTGTCTTGTGAGTTTGCCCCTTTTCTCCAGACAGTGTGGGTCCTTGACCTACTCCTGCTCTCCTAAAGGAGGGTCTCCTCTTCCACTCTTACCACGTAGGAGAGATGACACAAAGTTCATTTCTGGTAGGCTACTCCTTTATTTTTAAAATTTATTTATTTATTTATGACATGGGGTCTCACTATGTCACCTAGGCTGAAGTGCAGTGGCACATTCTTGGTACACTGACACCTCTGCCCTCCCAGGTTCAAGCGATTCTTCTGCCTTGGCCTCCCAAGTAGCTGGGATTACAGGCATGTGCCAACATGTCCAGCTAATTTTTGTATTTTTAGTAGAAATGGGGTTTCGCCGCAATGTCCAGGCTAGTCTCGAACTTCTGAACTCAGGTGATCCACCCACCTCGGCCTCCCAAAGTGCTGGGATTACAAGTGTGAGCCACTGCACCTGGCCTAGGTCGCTACTTTAAAAGGCACCCACCACACACGTGCCTCGAGCCCATCTGAAGTTATCCAGGGTGCTGGCCTTTCTCTACCTATGCAGCTGTCCTCCTGGAGGCCTGGATTGAGAGGGACCCAAGTTGTCCAGCAGCCCATCTGTGCTCAGGGTAAGCCCGAGCACATCAGCGAGGTCTCCCTAGCATGGGATCCAGCGTCTAGTAAGCTAAGAGGTGCCAGTGGGTAAAGCTGAGATGGTTCCCACTGCCCATGGCCTCCTCTCAGTCTTACCCCACTTAACCCCCACCAGAGAGTTTGACAGACTCCTCCTGGGGGTGCTTCCCTTCTCGCAGGCAGGATTCTTCGCTCATGACCTGGCTGGTCTTTCTTTTGCTCTGATCTTGGCCTTAATCTATGTTGAAGAAATTCCTTTAAGTTTCAGTCATGTGAATGACATTATCCCTTACCTACCAGGAATTGTATCGGCTTTAAAATACACACACACACACACACACACACACACACTTTGGAATGTTTATACCAAAATGTATGGGTTTTTTAGGCCAGGCATGGTGGCTCAGGCCTGTAATCCCAGTACTTTGGGATGCCAAGGTGGGCAGATTGCATAAGGCCAAGAGTTCATGTTGTTTGGGCAACATGGCAAAACCCCATCTCTACAAAAAATACAAAATTTAGCAGGGCGTGATAGGACTATACTTGTGAGGCTGAGGCAGGAGAATTGCTTGAGCCCTGGAGGTTGAGGCTGCAGTGAACCATGATCGCAGCACTGTACTCCAGCCTGGGCAACAGAGTGAGACCCCATCTCAAAATACATATGTATATATGGTTTTGAAAACCAGATTTCTTCAGGTCATTTCAATGGGAATTTAGAAGAAAAAGAGGCATTCTGGGCGTGATACATGGAGAATTCTTCTGGAATGTTTCATGGAATGCAGCCTCTGAAGCAGAAAAAACAACTCTGTTCCACAAGAAGCCCTGGTTGTTCACCGTGTCTTAAATGCACTTACCACTTCCAGGGCACCACAGTCTCACGCAAGAGTGCTGCTGCGTTGAACTGAAGAGCAGGCAGTTAGAAAACATGCCTTCTAGGAAGACGCCATCTCGGAGAGACTTGTTTGAGTAAATGGAAAAATGAAACCTTTAGTGAAAGCAAGTGAGTATTAAACATATGTATGCTTTAGGACTAAAAAATAGGCCAGGCACAGTGGCTTATGCCTGGAATCCCAGGACTTTGGGAGGCCAAGGTGGGTGGATCACTTGAGTTCAGGAGTTCGAGACCAGCCTGGCCAACATGGTGAAAACCTGTCTCTAGTAAAAATACGAAAGTTAACCTGGCATGATGGCAGGTGCCTGTAATCTCGGCTGTTCAGGTGGTGGAGACAGGGGAATCACTTACACCTGGGAGGAAGATATTGCAGTTGAGTCATGAGGGCAGAACCCTCGTGAATGGGGATAATCCTATTGTAAAAGAGAACTGTGGGAGTTTGCCTGCCCCTTTTCTCCTTCCGCTGTGTGAGAATGCAGCAAGCAGGTGCCCTGTATGAGGCAGAGGCCTTTGCCAGGCCCTGAAACTGTTGGCACCTTGATGTGGAACTTCCCGGCCTTCACAACTGCGAGCAATAACATTCCGCTTTTTGTCCCCCCCTTTTTTTTTTGAGACAGAGTCTCTGTCACTCAGGCTGGAGTGCAGTGGCATGATCTCGGCTCACTGCAACTTCCACCTCCTGGGTTCAAACTATTCTCCTGCTTCAGTTTCCAGAGTAGCTGGGATTACAGGCACCTGACACCACACCCAGCTAATTTTTCTACTTTTAGTAGAGACAGGGTTTTACCTTGTTGACCAGGCTGGTCTTGAACTCTGACCTCAAGTGACCTGCCTGCCTCGGCCTCCCAGAGTGCTGGGATTACAGGTGTGAGCCACCACACCTGGCCACATTCCCATTTTTATAAATAACCCAGTCTAAGGTATTTTGTTATAGCAGGCCAAAGGGACTAAGGCGGTGTATTCAGAAGGGAGAGCATGGGGTTTGGGTTTAGATTTTTGACCTTGCAGAGAGATGAACTGTGTCTTCCCTTCATCTGCAGACTTGGGCAGGTTCTGAGGAAATTCTATAGTGTCAGTGGATGATGTGGTATTGAAATAACACAGAACGTGGAATTCCTTAACCCTTGCTTTGCTTCTGTCTTCTCAAAACAACATTTTTCAAATCAAAAAGAACAAATCAACCCTATAAGGAGATCGTATGAGATGATTTTTCATAGTAAGGAAAATTGAAAGAATTTGTGGAGGTGACTGAGAAATGTTTTGGATGATCTCTGAGGAATCATGAAAAATAATAGAGCCACAGAGATGGGAAAATGTCATTCTAATTTTCAAAAAGAAAAAGAACGTGGATTCGACAACCTGTAGGTCAATAAGCTGGAGACTGATTCTTGGTGAGAGTCTTGAGATTGCTAGAAGGTGGTTTCTGAGCTCTGCGAAGCCTAGAGGCAGTGGTTACAAAGAGCCAGCACCATGTCACTAAAAACAAACTGTGTTAGCCTGACTTCATCTCCTTTTCTGATAGGATTACTCCCCTGGCAAACTTAGAGATACAGGATGGATATGGTCCCTCTACACTTCAGAAAGGAATCTGACATAGTCACTTGGGTCACCTGGGGATAGGGTAGAGAGGCAGAGTGTCACTGGCAGTTTTTTTCAAAGAACAGAAACAAATTCTAGTGAGTTTAAACCGAAAAGGGAATTTATTCAAGGATAAGGGCCAGTCAGGCTCGGATATCCTAAAGCTGATATGTGATTAATGGATCTCAGATGCAGAGCCGCATCCGCAGTCACAGCACTGGTCTTCAGAGGGCACGACGGCTTGTCCATGTGGGCACGAACACCGAGGTTTGCTCTGCAAACACAGCTCACACTAACGCTAGTGTCCTGAAAAGGGTATGAAGCTGGCCCCATCCTCTGCCAGAATGGAGTCCTTAAAGTCCCAGATTTTTGCCTCTCCAGCTCCTGAGTCAAAGTTCAGCCTGGTGCCTCTGTTTGGTGGAGGCTGGGTCACAAGCCCACACCTTAGCTGTGGAGGGTGCTAAGAAAGCCAGGTGCTGACCTGTTTCACTTCTCAGAGGAGGAGGTGGTCTCTGCCTTCTGAAAGACTCACGAAGTAGGTAATTCTCCCACACAGAAAGGGGGTTTGGATGATGAGCTGCCATTTAGAATGGCTAATGTCATCCTCACAGGGGTTGAGGGATAGGGTGATTGTGTGGGTTTTTAACGGGTTGAAGGATCATAGCCAAAGCTTGCTGATTAATCGATTCTTTTTAATCCAGAGGACTGTTTTTAGTGGGATATCACAGGACTGCATTTTCGTGCCACATGAGGTTTTTGGGGGTCTTTTTGTTGTTCTTTTTTTAATCAGTGGCTTGGCTGAAGACCAAAAGTAGGCTTATCGTATTCGCAGGTGACACAGAGCATGAGTGGAATGCTAATACATTCAAGGGCAAAATCAGAATCCCGGAAGATCTCCCAAAGTCTGAACGAATCAGCCCATATTACAAGATAAAGTCCGTCATGGTAAGCGGAAGGCTCTGGTCTTGGTTTATAAAATCCAACCACTCAAATATGTAGTTGCCGCTAAGAAAAAAGCCATAATTTAATGTGGTTGCCAAGAAAGCTCATTAAATCCTCAGCTGCATTCATAGATGTACAGTATTTGGAACAAAGCCTTTTGCCTCAGTCTGCCCTGGACAGACCACAGCTGAGCCCTGTGCCAAGCTGTGTGCACCACAGTTTTCAAAGGACAAGTTGGAGGCTGTTGAGAGGGAGCAGCCCCATGGCAGAGGGAGAGTGATACCACTGCAGGAGCTCAGCCGTGAACAGGGGCCATGTGGGGAGCGATGACGGTGGCCACCAATTAGCACAGAGCTTCCACAGGGAAGATGGGTGCAGTTTATCCCACAGGTGTCAAGCCATGAAATTAGGGACAATCAATTTAAATTACAGGGAATCTTCCATCAAAGAAAGGGTTTCCATCAGAGTAAGCCAAAAATGGATGAGTCTATGCTTTGAGGGAGCAAGTTACCTCCCTGACACCGAAGGTGTTCAGATTCGAGGCTGATGGCCAGCATCCAAGGCGGCCTCAGGCTAGGCTTAGTCTAAATGAACATTCAGCCTTAAGGATCTTTTTTTTTTTTTTTTTAATGAAAACCTAAGGCATTGCAAAGGAGAGCTAAGCCAGGTGTTGTGGCGTGCGCCTATGCTCTTGGCTACTCGGGAGAAGTGAGGGGGTCTTTTGGGCCCTGAAGATAGAGGCTGCAGTGAGCCATGATTGCACTACTGCCCGGGTGACAGAGTGAGACTCTGTCTCTAATGCTAAAAGAAAAACCATAGAGACATTTTAAAACAGTTTAATTGAGCAAAAAATGATTTGTGAAGAGGGCAGACCCCAGAACAGAATGGGTTCAGAGACGCTCCAGCTTAGGCACGTGGTGGAGGAAGATTTGTGGACAGAAAAAGGAAAGAGATGTGTGGGAAACAGGAGCGAGGCACAGAAAGAGTCAGGCTGGTTACAGCTCGGTGAATGCCTTATTTGCTCTGGTTTGAAGAGCTGCCCGCCTTTGGCTGGAACTCGGCGACTGGCACAAGAGTAGGCAGCCGTCTGTTTACACATCCAGTCAAGCGACAGTGCGCTATGCCTCACAGAGCTTTAGGCGGAATGGAAATCACAAGGAGTCAGCTTCAGGGTAAACTTAATTTTACACTAAATAAACAAAAAAATTTTTAAAGGTAATATAAATTAGCTCTAATGTGCACATGAACATTTAAAAAACATTTTTAGTTTTTTTAAAAGAGGAAGTTTTCAGCCCAGTGTGGTAGGTCACGCCTGTAGTCCCAGCACTTTGGGAGGGCCAGGCAGGGAGGATCACTTGAGGTTGGGAAGTTCGAGACAAGCCTGGCCAACCTGGTGTAACCCCGTCTCTACTAAAAATACAAAAAAAATTAGCCGGTGTGGCGCCTGTAATCCCAGCCACTTGGGAGGTTGAGGCAGATTCGCTTGAACTGGGGAGGTGGAGGTTGTGATGAGCTGAGATCACGCCACTGCACTCCAGCCTGGGCAACAAGAGCGAAACTCCGTCTCAAAAAAAGAGAAAGGCTTGTGGGCATCAGGCTGCTGATAAAGATTGCTTGGGATGCACACAGGCAGCTGCGAAGCTGAGAGGAGAGGGGCTGCCAGGCAGGCTCACCACGGCACGAATCTTCCTGGGCCTGTTTGGTTTGGCCTCTGTGAGCCTGGGCCACAGCCACGGGAAAGAAATTGCTAGGAAGTCAGTTTCTCTCTGAAGGAAGGACTCCAAACAGAGCTGAGGCTGCGGGATTTTCTGGCTGCCCACACAAGCCAACAAGCTCTTCCCTGGGGGCAACCACTAATCTCTAACCAGACAACGGTAATCTCTTATTCATTCTTGGGCTACACCCAATTTATAGCAGAACTTAAACAACATCCTCATTTTGCCTACAGGGTTTGTGCTGCTTTTATTTCAGTTCCTCATGAATCGTTAGAGTCATGGATACCTGTAACCACAGCTTCCTTGTAGAGCAGGGAGAGGCGAACAAGTGAAATTACTCCAGAGAAAGCAAACAGGGACGTTTTGCTCTGGGGCGCGTGGAGGGCCACCTTCTGAGTCTCTCACTAACATGCCAGGAGGTAAATAATTCAGAGGCCTAACAAAGGGAGACCGAGTAGTCAAACTGGTTGGACACCTGGTCGGCTGCACCCAGCTAGACAGGGCTGGGGTCTGTGAGGTGTTCCTCATCATTATAGAAGACATTTAAAGAGAACTCCTAGCAAATGTTGCATTAGAATTTTCTGCTTCCAAGATACCACTCAGAGTAGGGGTTGGGGAGAAATGAGGGAAAGAACAGATAACTATACTACTTATTATATTGCCTTAGAGTATACATCATGAAAGTCATTAGGATTTTTTTTTTTTTTTTTTTTTTTTTTTGAGACAGAGTCTTACTGCGTCACCCAGGCTGGAGTGCAGTGGTGTGATCTCGGCTCACCGCAACCTCCGCCTCCTGAATTCAAGTGATTCTCCTGCCTCAGCCTCCTGAGTAGCTAGGACTACAGGCATGTGCCACCATGCCTGGCTAATTTTTGTATTTTTAGTAGAGATGGGGTTTCGCCATATTGGCCAGGCTGGTCTCAAACTCCTGACCTCAGGTGATCCACCCTCCTCAGCCTCCCAAAGTGCTGGGATACAGGTGTGAGCCACCACGCCTGGGCTAATTATGATATTTAAGATGACATTGAGGCCATCAGTGTTCATGTCTTGGTGTCCTCTGTGAGAGATCAGTTATCTCTCACCTGAATACTTCCCCAGATTAGATATCTGGAAGCTCAAAATAGTGCTCATTGCTGTCTGGACCTTGCCATCACACCCCACCAAATGTAGGCAGATTGTCAGTATACAAGGCTGCCTCTGGTGGGAACATTTGGGAACATAGGAGGGCAGGGATTTCTTTCTTTCTCTTCCTTCCTTCCTTCCTTCCTTCCTTCCTTCCTTCCTTCCTTCCTTCCTTCCTTCCTTCCTTCCTTCCTCCCTCTTTCTTTCTTTCTTTCTTTCTTTCTTTCTTTCTTTCTTTCTTTCTTTCTTTCTTTCTCTCTCTCTCTCTCTTTCTTTCTTTCTTTCTTTCTTTCTTTTCCTTTTCTTTTTCTTTCTTTCTGACAGATTTTCGCTCTTGTTCCCCAGGCTGGAGTGCAATGGCACGATCTTGGCTCACTGCAACCTCTGCCTCCCGGGTTTAGGTGATTCTCCTGCCTCAGCCTCCCGAGTAGCTGGGATTACAGGCATCCACCATCACGCCTGGCTAATTTTGTATGTTTGGTAGAGATGGGGTTTCTCCATGTTGGTCAGGCTGGTCTCGAACTCCCAACCTCAGGTGATCCGCAAAGGGCAGGGATTTCTAATGTGTAGCGGGTTTTAAGTTTACAGTGATATCTCGGAGGTGCAAAAATGAAACATTTCTCTACTTATAAAGCAGTGGAAAACTCTTAATCTTGGCACTGTAGGATAATTGATACCCTCCTGCTTTCAGAGCTTCTTTAGGGGAATTCCTCAGTCAATCCAGGGTTTGAATTCCATCATCAGCACAGCTCTCCCGCCTCCTCCTCTGGATGAGCCTCAGGTCTGTCCCAGGCTTCCTGCTCTCCAGCCCACCTTGGCCTTGGAGACATCTTGTTGCCTTGGTGGTGGGTGTCAGTCTTGGTTGCTGTTGCCTTCACCATGGGCCCAGGTTGTCAACTGCTCTCAGGCAGCAAGAGGTGGCTGCTCCCGGCCGGCCCAGCCCCGTCGTTCAGTGGCAGTGCTGCTCTGGCCAAGGAAGGCTTCATTCTCTGCCACCTCCCGAGCCTCTCATCAGGCAATCCAGGCTCTTTCCCTGATATCCCCACACAGGAAGGAAGTGGGGGGTGACTCAGGTGGGGTGGTTCTTGGAGGCCCATTTTCAGTCCTGCTCTGCCCTGCCTGCCTTCCACTCTGCTTCTCTCCCGTCCCGTGTTCTTGTGGTGCCAGCAGCAAGGGTTTTAGAAGAAATGAGGGCCAAGCCCTTCTGCCCTTACTCCTGTACACTGCCCCCTGCCAGTGGAATGTCTGCTACAGAGGCAGAGCCACCGTGCCCTCAGGAATGAGTGCACCTCTGTCTGTGGCTCTCACAACGCCTCTCCTCCCCTATATCTGCTCCCCAGCTCCCTGGGTGCTGAGTCAGGAAGCTTCCCCTGCCCCTCCCCAATAAGCTTTTGCAGTCCCAGGATAGTTAATTTTTCAATGTTTATTACCAAAAAATTTTAGTTGAGGAATGGGGTCTTGCTGTGTTCAGGCTGGCCTCGATCTCCTGGGCTCAAGCGATCCTCCTGCCTCAGCCTCCTGAGAAGCTGGGTGTGTGTGCCACCACACCTGGCCAGAAAGGCAATCGATATTACTTTCTTTTGTGGTGAAAAAAAATGACCTGCATCCTTTAGAGCAGGGTGTCCAATCTTCTGACTTTCCTGGGCCACACTGGAGGAAAATAATCATTTTGGGCCACATATAAAATACACTAACACTAATGATAGCTAATGAGCTAAAAAAAAAATCTCAAAAAGTCTCATAATGTTTTTTTTTTGAGATAGAGTCTCGCTCTGTCACCCAGGCTGGAGTACAGTGGTGCAATCTTGGGTCACTGCAACCTCCTCCTGGGTTCAAGTGATTCTCCTGCCTCAGCCTCCCGATTAGCTGGGATTATATGCACCAACCGCCATGTCCGGCTAATTTTTGTATTTTCTTAGTAGAGATGGGGTTTCACCGCGTCTGGTTTCGAACTCCTGACCTCATGTGATCCACCCACCTCAGTCTCCCAAAGTGCTGGGATTACAAGTGTGAGCCACCACCCCCAGCCTCATGATGCTTTAAGAAAGTTTATGAATTTGTGTTGGGCTGCATTCAAAGCCATCCTAGCCACAGATTGGACAAGCTTGCTTTACTGTAACACCTATAAATGCTGTGCTCTGTCCTCCAAGGTTTCACTCTCATCTTCGGCATTTATGCTATCGGAACGCCAGGCGTGTGGGAGTTATTTACATCCTAATGCTCAAGGCACTGCCAATGTCTGATTTCTCAAATTAAAAAATTGCCACCTTAGCCATAAATGGGTTCAAACTAAGCCATTTTGAAATTCAAAACAACACTACCTCTCTCTCCTGCGACTAGCTCTTTCAAGCCCCTGTGACTTCAGATGTTGTGAATTACCCATCCGCTGGCACCTCCTGGCTGCTTTGTTCTCTCTGTTTTCACTTTTTCCTTAAGTAATGAATGCCACTGAACCAATGGGGGCAGAGTCAATAACGTTGAAGAAAAAGAACCTCACTTTAAAATGCTAACATATTATTTTAATTTTCGATGACTCATATGACTTCACTTCAAATAAATGAAGATAAAAATATGTGAATAAAATTCAAGATGACAGGCCGAATGTGGTGGATGACACCTATAATCCCAGCACTTTGGGAGGCTGAGGTAGGCGGATCATGAGGTCAGAAGATGGAGACCAGCCTGGCCAACATGGTGACACCCTGCCTCTACTAAAAATACAAAAATTAGCGGGGCGTGGTGGCATGCACCTATAGTCCCAGCTACTCGGGAAGCTGAGACGGGAGAATTGCTTGAACCCGGGAGACAGAGTTTGCAGTGAGCCGAGATCCGGCCATTGCACTCCAGCCTGGGTGACAGAATAAGACTCCATCTCAAAAAAAAAAAAAAAAAAAGATGACATTAGTTTGTCCCAATCCTGGTGTAGCGTAAGGAAAGCAGATGCCCCTAGTTATAGGTCAAAGCAACTCACCAAGGTTGCTTACATTGCTGTTTTTAAACCATCCACAAAGAAAATCACATGCAGGCCACACTGTCCTCACCGCAATTCAGTGGAGCCTCATACCATCTGGATCCCTGTTTTCACCGATAAGAACCGATAGTGGTTTCTGTTGGTATTTTTTGAGACAGGGTCCCGCTCTGTTGCCTAGGCAGGAGGAGTGCAGTGCTGTGATCACAGCTGACCGCAGCCTTGACCTCCTGGGCTCAGGCAATCCTCCCACCTCACCCGGCTGAGTAGCTGGGACTACAGGCATGTGCCACCACGCCCAGCAAATTTTTTGTATTTTCCGTAGAGACAGGGTTTTGCCATGTTGCCCAGGCTAGTCTTGAACCCCAGGGCTCAAGGGATCCACCCACCTCAGCCTCCTAAAGTGCTGGGATTACAGGCATGAGCCACCTTGTCTGGCAGAGCTAATAGTTTTTTTGTTTGTTTGTTTTTTCCGAGGAGTTTCCCTCTTGTCGCCTAGGCTGGAGCACAATGGCACGATCTCAGCTCATTGCAGCCTCCACCTCCCAGGTTCAAGTGATTCTCCTGCCTCAGCCTTCTGAGTAGCTGGGATTACAGATGTATACCATTACACCTGGATAATTTTTGTATTTTTAGTAGAGACAGGGTTTTGCCATTTTGTCCAGGCTGGTCTCGAACCCCTGACCTCAGGTGATCTGCCCGCCTTGGCCTCCCACAGTGCTGGGATTACTGTGAGCCACTGTGCCTGACCCAGCGGAAATGATTTTTTTTTTTTTTTTTGGAGGCGGAGTTTTGCTCTTGTTGCCCAGGCTGGTGGAGTGCAATGACATGACCTCAGCTCACTGCAACCTCTGCCTCCTGGGTTCAAGCAATTCTCCTGCCTCAGCCTCCTGAGTAGCTGGGATTACAGGCATGCATTACCACGCCCAGCTAATTTTTTGTATTTTTAGTAGAGATGGTGTTTCTCCATGTTGGTCAGGCTGGTCTCAAACTCCCAACCTCAAGTGATCCTCCCACCTCGGCCTCCCAAAGTGTTGGGATTACAGGCGTGAGCCACAGCGCCTGGCCTGTCATTTAAAATTCTATCTAAGGTTGTTGTTGAATTTGGTATAACCTCTATCAAGTTCTCTTGATATAAATACAAGCTATAAAATTGGAAAGAATATTCCCCTAGATTGCCTTCTGGCCCCAAACTGTGTTTTATGTTCATGAGATGCATACTTGTGGTGTCAGAAGCCTGGCATGCATTTATATCATGATGCAGATTCTGGCCTGCACCATCATGTCCTGATGCCCATCGGGTTGGCACGGAGAGGCCGGGAGTTTTCCTGGAAGCCATTCCTACATCAGGATGAGTAGCAATAACTTCAACTATGCACAGACACGTCTGCAAATCAGATGAATGCGTTCTACCAAGTCCGACTAAATGTATCCCTAACTCAACTTGCCTTAGCGCGTTCCCCAAAATGCTCACAGCCACTTCTAGGACCCCCTAACACAAGGGGTGTTAGAGCAGAATGCAAATGGTCTTACTCCCCTGGAGTTACAACATTTTATTTTATTATTTATTTTTAAAAATTTATTTATTTAACTTTAGGTGCATACTATATCTGGCATTTCTCCCCATATTATCCCTCCCCACCCTCCCCTCCCTCCCCAACAGCTTACTTTTAGAAATTGTATATATAAACACATGCACATGGGTAAGGGTCCTTGGAGGGCCTTGGAAGGGGCCGGTGCAAATGAGGGCTTCTGAAGCTTCAACCCCATTGGCCTCACTGCACAGCCGTAGCTGATGGGGTGGGAGGATGCTAGTCAGGCTCTTGCTGAGAAGACCAGCACAAAAGGCCACAGTGCCACGGTCTGCAGTCCAGTGACTTGCTGTCTGTGTCACTCTGAAGGAGTGGTGCGGGGTGGGATAAATACAGCCCTGAGTGGCAGCTCAGAGAGAGCCAGCCCCAGTACCCACAGTTACATCGCCCTCCTGGTACAGCCTCATCATGATGAGTTTCAAGAGATAATTCAACAACGTGTGTACTTTCTTAAGTTTTTGGATGCTAGAGTATTGTGGGTTTTGTTATTGCCCTGTTTTCGTTATTACTGTTTCTACTGCAGACGGCTGGTCAAACTTGGTGTTTTCCAATACATCTGTGAACAAAGATTGCACTTAGATAACGTCTAAAATGCAGGGCCAGCTGGGTGCAGTGGCTCACGACTGTAATCTCAGCACTTAGGGAGGCCAAGGCAGGAGGATTGCTTGAGCCCAAAAGTCGAGACCAGCCTGAGCCATATTGTGAGACCCATCTCCACAAAAAAATTTAAAAATTAGCCTGTAGTCCCAGCTATTTGGTAGGCTGAGGCGGGAGGATACTTTGAGCTCAGGAGGTCAAGGCTGCAGTGAGCCATGATCACACCACTGCACTGGGTGACAGAGTGAGACCCTGTCTCAAAAAAATTATAAAATAAAATAAAATGCAGTGACACTTCCACTCTCATATGCTGCGTACATGGATTTAGATGCCACAAAAGCAGCATTTACTTGTGGAATTACTGTTGTTACCCATTTGGGCCCATTTGACTCTGCCTGGAAAAATTAATCTGTTTCACGGTTGCTCGCAGGGAAGGATGTAGGCCCCGGGAGATCCTGGTTCAGCAATGACTGTCTTATGTAACAGAGTCATTCTCTTTATGGCCACCTTAGGAACCGCTAAGGAGCATAATAAGAAATACACAGAACTGATCGTAGAGCTGCCCTTTCTCCCGGCAATTCAGACGGGAAAAGGTAAAGCCACACAGCCCGAGCCCTCTTGCTTAAGAACACATCTCAGTGTAACCACCAAGGCCACCGTGATAACCAGAGCCAGTGCGGAGGCGTGAACCTCAGCGGCTGTCCAAGATGCTTCTCTATCACTGCCTGGTCTACCCCGATCAGGACTATTTTGTAAACACCCTTCCTACTCAATGCAATCAGAATTTTAGGGATGATGCTTAAGTAATTATCTTTTTTCCCTCCTCCCTCCTTATTTTCTCTTTCCTCTGAATTGCTGCCAAAGTAACTAGAGTCATATAATTATAGAGCTGGAAGCTCAGAGGGAGAGGCTTTGATCTTGATGACCCCACACAGGAGGGACTTGAAGAAATGTGAACAGCTATCCGTTGCTGATCCCACGCATTGACTTACTGTGCACCCGTGCTGGCAGAGGGTTCTGTTAGAAAGGCTGTACCTCTCTGTGTCTCCCATAAATGAGATGAAACCTGGGGAAGGGAGTGTTGTTTTAAATTAGAAAGGCTCTGGTTTTTATTTCATACTAAACAAATCCCGTAGTTTACAAGCCCTGTGACCCTTTAAGAGTTAACCAGCAGTTTTTAACATGCTACAAGGGGTGGGGGAAAGATAGCTGCCAGGATGGGGGCTTTGAAAATATGAGACATCTGTCAATAATAACCTTTGGGTATTTCACCTGTGGTTGCTTCTTTATATTACTTTGTTTAGTGTGTGTGTGTGTGTGTGTGTGTGTTGTGTGTTTTGAGACAGTCTTTGTCGCCCAGGCTGGAGTGCAGTGGCGTGATCTCACCTCACTACAACCTCCATCTCCTGGTTTCGAGTGATTCTTCTGCTTCAGCCTCTTGAGTAGCTGGGAGTACAGGCACTCACCACAATGCATGGCTTATTTTTCTATTTTTAGTAGAGATGGAGTTTCGCCATGTTGGCCAGGCTGGTCTTGAACCCCTGACCTCAGGTGATCTGCCCTCCTCCGCCTCCCAAAGTGCTGGGATTACAGGCGTGAGCCACCACACCCAGCATATATTACTTTGTTCTAAAATTAATTTAGATCTGGCATCCTGTTTTTGTCCCTCAAATGTTATTTTACCAAAACATATATTATAGGGACAAGAGGCAAATGCACGGCCAAGTTGAATGACATTATTCCCCACTCAACAGCTTTTGTTTTTATCTAGAATTTGTACATATGGCTTTGGAAACCTCATCCAATACCAAGTAATGAACATGCATGAGGATATTACATATTTTTCAACCTGGAAGCCCAAGATTTCAAATGCTTTGGTTTATCGCAGAGAACACAGCTCTCAAATTTGCCTCAATGAGTGCTGCAGGAGGTACATTCACTCCCTGCTAACCCAGAAGACTGAATTTTCTTCCCCAGAAGGAAGAAGGGTGGGGGAGAAGTGGGGATGGTTAATGGGTACAAAAAAAAATAGAAAGAATGAATAAGACCTCACATTCCATAACACAACAGGTGACTATAGTCAATAATCATCGAACTGCACATTTAAAAACAAGGAAAAGAGTATAACCCGATTGTTCATAACATAAACGCTTGAGGGGACAGATACCTCGTTTTCTATGACGTGATCATTCTGCATTGTACGCCTGTATCAGAGCATCTCATGTGCACCATGAACATGTGGGTACACCTACTATGTACCCACAAAAACATTAAACATTTAATCTTTTTTTTGAGACAGGTGCAATCTCATCTCACTGCAACCTCTACCTCCTGGAGTCAAGCAATCGAGGTGCCTCAGCCTCTGGAGTAGCTGGGACTACAGGCATCTACCACGACACCAGGCTAACTTTTTGTATTTTTAGTAGAGCTGGGGTTTTGCCATGTTGGCCAGGCTGGTCTTGAACTCCTGACCTCAGATGATCTGCCTGCCTTGGCCTCCCAAGGTGCTGAGATTACAGTCATGACCCACTGCGCCTTGACAAAAAATTTAAAGAAAATTGTTTTTTCTTTAAATTTAAAGAAAATTTTCTCCCTCTGAAAATTGTTTTTCAGAGGGAGCCCATTTCCTATTCTGCTACACAGATAGCCAGGCCTGACTCGGGCTCCGTTTGTATACCCTGTCCCCTCAAGAAAGAAGCAACGACGTCACCGGGAAGAATATCTGTTTATCTTGACAATCAACATAGATCTATATAGCTGATTTTGTGCCAGCAATAGGCTCCAGTCACAACAACACGAGATTCCAGGCCATTTTGACTGCCATGCTGGACACAGACTGGTCACAGTGAGTAAGAGAGCCCATGTGTCCTTATGAGTTGTCTGTGAAGAAAAATACATGGGAAGAGGGGTAGATGTGAGTTCTGGAAGAGTGGAGATGTGTTGGGAATTTTCCAGGTTCCTCAGTTAGAAGGAGAGCTCAACGATGTTGTTCTCTGGAGCCCAAGACCCCAGGAGGCGCTATGAGTCCCGTGGTCCCAGAAAGCTAAGAATGAGGGAAGAGTCCATAGGGCTTTAAAAATCTCTGATCACTCATCCCCACCGAATGAAATTTGGGATTCAAAAGCTCTGATGGAAATGAAGCAGACTTTAGGAGGTCTGGGTTCGGGGGTGCTCCAGAGCTGAATGTGAAATATGATTTGTTCCAGAAAGTCCTGGCAATGTGGTGCAGCAAATTTGATCAGCACCAGACGTCCGACCTGTCTCAGGAACAGTGCCAGGCGTGTGACTAGACTGCAAAGCAGCTTGTGTTTGTGGGGGAAATGACAGGCACAGGAAGGAAAAGCTGAGAACACTGAAACTGTTCCTAATCATGCGGAGGGGCACGTTGGCTGGAAGAGGGGATTGAGCAGAGGGGCTGTCGGAATGGCATAGGCTTGTCATGTGATCTGGAGGGGCCCCAGATCACAGGGGAGACATCAAGGAGCCCCAGGAGACACGGATTGCATTTCTCCCCACCCATCAGCTGGGTGGGAAGCCGGAAGGAGCCTTTCACGGAACCGTGGGAGGGGCTCCTCTGTTGCAGAGGGGATGAACTGTAAGCAAGATGCTGACTGTTTCCAAATCCTTGACAGTCAGAGGCAGGCATGCTTCAGCCTATTGAGACACTTTATCCAAGAGGATTTCCACTCAGGTTCTGGCTTGAAAGAAATATTCGCTCCCAAATTTCCCCTCATCAAGAACGCTTCACTCTATAGAAGGCTAAGGCTTACAGGATGTCCCTGGAGACACATTTGTTTCAAGTAATCAACTGATATGTTTAGACTGAGAAGCTGATTTACTGGAAGACTACTGTCACCCCGCCTGGCCTACCATGTCGTCGGGTGTGGCCAGTGTTTATCAGACAGTGGTGTTTCCAGCGTAGGCCTGAATGAAAGAAGAAACTGAGGCCGGGCGTGGTGGCTCACGCCTGTAATCCCAGCACTTTGGGAGGCCAAGGCGGGTAGATCACGAGGTCAAGAGATCAAGATCATGCTGGTCAACATGGTGAAACCCCGTCTTTACTAAAAATACAAAAAATTACCTGGGCATGGTGGCACGTGCCCGTAATCCCAGCTACTCAGGAGGGCGAGGCAGGAAAATTGCCTGAACCCAGGAGGCGGAGGTTGCGGTGAGCCGAGATTGCGCCATTGCACTCCAGACTGGGTAACAAGAGAGAAACTCCGTCTCAAATAAAAAAAAAAGAAAGAAAGAAGAAACTGAAAGAAGGAAAAGAGAGAGGTGCCGGGTGTGGTGGCTCACTTCTGTAATCCCAGCACTTTGGGAGACTGAGGTGGGGGAATCACTCAGGGTCAGGAGTTCAAGACCAGCCTGGCCAACATGTTGAAACCCTGTCCCTACTAAAAACACAAAAATTAGCCGGGTGTGGTGGCGCATGCCTATGGTCCCAGCTATTTGGGAAGCTGAGGCAGGAGGATTGCTTGAACCCAGGGGGCAGAGGTTGCAGTGAACTGAGATCGCACCACTGCACTCGAGCCTGGGCGACAGAGCGAAACAGTCTCAAACAAAACAAAACGAAACAAAACAAAAACAAACAAAAAAATCGCGGACGTGCTTGTCAGCTTTGGGAAATGCCAAAGTTTCCAAAGCATAATCTCTGGAGGGCGGTTATGAGCCTGCAGAGAGAGAGACTTTTGACTTGCCCAGAGGAGGGGAGCAGAATGCTGGAAGCCTTTGGAGGGCTTGGAGGAAGTGTTGCTGGAATGGTCCCACCTTCAGCGCATTCAGGCACACACACAGCCCTGGGAGGAGGCTCCCAGCACGTTTCTAGTGCCTTTGCTCAGAAAAGCACTATGACATTAAGTGACATAGGAACCTTGTCCTTGGAACCAAGCCTAGGCTCAGGGACATCATGTGGGGGTGACATAAAGGAGGTTCCTCCGTCTCTGTGCTTGGGTTACAAGTAACTCTCGATATGGGAGCATGTTAACTTCTAGTCATCGGTGGCGGAGCTGTGACTTCCCAAGCTGGTGGCTGACCTCAAGAGGACTTTTATAGATGCTGTGGGACCGCAGCCTGAGAATAGAACAGCCACCTTCCTCTCTATCCCATGACCTCTAATGACCCGGTCACCAGCATGGCCTTTTCCTCCTGGAGAGGGAGAGGAACTTTGGAAAGTGCGGTCACTCTGCCGCTTCTGCAGGTCATCTTCCCAGATGTAAGCCTCATGATCTCAGTCCTCTGCTCTGTTTTGCATGTTGTTTCTGAAAGATTTAAAAAAATTACAAACTACTGTACAGAAGAAAATAATCTACAGACAATAAGTTTTGAAAATAATATAGCAGATATCTAAGTAGCCACCACCCAGACTGGACAGATATTAACATTTTGCTCCATCCATATCAGATATTTTTTATTTTCATTTTTTTAAGACAAGGTTTTGGTCTGTCACCCACTGGAGTGCAGTAGCATCATCTTGGCTCACTGTGGCCTCAACCTTCCAGGTACAAGTGATCCTCCGACCCGGGCCTCCTGCATAGCTGAGACTACAGGAGCACACTACCACACTTGGCTGATTTAAAAACATTTTTCTTTTTGCAGAGACAGGGTCTCACTATATTGCCCAGGCTGGTCTTGAACTCCTGGACTCAAGTGATCTCCCTGCTTCTGACTCCCAAAGTAATGGGATTACAGGCATGAGCCACTGCACCCAGCCTATATCAGATTTTTTTTTAATTGCAGATAGAATTAAAAACTTGCATATCTATTTTTAGCATAGGGAAAAACCTAAGTAAGTTTGATTCTGGTAAGTTGCTTACTATATACAACTTCCTTTCGGTCTTCAGATAATAAAAACTTTGTGGATTTATGCACAGAACTGAAGTCCCAGAATTCTGTCCCAAACAGAAAGATTGCCAGTAAAATGTTTGTCTTGGCCAGGCATGGTGGCTCATGCCTGGAATCCCAGCACTTTGGGAGGCTGTGGCGGGTGGATCACGAGGTCAGGAGTTCAAGACCAGCCCCAACAAGGTGAAACCCCGTCTCTACTAAAAATACAAAAGTTAGTGGGGCATGGTGGTGTGCTCCTGTAGTCCCAGCTACTCAGGAGGCTGAGGCAGGAGAATTGCTTGAACCCAGGAGACGGAGGTTGCAGTGAGCGGGGATGGCACCATTGCATTCCAGCCTGGGCAACAAGAACAAAACTCCATCTGAAAAAAAAAAGTTGGTTTTAATACTTGAACAAATTTTTCTCATACTTAAATTGTGTATTTTTCTCCACCAGTTTGCTAAATGTCCACAGGGTTAATACCTGCCCAGTCAAATGAAGAGAGCATTGAGATCAGGTGCAGTGGCTCACGCCTGTAGTTCCATCTCAGCTACTTGGGGAGGCTGAGGTGGGAGGATCTCTCGAGCCTGGGAAGTTGAGGCTTCAGTGAGCTATGATCACACCATGGCACTCCAGCCTGGCCAACAGAGCAAGAGTCTGCTCTAAAAAATCAATATAAAAAAAAAATAAAAGCGCATTGGGTCTCCAAAGGTAACAGGTGTGAAATGCACCGTAGCCTACTCAGGATTTTGCCCCATGAAATAAGAAAGGATTACTAAATATTTCTGGAAACTCAACTGTTTAAACGATGTTTACAATTTTTCAACGTCCACATCAGCCGAACCCACGGAGCGCTAAGCATTAACTCACCTCCTGTTGGAGAGGCTAGACTATAAAGGCATCTCTCCTGAATTCTCGTCCTGAATTTCCAATGCAGCTTATGTCCACCAAAATGTTCTGTGTGTATTTCAAGCCTGAAATGCCTGCAGCCAAACTTGTTCTCTTTCCATCCAATTATATCCTCTTTCCAGTGTTCCCCTTTTTTCATTAAAGGCACCACTATTCTTCCAGCCATCCTGATTCACGGCCTTGGAGCTGCCTCAATTTCCTCGTCTCCTCCATCTTCCACATCCAATGCTTCACTAAATCCTGTTGAATCTTTTCTCAAAATATTTCTTGGATCTGTTGACTCCATTCTGCTCCCGCTGCCAACTTTCTAGTGGGGATATTTTCTGCTGTGCGGTTCGGCTCCTGCAGCAGATTCTGCCTCTGCCCTTTCTCCCTTCAATGCATGATCAGCATCAGCTTTTAAAAGAATCCGGAACCTTCCATGACTTCACAGTCTTTACATGCCCACCTTCCTAGACACCTCCCACACTAGGATCCCATTGAAACCTCTGCCCCAGGCGCCTGGCACTACTGGCTCACTATTTCTCTGATTCCTGTTCAGTTATTTCTTTGGTCTAAGTGTTTCTTCCCTTCCTTCACTACAAGAACCAATCTTCATTGGATACTATATGAACTGGATCATCTGGTGGGCTTGTAATGCAACAGTGAAAAGCATAGAAACAACCCCCTCTATATACTCCTTACAACCTACTGGAGAAAACAAAAGATGAATAGGCAGTTGCCATGCCAGGCTGTGCAGGAAGAACTGTGACAAGAAAAGACAAGGCGGAGGTGGGTGGATCGCTTCAGGTCAGGAGTTCAAGACCAGCCTGGTCAACATGGTGAAACCCTATCTCTTAAAAAAAAAAAAAAAAAAAAAAAAGGCTGCGTGTGGTGGCTCACGCCTGTAATCCTAGCACTTTGGGAGGCCAAGGTGGGCGGATCTCCTGAGGTCAGGAGTTTGAGACCAGCCAGGCCAACATGGTGAAACCCCATCTTAAAAAAGAAAAAAAATACAAAAAATTTGCTGGGTGTGGTGGCATGTGCCTGTAGTCCCAACTACTTGGGAGACTGAGGTGGGAGAATCTCTTGAACCAGGGAGGTAGAGATCGCAGTGGGCCAAGAATGTACCACTGCATGCCAGCCTGGGTGACAGAGTGAGACCCTGTCAAAAAAAAGAAAGAAAAGAAAAGAAAGAAAGAAAGAAAGAAAGAAAGGAAGGAAGGAAGGAAGGAAGAAAGAAAGAAAGAAAGAAAGAAAGAAAGAAAGAAAGAAAGAAAGAAAGAAAGAAAACGACTTCAGAGCCAGGCATGGGGATTCAGAGCAGGCTTTTCAGAGGAAGGGACACCCAAGTTCTTCATGATGGTTAATGAAGTGAAAGCGAGGGAGAGGGGCAGAAAAGAACTCTACAGCAGAGAAAAATCATTTAATGCCCACCTCAAATGCCTTCTTCTTCTTTGTTCTTTTGTGTGTGTGTGTGTGTGAGACAGAGTCTTGCTCTGTCACCCAGGCTGGAGTACAGTGGCACCATCTTGGCTCACGGCAACCTCCAATTCCCTGATTCAAGCAATTCTCCCTGCCTCAGCCTCCCGAGTAGCCGGGATTTCAGGCACCCACCACCATGCCTGGCTAATTTTTGTATTTTTTAGCAGAGATGGGGTTTCTCCATGTTGGCCAGGCTGGTCTTGAACTCCTGACCTCAGGTGATCCGCCTGCCCGGGCCTCCCAAAATGCTGGGATTACAGGCGTGAGCCACTGCGCCCAGCTTCAAATGCCTTCTCCAGACCAGTGGTGTACTGTAAGAGCACAGACTTGAAGTTGTGCAGACCAAATCCTAACCCCGACTCTGCTACATGCTGGTTGTGTACATGACCACACAAAATTAGCTCAATTTACTAAGAGTCAATCTCTTAATCTGTAAAAATACTCTCTCTCTTTTTTTTTGACAGGGTCTCCCTCAGTTGCTCAGGCTGGAGTGTAGGGGCACGATCACAGCTCACTACAGCCTCAACTTCTTGGGTACGAGCTACCCTTCCACCTCAACCTCCTGAGTAGCTAGGACTACAGGCATGCATCAGTATACTCAGCTAATTAAAAGACCTTTTTTTTTTTTTTTTTTGTAGAGGAGGGGTTTCACTGTCTTGCCCAGGCTGGTCTCGAACCCCTGGGCTCAAGCAATCTTCTTACCTCAGCCTCCCAAAGTTCTGGGATTATAGGCATGAGCCACGGTGCCCAGCCAAAATACTCTTACATTAGTGAGTTTATTTATTCAATAAATATGAAATACAAGACCCACATACTCTTCTTGGTGATAGGATACACTTGAGAATAGGACAGAAATCCTGGCTCAAATAGCGCTTACATTCTAGTAAGGAGAAGGTAACAGTAAATAAGATAAATATGTACATTACGGAGGACACTGGAGGGTGATAGATTCTATGGAGAAAATGCATCAGAAGGGAGACAGAGAGTGGAGGGAATTGCAACTTTATTCATTTGTTGATTATTTAACTCATTCATTTATTCAAACAAATAGTATTGAAAGTCTGCCACATGCTATGCCCTGTTCTGGGCCCTGGGTGTGTAGCAGGGGACAACCGACAATAATCTCTGCTTTTATGGAGCTTACATTCTGATGGGAAAGAGAGATAAAAGCAAAATAAAAATAGAAAAATATGGAGATGTGGCTGGGTTCAGTGGCTCATGCCTGGAATTTCAGCACTCTGAGAGGTCGAGGCAAGTGGATCACCTGAGGTCAGGAGTTCTGGATCAGTCTGGCTAACATGGAGAAACCCCATCTCTATTAAAAATACAAAAATTAGCCAGGTGAGGTGGCACACACCTGTAATCCCAGCTACTCAGGAGGCTGAGGCAGGAGAATCGCTTGAACCCGGGAGGTAGAGGTTGCAGTGGGCAGAGGTGGTGCTATTGCACTCCAGCCTGGGTGACAGAACAAGCCTCCATCAAAAAAAAGAAAGAAAGAAAGAAAGAGAAAAATATGGAGATGTTAGTGCAAAATAAGATGATGAATGGGAAAAATAGTAGATGCGTTCCAATATTTGACAGGGAGGACAGCTAACCCTACTGAGAAAGCAGTAGTCATGGAAAGATGTGGCAGGATCGAGGAGGCCAGCCATGTGACTAAATGAAGGAAGAGAATTACAGAAACAGCAAGTGCAAAGATGCCTCCGTGGGACCATGTGGTGTGGGCGGGAGGAGGGAGTGAGGGAAGAGCAGAAAGAGGCAGATGGGGAGATCGAGGCAGGTAGGGGCTCTGTGCCTTATTGTAAAGACTTTGGCTTTTACTCGGAGTGACTAGGAAAGCTAGTTTGGAGCAGAGGAGTAGCCCACCAGATTTGTATTTTAACGCTGACGCTGGCTGTGTCAAGAATCAAGAAGAGCGACCAGGGCAGAAGCTGGCCAGAGACCACTGCAATCACTCAGGGCGTAAGGGTGGCATGGACAAGCGTGATGGCAATGGAGGACGGGCAGGTGGCAGAGCGGTGGATGCATTTTAAAGGCAGGCCCAATAGGTCACTTGTGGTGATCAGATACGGGGTACAGGCAAATGAAACTGACTCCATTCTTGGCTTGAGCACCTGGGAGAATGAAATTGCTCTTCACCGAGGCGGGGAGGACTCTGGGTGGAAAACTCTGCGGGGACTATCAGGAGTCTAGCTCTTGATGCACTGAGTTTGTTTTAGGGTGATCCTGCAATGTTTCGCTGCAAAGGAGATGGTTCAGTAAAGACCTGAAGGAAATGAGAAAGCAGAACTGGGGAAGATGAAACAAGAGGGTGTTTGAGCGCACTCTCCGCACAATGCCATGTGGGCCAGTTCTAGCTCCCTTAATTCCACTCGCTCATCCAGAGAGACCTTCCTCCACTCCAGGGGCAGCTGGGAACCATCAGCTCATCACTGGAACACCCTCCCTCCAGTGGGTAGGCTGGACCTTGTCCACTGTAGTTCCTGACGTCTTTTTGCTGAATGCACAAGAGAAAGGAATAAGCTAGAATCAGTAAAGGAAACTGTTCCAACCGGCTTCCCTTTCTCCTTCCCTTCCAAAGAGGTTTTAGCCAAGATGCTCTCACATCTGGGTGAGGGGATTTGGAGGTCTGAATCCTCTGTCTCACAGTGAACACAGTGTGGGGGTTCTCCGAGTGTAGAGCCTCTTGCAGCCCAGTCAGCAGGGACAGTGGTAAAATATGAGTTCCTGGACCCTTTCCCAGACCTTCTCATTCTGAATTGTTAGGGGAGAAGCGGGGATCTTTCTGTTACAGACACATTCAGTGCTTCCTTGGAAACGAGTTTAGGAACTACCAACACTAAGGAAGATGACCCTTCACTGACATTTCCCCTCTTAGGCAGATCCTTTCCAGCCATGACGCAGTGAATTACAGCCGCTCAGCAATGTTATGAATAATGTGAGCTCATCACCTAATCAAACCTTGCCAGTGGAGGTAGAACCTGGCTGGCTGGCTCTGATCCCCACGCACATTGTCAGGTGATTGCTTTAGCAAAAGGCCTTCTGCCAAATACCTCTCGGTTGAACTTTGCAGCTTGAGGAGAGAAGTATGCGTGAACGCGTAAATGCCAAATCTCTTATTATTCTGAGTTTTCAAACGATGAATACGATTCCACCCACATTCTTGAGAAAGGGCAGCACACCTCTCTCATCCTCAGCTTAATGGAGCAAGAAACTCAGTTTCTTCACATTGCTTGGCGAGTCTATACCACAAATAGGACTAAAAGTCATATGTTGACTTTTGGTACCGTTTTATAGTGAGCCTTTCATGGTCCATCTTCCAAGGCTGTTAGAATGTCAGCTCCATGAGGGCGACGCTGGTGTCATTGATTTCTCTCCTCCCAGTGCCTAGAAGAGTGTGTGGCACACAGTAGTCATTCAGCAAACGGCAGAATGAATCCATTCCACTTCCTGAAGTGAAGAGCCAAATCGACACACATTTCCATCTGCGGAGTATCAGTTTCCTACAGTTTACTTCCACCAGTTAACCACCTCCTGTATAAATCTGTGCAGTTTTCACTTTAGATATAACTTTCTGGTGACCCCATAAAAAATTGGCAGAAATTCTCGGAAAGGATGATCATGTAATTGGTCTTGTGGGGGATCCATGGAGGGATACATTTCACATTATTCATGTTTCCAGATGGGCGGCAGTCCCCAGGGCAGTCATTCCAGAACCCTTTCTCCGTGTTAAGTTTACTCCAAGAAATATAAATAGTGATTTAGGACTTGATTGCTCCCACAAAAGGCACCCCTGTTTTGGTGCAGGGTGGGAAGGGGGGCAGAGGAAGAGGCAGCTGGGAAGCTATGTGAGGGGCCAGGCGTCCACAGGGGGGGCCACTGGGTGTGAGCCAGCGGCTGGTCAGAGTCTCTCCGGAGGATGAGGGTTCCGCGTGTGGGGGCTGGGAACTAGCTAGAGATGAGATTGTCCATGGTCAGGCAGTTCAGGAAGTTTTCAGCAGCAATAAAGCTTGGATGTGGGCATGCCAAGTTCGGAGGAGATATAGGTCCATTCCCATCCTTCTGGAAAAACAGTCTTCAAACACCACAGCTCGTGTCCAAGGCTACTTAGCTGCTTGGGGTGCTGGGCTACTCAAATTTAACTGTAGCGTTTCCTGAACTCTTCTTACTAGACTCATATATTCACACCTTTGACAAATGTGTGTGTGTGTGTCAGCCTCTGTGCTGGCTGCTGGGAGACAGCCTTCAGCAAGGACTGAACTAAGTACCATTTCTTTACCAGTGAATCCTGTTTCATGGGCCTCGGATTCTGCACCTAGTCAGATATTTCCCAAATGCTTGGCGCTGTTTCCAAAGGGGTAGATCCGGAGCAGTTAGATCAGAGCAAACGCTTCAAGAGCTCTCCACAATGAGTCAGTGGAACCTTGATATTCTAAGGACATAACGATCTAATTTAGGCTGAACATCATCTAGCCAAACGCACATTAGGCATTTAAGTCATGTAAGGCTCAATCGGAGTGTCAGTATGAACTTGATAGAACAGTGTTCATTTGAAGAGAAAAATAGCCCGGCACCTTTAAACTGGAACCCTGCTTCCACTCGTGCTCGGCACAGCAGCCAAAGCATTTTATCAGCCCTCCACCGGCTTCTTGCTGCAATTCCAATAAAATTCCATCTCCTTGCCAGGATCTACGCAGCCCTGGAGTCTGGCCCCTGGTGGTATCTCTGACTTCTCTGGAAGCTGGTCCTGGTCTTGGAGTTGACCTGAAACTCTTTCCTGCCTTATCTTTTCTCACCTGGCTCCTTGTTATACAGAGCTTTGTTCAGATACCTTCTCAGAGAGGTCCTTCCTGGCCAATCTCTCTGCAGCAGCTACGGACCTTCCCCCATGGGATCTCTTGATCTCCTTAGCATAGTTCTTGTTCTTCATAGCAGGAATATTATAGCCATTTATCACAATGAATATTTGTTGAGTGAATTAATATGTATCACATTTGCTGAACATCCCAAGGTGTTCTGGGGGTGTCTGTGACTATTACCAGATTGCCAGTGGTCTGACGGCACTTTTTAATTTTTTTTTACAGCCCATCCACAGGACATGACAGTACTTTATTTTTGTTTTAAAAGACAGGGTCTGACTATGTTGTCCAGGCCAGTCTGGAACTCCTGGGCTCAGGCAGTCTTCCCACTTCAGCTGCCCAAAGTACTGGGATGACTGGTGTGAGCTACCACCTTTAAAAAGGGCCTGACATCATTAGAGAAATGCAAATCAAAACCACACTGAGATACCACCTCACACCAGTTAGAATGGCGATCATTAAAAAATCTGGAGACAACAGATGCTGGAGAGGATGTGGAGAAATAGAAACACTTTTACACTGTTGGTGGGAGTGTACATTAGTTCAACCATTGTGGAAGACAGTGTGGCGATTCCTCAAGGATCTAGAAATAGAAATTCATTCCATTTGACCCAGCAATCCCATTACTGGATATATACTGAAAGGATTAGAAATCGTTCTATTATAAAGACACATGCACATGTATGTTCATTGCAGCACTGTTTACAATAGCAAAGACCTGGAACCAACCCAAATGCCCATCAGTGATAGACTAGACAGGGAAAATGTGGCACATATACACCATGGAATACTATGCAGCCATAAAAAAGGATGAGTTCATGTCCTTTGTAGGGACATGGATGAATCTGGAAGCCATCATTCTCAGCAAACTGACACAAGAACAGAAAACCAAACACCACATGTTCTTACTCATAGGCATGTGTTGAACAATGAGAACACATGGGCACAGGGAGGGGAACATCACACTCTGGGGTCTGTTGGGAGATGGGGGGCTAGGGGAGGGACAGTGGTGGGTGAGGAGGTTGGGGAGGGACAACACTGGGAGAAATGCCTAATGTAGGTGACAGGGGGATGGAGAGAGCAAACCACCATGGCATGTGTGTACCTATGCAACAATCCTGTAAGATCTGCACATGTACCCCAGAACATAAAGTACAATTTTTAAAAAAAAGAGGAAAAAAAAGGGCCTGATAGACGGGCACAGTGGCTTACGCCTGTAATCCCAGCACTTTGGGAGGCTGAGGCGGGCGGATCACCTGAGGTTGGGAGTTTGAGACCAGCCTGACCAACATGGAGAAAACCTGTCTCTACTAAAAATACAAAATTAGCTGGGCATGGTGGCACGTGCCTGTAATCCTAGCTACTTGGGAGGCCGAGGCAGGAGAATCGCTTGAACCTGGGAGGTGGGGTTCCAGTGAGCCGAGATCGTGCCATTGCACTCCAGCCTGGACGACAAGAGCGAAACTCCGCCAAAAAAAAAAAAAAAAAAAAAAAAAATCCTGAGAGCAGTTTTTAAAACCATATTTGAAAACCTGGTACTTGACAGCCTTAGAACCTAGAATTGACAAAGTGCTTAATATTTTGTTGTTGTTGTTCAATTGACTCTAATGAAATTAGCACCAGACCAGTGACTGGAAAAATCACATGTGACCAAAGAATCCCATTGGTGGTGTCAGTGACACAGGAAGCAGCCGATTGCTTCCTCACTGGAAACCAAGGGTGATGGCAGAGCTCCGGGCACATGGTGCCACCCAGTAGGAGAAACGGTGCATAACAGTGCAGGGGCTTGGGCCTGAGGTCATGTTGAGGCTGGATTTGGTAGGATGGTGCCCTTCTGAAATATGTTTAGTAGCTGCACTTGCTGAATTGACAGCCTCTCTGTTTAAAACTGACAAGGAGAAAATTAAGTTTCTCCTGCTTTTTGTGTCATGCATGAATAACCAATTGCTTGCCAGCTAGTTAAAATTCATATTTCCCTTGTCAGTGTTTTAGTGACTGTGAAGATCAGGTTAATGTAAGCCTTCCCTCCTTTTGCCCTCTTGGCTAACTACCTAGCTATATTTGCATTCTTTTTATATAAATCATTTTTGTCCCCGTCCCTTTGACAGCACAGTATCAGAGATGGCATATTATCTTCACACATGTTCCGTGCTGGAAAGCGTTTGCTCTTATGTAAGTACAGAGACAGAAAGAGACACTTCGCATGTATCCAATCTTTTTAATGACTCCAAGTCAAAGATTGTTTTTTTCTCATCGACACAAAGGATTTGTTAGCTACCAGGAATCTGAGAGTTTTCGAATCCTGCTGGATGGGAGTTCTAAACGTTGTGACATAGACTTTTCTGATTGTATAGAGTCACTCACAGATCCTACACCATACAACTGTATCATTGCTTCACAGAAAAGAAGACTCTTCAACTTTAGCAGGTTCTTCCCACCTGTGAAACACCTGGTAACGCTAGTTTTCTACTCAGTTCTCTTCTCAGCTCTGCAGAACAATTGAATCTCAGAACTGTGGAAAACAGAGAATCTTTCCCTGTCTTCAGGGAAAGATTGTGTCTTCTTGGTCCACAACTCCCATAGACTTGCTGCTGAGAGTCACTGGCAACTGTCGCCACATCTTCTATCCAAATCGGAGAAATAACTGAGCCGGAAACTAAGAGTTGTCTCTGGGTTGCACAAACAATGTCTCAGGAACATGCTGGCCACCACTCTGTACGAGGAATGAGAACTGGAGAGCAGGATATGAATTTTTCTCACCCTCAAAAAACCCAGGAGAGATACCCTCCTGAGGTTTATAGGAAATGTGTTTCTGACCCAAGGGTCAGAGAATAGCTTACTATGAATTTTAATTGGCTCCCAAGTAATTGCTCATTCATCTCTGACTTTGGCAGGAAAAAAAATTAAATGTTAAAGAAACGAATTTAGCAGGGAGACTTTCTTTTCTTTTTACATGAGCACGATTCCACAGCTGATGAAGCCTAACAGAGAAGATGGTAAATAAACATGTGAGGCTGGGGCATTCATCTTCAGAACTTGCTGCTTGAAGAGAAGCCTGGAAACTGCAGGACTCATTTGGGATTTTTTTTTTTTTTTTCTTGAGACAGGGTCTCACTCTGTCACCCAGGCTGGAGTGCAATGGTATAATCTTGGCTCAACTGCAACCTCCGCCTCCTGGGTTCAAGTGATTCTCCTGCCTCAGCCTCTGGAGTAGCTGGGATTACAGGTACGTGCCACCATGCCCAGCTCGCTTTTATGTTTTTAGTAGAGATGGGTTTCAACCACGTTGGCCAGGCTGGTCTCAAACGCCTGACCTCAGGTGATCCACCTGCCTTGGTCTCCCAAAGTGCTGTGATCACAGGCGTGAGCCACTGTGCTGGACCTGGATTAGAAATCTTTTTTTTTTTTTTTGAGACAGAGTCTTGCTCTGTCACCCAGGCTGGAGTGCAGTGGCATGATCTTGGCTCACTGCAACCTCTGCCTCCCAGGTTCAAGTGATTCTCCTGCCTTAGCTTCCCTAATAGCTGTGATTACAGGTGCAAATCACCACACCTGGATAATTTGTTATAGTTTTTGATAGAGATGATTTCACCATGTTGGCCAGGCTGGTCTCAAACTCCTGACCTCAAGTCATCCACCCACCTCGGTCTCCCAAAGTGCTGAGATTACAGGTGTGAGCCACTGTGCCCAGCCCAATCATAAATCTTTAACACTGACAAAGGAGTCTGCTACTGCCAGAAACAGGCCACACCAGTTTTTCGATGCTGAGAGGCAAGGCAGAGTGGGAGGGAGATGCAGAAGGAACAGGACACAGAGGGCCTGTCTCACCATGCAAGTCACATGAAACCAACAGCAACCTAACTTGGTTGGAGAAACTAAAGTCCCAGTTGTGAGTCCACAAACACCTCCTGCCCTTGTGGACTTCAGAGGCTCCGTCTTTGTCCCTACCCATTCCTCTGATTTCCTCCCTCCCCAATTTTTTCCCTGACATTTTTCTGCTCAAACTCGCATTTTCTCTTATTTGATGTTTGTTGCATATGTAACATAAAATATGTTTTAAAATGTATAGTTGAATCATCAAGCATTGAAATTGAGCATTCTTTCTGGGAATGTATGCTGCTGGGGAGATGATGACCATCTGTTCACTCAGCATGCACTCTCAGTCACCTCTGCCCTTGTTTTTCTCTGTTGTCAAGGCTAGAGAGAAATTCTCAACTTCCCCAATTGCCCGTGGCTAGGTGGAACTTGAGGGGTCCAGTTTCTGCTTAAAAATCCATGTGTGGCCAGGCATGGTGGATCATGCCTGTAATCCCAGCACTTTGGGAGGCCGAGGCAGGTGGATCATGTGAGGTCGGGAGTTTGAGACCAGCCTGGCCAACATGGTAAAACTCTGTCTTTACCAAAAAAACAAAAAGCAGCTGAGAGTGGTGGAAAGAACTTGTAATCCCAGCTACGCTGGAGGCTGAGGCAGGAGAATCGCTTGAACCTGGGAGACAGAGGTTGCAGTGAGCCAAGATCACACCACCGCACTCCAGCCTGGGCGACAAGAGCGAAAATCTGTCTGAAAACAAAACAAACAAAAAAACTTGTGTGACTTTTTTTCAGGCCTGACCGACTGCTATTCCAAAGGCATTACCCAACAGGCCTCACAGGAAGGCTGCATAGCCAGTGCTCCCTCCTAGAGTCTCCAGCAAGGCTCTGGCCCCTCTGGCTGGTCCTGCCCTTTTGTGGATCTGCATTCCTAGTTCAGGTGCTCAGTTCAGAGGCCTCAGAGACCCTTAAGGGAAGATCCTTTTCTTTACCCTGACTCAGTACCTTTACACTCTTGGCTTTCCCCCTCCCACTACCCAACTCCCCAGCCCCTGGTCCATAACACTTCAGGGAGCCTTTGGTTTGGGGCTCCCTCAAGGGTGAGACAACCCCCAGATCTGTGCTGATTCCCCTGACTCTTAACCATATGGGTGCTCTGTTACACAGGGAAATGAACCAGGGGAGCTCAGCACTTCTTCGAGCATGGGCCTCCCGTTTGTACTACTGCAGTGCGGGATTAAATTATTCGCTGTGACTTCCATTTCGGCTTGTGGTAGCTTCAGGTGGCTACTCTAAACCCCGACAGCTCAGCTCTCTCTTCCAGCTCAACCGAGCTCCTGACAGAGAGCCATGAGATGCAATTTGGGGCAATTTAAGAGGAAGTCAGCTGCATGGTTATACATAATGTGATAAGCCAAGACCCTAAAGATGCTGAGAAAAAAGGTCAAAAGAGCTTGGGTTTTGTTTTGTTCTGGATGCAGTGGTCTCACTGTGTTGCCTGGGCTGGTCTCAAATTCCTGGCTTCAGGTCTCGGCCTCCCAAACTGCTAGGATTACAAGTGTGAGCCATGGCATGCGCCTGGCTTGTTTTTTGTTTGTTCTTTTTTTTAGATACTGGGTCTTGCTTTGTCACCCAGGCTAAAATGTAGGGGTATGATTATAGCTCCCTGCAGCCTCAACCTCCTTGGCTCAAGTGATTCTCTTACCTCTGCCTCCCAAGTAGCTGGGAATACAGACATGCACTACCACACCCAGCTAATTGAAAAAAAAAAAAAGTTTAGTAGAGACTGAGGTCTGGCTATGTTGTCCAGGCTGGTCTTGAACTCCTGACCTCAAATAGTCCTCCTACCTTGGCCTCCCAAAGGGTTGGAATTACACTCGTGAGCCATCGTGCCCAGTATGGTCTGGGTTCTTAATAACATGGTTGAGCCATTGCAATAGCCTTGGGATATCAATCTTTCTACTTTTTCTTGTGTAAGAAAAATAGATTCCTTACAGTGATTTAAAAATATATCCACAAGTTCTCTCTCTTCCCATTAAAAGAAAAGTCCAGTTCTTTTTCCCATAATTATGGGTCGGCTTGAGCTTGTTGTTTCTAACAAATGGAAGATAGTAACATGCTAGAGTGACCACGTGAAGGAATCACGAAGGGATAAAAGCTCAAGGGGCCCCAGCTGTTCCTGTCCACAGACATTTGGGTCTACTCCAGCACGTAAGCGAATGAGCCTCCAGTTGATTGCGGCCCCCTCCCAGCTGAAGCCAAGTGGATCGCAGATGAGCTGCACCTGCTGAGCCCTGCCCAAATTGCAGATTTGGAAGCAAAATGAATACTGTTTTAAGTCACAAATTGGTCACTGTTTTGTTACATAGTATAAAGAAACATAACAGCTCTACAATGTAAATTATAGTCAGGTGTTGCTACTTGTAGCCAAAGCATTCCTAACCTATAAATGTTGCAACATTCGGAAACAGAAGAGAGCGCGTGCGGGCCATCCTGGCGGCGCACGCTTACCCCGGGATGCGGCTCTGGCCCCTGAGGCCGTCGTTCGCCAGCCCCGACCCCGAACAGCCGGCCGGAGACGCCCCGGGGACCTTGCCCCGGAGGCCTGTCTCGCCGAGCGCGCTGGCGGGGTCCTTGTCGCTGGCGTCCCGGGGCTCGGCGCCGCGTACGTCTTGGAGCGCGCGGGAGACAGAGCTACTGCTGGGCGCGCTGCTGTTGGGCGCGCTGCTCCGCCAGGCGCTGGCCCCCTCCCGCCGCGTGTTGGGCGAGCTGGTCGGGCAGCAGGTGCACCGCCCCCGCCAGTGCCGCCGCCGCCACTACCGGTTACTCCGGGTCAGCTTCCCCCAGGCGCAAGGCCAGCCGTCCGGGCCCCTCGACGAGCACACCCCAGAGCTCACGAGGCTGCCTGGCGACCACGGGCGCAAACTGCCCCGCCGCCGCTACCGGGGGTCTGAGCGCCCCCAGCAAGGCCGCGGTCCAGCCCCCAGCGTACCCGCGCCGGCTCGCGGCCAAGCAGGTAGGCGGGGACGGAGGGTCGGGGGTGGCCGAGGGAGGGCGCGCGCGCCTTCCGATCCCCACCCGACTGCGTGCCCCGCGTTCCCAGGAGCCGCCCCGCTGCCGACCGCCCGCAGCCCCCACGCTGACCCCGCCTGGACGCCCCACTTCAACCGGTCCCCTCGGAGGTCTGCGGACACCTCCCGCGCACCTCCGCCGCTGAACGCCGCCCTGCTGCTGACCCTGGGGCACCTGCACCGCCTCATGAGCATTCTGGGCCCGCTGCGCGACCAGCTGCGGACCCTGAACCAGCACGTGGAGCATCTGCGCGGCGCCTTCTGCAAGACAGTGTCCCTGGCCGTGGGCTTCGTTCTGGGCAGTGCGGCGGCCGTGGGCTTCATCCTGGGCAATGCGGCCGCCTAGCGAGGGGTCACCAGGAACTCGTGCCAGTGACGCCCGGCTGCGGCTGCTGGCAGCCTCCGCCGCTCCAGGCCGGGGCCCTTCCGCCCTGACTCCTCCTGCTGCCTTCCCATCCCCACGCCTGTAAAAGCATTGTTCAGTAAAAGCATTGTTTTCCTAGAAAAAGCAGAAGACGTCATAATCTACTTTTTTTTTTTTTTTTTTTTTTTTGAGACGGAGTCTTGCTCTGTCGCCAGGCTGGAGTGCAGTGGCCCGAACTCCGCTCACTGCAACCTACGCCTCCTGGGTTCAAGCGATTTTCCTTTCTCAGCCTCCTGAGTAGCTGGGATTACAGGTGCCCGCCACCACGCCCAGCTAATTACCGTATTTTTACTACAGGTAGGGTTTCACTGTGTTGACGAGGTTGGTTTCGAACTCCTTATACCTCGTGATCTGCCTGCCTCGGCCTCTCAAAGTGCTGAGATTACAAGCGTGAGCCACCACGCTCTGCTAAAAGTGCCACAATCTTTTCAAGGTAATACGAGATACTTGTTTACTATAAGCACGTTCACGGCAAGCCTCAATTTCATAACCTAACAATTTCAAGTACAACTGGACCTACTGGGTGGCTTTTTTTTTTTTTTTTTTTGGATACAGGGTCTTGCTCTATCACCCAGAATAGAGTACAGTGGCACAATCATGGCTCACTGCAGCCTCGAACTCCTGAGCTTAAGTGATCCTCCCACCTCAGCATCCCGAGTAGCTGGGTCTAAAGACATGCCCCACCATGCCCAACTAACTTATAAATTTTTTTTGTAGAGATGAGGCCTTACTATGTTGCCCAGGCTGATCTTGAGCTCCTTCGCTCAAGCAGTCCTCTACCTCTCCCCAAATATTGGGATTATAGGCATGAACCACCACTCTTGGCCTCTGCATAGCATTTCATAGAAAACATGAAGAGGATATTATAAATTTTGCATTAACAGATTTCTATAATTAAAAATCTTGGCTAGATTGTTTTTCCTCTACTCTTATTAGTAGAGTTAATATCTGTTTATTGAGCACTTACTATGGGCTAGGTGCTAAGGACACAATAGTGAACAAGACTAGTCACATAAGATCCCTGTCCTAATGAAGCTCACCTTGGGGGTGGGGAGGGGGGAACATGATAAAAATGCAGACAAGTGTGTTGATGTAATAATTTCAGATCATAAAGTTGTGAAGAAATTAGTGTGGGATATGTGGGGGAAATTGGGAATAGTTTTGCTTTAAAATGTCAGGGAAGGCCTCTCTAAAGAAGAACCACCAGAGATGAGACTTGAAAGGGAGCCCGTGCGAACAGAGGGTGGGGTAGGGAAGATGGGGAGCAGGCAGGGCCCCTCCCTTAGGTCCCTTGGGCCATGGTAAAGAATCTGGATGCTATTTCTGTAAGTGCAATGTTCGAGGCAGTGACAGGATAGGGTTCGAACTTTTAGAAGTTCACACTGTGGAAAACGAAGGGCAGAGGGGCAAGAGCTGAAGCCAGGAGACCCGTTAGAAAGCTGCTGCAGTCATCAAGAAGAGATATGATTGTGATATGAATGTTGATTACAAGTTGGCAGTGGTGGTGATGAGCTCAGATATGGGATAAACTGGGACACAGCTTGAAAGAGAGCTGATGGAAATTGCCGATAGAGTGACGATGGAGTTCCACTTCGACTAAAAGGGCAAGTTATTAATTTATGTGAATCTCAATGGTTTTGTCATCATTTGAGTATACCACCTGGTTGTCCCCTGAGCCTGTGTGTCTCGAAGGAGCACAGCGATGCAGGCACTAAGCGTTGAAAGCTGAAGCCAGGCCTGTCCTAAATGTTATTTGAAACAGGTGGTGTTAATTAATGCCCCTCTGGCTGTATGGCAGCAAGCTGTAGAGCTCCCTTCTGGGGCCATCCCTCTAGGTCTCAGTTCCCTTTGTTCGAAATCAGAGCAGTAGCATTTGGGTTACTTAGGATTTCACATGAATCATTCTTGGGGGAACTAGGGGCAGGGTAATGAATGCTACTAATTAGCCTGCTAAGTAGTCTCTGTAACTAGAGGATATTTGGTTGCAACTAGAAAGCTGAGGTGATTATCTCTTTATTATGTATGAATCTTATTTACATGAGCCACATGGGCATTTATGACCGATTAGCTCAGATAAATGGACATCCAGGCTAATGACAGCATCACAAATTCATTCCCTGTAGAACTCTTCTGTTTTAGGGCTGTAAACGCTATTCCTTGTAGTATGAGGTGGCCGGCAAGTCTGGAAACACTATTTGTATTTATGATTTATAAACCATTTGTTACGCTTTCACCTGTGTTTCAAGAATTTGGTGGCTGTCCTGGAGACACTTCTTGGGGTATCTTTACCAAAGCTCAACATTCCAGCTCTTAAACCATTCCACCTTTCTCAGATGCACGCCATCCACATAAGTGGGCTTCTAGGGACTCTGTCCATGTAAGTGACTCACCTCACTGGCCTCAGGTGATTGGACAAGAGCCAAACTCTTGATTCAGGCAGGGCCAATCAGATTCCTTCTCCCAGAAGTAGGCATGGAGAGACAGGCACACACAGTCTCTGTGAATGAGAGAACAATCGCCTCTAAACTCATTGCAGTGGTTCAGCCATATTCAGCCTTGTGGATAAAGAGGCAGAGAAAGCAGGACTGCAGTGTCAGAGAAGCAGGTAGATGTGCCAAAATGGAGGGGAGATGAACCAAGAGTGCATCTTGGGAACGCGGATGCTTTTCTGTTCTCAGCCTTGCCCTTCCTGAGGTCAGGTTGTAGTCCTGCACTGGGTTCCTCAACACACTTTTGTATACTTATACCAAATTCCGCCTCTGTGCCTAAGTGGAGTCCAGTTGGTTTCTGTCACTTGATACCCAAGAGTCTTAACTAACATGACTTTAGATCTTGCCACAAGCTCCCCAGGGAATTCCACTGGTCATGAGGGTCAGGAAGTAATAGGTAGATAAGCATGACTCCATCCATTGTCGCTGAAGTGGAAACAATTTAAGAGCATCCTCTTCTGGAATGATACCAACACTGTCATTTTTAAACACAAAGGGTGGTTGCATCCCATCCTGCAGAGCAAGGAAAGCTCTTTCTCTTCCAGAATTTCCAGAATCGGCTTTTTTTCTATTAGAAAAGAGTTTACCTGAGGTACTGACAGAGGAATCTACTCTTTGAAAAACAATAAATCCTTGGGAGGCCGAGGCGGGTGGATCACGAGGTCAAGAGATCGAGACCATCTTGGTCAACATGGTGAAACCCTGTCTCTACTAAGAATACAAAAATTAGCTGGGCACGGTGGCACGTGCCTGTAATCCCAGCCACTCAGGAGGCTGAGGCAGGAGAATTGCCTGAACCCAGGAGGCGGAGGTTGCGGTGAGCCGAGATCGCGCCATTGCACTCCAGCCTGGGTAACAAGAGCGAAACTCCGTCTCAAAAAAAAGAAAAAGAAAAAAAATTTAGCCGGGTGTGGTCACTTGCAACTTTTGTCCTAGTTGTGTTTCAGCTGTGATCACTGAAACCTCCAGCCTGCTCAACAAAGCAAAACTCTGTCTCCAAAAATAAATAAGTGATAAAAATATATATATATATATTTTTTCTGAGACAGAGTCTCACTCTGTCACCAGGTGCCAGGCTGGCATGCAGTGGCGCAACTTCAGCTCAGGGCAACCTCTGCCTCCTGGGTTCAAGCAAGTCTCCTGCCTCATCCTCCCGAATAGCTGGAACCACAGGCCCGCGCCACCACACCCAGCTAATTTTTTTGTATTTTTTAGTAGAGACAGGGTTTCATCATGTTGGCCTGGATGGTCTCGATCTCTTGACCTTGTGATCCGCGCACCTCGGCTTTCCAAAGTGCTGGGATTATAGGCGTGAGCCACCATGCCCAGCAAAGCTATATTTTTTAAACAACAACAACAACAACAAAAAATTAAAAAGGCTAACAACCCAAATAGCACAACCAGAAGCAGTAGGCGTGGGGCAGATCAGTAAGCAACTTCCTCAAGGGAAAGGACCCTTTGTCCCAGAGCCAAGCACTTTGCCTGGAGTAGAACAGGAAATAAATGCTTATGGAGTAAATCAATTGAATGAACACATGATTGAAAGGATTGATAAAATGAAAGCCAGAAAACTATATCACCCATTGCTAATAGGATACAGATTGGTTGCTGTCAAATTTAAAGTATTAAATCCTCCCAAATTTGTCTACCCAATTAGAATCTGATGTAGCTTCTGGATATAAAAAGATTCTAAAAGCTCAACAGCTCCCACAGTTACTGCCTTTTTTTTTTTTTTTTTTTTTTGAGACAGAGTCTCACTCTGTTGCCCAGGCTGGAGTGCAATGGTGCCATCTTGGCTCACTGCAACTTCTGCCTCCCAGGTTCAACTGACTCTCCTGCTTCAGCCTCCTCAGTGGCTGGGACTACAGGTGTGCTCACATGACTCACCCACCTCGGCCTCCCAAAGTGCTGGGGTCACAGGTGTGAGTCACTGCCCCCGACACTGCTCTTACACAGCCACAGTGCTTACACAATTTTGAGTAAAGACTGGCCACAGTGGCACATGGCTTGTAATCCCAACACTTTGGGAAGCCAAGTCAGGTGGATTACCTGAGGTCAGGAGTTCGAGACCAGCCTGGCCAACATGACCAAACCCCATCCCTACTAAAAATATAAAAATGCTGAGTAGCTGAGATGACAGGTCTAAAATACAAAATATTCTAAAATATAAAAATTAGACCTGTCATCTCAGCTACTCAGGGGGGCTGAGGCAGGAGAATCCCTTGAATCCAGGAAGGTGGAGGTTGCAGTGAGCCAAGATCGTGCCATTGAACTCCAGCCTGGGCAACAAGAGCAAAACTCTGTTGCAAAGTTTTTTTAAAAAAAGAACATAGATATAAGTCACAACCCGAAGACCCAACCCTCCCCACTGCCTATGTCAGTAGGCAGTTCCCTGTGAACTCTTTCTACGTGACCACTCTTGAGCTCTCAATGGCTGCTGTATTTGGGATGCCCAACTCCATAAAGGACAAGACACACCTCTGTCTTGGTGTTTGCATCCTGGGGCCAGTGCTGGCACAGGGAACCACGGCCACCCCTTTTAATTACAGTCTCTGGAAGAAGAGGCTGCACCCCTTCTGGTTTGGAGAGAGCCTGGTTTCTTTATCTTATTAGCCGCAGCAGCATATCCCAGCACTCCAGTAATTACAGACCCATTGCTGAAGCAAATTGCTTATTTGAAAGAAAGACTATTTCCTTTCCCTAATGAATGTGAACAGTCCCGGAGCCTGAAGGTATGGGTATGAATGCCCCACTGTAACAATGAAAAGCGATGATAAATAAATGACACAGAGTGGCTCTGTTCTTAAAAATCACTGCATGATCAATTCGAGAGACGTGCATGAAGATGGGACTCAGGAGATTTTGTTTTAATTATTCTGCCCGAAGGAAAATGATACTTTGCTCTTTGCTGGCCCCATTGTATAGAGAAGCTTAAAGAGACTTTGAAAACATGATCCTGTTCATCCTTCTCAAACCACAGGCAGACACAGTTGCCCTGATTTTTTGAAAGGGGAAACTGAGGAGTAGAGAGATGAGTGTTGTCTGGTTTTTATCAGGCTATTGAGAGATTAATATTTCATATCCAGCATATTTTTATGTCTCCCCTATTCAGCTGTTCTGATCATTGTATTTGAAAACTCACCAAAAAAGAGGAGAAATTAACAAAAGGCTACAGAGAAGGTGAGCTTTTACTTTTATAAGCTGCCAACTTCTTAATTTTAAAATGAGGTGTGTGTGTGTGTGTGTGCACGCGCACACACACACACATACATTTGAGTATTGGGGTCAGGAAATAGTAAGGATAGAAAGATAGGAAGAGGTGGCTGGGCGCAGTGGCTCATGCCTGTAATCCCAGAACTTTGGGAGGCCGAGGCGGGCAGATCACCTGAGGTCGGGAGTTCGAGACCAGCCTGTCCAACATGGTGAAACCCCATCTCTACTAAAAATACAAAAATTAGCCAGGCATGGTGGTGCATGCCTGTATTCCCTGCTACTCAGGAGGCTGAGGCAGGAGAATCGCTTGAACCTGGGAGGTGGAGGTTGCAGTGAGCTGAGATCATGACCATTGCACTCCAGCCTGGGCAACAAGAGTGAAACTGCATCTCAAAAAAAATAAAAATAAATAAATAAATAAATAAATTTAAAAAAGGAGAGGTGAGGGTATTTCATTGCAGCCACTGAACACGGGAGTACCTGCCCCTCCCTGAAGCTGCAGCCCATGAGCCAGAGGGCCTGGGACATAGCCAACGACTCGGGCTGGAGTAGGGGCTGATGAAAAATCATCTACTTGACAGTTTTGTCAGACCAGAGTACCCTTGGAATAAAATATTTTACAATTAAAAATACAAAAAATCCATTTACTAGTGAATACAGGACCCGTCTCTGAGACCTACTGCTGCCCAGGATGGCAGTTTATAATTAATATTTCATCAGGGGTCAAGCTGCAGACCACCAAGAAGGCCCTCTGAGACCATATTGAAAAATCAACTTGTTACCCTTTGCCATTTTTTAAAAAAGTGAATCCATTTGAAATTCATAGGTAGGAGTCTGCAACTGTAGAAGTTCCAATAAGATTTAAAAATTCCTCAGGAGCCTGAATATATATATTTTTTGAGATGGAGTTTTGCTCTTGTTGCCTAGGCTGGAGTGCAGTGGCGAGATCTCGGCTCGCCGTAAACTCCACCTCCCTGGTTCAAACGATTCTCCTGCCTCAGCCTCCCGAGTAGCTGGATTACAGGTGTGCACCACCATGCCCAGCTAATTTTTTGTATTTTTAGTAGAGATGGGGTTTCATCATGTTGGCCAGGCTGTTCTCCAACTCCCAACCTTAGGGGATCAACCCTCCTCAGCCTCCCAAAGTGCTGGGATTACAGGTGTGAGTCACAGCGCCCGGCCTATTTCCAGAGATTCTTTACTGAAGCATCAGTACTTCTTAGATGGGTTTCTTGTTTGTGGGTGTCAAGTGCCTTTGCACTGCTTCTTTGTACAATTCTTAGCCATATGACTTTCATCAGGAGTTGACAGAATCCCCCACCCCCACCCCCCAAAAAAGAATCAGAGGAGCTTTATTTCTGCTTACTTTTAAAGGATGAGAACACATTATTTGAAAGCGTTTCTGGAATTTGGCTATCTATATGGTTTGACAGTGTTAAGTGAATCAACTAATCACATTGACCAAATCACTAGCTAATTTGGTAAAGCAATCAGTTTACTTAATTGTCCAGCTGCTGATCAAATCAATGAACTGGTCTTGTTTGGGATCTTTCGTTTTGTTTTTCTTGAGGACAGAGTTTCGCTCTGTCACCCAGGCTGGAGTGCAACGGCACAATCTCGGCTCGCTGCAACTTTTCCCTCCCGGGTTCAAGTGATTCTCCTCCCTCAGGCTCCCAAGTAGCTGGAATTACAGGCGCACACCACCATGCCCAGCTAATGTTTGTATTTTTAGTAGCAAGGGGGTTTCAACATGTTGACTAGCCAGTCTCGGACTCCTGACCTCAGGTGATCCACCCTGCTCGGCCTCCCAAAGTGCTGGGATTACAGGCTACAGGCGTGAGCCTTCTCGCCTGGCCAGATCTTTTGTTTTTTGTTTGCTTTGTTTTTGACATTGGGTAGGCACAGTTCAAGTTGTGTAAGCCAGATGTTCTTGTCAATGCTTACTGAAAAGAAGTGGACAATATACTTAAACATGTGAGAATCCATATGGAAAATAGAACTTCATTAAAGAATTAGATGGAATTAAATGGGTTAAGTTCATCAGAAAAAAAAGTTAAAGGAAAAGGCTATTCTTACCAGGGAATGAAGTCTCTGAAGAAATTGATTATGTAGAAGGTCCCTTTGGGCCTTGGACCAATTAGTTCTCAGAAAATTAGAGGACAGCCTTTGGCTTCTGGGGATTTGAATGTAACAGGTGTTTGCTGTCCCTTAGGAAACCGTTCACTCCTTCTAGCCGCTCATTTTTTGGCTGCCTGCTCCTGCAGGGTAAACCCGAACCCTCGAGAGTTAAAGATTTTGAGTAATACAGAACCTGAATAATTGGATTCTTGGAAGCCATTACTTTTGCAAGATTCTACCACAGATTTACTTCCTGGGGTGTTTTCTGTGATAGAAAAAAAAAAAAATGCCTACTCCTGCTGAGAAAAGACAAGAACCAAGATGCCATCGTTCCTAAAGTGGGTAATGGAGAGGAGACAATATTTTTTTCTGTCCCCATACAAACCTCATTCTTAGGACAGCATGAACACTGGGAGAGGTGACTAGGCCTCCATCTTTCAGATGCCTGAGAAAAGTGAAACATGATCTCTGTGGTGAGTGGGGCAGAGTTATTACACACGGACAGAAAGCAGGGAGTGTACAGATACCTTTGTGCAAAGGACAGTGATTTTCTCATTTTACCTGCTGAGAAAGAGTAGACGTATCTATGCCAGGAAAGGTGTTACTAAACAGATGAAGGACAATTTGACAGAGTTAATTAAGGATCTTGAGTGTCAGGAGCCAGAGAAATAGAGGTCTCACGTAGGAGGCAGGGGTGGGAAAGGTGAGCCGAACAGGGAGGGTGAGTGCTTTTCCCACAAACAGGAGGAAGCACATTCTTGCTTCAAGGTGAAGGATACAGCACATGCTGAAATGAAGTTTGGAATAGCGTGTATTTTTAGCTGCTGCTGTGAAAATTCCTCCCAGGGAGAGAGCCATCTTTGGGTAAATGGCCTCTCCAAGTCTCCCTGGGTAGGGGCTGGGCCTCCAGGGTTTGGCTAGGCTGAAGCCCAGCTCTTAGAGACCAGGTTGTAAGGTGAGGCTGCCTATCGAGGATGGAACCTGGGAAGAAAGCTAGAAGAAGGTTTCCAGAGGGACCTGGGTGTGAAATGATTGGGTCTACTGCAGGATGTGACTCCACTCTGTGGCTCCCCAAATCTCCATAATAATCTAACTGACAACATGTTTGGTGAAAATAGATTTTTTTTTTTTAAACCAGTGAGGTTGGGTCCCTGGAGTAGAACAGAGAATGTGTGGACGCAGGGTCTGGAGCAGAGGACTCTTAAACTCTAAGTCTGTACTAGGAGCACAGGAAACCCAGCAGGCCCCACCTGTTGTCTGAGTTTCAGAGTAAAACAAAGTGAGGCTTTGAGAGTGTGTGCTATATTTTAATATGTGGTTGCAGAGATCAACACGTAGCAGAAGACAGACCCACTTTGCAATATAAACATCTATCTCCAGCCCGGACATGGTGGCTCACAGCTGTAATCCCAGCACTTTGGGAGGCTGAGGCAGGCAGATCACCTAAGGTGAGGAGTTTGAGATCAGCCTGGTCAGCATGGTGAAACTCGGCCTCTACTAAAAATACAAAAATTAGCTGGGCTGGGTGGCAGGCACCTGTAATCCCAGCTACTTGGGAGGCTGAGGCAGGAGAATCGCTTGAACCCGGAGGCAGAGGTTGCAGTGAGCTGAGCTGAGATCATGCCACTGCACTACAGCCTGGGTGAGAAGAGCAAAACTCCGTGTCAGGAAAAAAGTAAAAAAAATGTGTCTCCAGTGGTGATTCTTATGTAAGTGTACACGTTGACACTTTTTTTTTTAAGGGAACTATGGTGGTATCAATCAAAACTGAAACTAGGAACAACCTCCAACTCAGTAACTTCACTTCGAGGAATCTGCCTTATAGAAACATTCACGTGTACAAATATGTAAGTGCAAGGAGGTTGTTTTGAAGCATAAATTGTAAGAGCAAAACCTTGGAAACAACCTGACTGTCCATAAACAGGGAAATAGTCAAATTGATTACTATGCAATTATATGGAAAGATTTCCAGTATACTGATAATTTCAATTGAGGCAAAATTCACATAATATAAAATTAACCACGAACCATTTTTAAGTGTACAATTTAGTGGCATTTAATAAATTCATGGTGTGCCACTGAGACAGCCAAATGCCTAGACAGATAAGAAGGGGGTCCCCAGAGAATCTCCAGTCACCGCCTCACAAGCGTTTACATGGGATGCTTCTGCGCAGACGAGGGAGCCTGCCCAGGGCCTGTTTGAGCATGCGCAGGGTGGACGGGAGCCCCGACCTGCACACTGGGGGAAGTGGGCGGAGCCACGGGGAATTGGCACTCTACATGGGGGCGGAGCCTGCTCTCTCCAGGTCCTGGGTGGGGACCTGGGGTTCAGTCTGTGAGGTGCAGGGCCCGTTACCAATTCCATCTAACTTTGCTGAGTTTTTTTTTTTTTTTTTTCCTTTTTGCCCAATAAACTCCTGCTCTACTCACCTTTCGATGTGTACGCGTGCCTAAATTTTCCTGGTCGTGTGACAAGAACCTGGGATTTAGCTGAACTAAGGAGCAAGGTTCTACAACACAACCATCACCTCTGTTTAGTTCCAAGACGTTTTTATCACTCCGAAAGGGAGCCTCATCCACGTTAAGCAGTCACTCCCCATCACCCTTGAGAAGTGCTTGGATTTTGAGACAGGGTCTCGCTTGGCTGCCTAGGCTGGCTGCAGGGTTGCAAATGATGGCTTGCTGCAGCCTCAACCTTTCAGGCTGAAGCGATCCTCCCACCTCAGCCTCCCAGAGCAGCTGGTATTACAGGTGTGCGTCACCATGCCCGGCTAATTACATTTTTTTTTGTATAGACAGGGCCTCACTGTGTTGTCCAAGCTGGTTTTGAACTCCTGGCCTCAAGCCAGGAGTTTCCCAAAGTGTTAGAATTACAGACATGAGCCACCACGCCTGGCGGAGAAATGATTTTTAAATGTCAGAATAGCATGTACAGTGTTATCCTATTTAGGTATGAAAAGCCTCCAAACTATGTCCTGTGTATCCATCTACTGACAGAGGCGTTGTAAAATAGTGGTTCTAGGCAGAGCTCCGGAGCCAGGCTACCTGCCTTTCAAATCCTGGCCCTGACACAGACCAGCTGTGCATCACTGGGGATGTGTTTAGACTGTCTGTGCCTCTGTTTCCACAGCTGTAAATTGGGTATATGAATAGCGCTTCAAGATAATTTGTGAAGAGGAAATCAGGACAAGCCTGAAACAGTTACCGTGTGGTCTGCTTACTTCTGTGTTTGAAGTGTTCTTCTTCTTTTTTTTTTTTTGAGATGGAGTTTCACTCATTGTCCAGGCTGGAGTGCCATGGCATGATCTTGGCTCACCACAACCTCCACCTCTCAGGTTCAAGTGATTCTCCTGTCTCAGCCTCCGGAAGCTGAGATTACAGGCATGTGCCACTAGGCCTGGCTAATTTTGTATTTTATTTTAGTAGGGATGGGGTTCCTCCATGTTGATCAGGCTGGTCTCAAACTCCCGACATCAGGGGATTTGCCCGCCTTTGCCTCCCAAAGTGCATGAGCCACTGTGCCCAGCTGAAGTTCTTTTTTAAGTCAAAATCATGGGCAAATAAACCTATTTGCAGTGTAGGTAGCAGGTGTGCAGAACACACATTCCTAGTCGGCTCCCTTTCAGGACACCAGCCGAGGGCTGCACCGCCTTAGTGCTTGCCTCTTATTAGAGCAAAGGCTGCAGGAGGATGCTCGTTTTCATGCCAGCACAGAGCACCCTTTAGATCTCGACAGCATGGCATGAATGTAGGCTTTAAGGAGCAACAAACTCCTGACTGACAATATTCAGGGAAGTACCTGTTTTAGAGCTTACATTTAACTCAAGGGCCAGCAGGCATTTCATACAGCAAGAGGGAAGGTCTCTGTGAAGCTGAAATACCCAAAAAAGAAGGAACAGAGGGAGGAAGGAAGGAAGTGAAAAGGAAGAAGGAAAGGGGTAGGAGGGAAGAAAAAAAGAAAGAGAAGGAAGAAGGGAGAGAAGGAGGCAGGAAGGAGAAAGGAAGGAAAGAAGGAAGAGAAGAAGAAAGAAGAAGGGAGGAAGGCAAGGAGGAAAGGGAGAAAACGGGGAAGGAGGAAGGGATAGAGGAAGAGGGCAAGAAAAAAAGAAAAAGGAAGAAGGGAAAGAGGAGAGAGGGAATAAGGAAGGAAGAGGAAAAGAAAAAAAGGGATTAAAAAATACGTTAGGATGAAGGAAAGGAAGAAAAGAGAGGTAAGGAATTACAAGGAAACAGGTGAGCCCCAGCCCTGCTGTGATCTCAGGCCTCAGCGCTAAAGGGTTCAAGTGAACACAAAACACAGGCAAAGCCTTTCCTGTTGTTGTTGTTGTTTTTTTTTTTTTTTTTTTTTTTTTTTTTTTTTTTCAGATGGACCCTTGCTCTGCCTCCCAGGCTGGAGTGCAGTGGCACAATCTCAGCTCACTGCAACCTCCGCCTCCCGGGTTCAAGCAGTTTCTCTGCCTCAGCCTCCCAAGTAGCTGGGCTTATAGGCGCATGCCACCACGCCCGGCTAATTTTTGTATTTTTAGTAGAGACAGGGTTTCACCGTGTTGGCCAGGCTGGTCTCAAACTCCTGACCTTGTGATCTGCCCGCCTTGGCCTCCCAAAGTGCTGGGGTTACAGGCGTGAGCCACCCTGCCTGGCCAGCACAGGCAAAGCCTTTGAACCAAAAAGTCAAGGGAAAACTAAGAGAATTATTTGCGATTTCAATTTTTTTCTACTCGGTCCTAATCTACATGGAGGTCAGAAACAGAACAATGCGAAACTGCCCTGCGTCAAGGACGGAGGAAGCATGACCGCTGCCAAGCTCTCACATTACTGCTGCTTTCCGGGATGCCCCTCCAGGGTGCGAGTGATGGCCCAGCCCCCAGAGGTGCCTGTGGAAACAGCTGCAAGGGGGATCCCCTGAGAAACCTTTCACTTTGTTTCTAAATTGGAACGAAGCCCCAAGCCGACTCGGGGCTGCTGGGCTGCGGGGGGTTTGAAAATATTTAACAAGATTTGGAGGCAGTGAACACAAAGCCCAGGTGCAGTCAAATTCGTAGCAGAAGGTGGAATTCCAGTACGGAATTGGCTTGCAGAATGAAAAACGCGGTTTTGAACTTTTGTCTTTTGAAAGACAATATTTTGAAACTCAAATGCTACGAAACTACCAGATAACGGGGTAGGTAGATGGAATTCTGCTACCACGTATTTACAAATATTTTGAGAACGCTTTGTATGACTTCATGAAGTGATAGAAAAGGGATAAGCCGCGTCTGGCATCTTCAAAATGGCGATTTTGCTTCTGATAACTTTCCAGAAAAATTAAAGGTGTTGGGAAGGATAAATTATAGTTTGATTTGAGTCGTCTTGTTAAAATGTCATTCCTGTTTCTCAGCAACCTACTTCCCGTCTCATTAAGCCAGTTGACTGGATAGATCGAGACACTTACGATGATGATTTACTACCCTAATGCTCAATTGTCACTGGGAGCCCAGGGTTGGGGGAAGGGAAGTCACGTTCCCATCTTCAGTGTCTCTTGGAGGGACGATCAAGTCCTCAGCTGTAGCGTTAAACACAGCAATAGAAGGCAGAGGCACAGTAAAGCATTTTCACTGCTCTTATGAGATGAGATATAAAATGAGATTTATTTGCGACAATCTGATAGAGAAAATTGAGTCCTGAGAATTGATGTCCTAGAAAAGCTTTCACGTCAGGCTGGAATTACTACAGGACGCGAGTCACACGGCGAAATAGGAAAGAGTTGGAGGAGAAAAAAAAAGTGAGCTTTGACATTTTCTGCAGCCACTGTTAAAGAAATTGACCAATGTGTACAAGATGAATTATGATCACAATTCCAATCTTCCCCGGTCCAGCCGTTCCTAACAGTTGGATTCCTTGGGCTTTCAGATTGATACCGTCATTCAGCTTTCTGCTTTTTTTAAAAATGCAGTTCTACTGCAGATGAGATGCTAAATAAACAACCCCCCTAAATGGCTCTCTCCTTTCCCCCCAGTGGTTTAATCCTTATAAATAACTCTGAATAACTGCGATGTATCTTCTGGCATTTCACATTTTCTGAAAATTACCATTGAAATTTGAATTTAATGATACAGTAACCCCCAAATATAAACTAGAGAGTATAAACTAGAAGTTTTTGTGAAATCTCGTTTACTCAGGAGTTCGTTTAGTGGCCACTGTTTGCCATGATTTTACTGTGGGTTTGACATTGGTGGGTTGTGTCCGGAGTGAAGACAGGTGCAGTTTTTCAATGTGTCACATAGTTGGTGCTTCCGAATGTCTTCCATGTCTCTGTATGTTTGCAAACTACCAGAGCGCACAGGTAAAAATTTAAAACGTGAGAGTTCATGAATGCATTAGGGCTTTGTCAAAATCAGGATGTCTCCCTTCCCCGTGGGGCTTACATCATTTTTTGAGAGGGAATTTCGCTCTTGTTGCCAGGCTGGAGTGCAATGGTGTGATCTTGGTTCACCACAACCTCCACTGCCTCCCAGGTTCAGGTGATTCTCCTACCTAACCTCCTGAGTAACTGGGATTACAGGCATGTGCCACCACGCTTGGCTAATTTTTTTTTTTTTTTTTTTTGTATTTTTAGTAGAGACAGGGTTTCTCTATGTTTGTCAGGCTGGTCTTGAACTCCTGACCTCAGGTGATCCACCTGCCTCATCCTCCCAAAGTCCTGGGATTACAGATGTGAGCCATAGCATCTGGCCTTTTTTTTTTTTTTTTTTTTTTTTTTTTTAATAAGTAATGGGTCTGAAGCTGCAGGACACAAGGTAACCAAAACCAGTTTTTCTCCTGGGGTCTTCTGAGTTCTACCCAAGATAAGGCTACACATTTATATAACGCCTACACCTGCTTACACTGCAGTAATTCTTTGAAAAGCTCTAGCAATCTGGACTCCTTTTTAAATTTGATTTGGGGATTTAGTTACTAATCTACAGCCACTCCTAGAAATAAGCAGATGACTGCTTTAAAAAGCAAAAACTCTCTGACACCTTTTATTGCCCTCTAGATAGAAACGAGGACAGAAATAACATTCGCAGATAACTGGCACGCTCAATGGTGGCTCACCACCTCATTTCAGGCAACTAGAGGGGCTCAATGCCCAGCTGCTCTTTTCTTCCCTTCCAAAAGAGCTTGTGAAGAACTCTGCAAGCATTTCTTGCTCTTCTTATAAATGTGTACAATTTGTCTTCCTGGGAAAATTGCATACAGTGTTGGTATAACTTGCTTGATAGCCACAATTTATTAATGTCACAGTTTGTTAATTTCATCTTTTTTTCTCAAGAGAGGTAGCAAAACATGATTAATTGTGTGGTGGGTGACACATAGTTTTTCTCTGGACCACAAAGGGTAATTAGATGAAGCATTCCCAAAACAATTTTACTGACTTAAAAATTCATATCTGCGCTGTGTAGTTACTTTATGTATTTATGTATTTATTTATTTGAGATGGAGTTTCACTCTTGTCCCCCTGACTGGAGTACAGTGGCACGATCTCAGCTCACTGCAACCTCTGCCTCCCGGGTTCAAGTGATTCTCCTGCCTCAGCCTCCCAAGTAGCTGGAATTACAGGTATGCGCCACCACGCCTGGCTAATTTTTGTATTTTTAGCAGAGACGAGGTTTCACCATGTTGGCAAAGCTGGTCTTGAACTCCTGACCTCAGGTGATCCACCCACCTGAACCTCCCAAAGTGCTGGCATTACAGGTGTGAGCCACTGCGCCCATCAGTTACCTTATTTTTTGACCCATGGCTTATGGTTGAACAAGACTCTTTGTCTTTTTTTTTTTTTTTTAGTCAGAGTCACTCTGTCACCAGGCACCACGCTGGAGTGCAGTGGCGCAATCTCGGCTCACTGCAATCTCTGCTTCCCGGGTTCAAGCAATTCTCCTGCCTCAGCCTCCCAAGTAGCTGGGACCACAGGCTCACGCCACCACACCCAGCCAATTTTTGTATTTTTTTAGTAGAGACAGGGTTTCACCATGGTCTTGATCTCTTGACCGAATCTCGTGATCCGCCCACCTCAGCCTCCCAAAGTATTGGGATTACAGGCGTGAGCCACCACAGCTGGCCAAGATTCTTTTGTTTGTTTGTTGAGACAGGGTCTTGCTCTGTCACCCAGGCTGGAATGCAGTAGCACAATCATGGCTCACTGCAGCCTCCGTCTCCTGGGCTCAAGCAATCCTTCCACCTCAGCCTCCCCAGGTGCTGGGACCACAGGCTCATGCCACCATGCCTGGCCCACCCCACCCCACCTCAGCAAAAAGAATAAAAATAAAATAAATAAATAGATAAAATAAAATAAACCAAGACTCATAAGAAGTTCAATTTTCCAAGTAAAATTTGTGAAACTGTTTTTCTTCTTTCATTACCATGTGTTTCTAAGACCAAAGGATTCATATTGTTCTCTGCTTTCTTCCTCCTTAAACCAAACATTTGTCTTTCTATGGTTATGTCATGTTAATTTTAATGAGGCGAAATATCTATCAAGCTTAAAATCATACGAGAAAGCTGAAGGAAAATGATTATAGATTTTATTCAGAAAAGATACTCTGGATAGTCAGTTATTCCTTCTTTTCTGATTATTAAGGCTGACTTACAAAAAACCCTTTATTTTGAAATAATTATGGGCTCACAGAAAGTTGCAACACTTACACACCCCGGTGATGACATCTTATATAACCATAGTACAATATTAAAACCAGTAAACTGGGGCCGGGTGCGGTGGCTCACGCCTGTAATCCCAGCACTTTGGGAGGCCGAAACAGGTGGATCACCTGAGGTCAGGAGTTCAAGACCATCCTGGCCAACATGGTGAAACAAAAATTAGCTGGGTGTGGTGGCACATGCCTGTAATCCCAGCTACTAGGGAGGCTGAGGCATGAGAACTGCTTCAACCCAGGAGGCAGAGGTTGTAGTGAGCTGAGATCACACCACTGCACTCCAGCCTGGTGACAGAGCAAGACCCCATCTCAAAAAAAGAAAAAAAAAAAAACCCAGTAAACTGTCATGGAAAAGCACTGGTAACTAGAGTGTAGAACTTCCTCTGTGTTCACCAGTTTTTACATGTACGTGTGTGTGTGTGTGTGTGTGTGTTTATAGTTTTATGCAATTTGATCCCAGTTTTAGATGGGTGCACAATTACTGTTGCAGCTAACACAACAAATAGGATGCAGAATTGTTCCATGAGCACAAAGGAGCTCCCTCATTCTACTCCTCCCTCCCTCCCCTGTTTATAATCCCTGGCAACCCCTAATCTGCTCTCCCTCTCTACACTTTTGTCAAATGGAATCATACAGTAGGTCATCTTCTGAGATGGACTTTTTCACCCAGCATAATGTCCTTAAGATCCATCCAGTGTTAGGTGGACCCATAGTTTGCTCCTTTGCATGGCTGAGTAGTATGTTCATTACTGGCAAGGATTCGGGAAAACTGGACCCCTTCTACACTACATGGATACGCCAGAGTTTGCTTAACCATTCGCCCTTTGAAAGACATTTGGATGGTTCAGTTTTTTTGCTATTATAAATAAAGCTGCTATCAGCATTCATGTACAGACTTACTCTCTGTGTGTGTGAACGTAATTCCTTTCTCTGGGAAAAATGCCCAAGGGGATATGATTGCTAGGTTGTGTGGCAAAGGCAGATTTAGTTTTAGGAAAACTGTCCAGAAATTTTCCAGGGTAGATGCACATTTTAAACTTCCACTAGCAGTGTAGAAGGGGTCCAGTTTTCCCGCATCCTTGCCAATAATGAACGTTTTTAGATGCGTAAGTCAACATGAAAACATTGAGAGATGGCAAAGGCCGTGTATAGACTGGGCAAAGTGTGTGAAAGGAGGTATCTGGCTTGTATATGAGCCTCAGGCGGCTTTTTCAGGAGGGATGACAGCAACATTTGTTGTAACAGGAATTTCCCCTGCTCTTATCAGCCTGAAGCCACATGTTAGTTAGCAATGGCTGCAGCTGATAGAAAACCCAACTGCAGCCATTGGAGCACAGGGGGCTGTTTTCCTTGCAAACAAGAAGTGCAGGGATCAGCGGCTGCAGAGGCTTAAAGATGATGGTGGCGGCTGCTGTTGTTTCAGGAATCCTGTCCACATTCCTCCAGGAAGAACACAGAGGAGAAAAGGTAGTATCTGTATCCCAGAAAAAATTATTGTTTTCGGCCGGGCGCGGTGGCTCACTGCACTTTAGGAGGCCGAGGCGGGTGAATCACGAGGTCAAGAGATCGAGACCATCCCGGTCAATGAAGTGAAACCCCATCTCTACTAAAAATACAAAAATTAGCTGGGCATGGTGGCGCATGCCTGTAGTCCCAGCTCCTCGGGAGGCTGAGGCAGGAGAATTGCTTGAACCCAGAAGGCAGAGGTTGCGGTGAGCCAAGATCACGCCATTGTACTCCAGCCTGGGTAACAACAGCGAAACTCCGTCTCAAAAAAAAAAATATTGTTTTCAGGAACACCACTAGTATTCTGCTTTGGACACATTGCCCAGAACCCTGCCTTAGATCCCCTCCTGGCTGGAGGGGGGAAGGGTGGGGGAAGGGCCTTGGCATGCTGATTGGGTCAGGAATTCACCAGCATCTGCCACAAGGGACCGTCAACATGAATGGTCAACCTTTGCCAGCTCAAGGCTTCCCCCGATGATGCACGGCTGCATCCTGTTGGAATGTACTCCATCTTAAAGTCATTCTGGGTGTATCTGTGGGACATCTCTCTTGTGATTATAAGCAAAGTCCAGTCCCACTGCTCAATACCATTGTTCTCTGCAGGTCTCTGGGAGGCACCATGGAGGGACTAGAAACTTCACACAGCTGGGGCTACATTTCTTGCCAACGTGGGGAGAGAGCTCCCCGCCCCCTTCTTTGGACACCCTTCATCACACTGTGTGCCCTGCGTTTCATGACTGCCCCCGAACCCACTTTCTCACTGGAGCTTGTGAATCTTCACTCTCTCTCTCTCTCTCTCTCTCTTTTTTTTTTTTTTTTTGAGACGGAGTCTCACTCTGTCCTTAGGCTGGAGGGTACTGGCATCATCTCGGCTCATTGCAACCATGGCCGCCTGGGTTCAAGCGATTCTCCTGTCTCAGCCCCCTGAGTGGCTGGGATTACAGGCACCCAATACTGTGTCTGGCTAATTTTTGTAGTTTTAGTAGAGACCGGGTTTCACCATCTTGACCACGCTGGTCTTGAGCTCCTGACCTTGTGATCCACCCACCTCAGACTTCCAAAGTGCCGGGACTACAGATGTGAGCCACCACACCCAGTCAAACCTTCACGCTTCATACATTGTCCACGGGGCTGGACACAAAGTCATCCTTTCTACTGATAATGTCTTTCTCATTCTTACATTTCCACAAAAGTACAACCTAATATGCCCTTTCTTTCTTTCTCTCTTTCTCTTTCTTTCTTTCTTTCCTTTCTCTTGCTCTTTTTTTTCTCTCTCCCTTCCTTCCTTTCTTCTTTCCTTCCTTCCTTTCTTCCTCCTTTTCTTTCCTTTTCTTCTTTCCTTTCCTCCCTCTGTCCCCTCCCTCTCCTCTCCTTCCTTCCTTCCTTCCTCTCTTTCTTTCCTTTTGTTTTTTGAGATAGAGTCTTGCTCTGTCACCCAGGTTGGAGTGCGGTGGTGAGATCTTGGTTCACTGTAGCCTTGACCTCCTGGGCTCAAGCAGTCCCCCCATCTCAGCCTCTTGGGTAGCTAGGACTACAGGTGCCACCTCACCCAGCTAAATTTTGTAGAGACAGGATCTCCTTATGTTGCCCTGGCTGCTCTCAAACTCCTGGGCTCAAGCAACCTGCCCTCCTTGGCCTCCCAAAGTGCTGGGGTATAAGCATGAGCCACCATGCCTGGCCTAGCATGCCCTTTCTATGGCAAACCAGCTCATACAAATACACTGCTGTGGAGGGGATGTTGCCAGGCTTTCCTGCCCAGACGAGAATCAGTGTAGGCTGAGAAAAGATCACCTGTGCACACTGACTTCCTATTGGATCACCTGTGTGAATTCAGTTGGTCTGACCGAGTCACTGACTCCTTCCTCCCTCACTGCTCACTCTTTCCTCCCCTGGTGTTTGTTCATGTTACAATGAAAAGTAGCTGTTTTCCAGGCCGGAAGCAGTGGCTCATGCCCGTAATCTCAGCACTTTGGGAGGCCGAGGTGGATGGATCACGAGAGTCAGGAGTTCAAGATCAGACTGGCCAGGATGGTGAAACCCTGTCTCTACTAAAACTATAAAAATTAGCCAGCTGTGGTGGCAGACGCTTGTAATCCCAGCTACTCAGGAGGCTGAGGCAGGAGAATTGCTTGAACCTGGGTGGCAGATGTTGCAGTTAGCCAAGATGGTGCCACTGCACTCCAGCTTGGGTGACAGAGTGAGGCTCTGTCTCAAAAAAGCAACAACACCGTTTTCCAGTCAAGAATGTAAACCCGTAGACCCAGTTAGAGCTTCTTTTTTTAAATTCCCGTGGGACCAAGGAAGCTCCTCCTATTTTGTACTTGGTCCAGCCAAAAGGACAAGAAGTGATCCCTCCTCTTCTCGGCGCTGCCTTTCTCACTTAGTGTGTGTAACAGTAGCTGGGACATGCGTTAGTTACCATGAAAATGCCAGCTGCTGTAACAAAGAGCCCAGTAGAACAGAGGTTTATTCTCTTGGGTCTTAGGACTGATACGGGCCCTCTGCCACGTCAAACCCGGCCACCTGCGCTCTTGTGGCTTTGCCACCCTCCATACGCAGCTCCAATCCCTGCATCCGGTGTGGCTGCTCTGGCTCTCTGCATCATGTCCATACCTAGTCATCAAGAAGGTGGAAAGCAGGAAAGGAGGAAATGTTTCTTTCCTTTTATGGGCATGATCAGGAAGTTCCCCACCCAGTGTTTGCTTAAATCGTGTTAACCTGACCTTAGAAGCACGGCCCTGCTTAGCTGCAAGGGAGGTGAGGTCGGAAAGTACAGTCTTTTTTGTGGATAGCCACATGATTAGCTAATGTTTCTGTTATCGCAACAGAATTATACATATTGGGGAGCATCCAGCAGAATCAGGTACAGTGTCCTCTAGGTTCGTGGCCAGACAGGAATGCTACAATTTCGGGTGCTGGTTCCCAACCAGGGGCAATTTTGCTTCTCTCTGCCCGACTCTGCCCCTGTCCCCTTCGAGGAGACATTCCACAGTGTCTGGAGCTATCATTGTTTGTCACACCTGGGAGGGTGTGTGCTACAGGCATCTAATGCATAGATGCTGTAAATATTCTATGGTGCACAAGACAACCCCCAAAAACAACAAAAATTATTTAGTCAGTATCGCTGAGGTTGAGAAGCCTTAGCCCACCATATGTTAATAATCCCTCTCAGCTTTCATTTTCTGCTTTTCCAAGAAAATTTCCAAGATTTGGGCATATCAATGTGCTTCCAATATATTAGAATTAGAACTGTAAGACACTGTTAGCTCTGTTTGCTATAGGTCATTTTAACAAGAAAATGAAACTTTGGGCCAGGTGTGCTGGCTCATGACTGTAATCCTAGCACTTCTGGAGACCGAGGAGGGCGGATCACGAAGTCAGGACTTCAAGACCATCCTGGCCAACATGGTGAAACCCTGTCTCTATTAAAAATACAAAAATTAGCTGGGTGTGGTGGTGCATGCCTGTTATCCCAGCTACTCAGGGGGCTGAGGCAGGAGAACTGCTTGAACCTGGGAGGTGGAGGTCATAGTGAGCTGAGATTGTGCCACTGCATTCCAGCCTTGCAACAGAGCGAGAGGCCATCTCAAAAAAAAAAAAAAAATAGGGAAAGAAAAAAGAATTGTTGACCCCTCTCCATAGTTCCACAGTCACCATTACTAACCCAGCTTTAGTCCTGAAGAGAAAGGTCTTCTTTGGGTTTTCTCAAGCTATTTAATAATATACAATATCCCACTAATCCAGAGTAAAGAAGAAAATCTATTCAATTAAAGATAAGTGTAATTTTGTATAATTAATCATAGTCTTCTTAAGGGAAATAAACATAATTTGTTTCTTGCAAGAATGAATCTATAATTATTCAGTGACAGAGGAAAAACCATTCATTAATATATCATGTTTACTTCGAATGCAGTGAAATGCATTGTAGTCCATGCTATTAGTTTTAGGCATGAAAAACTGTGTGTTAAATCTTGTCATTGCTGGTACTGATAATCTGCTTTGATGACAGATTAAAAATGTAGTTTGTCACATCAGGACATAAATCTTAAATAATCAACCTGAGAGAACACTAGCAAACTCTCCAGAGAGGCTTCCAGCGTGAGACGGTGACACTTCCTAATCAGCTCGGGATTAGTGATGTAAGTTGTCACTGGTTCAGCCGGAAAAAGTAGAAAAATGGCACAGTTGCCACAGTGACCACTGAGGAGTTGTATTCTATAAATCTGGAAAACAGCTTGTGGAAATTCTCCCCTGAGGTGAAGATATGCTGTGTGTCAGTCATGCACCACAGAAACCTTTCATTATTTTGGGTTGTTATTTAGACATCATACATTTTCTTGTGCACAAAAACAAGCATATTGTATTTTATTTCAAGTTACTGTAACCTCAACCAGCCTCATTTTCATTGTGTGTAAAATGGGGATTATGATATCTTCCTTTCAAGGCTCTTGTGGGTACAAAATTAAATGAATGATCATAAACCTCACCTAGCACATTGCCCGGAAGTGTCGGAGTTCTTGGGATACAAGCAATAGAAACCCACCCCGCCAAAATTAAATGAAAAAAGCGCCTTTATTAGAGTGATACTAGGCCCCTCACAGAATCAAGGAAGAGGTAAACAACCCGGTTTTGGCACTGGGGGGCTCTGGGCATCTTAGCAGCAGGTGTCCTGACAGCTTTCTGGGCACAACATCTCCATCACCTTCAACCACTGTCGGTTCTTAAGACGTATCTATTTAGGAGAAAGATGCTTATTTCTCTGGACTAGGTCACCTGATTTTACAAAGGCAGGAGGATTTGGTTAAGTCACTGGCAGCCTCACTAGATCATCAGGAAAGGAGGAATGGAATTCTCTAGGCACTGCACTCCAGCCTGGGTAAAAGTGAGAGACTGCCAAAAAAAAGCAGCCAGTGCGGTGGCTCATGCCTGTGATCCCAGCACTTTGGGAGGCCAAGGTGGGCGGATCATCTGAGATCTGGAGTTCAAGACCAGCCTGATGAACATGGAGAAACCCTGTCTCTACTAAAAATACAAAATTAACTGGGCATGGTGGAGCATGCCTGTAATCTCAGCTACTCGGGAGGCTGAGGCAGGAGAATCGCTTGAACCCGGGATGGGGAGGTTGCAGTGAGCTGAGATCACACCATTGCACTCCAGCCTGGGCAACAAGAGCAAAACTCTGTCTCAAAAACAAAACAAAACAAAACAACACAAAAAAGAAAAAAACAGCCTTCTGGCCAGGTGTGTTGGCTCATGTCTGTAATCCCAGCACTTTGGGAGGTTGAGGCAGGTGGATCAGGTGGTCAGGAATTTGAGACCAGCCTGGCCAAGATGATAAAACTCTGTCTCTACTAAAAATACAAAAATTAGCTGGGTGCAGTGGTGGGCATCTGTAATTCCAGCTACTTGGGAGGCTGAGGCAGGAGAATCACTTGAACCTGGGAGGCGGAGGTTGCAGTGAGCCAAGATCACGCCACTGTACTCTAGCCTTGGTGACAGAGCAATACTCTGCCTCAAAAACAAACAAACCAAACAAAAAACAGCCTTCTATGGACTTCTATTTCCTTTAAGATAAACATCAAAATCTGCAATGCGTCCTATGAGGTTTAGCATAATCTGACCTATGCTTAATCTCTTTTTCTCATCTTGCAGTTTTCTACTCCCTTCTTTCTTAAACCTCAGGCATGTTACCTGAGGTTCAGCTTCTGAAGTAGTTTCCAGCTCAGATCATTATGTAGCCAGGTGCCCAGACCTCTCTTCTCCACATTTTTTTTTTTTTCTGAGATGGACTCTTGCTTTTGTTGTCCAGGCTGGAGTACAATGGCATAATCTCAGCTCACCACTACCTCTGCCCCCTGGGTTCATGTGATTCTCCTGCCTCAGCCTCCCGAGTACCTGGGATTACAGGTATGCTCCATCATGCCTGACTAATTTTTGTATTTTTAGTAGAGACAGGGTTTCACCATGTTGGTCAGGCTGGTCTCGAACTCCTGGCCTCATGATCCACCCACCTCGATCTCCCAAAGTGCTGGGATTATAGGCGTGAGCCACTTTGCCCAGCCTCTTCTCCACATTTAACACCTCTCACCCCACAGCGTTCTTCACCTGATTAACCCTTTCTCATTCATCAATACTCAACTCAAATGAAGCTTCCTAGGGAGTTTCTCCTGATTGCCGACCTGGGCTGATGGTAGATTATACATTTCTACACCTGCAGTTTCTTTCCTTAACATTTGTCACAACATAATTGCTTGTTCAGCATCCATCATTCCTGCTACAGGCGGCATGTGGGGAATAACTGCTGTTCACGGCCGGCTTCCCCAGCTCCACCACAGTGAAGGGAGTGCTACACCTCACTGTGCATCTGTGGATGCAGGTCTTCAGAAATACGAACCCCCAGATTAACAAAGATGTACTATTCAAACATTAATTGAAAAACTTGAGCACAACTGATCACAGTCTTTTATTTATTTATTTATTTATTTGAGACAAAGTCTCGCTCAGTTGCCCAGTCTGGAGTGCAGTGCAATCTCGGCTCACTGCAACGTCTGCCTCCCGGGTTCCAGTGATTTTCCTGCCTCAGCCTCCCAAGTAGCTGGGATCACAGGCAAGCATCACTAGGCCCAGCTAATTTTTGTATTTTTAGTAGAGATGGGATTTCACCATGTTGGCCAGGCTGCTCTTGAATTCCTGACCTTGTGATCCGCCTGCTTCGGTCTCCCAAAGTGCTGGTATTACAGGCGTGAGCCACTGTGCCCAGCCCTATATATTAGATATTTTATCCAACCTAAAAGAAAAAATAGAGGTATTGGTTAAACACAAAAATAGGCCAAATGCAGTTACTTACACCTGTAATCCCAGCTCTTTGTGATGCTGAGGCATGCAGGTCACTTCAGTCCGGGAGTTGGAGATGTGTCTGGGCAACATAGTGAGACCCTATCTCCACCAAAAATACAAAAAATTAGGCATGGTGGCATGCTCCTAGCAACTTGGGAGGCTGAGGTGGGAGGATTGTGTGAGCCTGGGAGGTCAGGGTTACAGTGAGCCAAGATTGAGCCACAGCCTGGGTGACAGAGCGAGATCCTGTCTCAGATAGATAATAAGACAAAAATAAAAAATGAAATAAAACAAGAGGAAAAAAAATCCATGTATTTTATGTGTCATCTCTGCTATTACTGTGAGGCTGGTGTATGTTAACATCTCTTCTTCATAGAGACGATGAGGATGAGACACCTCTATGGTGATTTATGTCCAATACACGCTGCTTTCCATGTGTATCTATTTCTGTTGGATTCATCACTCATCAATAGCTTCAAAACATCTCTCAGAATTCCACACAGGTCCAGACTTGTGCTAAAAAGGAAATGAGGACAATAGATGCTAACAGGGAAATACAGTTTATTATGTTGTTCTGAGGACTGGAACTTAGAAACATATTTGAGGATAATCTTTTACAATTAAAGAAACTTGTTCAAGTTGAACTTTCAGGTCTCAAATACATTTTTAAAATACATTGATTTGAAAGAAATGGAAGCTAGAAACCAGATTTTTTTTTTTTGAGACAGAGTCTTACTCTGTTACCCAGGCTACAGTGCAGTGGTGCGATCTCAGCTCACTGCAACCTCCGCCTACAGTGCAGTGGTGCAATCTCAGCTCACTACAACCTCCGCCTCCCGGGTTCAAGCGATTCTCCTGCCTCAGCCTCCTGAGTAGCTGGGATTGCAGGTGGGCACCACCACGCCCAGCTAATTTTGTATTTTTAGTAGAGACAAGGTTTCACCATGTTGGCCAGGCTGGTCTCAAACTCCTGATCTCAAGTGATCTACCTGCTTGGGCCTCCCAAGGTGCTGGGATTACAGGTGTGAGCCACTTCTCCTGGCCCAGAATTGTGACTGACATATTTTGTGTGAGACACAAGAAGTAAGAAATATCAGAAGAAAAACAAACATAGAAAAAGATGCTTTCAGACTTGAGAAACCAGAATAAAAATATAAGGCAAGTCTCTCGATAGTGATGGCTAAACTATGGGTGTCTAATGAATAAGACCAGAATTCCTATTTCCCATTGAAGGGAGGTGCTGCTGATCATTGTAAAGCGATTGCCTCGTGTTAAGTATTTTATATAGGATCAACCTGTCTTATGGCTGTCAGTAACCTCCTCAGTATTATTTTCCCTATTTTTTGCATAAAGACATCTTAGCCCAGAGAGTTTAATAACATGCCCAAGATTACACAGTTTGTGGTAGAGCCAGAATTCAAATTCAGTAGACTAAATCCAGAGTTATACATGATGCTATATTGCCAGTTTTATATATGTTTATGAAATTTTGCCAAAACAGAGTCTGTATTGTGAATGAAAAGTATTCATGTGGTCATCTGTCACCTTTTTCTTTCTTTCTTTTTTTTAGAGACGGGGTCTCTGTCTGTCACCCAGGCTAGGGTGCTGTGGCATGTCACAGCTGACTGCAGCCTAGACCTCTTAGGCTCAACCAATCCTCCCACCTTAGCCTCCCGAGTAGCTGGGACCGCAGGCACATACCACTAGACACAGATAATTTTTTAATTTTAATTTTGTAGACACAGGGTTGCCAGGCTGGTCTCGAACTCCTGGTATCAAGTGAGCCTCCCACCTTGGCCTCCCAAAGTGTTGGGATTACAGGGGTGAGCCATGGTACCTGGCCTCTGTCACCTTCTAAGCCAATTCTTTTCAACTGATTTATTCCATCTCTATTCAGTAGAAGGGAAAAAGGATACTTCCCATAGTTTTGGATAAGGATCATCTATTTTATACTCATTATTTTAAATTATTGTGGTCTAAGGTTTAGCCTAGTAAATAAGCCAAATAAATCAATACGTCATTTTAAAAAAATAAGATGAATTCTGTCCCATTTTTTCCCCACTCATAGGTTATGTAGGGACTCATAAATATGTACTCCTCAACTCAGCAACTTAAGGAAATGATGAGTACTACTTGCCAGAAGGAACTGATTTGTATTCCTTATAGGACTCGTGCCTGTTTCACTTCTTAAAAATTCATCTCTCCTTCTACATGATCACCTCCTTTGCCATTTTGCTACATATTATTATATGTTGCGGGCTGGTTCTGGGACTCACTACTGGTTACTTGGAACAGAACATTTACAGATTTCATGGGACATTCAGCTCAGCTATTAATATCTGAAAAAGAGAAGAAGGCAGGCAGTACTCTGTTAAGGAGACTCAGTAGTGTACATGCTGCCTTTAAAACAGAGCTTATTTTGTGCAAAGATCCCCTGGGGGGATGCTGCTTGTATAGTGGATGTGACCTGCTGTGGAGCTCATGCCCAGCCAAGCCTCCTCTAATAAGGCCGCCCACTCCGAGCCCCTGTGGCAGTGGAGCTTGACTGCGGGTGCCGCTTTGCCTCTGAGCACCCCATTCACTCACACGCAACCTGCCACCCCCGCCAGCTGCGCTCCACGGGCGCCAGTCCAGCCTCTCATTAACCACCAGTCCGATTCTCTGCCTGGAACAAAGGGAGTCAGAGTGTATGTAGTCCCTTGAACTGAAAAGTCCTATAGGGCTCGGCCATTTTCAACTGTGCGATTAGTAAATGAAGTGGGTCTGCGGGAAGAAGGAGAAGTTTAGAACAGAAAACAGCAGAGAAGGAGGCGCTCATGGCCTCAGAGAGCACGAAGCGGGCAGAGGGATGTGCTGCTGTGGTCCCCGAGGCTCCCAATGAGGCCGGTCCCCAGTTCCACGGGCCCTAGCTTGCTTTGTGTTGATGTCATATTCCGCGTAATAAACACCTATTTTTTAAATTTTTTATTTTGAGATGGAGTTTCGCTCTTGTCGCCCAGGCTGGAGGACAGTGGCCCGATCTCGCCTCACCGCAACCTCAGCCTCCTGGGTTCAAGCAATTCTCCTGCCTCAGCCTCCCGAGTAGCTGGGACTACAGGCATGCGCCACCACCCGCGGCTAATTTTGTATTTTTAGTAGAGATGTGGCTTCCTCTTGCTGGTCAGGCTGGTCTCAAACTCCTGACCTCAGGTGATCTGCCCACCTCAGCCTCCCAAAGTGCTGGGATGTTATGTGTGAGCCACTGTGCCGGGTAATAAACACATATTTGAATTGCTTTAGAGATCTTCTCTTTCTAACAGCCAAAAAAAATCTCAACTACAATTACAGCTATCTAAAGTCCATTTCCAGATTTGGATTTTGTATATGGGGTACATTTTCAGGGCTCCAGGGAAGATGAGGGAGAGACAATATAACCTCCTGTTTGGGGAGAAGACTCTGGAACTACACTGCTTGAGTGGAAATTCCAGTTCTGCCACATACTGGTTGTGTGATCTTGGACAATCTGACATCTCTGTGCTTTGACTTCCTTGTTGACAAACACAAGGGTAGCAATATTTTTCTGCATCAGGGTTTGTTGTGAGAATTAAACACATGTAGACAGTGTGCTTGGCACATGGCATTTAAGTTACCCAATGAGCATTTGCTGTTATCTTGGTAAGGGCTTACTTTTACACATGCACACACGCACACACACGCACACACACACACACACACAGGCCTACACAGTGTCACAAACACATGTATGTATATACACATACATATAACGCACACACACCTATAACATATACCTATAATAAAATATACATGTGTGGATGTATGTATACATATATAGATGTCTACACACACACATGCCCCCCTGTGCATCTGGCCTGAGCCTGAAGCTCTATGTTCCTATAGCACTTTTTTCACATTTACAGCCTGTATCACACTGTATCAAAATCTACTTACTTTGTTTCTCTCAATACATGTGAGCTCCACAATTCAGGTAATTGCCTTCTTCCCCCGCTTATCCCCAGAGCTTTACATCTGATACTGGGGGTGTTCCTGAGCTCACAGTAGATTTATATTGTTGGCTACGTAGATGTTAGATGATATTTCAGTGTCAGATTGTCATCCCTTTAGCTTAACACTTAGCTTTCTGTTCCTTTGATGTCTTTAGGTGACATAACGCTTTATGCTGTTACATTATTTACCTCCTAGAGGGAATGAATTTCCAAGTCCTCCCTGCAAGTAAGAGTTGGCAAGAAGATAGGAGAGGACCTCGAGGGGTCTGGATGCTTGCAGGCCATGGGCAAGTGAAGAGGAAGAGATTAATATTCTTCCTATTTCTGCTCTGGAATAGGTCTCATGGCAACATTCTCTCTCCAACTCGACTCACACAATCAGCAGTCGCTGTGTGATATCACCCAGCAGCACTTTGCAACTTGCTTGTGATAGGGAAGAAAGTGAACAGTCACATTGTATTAGTCTGCTGGAACTGCCATAACAGAATACCACAGACTGGATGGTTTCAACACCAGAAATTAATTTTCTCACAGTTCTGGGGCCTGGAAGTCTGAGATCAAGGTGCAGTTCTATTGGTTTCTGGTAAGGCTTCTCTTCCTGGCTTGCAGATAGCTGCCTTTTCACTGTGTCCTCACATGGCCTTGCATGGGGAATGGGGAGGCTGGCGAGAGAGAAGAGAGAGGAGAGAGAGAGAGAGAGAGAGAGAGAGAGAGAGAGAGAGAGAGAGAGAGAGAGAGAGAGAGAGAGAGAGAGAATGAGAGAGAGAGAGAGAGATCGATTCCCAGCACAAGCTCTCTGGTGTCCTATCGGATTAGGGCCCCACCCTTAGAACCTCATTTAATTTTAATTATCTCCCTAAGGGCACTAGCTCCAAATACAACCACATTGGAGGTTAGGACTTGAACATATTAATATGGGGGTTGGGGGGAGGCACGATTCAGTCAATAACACACATTAATCCCAACTGGAGGCCTCTTTTAATTAAGTTTTTGTGTATGGCCCAAGTTTTCCATGCTGTGTAACTATTTAATCAAAATCCAAGCTGGAAGATGGGTCTCTGTAGCCTGTAGATGAGGAAGAAAAAGCAGTGATCCTTAAAATGAGATCCCTACAGTCACACAGGTGCCATCTGGAAATGCAGAAGCCATTACATGCAAATCATTTCAAATATGAAACCATGCAGTGTGGATTCTGGCTTTCCCAGGCAACCCTGGAAGAGTGAGAACATCTTGCAGAGCCCAAGTGTAGTGGAGGCTGCCAGGCCAGGGCCTCTGATACAGGTCTGTGAGTCTGAGTAGCTGCGGGACCCAGATGGGAAAGGCTCAGTGGAGTCTGAGAAACACAGCAGGTGAGTTGAGAGCCACATGAGACTAAGCAGCTGGAAGGGCAGAGCCAGCAAGAGCCTGAAACAAAGAGATGGAAATGCAATGCTAAGAGGCTGGGGTCAGAGGACTGAGGCCAGTCTCAGAACTAATTTCAGGAACACTGAGTTCTCCTCTTCTCTGTGGCTTGGCAGGCATGCTGCATTTGGGGCCTGATTTTATGTATCCAGAGCTGGCTTTATACCATTAGAAAATTTTTGGCTGGAAAAAAAAGAATTTCATAAAATTTCAGGCATTATGTGCTCCCATGGTACTTCCTGGTGAAATGCCCAACCTAAGTGATCTCATCCAGGCGGAATACTAACCCTACTTTGATGAACAATCTCTTTCGTCACCGAAAGTGAATTTTTAATTCAGATTTTTATTCTTCATGTATAAATTATGTTATCACCTAGTTGGCCTTCTAACATAACAAATGGATAGCAACTGTAGTTATCATTCTTTGCAATCTTCTTTGTTATTATTTGCTTTATAGAACACTATGTCCTGAAAGAAGCCTTCTCTGACCCCAGGCCCCACATTGGATCTAAGCCCCTAGTTATGCTCCCTCCTGGCAGCCTTTGCTACTCCTTTCTAGGCCTTCCCACCATTGGAATTAAATAGTAATTGCATGATTCATTGTTTAATGTCTGTCTTTCTTGCCAGATTATTTTCCCAATGGAAACAGGCACCAGGTCTATCTTAATCATAGCTGTATCGACACTGGTTCTTGCTTATAGCAATAAATTCTTTTTAAATGAGTTATTTCATTCACTCATTTATTCATTTGTTAACTCATTTATTTAGCATTCACAAGCCCTAGCAGCTGTGCTACAAACAGGGAAACCAAAACCAATTTGATCATTTCTGGATTCAAAGAGTTGGCAATTTAGTACATAAAGTGGTTAACCATTTTATCTTATTTTAAAATGTTTTTTAAAAAGAAATGGCGTCTCACCATGTTGCCCAGGCTAGTCTCAAATGCCTGGGCTCCAGTGATCCTCCCACCTCCACCTCCAACAGTGCTGGGATTACAGGCGTGAGCCACTTCCCCGGGATCTTAAGCATTTTAGGTGAAAGTTGGGAACCCAGTGAAGGAAGTGGAACCCTCTTGTGAGAAACTACTCATCTTTTTTTTTTTTTTTTTTGAGACGGAGTTTCGCTCTTGTTACCCAGGCTGGAGTGCAATGGCGCGATCTCGGCTCACCGTTCCTCCGCCTCCTGGGTTCAGGCAATTCTCCTGCCTCAGCCTCCTGAGTAGCTGGGATTACAGGCACGCGGCACCGTGCCCAGCTAATTTTTTGTATTTTTAGAAGAGACGGGGTTTCACCATGTTCACCAGGATGATCTCGATCTGTTGACCTCGTGATCCACCCGCCTCGGCCTCCCAAAGTGCTGGGATTACAGGCTTGAGCCACTGCGCCCGGCCTGGAACTACTCATCTTAAAAGTACATGAGATTTTTGTATTCAGCTTGCTAGGTTCACAGATCCTCTTGCGAGAAGCTACTCATCTAAAAAGCACGTGAGGCTTTGTATCGAGCTTGCTAGGTTCACAGATCTTAAAGAGTCTATTCACTGTCTTCCTAAGATTATGTGGATTCTGAAGTCACAGTAACTCCATGAAATACAGACTTGAAGACAAAAGTAAGAGGATGGGTAAAGAAGGACATCAGCATGTCCTCCTTTGAATAAGGAGAGGCTTCCATTGCAAAAGATGTTTGAGCCAGATATATATATATATATATATATATATATATATATATATATATATATAGAGAGAGAGAGAGAGAGAGAGAGAGAGAGAGAGAGAGAGAGACAGAGTCTCGCTTTGTTGCCCTGAGACTCTTGGGTTCAAGCAATTCTTTTGCCTCAGCCTCCCGAGTAGCTGGGAGTACAGGCGTGCGCCACCACATCTGGCTAATATTTTGTAGAGAGTGGGTTTCACCATGTTTGCCAGGCTGGTCTTCATCTCCTGACCTCGTAATCCGCCCACCTGGGCCTCCCAAAGTGCTGGGATTACAGGCGCGAGCCATCGTGCCCGCCCCCCACCTTTTTTTTTTTTTTTAATACAGGGTCTCGCTCTGTTGCCAGGCTGCAGTGCAATGGAGCGACCTTGGCTCACTGCAACTTCTGCCTCCTGGGTTCAATTGATTCTCCTGCCTCAGCCTCCCAATTAGCTAAAATTATAGGCACATGCCACCACTCTCAGCTAATTTTGGATTTTTAGTAGAGACAGGATTTCACCATGTTGGTCAGGCTTGTCTCCATCTCCCGACCTCAGGTGATCTGCCCACCTCGGCCTCCCAAAGTGCTGGGATTACAGGCGTGAACCATCTTACCCTGCCCGAGCCACATTTTGAATGATAAATTTGATGTTACCAGGGAAGGTAGTGGGAGCATTCGAGGTTGAGAAGACAGCGGTTGGAAAAGCATGGATGTGTGAAAGAACATGTCACTGCAGGGAACTGAAAGTACCTAGTACACCTGAGTATGTGTGGCTGGGAAGAAGTTTGGTGAGTGAGGAGTGGAAGTGGAAGAGTTTGTAGGAGGGGACCTTGGAGAGGTAACTAGATCAGGGAGGCGTTTACTTTATCCTGTGGTTGATGGAGAGCTATTTCAGTGTTTTATTCAGGGACTGATATCCAATTTTTATTTTATTTAAGTAATTAATTTTGAGATGGAGTCTTGCTCTGTCACCCAGGCTGGAGTATAATGGCACGATCTTGGCTCACTGCAACCTCCGCCTCCCAGGTTAAAGCAATTCTCCTGCCTCAGCCTCCCAAGTAGCTGGGATTACAGGCACCTCCCACCACACCTGGCTAATTTTTGTATTTTTAATAGAGACAGGCGTGAGCCACTGCGCCCGGCCAGATTTGTATTTTAAAAGAAGCCCCCTGGTGGTGTTGGGGTCGAACTGGAGGGTGGTGAACCAGCTGTTCTCTACTAGTCTTTTGGGCCCCAGGGTCTGAACAATGGTGTGACAATGGAGTTTAAGGACAGTGAGAGGTAAGAATGGTATTTAGGGAGGAGAGTAAGCAGGACTTGGTGACCAATTGGATGGGGATGTGTGAAAGAGGGAAGGAATAAACTCCTTGCTTCTGCCTGAGGCAACCGAGTGCTAGCTAGGTTGAGGTCTTAGTGGGCAGCCCCAGAGGCATAAACGTCCACTCTACAAAATAACAACCTCATGGGCCACATTTTTTTTTTTTTTTTTGCTCAAAATGAAATAAGCTTTTGTAAGTGATAAAAAGTATATTTCTTACAATTTAGATTACCCACCAGATTGGATACAAGAATGCCAGTGAGGAAATCAACGTGCTTTTTAATCACAAAAGTTATATCTAGGCAGCCACACTGAGGCAGCTTTCTAATCTTTCTTCTTGAAAGAAGAGCATGTTCTGTATGGAGAAGCTACTCTGGCCATGTGCAGTCCGGGTAATGCAGATTACCATCACTGGCTGGAGAATCCTGGAAGACTGCTTGCTGGGAGGAAGGGTTACACCTCAATTACAGATCTGATAAGCTGGATGCACTTAGCATGGTGCATTGTGTAAAGAAAATTCCCAATAAATATTCAATCATCATTTATAAATTTCTTATAAAATTTCCTGCGTATTTGGAATCATGGGCATTATAAATCTTGATGTATAAAAAAAATTCAAGAAAGGTACAACCCCCTCTAATTAGTGGCATATTCTAATTTCATATAACAGGGCAATAGGCTTTCAATTAAATTTTTTCAAAAACAGTTCCATTGGGATATAATTTGCATACCATACAATTCACTCGCTTAAAGTGTACAATGCTTTTAGTGAGTTATTTAAAAAGTTTATGGTTTCTAACGTTTAGCAATTAAGTGGTATTCCTTTTGAAATCAGAAAAATAATAAAAGTAGGCATATTTAAACATTTGTATAACAGTCCTTATCCATAAGGAATTTTCTCCTTTGATTATTGGAGCCAAGAGAAAATATATCCTATGTGGGCGTGAGTTAAAGTATAAAATATGGTTAAGATATTACCACGAAAGTGGCATGTTTAGGGAGAAGGAAAGACTGAAGGCGGGTCACTGTAAAGGCTTTCTTCAATGTCCTGCTGGGTAGGGGAGGCCCACTTTAATTTACAGGTCCTCACTTCACTGTCAGGGCGTTCGGGAGAAACTTTCCCCGCTGTAACCTTCTCAGCTAATGGGTGATGTGCTGTGACAGGTGTATTCTCACCCAGGACAGTGGTGATATTGTATTAAGAGGGGAAAAAATCAATCATAACCTTGGGATTTAACCTGAGGTATGTATTGAAGAAAAAGCCCAACTTGTCCATTTACTGTAGAGATACAGTGAGAAAAGGTTTTCAGAATTCTTAATGCCACCTCGCATTGTGTGTGAATGATCTTTGGCATGGATCTAAAAACCATGTTTTTGGCTAGAATAAAAATGTGTAGAAAAAAAATAACCCTTTTCCTATAAAATGGAGGGAACTGTTCACAAAGATGAACCTCTCTGGTTTGACCTAAGGTACAGAAATACAATTGGCATTTAGGCTGACCCATATATTGGTAATTTGTCTAAAACAGTTTTTCTTTCCAAGATTACATAGTGTATAGGAGGAAAGTGAATAGACAAATTTGATCAGACCCATTTTTATATCACTGGGGAACTAATGTGTTTTTTTTTAGAAAAAAATTGAAAAATTTTGAGACAGGGTCCTGCCCTGTCACCCAGGCTGGAGTGCAGTGGTGCAATCATCGCTCACCACAGCCTCGAACTCCTGGCCTTGCTTCCAACTTGACCATCTTTCCAACCCAGCCTCCTGAGTAGCTGGGATCACAAGTAGGTCACCATGCCCAGCTAACGTTTTTTTGTATTTTTTGTAGAGATCAGGGGAATCTTGCCACATTTCTTAGGTTGGTTTTGAACTTCTGGACTGAAGCAACCCTCCTGTCTCGGCCTCCCAAAGTGCTGGGATTACAGGCAGGAGCCACCACTAATAGTTCTTAAATGCAGCTCTAATCTTGTTACTTCTGCAGTTAAAGGCCTTTTTAATGCTTGGCACCTGGCTTTAAAGCTGACTACAATATAGCACCATCCCAAATTTCCTGTAATCAGGCTTGTTTCCTCATTGTTTCAAACATACAAAGACACATTTCTTATGTGTGACTGTTTGCTAATGTTTAACTTCCTATTGTATTTGCTTTTAATAAAGTCTAACAGATGCTATAAAAACAGCCTTACAATCTTTGTTTCTTTTCATCAAGCACACTGTCTACTACACTGCTTTGTGTGCCATTTAGGAGGACCTCTGAGGAGGGGTTTTGCTCAGGCTTCTCTGCTGCATAACTAGGATGCTTATTTCTTACAGAAATTACTTCTTGTAATTATATTTCCTTTGTTGCTTTGGCTGGCAGGAAACTCTGAGTTTATGCATCTCTTCTTTAATACTAAGTAAATTCTTATAGCATGACTTTATTCGTACTTTTTCCACTGACCTAATTTAGTGTTCTGGCCTTTCGGGAGAAGGGGCAATAGTCCCCTTTGCCTTTTAAAATCAAATATGCATGAGTTTTTGCAAACCATTTCAAATTCTCTTTGGATCTAAATGAAGTAAGAATAAAAAATTTAAAATATTGCCCATCTTGCTTATTTATAGACTTTTTGCTCTTACTTTCCTTTTTTCAAACCTCATTCAGCCCTCACATCCAACTTTTCTATGCCTCTCTCATTCTTCACTGGTCTCCATTTTCTCGGAGCTCTTGTGTTAATATAATTTTGCACTTTACTAAGTATGATTTTGGATTCCTCCTAGTGTTTCATGTGTATTAGTCCTGTAGTTCTGGGTTGTAGTTTTTTTAGTGGTAGGGACCATGGTTCATACTTCTCTGAATCATCTAGTAAAATAATGTACCAAGAAATACTTTCTTTTTACACTGTAATTGTTAACAAACATGTTACAATTTTTTTTTAGTTTATTAACTCTCAGAGCACCTGGCACATCTTATTTACAATTGCAGAAACCCGTTTTTGTCTACAGCAGCCTAAGCTTGTTTCGTAGATCTTGAAAGACTATTCAATCAATTAGAATTCCTTGACCTGCTGGATGTTCCACGGGGCATTCACCTTCACGCCACACTTCGCGGTGAATGCTAACATCTGGGCGGGTAGAGGTCCATTTCTGCAGCATCCTGGGGGAGGAACAGGTAAGGTAGGTTCTGGTGTGGGTGCGATAGTTGGGGACTTCTTCAACAAGACATCAAGTCTGTAGCCAAAACAACATCTAGGCGAAGGGAACACACCGGAGCCCGGACAGGCTCACGCCCAGTAGTGCTTGTTCTGGGTTCTAACTACGTAATCAAGTCGTCTTGGTTTCCCAGGGAAAGCCCAGCATCTTGAGAACCCTGTTAGTTCCGAACAAACCGGGTCCATTGGTCACCGGGTCTCCAATCCCGACTGAGAGGACATAGCGGGTCCAGATGATCTCCCTCTATGCCACAAGTACGTTTCCCATCAAGCAGCGCGCCTGCGCCAGTTGCTTTCCTGCGTCAAGACTACAGGTCCCAGCATGCATCGAGGTCCCCTGCAGGCCATTCTTCCGCTGGCGGGGAGCTCTCGCGGCGGTGCTCTTTAGGCGCGGCGCGAAAGAGTGAATGCGCAATGACGTCGACGCGGCGTTGCCGTGACTCCTCGCCTATCTCCGTGGCCTCCTGCACTGCTAGAGTCTGGCCATAGGAGGAGGTGTCGAGCGGCCTGTTTTTTCTTAGCGGTTTGCTTTTTGTTTTTTCTTTCTTTGGGAACCGCGGTTGTTTAAAAGCCTGTGGGAACCTGGAAAGGAGCTCTCTCCTTCGAGTGTTTAAGTCCGAGATGGACAAAGTATGTGCTGTTTTCGGAGGCTCCCGAGGCATTGGCAGGGCCGTGGCCCAGTTAATGGCCCGGAAAGGCTACCGACTGGCGGTCATTGCCAGAAACCTGGAAGGGGCCAAAGCCGCCGCCGGTGACCTCGGCGGTAGGTACCGAACTGGAGTTGTCCAGTTGTATGGCCGTGGTCCAGGAGCCCAGAGAAAATCTGCTTTGTAAAGCGAGCGGGCCTGGGCTTTCGGGCTCTGAGGTTTCTCCATAAGCCGCGTGCAGGTGCTCTCCGTTCCAAGGCTGGAACGCGCCTCGTGCAGAAACCCCGACCTCCCGCGGCTTCCAGAACGTCGGCCACGCAGCCCGCGCGGAGAGCTGGGCCCTCGGGGTTTTCTTTGAGACCTCGTAGTCTCGTGAGGCCCCGCGAATAAGCATCCCCCGCCCTGCGGCTTGTGCTCACCGTGAGGAGCTGCCCTGTTTTGGTGTCTGGCGGGAGAGAGCCACAGGACAGTTAACTTTGAATTTAGGGAAAGGGCACATTCTTGTCGCCGGAGGCAGGGCTGGGCGGAAAAGGGTTCAGGCAGGTGAGGGGAGTGCCAGGTGTAAACGGCTTCCTCAGTATTGCCGAGGGTCATGCCTGGGCCTGTTCGAATGCACAAAGCAGTTTCAGAGAGAAACCCTTCTGAGTTCCAGCCAGAGTTGACATAAACCTTGTTTACTTAATGATAGCAAATTTGGTTAGTTTTGCAAATGGACAGTTGAACTTTGTTCTGCAAAATTCTTTTTTATTGGATTTAAACTTCAGGGTTTTTTTTTCTTTTTTCTGGCTTAATAATGGTTTAGTCATTTTGTGAATTTAATTCTTCCTTGATGTTAGGGAGAAATAGGACATTAGAAAGATCCGAAGATGCTATTTGTTTAATTACTAAAATGGACAAAACTTAATTTACTCTCAGGGAGGCATGGGGAGAATAGAGGCCTGCGGGTGCATCATCTTGTGGCTCTTACCTTTTCGTGTGTGGGTTTTTAATTTAATTTTTGAGAGGGCTTCTCATTATGTTTCCCGGGCTGGACTCCAACTCCTGATTTACTGGGCTCTATAGATCTCGCCTCAGCCTCCCAAGGAGCTGGGGGACTGTAGGTGCTAGGTGTGGCTGTTCGTTTTTAAGTTAACCTTACTGTTTGGTTTGGTATCACCATCTATTCACTGTTGGTTGGGAGAATATTGGGATCTCTAAAAGAAAAAAAATCCTGTAAGTTACAGCTCAGGGAGAGTGTCAGTGAATACTTCTTGAAGCTCATGTTCCTTGCCATTCAACAAAGGGTAAAAATGGTGACTCAGTGAGTCACCCCAGGCCATCAGTGTTTACTGGACTAGATTGAAGCCATTAGTTGAGCTTTCAAAGGTGGTTGTGAAAACAGCCAGTCTTCAGGAGAAAACCACGAGAGAGACAGAGGATGCTTTTGGGCCCTGCATTCCTTTGAATCGTGTTCCATGAGTGCTTGGTTTTCATCTAGAAAGTATAATTTCCCAGGTTACTTACTGTTTCCAAAGGCTTGGTAGGGTAATGTAGTGTAGGTAATGTAATGACATGTTTGTCAAGGTCAAACAGAAAAGCAAATTTTTTTTAGCTCTTAGACACAATTCTACATTTTAGGGTATTAAAATGGTAGATTATGACATAGGGAATGCTTTATTTTCCTTTGAAGTGTAGTTTTTTGGCATTTAACCATTATTTAAAAGTGGTAACAGTTGTTTTTGTAAAAAGTGTCCCCCCCCACCATGGTTTGTAGTTTTAGTGTTTTTACAGCTTCCCGTGTTATCTCATGTCTCCTGATGGTGAGGTTTGAAAAATAGTCATTATACTATATGTGGCGTAGTGTAGCCTTAGCTTTTAAAAAGAAGAAGAAACTCTAGAGTTCCTGTTCAGGGCCAGAGAAACTATTTCAATGAACACCTGACAGAATTAGGTATAAATTTGAAAAAAGGAATATAAAACCCAGAAGACTGTTGAATTGGGGAGCATGAGTTCAGTGTTAAAGCTGGAAATATTATTAGATGAATCTTACAGAGCCTTTGTAACTTGAAAAAGCCCTCCCCTTTTTGTTGATTAAAAAAAAAGTTAATTAAAATTAACTTTCTGTAGTAGTACTTTATTTCCTCTTGCTCCCCCACATCCCAGTTTCATTAGGCCAACTCTGTGAAAGCCGGGCCTCATGACATGACTTAAATTTCTAAGTTCTAGATTAGCACGGGCCTACCATCTTAGATGCTTAACACATGTGTATTGAGTAAATTTAAAATTTGAGTTATAATTTATAAGTAATTGTTATTTAACTTTTTGTGTAGGAGATCATTTGGCATTTAGCTGTGATGTTGCTAAAGAACATGATGTTCAAAATACATTTGAAGAGATGGAGAAACACTTAGGTCGAGTAAATTTCTTGGTAAATGCGGCTGGTATTAACAGGTTGGTCACAGATTTAAGTAAATTTATATTTTAAAAACTTTTATTTTTAATATGTCTTTGATTAGTATAAATTAATATATTATTATACTTCTAACTGGGAGAAAAAACTGTGCATTTTAAAACTTGTCAGTCCACAACTTTTTTTTTTTTTTGAGACGGAGTCTTGCTCTGTCCCTAGGCTGGAGTGCAGTGGTGGATCTCGGCTCACTGCAACCTCTACCTCCCAAGTTCAAGCAATTCCCCTGCCTCAGCCTCCTGAGTGCTGGGACTACAGGTGCATGTCACCACGCCCAGCTAATTTTTTGTGTTTTAGTAGAGACAGGGTTTCACCATGTTGGCCAGGATGGTCTCTCTTTCCTGACCTTGTGATCTGCCTGCCTCAGTCTCCCAAAGTGCTAGGATTACAGGCATGAGCCACTGCACCCGGCAAATTTATTTTTTGTTTGTTTTTGTAATTGAATTTCGCTATTGTTGCCCAGGCTGCAGTGCAGTGGTGCCTTCTCGGGTCACCGCATCCTCTGCCTACTGGATTCAAGTGATTTTCCTGCCTCAGCCTCCTGAGTAGCTGGGACTATAGGCATGGGCCACCACGTCTGGCTAATTTTGTATTTTTATTAGTAGAGGTGGGATTTCTCCATGTTGATCAGGCTGGTCTTGAACTCCCGACCTCAGGTCTTCCTTCCACCTTGCCTTCCAGGCGTGAGCCACTATACCCGGCATAAATTCTTTTCTTTTATATTGAGATACCGCATATAATAAATGTCCAGTTTAATTGGTTTTAACATTGTAATCATCACCCATATTGAGCTGTAGAATGTTTCCAGTGCTGCAGAAGGCAGTGCCTTCTCAATTAGTAATACTTCCTTGTAGGTAACTATTTTCTGAATTTTGTCACCATGTATAAGTTTTGCCAGTTTGTGAACTTAATACTAATAGAGTAATGGAGTGGATATTACTTTAAAAAAAATTTAGGAGATAATATTTAGCATAACATATTTTCTTGCTAAACAAGGCTTAGTGTGGCAGTTGCTCAGGTCATTCAAACTATTTTGGCTACATGGTAATACTTTTGGGGGCTAAGAATATTTGCTACTCAAGCTGAGAAGGGTAGGAACCTGTCTTCCAAGTGCATCCTTTCTGGTTTATCAATTGTTATTTAATGTATCTCAAACCAAGTTCAAAATGGGACTCTAGGTATTCTAGTTATTCTAGCTCAGATAGGAAGTGCTTCTTGCACCCTACTTTCAGTAGAAATGTTATCTTAGTTTTGACCTTTTTGGTTTGTTTTATCTTGTTATTATATGCTGTTATATATTGTTTCTTTTTGTAGGGATAGTCTTTTAGTAAGAACAAAAACTGAAGATATGGTATCTCAGCTTCATACCAACCTCTTGGGTTCCATGCTGACCTGTAAAGCTGCTGTGAGGACTATGATTCGACAACAGGGAGGGTCTATAGTTAATGTAGGTGAGTCTTCACCTTTGTGAGTTTATAATTATCTCATAATACCATACAGATATTTAATCCACTAACTTGTAGTTTATTCACTTGTGAAACTTGGGTGAAATTTCTATTATCAATGGAAAAAATGATTTAATTAACTGATTAATTAGTAAAATAGGAATCATACATTTACATCCCTATAGGAGTCAGGCAGGTGTTAAATGAGTGCTACCACCAAGTACTAGAACAATGACAGGAGCAGCCATGTGATAAATGATATCCAGCTTCATTGTCCAGAGCCCATATGGAATGGTGGAGGCCACCACTTAGATTCTATAACGTGGTCCCAGTTTTGCCAGCAATTTTGATTTTTCAAGAGAAATTGGACCATCCTGATTTTTATGTGAAACTTTTTTTTTTTTTTTTAAATAGAGATGAGGTCTCACTATGTGGCCCAGGCTGGTCTTTAGCTCCTGGACTCAAGTGATCCTCCCAAAGTCTGTGATTATAGGTGGGAGCCACATTCCCAGCCAGAAACCTAATTTTTAAAACATGGACAAGGAATTAAAGTAGACAGTGGGGACTAAGTAATATCATGTACAGCAGTTGCATGGGTTATGTTAAATCTTGTGTGGAGGTTTAAAGAAAGATAAAATTTCTCTGTTTTTAAGAATGAGTGTAAGTAACTCCTAGTTTTCACTTCATCTAACCTACAGGGCAGATAAACTGTGGAGTATATGCCTGTAGAACTTAAAATGCAAAATGGCTTGAAATGTTATTTCAGTTTGGTAATTTGGGCATAGTAGTATATTGTCTGCTTTTTATTTTCAAATGGTAATACATTAAAACGCCACGAAAGGAGGATGCTGCTCCATGAAAGTAAATGACCCTGTTCTTTTAAACGTAGGAAATTGTTTTCCAAGCCGGAATTTAGGCTTTTTCTGTTTTGAAAATGAGAAAGGAAAGAATACTATGCTAACAAACTAAGGGGACAAAAGAGCATTTTGGACATTTATCCTTAAAAATTTAAGGGATCTGTTTTCTTATAAAAGAGATTAGTCAGTGAGTCAACCTTTGCATTTTAACACAGCCAGATAAGGACTTCGGATTCTTCTAAGCAGGCAAACAGACCTCTACCTGTCACCTGATAATCTGAGGTATATTTATTTAACTCTAAAATAATCTTTTTTAAGATATATTTAAAAAACCCATCAGTTATCCTTATGCATGCAAAACTTTTAGAATTGAGCTAAAAGTAAATAATCAAAAGTAAATTGAGAATATTGCTAAAGAAAGAACTACTTTAAACTGCTAGACGCTTCAATGATATCTCAGGAATTACCACTTTTTGACCAGATGAACAGTAGTGTTTGGCACGAGTTAAAGCTGCTGAAGTTTCTGTTTCTGTTTGTGTTTCTTTTTCTTTTTTAAATTGCATTTTAGGTTTTGGGGTACATGTGAAGAACATGCAAGATAGTTGCATAGGTACACACGTGGCAGTGTGATTTGCTGCCTTCCTCCCCTTCACCTATATCTGGCATTTCTCCCCCTGCTATCTCTCCCCAACTCCCCACCCCCCGCTGTCCATCCCCTATTCCCGCCAACAGACCCCAGTGTGTAGTGCTCCCCTCCCTATGTCCATGTGTTCTCATTGTTCGACATCCGCCTATGAGTGAGAACATGCAGTGTTTGGTTTTCTGTTCTTGTGTCAGTTTGCTGAGAATTTTGTTTTCCAGGTTCATCCATGTCCCTACAAAGAACACAAACTCATAGTTTTTGATGGCTGCATAATATTCCATGGTGTATATGTGCCACATTTTCCCTGTCCAGTCTATCATCGATGGCATTTGGGTTGGTTCCAGGTCTTTGCTATTGTAAACAGTGCTACAGTGAACATTTGTGTGCATGTGTCCTTATAGTAGAACGATTTATAATCCTTTGGAGATATACCCAGTAATGGGATTGCTGGGTCAAATGGAATTTCTATTTCTAGGTCCTTGAGGAATCGCCACACTGTCTTCCACAATGGTTGAACTAATTTACACTCCCACCAGCAGTGTAAAAATGTTCCTATTTCTCCACATCCTCTCCAGCATCTGTTGTCTCCAGATTTTTGAATGATTGCCATTCTAATTGGCATGAGATGGTATATCAATGTAGATTTGATTTGCATTTTTCTGATGACCAGTGATGATGAGCATTTTTTCATATGTTTGTTGGCCTCATATATGTCTTCTTTTGTAAAGTGTCTGTTCATATCCTTTGCCCACTTTTGAATGGGCTTGTTTGTTTTTTTCTTGTAAATCTGTTTTAGTTCTTTATAAATTCTGGATATCAGCCCTTTGTCAGATGGGTAAACTGCAAAAATTTTTTCCCATTCTGTTGGTTGCCGATCCACTCTAGTGACTGTTTCTTTTGCCGTGCAGAAGCTGTGGAGTTTGATTAGGTCCCATTTGTCTATTTTGGCTTTTGTTGCCAATGCTTTTGGTGTTTTGGTCATGAAGTCCTTGCCTACTCCTATGTCCTGAATGGTTTTGCCTAGATTTTCTTCTAGGTTTTTTATGGTGTTAGGTCTTATGTTTAAGTCTTTAATCCATCTGGAGTTAATTTTAGTGTAAGGTGTCAGAAGGGATCCAGTTTCTGCTTTCTGCACATAGCTAGCCAGTTTTGCCAACACCATTTATTAAAGAGGGAATCCTTTCCCCATTACTTGTTTTTGTCAGGTTTATCAAAGATTGTATGGTTGTAGATATGTTGTGTTGCCTCCAATGCCTCTGTTCTGTTCCATTGGTCTATATTTCTGTTTTGGTACCAGTACCATGCTGTTTTGATTACTGTATAGTTTGAAGTCCGGTAGTGTGATGCCTCCTGCTGTGTTCTTTTTACTTAGAATTGACTTGGCTATGCACGCTTTCTTTTGGTTCCATATGAAGTTTAAGGTGGTTTTTTCCAGTTCTGTGAAGAAGGTCATTGGTAGCTTGATGGGGATAGCATTGAATCTGTAAATTACTTTGGGCAGTATGGCCATTTTCACGATATTAATTCTTCCTAACCATGAACATGGAATGTTCCTCCATCTCTTTGTGTCCTCTCTTATTTCATTGAGCAGTGGTTTGTAGTTCTTGAAGAGGTCCTTTACGTTCCATGTTAGTTGTATTCCTAGGTATTTTATTCTCTTTGTAGCAATTGTGAATGGCAGTTCGGTCTTGATTTGGCTCTCTTTAAGTCTGTTATTGGTGTATAGGAATGCTTGTGATTTTTGCACATTGATTTTGTATCCTGAGACTTTGCTGAAGTTGCTTATCAGTTTCAGGAGATTTTGGGCTGAGACGATGGGGTCTTCTAGATATACTATCATGTTGTCTGCAAATAGAGACAATTTGGATTCCTCCTTTCCTATTTGAATACCCTTTATTTCTTTTTCTTGCCTGATTGCTCTGGCTAGAACTTTCAGTGCTATATTGAATAGGAGTCGTGAGAGAGGGCGTCCTTGGCTAATGCCAGATTTCAAAGGGAATGCTTCCAGTTTTTGCCCATTCAGTATGATATTGGCTGTTGGTTTGTCATAAATAGCTTTTATTATTTTGCGATACATTCCATCAATTCTGAGTTTATTGAGGGTTTCTAGCATAAAGGGCTGTTGAATTTTGTCAAAGGCCTTCTCTGCATCAATTGAGATAATCATGTGGTTTTAGTTTTTGTTTCTGTTTATGTGGTGAATTACGTTTATAGACTTGTGTATGTTGAACCAGCCTTGCATCCTCGGGATGAATCCTACTTGATCGTGGTGGATAAGCTTTTTGATGTGCTGTTGCAATCAGCTTGCCAGTATTTTATTGAAGATTTTTGCATCTATATTCATCATGGAAATTGGCCTGAAGTTTTCTTTTGTTGTTGAGTCTCTGCCGGGTTTTGGTATCAGGATGATGTTGGTCTCATAAAATGATTTGGGAAGGAGTCCCTCTATTTGAATTATTTGGAATAGTTTCAGAAGGAATGGTAACAGTTTCTCTTTGTGTGTCCGGTAGAATTCAGCTGTGAACTCATCTGGACCTGGGCTTTTTTTGTGTGGTAGACTTTTAATTACTGCCTCAACTTCAGATGTTGTTACTGGTCTATTCATGGTTTCGACTTCTTCCTGGTTTATGCTTGGGAGGATGCAAGTGTCCAGGAATTTCTCCATTTCTTCCAGGTTTACTAGTTTATGTGCATAGAATTGTTTGTAATATTCTCTGGTGATGATTTGAATTTCTGTGGAATCTCCGGTGATTTCCCCTTTATCGTTTTTTATTGCATCTATTTGGTTATTCTCTCTTTTCTTATTGTTCTGGCTAATGGTCTCTTCTGTTGATCTTTTTGAAAAACCAGCTCCTGGATTTATTGATTTTTTGAAGGTTTTTTTGTGTCTGTCTCCTTCAGTTCAGCTCTGATCTTAGTTATTTCTTGCCTTCTGCTAGGTTTTGAGTTTTTTTGATCTTGCTCCTCTAGCTCTTTCAATTTTGACGATAGGGTGTCAATTTTGGATCTCTCCACTCTTCTCATGTGGGCACTTATTGCTATATATTTTTCTCTAGAGACTGCTTTAAATGTGTCCCAGATATTCTGGTATGTTGTATCTTCATTCTCGTTGATTTTGAAGAACTTTTTTATTTATGCCTTCATTTCATTGTTTATCCAGTCAACATTCAAGAGCCAGTTGTTCAGTTTTCCAGAAGCTGTGCGGTTCTGAGTTAGTTTCTGAATTCTGAGTTCTAACTTGATTGCACTGTGGTCGGAGAGACTGTTTGTTAGGATCTCCATTCTTTTGCAATTGCTGAGGAGTGATTTACTTCCAATTATGTGGTCAGTTTTAGAGTAGGTGTGATGTGGTGCTGGGACGAATGTATATTCTGTGGATTTGGGGTAGAGAGTTCTGTAAATGTCTATCAGGTATGCTTGTTCCAGGTCTGAGTTCAAGTCCTGGATATCCTTGTTAATTTTCCTTCTGGTTGATCTGTCTAATATTGACAGTGGTGTGTTAAAGTCTCCCACTATTATTGTGTGGGAGTATAAATCTCTTTGTAAGTCATTAAGAACTTGCCTTATGTATCTGGCTGCTCCTGTATTGGGTGTGTATATATTTAGGATCATTAGCTCTTCTTGTTGTATTGATCCTTTTACCATTATGTAATATCCTTCTTTGTCTCTTTTGATCTTTGTTGCTTTAAAGTCTATTTTATCAGAGACGAGAATTGCAACTCCTGCTTTTTTTTCCTCTCCATTTGCTTGGTAAATCTTCCTCCATCCTTTTATTTTGAGCCTTTGTGTATCCTTGCATGTGAGATGTGTTTCCTGGATACAGCACACTGATGGGTTTTGGCTTTTTATCCAATTTGCCAGTCTGTGTCTATTCATTGGTGCATTTAGCCATTTACATTTAGGGTTAATATTGTTATGTGTGAATTTGATACTGCCATTTTGATGCTAGCTTTCTGTTTTGCCTATTAGTTGATGCAGATTCTTCATTTTGTTGATGCTCTTTACCATTTGGTATGTTTTTGGAGTGGTTGGTACTGGTTGTTCCTTTCTATGTGTAGTGCCTCTTTCAGGAGCTCTTGTAAAGCAGGGCTGGTGGTAATAGAATCTCTTGAGTACTTGCTTGTTTGCAAAGGATTTTATTTTTCCTTCACTTATGAAGCTTAGTTTGACTGTATATGAAATTTTGGGTTGAAAGTTCTTTTCTTTCAGGATGTTGAATATTGTCCCCCACTCTCTTCTGGCTTATAGGGTTTCTGCTGAGAGATCTGCTGTGAGTCTGATGGGCTTCCCTTTGTGGGTGACCCGACCTTTCTCTCTGGCTGCCCTTAGCATTTTCTCCTTCATTTGAACCCTGGTGAATCTGACGATTACGTGCCTTGGGGTTGCTCTTCTTGAGGAATATCTCTGTGGTGTTCTCCATATTTCGTGGACTTGAATATTGGCCTGCCTTGCCAGTTTGGGGTAGTTTTCCTGGATAATATCCTGAAGAGTATTTTCCAGCTTGGATTCATTCTATTTGTCACATTCAGGTACCCCTATCAAACGTAGATTAGGTCTCTTCACATAGTCCCACATTTTTTGGAGACTGTTCATTCTTTTTCGCACTTTTTTCTCTAATCTTGCCTTCTTGGTTTATTTCCTTGAGTTGATCTTCAACCTCTGATGTCCTTTCTTCTGCTTGGTCAATTCGGCTTTTGATGCTTTTGCATGCTTCGTGAAGTTCTCATGTGTTTTTCAGCTCCATCAGTTCACTCATATTCCTCTCTAAGTTGTGCGTTCTTGTTATCATTTCATTAAATCTTTTTTCAAGGTTCTTAATTTCTTTGCATTGATTTAGAACATGTTCTTTTAGCTCACAGAAGTTTGTCATTTCCCACCTTCAGAAGTCTGATTCTGTCATTTCATCACACTCAGTCTCCATCCAGCTTTGTTCCCTTGCTGGTGAGGAGTTGTGATCCCTTGTGGGAGGAGAGGTGTTCTGGTTTCGGGTGTTTTCCTCCTTTTTGCGCTGGTTTCTTTCCATCTTTGTAGATTTATCCACCTGTCATCTGTGTAGTTGCTGATTTTCAGATTGGGTCTCTGAGTGGATGTCCAGATTGTTGATGATGAAGTTATTTCTGCTTCTTAGTTTTCCTTCTAACAGTCTGGCCCCTCTGCTGTAGGACTGCTGAGGTCCACTCCAGGCCCTGCTTGCCTGGGGATCACCCTCTGTGCTTTCACTGGGAGCTGCAATCCTGAGCTCCTCCTAAAGGGTCGTCTTGGATATTTTCTTTGTCATCTTTCGATTCTCTTTTTTTTCTTTTAAAAGCCAGTCATATTTAACGCTGGAGGGTTATATACCAACTTTAGTGACACCATTGTTAGTAAGTTCTGATAACCCACTACCATCACACCAGCTCCATTTCGTGTTTTTTTTTTGTGTGTGTGCATGTATTTTTCGTAAGTCTCTGTATTTTTCTTTCTGATAAGCACCACTTTTTCTGTCCATATGCATTTTCTCAGTCTGAGGTCTTTTCTCTCTGTGTACTTCACAGTTCTTTTCCTTTACTAGTTGGCAGACAATATGTAATGTAGATAAATCTTTTAATACTGAACTTGTTGATTATAATAGAGAAATGTTTGGAATGTTTCCTTTTGTAAAATAAAACTACTTTAAAATATTTTGTGAGGTCTTTGATTAATTTTTGTATCTAAGTACAGGTCAGTGGTGCAGAAAATTACTTCCTCACTTCTGTTTTGCAAGAATTTATTTGCATATAGTTGATATTTGAATTAAAAATTATTATTACTATTTTTTATGGTACTTTAGATTCTGGGGTACATGTGTAGATCAGGCAAGATTGTTGCATAGGTACCTTCATGGCAAGGTGGTTTGCTGCCTCCATCCCCCCATCACCTATACTTGACGTTTCTCCCTGCGTTATCCCTCCCCACCCGCTCTCCCACTATCCCTCCCCTACCTCCAGCAATGGACCTCAGTGTGTTATTCTCCCCTACCTGTGTCCACGCGTTGTCATTGTTCAACACCCACCTATGAGTGAAAACATGCAGTGTTTGATTTTCTGTTCTTATGTCAGTTTTCTGAGAATGATGGTTTCCAGGTTCATCTATATCTCTACATATTCATTAGATGTGGTCACTCAAGAATCTTCTGTGGTCAGTGCAGTTTACAATTGTACCTGATAACCTGAGGTATATTTATTTAACTCTAAAATATTCTTTTTTAAGGTGTATTTAAAAACCCTATCAGTTCTCCTTATGCGGAATATAATGAAATTGCACTTTTACAAAATGTTTATAATTGAAGCTTTGGCAGTTTAGATTGACAGTACAAGCATATCTCACAGTTATTGCAGCTTTGGTTCTACTCTACCAGAATAAAGCAAATATCTCAATAATGTAAGTCACACAAATTGTTCAGTTTCTCAGTCCGTGTAAAAGATATGGTCTATTAAGTATGCAGTAACATTTTGTCTAAGAAACAATGTAAATACTTTGTTGCCAAAAAATACTTTATTGCTAAAAAATGCTAATGATCATCTGAGCTTTCAGCAAGTCATAATCTTTTTACTGATGGAAGGTCTTGCCTTGATGTTGGTGGCTGCTGACGGATAATGGTTGTGGTTGTTGAAAGTTGGGGTGGCCGTGGCCATTTCTTAAGATAAGACAACATTTCCCACATTGATTGACTTTCATTTCCTGAAATATTTCTCTGTACCATGTGATGCTGTTTGATACCATTTTATCCAAGTAGAACTTTAAAAATTAGAGCCAGTCCTCTCTGTCCCTGCTATTGCTTTATCAACTAAGTTTATAGGATATTCTAAATTCTTTGTCATTTCAACAGTATTCACATCTTCACAAGGAGTAGATTCCACCTTGAGAAACAACTTTGTTTATCCACACAGAAGAAGCAACTCCTCACCCATTTGTTTTATCATGAGATTGCAGCAATTCAGTCACGTCTTCAGGCTCCACTTGCAATTCTGCCCCACTAATGTCTTGAACCCTGCAAAGTCTCCATGAGGGCTGAAGTAACTTCTTTCAAACTCTGTTAATGTTGATATTTTGACCTCCTGCTATGAATCATAAATGTTCTGAATGGCAGATAGTATGGTGAATCCTTTCCAGGAGGTTTTCAGTTTACGTTGCCCAGATTCATAAGAGGAATGACTATTTATGACTGCTATAGACTTGTAAAATGTTTCTTAAGTAAGACTCGACAGTCAGAATTACCCCTTGATTCATGAGCTGAAGAAAGGATACTGTATTAACAGGCACAAAAACAACATTAATACCCTTGTACATCTCCATCAGAGCTCTTTGGTGACCAGATGCATTGTCAATGAGCAGTAATACTTTGTGGCACCCATATAGCAGTAAACATCAAGAATTACTGACCACGGATCATTATAACATATAATAATGAAAACGTTTAAGATGGTATGGAAATTACCAAAATGAGACAAAGAGACATAGTGAGCACTGTTCACAGTGAGCCATGCTGTTGGAAAAGTGCTAATAGAATTGCTTGATGCAGGGTTGCTACAAGCCTTTGATTTGTTTAAAAAAATTTTTTAGGGTCAGGCGCGGTGGCTCAAGCCTGTAATCCCAGCACTTTGGGAGGCTGAGGCGGGTGGATCACGAGGTCAAGAGATCGACACCATCCTGGTCAACATGGTGAAATCCCATCTCTACTAAAACTACAAAAAAAATTAGCCAGGCATGGTGGCACGTGCCTGTAGTCCCAGCTACTCAGGAGACTGAGGCAGGAGAATTGTTTGAACTCAGGAAGTGGAGGTTGCAGTGAGCCAAGATCGCGCCATTGCACTCCAGCCTGGGTAACAAGAGCGAAACTCCGTCTCAAAAAAAAAAAAAAAAATTTTTTTTTAAATGCAGTATCTGCAAAGCACAGTACAGCAAAACAATAAAATGAGGTATGCACATAATTCAATTTTAGTGAGATTTGTCTTCAAATGAACTAGTTTTTAAGGTGAAAGAACTTTCTGCCTATGTCTGTGTTGTAGAATTATAAAATTAATCAGCCTCAGCTTTTGTCTGACTCTTTCTGGCTTTAACCTCTACCTGCTGGAAGCCTTTATAAATACCACAAAATTTTAATCATATATGACCTACTCAGAGGTTAGAGAGGGTCCCTTTCACATAATGGATCAATTTGCAAGCACCTGCCTGGCATTGGCAGTTTTATATCAGCTGCTTTCAGCTGCTATTTTCTGTATGTATCTGGAGCAGTCCTGGACTCTTAAATCTTTGATAAATGACTGATGACAATGGTTAGAATTTCTCATTTTAACAAAGGACAAGGTGAAGTGTGTTGTACCTTTTTGTTCATTTACTATAAATTAGCTGAATTTTCAAGTAACCTTATTAATTGAATTTAATTTGCTTTTTTTTTTTGTCCTAGGAAGCATTGTTGGCTTAAAAGGCAATTCTGGCCAGTCTGTTTACGGTGCCAGTAAAGGAGGATTAGTTGGATTTTCACGTGCTCTTGCTAAAGAGGTAGCAAGAAAGAAAATTAGAGTGAATGTAGTTGCACCAGGTTAGTGAAAACTTCAAAATAACTTGATTATGATTATTATTTTATAGTGAAGTCATTATTTGGAACATTAGGAATTGACGTTTGCATAGAATAGTTTGTAAAATGATTGTGAAAGAATCAAATAATGAACTGGGGGACTTGAAAAAATTTCTTGTACCTCATATCGTATATAAAGTCTTTGTGTTTGCGTGTTGGCGTTGCTATAAAGACTATCTTGAGGTAATTCATAAAGAAAAGAGGCTTATTTGGCTCTCAGGTGTGCAGGCTGTGCAAATATGAGGCCAGCATCTGCTCAGCTTCTGGTGGGGCCCAGGAAGGTTTCTTTCAATTATGTGAGAAGATAAAGAGGCAGCAGGTAAGTCATATGAGGATAGCAGAAGCAAGAGAGAGAGAAGGTGCCAGGCCCTTTTCAATAACCAGCTCTGGTGTGAACTAACAGTGAGAACTCATTCCTTACCATGTGGAGGGCACCAAGCTATTCATGAGGGATCTGCCTCCATGACACAGACACCTCCCACCAGGCCCATCTCCTACATTGGGAATTACAGTTCAACATGAGATTTGGAGGGGACAAACATCCAAACCATAGGAAACTTTAATTTTAAATTTTGTACTAATGGAGTAACTTAAGGTGGAGAGGGTCTTAGAGATTATTTTTTCCAGTCATTTTTGTAGATTAGAAAACTGCCTGGGATTCAGAGTGACTTGTCTAAGGTTACACAGCTAGTTTATGGAAGAATGGTTACCAAAAGCCTTGTCTTGTCTTCCATCTAATGGAAGCTTAAAAATAATGTCCTGCCAGGTGTGATAGCTTATTCCTGTAATCCCAGCTATGTGGGAGGCTGAGGCAGGAGTATTGTGAGGCCAGGAGTTCCAGATCAGCCTGAGCAACATAGCAAGGTGCCGTCTGTACTGAAGAAAAAGGTTAGCTGGGCATGGTGATACACACCTGTAGTCCCAGCTACTTGGGAAGCTAAAGCAGAAGGATTGCTTGAGCCCAGGAGTTGGAGGTTGCGATGAGCTGTGATTATGCCATTGCATTCCAGCCTAGGTGACAGAGCGAGACCCTGTCTCTATAAAAATAAAAAAAATTTTCTTTTTAGGTTTCCTTTATACCATTACACAAGCTTTAGATAGTTTTCTCCTTTTACTACTATGGTCTGTCTAAACTATCTTCAATCTTCCATTTTCCTAATTTTTACTTTTCTATTATTTGCATTTTGCCAGGTTACTATTTGATCAAATTGCCTGGATTAATGAAGAGGGTAGTAAAAAGGTGCTAAAACTCAAAATACATTATCACGAATTAGCTGGTGTGCTAGAAATTTTGATTATTTACGTGGTTTTTGAGTAACACAAATGTTTTTATTTATTTATTTTTTAAAATTTTTTATTGGATTTTAGGTTTTGGGGTACATGAGCAGAGCGTGCAAGACAGTTGCGTAGGTACGCACATGGCAGTGTGCTTTGCTTTGCTTCTCCCCTTCACCCACATTTGGCATTTCTCCCCAGGCTATCCCTCCCCACCTCCCCCTCCCACTGGTGCTCCCCTTTTCCCCCCGATAGACCCCAGTGTTTAGTACTCCCCTTTCTGTGTCCATGTGTTCTCATTTTTCATCACCCGCCTATGAGTGAGAATATGCGGTGTTTCATTTTCTGTTCTTGTGTCAGTTTGCTGAGGATGATGTTCTCCAGATTCATCCATGTCCCTACAAACGACACAAACTCATCATTTCTGATTGCTGCATAATATTCCATGGTGTATATGTGCCACATTTTTCCAATCCAGTCTATTATCAATGGGCATTTGGGTTGATTCCAGGTCTTTGCTATTGTAAACAGTGCTGCAATGAACATTCGTGTACATGTGTCCTTATAGTACACAAATGTTTTTATATACCTCTGCCAGTTAGCCATGGAATCTTTGTCCTAACCTACTATAGGTACTTAAGAATTAATCACCTATATAAGAAAAGGCAGTTCTTTTGGTTTGCTGGTTGTTTGTAAGAAGGGAGGGCTGAAGTAGGCCTTTGCCACCTTTCCCTTTCCAGTCACTAATGGCTCCAACTTGGACCTTACAGTTGGTGTTTGCTTTGGCACTGAAGCTCAGCCTGCAGGTATCAGGGATTTACCAAAATGTTCTGTTAGCCCTTTTGGTCTATATTGTGTCTTTGTCCCAATTCAGTTTTTAAATTTATTTGTTTTTTGACACAGTGACTAGCTACATTCAGACATTTTAAATCCATGAATATTTGACATTCTAAATCCATGAATATCTGACTGTGGTTCAGATACATCTATTTTCTGGGGGGGAGAAAGAAAAAAAACTCCAAAAGCAGCATTGTTGTTGTCTTAGCGCTGTTTTCTATTTGTGTATGCTTTATGCAAGCTGACTTTAGCGTTAGACTAGATGAACCATCTGTGGAATAAATTATTTGTGGTTTGGGACTACATGTATTTGCTTCCTTCTCTTTTCAGGATTGGAATACTGTGGGTAATGAAGGGTTAATTTTCGTTCATGATAATTTAAAAGCTGAATGGTTTAGGGAAAATGTGAATGTTCTTAGCTGAAGCCAACTTTCTGGCATGTCTCCTTCGTGCAGCGGCTGGGCTAGCTCCCCAAATTACAAGAATGAATAAGATATTTCTGCACAAGGAGCTAGTATAGTGAAAAAGACTGACATGTAAACAAATAATGGCAATGGCAACTGATAAATATATAATAGAGGTACATATATGGTGCTATGGAAGTGTTGAAGAAGGAAGGAATGCTTAATTTTGTCTAGATTAGAGTGAATCATTGTCAAGGCAGTAGACTAAATAGTGGGAATCCAGTTTGCACACTAAGGGGTTTTAAGATTGTTACGGAAGTGTGGTCGTAGTAGTCTCTTTCTTTAGGATCTTACTTTCCAGGGCAGACTTTTTTTTTTAAAGTGGTGGTTTTATTTATCACTTATCTTTTTTGTTGAGCATAAAATCCTCATAGAGCCTCATATATATTTGTATATTTTGGATTTCCAGTGCAATTTCTACTACAGATAAAAACCTGTAGCTGAAAATGTAGCCATTTAATAGGATGGCCTTTATGTATATTTAGCAGGTTTGATGGTATGAATATGCATCATTGGTCAGAAGCAAAGTGCAACTTGAAATAGTAGAATTAAATCAGTTCTATGAATTATTTCCAAATTTATTTTAAATAGTAATTTCAACCAGGTTCTTCAACAGATCTTGTAACAGAGCTAACAAACATCAGAGTTAACAAATATATGTCCTTTTATGTCAGTTTCCTGGTCACCGTCAAATGGAGTTTCCAATTAGCAGGAAAACAGCTTAAAAGCAAATTAGAACAGGAAAAGCAAGGAACAAGGAAAATAATAAATTAGGCTGCCATTCATTGCCTAATACTGTTGACTGTTTTTAAAGATTATTAGCTGCTAATCTTTGGTATTACTTTAAATATAAAATAAACTGTTGATCTTGGTAAATCTTACTGATGGAAAATGTTGAATATTAGAAACAGTATTTGATAAAATGAACCTCTAATGGCTGTATTACTTTAAAAAATATGTATTTTGGATAGATAATACATATTATACAAAATTTAAAAGTACAGAAAAGGATAGAGTGAAGGATGTCTTTTCTCCTCTGGACATTCACTTACTTAAAAGTAACTGTTGTTAACTACATAATTTCTTTTGTATTTCATATATAAGCCAATAAAGCTTGCTGGGCATGTGTGTAAGAAAAGACAAATTATAGGCTGGGTGAGGTGACTCATGCCTGTAATCCCAGCACTTTGGGAGGCTGAGGCGGGTGGATCACGAAGTCAGGAGATGGAGACCATCCTGGCCAACATGGTAAAACCCTGTCTCTACTAAAAATACAAAAAAAAGTAGGTGTGGTGGCACGTGCCTGTAGTCCCAACTACTTGGGAGGTTGAGGCAGGAGAATTGCTTGAACCCAGGAGGTGGAGATTACAGTGAGCTGAGATTGTGCCACTGAACGACGACTGCCTGGGTGACCGTATGAGACTGTCTCAAAAAAACAAAAAACAAAAAAAAAATGGCAAAAACACAAATTATATCATGTAGTTCACAGTGTTCTGTGTCTTCCTTTATTCATAGAATAGTTTACCTTGGTGATGTTTCTATATTATTCCATATAGAGCTGCTTTACTTTTTGTTTTTTTTTTTTTTGAGACCTATACTCATTCTGTCACCCAGGCTGGAGTTTAGTGGAACAATCTTGGCTTACTGCAACCTCTGCCTACTGGGTTCAAGCAATTCTCCTGTCTCAGCCTCCCAAGTAGCTGGGGTTGCAGGCATGAACCACCACACATGGCTAATTTTTGTATTTTTAGTAGAGACTGGGTTTCACCATGTTGGGCCAGGCTAGTCTCAAACTCCTGACCTCAGGTGATTAACCTGCCTCTGCCTCCTAAAGTGCTGGGATAACAGGCATGAGCCACTGTGCCCAGCCAACTGCTTCACTTTTTTAAATAAAGCTTTGTGGAAATACAATTCACATACCATACAATTCACCCATTTAAAGTATACAATTCAGTGGTTTTAGTATAGTCACAGAATTGTTCAGTCTTCACCACAGTAAATTTTAGAACATTTTTATTATTCTTAAAGAAATCCTAAACCCATTAGCATTCATTCCCTATTTCTTTCCTATCTCCCCAGGTTTTGGCAACCACTAAACTACTGTCTCTACAGATTTGCATATTCTTGACATTTCATATAAATAGAATCATGTAATATTTGCTGTTTTGTGACTGTTGTGTCACTTTTAATGACTGAGTGAAAACAGAACACAATGTTTGTTTTAAGGGTACACCAAACTTATATAACTTGTTGCCTTTTGGTGGGCATTTGGTTTTGTTCCAAATTTGTACTGTTACAACTAATGATGCAGTAACAATATTTGTATGTAGTTTATTTTGCACATTTGCAAGTATGTCAGTGTAATCTTGGGAATGGAACTGCCAAGGGTTCAGAGGTATATGCATTTTTAATTTTGACAAATAGTAAAGTATTGCATTTATTTCTGTAGGATACTTTAAGTGTTTCTGTATGGTTTTTTTTTTTTTTGAGTTGAAGAGCTTTTATGTTTACTACTTGGAGAAAATCTTGTTGACAAAGATTTGCATGAGCTTGGCAGCTACTCAGAGCAGATATTCTAAGTGTTCTTATGTGCTATTTGGCATGAAGTTGATTTCTCACTCTGCTTCCCTCTACAAACATAATATTAAGGCATAGAAATTTTTTCTGGTTAAAATCTTGGTTTAGTTTTTGGTAAGAGCTTTATTTCTTCTTCCTTAGAAAAGTGTCTAGGGTTGTTTTTGTTCTTTCTGGGTCCTAGAAACTTATACCAAAGAGTGGACATCTGAGTTGGTAGCTTGATCAAATAGTGTCCCATCTCATAATTGTTAGTATTTAGTGATAGGCTAAAATCCTGGTATCTTTTTTAAATATAAAGGCTTTGCTGTATGTAAAAATGTTGAAAACTAAAATAATGACCTAGGAATATGGAAATGACGTGTTTCTATTTATTCTATATAGCTAGTCAGAAATGGATAAAGGAAATAATCTTTTAAAAAAAGGGTTTAAAAATTTTTTTGAGACAGGGTTTCACTCTGTTGCCTAGGTTGGAGTGTAGTGGCACAGTCTTGGCTCACTGCAACTTCGATCTTCTGGGCTCAGGTGATCCTTCTGCCTCAGCCACCCAAGTAGCTGGGATTACAGGCATAAACCACCAAGCCTGGCCTATATCTTTAGAGTTTATCAAATACAAATTTTCACGGCGCAGGAGCCATGCATTTGCTTTTATGAGCAAGAGTATCCCTGTTCCTGAAGAGTTCCTATTAAAAAAATGTACTGTTTTTTTCATCACATATGTGGAATTAAACTAGAAGTATCTTTGCTTTAAATCGGTTTAGTGCCTGTCATTTCAGTTATCTTTTCTTTGATTTAAGGAGTGATAACTTTGTAGCCAATAGGAAACCTCTAACTGTCCAGGTGATGCAATAGCATCATTTGTTGGACAATGGCATCTACTGGTAGTTTGTAAATTTTATAGTGTAGTTTGAAAGGCATTGTAAATACATACCTAGCAAAAAGGGGAGTAGAGCAAAATTTCCAGAATTTTGTAAATGAAGTGAAAGAATGATATGGGAAGAGTCCTTTGGGGCCAAGGAGAGGGAGCACAGACTGGAAAGTGATACAAGCAGAAAAAAGGATGAGTGAGTTAAGGACTATTAATCTCTCTCTTTAGGTCTGTGATACATGATATGGAACCCAAGAGACTGTTTATATGTCATGCCCTGGGTTGTGAATATATTTGTAAATGAAGATCATGTGATTCATAACCTTTAATATAAAATGACATGGAAGTTCCATACAGCCCAGAGTTTTTATTGTTAGACACTAACTTTACATTTTTAATTTAATTTCGGATAAATTTTATTTAACTTATGCTAAGGAGGGGACAGAGATACATGAGTTTTAAAAAGCTACAGATTATTAGGCTAGTAAAACTATTCTGTATGCCACTATAATGGTGGACACATGACATTATACATTTGTCGAAACCTGTAGACTATACAGTCTAAAGAGTGAACTCTCAGCTTATGAAGACAAAATGGTATTAAATAAATGAATAAATACAGAAAATAGTAAACCCTAATGTAAACTATGGACTTTACTTATAAAGTATCAGTATTGTTTTATCAGTTGTAACAAATGTGCCACAGTAAGGTAAGATGTTAGTAATCAGGGAAATGGGAAGGGGGTGATGTGAATAGGCAGTGTATGGGATCTATCTGTACGTTATGCTCAATTTTTCTGTAAACCTAAAATTCCTCTAAAATGTAAAGTTTATCAATTTGTTAAAAAGCTACAGAAAATGAAGAGAGGCTCTTTGGATATGTTCTTGTCCTCCATAGAAAATATCATAATCACAGAGGAAAAACCAGCATTGGTGAATTCATCCCTTCCTTTCAACTTGGCCTCTCTCACCCACTGTACTTACAGTGTAGAGTTCAGTGATGGCTAGCAGCTTTCCCCTGATGTTTTTTATTTCAACTATCCATTCATAGGTCTGGGGAGAGGTTGTGGCAAGCTTTCCCTAAATAAATCACACCCTTCTAAGCTTGAGCAATGGAGGGAGACTCACTTGAAGTGGATGGCTGAACATCATGATCCATGTTCTGGACTTCTTGTAATCATGTTGGATTCGGAGGGCATAACTCTGTCTTGTACAGATCTGACCTAACACAGACATAGACAATAGCAGAGATGAATCCAGGCCGTAATGTTTAACAGGACCTTATTAAAAGCTTCAAGATGTTAGCCTTTATCTGTTTCATATTATCTAGCTTACTTGGTTGTTTTTGGGGGTCACATGTCTGTCCTCCAAATCGGAAACCTCTAACTGTCCAGGCGATGCAATAGCATCATTTGTTGGACAGTGGCACCTACTGGTAGTTTGTAATTTTTATAGCCTAGTGTGAAAGGCATTGTAAATGTATACCTAGCAAAAAGGGGAGCAGAGCAAAATTTCTAGAATTTTACAAATGAAGTGAAAGAATGATATGGAGGAGAATCCTTTGGGACCAAGGAGAGAGAGCACAGACTGGAAGGTAATACAAGCAGAAAGAAGGGTGCCAGCCTATGGCTGTGTGGTAGAGGCCATCTTTCCATCTCATTGGGATTGTCCCTGAACGTGTCTTACTGCTTTAGGTCTCCTTGCCTGTCTAAGGCTATAGACCTTCCAGTATCTCATGCCTTATTCTTGATCTACTTTTTTCCAAAAGGTTAAAAATCATGTTCAAATGGTCACTCACAACTTTTGTGGCCTTACTTTTTGTCTCCAACAGGACAAACACATCAGAACTGACATCTACCCAGAAGCAGGGCTGATCAGTTTCTTTCAACAGAGCTTGGATGAAAACCTAGATTAGCATTAGTGCTTCTTGAATTGGAAGTATCCTAACCTCTACATACCTACCAGTGTAAGAACTGAGAGCCCTTTTAGGAGAAAATACTTTCCTAAACTTAGAGTAAGGTCAAGTCATGAAGAGTAGTTAATGAGGGATACTTTTTTTTTTTTTTTTTTAATTTGAGACGGAATCTCATTCCATTGCCAGATTGGAGTACACTGGTGCAATTTTGACTTACTGCAACCTCTACCTCCAGGGTTCAAACCATTTTCCTGCCTCAGCCTCCTGAGTAGCTGGGACTATAGGCATGCACCGTCTTGCCCAGCTAATTTTTGTATTTTGTAGAGACGGGGTTTTACCTGTTGGCCAGGGTGGTCTCATTCTCTTGTAATCCTCCCGCCTCGGCCTCCAAAATTGCAGGGATTACAGATGAGTCATACTTTTAATCTTTGAGTTGTAGTATGGTAGGGCTAAAAGAAACCTCAGGCCAGGCATGGTGACTCATGCCTGTAATCCCAGTACTTTGGGAGGCTGAAGCAGGCTGATCACTTGAAGCCAGGAATTTGAGACCAGCCCTGCCAACTTCGGGAAACCCCGTCTCTACTGAAAATATGCAATTAGGCAGCCGTGGTGGTGCATTCATGTAATCCCAGCTACTCAGGAGGCTGAGACAGAAGAATTGCTTGAACCTTGGAGGTGTAGGTTGTAGTGAGCCGAGATCACACCATTGCACTCCAACCTGGGCGACGAGCCAAACTCTGTTTCAAAAAAAAATTAGCCGACCATGGTGGCAGGCGCCTTGTAGTCCCAGCTACTCAGGGCTGAGGTAGGAGAATCACTTCAACCTGGGAGGCAGAGGTTGCAGTGAGCTGAGATGATGCCGCTGCACTCCGGTCTGGGTGACAGAGCAAGACTGTCTCAAAAAAAAAAAAAAAGAGAAAAACCTGTGTCATTTTCAAAAATCTGTTTCATTTTATGATACAGAAACAGTAATTCTTTTGCTGATAGTATATGACTTTTCTCAGGTTATAGCTTTAATACTATTAGCAGAGCAGAGAACAGAATCTAGTCCAGTGGTTTTTTTAACCACAATACTGCCTTTGAGAAGAGGCTAGGCCAGCAGCTTCAGAAGTTGAGGCTGGGATTTATGTAGTCACAAGGTCTTTCTTTCAAACCATTTCTACTGTAGTTTATCATGTTTTTCTGTTTTTGTTTTTGAGGTTAAAATGCATCTTTTTTTTTTTTAATTGTACTTTAGATTCTGGCATGTGCACATCATGCAAGATTGTTGCAGAGGTACATTCATGTTAAGGTGGTTTGTTGCCACCATCCCCTCTTCACCTATACCTGACATTTCTCCCCATGTTATCCCTCCCCGACTCTTCCTCCCACTATCTTCCCGTAGCTCCCCCCAGTGGCCCTTAGTGTGTGATGCTCCCCTCTTTGTGTACAAGTGTTCTCACTGGTCAACACCCACCTATGAGTGAGAACATGCATTCATAGGTTTGGTTTTCTGTTCTTGTGTCAGTTTGCTGAGAATGATGGTTTCCAGGTTCATCCATGTCCCTACAAAGGACACAAACTCATCGTTTTTTATGGCTGCATAGTATTCCATGGTGTGCCACATTTTCTTTGTCTAGTCTATAATTGATGGGCATTTGGGTTGGTTCCAGGTCTTTGCTATTGTAAACAGTGCTGTGATGAACATGCGTCTGCATGTATCTAGAATGAGTTATAGTCCTTTGGGTATATACCCAGAATGGGATTGCTGGGTCAAATGGAATTTCTATTTCTAGATCCTTGAGGAATTGCCACAGTTTTCCACAATGGTTGAACTTTACACTCCCACCAACAATGTAAAAGTGATCCTATTTCTCCACATCCTCTCCAGCATCTCTTGTCTCCAGATTTTTTAATGATTGCCATTCTAACTGGCATGAGATGGTATCTCAATGTAGTTTTGATTTGCATTTCTCTAATGACCAGTGATGATGAGCATTTTTTCATGTTTCTTGGCTTCATATATGTCTTCTTTTGAAAAGTATCTGTTGATATCCTTTGCCTACTTTTGGATGGGTTTGTTTGTTTTTTCTTGTAAATCTGTTTTAGTTCTTTGTAGATTCTGGATATTAGCTCTTTGTCGGATAGGTAGATGGCAAAAATTTTTTCCCATTCTGTTGGTTGCCAGTTCATTCTAATGATGTTTCGTTTGCTGTACAGAAGTTCCAAAATTTAATTAGATCCCATTTGTCTATTTTGGCTTTTGTTGCCACTGGTTTGGTATTTTAGTCATGAAGTCCTTGCCTACTCCTATGTCCTAAATGGTTTTGCCTAGGTTTTCTTCTAGGGTTTTTATGGTGTTAGGTCTTATGTTTAAGTCTTTAATCCATCTGGAGTTAATTTTAGTGTAAGGTGTCAGGAAGGGGTCCAGTTTCTGCTTTCTGCACATTGCTAGCCAGTTTTCCCAACACCGTTCATTAAACAGGGGATCCTTTCCCCATTGCTTGTTTTTGTCAGATTTGTCAAAGATCAGATGATTGTTGATGTATGGTGTTGCTCTGGAGGCATCTGTTCTGTTCCATTGGTCTGTGTTTCTGTTTTGATACCAGTACCGTGCTGTTTTGATTACTGTTGCCTTGTAGTATAGCTTGAAGTTTGGCAGCGTGATGCTGCCAGCTTTGTTCTTTTTGCTTAGGATTGTCTTGGCTATGCAGGCTCTTTTTTGGTTCCATATGAAGTTTAAAGTGGTTTTTTGCAGTTCTGTGAAGAAGGTCATTGATAGTTTGATGGGGATAGCATTAAATCTATAAATTACTTTGGGCAGTATGGCCATTTTCACAATATTGATTCTTTCTAACCGTGAGCATGGAATGTTTCTTCATTTGTTTGTGTCTTCTTTTATTTCCTTGAGCAGTGGTTTGTACTCCTTGAAGAGGTCATTTACCTCCTTTGTTAGTTGTATTCCCAGGTATTTTATTCTCTTTGTAGCAATTGTGAATGGGAGTTTGCTCTTGATTTGGCTCTCTGTTACTGGTGTACAGGAATGCTTGTGATTTCTGCACATTGATTTTGTATCCTGAGACTTTGCTGATGTTGCTTATCAGCTTGAGAAGAGTTTTGGCTGAGGCGATGAGGTCTTCTAAATATACAATCATCTCGTCTGCTAATAGAGACAGTTTGACTTCCTCCTTTCCTAATTGAATATCCTTTATTTCTGTTTCTTGCCTGATTGCTCTGGCTAAAACTTCCAATACTATAACAGTGGAGAGAGAGGGCATCCTTGTCTAGTGCCAGATTTCAAAGGGAATGCTTCCAGTTTTTGCCCATTCAGCATGATATTAGCAGTGTATTTGTCATAGTTTTTATTATTTTGTGATAGGTTCCATCAATACCTAGTTTATTGATACTTTTTAGCCTAAAGGCTGTTGAATTTTAACAGAGGCCTTCTCTGCATCTATTGAGATAATCATGTGTTTTTTGTCTTTGGTCCTATTTGTGTGGTGGATTACGTTTATGGACTTGCGTATGTTGAACCAGCCTTGCATCCCCGGGATGAAGCCTACTTGATCATGATGGATAAGCTTTTTGATGTGCTGTTGCAATCGGTTTGCCAGTATTTTTTTGAAGATTTTTGCATCTATATTTATTATGGAGATAGACCTGAAGTTTTCTTTTTTTGTTGAGTCTGTGCCATGTTTTGCTATCAGGATGAATAAAATGAGTTGGGGAGGATTTCCTCTTTTTGTATTGTTTGGAATAGTTTCAGAATGATTGGTACCAGCTCCTCTTTGTGTATCTGGTAGAATTCGCCTGTGAACTCGTCTGCACCTGGACTTTTTTTGGTTGGTAGGCTGTTAATTGCTGCCTCAACATTAGCCCTTGTTATTGGTCTATTCAGGGTTTCAACTTCTTCCTGGTTTAGTTTTGTTAGGGTGCAAGTGTCCATGAATTTATCCATTTCTTCCAGGTTTACTGCTTTATGTATACAGAGTTGTTTGTAGTAATCTCTGATGGTAGTTTGTACTTCTGTGGGATTGGTGGTGATATTCCTTTTATCATTTTTTATTACATCTATTTGATTCTTCTTGCTTTTTTTTTTTTTAATCTGGCTAGCGGTGTGTCTATTTTGTTGATCTTTTCGAAAAACCAGCTCCTAGATTTATTGATTTTTTTTTTTGAAGGGTGTTTTGTGTCTGCATCTCCTTCATTTCTGCTCTTACCTTAGTTATTTCTTGTCTTCTGCTAGGTTTTGAGTTCTTTTGATCTTGCTCCTCTAGCTCTTTCAATTTTGACAATAGGGTGTCAATTTTAGATCTTTCCTTGCTTCTCATATGGGCATTTATTGCTATATATTTCCCTCTAGACACTGCTTTAAATGTGTCCCAGAGATTCTGGTATGTTGTGTCTTCATTCTCGTTGGTTTCGAAGAACATCTTTATTTCTGCCTTCATTTCATTGTTAATCCAGTCAACATTCAGGAACCAGTAGTTCAGTTTCTATGAAGTTGTGCAGTTTTGAGTTAGTTTGTATGTTGTGTATTCATTCTCATTGGTTTTGAAGAACATCTTTATTTCTGCCTTTATTTCATTGTTAATCCAGTCAACATTCAGGAGTCAGTAGTTCAGTTTCTATGAAGTTTCTATGAGTTAGTTTTTTAATCCTGAGATTTAATTTGATTGTACTGTGGTCTCAGAAACTGTTTGCTATGATTTCCGTTTTTTTGCATTTGCCAAGGAGTGATTTACTTCCCATTATGTGGTCAATTTTACAGTAAGTGTCATGTGGTGCTGAGAAGAATGTATATTATGTGGCTGTGGGGTGGGGAGTTCGTAGATGTCTGTTAGGTCTGCTTGTTTCAGTTCTGCATTCAAGTCCTGTATATCTTATTGATTTTCCGTCTCATTGATCTGTCTAATATTGACAGTGGAGTGTTAAAACCTCCCACTGTTGTGTGGGAATCTAAGTCTCTTTGCAAGTTCTTGTAAGAACTTGCTTTATGTATCTGGGCCTCTTGTATTGGGTGCATATATATTTAGGATAGGTAGCTCTTCTTGTTATATTGCTCCCTTCACCATTACGTAGTGTCCTTCTTTGCCTCTTCTGATCTTTGTTGGTTGAAAGTCTATTTTATCAGAGACTAAAATTGCAGCTCCTGCTTTTTTTTTTTTTGCTCTCCATTTGCTTGGTAGATCTTCTTCCATTCCTCTATTTTAAGTCTATGTGTGTCTTTGCGTGTGAGATGGGTCTCCTGAATACAGCACACCGATGGGTTTTGACTTTTTACCCAGTTTGCCAGTCTGTGTCTTTTGATTGCGGCATTTAGGCCATTTACATTTAACATTAATATTGTTATGTGTGAATTTGATCCTGCCATTTTGTTACTGCACACTTTCAGCCATCTTCCCCCTGTTTTTAAAATGCATCGATTTTTATGCTGAGAGTTTGTGAGAGTTAGTAGCAAGTATTCTGTGCTGATTTTGCTAGAATTCAAAAATACCTTACAGGATAATTGTGTCTGTCTTTGAGAAGATAACATTAACTTTTTTTTTTTTTTTTTTTTTTTTTGAGACGGAGTTTCGCTCTTGTTTCCCAGGCTGGAGTGCAATGGCGCAATCTCGGCTCACCGCAACCTCCGCCCCCTGGGTTCAGGCAATTCTCCTGCCTCAGCCTCCTGAGTAGCTGGGATTACAGGCACGCACCACCGTGCCCAGCTAATTTTTTGTAATTTTTAGTAGAGATGGGGTTTCACCATGTTGACCAGGATGGTCTCGATCTGTTGACCTCGTGATCCACCCGCCTTGGCCTCCCAAAGTGCTGGGATTACAGGCTTGAGCCACCGCGCCCGGCCAACATTAACTTTTATATGTTACATTGACAATTTGAATTCATTCTTTTATTACAAGTGTAAGATAAGGTTTTCTTCCTAGGATACTCTCTGAGGCACTTTTGAAAATACGTGTGTCCAAAGACAGAAAACTTTGGATAGCAAGAACCCCCTTGATATTGTTCTGGAGATGATTGGATTGCCTGTTGATTATTATGGCTCTTCACTGTAAATTAAGTTTCATTTACAGTTCCCTTGAAATTCTGCAGAGGCTGGTATCTATATCTGTGTTAGCTGCTGCTCCTTTTATCCTTGCATTCCTCTGGCTATCTCATTCTTCTTAAAGATGAGAGGAAATGAAGGGAATATTGCTGGCTTAAAATAAATGTGGTCAGATTTTATGGCAGAGAAGATTGTATTTCACAGTGTAATTTCACAGTGAAACATATATAATACAAAATTAGTTTTGTTTTTCCAGCCCTTCGTTACAGACTATCTGAAGGTAGTACTATGTGTCTTTTTTCAAAAACTTTTTATCTGAATACAAAAATTATATATATATATATCTGTTGTAGACAGTTTGGAAAGAGTGAAAAATATAAAGAAGAAAATAAAAATAATCCCCTGTAATTCTAGTATCTAATGATAATCACTGTAAACATTTTGGTATATAGTACATTTTTTAGTCATTAGTATAAGTTGATTTGTTGTGTTTTTAATAGTGGTGTAACTTAATTCATTTGTAACCTACAAATGTTCATATACAAATGTTATTTTTAGATTTAAATATCCTTCTGTAGCATAATTTTTATCTTTTAATTTTATCTTATTCATTTATTTGTATAAATACAAATAAATGCAGGTGCAGATACAATTTTATTCCATGCATGGATTTCATAGTGGGAAGTCAGGGCTTTTAGGATATCTATCACCTGAATAACATACATTGTACCCATTAGGTAGTTTCTCCTCATTCACCTCCCTCCCACCCTCTCACCCTTCTGAATCTCCATTGTCATCAGGTTCATGTGAACACATTATTTAGCTCCCACTTATAAGTGAGAACATATAGTATTATTTTTAATACCTGCATTATTCTGTTGTGTGGATGTATTGTAACTTGTTTAACGAGTTTCTTATTGAAAGACATTAGCTTGTTTCAGGTTTTCCCTTAACCAATCATAGACTTCATGATAGGCAAATCTATGAATATTTTTCACAAAACTTTTAAGAAAATGCATAGATATTTATAACTGCAAATCTCAAGAAAGAAAAGTTAAGTAATTACGTAGTATTGCATAATAAACCAGTGGCCTCATGTTAATTCTTAATTCATTGTTTACTTCACATTTATTTTGGTACTTTAAATGTTAATATATTTGGGTTCTTTAGTTTGAGCTATTAATATAAATGATTTAGTTTTAACATAAGGCAATTTGGAAACTATATTTTTGAGATTGTACATCGAATGTTTACTTCACATGTCATGTTGACCTTTTAGTCCATTTTTCATGATCTTAAATTTCTTTTTCTAACTATTGTTCTTTTCATGAGGATTAATATTTGTTTTCTATTTATTCATTTATTTGAGATGGAGTCTTGTTCTGTTGCCCAGACTGGAGTGCCGTAGCGTGATCTCGGCTCACTGCAACCTCTGCCTTTCAGGTTCAAGCAATTCTCTTGCCTCAGCCTACCGAGTGGGGATTACTAGCACACACCACCATGCTGGCTAACTTTTTTTTTTTTTTTTAGTAGAGATGGGGGTTCACTGTGTTGCCCAGGCTGGTGGCGACCTCCTGAGCTCAGTCAGTCTGCCCGCCACGGCCTCCCAAAGTGCTGGGATTATGGGCGTGAGCCACCGCGACTGGCCTTGCTTTCTTTTTAAAAACCCAAATGATTGAGTAATATACAGAATGTTGATTATATGGGTTAAGCATTTTATTAGTAATATGTATTTGTATGTCCCATATTAATCTTATAAGATTTTCTTCACAAGTCTACAGTTCTTCCTGGTATATATTTGTAGTTATTTAGGATTGGTTGATTAATGTATTACGTAGTTCATTATACTATAGAACTTAATACATTCCTTAGAACATATTCTCTGCAGGCTCTATTGAATACACCAGTACCATATTAAATTTTGAATTTTCTGTACTTGTGTCAGAATTGGATATGACCATAAGATTTAAAAAATATGGAGATGGGAAATACTGGCCTTTCTAATCATCTACCAAAATCAGTTCATGTGACCACTGTTGTGATACCTTCCTTCCCTTGACATTACTTTCCACTCTTCTATCCCTACCTAAGTGAAAATTAATCTGCTCTGTGGTATTTTATATATACTTCTATCAGAATATTCACCAGACTTCCTTACATCATAATTGAGTGTGCAAGTGACCATTTCCTCCACAAATCATAGGTTCCCCAGATAATGGAATTTTGTTTTGTTCATGTTCGTATCTACCTACTTATATTTTGCAAGAAGGTGGGCCAGATACTTGGGGTTCAGATATTTTGGTATTCAGTAAATATTCATTGAGTTAAATTGAATAAAAATGTAGACTTGGTGTCTTGATTACTAACAAAACTATTTTATAAGCAAGGTTTATTAATAATTCAAATTATAGGGTAGGTATGGTGGCTCATGCCTGTAATCCCAACACTTTAAAGGCTAGGGTGGGCGGATCCCTTGAGTCCAGGAGTTTGAGACCAGTCTGGGCCACATGACAAAACCCCATCTCTACAAGTAAAGTACAAAAACTAGCCAGGTGTGTTGACACACGTCTGTAGTCCTGGCTACTTGGGAGGCTGAGGTGAGAGGATCTCTTGTGCCCTCGAGGTCTAGGCTATAGTGAGCTTTGATTTTACCACTGCACTCTAGCCTGGGTGACAGAGCGAGACCCTATCTCAAAAAAATTTTTTTTAAAATAATTTCAAATTAAAATTTTTGGAAACAAATTTAGTATTTTTTTGAAATTGCGCAGATGTCTTAGTGTGTATCCTTTTCAACTAAGCAAACGTTTTTCTTTTAGGATTTGTACACACAGATATGACGAAAGAGTTGAAAGAAGAACATTTAAAGAAAAATATTCCTCTTGGGAGGTTTGGAGAAACTCTTGAGGTGGCACATGCGGTTGTATTTCTTTTAGAATCGCCATATGTTACAGGACATGTTCTGGTTGTGGATGGGGGATTACAACTCATGTTGTAATTTACAGATTATTCAATTATAGGGGTGGTTAGCATCAAGGGCACACTTTGGCTACTGATTAGATAATTATATGTACGTGGATAGCATTTGCTAATCAAACCTGCTGATGCTACAAAAGTCAATTTCTGTCTTTATAAAAATATATCTGAAAAGAACAATGTGTGACAAATTATGGTTTTTTTTTTTTGTCTAAGTTTCAGCAGTGTTGTTTTGTTTAAAAAGCCTTCATGATATACAATTCACATACCATATAAATCACACGTTTAGAATATATAATTCAGTGGTTTTTAACATATTTAAATATATGTGCAACCATCCCCCCAGACAAATTGTGGTTTCTAAAAGGGTATGTATCACTTATCTTTGGTTGCCTTGTAGACTGTAGCAATCTTAGTGTATAGACATTTTGCAAGTCATACAAACAAGTATTGATTTATGTATTTTGCCTCAAAAGTGAAAAATTGTATTGTCTAATTATGATGAATTATTTTATTGTAACAAGCTGAATTTTCTAAAAGTTAACCTTGTGGGTTATTGCCAAAATAAGAGTATTTAGAGGACAGTGACTAGTTGTCAGTACTTTGGCAAGCCCACTAAAGATAAATATGTTCCTTTTGCATGTGCTTGGGTGATCAGTTTTTATATGGGTTGCAAAACATAGTATTTATGAAATAAAGACATAAATTCAGAATTGATTTCTTTGGGTGGTATTTCTCTTGATTGAGCAGCTGGACAAAGTAATCTACAAATTTAAATGTGGTGCATTTGACCCATTCTTGAGAAATTCTCATAAGCAATGAGGATTAACCCTTAGCTTAAGGTTTTTAATATCTGATACAGTAGCGAGCTACATAGATCTCATGAACTTATGATGTGTTTTTTATTCACAAAAACTTAGGATAGTGAGTTGTTAATATTTAAAAACAGAAGAAATGTAACGTTAAAAAAATTAGGAGTATTTTGCATTAGTGATTATAATGATTCTTACCCCAAAATTCTAGAAATAAACAAATTCTGTATGAATAACCATAAATTATAAATAAATATGCAATGACAATAAATGTCTTTACAAGAAACAGTTAAAGCACTGGTCTTAAGTGAGAATATTTGCCTGGGAGTAGAGATAAAGACACAAACTGAATATAAAATATCAGGCAATGATTATTTTGCATTGAACTCTTTTATGGGGAATAATAGTATATTTTTAGTGTCACTCCATTCATGTTGATTTTGAGCTGACAATTACTTTGTGTAATCAGAGATTTAATTTTATTTTGAAAGTCAGTGTAAAATTATGAATAGGATATACTAATAAATACAAAGTAATGTAAGTCAAAGCCATGTTCTAAATCAGGATTCTGGGTTCCTTAAAAATTATTTTAAATTCATCTCTGAAATAGTTTACTGAATCTGCTCAGGATATGAGAAAGTCAATTGAGTAAAGTTAGTATCATTACACAAATTGTCTATTAAATGCAAGATACGGTGATATACAGAATTTATCAGGCATTACCAAGTCTGGGCACATACAGGAAATGCAGCACTCAGGATGGTTTCAAATGTAGTAGCTGATGCTTCTCATGTAGGAGAGCTTATTTAGATGAAGTAAATAGTTTGTCTAACGCTGTCTTACCTACTGGCCTTGGCTACCTGTACTCCATTATGCAGCCCATTCAGGCTTGAGTTTTCTTCTCTGGACACCTCATGCTCTGAAATCACCAGTAAGGCCGATTCAGTTGGTGATTTGGGTAGAAAGCAGTGTGTTTTGCTGACATTAAGATGTAGGTTATAGATAGGTTTAGCCTTTAAGTATATGTTTTTATACTTTAAAATAAGAAGTATAACCTTTTAAGCTATTCCACCTCCTCTCCCAGCCTACCTCAAAGCGGTGGAATATATAGAGAGATCTTGAAATGGGTAAGATAAACCCTCACTGCTCTACTCCAGGTGAATCTACCCACTTCCACTGATGTAGTAGAATTTGTAATTTAATACTTACATTCTATTTCTGAAATCAGTTGTGAACTGTTGCCTTATGTTCAGAGGTTCAAGAACCTCAATGAATTCATTTTTAAAAATCTGCTATTATGAGAAGCACTGAATGAATTCTTTTTTTTTTTGGGACAGAGTTTCGCTCTTGTTACCCAGGCTGGAGTGCAATGGCGCAATCTCGGCTCACTGCAACCCCCCCTCCTGGGTTCAGGCAATTCTCCTGCCTCAGCTTCCCTAGTAGCTGGGATTACAGGCACGCGCCACCATGCCCAGCTAATTTTTTGTATTTTTAGTAGAGACAAGGTTTCACCGCATTGACCAGGATAGTCTCGATATCTTGACCTCGTGATCCACCCACTTCAGCCTCCCAAAGTGCTGGGATTACAGGCTTGAGCCACCGCGCCTGGCCTTAATTCTTAACAAGAAGACACATCTGTAACTGTTTGCTGACTCTATGAGCTCTTAAAGGTTCTCTGCTGGAGAAGCTGGGGAGAAGGCGTGGGAGGAAGATGGGCTCGGTGGAGAAGGGGGCCGCCACCTCCGTCTCCAACCCGTGGGGGCGGCCATCCCGGCGGCTGCCGAAGCTGCAGCGCAACTGTCGAGGCGGCCAGGGCCGAGGTGTGGAGAAGCCCCTGCACCTGGCAGCGCTAATTGTGGCCCGGGAGGCAGCATAGGCATCCCCCTGAAGAACATTAAGCGCCTGGCGGAGGTCCCGCTCATTGGCTGGGTCCTGCGTGTGGCCCTGGACTCAGGGGCCTTCCAGAGTGTATGGGTTTCGACAGACCATGATGGAATTGAGAATGTGGCCAAACAATTCGGTGCATAAATTCATTGAAGAAGTTCTGAAGTTTCAAAAGATAGCTCTACCTCACTAGATGCCATCATAGAATTTCTTAATTATCATAATGAGGTTGACATTGTAGGAATTATTCAAGCTACTTCTCCATGTTTACATCCTACTGATCTTCAAAAAGTTGCAGAAATAATTCGAGAAGAAGGATATGATTCTGTTTTCTCTGTTGTGAGACGCCATCAGTTTCGATGGAGTGAAATTCAGAAAGGAGTTCGTGAAGTGACCGAACCTCTGAATTTGAATCCAGCTAAACGGCCTTGTCGACAAGACTGGGATGGAGAATTATATGAAAATGGCTCATTTTATTTTGCTAAAAGACATTTGAAAAAGATGGGTTACTTACAGGGTGGGAAAATGGCTTACCATGAAATGCGAGCTGAGCATAGTGTGTATATAGATGTGGATATTGATTGGCCTATTGCAGAGCAAAGAGTATTAAGATATGGCTATTTTGGCAAAGAGAAGCTTAAGGAAATAAAACTTTCGGTTTGCAGTATTGACGGATGTCTCACCAATGGCCATATTTATGTATCAGGAGACCAAAAAGAAATAATATCTTATGATGTAAAAGATGCTATTGGGATAAGTTTATTAAAAGTGGTATTAAAGAAAAGTGGTATTGAAAGGTCCTGTTCAAAGCAGACGCTCTCTTCTTTAGAACTGGATTGCAAAATGGAAGTCAGTGTATTAGCCAAGCTAGCAGTTGTAGATGAATGGAGAAAAGAAATGGGCCTGTGCTGGAAAGAAGTGGCATATCTTGGCAATGAAGTGTCTGATGAAGAGTGCTTGAAGAGAGTGGGCCTAAGTAGCACTCCTGCTGATGCCTGTTCCACTGCCCAGAAGGCTGTTGGATACATTTGCAAATGTAATGGTGGCCGTGGTGCCATCCAAGAATTTGCAGAGCACATTTTTCCTACTAATGGAAAAGGTTAATAATTCATGCCAAAAATAGAAATTAGTGTAATATTGAGAAAAAAATGATACTGCCTTCAGCCAGTTTGCTTTTATTTTTGATTAAGTAAAATTCCATGTTGTAATGTTATGGAGAGTCTGATTTTGTTTGTGATATATATATTGTGCTCTACTTTTCTCTTTATGCAAGATAATTATTTCGAGACTGATTATAGTCTTTCTCAGATTTTTAGTAAATGCAAGTAAGAAACATCATCAAAATTCATTTTGTATTGTACCCTGTAAAACTGTGTGTGTGCTTTCAGAGATGTTGGGATTTTATTTATCTGGGAACAATGTGTATGGTAATACATGCCCTCCTATTAATAAAATTACATTTCACAAAATTAAAAAAAAGGTTCTCTGCTTAGCATTAACAAAATAAGGTTTATAGGTCAAGCCAATGTATTAATTTTTTGCATAGAGTCTTTAAAATTTGTTCTCTTTTTCATACTTTATTTATATTCAATTTATGGTTTATAACTGCTTTTTAGGGAGATACTTCTATATTATCAATTCATTTGGGGAGAAATAATTATGCAAAGAGGATAATTTACATGATTTTTAAAATTCAGAATAAAGAGCAAAGACTATGCTACAGATTCAAGAGTTGTGCCTTACATTGCTGAAGCATTTTTTTCTAAAATTTCAAAAGGAATATGTGCAAATTGAGAAATCATACCACTGCCCTAACTTGATAAACATACTGTTCTTAAAGTATGTAATGATTTTAAACTTTCCGATGTTAATTTTTTCTTTCTCTCCAACTAGAAGAGTAGATTTAAAAAATTTGTCTTTCAATTACATTGTAAAGTTTCTGGGGGAAGAGACTATACTGTTTACATTCATTTAGCTAATTAAATAATACAATAGATATTGAGTGCCTACTAAATATTTTGTATTTCTTTTGATACTTACACCTTGTCTACTCATCTCTTGATTATGTTGGATACATGCAGCAAAATATTCATTAGTCATTACATTGTGCCATAGTTGAGGAGATCATTGAGACTCTCAGATCTTATCTTGGAATATTTCTTGATCACATTTCTCTGGCTTTTTATGTGACTGATGCTTGCTTTTACTTTATTTTTATTTGAGACGGAGTTTCTCTCTTGTTACCCAGTCTGGAGTGCAATGGCGCGATCTCGGCTCACCGCAACCTCCGCCTCCTGGGTTCAGGCAATTCTCCTGCCTCAGCCTCCTGAGTAGCTGGGATTACAGGCACGCGCCACCGTGCCCAGCTAATTTTTTGTATTTTTAGTAGAGACGGGGTTTCACCATCTTGACCAGGATGGTCTCGATCTCTTGACCTTGTGATCCACCCGCCTCAGCCTCCCAAAGTGCTGGGATTACAGGCTTGAGCCACCACGCCCGGCTGCTTGCTTTTACTTTATAACTAAATTTGCAAAGTGAATCAACTGTTTTCTGTTAGGCAGTGTGCTTTCAGTTTGAGTAATTATTAATACCAGCAATTTAGTTAGAAACCTTTGGCCTAATAATCCAATTGGAGATGGTATCAGTATTACCTGGAGAATGTTTTTTAAAAGAAATTTCAAACATGTCAGGAGCGTGCTTCCTGGAAATTTTAATAAGTGGTAAGCAGGGTGAGGGAAATGTGGAGATACATTTAAGACAAGTTTTTATTTATTAAATTAATTAATTAATTTTGAGATAGGGTTTTACTGTATTGCCCAGGCTGGAGTGCAGTGGCGTGATCTCCACCTCCTGGGCTCCAGTGATCCACCTGCCTTAGCCTCCCAAGTAGCTGAGACTTACAGGTATTAATCATACCTGCCTAATTATAAATATATATATATATATATGTATACATATATATTTGTAGAGACAAGGTCTCACTGTGTTGCTCAGGCTGGTCTAGAACTCCTGGCCTCAAGTGGTCCTCTTGCCTTTGCCTCTGAAAGTGCTGGATTACAGGTGTGAGTCACTGTGCCTAGCCAGGAAAAATTTTTAATGATTCAGCTTGTTCATTCATTCATGAAATATTTATTTATACTGCATGTGCAACACTGCTAGTCATAGGAGGTAGAATGGTGAGAAAAAAACAACAAAGAAATGAACTCTTAAATTTCTGGAGCTTACAGAGTAATAGGGTATGGCGGGGCTGGGGTCAAGCAGACTTGATCACACACACATAAAATTGCAACCAAAATATACATTACAAAAATGAGAACCTCTTGTTCTATTAAGTAGGGGAATTTGACCTATTCCGGAAGGTCAGGAATGGCTTCTCTGAGGCAAGGATTGTTAAACTAAAGTTGGTACAGTTGGCCCTCAGTATTTTTGGGGATTGGTTCCAGGATTTCTTAGGATATCAAAATCTGCAGATGCTCAATTCCCTTACATAAAATGATGTAGTATTTACATATAGCTTATGCTTTAAATCATCTGTAGATTACTTATAATGTCTAATGCAATGAAAATAGCTGTTACATTGTGTTTTATTTGCCTTATTTTTAATTATTTTTCCACCCGGTATTTTTTTTTTCTTTCCAACTTTTATTTTAGATTTAAGGGGTGCATATGCATGTTTGTTATATGGCTAGACTACATGTCATGGGTTTGGCGTACAGATAATTTTGTCACCGAGGTCATCAGCATAATACCTAATAGGTAGTTTTTAATCTTCTCCCTTCTCCCACCTTCCACTTTCAAGTAGCTTCTGGTGTGTATTCCCTTTTTTTGTGTCCATGTATACTCAGTATTTAGCTCCCACTTGCTGTAAATGAATTAATGCAGGAACAGAAAACCAAATGCCACGTTTTTACATGTGGTATTAATATACTTAAGATAATGGCCTCAGCTCCATTCATGTTACAAAGGCCATGATCTAATTTTGTTTTTGTAGCTGTGTAGAATTCTGGGGTGTATATACACCACATTTTCTTTATCCAGTCCCCCACTGATGGGCATCTAGGTTGGTTCTGTGTGTTTGCTGTTGCGAACAGTGCTGCAGTGAGAGCATGAGTCTTCATGGTAGAATGATTTATGTTCCTTTGGGAATATATGCAGTAGTGGGATTGGTGGGTTAAATCGTAGTTCCATTTTAAGTTCTTTGAGAAATCTCCAGACTGTTTTCCACAGTGACCTAATTTATATCCCACCAGCAGTGTATAAACGTTTTCTTTCCTCTACAACCACCGGCATTTGTTGTTTTCTGACTTTTTAATGATAGCCAATCTGAGTGGTATGAGATGCTATCTCATGGTGGTTTTTATTTGCGTTTTCCTAATGTTTAGTGATAGCATTTTTTCATATGCTTGTTGGCTGCATGTGTGTCTTCTTTTGAGAAATGTCTGTTCATGTCCTTTGCCCATGTTTTAATGTCATTGTTTTTTGCTTGTTGATTTGATTCTGGATATTAGAACTTTGTTGGATGCATAGTTTGCAAATATATTCTCCCATTTTGTAGAAACTCTGTTGATAGTTTCTTTTGCTATGCAGAAACTCTTTAATTATGTCCCACTTGCCATTTTTTGTTTGTTTGTTTATTGCATTGGCTTTTGAAATCTTCATCATGAAGTTTTTACCTGGGCCCATGTCTGGAATGGTATTTCTTAGGTTTTCTTCTAGGGTTTTTGTAGCTTTATGTTTTATGTTTTAAGTCTTTAACCCATCTTGAGTTGATTTTTGTATATCGTGAAAGGCAGGGGTTCAGTTTCAATTTTCTGTATATGGCTAGTCAGTTATCCCAGACTATTTTTTGAATAGGAAGTCCTTTCCTCATTGCTTATTTTTCTTGACTTTGTTGAAGATTTGATAGTTTTAGGTGTATGGTTTTATTTCTGGGTTCTCCAACCTGTTCCATTGGTTGGTCTCTCTGTTTACAATTGTGCCAGTACAATGCTGTTTTAGTTACTGTAGCCTTGTAGTATATTTTGAAGTTGTGTAGTGTGATGCCTCCAGTTGTGTTCTCTTTGCTTAGGATTGATGTTGGTATGACTCTTTGGGCCCTTTTTTGGTTCCAACTGAATTTTAGAATTTTTTTTTTTGTAATTCTGTTAAAAACGTCATTGGCAGTTTGATAGGAATAGCATTGAATCTGTAAATTGCTTTGGGCAATATGGCCATGTTAACAATATTGATTATTCCTATTCATGAGCATAAAATGTTGTTTTTCATTTGTTTGTATTGCTTCTGATTTCTTTCAGCAGTGTGTGATAATTCTCTTTGTAGAGTTGTTTTACCTCTCTGGTTAGCTGTATTGCTATTTTATTTTTGTGGCTATTGTGAATGGAATTGCATTCTTTATTTGGCTGTCAGCTTGGATGTTCTTTGTATAGAGAAATGCTACTGATTTTTGTACACTGATTTTGTATCCTGAAACTTTCCTGAAGTTGTTTATCATATCTAGGAACCTTTGGGCATAGACATAGGGTTTTCTAGTATAGCATCACATCGTTTGTGAAGAGAGATAGTTTTCCTTCCCCTCTTCTTATTTGGCTATATTTTGTTTCTTCCTCTTGCCTGATTGCTCTGGCTAGGACTTCTAATATTATGTTTAATAGGAGTGGTGAGAATGAACATCTTTGTCTTGTTGCAGTTCTCAAAGAGAATGCATCCAGCTTTTGCCTATTCAGTATGATGTTGGTTATGGGTTTATTTAGATGGCTCTTACTATTTTGAGGTGTATACCCTCAATGCTTAGTTTGTTGAGAGTTTTTAAGAGGAGAGATGTTGAATTTTACCTAATTTTACCTTTTTCTATGTCTACTGTGATGATTATGTGTTTTTTGTTTTTAGCTCTGTTCATGTGATAGTCACATTTATTGATTTGTATATGTTGAATCAACCTTGATCCCAGGAATAAAGCCTACTTGATATGGTGGATTAGCTTTTTGATGTGCTGCTAGATTTGGTTTGCCAGTATTTTGCTGAGGATTTTTGCACCTATGTTCATCAGAGATACTGGCCTGAAGTTGTCTTTTTTCATTATGTCTCTGCTAGGTTTTGATATCAGAATGATGTTGGCCTCATAGAATGAGTTAAGAAGAAGTCCCTCCATGACTTTTTGGAATAGTTTCAGTAGAATTGGACTAGCTCTTTTTTTTTTTTTCCTTTACGTCTGGTAGAATTCAGCTGTGAAACTTCCTTGTCCAGGACTTTTTCTAGCTGATAGGTTTTTTTTTTCTTTCTTGAGACCGAATCTTGCTCTGTCACCCAAGTTGGAGTGCAATGGCACAATCTTGGCCTGCTGCAACCTCCACTTCCCTGGTTCAAGCAGTTCCCCTGCCTTAGCCTCCTGAGTAGCTGGAATTATAGGCATACCCCACCACGCCTAATTTTTTTTTAAATAGATTTTTAGTAGAGATGTGGTTTCACCATGTTGGCCAGAATTGTCTTGAACTCCTGACCTCAGGCAATCTGCCTGCCTTGGCCTCCCAAAGTGCTGGGGTTACAAGTGTGAGCCACTATGCCTGGCCCTGGCTGGTGGGATTTTTATTACTGATTTGCTCACTCTTTGTTATTGGTCTGTTCAGAGTGTCAATTTCATCATGCCTCTCAGTCTTGGGAGATTGTGTGTTTAAGAATTTATCCGTTTCTTCTAGGTTTCCCAGTTTGTATGCATAGAGATATTTTCAATAGTCTCTGAGGATTTAAAAAAATATATCTGTGGGGTTGGTGGTAATGTCCCCTTTGTCATTTCTGGTTGTGTGGCTCTTTTCCCTTTTTTGTGTGTGTTTTATTTTATTTCGCCATAGAGTCTCACTCTGTCATCCAGGCTGGAGTACAGTGGCTTGATCTCAGCTCACTGCAACCTCTGCCTCCCAATTTCAAATGATTCTTGGGTCACTGCAACCTCTGCCTCCCAAGTTCAAGTGATTCTCCTGCCTCAGCCTCCTGAGTAGCTGGGATTACAGGTGCATACCACCATGCCCAGCTAATTTTTTGTGTTTTTAGTAGAGATGGGGTTTCACTGTGTTAACCAGGGTGGTCTTGATCTCCTGACCTCATGATCCACTTGCTTTGGCCTCCCAAAGTGCTGGGATTACAAGTGTGAATCACCACGCCTGGCCAGATCTTTTCCCTTAAAAAAAAAAATAGCAGTTCATCAGTCTTATTTATTCAGTCAAAGAAACAACTTTTGGTTTTGTTAATATTTTGTATGACTTTTCTCATCTGTTTCAGTTCAGCTCTGATTTGGGTTGTTTCTTTTCTTATGCTAGCTTTGAAGTTGGTTTGTTTTTCAAGTTACCTAGGTCAGATGTTAGGTTGTTAATTTGAGATCTTTCTAACTTTTTGATGTGGGCATTTAGTGCTATAAACTTTGCTTTTGACATTGCTTTAGCTGTGTCCCAAATATTTTCATATATTGCATCTTTGTTTTAATTAGTTTCAAATAATTTCTCGATTTCTGTCTTAACTTCATTGTTTACCCAAAAGTCATTCAGGAGTAGATTGTTTAATGCCCATTTAATTGTATGTTTTGAGAGATCTTGTTGGTATTGATTTCTATTTTTACTGTGCTGTGGTACAAGAGTGTGGTTGGTAGGATTTTGGTTTTTTGAATTTATTGAGAATTGCTTTATGGCTGAGTGTGTAGTCAGTTTTACAGTATGTTCCTTGGGCAGATGAGAATAATGTATTTTCTGTTGTTTTTGAGTGCAGTGTTCTGTAGATGTCTGTTAGGTTCATTTGGTCATCCAGTTTAGACCTGAATATGTTTGTTAGTATTCTGCCTCAGTGATTTGTCCAGTACTGTCAGTGGGATGTTGAAGTTTCCCACTATTAGTGTGGTTATCTACATCTCTTTGTAAGTCTGTATGAACTTGTTTTATGAATCTGGGTTCCCCAGTGTTGAGTACATGTATATATATTTAGGATAGTTAAGTCTTGTTGCTGAATTGAGCCTTTTTATTATTATGTGATACCTTTCTTTGTCCTTTTGGATCATTGTTGGTTTAAAGTTGGTTTTGTCTGAAATAAGAATAGCAACTCCTGCTCTTTTTTGTTTCCCGTTTGCTTGATTGATCTTCCTCCATCTCTTAGTTTTGAGCATATGGGTGTCCTTCCATGTGAGATGGTCTCTTGAAGACAGCATACTGTTGGCTCTTGCTTCTTTATCCAGTTTGCCATGCTCTGCCTTCTAAGAGGGGCATTTAAACTGTTTGCTTTCAAGATTAATATTGGTAAGTGTGGATTTGATCCTGTCATCATGTTTTTAGCTGGTTGTTATGTACACTTGATTGTATTAATATATTTGCTTTATAGAGTTAATAGTACTGTGTACTTGAGTGTGTTTTTGTGGTGGTCAGTAGCGGTCTTTCACTTTCATATTTAGTGCTCACTTATGTACCTCTTGTAAGGCATACTTGGTGGTAACAAATGTCCTTAGCGTTTGCTTGTCTGAAAAGGATTTTATTTTTTCTTCACTTAGGAAGCTTAGTTTGGCTGCATATGAAATTCTTGATTGGAATTTTTCTTTAAAGATGCTGAATATACTTTGGGAGGCCAAGGCGGGTGGATCACGAGGTCAAGAGATTGAGACCATCCTGGTCAACATGGTGAAACCCCATCTCTACTAAAAATGCAAAAAATTAGCTGGGCACGGTGGCACGTGCCTATAATTCCAGCTGCTCAGGAGGCTGAGGCAGGAGAATTGCTTGAACCCAGGAGGCGGAAGTTGCGGTGAGCTGAGATCGCACCATTGCACTCCAGCCTGGGTAACAGCAGCGAAACTCCGTCTCAAAAAAAAAAAAAAAAAAAAAAGATGCTGAATATAAACCCCAAATCTTTTCTGGCTTGTAGGGTCTCTGCTGAAAGGTTTGCTGTTAGCCTGATGGAGTTTCCTTTGTAGGTGACCTGCCCCTCTCTTTCAGGAATGCTAATGAGTCATATATTTGGTGTGTTTACATTACATAATCCCATATTTCTTGGAGGTTTTGTTGATTTAAAAAAATTTTTTTTATTATCTTACTGAGTGAACTGTTCTTTGGACTCTGAGATTCTTCCTCAGCTTGATCTATTCTGCTATCAATACTTGTTATGAAATTCTTGTAATGAGGTTTTCAGTTCTATCAGCTCAGTTTGGTTCTTTTTTTTCTTTATTTTAATTTTGTTTTTTTGAGACAAGCTCATTCACTCTGTTGCCCAGGAGTGCAGTGGCATGATCTTGGCTCACTGCTACCTCTGCCTTCTGGGTATAAGCAGTTCTCCTCCCTCAGCTCCCAAGTAGCTGCGATTATAGGCATGTACCACCATACCTGGCTAAGTTTTGTATTTTTAGTAGAGACTGGGTTCCGCCATGTTGGCCGGGCTGGTCTGGAACTCCTGACCTCAAGCAGTACTCCCACCTTGGTCTCTCAAAGTGCTGGGATTACAGGTGTGAGCCACCATGCCTGACTTGGTTCTTTCTTAAAAATGCCTATTTTTATATTTTTATCTCCTGAATTGTTCTACTGGATTCCTTAGATTCCTTGGAATGGATTTCAGCTGTCTCCTGAATCTCAATAATCTTAATTGCCATCTAGATTCTGAATTCTGTATCTGTTATTTCAGCCATTTACTTCTGGTTAAGAGTCAATGCTGGGGAGCTAGTGTGGTCATTTGTAAGTAAGGAAACTCTCTGGCTATTAGAGTTGCCAGAGTTCTTGCACTGGCTCTTTCTCATCTCTGTGGGCACTGATGTTCCTTTAACAATGGTGTAACTTGACTATAGTCAGTTGCCTTCATTTCTGGATGTTTTCAGAGGGCCAAGTCTGTGTAGGGTCTTTATTTGTGGCTGAATTCTCTTTTCTTTTCTTTTTTTTTGAGACAGAATCTTGCTCTGTTGCTTAGGCTGGAGTGCAGTGGCATGATCTCAGCTCACCACAACCTTTGCCTCTCAGGTTCAAGTGATTCTTCTGCGTCAGCCTCCCGAGTAGCTGTGATTACAGGCATGGGCCCACCATGCCTGGCTAAGTTTTGCATTTTTAGTAGAGACAGGGTTTCACCATGGTGGCCAGGCTTGTCTTGAACTCCTGATCTCAAGTGATCTGCCTGCCTTGACCTCCCAAAGTACTGGGATTACAGGCCTGAGCCACCACATCCAGGCATGAGCCACCACATCCAGCCTATTTGTGGCTGAATTCTTGTCTGTGTTTTCATAGGCGGGTATATTAGCAAAGTATTTTTGGTGTTGAAGTTTGGGCTGCAATGTGTTTAAGCATACTGGCCAGTAGGTAGGCTTTTGCTCAGCTCCGCAGCTCCTTTGTATTTTCTTGCATTTGTAGTCATGCACCTTCTCAATGCTCTGAGGGTGTGGGCTCCTTTCCCACTTGAGTGCTACAGACCTCAGCTTGGCACTCCCTGGCTTGGCACTGCAGCCCTAGGGCAAACTCACATATTTTGTTTCCTCTCTGGCTTGGGGGCAGCAGAGGTAATGACCTTAGCAGTGTCGGTGGTAGAGGGATTTTCACATGTCTCTTTCAATTATACCCCAGAGATAAACATAGCCGCTGTCAATCGGAATAGTCATTCCAGTGTTGTGGGCCCAAGCTGGCGGGGGGGCCCTGCCTCGTGATGAACAGGGGAATTGGGGGCTCATAGGGAAGATAGACTGCGCTCTTCATAGGGAGGCTGCTGCGTGCTGGAGATGAGAGTGAGGCACTCAGGGTCTTTGTCTCTTCCCCAGTCTGAGAGTAGGCAGCAAGGGCAGTACTGCTGCAGTGGTAGAAGGGGTGTCAGCTGCCTGTGGGAGCCACGTCCCCAGGACATGCAGAGCCACTGCCAGTGGGAATATTCAGCTGTGGTGGGAGAGCTGCTCTGGGGGCCAAAGCCAGAGGCCCTACCTGGTGAAGAGTAGGCAGTGGGGGCTCACAGGGAAGAGAGACTGGTTCCTATCCCTGTGGTGGCTGCTACGTGCTAGAGGTGCCAGTGAAGCAACCAGGCTCTTTGTTCCTTCTTCAGCCCAAGGTCAGCTAGGACGGTACCGCTGAAGCTGCAATGGCAGAGGGGCTGTGGGTTGTTCCTGGGATTTCCTCACCAGATAAATACAGGGCTGCCACTGACTGATCAGGTGGGCCCATACATCTCACAGGATCAAGAAAACAATAACACAATTTAAAAAACCCAAAGTATTGAGGCTGCAACTAGCATGATGAATAGTATCTCATATCTGATAAAGCAATTCTCAACAAATTCAAAAAACCAAAATCATACCAACCACACTCTTGTACCACAGCACAGTAAAAATAGAAATCAATACCAACAAGATTGTACAATTGTATGTCTCAAAACATACAATTATGTTTATGGCCCCGTCCAGGAGGCCCCGTGCAGAGAGGAGTAACACGGACAGGGACCTGTGTGGAAAACAGCCTGGTTGCTTTTCTGTAAGGGAGCTGTGTGATGCTGGGGGCCTGTGATAGTCCTTAAGCTCTTCCTTCCATTCTGAGCCAAAGGGCAGTGGGTCAGGGGATGCAGTAGTGGCGAAAAGTGGTGGGCCTGCCTTCTGCCACTGGGAGCTCCATCCTAAGGAAGTGTGGAGCTGCAACCAGCAGAAATGGGGATGGGTTGGCTGTGCTTGGGGTAGGGAGCAGGGAGAGGAGCTTGGGGAGGGCAAGTCAGAAGGCCTTGCTCAAGGAGGAGTAACAGGAGGAGGGACCTGTTTGGAAAGTAGTCTGGCCACTTTTTCCGAAAGGCAGCTATGCTGTGCTGGAGGCTCAAGATAGTCCTTAACCTCCTTCCTCCCTCCTGATTCTGATAGCAGTCCAGGTGGGAGCTGTGCAGCAGCAGAAATGGCGGGCCTGTCTTTTACTTCTGGGAACTCTGTCCAGGGAATTGCAGAGCTGCTACCAGCTTGAGAGCTCAGGTAGGGCTGGGGTGGCTTCGCTGGGATCCCAGACCTGGGCTTTGCCAGCAGTTCATCTGCTCCTCATCACTGTGGATGCAGCCCCTCTCCTGGGGGTATGTGTGAGAACCTGGCCTCCTGTGTTGGCAGAGCTACAGCTGCTGGGGCAAGAGTGCTCAGGGTTCCAAGACCCTTGGCACTCCATTTGTGCCTGAGTGGCACACTCCGCATGCTTTCTGTGTTGGCCTGGAGGCCCCAATGGAAGAGGGTTGGGGATGCCTCCAGAGCCTGAGAATGCAAAGGTTCGTGGCAGAAGCGTGAGTTCCTGGGGGTCTCATTCACCATTTTCCTGCAGTGGGGAGCCTCCCTTGGCTCTGTGCCAGTCCCAGGTGGGCAGCTGTCCTGTCTTGCTTTTAACTGTTCTGTGTGGATTGCATTGCTTCCTTGATGAATCCCAACATGTCCTCTTGGATAAATAAAATGAATAAAACCCTCAGCAAAATCAGCATAGAAGGAACATACCTTAAGGTAGTAAAAGCCATCTATGACAAACCCACAACCAACAGGGAAATGTTAAAAGTATTTCCTTTGATTACTGGAACAAAACAAGGATGCTCACTTTGACCACTTCTATTCAACACAGTACTGGAAGTCCTAGCCAGAGCAATCAGACAAGAGGAAGAAAGAAAGTGCATCCAAATTGGTAAAGAGGAAGTCAAACTGTTGCTGTTTGCTGATGATATGATCGTATACCTAGAAAACCCTAAAGACTCATTCAGAAAGCTTCTAGATCTGATAATGAACTCAGTAAAGTTTCAGGATACAAAATCAGTGTATACAAATAAATATCACTGCCATACACCAATAGCAACCAAGCTAAGAATCAAATCAATAACTCAATCCCTTTTACAACAGCTGCAAAGAAAATAAAATACGTAGGAATATGCCTAACCAAAGAGGTAAAAGATCTCTACAAGGAAAACTATAAAACACTGCTGGAAGAAATTATAGACAACACAAACAAATGGAAACACATACCATGCTCATGGCTGAGTAGAATCAATATTGTGAAAATGACCATACTGCCAAAAGCAGTCTATAAGTTCAATGCAGTTCCCACCAAAATACCGTTACCATTCTTCACAGAACTAGAAAAAAGAATCCTAAAATTCATATGGAACCAAAAAATAGCCTTCATAGTCAAAACAAGAACAAGCAAAAAGAACAAATCTGGAGGTGTTGGGGTTTTAGGGTGCAGGGTTGTGCTTTAGCTTCCCTGAGAGGGCATTTTTCCAGGCTCTTAGTCTTTCACTCACCCAAGAATGGGAGAGGAGGCCACAGTGCAGTGGGCTCATAAAGTATAAATACTGGACTTAAAAAATTTTTGCAGAAAAGTGATTAATTTAGGCAGAGAGAGAAAAATGAGGAGAAAGAAACAGCAGAGAAAAGCCACTCTCACACTGAGTGAGAAGGGTTCCCAGATGGAGAAAACCAGAGAAGGAAGGCTCCTCTCAAACTGAGTGAGAGAATCCAGAAAGATGAAATCCAGGAGAGGAAAGACAGTTTCCACACTAGGTGGAAGGGAACACCAGAGGAGGAAATTTAGGAGAGAGAGAGAGATAGCTTCTGCTAAGGCAGTGTTCATGGAAGGGGATCCAAACATGGAGTCCAAAGTGGTGTGGAAGAAGGGGACTTTTAACCTGGGAGGAATTCCCACCTTCTCTAAGCCCCCTGGCCAATGAGAAGAGTTCCTTTAAACTTCCACTGGAATGATTGACCTTTGGTTCTTCCTGAATGTGCACAAAAATTTAAAACAAAGTTAAATCTCCTGGATGGAGAGGCATGGAAGCGGGGCATGGTGCTGGGAAGTTCTTGCCCTTGAAACTACACCCACTTGTGGACCTGGAAAGAGAACACATTCCCTCAGAGACATCACATTACTCGACTTCAAACTATACTACAAGGATATACTTAGCAAAATAGCATGGTACTGATATAAATATAGGCAGGCAGACCAATGGAATAGAATAGAGAACCCAGAAATAAAGCCAGATACCTATAGCCAATTGATCTTTGACAAAGCAAATGAAAACATTAAGTGGGGAAAGGGCACCCTATTCCGTGAGTGGTGCTGAGATAATTGGCAAGCCACATGTAGAAGAATGAAACTGGATTCTCAACTCTCACCTTTATACAAAAATCAATTCAAGATGAATCAAAGACATCTAAGACCTGCAACTATAAAAGTTCTAGAAGATAACATCAGAAAATCTCATCTAGACCTTGGCCAAGTTAAAGAGTTAATGACCAAGAACCAAAAAACAAATGCAGCAAAAACAAAGATAAATAGTTGTGACTTAGTTAAACTAAAAAGCTTCTGCACAGCAAAAGAAATAACAGCATAAACAGACAACCCACAGAGTGGGAGAAAATATTCACAAACTATCCATCTGACAAAGGACTAATATCCAGAATCTCCGAGGAACTCAAATCAGCAATAAACACCAAATAATCTTATCATATAAATGGGCCAGGTACAGTGGCTCATGCCTCTAATTCAGCACTTTGGGAGGCTGAGACAGGTGGATCACTTGAGGTTAGGAGTTGGAGACCAGCCTGGTCAACATGGTGGAAACCTAATCTCTACTGAAAATACAAATATATAAAAGCTAGGTGTAGTGGTAGGTGCCTGTAATTCCAACTACTCAGGAGGCTCAGGTGGGAGGATTGCTTGAACCCAGGAGGCGGGGGTTGCAGTGAGCCTAGATTGCACCACTGTACTCCAGCCATGTTTCAAAAAAGATAAAAAAGATATACATATGGCAAACAAACATTAAAAAATGCTCAACATCACTAATTATCAGGGAAATGCAAATCAAAACCACAATGCAATACCATCTTATTCTCACAAGAATGGCCATAATTAAAAAATCAAAAAATAATAGATGTTGGCATAGATACAGTGAAAAGGGAACAGTTTTACACTGCTGGTGGCAATTTAAACTAGTAAAACCACTATGGAAAATAGTATGGAGATTCTTTACAAAGAACTAAAAGTAGAACTACCATTTGATCTAGCAATCCAACTACTGGGTATGTACCCAGAGGAAAAGAAGTCATATGAAAAAGACACATGCACATGCATGTTTATAGCAGCACAATTCGCAATTGCATAAATATGGAACCAGCCTAAATGCCCATCAGTAAATGAATGGATAAAGAAAATGTGGCACATATATATCATGGAATACTACTCAACCATAAAAAGGAATGAAATAACAGCATTTGCAGCAATGTGGTTAAAGTTGGGAGACTGTTATTTTTTATTTTTATTTTTTAAATTCTTCAGCTAAGATAGTAGAAAAGGTGATTTGTTGTATGGTTGTTATACTTGGCCACAAATAAACACAGAAATAGTCCAGAATGTTACAGGTCCTGCGCAAAGGACCAACATGGGCAGTTTTGGTTATGAGCAAGGTGGGTCTCAGAGGTGATGGGCGATCAGATGGCGACGAAGTTCTAGATCCATTCAGACAAACTCTAGAAAGTAGCATGCAGTCTCACAACTTGTACCAGCATCCCCAGCATCTAGCATTCCATGTTTCTGCTCCTGTGGCCTGCACAGTACAACAAGCTAGTCGTTTACGTGGACCTCTGCCTCATCTTACTTCTTCTGCGCTTCAGCCTATGCATTTGCTTCTTCCTCCACTTGGCTCTCATGGTGCAGAATTTTCCAAGAAAATGGCGCTAAGGCCGAGAGTGGAGACTGTTATTCTAAGTGAAGTAACTCAGGAATGGAAAACTGAACATTGTACATTCTCATAAGTGGGAGCTAAGCTATGAGGATGTGAAGGCATTAAGAATGATGTAATTGGACTCTGGGGACTTCCAGGGAAGGGTGGGAGGGGAATGAGGGACAGAAGACTACACCTTGAGTGCAGTGTACACTGCTCAGGTGATGGGTACATCAGAATCTCAGAAATCACACCTAAAGAACTTATCCATGTAATCAAATACCACCTGTTCCTTAAAAACTTGAAATTATAATTTGAAAAAAAAATAGCTTACTCAAAACAATTTTCTTTTGTGGATTGAAGAGAACATAAAGCAAAAATCAAGTAGGGAAGAAATTGCAATTGGTTCTTTGCATTATATACAAAGATAAATTCCAGATGAAAAAGGACTTATATATCAAAATAAAGTGCTTAGTAGAACATATGCAAGTGAATATTTTTCTGATTCTGGGGTGTGGCAGGAGTTCTTGAACATAAAAAAGAAAAGTTTGATCAAATTGACTATATTAAAATTAAGTCCTCTATCAAAAAAATCCCTTGAAGATGGCAAAGACCGATTACAAACTGATAAAAGGTTTTATACAATATAGATAATGAATAGAGTCAGTATCAAGAATATATGATGCACAGTAAATCAATAAGAATTACCCAATGGGAAAATGGGCAAAAGATAAAAAACAGGCATTTCACAGAAGAGGAAACATCTAGCCAACGTATGTTGAACATATGTTCACACTAGAGATGTGCAAACCAAGACCACATGAGATTTCAGTTGACATTTGAGTGGCAAAAATTAATGTCTGATAATATCAAGTGATATAGGGCAGGGCTTCTCCACTTTCAACAGGAATTATCTATCTATGGATTTTTTAAAATGCATCATTTGATTTAGATCTGGAGTGGGGCCTGAGATGCTGTATTTCTAACAGATTTCCAAGCAATGCTGATTCCACTGGTCTGTGGACTCCAATTTCAGTTGCAAAGTTGGAGAGTATGTAGATCAGCAGGATCTCTTAAATATGAGAGGTCCCTTTTTGTTGTTGCTGCTGTCAGCTGGGGGCCAGCCTTTGCTTCTAGAGGCTGCCTGCATTCCTTCTCACGTTTCCATAGGCAACATGGAGGTTAGTCCACTAGTGATGGCAGGTTGGGTCCTACTCATGCTTTGAATCTGTCTAACTCCCTACTTCAGCTGCTGTTTTTGACTCCAGCTAGAAAAAAAAGTCTTTGCTTTTAATGGTTCATGTGATTATATTGGATCTAGTCAGATTATCCAGGATAATCTCTATATTTTGAAGTGTGTAACCTTAGTTATATTTGCAAAATCCCATTAGCCATGTCATGTAACATTCACAGGATCCAGGGATTAGGGAATAGGCATCTCTACGGGGATCATTCTGTTTTCCACAATGGAAAATTATGATCTTTCACTCAGTTCCCAGACTTGGGCCAGTTCTCTGATCCAGACGTAATCAATTGAAGGGTCTCCTTGATGAAGTACCCTGCAATAATACAGCAAATGTACACAGAACAGCTGTTCAGCCTTTTCCAAAGGAATCTGTGCTCACTTGTCCAAGTAAGAGTACACTGGAGAAAGAAATCTAACCAGGTATTTCAAAGACTATTGGGAACACAGTCAAGCTAACATTGCTACCCAGGTACCCAAACACTGTAATGGCTCCCATGTTAAATGGGAGCATATGGAGACGGGGTAATGAATGGAGTGCTGGTCCAAATCCGTTTTACAGTTGGACACTGTTTTAGTGTCCCTAGATGTACTGTGGTCGTTTTCCCACTTCCTGAATGCATAATCAGCATGGATATACTTAATAACAGAACCATCACACTGATTCTTTGACTTATGGAGAAAGAATTATCCTGGTAGGAAAAGACAAATAGAAACCACTCAACCTTCCCTTTCTGTGCAAGATAGTAAATCAGAAATAATACTATATCTTGGTAGAATGACAGAGATTAATGTCAGTCTCAGTGACTTAATGGTTGAGGTATAGTGATTTCTATCATATCTCTATTTAATTAATGAGACTAACCTTGCAAAAGACTGATGGAATGTGCGAGGTGATGGTGAACTATTACATCAAGCAATATCCTGGCCACAGCTGCTGTACCAGAAATGGTATCTTGACTAGATTGGATAAACACAGCATATGGTACTTCATATGCAACTATTGACATGAAGAATGCCTTCTTTCAGTTCCTGATTGTCAGGAAAGAGAATCAAAAGGAGTTCACATTCACTTGGAATTGACAAAAGTACCTATCTATGGTCATGCCCTAGGGCTGAATCAACTCTTCTGCCTTCTGTCACAGTGTAGTCCAAAGGGACCTTGATTGCCTGGACATTTAGTGAAACATCGTGATCCACCCTATTAATTGTGTCGTGTTAGTCAGTAACACACTTTGGCAATGCCCTACAATCCTTTTCGTCCTTGCATTTTTATCATACTTAAAAATAAGTGTGTTTGGTAAAACCATAAATTTACATGATAAGCTTTGATTTTGTTGCTGTAAAAAATCTAAGGGCTATGTTAGAAAGTCAAAAAAAAAAAAAAAAGGGTAGATTGGTTTTATGCTAAAGTCACAATTACCAACCTCAAATGGTGACTTTTATTTTCTCTGAGAAATTACTTGCTAGTTTTTGGAGTGGCAAGGAAAAGACACTGATGTTTGAGAAGAGCAGAGGAGGTTTGGATTTGTCATTATGGAAAGTGAGAGAGTGAGGTGGTTAGAAGACAGTATAATGATCAGGTAGTGCTGAGGGCCATCTTCGGAGACTAACTCCCACAACAGTTGAGGCATGGAGTATCCTATAATCATGTTTCCTCCCATACTCATTTTTGGAGATTTTCTGGGATTATTAGTTGCTTTATTTTACATTTGTGTAGTTTGAAATCTATTATTATTCTGTCTTCAAACTCAACTCTAGAATTTCTCTCAATACCATGGTCTATCAGTTTTTATTTGTTTGAGATACACTTTTTAGTACCCCCCTCCTGCCGACTCCCCATCCACCTGCTCCAGTATGGACTGAATGCCTTTTAGTGTGCTGCACAATTTTTTTTTTTTTTTGAGACGGAGTTTCGCTCTTGTTACCCAGGCTGGAGTGCAATGGCGCGATCTCGGCTCACCGCAATCTCCGCCTCCTGGGTTCAGGCAATTCTCCTGCCTCAGCCTCCTGAGCAGCTGGGATTACAGGCACCCACCACCATGCCCAGCTAATTTTTTGTATTTTTAATAGAGATGGGGTTTGGCCATGTTGACCAGGATGGTCTCGATCTCTTGACCTCGTGATCCACGCGCCTCGGCCTCCCAAAGTGCTGGGATTATGGCTTGAGCCACCGCTCCCGGCCCTGCACAATTTTTAAAGTAGGACTTTCCTTCCACCATCCTAGAAATTTCTTTTGGCTTAGGTCTGTTTTCAGTGACCTATTTCCTAGGTTGCAGAGATTGCTGGTTGTTTTCCAAGGTCCATTATCCTTTTCCTTGATAATAATAGAACTCCCTATTTTCAGTTTGATACACAGACACCAAAAAAAAAAAAAAAAAATTTTCCCAAACTGCCTTAAAACTAGGTGTGGCCATGTGACTCAATGCTGACCAATGAAATGTAAGCCTTAGAGTCTGGTTCATGATAACTCAAAGTGCTGAACACAGTGGTGTACACATAGGTGGACAATAAATAATTGTTGACTTACTAAATCAATGTTTCCTCAGTCTTGGAGACCCTTCTTTCCTGACAGAGGTTTTCTTACTTATTGGAATCTTAGTTTTTAAGGCTACTCTCAAATACCATATCATCCAGAAGATTTTCTTCTCCTCTTCTCCCTTAGAGTTATCTTACATTAATGTTTATACTTCAGTTTGGAGAGTTACAGCTGATATTCATTCTCTTGATAGTGACCTCTGTGTGGTTGTTACAGTGGCTGGGTTGCTTTGATATGAAGAGTATTGCATACTATTCTATGATATTTTTACCACTGCTTACCAAAAGAGAGAAGGTATGTTCGCTTGTAGGGAGAAAAATATCTTCCACTTTTAGACTTTACTTGTTTCCACTGGATTGTGTGTTTTGATTGAAGGTCATCTTTATTTTTTATTTTCCTTGCCTTGTGTCTGGCACTATGACATAAGAAAATCAATTGATTTTGACAAAACTTCATGGCCTCAAGGAACTGAGGTTAAAGGAAAGAGAATCTGAGAGAACATATGCATACTCAGACCTTTGTTTTCCACAACAGCCTAAATTTAACCAGACAGTTGTCTAATCATGGAACACAGGCAAGGGGAAGGTAGTTGAATGGTATTGTCAGAGTATTGTTCTGTGATGGCTCAGATGCCATTTCCACAGAAATATACCTGCTTGCTTGATCATGCTGGTCAGAGCAAAATTTCCCACATGCTGGATCCCATTCATGCATTTAGCTTGATGGGTTACTATACTACTGATGACCTATATTTTCTGTCAGTTGCATTTTAGTCACTCCATCCTGGGAATACTGCCGTTCACTGTGATTGGATTTGGGTATTCCCCAACTGTTCTTGGGCATATCATTACAAAACAGGTTTTTGAACAGCTAGCTAATCTTTATTGTGCAGTGAGACACAGTCATATTCCCGTAGGCGCTTTTTGTTTCTTTGGTCTTGGAGCATCACTCTGCAGCCTGTTCTGTGGTTGACAGTACAGTAGCTATCAATAGTTTATGCAGGAGGCTAGGTACTGTGACTCAGGCCTGTAATCCCAGCATTATGGGAGGCTGAGGCGGCTGGATCACCAGAGGCAAGGAGTTTGAAACCAGCCTGGCCAACATGGTGAAACCCTGTCTCTACTAAAAATACAAAAACAGCCAGACGTGGTGGTGGGCACATGTAATCCCATCTATTTGGGAGGCTGAGGCAGGAGAATCACTTGAACTCAGGAAGTTGAGGTTGCAGTGAGCTCAGATTACACCATTGTACTATAGGCTGGGTGACAAGAGCGAGACTCCATCTCAAAAAAAAAAAAAAAAGTTTATAGAGGAGTTTCTGAATTTGCTGATGTCCTTGAGAACTCAGGTGCTTTAACTGTCAGGCCATTGTCTGGCATAAGACATCTGTGTTCTGTTATCTTCTCTGAATGAATAAGTGACTCTGCTTGCAACAGAGTTACCCACCTTTTTAAAGAACATCTGACTAGAGTAATTTATGAAGTATCTGGAGCTTAAAAATTATTAGCATTTTAATTTCTCCTAGCTGACATGCTATGATAACATCAGGATAAAACTGGCTTTTGGCAGTCAATTGTGCTGAAATCAATTTAAGTTAGGGCTTGATCATCCACATCTTTCTGAGTGCTTCCTCATTCTTTTCCATTAGTTTCAGTGCTACAAACATGGATTTTTAAAGATTGGAATAAAATTCTGTTTTAGTATTTATAGTTTTACTTGGACAATTATTTAAACCATCTGAATGATAGGTTTCTTTTTCTTTTTTATTTTTTTGAAATGGAGTCTCACTTTGTCACCCAGGCTGGAGTGCAGTGGTGTGATCTCAGCTCACCGCAACCTCTGCTTCCTGGATTCAAGTGATTCTCCTGCTTCAGTCTCCCAAGTAGCTAGGATTACAGGTGCCCACCACCATGCCCAGCAAATTTTTATATTTTTAGTAGAGATGGGGTTTCACCATGTTGGCCAAGCTGGTCTTGAACTCTTGACCTCAGGTGATCTGCCCACCTCGGCCTCCCAAAGTGCAGGGATTACAGACATGAGCCACCACACCTGGCCATGGTAGGTTCCTAATGCTCAAAATGAGGAGTTGTTAGGGTTGAATAAAGTAAGTATATAAAACACTTTGTATCTACTAGACATTTAATACAGGTTAGTCTCCCTTCTCTTCTCTGTTATACGAATTCCAAATAGTTTTTTGCCCCTTGGGTTCTGTGATATCTCACTCCTGATTTTCCTCTTTTTTCTTTTCTTTATTGATTTCCTTTCTGTGCTTCCTTACTCTGCTGGTCTCTTGGCTGTTGATTTCTCAAAGTTCTGTCTGGGGCTGTCTTCTTATTCAACATATTTCCATTAGCAATCTAGATAGTTTTTATAGAAATGCTTACAATATCCAAGTATATCTTCACTTTTGCTCTTTTTTAATAGTTTGGATTCATATATTTAACTGTATTTCTCCTGAATATCCTATAGAATCCTCAAATCCAACGTGTCAAAATGGAACTCATCATCTTTCTCTACCAACTAGCAATTATTCTATTTTTTTTTTTTTGAAACAGAGTTTTGCTCTTGTTGCCCAGGCTGGAGTGCAGTGTCGTGATCTCGGTTCACCCCAACCTCTGCCTCCCAGGTTCAAGCGATTCTCCTGCCTCAGCCTCCAGAGTAGCTCAGATTACAGGCATGGACCACCATACCTGCCTAATTTTATATTTTTAGTAGAGATGGGGGTTTTTCCATGTTGGTCAGGCTAGTCTTGAACTCCTAACCTCTGGTGATCTGCCCACCTTGGCTTCGCTAAGTGCTGGGATTACAGCTGTGAGCCACCGTGCTTGGCTTCTGCGTTCTTAATCTTAATATTCATTCTCAATTAATTAGTGGATCCAGCCAGAGCCCTGAGTATTATCCTCAAGTCTTTCTTCTCTTCCATCCCACACATTTACTCATTAATCCTATCTTATTAACCCTGATTTCTAAGAAACCTGAGTTCTTCTAACTCCTTCCATCCCAATAACCACTGACGTGGTTCAAACTTGGAAAATTATATCAGCAGTAAATCAGAATGCCTACTTTATAATGTCTTCACCTACCTTGAGTTATAAAAACACTTGGCTATGAATGTCATATATGGTTGTATATTTTCCATTTATTGATTAACCTCTTCCTGTTTTCAACATAAACTTATGATCCATATCCATTATAATCTAGAGTGCTAAGATGTATTGAAAGTATTTACCTTTCAAGAAAGGCAGAGGGTAGCCAAAAAAAAAAAAATAAATAAATAATTTCCTGGGTTTTTGACTTACCTTTTAATTTTAGGATTTTATTTGAAATACTTAGCAAAATGGTTTTCCTTTGTGTTTTCTTTCATTTCTGTACTCTTTCAGAAAGTACCTCATTTTTAATTGTTTATATCATTTAAAAAAAACATTTAACTCTTTAATATAGTGGTTTTTTTTTTCTTTTCTTTTTTGAGATAGAGTCTCACTCTTTTGCCCAGGCTGGAGTGCAGTAGCACGATCTCAGCTCACTGCAATCTCCACTTCCCAGATTCAAGTGATTCTCATGTCTTAGCTTCCCCAGTAGCTAGAATTAAAAGCGCCTGCTACCCCACCCAACTAATTTTTGTATTTTTAGTAGAGACAGAGTTCACTGTGCTGGCCAGGCTGGTCTTGAACTCCCGACCTCAGGTGATCTGCCCTCCTTGACCTCCCATGTTGCTGGGATTACAGGTGTGAGCCACCCTGCCTGGCCTCTTTTTTTTTTTTTTTTTTAATATAGTGTTTTAAAAGCTATTTTAGCTCATGGGTCTCATTTAGAAACTGAAAACTGTGGACTCTCCACCTAGAGAAGTACACACATTAAATTTTACATTTTTAGAGATTCACAGTAGACAACCAGAAACCTGTTCATGGACGCTTTAGAGTCTTTTGGATCTCTAAGATGTCTTATAAATTCTTTTTTGTTCATAATATAATATTCTGTAGATACTGAGACAACTCTTTTTTTCAATTGTTTTTACTAGCATATAGGAATATTCTGTGGTATGTGGAATTATTCATTACTAACATATAAAAATCAATTTTTTTTTTTTTGAGATGGAGTCCTGCTGTGCCGCCAGGCTGGAGTGCAGTGGCACAATCTGGGCTCACTGCAATCTCCACCTCCCAGGTTCAAGCAATTCTTCTGCCTCGGCCTCCTGAGTAGCTAGGATTACAGGCACTGGCCACCATACCCAGCTAATTTTTAAATTTTTAGTAGAGGTGAGGGTTTCACCATGTTGGCCAGAATGGTCTCAATCTTCTGACCTCGTGATCCACACTCCTCGGCCTCCCAAAGTGCTGGGATTACAGGTGTGAGCCACTGTGCCTGGTGGAGACAACGCTTACATACAAGACAATAAATTTAGAGAGAGATATATATAAGTAGAAAAGACAAAAGATTTACAGTGTCTTACTTTTCAAACACTTGGCATAGGGATGAAAATACTTAGCTCCTTCTTTAAATCCAAATCTGCAGCTTAACAAGGTATTCATATTTATGTCTCACAGTTAGTGCCAGTCACAGAAGAAAATGTCAATAGGACAAAAAAAAAGTGTCAGTGTCATCTCTTGCCTCTCAGTTGGTCAATGCTGCTTTTATGCTGTTACCTAGTATCCATAGCCAATGCCTTGTAATGTACAATCAGACTTGACTTCCTAGGCTCTAAAGTTGCCTGTCCCCATCAAATTCTCTTGCGGAATTGCTCAGCAAATAAGCAGTTTGAGATTGGATAGAACTCATTCAAATTTTGGTGTTCATGAATAATAATTTTGGTTGGAAAGAGCTTGTGCTTATAGAGTTGTGCTATCATCTAAGTTGAAATAGATGCCACCACATACCTACCCGCATAATCTAGCAACAGGAAACATCCTCATTTTGGTAAGAGGTACTTTCTCTTCTAATGTGAAGACTTTTGAATCTCAGCAAACATACTCCTTTCTTGTAGCAATCTTGTTTTTAAGAAAATACATGGATTTAAGAAAGTAAATATTAGTATGATTCTTATACTATATTCAAGAGTAGTTTCATGTAGTACTTATTCTAACAAAGGTGTTTCTGAAAAGGAAATAGTAAATAGATCTATAAGCATTTACTATGTTCTTGGGTTGGAAGACTCAATATTGTTAATTGATCCATGTATCAATTCAGTACAATTGATAGTATACAATAGTAGAAAAGCTTATTTCTTCTATCTGAATGCCTCTATCTGGTGAACTTCTGTGGATCCTGTAAGACTTCCTGAGTATTTTATACATTCTCTAGTTACAGCACATACTGAATATATTAAAATGATTAATTTACTTATATTATCCACTAGATTGTGAGCTCATGTAGTATTTGTTATATGGCTCTGTGTTTCTCCTTCCTTGTTTTGTTACTTGGAAAAAATAGTAGACACTGGAGAAATGTTTACAGCATTAAAAGCAAAAAAGAAAAGTGGTTAACTTTGAGATAATGTGGCTATAATGTGTTTATGAAATAATAATTCCATGTAGAAATTACCCTCTTTTACTAGATAAATTATATCAAAGACAGAGTTCTGCTTCTGGAATAGCAGCAAACGATAGGAAAAGGGGAAGAAATTTCAATTACAGTAACATCAAAGCCATAACATTTAGGAATAAATCTAACAGAGTATAAAACCTGTGTGTTGAGAATTAAGTAATATTGATAGAGAGAAATTAAAGATCTAAATAAATAGACAAATTTACTATGTTCTTGAGTTGGAAGACTCAATATTAACATGTTAGTTTTCTATAATTTGATCTGTATATAAATTCAGTACAATTCAAATACAAATTTCAGCAGTTTTTTTAAAAATAGAAATTGATAAGCTATTAAAAATTTATGTGGAATTAAAAATTTATGTGGAAATGTAAACCACCTAGATTAGCCAAAGCAATTTTATAAAAGGTGAACAACATTGGAGAAATTATACTACCTGATTTTAAGACGAACTATGATGCCACAGTAATCAAGATAGTGTGTTATTGGTGTAAAAATATGGTCAATCGATTTTCGACAAAGGTGCCAAGGCAGTTTTAATAGAGAAAAGGAAAGGCTTTGAGCAAATGGGATTGGAACAACTGGATAGCCATGTGAAAACAATGGACCTTAATCCCTACTTCACACCATATGAAAAAATTAATTTGAAATGGATAAGACATAAATATAAAAACTAAAACGATAAAACTTCTGGAAGAAAATATAGGAAAAAAGTGACTTTGGGGTAGGCAGAGATTCCTTATATAAGACATAAAAAACATAAACCATAAAGAAAAAAATGGTAAATTGGATTTGATCAAAATCAAGAAATTTTGCTCTTTGGTGAAAAAGTCACTGACTAGGTAAAACTATACATATATATATGTATATGTATATATTAAAAAAGGTCTTTTTACCAGAATATATAACAGACTCTTAAGGTAATTAAGACAACCAAGTAAAACATGGCCAAATGATTTGAATAGACTTTTCACAAAAGATATGAGTCATTGTAGGTATTTGAAAAGATGTTTAGTAGCTATAGTCATCAGGGAAATGCAAACTAAAACCACAATGAGATACCACCAGATACCCATTAGAATGGCTGAAATGAAAAAGGCTGACAATACCTATTGCGGATATGGAGCAACTAGAACTTCTATATGTTGCTGGTGGGAATGTAAAATGTTACAAACTCTTTTCAAAACGGGCAATGTCTTAAAAAGTTGAACATACACTTAACATAAAACTCAGCCTTTCTACTCCTAGACATTTTCCCAATATAAATAAAAATACATGTTCACACACAGATTCATATATTATTGTTCATAGCAGTTTTATTCATAGTAGCCAAAATCGTAAGCAACCCACATATTCATTAATAAGAGAATGGATAAACAAAATATAGTCTATCTGTACAATAAAATATTACTTAGGAATACAAAACAACTATTGTACACATAGATAAATTGGAAAATAATTATGCTAAGTGAAAGAAGCCAGATTCAAAAGGAGTATGTATTTGTCCATTCTCCTGCTATTATAAGTCATACCTGACAGTGAGAATTTTTCTTTTTTCCCGAGACAGAGTCTTGCTCTGTCGTCCAGGCTGGAGTGCAGTGATGCAATCTTGGCTCACTGCAACCTCTGTCTCCCAAGTTCAAACAATTCTCCTATCTCAGCCTCCTGAGTAGGTGAGATTACAGGTGCATACCACCACACCTGGATAATTTTTGTATTTTTAGTAGAGACAGGTTTTCATCATGTTGGCCAGGCTGGTCTAAAACTACTGACCTTGTGGGTAATTTATAAAGGGAAGAGGGTTAATTACTTATAGTTCCACAGGGCTGGGGAGGCCTCAGGAAACTTACAATCATGGCAGAGGGGAAGCAAACATGTTTTTCACATGTGGCAGCAAGAATTGCAGAGTGTAGTCGGGGAAAATCCCTTATAAAACCATCAGATATTGTGAGAATTCACTATCACGAGAACAGCCTGGATGTAACCACCCCCATGATTCAATTACCTTCCACAGGGTCCCTCCCATGGCATTTGGGGATTATGGAAACTGCAGCTCAAGGTGAGATTTGGGTGGGAACACAGCTAAACCATATCAGAATACATATTGTGTGATTCCAGTCATATAAAATTCTAGAAGATGCAAATTAATCTTATCATGGCAGAAAGCAGAACAATAGTTGTCTGGGCCTGGGAATGAAGGCAGGGATGAACTACAAGGTGCATGAGAAAACTTTTATAGGTGGTGGAAGTAGTTTGTATCTTGATTCTGGTAGCAGCTTCATGGGTGTAGATGTTTTCAAAATTCAAATACACTTTAAGTGAATGAGTTATACCTCAAGTTGGTAAAAAGAAAGAGAGGATAGTGGTGGGGAGAAGGTTTCTGAATTTTGGTGATGGAACAGCCTGGGGCACAACATTTGGAGAACAAAATTTTTCTCTACCTACACTAAGGGGCACAATGTTTAATAGACTTGTAGTGATTTGTCATATGTCACTGGGTGTGACACTTGTCAAAACACAGTGATTTTTTTATTTTTTAATTAGAAACTTAATGTTTAATATTGGTTTTCTCCTCTTAAAGCTTTTGAGTGATAAAGGCTTCAAATGAATGGTGGTGATGTGGTATTCAGAATATATTCTGAAGAGGCAGTTTCTTCTTCCTGTGAGTGATGGAAATCTATGCCTCATCTTTAAATCATTTTAGCTGACTCACATGTTATTTAAGTATCTGTGGGCATATTTGAAATTAATATCTACTGCTTTTGCCAGTAGGAAGAATCTTGTTCATGTATATCTTTACTGTAATTTTCAGTGATGTCTTATACTACTCATCTACTATAAGGTGATTGTGTCACTAATTTTTAGTGCCCTTTTATAGATGTGAAACATCTCAATATAAGGTTTCACATATTTTGCAGGGAGGTTAATGGATAAGGCCTTTAGAGGCAGGTAGTTCCAATTCTGTAACTAATCATGGTTTTGGCAAATTACATCCCTTCCCTAAGCCTGTTTCCTCACCTGGAAAAGAGAGTAACTCTTTGTAGACTTATCATAAGGATTAAATGAAATAGCATTAAGGTACTGGTGTAAACCTGGCATATAGTAGGTACTTAGTAAACAGATTTGTTACATAGGAATACACGTGCCATGGTGGTTTGCTGCACCCATCGACCCATATCTACATTAGGTATTTCTCCTAATGTTATCCATCCCTAGCCCCCTCATCCCCCGACAGGCCCTGGTGTGTGATGTTCCCCTCCTTGTGTCCATGTGTTCTCATTGTTCAACTCCCACTTATGAGTGAGAACACATGGTGTTTGATTTTCTGTTCTTGTGTTAGTTTGCTGAGAATGATGGTTTCCAGCTTCATCCATGTCCCTGCAAAGGACATAAACTTATCCTTTTTTATGGCTACATAGTATTCCATGGTGTATATGTGCCACATTTTCTTTAGTCTGTCCCTGATGGGTATTTGGGTTGCTTCCAAATCTTTGCTAGTGTGAACAATGCTGCTATAAAGACACATGCACATGGGTCTACTATAAAGATCCATGTGCATGTGTCTTTATAGTAGAATGATTTATAATCCTTTGAGTATATGCCCAGTAATGGGATTGCTGGGTCAAATTGTATTTCTAGTTCTAGATCCTTGAGGAAACACTACACTGTCTTCCACAATGGTTGAACTAATTTATATTCCCACCAACAGTATAAAAGCATTCCTATTTCTCCACATCCTCTCCAGCATCTGTTGTTTCCTGACTTTTTAATGATCACCATTCTAACTCACATGAGATAGTATCTCAATGTGGTTTTCATTCGCATTTCTCTAATGACCAGTGATGATGAGCTTTTTTTTATGTTTGTTGGCTGCATAAATGTCATCTTTTGAGAAGGGTCTGTTTATATCCTTTGTCCACTTTTTGATGGGGTTGTTTGTTTTTTTCTTGTAAATGTGTTTAAGTTTTTTGTAGATTCTGGATATTAGCCCTTTGTCAGATGAATAGATTGCAAAAATTTTCTCCCATTCTGTAGGTTGCCTGTTCACTCTGATGATAGTTTCTTTTGCTGTGCAGAAGCTCTTTAGTTTAATTAGATTCCATTTGTCTATTTGGCTTTTATTGCCATTGGTTTTGGTGTTTCTGTCAAGCAGTCTTTGCCTATGCCTTTGTCCTGAATGATATTGCCTAGTTTTTCTTCCAGGGTTTTTATGGTTTTAGGTCTTATGTTTAAGTCTTTAATCCATCTTGATTTAATTTTTTTGTATAAGGTGTAAGGAAGGGGTTCAGTTTCAACTTCCTGCATATTGGCTAGCCAGTTTTCCCAACACCATTTATTAAACAGGGAATCCTTTCCCCATTGCTTGTTTTTGTCAGGTTTGTCAAAGATCAGATGGATATAGATGTGTGGTGTTATTTCTGAGGCTTCTGTTCTGTTCCATTGGTTTATATCTCTGTTTTGGTACCACTACCATTGCTGTTTTGGTTTTATAGCCTTGTAGTATAGTTTGAAGTCAGGTAGCATGATGCCTCTAGCTTTGTTCCTTTTGCTTAGGATTGTCTTGGGTATGTGGGTTCTTTTTTGGTTCCATATGAAATTAGAGTAGTTTTTTCCCAATTCTGTGAAGAAAGTCAATGGCAGCTTGATGGGGATAGCATTGAATCTATAAATTGCTTTGGGTAGTATGGCCATTTTCACGATACTGATTCTTCCTATCTGTGAGCATGGAATGTTTTTCCATTTGTTTGTGTCCTCTTTTATTTCCTTGAGCAGTGGTTTGTAGTTCTCATTGAAGAGATCCATCACATCCCTTGTAGGCTGTTTTCCTAGGCATTTTGTTCTCTTTGTAGCAGTTGTGAATAGGAGTTCACTTATGATTTGGCTATTTGTCTATTATTGGTGTATAGGAATGCTTGTAATTTTTGCACATTGATTTTGTATCCTGTAGGAGCAGCGTGTTCAGTGTCCTGAGACTTTGCTGAAGTTACTTATCAGTTTAAGGAGATTTTGGGCTGAGACGATGGGGTTTTCTAAATATACAATCATGCAATCGTGAATAGAGACTGTTTGACTTCCTCTTTTTCTAGTTGAATACTATTTATTTCTTTGTCTTGCCTGATTGCCCTGGCCAGAACTTCCAATACTATGTTGAATAGGAGTGGTGAGAGAGGGCATCCTCATCTTGTGCCCATTTTCAAAGAGAATGCTTCCAGTTTTTGCCCATTCAGTATGATACTGACTGTTGGTTTGTAATAAATAGCTCTTACTATTTTGAGATACGTTCCAGCAATAACTAGTTTATTGAGAGTTTATAGCATGGAGGGTTGTTGAATTTTGTAGAAGGCCTTTTTTGCATCTATTGAGATAATCATGTGGTTTTTGTCATTGGTTCTGTTTATGTGATGGATTACATTTATAGATTTGTATATGTTGAACTGGATTTGCATCTCAGGGATGAAGCCAATTTGACTGTGATGGATAAACTTTTTGATGTGCTGCTGGATTCAGTTTGCCAGTATTTTATTGAGGATTTTTGCATCAATGTTCATCAGGGATATTGACCTGAAATTTTCTTTTTTTGTTGTGTCTCTGCCAGATTTTGATATCAGGATGATTCTGGCCTTATAAAATGAGGGAGGCTTCTCCCTTTACTATTGTTTGGAATAGTTTCAGAAGGAATGGTACCAGCTCCTCTTTGTACTTCTGGTAGAATTTGGCTATGAATCTGTCTGGTCCTGGACTTTTTTTTAGTTGGTAGGCTATTAATTACTGCCTAATTTCAAAACTTGTCATTGGTCTATTCAGGGATTCGACTTCTTCCTTGTTCAGTCTTGGGAGGGTGTATGTGTCCAGGAATTTATCAATTTCTTCTAGATTTTCTAGTTTATTTGCATAGCAGTGTTTATAATATTCTCTGATGATAAATCCCATCAAAAAGTGGGCTAAGGACATGAATAGACAGTTCTCAAAAGAATGTATACAAATGGCCAACAAACATATGAGCAAATACCATCACTAATCATCAGGGAAATGCAAATCAAAACCACAATGAGGTACTATCTGACTCCTGGAAGAATGGCTATAATCAAAAAATCAAAAAAACAGTAGATGTTGGCATGGTTTCAGTGATCATGAAACACTTCTACACCGCGGGTGGGAATGTAAACTTACAGCTTCTATGGAAAACAGTGTGGAGATTTCTTAAAGAACTAAAAGTACAAGTACCATTTGATCCATTACTCCCATTATTATCTACCCAGAGGAAAAGAAGTCATTATATGAAAAAGATACTTGCACACATATTTATAGCAGCACAATTCACAATTGCAAAATTGTGGAACCAACCTAAATATCAATCAATGAGTGGATAAAGAAACTGTGGTATAGGCCAAGAGTGGTAGCTCATACCTGTAGTCCCAGCATTTTGGGAGGCTGAGGCAGGCAAATCACGAAGTCAGGAGTTTGAGACCAGCCTGGCTAATGTGGTGAAACCCTGTCTCTACTGAAAGTACAAAAATTAGCCAGGTGTGGTGGCGTGCACCTGTAGTCCCAGCTACTCAGGAGGCTGAGGTAGGAGAATCGCCTGAACCCAGGAGGTGGAGGTTGCAGTGAGCTGAGATCATGCCACTGCACTCCAGCCTAGTGACAAAACGAGACTCTGTCTCAAGAGAAAACCAAAAACAAAAACAAAAACAAAAACTGTGGTATATATGTATGGTGGAATATTGCTCAGCCATAAAAAGGGATGAATTAACAGCGTTCACAGTGACCTGGATGAGACTGGAGATGATTATTCTAAGTGAAATAACTCAGGAGCAGAAAACCAAACATCTTATGTTCTCACTGATAGGTGGGAGCTAAGCTATGAGGTCGCAAAGGCATAAGAATGACACAGTGGACTTAGGGACTTGGAGGGAAGAGTGGGAGTAGGGTGAGGAATAAAAGATTACAAAAAGGTGGCAGTGTATACTGCTCGGGTGATGGGTATACCAGAATCTCATAAATCACCACTAAAGAACTTACTCATGTAACCAGACATCACCTGTACCCCAGTAACCTACGGGGGGAAAAAAGAAAAGAAATACTGGGGACAGAGGGACATACAAAATTGCCCCATGAGTAGGCAATCAGCAAAATCCAGGGTGCAGAACACTACTTGCCCAGACAGCCTGCTTTCATCAGTAGATAAATTGTAAGAAAAAGAAAGTGGAAGGTCTATAGGGAAGATGGTGCTGTAGGACCAGCTCAGGATTGCAGCTCCCAGTGAAAGCGAAGAGGGTGAGTGGATGCTGCATTTCCAGACGGATCTTAATTGCCCACAGACCAGGAGATTCCCAGGTGGAGGAGCCCCACGGGTCACCAGCACAGCTGTTTTGACCGGCGTGGCTGTTTTGGCCAGTGCAGCTGTTTCGGCCGGCACCACAGTGCAGCGGCTCTCCCTACAAAATACACTGGTCTGGTTGCCCTGTTAAACTGTCAATTAGAGATCCAGAAGGCAGATTAGCACATTCATCTGATTAAATGGGACTCAAACATAAAGCCAGGCCAGGAGATTCCCAGGCAGCAACATTGTTTCAGCCGGCACAGTGGGTCGCTGCATGGGAAATCAAACAGATCCTGGAGCCCTTTCAGCAGGTGACTGGAACACCTGGGAGAGAGTTAACTGTTCAACTTATTAAAAAAAAAAGGGCTCTGAGGCAGGGAGCCAGGTGATCAGGCTTGGGGGTCCCACCTGCACAAAAATAAACAAAAAAATCTGCAATTGGAAATGCTTGGAGTTGAGAGTTTCACAGCAAGCACAGCTGAACCCAGGATGGTGCAGCTCGATGGGGGAGGGGCGTCTGCCATTACCGAGGCACTCCACACCTAAGGAGGTAGTCTGCCATTGCTGACGCAGCCAGTCATAGCCGAGGCAACCCACTGTTACTGAGGCAACCCTCCATAACAGAGAGAGTCTGCCATTACAGAGGTGGACCACCATCGCCACGGCGGTTCTAACCACACCCATATAAACAGGACTTCAGGGAAATACACACGGCAGCAGGGCAGAGCCCACGCAGCAGTGCGGAGCCCATGGTAGCAGGGCGAACCCCAGAGCAGCTCAGCAAAGCCTCTGCTGGCAGGCAGTGACTAGGCTGCCCCCTTGTGGGGCAGGACAGTGCAACAGATACTCATAAATAAAGCCTTAACTCCCCAGGACAGAGCACCTAGGGAAAAAAAGGGGATTTATGAGTTCTGCTGCAGCAGACTTAAACGTACCTGCCTAGCAGCTCTGAATGAACAACGGAGCTTACAGTTCAGCACTTGAGCTCCTATAAAGAACAGACTGTCTCCTCAAGCAGCTCCCTGACCCCCGTATATCCAAAGAGTCACCTCACAAAGGACTGATCAGACTGACATTTGGAGGGCATCATTCTGGGACAAAGATAGCAGAAAAAGAAACTGGTAGCAACCCTTACTGTTCTGCAGCTGCTGCAGGTGTTCCCCTGGCAAGCAGGGCCTGGAGTGGACCTCAGCAGTTCTACAGCAGAGAGGCCAGACTGTTCGAAGGAAAACTCAGAAACAGAAATAACTTCGTCATCAACAATTGGGACGTCCACTCAGAGATCCAATCGGAAAATCAGCAACTACATAGATGACAGGTGGATAAATCCACAAAGATGGGAAGAAACCAGTGCAAAAAGGAGGAAAACACCCGAAACCAGAACACCTCACCTCCTACAAGGGATCACAACTCCTCACCAGCAAGGGAACAAAGCTGGATGGAGAATGAGTGTGATGAAATGACAGAATCAGACTTTAGAAGGTGGGTAATGAGAAACTTCCATGAGCTAAAAGAACATGTTCTAACTCAATGCAAAGAAACTAAGAACCTTGAAAAAAGATTTGATGAAATGATAACAAGAATGGACAACTTAGAGAGGAATATGAGTGAACTGATGGAGCTGAAAAACACAACACGAGAACGTTGCGAAGCATGCACAAGTTTCAACAGCCGAATTGACCAAGCAGGAAGGATATCAGAGGTCGAAGATCAACTCAATGAAATAAAACGAGAAGGCAAGATTAGAGAAAAAAGTGCAAAAAGGAATGAACAAAGTCTCCAACAAATGTGGGACTATGTGAAGAGACCTAATCTACGTTTGATAGGTGTACCTGAATGTGACGAAGAGAATGAATCCAAGCTGGAAAATACTTTCAGGATATTATCCAGGAAAACTTCCCCAACCTAGCAAGGCAGGCCAATATTGAAGTCCAGGAAATACAGAGGACACCACAAAGATATTCCGCAAGAAGAGCAACCCCAAGGCACGTAATCGTCAGATTCACCAGGGTTGAAATGAAGGAGAAAATGCTAAGGGCAGCCAGAGAGAAAGGTCGGGTCACCCACAAAGGGAAGCCCATCAGACTCACAGCAGATCTCTTAGCATAAATGTGACAAGCCATAAGAGAGTGGGGGCCAATAGTCAACATCCTGAAAGAAAAGAACTTTCAACCCAGAATTTCATATCCAGCCAAACTAAGCTTCATAAGGGAAGGAAAAATAAAATCCACTGTGAACAAGCAAGTACTCAGAGATTTCATCACCACCAGGGCTGCTTTACAAGAGCTCCTGAGAGAGGCACTACACATAGAAAGGAACAACCAGTACCAGCCATTTAAAAAACATACCAAATAGTAAAGAGCATCAACAAAATGAAGACTCTGCATCAATGAATGGGCAAAACAGCTAGCTGGCATCAAAATGGCAGTGTCAAATTCACACATAACAATATTAACTCTAAATGTAAATGGGCTAAATGCACCAATCAAAAGACACAGACTGGCAAATTGGATAAAAAGCCAAAACCCATCGGTTTGCTGTATTCAGGAAACCCATCTCACATGCAAGGATACACAAAGGCTCAAAATAAAGCGGTGGAGGAAGATTTACCAAGCAAATGGCGAGCAAAAAAAAAAAAAAAAAAAAAAAAAAAAGCAGGAGTTGCAGTTCTCATCTCTGATAAAATAGACTTTAAAGCAACAAAGATCAAAAGAGACAAAGAAGGACATTACATACTGGTAAAAGGATCAATACAACAAGAAGAGCTAACGATCCTAAATATATATGGACCCCATACAGGAGCCCCCAGATATACAAGGCAAGTTCTTAATGACTTACAAAGAGACTTAGACTCCCACAAAATAATAGTGGGAGGCTTTAACACTCCCCTGTCAATATTAGACAGATCAACCAGAGAGAAAATTTATAAAGATATCCAGGACTTGAACTCAGACCTGGAACAAGCAAACCTGATAGACATTTACAGAACTCTCCACCCCAAAGCCACAGAATATACATTCTTCTCAGACATTTACAGAACTCTCCACCTCAAAGCCACAGAATATACATTCTTCTCAGCACCACATCACACCTACTCTAAAATTGACCACATAATTGGAAGTAAATCACTCCTCAGCAAATGCAAAAATTTGAAATCATAACAAACAGTCTCTCAGACCATAGTGCAATCAAGTTAGAACTCAGAATTCAGAAACTAACTCAGAACCGCACAGCTTCATGGAAACTGAACAACTGGCTCTTGAATGTTGACTGGATAAACAATGAAATGAAGACAGAAATAAAGATGTTCTTCGAAACCAATGAGAATGAAGACACAACATACCAGAATCTCTGGGACACATTTAAAGCAGTCTCTAGAGGAAAATATATAGCAATAAGTGCCCACATGAGAAAAGTGGAGAGATCCAAAATTGACACCCTATCTTCAAAATAAAAGAGCTAGAGGAGCAAGTTCAAAAAAACTCAAAACCTAGCAGAAGACAAATAACTAAGATCAGAGGAGAACTGAAGGAGATAGAGACACGAAAAACCCTTCAAAAAATCAATAAATCCAAGAGCTGGTTTTTTGAAAAGATGAACAAAATAGACCACTAGCCAGATTAATAAAAAAAAAAAGAGAGAATAACCAAATAGATGCAATAAAAAATGATAAAGGGGAAATCACCACAGATTCCACAGAAATTCAAACTGTCATCAGAGAATATTACAAACAACTCTATGCACATAAACAAGTAAACCTGGAAGAAATGGATAAATTCCTCGACACTTGTGTCCTCCCAAGCCTAAACCAGGAAGAAGTCGAAACTATGAATAGACCAATAACAAGGTCTGAAGTTGAGGCAGCAATTCAGAGCCTACCACCCAAAAAAAGCCCAGGTCCAGATGGGTTCACAGCCGAATTCTACCAGACACACAGAGAGGAACTGTTACCATTCCTTCTGAAACTATTCCAAATAATCCAAAAAGAGGGAATCCTTCCCAAATCATTCTATGAGACCAACATCATCCTGATACCAAAACCCGGCAGAGACTCAACAACAAGAGAAAAGTTCAGGCCAATATCCATGATGAACATAGATGCAAAAATCTTCAATAAAATACTGGCAAGCCAACTGCAACAGCACATCGAAAAGCTTATGCACCATGATCAAATAGGATTCATCCCGGGGATGCAAGGCTGGTTCAACATATGCAAGTCTATAAACGTAATTCACCAAATAAACAGAACCAAAAACAAAGACCACATGATTATCTCAATTGACACAGAGAAGGCCTTTGGCAAAATTCAACAGCCCTTTATGCTAAAAGCCCTCAATAAACTCGGTATTGATGGAACGTATCTCAATAAAAGCTATTTACGACAAACCAACAGCCAATATACTGAATGGGTAAAAACTGGAAGCATTCGCTTTGAAATCTGGCACTAGACAAGGATACACCCTCTTTCACCACTCCTATTCAATATAGTACTGGAAGTTCTAGCCAGAGCAATCAGGCAAGAAAAAGAAATAAAGGGTATTCAAATAGGAAAGGTGGAAGCCAAATTGTCTCTATTTGCAGACAACATGATAGTATATCTAGAAGACCCCATCGTCTCAGCCCCAAAACTCCTGAAACTGATAAGCAACTTCAGCAAAGTCTCACGATACAAAATCAATGTGCAAAAATCACAAGCATTCGTCTACACCAATAACAGACTTAAAGAAAGCCAAATCAAGAACAAACTGCCATTCACAATTGCTACAAAGAGAATACAATACCTAGGAATATAACTTACAGGAAATGTAAAGGACCTCTTCAAGGAGAACTACAAACCACTGCTCAACAAAATATGAGAGGACACAAACAGATGGAGAAACATTCCATGTTCATGGTTAGGAAGAATCAATATCATGAAATGGCCATTCTACCCAAAGTAATCTATAGATTCAACACTATCCCCATCAAGCTACCAATGACCTTCTTCACAGAACTGGAAAAAAACCACCTTAAACTTCATATGGAACCAAAAGAGAGCCCGCATTGACAAGTCAATTCTAAGTAAAAAGAACACAGCAGGAGGCATCACACTACTGGACTTCAAACTATACTACAAGGCTACAGTAATCAAAACAGCATGGTACTGGTATCAAAACGGAGATATAGATGAATGGAACAGAACAGAAGCATTGGAGGCAACACAACATATCTGCAACCATACAATCTTGGATTAACCTGACTGAAACAAGCAATGGGGAAAGGATTCCCTGTTTAATAAATGGTGTTGGGAAAACTGGCTAGCCATGTGCAGAAAGCAGAAACTGGATCCCTTCCTGACACCTTACACTAAAATTAACTCCAGATGGATTAAAGACTTGAACATAAGACCTAACATTATGAAAACCCTAGAAGAAAATCTAGGCAGAACCATTCAGGACATAGGAGTAGGCAAGGACTTCATGACCAAAACACCAAAAGCATTGGCAACAAAAGCCAAAATAGACAAATGGGACCTAATCAAACTCCACAGCTTCTGCACGGCAAAAGAAACAGTCATTAGAATGAATTGGCAACCAACAGAATGGAAAAAAATTTTTGCAGTTTACCCATCTGACAAAGGGCTGATATCCAGAATTTACAAAGAACTAAAACAGATTTACAAGAAAAAAACAAACAAGCCCATTCAAAAGTGGGCAAAGGATATGAACAGACACTTTACAAAAGAAGACATACATGAGGCCAACAAACAGATGAAAAAATGCTCATCATCACTGGTCATCAGAGAAATGCAAATCAAAACTACATTGAGATACCATCTCATGCCAGTTAGAATGGCAATCATTAAAAAATCTGGAGACAGAGACAGCAGATGATGGAGAGGATATGGAGAAATAGGAACACTTTTACACTGCTGGTGGGAGTGTAAATTAGTTTAACCATTGTGGAAGACAGTGTGGCGATTCCTCAAGGACCTAGAAATAGAAATTCCATTTGACCCAGCAATCCCATTACTGGGTATATATCCAAAGGACTATAAATCGTTCTACTATAAGGACACATGCACACGAATGTTCATTGCTGCACAGTTTACAATAGCAAAGACCTGGAACCAACCCAAATGCCCATTGATGATAGACTGGACTGGGAAAATGTGGCACATATACACCATGGAATATTATGCAGCCATCAAAAACGATGAGTTTGTGTCCTTTGTAGGGACATGGACGAACCTGGAGAACATCATTCTCTGCAACCTGACACAAGAACAGAAAATGAAATACCACATGTTCTCACTCATAGGCGGATGATGAACAATGAGAACACATTGACACAGGGAGGGGAGCACTACACACTGGCATCTATTGTGGGGAATAGGGGAGGGACAGTGGAGTGGGGAGTTGGATAGAGATAGCATGGGGAGAAATGTCAGATATGGGTGAAGGGGAGGAAGGCAGCAAATCACACAGCCATGTGTGTACCTATGCAACTATCTTGCATGTTCTTCACATGTACCCCAAAACCTAGAATGCAATTAAAAAAAAAAAGAAAAGAAAAGGAAAGTGATGGAAGGAGTCTCCAGACTAAAAGAGACTGGAAGCTTGTTAATTTCAAATCAGATAAACTGCAGTGTACATTGAAAGTGATTAAAATGGTAAATTTTATGTTGTTTATCTTACCACAATTTAAAAAAACATAACAGGGGCAAGACTAACCTGTATATCTGTGGGGCAGGTAGAGGAACTTCTGTGGTGTCTGGCAAAGTTTTATTTCTTGACCTGGGTGATAATTTCAAGATTGTTAGCCTTATAGTAATTCACTCAGGTATATATTTGTTTTATGTGGTTTTCTGTATCTGTGTTTTAGAGTAATTTTAAAAAGCAGATTGGAAGTACTTTGTGCATAGTTGGGGATTGCTGGCAGTGGTCTTTACTGTGGGATGGTGTATGCGGGCAGACTTTGTAACTGGTGGGACCTCCAATGTCAGTCTCTTTAGCTCATCAGTTCTCATATGCTCAGGACCCTTGTATGTGCTTAAAAAATAACTAAGGTCCACAGAGAACTTTTGTTTCTGTGGGTTACCTCTGTCAGTGTTTACTATAATAAATATTAAAACTGAATTTAAAAATATTAATTAATCAAAAATAATATTAAACCCATTACATGGTAATATAGATAATATATTTTTTATGAAAAATGACTATTTTATAAATAAAATATTGGAAGAGTGACATTACTTTACATTTTTGTGAGTCATTTTAATGTCCAGCTTAATAAAAGACAATTGGATCCACATTATTTCTGCTTTTAATATCTTACAGTATCACATATGGTACAGCATTTGAAAACTCCACTGTGAACTTATGAGAGAATTAGAGTAAAACAGGCAAATGACATTGTAGTATTACTTTGCAAATAGATTTGACCTTGCTCACGCTCTGAGAGGAGGGCCTCTTAGGAGTTCCTGGACTACACTTTGAGAACCAATGTTATAGCGGTTATTCTCCCGAGCTGGTCAGATTTTCCAGGGAAGACTCTCCTGCTTGGAAAGCTGACTGTCAACATTCCTGACCATCAGTCTTCTAACTAGCAGCATTCTGGAACCCTAAGAGAGAAGAAAGCTGTGAACTTTCATTTTATTCCTCAGTTGTTAGCATGGTAGTCTGTAATAAACTATTCTGGTATCTCAGCGAAGGAAGCTTGTATTTTAAGGTTTTGTCTCCTATGCAAGGTATAGGAGAGGATGAGAGAAGTCTAATTGCTATTTTAATCACTGCCCTCCTGTTGACTTGCAGAAGTACCAAAATCAACTAATTGAATCGTCTTTTGGGAATTCTGTCATGAAAGTTTGGTTGTTTTTCATTTTTTCCTATTTTTGGCCAAAATTCAGCTTTTTGGGTCTGTTGTTAGTGCCTAATTCCCATCTACTTTCTAGCATTTGTCTCCTCTTCTTTCTTCTTCTTTTGGATTTATGCCTTTAAAAAACAATGCATAATAGAGAGTTAAAAAACATAACTCTCTAAGGTTTTTTTGTTTCGTTTGGGGACATAGTAGGGCTCAAGATACCACCTTTAGTTGGAAATCCCAGCAGTGCCATTTAAATGGTTGTTTCTCTAGCACTTACTTGTATTTTGTGGTAGTACATTATTTTCATGGGATAAATGCATGTTCTTAGACAGGCTTTGCCTTTTCCATCCCATAATCCTCATTCCCACATTGGGAAGGATTCTGGCGGTATTACCCAGCATCCTTGGGAGTCTGAACAAATCAAGTGAGGCTGCCTCTGCTGAAGCAGTAACCACTCATGCAGCAGATTAAGAACAACAAAGTTCCTAAGGCCCCTAGAAGATAGTCTCATTAGCAGAGAACAAACTGTTTTCATCTGTTGTTCTCAGCAAGTAACTGTAAAGAACCATGTGCAGATATCACTGTCTTTTCTGCAGGAATATTATTTATTAGTAACTTTACAGAGATTCTTTGAGTTTCTTTGAGAATACAACGGATAAATTCAGACCTTAGTATCAATTGAGCAGGGAAGGAATTAATATACTTTATCCTCCTAAGACAGTGGTCTTAGGCTTTGGTGTGTATTAGAGCCATCTGGAGGGCTCATTGAAATTCAGAGTGCTGGGCTCCACCCTCAGAGTTTCTGATTCAGTAGGTTTGGGTAAGTTTCAAGAATTTGCATTTCTAGTAAGTTTCTGATAGACTGGGGATCATACTTGGAGGACTGCTGTATACAAGAGCTAACCTTGAAACTTCCCAAAAGAAGGAATTTAGTGAAAGCATGGTTATTGTTTAACACAGTTATTTCTGGTGAAGTAGGTAAACTCTTTAATTAAAGTTTTAACATAGGGAACAGAATATGAATAAAACAATGTCACATGCTACAAGTGAAGTCCTGAAATGTCACATGTTCTGAACAGCCCAAGTTTATGATTTAAATCTCTGGTTTCAGTTGCTTGACAGGCTGTGTTTATGAGAGTCAGTAAGCAAACAATTGAGAACTATACCGCATAGGAATATAAGTTCCATTGTACTTTAGAGGCATGTTGGCATTAAACATCATCTTGTCTAATTCTTTATAAACACGAAAAGAATGATCTCTGACACTTTTTTCCTATGAAATTCTTCTGTGTTCTTTTCTTTTGAAAAAATACAGTTTATGAAAATGTATATATTGTCTAAATTCCTTATCCCTTGTGGTTGAGGAACTTAAGATCTCATGAGGAAAAATAAGGTTGGAAGACTAAGATTGAGAGTAAACTCATAAACTTTCTTCTTTCCTTTCCTTTTTTTTCATTTTGTTTTAGAGGCAGGGTTTCACTTTATCTCCCAGGCTGGAGTGCAGTGATGTGATAATGGCTCACTGTAACTTCAAACTCCTGGGCTCAAGCAGTCCTCCTGCCACAGCCTCCTGAATAGCTGGGACTACAGGCAGCGCCCCCACGCCCACTCCTGGCTCTTTCCCCGCCCCCCCCCAGTAGAGATGGGAGTCTTACTGCATTGCCTTGGCTGTTCTCAAACTCCTGGCCTCAAGCCGTCCTCCCACTTCGTCCTCCCAAAGTGCTGGGATTACAGATGTGTGCCACTGCATTCAGCTGAAAACGCATAAAACTTTATGAGCGAACTCATAAAAATAGAAGTAGTTTATTTTAAAATAATAAAGATTTTTTCAAAAGGGAATGTCAACATTTTATAAATTTAAAAACAACTAAAAAGCATTTATTAGCCTTCAATTGCTTGAAATCTTTTAGAGTCTCCTTGTTTAATACTTTCTATTAGATTCTCATAAAATTCTTGTAAAATTTGTTTTGTTTTGTTTTGAAACAGAGTCTCGCTCTTTTACCCAGGCTGGAGTGCAGTGTTGCAGTCTTGGCTCACTGCAGCCTCTACCTCTCAGGTTCAAGTGATCCTCCAACCTCAGTTTCCCGAGTTGCTGGGACCACAGGTATGTGACACTGTGGCAATTTTTTTGTATTTTTAGTAAAGATGGGGTTTCACCATGTTGGCCAAGCTGGTCTTGAACTCCTGACCTCAGGTGATTCACCCACTTCAGCTTCCCAAAGTGCTGGGATTACAGGCATGAGCCACCACACCTGGCCTGCAGTGGTTGTTTAGTCTCCCATTCACATGTTCAACTTCTCTCTGATACTTTGGCTTGAAGTTGTTCACTCCTGGCATGTTTTGATAGTTATGATATTAAAGGTTATGAGAGACCTTTTAGAGCTCTGCTCAACTTACCAATGTCTGAGTTATGCTTTTCTTTCACGCATGACTGTAATGTTGGGTATGGTCATTTGCCTTGGCTCTGGATGCTTTTAGTGGAAAGGACTCATTAGTTCCTTGGTTGTAGATAGCCTTTGTGCGGTGGCTTTCTCAAATGCCAGTAGTATAAGTGATGTACTGGGCATATGAGCAGGCTCACTACCTCCTACAGGGCTGGGTTTGCAGAGGTCCCGGAAAACTTGTCTCATTCTCCAGTGCTGTACCCTTTGTCCTCAGGCTTTGTATTGGGTTGTGCAGTTTGACCTTTAGGCCTTTAGGTGGCACTATTATCAATAGGGTGCAGAGAACTGATGTGGTGATCTCCTTTCTTTTGAATAAATGCCCACTAGTAGGATTGCTTAATCATATGGTAGTTCTCTTTGTAGTTTTTTGAGGAATCTCCATACTGTACCTCATAGAGGCTGTGCTAGTTTACATTCCCATCAACAGTGTGTGAGTTCCGGTTTCTCTACATTCTTGCCAGAACTTACTACTATTTTTTCTTTTTCTTAATAGCCATTCTGACTGGGACGAGATGATATTTCATTATGGTTTTGATTTGCATTTTTCTGATTAGGATGTTGAGAACTTTTTCATATATTTCTTAGCCATTTCTATGTCTTCTTTTGTGAAATACCTGTTCAGATCACTTGCCCATTTTTTAATAAAAAATATTTTTGCTGTTGGAAATGTTTGAATTCTTTGCATATTCTGGACATTAATCCCCTGTCAGATGAAGAGTTTGCACATGTTTTCTTCCATTGTGTAGGCTGTCTAGTTACTCTTTTGGTTGTTTCCTTTGCTCTGTACATGCTTTTGGTTTGATATAATGATATTTATTTTTACTTTAGTTTCCTGTGCTTTTGAGGTCTTATTCATAAAATCTTTTTCTAGACCAATATCCTGAAGCATCTTCTCAGTGTTTTCTTCTCGGAGTTTTGTTAATTTTGAGTCTTACGTTTAAGTCTTTGATCCATTAGTTTTTTTCCATTAGGATTTGAATGTGGAATTTTAAATTTTCTTTTTTTCTTCCTTTTTTTCAAATTTAAGTTGTGAGATATATGTGCAGAATGTGCAGGTTTGTTACATAGGTATACATGTGCCATGGTGGTTTGCTGCACCTGTCAACCCATCATCTAGGTTTTAAGCCCCACATGCATTAGGTAGTTGTCCTAATGTTCTCCTGCCCCTTGCCTCCCACCCCCTGACAGGCCCCAGTGTGTGATGTTCCCCTCCCTGTGTTCATGTGTTCTAGTTGTTCAACTCCCACTTGTGAGTAAGAACATGCGGTGTGAGTAGCTGCTACACTGGAAAGATGGCGGAGCAAGAGCAAAGAAAAATCCCTTTGGTTCCAGAAAATCTCCTGAAAAAGAGGAAGGCTTATCAAGCCCTTAAAGCCACTCAGGCAAAGCAGGCACTTTTGGCAAAGAAGGAGCAGAGGAAAGGAAAAGGGCCCAGGTTTAAGCGATTGGAATCATTTCTACATGATTCCTGGCAGCAGACACGTGACAAGGTGCGTGTTAGATGACTAGAAGTGAAGCCTCACGCCTTGGAATTGCCAGATAAACATTCTTTGGCCTTTGTTGTACGCATTGAACAGATTGATGGTGTGAGTTTACTGGTGCAGAGAACCATTGCAAGACTTCGCCTAAAGAAAATTTTTAGTGGTGTCTTTGTAAAAGTCACTCCCCAGAACCTAAAAATGCTGCGTATAGTGGAATCTTATGTGACCTCGGGATTTCCAAATCTGAAATCTGTCCGGGAACTCATTTTGAAACATGGACAAGCCAGGGTCAAGAATAAGATCATCCCTCTGACAGACAACCCTGTGATTGAGGAGCACCTGGGAAAGTTTGGTGTCATTTGCTTGGAAGACCCCATTCATGAAATTGCCTTTCCGGGAAGCATTTCCAGGAGATCTCATGGTTCTTGCGCCCTTTCCTCCTCTCAGTGGCCTGTCATGCTACCAAAAATAGAGTGGGCTTCCGCAAGGAGATGGGCACACCTGGCTATTGGGGAGAATGCATCAATCAGCTCATCCGCCAGCTGAACTAGAACCAGGTGCCAAACTGCAATAAATTTTTATCAATGAAGTGGAAGCATGTGTTTTTGGGTTTGGAGAATTTGTATCAATTATCTTCAGAGAAGATTATTTCCTGCTTTATCTTTAAAAACTGGAAAGGAAGGGTCAAAGAAAAGACAGTAGCTGGCCAGGCGTGGTGGCTCATGCCTGTAATCTCAGTACTTTGGGAGGCTGAGGAGGGCGGATCACCTAAAGTTGGGGGTTCAAGACCAGTCTGACCAACATGAGGAACCCTGTCTCTACCGAAAATACAAAAATTAGTGGGTCGTGGGGGCCCATGTCTGTAATCCCAGCTACTTGGGAGACTGAGGCAGGAGAATCGCTTGAACCTGGGAGGCAGATGTTGCAGTGAGCCAAGATCGCACCATTGCACTCTAGCCTAGGCAATGAGCGAAACTCTGTCTCAAAAGAAAAAAACAGTAGCTATGTTCATTGTAAGTACCTCTCATCACAATCCGGTTCCAAGGAAAAATTCCAGCATTTTCTACATTGTCTGCTGCCTCATCTGAAATCAGCACATTCCATGGAGGAAGGAGTCCTGCTTTGCTGCATCTCTTATCCTAGGGTTTAATGTTGGTAATTGAGTAACTCTAGCATTTGTACAAGGCTCCCTAAGACTCCTGCATCAGTGGACCAGCCCAGGGACATAATTGAATCTGGTGATTCCTGGGGCCTTGTGAGAAAGACTCGAAATACACATAGGAGGAAAGGTACAAAAATAAATGTTTACTTGTCTCTGCAAAAAAAAAAAAAAAAAAAAGAACATGCAGTGTTTGGTTTTCTGTTCCTGTGTTAGTTTGCTGAGACTGATGGCTTCCAGCTTCATTCTTGTCCCTGCAAAGGACATAAACTCATTCTTTTTTATGGCTGCATAATATTCCATGGTGTATATGTGCCACATTTTTTTAAATTTAGTCTTCTATAATTGATGGGCATTTGGGTTGGTCTCCAATTCTTTGCTATTGTAAATAGTATTGCCATAAACATACGTGTGCATGTGTCTCTGTAGTAGAATGATTTATAATCCTTGAAGGATATGAACAGGCACTTCTTATAAGAAGACATTTATGTGGTCAATAAACATAAAAAAAAGCTCATCATCACTGGTCATAAGAGAAATGCAAATGAAAACCACATTGAGATACCATGTCATGCCATTTAGAATGGCATTATTAAAAAGTCAGGAAACAACAGATGCAGGCGAGGCTGTGGAGAAATAGGAACACTTTTATACTGTTGGTGGGAGTGTAAATTAGTTCAACCATTATGGAAGACTGTGGTGATTCCTCAAGGATCTAGAACAAGAAATTCAATTTAACCCAACAATCCTTTTTCAGTTAGGATTTTGATGTGGAATTTGATCCATTTTCAGTTGATGTTTATATAGAGTGAGAAGTGAGGATTTAGTTTCATTCATCTGCATATGGATATCCAGATTTCCCAGCACCATTTATTTAAGAGATTGTTCTTTCCTAATGAACATTTTTGGGGCCTTTGTTAGAAATCAGCTGACTGTATATTTGTAGGTTAATTTCTGGGTTCTGTATTCTGTTCCATTGATCTTTGTGTCTTTTTAAAATGGCAGTACCATAGTGCTTTGGTTACTATAGCTTTGCAGTATATTTTGAAGTCTAATAGTGTGATATCTTCAGTTTGTTCCTCTTGCTCAGGATTGCTTTTGCTAATTTGGTGTCTTTTGTAGTTGTACATGAATTTTAGGATTTTTTTTCTATTTCTATGAAAAATGTCATTGATATTTTGATAGGGGTTGCACAGAATTTGTAGATTTCTTTGGGTAGTATGGCCATTTTGACAATATTTATTTTTCTAGTTCATGAACATTGAGTATCCACTTTTTTTTTTTTTGGCGTCTTTTGCAGTTTCTTTCATCAGTGTTTTAGCTTTCCTTGTAGAGATCTTTTACCTCCTTGGTTAAGTTTGTTCCTAGATATTTTGGGTTTTTTTGGGAGTTATTGTAAATAGAATTCCTTCCTTCCCTTCCTTCCTTCGTTGTTTGTATATAGAAATGCTGCTTACTTTTGTATGTTGATTTTGTATCCTGAAACTTTACTGGATCCATTTACCAGTTCTAAGAGTTTTATGGTAGAGTCCTTACGTTTTTCAATATATAAGATCATTTTGTCTGGAACCAGGGACTGTTTGGTTTCTTCCTTTCCAGTGTGGATTCCTGTCATTTCCCTTGCCTAATTGTTGTGGCTAGGACTTCCAGTACCATAGTGGTGAGAGTGGGCATCCTCTTCTTGTTATATCTTGAAAATATGTGAACTTCTTCGCATTCGGTCTGATGTTAGCTAGGGTTTGTGATATTTCGCCTTTATTGCATTGAGGTACTTTCCTTAGATACCAAATTTATTGAAAGTTTTTTTTTTAATCATGAAGGGGGTGGTTGAATTTCACCAAATGCTTTTTCTGCATCTGTTGAGATGATCATATGTTTTTTGTCCTTCATTTTGTCGATGTGTTTACTGATTTGCATGTGTTGAACCATCTTTGTATCCTTGTGAGATATATCCTACTTGATCATGGTGTATGATCTTTTTGATGTGATGTTAGAAGATTCAGTTTGCTAATATTATGTTGAGGATTTTTGCATGTGTGTTCATTAGGGATATTGGTCTGTAGTTTTCTTTTTTTGTTGTGTCCTTATCTGGTTTCAGTGTCAAAATTATGCTGGCTTTGTAAAGTAAGTTTGAAAGAATTCTCTTCTCTTCAGTTTTTTTGGAATAGTTTGAGAATTGGTAGTGTTGTTGTTTTTATATTGTTTGTTTGTTTTTAAAATGTTTGGTAGAATTTAGCTGAGAAGCCATCCAGTCCTGGGGTTTTCCTTATTGGAAGGCTTATTATTACTGATTTGTTATCATTACTTTTTATTGATCTGTTCAGGTAGTCTCTTTTTGGTTCAGTCTTGGTAGCTTGTATGTATCCAGGAATTCATCCATTTCCTCTAGGTTTTAAAATTTATTGGCATATGGTTGTTCATAATAGTTTCTAATGATCCTATGTATTTCTTTAGTATCAGTTGTGACAGCTCCTTTTTTGTTTTTGATTTTGTTGTACTTGGGTCTTCTCTCTTTATTCTTAGTCTAACTAATGGCTTATTATTGTATTATCTTTTCAAAAAATCAACTTTTTTGTTTAATTCTGCTCTAATATTTATTATTTTTTCTTTCTGCTAATTTTGGGTTTGGCTTGCTATTGGGTTTTTTTAATTGCATTTTAGGTTTTGGGGTATATGTGAAGAACATGCAAGATAGTTGCATAGGTACACACGTGGCAGTGTGATTTGCTGCCTTCCTCTCCTTCACCCATATCTGGCACTTCTCCCCATGCTATCTCTCCCCAACTACCCCCTCCACTGTTCCTCCCCTATTCCCCCCAATAGACCCTAGTGTGTAGTGCTTTCCTCCTTGTGTCCATGTGTTCTCATTGTTCATCACCTGCCTATGAGTGAGAACATGCGGTATTTCATTTTCTGTTCCTGTGTCAGGTTGCTGAGAATGATGTTCTCCAGGTTCATCCATGTCCCTACAAAGGACACGAATTCATTGTTTTTGATGGCTGCATAATATTCCATGGTGTATATGTGCCACATTTTCCCAGTCCAGTCTATCATCGATGGGCATTTGGGTTGGTTCCAGGTCTTTACTATTGTAAACAGTGCTGCAATGAACATTCGTGTGCATATGTCCTTATAGTAGAATGATTTATAGTCCTTTGGATATATACCCAGTAATGGAATTGCTGGGTCAAATGGAATTTCTATTTCTAGGTCCTTGAGGAATCGCCACACTGTCTTCCACAATGGTTGGACTAATTTACACTCCCACCAGCAGTGTAAAAGTGTCCCTATTTCTCCACATCCTCTCCATCATCTGCTGTCTCCAGATTTTTTAATGATCGCCATTCTAACTGACATGAGATGGTATCTCAGTGTAGTTTTGATTTGCATTTCTCTGATGACCAGTGATGATGAGCATTTTTTCATCTGTTTGTTGGCCTCATGTATGTCTTCTTTTGTAAAGTGTCTGTTCATATCCTTTGCCCATTTTTGAATGGGCTTCTTTGTTTTTTTTTCTTGTAAATCTGTTTGAGTTCTTTGTAAATTCTGGATATCAGCCCTTTGTCAGATGGGTAAACTGCAAAAATTTTTTTCCCATTCTGTTGGTTGCCAGTTCACTCTAATGACTGTTTTTTCTGCCATGCGGAAACAAAGCTGTGAAGTTTGATTAGGTCCCATTTGTCTATTTTGGCTTTTGTTGCCAATGCTTTTGGTGTTTTGGTCATGAATTCCTTGCCTACTCCTATGTCCTGAATGGTTTTGCCTAGATTTTCTTCTAGGGTTTTTATGGTGGTAGGTCTTATGTTTAAGTCTTTAATCCATCTGGAGTTAATTTTAGTGTAAGGTGTCAGGAAGGGATCCAGTTTCTGCTTTCTGCACATGGCTAGCCAGTTTTCCCAACACCATTTATTAAACAGGGAATCCTTTCCCCATTGCTTGTTTCAGTCAGGTTTATCCAATATTGTATGGTTGTAGATATGTTGTGTTGCCTCTGATGCTTCTGTTCTGTTCCATTGGTCAATATCTCTGTTTTGGTACCAGTACCATGCTGTTTTGATTACTGTAGCCTTGTAGTATAGTTTGAAGTCCAGTAGTGTGATGCCTCCTGCTGTGTTCTTTTTACTTAGAATTGACTTGTCAATGCGGGCTCTCTTTTGGTTCCATATGAAGTTTAAGGTGTTTTTTTCCCAGTTCTGTGAAGAAGCTCATTGGTAGCTTGATGGGGATAGCGTTGAATCTATAGATTACTTTGGGCAGTATGGCCATTTCATGATATTGATTCTTTCTAACCATGAACATGGAATGTTTCTCCATCTGTTTGTGTCCCCTCTGATTTTGTTGAGCAGTGGTTTATAGTTCTCCTTGAAGAGGTCCTTTTTGTTCCTTGTGAGTTGTATTCCTAGGTATATTATTCTCTCTGTAGCAATTGTGAATGGCAGTTTGTTCTTGATTTGGCTTTCTTTAAGTCTGTTATTGGTGTGTAGGAATGCTCGTGATTTGTGCACATTGATTTTTGTATCCTGAGACTTTGCTGAAGTTGCTTATCAGTTTCAGGAGTTTTGGGGCTGAGACGATGGGGTCTTCTAGATATACTATCATGTTGTCTGCAAATAGAGACAATTTGGCTTCCTCCTTTCCTATTTGAATACCCTTTATTTCTTTTTCTTGCCTGCTTGCTCTGGCTAGAACTTCCAGTACTATATTGAATAGGAGTGGTGAGAGAGGGCATCCTTGTCTAGTGCTAGATTTCAAAGGGAATGTTTTCAGTTTTTGCCCATTTAGTATGATATTGGCTGGTGGCTTGTCATAAATAGCTTTTATTATTTTGAGATACGTTCCATCAATACCAAGTTTATTGAGGTCTTTTAGCATAAAGGGCTGTTGAATTTTGTCAAAGGCCTTCTCTGTGTCAATTGAGATAATTATGTGGTCTTTGTTTTTGGTTCTGTTTATTTGGTGAATTACGTTTATAGACTTGTGTATGTTGAACCAGCCTTGCATCCCTGGGATGAGTCCTACTTGATCATGGTGGATAAGCTTTTTGCTGTGCTTTTGCAGTCGGCTTCCCAGTATTTTATTGAATATCTTTGCGTCTATGTTCATCATGGAAATTGGCCTGAAGATTTCTTTTGTTGTTGAGACTCTGCCGGGTTTTGGTAACAGGATGATGTTGGTCTCATAAAATGATTTGGGAAGGATTCCCTCTTTTTGGATTATTCGGAATAGTTTCAGAAGGAATGGTAACAGTTCCTCTCTGTGTGTCTGGTAGAATTCGGCTGTGAACCCATCTGGACCTGGGCTTTTTTTTCGGTGGTAGGCTCTTAATTGCTGCTTCAACTTCAAATCTTGTTATTGGTCTATTCATAGTTTTGACTTCTTCCTGTTTAGGCTTGGGAGGACCCAAGTGTCCAGGAATTTATCCATTTTTTCCAGGTTTACTAGTTTATGTGCATAGAGTTGTTTGTAATATTCTCTGATGATGGTTTGAATTTCATTGGAATCTGTGGTGATTTCCTCTTTATCATTTTTTATTGCATCTATTTGGTTATTCTCTCTTTTCTTTTTTTATTAATCTGGCTAGTGGTCTTTCTATTTTGTTGATCTTTTTGAAAAACCAGCTCTTGGATATTGATTTCTTGAAGGATTTTTCGTGTCTCTATCTCCTTCAGTTATGCTCTGATCTTAGTTATTTTTTGTCTTCTGCTAGGTTTTGAGTTTTTTTGATCTTGCTCCTCTAGCTCTTTCGATTTTGACGATAGGATGTCAATTTTGGATCTCTCCACTCTTCTCATGTGGGCACTTATTGCTATATATTTTCCTCTAGAGACTGCTTTAAATGTGTCCCAGAGATTCTAGTATGCTGTGTCTTCGTTCTCATTGGTTTTGAAGAACTTCTTTATTTCTGCCTTCATTTCATTGTTTATCCAGTCAACATTCAAGAGTCAGTTGTTCAGTTTCCATGAAGCTATGTGGTTCTGAGTTAGTTTCTGAATTCTGAGTTCTAACTTGATTTCACTGTGGTCTGAGAGACTGTTAGTTATGATTTCACTTCTTTTACATTTGCTGAGGTGTGATTTACTTCCAATTATGTGGTCAATTTTAGAGTAGGTGTGATGTGGTGCCGAGAAGAATGTGGATGTGGGGTGGCGAGTTCTATCAGGTTTGCTTGTTCCAGGTCTGCGTTCAAGTCCTGGATATCCTTGTTAATTTTCTGTCTGCTTGATCTGTCTAATATTGACAGTGGAGTGTTAAAGTCTCCCACTATTATTGTGTGGGAATCTAAGTCTCTTAGTAAGTCATTAAGAACTTGCCTTATGTATCTAGGTGTTCCTGTATTGGGTCCATATATATTTAGGATTCTTAGCTCTTCTTGTTGTATCAATCCTTTTACCATTATATAATGTTCTTCTTTGTCTCTTTTGATCTTTGTTGCTTTAAAGTCTATTTTATCAGAGATGAGAATTGCAACTCCTGTTCTTTTTTCTCTCTCCATTGTCTTGGTAAATCCTCCTTTATCCCTTTATTTTGAGCCTTTGTGTATCCTTGCCTGTGAGATGGGTTTCCTGGATACAGCACACCAATGGCGTTTGGCTTTATATCCAATTTGCCAGTCTGTGTTTTTTGATTGGTGCCTTTAGCCCATTTACATTTAGGGTTAATTTTGTTATGTGTGAATTTGATACTGCCATTTTGATTTTGCTGTTTTGCCCATTAGTTCATGCAGATTCTTCATTTCGTTGATGCTCTTTAGCATTTGGTATGTTTTTCAAGTGGCTGGTACTTGTTGTTCCTTTCTATGCATAGTGCCCTTTTCAGGAGGTCTTGTAAAGCAGGCCTGGTGGTGACAAAATCTCTGAGTACTTGCTTGTTCGCAAAGGATTTTATTTTTCCTTCACTTATGAAGCTTAGTTTGGCTGGATATGAAATTCTGGGTTGAAAGTTCTTTTCTTTCAGGATGTTGAATATTGGCCCCCCACTCTCTTCTGCCTTGTAGCATTTCTGCCGAGAGATCTGCTGTGTCTGATGGGCTTCCCTTTGTGGGTGACCCGACCTTTCTCTCTGGCTGCCCTTAGCATTTTCTCCTTCATTTCAACCCTGGTGAATCTGACGATTACGTGCCTTGGGGTTGCTCTTCTTGCGGAATATCTTTGTGGTGTCCTCTGTATTTCCTGGACTTCAATATTGGCCTGCCTTGCTAGGTTGGGGAAGTTTTCCTGGATAATATCCTGAAGAGTATTTTCCAGCTTGGATTTCATTCTCTTCGTCACATTCAGGTACACCTATCAAACGTAGATTAGGTCTCTTCACATAGTGCCACATTTCTTGGAGACTTTGTTTATTCCTTTTTGCACTTTTTTCTCTAATCTTGCCTTCTCGTTTTATTTCATTGAATTGATCTTCGACCTCTGATATCCTTTCTTCTGCTTGGTCAATTCGGCTGTTGAAACTTGTGCATGCTTCGCGAAGTTCTCGTGTTATGTTTTTCAGCTCCATCAATTCACCCATATTCCTCTCTAAGTTGTCCATTCTTGTTATCATTTCATCAAATCTGTTTTCAAGTTTCTTAGTTTATTTGCATTGATTTAGAACATGTTCTTTTAGCTCACGGAAGTTTCTCATTACCCACCTTCTGAGGTCTGATTCTGTCATTTCATCACACTCATTCTCCGTCCAGCTTTGTTCCCTTGCTGGTGAGGAGTTGTGATCCCTTTTAGGAGGCGAGGTGTTCTGGTTTCAGGTATTTTCCTCCTTTTTGCACTGGTTTCTTCCCATCTTTGTGGATTTATTCACCTGTTGTCTGTGTAGTTGCTGATTTTCCGATTGGGTCTCTGAGTGGACGTCCCGATTGTTGATGATGAAGTTATTTCTGTTTCTGAGTTTTCCTTCGAACAGTCTGGCCCCTCTGCTGTAGGACTGCTGAGGTTTACTCCAGGCCCTGCTTTCCAGGGGAACACCTGCAGCAGCTGCAGAAGAGTAAGGGTTGCTACCAGTTTCTTCTTCTGCTATCTTTGTCCCAGAATGATGCCCTCCAAATGTCAGTCTGATCAGTCCTTTGTGAGGTGACTCTTTGGATATACGGGGGTCAGGGAGCTGCTTGAGGAGACAGTCTGTTCTTTACAGGAGCTCAAGTGCTGAGCTGTGAGCTCTGTTGTTCATTCAGAGCTGCTAGGCAGGTACGTTTAAGTCTGCTGCAGCAGAACTTATAAAACCCCTTTTTTCCCCTAGGTGCTCTGTCCCAGGGAGTTAGGGCTTTATTTATGAGTATCCATTGCACTGTTATCTTTTTTTTTTCAGGGCCGTCCTGCTCAGCAAGGAGGCAGCCTAGTCACTGTCTGCCTGCAGAGGCTTTGGTGTGCTGCTGTGGGGTCTGCCTTGCTGCTGTAGGCTCCACCCTGCTGCCATGTGTATTTCCCTGCAGTCCTGTTTATATGGGTGTGGTTAGAACTGCTGTGGCAATGGTGACCCACCTTTGTAATGGCGGACTCGCTCTGTTATGGTGGGTTGCCTCGGCAATGGCAGGCTTCGTCAGCAATGGCAGACTACCTCCTTAGGTGTGGAGTGCCTCGGTAATGGCAGACATTCCTCCCCCACTGAGCTGGACTATTCCGGGTTTAGCTGTGCTTGCTGTGAAAGTCTCAACCCTGAGCGTTTCCAATTGCTGTTTTTTTGTTTGTTAGTTTGTTTTTGTGGGTGTGGGACCCACCCAGCCTGATCACCTGGTTCCCTGCCTCACAGCACTTTTTTTTTTTTTTTTTGAGATGGAGTCTCGCTCTTGTTACCCAGGCTGGAGTGCAATGGTGCGATCTCGGCTCACCGCAACCTCCGCCTTCTGGGTTCAGGCAATTCTCCTGCCTTAGCCTCCCGAGTAGCTGGGATTACAGGCACGCGCCACCGTGCCCAGCTAATTTTTTGTATTTTTAGTAGAGACGGGGTTTCACCAAATTGACCAGGATGGTCTCAATCTCCTGACCTCGTGATCCACCCACCTTGGCCTCCGAAAGTGCTGGGATTACAGGCTTGAGCCACCGCGTCTGGCCTGAGAACTTTTTTTTTAAGTTGACTCTCTCCCAGGTGTTCCAGTCGCCTGCTGAAAGGGCGGGCCTCTGAGTGATTTCCCATATGGCGACCCACTGTGCTGGCTGAAACAATGTTGCTCCCCAGGAATCTCCTGGCCTGGCTTTATGTTTCAGTCCCGTTTAATCAGATGAATGTGCTAATCTGCCTTCCCGGATTTCTTGTTGCCAGTTTAACAGGGCAATCAGACCAGTGCATTTTATACAGAGAGCCCTTGTGCTGTGGCGCCAGCCAAAACAGCTGCACTGGTGAAAACAGCCACGGCAGCTGAAACAGCCACTCTCACAACCTGTGGGGCTCCTCCACTTGGGAATCTCCTGGTCTGTGGGCAATAAAGATCCATCTGGAAATGCGGCGTTCTCTCACCCTCTGCATTTTCACTGGGAGCTGCAATCATGAGCTGCTCCTACAGCACCATCTTGAATCTTCCACCGCTTTTGGGTTGTTTTTTTTAGTTTAAAACTTGTTTTAGATACTAGGTCTTGTCATGTTGCCCCGGCTGGGGTGCAGTGGCTTTCCCCAACCTCAATGAGAGTGTGCTGTAGCCTCAAACTCCTGGCCTCAGAGCAATCCTTCCCAAGCCTTCTGAGTAGCTGGGACTATAGGTGTGTACCACTATGCCCAGTTTTTTTCCCTAGATTCTTAAGATGAATCATTTAGTTATTAGAAACCTTTAACTTTTTTGATCTAGGCATTTATTTCTGTAAACTTGCTTCTTAATTGTGCTTTTGCTGTATCACATAGGGTTTGGTATTTTGTTTTTCTGTTTTTATTTGTTTCAAGGAATTTTAAAATTTCCTTGTTAATTTCTTCCTTCACCCATTGTCAGTCAGGAGGATGCTGTTTAATTTCCATGTATTTTTACAGTTTTTAATATCTTTGTTATTGATTTCTGGTTTTATTCCATTGTGGTCACATGAGACACTTGGTATGATTTGTTTTTAAAAATTTTTTGAGACTTGTTTTGTGTCCTAATATATGGTCATTCCTGTAGAATGTTCCATGTTGTGATAAAAAGAATCTGTATTTTGTTGCTGTTGGGTGATGTTCTATAGTTGTCTGTTAGGTCCATTTAATCTATAGTACAGTTTAAATGCAATGTTTCTTTGTTGCTTTTCTGTCTAGATGATCTGTCCAATGCTGAAAGTGGGGTGTAAAGTTCCCAACTTTTATTTTATTGAGGTCTAGCTCCTTTTTTAGATCTAATAATATTTGCTTTATGTATCTGGTGCTCCAGCTTTGGGTGCATATATATTTGCCATTGTTATAGCTTCATGCTGAATTGATACCTTTATTATAACGTCCTTCTTTGTCTCTCTTTATCACTTTTTACTTAAATAGCCTGTATTCTCTGATATAAGAATAGCTACTCCTGCTTACTTTTTGTTTCTGTTTGCATTGATTGTTTTTTTCCATCCCTGCACTTTCAGTCTTCATGTATCTTTTACAGGTGAGGTGGGTTTTTATTTGGCAGCATATAGTTGCATGTTTTTTTTTTTTTAAAGTTCATTCATTCATTCAATCTCTTTTAATTGGGGAATTTAATTTGTTTACATTCAAGGTTATTTGTTGGTAGGTGAGGATTTACTCCTGTCATTTTATTGATAGTTTTCTGGTTGTATATTCCTTGTTCTTTAATCCTCTTTATTGTTTATTTTTGTGGCTTAGTCGTTTTCCGTAGTGATAAGGTTGGATTCCTTTCTCTTTCATGTATCAGCTCTACCAGTGCATTTTATAACTTCATTCATTTTCATCATGGTTGTTATTGTCTTTCACTTCCAGATCTAAAACTTTTGAGTGTTTTTTAGTCTTCCCTTAGTTTTTGCTTATCTGAAAAAGCCTTTATTTTTCTTCGTTTGTGAGGAATAGCTTTGCTTATATTTGATAAAGAATATTAAAGCAATGTTCTTTACTGGCAGGATTTTTCTTTTAGTACATTGAATATATTATTCCTTCTCCTGCCCCTCCACCCGCTAGCCTATAAGGTTTCTGCTAAAATGTCTGCTGTTGGCCTAATGGGTATTCCCTTGTATGTGACTTGACATTTTTCTCTTGCTGTTTTTAGAATTCCTTGTATTTGACTTTTGACAGTTTCACTATAATATGCCTCAGAGAGGACCTGTTTGGGTTGAATATTTTTGGGGCCTTTAAGTTTCTTAGATCTGGATGTTCATCTTTTTCCCAAAACTTGGGAATTTTTTTGCTATTATTTCATTAAATATATTTTCTATAACTTTTTCCTTCTCTTCTCCATCTGGAATTCCAAAATGCAAATATTTGTTCATTTGACAGTGTCCCATTCATTCTGTAGGTGTTTTTTTTTTGTCTGCATGAGTTCTTTCAAAATGCCTACCTCCAAGTTCAGAAATTTTTTCCCCTGCTTTGTCTAATTTGTTGTTGAAGCTCTTGATGCATTTTTTAATTTTATTCATTGCATTCTTCAACTCTTAAGATTTCTGTTCATTTTTTTAAATGCCATCTGTTAAATTTCTCATTTAAATCATGAATTATTTTCCTGATTGTATTGAACTGTTTAGCCGTATTCTTTTTATATCACTGAGCTTCCTTAAGATTATTATTTTCAATTCTTTTATGGCATTTCATATATTTCCTTATGATTAGGATGTGTTACTGGAGCATGATTGTGTTCTTTTGGAGGTATCATGCTTTCTTGCTTTTTCATGTTTGATGTGTTCCTTGATGTTATTTATATGCATCTGGTAGAACAGTCACCTCTTCCAATTTGATGGAAGGTTTTGTAGGGAAAGACTTATTTGTATGGGGGGATCTTAGAGTGTCGGTTAGGTGGGGTATGTTGGCTTTGGTTCTAGGTGGATGCAGTACTGTAGTGTCTGTGCAGATTCTTTAGCTGTGACCCACTCTACTGATGTGCCCAGTGGCCTAGGCTGTGAGGATTTGTAGCAGTGGTGGTGCAGCTTTGCTGGGGTGGATGCACTGGACTGTTTCTTAAATCGGGGGCATGTATGTGCACAGTATCAACCAACTTGGGGTCTTGCTTGCTGGGATTGGGGCCACAGGGATGTTTCTCAGTCCCCGGGTGCAGGCATGTTCAGTTGGCTTGGGGGTGTGTCTGCCAGAGGTGGGCCATCTGGGCTGTTTCTTGTGCTTGGGATAGTGGTGTGCCTCTCAGCCAGCCACGGGGTGTGTCCATGGGGGTTGAGCCCATAGGGCTCTTAGGCATGATCATGTGACTGCTCAGCTGGTCCTGGGTTGTGTCTACTGGAAGTGAGTCTGCCAAGCTGTTTCTCAGGCCCTGGGCATAGGCACAGGGCTGCTGGGAAGGTCTAGGGGCATGTGTGCTGGGATTGGGCCCACTGGACTGTTTCTTATGCTCTAGCCTGGGCACAGGTCCACTGGGTAGGCCTGGGGGCATGTCTATGGAGGTAGCAGGTGTTGGGCTATTTCTCAGGCTTAGAAGATAGGTAGGTAGTTGCTCTACTGGCCTGAGGGCATGTCAGGTGCTCAGTGGCTCAGGGGCCAGTATGGCCAGCTCAAGGGTAGGTATGTATGCTTTGGGAGAATTGGCAGACTGTTTCTCTCTCTGGAAGTATAGGCAATGATGGTTTCCCTGCTGTGCCTGATGAGAGTCACAGCCAATCCTGGGCCCAGAGTCTGGGCAGCCAGGGTTGTGGCACTGCAGCCACCCATTTGGGTTTGGCGGGATCACAGAGCCCCTGGAGAGGTGCAGTTGCTACTCGGCCCCAGAGCAGGCCCCTGAGGGGTGAGAGTACATATCTCATGTTTCTAATCCAGAGGAATGCAGCAATGTGAATCCACAGCAGGTCTCTAAAGTCGGTTCAGGGCTTGTGAGGACTGTGGAGTTCTCCTGTAGTAAGGATTGTAGGTGTTTACAGTAATGGGGGCTGATGGGGTTCTGCTTATCTTTTCCCATCAAAGCAAAGTTTCTCCTCCTGACTTCAGGCAAGTCAGGGTTGGGGGATGCAGGGACATTGGGTAGCAGAGACAAACTGTCTCCATGCTGCCTTCTGGACTTTTGAGCGACTGCAGGTACCTCTCCACTCCCCCACTTGCACTCCAATGCTCTTCCTTTGACACTTCTGTTGAATATTAACTGTTCATTTCCTGGTCCTTTCTTGGGGGGATGAATGCCAGGAGTCTCTTGTCAGCCATCTTGCTGACATCACTCTTCCTTTCCTCATCAAATGCTGTTTTTCATATTTATCCATGCTGATAGAAGTAAATCTATTTCTATTGTATTTTTTTAAAATATATATATAGAGAGAGAGAGATGAGGTTTTGCCATGTTGGGCAGGTTGGCCTCAAACTCCTGACCTCACGTGATCCACCCACCTCAGCTTCCCAAAGTGCTGGGATTACAGGTGAAAGCCACCCAGCCAAATTCATTTCTTTAACTCTGAATAGTAAGTAATATTTTGTTGCATAATTTAATCAGTTTTGTTTCTTCTAGGAACAAAAGGAAATTAGGCTTTCCTCAAATTTTTAATTCTTTTCTAAATATATAAGTTTCTGTAGGTCCTGGTTCTTAATTTTTGTGGCATGTGCTTTTTTCACCTTCTAGTAAATCTTCTGGATCCCTTCTCAAAATAATGTTCATGTAGGCATAAAATAGAAAGGAAACTAAGTATTGATTAAAGTATTAAAAACCAAACTTATAATAATACAGATACCTCTAAATTACAACATCTATTGGTAACTCTGCCATAATTTTGAAGTAATGCTGAATTTAGACAGATTTTAAGATATTTCAATATTTGTAACATAATTTATACCAGGAAATTCTCAGGTATTTTATACTGTTGTGTTTTGTTGCCTACATTCATAATTGAGTGAAATTCTAAATTTCAGCTGGGGGTTACTAATTTTTTTCCATCCAAGTTCACAAATTTTAACTATCTGCACAATTTTGTTGGGTGTGCACATTTTGTAATTGAAATGATTTTACTTTAGTTTCCAACTACACTAAAATCGTAGCTGAAATTTACTGACCTCTTACTGTGTGCTGGTACTGTGTCAAAATTATCATCCCCTATGATCATCACAACAGTACAAAGAGAGGGGTCCATTTTAATCTTCGTTTTTCAAATAAGGAAATTGAGGCTTGGGGAGGTAAAGTAACTTGCTTATGGGTCACACATGATGAAAAGAGCTAGGATTCAAATCCTGGCTGGCCAATTCCAACACTCAAGTTCCTCAGCATCATAATATAGAAGTCATATTTCCGTAATTTAAAGGAGTCAAACTAAATTGATGTTATGATACAGGTTCTAGCTTCTGAGCAAACCAAGAGAATTTTCACATTATAGATGTTCATAAAAGGGAACATCAAGGACAAATTCAGCATTAAAACATATAATGAATCTTGTAAGGTACATAGCAAGTTATGGGGTATAGAAGACAATGTGAAATACACAATTCTAGTCTAATTCAAAGATATCCCCAAAGCTCCATTAGATTGCTTATGTAAAAGATAAAATGTCTTTACTTTATGGAGGCTGTGAATTACATAAATGACCAGCTTTCTCTTTCCTGTAGCAGGAAAGCCTAGGTCCAAGTATGTTGTTCGTCTGCTGTAACTATCTAGATATTATTAATGCTCTACATATATATGAATATGGGTGTGTGTATAATTTTATTTTGTTCCATTTATTATACTGTTACTTCCTTCCCTTCCCCCCTCACTTTTAATTTATACCATCTTGCTGTACTTTATCCTTGTGTACCACAGCACTGCATATATTTACGTGCATACCTACAGTACATTGCTATGGCAGGCAGAATTCTAAGATGGCCCCCAATATCCCCACCCTCTGGTGTATACACAATTATCCAATCAAATATGAATCTAGCTGCTGCTTTGAAGGGATTTGCAGATGTAATTACGGTTCCCAAAGCCTAGGGACTTTAAGAAAGGGAGATTATCTGGATGGGCCTGACATAATTTAAAAGGGACTGGGCCTCTGATGAAAGAGCAAGTGTGAGAGGGATCTGAGGTGAAGGAGATTCTCACTGCTGACCCTGAAGATGGAGGGGGCTAGATGGCAAGGAATACAGATGGCCTTTAGGAGCTGAGAGCAGCTCCTCGCTGGACTAAATGAGATGTCTCTTCTCCTATTGCAAAAAGTTATCAAAACCACTTGAATTTGGAAGAGGATCTTGAGGTCCAGATGAGAATACAGTGCAGCTGATACAATGATTTTAGCTAAGATACTGAACAGAGAAGCCAGCTACATCCTACCTGAACTGCTGATTACAGAACAGTGAGTAATAAATGAGTGATGTTTGAAGCCTTGGAATTTATGCTGATTATGGCAGCAATAGAAAACTAAAACTGAATATTTTGCTTCACAAAACTGCAACTGTTATTTGTCAAATATTTATTGATGTTAAATCCACATTATACCAGCACAACAATCCAAAGTAGTGTGATAGTACTTTTTTTTATAAATACAATATAAAGGTGGCAAAATAATACTAGTTAATCCCAAACCCAGCAAATTAGCAAAAAAAAGTCACATTCAGAAAAAGTTGGCAAGTAAGACATAAGTCATAATTCTACAATAGAGATAGGTCCACGAGAGACTTTGTATGGTATCTTAAATCCCATCTTAGCAATGCATATAAGTGTGGTCAAAGAAATTTGAACCACGTTGCATAGAACATCTGCCACCCGGTGCTCAAGCCTATTAATCACTGAAACCTTGGTTGGTTGTGTTCTTACAAAGAAGTAGAAAGCTGTACATGTGAAACAGTAATATGAACTATGTGGAGTGGTACACAGATATAAAATCATTTTTTAAAATACGTATGAATTGAGTAACTGAGCTAAGAGAGGCCACTTATAAATAATGAAAGATATATGGTTTTATGTAAGGAATACAGTGTTTTCTTTTCATAGCAAAGTACCATTAAAGCCTCATGTTTTATACTACTAGGTTAAATTATTTTTCTCCTTTTTAAAATTTATCAGTTCCGACTTAAAACCATCAAGTCTGGTCAGAATCAACTCAGTCTAGCTGATGCAAAATCACATGCATTAAAAAGCAGTCTTTACCGATACCTTTACAAACCTTAGAATCCAGCACCTTCTTAAGGTAAGGTTTCATGGCAGCAGGGAAGTAAACTAGTAATTCCACTCACCACATCTTGGTGCCTTTGAAAAAATACTTTATGGCACAAACCTGTTTTTGTCTCCCCTTGTCTCTCCACTTCCTTCAAGTAGACTAGATCCTACAGGCAGTTTCTCATTTACGCTACCTTGCAGTCTCAATCCATTTTCAACCTGCTCTACATACCTAAAATCTTCCACTACTACACAAACTTCAGACACCACGATCTCCACAGCGTGTGTGCTCCACGCTGCCAGCTGGCCCTAGGTTCCTCCAATTGTGAATGGCAGTGTTTTTTTTCACCTGTGTTTAAGATTAATTTTCAAAAAAAACAAAGAAAAGCCTGGCCTTTTCTACCTCTCCTGCGCCTTCTACTTTTATCTAAATGGACACACTGTAATTGTGCTGGTTGCTTTTTCCTTCATTCTCTTCCCTTTTCCTTGCAAACCCATGATTCCTCCAAATACTATATATATATATATATATATGCCTTGGTCATCTGGGTGGTTTGGATGCTTTTTGTGGAATGAACTGTAATATATTTCTGCTTTACTCAGAGCACTTTATATTATTTATATTTAGCCTTTTAATATGGTTTGTAAATTAGCCTTTTAATATGGTTTCCTACCAAGGTAGCATGGAAACACTACACAAAAAGAAAAAAAAAGTTAAGAACTAAGGTATTAACCTTGTTAGAAAAATCCTGATATTACTAAAATTTAAGGCAAGTAGTTCCTTCCTTATGATTTAATATAAAAACATTTGCAAAAAGACAAGGCATTTACTTGGAATTCTTTGTCATTTCTTCTTTTTTCATCCTTATGTATTGCACTTGGTTCACTGTATCTGTCTGAATACACGGCACTTCAGAATCATTGTAGTATCGTTTGTAGTACAACTGCCTCATTAAACATTTCACACTATCAGGCTACACAGCACCTATATCTTGTGTTTAAAGGCACTTGTAGATAATACAAATTGTGATTACCTATGAACAACTGATTTCCTTTAGGATTTTGGCATTTTAGGTCACTTTAATCACAGCAATTCCAAAGTTTTAATTGGACAGTAAATGTGAATTTTCTGTGCAATGTGTATATTTCTATTAGCATCATCTACTTAAACTCTAAGTTTGGTATATCAAGTAAGAAAAATATTATTTTGGTGTTTTTTTATAATTTCTTTTATAGCCAAAGGTATGTTTCTGCCTTTTACATAATGTGACAAACGGATGCGCTGGTCAAGGCAATGGCTGTTTCAGTGTTTCAGCTTTAACAAGAATGCTGGATTACAGGTCCTCACTTTCTACCAAGGCAGTATTCAGTGTCAGGGGGGATGGGTTGGCTTCAGGTTGGAACGCTGCTTTGATGTCTAATCCCTGGTCCGAAAGTGCTGCATAGCGACTGGCTGAGGGCCGCACTTTTTTTGGCTTGGTGCTCTGTGACTGCTGATGCCACTGGGCTGCAAAGAAAAAGAATAATTATGATTTTTAATCAAGATGAACTTGGAAAGCCCTTAGATATTTCAAATAAATACAGAATGTCTAGATATATGCCAGGCACATACTCAGCGAAAGTCCGAACACATCTATGGTAGGAACACGGAAAATTTAGGAACATTTTCACATTTTACTCACACGTTGCAGATTTACTGTCTATACAGGGTAGTGAGAATACAGCAGCTAGATTACAAAGGTCAAGTGTAGTTTATCTTTTTTAAGTAAACACTGCAGCACAAGGAATCCTTTGGAATAGCTGATAAGCTTCCTAATTCTCATCCTCCCTCCCCTTTTAAAAGAATATTTTTTCTTCAATAATTATAGCACTTAGGAATTCTGGATGTGGATGCTTTAATACTAATAAATCAACTGAAAGGAACTGTACAGTAGGGAAAGTTTAGGCCACACATTTCTTGATGACCCTCACAAAGTTATTTCAAGAAGCAGCAAAATTTGAAATAAGTTCTTAATTTTTTTCTAGTGTTTTTTAAATGTCAATGGATCCCATAATGCTTATTGTACTACACTGTAAATTCCATGGGAACAATCTTCTTTAAATTTAGGATGTATGTACACAAATATACTTATAAAAACACAAGTCTATTGCTGGCTGCTTAAGATATGTTAATGAAAAGCACTAAGCCACAAAAGTACACATTCCGGGATCAATGGAACACACATTTAGAGTGCATTAGGACACTGCGATAGAATTATAATATAGGAAGAAATGTTAAAAGGTAGTCATTTGCAGAACACAGTAACAAGAACATGTGAAAACATGGTTATGCCTTTGCCTACTGTTAACTCCTAAGGTTGCTTGAGTAAGGAAGCCACAACTAACTAGCCAATGTAAGAGAAATCAGCATGCATATTTTGCTAATGATTCAAAGTTCCTGAATGATACTTGGGTATTTGTTCTCCTGGTGTGGTTCACTATTAATGTTGAGAAACTATAAATAGAAAGAGAGAAAGCAATATGAATTTTTTTGACAAATAAAACACAATAGTTGTTTCTAAGATTATAAAGAATAATGTGATTTGCTCTCCAGATGTCTAAGTTTTCATAATTTAATGAGTAAATGCAATGCAATGAGATGAAGTGGCACTCACTGTAAACGTCCAGCCTGGCAGTACAGGACACAATCCCTGCTTCATTCTTGGCTGACACAGTATACCACCCAGCATCTTCTTTTGTGGCTCCCTGAATGAGCAGGCAGATGTAGCCATGGTTGTCCTGGTGCATGCTGGGGAAAAGGATAAAGTCATTAGGGTTCTACATTTTTAAAAAGTCGCTTTGGACATGAAGCATCATTTTTAATTAGATCATTAGAAACAGAATTGTGCAAGCAGCTGATAATAGGGTCATACTTATTCTGTAGAGACTACTTGCCCCATTAAAGTTAATGGGAGAAAGAACAGATGTCAAGAGTTGAATAAATCTATGTACTTAATTCCTAGTTGAAGATCTGCCTTTATAAAAAGCACTGAATACTAAAGCAAATGAATTCATCTTTTCTTTAGATAGAACGATAAACACTTTTAAGAAATCACCATTAGATCAAATACCATTATAGCTTCCTTCTAAAAGCTTCATCCTACATTGGGTAAAGCATGTTTTTGTGTGATTTCATCAACAGCATGGCTTTTACACATAAATCTGCATGCTATGTAAAATACATCTTTTGATACATCATTAGGACTGAACTGTTAAGGATTAGGTTCATTGTGTAGTCTTACCTCACTCGGTCAGTGCTGTGCGTGAGTGATTCATTTTCTTTCTTCCAAAATATCTGAGGTGGTGGCACTCCCAATACACGACATTCCAGCCGCACTGGGTACCCATCAGCAACTCCTGTGTTTTGCAGCTTCTCAATAAACACAGGGGGTTTGTGTGCTTCTTTAGCTAAGAAAACATGAGATGAATTCTCTATCAATGGTATACAAAAGGAGCACTAGAAAGAATTCAGAGGCTTTTGGAATATTGCTTCAATAGATCTTTTATGATGCCATTTTTTACTCCAGGTGTTAAGATGCTAGTCCCCTCTCCAAATTATTCTTTTACCAAGCAAAGGTCTGTATGCTTCATTCTGCTCATTTATTTCCTCAATTAATTCAACTCTGATAGGCTCACACTGTCCACTGGCCATCTGCTCCACCGAATGCCTGTCTGACTGGCTGTGGGAGACTCTTGAGTCATTGCTGGCATCTGTGATGGCTTCACTACTAATTATGTTACCCAGCACACACAGCCTCAACCAACTACTGCCACCTAGTGGTGTAAGGACAAGTATTTCAAGGAATTTGACCAGATTGCCTCACTGCCATTTGAAATTTTTGCCATGAAGATTCTGAATATTTGTAACTCTTAAGTGAGACATGGCATAGAATTTAAAGGGGGAAATTTAAAGGGAAGGCATCTTTATCTAAATTTGGCAGCTTTAAATAGTTACCTGTAAACTAGGAATGTGAGTCCTATAAATTACAAATTTCAATTTGTATTCTTTGAAGGAGGCTATAAAAAAGACAGCTTTATTATTACCTTGAAGGAAGGAACCCATTAAAAACAGAAAACTTTAGTACTTATTCTGAAAAATATCAGGATTTATTGTTAACACTCTGAATATTACCATCCAATGGGAAAAATTTTTTTTTATTGGATCAACTGTAGTAGTGGTAAAAACTACTTCAGAGGGGAAGGATTCAAGAGGGCGCGGTAAGAACAACTCAGGATCGCAGCTCTCAGTGAACGCGCAGAGGCTGCTACAGGTGTACCCCAGACAAGCAGGGCCTGGAGTGGACCTCAGCGGAGGGGCTTGACTGGAAGAAGGAAAACCAAGTAACAGAAATACTTCATCATCAACAATCTGGGCATCCACTCAGAGACCCAATCAAAAAGTCAGCAACTACTCAGACAACAGGTGGATAAATACACAAAGATGGGAAGAAACCAGCGCAAAAAGGAGGAAAACACCCGAAACCAGAACACCTCGCCTCCTTCAAAGGACCAAATCTCCTCACCAGCAAGGGAACAAAGCTGGACGGAGAATGACTGTGACGAAATGACAAAATCAGACTTCAGAAGGTGGGTAATGAGAAACTTCTGTGAGCTAAAAGAACATGTTCTAAATCAATGCAAAGAAACTACGAACCTTGAAAAAAGATTTGAAAAAAGATTCGAGGAAATGATAAAAGAATGGATAACTTAGAGAGAAATATGAGTGAATTGAAGCAGCTGAAAAACAACATGAGAACTTCGTGAAGCATGCACAAGTTTCAACAGCTGAATTGACCAAGCAGAAGAAAGGATATCAGAAGTCGAAGATCAACTCAATGAAATAAATCAAGAAACCAAGATCAGAGAAAAAAGCACAAAAAGGAATGAACAAAGTCTCCAAGAGATGTGGGACAATGTGAAGAGACCACACCTACGTTTGATAGGTGTACCAGAAGGGGACGAAGAGAACGAATTCAAGCTGGAAAATACTCTTCAGGATATTATCCAGGAAAATTTCCCCAACCTAGCAAGGCAGGCCAATACTCAAATCCAGGAAATACAGAGACCACCACAAAGATACTCCGCAAGAAGGGCAACCCTAAGACACATAATCGTCAGATTCACCAGGGTTGAAATGAAGGAGAAAATACTAAGGGCAGCCAGAGAGAAAGGTCACCCACAAAGGGAAACCCATCAGACTCACAGCAGATCTCTCAGCAGAAACTCTACAAGCAAGAAGAGAGTGGGGGCCAATATTTAACATCCTTAAAGAAAAGAACTTTCAACCCAGAATTACATATCCAGCCAAACTGAGCTTCATAAGTGAAGGAAAAATAAAATCCTTTGCAAACAAGCAAGTACTCAGAGATTTTGTCACCACCAGGCCTGCTTTACAAGAGCTCCGGAAAGAGGCACTACACGTAGAAAGGAACAACCAGTACCAGCCATTACAAAAACACACTAAATGCTAGAGAGCATCAACAAAATGAAGAATCTTCATCAACTAATCAGCAAAACAGCCAGCGAGCATCAAAATGGCAGTATCAAACTCACACATAACAATATTAACCCTAAATGTAAATGGGCTAAATGCACCAATCAAAAGACACAGACCGGCAAATTGGATAAAAAACCAAAACCCATCAGTGCGCTGTATCCAGGAAATCCATCTCACATGCAAGGATACACAAAGGCTCAAAATAAAGGGATGGAGGAAGATTTACCAAGGAAATGGAGAGCAAAAAAAAAAAAGCAGGAGTTGCAATTCTCATCTCTGATAATAGACTTTAAAGCAACAAAGATCAAAAGAGACAAAGAAGGTCATTACATAATGGTAAAAGGATCAATACAACAAGAAGAGCTAACGATCCTAAATATATATGGACCCCATACAGGAGCACCCAGATATATAAGGTAACTTCTTAATGACTTACAAAGAGACTTAGACTCCTACACAATAATAGTGGCAGACTTTAACACTCCACTGTCAATATTAGACAGATCAAGCAGACAGAAAATTAACAAGTGTATCCAGGGCTTGAACTCAGAACTGGAACAAGCAAACCTGATAGACATTTACAGAACTCTCCACCCCAAAGCCACAGAATATACATCCTTCTCAGCACCACATCACACTTACTTTAAATTGACCACATAATTGGAAGTAAAGCACTCCTCAGCAAATGCAAAACAATGGAAATCATAACAGTCTCTCAGACCACAGTGCAATCAAGTTAGAACTCAGAATTCAGAAACTAACTCAGAACTGCACAGCTTCATGGAAACTGAACAACTGGCTCTTGAATGTTGACTGGTTAAACAATGAAATGAAGGCAGAAATAAAGAAGTTCTTAGAAACCAATGAGAACGAAGACATAACATACCAGAATCTCTGGGACACATTTAAAGCAGTCTCTAGAGGAAAATATATAGCAATAAGTGCCCATATGAGAAGAGTGGAGAGATCCAAAATTGACACCCTATTATCAAAATTGAAAGAACTAGAGGAGCAACATCAAAAAAACTCAAAACCTAGCAGAAGACAAGAAATAACTAAGATCAGAGCAGAACTGAAGGAGATAGAGAAACGAAAAACCCTTCAAACAATCGATAAATCCAAGAGCTGGTTTTTTGAAAAGATCAACAAAATAGACAGACCACTAGCCAGACTGATAAAAAAGAAAAGAGAGAACAACCAAATAGATGCGATAAAAAATGATAAAGGGGAAATCACCACAGATTCCACAGAAATTCAAACCATCATCAGAGAATATTACAAAGAACTCTATGCACATAAACTAGTAAACCTGGAAAAAATGGATAAATTCCTGGACACCTGTATCCTCCCAAGCCTAAACCAGGAGGAAGCCGAAACTATGAATAGACCAATAACAAGGTCTGAAGTTGAGGCAGCAATTAAGAGCCTACCACACAAAAAAAGTCCAGGTCCAGATGGGTTCACAGCCGAATTCTACCAGACACACAAAGAAGAACTGTTACCATTCCTTCTGAAACTATTCCGAATAATCCAAAAAGAGGGAATCCTTCCCAAATCATTTTATGAGACCAACATCATCCTGTTACCAAAACCCAGCAGAGACCCAGCAAGAAAAGAAAAGTTCAGGCCAATATCCATGATGAACATAGATGCAAAAATCTTCAATAAAATACTGGCAAGCCAATTGCAACAGCACATCAAAAACGTATCCATCTTGATCAAGTAGGATTCATCCCGGGGATGCAAGGCTGGTTCAATATACGCAAGTCTATAAACATAATTCACCACATAAACAGAACCAAAAACAAAAACCACATGATTATCTCAGTTGACACAGAGAAGGCCTTTGACAAAATTCAACAGCCCTTTATGCTAAAAACCCTCAATAAACTCGGTATCGGTGGAATATATCTCAACAAACCAACAGCCAATATCATACTGAATGGGCAAAAACTGGAAGCATTCCCTTTGAAATCCGGCACTAGACCAGGATGCCCTCTTTCACCACTCCTATTCAATATAGTACTGGAAGTTCTAGCCAGAGCAATCAGGCAAGAAAAAGAAATAAAGGGTATTCAAATAGGAAAGGTGGAAGCCAAATTGTCACTATTTGCAGACGACATGATAGTATACCTAGAAGACCCCATCACCTCAGCCCAAAAACTCCTGAAACTGATAAGCAACTTCAGCAAAGTCTCAGGATATAAAATCAATGTGTAAAAATCACAAGCATTCCTATACACCAATAACAGACTTAAAGAGAGCCAAATCAAGAACGAACTGCCATTCACAATTGCTACAAAAAGAATAAAATACCTAGGAATACAACTCACAAGGAATGTAAGGGCCCTATTCAAGGAAAACTAAAAACCACTGCTCAACGAAATAAGAGAGGAAACAAACAGATGGAAACATTCCATGTTCATGGTTAGGAAGAATTAATATTGTGAAAATGGCTATACTGCCCAAAGTAATTTACAGAATCAATGCTATCCCCATCAAGCTACCATTGACTTTCTTCACAGAACTGGAAAAAACCACCATGAACTTCATATGGAACCAAAAGAGAGCCCGCATAGCCAAGTCAATTCTAAGCAAAAAGAACACAGCGGGGGGCATCACACTACCAGATTTCAAACTATACTACAAGGCTACAGTAATCAAAACAGCATGGTACTGGTACCAAAACAGAGATATAGACCAATGGAACAGAACAGAGGCATCGGAGGCAACACAACATATCTACAACCATATAATCTTTGATAAACCTGACAAAAACAAGGAATCAGGAAAGGATTTTCTGTTTAATAAATGGTGTTGGGAAAACTGGCTAGCCATGTGCAGAAAGCAGAAACTGAATCCCTCTGACACCTTACACTAAAATTAACTCCAGATGGATTAAAGACTTAAACATAAGACCTGGCACCATGAAAACCCTAGAAGAAAATCTAGGCAAAACCATTCAGGACACAGGAGTAGGCAAGGACTTCATGACCAAAACACCCAAAGCATTGGCAACAAAAGCCAAAATAGACAAATGGGACCTAATCAAACTCCACAGCTTCTGCACGGCAAAAGAAACAGTCACTAGAGTGAATCGGCAACCAACAGAATGGGAAAAGGAAAAAATATTTGCAGTCTACCCATCTAACAAAGGGCTAATATCCAGAATTTACAAAGAACTCAAACAGATTTACAGGAAAAAAAACAAACAAGCCCATTCAAAAATGGGCAAAGGATATGAACAGACACTTTACAAAAGAAGACATACATGAGGCCAACAAACATATGAAAAAATGCTCATCATCACTGGTCATCAGAGAAATGCAAATCAAAACCACATTGAGATACCATCTCACGCCAGTTAGAATGGCGATCATTAAAAAAATCTGGAGACAACAGATGCTGGAGAGGATGTGGAGAAATAGGAACACTTTTACACTGTTGGTGGGAGTGTAAACTAGTTCAACCATTGTGGAAGACTGTGGCAATTCCTCAAGGCCTTAGAAATAGAAATTCAATTGACCCAGCAATCCCATTACTGGGTATATATCCAAAGGACTATAAATTGTTCTACTATAAGGACACATGCACATGAATGTTCATTGCAGCACTGTTTACAATGGCAAAGACCTGGAACCAACCCAAATGCCCATCGATGATAGACTGGATTGGGAAAATGTGGCACATATACACCATGGAATAGTATGCAGCAATAAAAAATGATGAGTTTGTGTCATTTGTAGGGAGATGGAAGAATCTGGAGAACATCATTCTCAGCAAACTGACACAAGAACAGAAAATAAAATACCACATATTCTCACTCATAGGTGGGTGATGAAAAATGAGAACACATGGACACAGGGAAGGGAGTACCAAACACTGGGGTCTATTGGGGGGAAGAGGGGAGGGACAGTGTTGGGGGGGAGCTGGGGAGGGATAGCCTGGGGAGAAATGCCAAATGTGGGTGAAGGGGAGGAAGGCAGCAAAACACACTGCCATGTGTGTACCTATGCAAGTCTTGCATGTTCTGCACATGTACCCCAAAACCTAAAATGCAATAATTAAAAAAAAATGCTTCAGAGAATAAATAAGGTTTACTTATTTTCTTCTGAACTACCAAAAATGAATCTGACAATGCATTCCTTTTCCAACACTGCTCCCTCATCTCGAGTGACAGATCTATCACAGCAAAACAGCTAGGAAAGAGCTTAAGAAGGATGAAAATTCTACCTGAATTTTTCAAATGCTTAATACTCTTCAACACCATGAGTTAGGTAGAAGGTTGGACTTTTACTTAATTTTACATGGTTGCCCATCCTAGGCTATTCTGGGAGAAGTGGGAACAGAAGCTCACTTTGCATTCTTTCTGGGTTCCCAGTTTTGCAAAGAACATAAAATATATAAAACAAGTCTTAATGTCGTAGCAACTCACCAGAAAGAATAACATCTACCATTTTGGAGCACTGCTATGCAGGGTACTAGTTATGCAGAGCTTCAAACACATTTTTATGATTTAATCCTTATGAAAACACTGTGAGTTATTACATTCCCATTTTACATATGGAGAAATTAAGTTTCAGATACATCTATTTGCCAAAGTTCCCACAACTAGTAAAATAGACAAGAGCCGGGACTGAAGCAGATCTGACCCCAAGACCTTGCTCCCAATTCCTGTACATCACCATCTTCTGACAGGAGTGCCAACTGACACATACTGAGATATCTATGTATCTTTTGGACCCCCAGTCTGGGCCCTAAAGGACAGATATGATTGAAAGACATTTAACAGCAGAAAAGTGAAGTTTTAGTTTGAGGTTAGAGAAATGAATGAAATCAATCCTAGCATGTGAGAATATAGAGTACTTTGTACAAAACTTGATAGCATGGCTGACCTGTAGCACCACAGCCCACATATTTACCACATTTTTATGTGAAGACATCTTAGCGCCATTATTAGAATCATAATGTAAGAGTTTTACCAAGACCTCCTGGGTTTCATTCTCATTGCTACTCTATTTCTTGAAAGAGTTCAGTGACTCAGTATGATTAGAAGAGCACTAGGAGTCAACAAATTGTTTTGAATCCAATCATCACCTTGGGACCCTGGGTAAGTCAGAGAAGATTTACTCTGATTCTCTCATAAGGCTGATGTGAGGGCCAACTGATACGTGACGTACATGAAGAACTTTGCAAAAAGAGGTGTAAGAAATAAATGCTATGTTTTGTTATGTTCTTTTTAAAAAGAGATCAGGTAATCAGAATCTTCACTTATACCTAACTCTTTAGGATGATATAAAAACCTTTCCATAAATGTTTTCCTTTTAGGTGTCTCAAAGCATAAGACTTCATGTAACGACACTTTAACAGAATAATAATGAAAAAGCAAATCTGAGTGTAGTTTGACTATGACTTTGAGGGTAGATGACAATGTTGCTTTAAAAACTAGGGGTGTGTGTGTGTGTGTGTGTGTGTGTGTATGCTTATATATTATACGTATATAATATACATTATATGTGTGTTTATATATTATACATATATAATATACATTATATGTGTATATGTACACACACACCCAGTTTTTAACTTACATAAAAGTTTAGGGGTGTGTGCGTGTGTATATATATATATATATATATATATACATATTACATAATACATATTATGTATTACGTAATACATATTATGTATTATGTAATATGTATATATATATGCACGCGCACACACACACACACACACACACACTTAGTTTTTAACTTACATAAAAGTTTAACTTGCTTGTAACTTTATATATAAGAAAATTCTTTGGTTCTTGGAGTCCATATTGCAGTTACTATTTGTCTATGTGACACTGGGGGCCACTGTACACACAGGAGGAGGTCAAATGACCCAGAATAGTTAATAAAATCTTTTTCTCTCTTTGCTAGGTGAGTGGGAGAAACGAAATACTTGTTTCTGTCTTGCTAGGCCTTAGAACATGTCCTCATTGGCTATTTTGATGATACAATCTATTTTTTCAGTACTTTGATTTGTTTTCCATATTTAGTGATGCAGAATTAGTTTTAGTTACATTTGTAAGTCTGGTGTTCATTATGTCAGAGAGCAAGGATTCACAGATTAGCCTACCAGCAACCACAAGCTCCAGGCTGAATGAGTTCTGTCCTGCACGGTTGGTGGCTATGCATGTGTAGATGCCGGCATCGCGTGATGTGACTGGCTCTATGATCAGAGAGTGCACCCCGTTCTCACGCACCAACATCTTGTGAGCACTGTCAGGGCGTATGGGCTTCCCATCTAGTTGCCAGCTTAGATCTGGGGTTGGTAACCCACTGACCTAAATCAGAAAAGAAATGCATGTAAATTTCTCTACTACTAAAACGGAGTAAAATCACTGGTAGCTAAGAAGCTCACATGAATTCCTCCTTCAGTAGTACAAGAGATGGCTTTGAGTATCAGCTCATGGTACTCTTTTGCTTAAAACTTTTCAGTGGCTTCCTGAGCACTCACCACCTCACATGTAAACAATTACAGAGCAACCTAGAGAGGACCTCCGAAATGGGATGAAAAGAATTGCTGTCATCGTCTTACCTTGCCCAGGGCTACAGAGATTAATGGGATGATGTCAGCACCAGGCTCTGGGCTTTTTGGAAAAAAAGGATATCCGACAATAATGACAAATACTGAGCTGGCATTTATATAGAGGACTATAATGCTTCTCATCAAGGAGTAGCCATAGCTATGGAGAACGCATTCGTCAGCACATAGGGCTGCTATTATTTTATAATCCTTGAAACTGAATAACAAGAGCAATATGAAATTATCCAGAAAGCCATCTCAACAAATTACTACCATAGTGGAAACATAAAATCTTGAGACCTTGACAGTTGTGTTGACCAGATAAACATACACTTAATTGCTAATAACATGTTGTGCCAAAGAGGGTCAGCATGGTTGCCATCTGCCAGCCCTTGATTTTGAATGGGAGAAATGCACTGTTAAGGAAGGCATTTTTATCCCTACCCCCCACTTTACTAATAGGAAATTATATACAAAAAGATGTCACTTAGACTGTAAAACAGTTCTTCTGAAGAACCAGTTTTGCCAGAATCAGCCAGAGGACTCACAAATTCCATTCCTGCTCTATGATACTCACTGATATTACCTACCAGATGCCTCCTATCACACATGTAGGAAAGGGTTACAGAATATAAAGGAAAAAAAGTGAAGTAAACTGAAATGACTGGTGAAAAGGATGAAAAGATTTTGGAAACAAATAGCAGTCATTAGGCAGCTTGGCTTCTGGGAGGCTCAGGCTCTGTGTCCTCCTGCTATCCCCTGCTCTCCCTGTCTGGAGGTCATCACAAGTGATGTGGAGGAAGAGGTAGTGGATGCCTTTGGTCAGGCTCCTTGTAGTTCCCAGGTCTACAAATAAAATGGCACTGCTTGCTCCTACTTCATCAGGTTAGATCCTAGATAAACCATCTATGGACTGGAGCCACAGTATGTTCAGCAGGAGAGATGCCCAAAGCACCTCTACTCTCAAACCACCTGATTCCCAGTTAACCTATCCAGTGGATAGTTATTCATGCAAGGGCTAAGAGAATGCCCCTGTCTTCTAACCCCAGTTCTCCTGGCTAAATAAAGCAATAGAGCTCAGGAGCTGAAGGCCACCACAAGCAGGTCACAGTATGACTAGATCTGTACTCTTAGCACACATAGAAAGAGTGGGGAGGGAAGGGCATGCTTGTTGCTAGAGGAGTGGAAATAGTTATTTTCCCAAAAATTTAGTTCAGTTAAGGATGGTCAGTGTCTAGGAATGTTCCTCAGGGGCTAAAAGGGGAGGGGGCTTTTTGGAGGAAAAGCGAGCTGCTGCTTTAATGTTTGGCTTATCTTCAGGATTTATTTCCCTTTTAAAGCTTAAATACGCTGACAATTTTTTTTTCCCTGATCTATCTGTACATGAGGCAAGATTTTTCACGTTTTCTTTTTTCTTTTTTGAGATGGAGTCTCACTCTGTTGCCCAGGCTGAAGTGCAGTGGCAAAATCCTGGTTCACTGCAACCTCTGCCTTCTGGGTTCAAGCAATTCTCTTGCCTCAGTCACCTGAGTAGCTGGGATTACAGTCTCACACCACCACACCTGGCTGATTTTTTGTATTTTAGCAGAGATGGGGTTTTGCCATGTTGGCCAGGCTGGCCTAGAACTCCTGAGCTCAGGCAATGCACTCACCTCAGCCTCCCAAAGTGCTGGGATTACAGGCATGAGCCACCACGCCTGGCCTCTTGTTTTCATTTTCCTCCGATATTTAAGCACTAGTAGAATTACTGGATCATGTGGTAGCTCTACTGTATAATTCTTAATTATAGACCAAAAATTAAGTAAATACACACTCATATACACACTGAAACTCAATTTGTGTATCTGTACTGTAAAAATAATGATCCTGGGAAATAAAATATTTTTGTTATATTTATTGTTTTTATACATTGCTACAATTCTAGATTTATTTTCTGAAGAAACAATGCCCAAATCCTCTAAGCAGCTTATATTTGTGTTCTGATATCCCATCGAGAACCAGCAGAGGGAGCCCAAATAACGTTTTAAAACTTACCCATATTTAAGAGTTATACCAAATGTAAGACCAGTAAGTAGTGGGACAAAAGAAGAAAACAAAAAATTTTAGAGCAGTGTTTATCTTAAACATTTTTTCCTTAAAATCCTTTGAGAAATGGATGAAAGTTATATGGACACACATAATTTGGTAGGTAATTTCAGAGTGCAGACACCTAGTGAAGCCTGCCTACCCAAGGACCCTGGGGTTAAAAAGCGGTGGTACGAAACAGATGAAAGAATGATGTCACTCTGACTTCTCTCAGAGTTAGAAAATGGGAGGAAGAAAAGTCTAAGTAGATATATGGATACAAAATCTGCATGAAAAAAGAATGAAGACATGGTAGATTTATCATATTTACTATTTTAACATTTAAAGGGATAAATAAAACCTCCTGATGACTTTCTGGAGAATGTCATGTAGGCTTCTGAATAAAGAACATATTTAATGTAGATTTAAAAGTAAAGAATCATAATAAACAATATATACATATCCAGCATATTTCACTTTTTCCCCTCTTAAGCTAGACTCGTTTTATTTTTTGAGAGAGGGTCTTGCCCTGTCACACAGGCCGGAATTCAGTGGCACCATCATGGCTCGGTGCAGCCTTGAGCTCAAGCAGTCCTTCTAACTCAGCCTCCCAAGTAGCTGGGAGTATAGGTGTGTGCCACCACGCCTGGCTAATTTTTGTATTTTTGGTAGAGATGAGGTTTCTCCATACTGCTCAGGCTGGTCTTGAACTCCTGGGATCAAGCAATCCGCCTGGATTTGGCCTCTACAGTGCTGGGATTACGGGCATGAGCCACTGTGCCCAGCCTTCATTTTACACTTTATGTAATTTCCCCAAAAGGAACTATAGAGAAATGGCAAGTGGGGAGAAGTGAGGCAATAGATATGCAAGCAGTAACAAAATCTTACCTTGCAGTCCATCCTGCAGAGCTTTCCTTCTTGAACAGTCAGATCTCCAGGAGCCTGCAAGAAGTGAGGTCTGAAGAATCGCTCCTGAATTGGTTCATTTTCATCTCCACTGTCCCTTGATCTAGAACGAGGCCTTAAAACAAGAAAGATGACGGACAGAAATATAGATAGTAGTTATTTCCAGATTTTAGTCATCTGTTTTTTTAAAATACGTGGGGTAAAAATGATTTCCTTATCCCATTTCCTTATCTAATTTCCCTATATCTAACATTTACAGATTAAAAAATCAGAAAGGCAAAATCTTGTTTAATTTGAAAGTTTACTATAAATTTAATTATCTGCCAATTGCAGGCTACTTACAAATCATAAACAGGGAAATGAAAAAAATGGGGTATATTTTAAAAACTTTATGAAAAGTAGCACTATTATTACCAAATCTTTTTCAACAGAAGTTACTAGAACTTTCCACTCTGATTTTTAAATTTTTAGGAAATTAAAAAGTTCTTATTACCCTATAAAAATTCAATTTATTTTTAATTAAAATTCTTTTTCATATTAAGCAGGAAAACAAATTACATTTTTAGGCAAGTTTTCTTTTGCATTAATTATCCATATGACTAGAGGTATTACTTTTTGTTTTAAAAAATGAGATTGTACAAATCTCCCAGATTCTGTGTATCTCTGTCACTTTTAAAGGTTGCCAGAGAAACCTTTAAGAGGAATCCAGTTGAAAGTAATTGCAGAGAAGACTTAAAAGATGTTGACTATAAATCCTATCAGTAGTCACGAGAAGGTAAGTTTAAAAACACTTAACTAGGAAAAGCAAGAGTGGAACAAATGAAAGATAAGTATATTAGACTAATAATTATTAGCTTTTTAATATAGTTTAGCCTAATTTAGGAGAAAAAGCTTTCTAGGACCCACTGATCTATTGAAAGTCTTAAATGTGCTGTGGACAACAAGAAAAGCAAAGAATAATGCAAGACAATGGACTTACTTAATACTGTATGTGCTGTGTTTATAACCAAAGATACGGAGCTAGCATCCTGTGAACAGGAATTGCCATGATGAAGTTAGAATTAAATCTGCACATGCTCTAGTCTTCCAAATGCTGAACAAAAGTCTGTGGATCTGGTCACACAGGAGGTGTAGACACCACTTGTTTAATGCTTACTCCGTTTTTCTCCTTATTCTCTGTGAGCTAATTATCTGTTCTCTTCACCAAAGGTGTTTGCATCTATGGCCTGTAATTAAGGGTCAGGACTATTTAAGGATATTCTGTCTATAAAATATCTAAACAGGAACCCAAGTTGGCAGGCTGGTTGACTTACTGTATTTTTTTAGGTGCAAGTCTGTTACTAAGTAATATCCTTTTTCTATCCCTGCCTACCATTGTTCCATCAGTGTCTTTGCATAGACTCAGGACTACTAGGAATGGAAAGCATCTCTATTGTTAGCAGATATCTGAGTATTTACAATGTGACAACTCTTACCTACAAGATTTGTAGTCTAATGGTCTTATGTTTTGAATTAAGTGACTGAAAAATGAACATTAATACATTAGCTGGCTTTAAGAAACCTAGTGGCAATAGCTTATAATGGTCAACTCACACAGCTATTGGTTAGAGACGTTTGGTTTTCAACATTTGTGTACCATTTAGTAGTGTTTCTCTTTTTTTTTTTTGAGATGCAGTCCAACCCAGGCTGGAGTGCAGTGGCACAATCTTGGCTCATTGCAACCTCTGCCTCCTGGGTTCATGCAGTTCTCCTGCCTCAGCCTCCTGAGTAGTTTGGACTACAGGTGCATTCCAGCATGCCCAGCAAATGTTTTGTATTTGTAGTAGAGACAGGGTTTCACCATTTTAGCCAGGATGGTCTTACCTCGTGATCCGCCCACCTCCAGCCTCCCAAAGTGCTGGGATTATAGGTGTGAGCCACTGTGCCTGGCCCATTTAGTAGTATTTTCATGTGTCATTTAAAAGTGCTGGGTTTTGATTTATTTGCCCTATTTAACGAACTAATCATGTAGGTGAATGGGCTTAGCACACATTAGCAAACGTTTGTTCCCATTCCGTTTCTGAATCACAAAGGAGCACAGTAATCAAGGAGCCACACACTTCAGGTTTGTATCCATATTCTGTCTTCCAATCATGTTCACTTTTGTGGTTATATGATAATTCTAGCAGTACTAAATTTATATTAATCAATGAAATAGTAACACTTATGGGAGGGAACATCTTAAATACCTTCTGACATGAGGATGGCCTGAGGGAGAGCGGGGACTTCGACCTCTTTGGTTGACAGCCTGAACCATTAGCCGTCCAGTACAACTGATGCGGCCCTGTAGAAATACCAGGAAATAACTGATTTGCTACTTAAAACCATGAACCATTAAGCACTATTATGCCTACTGTCCTATTCTCTGTAAGACATTATTTCATAACAAATCAGTGTGCCAGGTTAGTAATGACTCTAACCCTTTTCAGAAAAACACTTTCCCTGTGAGTTAAGTGCCTCGGTAAAACTATTTTTACTCAGGTGACAAGGTTGTTTTTGGAACTCTTAAATAAGCTTTACTGTTTTATCTAGGATGGTTTGAAATGACAACCCTTGTTTCATTAATTGTAGCCTGCAAAGGGCTCCATAACACATGTTGTTAAATTGTCATCTGTAGCAGGAGGACACCAGTTTCATGTGAAGATTCCGTTTTCATGGGCAGCTATCTAATCACTTGTAGCCAATTCTAAAATCAAACCTAGACAATTTTAAAAGTTTGCCTCAGATCTTTTTAATAATATACTGATTTAATGTTAGTGGCATCCCTTCCCCAAACCATGTATTAAGTGAGCATGATAAAATGAGTGTTATGTAAAAAGTATGCGTGGGATGATAAGGAGAGCTTCATGATTAAATGAAACCATGTTCTTATGAAATGAACATATTTGAGATTTAAAAATCAGAAGGAGTTGAATAACTAAACAATGTAATAAAAACTATATCTTAAATTTGTCAATTGAAAGTTTGATGGAATGGTGGGGTCAGGGAGATAGCCAGAAGTAGGTTAATGGATACAAAATTACAGCACATAGGAAGAATAAGTTTTAGTGTTTCATAGCACTGTAGGATGACTATAACAACAATTTATCGTGTATTTTCGTATAGCTGGAAGAGTGGATTTTGGGTGTTTCTAACACGAATGATAAATGTCTGAGGTGACAGATATGCTAATTACCATGAATTGAGCATTACATGTTGTATACTTGCTTTGAAATGTCACACTATACCTCATAAATATGTATACCTGTGTCAATTAAAATAATAAAAGCAAAAAAAGAGAATGACAAATGCTGTCATATGTGAACAGACGAGTAATACTCAGGACGCCCAGATGACATGGATAAGCCACACATCGTTACTTTGGTTTGGGTTTCAGCTCCTTCTCTTAATTTTTTTTTTTTTTCACCATTACCAGCAGAGTAGCAAAATAGATGATTTTTCTTCTCCACTCGCTCAGGAGAATGAGAAGACATGCTTCTAAATTCTGATGACTGCCAAAGGTAACAGCAAGAGAAGAAAAATGAGAAGCAGATGTACCAGCAATGATTAGACTTAATTCTAGCTCAGAGTTGATGAGAAGCCCTCATGACCTTACACTGAAAATAAAATTCTTCCATTGGTTCTCATTTTCATTGCAAGCTGCCTATAGAGACAGGCCACAGAAGCTGGAGTGTTCTGTGTTTTGAAGAACTGCCTTCCTGCTGCAGGTAGACTGGAGTGGGGATCTGGGCCACTAGTGAGGGCACTAGTGGAGGGAACGCAGAGAAAAACACCCATAGCAGGATTCAGTGAAGGGCAGTACTCTAACTGGTGGGGCTCTGCAGGTCTCCTGAATCGTGAACTTCTTTAGGACTGGCACCTCCCAGAAAAGGCAAAGACACACAGGAATGTCATACACACAGGAGAAGAATGAGGCACGACCAAAGAGAGGTCATCACAAAACAGAAATGTCATACAGACAGGAGAAGAGTGAGCAATGATCAAAGACAGGTCATCACAAAGAAACAAACCTAACTAGTTTTTTACCACTACATATGTGACTCCCTCTGGCATTCAGAGTATTTGCTATTGAGGCTGTGGTTAAAACACCATGTTTCCTGAAAATTTCCAAGGAGACATGAAGACTAACCTTATGAAGGAGAATTATTTCTAACTCAGATTAACTGTATCTGAAGCACAGGCCACTTGATACAGATTCTCTCCTGCTAAACTCTTGGCAGACATTTGGGATTCCCTAAACTAGCTTGAAATCTAAAAATTTCATCCAACTTCTGGTCTGTATGTGATATGGAAAATCTAGATATAACTTGCTCAGAAGACCCCCATCATAAACTACCCAACTGTTGCATCATACAAGATAACAAATGTACACATAAAATTAATGATTCTTTTGGGAGGTTGAGGACAACGAAGTATGTGTACTGTTTGACACAAATAGCTTCAATTGTACTGATATAGAATGTGGCTTCCTTATCTGCTTTCTGGCTTCTATGATGAAATGCTCATAATATCCTTCCTTGTGATAGGAAGCCCAGAGGATCTACAAGGTAAGTTAAAATGAACTAGTCATTTACGTGATTAGGAAAAGATATACTGTAAGTTAAATTCAGACCTAACCTTGAATTTGGGCAACAGTCCAACAAACCCCCCCTTTTAACTTGGATTTGAGTTTTGACTTTTCTTAAAACTTTGAGCAAATCACTGAATTTGTTCAAGCCTTTGTTTCTTCTTCTGTACAAATAGGGATGCTATGTACATCTCTTACAAGGATGTTGTAAGGCTTAAATGGTGCAACCTAAATGCTCTTATAAATGTCAAGTGCTATGTGATATCATAAATTATCATGATTAAATTACTCATAGCTGGTCCTGTGTTACCATGGGTCTGAGACATTATGCATGGATCCCCATCAAGATGGTTTTTAGGAGCCCCAGTGGCTTGGTGGATGCCAGTAAGAATTTCCATGTGAATATACTTTACTTGAGGTAAACTCTTACCTCCTTTGACAGTTCCTTCATATTTCACCAGTATCTCCCCTGCCACTTAGTGCCTTTCCTCTTGGGATGGGCCTCAAATACCTCAGTGTGGCACTCAGGAGCTCTGCAATCAGTCTAAGTTTGTAAACCAGTCCTGCTGTCCCTTACAGGCAAGTGACTTTAGGCAGGTAACTTAATCTAAGATTCCTTCTCTAAAATCGGACCATATAGTTAACACCTAGTGGGTTCTCATGAAGATTAAAGGCATTCATATTTGTAAAGCACCTGCCAGCATTGTGTTTGGATGAAGCCAGTGCTCAAAATGTGAAATTATTATAGCACTCAATATGGATATAGTTCTAATAACCAGTTTTGAGGCATCCTTTAGAATTGTTTATGTAATGGAATTTTTTTGGGTATTATAAGGTAATTTTCTCCAAAGGAAAAACAAAATACCTTCGGCATAGGAGGCAGACTGTGGAAGTAGATGAACCTTTTTAACTTCTGCTGGTGCTTGAAAGGTGTTAAGCACAGTCATATTCAAATGTGCTTGTTAGTGTGGTGGCTGCATTTGACGTGGAGGAGGGAATATGCGTTATTCAACTCTAAACAGATTCTTGATATGCTCGACCTGCCTCTTCCTCCCCTCTCCAAAAAAAAGGAGGGGGGGAGAGGAACAGGTGGGCATGCTACTCTGGAAGGTCACACATTTCTACACTGTTTTCAAGGTTTTCGCTGCTTCTGCTTAGAACGCTATATACAAATATTGCCACAGAATATTTCTTTAACTTCCCAAATTTGAGAAAAAGGAGTAGTCACCATTTGTCATCTTTCTATTCTGATGTCAACCTTCACTCTGAGCATGAAAGGGGGAAGTGTGGTCTTCAGGAGGCGGAATTCTGTTTGATTTATGTAGTGTTATTGGCTAAATATATTACTAACTAATACATAACCAGGAGCATTTAGAAAGCATCCAAACTAAGAAGCTGTATAATTCTGTCATTTTTATTTGGGGAAAAAACCTCAGAGTTCAGTGAAGCATTTTTGAAAGGATGCCTTCAGTGTACATAATAGAAAGTTCAGGTTTTTAAGTCTGAACATACTATTTTTGAGAGAGATCATACAGAATTAGCAACAAGTGATTTTTTTTTCTTTCGAGACAGTGTTTCACTCTTGTTACCCAGGCTGGAGTGCAGTGGTGCGATCTCGGCTCACCGCAATATCCACCTCTGGAGTTCAAGTGCTGCCTCAGTCTCCTGAGTAGCTGAGATTACAGGTATGTGTCACCACGCCCAGCTAATTTTGTATTTTTAGTAGAGACGGGATTTCTCCATGTTGGTCAGGCTTGTCTCGAACTCCCAACCTCAGGTGATCCATCCACCTCAGCCTCCCAAAGTGCTGGGATTACAGGCGTGAGCCACCGTGCCCAGCTAATAAGTGATTTTAATAATAATATGCCTATTAACCCTGGTAATCATAGTAGGCTCTGATGTACATTAATGCTGTTGCATTTGCTTTTATTAATTTTCTCATTTCCATCTGCTTTACTATTAACATAAGAATAATGGAAGGGAATGTTTAAAGTGAAGCTTGAAATGAGCTAGGAAACCTTATAATGCTAAAAGGAAACATAAGCAACAGACTAACATTTATATTTAACTCAGCTGTGTGCTCCTTTTCTATTCCAAACAAATCCACAGAGTTTAAAGCTTATGTTACAAATAAGTCTGAATTCTTAAAGTGATTCTGTATTAAACATCCAGCTTGTAAAGATTATTTCATACCTTGTGCAAGGCCAATTATTTATATAATATAGAAATAACATTTATATTTCACAGTTTATGAAATTTAACTAGTGGCACACAGGTCTTTATAAAAGCTTGCCACTTGTATACATAATGCAGTTTGAGGAAACATCAAACTGCAAAACAGCCATTCCAGAATCCAAGTGCAATACAAAGTAACTTAGCAACACAACACAACCAAGTCAGATATTCCCGTTTAGATTTAGCTGTTCTTAAAGATAGGATTAGTGTCTAAAGTAAACTATTTGCGATCCTCATTTTGGCATTCTGCTTGGTGTAACTGCACAATATCTCATTATTTTGCTAAACTATGTGATTGCTTTGGTCTCTTATGAATTGCTTGAGCTGCACACATTGAGTATGATAAACAGCCCAGTATATGTTTAGAGCTGCCTGTTCTATCCCAAGTAGAATTTGGATGCAGTAAATAACAGCGAATGTTTTTCTTATTCCCAAAAGATTAACCCAGGTGGAAAAATACCATATTCTATAAAATATTCTGAACTTTAATATTTTCCTCCCTCCTTGGTTCTCACCCTTCTCTTGGCTGCTTTCTGTACTTATTTTCCACTGCTCAGGAGCGCTCTGCCGTCTGTGTTTCATTACTGAACTATTTTTTCCACTCTAGTCTTCCTCTTGTCCTTGGTCATTTCACATCATCTGGGCTACATTGTACGAGAAAACATACGTGTATTCTCCCCTTTCAAACCCAATTACTTTTTTTCCCTAAGCCCAAATACTTTTAAAATTTCAAAATTTAAGGTAACTAGAGGGCATTAAGGAAGTAAGGCATCAATGACAGTTTTCTGTCAACTACACTTTATGCTTTTGGGATTGCTGTATGTTGAAAGATTGAGTTATTTTGAATTTTTTTCCACTGCCTTTTATGACATGGCTGTTGCAAGTCATGCTTTGATTCATAAGTTATAAGAACACAATGTTTTAATATATGGTAATCGATGTTGTAAAGTTGAGAGTCTAACAGTGTTAAACATTTCCAGAATGGCATCCCTACAGCAACAAATGGTAACTGATGCCAGGAGTTAGATAGAAAAATGATCTGTCACTGGTCATGGTTTAAATGCCACTTTGTTTTTCTAATGGGTAGTAAAGTTCACTCCAGTTTTTAAGTGATGACTCACAAAACTTGTATCTGCCATATTTGAACATACCTGTTACTGAAGACAGAAAAGACAGAAAAGAAGGGTTTTACTGTTGGAATTAAAATCAATCAGGCAACATGCTCAGAAACTTGGGACAAATACTACTACTGCTAAGTGGCATAAATACAGAAATTCTCTCACAGCAATTTCAATGGGATATACACATCTACACACTGAGGCCTAGACTCAGATTCACTTCATGAGTTTCCCTTCCTTTTGCCTGTCTTGGGTTATTTAGGTAAAGAAGGCTCTTAGCTCTGCCCCTTAATTAAGATGTTGGGAGTGCCAACTGATCTTTGGAGTCGGTTGGAATTCTATAACAGGTAATGTCAGGAACTGATCTGGTTACTGTGATGCCTGGGGTTCCTGGAATGTTTTTTGTTGTTGTTCCTTTTGACAGACGCAGAGTAGTCATTTTACCCTTGGCTTAAATCACAGGTGGGTTAGGATATTCTGTTAGGAGGACTGGTCTGCTCCACTTCTCAATTCTGTCTTCTCTCCAAAGGGTAGAGCAAAGAACCAGAGAGGGTTAACCATGGGGCTCAGCAGTGGAATTACTGGAGTGAGGGCAGTGACCACTCTCTTTTGGTCCTTCTCTTGGCCCTGAGGGTGCTGAGAGCAGAAAGCAGCTTCCCAGCTTCATGTGTGGCTGATGTCAGCTGTGCTATGGGTGTGGCCATCCTCTGGCTCACAGCTCCTCCACCTGAGCCCACAGCTGTGGCAGTTGTGGCACAGCCACATCTGCTGCCTAAGTCCTTTCCCATGGGGGTGATGAAACAGAAAGGCGAGGAGGTCAGAAGACCACACACCAACAACATAGTGGGTAGAAATTCCATCCCAAACCGACTTGCTTCCTTTCTGACAGTACTGTGGGAACGGAACTGATCCTTCACATCCTGGTTCCACAGGCTTCTGTCATAACCCTGTTGTTTTAAAGATGGGGTAGTTACTGTCTCTGAATTTAAAAAATGACAATAACTAACATTTATTTAAAGCATACTATATGCCAGGTAAACAGAATGCTTTTTATGTGTACTATTTAAATCTGTATTATTATTATTATTATTCTCATTTTACAGAGGAGGAAACAGGCACAGAGAAATTAAGTGACTTGTTAAGGTCACACAGGTGCTGAATGGCTGAGCTAGAATTCCCACCCAGATCTGCCTGATGCCAAAGTTCATGCTCTTAACCCCTGTACTGCATGGTCTGCCGGCCTCATCCTAGGTTTTTCAGTATCATCAATGTTGCGCTACAATCTTGGCATTTGTAGTAACATTTCTTTCTTATTTCCTTCCCTTCCTTTTTTTCCTCTGTTTACAAGGGTTTCTTTTTTTGGCTAGTGGGCTTTGGGTAAGATTACATTTATTTTCTAAAAACTCATTTTTGGCTAATGGCAGTGGCGCATGCCCATAATCCCAGTGCTTTGGGAGGCTGAGATGGGATGATTGCTTGAGCCTGAGTTCGAGGCTACAGCGAGCCATGATCACGCCACCGTACTCTAGCCTTGGTGACTGAGGAAGACATTGTCTCTAAATAAATTAAAAAAAAAATCTTTTGTTTTTTGAGACAAAGTTTCGTCCTTGTTGCCCAGGCTGGACTGCAGTGGCACAGTCTTGGCTCACCATGATCTCGGCCTCCTGGGTTCAAGCAATTTTCCTGCCTCAGCCTCCCAAGTAGCTGGGATTATAGGTATGTACCACTACACCTGGCTAATTTTGTGTTTTTAGTAGAGACAGGGTTTCTCCATGTTGGTCAGGCTGATCTTGAACTCCTGACCTCAGGCGATCCGCCAGCCTTGGCCTTGCAAAGTGCTGGGATTACAGGCATGAGCCACCACTCCCAGTGCATTTATTTTTAATTTTGACAAATTGTAATTGTATACATTTGTGGGGTACAATGTGATGTTCTATGTATGTAGTCTGGAATGATTCAGCAGCTCACCTTCATTTAGTGACTTCCTCAGTTTGTCAAGCAAGTTTAAATGACTGGAGACTACTGACCTGAGGCTGGCCTGCTGTCTTCAACTCTGTACACTGGCATTGTCCATGAACACTGAGTCAGTCCTTCCCCACTGAGAACTTTTCCACATGGGAAAATGCATTAATTTAATTTGAGGAAGACACTAAGCAGCTTCACAAGTGTAGTTTTACGTTTTTGCTCTTTTGTTCTATAAATTGGCTTATTCCAGTAACAATTTAAAACATGCTAAGAAAAATGCCTTGAAATTAATAGCAGGGCCCCAGTATTGGCAAGTACTTACGGACCACGGATAACTCCATCCCACAATATATCCCAGCCTTTCTAGGGCAAAAGAGGAATAAATGACCCAACGTGAAGAAAAATTTTGGATTTTGTTAGTTCTCCACCATTTTTTTAAACATGCAGACAACTAAACTAAAAGCTAGGATTTGTTAATGTCAAGGAAATGCACTGAAAATACAATAAAGAAAAGGAAAGGCGGGTGCAGTGGCTCACACCTGTAATCCCAGCACTCTGGGAGGTTGAGGTGGGCGGATCACCTGAGGTCAGGAGTTCAAGATCAGCCTGGCCAACATGGCAAAACCCCATCTCTACTGAAAATACAAAAAATCAGTTAGGCATGGTGGTGCACAACTGTAGTTCCAGCTACTTGAGAGACTAAGGCAGAAGAACTGCTTGAACCCAGGAGGTGGAGGTTGCAGTGAGCCGAGATCATGCCACTGGACTCAGTCTCAAAAAAAGAAAGAAAAAAGCAAGTTCACCTTTAGTTTCTTCATATATATATCAAAGATGAACACAAACATTAAAACGCAACTTCTTAATTGTGATTTAGACTATTTTTCAGGGTGATGGTCATGTACTCATTAAAAAATTTAGAACTTCAAGAATGTGCATTGAATAGAAGCTTTTCATTAACAGTGAAGAGTTTGCTGTCCTCTATCACAGCCTGATTAGCTGGATAATTTGTTTTTATTCTTAATATTACTACAGAAAAATATATTTATTATGACCATGGAATATTAGAAAACAATAAACCTTGAACCAACTTTGCTTATTTATTTAGAAACAGAGTCTCACTCTGTAACCCAGGCTGGAGTGCAGTGGTGCAGTCTTGGCTCACTGAAACCTCTGCATCCCGGGTTCAAATGATTTTCATGCCTTAACCTCTGGAGCAGCTGGGATTACAGGTGCATACCACCACACCTGGCTAATTTTTGTATTTTTAGTAGAGACAGCGTTTTGCCATGTTGGCCAGGCTGGTCTCAAACTCCTGGGCTCATGTGATCCACCTGCCTCCCAAAGTGCTGGGATTACAGGCATGAGCCACTGTACCCTCGCCACAAAATTTAATTAAAACTTTGTAGTGTTATTAAAATTATTTATATGCTTTCTAATGGTAAATATTTTCTTCAAAAGCAATAATATGAAATGATATGAAATGATATAAATATATGAAATACATAAATAATATGAAATGATATAAATAGCTCAGAAATTCTAAAAAGATGACTTCTAGAGAAAACTGTTCATTTTACCATGGCTTTTTTTATTTTTAAAAGTGTATTATTTATATGACTTTTGCAGACTTAGTAAAACTACCCTGTCATACATTGAGATCTTAAGGTACAAAATAACTTTTTACTCATTTTTGTACCCTCTATATCCAGCATAGTGACTAAAATGTATAACATAATGAAAAAGAATTTGCAGGCTTGAATTGGCAACATGATACCCAGCAGCCTCCTACTAAGTTCTAGGAAGGCAACTGATTTTTTTTTATCTTAAGTCCAAAGGCAAATACAAGAGAAAATATTTTGATGGAAGCAGATAAACCTGAATGCTATCAAAATTATCATTGTCTACACTTGCACATTAAATTCCACTGATGGGTTTCTTTTAAAGTATTTTACTTTGTTGAGTTTTTCTTACACAGCCTATGCATACCAGTCACTCTCTGTCCTTTTCTCCTTTATGTTCTTCATATAACCCTACCTGGTTATATTAATTGTGTATTTGTGTCCAGTCTACCACTGCACCCCCATCAACCACATGGAAAGTTTGTACATATTAGGCCCTTAGTAGTATTTGTGGAAGGAATGAAATCTGCATGAGAATCATTCCTGTAGAAGAACCCCTGATGGAATCAGTATTCATGAAACAAAGAATTTTTCTATCCTCTGAAACCAAGAGGGACATAGAATTTGGAAAAATAGTTTCATACATCAAAGAAACTTCTTAACGTCACCTTTTACTTTAATAGTTCCTCTGTCCAGTCAAATGCCTGTAAGCACCAGACATAGAACTGAGCCCAGACCTATACCCTTCTTTACCTGAGGGTTTGCAGCCATAACTGTGTAATTCCCATCATCATCTAAAGTGGACGCTGTGGTATGGAGGGAGCAGGTCCCATCAAGATCTCTTTGAATGGTGTAGTGATCACTCTTTGGAGAGATCTGCTTCCCATCTTTAAACCAATAGATCTGTGAAAGGAAACAAAGATGAAAGATAATCTGGAGGATTGCAAATAGTAACAGTGTGGTTTGTAGAGCTGATCTGAGTTTTCATGTTTTTAAATACAATACCTGAATCAGAAATTGATTTTTCAATGGAAAAAAAACAATTTAAATTCTAGGTGAGTTTTGAAATTATATACCCTCCTTTTGTTTTTAAAAAAATGGCACTTACATTCATATATTATTTATATGCACAGATATATATTGAATTTTGGCAATGATTATTTACATGAAGTGGCATTATAGGCATTTTTCTTTTTGCTTTTTTTCAAATGTACCAAAAATTAAAATGTACTATGTATAAAATAAAGGTAAAAAGGTTGTCTTGGAGAACAAAAGCAGACCTCAAACTCTGATCACTTCCTGAATTGTGTTTGACAAATAGAAGAGGTTGGTAGGGAGGGAGGTACCGACTAAGGATTGGTGGTGGGTGGAACACTACTGCCTCATTTCTAGGCCAGGAAGCATGTGATCAAAGGTTAAATGTTTGTCCCCTCTCCCCATTATGTTAAAGAAAACACAGTAGTATTAAAAAGTATAATAATTTTAAGATATACAACTGAGTTGATAAAAAATTAAATGTAGGCCAGGTACAGTGGCTCTTGCCTATAATCCCAGCATTTGGGAGGCTGAGGCAGAAGGACTGCTCAGGCCCAGGAATTCAGGACCAGCCTGGGCAACATTGTAAGACCCTGTCTCGACAAAAAAAAAAAAAAAAAAAAAAAAAAAAACACTATCTGGGTGTGGTGGTGCATGCCCTAGCTATTTGGGAGTCTGAGTCAGGAGGATTGCTTGAGCCCAGGAGGCTGAGGCTGCAGTGAGCCGTGATCATACCACTGCACTCCAGCCTAGGTGACTGAGTGAAACCCTGTCTCAAAAGAAAAAAAAATGTGAAAAATAAAAGTAAATTTTGATTAAATAAAATATTTTAAAGTGGTCCAGAGATCCTCCTTCCTTCCCTCAGTTTTAAACAAAACCAGTTGTCCCTGGATGTCTGAGTCCTATTTTTTTTTTTTTTTTTTGAGACAGAGCCTTGCTCTGTTGCCCAGGCTGGAGTGCAGTGATGTAATCTTGGCTCACTGAAAACTCCGCCTCACAGGTTCAAATGATTCTCGTGCCTCAGCCTCCAGAGTAGCGAAGATTACAGGTGTGAGCTACCATGCCCAGCCAAGCTCATTATTATTTTTGATTTAAGTTATGAAAACACAGTTGAAAGACAGGCCCATCATAATGAATCAGTGCCAACAGCCCTAACATGGCTGAGGTGCTGAATTAACAGCTACATCAGCCCACCTCCAGATTTATTACATAAGCAAATAAACCTTTCCTTTTTGAAGCCACAGCAAGTTATTTGTTGTCACTTTTTGTTCATTGCAGACAAAAGTATTCCTAACAAAAGCAATATACTTTAGACCCTTTTGTTGTTAAAACAAACTTCCTCCTTAAGGTAAATCAGTATGTAAATTGGTTACATAAACTGGCATTCAAATTCAACTGCCTGTCAAAATATTTGAATCTGAAAAATCTTTTTGAAACCTCCATCCTAAGAAAGGAAAAGACTAGAAATATATAGCACTAAATAAATGCATGAATTATCAGGATGATGACTGCTGTAACTTCAAACTCATATTTTTCAGATAGCTCCAACTTTACAGAAACTATTATTAAACTCTAGAATCTAAAAAGTAATAATCAACAGGACTAGTAACTTTCAGCTCTAAAAATTAAATTATGTAAAGTATTATACTTCATAATTATCATACTCTTTTTAGTGGTTGACTTTTTTTTTTTTAGATGGAGTCTAGCTCTGTCACCCAGGCTGGAGTGCAGTGGTATTATCTTGGCTCATTGCAACTTCTGTCTTCTGGGTTCAAGTGATTCTCCTGCTTCAGCCTCCTGAGTAGCTGGGATTACAGGTATGTACCACTATGCAAAGCTAATGTTTGCATTTTTAGTAGAGATGGGGTTTCACCATATTGCCCAGGCTGTTCTCAAACTCCTGACCTCAAGTGATCTGCCTGCCTCAGCCTCCCAAAGTGCTGAGATTACAGGCATGAGCCACCATGTCTGGCCATGGTTGACTATTCTGATAGAACAGAGAAGGTGTAATAAGTGTACAATTTCTTCCTTTTGCATTCTTGCCACAATGCCAATTCTTGAATTATTTATTTCCTTTAATTGTATTTTTGACTTCCATGATACTTGGCATACAACTTTCAAATGAGATCTAAGAAATATTTCTAAAATTTTACCAAGCCTACTAATGGAGGGAGAAATTTGGGAGGGCACAAGAATGAGAAGAGGGTAAATTAGAAATTATTTTCAATCTTCCTATGGCTCAACTAGAACAAGCATGCCAAAGGAGGAATAAAATATGTTAAGACATAAGCATAAACAACATGTATTTCTTTCAACATGAATATTCCATACTTTAACAATCCTAATGTAATTCATATGGCATATGCCAAAGTGGACCTTCAATAGATCAGAGAGGGAAGAAAAAGGATGGGGAGGATGAAGTCTGAGTGAGAGAAAGGAAGGATAAAGGAAGAACATTTAACAATAAAACATTTAAACGATTAAGTCTCTAATAGCTGTGAAACATTTAAATTTGTATTAGGAAAAAAGTACAGTTATGTTAAAAACAAAAGCCCATCTTTCAAGTTAAAGTAATATTCTATAAGAATCAATCGTCTTAGAACTTGATCAGTGATCTTAAGCCTTGTGTAAGGTTTGAAAATAATACAGAATCTTTCTGTGACTATTCTGGAAGTTCAAGATAAGATTCATTGTTGAATTTCATTCATAAGCTACAAATTTATTTTTAATACATGCATTTGATAACATGGTGTGAATACACAGCTATTATGCAAATTATGCCAAGAATATGGTAAAAACTTTTCTGTAACAATGGAGTTTACTTTTCCATTTTATTAGGAAGTAGATAGGGTTTGAAAATTCAAGGCTATTTTCTTTGATCTTTGACTTTGGGGTTGCAATTCAGTCTTAAGAAAGAATATGATAGTAAAACTTGCCATAATGGGAAAACAAAACAATGCATGGAACTATAGGAAATTAACACCTAAAAGTGTCAAGTGTCTTTTTTTTTTTTGTCACTTTCTGTTCTTTCATTTTATGCCACAACAAAGCTTTTTATTTCACTGAGTATATTGCTCTAAGCTTATATAATAAATTTGTATTTTTTGGTATTATCTTCTGCTTTCATTATAGTTTCCATTCTTTTAAAAATTGTTTCAATCACTTTAAAGTTATTTCAGAGGCTACTTAAGATTGTTCAATATTGTGCAATACTTGGCCTTCTGTTTCTCTGTTTTTTGCGCTATTGATTCTTAATATGGTTTGGTGTCTGTCCCCTCCAAATCTCATGCTGAAATGTGATTCCCAGTGTTGGAGGTGGAGCCTGGGGGGAGGGGATTGGATCATGGGTCTAGACCCCTCATTCACAGTTTAACACCGTCCCATTTATTTATCACCGTTGGTGATAAGTAAGTTCTCGCTCACTTAGTTCACAGGAGACCTGGCTGTTTAAAAGTGTGGGACCTTCCCTCAGCCACTTCCATCTCTTGTTCCTACTCTTGCTCTGTGAGTCACCTTCTCCCCCTTTGCCATAATCATAAGCTTCCTGAGGCCTCACCAGGAGCAGATCCTGGTACTATACTTCCTGTATACCATGCAGAACTGAGCCAATAAAACCTGTTTTTTTTTTTTAATAAATTACCCAGTCTCAGGAATCCCTTTGTATTAATGTAAAAACAGCCTAACAACTCTCCTTATGGTTATTTCTTCACATATTATTACCTTTATATAAGGCAACTTTTTGCTTGCTTCTAAATTTCAGGACAAATTTCACATTAATTTCTCAGCTTTTGGCTCCCTATCATGTGATAGTGTAGTTTAGGGGTTCTCATTTTTTCGCCTTTTTTATTCTTTTCATTCAAGTTCTAGGGAAAAGTGTACTCCTCTTTATTGCTTCGCTGGGCTAGTAAACAGTTATTCTGGTCCTTCCTGTAAAGTTAGGGCAGCTCCTTAGCCAGCATTTCCAAACGTTTGTATGGAGAGGGCTCCCATCCAGGTCAGCATAGTGCTGCATGCCATCACAAGTTTCTATTATCCATTCTAAACAATATTCTTCACCCCACCTCCCTCTTAATATAAGCAGCCTTGGTTTTGTAGATTAAAGACTGGAACAACCAGTGGTGAGTGTTACTTCTCTGTATGGTACAGAGCACTGGGTTCATATGCAGACCTGGCCACTCACCAGCTCTCTGACCTCGGAAAGTCAGCTCACCTCACAGAACTCAGTCTAGTTGTTTGCAATTGGGAGTAACGATGAGGAATAATCTATAGGTGTGTGAAGGGCTCTTTGTTGGTTTTCTGTACTGTAGTCTTCAAACTCAAACTTCGTTCCCTCAACCACCTTTTTTGGTTTCTAATGCCTCCTGAAGATGGCCCAGAAAAGGATTCAGAATGTTTAAAACCCCTTATATCGTGGGTAATGAGAAAGATTGTTTGTATCTCTTCCTCCTACTGGCATGCTATGTTTTGGATGCTAAACTTTTCCTCAGAGAATGACTCTTAACAAGCCATGTTCCCAGCTCACCTTTGGCTTTGGATTTCCAGCCACTCTACATGTGAAAGTTACCGGCATTCCCTCAAAGATCTTGTAATGCTTCAGCTTCATCTCAAAGAATGGTGCTGTTCCATTTTCCACTGGCACATCTCCATACTGAACTTCATCACCTGATTCATCCACAGGAGACCTTTCTAGCCTGTACTCTATTTCACTGATGAGTCTCTGTTCACAGCTGGAGACTTTGTATTCCTGTATCAAGGAGAGTTTAAGTTAGCAGATTCAAATCCTTCTGACAAAGTGTCGATTCTACCCCTGTCCCCAGTAAGGCACTAGAAGACTGATCTTTTTACCATAGAGCTTAAAAACACAGTCTGAGCCCAATTCAATTCCATATGAAACAAAAAACATCTGGAAGTGAGTTTATATGGTATTTCAGATTGTCTTTAAAGTCCTATCATCCAAAAAGAGGGGGGAAAAAAGATGAATTTTTTTTCCTTCTTTTCTCTCAGGCAAGGGGAAGGAAAGGGAAGGAAAGAAAAAGGCAAAAGTACAGCTATGTATTCCTAAACTGTTGCTAACAATAAAATATAATGGAATGCTGATTTCCTTCTTCTGTAAAAGCTGATGCAGGGTGGTGCATCTCTCCAGAAGGCTAACAGTACATGTGGCAAGCAGCTGCCATATTACATACAATTTTAGCAAAAGAATAATGGAAAAAATGGTACCATGTTTTTTTTTTTTTATTTCACCTATAACAATTTTTGCCTTGCAGGGGCCTTCTCCTTAACTCTGCAGCTGTTAGGATCCCAGCATCTTTAGAAGAAAAAATAGGACTGACAGTCTAGTCAAAATTTTGCTTACGAAAAAAACCAACCTATTAACGTTCCTGTGGTGATTAAGGTGGATCCTACAATTTCCTTGCCTATACAGTGCAATAAAGACCCAGTACAGTGGCTTATGCCTGTAATTCCCAACACTTTGAGAGGCCAGGGTGGGAGGATTGCTTCAGGCCAGGAGTTTGAGACCGGCCTCGGCAACAAAGTAAGACCCCATCTCTACAAAAAATTTTAAAAAAATAGCTGGGCATGGGTACATGCCAGTTGTCCCAGCTATTTGGGAGGCTGAGGTGGGAGGCTCGTTTGATCATGGGAAGTTGAGGATGCAGTGGACTGTGACTGTGCCACTGCACTCAAGCCTGGGCAAAAGAGTGAGACCCCATCTCCAAAACAAAAAGAAAAAGTGCAAGGAAGACAAGGCAGCCTATGTAAAATATTCCCCATTTAATATTAAATGAAAGATAATTTTAACTATGCTTTCTCATAAAGAAACTACTCAGTGTTTAAAAACAGTTTGTTGGTTTGAGGGAAGAAATACAACATAATCAATAAAACTTCAGGAATTATACCTCAAGTTGTTTTGCTTCATCTAGCTGCCATCATATTAATCACTTGAAGAATTAGCACTTGCTAGATAGAAAGGTCTAACAAGTGAAAAGTTTTTCTTGATTTAATGTTTAGAGTATCCAGCAATTGGATCCAGCAATTTAATCCAGAATTAAATTCAAGCTGTACACCAGACACTGTGTTGTGGCTCATGCCTATAATCCCAGAACTGTGGGAGGCCAAGGTGGGTGGATCACCTGAGGTCAGAAGTTCGAGACCAGCCTGGTCAACATGGTGAAACCCCATCTCTATTAAAAATACAAAATTAGCCAGGCATGTTAGTATGCACCTGTAAATCCCAGCTACTTGGGAGGCTAAGGCAGGAGAATTGCTTGAACCTGGGAGGTGGAGGTTGCAGTGAGCTGAGATCATGCCATTGCACTTCCGCCTGGGCAACAAGAGCAAACTCCATCTCAAAAAAATAAATAAATTCAAGTTGGTAAATACATGACAAAAAACTCATGTTGCAGTAATTTTGTGCATCTGATATTAAATGAAATAGATACTGGCCATAGCATTTGTAATTAATATACGGCAGAAAAGACAGACACATGTAAAACAGAAAGAACAGAAGAAAATAGACACAGCGAAAGACTGAAAGGAGAAGAAAGGTGAAAAGCTTAACCTTTTGACCATCCAGAGGACTCCCTACAGAAGCATGAGGAGACCCAGTGTCCTGTAATGGTAGAAAAAGAGATGTGAAGACTAATAACAGAAATAGCAAGAATGCAGCAAGATTTCCGATTTTCCTTAAGTGAAAGCTTGGTGCTAGCAATACTGAGCAGAGCAAAACTTTCAGATTTTGAAAGATGACCCATATCTCAACAGACATGAGAGTTTACTTGACCCTTTACACTTGTTTTAAAACTTTCTTTTCTCTTGAGACTGTATCTTCAAACTCTGAATAGAAGCAATAGATATTATAAAGCAGCTCATGTCAAATCCACGAAGTGACTTTTTTTGGTGGTAGCAGGGAAACAAAAATGGCATTTTAGTTCCTTCTGCCGATTAGTGATTTATAGCTATAGATGGTCCCCAACTGTAGTTATCTTAAAACTATTTTTAACTTTATAATGGTGTGAAAGCAATATGCATTTGGTGGTAACTGTACTGTGAGTACTCACACAGCCATTCTGTTTTTCACTTTCAGTACAATATTCCAGAAGTCACATATTCTACACTTTATTTTTAATAGGCTTTGTGTTAGATGATTTTGCCCAACTGTATGCTAATGTAAGTGTTGTGAGCACATTTAATATAGGCTAGGCTAACCCATGATGTTTGGTAAGTTAGGTGTATTAAGTGCACTTTTTTTTTTTGAGATGGAGTCTTGCTCTGGCTGGAGTACAGCGGTCTGATCTCGGTTCACTGCAACCTCTGCCTCTTGAGTTCAAGTGATTCTCATGTCTCAGTCTCCTGAGTAGCTGGGACTTCAGGCACATGTCACCATGCCCAGCTAATTTTTGTATTTTTAGTAGAGACAGGGTTTCACCATGATGGTCAGGCTGGTCTCGAACTCCTGACCTCAGGTGTTCACTGATGGATACCTGTTTTGGCCTCCCAAAGTGCTGGGATTACAGGCGTGAGCCACTGCACCCGGCCTTAAATGTACCTTCGACTTACAATATTTTCAACTTAAAATGAATTTATCAGAACATAACCCCATACTAAGTTGAAGAGCATCTATATACACATGAAAACAGATAGAGAGATCATCTTTTCTACACATAGGTATTTTGACTAGCTATTAAGAATAAACAGTTGACCTTTGAACAACACAAGTTTGAGCTGCATGGGTCCACTTATATGTGGATTGTCTTCCTCTTCTGCAACCCCTGAGACAAGCAAGATGAATCCCTCCTCTTCTTCCTCCTCTTCAGACCAATCTAATTTAAGAAGAGGAGGATGAAGGCCTTTATGATGACCCACTTCCACTTAAGGAATTGTAAATGCATTTTCTATTTCTTAAGACATTCTTTGTAACATTTCCTTTTCCCTAGCTTACTTTATTATAAGAATACAGTCTATAATACATAGAACATATAGAATATGTGTTAATCAACTCTTTGTTATCAGTAAGGCTTCCAGTCAAGAGGCTATCAGTTAAGTTTCTGAAGAGTCAAAAGTTGTATGTGGGTTTGTAACTGTGCATGGGGTTGAACCCCTAACTCCTGCATTGTCCAAGGGCCGCCTCTAATGGGAAATATTCACTAGCTATTTCAAACAGTGTCAGTGAAAACGCGTTTCTCCACACAAAATTATTTTGCATAAAACACAGGACAGGAAAATGGAAACATAGTGGAAAGGAGAATAATTAAGAAGATAAAAAGGACAGGTATCACTGATGGAAAGAATTCTCTCAGCCACTTAACACAGCATGTGTTCAATAAAAATTAGCTGAGAGGTTGACTGATGATATTAATATTGCTTTTCTGTGACTTTCCCGCTACTCTCCACAGAATGAATCTCAAGAACAGTGTCCAGAAGGAAGATGGAAAAAGGGGAATAAGTGTTACTCTAAGAAGTCCAGGGCAGCATGGTACCTGATTAGCTGTCTCCTCTTCTGGCTCCTGAATACTGAAGACAGTTGCACTGTCAGCACCTAGCAGTCGACGAGCTATTCTTTCTTCATATGTTAACCTCTAAACAAAGTAAGCCACAAAAAATACAAAATTAGAAAAAAAATCACAAACATATATTGCCTTATGAAAAAGTAAAAAACAAAACACACTTGAGCGATTTTCCGTGACTGTTCTCTCTCCAGCTTCAGACACCTGCGTGTTTCTTTTTCTTGCTTCAGCTGTTCTACCTTTTACCTCCCTTTCCAGTAGCAATGGCATAATACAAAGAGCCACCAATTGGTACAGCATGAATTTAGAGCAAAAAGCGAAAGGCAGAAATCACGGAGAAAAGATTTGTCATGTCCTTAGCGAAAAACATAGAAAAAAAGATATTTAAACAGCAAAATACAATTTAAAAGAAATGTTATTTTTATAGCCATCCATCAGCTTCAGAACAAAGAAAAAAACAAAGATACTCAAAAGGAGAATGAACTGACTAAAAAGAAAAGAACAGGTATCACTAATGGAAATAATTCTATCAGTCATTTACCAGTATGTGCTCAGTAAGTGTCAGCTAAAGGAAGATTTGGATGAGCTGGCAATGGTGGTCCTCTCTGCTTTGGGGTTCTCACCTCTAAGAGCATTTTCCAGGCTGCTGTGTAACGTAGCAGATTGGAGGCAACCATCCTAATCCCCAGAGGATGCTCACAGCTGAAGCAGCAGGAGAATTATGCAAGACACTTGCCAAAGCTAACAGCCTCACTTACAACTTGACTCAGATGCAGACTGCTTGCCCATCAGGCAAAGAAAGCGATAGTGTTCTTCTGTCTCGTAGCCGGCATTTTGGAAGTGACTCAGACCATTTTAGCTATGCCATTCTTATACATAAGAAATGCCAACATTTTTGTCTGACTATTGGGGTGATACCTGCTCTTCAATACTCATTCTAAAGTGCCTTAGACTTAAGGGTCTGGAGGGAATTTTCAGACACCATCTGCCTCATCAAGGGCATTTTATAAGCAAGTGTTTGATTAGAAATAGAGAATAATTGGTAAGGTGGAATCTAAAAAATGTACAGAAGTTATTTCAGATAAACTTCCAAACCTAAGTGCAAATTTGATTGGAAGCTCTCTGGTCAGGAAAATATGTTGGGTAAATTTACAGTTTCCAGTAATTGCTGGTCTCAATCCTAGCTGAAACCAGGAAGTGAAACAAGTCAAGTGCCAAATGACAACGAGTCCTGCGGTTCAATTATTTCACTTAATAACGAAAGGGCAGAGGACAAGAAGAGGCAGCGGTAGGAGTCTGAGTGTTGCATGAAGCATCTGAGTCCACTGTTATTATTAAATTAATTTTCTCACACCTACTAAAAATCAGTGAATTCAGTTTTTGAAGAGTCTTAAATACCTGATCTCTTAAAAAGCTTTCCTAATCTTTTCATGGAGAATTGTAACACATCAAAGGCAAGGCTGGAGTGTTTTCCACTCTGTTTCTTATAAGCAGAAATATCAATTTCATATCTATTCCTTCACCGGAATGTACCTGCAACCACTAGACGCCAAATATACTTCACAGTTTTGTTTCTAAGTCACTATGCCACGTGGCTATAAAAGCCCTTGTCTACAGATGCCAAAAATAAGAGAATAATATATAATATTAGGACAAAGTTTAGAATGCCATTTTCTACAAAGGGAAACCTTTGTAGAAAACCATTTTAAGCTCTCAAATATGGATACCCATGGAACTTACTGTTATTCACCACTAAACAGATGAATATAAATATACATACAATATACATAATGTGGGTTGGCCAATAGCTTATGAAAGTTTTACCTTAACCAAGAGAATCTTAGTCCATAAGGAATATTGACATGAATAGCCAAAAAGAAAAAAAGCTGGAGGGATGCCTTACCTGGCTTGAAAAGTTCCCATATGTATTTATTTTTATCTTTTAAAGGCTTTAGTTGACAGAGCCAGGGAAAACTTCCAGAGTATGTACATTTAACACATGTAATCACTTATTTCAGGGAGAAAGTATTTTCCTTTTGTGAAAATCTTCTGTATTCAGTGAAATGAGTAACTAACAAAAACTTCATTCAAATTTTAATTTTTCTTAATCGGATTATGATACCCTACTAAAGTCAGCATTCAGCACCCCTCCTCTGCTCTCCACCTTTCTAATCAAGTGTGGTCTGTTCTCAGTTTTATTTATCAATGTTTGGTAATTAAAATTCTCAGAAAACATAATTAGAGAGAGCTTTCTACTCTGAAAAAGGTGTCTGAAAAGGAGATTTTATACAAAAGATCCTTTTCTTGTCCTTAAGAGCCAGGCAAATTTTTCCAGTGATAATTCCTTTAAAAAGGTACAGAAGGCTCTTTTCCTTTACCTGCTAAGTCTTATTTTCTATATTTTTAATGGGGATGCTTTTCCCATCCCCTTAAAATATTCAGGAAAGAATATTTTAAAAAGAAAAGCATCAACAAAAGAGAGTAAAAAACTGATGAGGAAACACTTAAGTCCAGTGGAGAAAACATCTTATATGTATATTTTACCAAACCTATTTAGGTCCTTTACAGTTCTGGAGCCATAAAACAATTATTTTTTCCTACAGTTTAGTTGTCTTGCTCTAACCAACCAGAACAAGATTTTGGAACGGCCCTTGCTCTTTCAGATACTGAATCAGTATCTAGTAGCAGTCTGGGAGAAAAGGACAGAACTTCCCCAATGATTTCTCTAGATTTTTTTTTTTTGTGTGTACAAGCAGTACATACCATGGAAAACAAATTCTCTTTTTGATACTTTAATTGCAATTCGCTGTTTCTGGGTAGATAACGATTCCAAAGCATAGCTTCTCCCTCCCTCCCCAATCCTATCAGCCAGAATGAAATCCCTGTGTTCCTTTTTTTTTTTATACCATTGGCATTGCTCATTTGTTCCACTCCCAACCAGATATCTGCCCTTCCTTCTTCCTTTCTTTCCCACTCACTCTCTTCACTCTTAGAAAGGTTTTATGCCTAGGAGAAAAGGCCTTTTATTTTCTGTTTTGCCTCTGGATTCAAATCCTTACATTAAGAGAAATGTTGAAATTGAAGGGTAATAAAATAATGTGGCCGGGTGCAGAGGCTCATGCCTATGGCACTTTCGGAGGCCAAGGAGGGCGGATTGCCTGAGTTCTGGAGTTTGGAAACCAGCCTAGGCAACATAGGGAGACTGTCTCTAAAAAATAAAAAACTAGCCAGGCATGGTGACATGTGCCTGTGGTCCCAGTTACCCAGGAGGTTGAGGTCTGAGGACTGTTTGTGCCTGGGAGGTCAAGGATGCAGTGAGCTGTGACCACACCACGGCACTCCAGCATGGGTGACAAAGTGAGACCCTGTCTCAAAAATAATCATCTTGTGGACAATTATGAAGCACCTAAGTCTTAGAAAAAGGAGGAAAGGCATGTGGGTAGCTAATTCTCCAAGGCCAGGTCCCAAATCTGTCAGTACCGGCTGGCCGTTGTTCAGGAGGTCTTCCTTGAAGCGAAGTTTTCGTTCCAGGTCTTGAATAACAGCATCCTTTGTGCCTTGAATCTCCTCATCAGAGGCTATTCTAGCAGTCCGACTGGCCTTCTTCGGAAACCCGCTGCAGGACAAAAGCACAAGGCAGTCTAGTTAGTCGTCAGACATACAAATCCAAGTCAAACATTCAAGTCCAATGAACAGTGCAAGGTGTCAGCATGCCACTCCCTCTTTTTTATGCTGCATTTATTCCAACTATTACGGAAAGAACCATGAAAGCTGGCTCAGGTAACACTAATTGGATCCAGGTTTCAGAGGAAGTTCACATATGTTAGGGGAATCTGCCTTAATGGTGAGGTAAATGCCAAGGATGGGGAAGGCCTGCATCTTATTTCAGCCTTAGGGAGGCAGCAACGTAAAGCGAGAGAATGATGTGATTTGTAAGTAGACCTGAGTTTAAAATATGACCCTGCCTCATATTACCTGTGAACTTGAGGAACTTTTAAAAAAAATACCACATAAGAATGTTGGGAGGTTGAAAGAAACATATTTTTATCATACTTTTATTCAGTCTTCTGGTCCTTTGTCATTCATTCTTTGATAATAGTGCCTAGCCCATAAGAAATGAATATTAAGTCTGTTACCTTTGCTTCCATCCCCTTATATCCTGATTTGGTAAGGGTAGGCCAATGTTATTTGAGGTCTGTTTTATACAAGAGGGCTCTGGGAAGTCAGCAGGTCCTACTGTGTCTGGTGTCCCAAAGTCTCATGAACCACTGGAGAGCCCAGGGCTCTTTGGACAGGTGGTGTCTGAGAACTTTTGCTTCCAAAGGCAGCAACAATGACCTGAGCTGTGTGAGCCAGGGGTCACTGGTGCTGGATGCCTGACGGGTACAGAATCACTTCTGTTGGTGCCTTAAGCAAGTTGCTTCCTATTTTTCTTCCTTTTCCCTCATAGGGCAGTGTACAAAAATTAATGAGAAATAGAATAGTAAGCCATGGGAAATGAATTGACCTATCACTACCCATATTAACAAACTTGAACTTCTAAAACAAAGTTCGGGTGAAAAAAAGCAAGTCACAGAAGAATATATATAAAATACTTCTATTTATAAACAGGCAGAAGTAAAACAGTCCTCTGCTACAGCAGCGGTTCTCCAAGTGTGGTCCCTGGACCAGCAGCATTGGCATGACCTGAAGTTGTTAGGAGTGCAGATTTTTGGCATCACTCTAGACCTACTGAATCACACATTCTGAGTTGGGGCCCAGCAATCTGTGTTTTAACAAGTTCTCTAAGTGATACATGCAAAAGTTTTAGAAAGAAAACGAGGGGAGCATACATACATGTTAAAACCATGAAGAGAAGAATGACTAACTCAGAAATTCAGGGTAGCAGTTACCTCTCAGGAAGAGTTGTGGATGCAATTGGGGAGGGTTAGATGGGGGCTTCAAAGGTACTAGAAATGGATAAGAATTTCATTTTATTAAGCTATACATATACACTGTATATAGTTCCTTATTTATGTTATATATTTTGTAAGATATTTCTAAGTTTAAAAAGTTTGCTGCAGGCCAGGCATGGTGCCTCACACCTGTATTCCCAGCACTTTGGGAGACGAAGGTGGGTAAATCCCCCGAGGTCAGGAGTTTGAGACCAGCCTGGCTAACATGATGAAACCCCATCTCTGGTAAAAATACAAAAGTTAGCCGTGTGTGGTAGTGGGCACCTGTAATCCCAGCTACTTGGGAGGCTGGGCTATAAGAATTGCTTGAACCTGGGAGGCAGAGGTTGCAGTGAGCCGAGGTCACACCACTGCACTCTAGCCTGGGCGACAGAGCGAAATGCTGTCTACCCCCAAAAAACAAAACCCAAAAAACTTTGCTGCAAATGTGCCATGGCAGTGTGTGCCTCATGTCGCTTTACTGATCCAGTAGAAAGCACTAGTAAGGCTAAGAATTGACCTAAACACTGGGTTCACCATTTCACCCACCAGTGCTGGGAACAAAATGGTCACTAAGTCTGCAGCAGAAACTCTGAGGCTCCTGTAAGGACCTTCCCATCGCTCCTTAGTCACGATGCCATGCGCTCCTGAGGCCTATGCTCTGGGTCTTCCCAACAGCTGCCCTTTCCTCTTGGCCACGCCCCTTTGTTTCCTTGCTGAACTTTTCCTGATTTTGCTGGGTGTTCACCCTTCACTGTGCTTATAGAAAGCGATCTCCCTCCCCAAATTCAGGGGTAATTAACGTACATCAATTTAAATGGTCTCAATCCCCTGGGGAGTGACTAGCTTGGCCAAAGACATGTGAGATAGCCCAGGCCAATGCAACTGAGGTAGTGGCGGGGTAGTGAGGTGCTCTAGTTAAAATTCTCTCACACTAAAAGGAAACAGAAGGAAGAAATGCCCCTCTTCTTTCACTGGGTCTCACTGTGTCAGAAATGTCATGCCAGAAGCAGTGGTGTTCACTGCATAACTGTAAGAAGAGAACCCAAATGTGCCAATGATGATAGACTACAAAGACCGAGAGTACCTGGGCCCTGCTGTCTTAATCTGCCATGCGGCTGCGCTACCCCCAACTTGTTTCATAAGTCAGGAAACCCTGTACGGCGAATCTCCCTGGAGTTGAGTCCTTGGTTACCTACGGTGGAAAACATGCTAACTGATTAAAACCTGCTTTTCTAGGTTTGTTCCTTTTAGTCATTCACCCCAAAGTTCAAATAAGATAACACTACACTTCGCAAACTGATTTTGATTTTTAGGAAGCTGGGCAATGACCCTGAGACATGTTGACAGTAAGAACCACAGGAGTTATTTATGACTTCAGTGTTCAGTATCATGCAATCTTTAACAAACACACGCAGAGACTGCTAGTTTTCCTGAGCCTGGAACCTCTCTCCCTCCCACTCTTTTACCTGGGTTATGTTGTCATCAGTCTTCAGTGTAACAGCTCCTTGGAAAGGATGTCCCTGACTAAGCCTGTCCCATGGGTTATTGTGCCATGTCTGTTTCTTCATAGCATCTCACACTCTACTATTGCTTCTTTCAAATGGTCTCTCCCTCACCATGGCTCCTTTGTTCATCGCCGTGCTAACAGACACTCCGACGTTTCTGGAATGCGTGAATGGATGCACAGTCTATCTCCACTTCTGATTTCTCTCTCCCCTCCCTCCTCAGTCCAGAAAACTTGTGCCAGAGCCATGTGAAATCAGATCACATGCAAAAAGTCAGGCTCAGAACAAGTAAAAAAATTACATAATTTTGGAAGGAGAGTTCTCTGCATTTGACTACATTCTTACGTCTGAGAACTAGAAGAGCTAGGTTCTGAAGTCACCTTCAAGGTATACTGAAGACAACTAGTCAACTAGCTCTCTGTTACATCAGCAATGGCTGGGAACACACGTTCCCGTGATTACTGTCAGCCTGTGCAGTGTACACCACTGCATAAGCATGTGTGCTGAGCAGCCTTTGATGACGGAGGTGCCACTGTGTTTCTCCAGGTAGACTACACTGAGAGCTGTGTTCTCAGCACAAATGAGAAAGAAAGTGGGGACAAGGGGACTGTAAAGGTCAGAACAGGTCATCTAATCTGGAGGAGCAGAGAACTGGTTTTAAAAGTCAGCCACAGTTCTCTTAGACAAGAAAATACCTGTCTATTCACTGTAGAGTAAGTCCTGTTGCTTGGGAAGCATTTCTCAGTATATTTGACTCTTAAAGGGACTTGGAACAACTGCTCTAGAACATTCCATAGAGCTGTCACCTTGGTTTGTGTCCCTGCCACAAGGTAACTTATCCTTTCAGAGGATACAATTCCAGTTTGTCTTCGGCCCAAGTAAAAACCTTTTCTATCTTTCTTTTAACAAGTCAATTTACTCAACATATTACCAGCATTAAGGGCAGTTACTTAATTCCTAATTTCCCACAACATTAAAGACATTTTCCTCTTTACTTACAGAATTTAAGGTACTCTATTTTCTTGGTTCTAAACAATTAGCACAGAAATAAAAATCAATCAACTGAAATATTTTTCTTTTTATGGACAGGGTTTCACTCTGTTGCCCAGGCTAGAATGCAGTGGTGTGATCACAGCTCCCTGAAGCCCTGACATCCTAGGAGGTTCAGGCAATCTTCCTGCCTCATCCTCCAGGTAGCTGGGACCAGAAGTGCATACCACTATGCCTGGCTAATTTTTAATTTTTTGTAGGGTCAGTTTCTCCCTATGTTCCCTGCTGGTTTCAAACTCCTGGACTCAAGTGAACCTCCTGCCTTGGCCTCTCTAAGAGCTGGGATTACAGGCATGAGCCACTGTTCCTGGCTTTAATATTATTTAAATGTCTAATAGTGATTAGACAAATATTTATCAAGCATTTAGCATGGCACAGTGCAAGGTCAATACCTCGATACAAACCCTGTTAAGCCTAGAACAAAATAGTTGGTTTGTAAGGTAAGTGATTGTTAATGCCTGATGACATAATTCTACGCATTAAGATTTTATGCACAAAAATGAAAATGTATATAAAAAAGCTTCATCACTATCATCTCAATACTACTTAATAGTTTTTGCTTCTTAGTACATTTAATTTAAATTAGTATACTGAAGAACTGTAACATTAATTGCTCATATCTTCCTTTACTGATCTTACCTGTTTTTCCACAAAGAAAAATGAGACAAAATTAGAATTTGAACTAATTTATATGTTTGTACATACATACATAGGTGGCAATGGGAACTGTAGGTTCTTTACCCAAATAGTTCCTGGAAGAGGACCATTTTAGCAGTGGTGACATATGCATTATCTGGTGCCTTGTAGATGACAGCATGTACAAATATTTGCCTCCGCACTTGGAATGGTGATCACAGTCTACTACGTAGTTTATGTTGCATTCATCCTTGAAGGTTATGAAAACTAGATGCTGAACCTAGAGTTTGCTGTTAGGCCATCTCTGCCTTCTACTAAAATGAGTGTGTCCAGCCCATTGAAGATTCCCTTCAACAAGCATGAGCTCCATGACACACTGCATTGCAAATCTGACTTTTTGCAAATGTATGTGGCTGGAGATAAGCCAGTCTTAGCGGTCAGTGCTTGAAACTGAAACTTGAGGGGGGAATAAGATTCCAATGGAAATTATTTACAATGACTAATATTTGAACATTTTGAACTTACAGAAACAGCAGTTCCATAAGGGCTCTACGGTTTAAAAGTACAGAGCATTTCACGACTGTGTGTGTCATCCTTGCACAGAGGCCAGGCCGTCTCATTTCAATTTTAGTATATGCACTGCTGAAGTGAACACTCAGCACTATTTTACATGAGATGGCAAAGACCCCCCAAATCCTAAAGGATGGTCCTTGATCAGGGAAGCTAATAACCAAGTTGGGGAATAAGTTAAGGAACAAACCATGTGGTACCAATTCTAGGTGCAATGGGAATAGAAAAGAAACAGAAAACAGTGCTGGCTAGAATGACTGCAGGAGAGGAGGCAAGTTCTAAGACAGCCTTGAATGATGATGAGGGCGCAGACAAGCAGAGCGGAGGAGAGGAAGAAATTCAGAGTCAGCATGAGAAAAGAAACAGACCCGACAACCTGGTTTCTTTCTTTTTTTTTTTCTAAACCACTTAAAAGCTGTGTGGTTTGGGCTAGTTACCTAATGACCATGTGTCTCAGTTTCCTCCTTGGTAAAATGTGGGTTTTAACACCTTGTATCTCAGAAAATCACTGAGTTAGAACAGTGCCGGGTATAGTAAGAGTGGATGTGAAATGGCAGAAGAAAATATCCAGCATGGAAGTGAGTCACAGAAACGAGATTGGCCGAGGGAAACAGAATGAAAGAGGGGAAGGAGTTTAAAAAGATGCCAAGAATTCTTGTCCAGAATTTCCAAGAATGTGCAAAAAGCCCTTACTGATTGCCTTCTCATTGTTCAACTCTGTTCCAGGTGCTAGAAATATAATGTTGAACTAGGTCATGGTAGTTAGAAAAACTGTGTTTTTATAGTGAACATGGCAGAGAGAGATAAAAGAATGGAAGGCAAGACATGCTGGAAGGTGGTAAACTCAGTGAAGTGCAGAAGTATGAGGAGATGACTGTGTCAGACAGTGTGGTCCGTCAGACTTCTGAGGTGACTACAGAGGTGGCCTAAACCATAGGAAGTGGCTGGCTATGTAAGACCTACAGGGAGAGCCTGGCAGCGCAGAGGTCCTATGACCGGAACGAGGCTGGCAAGGCCAACGGATGGGCAGTGTGAACCCTGAGGAAACAGGGATGGAATATGTTTTTCTCACACTCGTTCTCATATGGAACCTCTTCTTTTTTCCAGAGAGCATCTCACTGGACTAGCATAATTTAGAAACACTTTATGACATTGTGTTGAAAATTCAGGACAAGGATTAGGGGTAGCATGCAAGGTGGGAGTTGGAAATAAAAGTGGAGTGTTTTGAAAGGGGAGGCATGAGGAAAGAAAAGCAATTACAAGTTTTGAGGCAAAATTTTGGACACTGAGTTTGTTTTCCTACAAAACTAATGCTGTGTTAGAATTTAGTTAAGATGGTTGTAGTTCTGCTCCCTGAAGTGGCACCTTCTTTTGATAAATGAAGAGCAGCAACTCATTAGGAAATAAAGAGTGGGGACAAAGAGATGATCTTTTTCTGATGGTTTGCACATTAAAAAAAAAATAAAGTAGTATTCAAAGTTAGTAGTTACTGAAACCAGAATGTTTCACAAAAATCCATACTCAGAGGCAAACCTTAACCACTAAACGATTCATAACAGGCTCCCACACTAAATGCTTCACTGTATACACACTCAGCCCAACTGTGCAGAACACGATACTGCTCTGTTTACTCTGGCTTTAGCAGTCATTTGTCATTTAAAAATACTATTCACATGTTTGGGGTAAAGACATCCAAAACGTATCCACATGCATCTGGAAGGTTAAGTCTTCCAGATTCAATCACCACCAAATCCCAGGAGGTCTCTTTTTTTGGCTACTGAATAATCTTGAAAGCATCCTTCCCTTGACATGCTGTTTTAGGTCAATTCTGTCAGTAGATTTCAGAAACTCAAATTTCCAGAGCACAATACTGATTTAAGAGGGAAGGTACTAGAACCAACCAGAGAATTTTTTCAGCCATTTCAAGTCCTCTTATTCTACTTTTCTCATAGTCAGTGAAATCTGATGGTAACTAAATTCCACAAAATTTCAGAGTTAGCAAAGTCATTAACATGTTGGCATTTAGATATCACTTACATTCAAGAATGTAATACATTAATATATAAAAGAGCTCAACATATACAAACTGAGTTTTTGTATGTCAGTTCTATTTTTCTTCTACTGAATTGTATGGTGAAGCAAAAGCTGTTGAAGTATAGAAGCTCATATTTAAAGGAAAACAGACATCTTTATTCTAATATCAAATTCTCCTCATTATATTTTGGGTTCTTTAAAAAAGAAAATGACAAAGCCATGTGGGTTACTTCTATTCATTAATTCTGTAGAACCTGGTACACAGCCTACAGGTCTGGTGCTGAGCTGCCCCAGGGCAGAGACGATTCAACAGAATAAGCCAGTCATGGCAGATCCTGGAGGCTTCGCCTACTAACCTACTGGTAAATACTTGCCCAGGATTGGATACAACTTGGTAAGATACTGGACAGGAATGGACCCAATAATAACACCTCCAACCCCTTCAGGCCAGAGAATGACAAGCCGTCCCCCAACCCCCTATTTTTCTCTCTAAAAATAGGAGAAAAATAGGAATAGTGAGATGTCTGCAGAGTGCACTGCAGTTTATATCTGTGGGATTCTTTTTCACTGGTTACTATCTAATCAAGGTCTTGACTTGAAAAATGTTTAAAAGGCCCGGTGTCATAACTCTTAAAGTACAACTAAATTTGTTACAAACTTTTCCTTGACTCAGGATTCTGATTTGCTGCTTCTAAAACAGTTTTCTTTAATCAGGAAATGTTAGACATTAGCTTTGAGATGAACCTAAGTCACGCTATTCTCTCCTTGCTCAGGCTTTTCTTCTGGAACCCTGGGAAATCCCGTCCCCTCTTGAGTGACAATGATGACAGTGTCTCCACCTACCTGCTTCCTATCAGGGAGAAAGAGTGACAATGAGATAATGTCCATAAGGAGCTGCAGCCTGTATAATAAAAGCTCCTGTTGACACAAGCTCTCATGTGACAGACATGGGGCAACATTTGAAACCAAAGCCCTCCTTATATAAAAGTGGCAGTTAAGAGCATAAACATTGTGGCACTGTGGCTGTGTGGCACTCATGAGCATGGATTCCAAGAATGTGAGGGTGGCAGAAGAAACAGTACCAGTCTGCTTCCAGGGATGGGTGTGATCTGATTCAACCTTCGGCCTTAGCACTGTGGCTCAGAGGCCGGCAGGGGCAGAACTGCCACACTCTGCCTGTCTGCACTGCCAGATCTTCTGGGTTCCTAGCATCTCGCAGGGTGATTTACTATGTGGAGAAACATGGTTACAGCAGTGGAGGCTGTAACACCAGCTTTACCAGCAACAGTGAGGAGAGAATATATTAATTTCATAAAAGTGCAAACAGATTTCTCTCTGAGGCATGCTCTCCGTACTGCCTCCATCTAAAAGAGCGAGTCAACTTAGTATTGTGTCTGTCAACAGCTTTGAGCAGGGCAGTATTTTCTCTGCCAGTGACCCCAGTAAGTTTGAGGAAGACGTAGCATATACGAAGAAAGGCAACTGAGGAACTAACTGTATGTTGAGAAGTTCCCCAGACCTCAGCCAACCAAGAACCACATGCTGTTGCTATGAGCTAGAGAGAGAGGCCCACTGTCTTTAGCCTTCGGCTCTGTGGTTTATCAGTGACATCCATGACCTTTGTTCCCTGCTTTGGCTTCTGCCACCCAAACTTACGAGTAACAGACCTTATCTCCACCGACTGTTTAGACACTTAGTACTTACTAACCTTCCTGTCTACAGATTAAAATGAGAACAACGGGAAACAGAATAAAATAGCAAGGATGCAACTGTGGGGATTAAGAAAACTAAGAGGCACTGGGTGCAGTGGTTCACACTTGTAATCTCAGCACTTTGGGAGGCAGAGGCGGGCGGATCACCTAAGGTCAGGAGCTCGAGACCAGCCTGGCCAACATGGCGAAACTTCATCTCTACTCAAAGTACAAAAATTAGCTGGGTATGGTGGCTCACACTTGTAATACCAGCTCTTTAGGTCGCAGAGGCATGAACTGTTTGAACCTGGGAGGCGGACGTTGCAGTGAGCTACAGTCGCACCACTGCACTCTTGCCTGGGCAACAGAACCAGATTCTGCCTCAAAATAAATAAATAAAACTAAGAAACTAAGACATTTAAGATTTTGGTAAAACAAGGCAGGTGAAAAAGAACCTAATGAATTTCTACTTCATTGAGTCATGTGTAATCAATCTATTTGCTGGTACTTGATATATGTGACAAAACCATCCAGCTAAATAAATAACACTTCTAAGTGAAACTGAATGTATACAGCTCACAGTAACTTGGTAGTTCCTGCAAGTTCCAGGATGCCAGTCACGGATCCCATCATATGCCAGATGAAAAACATGTTTCAAGAGACACATTTATCAAACCAGAAGAATGAATTCTTCATGTGTGTGATTTAGCAATAGGAAAACTCCTTGAAGACAAAAGGGTAGCCACATAATAATGGCTTACTGGGCTGGCATGGAGCTAAAAATCTTAGTCTGGTATTGCCACTTCCATGTCACAGCACTTGGCTATCTTTGGGTACAGTTTTCCACGGCCACAAAATCAGCATGACTTCTCCATTAATTTTTAAGAAACGGCAGGAATGACTGGATTCTTGTGGTAACAATTATCAACTATTTTGACTCCATAAAATGAGTCACTGTGGTAGATGGTGACAAGAAGCTGCTCCTGTTACTTGAGGTAAGCCCCTAAAACTCCTTAAGAGGGTTTCAGAGTCACTGATCAGCACAAACTGCTGTTTCTACTAAAAATGGTAAATGGCGCAATCATCACCACCTTTGGAAAAGTAATGTTTGATCAAATTCTATGTGAGAAATACTAGATCAGACTGTGTACGCAGTACTCCTCTTCCTGGGGAGCAAGATTTGGTACCCCTTTAATGAGAGGATGAAAAAGCATCATGAAACAAACTCTGGCTCTTTGGGTGTCTCTAATAGCTTCTTTGTACCGAGATAATATACTTCCAACAGCTAAATAAAAGCTCAAAGAGAAAAAGCAGGTGAGAAAGGCACAGGTTCCCCTCAGACAAGCTGACTGACAACTTTTAAAAGAAGTCCTTTATCACATCATTACTAGACTACATTCGGCTCCTTTATTGGACTTGTTTCTTTACATATTCACTGACTGAGTTTCGTCCAGTAAGGATTTGAGAAGAAGCCAGATTGCAAATTCATGTAATCAACATTTAGGAAGGGCCCAACAAAAGCAGCATTGCTAACTGAAGCTGCCTGTACATCTCGTCAAGGCCTAACACAGCAGTGCTTGTCTCTAAGTGGCATTAGTATATCGTAGAATGAACACTTTTACAGATGAAAAAAAATAACTTGAATTCTAAGATCTCCTTTGTAGTAGTTTCCTTCTTTTTCTCTCTGAACAACAGTATGCTTCTGGCAAACTCTGAACTAGGATTTCAGCAGGAAGAGTGGAGAAAGAAGTAGGTGCTGGCCTAACCTTTGCGAGCACGTACTCATTTTTGAAATTTTCAGTAAAATGAGTTAGGTACTAGCTTTTACTCATTCTACTTTTCAAACAAACACGCCAAACACCTGCACTGTATTTCGCTTGAGGATTTTACTGTACTTTTGTAGATGCTGTTTATCCTCCAAGACTTTCCATTTTAAAGACCTCATAGGGCTGCTGCATCGTCACTGAGATGTAAGGAGAGACATCAGATCACCTCCAAACAGAAACACAGCTAAGGGCATGGAATGGATCTCGAGATCAAGGCCAGGAACAGAACTGGCACCATCCTTTTCCAGCAGGCTGCATATGCCCTCATTTACCTACATGAAAACATAAAGACATTTACATGCTTTTGCCTCCTTCTACTCCCTAGATCTACACGAAGGCTTAGTTCGAAATCTGTTCACTGAGGTTTTTCAAAAACACTGAGATTATACTTAACCAAACTCCTTCACATCCCTTGCAATGCTGGCATGAAGCATAATAAAACACAGAGTTTGGTGGTGAGAGCACGGATTCAAGTCTCAGTTTAATGGCTATGTGACCCTGGGTAGTTTATTTACTCCTGGAATCCTCAGTAGTTTAACTGGACCAATGCTACCTCTTAGGAATGTTGTATCCAATGAATCAATAATGTGAGTTGCTTAGCACAATAAATGGTGGCTAAGGCCCTCCTTGTCATAATTGTTAAGAGACCACTACATAGATTTTGAATAGTTCCTGATGAGAATCTCCTTGAATGAAAAAGTGCTGATTTTGATAATGGTTAAGTGGCTAGGCAAGAATCACTGGGTCCAGCTGCCATGTTAAGAGTTTGTACATAGCAAGGAGGGAAACGTGTGCAGTGTCACCAGGGCGGCGCTCCTGGGTTGCGGGCAGATGGAGCGCAGGTCTAGGGGTGTGGGAGCCGCAGGGAGGGGCTCGGAGGAAGGGACGCGGGGATAGGAGGTGGAAGGGGGGGCGCTGCTGTCACTCACGCGGGGGTGACACCCTTGGGCAGCCCCAGGGCGTTGACGGCGGCAGGCGGCGGCTGCGAGGGCAGCAGGGCGCTGAGGAAGGCCGCGGGCGTCTGGCTGTGGCTGAAGCGGGCGGTGGGCGAGGAGCCGTGGGACACGGGGCCCGGGCTTGGGAGCGGCGGTGGCGGCGGCGGCAGCGGGAACACGTCGGGCACCGGGAAGGCCGCCGTGGGGCTGAAGACCGGGGGCGGTGGCGGCGGAGGCGACGGCGAGGACGAGCCCCAGGGGGTGTCGGGCTCGGCGCCAAAGAGGGGCGCGAAGGGCGGCGCGGACGCACGAGCGAGCGGCCGGGGCGTCGGGGACAGGGGCGACGGGAGGCTGGACGAGCCGGGGCTGGAGGCAGGCGTGCCGTGTCCCGACGCGGGCCCGAGATTCTGCGCGGCGATGAACTGCTTGGGGCGCGCGTAGTTGAAGGAGCCGGAGGACTGCATGGCGGGGGTGGCGCGGGAGGTCAGTGCGCTCATGGGCTCCGGGGACGCGGGCGGCGCGCAGGCCGCAAGCTCCGGGAAGGCGGGTGGCGGCGGGAAGGGCGGCGAGGGTGGCGCGCTGCGGGCTAGCGGCGGCTGCCGTGCGCTGGCCTCCTGTTCCAGGCGGATCTGGTTCTGCAGTTGCTGGATCTTCAGCGGGTCCCTGCGGAGAGAGAAGCGACAGCTTCAGAGAGCGGCGGCCGTGAACGCGCGTGAGCCAGACCTTGCCTTGCACTCGTGCCCTCCGTGGAGAACACCCCGGGCGAGCGCATGTTCGCGGCCAGCAGGGCGCGCTCCGGCGGTTCAGGCTGGACCCGGCGCTAAGTCAGCGTACTAGGCCCGCCCGGCTCACTGACCTACGTCAGCCTCACATGAGGGGATCCCAACCCGTTTACACAGCCTGATGGCGATGTGTCTGACTTCCAGGAGCCACATTCTAACAGAATCAGAAATATTAAGAGAAAAACATCTCGACATCGTTCTCAGTCCTCTCATTCGTAGCCAATTTTTGGTAAAAGAATCCTATCAAAATAAGAAAGTTAAAAGCAAAAAGAAACAAAAACACCTGTTTGAAGTTCTATCTGGCAGATTTAGGTTAGTCCAATTTGCCTACTCAGTGCTGTCAACTCTGCATTCAATAAATACCACAGGTGGATTTTAAAAAACATTAATCTCATTTGTCCTGCACGTTTTTATGCAAAATTTTAGTAAACTAAATTGCCAATTTATAACCAAACCCTAATACACACTGATAGTGTATGTTATTTCAAACACATGTAAACAAGTGACATCTATAACATGTAGGTGTTCAATAAATAGCAAAATATTAATTTTATAATGTATACTTAATTCCCCAAATATTTACCATTGAGAAGAGACAGTTAAAATTTTTATTGCTAAAATAAGAGCAAGCAGCTAGCAATGATCTAACACCTCACTCTTTCACGTGGAAACTTTGCTGTACATCCAGGATGTTTTCCTTTATTCACATGGGGTGAAGACAGGGACCAACAGCTGTCAAAAGAAACTTGAACAGAAAGTGGCACTGTAAGAAGCAGATCAAACAAGTACCCACGAGTAGACCAAGCTCTGCGCCTAACTTCAAATCTTTTAAAACTAGAAATCAAAACCCCAAACTTTCCTATCTATAGGCAAAAATCAAGCCTTCAAAAAAACTCAGGAATAATAATAACTGAAGCTGCCAGTAAAAAAATGAAGTATTTAGGTCTTTCATCAAGTATCATTAGATGTGGGAGCGTCAGCAAGTTCTAAACTCCGTCCTATGTTTTCTGTTCCCTTTTAGAATTAATCCAGTAAAGAGATTACACTTAAGTCCATGAGAAGACAAAGCCATGCTTGCTTGGGAACAGAAAGTTGAATGAGAAGACACTTCTATGTTTTAATGTACTGCATTTTATTACATAAAAGTACAATTAGTAAAAGCTTCTGTGTTCTTAACATGTTCAGAGCATCAAACACTCCAACCACAAAGAACTCTGTTGAGTCCTGTGAGCTCGAGGGTTTTAACAGCAGCCATGTCACTGCTGGGATTCACCACTGCCCTGAAGCTCCAGATGTCTGTGTGGTTCGGGGAGACCATCCAGCACATGTGCTTTTGTGTTCATGCATTTAGAACTGGCCCAGGAATAGAACTAGTAAATACCACCCACCAGCTCTAAAATCCATTATCTAGCACTCTCCTTTCTGAGTCCCCAAATGCTTCATCTGCCTTTGCCGTCTCTCTCTCATTTCGTAGCGAGGGCAGCATGCATCCTAGTCCCAGGATGTTTAGCATCACACTCTTCAGCTGATCTCCGTATCTGGATTGGAAGCCATCACTGTGGCTCTCCTCAAAGGTGCTGCTCCCCTACTCACTGCCCAGCTGGGCTCACAATGGCCAAAGCCACAGCTGTGTTTTAAGAATTTCGGGCTTGGCCTGGCATCAGCAAACTGGTGTGTGTGGTGGCTCTGCTGAAGTAGCTACAGACATCATACCATGCTCTGTACCTGATGTGAGGATTCCCTGGCCCCAGGATTAGGGAGTGACTCCTGAGAGCCAGTCTTCAAAGAAACCAGGGTACAAGGCCCCACCATGACTATGTTGGTTGTAAACTTCTCTGAGGTCAGCCTACTCATTCCGCATTAAAAAGAACCACTATGTTGCTAACCCAAGTGGGCTTAAAGCTGTGGAAGTGCTACTTTTAGGAAGAAGTGATTAATGTAGCATTGCATGGAAGTGAGTGGGCATTCTAGTGACGTGCCTGCTAGAGTTTGAACTTCTCAGTTTCTCCGTGGTTTGGTGAGGTGTGAAGAATAGGGGTGGGGAAAAGGAGGGCAAAAATGCTTATTTTAAATTTTAAAGTGTCTGGCTATATTTCTGTGCAAATGATAAACACAAGTTAAATGGATTTCATATTGGACTGTGATGAAATGCACAATTTTACCATTTCCTTCCTCATTAAGCTATTTTTAGAAAAGTTGATTTTCACAGAGATAAAAAGGCCGAAAGAATGAAGGAGAAAGGTAAGACTGCCTGTAGCTTTTGGAAATTACTTAGAAATTATTTGTCATAAGAAATTCATGACTTCTTTAGTTTCTCCATTTTTTTCTGCTGTCTTTTCTCTGAAAAATGAAGCTGAACTGAATTTTTTGGAAATACTGTGTAGTAGATGAAAAGTTAAGGGTTCTGGATGACCCTGGTTGCAATGTACTCTTGAGTGTCATTTGTTTAAATCTTTGGTCTTGCACAAGAATCCATTGAATTTCTCCGAGCTTCCTTTTTCCCCTCTACCTACCGTACCCCTAATTCAAAAACTGTGAGCAATTCCCCACTCTTGCCCACCCTTCAATTCTAGAAGTTTCGATACTGAAGGAAATGAGACCGTCTAGACTGTCGCAGTCCACTTACACATGGGAACACTGGTTTTAAGTAACACTCAAGGCCACAGAGCCAGTTACCTGCAGAGCCAGGTTAGAACCTGTGTCTGCCCCCACTCTTTTCACTACTCAAGCATGTGACATAAAAGAACCTTGACCTTCTATGTGACTTAAACAAACCTGTGGCTATATTTTCCTTCTGAGGCCTTTATTCACTTTTATGCCTTCTGGCAGCTCTAACATCCAGGGCCTTTAGGGTCTGAATAATCAGTGAAGACTTTAAATACATATTTAGGAATATTTGGCTTCAAACATGATTCTTCTTAGAGTGAAAGCACAAAGATGAGAAGGTCTTGGCAGCTCAGGAAGGAGACACGTACATGCTAACTCAATAGATTCCCCTCCTACATTATAGAAAATCAGTCACTCCCTTACCCCAGTGGCTTGCACAAAGCTTTCAACAAGAATACTTTTACCCTTTGGATGGGGCAAAGAGATCTGACAGGGAGAAGGAGAGATGTCCCACCCATTTATTTTCCAATTCGGTCATCTCTCCTGCCACTAAATGAAAGCAGTTCAGAAAAAGTTAACCAGACTAAAAACCCTGTCCCAAGCAGGAGAAAGGTACATGACAAAAAAGGCTAGAGTCACAGATCAAGGGGCTTGGGACCCAGCTCAGCCAGCTACTAGCCCCAAAGCTCATTAAATGAGCACAGTGCCTGGTTCGGACTATGAGCTCAATACATCACCTTTCGCAGCAGAAGAGAATCTTCTCAATCCTGGTTACTTTACAAACCACGCCTTTTAAAAACAGGAAGAATGCTTCACTGGTTGCAGGGGATTTTCCCCTTCACCCATTCCCATTGCAAGCAGCTGGCGAGGGAACGCAGTGGCAAGTAGGCAGATGAGAACTGGAGGTGGGCTGAGTCATGAGACCGTAAGATGGCTGGTGTCAGCACCGCTCCTCCCCCTTCTCATCATGGAGCCACAGGGCACTTGCCATGTGCCTCACACTGGCGACACATACCAACCCTTGGAGGTGGGACTGTTATCCCCATTGCAAAAATTCACCATCAGTTAGTGAGGTCAAGTCATGTGTCCATGGGCAGAACCTGGATGTGAAGGGCTGGCTGGCTCAGAAGCCTGGTGCTACATCATCTTCTGTAGAGTGCTCAGTCAACTAAAAACATTTGTTAAAATGTCGGTTATTATTACTAAGTATCACGTTTTCTCTGGGAAACTGCAACCCAAGTTCACAATAAATGATGTGAAAGCAAACAACCTGAAAAGCAACTTTTATGTAAATTGGAAATGCCTGCTATGTCTCTGGAGCAGTGTCTGGATTGCAAGTATTTTATCCCCTGCTCATAGTCAAGATGGAGTATTCAGAATTGCCTAGAAAAATTCTTGAGATCACAAAGCTAAGAACATGTGTGATCTATGAATAAATCTGCTGTTGGTCGATACGCTTTCTTTCATACTTGATTGTGTGATAGGAAAGCGTTTGTATGGTGAAGAGCTGCCATACTGCACCTTCTGAGCCATCGCCCCTCTGCTCCCGACACGTATAAGCACTTTAAAGGTAAGGAAGGTAACTTTCGGCATCCCCTCAGCACCTGGCCAGACACTGAACATGGTGGACTCACCACTGTCAATGACGACAATGACAGAAATGTCATTCTGCAATTTCTGTACCCACTGGGCTCATCAGGCATGTTGAGTAGGACATTCCTACGCTAGGAGGGTCCCATGTTGGACTGGGAAATCTGAAGACTTTTCAAATGAAGGTCAGTAAGTGAATTAGGGGATAAGCTGGTGGGTGTTCCTACAATATATTCCCATCCGGCTAAGATTAGCTCAGAATCATATGCATGAGAGCTCAAATATAGGAGCATATAAAATAGAAAATAAAACTCCTACAAGGGCTTCCCATTCAGGTGGTCCAGTTCAGTTCCATCTCTAACTTTATTATAGTAGTGCTTCAATTGTCTTCTACAGTTCCATTGCTCATAGCTTAATTGGTATCTTCCTATCACAGGCTAGGTCCACTGCATGAAGGTCACTATCTAACAACTGGATCTGTTTAGCACTAACTTGTGATTGCCCTTGGGAAAAGGTATACAGATCACAATCTCAAAAATAGTCATTTACACTATAAGGATTAATGGGAGACAAATGGGAATGTATGCACTGGGCTTATGAGAGATGAGTGCAGAAACAATTCACACACACTCCCCTAAGGCTGTGGGGAGGCCAGGGATAAAAATCTGGATTTTCTATGAAGTACCAGAAACAAAAGAATGCTAGAACTAAGTGGAGTACTGCTTGGGAATATGTTTAAGTTTAAAATGTACTGCAAAAGGACATAGGTTTCCTTTACTACAAAGCTGTTTTTTTGACCTTGCATGCATTCTGAATCCTTTGTAAATTGTGCTGACTTTCCAAAGCCAGAGCTGAACACAATTACAAAGGAGGGTTCAAGGGAGAAGTGACCGGAGTGAAGTCGGCACATGACTTGAGTCTCTTTGAGAGACTTTTCCTTTGTACTTGGAATAAGAGCCATATTTGGCTCCACCGCAGAAAACAGTAGCTCTGTATGTCTTCATGCATAAAGTTGATCTCTATTTGAAGTCATTCCATGTACCATGAGAGAGGGGTGGCGGGGGAGGGGAAGAATTGATGACCAAGTCCTAATCCTCCTGGGAACCTCTCTGGAATATCAAAGGATGGCTGAGTCTCTTATGTAACAGAAGGAACAGGAATGAGAGGTAGGGAGACGGTGCTCTGTCAAGGGTCAGTAGCAATGTGAACTGTTTCTCAGATGTTGACTCCTACTGCTGGCTCCCAGATGTCGTGATTTCTCATCTAGGAGGTCTGTGGAGATCCAACTCTCTGTGGGGTAAATGGTCACTCTGGCTCTGGGAGGGCTGCAGGATGTGGTCCAAAGCATTTCTAGCCCCCCCAAGAAGAGCAGGATTTGTAGCTGGACATAAATTGCCCATGATAAGGGACAGGCTTTGACAGTGCTGCAGTTGTGATGTCCAGATGAATCTGACCAACAGGGAACACTGGTGCTTCAGCTCCAGCTGCTTTTGGGGGAGGAATGCGAGGTCAGCTTCTAAAACAGTCGACTCTGCGTCACAGTTAAATGGCCAAAATGATTTTCATTTCTACTGATGCAAAGGCCAGTGGAAACAGCAGGAATAGATTAGTTGATTCTTATAAAAACTATGCTAATTTAGTGGACATTAAAAGGAATTAATGCAGACTGTTCCTAATAGAAAATGTTTGATTTTAATTCTTAACACAGACCAAGTACACTTTTGAAGAAAAAATCTGTTTTTCAACCTTTTTTTCAATGCTTGAGGCGCAATCAGTGATCTCATTTCTAATTGAGACACCAAAGGAAAGCTCCCTGTGAGGCAGATGTTGAGGAACTTGAAGGTCTTAGTATAAAATTTCTCTGATATTTTGAAGAATTAGGGAAGAAAGGGCAGATATTTCACTCTGTCTTACAACGAAATGATAAATTTGGCATATTTTCAGGTTTCCTATGGTTAATGTTTCCTCAACTCTTCATTTTCATTCATCAAACAGAGGCTGGTGCAAAACCTTGAGTCACTTCCATCATACTTATGCTTGCTGGGTTGAACACATCCGAAACAGTGGTGTGTAGTCAGTATGTGTGAGTTGATTACTACTAAGGGCCGTGTCATCTCTTTCTAAACAAGTCACCAGTATCTACTCCTCCGATGTCTTTGCAAAAAACAGCAATCCTCTCACTTCACTGAGCCCTCCATTTTCAGTATCTTCCTCTTACTCACAGGGAAGCCGCTCAATAAATATCTGTTGAATTTAATTTAAATCCCTAGATTTCTATACAGTGTAAAACTCCTTGCTCCATCAAGCTGTACGGCACTCAGCAAAACACAGCTCCATTTCCAGAGTCCTCTTAGAAAGAAAGCCGCTATCATGCAGGTTAGTTACTAGTAAAAACACGGAGTCAGTCCAGCAGAGAAGAGCTCCGATAGCGCAGATCCAGCTCTGCCACGTTCTGTTTATGACTTTGGATAATTTGTTTAACTTTTCTGGGGTAGGTTCTGAACTTTAAGTCCTAATAAACTTTTAGATTTTATGACCTGTCGTTTTTAGCTCTGTAAGATTTATACATTATAAAGAATCTAATTTCAAAGAAACTGGTAAACTTGGACAACCAAATGAGTCCAAGTATGGTCTTTATTTGGGTGTGTTCATATGTTAACCTTGCACATATGCTGTTTTCACACCTATTTCAACTGTTTTTGAAAAATTTATCTATCAGTTTTGGAAAATGAGATTTAAAGGCATTTGGGAGGCAGATAAAAACAATTCCACAGTAAATCTTCTTACAAAAGGAAGAATTATTCTGTGAATAATCCATCCTGTGAATATTCTGTTAACTAACTGGCTAACATTAGTTGCATTTTTTTTTCTTAAGACAGATATACCTATAGATAAATTCTACAGAGTCAAGACAAAAATAGCTTTTAGGTTTTGTGTGTCTCAAAATAGTTTCTATGGGGCTAGAGTTGGATGTGGTTCTGCTCTAATGCTTTCCCTTAAAGAGAATATGTGAACTATTTCAGTGGTGAGTGGCCAGTGTTCTGCTAGTAACCCTTTCCCCATCTTTTGGATGTTTTGGTCTGATTTTGTAAGTCTTCCAAAAATTAATTTGACGTTTCATTCAATGTGAAGATAGGGCTGTGCTGTGCTCAGCAGTTCCAGGCTTCTCTCAGCCCTCCTTCTTGATGCCTCTGCAGCATCTGACAGTGGCTTACCCACTCCATCTTTCTGGAAGCACTTTCTCCCTTGGTGTCACTAACACAACTCTCCTTGTTCCCAGACTTCTGGGACGGTGCCTGCCTTCCTCCACTGGTTCTTCTCCATCTCTCACAGTGGGTACTCTACCAAGATCGAAACTGGATGCTCCTCTTTGCACCAGGTCAGCCCCATCACTCTCACTCGCTGAGCTAACCCAGTCTTCAGTCCTGAATTCCATTTCCACTTCCACGTGACATAAATGAGCTACTTCACTTAAAACTTGTGTCTGGACAGAGCTCGTCTTACCCTGATCCAACTTTTCTCCCTAAAATAATACCTGATATTTAAGATACCCAGAATTTGGCTTCAAACAGTCCTAATAATCTTATCTCCAACTACTGCTGCTCTATCTCCACCTTTCCATTCTTCTAAGTTAGTTACTCTTAGTGTTCCCCAGACCGATTCTGAGTTTTCCTTCCTGCTGGCCTCTTCTCATGCACTGCCCTCTTGGACGGTCATTCCCACCAACTTCTCTCCATCCACTGTCTTCATCCTTCTATGCCCGTTTCAATGCCCATCTCTTCTTGAAGCCTTCCCTAATAACAGCTAGCAGTTCTTACTCCCTCCTCCAACTACTCCAGCCCACAAGGCTGGCACGGCATTATCTCACACACCAGCCCAGATCACCCAGAGCCAGATGTGTTCTGTCTTGTTGATTATTACAGTGTTTTGATATAGATGTCAGTTACTACCTGTCAGAAGTTTGCCAGGCATCCTTTCGTGTGGAATACAGGAAAGGGAAATGCTTCTTCTAATAAAGGAGATTGTATGTATCAGAACTCTTATAGTAACAGTACTCATAGATTTCTGGCTTGTTAGTATCCAAAATGTGAAACTCCCAAACCTGAACAAGAGCATTTGTGAACCTGGTAATACAGCTCCTAATCTGGCATCTGTGAGGCACTCCATCATGTTCTAGGCAGTGGCAGCCTGTGCTGCTGCCCAGTTTCCATTTTATTTGGTTATCAGTCAAAAATGCAGTAAGTTTCTGTTTACCTTGAGGAGAAAGGCCTTGGGATATTTCCAGTTCTTGGTAAGAACCTCAGTCATCTCTAGGCAGCTCTTTTTGAGTGAGCCCATTCTTCCCATACCTGTACTGTTCTACAGTGACTTTTTCAAAACAGAGACTGTATCCTGAGATAACAAAGTTGGTCCCTGTACAGAGAGAGGAAACAGTTCCCTTGCGTGTCCATTGTGTAGTGCAGAAGTCATAAAGACCAGAGTGTTTCTAACAAGGCCGCCATGGAGTGACTGTATTGAGCTAGAATCTAAAGCACTGATGTCTGCCTGGAACATCACACTCACATCTGTATTCATCTTTCAAGTGTTGTGGACGTCCTGCTGGGAACTGCTTGTGGCTGATACTAAGTTAAAGAATGTGTAGGTGGAGGTCATGCTTTACTTCTGGAAGAATGAGGCCGATGGTTGAATGCATGGCAGTAAGCATTCATATAAGCAAGTCATGACTCACTAGTAGGTGGAGGATTGAATGAGTTTCTTCTTAAAGTCAGTTTCCTGAAACTGCAAGCAAGGCAGACATCTGTTTTTATTCTCTACCATTCTTCTTTCATCTGGTAACCCTCCTCCCTCCTTACAGATCTGCTTCTACCCTATTCCTTGTGGGTCTGCTAGTCACAACCCTCTCAACTTTGGCTGCCGGGTGAGCATGTGATTCAGGACTAGTCAATTGGCATATGGCTTTAGCAAATTATCCCAGGATAAGTATACAACCCAGGTCAGGCCAGGCCAATCAGGGCCTTTCCCTGGGACTTTTCATACTGAGGATGGAAGGGATGGGTCTAGAAGGATAGAATCCTCTGGAGTTCCTGGTCATTATGGAAGGGTCTACAAAATGGAAGCTAGTATATAAAAAGCAGCCAATTCATTAGATGAAAGAAAAAGGGAGAGAAGCGGTTAAAATTTGAACATGGTTTTAGCAGCAGGATCCAGATAACCCTCAGAACAGTTTCATCTCTGAATTCTCTTTCTTTCTTGTTTTTTACTTAAATTCGTTCAAAGTCTCTTAACACTTTTAAGAAAGGGGTCTTGGAAACCGACAAGTCCAATTTCCTTATTTGACAGATACACAAATGGAAGCACAAGGAGATCAAGAAATCGCTGTTATCAGCCAGTTGGTGCCGAAGGCCCAACAAGAACATCTTGCTGTTAAGAACATAAGGGTTATCGAGACCATCCCGGTCAACAAGGTGAAACCCCGTCTCTACTAAAAATACAAAAAATTAGCTGGGCATGGTAGCACGCGCCTGTAATCCCAGCTACTCGGGAGGCTGAGGCAGGAGAATTGCCTGAACCCAGGAGGCGGAGGTTGCGGTGAGCCGAGATTGCACCATTGCACTCCAGCCTGGGTAACAAGAGTGAAATTCCATCTCAAAAAAAAAAAGAACGTAAGGGTTAATCTAATAGCACTATCGGAAGTTGAGAATCAATAAATGGATGAATACACAGACTGTTCATAAACTTGTGAAAGAAACCACCAGAACAAATGAAAACAAATGGTTTCAAGTGTTGACCTCTGGAGAGTGAGACTGAAATGAGGCAGACGGAGGAAGTCTCTCATTTTGGCATTTTATAATCTTCTATACTGATCGACTCTCTTAAACTATGTGCATATAAAAATAGACTGGTTAAAACGACTCTTAAAACATCAAATTCCAGAAGTTTGTAAGGTAAAGAAGGTCTTGGACAGCAACAAAGTATCCTGGAGGCCTGAGAAGGGCATCCATTCATCCATTCCCTGTGTTTAATGCTGCCAGGAGGCCTTTTCCAAAGAATGTCATCAAGAATGACTGTTGCTACTGCTGCCAGCGCCAACAGCGTCACCACTATCTAGTGACGAGCGCTTACTGTGATAGAGCACTTGCTATGTACCAAACGCCATTTTAAGCACTTTAGCCATATAAGCTCATTTAATTTTTATAAAAACCCTAGGAGAGAGGCCATTTTTATTATCTCCATTCCATTTTACAGATGAAGAAACTCAGGCACAAAGATACCTAGTAATTGAGGCACGAGACCATGCAGTGGGAAAGAAGAGGAGATGGGAAACTGAAGCGCTCTGGCTCACGACCATGATGTTGCCATGTCTCTGATCAAAGCACCGTGACTTATCTAGTTTTTGCCATGTGCAACGTGACTTCCTCAGACACGGAGGACCTTTCTAATTTGGGTTCCACTCAAGACTGTGGCTCTCAGTCTGTTGCTTCTATCCTGCCTCTCTGTTACTGGGATGTGGACACTGCAATGGCGCTCAACACAGCTATAGAGACAGCCCAGCTACGTCCTGAACACATTCCATACATACAATTTTAGGGAGCTGTGTCTCATGCTAGGCGTAAAAACTTTTATTTACCGGGAAAACTGTAAGAATGTACAAAGCAACCTGAAGGAATTGATTTTGAAACTAAGAAATTAAATTTGCTTCCAGAATTTCTTATTTCAGCTGAAGAACTATCAACTAGCATTCACTATATTGAGAAACTAGTGAATAGTTGGTCTCTACTAACCAAACAACCTGTATTTATAGCTAAATATTGTACATCCAAAATATCTGAACAGGAGGATGAAACCAACTGATAAAGCTGCTTACTTCATATTTTCCAAGTATAATATTAATTCAAATTTCTGAGAAAAATCAAGAGACATATCACATAAAGGCAATAAATACTACCATGGAATTTCATGGCATGGAAGTTCCTATCTACTTATAGTTCTGTCTCTCCTTTCGAACACAGTGTTTGTTGTAGAAAAAAATAAACACAAGAAGAATCATGTCCAAAATAACTGGATTTGGATTCTTAAAAATAGCTTGGTATGTGTGTGTTTGTGAATGATGCAGGGTCTTGCTCTGTTGCCCAGGCTGGAGTGAAGTGGCATCTGATCTTGGCTCACTGCAGCTTCCTGGGCTCAAGCGATCCTTCCGTCTCAGCTTCCTGAGTAGCTGGAACTACTGGTGTGTGTCACCATACCTAGGTGGATTATTTTTTTATTTTTTATTTTTTTAAGTAGAGACAGTGTCTCACTATGTTGCCCAGGCTGGTCTCAAACCCCTGGGCTCAAGCAATCCTCCCACCTCGGCCTCCCCAAGTGTTGGGATTACAGGCGTGAGCCTAAATTGCCTTGTTTTTCAGTCACCAGCAGCCCTTTTAGCATCTCCTCCACTGGGTTACTTAGTGCTTTCCCTGGTAGACATGACTGTGCCACCAATTATCTGTGCAGCCTTGCCTAAATCATTCTCAGTCTGACTTTCTTCATATCTTTGCAATAGATCATTGGATTATTTTTAAATAGTCCCCTTTAAATATTTTTAAAATTCGCCCATGCTATAAAATTCACTTTTTAGTCTTTTATGATTGTACATCTGAATATTACTAATATTACTCATCTGTTATGCTGTTCCATCTCTTGAGAGATTGTATCTAAATATGCTGCAATCTGGGAACATTCTATCACATGCTGATAAACAACTCTATAAAGATGACTTTTCAAATTTCTATTAACATAGGCCTGTAACTAAAGAACTAAACATTTCTAAATAAATAATAATAATGTCGCCAATAACATTTTCTACATATTTTGGTCTCGCAATCAATGTGAGGAATGCACAGTTGGATCTGGGTACTCAGGGTAATTTATTTCCTCTTACAGGTCGACCATTGCTAGTTTAAATGCTAATGGCCAAGATATACAAGCCAAGGGTTCCGTGGTGTGAAGGCTGGGCTTGCCTGATCATCAGACTCCCATCCCAACCTCTCATCTGAAGTAGGAGAACGTTCTTGAAAAAGCTCAAAAATGCATTTTGGCAAGCTCAAGAGATGCAGCCTAGCAGCATGAATTAAGAGACTGTGACCGTGGAAAAGAACTCTAAGTTGTAAATGGCTTTGGCCCTTCTTAGCTTTTTGACCAGCTGACCTTGACATTCCTTAGAGGCCAGAGGAAGAGATGCAGTGAAGACAGTGCTGCCCAGCCATTTCCCCTCAGCAGGCAGGGCCAGGCTTTCCAGCAGTGGATGAGGTCTATCCAGGGTGCCTTGGGGAGAACTGTAATAAATGAGATTCCCTCCCTGAGAAATGACTACAACCACAAAAATAAATTCTTAGATGAAACAGCTCAATTATCTAATGTAATTACTCCAAAGGAAAAAATGAGGGAAATTTATCGTAGTTACATGAAGTTTCCAGTGTGGTTATATATGACTGTGTATAGTCAAGTTATATCTGGCATTCTATCAAACAGAGTTTTCTATAATATGGTATCTGTGACTGTTTCCAATACAATAAAAATGCTGCAAAATCTTGAACTGCTATTCAAAAGAATAGAGTACAGTATGTACAGCTGTAGCACTGAGCTTCTTTTGCTGTACTTTATTAATCTTTTCCAAAACATGTAAATAATGAAGTCTGTTGCACACCACATCTGGAATTCATGACTATACTGTAAGATTTATACAGTAGATGGCCCTTCATGTATGGAGGTAGTATGTACACCAGAATGTGCCTTTTCTTTTTAAGATTTCAAACAATGGAAAAAGCCACTAAGTATTTATAGTGTCTGTGTGCTAGGGACACGGGGAAGCCCAGCACGTGTGCGTGGAAGGCACCGGAACCTCATCCAGCTGAGTAACAATTGTGGCTGGTGCAGAGCCATACAGGAGGCTCCGGCCGAGCCCAGAGTAGCTGCGTTTCTTCGCTGCCAGCCTCTCAAGTGATGACACCAAGGTGAGAACTGCTTTCACTAAAAGGCTTAATCTTTTAAATAACTGAACCAGAAAGTTATTTCTAACAAGAATACAGATAAACATTACAAAGAACGAAAAAAAGATACATGCAAAATCTGTCAGGTTCTAACAAGGGCCTGAAGATAGAAGGTGACCAACTGCCTGGAAGTAACAGGCATATATTCATGGATATATTCATGGATATCAGTATTGGCAGTCACGCATATTTTCAAGTCTAAATATGATGAAATTGCTAAAGAATTACAGTCCTAAGTAAAACTAACACAGAATATACTTAATTACACTTCTATTCCTAACTTGTCCTTTTAGGCATGATCTTATCTTGACTGTGGCCACCGGTGAAGAAAAGCATATCTCTAATCTCAGAAGCACAAGCAGTTCATACCAGGAAACCAAGATTAGTAAGTATTTTTGTGGTGAATACATTTTGAATAAGACAAGATTAATGTAACAGTTAAAAGCATAGAAATATAAAAGTTACAAATTTACTAGTAGTTTTTTTCCTTGCTGTGGACATTTGTTATCTTTAAAATTTATCATGGAAGTAAATAAAAGATGTATAGAATTTACAAAAATGTCAAAATGAACCAGAAGACATTAAAGTCATTCATGATATATGTTAATGAACTAATAGATGAAACTCTTGTTTTTTCCTTTCAGGAGCATCATGCTATCATCTTTCAAAATTACCACACAGGATCAGCAGAACCCTGGACACAGATGGAGTGGGCCCCACATCCTTCACTGCTTCCCATGAAGGATTTCCAGGATGGGGGCCCTCTTTGCCGTCTCCTCCCTTTATGGCGAATATGGGTGGGGGATGGAGCTGGGCATGCCCCTATCAGCCCCTCCCTTGCTCTTCTTTCTTTAGATCTTGGTGTAGTGAGAGGGCTTTTTCTTCCTGTTTTTTTGGAGGGGGGATCTACGTGGAGCTGTTCAATGCTGCCTGTGAGTGGGTATCAGCTTGCTTAGCTCAAGAGTGAAATAGAAGCCAGCTCACAAGGCCCAGCAGTACATCCCTTTCTCCTGAGTTCTTCCCAGTATGAATCTGGTACTTGCATTTCTTTCTGACTCCTCACTATATCTGCCAAATAGTTCCAAACTTGAGTAGGGAGAGACGATCATCTCCCATCAAATGTACATTATTCATGCATGGTAATGGCCTGAAAGAACCTGAGACACATGGGCTCATGCTGATAGGTGCACCTTCTAAGCAGTAGTCATCTTTTAGCATTTATTGGAAGAGGCTAGCCCCAGCTCTGGCAAAGGGCTGAGCAGCTCACATGTTCTCAGTATCACAAAATGAAAGCATTCAACAGGCCCACTCCCCTCCTTCGTGGAAGGCAATCTGAGGACCTTCTGTTGATGTTGCAACATGTGGCTGGTGGCAGGATCTCAGTCCTTCCAGAAGGGGTGTGGGAAGACTTCCTCCACCTGGTGTATATATTCTCCCTAAGCAGATCTGGCAAATGCAAATTTATCCATAGCTTTTCATCACCAATGAAGTTTTCGTATCTACATTCCCTCCTGAAGACAGAAAACTTGTCTTTGTAACCCTTTTTATTTCAGCTGATCTACATAATTAGTTCAGATTTACCCTAACAAATGGCTTTTACCATTTTTCATTTCTCACCCTATCACAAGACACTGCCATCAAGTTTAGATTATGAAAATGGCTGAAGGCAAGGGGGCCATATGAGAAAGTGCAATCGAAACATGGTCCTTCTTGCCCAAGAGAAGTTGACGTTTTTGGCTCAGAGAATTAAAGCACAACGACTATTCCTGAGAATCAGTACGGTAGTCATAAGAAAACTTTTTCTTGGTGGGCATAGTGTTGCAGGCCTGTCATGTCAGCACTTTGGGAGGTTGAGGCGGGAGGATCACTTCAGCCCACATCTTGAGACCAGCCTAGGCAACATAGTGAAACCTCATCCGCGCTAAAAATAAAAATTAAAAAATTAGCCAGGTGTGGTGGTGCGAAATCTGTAGTCCCAGCTACTTGCTTGAGCCAGGAGAACAAGGCTGCAGTGAGCCACAACTGTGCCACTGCACTCCAGACTGGGTGACAGAACAAGATCCTATCTCAAAATGAAGCAAAATAAAACAACTTTTTATTTCTAAAATGGAACTACTAATTATAACTGCAGACATTTCTATACAATATTTCTTTTTAATCTCTTTTGAAATTAAGTCCTTTTTTTAAAGTGGTAAGAATACACATAATTAGTGCATAAGAATACAAAAGTGGTAAGAATAAAAAAAAAAAACCCCTCCAAACCCTATTGATTTCCAACCTCAGCTCACAACTGACACCTTATGCGAAAGTTAACTAATATCAGTCTTCAGCAGGTCAGAGATGGTGGCTAATGCCTGTAATTCCAGCACTTTGGGACTCTGAAGGGGGAGGATCACTTGAGCCCAGAAGGTTGAGATCAGCGTGGGCAATAAAGTAAGACCCTGTCTCTACAGAACACTAAAAAATTAGCCGGCATGTTGACGCACACCTGTAGTCCCACCTACTCGGGAGGCTGAGATGGAGCATCGACTGAACCCGGGAGCTTATGATCTTGTGGCCACTACACTCCAGCCTGGGGGACAGAGCAAGACCCCATCTCTAAAAATAAATACATAAAAATAAAACCTTCAACATAAATGTGAATCTAAAACTATAAAATTTCAAGAAGGAATCAGAAGAAAATCTTTGTGACCACAGGTTAAAGATTTCTTAGCTAAGACAACGAAAGGATGATCTGTAAGAGGAAAAAAAAAAAAAAAGGATGAATTGGGACTTCATCAGAATTAAAAACATCTGCTCTTCAAAATGCCAGAAATACAAAGAGAACACTGAAAAGTATATTTTCATCTCATACGTTTTCTTCCCAGTCCAATTTCCCACTCCAGCATCAACCAAATCCTGCTACCATTTCTCAGGTTCCCTCCTAAGCTACTCTGCGTATCATAAGCATAGAGATATCTACTCTATGGTGGTTCTAGTGCTTTTTTACTAAGATTTTTTTAAACACAAAACTTCCATACTCAATACACTTATTCAGTGTAGTCCCACACTCTCGATAGCATTCACTAGTCATGCATGTAGCTGAGGCCAAATTCTGTGGAAGTCATTCGTTTTGAGGTTTACTTAAGCAAATAAGAAAACAAAACATTAAAATTTTAATTTGTTTGCCTTGGTTAAAACAGAAAATATTTCCTAGGTTATCAGCTCACTGTGTATGATTTAGGCCATATTTCATATTTTAGCTGTGTCAGCTGTGGTATCCTGAGCGAAAGAAGTCATCTGAGGCCTTACACCAAAATATTATTTGAAGCACACAGAAACCAGCTTCTTCCATTTCTCTGGGTATTGTGTTTTAAATAATGAAATCCTCTCTTAAAAATGAGGATCTCTAGTCATGCTGAGGACTGGAGGAAGCATTTTCTTCAGGCTGAATTTTCTGTTTGTTCGCTTGTTTTTGAGGCTCTGTCGCCCAGGCTGGAGTGCAGTGGCGTGGTCTTGCTTGCTGCGACCTCCACCTCCTGGGTTCAAGCAATTCTTGTGCCTCAGGCTCTCAAGTAGCTGAGATTACAGATGTGTGCCACCAGGCCTGGATAACTTTTGTATTTTAGCAGAGATGTGGTTTCACCAAGTTGGCCAGGCTGGCCTCAAACTCCTGACATCAAGTGATCCGCCCACCTCAGCCTCCCAGAGTGTGGGATTACAGGCGTGAGCCACTGTACCTGACTCTGAGGCTGAAAGAAAATCACATTCCACAACACAGCTCACTTCCCAGAAGATTCACTCAACTGTCGGAGTGAGCAAGAAGAGCACTTCCTTCTCTCTCTTGTTATCCTGTTTTATTTACTCACAGCATTTATTACTGAAATGACTACATTGATGTATTTCAGACTTTCTGCCTGAATGCCCAGCCCTCCACCCCAACTCCTGCCCTGGGAATCAGAGGGGTTTTCTGTTCAGCTGTGCATGGCTGTGGTTGAGGATCTGGTATCAACAGACCCTTCTCCACTGACTGAACCTCATTTCTATCACTGGGATTGGCCCTTTTACTGCTATCTGGTTTGTAAATTCAGCAGCCATTTTCAGATGTGAAAAGGTAAGAGATGAGCATTTGGAGTGATTACCATCAATTCCACAGTACTGGTTCTGAGTACTCCACATCCCCCAGACCTGCACTGTCCCACTATGGTAGCCGTTAGCTACATGTAGCGATTAAGTGCTTCAACAGTGGTTAGTCGGAACTGAGATGTGCTGTGTCAAGTAGATAGCAGATTTTAAAAATCCAGTTTAAAGGACTGGAAAATGATCATGACTAATTTTTGTATTTACATGTTAAAATAATATTTTGAATAGATTAGGTTAAATAACATGTACTATTACAATTTCCTTTTCCTTTTTAATGTGACTACTAGAAAACTGAAACTGCGTATGGGGTCTGCATTGATATTGTGGTTCACATCCTATTTCTACTGCACAGCTCTCCTTGAGGCCTAGTCTACAAGTTCCCTCACTTCTCACGAGGGTTACTGTCTGTCTGCCCTACGAGGGGTTCGCCAGATGCTCTGCTGAAGAGGAATCATACCACAGAGCCTCAGAATCTGAGGACTTGCTTTCTGAGGCTCAGTATTTGGGGCAGTAGTGATAGATTTTTCCATGTAATGGCAAAAAGTTGTCTCCCAATTTTTTACAAGCTTCCCACTTGCTGACCTCTCAAGTAATATTAGAAATGATTCTAAGAGTGCCTTTCTCAAACTGTTCCAGTTACCTAAGACATTCACACATGTCAGCATGTCTGGGGCACCATCGGTGCTATCCATCGACCTAGGAGAGCACTGTCTCCAGCACAGCCTCCTCCTTCAGGCAGTCAGAGGAGACTCGTTTCCATAGAGATGTTCATCCTATTCAGATCAACTACAAGACCACGGCTGTCTGGGAGTTAGCCCGCCTGCTGCAGTGAGAATGGGTAACAGCCAGTCATGGGGAGGAAGTGTCCACTCTGAAGACTTAGGTGAAGGGCAGAAGATGGCAGGCTTTCCATGGAAAGGTAATGTTTAAGGAAGAGGTTTGTTTTAATTGATTTTTATTTTACGTGTACACATTAACTTCCTAAATCTTGCCTTTCACACCAAGAAGCCTAGATCAGTGAGCATGTTAATATGCTGATGGCTGAGAGCAGAAGTAGATGACCTAAAGTTGTCTAACAAAGTACACATCACTAGAGGAAACCCAAGTGTGTTTCAGGAGCAGCGGCAGGGATGAATCTGACTTTTTTCTCATGGAAAGTAGAATGTAAGCACTGAGTCATGTCACAGAGCAAAGCAAAAATGTTGTAATACGTTGACAAGAGGAGGGAATGACCAATTATAACGCTGAGGTTTTATGTTTAATGCTACAAATTTGATTTTCTCCAATTAATATGTTTAAATAAAACGCAAAAGTACAAAAATGAAGTCTACCATCTTAAGATGCACAGCCTAATTTGATATGTAGAGTAAGGTGAGGGGATGGGAGTGAATCTAGATCGAACAGTGCCAGACAATGGGCAGAACAGGGCTCGTAAACACATATTATCTTTCTAAGAAACTATGGTCACTTGCTGTTGCCTGCCTGTTAAAGCCCACTCTGGATTTGTTTGTTTTCACTTTCTGCTCTTCTTGTTTTTGAGACAGGGTCTCATTCTGTTGCCCTGGCTGGAGTGTGGTGGTGCAATCACGGCTCCCTGCAGCCTCGACCTCCCAGGCCCAAGTAGCTGGGACTACAGGTATGTGCCACCGTGCCCAGCTGATTTTTTTTTTTAACTTTTATAGAGATGGGGTCTCCCTCTGTTGCCCAGGTTGGTCTCCAACTCCTAAGCTCAAGCAATCCTTTGGCACTGTCCTCCCCAAGTGCTGGGATGACAGGTGTGGGCACTCTGGAAGTTAATACAATCTTCTGAACCAAGGTATTGTTATTAGTTATCTATCTTTTGACCCAGAAACCAGTATCTAAGAGAAACATGCCAACTTAAAGAGATTACAACGGATACTTTCTCCACACTCAAAAGGTCACATCTTAATAGTATTTATGCTTGCTCAAACCTTATAAAAACAAGATGCCTGGAAAAATATCCTTCAGTCCATTTATGAGTTTAGAACTTAAAGAAAAAATGCCCCTTGATGTTACTAACTTTGTGTGGCTAAATATAGTTATCAGCCCTCATGTTCATAGCCCGTTTTCCCCTGGAATTCAGCTAAGATAAATAAAACAAACGAAGGGAACCTGGCCCCCCTCCATGAACATTACATCATTCTTCCTTATTAGGAAAACTTCTTCAAATCTGAAATTTTGCTCTAAGAAATCAGAGTTTATGTTTCTCAGTGAGTCACAGGGCAGGGGGCTGCTCTGCTCAGAAGAGCTGCTGTGTGGGGAGCAGTGTGTGTGACTACAGGCTCATTGGAACAGTGACACTGCCGACAGCAGTAACAGTAACACCAGGGAAAGCATTAGGCACATTTAGGAAAGTGCATGTGATGCTCTTCCAATGTTTCTATGTACTTTTTGATACATGCCTGTGTTATGGTGAACAGAAAGACAAGAAAGTGGAAATTCTTAGTTTCTTCTGTAAGACTGGTTCTGGCCAAAGATTTTTGTATCTGATTGATCTTAACAGGGTGATACAGTGATTAGAAGACTAAGGCAGACCTGCCGCTGCTCCTGAAACACACTTGGGTTTCCTCTAGTGATGTCTAGTTTGTTAGAAAACTTTAGGTCATCTACTTTTGCTCTCAGCCATCAGCATCTTAACACACTCACTGATCTAGGCTTCTTGGTGTGAAAGGTAAGATTTAGGCAGTTAATGTGTACACATAAAATAAAAATCAATTAAAACAAACCTCCCTTAAATATTACCTTTCCATGGATTTAAATAGGGTTATTTATCAGTTTGTGAATTCTACCTGGTGTTTTAGCTTTCTTTCATCTTGATATAAGGACTATTCTCATGAAAAATAAGTAAAAAAGAGTTGGGGAAGAAAAGTTCTAAATGTGAAGTCCACAATGGTGTTAATGAAGCTAATAACACATCTTAAAACAAATAATTTATAAATAAACAACCCTGAGATGCAAAGAAGCATTAGCACAACGTGCTAATGTAAACAGTGACACCTTCTTAGAGAGCGCTGCTTCTGGAGGCGGTACATACCAATCACTCAGCGATTTCTCATTTGCCACAGTAACTAGCTAACAAAATCGGAGCAATCACACTGTTTGTGAAAACATGGAGGCTGAGGAATGGGCATGAGAGAAGGGTTGTGGAGAGAAGGAAGGAAGGTTCCAACAGTTACAAGTCTATACTTCTATTTCTGAACTTTTCTAACATTTATGTTTTTGAAAGAAAGAAAAACGAATACGCCTTGCACCTTGTACTCAGTTAACTGGACTGCGGGATGGTGCTCACAGGCTCCCCCGAAAAGGGCCCCTGTGCTGGCAAACGGGGGGAGCATTTCTACTCAAGGACTCAAAGAACTTCCCAGTTCCAAAGGACCCTTCCATCCTCTGGGAGATTTATTCATACACTTCTTAACTGGTTTAGGAATGAAAGGTACTTCTTATGCATGTAAGCTCTGGAGTTAGACTGCCTGCGTTTAAATTTTAGACTCTATTATTTACTGGCCGAGTCTCTTAATCTTTCTGAACCTGCTTCTTGATCTTTAAAATGGGGGTCATATATTTCTCAAAGGAAGACATCCAAGCAACTGACAAACATTAAAAAATGCTCAGCATCACGAATCATCAGAGAAATGCAAACCAAAACCATGATGAGATACCATCTCACACCAGTCAGAATGGCTACTACGTCAAAAAACAACAGCTGCTGGAGAGGCTGCAGAGTAAAGGGAACACTTATACACTGCTGGTGGGAATGCAAATTAGGCCTCTGTGGAAAGCTGTCTGGAAATTTCTCAAAGAACTAAACATAGAACTACCATTAGACTCAGCAATCCCAGTTTTGGGTATATACCTAAAGGCAAATAAATCATTCTACCGAAAGCCCCACATACGCACGTATGCTCGCCCATCACAGCACTGTTCACAACAGCGAAGACAGGGAACCAAGCTAGATGCCCGTCAGTGGTGGACTGGATAAAGAAAGTGTGCTACATACACAACATGGAATACTACACAGCTATAAAAAAGAACAAGATCATGTCCTTTGTAGCAACATGGATGCAGCTGGAGGCCATCATCCTAAGCAAATTAACACAGGCACAGAAAACCCACAAACATGAAGATGGGCAGCAGACACTGGGTACTCCAAAAGCAGGAGGGAAGGAGGTGGGGAGGGGCTGAGAATCTTCCTACTCGGTACTGTGTGCACCACCTGGGGAGAGGATCAATGGAATCCCAAAGCTTAGCATCATGAATACGCCCTTGAAACAACCTGCGCATGTACACACCGACTCGAAAATAAAATGGAGGTCATCACGGCACTTACCCAGACTGTGAAGACAAAACGTGTTAGTACATATAAAGTGTTCTGAGCAATGTTCGAGCAAGCCGTCGATACATGTGAGCTATTAGTATTCCGGATAGTCATGTAAATAATTTATTGTCCAGATGTGGACCCTTTAATCTGGGACAAAGGCTGAACTATATAGAACTCTTAACAACTGGCAAATTGGCTGTCCTGGGGAACAGGGAGCATGTAGCCAACCCATGAATATTAACCAATGTCAAGGTCACACACTGTACAAATAGACACAAAAATTAACAAAATATGTGTATCACTGGGTACTAGAGTGTATAAGAGATCCGATGCAGTAAGAAAGCCTTAATTAAAAGATCATGAAGTATAATTTGAAGCATTTAAGACAGACCTACCACTTATACGTTAATCACCCATTTTGCTGAACTTAGAACACTGCTTTTCAGCATTATCCCAAATATATTGTAAAGTTGTTTAAACTATTTTCACAGTGTTTTCATTCTTCTTCATAGCCCTCTTCCCACAGACACCAGGAAAATGGGAACTGAGGAGGAGAGTCACATGAAATAGTAATTTTATCTACCTTGTGCTGAGCAAGCTGTGCTCAGCACAGACGGACCAAATCACAGTCCTACAAGTACCTGGGCTGCTCCCCTCCTGACCTGGAACAGTCCCCTGGTACACTGTCATCATGGAAGCAGAGAAAACACATCTGTTAAAAATGAGCTTTAGTGGAAAAAATGCAGCTGGCATTCTCTTTTCCTCTCTGTCGTTCTTTTTTTAATAGCACTCTTATATAAGGTCGTTACTATATATAGTAGAGCACAGGGAGCTGTGATTGACCTGTACAGAGGCAGTCAGATGTGGGCCTTTCCTACCACTTCCCACCTTTGTGGGCCCACAGGCAGCTGACCCTGCTGAGCAGCGGGAGCGGAGGCACCTGGAACCCTAGCTCTCTGCATCCTTGGCAAGACTGCACTGCTGTTCTCGCATCTTTAGCCTCCCACCTAGAAAACCGGCACAAGGTCTACTTCTGATCTAACTCAGTGGGGATGCCTGTGGAACCTCAGAGAACATCTGGGAAACATTTTTTTGCTTTGTCAGTAATGCGTGTTTTCCCTGTATATCCATCCAAGATTTATGCAAGAGCTAGAATTCTAACATTCCAGTCTAAGAAACCTAGACTGTCCTACCATCCCTGACCAGCTTGTCCATGCAAGATAACTGCTTATTTATTGTCTGTTCTCCCACTCCCAGTCTTTCTCAAGAGCAGAGCTCAAATCTCTTCTGTTTGACAGTGTGTTATCTTACATACAGCACACAGTCCACGAATGAATGAATGACTCCATGAGTAGACAGAGGCAGTAGTAGCGAACATCAATTGAACACTTACCGTGCGACTCTAGACAACTTATCAGCACCTGTTTTCTCATCTGTGAAATGGGGTAATAACAGAACCTACATAGTATGGCTGTTGCAGGGATTAAGAGAGAACAGTGCTGAGTTGTTATCAAAATTCTCTCTTCCTCTTTAGGCAGTGGCACCATCCCTGAGCACACTTCACAAGTCAGAACTGCAGGAGTGAGGCCCGCCTGACCCCATCCGCCTCGTCTCAACCACCCTGAGTGCTGTCCTTCCCTCTCCTACACGTCTCCCACATGCAGCTCTCTTCCATGCAGCCAGCCAGTTTGAAAACCCACGCAGAATCCTGTGACTCTCTTGACCTCCCTGTCCCCAATAGCCTGCGCTTGCTCTTAAAATCAACTCCAAATTTCTTCACCTGGCCCACCAGACCTGGTCTGGTGGCAAATACCTCTTGCAAAATAAGCAAAAATTCAAGATTAAAGAGCAACTACACTCTTGTAGGGACTACCAACTTTGGGGGTGTTTCTTTCTTTTTGAGACAGGGTCCCACTGTGTTGCTCAGGCTGCAGTAGAGTGGCATGATCACGGCTCACTGCAGCCTTGACTTCCTGGGCTCAAGCAATCCTCCTGCCTCAGCCCCTGTAGCCGCCTCTCCTCTTCCTCCCACCCCCATTCTCAGAGTCTCAGCCTGTCCTTCGATGTGCAATTCCTCCTGACTGCACACCTGTCTCTCTCTCCCATTTAGCCTCCAGATGTCCAATCAAACATCACTTCCTGAGGGTCCTTCCTTAGGCCTCCAGAACACATGAGGTCGGTCCTTCAGTTTCCCGCCCTCAGAGGTTGTGGCACATTTTTTCACAGCATTTGCCACACCAGCACTTCCTACATGCCTTTTATCTGGTTTCTAACAATTCCATGCTCCCAGGCCAGGTCACTGAGGGTCTTTTGTAGCTTTGGTAAGATGCAAGCTGGGAGGCAGGACACTGATGGAGGAGTGAGCAGAGGCAGTCTTCAGAGCATCGGAGAGCTTCTGTGGACTTCCTCCAGAGGGACCACTGGTCATCTGTAAGATAACCTGTATTTCACTTTTAAGGCCAAAATTTCGATGGAAAAAAAATTTCTGTACACACATGGGAAAAGCTAGTAAAATTATGCTGGCTGAAAGAAAAAGTTATTATGTGAGATGATCAGGCCTGAAGTCCTCTCAGATGCTGCTAGCTCACTTCTCATTTTCCTAGCAATAATTAGCTACGTGTGACTTTTCTCCCTTTACATTGCAGTGCAGTTTCTGTTTTTCCTAAATGGCTAAAATTACAAAAACTGATTTATTCATCCTAAAAAGTAAATGATATTTTTTGTAAGGTTTAACAGGGAATAAACAGATAATGCTACCAAAAGCAACTGAGGCAGGGAAAAGGCAATTCTAGTGCAAAGTCATATTACCCACTGATACCTGTCCAACATAAAATACTCTAAATACAAACACGTAGGTTTTTTGATATCCATATCTAAAAGGCATGAGAGGGAATTCAGAGAAATTATAGCCGATTAACTCATCTAAAAGCCCACAAAGCAGAATGAATCTAATCACCACAGCTTAAGGCAAATACCTCTTGCAAAATAACCAAAAATTCAAGCTTAAAGAGCAACTACACTCTTGTAGGGACTACCAACTTCGGGGGTGCTTCTTTGAGACAGGGTCCCACTGTGTTGCCCAGGCTGCAGTAGAGTGGCATGATCACGGCTCACTGCAGCCTTGACTTCCTGGGCTCAAGCAATCCTCCTGCCTCAGCCTCCAGAGGAGCCGGCACTACAGGCATGCATTACTGCACCTGTTTTTGTAGAGACACTCTTGCTACGTTGCCCAGGCGGATGCTTTTTTTTTTTTTTTCCTTTTCATTCTACCTTCTCACCCAGCCCTCTCAGTGAATTTAACAAATATTGATGAGCTTTTACTACATGCTGGGTGCCATAAATCTAGTAGCAATCAAAACAGACCCAGCACTTGCCTTCATGAAGCCACATGAAGCCAGCAAGTACTGTGTAGCCTAAAACAGAAGAATGTTTAAGTGCATTAAAGCAGGTACTACTTTGTGTTGCTGGGTTTGGTGTCTATTTCTTCGCTATCTAATTTAATACATTGAGCTTTACATCTGTGCAGCCTTGTGTGTCCGTGTCCCTTTGGCGGGCATTTCCAGTCAGGTGGCATGGGGTGATGGGTGTGCTGTGTCTTTACGTCCCTCATTTCTCCAGCTTGTCCAGGCAGCTTCTATGTCTCCCACTTACTCAGGAAGGCAGGAGACTTCCAGATTCACTCACTGGTATCAAGAGCTCAGCTCTGGTGAGGGCGCTGGCAGCAGCGGCAGAGGACCTTGTGTCTTAAGAGTCCTCTCTTTTTTCTGCCCTCAACAACAGCAAGGTGTTGCCTCCATTTTCCAGGAAACCTCCGCACATTTCCAGGAGACCTGAAATGTGGTGGCAACTTCCACGTTAGATTATTTTGGTAGACAGAGATAGTATTTAGTGTAATGTTACCTATATGCTTAGCAAAGGGGGAAGAGAGTCATAATTATTTTAATGTTTAGTATGAATGGTTTTTAATAAATTACTTATTAAAGTGCCAAGGTATAAGTTTTTAATAGAAACAGGTTTCAGCTGGGCAGTGGCTCACACCTGTAATCCCAGTACTTTGAGAGGCCAAGACAGGTGGATCACTTGAGATCAGGAGTTCGAGACCAGCCTGGCCAGCACGGTGAAATCCCGTCTCTACTAAAAATATAAAAATTACCTGGGCATGGTGGCAGGAGCCTGTAATCCCAGCTACTTGGGAGTCTGAGGCAGGGAGAATTGCTTGAACCTGGGAGGCAGAGGTTGCAGTGAGCTAAGATCACACCACTGCATTCCAGCCTGGGTGACAGAGCCAGACTCCATTTCAAAAAACCCAAAAATCAAACAGGTTTGGAATGAATGCAAAAAAATCTACGAGACTGGCCAGTTGTACTATTAAGTTATCAAACAGTTTTATCCTGTCTCTCTCTTCCATATAATATATTTAGGTCACTTAATTTCTGGGGGTATGGAGGAGAGAGATATTCTGGAGACGGAGAAAATAAAAGCAAGCCAGACTGTGGGTCCACCGGCTCCGAGGCCAAGATCAACGCTGGTGTACCTGGCAGGTAAGAGGAGTGGGAAGAAGGATGAGGAGGGAGACGCTGGGAAGTGGGGCTGCGCTGCTGGCTGGGAGGGGTACCTCCTGGCCGCCTCCGGCCTCTCAGTGACACATGGCCAGATTAATTCCTTCAGCACGTTGCTCTTGCCTGCCCACGGAAGGCCAGGGTTCACAGCTAGGGTTTGAAGACACATGCTAAGCAGCAGTAAAAACTGCACGTTTCGTATGATACTCAGCTGCTTCTGAGCTAAAACTAAGAGAGCATATTAGAAATGACAGACTTAGAAATTATGTCAGTGACAAAAGGAGACTAACTTTCCTAACAGAATACTGCATCTTTCCAGGCTCTGCAAACACGTTTGCAATGTGAACAACTTATCTTTTAGGGGACTTTTTGAAAGTGTAGGCCCAGACACACTATATTCAAAACAAACCATTTTATAGTCAGGAAAATGTTTCCCTCTTATCTTTTAAATTATTGGTGCAGAGCGGGGCTGAAGGGAGAGCTCCTTCCTCGCAGGAGCCAGGTTGCTTGCAGGAAAAAGGCCTCTCACGCAGGAGCTGGAGGGCTGAGGCCTCGCCAGCTGCCCCCACACTTGGGTTCCAGCAGATCACTTCATCTCAGGACCCAGGCAAGTGAAGTTTCCTGGCTATACACTCAGACAAAACTTCTCCTGCTTAGAGTCAGATCTTTCATTTCTTAGTATTCTTCGAGTAAGAGAGAGGATTAAAGAAGTTTATTGCTTTTAAAAATTAAGGAAATACACTGAAAAATTAGATAGGAGTTTATTCACTGTATTTTATGACACCAAAAATTAGCAAATGCATCCATAAGTATATATAATAAAATGGAATGAATTTAGCCTGGCATTCCTTTTAATGGAGGCAGCTTGGGGGTGAGAAGAGGGGAGGGGGAGAGCAGCTGGGACCGGCTCTGAATTCTTTATGAGCTCGTGGATGCAGCCCGCTACACGTGGCACAAATCTCGAGTGCCAGTTAGTTCTTCTCTCCAAGCATCAGTGACTTTTGCTTGAAAAATGGGATCAATAATACCTATAAGGAGATGTCTTGTCAAGTTTAAGTGAGATTATAAATGTCAAAGTCTAATGTCAAACCTGGCTATCAGTAATTTAAATCTCCTTTCATTTTCCATCAATAATGATAAAATACTGAGCATGGTTTGGATTGAAAACCTTCTCAGGGTCTCAAAATCTAGTCGAAAATCCAATTCAGACTTTAAAAAGCAGACATTCAGTTCTCCCCAGATTTGTGAATGAATGCATTGTTACTACAGAAGTTCAGGTGCCAAAATATACACCGTCTCTTCCTCTCTCCTTGTATGCCTGCAGTGAAGTCGGCCAGAGCATTCTAGAGATCACCTTTAAAATGTATCCCTCTTCTCCTACTGAAGTTGACAGAAATCTGATCTGGCTTCTTCGAAAGCAAACAACAAAACATCCCAACACGCAACATAACCCTGAGTCTTTAAAAGAAACCTGGTGCTTGCACCAGGGGCGTGCAGAGGTCTGGAACCCATTACGGTCAATTCTCTAAGGGGCAGCTTATCTCTTCCTCTGATGCTATCAGTTTGCCAAAGAAAGTTAAAGACAAAAGTCAACTGCTGCACCCTGTTGGAATGTGACCATGTGCAGAACTTGAAATACACGAAGACTAATTTATGTCCCGAGGGGAGTGGCTCTCATGGTAAGGATTGAATCGGTATATCCTGCTTGAAGGGAAAAATTCTCACAGCCTGCAGGAAGAGATGTAAAATAACCTCCTCTCATCTTTACTCACTAATTTGTGCTCTTGTGTTGCATTTTAGGGAAAGTTCATTTGTGTCTGCAATGAACTTCGAAGCTAATCATACTACAAAACTGTACAGAATGAGCATCTTGGTGCTCGCTTCGGCAGCACATACACAAAAACTAGAACGATACAGAGAAGATTAGCACGGCCCCTGCGCAAGCATGACACACAAATGCGTGAAGCTTCCATATTTTTTTTTAAAAAAAGAATGAGTATCTTTAAATTATTTCTGAAATGAGAGCTCCAAGTAGCCTTTGAGATTGGTAAACTTTAGAAATAAAGTATACTCACAAAGCGGCATCTCCTTACTCTGCACAAGACTGATTTAGGATCATTATTCGGTATCTAAGCCTTTCCTTTCAACTGTTTAAGACATAGAATGCTAGTGCATTCTACATTTAAAGTTTGAATTCTACCAGTTTTGGAGCTCAGAACTCAAATTCGCAGAGTTCTAAGTCTGACAATTATCCTCTTTTTGCTTTTAACAGTGATTCACTTTCTACACTGAGTGTAACTACATTTTCCTTGAATTATTTTTCTCATTAGTGGTGGTGTGAGAAGCCTTCTTTTAGGAGGAAAATACACACACACACACACACACACACAGAGGGGGCGGGGAGAGAGAGGGAGAGAGAGAGAGAAAACCACCAAGTCATCTGTATCTAAGATGTCCAGTGTATCTGGCACACTCTGGGCTGACAGGCAGTAAACAAGGCTCTTGCTAGGCCTGGTTTTCAGTCACTGACAACAAAGATCGGTACCTTCAATCTCTGAATTACACGTTTATAGCTTTTCTTTTTAGTCTTAGAACCCGTCAAGGACAGGCTCTAAGACAAAGCAAAGCTGCTGGCTCCCATCTGCTGAATAAGCAGTGGAGTTCTTTTGTTCACTTTCACTTTGCCCAGGGGTGGGATGGGATGGGGAGGGGGTGGGATGGAGGTGGGAAGGGACAGGGTCGGGGAGCGGTGGGGCTGGGGTAGGCCTGCGGGAGGCAGCTTACTCAGTCCTCAGCCACCACCTGAGGGCCACTCTCCAGGAACTTACTCCCCTCTGGGCTCAGTTTTCTTAGAAGTCAAATGAGTAGATTAGGCTAAATTCTGGCTCTAAAATGGAGTAACCATTACAGGAAGTGAAAAGTAATTCTTCTGATTAATACTGATCGGGAAATAGGAGGGTGCCAGAAGTAGTTCTACTGCTAATCAGCTCTCTCTGAACATGCCTGGGACTTGCTTTCTTCCTATGTTTTCTTTTTACAAAAAGAATATTCATTATGAGAAATTAAAGTGTCAGAAAGTAAAACTAAAAGAGTATAACTGGATTGTTTGTAACACAAAGGGTAAGTGCTTGAGGTAGTGGATATCCCATTTACCCTGATGTGATTATTACACATTGCATGTCTGTATCCAAATAGCTCATGTACCATAAATATACACACTTATGTACCCACAAAAATTAAAGTTAAATATTTAAAAAAATGAAGTGAAAGTAGTAGGATAATAAAGTAAAGGATTTCCCCCATAACCACCAATCCTCATACAATTCCACTCCACAGAGCAAAACACTGATAGTATTTCGGTGCTATCTTTCTAGAACACTTACTCTACAAATATAAATAATTATAACACTCATATGTTTACACGTTTGGGTTGTCTGTTCACAAAAGTTGGATCAAGTGTATGCACATTCTCCTCAGTAATCTTTTGTCTTTCAACGACATGCCATGGGCATCCTTCCGTGTTGGTACATGAAGATTTATTTCATGCTTTTGAATGGCCTCATAGTACAGACAAACAGTTCTTTATTGAGAGACATGTTCTCTTCAAGTACTCATTAGTGCAAACAGTGTAGCAATAAAGCTTCCTGTACAACTTGTACTGTACACTTGTTTTGAGTTTTCTGTGGGGAACATGTCTAAAAATGAAATTATTGGGTCAAAGGATATGTGAATTTGACATTTTAATGGATATAGTTAAATTGCCCTCAAAAAAGTTCTTAGGACTTTATCTGAAAACAGAGGAAAGAACAGATGATTCTTTTCTAATCTTTTTTCAACCGAGCTTCCAATTCAATTAAGAAGCCTTAAAAGCTGGAATGGAAGATGGGAGCAGCTTGGAGTTCCAGTCCCCCTTCAACCAGCCCACTAATTTCAAGCCTTTTCTTTTTTGGCAAGTATCAAAACTCTCTGTTTTGCTTTGGTCTTAACATTGCCAAATTAACATTTTTCATGGTAATATTGTTAACCATAAATGAATTGATTATTTCTAGTATGGGGTAAGAAATGGATGTCCTGGTACAACTGGACACCCTGGATGTGCACGTGGTGATGGTGATCCTGGCACTGCCAGTGTGGGCACACACCCGCACTCTGAGAGCTTCGGATTTTCAGAAAGCCCTTTGGTTCTGAGGAATAAGCCTGCGGCAAGAGGACTCCCATCCTCCTCTGGGTAGACTGTGATTTACATGTATTTGAATGGTAATCAGTCACCTTAATTACTATATCTTTTCTGTTACATCTCACTACTGTGACATGCAGGTTCTTTATCAGGTCACCTGTAAAGAGGAAATTGCAAAATTCCACATGGACTTCCTGGAGTTACCTCTTATAGATAATCCCTACTCTCCCTCACATAACAGGTGTTTAAATTGATTTAAGGCAACTGCAAAATAATTCCATGTCTTTCTCATCTTATAAAAGGAACTCTTTGTTGGTCAGATGTTTTTAGTGTTGAAATTGATTCCTTATATATTATTTAAAGTCTTAGGTTTACAATAATCACCCAGTACCTACAAATGCTTAAATTACCCATACCAAATGGACACATTTAACTCTCAGTTATCCAAGTTATAAAAGGAAACATGAGAAAACTTAAAACTTCGCCTTGACTGTATATAGTGGGTATGTATAACACTCCCAATACATTTCCTGTTCTAGATCTTTTATGTAAGAATGAAAATAGTAAAATGTGCAGTGGGTGTAGAGCTGAGCAAATGGACAATATTTATACATACGTGGCTGAATGCACATTAGAGCAGAGGACTTGGTCAGAGAATGATATTCAGTAAGGGAAAGAAGAGTAGCAGAAAGAGGTATCCGAGAACAGCTACTTCCCATCTCAGATTATTGCAAAGGATGCCTCATGGATTGAGATCACATTAATTTGAAATCTGTGATACCTCAGAGAGTTTCACTAACATCTAAAAAGGGAGCTTGTCAAATAAATCAGTGCAATAACACTCCACAAAAGGGCTGCTTAAGACACATGGTTTTCCAGCCCTTGGGGAGTGCCCATGACATTTCCATTTAAACCATGGCTTTACTTCCCACCAGTTCTTTCTTAGTCCTGACTAGCTGAGTTCTTCGTGTGAATAAATCTTTCTTTTTACAAAATGTTTTACGATTTAGGAGTCTCTTAAACTGTAACAACTAGTCTCGTGAGTACAGTTGCCCGTCAGTATTTGAGGGAACTGGTGGCAGGAACCCTTTGGATACCAAAATTCACAGATGCTCAAGTCCTGATAAAAAATGTTGTAGCATCTGCACATACCCACTTACATCCTCCTGTATACTTTGAATCATCTCTGCATTACTTGCAATATCTGATATAATGCAAAGACTACGTAAATAGCTGTCATGCTATATTGCTTTTTTACTGGCATTATTTCTATTATTGTATTACTGTTTTTGTTTTCTTTTTCCAAATACTTGTGATCTGTGGTTGGTTCAATACATGAATGTGGAGCCCAGGGATCCAGAGGGCTGACTATTATCTAAGACAGCCAATGCTATTGGAAATGAAGAAAGGTGTTAGCGAGGGTCCTAAAATTCCTTAAAGGATTAGAAAGGTTTCTCCAGTGATATAAACAGGTAGGACAGATCTTGATCAATTTATGACTGTATCCCTTGATAGAAAACACATTTTCATGTTTCCATGGAACTTTGGGCGAGGCAAGCAAGGCCTTCCTTAGCCGGTAAAGCCTTCCTTACTGCCTCCGCTCCGGAGCCCCTCCGGCCACACTAGCCTCGTGCCATCCTCCAGGGACACAGCCTCCCCTCCAGCTTCTCCACCAAACTCTCCACTGTCGGGTTTCAGTTCTGTCCTGAAGCTTCTCCTCACTCCCCCAGACACATCTGGTCAGTCCCTCCTCAGGGGACAGTGAATCTCAATTTATTTCTGCATCCAGGCCCCTCCCTTCCAAGCCCAACCCATGACGGCCTGGTCAATGTCCTACTCATTCAGGGGAATGCTGAGCACAGAGCAAACTCAGGACATGTTTGCTGAGTAAATGAATGATACTGGATGTGCTTGCTAGCTTGTTAAAGCATTTGGAAAGACTTTCTAGTATGCTTTAATAACTTTTTAATATTTGGAGTTCATCCTTCATTAGGAAGTTGGCAGGGAAGATACACTGTGGGATGCCATAGTCCAATTTCCTGTTGCACAACTTCTTTTCACCTCATACCTTCTCATAAATCTCAGATAAAATTAGAATACCACAGAAATCACAGGGTCTTGCGCTGATGGCACAGTTTTTGAGGGGCGACTGAGACTTGGAATGAGGAAAGTTCAGTGTTAGAAAAGCTCTAAGCTGCCCAGCAACTCTGAAATTCACACGTTCTTTAACTTCTCAAGGCCTGTAGGGTTCCCTCTTCTCTCTTCTGTGTGTGTATGTGTATTGACAAGGATAGACAATGATCTCCCAGGACTGTAGAGAATACAGAATGTACATAAACACTCTGTAAATATCCAGCATCACTAAATATTTACTAAGTGGACGAAGCAGTTCACTTGGACCTGAGTAGAGAAAAGCCAGTCACGTGTAGTCTTTATTTCTAGGCACGCTCAATCCTATTTTTTAATTTTTTACAGGTGATCTAGTTATGATTTTCTCGAAAAATTGCACCCAAGCCAAAACCAAAACAAACAAACAGTCAAAGCTCTTTGATTCGCACAGTCAGATACATGACTTCCCTCATGAGTGGGGATTCACAATAGGTGTACAACTGACGGCATCCCTTCTAACGTGTGAGGGAAAACACCCACATCTCCCTTCTCTGGTTGCCTAAAATTCAGCTTTACCAACTCCTTTTCACTTTCACTGAAGTTCTTACTAGATGTGCTATAAAGCTGCAATTATTCGTGATGCACCCATGAATAAGAGAGGCGCCCCTGCTTTGGCGAGGTGTGGTAAATTTGGCAGGGAAGTTCCATTTCCGTAACATTGTTTCCAGCCCAGGAAATGTCTCAGGTGGCTTGGTATGGGTAAGCTGCTGCCAGGTTTTCGGGCACGGGCTTGCCACCCTTGGCTGACATCATTTGACTGGATTCTTCACTCTGCTTGCCCCACAGAAGCCTCGGAATTCAGTCCGTCTCCACTTTCTCAAACACCCCATGCGATCATCACCACGTCCATGTCTCCTAAAAGCCTAATATGGAAAGCCTCGCATTATGTGTGGACTCTCCTTGCCTATGAAAACAGTGAAAGCATTTCCTATTGTGCACATCAAAACCACAATATAACAGAAAACCTTCTGATTATAGCATCATCATTACCTGGAATAATGGGCTACAACTATGAGCAGGGCATTGTATCAGCAGAATTATTACACTACATATGTGCTACCCTGAATTGTTTCTCCTGATGTCCAGGAACTATCTGAAATCATTCAATGTCAAATGTAAATTTAAAATACTCCTGGCCAGGCGTGGTGGCTCACACCTGTAATCCCACCACTTTGGGATGCTGAGGTGGGTGGATCACCTGAGGTCGGGAGTTCGAGACCAGCCTGGCCAACATGGCAAAACCCAGCCCGTCTCTACTAAAGACACAAAAATTAGCTGGCCCTGGTGGCACGTGCCTATAATCCCAGCTGCTCAGGAGGTTGAGGCAGGAGAAACACTTAAACCTAGGAGGGGGAGGTTGCAGTGAGCAGAGACTGCGCCATTGCACTCCAACCTGGGCAACAAGAGTGAGATTCGGTCTCAAAACAAACAAAAAAAATAAATAAAATACTCCTGTTCAACTAGGTAAATTCACCTAACTTGAGCTAAACAAAGAAGATAAGCTGCTGACCATGTGGAGCCTGTGATTTTGCAAGCTAAACCTCCTTCTGTTCCTCTGGTCTAGACGTTGTACCAGTTCCTTCATCATCCCATGTTTCTCAAATTATAGTACATCCAATAGGTATTATCTCCTGAAATATGAATTAGCATAAAAAATTCCAAAAGGTTTTCAGGGAAGTCTTTAATGCTCTGTGGCCCACTAATGGCTAGCCTTACTGCATTCAGAATTCCTTTCCGGCCAAACCACTGTAATTATGCTTAAAAGCTGGTTAGGTTAGGTGACACTATCTATTTCCCTGGCCTCTGTATACTATGACATATATACAAGTACGCATTTGTGGGACCCCCTCTATCATCATTTTTTGGGTAATGAGCACTTGGGATTTTTGAGAAGCTTTTATTTCTAATATAGTTTTACTTATTATGCACAGGCTTATAATTTGAACTAGAATGTGGCACGTACTGATGTCTCAGATTCATCTTTTTATTTCTCCAAGACCAGGGAATCATATTCCATAAAGTCATCAACTTAAATGTTTTAACCAAATACTCCATGAGAGCATGGAGAGCAGACAAAGCAGACAGAGAGAGAACCGGATGGGAACGCCTTTTAAGTCCCTCCTTACACACCAGGGACAGCAAGGCTGGGAAGGAACTAACACTTTTCTCCTCTAGTCTTTTTATTTTATGAGGAGACTCAAGGTAATGTAGCTTGTCTGGGAAAAGACAGCTGGCTGTGGATGGCCAGAATGAGAACTACCGGCCCATCAGAAGACAGACTTGGAGTGACAGCTGTCTTCACAGCCATTTCAGAAAGTCAAAGAAAGTATCACAGAGCAAGAGGCCTGCAAGGGCTTCCTAGACACATTTCTACACTGGACTCCATCATCAACTCAGGATTTCTACACCAGGATGCAGATTTCTGGGTGGCCAAGGAAAATACCAGGTGACTGCTAAGCTTGCCAGAAGATGACCCATATGTTCAGTCAGAGCCTGTGGTTTCATAAGAGTTTCACCTTTAATCAGACTGCTGTGAGCTGGAAGTTCATGTTTTCCTGATCTGTAATTTCAGTTGAATGTCCACCACTAATAAAAGCGAAGTTGTTTTTCTTTTTTTAATTTTAATGAATGTAGCAGATGGAATGTTATATTTGAAACCAGACCTAAAAGCACGGTGAATGAAAGGACGAGCAGATGACCTCAAAGTTAGAAGACAATCCAAAAGTCACATATGAAGAGGGAAATGAGAGCCACAGTTCATAGCAGAGCAACTGCACAACCAAACTGTTCCAGGATACTCAGTCTCCAGCACTTTCCTTGCCAACTCTTCAAATGACAACATTAACGGTGTCACTGGATTACTCTGTAAATGCTATACACTTGGCTTATTTTTCATATAATAAACCAGTACTGTTGAACTACATAGGGCAGGAATTCTTTCACTATCAGAGTAATTATGAAATACACCCTAGAGATTGCAATAGAATGCTGTGGCAACAGCAAACAACAGAAGCCAAATGACACTGAGCGAACATTCAGGAGTCCAAGGTGATTATTCTCTTTCATTTTCAGATGTGCATTTAACTTAATAAGTAGACAAGATCAAAATAAACACAAAGGAAAACTGAGCTCCAAGCAGAGCTGTAGAGGCTACACAGAGCTTACCCCGGACGGGTAGGGTATTACAGGTATCATAGAGCCACAGAAGGAGCAGACACAGAGCGGTCAGAAGGTGCCTAGAATACAGTGACTGTCACTCTGTGGCTGAGGTGTCTATTCAATACCACTGTTGCATTTTCTCCTCAACTGTCAGCCCAGGGCAGCTGGCCAAGTTGCAGAAACTGCCACTGCATGGTTCCCTCAGTAACCCAACCACACTTTTCCACTGGAATTGCTTTACCAAATAAACTGGTCTTCAGAATTTTAAGCATTTACCCTTAAAAACTTTCCTCCTGAACATGCAGTCAGTGCTCTCAATTTGACTTTGCCAGATTTGCCACCTGTGCTGAAGCTTTTGGAAAATTCAAGCAGTTGCCCTTGGTGCACATTTTCAAGTGGTAACATCACTCCGCATCTCAAAGGATGCTTGCTGTGCTGAGAAGAAAAACACAGTTGTCCTCAGGAGGTCCAAGTCCAACAACTACACCTTGGGAAAGTCCCAACCTTTATACATGTTAATTTTTTTTATTGCATTTTAGATTTTGGGGTACATGTGAAGAACATGCAAGATAGTTGCATAGGTACACACGTGGCAGTGTGATTTGCTGCCTTCCTCCCCTTCACCTATATCTGGCATTTCTCCCTGTGCTATCTCTCCCCAACTCCCCAACCCCTATTTCCTCCCTCCCTATTTCCCCCCAACAGACCCCAATGTGTAGTGCTCCCCTCCCTGTGTCCATGTGTTCTCATTGTTCATCACCTGCCTATGAGTGAGAACATGCGGTGTTTGATTTTCTATTCTTGTGTCAGTTTGCTGAGAATGATGGTTTCTGGGTTCATCTATGTCCCTACAAAGGACACGAACTCATCGTTTTTGATGGCTGCATAATATTCCATGGTGGATATGTGCCACAATCTCTATAGTGGAGGGGAGGAGATCTCCCCTACTCAGCTCCCCTACCGGACAGCAGCAAATGTCCTGGTATTTTTAAATGAACAGAACTTGACCCTCCCATACAGCACTGCATTTCACATAGCTCCGTCTTGATATGCCTTGATGGATCTAAATTTAGGCCATAAAAAGTCTCTAAATATAAAATCATTCCAAATAACGTTTTAAGGTGAGTTGTCAGATGATGTTATTCATTTGTACCCTGAGTCAAAGAAGTTCATCTGGGTAAAGGTCTGGCAGCTTCACGCCTCTGGTAATTTCACTAAGCATCCACCACACCGTTGGGTAGCTCTGGAAAAGCGGGAGATGAACTGATACTACCATGGTATACTTTTCTACATTTGCAAACTGACAGCTCTTGGTGATTGTGTATAAAGAAGGGCCAAGGAATCATGAACTTGGACAGCTACCTTCTGAGCCCCAGCTGATTTTTTCTGCCCTTCAAAGACATTTGCAGGTTCTTGTGTATTTCTCTCTTTTGCAAATAAAAGCTTCTCCCTGAGGTGAGCTCCAACTCCTTATCTCTTGTGCCTGGGTACCTGACAGTCACTTGCCGGGACAGATTTGTAGCTGCTGGTGTGGACAGTATGTACTCAGACATTCTCTGTTTCATAACAGAATGGTGTGATATGAGACAAGTATGGAATACATTTGGATTCATTTTTTCTCTTAATAGGAGCCAAAAATAGATTTTTAAAAAAATTGACATCTTCCACATAAATAAATCCATTTATAGTTATGAAGTCAAATAGAAAATGAAGCATCACCAAGAAAATCTACAAGTTTTTCTAACTCCAGTTTCGAATCAATCTATTTGTGGTTTTACTAGAATATGCTTTATTTACGTTAATATTCTGTCCCTGGGCAGATTTTGTGAACTCTAGGATAGCCTAGTTAAATGACAGCATCTCTAGTCAACCTTGAAACACCGAGAGCCCCATTTCTTCACTTCTTGCTGTCTTTGGGGGGAAAGTCATCTTCTCCAAGGCTTTATTATCTGTGATGATAAATCCCAAATCATGGTCTCCCAGAATGGCAGCTGAGGTATCTAACTGTGTCCTGGACATCTTCACTTGGGATGTACAAAATTAAGCTCATCTTCCTCCTCTGTCCTGACCTCTGTCAAGGGCAGCTCCACCTACCATGGTCTGGCAGAGCCCTGGGAGGAAGCTCGAATGCATTGCCCTCCCTTCCCCCTCCCACCCCACCAACACCACGAGCAGCCAATTCTCTCTCCTAACTAGCCTTGGAATCCACCTGCTTCAATCAGCTCCTCTGCCACTCACTCAGCTGAGATCACCGATACCTATTTCCTGTATTATGCTAACCACAGTGTTTTTCCCGTTTCCCACAACTACCTACAGGGCGCCCACAACAGCGTGCCAGCCACAGGGAGTCATGAAACAGACATGGAAGGCTTCTTCACTGCCTTCAACAGAGGCACCATCTGGTGGGAATGAGGCTCATATACTCAAGCTCAGTATGACTTAGGTGGCCCAAAGACAGTAATACAGAAGAGTATATAGTTAAGAATTCTTAGCCAGTTGTGGTGGCTCATGCCTGGAATGCCAGCACTTTGGGAGGCCAAGAAGGGCGGATCACTTGAGCTCAGGAGTTCGAGACCAGCCTGAGCAACATGGCAAGACCTCATCTCTACTAAAAATACAAAAAATTAGCCGGGCATGGTGGTGCATGCCTGTAGTCCCAATTATTTGGGAGGCTGAGGTGAGTGATCACTTGAGCCCAGGATCAGTCAGAACTGCAGGGAGCCATGATCATGCCACTGCATTCCAGCCTGGGTGAAAGTAGTGAGTCCCTGTCTCTTTTTAAAAAAAAAAAAAAATCTTTCTTAGTCTAAAACTCAGTCCATTAGGGGACTGGGAAACCCAATGAAGTAATTAACAATAATTGCTATAAAAGTGTTGTTTTAGAAACTGTAAACGTCAGAGCATTTCAGAGAAGGGAGAGAAAATGTGACAATCAGGATGAAAAATTTAAGAGAAACTTCTGGACAAGTGTGAGGTTTGCTATAGCAGTCACTCAACGAGCATTCACCATACACGCAGGAAGTGCAGGACTTGGCTCCAAGTAAATGACAGAGCAAAGAAAAAAAAAAGTTATAAGATAATCTCTCTCCTCAAGAAAAGGGGAGAGTTCTGATCTCCAATACACTGCGGAAGGACATTAAGAGTCAGAATTTGACCATGGGCAGATCCTGAGTGTACATTTCACTAGCTAAAATCAGGCTCCCTTTCTCCCAGGTGACTGTTTCACATCTCTTTTCTCAAACTGATCCCCACCCTTGTCCCCCCCATCCCCCCGACCCTCCCCTGCTGCTCATGACTACATTCCCCATTCCACTGAGAAAACAGAAGCAACACAAAACTTTCTTGAGTTTCCATTGCTCCTTCCACCCAGTCCTCATCTGTGCCCAGATTCCACCTGTTTTCCAGTGCTACAGGAGAATCACCTCTCACTCTTGGCTAAGGCCAAGCCCTCTGCTTGTGTCCCAGACACTAGGTGCTCTAGGACATCCCTCCGGCAACTGTCTTCATCTCTTCATCTTTCCTGACCTTGGGATAGAAAAGGTCAAGCCCTTCATCAGTCATTCTTGGATACCTCCCCAGTCACTTGCTACAGGATAAGCAGTGCCCGATGAGGATGCCATGAACTCAACATTTGCTGTTATAAAATAAAATGGCTTGCTGCGAGAAACAAGAGGTATGAGCTCCTGGGACCGATTCTGACTCAAAGCTGCCCTTCGGCTGTATTCTCTATATCCCTGAACTGCAATCCCACCTGCCATTCCTCATGTTCCCTAGATCTGATTTCCCATAGCACGTAACTCCATCTGAGGTGCTAGCTGTTGAGTTTGTGTTGCTTACAGTGCGTCTCTTTCCAATGGCATACAAGCTCCACAAGGGCAAGGATTCCTGTACATTTCACTCAATGCTTTACTCCCAGAGTCTAATGCGGAGCCCAGACCACAGGACTTGCCCCAACAGTATCTTTTGAATTAATGGGGTCCCAGATTGTGTGATCTTGGCAAATTACTACTCTCAAAATCTCACTTTCATCATTTTTAAGATGGGAGTGCTGACAGTACTCACTCCATAGGATGTGGTGAGGGTTAAACCACATAAAATGTGTTCAACATTTTAGCACATTTTCTGGTCTGAAGTACTCAACAAACGGTATCTATTCTATGATTAATTCACATCTGATATCCATTAGCATCCAAGTTTACCTTGAGTCTATTCAGCTACCAATAGGTGCTGGTTTGGGCATTCAGCAGGCTGGCATCAAAAAGAAAAATAAGATGTCTACATACGTGCTTTCCTTCTATTACTGAAGACTACTTAAAATCTAACCTTCACTTTAAAAAATACTGAACATACAACTAAATAACACAAACGTCTAGGTCTAGGTTACTAGGTTCTCTGGTAAAAATGAATGATGTTTAATAAGGAAATGATATGTCAGCATCAGCTCATATTAATAAGCCATCTAAAATTGGTCCCATAGGTGATGACATCCAGACCTCACTTCTTCCAATACCTGTGACCTCTTCCCCCTCTTCTCTTCCCCCTGTTGCTACGAAGCCAGCTACTGCCAGGATCCAGGTCCCCATATCTCTGTGGTCCAGGGTGGGGTCTGTGTTAGCATAAGGGAGCATGAAAGGAAATGTATCTCTGTGTACCTTTATTTTCCCTCCCGGGCTTAAATGGAAAAAGAGAAGGTGGAGTCCTTTTGCCATTGTTACTGGAATTAAAGACCTTAAAAAACTCAAGTTGGAGCTCTGAGTGCATTTTTCCCACAAAAACCATGTTATATATAGTGGCTTGGTTCTATGGTGCTATTAATAAGACAGAATACTTCAGCTGTGATTTCTGGGCTGGCCTGGGAAACTACCACTAAATGTGCCATCATTTCAGTGAAAAAGTGTGTTTAGGGTTCCCAGCAATGAGTTTTACAAACCCACAATCAGAACACAAGCCACTTGAAAGCTGAGGGCTGTGTACTTGGCAGCGGGTGAGACAGTCTCACAGAGGCACCTGAGTGTCATCGATGGTAACATCAAGTTTATGAGTCTCCTTTGTGGTGCTCCAGTGGTACTTCATTTGTTTGCCTGATTCTGGTTCTCTAATGTGGTTGGGGGCCTACCTCAGACCATTGTTTGAAAAGTAAAGCATCTGGTTAGCAATAACTATTCAATAAAGGTTAGCTCTCTTCTCTCCCCTTCATTGGTGAAATTTCAGTATCTGTACCCTTTACTTGGTTTCATGCATTTTTTTATAAATCTATTTTTAACACTTCTATATGAAAAACATACAAAGTTTTCGCCAGTAAAGCCAGAAAAGGGTTATTGCTCATTTCTTCTGGCTGACACACCTTGTCTGCAAATGGCAGCTTCTCCCGCAGCAGGAAATCTTTTCCATTAAATAAGCCATTCTGCCTTCCAACAGTCCCTGCCAAAGTGAAAATCACCATCTTCGCTTACCAAGAGTGGCAGAGCTTTGGCAGCTAGGCTCACGCACTGGGTTCAGCAGGAGACTCGGCACTGACATTAGCTAACCATCCCACATTCCCAGCTTGTTTCCTTGCAGTCATTATCCAAAATACACAAGGAAGAGAGGCTCACCTAACTGGAATGGCTTTTGTTCCCAATTACAGTTAACCCTAAAGCACATAACCAATAAGGCAGCTAAGATTTACCTCGCAGGAAGAAATCTGTGCCCTAAGTGGTCCATAGAGTTAGGCAGAGAACTGTACTTGCCACTAGTTTCAAATACTGTTTCTCCTCCCTGACACCTCAGGCTCTCCTTATTTCATTTAATCCCCATGCCTTTTCTACAAGAAATTTGTTTTTACAGGTTTGATTGCTTTCATGTTGTTACTCTGTACCCTATAGTAGTCTCCATGAGAATCTGGTATTTCTTGCTGCTTGGAACTACTTTGCAGTGATTACTTGGTTGCAGTCCGAGTATTTTCGTTTAGACTGAGCCTGGAGATGTTCTAGACTTGCTTCTCCCACCTCTGGGATTAGGATAGGAAAAATGTGAAATTTCCCTATTACAGGATCATAAGGTACCATTACATCATTTGTGGAAATTGGGGTGACTTTAATGACTTCTGGTCATTAAAACTCTTCGAGCCAGGCACAGTGGCTCACACCTGTAGTCCCAGCTACTCAGGAGGCTGAGGCACAAGAATCACTTGAACTTAGGAGGCAGAGGCTGCGATGAGCCAAGATCACACCACTGCGCTCCAGCCTGGATGACAGAGCGAGACTATGTCTCAGAAAAACAACAAAACGAAAAACTCTTCGGATGAAACATTTCTGATCTATCATCTCTAATTCTTTATCCTCTCTTAAAATCTGATAACAGAGGTTCCCTGTTTAAAAACAAAATCCTTTAAATTAGTACAATCTCAAAGAGATCTCTAGGGCTAAAAATGTGGGAGACAGAACTAAGAAGACCTGAGCATCTCACCTTCCTCTCTGCATGGCCCTGGAACAAATCCTCACCTTCTCTGCATCTTTCTCTCAAATCTGGTAGCGTTCCCTTTCTTGTACAGTGTCTCAACAGAACACTGCTGGAATGAGCCAATATGTATATAGTACCAGGAGCACTTTCAAAGAACAGTTTAGTCTCTTTTCACATATTATTTTTAAAAAGTATATGGCTAGTGCCTACTTTCCCCATTTACAAGGTTATTTGGCAAGATACTGAACGGGAGGCAAAAATGTGATTACTCAATGTTTATCTGCAGCTCCTGAAATAAGTGCTGAAGTACCATTATGATCTGATATGAAATTGTTTAAGCGGAAAATATATACAAAAAAATGTCTAATACATCTTTTTATAGTTCCCAATGATTGTGAAAGAAATCTGGAAAGGGGGGAAATCAACAATTGTTTGGATAATTAAGAACCGTTGGAATACACTAATAATTTCCTCTCGAAATAATGACTTTAGCACCTTCAGGAGTATGGACTCCTCGGACATTTCCAGGAAATGCTTTATATGTTTCAGGAATAATTAGTTCCTTCAAATATAATGGAGTCCAAGGTTTACTGTAACCTAGGGAAAATAATATTTTGGAAAAAAGAAGGAACTCCCCTTGAAGGTAGTCCACATAATATAGTTCACGAGCAAAGTTTTAAAGGCTTAAGACAATAAATTCTGAAGATCAAGTACAATGCAAGGTGGTGACATTCAGTTTTTATTGTTTTTTTTTTTTATTTTTTGAGATGGAGTCTTGCTCTGTCGCCCAGGCTGCAGTGCAGTGGCATGATATTGGCTCACTGCAACCTCCGCATCCAAGGTTCAAGCAATTCTCTGCTTCAGCCTCCCGAGTAGCTGGGACTACAGGCGCCAGCCACCACACCCAGCTAATTTTTATTAGATATGGGGTTTCACCATGTTGGCCAACCTGGTCTCGAGCTCCTGACCTTGTGATCCACCCCAGCTTGGCCTTCCAAAGTGCTGGGATTATAGGCATGAACCATCATGCCCAGCCCCTATTGTTATCTTTAAAAGAATTAAAAGTCAACTAAAAACTATCTAGAGCTCCTAAAAATCCACTGAAGCAATACCAAGGCTACTACGAGTAGGACATCTGTTTATTATTTACTAAGCCAATGGGACAGACTGGGCCAGCTATAAAATTCTGATAGCTGACCATACCAGCTATCAGAATTTTATGATTCATGAATTCACAATCACAAAAAATAAAGCTACATTATTTCCAACCATCCCCCCTGCTCCTTACACAGGGCACCAAGTTTTCACATAGCCAGAGATGGTTAGGATGTTGGCATATTTTGCTACTTGCTGTACACACCCAGTCTCTTAATGGATGTGGTATGGTCACTGGGAAACCAACCCCCGCTCCTTTTTCTGAAGACAAAGTACAAGAATCAGTAGAAAGTAAGTAAAGCTTAGGAATTAGGGGAAATTTATTATCTAGCTCTTGTCTATTTCACATACTTATGGTTCAAGGATGTGCTATTAACTACCTCTCAAGTTAAGCATCTTACGCTAAGGCATAGGGATACTAGCTTCAAACCATCTCCTCTATCCATGGATTTAAACATACATGGGGAAAATCAACTCAAACCTCTAATCTAAATCAAACCTCAATCAAATTTGACTCAAATCTCTTATCTAAATCATAGTCTGCCAAGTCCTAAGAAGAAAAAAAAAAATTGTTTTGGGGGAATGTTAAAAAAAAAAATAGCAAGAAAGATGCTGCGTTTGTGAGCTCTAGAGCAACCCAAACCCCAATCCCTGGAAAATTCTCCGGCCATCTTTGCCTTAGATTGTGGGAGTTATTCAGACAGTCCTGTCCGGAGCCTGCATATCACAAATCAAGAAATTATCCTCACACTCAAGGCTGGTGACACCGTTCCTAACCTGGAAGAGTGGGGCTGGGGTGGGGCTAGAGGCGAGGGTAGCTTTTCAGGGCTTATGAAGCATGATTACGATTCCAGCCTCTGAAACTTGGGTTTGTTCCTCCATGCTTTTCTCGTGCTGATTTCTCTGTGATACACATCAAAATGCCCATCCAGTCACTGCGGCTGCTAGAGACTCCCAGGCTGACGAACGCACACCCGTCCTGGAATTTCGCATGAGGACCACTAACCGAGCTTGGGTGCCCAGGCCTGTACGGGGCGTGCAGTGGGAGACGCGGCCCGCAGGGTGGGAGGACGCCCGAATCCAGGGAGACCCGGGCGAGACGCCCCCTTCCCCGCCCAGCGCACCCCTTTCCGTCCCCAGAAGAGGAGCACAGGTCCCAAGCTGCTTTCTGGACTCTGGGCGGCTCACCAACCCGGACCGAGCCTCCTCCAAAAGTTAAATTGAGGCAAATGGGCGGTGATGGTGCCCTTCGCGGCAGCTTCGGGAGCGCACCCGGCCGCGGAGCGACAGCCTGGCGGCGAGCGGGACCCTCCCTAGTTGGTTCGGCCGTGGCCGGGGACCCACGCGGGGCCGGTGCGCTAGCGGCTGAGGTCGGGTTCGGCGCGAACAAAGCCGCGGTCACGGCCTCGGCTGCGGGGACTGAACCGCGGACCCCACGCCGCCCCCAGGCCGGGAAGAAACCCCGCACCCGGCCGGAGAAAGACCCCGAGATCTGCGCAAACTCTCTTTGAATGGCGCCCAGGTGGGTGAACCGTCCCAAAAACAGGAGGGTGGGCCCGGAGGGGTGATCGGCTCAGCTGGGGGCGGGGGGCTCCGCCCCACCCCCTCCCGGCCCGCTGCCCAGGAATGAGCTCAGCGCCCCTCCCGGCCCGACAGCCCCGCGGTCTCCGCTCTCCCCACACCGGGCCTGACCCTCAGAGAGCGGGGCCACGAGCGGGAGACGCGAGTGTCAGCCAGGCTGACTGTCCCGGGCGGCGGAGCATCCTCTCCCGCCCCGCCCCCGCCGCAATGCAGCACCCATCCCGCCCGCAGAGCGACTTCCAGGGGTCAGCGCCCACGGCGGGCCGGGAAGGGAGGGGGCGGCCGGGTGGAGAGTGCGGGACGAGCCCCGCGTCCTCCCCGCCCCCAACCCGCCCGGCTCCGCGTCCCCTGGCCCTGGTCCACCCGGCGCAAGGCACCCCCTTTAATCCACACGCGTCTCCCACCCTCCCACCGACCTCAGCCCCGACACCCCCACCCGCGCCTACCTCGGCTCTCCCGGCCGCGTCCCGCCGCTGCCCAAATCCGCGTCCGGAGAGAGCGGGAGCCGCCTGGGACTCCGCGGGCCGCGCGGGGCAGGTACCGGGCTTTAAGCGGCACAGCGGGTGACTCAGGAGCGCGAGACCGCCCCGCTGCCCTTCAAAATAAGAGTCGGCGGCGCGGGGCGGGGGGCGGAGCCCAGGGGGCTTCCCCGCACCCACTCCTACCCGGATCCCGCCCTCTGCAGCTTACAGCTTGCAGCTTGGAGCTTGCAGGCTCCTTCCTGCGGCAGCCGAGTTACCGGTCAGACCGAGAAGCGCTAATAACGGGAAAGAACTTCACTTTTTCAGGCCCAGAGAGAGGTGGTCGCCCTGCTAGGATGATGCTCCTCCGGGGTTGGTGCTTTTTCCTTTACAGACTAAAGAGTGTCCAATAAACCCGCCAATAAACCCGACTCCAGGGCGGCGTTTAGGGGAAAGCAGTAAAAAGTTACGGCGGAATGGAAGCTGCCCTAGAGGAATGGAACGGCGGGGGCTGGGGGGAGGAAGGGAAAGTCAGGCTCTGTGGACGATTTGCACCAACAGTGCAAAATGACTGTGTGACATGAAATCGAAAAGCACAAATCATCAGGCGGTATGTCTCTTTTCTAAGGAAGAGGAAGGACAATTTTTAGATTTCCATTGATTAGGAGCCCTGAGGGTGAGAAGAGTCAGGCACTTTGCTCTAGCAACATCAGAGGAAGCCGGTTCCTATCCTACCCTGGGGTCCTCTTAGGTCAGCGACTGCTGGAGGCCCTGAGTCACTTGCTTTAACCCTCATCGACACAGGAATTTCTGTAGACGGAGGAAATGGACTCATTCCTTCTAGAATTAATATTCTAGGCAAAATTTGCGACAGATTGTGGGCTTAGCCCTAAATCCAGATCACCAACTTTTCTTTCACCAGATCAGCTAAGGACACCCCTGACTGTGTATAATCCTCTGGTGGCTGCATTAGCACACCGTGTCACTACAATTTCCGCCCTCTTTCTCCTTCCAGCGCATGCTCCTTGGCCACTGGGACCAAATCTTTTCACACACAATAAAAGTTGTCAACACAATGAATGCATGAATGAAGGAATGCATGAATGAATGAAGGAATGGTAGTACAGGCCATTTCCTAAACTTATTGTCGGGCCAGGCTGTTTCAGTAACGTGCTCACTGCCAATAAATGCCAACTAGATTTGACTAGCCAGTAGGCCACTGCTTGAAATGGTGTAGTACTGTACTGGGATCCCTGTCTTCATGGCTGATACCTAACAATAGCCTTTCTAGGTTGACTGTCTTCTGCCAGGTAGTCTATTCCTCTCAGAAATATCTTTATGACTTTTAAATGAATAATGATGTCAATAAAATATTAATAAACCAAATGTTCTTTAAACAATTAAGCCAAAATTGAATGTCCCTGTGATTTTACTTGCAGAGAAAAATTGCTAGCTGCATAAAGTATAGTCTTCCAGGCTTGTGTATGTGTATTTAAACACACACTTAAAACAGCTTAGATCATTGTATCCATACAATTTTGTATGTGTATATATATGTGTGTGTATTATATATATATATATATATATATATATATATATTTTTTTTTTTTTTTGAGACAGGGTCTCACGCTGTTGCCCAGGCTGAAGTGCAGTGGTGCAATCATGACTCACTGCAGTTTTGGCCTCTCAGGCTCAAGTGATCCTCCCACCTCAGCCTCTTGAGTAACTAGGGCTACAGGCACATGCTATCATACCCAGCTAGTTTTTAAAAATTATTTTCATAGAGTCAAGGTCTTGCTATGTTGCCCAGACTGGTCTCAAACTCCTGATCTCAAGTGATCCTCCAGCTCTAGCCTCCCAAAGTGCTGGGATTACAGGCACGACCACTGCACCCAGCCTATAACATATATATACCTACATATATATGTGTATGTTATATATATATGGGTATATATATTTGTGTATATATATATATATATGTTTTGTTTTGAGACAAAGTCTCCTTCTGTCACCCAGGTTGGAGTGCAGTGTCCTGATCTCAGCTCACTGCAACCTCCACCTCCCAGGTTCAGGTGATTCTCCTGCCTCAGCCTCCCAAGTAGCTAAGATTACAGGGCATGCCACCACATCTGGCTAATTTTTGAATTTTTAGTAGAGGTGGGGTTTCACCATACTGGCCACACTGGTCTTGAACTCCTGACCTCAAGTGATCCGCCTGCCTTGGCCTCCCAAAGTGCTGGGATTACAGGCGTGACCCACTGTGCCTGGCCTGTACCTATTTTTTTTGTTTTTTAACAATATATTGACCATAGTCATCTTTCTGGGGATAATACAAAGCATTATCATCTCTTCAATTTTTGAGAGGGTGATAGGCCAACAATTCATTATCCTGGGACAAAAGCTTTAAAGAGTGAAAATCACTTTGCCTATTATAATAGTTCTAAAAGTATTTCCCTGTCTAACTTTGCCTTTCTTTGAATTCTCAGCCTGTTCACTCCCAGGTCACATGGCCCTCTGCAGCAATGTCACCTGGCCTGCAGTAGAATTTTCCCCCAGGCTGTGATGTGACACTGTCTAAAGTCACATCACAATGAGAGTTAGGACACGGGATCTGTGCCATTAACTTTGGGACTCTGAAGCTTCCTTATTTCCACAATAATGAGATTCATCTCATGAATTTTTAGTTACACTTTTTTTTTTTTTGAGGTGGAGTTTCGCTCTCGTTGTCTAGGCTGGAATGTAATGGCGTCATCTCCACTCACTATAACCTCTACCTCCTGGGTTTAAGTGATTCTCCTGCCTCAACCTCCTGAGTAGCTGGGATTACAGGCACCTGCCACCACACTTAATTTTCTGTATTTTTAGTAAAGATGGGATTTCACCATATTGGCCAGGCCGGTTTTGAACTCCTGACCTCAGGTTATCCACCTGCCTCTGCCTCCCAAAGTGCTGGGATTACAGGCGTGAGCCACCATGTCCAGCCTAAGTAACACTTCTTAAATTTTTTGATTATTTAGGAGTCCATTCTCAATGCAAGCACAGAAAGAAAAAACCAGATGTCTGTTATTACCTCCTCTAGTGTTTACCTGTCATCAAGGGACTATGGGGTAGAATAGACAGAGAGTTGATCAACTGTGAGAAAACATACCCACTTCCTTTACTCTCAAGAGACAGCAAAAGAAGGATGATCCATGAGATCTGTCATCTCTGTGTCTGCCTTATTCCAACTCCAGATGCCCGGAAAAATGCATGCACGTGGACCAGTTTTCACTTTTCAGTGCTAAAATTCAGGAAGACTTCAGGCACTGATGCAAAACACTGAATATTCTAATGTTTGCAACTTTGAACTTTTTACACAAGAACTGGGTGATGTGTGGACATATCTTGGCTGTCACTTTGAACAGGCCCCAGAATTGCTGAAACTAGTATCAGTAGAAGCACTGAGGAGAATTTTGGCCAAGTTTGAAAAAGAATATTCCATCTTCCTCTGCACACTGAAGATTCTGATCAAGTCTTCTCCTTATTTATTTCATGCTTCCTTAACTAAAACTTAAAAGTTCTGTGGATTTGAGATAAGATGAAAGGGGTAGAGAACAAATACACAATGAATCTTTATTTTATCAGGAGCCTCCCAAAGGAAGTCCCTCCAGCCTAGCTGGCTGTATCTGCCAGAGGCTCTGCTTCGGGGCGTCGGTATTTGGCTTTACCTTCAGCAGGCTTTGGCTCAGAGATCTAGGACCTCAAACATGCAAATTTACTTTGAGATGAAACATTGTGTTCAATTCTCCAAGTATTTCAGGAGAAAAGTGGAAAGGGTGAAAGTAACGCTTCAAATCATTCCTTTTCATAATTTCCTCACAATGAAAACAGTGAAACATAGAGGTTAAAAACTAAAACACTAGTTGTAAATGAAAGACACTAAAAACTAACAGTATTCACTAAAAAAAGAAAATCTTGGCAGTGAAACCAAATCACAGATCTATTTCTCAATCGACTAACTAATCTATCCTACTACTGGCAGGTATTATATACCATCTAGCTCAAAACACTCGGCATAGGTAACATAATATTTTATAAAGTAAATACGATTAGCAAACCAAGTAAGTGTCTTTTTACTGCTACCACAAATCGACATTGTTCCACCATGCTTTTCCAATTTGAGAACTGGAATATTGGCTGGGTGTGGTGGCTCATGCCTGTAATACAAGCACTTTGGAGGCCAAGGCAGGCAGATCACCTGAGGTCGGGAGGTCAAGACCAGCCTGACCAACACAGTGAAACCCCATCTTTAAAAAAAAAAATAAAAAAAATTGGAATATCTATATTTCATTCCATGTGGCAGCAAAAGAATATATCTTCAGGCATTTTGCTTAATATTTTAATGAAAATTACCAAAATTTCAGATTTTCCTAGAAGATTCCTGGCTTCTGGATTGGTATGTTTTCTACAAGGAGGCTTTTGCTCTGTGTTTCCTCAGAGTGATCAGTGGTGTCTATAACAGATGTTGTGATAATCAGTTCAGCATCAGGATCTTGCTGGTGTTTTGATTTTTTTTGCAGACAGAGTCACGCACCGTTGCCTGGCCTGAAGTACAATGGCACGCTCTTGGATCACTGATAAATCTCCAGCTCACTGCAACCTTCACCTCCCAGGTTCATGCAATTCTCCTGCCTCAGCCTCCTGAGTATCTGGGATAACAGGTGCACATCACCACACCTGGCTAATTTTTTGTATTTTTAGTAGAGATGGGGTTTCACTATGTTGGCCAGACTGGTCTCAAACTCTTGACCTCATGATCCTCCTGCCTCCCAAAGTACTGGGATTATAGGTATGAGCCACCATGGCTGCTCTTTAATGTTAATTTTAAAAACTTGATTTAGCTCTTACTATATTTTTTAGAGTCACAGAGTGTTGCCTGAGTGGCCTATTTCTTCTATTGTAGTTGCTGCCTTTGCAAGGGCTCCCAACTACATTTGTCAAACAAGAAAAAGACTAAGAAAATCACAGATTAATTATAGATTTTACCTGATATTGATTTACCTGTTATGTTTGGAAAAATGTTTCTGAGAGTAGAATGCTTAAGATCAGCTTTTATTCCATTCATTTTTAAGAATAAGCCATTTTTTTATTTTTTTTTTGAGATGGAGTCTTGCTCTGTCACCAGGCTGGAGTACAGTGGTGGTGTCATCTTGGCTTGCTGCAACCTCCGCCTCTTGGGTTCAAACGATTACCCTGCCTCAGCTTCCTGAGTAGCTGGGCTAATTTTTTGTATTTTAGTAGAGATGGGGTTTCACCATGTTGGCCAGGATGGTCTCGATCTGACCTCGTGATCCACCTGCCTCAATCTCCCAAAATGCTGGGACCGCACCAAGCCAGAATAAGCGACTTTTAACAATCTGGGACTATTTTGAATTTGAACTCTGTAATTGTAGTGTAACATTTTATACAAAATACCTTTGTCTCCATATCAACAACTATTATTTTTAACACAAGTGAGAAACTTTGAAAAACCAAAATGTGAGTTCTCTAAAGACTCTCAGCCTTACACATTATCTGATCATTCAGATTGGGGAACAGGAAAAGGGCACACCTCCAAGGACAACTCATACTTCATCATGAAAACAAATTCATCTGTCCTATGGTTAAGATCACTGATGGCTCTTTGGTTTGTTCATTTATTAAGAGCAGGGAGAATGGATCAGGAAGAAAGAAATGGGACTGTTTGTACTTGTATAGATGCAGCTAGACATCCAATGCTGTCACAGGGAGCATGCACCAGGTCTGTGGTTGGAACACAAAGAAAGGTCATGCTAGGGTAAACAGAAAAACAGGCTGAGCTTGTGAGAGTGAGGTGAGCCTTGAGCATCTGAGACAACTCCAGAGGACTCAGATTTGGGAGGGGCCTGAAGAGATCATCCAGTGAAGGCATGTCCTGAAAAGCACACGGCCTTTTGAGCTGGACAGTGGGCTTAGTCCCACAAGAGACCTTGAACTCACAAGGATTTTGTTTTCCTATTTGTAAAGTGGAGATGAAGGGATTTACCCTGGATTGCTGTTGAGAAGATACAGTGCGATGCTGCCAGCACACCTGTCATGTTTGGGATATAGCAGGTGGGCGCTGGTTTTTGTTGTTTTGCTTTGCCTAATTGTTTTTGTTTTTGCAAAACAGTATTTAGTTAGAAACAGAGTAAAAATAATATTCTGAACTTTCCTTTGGGCTGGCATTACACCACTTACGTCACATGCATCCTCCTGTTTAATCTGACTGTGGAAACCATGAGGAAGGATCACTGTGACTATCATTCCAGGGACACTGAGCACAGAGAAGTTAGGTAACTTACCCATGGGCACAGAGCTAGTCAGGGGAGGAGAAGAGATGCAAATCCTTAACTCCTCCAGGGTCCAGCCTCCGAGGAATATATATTTGAAGTAAAAAATATGTATTTATGGAAAGTCCACTCACCGACCCTAAGATCTCCATTTTACCCAGGGAGCAATGAATTATTGCCAAGTTTTATTGGGCATAGCCAGGTCCGCTTGGTCTGAAATAGTTAAGGCAGCTTCTCAACATGTCCTGCTTGATCTTCAGAAGAATCTGTCTCACTACTGAGCCTGCTTGTCCAAATCTGATGAGTTATGCTGGCTCTGAAGGAATCATCCACAGATTCCATGTGGATCACTGAAGAGGCATAGTGGGAATTTGCCTGTTTATGTGATTCTCCTGAATGAAAGGTGAAGTACCATAATCAGTGGACTAAGTAGTTAAACTTATCCTACATAAGAAAAACCTTAAGTTGTGTCTTATAAATATAGTGATTGATAACAGACAAAGATGGCATATGTAGGCGAGGATTACACATTTTACCTTAATCCCAGTGGTAGTTCATGAAGTCATGGGTAAGATCATGCATAACGTCCTCAGCTGGTTCTCTTAATACTATTCATATTACCTCTGGGGACACCATAACAAGGAATCTGTGTGTTGTATTTCATGTATTTCCAGCATGCTTAGAAAGCACCCAGATCAGCCATGATTCCTTTTTTGCTCCCAGAAATACAGGAAGTAAAACTCTCTCAGCAATGGAGCTGCTTAGAATGTTGTAGTGCTGTTTTCAGAAGAATGGTCCATGTTCAAAGGAAACCAGGGACTCTGACAGGCTATACATGGAAGACTGTGTTCACAGGAAGGAGGGAATTGGGTCTGTTTCCCTAACTTTGATAAACCTTCCTTCTACGCAACCCTTCACATCTTAAACTTGAATATCCATTCCTTTGGATCAATATCCGAATCCTCTGGGTCAAATAAATGGGATTATGTTATCTGAAGTACTTTAGTTTCTCATTAGGAATACAAATATATAAGGATTTGCTTCAGTGCTGAAGTTAAAGGTTTTCTAGCAGAGATACCCAACTGCTAAGAGAATTGTTGAGATTATTTTGCAGTATATCTTTAACAAAATAAAATGTATAAACCTAGACTCCAATATGGACATGGAATTAGGAGAGAGAAAAGAGAGAATAAGGAGAAGTCAAATATTCCAATTAAAATTTCTTTAAATAGAAAAATGAATGCATTTAAAATTAGAAAATTCTTTGAATATAGTCCATAAGCTCCATAGGAGAAAATATTTGGTAACATTGGCAATTAAATGATTTTGGCAAGGCACACTGGCTCACCCCTGTAATCCCAGCACTTTGGGAGGCCAAGATGAGCAGATCACTTGGGTCCAGGAGTTGGAGACTAGCCTGAGCAATGGCGAAACTCCATATCTACAAAAAATAGAAGCCAGTTGTGGTGATGTGTGCCTGTAGTCCCAGCTATGTGGGAGGCTTAGGTGGGAGGATTGCTTGAGCCTGGGAGCTGGAGGTTGCAGTGAGCCAAGGTTGTGTCACTGCACTCCAGCCTGGGTGACAAAGTAAGACCCTGTTTCAAAAAAAAAAAGAAAGAAAAAAAGAAAAAAAAAGAGAAATGAATTTATCTGATATATAGTGACAGTTAAAACAACCGATAATAATATTGATATTGCCTGTTATGGGCCCCTTAAATGAGTTATACTAGGTCACTGCTGATACAATGAAGTACTAGATTTCAAGAAAAAATAAAATCAAGATTTTTACCTAAGATTTCTATAGATGTAAATGTAAAAAATTCCATTTCTCAAAAGAATTAAGGTCATTATTCTTGTATTAGTATATGATATTTGTCTATTTTTAGTAACTTCAGAAAAAGTTCAATGATTTTGAGAAAATTTGGTCAATTTATAACATTTATCAAAAGACATTTCAAATAAAACTTTGGTTCAATCTGCTATGTTCAAAAGAACTGGGGGCCGGCCCATGAATATTTTCTTTTCTTCTTTTTTTTTCTTGAGATACAGTCTTGCTCTGTCACTAAGCCGGAGTGCAGTGGCGCAATCTTGCCTCATTGCAACCTTCAAGTCCCTGGCTCAAGCAATTCTCTGGCCTCAGCCAAATATTTTCAAATGGCTATTTCTTTTACAATATGTAATGGATTTTAATAAACTATGGCTCATGAAAAGAGTTCAAAGAGAGAAGACTGAACTGAGAGAAATCGGAATTTAGAACATCATTTAAAAAGTGTTCAGTTAATAGAGTTGGTAAAAAATAAATAAATAAATAAAGGTATTTCTGGACAAAGTTGACAAAATTTTGGAAGCAAAGTTTTCAATGTAAGTAAAAAGAAAATACGGCAACCATAAATAAAGACTAAATTCAGTCCTGCCTCTTTAAAAACCAGGCCTTCTGCATGCAACTCATTACCTCAATTTTAGCAAAAGTCTCATTAGAGGCCAGGTGCAGTGGCTCACACCTGTAATCCTAGCACTTTGGGAGGCTGAGGCAGGAGGATCACAAGGTCAGGAGTTCGAGACCTGCCTGACCAACATAGTGAAACCCTGTCTCTTCTAAAAATACAAAAAACTAGCCAGGCATGATGATGCGTGCCTATAATCCCAGCTACTCAGGAGGCTGAGGCAGGAGACTTGCTTGAACTCAGGAGGTGGAGGTTGCAGTAAGCCAAGATCATGCAATTGCATTCCAACCTGGGCGACAGAGCAAGACTCCGTCTCAGAAAAAAAAAAAAGTCTCATTAGAGATGAATTTACTGGCAATGGGTATATGCATGCTTTAGCCCATTGTCGTGTTTTGCTCATTAGCTTATAGGTGGCAACAGTATTATTCCATCTTCATTTGTGGGCGGTACGAGGGCACGCTTGACATAACTGTGGTGTCATTGTTTCCTTGTTTGCCCACGGCATGAAACTTAAGAAAACTTGTGTCCCAGCAGTGAATCAACTGGTCTGACAGAAATTCTCTTTACAAACTGACTCTGTTTTGGAGAACACAGGCACAGTCTCTTAGCATCACAGAGGAATTAATTTTTTAATCAGTGACCTGCTTTGTTGTCCTACTACAGACAAAGGTTCCTGCATAAGCCGCCCAGGCAGAGCACGGTAGACAGAGATGCTGGCTTTTCTAGGCCAAGTACTGTTACATAAAAAGAAAGGGATTTCTTCTCTTTTCTTTTTCATTTTTTTTGAGATGGCATCTTGCTCTGTTGCCCGAGATAGAGTGCAGTGGTCTGATCTCAGCTTACTGCAGTCTCCATCTTCCGGGATCAAGCCATCCTCCTGCCTCAGCCTCCCGAGTAGCTAGGACTGCTAGCATGCACCACCACCTAATTTTTTTGTATTTTTTGTAGAGACAGGGTCTCACCATGTTGCACAGTCTGGTCTGACTCCTGAGCTCAAGTGAGCCATCTGCCTGCCTTGGCCTCTTAAAGTGCTGGGATTGCAGCATGAACTACCTTGCCGAGAAAGGGATTACTGATTCCTGAGCTGCCCCTTGGTCAGAGACACCATCAGGAAAAATAGAAGAAAGGGGCCTAGCAGTGTTCTCTGTTACACTGAGGGTAAAAATCGATGCGGCCAGCTATGGTTCCATGAAGTTTCTTTGTCCGTAATCTTCGCGAAGGCTGATGTGTTCATTAGGCACAGTACATTCAGTGGGCAGGGCTGACACTATGGGCAACCCATGAAAAAAATTTTCATTTTCATAAACTCAGAAGGAAAAAGTGAACAATGAATAAATAATGACCATATAATAATGAGTCCAGCCTGGATAATGTTCATCATTATACCTATACAACTATAAAATATAATTCGTTTTTGCTTTTTTTGTTTCTTTTTTGAGATGGAGGCTCACTGTGTCGCCCAAGCTGGAGTGCAGGGGTGGGATCTTGGCTCACTGCAACCTCCCTCCCCGGTTCAAGCAGTTCTCCTGCCTCAGCTTCCCTAGTAGCTGGGATTACAGGCATGCACCACCACACCTGGCTAATTTTTGTATTTTTAGTAGAGACAGGGTTTCACTGTTTTGGTCAGGCTGTTCTTGAATTCCTGATCTCATGATCCACCTGCCTTGGCCTCCCAAAGTGCTGGGATTACAGGCGTGAGCCACCGCACCCAGCACTAATTCATTTTTTTTTTTTTTTGAGATGGAGTATCGCTCTGTTACCCAGGCTGGAGTGCAGATCCAGCTCACTGCAACCTCTGCCTCCTGGGTTCAAGCAATTCTGCCTCAGCTTCCTGAGTAGCTGGGATTACAGGCGCATGCCACCATGCCTGGCTAATTTTTGTATTTTTAGTAGAGATGGGGTTTCACCATGTTGGTAAGGCTGGTCTCAAACTCCTGACCTCGTGATCTGCCTGTCTTGGCCTCTCAAAGTGCTGGGATTACAGGCATGAGCCACCACGCCAATTCTGTTTCTTTAAATGGAGAAACAGACCCACAAAGGCAAAGGTGCCTATGGCCTGTGAAAGTTGTAAAGCCGCCCTAATCCTGGGTATCTGACATTAGTTGGAAACTTTGACACTTTTCTTTCATTAGCTATAAAGACAAGCTCTACCGCCTATTCTCTATTCATCATTGTATTCTATGTGAACCTAAATCAGCAGGTGTCACAAGTTTTTAGAAGATGAAAACAACGTCCAGTATTCTCAAGCTCTTCATAATCAAAGCGTGGAGACAAAATCAGCTGTTGACAACAGGTGCTTTGCAGTTGTTCATTCATCTGGACATTTCTTTTACGAGTTAATTACTCATAACTCCCTGGTGAACAATCTGCACATCTGGGAAAATAAAACTGCCCACTGAAAGTGAATTTCTAGAGCGTAGGTGAAACACAATAGTTAATTCATTTGGATACCCTTAAAAGGCTTAACGAAAATCCCTGAAGCACTTGGAAGCTAGACTTCGAGTCTGAAGAATGAGCTAGCATCAGGTTGAAGGCTGCAACATAGGAATATGTGACTCCAGCTTCTCACTCAGCTCCTGACATTTCCTGGGGTCACCCACTCTCTCCATTCCTCTCCCAGAGCTTCCCCATTGATCACTATCATTTGACCATATGCCCTACTTTTTATTTAAGGGCCTAAAGATCTCCTTTTCAATTTCAACTTGTTTGTGGTGGAAAGGGAGTAGTACTTTGCTACCTGCCTCCCCTCCCACACCCACCAAAAAAAAAGGAAGAAAAAAATCTAAAACCAAACAAAAGCCCTAATATGTAAAACAGTTCCTAAGCTAGGTTCATTATTATCACACAGCTATTCAGACGTTAAATATAACAAAAGACCTCATCAGGTCCCAAGTCTTCTTGCAAGAGGTCTTGAGACAAAATTCTCGAACTCTCTCAGTTTCCCCATGTGTTCTGCGAAGGGGTTGGATGGCTGATCTCTAAAATGCCCTTTGGCTGGACGGTTCTGGGATCAGGCGTTAGGTCAGCCCACCATGACCTGGCACAGAACTTTTAACAATTCTTCAAATGGGTTGGGGTAGAACTCAGAGCAATGGGCTTCAACTGCATTCTATTGGGAGATGACAAAAAATACTAAAACTTTGTTTTTTTCTTTGAGATGGAGTCTTGCTCTTGTTGCCCAGGCTAGAGTGCAATGGCACGATGTCGGCTCACTGCAATCTCTGCTTCTGAGTTCAAGTGATTCTCCTGCCTCAGCCTTCTGAGAAGTTGGGATTACAGGTACCCACCACCACGCCTGGCTAATTTTGTATTTTAGTAGACACAGGGTTTCACCATGTTGGCCAGACTGGTCTTGAACCCCTGACCTCAGGTGATCCACCAGCCTTGGCCTCCCAAAGTGCTCGGATTATAGGTGTGAGCCACCGCGCCTGGCCTAAAACATCTCTTTATACTTATATTCATCTCATTCTTCAAATTTTTCTGTCTTTGTGTATATCTAAATGTGTAATAATACATAAAACATCTATATATATGTACATACACATATCTACATACACACATACGTATACATGATATTTTACCAAAGGGGATGAATGATTTAAAAAAAAAACAACTTAGTATCCCATGGTTTTAAGGTAAGATGAAATAAGTAGAGAACAAATACGTAATCAGATCAACTCATCAATGTTTTGCAGAGGACTTAGGACTTCCATTTCTAACATCATGCTTAGCACTATTTGGTTCATAAACATATACTTTCAAACATGCGAATTTAACTTCAGATGAAACAATTCAGTCTATTTTCCACTGCTTTGGGGAGGAGGATGGATTAGGTAAAGATAATTCCTTCATATGGAGATTCAACTAAATACCCTCCCTGTGAGTTACAGCGTAAATTATTCTGGGCATAGCTTTATGTCTGCAACATTTGGAGCTTGGATGTTGTGGACAAGCAGAGCATATGACTTGCTAAATCTTTTTTCCTACTGACATGACAGGACTCATAACCCAAAGAAACACAGAGACATTCACAATCTAATAACTCTTATTGAGAACCTCACTTAATAAATAATAGTATCATTAGATTCCTTCACTGGTATGATATGCAATATTTCATAATTATATATGTCTGTCCTCCAAATGTTCACTGAGGCAGGTAATTTTTGGAGTTATCTGTGTGATTATCATTCTCATATTCAAATAGACAAATGATCACCTGGATACCTGGCTTCTGGAAGCCCATCATTTAATTTTCTCAGTTAAAATAGAAGTTCTTCCTTGTACCTGTGGTCATAGTCAAGAGAAATGTCATCTACTTGGGATACTTTAAGTGTATTTTCAAAAACTTTCACTGAACACCTGAAGTAATGCAGTTTCATGCTTAAGAGCTCATGCTTTGGGTGGAAATCCCAAGGCTGACACTGTTTAAATCTCAGCATATGCACTTGTGATGCATATGTATCCATATGCATAACTGGCCCTATGTCTCCATGTTCTTTTCCAGTCCTCAAAGCATCCCTATACAAATAGTGTGCAATTTCACAAGGTAACTTTTTATTATTGTATCATTTAGCAGAAACAGTTTTGCCTTCATAGGCTTAATTGTTACTAGTTTTAGTTGCTGTGTAATATTCCATTGCTAAGTGTAAGACTGGGCAAGTTATTTAACCTCTCTGTGCCTCAGTTTCCTCCTCTGGTAAAATGGGAACAACACAGTATTGCACACCTCATGGACTGCTGCAAGGATTCAAGGTGACATTGGGAAGCATTTGGCACAGTGCATGTGGCATTGCTGCCAGTAAGTTTAGTTATTACTGAGAAACGTGACTTCTACCACTAAGGAGTTAATATTCTAAATAAATAACTAGATGAAGCAGATTGTTAAAGAATCACCTGGCCTAAGACAAGACTATAACTTGTCTAAAACTCCTACAAACTCTTAAGTCTGTCAAAGTAAAACCCATGGAAGCACTGAGTGCACCACAGGATGGGGGCAAGGGGAAAGGGCGGTAAGTAGAGCCTCCAGGGAACAGCTGTTAGGAGTTGAACAACACTTTTCAACAAAGGAGTTGGCTCTGCCATTAACTCCTTGTGAGATCCTGCACAATTCACTTTGAGTCCTGTGTCTCCATTTTCAAATGTGAACTGTAGAAGGCTTGATGAGATTACATTTAACATTCTATGATTACCGAATAGTTATTATCAGCCACCACAGGAAATTCTGTAAAGACACATTTACTTCTTTGCTTCTCCTCTGCTTTTTGACACTTGAGCATGTAAATAATTTCTGCATTGTTCTAAGTCATAATTAATTTCCCCTGGAAAAAGAATAATTCAGACGAACTGATTTATGCAAAATGCTGTCTAATCACTTGGATGTCTTTACAATTACTCCCAGCAGTAGAGGAGAGGGTGACCAAAACAAAAGCATTGAAAGATTAAATGAACTGCTCTTTCTGCGAATGTTTATTATGTGATCTCCATGTCAGGGCTGGTTCCCAATTGCCATTCGGGGCTTAAGAGGGATATCTTTGCCCAGGTGCTCGGAATCTTCTCTTTAAATTCCGGCATCACTGATAACAGTGTTTCATCCTGGACTGCCTCTGCCAATCTTTGGTTACCTCACATTATTCACAACTATACTGGAGGGATCATACACACACACACACACACACACACACACACAAACACACACACATACACACAATGGTCTCAGAGCCTCTGCAGTTACATTTTTGTGTGTGTTTTTCTCTCTAAAGAATTACACTTGCTATTTTAAAATAATTGACATTTTGCTATATTTGCTAGCTTTGCTATTTTTAAATAATCGACATATCAAGTCAGTAAGTAAAGCAGTTCTATAAATGGCTAAGTCTACTACAACATCACTAACTACACAGAAGTTTGTTACTTATATTTTCTGTAGAGATAAACTCTTAAGCCTCAGTTCTTTCTGACACTGGAATCCTGCCTCTTGCCTGTAAGCTTTTTCGCCATCATATTTTTTTGAAAGGCACTTATTATTAAAACAGACATAATAAAGATGACATAAAAATCTCCCTCTATGCATAAATACTAGCACTATTTCTCTGTGTTCTTTCCTAGTCCCTCATAGATATACAGATAGTGTGTAATTTTACAATTTTGTCATATCACTTTTCATAAACAGTTTTGCCTTTATAGACGTAATCATTACTAATTTAAGTTGCTGCATAATATTCCATTGTTGAGATAAGATACTATTCTGTGTTTTTGACTCCTAAATTCTTTGTTTTGAAATTACAGAAAACATGCTAGACTAAACATCTTCATGCTTATAAATTTATTTTCCCATTTTGAGTTACTTCCTCGGGGCAAATACTAAAAAGTATGATTTTGAAGACAAATGTTCTTTTTACCACTTTTTTTTATTTATTTGAGACAGGGTCCACTCTGTTGCCCAGGCTGGGGTGCCTGGTATAATCATGGCTCACACAGTCTTGACCTCCCAGGCTCAAGCAATCTTCTCAAGTAGATGAAACTACAGGTGTGCACCACCATGTCTGGCTTTCTAAAAATATTTTTCTTGGAAGCGACAGAGTCCTACTATGCTGCCCAACCTGGTCGCAAACTCCTGAGCTCAATTAATCCTCTAACCTCAACCTCCTAAAGTGCAGGGATTACAGGCATGAGCCACCACATCCAGCCTTTTTTCCTTGCTCTTGACATCTATTGCTGAATTGCTTAAAATATAATAAAAAGTCAACTTGTGAAGCATTGGTAGGATGGAGCTTGGTCATTAAAATGGCTATTTGTGGGCATAACACTGTGTCTCATTTTAATTTTTTCTTCGTTAGTGATAATAAACATGTTGTCATAAGCCTGATGTTTTCTTGAAGCATGATAAAGGTAGCTTATTAAATGGAGTTTATATTTAAATATAAGCTGGGGCAGGTTATTTTTGGAGCCAGAATGCACTACATTGTAAGATCACCTACATGCCGTGGTCAATCTCTGCGTGTTTCCTGTTTTACACTCCAGTTTAGCTCTCTACCTAAACTCTTCTGGGCAGGTTCTGGTAGTTTCTGATTCAAGTGTGGGCTGTCCAATTTTGTATTTTGCATGGGAACAGAAGGAGAGACTTGTTCACGTGCTAATCCTAGAGTTGCCAACAATTTAGAGTTATTGAGGCTTTTCAAAAGTCTTAAGCAGGATGAATGCCTCTTATTTATTCCTAGTTGTGGACATAAGTAAATTGATTTATTGATTAATAATCTCTCAATAATTGGTTTTGTAGGACAAAAAAGGTTGTTTCAAATTATGTTTAATAGTATCTGAAATTCTTCCAAATCTCTGTTCTCTTCCACACACACTACAAAAAAGTATCAAAATAAAAGCAGTGCTAATCCATATGATCAGTGACATATTATTTCACTGTGGAGAGTTGGCGAGATGGCATTGAGGAGATTAAAACAGGTCCTGACAGCTTCTTTGCATAATTTGTGTCTTTTGACATCTTTTTCAGTAACTATCAACAGATTTAAGTTAGACACTGTAGCTAATGGACATTTAATTAGTCAAGAGGTAAGATTTTTCTCAAAGGATACAATTATAATTCAGTGTTCAGGCCATGTCTGAAAATGGGTTTCCAGATATTTCTGTAGGTTTTTGGAACCATCAACTTAGGCTAAAAGTTTCATGAATTACACATAAAGGGAATGGGATGGTGCTTCTAACACACAGCTTGCATTTTTCTGTGTTTAATGAAAGCATGCTTATTATTGCTGCTGCCACTAACAGTTTCTAAACATCTCTTCAGCCACACATCTATAAAAAGCCAATAGAAAGGGGTAGATACGATCTGTTTTTCTCTCTCCAGCTGAAAGACCAGAGATACTTCTTTCCCTGTTTATTTTGTGGAACGAGTAAAACAGAAATCCTTTCCTCTTTTTTCTTTGCCTATTTTTACTCTGTTATTGCCTTGAGTCCCTGACACACTTCTATTCTGAAATACTTCAGCACTGACTTCCTTATTTGGTTGCTGGAACTGCTCTTTGTCTTGTTCAAACATTCTGCTAAGCTTGCAGCCTCCCTTCACCCCGCCCCTTGCCCACTGCTCCCCTCTTTACACACACACACACACACACACACACACACAGACACAGGGCTGGCTCCAACAGGTCACTCTGACTCAGCCTTCTCTGTAGCGCATTAACCAATCCCCCATCAGTTATGCCCATTTAAGGAGTACCTTTTGGAAATCATAAGGGACCAGAGAGTTTCCAGCTGTTTAAAATGATGGCTATGTTGCATACACTCGAAGTCACCACAAAGCATGTATTTCACACAACTGCCCTCATCCTATGGCAGGGTATGTATTAAAAAAACAACCACCACCACCAAAAAACACCCCAAAAACTAAACTCCAGACTGCTTAATTAGTGGTTACTTTATTCCTCAGTGTTTTGGCAGTTAGATTTGGCTGATAGAGAGAGGCAGAGTTCACTATCTGGTTAGTTTTCAACATTCTCTAATCTATGACACATGCCAAGCACTCCCAATCTAACACTTAAAATACACACACACACACACACACACACACACAACATAGGCCTAAGTCGATGTGCCAATAACACAAAGTAAAGCTCTGGGTTCCTAAGTGAAGAACGCACCATTTTCAATAAATGTTGTTCCCTTTGCTCTCTTGAGTTGAAAACAACCAGGCATTTGGAGCGCTGAAGGCTATTTTCTGGGTTGTCTGATCAGATGTGAGTGAGGAGAGAGAGCAAAGCTCTCGGCATTCCCTATTTAAGAAAGAGCTGCAATGCTCCCATCCAATAAAACAGAGCAGTGTTTCCTTACATATAAACAACGGAGAAATTCCTTGGGCAAGCACATAGCCTTTTGGTTCCTGGAACAAAGCGGATGGTGGTATTCATTATGTCAAATAAACACATCATCCACACTCCAAAGGGAAACCTGAAACAATAAGCTGAACAAAGCAGTTTTCAAGGTTTGAATCCTTTTGCAATTAGCCCTTGTCTAACTCAACTGAAAAATTAAGAGTGAGCTATTTTCCCAGAAGAAAGTTCCCTTCAGTGATTAAATAGCCACAGTTTGTTCCCAACACTTGTTCTGGAAAAAAAAAAAAAAAAACAAAAAACTGGAGCTCGTTTTAGAGTCAAGTAATATAAACATACAGAATATCCTATCACTCAGGATTATTTCTCCTTCAGCTACCCAAAATGGTCTGCACCTTCCCTTGTCCCCTATGTTAATTCCTGCAGCCCTGTAATTGATCAGGCATTGGGCTCACCACTGCAACCAACCTTTGCAGTGATCACTTTCATCACAATAAGCAGCAGATCAAATCCTATAGGAAGCACATTCTCTCCCTGCCTTGTTACCATTGAGTTGATTTTGCTTATTTGTGTTCACCATGGTGACCACTGTGGAAATAGCGTTCGGCTTATGAAATTCCCAAAGTGTATTTCCCTCTTTTATTTGGGACAGTTTGAGACTGGCTTGGATGCATTCTTGTTGGAGGAAGATGCAAATCCTTCTCGGATATAGGCAGGGTGTAAATGACAAATATACTTCCAACTATTTCCACTGGTTAGAATCTTAACGAGCCTGGATATGTCTTACAACGAGGCTTGTGGGTTCAAACTTTTTAGGTTTTAGAGCACATGAAGTTGGGACTGTTGGCACACTATTACACTTCATTCTAATACAGGAGAACTGAGCAATTCTGCTAAAAAAAAATGATGCTAGTGTATGCCTATTGAAACAGCTACAATCATGTGTCCATGAGAAATGAAATCTGTCAAAGTCCTTCCAAGTTAATTTAAATGCTTACATTTGCTCATTCATCTTGTTCTTAAAAAGAAAAATAGCAGAGGTCACTAAAAGAGTAAAACATTCATTGTTTTATAGGAGAAAATTTTTAAATGGAGAAAATGATAGAGATTTGGGAAAGACCATCACTGCTCACGTTCAGCCCAGTAACTTGGGAAGCATCACCGGAGAACTGCTGGAATCAAGAACCTAGTCCAAGACAGCTTGGAGATCCACACTCTCCTGCCATTTTTGCTGCAGTGCAGTTATGCCACTTTTGAGGAAGTCATTTTGTCCTATGAATCTTACTTTCCACATCTGTAAAGTATAGAGCTCATTTTAAATCAGAATTCCCAACATGGTTCAGTTTCATCCTAACAGAAATTATACAGTTGATCAAGACAGACCACATAGTCTATTAGTTAATGCATTTCCACTCTCATTGTCCCTGCACTGCTGATAAGACAGATTTGACACATAAATTGAGGGATTCAGAATTTTAATCCTCAGTGCAAAAAAATCAGGAATTGGTAGATTGAAGTGATTTCAAATAATTTCCCCAAATCTAAACACCCAAACCTTTAGAAGAGTTGGTTCTTATATTTCTGGTGTGTAGTCTTCACACTGATAATTTCCAAATTCAGCCAAAATTTTAGGCTTAGATACAACCTTTCTCCTTGTTTTCTTGGGATCAGTCTCAAACTCTCTGAGACTACTTTGGAATGTCTCAAAAATGCTGGCAAAATGTTATTACTGACAGCGTCTAAATACATTTTTTTGCTGTTGTTTCATCCCACTCTCTCTCTCTGGCATTCAGAGTTTACTTTAACTTGACTCTTTCTATTTCCCATCCCTGACCTTCCTCCCACCCTCATCTTCCCCAGACTCAGGGATATCCTGAGGGATGCTATGAGGTTCCATAATGAGGAGGGTCTCAGAGATGTGTGGAGAAGGTTTCTTATGCACACATTATTTGGTTATAATAGCCTTTCAAAACTTAATGAATGATTTTGTTTTTTGGGGGAAATCCAAATATTATACAGATCAAGTTTGACATTTAAAATATATCAAATTATGTGAGACATAATCATACAGCAGCTCACTCTGTAATCCCAGCTACTCGGGAGGCTGAGGCAGGAGGGTTACTTGAGGCCAGGAGTTCAAGACCAGCCTGGACAACACAGTGGAACCCCCCCCAACTCTAAAACATTTTTAAAAAATTAGCTGGGTGTGGTGGCATGTGCTTATAGTCCCAGCTACTGAAGAGGCTGAGGTGGGAGGATTGCTTGAGACCAGGAGTTTGAGGCTGTAGTGAGCCATGATCACACTACTGCACTCCAGCCTTGGTGACAGAGCAAGATCTTGTCTCTAAAATCAACCAACTGATCAATCAGATAATGCTATTTTTAATTTTTTTTGAGACGGGGTCTCACTCTGTAGCCCAGGCTGGAGTACAGTGGTGCGATTTCACCTCACTGTAACCTCTGCCTCCTAGGTCCTGGTTCAAGCAGTTCTCCGGCCTCAGCCTCCTGAGTAGCTGGGATTACAGGAAGGCACCACCATACCAAGCTAACTTTTGTATTTAGTAGACATGGGATTTCACCATGTTGGCCAGGCTGGTCTTGAACTCTTGACCTCATGATCCGCCCCCCTCGGCCTCCCAAAGTGCTGGGATTACAGGTGTGAGCCACCTTCCCCAGCCCAGATAACACTATTTTTGTTGTTGTTGTTCTATAACTGCCTTGCTCTGAAGCAGGGGAAGAGACACATGAAAAGCTCTTCTTTTATACCCACTGTTTACCTAGGAAAGTGTTGGGCGTGATGTGGAGTGAAGAGCACTCTTTTGGATGTAAAGAAGCCAAGTTAAATTCTATGATTCCACTCACGTCAATAATACTTTCATCATTTCACCTCCTCCTTACCTTCTACAGGCTTTACTGGGAAGACTTTACCTTCTACAATCTTTACTGGGAGTTATACTTATTTGAGGAAAAAATATATCACCTTGGTCTTCAAACATGTGGTAGAAAACAGATTCAAATTCATTCCCCCACCACCACCACGTCCGAAATTACTTTTTCCTAAGGAAATAAAAATTCCAGACTTAAAGAACCACAGGGATGCTGAGCCCTTCTGCAGCAGCACTCCAACCATCAATTCGCCTCCGGGGGGGTCCCTCAACTGAGGCTCAGCATTCTTTCAAAGAGCCTGGGGTTGGGCTGATGACTCAAAATCGGGTCTGGGGACCAGTACAATTTTTAGGCTTTACTCTAATTTCCATGCCCACATTTATGGTCCAGGTTTGGATGGGGAAAGAAGGGAAATAATTGCCACAAGCTTTCCCACTTTAGTTTCCAATGCAAAAAGAGACACACACACATACACTCATCATGATAAAACTTCATGTGAGGCAGGGTGTGGTGGCTCATGTCTATAATCCCAGCACTTTGGGAGGCTGAGGTAGGCAGATCACAAGGTCAAGAGATTGAGACCATCCTGGCCAACATTCTGAAACCCCGTCTCTACTAAAAATAGAAAAATTAGCTGGGCGTGGTGGTGTACACCTGTAATCCCAGTTACTCAAGGGGCTGAGGCAGGAGAATCGCTTGAACCCGGGAGCCAGAGGTTGCAGTGAGCTGAGATAGTGCCACTGCACCCTAGCCTGGCGAGGGAGCGACACTCTGTCTCAAACAAAAACAAAAACAAAACAAACAAAACTTCATGTGAATGAGTATAATTGAAGGCTGCTTTTCCAAATTTGACTCTGAATCTCAACACTCTTCAAGGAGGCCTAGTTGTGAATATAACATGCTCAGAATGTCTTCACTCTTAAGAAGAGCTACAGAAATGTCTCCTGAGATGGACAATCTTTGCAAATTAGCAAGCAGGAGAAAGTGTGTAACTTAAATCATCACAGCAATGTGCTGGAGATGCATTCTCCCCCAACATCTGGCCGTGACTCAGATTGCCATCCTGGGGGCTTCTTTGCTAAACTTTCTGCCAAACTCCCTGTTCCACAAATGCTGCGTTCCCTCAAATTGTACCAAAATGCCTGAAAACGTCCTTGCAGACGGGCCCGATTTCACAGACTCTGTAATTGCCCCATAAGAGGCACAATGGAGACCCTTCTGTGTACACAGTGCTCAACCAACTGACTTAAGCTAACCACCTTTCTAAAGTGATCAACAGAGAGCAGGGATTCTTCAAGAGTCCTGGATACCTGTTACTAATCGTCTGGACTGAGGTATTTCTAAAGAGGCCTATCTTGGACAAGGGCGTTGGGAACAATCATTGCTTGGCTCTTAATTGGCTTCAGGCCACAATTTGTGGTTAATTTCCCTGACGCCAAAGTCTGGTCTTTGTCTCGCCGATCTAAGAGAATAAGAAGAGTTTTAGAAAGCCATTTATTAATATGTTTCTCATCGGTCATCATAACCACTCTCACCCTGTGTTCGCTGCTTTTATGGAAATACATTGTCCCATTGTTTGACGTCCTGCTTTATATTTTTGGCCTTTTCTACATTGTCAAACAGAAGTCCCAAAGCAGCTGCATAGCAACCACCTTTCTCATCTCATTCAACAGACCTTCAGGAAGCAGGCCAGGGTAGGACTGTCACCTTCACCCAATATTTTGATTTGGTTTTTATACTGCCATTTGACACCCCTAATATCCAACGCTGAACAGAAGGCACCTAATATCCAAAATTTCCTATTTCTCTCAATTCAATAAACTGTGTGTGTGTGTGTGTGTGTGTGTGTGTGTGTGTGAGAGAGAGAGAGAGAGAGAGAGAGAGAAAGAGAGACAAAGAGTGTCTTGGTCATTCAGGCTGTTGTGCAGTGGTGCAATTGCAATTATGGCCTCTACTTCCTGAGCTCAAGTGATCCTCCTGCCTCAGTCTCCTGAGTAGCTGGGACTACAGGCACATGCCACTGTGCCTGGCTAATTAAAAAATAATAATTTGTAGACAAGGTCTCACTATATTGTCCAGGTTGGTCTCAAACTCCTGGACTCAAGAGATCCTGGTCACGTTGGCCTCCCAAAGTGCTGGTATTACAGGCATGTGCCATCACGCCCAGCCATCAGTAAACATCTTTTGAATACCTGCTGATTAAAAATACACTTCCTTATCTACTGATGACAAAAGAGAATCAAAATAGGAATCATTCCCTCTAAGTAGACACACACAATTCCATTCCAAAACAGCCAGGTGCTGTGAGAGAACAGAAGGGAATGAATGGCAGTACTGAAAAAACACCAAGACGCTCTGAGAGTGCGTCCTGCAGAATATTTTTGGGATGTCACGGGACTTTACACTTAGGCTGAACCACGAATCCAGGCAATTATATCTTGTTTGGTTGTCCACAGTCTTACTAGTTTTTTTGGGTGCAAAGTTGATTCCTTAGAGGATTCACTCTCATAAATGCTGCTGTTCTCTCCCATTCTCGTCAAGGCACCAAATCTTGTGTCTTTCAACATCTATTCTATCTAGGAGAGCTTTGGCAACTGACCTGTGAGCACTCGATTTTTTTGTCCTTAACCTCTGACTTCGGAAGGGAAGTGTTTCCATTCCCTTGAAATACTATCCAAGCCTTAACTTGTGTTCATGGTCCCATTTCTTCCAGACTCCTCAGGGTCCACATATTACTATCATACTTTTGCTATCTTAAATTTTATTTTCTTTTCTCTTTTTTAGAGACAGAGTCTCGCTCTTCTTACCCAGGCTGGAGTGCAGTCATGCAATCTCGGCTCACTGCAACCACCACCTCCCAGATTCAAGCAATTCTCCTGCCTCAGCCTCCCAAGTAGCTGGGATTATAGGTGTCTGCCACAACGCCTGACTAATTTTTTGTATTTTTAGTAGAGATGGGGTTTCACCATGTTGGCCAGACTGGTCTTGAACTCCTGACCTCAGGTGATTCACCAGCCTCGGCCTCCCAAAGTTCTGGGATTACAGGTGTGAGACACCGCTCTTGGCCTATCTTGAATTTTCAATCTTCAAATCTCCTTCTCTTGCCAATGGGCTCCTTACAAATTTCTCTTAAGCTAAGAACATCTTTCAATGACCTTCCTTGATCACCAGGCCATCATTGTTTCTCTTTCCGTTCATCATCAAATGTTTTTAAAACACGGTCTTTATATGCTCTTTTCCCATTCTTCTCTCAACCTCTTACAATCTTGCTTCTTTCCCTCAAATTGTACCAAAATGCCTGAAAACGTCCTCAGCAGGCACCGAGACACCAAATCTAGCCCCTCTTTCTAGTGCTCCCCCTGAATATCTTCATAATGTTAATCTTAAGAATGAACTCCGTCTTCTTCAGAGGCCGCCTCCACTGCCTGCCCCCCATGTTCTGTTCTCTCCACCCTCCTATTAATACCTCCCTGACTACTCTGAATTAGTTGTGTTCACCGACTCCATTTTTCCCCATGTCTGATACTTCCTTTTTTTTTTTTGAGACAGAATCTCTGTCACCCAGTCTGGAGCAGTGGTGCAATCTCAGCTCACTGCAACTTCTACCTCTTGGGTTCAAGCAATTCTCATTCCTCAGCCCCCTAAGTAGCTCAGATTACAGGCGCCCGCTACCATAATTTTTCTATTTTTAATAGAGATGGGGTTTCACCATGTTGGCCAGGCTGGTCTCGAACTTCTGACCTCAAGCGATCCACTCACCTTGGCCTGACAAAGTGCTGGGGTTACAGGCCAAGCCCCATGTCTGGTTCGCAAATATAGACATTTTCCCGAGTCAGCCTTTTGCCCTCCTCTATTCTCAGTCTAAGACTTTCTCTGGAGAAGTTCTTCTTTCTTATGGCCTTATGCTTCTCTTTAGGTGGATAACTAAATTATGTCTTTAGTCTTAACCTCTGTTCTGAGTTCCAGAAATATCTTTTTAACCACTGCCCTCCAGCCTGGGCAACAGGGTGAGATCTTGTCTCTCGAAAACAAAAACAAACAAACAAACAAAAAGAAGAAGAAGAAGGATTTATAAGGGGAAATTTAAATAAAAGTGAGAACACAGAGTGGGAAGCAGAGCACTCAAAGCTGTTTTACCCTGAGGGAATTTCTCAGAAGCTAGAGAATGAGCTTCAGTTTACTTGGCCTCTTGAAAACAAGACTGGCCTAAGGTGAAGAAGCTAATCACAGACCACTCCCTGTAAAGTGAATGAGAAACAGCAGTAAAAGAAACCAATCCACAACTGGATGTATTAGACATAGGGTATATACAAATGACACTGTGTTTAAACCAATAAGAGGAAATTTTTTCATCTCCTCGTTCAAAAGATTGCAGTGCACCCTGCTGCAAATGCTTAAAACTCCAGCCTGCTTATATACTTGATATAGTTTGGCTGTGATCCCACCCAAATCTCATCTTGAATTGTACTCCCGTAATTCCCACGTGTTATGGGAGGGACCCAGCGGGAGATAATTGAGTCATGGGGGCGGTTTCTCCATACTGTTCTGGTGGTAGTAAGTCTCAGGAGATCTGATGGTTTGGTATGAGGAAACTTGTTTCGATTGGCTCTCATTCTATCTGATGCTGCAGCCATGTGAGAGCTGCCTTTCATCTTCCACTATGATTTTGAGGCCACCCCAGCCACGTGGATCTGTAAGTCCAATAAACCTCTTTGTTTTGTAAATTGCCCAGTCTTGGGTATGTTTTTATCAGCAATGTGAAAACTGACTAATACAATACTTTACATGAAACTTCTCTGGATGTGCTTCCTCTTATGTAGCTACTCAATTTTCATACTGATATGTTTTGGCTTTGTGTCCTCACCCAAATCTCATGTCGAATTATAATTCCCCATGTTAGGGAGGGACCTGGTGGGAGGTGATTGGGTCACGGGGGTGGATTTCCTCCTTGCTGTTCTCGTGATGGTGAGTTCTCACGAGATCTTGTGGTTTAAAAGTGTGTAGTAGTTCCTCCCTTTGTTCTCTCTCTCCCCTGCTCTGCCATGATGAGATGTGCTTGCTTCCGCTTCACCTTCTGCCAGTGAATGTAAGTTTCCTGAAGCCTCCAAGTCATGCTTCCTATACAGCCTGCAGAACTGTGAGTCAATTAAACCTCTTTTCTTCACAAATTACCCAGTCTCAGGTAGTTCTTTATAGCAGTGTGAGAAATTGACTAATACAAACAAACACCTAGCTCAAAATCTACCTCTTCCATAAAGTCAGATTTTTTCAGAAGGAATTTATATTTATCTTTATAGTGTTATATACATATTAATATATTTTCCCTTTATATTCTTGTATATATTAGAATATTTTCCCTTATATTCTCATATATATTATAGTTTCCTCTTATATTTTCATGGGCGTAATGGGATATATAGTACTTTTATTATAGATATGAGACGTGTTTTGTTTTTCCCACTTAACTGCTAGCTCTTGATACTCTAAATCATCTCTTCAAACAAAAGCTCTGGGCCAGACATGGTGGCTTACATCTGTAATCCCAGGTCTTTGGGAGGTTGAAGCTGGTGGATCACCTGTGGTTAGGAGGTCGAGACCAGACTGAACAACATGGTGAAACCCCGTCTCTATTAAGAATACAAAAATTAGCTAGGCATGGTGGTGCATGCCTGTAATTCCAACTATTCTGGAGGCCCTGGCAGAAAATCACTTGAACCTGGGAGGTGAAAGTTGCAGTGAGCTGCGATGGCACCACTGCACTCCAGCATGGGCAACAAGAACAAAACTCCACCTAAAAGGAAAAAACAAGGCTGGGCGCAGTGGCTCATGCCTGTAATCCCAGCTCTTTGGGAGGCTGAGGCTGGTGGATCACCTGAGGTCGGGAGTTTGAGACCAGCCTGATCAACATGGAGAAGCCCCATGTCTACAAAAAAATACAAAATTAGCCAGGCGTGGTGGCAAATACCTGTAATCCCAGCTACTCCAGAGGCTGAGGCAGGAGAATCACTTGAACTCAGGAGGCAGAGGTTGCAGTGAGCCGAGATCATGCCACTGCACTCCAGCCTGAGCAATAAGAGTGAAACGCTGTCTCAAAAACAAACAAACAAACAAACAAATAAAAACAAAAGAAAGAATAAAAAAATCTCTGAATGAGTCTTAATATGTTGCACAGTACTTTCTATACAATCAGAAATCAAGAAGCGCTTGTTGAATTAGGTTAAACTGAGTATCATTCACCTTTGTGTGTGTGTGTGTGTGTGTGTGCTCATAGCTTTTTATTGGCCCCCAAATTTTTCCCCTCAAGCCTTTGGTCTTGTGAATCTCCTCACCACTGCCTGCAAATTCCATGCCCATTCGTATCTTCTGACTTGTACTTAGTTTGCTTTCTTTCTTTTTTCATTTTTTTTTTTTTTTTTTGAGATGGAGTTTCGTTCTTGTTACCCAGGCTGGAGTGCAATGGCACGATCTCGGCTCACTGCAACCTCCGCCTCCTAGGTTCGGGCAATTCTCCTGCCTCAGCCTCCCGAGTAGCTGGGCTTACAGGCGCGTGCTACCATGCCCAGCTAATTTTTTGTATTTTTAGTAGAGACGGGGTTTCACCATGTTGACCAGGATGGTCTCGATCTCTTGACCTCGTGATCCACCCGCCTCAGCCTCCCAAAGTGCTGGGATTACAGGCTTGAGCCACCGTGCCCGGCCCTTAGTTTGCTTTCTTTAGCTCCATGCACATGTTTAACACTCAATATGCATTTGTTGAAAGAATAAGTGAAACTGCCCCACATGTATGTGTGCAGTCGTGTGTGCATATACATGTTTATAGACATAAATGTATACATATATATTCATATGTATCTATACATCTTGTCAGCCCAAATAGGTTGCAAGCTCCAGGAAAATAAGAACAAATATTTTACTTTTAAAAAACATTCTTCAAACTACTGCTTGACAAAAAGGATCTATGCTAAATGACCGCTTCTCCCAGCTGAAATAATGTAATGTAAAGTAATGTAATGTAAAGTAATGTAATGTACGTAATTAACAGTAAACAATAATAGGTGAATAGCAGCCCGATTCTGTATGTTAAAATTGATCGGTGATTTGATCTCAATGTATGAGTCCATTCTCACAGTGCTATAAAGAACTACCCTAGACTGGGTCATTTATGAAGAAGAGGTTTAATTGACTCACAGTTCCACAGGCTGTATAGGAAGTTGGCTGCATGGTTAGGAGGCCTCAGGAAACTTACAGTCATGGCAGAAGGGTGAAAGGGAAGCAAGCACGTCTTACCATGGTGGGACCAGAGTGAGAGAGAGCAAAGAGGGAAGCGCCACACACTTTTAAACGACCAGATCTTCTGAGAACTTACCCATTATCATGAGTTCAGCCCCACGATTCAATGACCTCCCACCAGGATTACAATTCAATATGAGATTTGGGTTGGGACACAGCCACCCACATCATCAAAGGACTACAGAGTGAACCTTATTTGATATCTACTATGCTGTGCTGGAACACTGGGCCAGGTACATGGGATACAAACCTAATAAATGACATAAAATCCTGCCTTTAAGAAACTCACATCCTAGGGAAGCAGGAAAAACTACTACCTCTAATTGTAAGGTGCTAAGTGCTGTAACTTACCAGGAGGTAAAACAGGTAAGGCCAAAGCAATGACCTCTGTAGCAGGGGAGTCGGGGGCTTCTTAGTTCACAAAGGAGGTCTCTACAAGGATGAGCAAGTAGGAGTTTAAGGGTGGGTGGAAGAGCCCTGCATGCTGAGAACCGTGAAAGTCAGTATGAACATAACCTCAGAGGAAATTCAGGCAATCAAGCACTGGATTGGACCAAGCAAAGGAAAGACTGCTTCAGGCCTAAAATGAGAGAAAAAAATTCCTTAAATAGTTTTATTTTCTTTCTTCTTATGTGTCCTTCTAACCAGTTTTAGGGCTCAAGTCTGTCCCTCCAAGAGACAAAGCTGTCGGGCAAAGCTTGCCTCAAATCTCACATTCTTTAAGAGAAAGGTTGCTAAGGAAACCCTATTAGAAATTCAGCCTATAGACTCAGGCAATGCTTATGACCTAAATACAGAGCAGAGGGAATTTAGCCTCCCACCTCAAGTGTTTGACTAATGTTCTCACTTTGGGAACTCTTGAAATAAAATGAGCACCTCCTAGTTTTTTTCCTTCACAGAGAAAATGTATATCTACCCATGCTTACTCTGAATATGAAACTCTTGTGGTGAAAAGTTTTAGAAAATGGACAGAGATGATGTGGACCAAACTGTCATATTTACTTAATTAAGGCCAATAGAAATACTAATTTCCATGCTTATGTAGCAGTAGGTCAGGTGTGGGTACATGCCTCTAAGAACAGGTCTTCGCAACTGTTTAGCTGTCACTGCCCAGGGCTGCTGCCCGGATGGGATGATGGGGGCCTGTTTGTTTACCTTTGCATCCACGTTTGTCATCACCATGAGCCAGAGGCATCACGCACTGGCAGAGGCAGACTCTTAGGATGAGAAGGCACTTAACGTACAACTGTTGAATTTTTCTAAACCACCACGTACTGAATAATGGGCCTGAAAATCTAAAGATTCTCCTAGGAAACATCCATTTTGTAGTTCCTTGACTAGATCTCACCACATAGGTAAAAAAGCAACTGGTTTCTGGCTTATATCAACTTGTGGGCAAATATATGGGGCCATATTCCAGGGGCCTCACTAATGAGCTGTGAAGTGCCTTGTGTTAGCTTCAGGGTTAATATATTTACGCAGAAGGAACATAGCTCTTTCTTTTATCAGAAAAGTTAAATCTTTGAGGATACATTTTCAACCTGGGTCTGTTTGGGGCAGTACTCTCCAGGGCAATATGTATGCCATTAACATACACTGTTCCCACAGCGAGTGAGTAATAATGTAAAAAGTCAGGCCTGTTTACAGCTGTAACAGCTCTATACTGTAAATGGAAAAGAAAAAGATGACAGCAGCTGACCAGCAGAGACATGCTGGAACAGCATTCCCAGGAATCCTTCAGCCACAGGAAAAACAACTCCAAACAGGCAACTCTCAGCCCAGCACAGGGTGTAAATTAGCTTCCGCTGACAACACACTTCGGACACCGGTGTGCACAGAAGTCCTCTCCCACGCCAAAGTCAGCAGAGTGCTAAGGACTTGGAGCCCTGACACTGTCCTTTAAACACTCACAGTTACCGCACATGAGAGAGCCAAAGCAAAAAATTTTTAAATTCCTGGGACAATTTTCTTTTTTTTGAGACAGGGTTTCACTATGTCACCCAGGCTGAAGTACAGTGGTGCCATCACAGCTCACTGCAGCCTTCAAATGCCAGGCTCAAGCCATCTTCCCACTTCAGCCTCCCCAGTAGCTGAGACTACAGGCATGTACCACCAAGCCCAGATAATTTTTTTGATTATTTGTAGAGATAGGGTCTTTCTATGTTGCCCAGGCTGGTCTTCAACTCCTGGTCTCAAGCAGTCCTCTCACCTCAGCCTCCCAACAATTTTCTTTTTAAAATATTTTTCAATTTTGATTTTAGATTCATGGAGTACATATTTGGGTTTATGAAATGGGTATACTGCACCCATATGGTGAAGCTAATAAGCCACAAGAGAGTTTTCAGCCCATGCCCTTTCCCTACCACCTCTCGTAGTTTGCAGTGTCTGTTTTCCCATGTTTATGTCCACGTGTGCTCAACGTTTAACTTGAAAGTGAGAACATGCAACATTTGATTTCCTATTCTTGTATTCATTCACATAGGATTATGGCCTCCAGCTCCATCCATGTTGCTGTCAAGGACATGATTTAATTCTTTTTTTTTTTTTTACGGCTGCATAGTATTCCATGGTGTATAGGTACCACATTTTCTTTATCCAATCCTGGGACAATTTTCAGTGGGTGTAAAGTTCGTACCTCTGAGTGAGCTAGAAAGCAGTTTCATAAATCAGGTAGATTTGTTTGAGCAATCCTGTTGTTAAGTAGTATCTCTTGGTTGGTGGTGCTTGATCACTAAACTCTAGCTATGTGAGAAGAATCTAGAATTTAGGCCATGATGTTGACTACACAGATAAAAGAGGCAGGAGTTTTTCTCATTCACAGAGCATTCCTGAGAAGTGACTCCCCAGTTTTGCAGGCTCTCACACACTTATGTGGGGAGTGCACAAAGTGATTGTGGTTGAGGCTGCTAGCTGCTAACCTAATTCCATGTTTTTTTCTTCTTCATGGGACATGGCTGGGCTACTTTTCCCAGCTTGTCTTGCAATTAGAACTCCTTCAAATCACTAAGAAAAAGGCAGAGCCAAGCATTAGCTAGTTGTTACCTATGCCACTCTCACCCTCTGGCTAAAGGAGAGATTCTTCATTTGTTCACATGGACCATGTCCTAGAGCTGGAGTTAATTCTGGGGTGATGAGGTGAGCAGCAGATGGGTTCCCTGATACCCAGCAATGCCTCTGCAACCCAATGGTGTGTTAATCACAAAAGGAGAGGCATCTTTAACCCCTTTAATTGCTTTCCTTGGTGTGGATTCTTAGTGATCTCCTGCTTTATATGGGGGACTTTGGGGTAGGTCATTCTCTTGCAATTATCTAAGATAATTTCTATCTGCATGTCTTCTTTTTAAATTACAGTTTAATAAAGAGTTATAGAGCAAACGCCCAGATTAACCACTGCTCAGCTAAAAATAAAACAAAACCAAAAAACGAATAGAAGGTTTCTGTGTGTGCCTTCCCCCGCATACCTCAAGGTTTCCCAGAGGAACTGCAATCCTGACTTGCAGAGTTATTATTTCCTTGATTTTCTAATTTACTATTCAGTTATACATCTCTGAACAAGGTACTTGGTTTCTGCCTCCTTTTTCAGCTTTCTGTCAGTGGAATCCTGTTCTAGGTATTCCTTTGTCTGTATGCTTTGTTCTGTATTATGTGTGTAAGGTTTGTTTTGTCTAGCTATAGTTCATTTATTTTAATTGCTGAATAGCATTTAATTGAATTACTCTACCACAATTTCTTTATTTGTTCTACTTTTGATGGACTTCCGGAATATTTAGTTTGGGGTTATTATGAGCAGGCTGCTATGTACATTTGGGTTATATGTCTGGGTGCATGTGTGTAAGCACTTCTTTCAGAAATGTACTCAAGAGTGAAATTGCTAGGTCGTAGCGTTTGCACAACGTTGGGTTTATCAAATGATGCCAAACTCTTTTCCAATGTGGTTTTTACCAATTTATACTACCGCAGGCAGTTTATGAAATATACTATTGCTTCATATCCTTGCCAGAACTTGGTATTACCAGACTTTCAAATTTTTTTCAACTAAGTGAGTATGTAATGGTATCGCTCTTGCTTTAATTCATATTTTCTTTATTACTTAATGAGGTTGAACATCTTTTCATGTTTATTGGCAATTTAAATTTCCTCTTTGGTAATGTGGCTATTCTACTTCTTATTTATTTTTTATTGCCTAATAGCCTTTTAAAAATTGATTTGTATGAGTCCTTTATTTATTCCATTTGTAACCCATATATTCTGGTTCAGTGTTGTCTACACAAGTTACAGATATTTTCCACTCTGACTTGTCTTTTAATACTCCTTAAGGTGCCTTTTGATTATCAGAGACTTTTTATTTGAACTGCTTGAATTATCAAACTTTTCCTTTATTATCTTTTTATGTCTTGTTTAATCCACCTGGAACCAACTTTTGTATATAGCACAGGGAAGAAATTCCTTTTAAAACAGAAGCATGAAAGCGAGTATTATTTATAAAAAGAGGAACTTTTAAAGCAAACGTTCTGTATTTTTCTCCTTTACTACAAGGTATGAAGCCTTTCTCTGATAAGAGGCAAATAGATCTTCATGTACTTTTTTTAGGGACAACAAAGTGTCTACCTTTTAATTCCTTAAGAAGAATATGTAAGTGTCATAGGCCCTCATATAAAGATCATCCCTTAGGGTACCCTATATAACTGCATGAATCCACACAGTACACAAATGCTCGGAAATGCATGAACTGTTTTTTGAAAAGATTTGTAGGAAATAGTTATAGTTGTTATCTGTGGGAATGTATTGTTTACATTTTCTGCCTCAGGGAAAAGAATATAATGTTTAAGATGCTTACCATAGCAGCTGAACAGGAATATAGCATCAGATATACCAAAATTTGTTTACATATGCTCTTTCAGGAACCCATCTAGCAAACAGAAGTGCTGATTTTCAATTATTTTACATGTGCTTTTTGCACACACACACACATCTTAGTTACTTAATGAGCACAGAAATCATTGCAATCCACAACTATGCTGAATTGTAAGGTATGCAATCTTTTCTAAGCTATGGGGCTTGAATTCCAAACTCTATTCCCAAATTCGTTATCTGAATAAAAGCACAAGTGAAAATGGATTTGCCTGTAAGTTCAAGAGGAGTAGGAACAGTATGACCTAAAGATTTTGTGTTAGAAATGTATTGATGTTGAAAGAGTTTGGTTACCTTTCCAACCAACTGACTATCCTGGATGAAGCAAAGACCAAGAGTTTTCTCTTTTACTTCTATTAAAACAAACTAAATATGGCCTCAGAAGGACTCCGTACTTCTATATTTGAGTCCTTGTGGATGAACTGCAACCTAACTAAGGTAGACAAGATTGACAGCCTAATAGTATGCCTCTCTAACAGTGGTTGAGTCCTGGCTAATCCCAGCAGCCTACGTCAACCACTCACACACTGCTGAGTGTTCAAACTGTGTTCAAATAAGGCAAACACTGATATGTACCCAATTTAGCTGTTTCCGTACCTCACATCTGAGTCCTGGACGTCACTTTACTATTTTTGTCTATATATTTGTTCTGACCACAAGGCACCCCTGGAGCCTCTCTGAATCTGTTGTGGCTCTGCAGGCTGCCCGATTCATGACTCGCTTGTTGCTCAATAAAACTCCTTTAAATTTAATTTGGTTGAAGTTTTTCTTTTAACACGTCTTTCTACATTTTCTGGTGAACAATTTCGCTGTACAAGGAATTCATTATGAATTCTCTCACACTTTAACAAATGAGACAGTTCGAGTTTTATAAACCATGGGCAGCAATGGATTAAGTATTACAGTAAATAAGTCATAAAATACATATATTTTGAAAAAATTTAAAACATTTCAGCAGATACTTAATGTTTGTTTTAGTAGGATAAAATCAGTTTATAGTATGGTTCCACTTTTAAGAAATTTATATTTATGCATTAAAATTAACATAACAGTGATTATTGTAACAATGATTATAGATAACAGTGATTATTTCTACATAGGTAGGTTATAGGAAACTTATAATCTCCTCTGTGTTTTTCAGTTACTTTCCAATGTTACTGCAAATCTGTATCTTTATCTAGCTAAAGACAAATAGATATTATAGTAGAAGCAGTAAGAAAATTTTACCAAATGCCTTAGTTACAAGCAGGTTTTATTTTGGTAATATTAAAAAAAATGCATAAATTTTACTGTATTCCTGCAACTCAGAAAATGATGCTTGCAAAATTTTAAGCTGGAAACCAACTTTTCAAAACAAACAAAAGCCCCTTCATTTTTCAACTTTCATTCCTTTACAGATAATTTAAATCTCTTCCTGTGGGATTCTTATTTAAAGGAATTTACCAAATAGTAGCCTTACCTTTGACAGGTCAAAGCCTTTTAGATAAGAAAAAGGCTCCCTGATCGGGAGGACACCTAAGTATGGTGTATTATCAAACATCGACTGATCAGAGAAAGCATTCTGGAATGTTCTCCACATTTCCTTACATTGCAAACCCTGAGCCTCAGCTCTATTAGGGTCAGGACAAAGTGGGTGACTGGGCAGACTTTTCATAAAAATAAGGTGGGGCTTGTTTGTGTGCAATTTTGAATGTGACATCCTTAGCAAAAGTGTCTTGTTCTGATTTGATGACACTGAAATCAAGAAAAATAGCCAGATTAGGATCAGAAGGGAAGTTGGAAAATTTCCTGATTTACTGAATATGACATTAATTACAGGGGAAATATGCTTGGTAATGAGCAAGCGAATATGGCGGTGGGGGTGGCGTGACGTGGCAGAGGAGGGGGTTAATAAAGCGATCGATACAACAACGAATGAAAATCTGAGCTAAACCACCTGTGTGTTCTACTGCTCATTTGGACTCTGATATTTTTTAAATTAACTTTTTTTTTTTTTTTTGCAAGCTAACATACAGAATAGTTTGACCTTGCCAAGCAAACTGGCAATTCTGTGTTACGGTCACTTCTTCCAAGCTGTTTGTTCAGAGTAAAGCTGACATAGCTTTGAAACATAAGTCCAGTTCTCACAAATCTAGTTTCTTTTTCATAAGGCACCCACTCTTTTCCAAGGCAAAAATGCCAAAAATTCCCTTGGGTAGGAAATTATCCCAAAGTGATGTAATTGAGGGTGATCTGATAAACTCCTTTATAAGGAATTAACTCCCTGGGTGGGATGATGATGAACAGACAGATGAGGACTTCTGTTTATACTATCAGATTGTCACGGTGGTATAAATATACTAAACTTCTGGGTGAGTCACAACATACTGCTACATAGTATTTGGTAAAGAAGATTAGAAGTCAAAAACAGGATGGGATGATATAGATAGAGGGATTTCAGAACCAGCTTATGACCATTCAAAACTATGGGAAAGTCATTTGATTTTCTTTGCTCATCCAACTATGTCTCCCTCAAGCCAAGTCATTTTTCAAAAGATAAAAATGTTCAAATATTCAAAGATTGGTACAGGTCAAAATCATAAGTAAACTGACATTGCTACTGTACTTATAGTTTTGAAAGGAAAGTAGAGACAACTCAATTTGGTGAGTTTCTTGGAAAATAAAACAAGTAAAATTTCTTCCTTAAAGTGATATTGATTGCTTTTGTAGAACAGGCCAGGTATTCATAATGAGGTCCAGGGTAACTGTATTCACTAGAGACAGTTCAGGCAGAACAAAATGTACTTAGCTCTTTCTAACTCAGCTTCACATGACCTTGAATGATCAGATAAGGAAAGTATATAACAAATTTACTGTTACTATCCAAAGGTAAGTGGGTATCCATCCCCTCCATTTGATCCAATGGCATTTTTATGAGAAGTTCTATGATCTCATTTCCTGCATATGAATATTTTTACACTTCTCTTCAAGCATCTAATGGCACTGAAGTTCTGTAACATTTACAGGAGACACGCCATTTGAATCCTTATCAGCCACCAGTGGTTTTCTTCTCATAGATGGAACCTCTTACTCATTTCACAAGTATTTATTAAGCATAGGCTACAGTTCAGATCCTGACCTGAGAGTACTGGTCCAGTGGTGAGCCAGATGGACTCCCTTTGGGCCTCATGTACCTTAATCACTGCCAACCGTGCAAATCATGCAGAAGACACAGCAAGATCAGTTAGCTATCACAGGACAAGGAAACAGCCAAACTGAATGTCAGACATTGGCCAGCGCTGACTGGTGTTCTCCTTTGCACTGGGCTCTCTGAGGGCATCACTGGAAATGTAAAATGTCTTCTCTCCTTATATTTTGGGAATAGAACAATTGTTCTCAAGAGTCAATTAGGCCAGCCCGGGAAAGATGGCAGATGCTGTCTCCAGAACAGGGTTAGAAAAAATTAGTCAGAGTTGAGAAGGACAGTGGGGTGGGGGCGTGGCCTAGGCGGGAGGTGAGGGTGGTTCATGGGTACAAAAACATTAGTTAGAAAAACGAATAAAACCCAGCATTTGATTGTGCAACAGGGTGTCTATAGCCAGTAGGAACTTAATTGTACATTTAAAAATAACTAAAAGGATGTGACTGAATTGTTTGCAACACAAAGGATAAATGATTGAGGGGAATGGGCACCCCATTCTCCATGGTGTGATTATTTTTCACTGCATGCCTCTATCAAAACATCTCATATACCCTTATAAATATATACACCTAACAAGCACCCACGAACACTAAAAATAAAAATAAAAAAATCATAAGTACAAAAAATAGCCAGGTGTGGTGGTGCCTGCCTGTGGTCCCAACTACTGGGGAGTTTGAGGTGGGAAGTTTCTCACCTGGAAACGTGAGGCAGCAGTGAACTATAATCACACCACTGCACCCCAACCTGGGTGATAAAGCAAGACCCTGTCTCAACAACAAAAAAGAAACAATTAGGGAAAAATATAAAGCAGTTTATGATTAGCTCCCAATTAACTGTATTCACTGCAGTGACCTGTGGGGAATAGAATGTTCTATATTCATTTCTTAGAGCTCACCCATACAGGAACTTTTTTCAGAAAGACTTTCTCACATTAATCATTGAACTATTTCAGGAAGATTCTCACATGTTAATCATTGTGGTGGACAACTGGAAAACCTCAGATGACATATAGCCTTTCAAATTTTGTCAACAGTAACCAATATAATAAATACATTTAAAATCACAACATATATGTACTTATCTTAAATCACAAATCTTACAAAACAACACCTACTATGCATTCTTGATTTTTCTCTTCTTTTTTCTATTCTTTGATTTCATTTACAAATTGCCACTCAAGAAACTTTAAATTGATTTTGCAACAGTGGGTTACCAAAACCACCCCCAGGAACTATACTTTTCAAATGCTGGTAAAGCTATATATTGTGGAGGTATTTTGAGATTTTGCTAAAGTCTGTATGTTTGTGTGTCCCTATAATTCTTACATTGAAATCCTAACTGCTAGTGTGATGGTTGTAGGAGGTGGGACCTTTGAGAGGTGATTATTTCACAAGGGTGGAGCTCTCACTGATAAGATCAGTGCTCTTAGCCCCAGAGCTCCTGGCCCCTTCTATCACAGAGGACCCAGTGAGAAGCCAGCCTTCTATGAAGCAGGAAACCAACCCTCAGCAGATACCGAATCTGCTGGTGCTTAGATCTAGGACACTTCCCAGCCTCCAGAACTAGGAGAAATACATTTCTATTATTTATAAGCCACCCAGTCTATAATAGTTTGTTTCAGCAGCCCAAACAGGAAGAACATAAGAAAACACACCACTACTACTACTTCTACTAATGATTGCTAATATTCATTGAGCATTAACTATTTACTAAGCACAGGGTTAAAGATATTACATGGCAATTCTTTCAGCCTCACTTTTGGCTCATTCCCCACAGGTTGTGAGCAATAAAATAGATGCTGAACACCTCACTTGCTGAAGGAGAGGGCTAAGCCACCATACCGAGGAACTAAAAGATGGACTTAGAAGTTATGTCCATAGAGCGAGAAACCAGTTCTGCCAGCCTGGCCACTGATTACCCCTCCAGCTAGTGAAAGAGGAATTGAGGCAGCCAGATGTGCATGCGTGTGTGTGTGTGTGTGTGTGTGTGTGTGTGTGTGTTTGTGTGTGTGTTGTTGTTGTTGCTTTCCTCTCACCTTCAGTGAAGTGGGAGGGGCCTCAAGAGGACCCTTTAGAGGACCCGAGTAAGTCCCTTGGAATTTCAGGCAGGTGGGAGAGGGTGACACTCTCACTGCCAGAGGACAGGCCACAGGTATGTAGGAGTTTCACCTCAGGCCAGGTGGGCCTGGGAAGGAGCCTACCGGGTCATTATCACAGGAACTCCATTAACAGGACATCTGGCACCGGGAGGAAGAGAAATAGCCCCTGGATAGCTGGGGAGAGCCAGAGAGAAGGCCAACCCAGAACCTCCCTTGCAGATGCCCCAGGCAGAACTTGGCCTTCCGGGGATAGTGTGAGGGTGGGGAGAGGTTTCACATTGGCCTATACCCAAGTTTAGATTACTGAACCAGACAAGGTTTTAATTACTATACTGAGAATGATCTGTTTCTGATGGGAAGAAGTCTATCAGAAAGCTATGAGATTTGAGATTTCACCCACTGCAGTGAAAGAACAGAACCGCAGGGTAGGTTCTAATGAATGAAGGCAGGGAAAGATGAGCTATGTGCTTCCTGTGCAGATCTTCATGGGGTTCCACATGCCCAGCGTTTATTGGGCACTTTATCCATTTTGTCCTTCCAGCAACCCCACTCTTTAAAGATGGGGAAACTGATACTCAGAGAAGGGTTCAGCTATCTCTAGCTAAAGTTTCATGCTAGCGAGTGGCAGAGCCAGGATTCAAACTCAGGTAGTCTCACTTAAATACTCCCTACCCTTCTTTCTGAGGCAATCTGATTTGGGGTGAGATGGGAGGTAGCAGGAGGGCAAAGTTAAGCAATTTAACTGGTATACAGTTAAAACACTGGTCTCTATTCTATATATATATGCGTGTGTGTGTGTGTGTATGTGTATTTTTTTTTGAGATGGAGTTTCACACTTATTGCCCAGGCTGGAGTACAATGGCGCGATCTTGGCTCATTACAACCTCCACCTCCCAGGTTCAAGTAATTCTCCTGCCTCAGCCTCACAAGTAGCTGGGGTTACAGGCCTGCATCACCACGCCCAGCAAATTTTGTATTTTTATAGACACAGGTTTTCTCCATGTTGGCCAGGTTGGTCTTGAACTCCTGACCTTGTGATCCACCTGCCTCAGCCTCACAAAGTGCTGGGATTACAGGCATGATCCACTGCACCTGGCTCCATTCTATATTTTTATTTGTGATATGCATGTGTGTGTGTGTGTGTATACATATATACACACACACACATACATAATATGTAGGTATATTTACTTGTAAATTACATGCATATATTATGTACATTTAAATATATGCTCCATGCCTGTAATCTCAGCACATTGGGAGGCCAAGGCAGGTGGATCATTTGAAGTCAGGAGTTTGAGACCAGCTTGGCCAACATGGTGAGACCCTGTCTCTACTAAAAATACAAAAATTAGCTGGGCCTGGTGGCAGTCACCTACAGTCCCAACTACTTAGGAGGCTCAGGCAGGAGAATTGCTTGAACCTGGGAAGTGGAGGCTGCAGTGAGCCAAGATTGCACCATTTCACTCCAATCTGGGTGACAGAGCCAGACTCTGTCTCAAAAAAAAAGGAGGGTTGAGTAACTTTTGGGAGTCAGCCTCTGCTCTGTGATGCAAGGTGAGGTGTGGCAAGGACTCCGGGAACACCAGAAGCCTCCACGGGAATCTTGATCCAGTGACATGTATCTTACCAGGCACCAATTACACAGAGATACGAATCTCTGCTGAGTGCAGCAGCCTTTTTTTTTTTCTTTTTTTCATTTTTTTTTAAGACAGAGTCTCGCTCTATTGCCAGGCGCCAGGCTGGAGTGCAGTGGCGCGATCTCGGCTTACTGCAACCTCCGCCTGCCGGGTTCAAGCAATTCTCCTGCCTCCGCCTCCCAATTAGCTGGGACTACAGGCGCGTGCCACCATGCCCAGCTAATTTTTGTATTTTTTAATAGAGACCGATTTCACCATGTTGGCCAGGATGGTCTCAATCACCTAACCTCGTGATCCGCCTGCCTCGGCCTCCCAAAGTGCTGAGATTAGAGGCGTGAGCCACGCCCAACCAGCCTTTTATTTTCTGAAATCCTACACAAAACTGTAGCTATATACATATGTGCTTTCTTCAGAGGAAAGTGCCTACCATTTTCATCAAATTTTTGAAGAGTTCCTTGATCCCAAAAGATAAGAATGACTGTTTAGTACTAGGTATTCATTTGAGTAGTTCCTCCTTTAAAACAGCACTTATCTTGGGAGGGGGAAAGCAATTTTATTATTTTTTTAAGAAGATTTTATGTGATAAAAGCAGTACTTATTTGGAGACATAAAATGACATATGGTTAGAATGATACAGAATGCAGCTTTTCCAGATTGACCTCACATTAAAAAAAATTACTACTTAAAAATTAATTCTGCCTCTGATCACTAAGAAAGTAGAATAACCACCAGTCATTATGTATTTGCCCTTTCTAGGCATCTTTCTCTCTCCCTTTCTCTCTCTCTCAGACGGAGTTTCGCTCTCATCACCCAGGCTGGGGTACAATGACACAATCTCGGCTCACTGCAACCTGTACCAAGCAATTCTCCTGCCTCAGCCTCCCAAGTAGCTGGAATTAGAGGCATGCACCACCATGCCTGGCTAATTTTGTATTTTTTTAGTAGAGATGGGGTTTCTCCACGTTGGTCAGGCTCATCTCAAACTCCTGACCTCAGGTGATCCGCCCACCTTGGACTCCCAAATGCTGGGATTACAGGGGTGAGCCACCGAGCCTGGCCTCTAGACATTTTTCTAAGGAAGGTCCAGTTCAAAGTAATTGTAAGAAACCTCAGAAAATTCCTGGATAGAAATTTAGTCCTTAGGTTGCTACGTAAATGAAAATTAGGAATGAGATCATTTCACCTTTCTATCGAGTGAGCAATATGCCTTGTTAAAAATCATGAGATTTTTGGAATTGCAGGCTACACAGCAAAATCCAGTGAAACTTGACTAGCTAACAAAGATGCCAGATTAGTTACAGTTTAACCACTTAACACTAATGACCATGTTTAGAGTGAAATTATACATACTTTTTTCCTGCTGTTGCAAACTCGAAATCTCATTTACAACCATTTCAAATTAATATTTAACCACATTTATATAAATATACATAAGTGTGTAAATGGATTGACTTTATGTGCTCTCTGGAGCCAGTGCTGACAAATACTGAAATTCTGAAAAGCTTATTGCTGTGAGAGCTTGGAGCAAAAGCTTAGGGAAATTTCTGAGGAATAAAAGAAAGTAGTTAGTTGACTATCAACAGACATCTGAATTCTTAAGCAATGAAGAGAAAAAAATGTGCAAAGTGCCTTTTTAAATACAAGTGTTCTCAGCAATTAGGTTTAGACCAGTATTGCCCAGGAGAATATTCTGTGATGACATAAGTGTCCTATATCTCCACTGTTCAGTGTGATAGCCACTGGCCACATCTAGGTATTCAGCAATTGAATTGTGCCTAGAGTTATAGAGAAATGGAATTTTACTTAAATTTAATTTTAAATAGCCACATGTGATTAGTGGCTACAGTGCTGATGGCACAGGTTTAGACAGTCTTACCAACAGAGTATCATCACCCTGTTAGAAAAAATGGTCGGTCATAAGACTTCAATAGTACTTCCAGAGAAACTGCACTGATTATAAATCAGGATTGTAAGTAGTCTCTCTTTATCTTTTGTGCTCAGGAGCACACACATAATATGACTGAAAACAGAAAACTTGAACAATGAAAAATATTCTAATAGTTTAATCCTAGAATTCCTACCATACCTGGCTGATGGGCAGGTTCTTAATAAATATTTGTAGAAAAATAGGTAAATAAGTTCATGAATGAATTAGCAGACAACTTTCACTCCATGACTGGGGAAAAGAAAAGCTTCCTGGCAAAGTGTAAACATTTCTTTGAAATTTAGAGCCATTATCTCCCATCTTTTAAAAATGAGTTTCATGAATACACATAATAGCTGGACAGATGGATAGAAGGTAAGTTAGCTAGCTAGTTAGATGGATAGAAAATAAGTTTGACATACAGACCTTGGTAAAAGATTGTCAAGTGTTAACCTCCTACTAGGATTCTTCCATCTTGCTTTGGGACCCTATGAAGGTTGCAAGCCATGGATTTTAATGTTCTTGTAACTCCCAAGTTGCTCTCAAGTTTTGTATAACAATTTTAATTAATAACAATGTTTATAATTTTCTCTGTCCAGTTTTTTCTTTGTTGCTGACTATAAATCTGTGTGCATATAATATCCTGAAATATTCTAAAACTAAAATTGAATTGTACTTCATAGTATATTTACTGCTTTTTAAATGTTCCAGTATTCGTAAACTTATTTATTTATTTAGAGACAGTGTCTTGCTCTATTGCCCAGGCTAGAATTCAGTGGCTCAGTCATGGCTCCCTGCAGCCTTGATCTTCTGGGCTCCAGCTATCCTTCCACCCCAGCTTCCTCATCACAGGTGTGTACCATCATGCTTGGGTAATTTTTTCTTAAAGTTATTTTGTCGAGACAGGGTTTTCCTATGTTGTCCAGGCTGGTCTCAAACTCCTAGACTCAAGCAATCTTCTGGCCTAGGCCCCCAAAGTGCTAGGATTACAGGTATGAGCTACCATATCTGATAGGTAAAAATATTTCTATGCCAATAGTATATTTCTGCCATACTATTGGAATCATTTTTATTGGACACATGATGTTCCACTGCCCAAAATATTAATCTGAATCACAAACCTATCTCTCTCCCTTATGCATATTTCTGTGGTTTTTCTGATGCTAATTCAACAACTTTCTTCAGATTGGTTTTAAAATTTTATATATTTACATATGTATATATATATGTATGTGTATTTACACACACACACACAAAATTTATTAGAACTGACTCTGTCCCATTGGTTTCAAAATGCTATATATCTAATAAATTGTATATATATAAATAAATTGTATATATATATATAAAATGCTATATATATCTAATAAATTATATATTTATATTGTATATATATTGTATAGTGTATATAGATATATATATATACAATTTATTAGAACTGACTCGGTCACTTCTCCCTTTATTTTAAAGACAGTAGGGTAAATGCTAGGCCTCTTTGTTATGTCACTATCTTCCTTTGAGATGACTGGACTTTAACTTTGCTGAAATTGTTAACTGTGTCTCCTCTTGACCAGTAGGGGGGTAAGCATGCAAGACCTAGACAGCAGCTGTTAGAACTTCCCCAACTAGAGGTGGGGTCTGGGAATGAGGAAGGGCAATTAAACTTACTAAGAACTTTCAGAAGACTGCAGAATTTCCCGGGAGTTACTGCTTCCCAGAATATGGGGAAACTCTGGATCAAAGGGTCAATGTCAAATGTTTCACTCTAGTCCCGAGAGCATTGTTTTGGTTTAACTCGGCAAGTCTGAGTTCATCAGCATGAAAAATGAATTTCCACTGGATTTATTCAGTAATCCAAACTTGGATTTGTAGAGAAGATAAGGGTTGGATGGTGCACAGTTTGTTCTAGCAGAATCAACTTGGAACCAGTAAAGAAGGCAGGAAGAAGGACTGTGATTCACTTTCATATGTTGAACAAACAGCGAAGCTCCTTAAACTCCGCATTCAGACGTAGCCAGCATCTGAAAGCGCCACAGTGCCCGCCTTGTTAAAATGGAATCCCACTGGCTAGCTAATTGATTCACAAATCTGCTAACGAATTCCATACTAACAGCTTAAATTAAAAGTTAATGAAACACAGCCAGGGCCCCATTATATTTCCCTTGTAACAACCCTTTCATTACAAAAAAAAAAAAAAAAAAAAAAACCGCAAGAGGGAGAGAAAAGCTGGGGCTTCATTAAAGGAAAATGTCTGGGACATCACCCTGGGCTGGAATGTACCCACAGCCAGAAGCATTCCTCAGACCAGCCTCCCTGCCAAGTTTCACGGAAGCCACTTCTCCGAGACAGGCAAGAAATCCCCACAGGTATCCTGTGATCAGACTGACCAGAGCTCAGAAGGCGGCATTGTCTGTCGCACTGCATGATCTGCTCAAGACGGTAAAGTCTGTTCTCATGGAATCCTGTGCACTTAACAACTTCACCCTCTTCCTGCTATGAAACTCACACTTGACTCGCATTCCCAAGGAAGAGGAGGTAGAGAATCTGTGTCCTCTTTTCTGCCTACCCCAGATGTGGGGTGACAGCAGCAGTTTGTCTCTTCCAAATCAATGAAGGTGTGAGCAATGTTCAAGGCTCAATGCCCTGTTCTTTTGCCTGCCCTGTTCTCCTGCCCACTTCCCTCATCTCAACACATTCGTCGATTCTTCTGTGCTCACAGTTCCCAAGTGTCCATCTCTAGCCCAAACTGAAGCCTGCCTCTGCCTGCAGGCTCTCACTTGGACACCAGTACCTTCAACATAACATGTGCAAAAGCATTCCTCAGCTTCTTCCCATGAAACAATTCTCCTACGTGGCTTTCTCTCCCCTGCCATGGCACTGCATGCTAGAACTAGAGTTACCTTTCTTTATTCTTAAGAGAACAGGGTCTTGCTCTGTTTCCCAGGCTGGAGTACAGGCACACAATCACAGCTGACTGCAGCCTTGAATTCCCGGCTCAAGCAATCCTCCTGCTTCATTCTTATTGGCTAGGACCACTTTTTTTTTCCCCCTTAAATATTGGAATTTTAATAGTGAGATGAATCAATGAAAAGATCTATCTTTCTCAGGAAACAGAAACTAACGCTATACAATAAAGGCAATGATTGGAAACCCTAAATTACTTTTTGTCAAGAAATTCAATTTAATAATTTAGCTTTTCCACAGAATAAATAATCACTATTACTTCTATAGCAAAGAGGTATCATTTGGGGGAAGGAGTAGATATATGAGTATTACATTATTTCTCTTCATTGCTTAAGAATTCAAATGTTTGTTGGTAGTCAACTACTTTCTCTTATTCCTCCTTTCCCTAAGCTCTTGCTCCTAGCTCTCAGACCAAAAACTGTTTAACATTTTGTAGAGATAGGGGTCTCACTACTGTTGCCCAGGCTGGTCTTGAACTCCTGGCCTCAAATTATCCTCCTGCCTTGGCCTCCCAAAGAGTGAGGATTATAGGCATGAACCACAGTGCCTGGCCCCAGGAGTTACCTTTTACATTCCTCACTTACTGACCATTCATTTGGGATCAGGGGACAATTATGGAAGGCTAGTTGGGAGTTTGGCTATTGTCCTAGAGGTAGTGGACACTGCAGGTCCCTGACTATGTAGCTACAGGTTCAAAGTGATTTTGGAAAATTATCATTGTCCTCAACCTGACTCCATCTTACCATATCTTATTAACCAATCCCCACCTCTACCTCCAGCATTTATTTGACAAATATTTATATAATACATATTATGTGCCAGGAACTACTCTAGGAATTTTATAAATACTCACTTTCTAAATTCTCATGACAACCCTATGAGGAAGCTACTATTACTCTCTGTAGCTTACGGATGAAGGGGAAGAGGCAGAGCTAGCATGGTCATCTTACCCTGACTACCCTAGTTACCTGCTTTAACTATTATTCATTTTCTCTGATTGTATAATCTTTGTTCATGCTCCTCCCAATCTCATCACCTCTCCCCCAGATGCTCTCTTGCGTGTCCCCTCTTTAGAAATTTGTGCTGGTCCCAGGACTCATCTAGACCCACACCTCCGCCTAAAGACCAAACTGTGCCAGTGCACATGGGTCTCTTCCTTCTCTGAAAGTCTCCTATACTCACTCTCCAGATTAGGCTTATTCCACTGCTCGGCAACATCATTACTTAACTCTCTTCTACTATGAGCTCCTGGAGATCAGAGCTGCCAGGCGTTTTAAAATCTTCCTTTAGTACTGAGTAAAAAAGAACATAACTGGTCTCAGCAATAAATATTTAACTGAATCAAAGTAATAAATATTGCCATTATCCATGAAAAAGGAGAAGAAAAGTCACCTAAAGGTATCTTTGTTTTTTGCAGCTACCATGAATAATTGTTTTCTCTGTTCAACAGAAACAGTATTATATCTATATACGTGTGTATATATGTATGTAGGTAGAAATGCTGTTTTCTTTAGACTACGGGTTGACAAACTATAGTCCATGGTCCAAATCTGGCCCACTGCTTGTTTTTGTAAATAAAGTGTTTTTGTTTGTTTTTAATTTTAAGGCAGAGTCTCACTTTGTGCCTCATGGTGGAGTGCCGTGGTGCGACTTCAGCTCACTGCAACCTCTGCCTCCCGGGTTCAAGTGATTCTCATGCATTACCCTCCTGAGGAGCTAGGATTACAGGCATACACCACTATGCCTGGCTAATTTTCGTATTTTTTAGTAAAGACAGAGTTTCACCATGTTGGCTACGATGGTCTCCAACTCCCAACCTCAAGTGATCCACCGGCCTTGGCCTCCCGAAGTGCTGGGATTACAGGAATGAGCCACCACACCTGGCCTGTAGATAAAGTTGTATTGGCACAAAGCCATGCCCATTTTTTTATGCATTGTCTATTGCTGCTTCACACTACAAGGACTACATAAAATACCTATTATAGAGTCCGCATAGTCTTCTAAGCCTAAAATATTTATTATTTGGCTCTTTTTAGAAAAATTTGCTCATCTCTGGTTTAGACAAAAAGTAAACTGAACATCTGAATAGGAAACACTTCTGTTCATTGTTTTTACTTTTAAATTAAACTTACCTTTCTCTACTATTTTCTTGACACTATCTGCTTGTTTTAAAAATGAAGCATCTACCTATGGTTTGGGATCAAAATTAAAAGTAAACATATAATTTGCTCTTCATGACAGCACAGTTGCAAGCACACTTGGAAAGAGCTGGCTAAAGAAGGGTGCATTGAAAAGTCTCCCTTTGTAAAGGCCTGCTGCACCTCAGTGTTTCACAGCAGTCAATGTCTTTAATGTGTCACACGGGTGTATCAAAACACTCAGTTTCAGGCACTGATAGTAGTCTGGTCAAGTTTGCTTGTGGTTACCCAGATTTTCCATGCAGGCAAGAAGAGACATGGCTAGTACCATCAGATAATCCCTAGGCAAACCAGGCATGAACCTGGTAGGGGAAGGCAGGTAGAGACAGCATTTAGCTCTGATGGGCGCCAGGGAAGTTCATCAAAACAGTGGAAGAGAGGGCCTTCTCACTATGCCTAAGCAATAGGCACAATCAGCCAGTGGGTACATGACTTTTTCGCCACATCTTTTCAGATGGCACGACTTTCCGCTTGGACTTGAACTTGTTTGGTCCAGTCTTGTCTGGCTTCTAAGAGCAGTGCTCTGAATTGTCTGACTCGTCCCTCATTTCTGTATTCCTCTCCTGGTATCCTACCTCATAACCAGCCCTCCTCTGATGGCATGATCTTAGTAATCCTCAGGAGCTCTGACCCACAGCCTGGCACCTGCATGGCTATGGCCTGCTGACAGTTTTACTCCATGCTGACAGCCTGCTCAGCGCCCTGGAGTCTCCGAACAGCATTTGCTCTGAAGCTTCCTGTCATCATGTCACTGTGACGTGCTGAGCTGTGATGGGCTTCCTGGCCTTTGCGCCGGGTTGTACACTATGTCACAATTATCCCCTCCACCACACCAGCCACGCTGAGCAACCGCACTATATCTGCCAGTGCACAGCATGGTTCTCCACCTGCTGGCTCCTGGCTTGCCCTTTATCCATTGCAATTAACTAGGCTCTGCCCACTTTCGACTTGAAACTGATCGAAATGCAGGGAAGGAAGGTACTCCCAAAACCTCAGTGAATCTTTTCAAATATTGTCCTGTTTTACAGTCACACACCTGGTGCATACATAGCCAAAGTCCAGTATTTTTCTAATTTTGATTCCATGCTGGTGTTATTAAAGGCCCTGAAGATAAACCGACTTACTATCCAAAAGTCAAATCCAACAGCTCTGTCATCATGAAAATTGAAAGAAAGAAAACCAACCAGTATCTGTGGCTCTTTTTTCTGGGGGAGTATTTTGTTGGCATTTTAAAAAATGTTCATTTTGAATGTTTTCAAATGTCGACTCCTATCTACGGCTTTTTTAAAAACTGCACATGTCCGGGCGAAGTAGCTCACGCCTATAATTCTAGCACTTATGGAGGCCTAGGTAAGTGGATCACCTAAGGTCAGTAGTTCGAAACAAGCCTGGCCAACATAGCAAAATCCAGTCTCTACTAAAAATACAGAAAAAGAAAAAAAAAAAAAAAAAAAAGCCAGGCATGATGGTGCCCCCCTGTAATCCCAGGAGAATTGTTTGAACCTGGGAGGCAGAGGCTGCAGTGAGCCGAGATCGTGTCACTGCACTCCAACCTGGTAACAGAGCAAGACTCTGTCTCAAACAAACCAAAATAAAACAAAACAAATGCAGGCACATGCACATTAAATATGTAATCTTTGACATTAGACTGCAATGGTGTCTGTCATGGCCACCCCTTTCATAAAAACTCGCTACAGAAAAGGAAAAGAATGAGGCAGGATAAGAGAGAATATTGGATAATCTTGTGTGAAGAGAAAATGTGAAAGCAATTACACAGGATACCTCTATTATAAGCAATACAAATCTTAATAAGAAACAGCAAAATATGTATCTAGCCTCTCATTTTTCATAAAGTTGGGTGAGACTAAAAAAGCTGGATTAAAATCTTCAAAGAACAACACTGCATCAGTCAGGCACCCCATCTTATTGCCCAGGGGCAGCTCCATGTGCCATGGAAGAAAGGGTTGGTGGGAAATAGCTCTGCTCTGTGCATGCCCTGACTAAGGAAGAGGGGAAAAAAGAGAGCACTGACAAAACCATTTTAAGAATGCAACGTAGTTGAGACTGGGCATGGTGGCTCATGCCTGTAATGCCAGCACTTTGGGAGGCCGAGGTGGGTCAAGCACTTGAGGTCAGGAGTTCGAGACCAGCCTGGCCAACATGGTGAAACCCTGTCTCTACCAAAAATACCAAAATTAGCTGGGCATGGTGGCACATGCCTGTAATCCCAGCTACTCAGGAGGCTGAGGCAGGAGAATCGCTTGAATCCGGGTGGTGGAGGTTGCAGTGAGTTGAGATCACACCACTGCACCACAGCCTGTGCAACAGAGATCAATCCTGTCTCAAAATCAATTAAAATAAAAAGACTGTATAGTAGATTAGAAATGAAGAAAAAGAGGCACAGCAAAAGTTAGCCCAAAGTAAAGAATAGTTGAAGGAATTTGAAGGGAAAATGACAAAGATATTAAATGAGGACCAGATCTACTCAGAGTCAAATGATTATATTTAGAATGTTTGAAGGATTTTTTTTTTTGGATTTGGAGTCAAATAATTAATTAAAAATGTTATGGGAACTTTTATATAACTGTAGGCTCCCCAAAGTGCATAGAAAATAGAAAAATATGTCAAAGTATAAAGAGTTTTACTGTGTTGTGCATTAAAAGCCAAATAAGTCACAAAATCTAAAAATATATGTTGATGGCTACCCTAGAATTTATAAATTAGATCCAAGGGGTGTGTGTGTGTGTGTGTGTGTGTGTGTGTATATGCAATGTTTACATGAAGTTTATACATTGAAACTTTAAAACAACATGATATTTCATTATCAAAATAACACATAGGAATGTTTTCTCCCCAGCATGCTTATGTTGGAGAGTTTCTAATGAACAGTTCCTGAAAAACAAAGAAGTTATTTCATGTTTCTAATACATTACAGAATGTAGAAAAAGTAAGAAACGAAATTGCAAAAGGAATCTTTTATTTCCATAGAGTAAGAGAAGAAGCACTGACGCTTTTTTAAGTAACAAAGTAATTAGTAATGTTGGATCAGGACTACACTAATAAATGTATGCCTCCTTATGGATCAACCAATATAGGATCAATGACCAGCAGGTAATTTAGGAAGTGAAGATATATTCTGATGTCTAGTTAACTATCTTAGATCAGTGAAATCATCACATAATTCCCATTCCCATTTTTCATACTGAGTCATATCACCATTTCATAAGCATCATAACATTAATGACTGAAAAATTCAATGTCAGTGTATTCGTAGCAAGTGGTTAGAGCAGGACCTCTTTGGCTGAGTACAGTGGCTCATGCCTATAATCCCAGAGCATTGGGAGGCTATGGCAGGAGGACTGCTTGAGATCAGGAGTTTGAGACCAGCCTGGGCAACATAGTGAGACCCTGCCTGTACAAAAAATTAAATAAACAAAAACAGCAAGTCCGCTTGGGTTCAAATGCTGGCTCCTCCTTTTACTAGTGTGTGACCTTGGACAAGTTGTTCAGTCTCTCTGGATTCTGTTTTCTTTGTAAAAAAGAGATAGTAATGACATTTTCCTTACAATGAGTGAGGAATAAATGAGCTTATATTTTTCAGGTATTTAGCACAGTGCTTGGTACACAATCAGTGCCATGTAAAGGTTCATTATGCAAATACTTATTAAGTATCTACTATGTGCTAGACACCAGAAATCCGATCATGAACAAAGCCAGCTCTACCCTAAAGGGATACAGCAAGGAAATAATAATTACATGCCACAGTATGATACACAGCAAAGATGCCAGCTTAAGCCTCTACTTTGATTTTTAAAATTTATATCCAAGTCCCACACATGGGTCAAATAGATTGAATATAGTGATTATACAAGGTGTTTCATCTATCTGTCGTAAACCCTAAGTATAATTAACACTTTGGATCAATTCCTTAGAGATTCAGATGTTCTTCTGGAGATGATTGGGTGATGCATATCTGCTTAAAAGTGTCCATCTTCCTACTGTCTCCCATTAAGCTCGAAACAAAAAGATCCTACTAAAAACAGTCTTTTTTTTTTTTTTTTAAAGTTGAGGTTGGAATATTTGAAGACTTCTCTAGAAAAAAAAAATCAGGAAAGAAAAGAGGAGGAAAAGCTGTCCTGATGCTGGTTCTACTACCCTGTTTTCCCCTTTCCTTGTTCATCCTTCACTGTGCTCTCCCACAAACAAAAAGAAGTTCATCCCAATAGGGAAAAGTGGATCCAACAAATAATCTGAGGTTGAGGTGCTTCTTCTGGGTTCTTCAGGACTGATGACCAAATAGCCTGAGATTGCTGACACTGTTGGCAGAGGCAGCTGACTCTCTGAATTACAGTGCAGGACTGGTGACGAGACCCAAGGAGCGAGTGGTCATGGGGCAGCATCGAATGAGCAGGATGGTGAGTCCCACGCATGTGAAGTGCCACTGCCTGTCCCAACCTAAGGCCTGAGCACGGGTTGGAACATTGTTCTCCAAGGAAATAAGTTACTGCTAAACTGGGGTGGGAGGAGTATTTTCTGGATATATCAAGAAGAGGAAAAAAAAACACAGTATGCTCTTGGGTGAACAGTCTCTCTAACCTGGCCTTGGTTTTCTTATCTGTTAGCTGGGTATTGCAGCCTTGGGTTGCCAGAGTCCCTGCTGCTGCTGATATTCTAAGTCTATAAAACCCACGGGAACAATTCCTCCTTGTCTCCTTGTTTTTGCTTTCCAATTTCTCTTATCATGCAGGTGTCTGATAACCACTTCCTAAACCCTGTCTCCACCATCATATTTATCTTGGGGCAGTGATTCTACTTCAGTCCAAGTCCGCAGGAAGTCCTGCGTCAAGACTGGACAATGGAGCAATGAAGGAATAAAGCAGTATTTATGGCATTCTTCCATGCTACACTGCAGCAGTACTTGCTGCTTCTTCTCCATATCCCTCTTTTCCAGTTTTCACTGAGACTCACTGAGTAGGCTTAGTCTTGGGTTAGCTCTACTCAGGAAGGTTGGAAAGTTTCATGGCCTGTCTCTCCTACTGTTTTCTTAATAGACTTCAGGCAGGACCTCTCCATCTAAGATTGTGGGGAGAGAGAAAGAGAGAGTGAGGAAATGAGAGAGAGAGAGAGTGAGTGTGTGTGTGTGTGTGTGCCTGCACACGTGTGCCTGCACACGTGTGCCTGCAGGTATTCCCATCCTTCATTTTCAGTGACCCTCAGCTAAAGTCATATAAAATTTAAAATGGAAGAAAAGTTTTAAGTAAGCTGTGGCTCCTGTAGCTGAAGTTTAGTGCAGAGAGACTAAATCTAACAAGCCAGATTGGGATCCGAAATTATCAAGTGTACTGGGAAGATTTAAAACATTAAAAAAACCTAAATATGATTTTAGTAAATCAAATACAACAACAAAGGAAATTATAGCATGATGAAATGGGGCTTATCTCAAGGCTGTGGAGGAGGTTTAACATTTGAAAATAGGAAGATATAATTCACCATATTTTTAAAAATTATATGACCATCTCAATAGAGGCAGAAAAGCATTTAACAAAATCCAACATCCTGATAAAAAATTCTAAGTGAACTAGGAATAGAAGGAAACTGCCTTAATCTAATAAAGGGCAATCTAGGAAAAACCATAGCAAACATCATACTTAATAGTGAAAGGCTGCATGCTTTCTCCCTAATATAAAAAACAAGGCAAGGATCTGCTCTCTGCTCTCACCACTTGATTCAACATTGTACTGAAGGCTCTGGCCATTGCAATATGTCAAGAAAAATAAATAGTAGACATCTAGTTTGGAATGGAGGAAGTAAAGCTGTCTATTTGCAAACACTATTATATGGAAATCCAATGGAATCTATAAAAATGCTATCAGAGTAGGTTTGGTAAGGTTGCAGATTATAGGATCAATACCATAAAAATCAATTATATTTCTATATACTAGGAATAAATAATCAGAAATGAAATTTAAGAACAAGAGCAAATATAAAATAGGAATAAATCTAACAAAAGATGTCTAAGACCTGTTACACTAAAAACTCTTAGCTGAGAAAAATTCAAGAAGACCTAAGTAAATGAAGAGATACACTTTGTTCATGAGACAGGAGATTTGATGTTTTTGAGATGTCAATTTTCCTTAAACTAATCTATAGATTCAACATAACCTTGATTCAAATCCCAGTAAGGCTTGTGGTAGAAACTGACAAGCTGATTCTAAAATCTTTACAGACATGCAAAGGACCAAGAGTAGCCAAAATAACTTTCTGTTTAGATAGAACAAAGGTGAGAGGCTAACATTATCTGATTTCAAGACGTACTGTAAAGGTACAGTACTCAAAACAGTACAGTGTTGGCATAAATACAAACAGACTATTTGAACAGAATACAGTCCAGAAATAGACTCACACATACATGGACAACCAATTTTGACAGTTATAAAGGCAATCTAGTGGAGGAAAGACAATCTTTTCAACAAATGGTGCTGGAATAATCAAGTGCAAACAATCAAATCAAATGCAAACAAATAAACAAAAAACAACTTCAATTCATACCTTATACCATACAAAAAATCAACTGAAAATAGATCATAGGTCTAAATATATATCATAAATGATAATATGTGTGTCTGGAAGAAAACAACAGAAAATCTTTGTGAGCTTAGATTAGGTAAGAATTCTTTGATATGACATCAAAGCATGATACATAGAAGATGATAAATTTGACTTCATCAAAATTAAAAACTGCTCCATCACTATTAAGAAAATGAAAAAAATATCCACAGACTAGGAAAAAATATTTGCAAAGCACATGTCTGACAAAACACTTATATCTAGAATATATAAATAATATAAGAAACCCGACAATAAGAAAACAAGCAATCCAATCAAACAATGGGCAATAGATATAAGCAGACATTTCACCAAGGTAGGCATACAGATGGCAAATAAACACAGGAAAAGTTGCTCAAAGCATCAGTTATTAGGGAAGAGCAAATTAAAACCATGATGAAATTCTACTACACACCTGTTAATGTAGCTAAAATTAAGAAAAACTAATGATACCATGTGCAGGCTACGACGTGGAGGAGCTGGAACTCTCATACAATGATGGTGGGAAGGTAAAATGATATAACCACTTTGGAAAAAAGCCTGTCCACTTGTAATAGAAATAGCTTTGTACTAGGAAAAAATGGGAAACAATGTAAATATCAACAACTGAATGAATTGTGATATGATACATAAGTATAGATATATCATATCTATGTACATGATGAAATACTTATTAGAAATAAAAAGAAATGAGTTATTATACATGTAATATGGCATGGATGAATTTTAAAGTAATTATGCTGAGTGGAAGAAATCAAACAAAAAGAGTATTTATGGAAAGATTCCATTTATATAAAACCTTAGAAAGTGAAGAATAATATATAGTGAAATAAAGCAGACCAGTGGTTACCAGAAAGGAGCCAGTGGCAGGAGGAAGGGATTATAATGGGGAAGCAAGAAATTTTTGAGGATGATGGACGTATTTGCTATCATTTTTTTTTTGAGGAGGAGTCTTGCTCTGTTGCCCAGGCTGGAGTGCAGTGGTGCGATCTTGGCTCACTACAACCTCCAGCTCCTGGGTTCAAGCAATTCTAATGCTTCAGCTTCCTGAGTAGCTGGCACTACAGGTGTGTGCTACCACACTTGGCTGATTTTTATATTTTTGGTGGAAACAGGATTTCACCATGTTGGTGGTCTCAAACTCTTGACTTCCAGTGATCCACCCGCCTTGGCCTCCCAAAGTTCTGGGATTACAGGCGTGAGCCACTGCACCCAGCCAGTATTTGCTATCTAAAGTTCCAAGGGCATATATGTATGTCAAAACTTATTACACTGCATACATTACATATGTGCTGTTTCTTATATATAGCAATTATATCTCAAAAATGTTAAAAATTATTTGCAATGAAAAAAATCCATAAGGATGTGAATACTCTAAGTTAATATAATGCTAACTTTGAAGGTGGCAGGGGCTGTGACTGGGATGGGTCACATAGCTTCTAAGGCGAGTACAAGTACAAAGTTCTATTTATTTCATTCATTATATATACAAATTTTATCATAAATTGTTTTATGCAGTTTTCTGAATCTGTTTTATTTTACATGAAATTTTTTAACCCCCTTTTCCCCCCCAAAAAAAGGGAAAGAAACCAGTGACTGGAGAGGAGGGGACACATAAAATGTGACTCAGCTTATGATAGGCACATTTCCAACTCTTATTCCCAGGGCTATACAATACGGAGGAAAAGGAAACTGAAATAATACATGGTTAAATTGAAAATGAAGTTAATAGACTTGTTAAATGGCTGGAGCATTTAATGAACGTTTCCTCAGTGTTGGAGGGGAAGCTAACTAAATGCTATCTGAAGCTGGGTGTGTACCGTGACCTTTCAGATTTGAGGGAGAGAATAGCCGGTGAGGTGGGCAGGGAGGCAGGGTGGGGCTCAGCAGATGCCATTGTTGCCAAGGAACACACATGAATAAGAAAAGTCAAGGGACAAAAAATCAGCAAGTCTTGGCACATCCCAGAGGAAATTCACCATGTGGTGGTACACGATGATGGCTGAGCACAGAGGCTCTGGAGCTGGGGTTATTTTATTCTACCGCTTAGACAAGTAACTTGCCTGTTGTCTGCCTCACTATTCTCATCTGTGAAGTGGTGACAGTGATGGAAAATGCTGAGAGAACTGTGAGATCACACCTGAACAGTACTTAGAAATCATGCCTGACACTCACTAACTGGGTTATTTTTATCCCTGAATTTCTAAACTTATAAACTTTAAAATCTCAGTAATTAAATAAAGGAGCATAGTTTTAAAAAGACTTGCTTATAGTACAGACTATTTCTAGGGCTTGTCATGATGAAAACCTGGTGGAAGCTCCTGCTGGAAATCTGTTCAGAGTGTGTTTTTATTTTGGGCCTCTTTAGACACCAGAATTTTTTGTTTGTTTTTGTTTTTGAGACGGCGTTTCGCTCTTGTTGCCCAGGCTGGAGTGCAGTGGTGCAATCTCAGTTCACTGCAACATCTGCCTCCCAGGTTCAAGCAATTATCTGTCTCAGCCACATACGTAGCTGGGATTACAGGCATATGCCACCACGCCTGGCTAATTTTTTATTTTTAGTAGAGATGAAGTTTCTCCATGTTGGTCAGGCTAGTCTGAAACTCCCAACCTCTGGTGATCTGCCCACCTCGGCCTCCGAAAGTGCTGTGATTACAGGCATGAGCCACTGTGCTCAGCCTAGACACCAGGATTTTGCTAAGTAAGGGCAGGCTCCGGTGTTCGGATCACACATGGCTTTACAGTTATTCACTTTAAGACAACAATTTAATTTCACTGTTATTGTTACATTCTAAACAATGTAATTTCAAACAATGGTACCTCGAGTCCAAACAATGCTAATTTTACTTGTTACTATTATATTGTAAAGCCTTCTCCTACTCTAAACTCTTGGGAGAATGTAAGGCAGAAAGACAAGCCAGCACGGAGCCATTAGAGATGGGATGCCTCATTTCGAAACGCTGTCTGCTAAGGAATAATGTAAACCCATTAAACGTCCAGCCAGTGACCCACTCCATGCCCAAGAGAGCATGCATAAGTGGCCGTCTTTCTGAAGAGGCTCACCTGTCTTCCCTCTTTCCCTCTCTTCCTCCTTTCATTCCTCACTCACTCCTCCTTCCTTCCCTCCTTTCTTTTTTATTCTTTTTTTGGCATGGCACTTACTGATCTTTGCAGTAATACTTTTATCCATTCATTCAGTATATTTATTGAGCCCGTACTAGTGCTAAGCCCTGGAAATACAGACACAAATGGGATGCGTGTTTCTCGCTTTCAAGAAGCTGGGCTCACCAGGCATGCTGACTCACACCTGTAATTCCAGCACTTTAGGAGGCTGAGGTGGTCAGATCACCTGAGGTCAGTAGTTTGAGACCAGCCTGATCAACATGGAGAAACCCCATCTCTACTAAAAAAATTAGCTGGGTGTGGTAGCACATGCCTGTAATCCCAGCTACTCGGGAGGCTGAGGCAGGAGAATGACTTGAACCTGGGAGGCAGAGGTTGTGGTGAGCTGAGATCATGCCATTGCACTTCAGCCTGGGCAACAAGAGTAAAACAAAAACAAAAACAAAACAAAACAAAACAAAAGAAGCAGCTGGCCTCCACGAAGGTGTCAGGCACATTTATGCAATGAAGGCACATACACATAACACAGAATACAATTGGCACCCTGTCCCTCTATCATTCACAGAATATAGAAATCCTCTTTTATAAGCTTTCAACTTAAAAGCTTCCATGGACAAGACGAAGCTCAGTCCCAAAACTCACTGGCGCAGCACTGGCTGCTGTGGTCACCTAAGTCTTGGGCATCATCACTCTGCTGGCGTTTGTGCTTCTTTTGAGGAGGTTTAGTAATTATCCGCTCCATTTTGCAACATGAGAAACTTGCAAATACATGTAAGGGGAGGTATACAATTCAAAAATAAGAGCAGAGATGCTATGAACATTGAAAGAGTGTGAAAACGAGTGCCATCTGTCTGGAATAACTCTGGCACTGACTTGGCTTTGGTGCATGGTGTTAGGGAGCCTAGATCCTGAAGCCCAGCAGACTGTGTTCAAGTCCTAGTCACTGGCTCACTCTAGTCACTCGCTCACTCTAGTTGCTTTAAGAAAGTTATTATACCTCTGGTCTCTGTTTCCTTATCTGTAAAATGGGAATAAAAATAGTCCCACTTCACAAGGCTGTTCTGAGTGCTGAATGCTAGGCACATGCTAAGTATTACTAACACTACTCAGTAGAAGAGGTTCTGTGTGTTAATCAACCATAAATGGATAGAGTGTGCCTGTGTAGATGTTTTTGCTATCAGAAAAATGGCTTAATCATTAACAGAAAACAAGTTTCTATTTACAAAAATATATACTACCCCCCATATTTCCTAAATACTCCTTCAGGGGTTCTCTCTTGATTTGCAAGTTGAGTGATGACGGCCTGCTGCTGCTGCCCTCCCTGGTGTCCAGGGAATAGGCACTTATACCTGGATTGTGGACAAATGAAACTTTAAAGCATCCAGGGTCACCAAAGCTACAACCAAGGGGTGCTGGCAGAGGGAAGGAGAGTGGGCCTGAGGGAAGCAGGTGGTAGAGAGCTGGGTGTGTCTGGGGGTGATGGCTGAGAGCAAGGTCCAGGCACCCAGAGTTAGAAACGATTCCACTTCTGGCAGCTGGGCCGCACCACACGGATGCTCTGCTGAGTGAAGGTCAGTGTGCAGACTGGCAGTCTTTGGGGAATGAGGTGACATTTTTGTGGGTGTGGATGTATGGGTGCATGCCTTCTATGTCTTCCGGGAAGGAACATTGTTGAGTAACAAGTGGACAAGCAGGACTGCACCACATCAAGACTTGTTGAGGCCCATTCCTGAATGTCTCTTCCTGGCTCTCAACAACTATGCCTTTTTGAAGTTGAAGCAAAGACACTATACATGTGTTTGTGTTCTAATTGTATCGTCAAAGTGTTATATTTACTGTGTCATGCTTTGAGTATTAGGCATGCATAACTCTTCAGTAGTGAGTACTGATCCACTTTTGCTTTTATCGTATTTTACATATTTAAATCTAAGGATTCATACAAATGCATGCCAAAGGGTTATGATAGTCATGTATTTCAAAAGCAATAAAATGTGTATTTTGAGATAAGAACATTGAGAATTTGGGGGGGATTATGTATTTGCATTATGGGTTTCAGAAACTAAGGTTTTTTTTTTTGAGATGGAGTCTTGCTCTGTTGCCCAGGCTAGAGTGCAGTGGTGTGATCTCAGCTCACTGCAACCTCCACCTCCTGGGTTCACGTGATTCTCCTGCCTCAGCCTCCCTAGTAGCTGGGACTACAAATGCCTACCCCCACACCCATTTAATTTTTTGTATTTTTAGTAGAGATGGAGTTTTGCCATGTTGGCCAGGCTGGTCTTGAACTCCTAGCCTCAAGTGATCCACCCACCTCAGCCTCCCAAAGTGCTGGGATTACAGGCATGAGCCATGGTGCCTGGCCCAGAAACTAAGTTTTGATGCTTAGGAATGTGTTAATTGGCTCATGAAGCTCTGGTTGTCTCTGAAGTGTATAGCAAACGGGCTTCAGTTGAATGTTGATGGTCACGGAACATCATGGAAAACCCCTTGGTTCAGGGCTGACTTTGGAAAGGGTAGAACAATCCTATCTTCAGTGAAAAAAGACAGAAATACAGAAAAGATTTGAGTACTCTATGAAAACCAGAGATACTTCCTTCTCCCAGGAAGGGTAAAAGCCAAGCTTAGTTTCTCTGCTTTTATTGGGTTTGTCCTGAAGATCACCAGCACTTGTGTCTCAGGCCCATCTCTGTACTGACCTGTCAAATGGGCAGGCAGCACTGAAGAGCTGCCCATGGAGGCAGCTCAGTGGTCACTGACTGTGTGAACCTCCAACAGCCCAGCTGCTCTCAGGGCGGAGGGGTTCACATAAAAGCATAGCACAGGACCTTGCCTGGAAGCAGACAGGCTTTTCTATTCTTGCCAGCAACCCAACATCTAAAATGCTAGCAAATTCCTTAAACTGAGCTTAAGTAACCCAAGTCCAAATATTACCAGAAAGGGTATAACCTTAGACAACCATTTCCAGAGTAGATGTTGCTAGTGATAGAAAGAAATCATAATTGGTTTGCCTTTCCTGACCTATGAATTTTGCCCTTTCCCCCATCTCAGCCTTGACCTTCTAAGGCTCCTCCTCTGATCCCAGCCTCTGTCTCCTATGGTGATAGCACTGTTTCCCTTCAAGTAAAGAGAGTTGACTTGAATGTCTGCCTGTGGTTGGTATGGATGCAGCTGAAGGCTCTGCACATAGAAGGAAATTTGTGCATGGCCTCATTTGGGAGAGATGAAATCTTTTAATAGCAGTGTTTATATTCTCAATCTGTAGATAACTAAAAACCAGCAAGATTTCACATCAGGCTTTAAAATGAAAAATATCACCCACTCAATGGAAATACAAATTTCATCCCTCCTGCCCTCTGGCCCTTTCAATGTTATGAGTGTTCCTCTAGATTTTCCTGCTCTCCTTGAGATTTCTGAGTCACCACAGAGGGAGACCCAATGCGATGTCTGGCCAAGTTTTGCAGGTTTAGCATTCTCAAGAAAAGCAGACTTAAAAGGTTTCCTTTCAGAGTCCGCTAAGCTCCTCAGACAGTCTGGAGCAGAAATTGTCCTGGGACCCATGATAGAGCAGAGAAGAATTGTAGCAGGCAGGGGAGTTCAAAAGGGTAACGTCAGACCACAGCTGAGCTCTAGGCAGCAGCTCTGAGAACAGCCCTGGCCCTATCTCTTGCAGAGCAAGGCAGAGACACAGCTGAGCTCTAGGCAGCAGCTCTGAGAACAGCCCTGGCCCCATCTCTTGCAGACCAAGGCAGAGACACAGAGCTCCTGGACTCTGTGGCTCGATCTCAACTTCCAAGCTTTGCACCTGAAGAGATTCAAGTCTGAAATTCCCAATCCTTTCTCCTTTCCCTAAAGACAGGAGCTCATACACACAAGGCAAATTTTTCCATATCACCATGAGGACAGTTCTAACAGATAGCTCCAGGGCAGGCACATGCACAGATACACTCTTCCGAGATTGTGTGAGTGGAAATCTGATTTACAGAAGCAAGGAGAACAGCTTATTTTTAATATTTGACTGGGATAAGATTGATGTTCTTCACTGGAAAAGTCATTGATACACACTCAAATAAAACACATACTGGCTGGGTGTGGTGGCTCACGCTTGTAATCTCAGCACTTTGGGAGGTCGAGGTGGGTGGATCACAAGGTCAGGAGATCAAGACCATCCTGGCCAACATGGCGAAATCCCGTCTCTACTAAAATACAAAAAATTAGCCGGGTGTGGTGGCGCGCACCTGTAGTCCCAGGTACTCAGGGGGCTGAGGCAGGGAAATCACTTGAACCCAGGAGGCAGACACTGCGGTGAGCTGAGACCATGCCACTGCATGCCTGCCTGGCGACAGAGCAAGACTCCAGCTAAAAACAAACAAAAAACCCACATACCATTCAAATTAGCTTCCTTGGCCATATTTATTTATTTTTATATTTGTCTATGCACTTCAAAAATAAACTGAGTCTATGTGACACATGCTGAATGAAAACAATTTTAATAAGTAGATCCTATGCATATGAGTCATGCATGCAGTATATAAATGTAAGAAACTTTTCTGAGACTCGTTGACTTGAGCCTATGAAATAGAACATATCTTTGTTTTTTCCCTCTACCCTTCATCTTGACCTTTATTCCACTGTCTGATCATCTATGTCTTCAAACAGTGTTTCAGATTCAGGGTAATTAATGCGAACATTCAAAGAGGTGCAACCACAGGTAGAGCAGATGTTTTAGCTTTTCCTTTTTTGACATGGTTTTAGGTGCTACAGTTTGAACAAACTGAAGTTTTCCCAGTGATATTGTGGCTCCCAGGGAAGTGCTTGATTGTGGTCAGGCACATCCAATTAATTATAATCTCATATGTTATAAAAGAGCAGTGTCAAAGATTGACAGAAATACAGATAAGAGAACTGGGGATTCCAATGGAATGGGGATGAGAGAGGAAGTCAGGTAAACTTCATGGAGAAGGTAACATTTGAACTACGTCTTGAAGGATGAACAGGAGTTTTCCAAAAGGTCAAATGGGGAAAAGGGGAAAGATTCTAGGAGGTTACAGGGAATACGGAAGTCTGAACCATGGTGGGCATGGGTAATAGCTGGACAATGACTGGAGACAAGGCTGGAAAGATGGGCTTTGGTGTGGGGCGAAAGGCAGGCTTGCACTGAGGTCTTCTGCTAAGGGTAAGAGGAATGATATGATAAGATCAGAGACAGAGGGTAAATAAACCTCAGTATGTAAGGAAAACCATGAATGCTGACATTTTTATTAAAAGTAATTTATTGGTATTAGCCTAAGAAAAGTTAACAATGTTATGTCTAGATGCTGCAATTTGGGTGGCTAATTTTCAGCTTAGTACATTACTTTGCATATGTATTAATTGTATGATGAAAGGGGGAAATCATTCAATGTGTATGTCCAGAACAGGGGAGAAGAGGCTGGAGAGCAGGTCATGTGTAAGGGCCTGGGGCTGCGCCTAACCACAGCATAGTCTGTGGCATGAGATGACTACAGAGGCTGAAATAAGTAACACAAAGGCAAACTTAACTGAAAACCAGCACAGGGTTTAGATAAAGGGCAGAGGTAATGGTGGAGGGTCAGGTTGTATAGATGAAGGGCAGAGGTAGGGGTGAAGAGTTGGGTTGTATAGATGAAGGACAGAGGTAGTGGTGGAGGGTCGGGTTGTTTAGATGAAGGGCAGACATAGTGATGGAGGGTCGGGTTGTATAGATGAAGGGCAGAGGTAGTGGTGGAGCGTTGGGTTGTATAGATGAAGGGAAGAGGTAGTGGTGGAGGGTCGGGTTGTATAGATGAAGGGCAGAGGTAGTGGTGGAAGATTGGGTTGTATAGATGAAGGACAGAGGTGGTGGTGGAGGGTCGGGTTGTATAGATGAAGGGCAGAGGGTCGGGTTGTTTAGATAAAGGGCAGAGGTAGTGGTGGAGGGTCGGGTTGTATAGATGAAGGGCAGAGGTAGTGGTGGAGGGTCGGGTTGTATAGATGAAGGACAGAGGTGGTGGTGGAGGGTCGGGTTGTATAGATGAAGGGCAGAGGGTCGGGTTGTTTAGATAAAGGGCAGAGGTAGTGGTGGAGGGTCGGGTTGTATAGATGAAGGGCAGAGGTTAGGGTTGTTTAGATAAAGGACAGAGGTAGTGGTGGAGGGTCGGGTTGTATAGATGAAGGGCAGAGGTAGTGGTGGAGGATTGGGTTGTATAGATGAAGGGCAGAGGGTCGGGTTGTTTAGATGAAGGACAGAGGTAGTGGTGGAGGGTCGGGTTGTTTAGATGAAGGACAGAGGTAGTGGTGGAGGGTCGGGTTGTATAGATGAAGGGCAGAGGTAGTGGTGGAGGGTCGGGTTGTATAGATGAAGGGCAGAGGTAGTGGTGGAGGGTTGGGTTGTATAGATGTAGGGTAGAAGTAGTGGTGGAGGGTTGGGTTGTTTAGATGAAGGACAGAGGTAGTGGTGTAGGGTTGGGTTATTCAGATGAAGGGCAGGGGGTTGTGGAGTGTCTGTTGTTACAGTCCCAGTGCTTCCTGGGCTCTTATTTAGTCAGTTGTAAAGCACCACATCCAGTTCTAGGATTATAATTTAAGAGTTGAGTCTGTCTGGAAGAGGACTGTCAGAATGAGGAAGAGTTCTAAAAGCCAAGTCATAAAAGGAAGATTTACAGTATCTTGAGATGTTTATACTGAAGAGGAGATAACTTATGGGGTCATTGTAGCCATCCAAATACTTGATGAACTGCCACACCAGTGAGATAAGACCCATCCTCTACAGTTCTCAAAATTAGAACACCAATAGCTGGCAGTTACAGAGAAGCCAGTTTTGGCTGGACATAGAAAAACAACTTTAAAGGACTGTATTATTGCTAGAATGACTGAGATCATATCCAACAGCTTCATAGTTGATAAGTGACTCATTCTAAGGCGCAGTGACTTCTCCCCAAGGTCATTCAGTGGGTCAAAGGAAGAATAAGTGCTGAACCAATTCCCATGCCTCCCAATCCTATACTCTCTCCCCCGCATTATGCTGTCTTGAAGCTGCTACAAACACCCACCATGCCTTGGCCTTCTCAGGAAGTGGGCTCTCTATCTCTGGATGTGTCCATTCATGGGCTGGATGACCGCCTGCCTTGGGTGTCCCTAGGGAATGAATGTCTGTGATGGGCAGGATGTTGGAATGGACAGTCCCTAAAACTGTTTTCAAGTCCATGCCATTGCAATTTGAGTTTGGGGAAGAGACCTGAAAATCCATGTTATTTCAGGTAGAGCTCTGGTGTTCACTAAAGAGGAGTCTAAGAACTGATTATTTTTTAAGTGAAAGCAAGTTTATTAAGAAAGAAAAGGAGTAAACGAATGGCTTCTCCATAGGCAGATCAGCCGAGACACCTGGGAAATTAGGAGCAATGACTGACATAGGAAAAAGGTGGAAAAATCTCCTCAGTACACTTTTCTAGTTTCTTAAGAACCTATTGTGGCTACTATTGGCATTATTGCATTGATATTAGCACTCCCACACCTCACATTTGGCAGGAATCAGGGGTGTACTGGGTGGGGAAGAAAATCTTTCTGCTTTGGTCCTTACTTTGCCAACCAGAAACTGAAATCCCAACAGAAAGGGACTGAGTCCCTATGGGTGTGCCCAGACCCATGGCAGGAAGCCACCTGGATATCGTCACAGAATAGAATATAATAACACTCAAAGCATTTTCATTCATTTTGGCCTGTGCCAAGAAAGACACACCCTGTTCTCCTCCTCCCAACCCTACCCACCACACTTAAAAAAATCCACACCCCCATGAGGAATTCAGCCATTTATTTGGTCCACAATCAGAGGTGAAGAGCTGAATTGCTGACCTCACTAGTGCATATCCAGTTCCTGAATCTACACTTAAAAGAATGTACGGCACAGGATTTCCCTCATTACCAGTGAGCTGCAGACGACAAATTCATTAATTAAAAGCTACTTTCTGGCTCCTGGTATGTCTGCGCTTTGGGAAAGAGATTACAATCTGTGGCAAACAGTTAAGTTAGATTATAAAACCGGAACCCAGTTCTGCAGTGTGAGCTGCACTCAACTTCTTGACCATGAACATGTGGTAGCTAAATTAAGACCACAATGTGAAACGGGTGATAGTGAAATGTAGTATCACCTTGATTCTGAGGTCATTCCATGCTCCCAAGTGCCCATTCTGACTTGCATTACTTTGAGCCAACTTTGGATGGAATTTCCAGTATGTTCCTACCCCTGTGTTCCCTTTCCTACTAAAATGCAGCAGCTCCTAATCCCACATCCTCTGGGCCACCCTCTGCATCTCTCAAGATGGCTACTCATTAGGAATTTTCTCTTCTTCTACTGATCTGTCTTTCCTTTCCCCTCCTCCAGCGTCATCACTTCCATTTACTAAACCTTCTCTATGTTCAAATATCATGCTGTATGTTTTACATTCGTGATCTCATTTGTTCATCATTCTTTTTATCTTCATTTTTCAGATGATGGAAATAATTTGCCCAGCTTAAAGCTAAGAACTAGAGATTTGATTCAGACTACATTTTTCTGATTCCTAAGCCTGATAACCACCACATTGTCAACCTAGAGGGGAGCCTGTCTACTACAAAGGCATCATGTTCTTTCCAGTTTGTATTGGAAATGCTATATTGTGCAGTGTATAAACCCTTGATTCAAACTAAACGAGGAAAAGTTATCAGATGCAAAAGGGTGGCTTTAAATGATGCTAAGTCAGCATGCTCTGACCAGGAGGAGGCCGTGGACAGACAGGACAGAAGGTGTTGTTTATTGACACTTGTGGCCAAGAGAGGTGTGGGAATCCAAGGAACAGGTTCCAAAGAAAAAACCTGCTTAGAGATGGTCTGGGCATCTTTAAGCAAGTTTTTGAGGTGAATCTTTGAGAAGAATCTAAGAAGCTGGGAGGAAGTTATTTTGCCTGACGCATGGTGGACAGTCAGAAACAGTTTGGAATAAACATACTGAGAGGGACTTTTTTTTTGAGCCAGAAAAAAAAAAATGTCTCTAAAAGTTGGGCACAGTGGCACACTTCTGTAGTCCCAGCTACTGTGAAGGCTGAGGTGAGAGAATCTCTTGAGCCCAGGAATTTGAGGCCGTAGTGTGCTACGATCGTACCTGTGAATAGCTATTAGCTCCAGCCTGGAAAGCATAACAAGATCCTATTTCTAAAACATTTTTTAAAAATGTTCCTAAGGACCAACATAGAATGAGTTTTCCAGCCTACAAGTGATTTAGTTATAGAATATATTTTATGTAAAATATCATATGTAATATAGGAATATATTACTTACAAAAAAATGATAGAAATTGGTCCTGTATTAAATCAGGTTCTTGTAGGTCAAGTGACAAGGGTCCATTATTCACTCCTTTATTCATTTTATTCATCTATAAATATTTCCTGAGCACTCACCATTTACAAAGTCCCATATTCATAAGAAGACATACAGTAAGTACACCCTCTAAAGGAATTTCTTTCTTTAAAGCGGTTTCTTTTTCTTTTCATATTCATATCCATGGCGCTCTTTGATATCTACAAGGATGTTGATTAATATTACTACAGCAAATATTTACAGATGAATAAAATGAATAAACATATGAATAAATACATAGAGGAGTGAATAACGGACCCTGTTACTTGACCTAGAAAAACATGGTTTAATTCAGGACCATGTGGGAGAGAGCTTCTGAGGCTCTGAGGCTCACCTGGGGAGGAAACAGAGGTCTGTGTGAGGCCTGGTTACTCCTGACCTGATGGTAAGTGAGTTGCATTCATTTCTTTTTGGTTCTGGATTTCTGTACCTGATGCTGATCTAAAACAAAAACCATGGCCAGGGTACAATGGCTCCGAGCACTGGTGTTCAAGCTCTCTCTCTCCCCAGAGCAGCCATGAGGTTCTGACTCAGTCGGAGAGGAAGTCAGCTTGTCCCAGCTCCTGCTGCTGTGTTAGCAGGTTGGCATCCCCAGGAAACAGCTTCTGCTCACCTTCTAGTGTCTTTTCTGTAAGTGTGGCTTAAAAAAAAGTCATCTACTCCATTTGAATATCTTGGACATTGTGTGGCCTAAAAGTGCCATGTGTCTTCAAATACTACACAACCTCTTACTCCATGTGAGGCTTAGGGCTGTGGAATGGCTGTGAACCTCAGTTTCCTCACAGCTGGAAAAGAGAATATGCCACCTGCTTAGCAGGATTCTTGTGAGAATTAGATGACAACGAAATAAAAGATTCCAGTTAGAGTCCCTGGCACACAGTAGGTACTCTATGGTATCCGAAGGTTGGGTCAAAATTTCATGGAAAGACACTGAAATAATTTCATATTATTAAACAGTGTTGTCACTAATTTCAAGCTCTGAGATTAAAAATATATCAAATTCTGTAGAGAATGGATTTTTTTTTTTTTTTTTTTTTTTTTTTTGAGATAGGGTCTCACTCCAGTTGCCCAGGCTAGAGTGCACTGACATGATCCTGGCTCACTGCAACCTCAACCTTCGAGGCTCAGGTGATCCTCCTACCTCAGCTTCCCCAGAAGCTGGGATTACAGGCACATGCCACTACACTCAGCTCAGTTTTGTATTTTTAGAAGAGATGGGGCTCCATCATGATGGCCAGGCTGGTCTTGAACTCCTGGTCTAAAGCCATTTGCCCACCTCACCCTCCTAAAGAGCTGGGATTACAAGCGTGAGATACCACGCCAGGCAGGAAATATGCTATTCTAGTGGCAGTGGTGTTCTTTTTGCTTCCCTCATAATCCTGGACCTGCAAAGGATTAGAATTTTAGTCACTCTTCCTAATGAACCACGTTTACCTTTTATCACTTTGTAAGGCTCTCTTATTCTCTTCAAAACTCAAAGTATTATTTCACTGTGGTTCTCATTTATAAAGGAAGAAAAGAAAGGCTGACAAGTCTATTTTTAGAGATCCATTAAAAACAGTCACCAACATTGTGAAATAACTCAGGACTCATATATATACTTATAAATTCTGATTATTTTAAATTGCTTCATATGGTAATTGCAAACATTGATTGAGCATTTACACATTATTGAACTTAAAACACATTAAAATGCCATTCTCAGCCAGGTACTCCGGAGGCTGAGGCAGGAGAATTGCTTGAGCCAGGAAGGCAGAGGTTGTAGTGAGCTGAGATCACATCACTGCACGCTAGCCTGGGTGATGGAGAGAGACCCCAGTCTCAGAAAAAAAAATTCCCAAAGCCATATTCTAGCTACCTTATGAAGAAAGGTGCCAGATATAATATTATATTTCATGTAAATCCTGTGAATCCTGTGGATATGACTTTAACTGGGAGGAAAGAATCTCCAATTTTTACATGCAAATAAGCCAGAGACTCTAGAGTAGCCCTACAGCAGACCACAGGAACACAGGGGACTCATTGGTGAAACTTCCACTTGGAGAAATGCTGAGCTGAAGACAAAGGCTTTGGAAAACACTGTGGGAAAAATATACTCCATGGAAATGTGTGTCTTAAAACTTTTCCGTATGAAAAACTAAAAATATTTCTTCCTGCACAGCAGTGTTTCAATGTATCAGTAGTTTAAGAACTACAAGTGGGAAAGAACAGTGATGTTCAGCTTTGATTCAAACTTGACACTGACAAACGTTGTGACTGACAACTCAGTCCTTGGGTTGCAAGAATGACTGCTGAGAACAAAACATGTATCAGACATTTCTCATACAGCACATTTCTTTTTCCTGAGATGGTGATTCCAATTTTCCTGTAGCTTTCCATCTGTTGAGGTCGAGCCATCCACACTTCTTGAGAAGGGCAGAACTCAGTGGATAACGAAGGAACCATTGTTCCATTTAGACATCAAAATAGATTTTGAAAGTTGTAAGAAAAACAATAGGCATGAGTGTTCAGGTTTCAATGTAAAGAACCAGGCACTTGAAGGAGAAAACAGAAAAGTCTCTTCTTGGTTTCCTGTAGCTGAGCATTCAATATCCAGAATCAATGTTTGGACAATGAAGCCAAAGAATTTCCCAGCATGCTCCTGGATGAGACAGATATTAGACATGGAGTTTCTCTCCACAGAGGGAAGTAATAAAAATACTGGACAGGGGGAACATTTTTTAGGAGAAATTCGGAGGGATGAGTCTATGGTGAAATTGTTGCCTGGGTTCCTTCTGAGACACCCAGTACCCACTACTCCCCTATAACTCCTGAGGGAGAGAAGAGATGAAAGAGATCAGAGAAACCTCATAGATTGAGGGGGAAATGAAAATCAGAAAAGCCCCATGAAGCAGTGTGGGATTTGAAAGTAGGTCACCGAGCCTGCAGCCAAAAGGAGGTAGTCGCAGGAGGGTAACCAAGGGGCTGGCTGTGTATGGGCCCCCCCACGCCAGAGCTGGAATGAGGGAGAATCTGAAGTTCCCCAACGCTTCTGTGGCTATGAAAGGAGAAGGCCAAAGTGCCTGACAATCCTGCAGTCCAGATGAGGAGGGCAGAGTCTGTGCAGAGACTGAGCTGAAAGGCAGAGAAGACACCTCAAACACAGGGGGAGGTGCCATCACGGAAGTGCCAGGGAGGGCAAGAGGCCTCATGCCTTGCAGCTGTAACAGCACATAGGTTTCTTTTCTTTGTTTTTTTTTGTTTTTTTTTGAGACAGTCTCTCTCTGTTGCCCAGGCTGGAGTGCAGTGGTGTGATCTCAGCTTACTGCAACCTCTGCCCTTGGGGTTCCAGTGGTTCTCATGCTTCAGCCTCCCGACTAGCTGGGATTACAGACGTGTGCCACCACACCTAGCTAATTTTTGTATTTTTAGTAGATAGGGTTTCACCATGTTGGCCAGGATGGTCTCGAACTCCTGGGATCAAGCAATCAATTGCCTCTGCCTCCCAAAGTGCTGGGATTACAGGCATGATCCACCATGCCCAGTAAGAAAATACTGTGGTTTGAAACAGGAAGTGACTCAGTTTCCTTGAATAGGTGAGTGAGGTCTAGGTACCTTCCTGCCAAGCAGAGCAAGTTGAGTTCGTATATTATAAATAAAGGTGCTTTTCTGCATGTGAATGGTATTGTGCATTTTAAAATCCTACTATACATGAATACTTAGGAGATGACTGAACTGGAAAACTGGAGAAAGGATAAGATTGGTGAGGTCAGCATAATGAAGCACATATTGTTTTTATACTTCTTTTTTAGATGAAGTCTCACTCTTGTCGCCCAAGCTGGAATGCAATGGCATAATCTTGGCTCACTGCAACCTCCACTTCCTGGGTTCAAGTGATTCTCCTGCCTCAGCTTCCTAAATAGCTGGGATTACAGGCATGCACCACCATGACTGGCTAATTTTGTTTTTGTATTTTTAGTAGAGGAAGGGTTTCACCATGTTGGCCAGGCTGGTCTCAAACTCCTGACCTCAGGTGATCCGCCTGCCTCAGCCTCCAAAAGTGCTGGGATTATAGGCATGAGCCACCATGCCTGGCCTTGTTTTTATACTTTTAATCTAAGAAATCCATTTGCACAGGCCCAGCCCATCGGTCTGTGAGTCTAGCATGTAGGATTTTTTGATGAGAGAAACTAGGGATTTCAACTCTGCACAAGTAGGAGATGTGGGATTGAGGGAAAAAAAAACGTTTTAAAACATTTAAAATTTACTGTTCGTGGTTACAAGTTTCCTTAGGAGACATAATATTTTTTTTCTCTAGCCTAAAAAAATAATTTGGATGAACCTCAAAAAAGCTGGGTTTAATGTTTCTCAGACTGTTTCCAAGCAGACTAAAATACCAACAAACTCATATCCACAGGGAGAGGTTTATGGTTCACCAAGTGTGCATGATTCATGCTGAAGAACCTACATGCCTGAGATGCATAGACGTGCCTTCTGAAGGCAACATGTGGAACATGCACACCAAAGCAACGAATTCTTTAGAAAGGCTGCCTGATGTGGAGGGCATCTGTAGAGAAAGTGGAGTCACTGAAAGGAAGACAGGAGAAAAAGGACAGGCAGCATGTCACATTTGTTTTGAATCTGATACGGGAAAAGCATTCTGGTAGCAGCTTTGAAAATTTGAGTTGGATCAATATGTGAGCCAACAGTTTCAGATACTTATTCAAATACTCTTCAAAGTAACAGCTCTTGAGCTTGAAAAGATGAGTTGTAAATATTAAAAAAAAAAAAAAAAAGTAGGAAGGAGCCATCAGGATAGCTGAGCCAACCACACTCAAACTGTCAGAGCTGGATAACTAATTTAATATAAATGAAAGAGAATTTGAAATAATCCCTATGATTAAATACATTATTTTATTTATTTATTTGTCTTTTGAGATGGAGGCTCGCTCTGTTGCCGAGGCTGAAGTGGAGAGGCATGATCTCAGCTGGCTGAAACCTCCGCCTCCCGGGTTCAAGCGATTCTCCTGCTTCAGCCTCCTGACTAGCTGGGATCACAGTCATGTGCCACCGCACCCAGCTAATTTTTGTATTTCTAGTAGAGACAGGGTTTTGCCATGTTGGTCAGGCTGGTCTTGAACGCCTCACCTCAGGTAATCTTCCCACCTCGACCTCCCAAAGTGCTGAGACTACAGGCGTGCCCAGCCTGAATACATGAATTTTCCTGAAAAGACTTTGTAAATTCTAAAGTGGTACGATGATATCTGTTACTACTGCTGCTGTCATTTTCATGTACAGAGTCATCAAAGCCACCAACAGCTACAGCAGCCAAGAGATGATATGTCACATACCTCACTGCTGTGGCCCTTCTGGCCATGAGGTCTAATTACAGATGGACATGGGACTGTCCTGAGATTTACTTCTTTCTTCAGAAAATAATCATTATGCTCATTTGAATCACAGAAATGGCTATAAGTAAACTAATAAGTGGGAGCTTTTCTCATAATAGAAGATTCAAATCAGTTTTTTTTTTTGAGATGGAGTCTCGCTCTGTCACCCAGGTTAGAGTGCAGTGGTGCAATCTTGGCTCAATGAAACCTCCACCTCCCGGGTTCAAACAATTCTGCTGCCTCAGCCTTCAAAGTAGCTGGGATTATAGGCACGTGCCACCATGCCCAGCTACTTTTTTGTATTTGTAGCAGAGACAGGGTATTGCCATGTTAGCCAGGAGGGTCTCAATCTCCTGACCTCGTGATTTGCCTGCCTCAGCCTCCCGAAGTGCTGGGATTACAGGCATGAGCCACCACACCCAGCCAGTTCAAATCATTTCTGAAAACTTCCATTATTATCCCAAATCATTACATGGGCATGGGATGCAAATAATGCTAGCACCCTCCCCAGTCAGTGATGACAACATCATATCTGGGGCATCAGCAACCTGGGTAATGGATTCTTCTTTGCAATTTAGCCTTTCAGGCATTCACCCTGGGATGTTTTTTTTGACTTGGTGACATAATACATTGGGATTTAGAGGTTATCTAAAATTTCTCACCTTGTAGATAAGAAATCTGAGGAAATCAACATTTCCAGCTGGGTACTTTATCAGTTTTCTGTTTGTCTTCACAGCTAATTCCTTGAAATAACTGTTTGTATTTCACTGTCTACTTTCCTACCTTTCACTTTTTCAACACACTTCGCTCAGGTTGCTGTCTCCACCCCTTCCTGGACTGTCAACCAGGACCTCATCTTGACAAATTCAAAAGATGATTTATTTTGGACACTGCAGCATTAACAGAATGGATCACTCATTTCTTTTCTTCCTGAAACATCATCCTCATCTGGAAACTCTTCTGGACTTTCTTACTGGGTACCCAATGCTGGTTCTTAGAATTTCTCTCTATTTACATTCACTCCCATAAGAGATAGCAAATAGTCTCTTGGCCTTAAACTCTATTTCTCCTGTGGTGACTATCAAGTTTAAAGCTTGAGTACAGCATCTTTGTGATCTATGTTTCGAGCTGCCTACCTGACATTCCCACAGGGAAATCTATAAACACCCCCTCAAACTTAACCTGGCCACAGATCTCTTGGTTCTCTCCCACATTCCAAATTGTTCCTCCCTTACTATTTACCACATCCATAAATAAAACCACCTCTCATGCAGTTCTTAGACCGAAACTCAACAGTTATCCTTTGAGATATCTTTTCTTTCCCTTACATCCTGAGTGCCGGCCATCAGAAAATCCCATCATACAGGTCCTGAATACTCATCACTTCTTTTTTTATTTTTCAATAGCTGTCTTTTATTGTATTATTAAAATATCACAAATAGGTCTTGGGAATTATCTGGCATCTTGTTTCTGTAGCTGTACAACTCTTAGATCTTACTCATCAGTCTGCTAAACTCTCCCTTTTTCAGAGACATAGACACTATCCAAAAACTATCTGATACCCTTGTTTTCAGCTGTTGTGGTTTGCTGAATCAAAGCAGCTGAATTTGAAACAAGCTCAATGTCATTTCCTCTAAGGATGAACTCATCTTTCTGGGCTTGGGATATCGAACAACCAATACCTGGCCTCACCCGAACCCTGAAGATGTATGTTTTTGCTCAAGAAAGTTCTGATTTCTACAATAGAGCCATTCTCCTGCATAACAACATCGATGGGGAAGTGAGCACACACAGACCTCATCTTGTCACTGAAGCCCAGTGCAATGCCCTTGATCATCTTCTGGTACACAACGACAGATACTGCATACAGCAGCCAATTCCTATCTTCCCAGTATTTGTCAATCTGGAGCCTCTGCTTTTTCTTTCTAAGGAGCCCGAGTTCTACACTGATGTGACTGAAGTCCTTCTGAAGGGTTCCTCTGGGGCCTTTCACAGAACTGTGTCCCTTCAGAGTGATGTTGACTTTTTTTTTTTGAGATGGAATCTTGCTCTGATGCCCAGGCTGGAGTGCAGTGGTGTGATTTTGGCTCACCGCAACCTCTGCCTCTTGGATTCAAGTGATTCTCCCACCTCAGCCTCTGGAGTAGCTGGGACTATGGGCGCCTGCCACCATGCCCTGCTAATTTTCATATTTTTAGTAGAAATTAGGTTTTACCATGTTGGTCAGACTGGTCTTGAACTCCTGACCTTGTGATCCACCTGCCTCAGCTTCCCAAAGTCCTGGGATTACAGGCGTGAGCCACCGCTCCCGGCCACCTTCATTCTTGCAGCAGATCCAGCTCCCATCATTTCTTATTGCCTCCACGAACTACGTCCACCCTTACAAGCCACCATCGTCTCTGGCCTGAGCTATCATAACCCATCAAGGAATCTTGCTGGCTTCCTTGCTACCTCCAGACTATTCTTCATGTAGCTGCCAGTGCACTATTTAAAAAATTAAATTAGATTATGCAACTTCCTTGCTTGGAATTATCTTGTGGCTTCTCATCATGCATTGAATAGACATCAAAGTCGTTACCCTGGCTGGTAAGTTTCCTATTTCTCCAATCTCCTCTTCTACTGTTTCCCCCTTCCCTATCATGTCCTACGCAACCGACGCAGTCTCTCTCATCTTTTACTCTAAGCTCCCATACGCCAAGCTTCTGTTCACTCAGGGCTTTAGAACGTGATCTTTATCTGTTAGAAATATTCTTACCCCAGATTTCTGCATGGTTAGCTCTTTTGATACAATTCAAGTCCATGCCCATATTTCACTCCCCCTGATCCTCCCTCAACTTCAGCCATTGTCTATCCCTTTAACCTGCCCTTTCCTTTTTAGTAATTAACAATATCCCACATTATATTGATTAATACTTGTTTTCCTATTAACTGTCTCCCAGACTAAAATAAGAACTCCACGAGGGCAGAGGCTCTGTCTGTCTTGCTTGTTGTTCCATCCCGTGTGTGGGATGATGCCCTGCACAGTTGGGTGCTAAGCAATGTGCACTAGGCATTTTTGCACATCTGTATTGTGTGTATTGAATGAATGTTTAAAGGGCTTGGAGCCAAACTCTGAAAGAATGAGGGGAGTGAGTCTGTGAGATGGGAATAGCACATTTTACTTTGAGATATTCCATGATATCTTGGTTGAATCCTGATTTTATCTAAAATCACACAATTGTTTTTCTTCAGACTGTTCCCATATAGAAATCATCACCATGTAATGAGCTTACAAAGCTCCAGAATGGAAAATAACAGTCAGCATAATGTAACAGTATTTGAAAAGCAATATTTGAAAATCCACAATGATGATCTTATCTCAGTTTTGCTCTGGAAGACGTCACTAGCAATTTTACTGCAAAGCAGTGAGAAACTTGCGTGCACATCAGCTCATGTGAATTAACATCAGTCATTACCATAGGCATGAAATAAGTCATAAGCCAAAAGGAAGTTAACTAAAAGGTAGACTCATATATAATCATCTTAACTAGGTAAGAATGACTAAAACTTTAAACATATGCAATGGAACAGCACTCATATTTCGCCAAAAAAAAAGTTAGCAGGAGATGAGGCTTTGTAAGTATACATTAGCAGTGATTTCTTATAGGTTATGTTATACATCTTCTCTAAACAACAAAGAAGGAAAATTTGCAACCTTCCTCAAATTATACAAGGACAAGTATTAGAGGCTCTAAACACTCAAGGGAGATAATATTCTGATTTGAAAAGCTCTGGGCCGGGCACTGTGGCTCACACCTGTAATCCCAGCACTTTGGGAGGCCGAGGTAGGTGGATCACCTGAGGTCAGGAATTCGAGACCAGCCTGACCAACATGCAGAAACCCCATTTCTACTAAAAATACACACACACAAAAATAGCTGGGCATGGTGGCACATGCCCGTAATCTCAGCTACTCAGGAGGCTGAGGCAGGAGAATCACTTGAACCCAGGAGGCAGAGGTTGCAGTGAGCTGAGATCGCCATAGCACTCTAGCCTGGGCAACAAGAGTGTAACTCCATCTCAAAGAAAAAAAAGAAAAAGAAAAAGAAAAGGCTCTGAATATTTTATCCTTAGGTTTCTGACTTTTCTATTACAGTATGTGTATTATTATATACTACTGCATTCTTATTGTATAGTATGTACTTGGTGTATAAACTATTACCTCAAAATTTATTGGCTTAGAACAACAATAAGCATTAACTGTCTCTTAATGGATTCTCTGAGGCAAGAACTTGGCAGTGGTCTAGCTGGGTGAAGTGGGGGGGGCGGGGTCTGGCTCTGTGTCTCTTATGAATTTGCAGTCAAGATGTTGATTGACCAAGGCCACAGTCAGCTAAAGGCTTGACTGTGGCTGAAGGATCCATTGCCAATGTGGTTCATTCACTCGGTTGGCAAGTTGGTGCTGGTCGTCATTGGGAGGCCTCAGTTCCTATCCACATGGGGTTCTACACAGGATGAGTGACTGTTCTGCCAAAATGGAGGTTTTGGAGCAAGCCCCTATGCATTTTTTTAAGCAAGTCCTGGAAGTGACACACTGTCACCCCCAGTATACCCTGTGAGTTACACAGACCAACTCTAAGTCAGTGTGGGAGGAGACTACAGAAAAAGCATGAATATCAAGAGACAAAGTTCATGGGGCCATCTTGAATGCTGGCTAGGGCAGAGCTGGTATGAACTCATTCCTCTCAAATTCCTCCCAACTCAAAAGCAAGGGAAGAAGAGAAGGGGGTGGAGACTGAGGCAGACAGAGAGACAGACAGAGAGAGAAAGAGAGACCGAGAAAAAGAGAGACAAAGGGGTGGTGGGGGGGGGGACAGGGAGCAGGGCAAGGAGGAAGAAAAGAAGGTAGTGGTAGAAATGTTGAGGTATCTGAACTTGGGACCAAAATGGTTTTCAAATGTGAAAAGAACTAACTATATGCGTCTATACCTCCCTACTTTGTCCTTGAACTTAAATGGGATGTAACGTGGGGATTCGTTTATTGATATTAAGAGGGGAGGGTCTTCTGTAGCAGTAGCTGCTTTTGAGTAGTCAGGTGGTTGCTATATTTCCTCCACAGATAAGCAATCAGAGTATTCGTAATGTCAACTGAGACCTTTCAAAATCCTTTCTCATGCCTGTTCGCTTTGCCATTGTCCCATAAATGCACTTGATATAGTCTCCCTTTTTTTCACCCACTGTAAAAGCTTTGGTCACACATCTAGGCTGCCTCCTCTTCCTTCTCCTCCTCTTTTTTCTCTTCTCTCTTACTCCTTTCACTCTCTAAATTTCTCCTCAAAGTTATTTTGTAATAATTTATACTATGAGTTTTAAAAGATTTTAGAGGGGGGAGGACTCAAGATGGCGCTGTAAGAACAACCCAGGATTGAAGCTCTCGCTGGACGCACGGAGAGGGTGAGTCGGGGAAGCATTTCCAGACGGATCTTAGTTGCCCAGAGAACGGTGAAATTCCCAGGTATAAAAGAGATGCGGGACGCCAGGCAGAGGTCTCCGCTGGCGTAGCCGGCAGCCGGTGCGGCTCCGGCCCACGCCTGAGCGCAGAGGCGCTCCACAGCACTCCATACAAAAGTGCACTGTTACGGGTGCCCTGTTGAACCGGCAAACTAAGACCCGAGAGGGCTGAACTTGAGACTGAACAAGTCTTGAACTGTGACCCAGCCCAGGAAATCCCAGGGACTCAGCGTTTGGGGGAGCGCAGTGCGACAAACAAAACGGGGATTCCAAATGCTCCCGGTGAATAGGTTTTTTTTTTTTAAAGTGCAGCTCTGTGGGGGAGGGGCGTCAGCCATTAAAGAGGCAATCAGCCCCTACTGAGGTACACGCCCGTTGCTGACACTGCGGAGGCAACCAGGTACAACAGAGAGACTCCGCTGCAGGGCGTAGCCCGAGGCAACAGGGCGGAGACCACAGCAGAAGGGCGGAGCCTGCAGGAAAAGGGCGAATCTCACACCAGCAGGGCGGAGCCTTGGCAGGCAAAAAGTGACTAGACTGCCTCCTAGCTGGGCAGGACAGTGAGGCGGACACTCACAAGGAAAGCCCCAACCCCCCCCCAGACAGAGCATCTGAGGAAAAAAAAGGGGTTTTCTTACGAGTTAGGTTGCAGCAGAACTAAACATAGCAGCCTAGCAGCCCTGAATGAACAACAGAGCTCACAGCTCAGCTCTTGAGCTCCTACAGACTGTCTCCTCAAGCAACTCCCTGACCCCTCTATATCCATAAGACTGACATTCGGCAGACATCATCCTGGGACAAAGATAGCAGAAAAAGAAACTGGTAGCATCCCTCGCTGTTCCGCAGCTGCGACAGGTGCACCCCAGACAAGCAGGGCCTGGAGTGGACCTCAGCGGTCGTACAGCGAAGGGGCTAGACTGGTAGAAGAAAAACCAAGTAACAGAAATACTCCATCATCAACAATCTGGGTGTCCACTCAGAGATCCAATCAAAAAGTCAGTAACTACACAGACGACAGGTGGATAAATCCACAAAGATGGGAAGAAACCAGCACAAAAAGGAGGAAAACACCCGAAACCAGAACACCTCGCCACCTAGAAAGGACCAAAACTCCTCACCAGCCAGGGAACAAAGCTGGACGGAGAATGACTGTGACGAAATGACGGAATTAGACTTCAGAAGGTGGATAATGAGAAACTTTTGTGAGCTAAAAGAACATGTTTTAAATCAACATAAAGAAACTAAGAACCTTGAAAAAAGATTTGAAAAAAGATTTGAGGAAATGATAACAAGAATGGATACCTTAGAGAGGAATATGAATGAATTAAAGGAGCTGAAAAACACAATACGAGAACTTCGCGAAACATGCACAAGTTTCAACAGTCGAATTGGCCAAGCAGAAGAAAGAATATCAGAAGTCGAGGATCAACTCAATGAAATAAAATGAGAAACCAAGATCAGAGAAAAAAGCGCAAAAAGGAATGAACAAAGTCTCCAGGAAATGTGGGACTATGTGAAGAGACCTAACCTACGTTTGATAGGCGTACCAGAATGTGATGAAGAGAATGAATCCAAGCTGGAAAATACTCTTCAGGACATCATCCAGGAAAATTTCCCCCACCTAGCAAGACAGGCCAACACTCAAATGCAGGAAATACAGAGAACACCACAGAGATATTCTGCAAGAAGAGCAACCCCAAGGCACATAATCATCAGATTCAACAAGGTTGAAATAAAGGAAAAAATACTAAGGGCAGCCTGAGAGAAAGGTCGGGTCACCCACAAAGGGAAGCCCATCAGACTCACAGCAGATCTCTCGGCAGAAACTCTACAAGCCAGAAGAGAGTGGGGGCCAATATTCAACATCCTTAAAGAAAAGAACTTTCAACCCAGAATTTCATATCCAGCCAAACTGAGCTTCAGAAGTGAAGGAAAAATAAAATCCTTTGCGAACAAGCAAGTACTCAGAGATTTTGTCACCACCAGGCCTGCTTTACAAGAGCTCCTAAAAGAGGCACTACACATAGAAAGGATCAACCAGTACCAGCCATTCCAAAATCACACTGAATGCTAAAGAGCATCAACATAATGAAGAATCTACAACAACTAACAGGCAAAACAGCCACTTAGCATCAAAATGGCAGTATCAAATTCACACATAACAATATTAACCCTAAATGTAAATGGACTAAACGCACCAATCAAAAGACACAGACTGGCAAATTGGATAAAAATCCAAAACCCATCAGTGTGCTGTATACAGGAAACCCATCTCACATGCAAGGATACACAAAGGCTCAAAATAAAGAGATGGAGGAAGATTTACCAAGCTAATGGAAAGCAAAAAAAAGCAGGAGTTGCAATTCTCATCTCTGATAAAATAGACTTTAAAGCAACAAAGATCAAAAGAGACAAAGAAGGCCATTACATAATGGTAAAAGGATCGATACAACAAGAAGAGCTAACGATCCTAAACATATAAGGACCCAATGCAGGAGCACCCAGATACATAAGGCAAGTTCTTAATGACTTACAAAAGGACTTAGACTCCCACACAATAATAGTGGGAGACTTTAACACTCCACTGTCAATACTAGACAGATCAACCAGACAGAAAATCAACAAGGATATCCAGGGTTTGAACTCAGACCTGGAGCAAGCAAACCTGATGGACATTTACAGAACTCTCCACCCCAAATCCACAGAATACACACTCTTCTCAGCACCACATCACACCTACTCTAAAATTGACCACATAATTGGAAGTAAAGCACTGCTCAACAAATGCAAAACAACTGAAATCATAACAAACAGCCTCTCAGACCATAGTGCAATCAAGTTAGAACTCAGAATTCAGAAACCGACCCAGAACCGCACAGCTTCATGGAAACTGATCAACTGGCTCTTGAATGTTGACTGGGTAAACAATGAAATGAAGGCAGAAAGAAGTTCTTCGAAACCAATGAGAATGAAGACACAACGTGCCAGAACCTCTGGGACACATTTAAAGCAGTCTCTAGAGGAAAGTATATAGCAATAAGTGCCCATATGAGGAGAATGGAGAGATCCAAAATTGACACCCTATCATCAAAATTGAAAGAGCTAGAGGAGCAAGATCAAAAAATCTCAAAACCCAGCAGAAGACAAGAAATTACTAAGATCAGAGCTGAGCTGAAGGAGATTGAGACGAGAAAAACCCTTCAAAAAATCAATAAATCCAAGAGCTGGTTTTTTGAAAAGATCAACAAAATAGACAGACCACTAGCCAGACTGATTAAAAATAAAAGAGAGAACAACCAAATAGATGCAATAAAAAATGATAAAGGGGAAATCACCACAGATTCCACAGAAATTCAAACCATCATCAGAGAATATTACAAACAACTATATGTGCATAAACTAGTAAACCTGGAAGAAATGGATAAATTCCTGGACTCCTGTGTCCTCCCAAGCCTAAACCAGGAGGAAGCTGAAACTATGAATAGACCAATAACAAGGTCTGAAGTTGAGGCAGCAATTAAGAGCCTACCACACAAAAAAAGCCCAGGTCCAGACGGGTTCACAGCCGAATTCTACCAAACACACAAGGAGGAGCTGGTACCATTCCTTCTAAAACTATTTCAAACAATCCAAAAAGAGGGAATCCTTCCCAAATCATTTTATGAGACCAACATCATACTGATACCAAAACCCGGCAGAGACCCAACAAGAAAAGAAAACTTCAGGCCAATATCCATGATGAACATAGATGCAAAAATCTTCAATAAAATATTGGCAAGCCGATTGCAACAGCAAATCAAAAAACTTATTCATCATGATCAAGTAGGATTCATCCCGGGGATGCAAGGCTGGTTCAACATACGCAAGTCTATCAACGTAATTCACCACATAAACAGAACCAAAAACAAAAACCACATGATTATCTCAATTGATGCAGAGAAGGCATTTGACAAAATTCAACAGCCCTTTATGCTAAAAACCCTCAATAAACTCGGTATCTATGGAACGTATCTCAAAGTAATAAAAGCTATTTACGACAAACCAACAGCCAATATCATACTGAATGGGCAAAAACTGGAAGCATTCCCTTTGAAATCTGGCACTAGACAAGGATGCCCTCTCTCACCACTCCTATTCAATATAGTACTGGAAGTTCTAGCCAGAGCAATCAGGCAAGAAAAAGAAATAAAGGGTATTCAAATAGGAAAGGTGGAAGCCAAATTGTCTCTATTTGCAGACGACATGATAGTATACCTAGAAGACCCCATTGTCTCTGCCCAAAAACTCCTGAAACTGATAAGCAACTTCAGCAAAGTCTCAGGATATAAAATCAATGGGCAAAAATCACAAGCATTCGTCTACACCAATAACAGACTTAAAGAAAGCCAAATCAAGAGCGAACTGCCATTCGCAATTGCTACAAAAAGAATAAAATACCTTGGAATACAACTCACAAGGAACGTAAGAGACCTCTTCAAGGAGAACTACAAACCACTGCTCAATGAAATCAGAGGACACAAACAGATGGAGAAACATTCCATGTTCATGGTTAGGAAGAATTAATATCGTGAAAATGGCTATACTGCCCAAAGTAATTTACAGAATCAACGCTATCCCCATCAAGCTACCATTGACTTTCTTCACAGAACTGGAAAAACCACCATGAACTTCATATGGAACCAAAAGAGAGCCCGCATAGCCAAGTCAATTCTAAGCAAAAAGAACACAGTGGGGGGCATCACTCTACCAGATTTCAAACTATACTACAAGGCTACAGTAATCAAAACAGCATGGTACTGGTACCAAAACAGAGATATAGACCAATGGAACAAAACAGAGGCACTGGAGGCAACACAACATACATACAACTATACAATCTTTGATAAACCTGACAAAAACAAGCAATGGGGAAAGGATTCCATGTTTAACAAATGGTGTTGGGAAAACTGGCTAGCCATGTGCAGAAAGCAGAAACTGGACCCCTTCCTGACACCTTACACTAAAATTAACTCCAGATGGATTAAAGACTTAAACATAAGACCTGCCACCATAAAAACCCTAGAAGGAAATCTAGGCAAAACTATCCAGGACATAGGAGTAGGCAAGGACTTCATGAACAAAACACCAAAAGCATTGGCAACAAAAGCCAAAATAGACAAATGGGACCTAATGAAACTCCACAGCTTCTGCACGGCAAAAGAAACAGTCACTAGAGTGGATTGGCAACCAACAGAATAGGAAAAAATTTTCGCAGTCTACCCATCTGACAAAGGGCTGATATCCAGAATTTACAAAGAACTCAAACAGATTTACAGCAAAAAAACAAACAAGCCCATTCAAAAGTGGGCAAAGGATATGAACAGATACTTTACGAAAGAAGACATATATGAGGCAACAATCATATGAAAAAATGCTCATCGTCACTGGTCATCAGAGAGATGCAAATCAAAACCACATTGAGATACCATCTCACGACAGTTAGAATGGCGATCATTAAAAAATCTGGAGACAACAGATGCTGGAGAGGATGTGGAGAAAAAGGAACACTTTTACACTGTTGGTGGGAGTGTAAATTAGTTCAACCATTGTGGAAGACAGTGTGGCGATTCCTCAAGGCCGTAGAAATAGAAATTCCATTTGACCCAGCAATCCCATTACTGGGTATATATCCAAAAGTCTGTAAATCGTTCTACTATAAGGACACATGTACACGAATGTTCATTGCAGCACTGTTTACAATAGCAAAGACCTGGAATCAACCCAAATGCACATTGATAATAGACTGGATTGGAAAAATGTGGCACATATACACCATGGAATATTATGCAGCAATCAGAAATGATGAGTTTATGTCGTTTGTAGGGACATGGATGAATCTGGAGAACATCATCCTCAGCAAACTGACACAAGAACAGAAAATGAAACACCGCATATTCTCACTCATAGGTGGGTGATGAAAAATGAGAACACATGGACACAGAAAGGGGAGTACTAAACACTGGGGTCTATTGGGGGGAAAAGGGGAGGGCCAGTGGGAGGGGGAGGTGGGGAGGGATAGCCTGGGGAGAAATGCCAAATGTGGGTGAAGGGGAGAAGAAAAGCAAAGCACACTGCCATGTGTGTACCTATGCAACTGCTATGCATGCTCTGCTCATGTACCCCAAAACCTAAAATCCAATAAAAATTAAAAAAAAAAAAAGGAAGCACAATGCTACCTAATCTCAGAACACAGAACTGTACAACAGACTTTTAAAAAGTCACAAATTCACAATCATCACACCCTTACATAAACACCTTGGCCAAGATAACCATCTCTATTCTATGGAAAAGCAACATCTGCCTTTTATCAAGAAAGGTATGGGAACTGATTAGATGGCTGCAAGGAATGAAAATAACAAGCATGGTAATTAAGAAATAGAAATTGACCTTTTTTTTTTTGAGACGGAGTCTTGCTCTGTCACCCAGGCCAGAGTGCAGTGGCACGAACTTGGCTCACTGCAACCTCCACCTCCCAGGTTCAAGCAATTCTCCTGCCTCAGCCTCACAAGTAGCTGGGACTACACGTGTATGACTAGCTAATTTTTGTATATTAGTAGAGAGAGGGTTTCATCATGTTGGCCAGGCTGGTCTCAAACTCCTGACCTCAGGTGAGCCACCCACCTTGGTCACCCAAAGTGCTGGAATTACAAGTGTGAGCCACTGCACTTGGCGACTTTTTTTTTGTTTTGTTTTTGAGGCAGGTCTCCCTTTGTCACTCAGGCTGACTGCAATAACGTGATCTCTGCTCACTGCAACCCTGGCCTCCCAGGCTCAAGTGATCCTTCCACCTCAGCCTCCTGAGTAGCTGAGAGTATAGGCACGTGCCACCAATCCCGGCTAATTTTTGTATTTTTTTGTAGAGACAGAGTTGTGCCATGTTGCTCAGGCTGGTCTTGAATTCCTGGGCTCAAGCAATCCACCCGCCTCGGCCTCCCAAAGTGCTGGAATTACAGATGTGAGCCACCGTTCCCAGCCTACGGGAAATGGACTTTTCAGTTTGGGCCTGACCTTGTGAATTCCTACATTTGGCAAGGGGGACTTAGGGTTCAACAGAGCCCAGATCTGTCACAATATCCCAGCTCTGATTCACTTGAATCAGCCGTTCATGTTCTGTGTAATCCTCAGAAAAGCATTTAGGACAATCTGCTTATTTCATCTTCCTCGGTTTTGTGAAAATAACCAGCCTTCCCATGCTACTGATTAAAATGGAATTCCTTATGTCCTGTCCCTCCACCCACTCTTTCTCTAGTATCCTAACCACTAAAATCACAACCAAAGATGGAGACTATTTATAAATAACTGTAGGAATGACCCAATGTTTATATAGTCTGCATTTGCTAGCGGGTTACTATCCTACCAAATGAACACGATACATGTGCATGCTAACCTTCCAGAGCTGAGGGTAAACTGTGGAGTCCATGCCCTGGTGTGAACTGTTAGGAAATGCTAATGTTTCCAAGTTGCTACTAAGAACAGCTTGATATTTATTAACTAATGACTCTATGAAGGAAAGTGGGACTTAGCAACATTAAGCTTCTTGCCCTGGGTCACACAGCCATTAACTGGAGATGTCAGAAATGGATCTCAGAGATACCTGACTGCAAAGCTGCTAGGACATGCTACTGCTATCCCAGTGTGGTAATCTACAGTGGATAAATTTTAGTATGTCCCAATACCTAAAATTAATTGCTTCGATAATTCAACAAACCTTGTATTAGCATATATTATACTGCCTGAGAGGCTTCAAAGATACAATATGTGGGTGGGCTCACGCCTGTCATCCCAGCACTTTGGGAGCCATGGATCACTTGTGGTCGGGAGTTTGAGACAACCCTCACCAACATGGAGAAACTCCATTTCTACTAAAAATACAAAATTAGCTGGGCGTGGTGGCACATGCCTGTAATCCCAGGTATTTGGGAAGCTGAGGCAGGAAAATTGCTGGAACCAGGGAGGCAGAGGTTATGGTGAGCTAAGAATCGTGCCATTGCCCTCCAGTCTGGGCAACAAGAGTGAAACTCCATCTCAAATATATATATATTGGCCAGGCATGGTGGCTCACACCTGTAATCTCAGCATTTTGGGAGGCCAATGTGGGTAGATCACGAGGTCAGGAGATCAAGACCATCCTGGCCAACATGGTGAAACCCCGTTTCTACTAAAAATACAAAAATTAGCTGGGCATGGCAGAGCACACGTCTTATCCCAGCTACTCGAGAGGCTGAGGGAGGAGAATTGTTTGAACTCGGGAGGTGGAGATCACAGTGATCCAAGATGGCGCCGCTGTACTCTAGCCTGGGTGACAAAGCAAGACTCCATCTCGAAAAAAAAAAACAAAAAAGAAAAAAAGTAGAAACTCAGCATTGGATACACATGAACATAAAAATGGCAACAATAGGCACTGAGGTCTACAAGAGGAGAGAGGGGAGAGGAGAGAGGGGAGGGAGAGAAGGGGCAAGGGCTGAAAAACCAGCTGTTGGAGTACTGTGCTTACTAACTGGGTGGCATAATCATCTGTACCCCACACCTTTTCTTGGCTCTGTTTTGTTCTGCTCTATAGCCTGGAGACACAGAGAGTAAGTCTGTGCCCTCAAGGCTGTGGAGGGTGTGCAGGCACCCTGAAGATTGACCATGGTACAGAAAAGAAAGAACTGGCCAAACAGAGATACTTCAGCCTCACTCATCCATACTCCTAAGACAGCCAACTCAATAAAAACAGAAGTAGAGAGAGAAGGGGGCCCCCAGGGAGTCACTGGTTAGCAGCACTCTCTTCCTGGACACGCAGGATTCTCACACTTTAGACACCACACTCACCCCAGAGGTTAGGGTCGCTCCTCAGTTATTTGGAAAGGTTATCCAATGACTGAGGTGACTGCCCCAGAGTATTGTCCTCTGAGCTGAGTGCTCTCATGAGGACAGGACGTCACTGGCTTCTGGCATCTGTTTGTTCTCCCTACACCCCTTTTCACCCCTTTTCCAGGGAAGACAAAGGCAGAGAACTCTGTGGAGCTTTCAGACTTAAGATTTTTCTCTGGGATTCCCCTCTCCTCTCTACAGCAAAGATTTCTCAAACAGTAGAAGCAAATTCCCATCTGTTAAAATTTGGAAATTTCCAAATTCCCCTTATTTATCTTATGCTTGTTTTGAAAATCTGGGAGATGTCCACAGATAGATATATGGAGGTCTCCCGAAGGATGTTTTTAAAAGATTGCAAAACTGAATCACAGTGAAAGTCAAACTGCAAGCAAGCTCTTATTTTTAGGCTCCATACCAGACCTGACCAAAGAAAACAAGCAGAAAATAAACAAGAACATCAAGTTAAAAGACCCAGTCAGCAATCTCATTCAAACAGTTCAGAGGCTAGAATGAGCATCGCCAACCAAAGTTTGAAGTTCAAATTTAAGCTACTTATAGACTTAAACTCATGGTACTGCTCACTTAGTAGGAACCAAACAAACCTATCAAATCTTCCATTTTAAATTGAATGGAATTTTGAAGAAAGGAGTACCTTTTCATAGAACTGCCTAGTGCCAGAACAGGAAACATCATCACTAATGTCTTTTATCAAAATCTGTAGTGTCCGCATTTTAAAAAAATGTTCAGAATTGGACTATATTAAGTTTCTTAGACACTGCAGTAGTTGCTGGGGATTAACTATGGTTGATTTCTTCATAAATATCACGTTCCTTCAGAATGTGACGCCCTCGTAGTGTAATCAAGCATCCACGTGGATGTTGCTCAGTGTGACAATGAATTCAATCCATCCATTAAACAAACAAATATTTGGTGAGTGTAGATTATGTGCCAGGCCCTGGGGAATGTAAAGAACAAGACATACACAGTCTCTGGTGTGAGAATCCCAAGAGAGAAATTGCATGAGAGTTATCATGGGGGAAAATCCCTACTGCCAGGGAGGACAGTGGGGAATCAATTTTAGTCTATAGCACCTGGAAGGCAGAGAACAGCATTTACACTAAAACACGATAAAAGTTGGTTGGGCAAATGGAGATTATAGAGGAGAAGAGCAGGGGGAAGGCCAGGAGTCCAGATGACCTGACTGGCTGAAAATCAAAAGGAGGCAGTGAGATTGTCAAGGCATTCTTTGTAGTTTGAAGGAAATCCAACTACATTCAGTAAATTACTAAAATGCTTTCCTCATTTAGTGCTAAACAGAAAATATATAACCGTCAATCAGAGTTTAGGATTAGTGTATGTAGGGTTAATATAATGAATATGATTGCTGCTAAATGCAAATAGACCCATCATTTTGGTTGACCTGTGCAACTAACTAGATCTTTTGAAATACTAAAGACTCCAAAAAATTCTGATTATTGATTTTCTTTCACTGCAGTTGGGAAACACTGTTCTACTAAGTCAGCATCTAGAACAAAAGAACTCTTGAGTCAGGTATGTTCATGAAGCAGAAACTGTTCAGGTCCTCAAACCACCAGGCATTTCATCTTCTAGCCAAATGAATTATTTATTTATTTGTTTGTTAATTTTTTTAGAGATGCAGTTTCACTGTTTTGCTCAGGCTGGTCTTGAACTCCTGAGCTCAGGCAATCTGCCCGTCTTGGCCTCCCAAAGTGCTGGGCTTACAGGCATGAGCCACCGCGCCTGCCCCAAATGAATTATTTCTATGAGAATGAAAGAACATCTTAATACTATCAGAACACTTTACACAAACCTGACTTTAAAACACGCAGTCTTCTCCTCTCAGTGACTTATTTTGAATATACTTATTCCTTCCCTGGGGTAAATTTGGCCTCTGTGTTAACTTGGAAGTCAGAGAGCAAAGAATACCTTCCCTTTGAGGGATAAGCAAAGGCAGGAGTTGAGATAGTAGACTCAGCCTAGGTCAGATCAAAAAGACAGATTTGTTCAAGATGCACGGGGTGTGGAATTCAAGGATGGAGAGGTGAACACCACTTGCCAGTGATGCAAAGAAGCCAGAAGCCACAACCTCTACGTTAAAACACATACAGTCCTCTGAGCAGAAAATCCTGGCTAGGCACAATCCACAGGGCTTCCTCAGAAACACCTGGAAGAGTGGAGCTCCCTAGATGCCAGGCAGCAAGAGCCCAGTTGGTGAATCTGCCAGCTTTTGCCCACAGTGGAAAGCCAGAAACCAGTAGGCTTTCTCTAGTGATGCCAGGACGTGCTGAAATGCAGCCATTTCCCCTTTTGTCCTGGTCACAGAACACTGGGCTTTTGCGTGCTCTGATAAATGGAAAAATAAAGTCAGCTATCAATTAAGACTGGTTCCCTCACTCTCCCACCCCTCCAAAATGTTTTTCTCTCCAGGATTTGTCCAATAGGGGCTTTCTAGGACCACTGAGCCTCATCAGAAGAGGCACTCATGTTCTAGGTCTTTGCAGGATGAATTGCTCTTTTTATTTTCCCCTTCCTCTTTCTCTGTCTGTCTGTCTCTCTCTCTCTCTTCCTCCTCCTCCCTCTCTTCTCAACAACCACTCTCTCTCTCTCTCCCCCTCCTCCTCCCTCTCTTCTTGACAACCATTCTTTTTTGTTTTTGTTTTTGAGACAGGATTGTACTCTGTTGTCTAGGCTGCAGTGCAGTGGCACAATCATAGCTCCCTGCAGCCTTGAATTCCTGGACTCAAGCGATACTCTGCCTCAGTGTTCTGAGGAGCTGGGACTACAGGCATGGGCCACCATGTCAGCTATGTTTGTTTTTTTTATACGAGCCATGCTCTTGAGGTCTTGCTAGCTGCTCAGGTCGGAGTCAAACTCCTAGACCTCAGGCAATCTTCCTGTCTCTGCTCCCAAAGTTCTGGGATTGTAAGTGTTAGCCACCACACGCCCAGCCTTGACAACTATTCTTATCAAAAAGATCACACACACACACACACACACACACACACACACACACACAGAGAGAGAGACAAATACAGGGAAAGAATCTTTTTTAGAACTTGGACTTCCTCACTAGCTCAGGAGCCAGCGATCTCATATTATAGTGATGAAGACAAATAAGAATAGTTTCTGAACTGTCAATGTTCTCTGTAATTTCTTCCCGTTTGGTGTCCTTGAAACATGACGGCAGTACCAACTGGATAAGAGCGATCTGCCACCCAGAGTTTGACTTGGTCATATGGAAATGAGCCATAAATAGGGATAGATCATGAAGCCAATGAGAAAAATTTAAACTTGAGATGAAGTTAACCAAGCCCATATTATACTTAACAGTCTTCTCTGTTAAATAAAGGTTACTTCCTTTGAGATACTATTTTGAGCAAAGAAGATTTCTGCATAGCTGAAGGACTGAAGTTAATTAAACAGCATAGCAAAATGGAAAACAGATGTCACAGAACATTTTCAAAGGATTTTAATGACATTCAGCCTGTTTTCATAGACTCATTTGGAGTTGCTATCTTACCCTGCACTTAAGTGAGTTTGTGAGTTGTTGGAATGGGAGGATTTATATCTATTTCATATAACTGGCAGTAGAAAATCTATTCAAAGAGAAGTAAGTGTGGGAGTCTTGCAGAGTTTTTTGCTCCATAACCTGACCAGCTCTTTTGGCTTAAACTCTTGAACTCTTTTAAGTTAATGTTTTCCATCTTTCAAAAGAACTTTCCATACCACCAACTCTGATTCTAATTTTTAATGGTCCTTTCTGGTAGTCTCAGGCTTAATTATCCTGAAAGCACCCACGAGATTGACTAAGAAATTAATATCTGTCAGTTCCAGCTCAGGAAAAAAACCGCAGCATGAGGAAGTTTTGGGAGATGAAACTCCTGGTTAATTCAAGTATAGTCATCCACAGTTAGATTTTTAATGTAGTTTTTCATACATTGGGGAATAATTATATTCAAAATTAAAAATTGCAAAGGCCTTTCTAAAGAATCAAAATTTCAAATTATACTGAAGAGAAGAAATAAGTTTCCCTTTTCAAAAAGTGCATTCAGAAGGAAAATGTAGAGTGAGCAAATAGGAATTATAGAGAATCTTGTGGCTGTCTTTCCCTTTTGTAACTCATCCTTTAAAACACTTCTTAAGATGTTTCCCAGTGCTTGAAACCATGTGATGATTATCGACATATGTCCCAAGTAGCATTACAAAATTTACAAGATTTTTTTAATACAGGAAGCCCACCTACCTATTAAAAATGGCATATGTCATTTTTTCCCAGTTTCAGCTGACATGGGAATGAAGAGGAATCAATGAATTCTCACGCTGCCTGTTGTTTAAACATCCTGTGCCATGTTCAAACCAGGGGTTTTGTTGTTGTTAGTTGTTGTTTTTTTTTTTTTGAGACAGAGTTTCACTCTTTTTGCCCAGACCAGAGTGCAATGGTGCGATTTTGGCTCACTGCATCCTCTGCCTCTCAGGTTCAAGCAATTCTCCTGCCTCAGCCTCCCGAGTAGCTGGGACTACAGATGCGTGCCACCATGCCCGGTTAATTTTTTTGGATTTTTAGTAGAGACAGGGTTTCACTATGTTGGCCAGGCTTATCTTGAACTGCTGACCTCGTGATCTGCCCACCTCAGTCTCCCAAGTGCTAGAATTACAGGTGTGAGCCGCCACACCCGGACTAAACCCGGGTTTGTTTTAAGCTGAAACAATGATCTCTTTCAAATCAAAGAGATGACATGGATAAATGCTACAAGTGTGAAACAAAAGAACAAGAATTCTAATTAGAGCAGCAATAAAGTAAATATGAAACAAAAATTCACACAGTAGGTGGGGCCCCTTATCTGGGGCAAAGTCTTGTTTCTGGTGATGGCTTCATGACAAGTGTGATGGAGAGGCCTGTAGCTTCTATATTATAATCAAAATGTGCCTTTTCCTGGTCTGGACTTTTAAAAAGTTGATGCAAATATTTATACATATTAATGGGGGATATGTGATATTTTGTCACATGCATAGAATGTGCAATGACCAAATCAGGGTGTTTAGGGTATCCATCAGCTCAAGTATTTATCATTTCTGTGCTGGGAACATTTCAAATCCTGTCTACTAGCAATTTTGAAATATGTAACACCTTACTGTTAACTACGGTCACCCTACTCTGCTAACAAACATTAGAACTTACTTTTTCTAACTGTATATTTTCCATCTACTGACCAAGCTCTCTTTATCTTCCTCCAAAAACCCTTCCCAGCCTCTAAGAAAAGGGAACTTACATATTGTTGGTGGGAATGTGAATTAGTATAGCCACTACGGAAAATGTTATGAAGATCTCTCAAAAAACTAAGAATCAAACTACCATTCCATCTGGCAATCCTACCACCTGGTATTGATCCGAAGGAAGATGAATCAGTATATCAAGGGGATAATTGCACTTCAATGTTTATTACAGCACTATTCACAACAGCCAAGATATGGAATTAACCTAAATGCTCCTCAATGGACCAATGGATAAAGAAATGTGATATATACACACAATGGAATATAACTTGGCAATTAAAAAATAATGAAAGGCCGCCAACTGCAGACGCATGAATGGAATAGGAGATCACTGCATAAAGTGAAATCATCCAAACGAATACAAATATTACATTTTTCACTCATCCATGGGAACTAAAAATGTTGATTCCATGGAGATAGAAAGCAGAATGATAGATACCTGCCTGGACTCTATGCTTCAAAGTCTTCTTCTCTTTTTTCTAAAAAAGCTTTATAATTTAACCTATTTTTTTTTTCAAGAAATATTATACAGTACTCGTTAATGTTGCCATCTGTAATTTTCGATATGCTAGGCATTAACATAAAAAAACAGTAAGATAATGAAAATTAGAGGAACTGATTGCTGTTAGTTGGACTGAATGTAAATAAGAATTTAGGAAGGATTCGCATGGGGAGACACTATAGGGAGAAAGATCAGTTTAGATGTTGCAGGGCACTTTGAAATGAGATGTTCAGGCCTACGACAGGGAGGTGGGAGCAGGAAAAGAAAAGAAGAGAGTACACTGGCCTGGTGCAGTGGCTCATGCCTGTCATCCCAGCACTTTGGGAGGCTGAGGCAAGTGCATCATTTGAGGTTAGGAATTTGAGACCAGCCTGGCCAACATGGTGAAATCCCATCTCTACTAAAAATAGAAGAAAATTCACTGGGCGAGGAGGTGCATACCTGTAGTCCCACTTACTCAGGAGGCCAAGGCAGGAGAATCACCTGAACCTGGAAGGCGGAGTTTGCAGTGAGCCGAGATCATGCCACTGCACTCAAGCCTGGGTGACAGAATGAGACTCCATCTCAAAATAAATAAATAAATAAATAAAATAAAAGATAAGAACAGAGAACATGTATTAAAACAACAAATTTAAAATGATCAAACATTGTGGACTCTTCTTAACACTTGCTACAGACAAGTCTCATGTACAAGTCTTATGTATGTTCTGTGTCTTCCTCATTCAAGAATGAATAAGGGTCCTTTTTCATTGCTGACCTCCTACCCCCATCCCCACCCCCACCAAATCCATGATTAAGTCATTGTTCTAAATGTTTTCTGGGAATGAAATCTTACTTAGAGAAAATGACTCTTGAAGTATAACTGATTCCAAATCCTGACTAATAAGAAGTTTTAAGTTCTCCTCTTTCAAGTCAGTCTCTGGCCACAAATCAATGAAAAATGCAAAGTGAAATGGCCTTGAAAGTTGAAGGCTCGGACAAAGATAATGTGGTTTTAAAATGAAAAAGAATGGTTAGACTCCTTCCACACTTGGAATGCATGGGCAATACTCCTCCAAGGGGACTTCATAGTTTAGAAAATGTATCGGGGAACAGATGAGCCGCACAGCTGCTGCTGTCTCTGGCCAGCATGCTATGCGTGTTTTGCTCAGCCCGAAACCACTGCCACAGCATCTCAGCAATCACCCCGTCCTCCATGTTTGAAGTGAAACTATTAAACCACTAAGCAATGCCCTTTGGAAAGGTTAGAGGTAGGAGCCGAATTACTTCTTTCCTCTTACTTGACTTTGGTCTGTTTGTCACTAACAGAGGGTCGCCACAGATACAAGGAACAGAGATAGGTTCATCGTAAAGCTAAGCATATATTGGGAGTGTGACAAAAATGCCATGCCTTCCTTCATGGAAACAACCAGAATGTCACTGAGGAATGAAGAAAAGGTCAGGAAAGAAAGCAGTGTGCTTCTGTTTGCCTGCAAAGCCCCTTGTTAGTAAAGAAAACTGTTTGTTTTTTAAAAAAATTGGCATCTGCCGTTCGTGTCACTCACTCAGTGAGCATGCTGTACATAGAGAAAATTCTTTCCAAACTCCTCATTACTGACATAGCCAACAATGTTCTCCAATGTGCCTTAATCTCAGAAGTATGTTTTCTTTAGTTTCTCACTCTACAGATGTATTCTCCATCTGGCACTCAAAAATATTGTTAGTTGTGTATCATTTGACACACACACACACACACACACACACACACACACACACACAAAGTAGGCCCCGATGTGTTGTAGCAAGAATCTTGGAGTTATCTTGAGGGATGTGAGGGTTTTGCTCATTAGCCTCTATTCTGTTCTTTTGAAGATAAAAATCTCCAATATTTTAGCCCTATTTGTTTTGTAGGTCAGATTAAATCTGGGAGTTTAAGAGAAGAGAACAAACCCTGGTGTTCTTTTTCCGCATGCATGGAAGGTAATGCATTAAAGAAATTGTGGTTGGCAATTTGCATATTCCAATTGTGCTCTAAAAGGTACCCCACTCTGCCTTTTGAAAAGAAGTACACACACATACACATCTCCTTTACTCCGCTGTAGACGATCTCATTAAGCTTATTGTTTCCTGTCTTTGAATGTTTTTGACTTCAGGTAAATAACCATTTTCATCCCCCCAGCCATCCCCACTATTTCTCCTGAGGGTCTGTTTTTCTCTCCTGGTCTCTTCATCATGGTTTGTCAGCAGATTTTTGACACCGAGGTCATGCTGCTCTGTTTGTTAGCTCCCTCCCAGCCATCCTGCACCACCCAGGTAGAATCCTGATTTTCAGTTGGTGGATGGAGCTCCTTTCTATCCAGGGCCTTCTGCAAGGTAGAATCCTGATTTTCAGGTGGTGGATGGAGCTCCTTTGCATTGCGGGCCTTCTGCAAGGTGGATTCTGATTTTCAGGTGGTGGATGGAGGTCCCATGCATCGAAGGCCTTCTGCAAGTCCAGGAAAGAGTGATGCCTGGTCTCCATGGGGATTCCCTTCCCCTTTGCTGGATCATCATTTCCCAGCCTTTCTTGGAACTAAAAGTGGACCTGAGACACCGCTGTGGTCAATGGCACTTAAGACGAAATCTCGCGGAAAGGACTTTTTACATAACAAAATAAGCAGAGCCTCATAAAATGTATTGCTTCTGCCCAGTCCTCCCTGCTCTGGAAACAGTGAGAGGACTTGGGGTTTGAGCAGCTACAGCTATCTTACAATGAGGAAGGAAAGGTAAGAGCCTTCAAATGCATTCTTTGTTTGTTAGTTTTGAGACAGAGTCTTATTGTTGTCACCCAGGCTGGAGTGCAATGGCACTATTATCTCAGCTCACTGCAACCTCCGCCTCCTGGGTTCCAACAGTTCTGCTGCCTCAGCCTCCCGAGTAGCTGAGATGACAGGTGCCTGCCACCAGACCCAGCTAATTTTCTTTTCTTTATTTTTAGTAGAAATGGGGTTTCACTATGTTGGCCAGACTGGTCTCAAACTCCTGACCTCAGGTGATCCACCCACCTCGGCCTCCCAAAGTGCTGGAATTACAGGCGTGAGCCACTGCACCCAGCCCAAATGCATTCTGATGTTTCAGAGCTACTGACGCAAGCCTAAGCTACCAGTACATACGTACTGTGTATATGTGTGCATGCATGCATGTGTGATGCTTTCTAAGTATGTATGCATACCAAAATAAAAGTGCAGTAATTATTAGTGCAAACACTGTGTGTGTGTGTGTGTGTGCATGCATGCAGGTGCATAGCATGCATGTGTGATGCTCTCTAAGTATGTATAAATACAAAAAAGTGTAGCAATTATTAATTATTAGTGCAAACACTTTGTGCTCACAAAACGAGGCCATTTTTAAGAAAGGAAAAACAGAAGCAAAATTGTGGCAATGAAAAGAATCAAATTAAAGATGTGGTCAGAGGCAGACTTTCCACTGATGCCGAGCTCTGCCACTCATGCCGAGCTCTGCCACTCATGGAGCCACTGACTGAACTCCAGTGGCAGGGCTCATTCAATTGATACCACATCACCGCAGAATTTCTGCGTCTTTCCATGCTGTTTCCTTTTGGGAAAGCTTGGGTTAACCTGTGGAATGTTAATGAAGTGCCCAGCTATTAATAGGAGTAATTCTGCTTTTCACAGAGTGGCAATAAAAGTAATTTACAAATGTGGGAGGTAGAGGAACAGGGAAAGAGAAAGTCAAGTCAAAACTGATGCAATTAATCCCCATTTGTACTGAAGAAAGGTTTCCAGGCCGGGCGCGGTGGCTCAAGCCTGTAATCCCAGTACTTTGGGAGGCCGAGGTGGGTGGATCACGAGGTCAGGAGATCGAGACCATTCTGGTCAACATGGTGAAACCCCGTCTCTACTAAAAAATATACAAAAAATTAGCTGGGCATGGTGGCGCATGCCTGTAGTCCCAGCTACTCAGGAGGCTGAGGCAGGAGAATTGCCTGAACCCAGGAGGCAGAGGTTGCCGTGAGCCGAGATTGCGCCATTGCACTCCAGCCTGTGTAACAAGCGCGAAACTCCGTCTCAAAAAAAAAGAAAGGCTTCCAGCAACCATCAAGGACTAAGACCTAAAACTCAAACTTAACTGCCGCCAGCCAGCAAGAAAAAAGAAAAAAAAAAAGCCTTTGAGGGAGTTTTCATCAAACGATTGTTGACTACGTATACTAGAAGCAACTAGAAACAACAGAACCTAATGGAGTGAGATAAAAAGCTTTAAAAATCAAAGAAAAGGAGTTCTAAAGTATAAAAGGGTTTTTTGCTACCGCTCCTATCTCTTTCTGGCACCCACCTCAGGTCGCAACATTATAGTAACAGAACAGTGAGATGAAGAAAAGAGACATACTCAGAGAGCATAATAATATATTCTACTATAAGGCAATAGGGGTTAACCTAAGTCAGAGTGACTTTTTTTTTCTTAAGGCTGTTCTCACAGGAAAGTGAAGGACGTATTCTAAATACTCTCTTTCCTTCTCCTTGGCAGGCTGGGTGGAAATACTGTTTGGAGGATCTTCTGGATGTAACTGAAGAAGTAAGGGCCAGGACCCCAAGGAAGAGACCAATGGGGCGAGAGCAGTGAGGGCCGGCTAGTGGCTGTGGTGTGGATGCCTGTCTGCCAGTGGGGACAGCACATATCTTCTGAACTCAGCGGCAGTGCTGATTGTGTAGGAGTAAGACATTGTTTAGGGGGCAAATAGAATCTACTATTATATTGCAAGAGCTCTTCAATGAATAGCTCAATCTTTGATATCCATGAGAATGATTCTAAGCCTCCAATAAAAGTTTCAGTTATTATATAGAAAAGTAGTCATTTCAAAATGTTGCCATCCTTATTACACTACTACTACTGACACCACACCCTCCCCTCCCATTTCTCTCTCTCTCTTTTTTTTTTAGAGAGACAGGGTCTTGCTCTGTTGCCCAAGCTGGAGTGCAGTGGTGCCATCATAGCTCACTGCAACCTTGAACTTGTGGGTTCAAGTGATCTTCCTGCCTCAGCCTGTCAAGAAGCTGGGACTACAGGTATGCGCCACCATGCCTGGCTCCTCCTCCTCCTTCCCTCCTTTTCAGTTTTAGTGCTTAAAGAAATAGTGTTAGTTTTCTAAGGCGATTAGTTAGTTTCCTGGAAAGGTCATTTATTTAATAGAATATTGTAATCCTTGAGGGTGATTTTTAAAAACATTTATAGCAGCTTATCCATAGTAAAGCTAATAAAGAGCTTGAACCCGGGAGGCAGAGGTTGCAGTGAGCCGAGATCACACCACTGTACTCCAGTCTGGGTGACACAGTGAGACTCTGTCTCAAAAAAAAAAAAAAAAAGTAGAAGACAGAGGAAGACAGATGAAATAATATGACAAAATGGCTCGCTTGAGCTGAAAGAAGCTCAAACCAGAAATATGTTCAAACTAAGCAAAAGAAAATTGGCAACTACATACAATTTGAAGCTGCACTGTTCCTCCACCACATCCCCTGCGTTTAAACCTTTTAAAACAAAAATAATACAGGAGACACATAGATTATGGTCAAGACATTCTATGTGGATGTTGGACCAGGGCAGCCAAGCTGCTGATTAGCTTTGTGTCAGCAGGATATATGGTTGGCTTCCCCACCTACTGAACACAGATAATTTTTACACTTACAAAAAACAATCAAACACAGGACTTATACGGCTATTTAATATTTAACCTTAAAATAGTAAGGTTAAACAAATTTGTTAAACTCATTTGGAAACAAATGAGTTGCCATAGTTAACACTGATGTTACTAATTGAGATGCAAATTTAAATCCTAGAAATGCATTTGAAAAATGATTCCAGAGCTCATGATTTTCTAAGTCTAAGATCGATATCTCAGATACTCAGGATTTGAGATTTTAACAATAATATTACTACTTAAAACATTTCTGTAATCTCAGCACTTCAGGAGGCTAAGGCAGGAGGATCACTTGAAGCCAGAAGTTCAAAACCAGCCTGGGCAACAAAGCAAAATCATCTTTACACATTTTTCTTAAACATTTCACATTTTTGTAATTGTTAACATCTAAATCACACTAATATTTTACAATGAAAAATTATGATCGAGTTGTACTCATCACATTGGTCACAATTTTCAACATATCTAAAAAACTTTTAAAAAATGGGATTAGTCAAATGTCTAATAAAGCTAGCTAAGATTTAGAACTTATCTCCTTAAAAAAAAAGAGGAAACATGCAGAAGCCATCCCTAAGTAGTAAATTTGTAGAGTTTCAGGGTTAGGAATGAAAATATTTTTTATTTAAAAGTTAAATTAAGAAGTTGGTTAATGGGTACAAAAATGCAAAGTTCTAGGATTTGACAGAACAGTAGGGAAATTTTAGTTAACAATAAATTATATTCAAAATAGCTAGAAGAGCAGAATTTTAATGTTCCCAACATAAAGAAAAATGTTTGAAGTGATATCTCAGTTACACTGACTTAATAATTACACATTATACACATGTATTAAAATATCACATGTACCCCCTAAATATGACAACTATGATATATCAATTAAAAAAGATACCAAGAATTTCTGCTTACATGAAGTCCTAAACATTTCTTTTAACCTAAGTTTCTAGCTTATGTGTTCTATATGTCCAATATCAAATTTCTTTTCATAAGCATGGGGGGAGGCATCCCTGTAAATTTTCTGACTTACCCTACTATTGAAAATGGAACTTGTAGTTATATAATCATGTTTTGGTTACATGATCATGCAAACTGTTTCTCTCTTTGTGAAATAGTTTAAATGGAGCAAATAATGAGTTGTGAGGAATAGACTGTGAGATTGTATAAAAATCTGTATCATAAGTATTTTAATGTTCTGATGAATCATATTTTAAATCAGTTCAACATAAGAACAGAATTACACCAAGATTAGGAAAGGAATAAATTCACTTTGAAGTCCCTTTGGAATCATCCTTAAGCCCCTGTGCTTTTCTGAGTTTTCTGGTTATGCTCCTGGCCTTATAGAAATCTGTGTTTATTTTCAGCTTTTAAACATTTCCAATAAATCCTGAATTTTCTGAGCTTCCAGTGACATTCTCTTGCCTAGGAGCAAACAAGAGTGGAGGAGCAAGTGGCTTTGTAGAAAAGGCTACTGGGCTCCTTCACTGTAAATTCAGGTGATTCTAGGCCTACCCCAGAAAATATATATTTCTTCTATATATAATGATTCATGTCTTCTCTACATCATCTTTAGATTTGTTTTTTAATTTATTTACTACTTGGCTCTGACTCTAAGTCATCAATCACCTGCCAGTAGGAGAGGAAAAGGAGAAGTGAGAACTTCAAGAGAACTGACAAGAAATATGCCACAAGTTATTTAGAAACTCTTTGTACACACGATATTGTGGAACAGGGATTTGTCCAATGCTGCTGACTTGGAGGAAAGTTGTAGGTACATTTTAACTTTGTGCAGTACTTATTCACAGAATGAGATTCAGTGAATTCAGAAGTATCTCCCTAATGATATCTCCGTTGGTTGTTAAAACAAAATTCCTGGAGTGCTCCAGTGTTTCAAAGCAGAAAGCATGACAAGTATTAATTTTCAGCCTTTAGCCATCCATGTGTAACATGTCACAAAATCCTGTCTAGTGGTCTGTTAAGTGTTTTCTGCATGATTTCATATCTCAACTTGCACAAAAGAATCAGTTGTCTATCAATCTTTGGTAGCCCACAATCTGTAGTCTGGTATCAGCTACTTCCCCCTCAGTTTTGATATTTAGCTTACTAGAGTTCATATATATAATTTCAAGGAACTCTAGGGTGGTTTAAATTAAAAAAAACTTCTAATTGGTCAGTGATTTTTCTATCTTTTTTCCTTGCCACTTCTTGAAGGTAGAGGAAGAAAACCTAGCACAGCACAGGAAGAATTCACTTGTAGTTTTTTTTGCAAGTTTTGCAAATGGCTTATTTCTGAAACTTTCCTTCTTTGTTTTTTTTGAAACAGAGTCTTGTTCTGTCGCCCAGGCTGGAGTGCAGCGGCACAATCTCAGCTCACTGCAAACTCTGCCTCCCAGGTCCAAGCGATTCTCTGCCTCAGCCTCCTGAGTAGCTGAAATTACAGGTGCCCACCCCCACACCTGGCTAATTTTTGTATTTTTAGTACAGATGGAGTTTCACCATCTTGGCCAGGCTGGTCTTGAACTCCTGACCTTGTGATCCACCCGCCTCGGCCTCCCAAAGTGCTGGGATTACAGGCGTGAACTACTGCTCCCAGTCCCATTTCTGAAATTTTCTATATGTGCAGTCAAATAACAAAGGGTTCATTGTGAACACATTCTCTTGATCAAAACAAAAACAAAGACAGATAATATCAACTGAACTATTTGCCCTTTGGCATGCCCTGTGCTAGCACTTTATTTCACGTGACCAAACTCCTGTGAAGAAGGTACTGCCACGATTCCCTCTTAATGAAGCAGGAACTGAAATGGGGCACTGAGTAGCTTATCTAAAGTCATCTAGCTTGGGAATAGAGGAGATTCTGTCTGTTCCATGCTGTTTTCTTTAGCTACAAAGAATCTTCTTCAAAAATAAGCTGTGAAGTCTAATAAACTGACATTTACTTAAACATGGCATTTTGAATGGATGTGGGATGTGTTTGTTTTTTATTTTATTACTTTTGAGCAGAGTTTTGCTCTTGGTTGCCCAGGCTGGAGTGCAGTGGCACGATCTCAGCTCACTGCAACCTCCGCCTCCCAGGTTCATGTGATTTTCCCGCCTCAGCCTCCCGAGTAGCTGGAATTACAGACGTGTGCCACCATGCCTGGCTGATTTTGTATTTTTAGTAGACACAGGGTTTCTCCATGTTGGTTAAGCTGGTCTCAAACCTCCGACCTCAGATGACTGACCCACCTCCATCTCCCAAAAAGCTGGAATTATAGGTGTGAGCCACTGCGCCAGGCTGGATATGTTTATTTTTGTTCTTGCTTTATCCTGAAAGATCTGAGAGTAAAGGATTGAGAAACTGTAAGTTCACTGGAATTAAAGGTAAAAGGATGAGTTGTCACTGACTTAGCAGGAGGGAAGCAGAAACCCAAGTACCTACAGAGAGTGAATCAAATAGGAGGATGCTAAGTGGAGCAGCAGAAACTTTGCTCACTAGATTCTTCTGAAGGTGGGGAAGAGGAAAGGAGCTAATACAAGAAGACTGGCTGCAAGTCTGTAGGAGGCAGCTGGCTCCCTTCCCTTGTTTCTTGTAGGTAGTTCACCATTCCTCCTCTACTACTCTAGACTATAGGAAGCTCACTTGTTGGAGATCGAGAGTCAAAGGGTTTCAGATATGTAAACACCTTGCACAGCAGAATGAAAAGGTAAGAGAAGAGGGTGAAAAACGGGGGTAAGAAATGAGATGAATGTTTGTGCCTACTAAATGATGAAAGCCAACCGCCTTCCCCTACTCAGCCTCCAAATGCTGTCTGCCAAGCACAGTACCTGCCCCCAACCACCCCCACTGTCCCAAGGAAGGTGGCTGAATGTCTTTCTTTCTGGAGAAACTGATTCACCCAGGACCTGCAGATATTGGCATCTTGGGGCTTTTCCCAAGCCTAGGGTAAAGCCTGCCCATTGACACATTTCAGCTAAGCATATAGTTTCTCATTAACTTGCTGGTGCCAAAGATCATGCTTTCCATGTTTATGGAAAGCCTTGAACATGAAATTTAGTCCAAATATACACACAGAAAAAAAAGGGATTTCAAAAAATAGAGACAATGCTGGGAACAGGGGAAAACCAAAACAAAATGGCAACAACAATAGGCTCCCCTCCTCCCAAATCCAGTGATTAATATTAATATGAGACAAGGGACACTATTGCATCCAAGAGATAGCACAGGATGCCATGAGAGAATTTAGAGAGTGAGAAAGAACTCTTGGGAATTAAAAATACAATAGCAGAAGATGGCGCGGTAGGAACAACCCAGGATTGCAGCTCTCAGTGAAGGTGCAGAGGCTGCTACAGGTGTACCCCAGACAAGCAGGGCCTGGAGTGGACCTCAGCGGTCGTACAGCAGAGGAGCTGTTAGAAGGAAAGCTAAGTAACAGAAATACTTCATCATCAACAATCTGGGCCTCCACTCAGAGACCCAATCAAAAAGTCAGCAACTATTCAGACGACAGGTGGATAAATCCACAAAAATGGGAAGAATCCAGCACAAAAAGGAGGAAAACACCCTAAACCAAAACACCTCACCTCCTACAAAGGACCAAAACTTCTCACCAGCAAGGGAATAAAGCTGGATGGAGAATGAGTGTGACGAAATGACAGAATCAGACTTCAGAAGGTGGATAATGTGAAACTTCCATGAGCTAAAAGAACATGTTCTAAATCAATGCAAAGAAACTAAGAACCTTGAAAAAAGATTCGAGGAAATGATAACAAGAATGGACAACTCAGAGAGGAATATGAATGAATTGAAGGAGCTGAAAAACACAACACGAGAACTTCGTGAAGCATGCACAAGTTTCAACAGCCGAAGTGACTGAGCAGAAGAAAGAATATCAGAAGTTGAAGATCCAACTCAATGAAATAAAACGAGAAACCAAGATTAGAGAAAAAAAAGCAAAAAGGAATAAACAAAGTCTCCAAGAAATGTGGGACTATGTGAAGAGACCTAACCTACGTTTGATAGGTGTACCTGAATGTGACTAAGAGAATGAATCCACACTGGAAAATACTCTTCAGGATATTATCCAGGAAAATTTCCCCAACCTAGCAAGGCAGGCCAATATTCAAGTCCAGGAAATACAGAGGACACCTCAAAGACATTCCACAAGAAGAGCAACCCCAAGGCACTTAATCATCAGATTCACCAGCGTTGAAATGAGGGAGAAAATACTATGGGCAGCCAGAGAGAAAGGTCGGATCACCCACAAAGGGAAGCCCATCAGACTCACAGCAGATCTCTCAGCAGAAACCCTACAAACCAGAAGAGAGTGGGGGCCAATATTGAACATCCTTAAAGAAAAAGTTTCCACCCAGAATTTCATATCCAGCCAAACTGAGCTTCATAAGTGAAGGAAAAATAAAATCCTGTGCAATCAAGCAAGTACTCAGAGATTTTGTCACCACCAGGCCTGCTTTACAAGAGCTCCTGAAAAAGGCACTACACATAGAAAGGAACAACCAGTACCAGCCATTCCAAAAACATACCAAATGGTAACGAGCATCAACAAAATGAAGAATCTCCATCAACTAACAGGCAAAACAGCCAGCTGGGATCAAAATGGCAGTATCAAATTCACACATAACAATATTAACCCTGAATGTAAATGGGCTAAATGCACCAATCAAAAGACACAGACTGACACATTGGATTTTACACTTGTAATAGAAACCAATTAAAATAAACCTCCCTGTTACTAACGTTCTTACTATTAGGTGATGTATTAGCATGAATGAAAAACTCACACATTTGTAGAAAAAATAAATAACTGGTAAAAAATTGGCAACCTAATGTATTTCAGCCTGTAGTAGACAAAAATAAATTCTCTAGTAGTAAAAGTTGTAGACATAAAATGAAATTTTTGTCTACAAAATAAATGTGAATTAAAAAGTCATTAGTTGAGAACAATCATTTTTAAATATCCCAATTAGGAAATGGGCTTGTTCAATAAAAACCCAACTCAAGGTTGTACTTAGAGGTCAGTAACCACAAAATGGATCAAGGTGCTACCCTGTAACTGACATAAATAGAATGCTATAAAACAAGTAGGAATTATATTAGCAATGGCTCTATTGGCTTCCAACTGCAAGTAATATTAGTCACTCTTTATGAAATAGTAGCAAGCAATCCTCAGGACGATGCTTTTGCTCCCAGCATCAGATGGTATAGAATAATGTGCTCTAGCACAATACAGGGTGAATGCCCGCACAGAATTTCTCTATCTGCCCTAGCATCTAGAGGTTTGCAATGCAAAGCTCCACACTATAGCTTTCTTCCTCCTCATCTTCCTTCGCCAATTCTCCCTTGAAGTCCCTTTCCTAGATCTCTTCTATTGCCTATGGGATTCCCTGACTGTTTGTCACCAAACTCTCTGCTTCCTCAAACCTTTTCCTTGAAAATGCTTTGCCTTAACTAAAATCTGGCTTTCCCTGATGATGTCTCCAACCTCCTCAGTATCATTCTGAGCAAGGAGCATTCTGCAGGGTCCTTGTTTCCCAAGACAACTCTCAGAAGAGTTTTGCCATCACTACAAAATATCTGCTCCTCTTTTGAAGTCTGTGCACTCCACCTACAGTCATTCTCTATTCCCTGCTTGTCACCAACAACCTTGGTCATTTCCTCACTTTTCTCAATGACTTGACTACTTAGCATTTGGTTTTCTGCCATCACTGTTGGCTACCACCCATGTTAATGTTCCTTCTAACATCCTGGCTTCATGGTTTCCTGACCACTTCCTCTACTCCTGCAACCTCAACTTCCACTTAAACTATCCATTCAAGCAGATACATCTTGCATTCTTTTCTCACTTGGAAAGAGTTTAGTATTTTGAACTTTCAGAATCTTCTCTTTGATCACAGCCACTGCTCCCTCTCCATATTTTCTCATCTGACACTCCCCATTTTCATTCTTGTAGCTTCCATTTTCTTGATTCCTTTCTCTTTTCTCCTCAAGCCTTAATCTGGTCGAATCTGCTTCCTTTTCTGAACCTACACACTGATTGGCTGATCATCTCAGTGATATTTCTCAAGGATCATCTAATTTTAAATACCATAGCATCCCCCACTGTGCCACTACTGCCGATGACAGACGTCCAGTTTCTACCTTCATAGTGCTCATTATTGCTGAAATAAAGTCATGAAACTATGCTTACTGAATTGAATGTGGGTTTATGCTCTTGGAACTCAAATGGGTTCTTGTGATAGCTAGGAAATATCCACATTCCTTTCTTTGTAGTCTTTGTCTCTCATGGTTCTCCTCCACCTTTTTCATGCTTTATAGTACTACCCACAGTTACCACAACTGTCCTTCCTCTTTCAGCAGACATCTTCTTCACATACTTTCCTGACATTATTATTTGAATTGGCTTCGTCGCATCTTTTCTCCTTCACCATTGTCTCTGGGGGTAAAGTTTTCATCCTACTTCTATGGAAGGTCTTGTATGGATTATACTGTAAATAGTATTTGGTTAACTTTTAGCTTTAAAATTGGCCAGGTGTGGTGGCTCATGTCTGTAATCCCAACACTTTGGGAGGCCAAGTCAGGCAGATTGATTGAGATCAGGCTGGGTAACAATGGCAAAACTCCCATCTCTACAGAAAACTTAAAAATTAGGTGGGTGTGGTGTTGCACTGTTGTAGTCCCAGCTACTTGAGTGGCTGAGGCAGGAGGATCACCTGAGCCCAGGGAGGTCAAGGTTTCAATGAGCTGTGATCAGACCACAGTACTCCAGCCTGCGTGGCAGAGTGAGACCCTGTCTTGAAAACACATACATCCATCTATAATAAATAGCTTATTCATATGATATTCATTTAAACATCTGAGATGTACAATTAAAGGGATGAGAGTTTTGTTTGGTGGGGGCAAGTGTTGTTGGAAAACAGTGTTTGTAGAGGAGAAAAGTTATTTTGGAATATAGGACATTTTCTGCAGAAGGCTTCCTAGGAAGATTTCTAAAAATCCAGATGGAATCCTGAAGGTCACTGGTTTCTAGAAGGAGCTTCAATAGGGGAAGTGAGAACATTCAGTGCCAGAGCATTCCATTTCCAAATGTGCTCAAAATTAAGCTTACTTAACAAGTAACTATTATTGCACAAGAAGCATCCATGATGAAGAGTTAAATGAACTGAGGTTTAATGGAAGATGGGGGATGGAAGAGAAAGGATCAAAAGTACCTATTTATTTTACTCTGTCATTATAAAAGTAAGCATTATTGTCGAAAAGTTGGAAAATCAGGAATAGCTAATGAGAAGATATAATCTGCCCAAATTTCCAGCACTGAAAGAACCATTGGTTACATTTTGGTGTATTTTCTTCTAATATATAATATATGTTTTAGTTGGTTAAAGTGTATCATTTTTAATTTTTTCATAAAATTGACATTAAGTTACATATACCATTTTGTGTCTATTTGTCACTTACCACTATACTGTTAATATTTTCCATCAAATTCATAGCTTTATCTATGAGCATATTGTACATATGTGGCTCCATCTTATCTCTGAGCTTAGCCACTCCCCCTTTAAAAATAAAAGGTCTCTATCTAGTAGGAATGACTATTTTCACCTTACTTTGTAATTACCAAAAGAGCTCTCATATACACTTAGATAAGATGAAATAGCTATGCGGAAGAAATATTGTTGTTCCTTCATGCAAAACACCTAATATTTGAAATGGACACATGGTGTTTCTTATGGATGACTGAGTACCACTTCAAACAGAGATAGGGTATCTGCAAGTATTTCCTATTATATTTTAGACATCAAGTAAGACTCCTAATCATAACAATGAAACTCAGCTTTCTTCTGGAAATAAAATTAAACATTACATTCACCGAGAGACTAGCACAGCAAAGCACAATTAGCCTAATATCTAAGAATGTGGCACTGTGTCAGAGCCAGTATTTACATTAAAAAATCATGAGGAAAAATGCACCAGAATGTTATTCCTTAGTTAAAAAAGTTTTATACTTCAGGAAGCTCCTTGATTGAACTTGTCATTTTCAGGGAGGGGTTGTGTGCACAGTGATCCAAGACCAACACTGCTAATGCAAATACCTTATTGTGAATGAGTTTATAGGAGATGCCTTTCTCTTTAGACAAGACTTATGGAACAATCAGCTATCTAAGGGTGGGAGTGAGAGAAACGAGGAAGAGAAAAGCAAATGCAAAGTTATCATCACATTGTATTTATGAAGAGTGCATATCCACATGGCCACACACTGCAGAATTAGAACCATGACTGCTCCTACGTTCCTTATCATCCTCCAATGTGCTTAGTGACTTGGCGCATGTGTATAATTTTATAACAAACCGAAAAAAAAAAACTGGTTTCTGCTCTATCTTCCCTAATATTTTGAAAATCCCTCTGGTGCACACTTTATACTTTCACCATTACTAAATTGGTTTGTTATTTTACTAGCCTTTGTGGATACTGAAAATCAATTAACCAGAAATGGAAGCTGATGTATACTAAATCTTCAGAATCAAAAACTGAATGGTGTATCTTCCAAACAGTAAAGTAGGAAAAGAGGGCATTTGGATTGGACTGAATCTAATTTAGGGATTTGGCCATTCTTCTATCAAGTTTGTATGATGCTGAAAGATGGGAATTTTGTGTATATGTGTGTGTATGTGTACGTTGCCAAAGTCACTGTAGAGATCACAAGATTACAGATTATTCAAAGGTACTGCTCTTGTCTCTTTCATCATTATGTTTTCAGCACCCCACATTACCCAACATTTTGCAGATGTTCAACTAACAGCAAGGAGATGAATGGTGTTCTACTACTCAGAATAGCAAAGGCATGGAATCAGTCTAATGCCCATCAATGGTAGATTGGATAAAGAAAATGTGGTACGTGCACACCATGGAATACTGTGCAGCCATAAAAAGGAACAAGATCATGTCCTTCACAGCAATATGGATATAGCTGGAGGCCATTATCCTAAGCAAACTAACATAGGAACAGTAAAACAAATACCAGATATTCTTACTTAGAAGTAGGAGTTTAACAACGAGAACACATGGAAACTAGGAGGAAAACAACAGACACTGAGGCCTGCTTGAGGGTAGAGAGTGGGAAGATCAGAAACTCAATCTATTGGGTACTATGCTTATTACCTGGGTAACAAACTTATCTGTATACCAAGCCCCCATGACAGGCAGTCTACCTATATAACAAATGTGTACATGTATCCCTGAACCTAAAATACAAGTAAGAAAATCTTTTTTAAAGAATACTTTTGGCTGGGCACAGTGGCTCATACCTGCAATTCCAGCACTTTGGGAGGCCGAGGCAGGCAGATCATCTGAGGTCAGGAGTTCACAACCAGCCTGGCCAACATGGTGAAACTCTGTCTCTATAAAAACATAAAAATTAGCCAGGCATTATGGTGGGTGCCTGTAATCCCAGCTACTTGGGAGGCTGAGGCAGGAGAACTGCTTGAACCAGGTAGGCAGAGGTTGCAGTGAGCTGAGATCATGCCTTTGCACTCCAGCCTGGGTGACAAGAGTGAGACTATGTCTCAAAAAAAAAAAAAAAAAAAAAAAAGAGTACTTTTGATAATTACTTAAAAAAAGAATACTTTTGATAATTACTTAGATCATTAAAAATTAAATTGGTGGCCAGGGGCAGTGGCTTATGCCTGTAATCCCAGCACTTTGGGAGGCTGAGGAAGGCAGATAACGAGGTCGGGAGTTCGAGACCAGCCTGACCAACATGGTGAAATCCCATCTCTATTAAAAATACAAAAATTAGCCGGGGTGGTGGTGCATGCCTATAGTCCCAGCCACTCAGAAGGCTGAGGCAGGAGAATCACTTGAACCCGGAGGGCAGAGGATACAGTGAGCCGAGACTGTGCCATTGCACTCCAGCTTGGGCAACAGACCAAGACTCCATCGCAAAAAAAAAAAAAAAAAGAAAAATTAGATTGGCAACAATAGAGAAAGGAATTATCGATCATTTATACAACAAATATACACAATTACTTAAAAATCAGACTTTTTAATTATTGACATGAAACATCTCTAAAGTCTACTGCTAAATAGAAAAGGCAAGGTGCAGAACAGTATATGCGGTATGTAGGCACTTGTCTAAAAATAAAAGAAAAAAATACACATATATGTATACATTTGCTTGATAGTAGACAACCTCTGGTAGCATACACAAGACAGTGACAACTGGTTACTGAGTCTGAGAGGCAGACTTCACTGCCTATATTTCTTTATACTTTTAATTGTGTGACTGTATTACCCAGACAAAAAAGTTACAATTTAAATATAAAAGAAATGAAAATGATGGCTAGCTAATTGAAATAAATGAAATCCATGGAGATTACGGATGATTTAAGTCCACAGACTGCAGACATGTAAAAAATTAGAAATATTGGTTAAGAAAAAAAAAGTGTGCTAGATTTTAAAGTACATTTATGTACATTCAGTGATTACATTTCTTTGACCCTTTGTTACTTATTTTGCCCCAACTTGTTTTTGCTTACCTTCGCTTTGCCTTTTTTGTTTTTATTTTGTTTTGCTTTTCTATCAAGCAGGTAAGGTGTATACTAGAATAGAACCTAGGAAACCATTGGTATTCTAATGTCAAACAATAATGTAGTGAGATCTGGAATCCTGACTAGGAGAAGTTAAAGACGGGATAACGTTCAGCTTTGTTAGTTCCGTTGCCAAAGCCACACGCTGGAGTTGCAGCTGCAGTCCAACATAAACAGGACAGGAAGGGAGTAGCACAGCAGCTCCTGGCCCTTCATCACACGTCTGGCATCTGATAGGGTGTTAACATGTCAAGTACACACACCTTGAAACAGCAGTTTGATCACACTTGTGGCCAACTGATATGGCAAGTATGTACTAGAGAGAGAAAATGTCCTCCTGGTCCTTCCAAATGTCTCATTTTTCATAATGTTTTAAATGAAGATGCTAATCAAATGAGAACACGGAAGAAATTAGGAAGGATTCCCAAATTAAGTAACTTGGACAAAATTTTCTACTGTAATTCTGTCCCATGAGATTCCTATTTAATTCATACTAATTTGGTTTACAAGATAAATGATGTCAGTTGGAAAAGTACTGTAATGTGGGAAAACTCCGGAGTTGGTGGGGCTTCAAAATAGAAGTTCTGCTAGGTGAAAGGCAGATCAGCCGACACGGTAGCTCACACCTGTAATCCCAGCACTTTGGGTGGCCAAGGTGGGTGCATCACCTGAGGTCAGGAGTTCGAGACCAGCCTGGCCAATGTGGTGAAACTCTGTCTCTACTAAAAATAGCAAAATTAGCCATGCATAGTGGCGTACACCTGTAATCTTAGCTACTCAGGAAGCTGATATAGGAGAATCACTTGAACCCAGTAGGTGAAGGTTGCAGGGAGCCAAGATCATGCCACTGCACTCCAGCCTGGGTGACAGGGAAACACTATCTCAAAAAAAAAAAAAAAAAAAAAAGAATGTTAGGTGGCAGATCAAAAAAGCGTTGTTGTAAAGGTGGGAGATCTTTCTTTTGTTCTGCTTTTGCTTTATTCATTCAAACAATATCCTTGAGCATCTACTATTTGTCAGGCCTGTTCTAGGTCCTAGTGAAACAACAGTGAAATAAGACAGGGTTCCCATTCTCAGAAAGCTACATTACAATATTAGAGGCAGGGAGCAATTAAAAAAAACAAAAAGCAAATAACTGTCGGAAATAATTATGTGCTCTGTGGTAATTAATGAGGATGAGTTACTGGAACATGGCTGGTGGCTGCTTTAGACTGGGTGGTCAGGGAAGTGGTGACATTAAGCTGAGATTTGAAAGACAAGTAAGAGCCAGACATTAGAGGCAGAACATTCCAGGCAGCAGAACACTCCAGGCAAGGGAACAACTCGTACTTCAATTTATATCTAGGAGTGTGGAAGAAACCCATAAGGAACCTCCAAATATAGAAAACATGACACAGTGAAGTCACTAATAAAGAGAATGATAAAGGCTGCTATTTCCTTCTCCTCGGTCTCTCAAACACACCATCGCATGAAATGATAGTTTCCTGATTTTCTGCAGTGCTTATTATTGCTTATTAAGATGTACTTTACTTTGTTAGCCTAGAACTGGACTGAGGTGATGATACAAATCCCTAACATTTTAATATGAAAGAGTTTCTAGGATATGCCTTTCTCTTGAGACAGGATTTGCAGAACCGTAGGCTATCTAAGGGTGGAAATGAGAGAAAGGAGAAAGAAAAAAGCAAAGGTTGTAAAATGCAGTAATTTTGAAAAGGTTGATTCAGCCTGAAATTGTTTTACTCTCTTGAGATAGAAAATCATAATACTGTTTCTTTAGAGACTGGGGTAAGAGAAAGTAGTAAGAATAGGAGCAAGGGGAGCTGTTGATTTAACATGTAAACACATAAACGTCATTTCATTATTATTCTCCCAGGCAAAAGTACACAGACTTTTACAGCAATGCAAATAATTTTGGCTCTAGAGTAACAAATAAGCATAGTTTTATCCTCTGATCTGTTCTGGGGCAGGAGTGACATCACCCTTCAGTCATCTGCCTTTGGATTTCCCATTCTGCCTTTCTACAGGTTTCAAGTTCCTCCTTTCTCCCATGAGACAAAGGAAGGAGATAAAAAGGGAAGTAATAAAGGGGGTTTGAAAATAGACTACTGTTATTTATATATTGTTTGGTCTGCTGCAGGAGGTGACATGACCACGCCTTTCTATATGCTTGGCAAATCGCCTACCAAACGTTGGCATCCACAGGTTTCCCTCTAGAGCTTATTCCTAGGGATTCCAGGCATGTCCATGCTTTTCAAGGACTGTTATTTGGTAGAAATAAAGAGAAGCAGAGATCTTTCGCAGTGAGCCCTACCTTTATTTTGAATCTTCAGGCATCATTTGTAGAGAGAGGGCAGCAAGGAACCAAAAAAAAGAATATGACAGTGAGTAAGTTAGGTTTACACTCATCTCTCCTTTTTTTTCTCCTGTAAATATTATGACTTAAGCATTGTATTGCTTCTTTTGTACTGTGATCGAAGATTATGAGCATCAGCCACTGAGTTGCAGAAATAACTCTATTAATTTTTTCTTGTGCAGCGTTTACACTTTGTGGTCCCACAGCGGGTGGTAAGGCTTGCACAAATCCAGTGTGCAGGACATCTGGCACTCACCAAATGGCCTACATTTAATTATCTTCCACTTATACTTGAGAGAGAGTGTTAGAAACAAAGACATTGGGAGATGTAGGCGCTGAAGTGGATGCCTCCACCATACTAAGCTAGGAACCCCCACTTTCTGAGAGGTACCACGGACTCAGCTGGAGGTCTGAGATGGCTGACAGTCTATTGGGGAGGACTCCTGCTGGATAATATAGGTTGGGGGCTGGGCCTAATTAGAGAAAAGAGTTCATGACATTTCTAGGTTTTTGTTTCATTTATTTTTTCCTTTTCCCACAATCAGTACTAGAGCTATTCAAGAAAGAAAAAAATGCAGATATTTTTTTTTTGAAAATGATCTTTCCCCCCAGACTCCTGACAAATCAAACATCGTTTTCAGATTAATTCATTGTGCGAGTAAATATTTTAGTTCCTATACTTGCTCCCTATTAGTTTGTTTAAAATGATGAAGATGCACAAATGCCATAATGCTGCCAAATCTAAGCCTTTCCTTTTGGGAAAGAAAAATCAAATCATAGGCTAAGGAAAAGAAGACTGCAGCCAATCACAGTTTCTCACTGCTGACCATCAGAGGCAAATAAAGTCTAATCTTTCCCACAATGTATGAAAAGATTTTCATATATTGGATGTGTAAGATTTTGCTTAGTAGTTACCTACAGTCATTCACAATCAATAACTCAGGTACTGTTGTAAATTATTTGTAGATGTCATTCAACAGTATTTCTCTATCAAGAATACAACTTTGAAAACCCTAAACAAAACTGTTTTAGAAAAGGTTCTGATAGTACCCCACACCATACCACAGCTTTCAGAGGGCTGGGTTGGAGGAAGGGAAGGAAGCACAGTAGTATAAACTTTAATAGCCTCTGTATTGTTTGAATTGTCACATCAAGCATGCATTGATTTTGTAATAAAACAAACTCCAATAACATTCTAAATCATAAGAAAATTTAAAAATACATATTTAAAAAGCATCATCACATATTATTTTCTACCTAGTTAAATGGCAGGTAAATATGGAATACAAAAAACAAAAATCAAGTGATGCCTTAAGAATATGTTTAAACACATGAAGAATTGAAAAAAAACTGATAAAACCCAGCACAAGTAAATGCTGTTGGGTTTTGCGTTTAGGTGTTCTGCTTGTTCCCTTAAATTACCTCGTGAAGAGAGAATAACCCATTTTGGGCCTCAAACATTGAAGTCTATTTTTTCTGCATCTTATTTTATATTGAAAAATCTCACTCATAAGCACATCCTGGTGTCACTCTTTAAACTTGCACGTAAGCGATCATCCTCTTAATAAACATAAAGTTGTTTTATCTGTGCTCTGGATATTATCCCCTTGCCATCTACACTGAAAGCTGCAGAGCTGTTGAAACTCCTGAGATAAAAAGGCCTGTAGATGTCTCTTAACAGCTCCTCATGTTTGCTCTCCTGTGATTTACATCCAATTTATGATGGCCATTAGAGCAGATAGACTTTACTTAGTCAAGAGTGCAGTCAAGTCCTAGTCATTAAACACATGTGCCCTTTCTCTCCCTGGAAAGGAGGTCCCTTGTTTCATTAAAAGCACTGCAGATACATATTCAAAATGCAAAATGAAAGAAGTCAGCAATGACAATTCATTTTATGGGTTGCTGCTACAAGAGTGTAAATCTTTTTTTTTTTTGAGACGGAGTTTCGCTCTTGTTACCCAGGCTGGAGTGCAATGGCGCGATCTCAGCTCACCGCAACCTTCGCCTCCTGGGTTCAGGTAATTCTCCTGTCTCAGCCTCCTGAGTAGCTGGGATTACAGGCACGCGCCACCATGCCCCAGCTAATTTTTTGTATTTATAGTAGAGATGGGGTTTTCACCATGTTGACCAGGATGGTCTCGATCTTTTGACCTCGTCATCCACCCGCCTGAGCCTCCCAAAGTGCTGGGATTATAGGCGTGAGCCACCGCGCCTGGCAAGGGCGTAAATCTTTTAAGGTGGCCATTTTTTTTAGCTCATTTTACCTGTCTGGTGTCTCAATGGAGCTGGGGCATAGGCATTAAACATTCACCAGCACCTGTCACAGTATCGTGTACAAGCTTAGTGAGTAGCCCTACTGTCTTCAAAGAGAGCCAGCACAGAATGCAAAATTAAGTAGAGGGTAGCGATAGACAGATTTTTGAAACTGCAACACAAACTGTCCGGAAGTCTAGTTTTATAAAATTGTCTGCCCATTTGTTAAGGTATTCTTTTGACTGCTTTTGTTATTTGATTAGTCTAATGTTCATGAAATCACTTAGTAAACAACAAAGTTATGTACAAAGGTAAGGTGTCATTCTACTTCAAATATCTGTGAAATTCTAACATTTCTAACAAATGAACTGATCACAGAGAGAAGAGAGTAGGCTATTCAATGCTAGGGAGATAAAGAAATACTCCTAAAGAGTCCCTTCCTGCCCCAAATCTAAAACATCAGATATGGGTAAAAAAAAAAAGGGGGCCTTCCTAGGTTCTGGCACACACATTCTCATGGAAATGTGACCTCAGAGCGTACATTTACATTCACTATGACTCTTATATTTCCACTGACCTCTGGCAGGGCCGTAATTCAGGGTCTGTTGTGCTATGATAGAACTGTTTGAGCTAATTCCTTTCTGCCTCTCTCTGACATTGTAATGGCTCCATTCATAACAACTCTCCGCTGTGTGATGCCAATGGAAACAGCTCATGCAAGGTTTATCATCCTAAGAAAATAATGGACATCCACTGTGAAGATGGTATTCATGGAAATATGCAGTTCCATGGAATTCCAAGCCAAGTAGCCTGTGTTATGAAGGGCGCCCTTCTTGCCAACAAGCCTGCTGACCTCCGCTTTCACTGCCTGCCAGAATCTGCATCCTGAGTCTCCAGCTCAGTTTTTAGTTTTTCCCTGCTTGTCTACATCAGCTATTTTTACTGATACTTAATATTTAAAGTAATACATGTAAAGTACTTAGAATCCCTTTTGGAAATGCTTTTAATAAAGGGCTTCAAAGTAGATCCCCCTTTTTCCTGGCCTCCGGGGAGTGGCTACATCCTTCACTGTATGTTGGAAGTCCACACCACACGCAGATATTTTCACAGCCGTCGCCAGTTACAGCTTTTAGCAAAGGGGAGATTTCACCAAGCTTTCCATTTCCCTTCTGTATTTTTAGTTATCTTTTATCTTTTTGAAGGACACTGCTTGGCAGCAAGGTCACATGAGTCAAGGACAACTTGCCTGCACAAGCAGCAACTTGCCACATAGTTGAGTCCAGGCAAAAGTTATTTTCTCACCAGAGAGGAAATTTAACAGGGGTATGGAAATTATTATAAAACCATGCAGAAATACTCACAGTTTGGGTTTGGCAAGCAGAGGTGGTGGCTCCTTAGTGGGTGAAAGCAGGACAGCTGGTGTTGGAAGAGATTTATGACTGTTAGCTTTGCCGTTAATCAGTCCATTTACTCCGTGGCTGGAATGGACTCCATTCGTTTCCCTCTCAGCAGAATTGAATTGCATTTGAAGGGCTGCCCTGCTCAGGCCTAACTCAGGGTTGTTCACCTGCTGGATCTCAGATGGTTTCTTTGAAGCCAATTCAGAGGAACTTGTCTCTAAGATTGGAGGGGGAGGTGGAAAGTGTTGGAAGTGATCATTGTTGGATTCTCCCATTGACTCATAACTACAGTTTTCAGTGTTGGCTAAGGAAGGGAAAAGAGAATAAAAACATAGTAAGATGCTACTAGTTCAACAAGTGAATTCACACTGCTAGAGTCTTCTGAGAATCCCTGTGCTGTGTCAAGCTGTTAAAGAAGAGGTTGGTTCTGCTGCTCTCACCTGATGCAGAAGCACTGCCAGCTGGAGGGCCTGGCTCTTCCCAGCTTGTTTTGAATGAGTGCTACCGTTTCACTTCCTGACTGAGCCCACATGTGGGGAACCCAGCTACCGAATCATTAAGAATTTCAAACCAGAGCTAAAGATAGAACGTGGTTAAAAAAAAAAAATGACAACGCAAACCGTATCAACTAATAATGGTTTGTTCTCCCACATTTTGGTCATGGGTTCAACTGAAATCCTAGCTGTCATTACTGAAATTGGCTCAAGCTGTAAAGGTTTTCAGTGGATATTCATCTAAAGCTAGGGAAGGGAAAGCTCTGAGTCCAAGTAAAATCTCATAATCTCATAAAAATATTTTTTCCATATTAGATGACTGCCCCAACTATAACTCACTACAAAAGAGATTTTTATTTGTTCCCCTCAAAAGGCTGAAAGCATCTTGAGATCACGTCTTTTTTAGATTCTGCACCTTGCCCAGAGCACAGGAGAGCTCCTGGCATGCACTCAAAAATGCTTATTGAGGTAAACAAAAAGCTCAAAAATAAAATATTTGTTGATCATGTTTGACCTACAGCGGATGTACCGCATAAGCAAACAGAAAATATCACACGCAAATTTTTGCCACTCAGATCTATGGAGCCCAAGGTTTTGGCCACGTTGTTTGAGCACTGCACTATTGCTGTGGCCATTTGATGGGACAGTCTTCAAGCCAACTCAAAATCAAAATGCTGGGGTCCTCCTTGCTCTGTTATTCCTATCCTGACCCTTAGGTTTCTTTTAACACTTACAGTAGTCATTCATAGAAACCATTTTCCTATTGAAGATGACCCTCCCATTTCTTTTCTTCATTAAGATGAACAAGCATTACAATTGCCAAGATGAACAAGCATTTACAATTACTCCAAGGTCCCGAAATAAGTTTTGGTTGTGTCTCTGCTGCCACCTAGCACCAAGTTCTTGCTCTTCTGAAGGAATCTACGTACAATTCAGTTGTTCTCTCCAAGTCTGTATCATTTCAACTTATGACCCATTGATTGATTCCCTACTCTGTATAATGTGCCAGGCTTGGTCAAAAACATATTTTAAAAATATCTTTAAGATGAATGGCAGAGATGAGGCAATTAATATAAGCTAACACTCACTAGTAACTGTAGAAAACAGTCAAATAAAAATTAAAGAAAAAGAAGCAAGCTGTTTCATATTGCCTTCCTTAGTAGTAAGTTTTTGAGTTTAGAAATATCCATATATTTTTGAAAACTGGTTTCAATAATACAATACACTGCTTTCTTTTTCATATTAGTCATAGACCATCATTGATACAGACTATCAATGAAGTCTGACTTTGAAGGCCTGACAGCTGCTCTGAGTTGATCTTGTGTTATCTTTTACACAGAAGGCTTATCTTGTATTACCTTTGCAGAGGTTTCAATAGTGGACTGGACAATGGCTTATCTGTACAAGTATCTCCAGATCTCATGTGTTGGCACTGCTGAGAAAGTGACTGCACCTCCGATGCAGAGGTGGATTTCCGAAGTGAATATGATTCTACGTTAGCAAGAGGATGTTAGAAAACCAGCTCCATCATTTCCAACACCAAGACAGCACGATTTTAGAGAAAGCCCATGTGTGTTCAGTTGCTACAAAATCATTCTCTTTGTTTGTCATCTCCACCTCATTCCCTCTCCTCCCCTCCCCAAAGCCTTTGTTTCACAATGAAACATAGATTGTTTGGGTCACTCCTGGAGTGGTCAGCATTCCTGAAAGCTGAGCTCTCTTCCTGGGATAGTCTCTTTCTTTTTTTGTGTGTAGACAGAGTCTCATTCTGTCTCCCAGGCTGGAATGCAATGGCATGATCTCAGCTTGCTGCCACCTCTACCTCCGGGGTTCAAGCGACTCTCCTGCCTCAGCCTCCCACGTAGCTGGGATTACAGGCACGCGCCACCGTATTCGTCTAATTTTTGCATTTTTAGTAGAGACAGGGTTTTACCATGTTAGCCAGGCTGGTCTCAAACTCCTCACCTCAAGTGATCTGCCTGTCTCTGCATCCCAAAGTGCTGGGATTACAGGCGTGAGTGACCACGCCTACTGCGACAGTCCCTTTCTGCTTTGGCCAATCACACTGGTGCTGAGAAACAGAGCCTAGTCATTTTTTCTTATTCCTCACATACCTGAGGTGACAACAAGCTGGGCAGTGCTGGTTGCTGATCCATAATCATTTCTTGCTGAACATGTAAAGATCCCTGCATCTTCAGGGAAAGTCTCGGCGATAACTAGGGTGCAAATCTCCTCTGGAAGTGAAGAGAACAGAGTCATTCATCAGAGTTTAACCATGAAGTCACTTCTAAGAAATGAGACCCTCTGCAATGCCATAACTAACAAATTAGGTAATGATTACTACAGCTTCACTTTACAAACTGTTTGCAATAGAATCTCTTTACATTTAATTTAGCAATTCTACCTGGCAGAAAAAGCTTGGGAGGCAGACCCATTCTTTGTGATGTTAGACAAGAGCAGTCTTGGTGTCTTCATCTATAAAATGGGGATAATATATACTTAATGGGTTATCTGTGAAAATAAAACGAGATGTGTGCAAGTGTGCAGCTCTGTACTTTGCATGTAGGAGTTAAGTTGATTGCATGTGAGAGCTGTTTCTGTACATATAGCTACTCTTATATCTGCTCAGCTGCAAACCAAGTGGGGGAAAATAAAGCTCCTCTGAAATGCTAACCACAGGGAAAAAAGAACATAACCTGTCTTTTTGACAGGTTAGGAAGAGTGATATATTTCAGATTCTCACAAAGTGATTCTTTGATTATTCACATATTTTTTGGGCAGTGTAAGACTGTGTATCATAGATTTTGTGATAATAATGGCTGCCATTATTCCTTCCTTTGCAGACATGCCTCGTTGTCATGTGCCTCTGCAACTCCTTCCATCAAGCAGCAGTCTATTTCCCCATGCCTTCAATCTGGGCTGGCCTTGTGAGTTGTTTTAACCTAGAACGTGGTGAAAGGGATGTTGCTGGCCAATTAGGAGCCGAAGCCTTGAGAGGCCTTGTCTGCTTCTGCTCCATCTCTTGGAACCCTGATGAATCCTAAGGTGAACAAGGCTGTGCTAGCCTGTGGGAAGAAGACACCATATGGAGCAGACATAAGCCCTTCCCAAAGAGACCATCCTAGACTAACTTACTCGCTCCTCATCATCCTGGCAGCTGACCGCGGTCGCACCAGGAGAGCCCAGCTGTGGTCAGCCCAGTCTGGCACAGACCACAAAAACTGCCCAGCTGAGGCCAAGCCAAAAAGTTGACCCACAGAATTATGGTTGCTGCTTTCAGCAACTATATTTTGGGGTGCTGTACTGTGTTGCAGTAGCTAACTCATACAATTTGATAAGATAAACCTCCTTCACTAACATCCTTCTAGGGGCAAACATTTCAGACCATCAATAATGAAAATTAGCAATATTGTTTCAAAATATATCATGCTTTAAGTCAGTAAAAGCAACTATGTTGTTAAAACAAATTTTGTCTATTGAAGAGAGCTTTATATATTTTAATTTTTTACTTATTTTTAAATTAAAATATTTTAATTTTTTAAATATTTTAATTTTTACTTTGCTATAAATCAAAGTAATAAATACAAAAGTAAACAAATTAAACAATGAAGTATAAAGTGGAAATGCTTCCCTTTATAACCTGATTCCCTTTGTTACTAATACCCCTTAATAATCTCAGTCTCCAAAGGCAAACGAAGAGTTTGTTGTATTTGACTCTAGAAAAAAGTTCATGTATCTATCATTTCAAAATTTATTCAAGTACCATCAAACTATATAGTTTTTGATGCCGTGTTATTGGGTCAAATCTGTATTCTTTTAACTGGTAAAATTTTTATTTCACTTTTGAATTTTTACACTTTTCCTGATTATTCTGTGTAAGGTAAAACTAGAACTGTTTAAAAGGCATACATAAATCTAGTACAATAGCTGAGGATTTTTCTTTTTTGCTATACTATTTTCACAACCACGGTGGCTTGCTAGGCAATATAACCATCACAGAAGCAAACGTTGGGCAGAATACTGGTAAGGAAAAACACAGCAAGAAAAGAGCTACCAGATATACAGACAGGCTTGGTTCCACATTCACTTCTGCATTTTCAAGTGCCAAGTATTAACTGCACATTTTTGTTCAGTTAGAAAGGAATGATTTTTTTTGGTTTTCCATCAGTGCATGCATTTTTCTTTTCTTATTTCAGCAGATGGAGAAGCAGATGGACTCTACAGCTAGGTGGAATATTAAAGGTAGAGGGATGATACGTGAGACCCACAGGCCTGACTATTCTCAATTCTCTCCACTGCAGTGTCCACGCAACTTCCCTGAATATAGGGTCTCCTTAAAACACATGTGAGACCTGAGCTGGATGAGTGCCCTTGGGAGACCTGTGACAGGCACTAAGAAGCATGATCAGGGCCAGCCTCAATACAAGGAGAAATCATGGATATTCAAAAAGACCTTTTTGATTCAGATCCTGGTATGACTGAAGAGCAACATCGTGCTGAGAACAGGAGGAAGACAGAGCTCTGGTGTCAGAAGCTCTTCTCAACTCTTTAAAGCCAGGCTTGCTCACCAAGGTGCTCACTAATGCCTCTCACCCCTGCCCATATCTAGCATTAAAAAGTGAACAAAAGACAGATAAAGATAGAATCCAAGAAGGAAAAAAGGTAAGGAAGCAGAGGGACAGAAACTTAGGAGAGAAAAGAAAACCAAAGTCAGTAGTCAAAAAGAATGGTGGTAAAGAATGTTTAGATTTAGAAATTTAAAAGCCCAGAGCTAGCAAGAACCTGAAAACTGATTACTTCTCAAGTGAAAGGCACTCTCTACAGAACGTCATTCTTTTTTTAATTTTTTTGGAGATGAGGTCTTGCTCTGTTGCCCAGGCTGTCGTGCAGTTATTCTCAGGTGCAACCATAGGGCGCTGCAGCCTTAAACTCCTGGGCTCAGGGGATCCTCCTGCCTCAGCCTCCCGGGTAGTTGGGACTACATGCATGCACCACCATGCCTGACTCAGAACATTATTCTTAAAGGTATCATCCAGGAAACAGATAAGGTCATTCATAAAACACATGGCTTTTTTCCTTGAGCTCAGTGTTAACAATGAATATAGATTCCACTATTGAAGCACGAGTTGCAAATCAGTAACGCAGCGAACACACTGCTGTAGGAAAGGGGGTTTAGTCAGATTTGTTACATGAGCACTTGAACTTTCCAAGGTGTCATAGGCCAGTTTTCTGCCTCAAAGAATTTCAATTTCAGGATGCACGTTTCCTCAGAGGAAAACACTGTGGACATTTGTGGTCACGAACTTTTGAGTGGCAACAGCCCAAACAGGTCAACAACAGGCAGCTTTACTGTGAATTACCATTAAACCTGGCCAGGTTAGGTATGTCTCACTCCAAGTTCCAGCATCACAATATAATCTCTGTAACTTTCTGTACAACTTTACAATGGAATTGTTTATTTCAATGATTATTTTGATATCAGATTAAACTTTCCAAAAAGTTACACATCATCCAGGTCTATTTTTTCCTACCAGAAAGAGTTCTGTAAATCACAAAACCCCATAATCACAGTGTTCAGTTAAAAAAAAATTAAACATACAGTAATCCTGTCAAATGCTAGCCAAAATAAAAATTTCAGAATGCCGTGGCATTTCTGGGACCAATCAGAGTTTTAGAAACAAATATCAGCTATTTATCTCAGGAACCATTTTTTCTAGGCTGAGGCTGTGAAAAATCCAAAGTCGACATGTGATTCTTTTTTTTATTTGTAATTGCACATGGGATGGTACAGAGTGACACTGAACAGATCATGAAGCATGAGAGACATTAGTTCTCTCCCTCCCCAGCGTCTCCTTCGTCCCCTGGTTTTCCGATGTCCACAGAGTGAGATTGTCCCTAAGTAACTGCATGATGAGAGTGCAAATAAGACTCTTCATTCAGTATATCCAATTTAGCAATTGGTTCACCAAATGCCATTTTTGCCAGGCCACAGGCCTTTTCAGGAGAATTGTCATAGTAAAAGACTGAGAAATTAAGCGCCAGATCAAGTCAAATTGGGTGTGTAGGCTGCATTTCTTTCTAATTTCTAATTGCTTCCTGGTAAGCCTGCTGGGAGTTCAACACAGTGGTTTGTTGGTTGTCTCCAGATGCCACTTCAGAAAGATACCTAAAATAATCTTTCATTTTCAGGTAAAACGCCTTACTTTCTGGTTATGTGGCACTGGGAATCAGATATTTGTCCAACAGCTCCAGAACGTCATTGCAGATGTCCTGCAGTTCTGCCTCTATCTTCTCACAGTATTCTTTGCCCATCTGCTGCTGCTTCTCATTCCTCTCTGTTTTCTGCTCAATGCTGGAGATGACACACCGGGAAGAGCAGCGGGTGCCTACCACATTCTTGTAGGCAACAGAGAGCAGATTTCTCTCTTCATTGGAGAGTTCATGCTCCTGTTCTGTGACTGCCTTCGTGGCTGCAGCCATATCATCATAGCTCTCAGCCTGCTCAGAGAGTTTGGCTTTCTATACCAGCTCACTTTTATCCATTGTCATTCCATGGGAGGGCAGCAGGGGACAAGACGCTGCCCAGTGAAGGTCTGAACGAGGTGACCACTTCCTTCCCAAGCCCACTTCTTAGGCACCAGCAGCAGTAGCTACCCCAGTTTGGGAATCCCAATACACGTTTTTTTGTATTAGCAAGTAATATGGCCTATAGGTGTCATTGAGTTTTACTCCATTTCTCACTCCATCCTGCCCCACCCACCAAAGCCTTATCTCTATTTCTGATGATGCTGATGGTAAGCTGGTTAACAGACTGCTTGAGATTTTGTTAAAAGCTAAAATGCAAGAATTCTTTTGTGTCAAAATGTTACGTTCCTTACAAAAGATCTGAGAACTATGGTGATTATAACTTTTTTTTTTTTGAGATGGAATCTTGGCTCTGTCGCCCAGACTGGAAGGCAATGGCATGATCTCAGCTGACTGCACCCTCCACCTACTAGGTTCAAGCGATTCTCTTGCCTTAGGCTCTCAAGTAGCTGAAACTACAGGTGCCTGCCACCACACCCAGCTAATTTTTGTATTTTTAGTAGAGACAGGGTTTTACCATATTGGCCAGGCTGGTCTCAAACTCCTGACATTGTGATCCATCTGCCTTGGCCTCCCAAAGTGCTGGGATTACAGGTGTAAGCCACCATACCCACCCGATTATAAACCTTTGAGAGGTTAGCATTGTAGTGTAGCTCAAGGTAAACTCATTTCTAAGATATATTAATACAGGTTTAAAATTGCAAGAGTTGTAAAAACATACACCTTATTCTTTCAGCATATTATTCAATTTGATGTTTAAACAAGGTGTGAAAACTTAGTTTAATTTTTCTTTATGTTCTATTATTCATTAATTTTGTGTTCTACATTGAACCTAAATTATTTAGTTGAGGTAAAAGTAAAAGGCAACGACAGTAGGAGAAATATCTAAACTAGTCATACTCTTAGAAGCAGAAAGTTGAATGCTGGTTGCCCAGCATTGGGGGCGAGAAGGAATGGCAGTTGCTGTTTAAGGGTATAGAGTTTCAGTCATGCAAGATGAAAACGTTCTAGACATCTGCTGTATGACATTAAGCATATAGTTAACAATACTGTAGTGTATTCTTACAGATTTAAGAAGGTCGGTTTCATGTTATATGTTTCTTTAACCATAATAAAAAAGTAAAGGACAATGAAATCTGTATTATTCATCGATTTAAGTGCTAATTTAAGGCCAAGCATGGTGGCTCATACCTCTAATCCCAGCACTTTGAGAGGCCGAGGCAGGCGGATCACTTGAGGTGAGGAGTTCAAGACCAACCTGGCTAACATGGGTAAAATCCCATCTCTACCAAAAATACAAAAAAAATTAGCTGGGTGTGGTGATAGGTGCCTGTAATCCCAACTACTTGGTAAGATGAGGCAGGAGAATTGCTTGAACTTGGGAGGCAGAGGTTGCAGTGAGCCAAGATTAGGCCACTGCACGTCCACCTAGGCAATAAGATCAAAACTCAGTCTCAAAACACACACACACACACACACACACACACACACACACACACACACACACAAATGCTAATTTAAGTAAAACACTGTGATAGGTATCATAAGTGCAAAGACATTAAAATAAGGAAGAAGTTGCTCAAACATTCTATATCTTTCTTGAAGAACAGTAAGAACAAATGGTTCATAATTGCAGCAAGAGGGAAGAAGGTAGGTTAAATGAATGGAAGGACTCATCAAGCAAAGGTTATAAGACGTCAAGAAAATTTTTTGGATGAAGTCTGAAATCTCCACCCATGAACAGCTCCTAGAAAAGTGTTAAGCCTTTTAAGAGTGTACTGTCTTAATGTTTTATAATTGCAGATTAGTGGTTCCTGCTCTTGAGTTGGTCTATAATCTTATCAAGGAATTGAGACGCATCTTTTACATGAATTAGACTTGAGTTAGAAAATCATCAGGTCGTCCAGGCATGGTGGCTCATGCCTGTAATCCCAACACTTTGGGAGTCTGCGGCAGGTGAATGTCCTTAGGTCGGGAGTTCAAGACCAACCTGACCAATATGGAGAAACCTTGTCTCTACTAAAAATACAAAATTAGGTGGCGCACGCCTATAATCCCAGCTACTCAGGAGTCTGAGGCAGGAGAATCGCTTGAACTCAAGAGGCGGAGGTTGCTGTGAGACAAGATCACTTTGCACTCTAGCCAGGGCAACAAGAACGAAATTCCATTTCAAAAAAAAAGAAGAGAAAATCATCATGTCTATTCCAACTCCAGAAGTTTACACCCTTCATGCCACATGACAATGGGATAGTTTTTAAGCCCTCCTCTCTTTCCTACAAAATTATGCTTCTTAAGAAGGCAGTGAAGTCAGCTGCAAGCAAAAACATTTGCCAGAAACTATTTTGCAAAAATTTCTTGAAATATAAGATGGAAGTAGGAAATATAGAATTAAAATTTTTAGGCAATTAAAAAATTCCTGGTCCTTCTGTCTATTTCACACTTCTTACAAAATTAAAATTCAAGTTCATTCTGCAGTATTTTAAAGAATTGACCAAATATTTGATCTACTATAATGATCCTGTGATCACAAAGACAGAATCTTTTCATTTTTTTCCCCCGTATGTCTTGATAGCTTTGCAACTCCTCTTACTCAGTCTGTAAAAACAAAACCAAAGTCTCCTGAATTGTCTTCTTTTCCCTTATTCTTAAGATTTCCCTCTACCATTTAAAACATTGTATTTTTTATGAATAGGTAATACAAATACAGGGTACCATTTTTTTACGGTACAAACAGGTGTATTGTTCTCTACCTTTTAAATAATTAAAAATTTTCATGAGGCTTCAATTTTACAACAGGGACAATATATTTCAGCTTGTATCTATATACTAAAACTTGTGACAAAGAGACAACAGAAATATCCAGTTATATAAAGGGATAGATTATTTTAGGTTTATATATATACATATTTCATATCTATAGATAAAAAACATAGATATGAAATAGCTCAAAAATAACATATAAAAAGATTTAAAAAATATATACACATAACCTAAAATAATCTATCCCTTTATATAACTGGATATTTCTATTGTTTCTCTGTAACAAGTTTAGCATATATGCATAGGCATCGATATATGAAAAACACCAGAAAGTACACCAATCACAAGAGAGCCCAATGGCATATATTTCATTTATAAGATACTTTGAGTTCTTAATAATGTCCTTAAAATTTTTTCCTTTTTCCTGAAATGATGGTTATCACTCAAGACTTCCTATGGTAGAAATAGTGGAAAATACTGGCTTATTTTCACAAACACCTAGAATACTTTTTTGGGTACTGTAATGTGGATGCTGGGTTATAATGCAGCGGGTGGTATTACACTGATGAGGCAACACTGGGCCTCATCTGACTCATGGTGATGGCAGCTGACTTTTTAGCTCATTTCACGTCTTGCCTCTGAGTAACACAAGTTATGTTTTTAAATTTTATGATTGAAATAGACCTTTAAAGAACAATGTGTTGTGCCCAGTGTGATTGTGGACTTACATGGATAACACACACAGAATTTTCCAGCTTTCCTACTGTTTACCCAGGTGGAAAACAAATCCAATTGGGTTCACTATTAACAGAGTATTTACTTTCAGTTCCTGCAGTGTTGATAAGATCAAAATGAAAAATTAATTTATTGAAATCCTGAACCCAGGTTATATGCTATGTTTTATAATTTCAATACTGTATCTCTATAAATAATGAGCACATTAAGACCACAGCCCATCAAATAGGCAGCTCTGGTGTCACAGGGAGGGAAGGTGTCAACTCAGGCAGGCTCATCTCTGCTCACCATAGTATCTCTGTCAGGCAAATGTCACCTCTCACAAGATGCATTGTGGGAACTGGGAAAACACCATAACTAAATGGTGTAAAGCTGTGAGGTATGATCTGGCAACCCCATTTCTGGCTATATTGCCAAAGGAATTAAAATCTGCATGCTAAAGAAATATCTACATTCCCACAATCATGGCAGCAATAACCAAGGTATGAAAACAACTGAAACATTTTTCAGTGGATGGATTAAAAAATGTGGCATATATGTACATTAGAATACTACTCAGCCTTAAAGAAGCAGGAAATTCTGTCATTTGAGACAACATAGATTAAACCTAGAGGACATTGTGTTAAGTGAAATAAGCCAGGCACAGACAGACATGTGGAATCCAAAAAATATATAAAGTAGAAAGATGGTTAATCAGAGAGGGGCGTGTGGTGAATAGCAGAAGGGGAGACATTGGTTAAAGGTGCAAAATTTCAGTTAGGCAGGGGGACAGGTTCATGGTGATTATGGCTAATAATAATGTACTGTGTATCTTAAGATAGCTGACAGAGAGTATTTTAAAGAGAAATGAGACCAGGTGCAGTGGCTCACACCTGTAATCCCAGAACTTTGGGAGGCTGAGGTGGGCAGATCACCTGATGTCAGGAGTTCGAGACCAGCCTGACCAATATGGAGAAACCCTGTCTCTAATAAAAATGCAAAATTAGCTGGGCATGATGGTGCATGCCTGTAATCCCAGCTACTCAGGAGGCTGAGGCAGCAGAATTGCTTGAACCCGGGAGGTGGAGGTTGTGGTGAGCCTAGATTGCACCACTGCACCACTCCAGCCTGGGCAACAAGAGCAAAACTCCATCCAAAAAAAAAAAAAGAGAGAGAAATGATAGGTATTTGAGATAGTGGATATGTTAATTAGCTTGATCATTCTACAAGTATACATATGTCAAAACCTAGCATTTTATCCCATGAATATAATTATTTTCCCATAATATATGATAATGTATCTTATATGTATTTATGTAATATATTTACCAATTCAATGTAAGACAAAAAATATGAAAACATGTTAAAACGATGAAGCATAATGTATATTTTTGATATTTTAAAATCAGTAATTTTTATTTAAAAAGATGAAGAAAAACTAAAGGATAGAAAAATGAATTGGCAACTCTGAAATAGGCAGGACTCTGCATTACTCTAATTTTATTTCTATCCTACATGTGACCTTTGGTATACACTCAAGGATGCAGATATAAATATTATTCATATTTGTATTAGATGTGCCTTAATTCCTCAGTACCAGTGGGTTATTCTGGTTAGGATGGGGCGACACAACCATTTTTAAAATTGGGTGGAGATTATTGTTAACTTTTGAATCTTGAATCTTTCATGGTGGCATTTTCCAAACTTGTTTGATGGGAAGAATCACCTGGAGCACTCACTGGTTCGATATGTTGATTACACAGGGCCCCTCCTCTCCCCTAGAGATTCAATTCTGATTTAGGAGATCTGGGCTGGGGCCAAGGTTTTGTTTTGTTTTGTTTTGTTTTGTTTGAGATGGAGTCTTGCTCTGTTGCCCAGGCTGGAGTGCAATGGCATGGTCTTGGCTCACTATATATAACCTCTGTCTCCCAGGTTCAAGCGATTCTCCTGCCTCAGCCTCCCAAGTAGCTGGGATTACAGGTACCTGCCACCACTCCCAGCTATTTTTTGCATTTTTTAGTAGAGACAGGGTTTCACCATGTTGGCCAGGCTGGTCTTGAACTCCTGACCTTGTGATCCACCTGACTTAGCCTCCCAAAGTGTTGGGATTACAGGCATGAGCCGCTGTACCTGGCCGGGATTTATTGTTTTTTTATGTCCTTTCCAGATGATTTATATCTTGAGAAAAGTACAAAAAACTGTGTCCTAAAAAAACAGGTATCAAACATTTTTGATTGAAACCCACAGAAGAGATATATTTTATGTCCAATCCAGTCACATGTAAAGGATAGGTATACATACATATATATATATATATATATATATATATATATATATATATACACACACACACACACACATACATACATACATATCTACATTTCCATTACATATGTATACATGTGTATATATGTATATATTTTCTATATATTATATATAGTGTGTATATATTATATATAGTGTATATATTATACATATTATAGGCAATATATATAATGTATATATAATATTATATATAATGTTCAAGGCATAATTCTGTGCCTTGAAACCTACATTTAAAAACAGAATACAATTTTATTCAGCAGAGATGATATTATATATTTACATTATATATATAATATGTAATATATATATATATACACACACGGAAATAAAAGTTTCACAAAAGAATATTTAAAGTTATTACACAAGATGCACGCTACTATTTTTACTCTATTTTTGTAACATGGCGGTTGCCCTCCATCTCCATGAGCCATGAGCAGCAGTTTAAAAATACTGCCCCACAGCACAGTTCCTGGCTCGATAAACATCAATGAATCCTGGGTGATTAATTAAGAAAAGGGTTTACAGACAAAGGTTTGAGAGATACTGATACATGTAGAGTACACAGTAATTATTTGATTAAAAGGTTCACTGAATAGAAGGAAAACAATAAGATACCAGAGAGAGTATGATGTAATTCTCTGTTTTTGACTATATACACAGTTCTTGGCTTTCCATTTGAAGAGGATGATAGAAAGTGTGGAAATAATTCGAATTGGAGCTTTCCATAAGATTAATCATTTGGAAAATGAGATGTCTCTGGAAAGGGATTGGGAATCTTTAAATTGAATGCATATGGTTACAGAATGAGTTAAAAGTGAGGTTAGCCTTTTTAGAAGGGGAAATACAGTTTAGAAGACCAGTGCTGTAAGAGATTGATTAGGTCAAGTCCCTCATTTCTTCAGGTTCAGTGTCAATGAATCCTGGGTGTCCAAAATGATCCTCTCAGCGTCCTGACTAATGAATGCTAGAGCCAAAATGCTGAAGCTCGGCACCCATCTCCCACACGGGTGACCTTTTTTCTAGAGCACAAAGCCTCCCTAGTTGCTCTGCATTTTTCCTAGTTCAGGACAGAAGAAATCCGATGTAAAATGAGGTAATGAGAGATTTAAGTTAGGAAACAGGGTTTCCTAATGCTGAAAAATCTTTAATTACTCTCCTCATTATCCAAATGATTCACTAGAATTATTTATCCGCATAAGGGGAGGGGCAGTATGTCCTCTGAGGTATAAGACACATTGGAACAGGATAGAAGCTGAGTCAAGAGTACATGATAATGTGGACATGCCTAAGAACCCCTTCTTGTGAGGTTCTGAGCAGCGGGCCTCAGGCAGTGCTAAGTCACTTTCCCTCACCCTTAGCAGATGCTGCTGGGAGTGGTGAAGGCTTCTGAGTTTTCAGCAACACCTGGGCACTTCCTGCCTGGACAACCAGGGCCTAGGACCCCGTACTATCTTCCCAGGGCTTAGCTCTCTGGAGAGCACTTCACTCTCTCAATCTTGAATCATCTACATCTGGAAAGACGGAGTTTCTGGGGACACATAGAGCAATATGCTTGCCAGTTCAATGCCTGAGAATGCTTCAACTATAAACATAGACATAATTCTGTGCCTTGAAACCTACATTTAAAAAGAGGATACAATTTTATTCAGTAGGAATGATAAAAAGTGGTTTTAGAGCAATGATCTTGATGACTTATAAAGAATTCCTTCTGATCCTTCTGTGACTTGGTGGTTCTTTTAGTCATGCCATTTTCAGAAATCCCGAGGCTGTATATACAGTTGCCCCTACTAAATCAGAGGGCTCTCTTAGTAAGAATGACATTTTATCATCCTCCCATTCTTCAGGACTTTGAGGACAAAATCAAACATTTTATCGTGATCTCTGAAGCTCTGCATAACCAGGTCCCTGCTTCTCGTCAAGCTCCTTCTGTGCCTCGCATGTCCGTGCCTTCTGAGCACTGGGCACATGGGCTCTGGGGTAGCTCCTTGCAAAGCCAGGCTCTGGGGAGTCTCTAGGCCCTTGCTCCTCCTGGAGGACTCAGCACTCTCCTACTCAGCCTTATGTTTCCCCACAAACATTACTTTCTCTGAGCATCCCTTTTTTAAATTAGACTTCATCAGTTTACCACCCAAAGGAATTTTAGAATGGCAAACATTTTTTGGAGACATTATAACTGTAATTAAATAATATATATCACAAATAATATCATCACAACTGTACTTACATAACATCTATCTATTGATTGATTCATGAAGGTAGGGTCTTGCTTTGTTGCCCAGGCCTCTGGTGGGAGATTTCAGCAGATGGTAGAAGACAATCACAAAATCATATAAAGCTAGGGCAATTTTGTTTTATTTTAAAAATATTTTTAGAAACAGGGGTTCACTGTTACCCAGGCTGGAGTGAAGTGGCATGATCATAGCTCACCGCAGCCTTGAACTCTGGGCTCAAGCAATCCTCCTGCCTCAGCCTCCTGAGTAGCTGGGACTACGTGCTACCACCTCACTCTGCTAAAGAATTTCTTGTGTAATTAGTTTGTTCGTTTCAGGTTCTCTGAGTGCAGAAACGATTTTTGTTCATGGCCATGTTCTTAGCCTCTCACACATGGCAGCCTCCCTATAATTGTTTTTAAGTAAATGCATATATGAAATGTAGATCAAGGAAAAAAACACTGGCTATGTAAGAAGACTATTTTCTAAAGGAATTCTCAGTAAGACCAATTTTCCTACAAGTTTCCTTTGTGTATTTCAAATTTGATTGAGTGGAATTCATTGTGTATGATTTTATAGGAATACTTCCATTGTAAATAAGGTGTATGCCTGTATATAGTTCATGACGCATGGAACATTTAGAAAATTACAGACTTAAAGAACAAAAAAATAGAAAAATAAAAAATAAACATTGAGATGTTCTTTTAGTGACCCTCATGCATTGAAATGTCACAGCAATTTTTACTAGATAACATTTTAATAAAACATCCCAAAGTTTGCCCAGCTTTTCTCCTCTAAGAAAATTTCATCCAACAGTGACAAGAGGTTCACATTTTGTGGAAAGAAAGAAGCATCATAGCTTGTATGGTTCTGACATTATAAAAATGAAGAAAGCCATGAGGAAATGAGGCTGTAATACTGAATACTCATCTGGTAGCATCTCACTTGAACAAAGACATGTAAGACATCTGTAAAATAAATTTTGGTGAGGAAAGGAAATCAGAAAATGACTTCTTATGTCAAATAAAGGGAGTTAGAGGCTTACTTATCTGTACTAAGGAAACTGTCTCCAGTATACATGGAAAAATGTTATTAATAACCTTAATTATGATCCATTTTAATCTAATTTTCCTGTGTTTTGATTTCCTAAGGTTTTGATTTGAGGGCATTTAATAAATTACTAAATCAGAAACTCTTTTTACTGGTGATAAATTCTGTTTTTTACATTTACCTAAAAATTACAAAATCACAGCAATATCTCCCAGAAGGCAACCCTGAATTTAAGTTCCTGGACCTACTTAATACTTGGTTAAATACAAATACAAACCATTTTGTTTGTGGGAAGTCATAAAATGATGAGGCAGCAAGGATAAGATTACTGGGTCCCCTGGGTAATAAGGGGACATTTCATAAATGGTTTCCTTTGCAACTATTTTATTTTTTTTTTTGGTCCCAAGTAACTAAAAAAGAAATTCAGCTCTTACCTTTCAAACCACATAGTTTGGCTAACACAGTTGGCAAAAAAGAACTCTTAAGCTAAAATTAACAAAATGAAATTCAAGGTGGGTAAATGTAATGCTTGTATCAATATCTGCAAAGGAGGCTGGGCGCAGTGGCTCATGCCTGTAATCCCAGCACTTTGGGAGACTGAGGCAGATGGATCATCTGAGGTCAGGAGTTCAGGACCAGCCTGGTCAACATGATGGTCAACCCCATCTCTACTAAAAATACAAAAATTATCTGGGTGTGATGGTAGACCCCTGTAATTCCAGCTACTTTGGAGGTTGAGGCAGGAGAATCACTTGACCCCAGGTTGCAGTGAGCCGAGACTGTACCACTGCACTCCAGCCTGGATGACAGAGAGAGACTCCGCTTAAAAAAAAAAAGTGCAAAGAAGTTTTAGAAATTGTCATTTGTATTTAATATTATATATAAAGAAGGATATTTAAAATGTACTGTTTAAGGAATAACAGTACAATAACAGAATAAATTAACCCTGTGTATCTATCCTCGAGTCTATGAAATGAAACATTTCCAGTACTTTAGAAATACCTCATATGCTTTCCCCAACTTAATTTTCATTCTCTTTTGAGATAATTCCTTCAATTTTGTTTATGTGTTTGCCATACATATATGTATCCTTAAAAAATGCATTCTGTAGTTTAAAAAAATTGAGTAGTGAGCACAGATCTTGGTTGCCTAAAGAAAAGGTAGACTTGTCACTGTTAGGCAAAAGATCACAAGAACCATCTTGGGCCATCAACTAGATTCAATGTCCCTGAAAGTTTCCCAAGGCCCCATGGAGCACTCAGTGGGTAAGGTCTTGAGTGAGTGCTGGGAAATATAAGGCTTACTCGGTGGTACAGTCTGATGGGGCCTTGTGTGGGCATCCAGCAGGAATACAGATATTGATGGAGATGATATCTCCATTTTTTTTAAATTAAAAAAATTGTGGTTACATAGAAGGCATAAACATTTATTGGATACATGACATGTTTTGATACGTGCATGAAGGGTGAAATAATCACATCATGGAGAATGGAGGATCTGTCCCCTCAAATATTTGTCCTTTGAGTTATTCAATCCAATTATCCTCCAATTAAACAATCCAATTACATGCTTTCCGTTATTTTAAAATGTACAATTAACTTCTCATTGACTACAGTCACCCCATTCTGCGACCAAATACTAGGTCTTCTCAGCCTTTCTATTTTTTATACCCATTAACCACCTGCACTTCCCCCTACAGTCCCTCAATACCCTTCCCAGCCTCTGGTAACCACCCTTCTACTGTTTGGATTTTTAGATCACACAAATAAGTGAGAGCATGTGATGTCTTGTCTTTCTGTGTCTGGCTCACTTCTATGATGAAAGTCCATAGAGGGGAGGGCAGGACAGGCCAAGTAGAGATGAGATTTTTGAGTCAGGCTTACCGCCCTGCCATTCTGTCATCCAAGTAAAAGATGGGCTGGACCAGAGGCAATGCACCTCCTCATGATGAAAGCCTCACAGCATTTGTCTCTTGAGGCATGCGGCTCCAAGCTGAACTTGTCCTTCATCCTGATGCACAGCAGTCACCCTCCTAGGGGTGCCCTTTGCCTCTTGCGTGGATGTGACCTCCTGCTTCCTGTACTCCACCTCCACACCTTACTCTTTCTGGGTTAATTCTCTTGCTGTGGTGGAGCACACTGTCTACAGAGGCTTCCAGAGGAAAATCTGGGGGACATTACAAGTCTGAAAATACCATTGCTAGATTTCCACCTGAAGTTTTGCCCGGGGACAGAATTCCAAGTTGTAGGTAATTTTACTTCACAATTTTGAAGTTTTTCCATCATTGTCTCTTTGTGTCTAGGGTGACTGCTGAGAAAACCAATGCTATTTGCATTTTGCTAATTTGTATAAAACCTGATGTTTTCTCCCTGGACACTTGTAAAATGATCTCCTTGTCCTGGAAATTATGAATTTTATGATGATGTGTCTGACTCTGTCTGGGTTTATTCCATATGTTGTGCAATCAGTGGCTTTTTTTCCATCTGAAAACTAACACTTTTCAGTTTGGGGAACTTAAAAAAATATTTCATTGATAATCCCCTCTCTCTCTTCTTTCTTCCCTCTTCCCCAAATCCCAGTTATTTGTCGTGCATCTTCTAATTTTGCTGCCTTTTCTCTCTTACATTCCCATTCCTTCTTTGTCATTTTGCTGTGCTTTGTGGGACATTTGCTCATTTCATTTCTGCTGTGAACCTTTTCATTTCAAGAACTCTGTTTTTCAAGTGTCTGCCCCTCTCTTTTTTTCCTAGCCTTTCGTTTTTATTTCTTGGGTGGAATGATTTCCTTATATCCTTTAGGAGAGACTTTGTTTGTTTTATGTTTTCTTCTCTCTACAAATCCATTTTCTCCAAGTTGTCTTTTGGGAAGGTCGCTTATTTTCCTATATCATTCATGCCAGAGGCTTTTTCCAGATGCCTTTCTCTCTGCTTGTCTGACATGGCTAAGAGTTTATCAAGCTCTGAGTACAAGAGAGGAACTCATCACTTTGGCCTTCCCCATAGCACACTCCAAGTGGCATCTTTATAAGAGAAACTCCCAGATTGTTATCTTTGAATTTATTTTTTTCTCTTGGGATGTTCAAATTGCCCAGAGAAGAACCCTTCAGTCTCTGCTGAGAGAGGTAAAGCTCCCAGGCTGGAAAGTGAGTCCTGGAAGGGGACTGGTAGTAGTCACATTTAGCATTGAGAATTCCAAAAGTCTATTTTCTTTTTAGTGTGTACTCGAATGTGTCATGCACCTTCCCCCCTCTCTCTCGAGCAAGCTTGTCCCACATGCGGCCCAAGACAGCTTTGAATGTGGCCCAACACAGTCATAAACTTTCTTAAAACATAAGATTTTTTTTTTTGAGACGGAGTTTCGCTTTTGTTACCCAGGCTGGAGTGCGAAGGCACCATCTCAGCTCACCGCAACCCCCGCCTCCTGGGTTCAAGCAATTCTCCTGCCTCAGCCTCCTGAGTAGCTGGGACTACAAGCATGTGCCACCATGCCCAGCTAATTTTTGCATTTTTAGTAGAGATGGGGTTTCACCATGTTGACCAGAATGGTCTCGATATCTTGACCTTGTGATCCACCCGCCTCGGCCCCCCAAAGTGCTGGGATTATAGGTGTGAACCACCGCACCCTGCCGGATTTTTTTAAAGCTCATCAGCTATCATTAGTGTTAGTGTATTTTATATGTGACCCAAGCCAATTCTTCTTCTTCCAGTGTGGCCCAGGAAAGCCAAAAGATTGGACACTCATGGTCTAGAGAGTAAACCAAACTTTCTTGGTTCATGGGACTCTAAGTATCTCAATACTTTTTAAATGGTGCTCCTAAGCCAAAGGCGTAACTAATAGTTATGTTTATTATGTAGTTATTTCCAAAGAACTTAATAAGTATTTCTGCCCAAACAACATCGTGTTTAAAAATACAGGTAAATGGAAATAAAAATATTCTTATTTTATTCTTAAATAGCCACTATTTCTTACTAATGGCTGTGTGCACCTTCTGGGCACTAACCCACCTCTCTTGGAATCAGACTGCATGAGCCAGCTTCATTTCATGTTTCACATGGATTTTCATGAGGTACTTACTTTTTATCACACACTCATCAAAAACTCAGTTTCACAAAGAGATTATGGCATAGAAAAGAATGGAGCTGATCTAATCTTGAAATTCTGAACTAGCTCAAGCCCATCACTGTGTCATATCTGTCAAATGTCAAGTTTGAATGTGTTTGCATAAAAATTTTCAAATATATTACAGCCTCCCTGTCAGCGTGGGTTGGAACCCCAGGGCATCCAGGGTTCGGAAACTATAAGTTTCATATGGTCCACTTTTTTCAACCCACCGTCCTGACCTAGAACATGCATTTTCTACTGCATACCATCTACTGGGATCTCAGGAAACATCCCTATCATTGCCCTCTCACAACAGCAACTTAGAACATTTAACTTAGTGTAACTTACATTATATTTTGAATCACAGAATCAAAGCCTGTACAAGATCTTGGATGGGTCACATTGGTTAGCAGAAATTCAAACTGAAAGCAGGAGGCAATATACTTTTATATGTATAATTCCACAACCAGTAAGACACATTTTTGTGTTTTTAATTTTGCATGCTATTAGACAGTGCTGTAGAGGTAACTCAATACAGTTTGTGGCTGTTTCCAGACAGCTGAGTAACAGACTGAGTATTAACAGCTGTTAAATGAATCTTCTGTGCCCTCTACCCCCAGACTAGTCTTTGAAGGATTCTATCAGCACAAAGTCAGAATGTCAAAGAAGAAGGCCAGAGAAGGTACTATGACAAACGGATGTTGGTCTTAAGTAAGCTGACTAGCTATTAATTCACAAAACAGTCTGCAAAGATTTGTGATGCAAGCTGGCTGCTGTCTAGACAGAGAGGGGAGTGTAAAACACATCAGACAGATACTGCGCAGTGGTGACAAGAAAAACCTGTTTCAGTTGCACTGATGCATTTGGAGACAACCGGCTATTGCCTTCTTTATCTAAATATCTAAGTCCTGATGGGGCTATATCTAGGTACTAGGGAATTTCAATTTTATTTCGAGAGCTTTAAACCATCTTGCCCATGAATAAGGAAGAGAGTGAAGAGAAGAGTAAAAAAAAAAGAAATAAAAAGAATGAGGGAGTGAGATGGAGAAAGAGGAAGAGAGGGAGGGAATGAAGGAGGTGAGGGGAGAGAAAGAGACAGAGAGGGAGAGAGACAGTAAGAAAGAGTGACTGTGTCAGAGGACAGGAAGAAGGTAGGAAGAGAGAGTAATAAAACCAGAATGCTTAAATGTTTTCCTGAATTTCAAAGGCTATTTATGTTTTAGCATTTGGAAAATATCACTGACCTAGTCCTATAAAATTTATCTCTTGCCTCAGATGTATTGTAGTCATGTCTGTTTTTCTTCCTTCCGCTTAACAATGGCTAAAAAAAATCCAGTTATTAGGGAATCCAGTTCCTACATACTTCTATACAGATTGTTCACAGGTCCATTAGATGTAACACTCAATCAGGTCATTTAAGGCAGGTAAACGGTCATATTTATTTTTTGTTTTTTTCCTCTGACGCAGCAACTTCAAAGTTAATGTAAGGAAAACCCTTGGGAACTAGTAAAAGTATCATAACTAGCTTTGGCAGGCAAAACAAAACATTGTTTAAGCACAAATATGCTGACACATTTGCTTGTTCTGAAGTTCTGACTCATAACAACTCATTTAATTAGTCACTTGAGTAGTCATTAATGTGTTTAAGGGTTTTTTTTTGTTTAAAAACTATGATCATGGGTTTTATTTAATGCTGCATGCTAACTGCTGATTTACTGAAGCAGAACATTTTAACACTATAAAAGAGAAAGGAGAAATTCTTGTAGCGTCATGGTAAATACAACTGTGGAGAAATCATCATAGGTCAGGAAAACTTATTGTTAGTTTTTAATAGCTCCTGACTATATAATGTTTCTTTTGTATATTGACAAATTTGCTTGAAATATTTCTCTGCAGGAAAAATTTTGCAGAAAATGCTATTATTGTAGTTGGAATGAAGGAGTCTGTTTTCTTAAATGCTTTCAGATTTAACTATGTAAATAAGAAATTCAGTGAACACACAGAGGAAAAATGTTTCTGCATTGCTAGGACAGGGGTTTAAAAGGAAGGCCTTCCAGATCTTGCTCTTTTCTGCATGATCTTGCTACAAGAAAGCAAATGGTATTTCAGGATGTTCTAGAGGTCAAGTGATTCCATGAAGATGTTTAGGACTAATTTTGTTAAATGATTCATGATCAAAACTATATCGTAGAAGCAAAACAGCAAACCGTAACTGAAACAGAAGGAGTGCATGTAGGGTAAGGGATGAGGAGGCAGGGCTTGGGGTAAATGTTTCCTTCCTCCCTCCTCATCCAAATGTATTCCTCCTTAGACAGCATATTCTGAGTGTCTCCCATTTTCAAATACACACATACTGAAAACTAAGCTGTGCAGTTTCTAAGCAGTGTTTTGAATTTGCAGATGATGGTTAGTTTGTGATTTTCCAACCTACATTATGAGAGACATTGGATAAATCATTATCCCCTGTGTGCGTAATGACAATGTAAAACACACAATGAAAAGAGGGTTGTAGAATTCACTCAGAAGCTAAAATGCAATGTCAAAAGTTGCCTTAACTCATGCCAGTAGTAACATTTTTACAATGTTTTGCTCCAAATTTTAGTCTTACTTATACACAAAGCATGAAGAGACATAAATTCCTTTATAGGTTTGTTTCACATAAGCTATTTCTTGTAGATAAAGATATTTGGTTCCTACTTTCGTATCTGCCTATTTATTATCTATCTATCTATCTATCTATCTATCTATCTATCTATCTCTCTACCTACCTACCTACCTTCCTACTTACCTATCTAAAGTTATTTAAAATAGCAAATGCAAAAGATGTCTTTTAACTATAGATAGATAGAGAGGCAGACAGACAGATATAAAAGCAGGAACCAAATATCTTTTATCTACAAGATAAAAGATAGATAGATCCTGTAGGAAATCCTCCGTATAGGATTTCCATATTAGCTCATACAGCAGATTTAATATCAGAAAGTCTATGTATCAGGGAACTAGCATTATGCAATTTTATTCAAAGACATTTCACAGACAAAATATGCAGTTGTGTATTTCCACAGTCTGGAAAGTGACTACAGTATGTGATGTGGTGACTGACACATTAAGTGGGATGTCTTGCTCTAGCTGTAATTCATGACAAGAGGGCAGCAGATCAATTCCAATTGTTCCTGAAGGATGGTACTCAGCCTCCCTTAAACTCTGGATCCTAATAGGGTCGAACACTGCTCTTAAAGATCCGGTACACAGACGTGAGAGGCTCAGGGACTGACTACAGTAATCTGACCTGCAGTGGCCTACAGAGAACTTTCCAGTTCCCCCAAGAAGGGTCAGAGCAAGGTCACAGCTCCTAAGACACATGTGGCAAGAGCCGCTTGACACTGAAGCAGAGGCACAAACAGGAGAAACAGGAAAATGGACTTGTTTTTTTACCCTTAAAGTGCAACTCTGCTGATGGGAAAAATACAAAAGAAAACAGTCTTGCAGAGGACATACGATGAAATACCTAGACAAAAATTTGTTTCCTTTACAAACACGGTTCAGCCTACAGGGAGCCATAAATACGCAAGAAGTCTGAGGCAGGGAACAGCTGGGCCTGAGGCTCCTGGGTCACACAGTACTGTGATCCAGTCAAACGACCTGATAATTAAGAGTGATCGGGGCAAGATGACTTTCTTCATGCTTGTGCAATAGTAAAAGTTTATGGCTCAGGGCACATAAATGAGAAATGTGGGGGAGGGTCCATTCTGCTTACCTCTTTGAGCTGCTCTCATCTGAGACACATTTCTAAGTTGGGGTTGTTAGTGGGTTCTGATCAGTACAAATGCAGTAGATTGTCCTCCTCTACTGGAATTTTAGGAGGATGTTTTTTCATCATCAGCTTAGTTTGCTTTCTGAGCCTATAAGACTGTACTTTAAAAAGCCTGAAGTCACTGAGCTTGACCTTCTTGTCTGAATGGGACTTAATGTTTTACTAAGAAAGATGTTGATATAAAATGCAGTGTACAGACTCCATGTTAAAGAAGAGATTGTCTTTTAGGGGGTCTCACATTTCCAGGGAGCTACAAAAACATTGTTCAGCTTATGGCTTTAAGATAGAAACAAAGAACTATTGAGACCCAAAAGATACATTATCCACTCCCCACCAACAACAACAACAACAAAAAAAGCTAAAAATATTCTTACCAGGTTCAGCTGTAGATCTAGGTTCTGTTTGCCACATGAAAAAAATAAATGAGAACAAAGTATTAGAATTGGGTTCCATTAGCAAAAAAACCTACTTGTTCCTTTATTTTACCTTGTCTAGGACATGTCTGAAGAAATGTTACAGTCAAACTCCATCATACAAAAGATACAGTTAAAGTGATAGTAGATCAATTTATATTTCTATAAATATAGAAACTCAAATTTCTGTGTCAACTTACACTAGGAAGTTTTTCCAATGTCAGTTCACAAATGGGCTCTTGGAGCCTTGTGAATCTCCCAAAATTATTCATGCATATTTGAGTACAAATTTATATATGCATTTTTTGAGAAGATTGAATATATCTTTCATTAGAGTTTCAAAGGGGTAACAGTTTCCATACTGGATCTCAACATACTGTAGATGATCTGATCTCACCACTCTTTGAAAATCGAGATCAATTAATCTCAACGATTTAGTACTTCTTGGTTTTCTTGAAGCTGGAGAGAATACAATGGTCAGATTTGGTGACATGGGCACTTCTCCTTACTTTTCTGTAGAATTCGGAAATCCGGGGAGTCTTGGATTTCACTCCCTTGCCGAAACCACTGGACCTGCAGAGGGAGTGCCCCTCGGACCCGGCACTCCAGAACCACCACCTGGCCTTCTGCCACAGCTGTGTTTTGCAGTTCCTGAAATCCAAGGAAAACGTACCCCATGAGACTTTGGTGCATTTTTAAGCAATTTACCACACAGAATAAAAATTCCAAAGCTTAGACAAAACAGATACAAAAACAAAATGCAAAGCTTGCATCATAAAATAATTAGCATGAACTCAGGTAAGGTTAAACACCTTTGAACACACTGATTATCAGCTTTTCACTCTCTCCAAGTTATAAAGTGAGTCAAGTTTACCGTAAGTCCTGTAGAACTTTCTGGCCTGTCCGCAAATTTGCATTGACTGTTCTGCATTTATGGAATTTGACAGTAAACACTGTTAACTTTATCTACATTTAAGAGGAATTGGGTGGAATGAGAATTTCTTAAAACAATCATACTCTAAATAAACGTAGATTCTTATGAAAACCAGGCAATTAGAGACAAAAGACATGCATTTGTTGTCACATCCCCCAGCCTTGTCATGTACCCCCTCTGCCCAACTAGTTTCCTGTGTCGAGTTTATTAAGCAAAGGGGTTTCGATATTTTCTCATTTTGAGATTCTGAGTAATGAAACATGCTGCACTTTTTCCTTATTGACCTTCATTTCCTCCTTCCTTCCTCCTGCCTTTGTTGTCCCTGACCACACTCCAACTCCAGACCAATAAATCTTTACAATCCAACAGATTAGAAATTAATTGGGCTTTCAGATACAAAGAAGTAAAGCTTTTATAACTGTTCTTAAATATCAGGACATTAATATTTCCCTCACATATATCTTCTCTACCGTCCTTCTCCAGAATTAACTGGCAATGGGGCCTTTTAAACTTTTTTACTATTTAAACTCCTGACTGTAGAATATTGGATTTAGGCCAGGTGCGGTGGCTTACTCCTGTAATCCCAGCTCTTTGGGAGGCTGAGGCGGTGGATCGCCTGAGGTCAGGAGTTCAAGATCAGTCTGACCAACAAGGTGAAACCCACCTCTACTAAAAATAGAAAAATTAGCTAGGCGTGGTTGCACAAGCCTGTAATCCCAGCTACTCAGGAAGCTGAGGCAGGAGAATTGCTTGAACCCGGGAGGCGGAGGTTGCAGTGAGCTGAGATCGCGCCACTGCACTCCAGCCTGGGTGACAAAGCAAGAAGGTCTGTCTCCAAAAAAAAAAGAATATTGGATCTAATGTAGAGTGTAGGACTCTTAAAATAACTCAAACATGATAAAGTAATTTACCCACATATAGACCAAAAGCAAACAAATTCACCTTAGGAGGTGTGGGGTTTTTTGTTTTGTTGCTTGTGGCATGTGTGTAAATTAAAAAAACAATCTGTAGCCAATGGCCTGCAGTAAGTGTACTAAAACCCCGAGGAAATTCTAAGGCCTATGATGTTGGCAGAAGAACTATAAAACTCTAATGTGAAGTCTGAGAAGACATTCGATAAAAATTTTGGTAATTAACTAGACTGTCTTTAAGTAAAAAGGTTTAAATGATCAAGTATTTCTGATTGGATTCTTCTTTCTTATTTTAAATGAAGAAAATCTCTGGTTTTAAATCAAATTTTTCTTCCTTTGTGACTGGGTTCATAGAATAACTAATTTATTAGATCAAACAGGGTAAATGTCACTTACGAGGGCCAGCTTCTATGGATTAACCTATTAAATGGCTCTAGGCTTGTCCAGGAAGCCATTCAGACTATAAATGGCATCAAAATATTTTTTATGCTTCAGCTTCGAGGCACCAAAAGACACTTTGATTTATTCCTAAGATTTTGCATTTTTTTTTTTTTCAGTGTAAAACAGTCAGAGATGTAGGAAATGGGTATCTATCAAGCAACTTAAGCAGTCAAAGCTCCACGGTTATTCCAGGATTACCATTTGGATCCTCCTGGAGCTAACATTTTTATCTTGGCAAAAGCCATGGCTAAACATAGTAAACCATTAGGAGAACCTTCAGGCACACAGCAAGGAGTACCAGAGGAGATGAAAAGTCAACCTTTGTGGGAGCTGCACCTTGCAACCTGGATCATCTACTTCATGTGGGATCTGGGGGCCCTGGGGGTTTCAGGGTCCATATAAAGGCCCCTCTTGCCACACATCAAGTCCACCTGACATTGTGATTCCTTGGAAGGGTCTATTTGGGAAGAAATGTCACATGTACGTCCATACTACCCAGAGTCCTGTGGTCCACAGCCCACCAATCTGCCAGGTGACCTGCAGGCAGGAGCACTGGCTCTGCCTCTCATTAGCTGTGAGACTCAGGAATCTTTTCCAGAGCAGCATGAGTAAACAGAGAGAGACAATGCTTGGATTGTCAAAGGCAGCCCACCTGCCACTCACTGTCACCTTCATGCATAAGAGAAGGCCCAACAAAGGTGCGATGGGTGACAGTCAAGGCTAGCTTGAGTTCCAGAGATCAGCAGGATTATTTTCTAAACCTAACCCTCCAAAATGAGAGCCCAGGCCTAAGACGGACCCTGCAAATCAGAGACAGAAGCTACCTAAAGTGAGAAAGTTTGGAAAAACAGATGCAGCAAGGAAGTGAACAGCCCTACAGAAGAGAGATGTTCCCTGGTCCAGGCACAGAAAGTAGAGGACTGGACAAGGGGCTCTGAGCTTCCAGTGGCTCTGAGCTTCCAGTGAATTGACAGTCTGAGAGTTCTTAAAAATCAACCTATATAAAAAATAGAGTTTTGTTTTACTTCTCTTTAAAGCTGTCCTGTTAGCACAAAGAATGCTTCATGGTTTTCTTCCAGGGAAGGGGGAAAGACCACTAATAGAATGTCTATGTTGCAGGAGCAGGATTGCCATGGAGGAAACAGGATTTTGTATTTAGTATTTGAGAGTTCCCCTTGGTGCCCAGGAGGAATTCCATAACATCTACACACACCAGACCCATGCGGGAAAGCCCAGTCATGAAAGAAAGCAAAACTTCACATCCTCTTTTCCTTCCCTTGGGCCACCAGCATGGACTTTGTTTAAATCAAGAGGTGTGTTGGCCCTGGCACCCCCAAACCTTGGCTACCAATACATTGGGCAGCACACCCTTTCTGGTGATGACCTTGAGAAGCTGCTTGTGCAAAACTCTTAAACTACATTCTAAATGTGGAGGGTCCACCCTCTGTAAACATTTTCTGTTCTAAACATCAAAGGAAGACCTCACTGGTTATCCTATTGACTTAGTTTTTTGTAGGGTTTCACACAACTTCTTTCTTTTTTTTCTTTTTCTGTTTTTTGAAACAGTCTCACTCTGTCACCGAGGCTGGAGTGCAGTGGTGCAATCTTGGCTCACTGCAACCTCCACCTCCCAAGTTCAAGTGATTCTCCTGCCTCAGCCTCCGGAGTAGCGGGGACTACAGGCATGTGCCACCATGCCTACCTAATTTTTATATTTTTAGTAGAGATGGGGTTTCACTGTGTTAGCCAGGATGGTCTCAATCTCCTAACCTTGTGATCTGCCTGCCTTGGCCTCCCAAAATGCTGGGATCACAGGCGTAAGCCACCTCACCACACAACTTCTTTCTTAGCAGTCTACCTGGGAGGGTAGTTTCCAAGCTGTTACCACCTGTTATCATCTGCTGCCTGCACCCGACTGAAAATACTATTAACTGCTTATGAGAAGATCTTTTATACAGCTTGGATTCAGCTGGCTTAAGGGGAAAAAAATCATTCCCTATGTGGAGATTACACAAATGTTTTTACTGCCTCACAAAAGTTTTATAGATTTGCTTTCAAATTTGTCTTTAGTTTACTAGGAATTGATTGTTGTGAAAAGCATAGGGTAGGAGTTTAACTGGATACATTCTCACCTGTGCTGAAGAATTCACTTTTTCTCCAGCCATCTATATGTTTCTTTAGATATTTAGTATCTTTGTGGGATCTATTCTGGGTATGCATCAATTTCTCTAGCCTTGTACCAGTGATACTGTCCTAATTACTATACCTTTTCAATGTCTTGCTATCTTATAGAACAAACCCCACTCCTTCCTAACATTATGTTATTTTCCTTCCTCAGGTGTAACCTGGCTATTCTTAGCCACTTTTTCCCTCCACACAACTTTGAATCAGGTTGCTAAATTCTATATCAAACAAACAATTAAAAACCAGGAACCTGTGCTTGCTTTAGCAGCACATCTATACTAAAATTGGAATGATACAGAGAAGATTAGCATGGCTTCTGTTCAAGGATGACATGCAAATTCAAGTGTTCCATATTTTTTAATGTGGCACATATACATCATGGAATACTATGCAGTCACAAAAAAGAAAGTGTTCATGTTTTCTGCAAGGACATGGATGAAGCTGGAAACCATCATTCTCAGCAAACTGACATAAGAACAGAAAACCAAATGCTGCATGTTCTCACTCATATGTGGGAGTTGAACAATGAGAACACATGGACACAGGGAGGGGAACGTCACACACTGGGGCCTGTTGGGGTGGGGACAAGGGGAGGGAGAGCATTAGGAGAAATACCTAATGCATGCTGGGCTTAAAACCTAGATGACAGGTTGATAGGTGCAGCAAACCACCATGGCAAGTGTATATCTATGTAGCAAACAGGCACGTTCTACACATGTACCTCAGAACTTAAAGTGAAAAAACAAAAAGAACAACAAAAAAAACCAGAAACCTGTTGGAATTTTAGCTAGACTTACATTAAATACAGATTAATTAGGGAGCCATGACTTTCCAGTTTGTCAGTCTGCAAGCATGGCATGTCTCTTCATTTATTTGGGCCTTTAAAAATGTCTTTTAATGGCTGGGCATGGTGGCTCATGCCTGTAATCCCAGCACTTTGGGAGGCCAAGGCAGGCAGATCACCTGAGGTCAGGAGTTTGAGACCAGCCTGGTCAATATGGAGAAATGCCATCTCTACTAAAATACAAAATATTAGCTGGGCATGGTGGAGGGTGCCTAAAATCAATCCCAGCTACTTGGGAGGCTGAGGCAGGAGGATCGCTTGAACCCAGGAGGTAGAGGTTGCAGTGAGCCAAGATTGTGCCACTGCACTTCAGCCTGAAAGAGCAAGACTCTGTCTCAAAAAAAAAAGTCTTTTAATAAGGCTTTATAATTTGCTCTTTAAAAAAAAGGAAGGAAAAAGAAAGAGGAGAAATGCTATATGGAACCATTTCTGACTTGAGAGATTGACCAATGAAATGGATGTCATTCATCCTGGCAATGCAAATCCCCAACTCAGAACAAATGGAAAATTAGTCTCAGGTTTTCTGAATTACTATAAAACTTGCTAGCTCTCTCAAGCAATTTCCAACACAGCGGTGTTTTTTTTGTTTTGTTTTTCTGTCTTGGCTTTCCCACTAGATTTTATGCTCTATCAGGTTCCTGCTCACACCTCTCAGCACCCACCACAAGATTATAGTCACGCAGCAGTCGTCCGACAAATATCTATTTTAGTCCCAAAGGTAACCATGATAATCAGCCTCCTAATCTGCTCGTTTTCATTTTTAAAGACTGCTACACAAAGTCGCATGTATATGAAATTTAAGGACCAAAGTAAACACAGAGAATGAGACTTCCAGATGTCAGACCTTTGTAAAAACAGGAGGAAAGTAGGGAGTGGTGGTTCCATCAGGTCGGCAGAGATATGAAGTCGGACTGTGAACCTGCAAAAGCACAGACACATGGATCAAATTCTAAGTATATAAACTGCTGAAAAGATGGGCTGAAGAAACCTTTCATTACGGGGACCTCCCCACTTGAATGAAACCAGTGAATGAGAGTATCACTATACATCATTTTGCTCGTCTACTCTTACAGGACAGACATTGTTCAACTTCCTCATTTCACATCTGTTACTCTTCTCCGCTCAAAAGAATATTCACGGTAAACGTTCCCTGGGTCCTTGGGGGATCCACAAGCTTTTAAATGCTATTACCAAATGGGTTTCTGTGTGTGGGACTTCCACATGGGTCTTTTCAAAAGTTCTTGTAGACATTGTATTTTATTTTTAAATACAGTTTGGATTCATTGCATAACAGGCATTGGCTATTGGCAGTGGAGGGTAAATTATCAAACATCTACCTATCTTATTTAGCTTGTACTCTCTTTTGATATTGGGATGATGGGAAAGGAGAGAAAAAATATTTTTTTATTGATGTGCAAAAATCACAGGTGCTAAAATACCTATTGAATAGCATTCATCTCTGGAAAATATAAGGATCTCAGAGTAGTGAATGGAAAATATTTCTTTGTGTACTATCCCTTATTTTTAAATAATCTGGATTTATTCACTTATATAAGTGGTTGTTAGCTTCTTAACCCAAAATGATGGTGATCTGGTATCGTGTATCTAAATATGCCACAGGACATCATGAAGAACTTCGGAAGAGCAGTAGAGATGCTAGGATGGTAACAGAGCTTATTCATCACCCCTGGAAGACTTTACTGGCCTGTGATTCAAGAGGTCTGGGTTTCACTTTTCACTGTCTTTTTATGTCCCCAGGATATGTGAACACTCTTATAGTATTAATATTTACTCTATACCAGGGACTGTTCCAAGTGTCATATGAAGATTAACTCACTGGATCTTCAGGACAAACCTATGAGATACATGGTGTTAACATCTTCATTTTACAGATGAAGAAACTAGGCATAGAAAGGTCACATCATTTGTTTAAGATCCCTCTGTTAGGAAGTGGGTGTAACTGGGACTTGAACCCAGGCAGTCTGGTTCCAGGGTATTACTTGACATCACATTGCCTGCAATAATAAAGTGATGGAGTTTCTCTGGGGGTGCTTCATTCTCCCAACTATAAACATGGGGTAAATTACCTTCTATTCCATGTCTTTTTAGAATTTAATCCACTTAAAAATGCACTCTTTACATTACTATGGTATTGACATAAGTAGATGTGTGTATCTTTCTATATCCCACGCTTCTGTCTTACACCTAAATCTATTCTGTCCCATTCAACAAGTGTTTCATGTGTAACTTTCCTCCTTCTCAGACTAGTTTATAAACTGTTTGGGGATGGGGTGGGTGAGATTTTGTTCTCCTGCCATGAAATGCCTAGCATAGTACTAAGCACTCAACAAATATTTATCAGTATTTAAACATCAAAAAATGCCCAAGGATTTAATTAAATATTTCTATAAATTCCACTCTGGTTAAGGGTTTAAAGGAAATATGTATTATATTTGCCATCTATGAGTAACTGATACTGGTTGATTCAAGGTTTACGGACCCAAATGTCTTCTCTCTACTGTTTGTATTTTCCACATATCAAGAATACGTATTAGTCTCTACAGTGACTAAAACACCCCTGAGCATTCAATAGGTAATAAAGGCTGAGGGAGGACACAGTGATACTCATCTGACATACTCATGACTTGGAACGAATTTACATTTCAAGACTGGGGAAAAACCTTTCTGTGAGTGTTGTCTTTGAACATATTCATTAAATCATGATTTAGAGACATCCAGATACAATGGTTTTATACTTTTTTAAAAAATTCATGTTGTTTGTGTTTGCAGAGTAAACTCATTACAATTACTTTCCAGTAGTTTACATTATTGCTCTTTCATGGCTATAGCAGTCTTACAATAAAATAAAAGCAAGATCAAAAAGCATGGTGAAGTCAAGGAATCTGAGTTGTTTTGTTTAGCTTTTAGGAGTGGGAAAGCTTTTTGTTGGTATGCAGACTTTTCTTGTCTTTTTATTTGTTTTAAATGAGCTAATGAATAAAAGAGCATACACATGTGAGGGAATAATCAAAATCGTTACAGCTAAAACAGATGCTATTTTATCAGATCATTAGCTGTTAGAGAAAGAAGTTCCCAATGGAAAGGCAAATTGTTGACTAATCAGTGTGGCTTTAGTTAAAGGTTATTTTTAGTGAACTGAAAGAGGAAACATTGCCTACAATTTTCTTTGCTCCCAATTTTGTGTCCACTTAGAAAATACTTCAAGGGAGTATCCTAGTTAGAATCAAAGTCGTATTACAAGTTTGCTGACGAGTTGGGCTCCTTATGGGCCCTGGCTGAAGGCACACTTATTACCTGCTGCACAGGGACAGATAATGGTTGAATTACAGCCGTGGTCACCCCTGTCTTTGGAGATGATGATCCTATTGTCAAGGAAACAGAAGTTGTTTTCTTTTGAGCTCTGGAAAATAGAAGGTGAGCGCTTAGTCAGAATTTTTTTTTTTTTTTTTTTTTTTTTAGCAGAGATAATTCTTTGAAACATTTCAACAGAAAAGCTGGGTGTCTTTGTGTACTCAATCCACTTCACCTGTAATTGCTCCCGCAATGGGAATGCATAACCTACAGCTAGAATAGCTGTGGTCAGTATTTGCATGTGCCTTATAGATAGTTAGCAAAACAAGTACATGAGTAAAAGAAAAGTGATAGCTGTAACTGAGACACTATTGAAGACACTAAAGTAGTAAACTTGAAAATCCTAAGAAAATATTTGGACAAAATCCTATCTTTATTAATAAGCAGATATCTGAAATGTTTAGGGTTAGGGTCCTATGATTAACTCAAAGTTTTTTAGTCTGTTTTAAGTCTAGCAGCTGTTCTTTGTTCTGGTTTTTAATTTTGTTGTCGGAATCTTGGAATTTCTGTGTTTTCTTAGTGCATGTAAGTTAGCAAGGTATTCAGAGAAGATAAGAAGAGTTGGTTTCTAGGCCCAGCTTTGCCAAGTAGCTGGCTGTGAAATCTGAAGCAAGCCATGTAACTTCACTAAACTTGAGCTCCTCATCAAAAATCAGGGGTGGTAAAATAATCTTATAAGGTCCCTTTAGCATCACTGATTATTTGATTGAATGGATATAATTTTTATGTACATACTATCAGATAAAATCAATTTATTAGAACAGACTCAGTATTTATGGACTTTTCTTCTTTTTTTTTTGAGAAGGAGTTTTGCTCTTGTTACCCAAGCTGGAGTGCAACAGCGCGATCTTCGCTCACCGCAACCTCCACCTCCTGGGTTCAGGCAATTCTCCTGCCTCAGCCTCCTGAGTAGCTGGGATTACAGGCATGCACCACCATGCCCAGCTAATTTTTTGTATTTTTAGTAGAGACGGGGTTTCACCATGTTGACCAGGATGGTCTCGATCTCTTGACCTCGTGATCCACCTGCCTCAGCCTCCCAAAGTGTAGACTTTTCTATAACACAAATTTCTGGTAGATTTATTTTTGCAAACAATTAAGATATTAACATTTTAAATAATTGGTAGGAATAACTTTGTAGGAATAACTAACTTTTGTGAATTTCAGGTACAAGCTCTAAATAGAAATAGATTGTATTTAAATGGAAACCTACTTCTGGCCTAATTAGATATTTTCCAACTTGCATAAATAAATTGACCCTCACAGTTTAGTAATGATTTAACTGATTTTCTCTTAATGTGACTTCTCTTTCCATACATTTATAAGTTAGATGGCTGTCTTTGAAGCTAACATTTTATATGGTAAAATTCTGGCCTATCAGTGATAAAATGATAAACTTCAAATTTATAAGTTAAAAGTTCAGGCTGGGCATGGTGGCTCATGCCTATAATCTCTCCCAACACTTCGGGAGGCTGAGGCAGGAGGATCACTTGAGTCCAAGAGTTTCAGACAAGCCTGGACAACACATTGAGACACCATCTCTACCAAAAAATAAAAAATAAAAAAAAGATTAGCCAGGTGTGGTGGTGCATGCCTGTAATACTAGCTACTTGGGATGCTAAGGTTGGAGGACCACTTGAGCCTGGGAGGTCAAGGCTTCAGTGAACCATGTCGTACCACCGTACCTTAACTTGGGTGACCCTGTCTCAAAAAAAAAAAACAAAACTGTGTTTCAACTTCAGTATTTGATCTCTGATTAACATCAGTTGACTTTTTTCTTCAAAGCACAGCAAGAATAGTTTCCTCCCCAACCATTCTGTTGCCGTTGTTTCTAGATAATTGATAGAATTGTAGGCACTTACTGTGGCATAGCTCCAGCTTTTGATTTGAAAGCTAAACTTTCACCGTCGGAATCTGTTGAACTGGCACCTAGGAAAGCATTCAAGATAATGGTAAAGTTACGACGTCAGTGTTATCTATAATAATTGCAAAGAATTATATTCCCCTTAAGTAAAATAAAATACAAAGTCTTTTTGACCTAAACACACAATAAAATAGAGTGATTCAGGCTCAGATCGTTTTTTTATTTGTACTGTTTCTTCAGAAACTTATTTTTAAAAAGTACTACTATGTATATAGTTCTTCAAAACAATATAATTTTAACGGCAGATTTATTATTAGTTTCATTTTTATCACTGTGGTAATCACAACTGTACTTTTAAATGGCTACAAATTATGAAATAAAGGGGTGTGTGTGTGTGTGTGTGTGAAGAACACCCATGCTTTTAAACTGTAACCTTCTACAGAGATTGCAGGGTAAGGACTGATAATGTCTTTATTACTCATTAATCAGAAGATGCTTTTGGCTCTTGGGTACAATCGAGTATGATGGTGGTTCTGTTCTTGAATAAGAGGGCCTTTGATTTTGGATCATGGCTTCCCAGATTCACCTGCATTATTACTGTTCTAAAATAAAGGATGGACTTACCAGATATTTAGTCAAAAGGTAAACTGCAGTCAGATTTCAGATTTTGATGTTTACGTATTTCATGTCAAGAGATTTGAGGTGACAGACTTAAAAGAACTGCAAGGGTTCAAAGGTAAGTGGTACCTTCCTAAATGGCATTCCCAAATACCATATTATGTCTGGGTGTGTATTGTTCTAGGTAAGTTTTCTTTCTTTTTTCTTTTGAGATGGAATCTTGCTCTGTCACCCAGGCTGGAGTGCAGTGGCGCAATCTTGGCTCACTGCAACCTCTGCCTCCTGGGTTCAAGCAATTCTCCTGCCTCAGCCTCCTGAATAGCTAAGATTACAGGCATGTGCCACCATACCCTGATAATTTTTTTTTTTTTTTTTTTTTGGTAGAGATGGGGTTTCACCATGTTGGCCAGGCTGGTCTCTAACTCCTAACCTCAACTGATCTGCCCACCTTGGCCTCCCAAAGTGCTGGGACTACAGGCGTGAGCCACTGCACACGGCCCAGATAAGTTAAACACAGCATATCAACATATTTACATTTATGTACCTATTTATACAAATGGATTCACATGTCATGCCCACTTTGCATTTGGCTATTTTTGCCTATCAACAGATTTAGAGTATGTCCATTCACTCCATTCTCTTGGATGGCTGCCTAGTATTCTTCTAGTGACTCTACTGTAAAATGTTTTCCAGTCTTTTATTGACGTTGAAAACAGTCATGTTTAGGTAACTCTGCTGGAATGTCTGCTGTCCCTTCCTATTTATTTCTGTATCTAGCACCCAGTGCAGGGTTTCTTCAGCTGGTTCCTGGACTATCACAATGCATCCTTGCCTTCCCATCTCCTCCTTCTCAATTTCATCTTTGCCCTTCCTATGTCAGGCTGATTTTCCTAGAGCATGCTTTCCCTGTTAAAAAATGAGATGATTAGAGTCTCTACTCAGTACATTAAAAATCCCCAAATCTGTCATTTAATGACTCTCATAATTTCCAACTTCATTTTCTAGCTCTATTTGCCAGAACTTCTTGGACTTCAAGTTACGTAACCCTAATTGAGAGAGCTGAATTCTCTCGCACACCTAATGTGTGCACTCCATAGGTAAGTAAGGGATACGCAGTGAAGCACACACACACACACACATCACACTCCCCCACACCCCACCATACCACACACACACACACACACACACACCCCACACCCGTACTCACTTCACCACATGCACACCACACTCCCCCAAACCCCCCACCACGCACACACACACACACACCTCACACTCCCCCAAACCCCCCACCACGCACACACACACACACATCACACTCCCCCACACCCCACCATACCACACACACACACACACACACCCCACACCCGTACTCACTCCATCACACACACACCACACTCCCCCACACCCCACCACACACTACACTCACACGCCACACCTATACTCACTCCACCACATGCACACCACACTCCCCCATACCCCCTACCACACATCACACACACACACCACACCCATACTCACCCCACCACACACACACCACACTCCTCCACACCCCACCACACACCACACACACCCCACACCCATACTCACCCCACCACACACACACACCACACACACACCACACCCATACTCACCCCACGACACATATACCCCCATACCATACGACACACCACATCCATACTTAACCCACCACACACACACCACACTCCCCCACACCCCACCACACACAACAGACACACCACATCCATACTCACCCCACCACACACATACAAACCACACGCTTCCTCACACCCCACCATATACCACACACACCACACCCATACTCACCCCACCACACACATATACCACACTCCCCCACACCCCACTACAAATCACATACACACACCACACCCATACTCACCCCACCACATACACACCCCCCACACCATACCACACACCACACCCATACTTACTCACCATACACCACATACTCCCCCACACTCCACCACACACCACAACACACAACACACCCATACTCACCCCACCACACACACTCACCCCACCACACACATACACCACACCCATATCCCACCACACACAAATACACACACACACTACACCCATACTCTGCCACACACATGCCCCACACCACACCCAAACTCATCCCACCACACATGCACACACAACCCACACATACCATGCTCATATTGACCCCACCACACACATACACTCCACACCGTACCCATACTTATCCCACCACACAAACACACACATCACACCACGTCCATACTCACCCCACCACATACACACACACCACACACCCTACACCTCCCACACACCCCACCACACACACATGCACACACACACAAACCTCATACACCACACCCATACCCCACCACACACACCACACCCATACCCCACCACACTCACACCACACCACACCCACACATGCACATACACCACATGCATACACACCCCCACACACACCATACCCACACCTATACCCATCATGTATCCCCCAACCCCCCACACCCCTGCCCTTGTGAGGACACAGAAGAGAAATAAGCATATGATACAGTGGTGAGTGAAGCAGGAAAATCATGGCACAAGGGAGGGGCACGGACGGTGATGGGGCTTCCTGGGGGGTTGCAATTTTAAGGATAGTGGCAAGGAAGGCTCCCCCAAGACCAGAGGAGGTGGGGGCTCTCTCCCTGCTTGTTTTCCTTGCCTGGAACTGCAGTCGTAGCATTCACTACCTAGGAAACGCCCCTCCAGGCTTTTCTTGATTCACTATCTTCTCCAGGCAGCCCCAGAACTGTTCTGTGCTCTTGCTCTGAACTCTCAGCGTTCTTGCTGCCAGCACTCTTGTCACCTCGAATATCACACCTGCTGGAAAATGATTGGTTCCCTGAGGACTGACACTGGGTTAGGAAGGGAATCACCAATTTTTGAGTTAAGTACTGCGTGCCTGGTGTCTGCTGGGCACTTCACCTCATTTAATCATCCTCATAATGAACCTCACTACAAAGTGAGTTATGTCCAATTTACAGATAAGGAAATTAAGGAACCAAGAGGTGAAGTAGTTGGCAGAAGGTCACTCCGTGGCTAAGCCTTGTGGTCTGTGTCCTTTCCCTACACCACATGGCCTGGGTGCCCAGCCTCGTGCCTGGCTCACAGGCGCCTTCCAGGCTTCTGCTGAATGAAGAAAGAGAGCTGGGAGATGGCAAAGCTTGTCTGGGAGGAGGCACAGCTCAGGCAAGGAGAGAAGAGCAGCAGGCTGGGGGCGGCAGCGGGAGGCAAATCTAGAAGCTCAGGCAGGACCTGGCACTGGGCTGACTGGTTGGAACCTGGTCACAGGGGACTGGGAAAAGTCAGTGTGAAGGATTCACTGGTGGGACTGTAGGGACACAAACAGGACAAACAACAGACCAGCAAAAACAAGTTATAGACAAGGAGAAAGTTTTCCCTAGATGAGGAAGCGTGGGGAGCTAAGAAACACTGAGGAAAAACCAGTGAAGGCGATCAGAAGGTCAGGGTGACCCAAGAGACCATTTTATTGAAATCATAAAAGCATTTAGGAGAAGGGGAGGGTGGCGAAAATCATATGGAAGTTATCACAGATACTCTTGAGGTAGCCAAAAACTGGGGAGAGCAAACAGCCACTTATCACCTGATTCCAAATGTTTAAATCATTAAAAAAAAAAATCCATTCTGATGACCTCTCTTTAGAAAGCCATTCTTGCTACTTTTTTTCCAGCTGATTTTCAAAGGAAGAAGTGGCCAAAAAAATGGGTGCGCCCTAATAAGCAGACATTTGCTAGCTTTTGCACACCTGTCCAACCCTTGTGAAATCTCAAAGTCACCTTGTGTCTCAGGTTTCAAAGCAGCTCTGGCAGAAGGGGAGGATCAAATCTTCCCCTCTGTGCCAGCCAGTTCCCTGCCTTCCCCTTGGGGAATTCTCCCCGCCCCCCACTCTCTTCCCCCTTCAGTCATCTGCTTTGCACCTGCTGGTCAGGAAAAAAGAAAAAAAAACCACTGCGGAGTCTCAAGTTCACATCTTTCTCCGTATTTATTAACCGTCACTTTCAGTTTTGGATATAGGTTCCAGCATGAAGGAGTTGCATGTTCTAGCCCTTGTAGTTACTGTCATCTGTTCACCTCACATTCACCTCCTCAATCTTAACTTCTCGTATTCTGTCTCCCACACAGAGTGAAGCAATCACATGCTAACCATCAGGCTCCAGGCTTTGGCCAGTGGAAGTGTCACAAAAGTGAATCTCCTGCCTCAACTTTAAAAGGTGCTCCCTTTTCATTTTAAAAACCTACCCAATTTAATATGTTTTTGTGGGAAAAGACCCAGGAAATACATGGAAGCAAAAATGAGAGGTAAAAAATCATCTGGAATACCACCACCCAGATATTACTGGAGTACATTCTTCCAAAGTTTATCCCTGTGTGCACAGGCAACGCTATGTATACTGTTATTATTGCTTTTTCTCCCACTTAATACTTGCAAAATGCCTTTACGTGTCAGTATGTAAATAGGCACTTCATGATTTTCTAGTAGTTGCTTTAAATTCATTTGTGTGGATTTACCATTGTTTTATCATCCCAATGTTATTGGATATATTTATTATTTCCATTTTTTTACATCTCCCCAGAGATATGTATAACATTCCAATATATCAAAATGTCCATTTCCCTATACTCGTGAAAATGCTATGTTGTAATTGTTTTTATTTTTGTCTATCTAATATCTTCCTAGATAAAATATATATCTGAGTAAAAGTAAACTAGATGTGAATCATATAGCTTCAACTTCAAGAATAGGATGTCTTTACAGAGGTGCATATCAATCATTAAAAATTACATATTACATATAACATATAGATAAAATATATAACCATATAAAAATAAACATAATATATATGTTTACTATATGCATGTATTACATATTATGGTTCTATTATGTTATATATATATAAGTTTTAAATCTTTAAGTGACTTTACTGAACTGAGTCATGGATTTTATCCTTTTACACATATTTTGCCTTTCAACATTTGAGGAATAAATACATTCTTTCATTTCTATTACTTACTTCTTTCCCTCTCTTTTAAATCAGATGCTATAATTACTGATACAGCAAGAATCATTCACAGATCAGAGTAACTGAAGCAATGTCAGTGACACATAACTTTATAAATGGTGAATAACTACAAAGGAATTAAAATGATTTTAAAGAACGTTTAATGACACGGGTAGATGTTTGTGACAGAATAGGTTAAATTAAAATATATAGGGTTCAAAAGAATACATACAGCAAAACAGAAGTACTCACATGTAGGGAAAATATTGGAAAGATAAAAATATTAAGAGTGACTGTCATAAGGCAGAGGGATTAAACTTGCTTTTCTATTTCTATTTATTTATTTGAGACAGAGTCTCGCTCTATTGCCCAGGCTGGAGTGTAGTGGTGTGATCTTGGCTCACTGCAACCTCCACCTCCTGGGTTCAAACGATTCCCCTGCCTCAGCCTCCTGAGTAGCTGGGACTACATGTGCCAACATGCCTGGCTAATTTTTTGTATTTTTAGTAGAGATGGGGTTTCACTGTTCTAGCCAGGATGGTCTTGATCTCCTGACCTCATGATCTGCCCGTCTCAGCAGGCTGGAGTCCAGTGGTGCCATCCAAGCTACTTCAGCCTTGACCTGCTAGACTCAAGGGACCCTACCACTTCAACCTTCCAAGTAGCTGGGACTACAGGTGCACACCACCATGCCTAGCTATTTATTTATTTATTTATTTTAGAGACACGGTCTCACTATGTTGCTCCAGCTGGTCTTGAACTCTTGGACTTAAGTGATTCTTCTGCTTCAGCCTCCAAAGTGCTGGGATTATAGGCACTTGCCACCATGCCTGCCTTAGACGTGATTTTTATATCTTCTTTTTATCTGTACATTTTAGTTTTTAAAAAATGAAAATATGGCTGGGTGTGATGGCTCACACCTGTAATCCCAGCACTTTGGGAGGCTTTGGTGGACAGATCACCAGGTCAGGTGTTCAAAACCAGCCTGGCCAATGTGGTGAAACCCTGTCTCTACTAAATATACAAAAATAGTTGGGCGTGGTGGCAAGTGCCTGTAATCCCAGCTACTCAGGAGGCTGAGGCAGGAGAATTGCTTGAACGCAGGAGGCAGAGGTTACAATGAGCCGAGACTACACTGTTGCACTCCAACCTAGGAGACAGAGTAAGACTCCATCTCAAAAGAAAACAAAAAAAAACCGGGTATTTAAAAATAATAATGGCCTATGGCATGTGCTAGGCACCACTCCAGTGGATTAACTCATTCAATCTTTACAACAGTCTAATTTTCTCCAGATGAAGAAACTAAAGTATAGAGCCATCATAAAATATTATGAAGAGTTATTTTAAAATAGATAACATGAAGAACGACCAAGCTATGCTTAAACTCATTTAGCTTTTCTTCAAAAGTTTTCAAAACCCATTGAATGGAATCTTCGCCTAGGGAGGCATGGCAGCGGTCCTGGCACCAAGGGCTTTTCCCTATGTGATTACCTGGAGCAATCCCACATTTCAAGTCACAGCATGCTTCACAGGGCCACTTCAAAGGGGCCCACATTTTATCTGATTATTTGTAGCACTGAGAACCTGTGTCAAACAGAATCTGCCAATCTGCGTCATGCTGGTTCCCTTCCCCATCTTTTTCTTTTTCTTTTTCTTTTATTATACTTTAAGTTCTGGAGTACACGTGCAGAACATGCAGTTTTGCTATATGAGTTTACATGTATATAGTGGTTTGCTGCATCCATCCCCCCATCATCTACATTAGGTATTTCTCCTAATGTTATCCCTTTCCAATCCCCCCAACCACTGCTATCCCTCCCCTAGCTCTCCACCCCCCAACAGGCCCCGGTGTGTGATGTTCCCCTCCCTGTGTCCATGTGTTCTCACTGTTCAACACCCACTTATGAGTGAGAACATGCGGCATTTGGTTTTCTGTTCTTGGGTTATTTTGCTAAGAATGACGGTTTCCAGTTTCATCCATGTCCCTGCAAAGGACATGAACTTTTTTACGGCTGCATAGCATTCCATGGTGTATATGTGTCACATTTTCTTTATCCAGTCTATCATTGATGAACATTTGGGTTGGTTCCAAGTCTTTGCTATTGTAAACAGTGCCGCAATAAACATACGGGTGTATGTGTCTTTATAAGAGAATGATTTCTAATACTTTGGGTCTATACCCAGTAATGGCATTGCTGGGTCAAATGGTATTTCTATTTCTAGATCCTTGAGGAATTGCCACACTGTCTTCTACAATGGTTTAACTAATTAACACTCCCACCAACAGTGTGAAAGCATTCCTATTTCTCCACATCCTCTTCAGCATCTGTTGTCTCCTGATTTTTTAATGATCATCATTCTAACTGGCGTGAGATGGTATCTCAATGTTCCCCTCCTTTTTCATGCTGCTCTGCCCTCCTCTCCACCTGACCCCAATCCTCTTTATCCACAAGGTCCGATCTAATCCAGCTTCCTTCAGTCCACATTTCAGGGGCATTATACTGCCCTCTTTGGAGCTCATAAAGCTATAATGGTCTGTGTAATTCATTCTATAATCAAACAGGGAGGCAGTGGTGGAAACTTGAGATGTCTGTATTTATTTCACATATTTACATGGATCTTTCCTATTTATATAGGAAATCCTTGAGGGGCTCTCTCTGCCAGCTAATTCTTGAGCATGCCCTCTCACATTCCAGTACAGATTCCATTTCTTTTCCCCATCTTACTCTCCTCCCTCCTGCATGCTCCATTTTTCTCTCATACTATTTTCATCAGCCTGTAAACATATTCTACTAACTCCTGCCTGAAAACACACACACTGTGAAAACCATCTTTTTGACCCCATGCTCTGTTCCAGATACCAGCCCCTATCTCTGTTGGTGGTTAAGCAAAACTTCTCCAAGAAATATCTGTTATTTGCTGCTTCTCTTTCCATATCTCACAAAAATTTTTCAACCAGTACCGTCTGACCATTGACCCTGTTCAGGTTCATCGAGCTCGCTCCTCTTGCTAAAATTGCTGACCCACTGTTGCTTGACCCCAGTGGTTTGCTGCTGGCCCGGATCTGGTTGGACCTCTCAGGAGACACAGCCTGCAGCCTCCTCTTCTGGAAACTCTCTCGCTTTCCCTTTCCCCATTCAGTCTGGTTTCTCTTGCACCCTGGGGGCTCTTCCTTCTTATTCTTGTTTGCTGGCAACTCCTCTTTCAAGTTCAACAGGCAGGAGTTGAGACTCAGACCCTTCCTCATCCCCATGCCCCCTTCCCCCTAGCTGATCTGTCTGGAGCTGTGTCCAGTCCCACAGCTTTAGTTACCATCTATATCCTGATGCTCTCCCAATACAGCATTCTCACCCTGTGCTCTAGACATCTATGCTTATGTCTGCAACTACCGACCTGACACATCTGTGTGGCTAGCTAAGCAGACATTTCAAACACAGTGTGTTCAGGCCAGGTACAGTGGCTCACGCCTGTAATCCCAGCACTTTGGGAGGCTGAGACAGGTAAATCACTTGAGGTCAGGAGTTTGAGACCAGCCTGGCCACTGTGGCAAAATGCTGTCTCTACTAAAAATACAAAAATTAGCAGGGTGTGGTGGCTCATGACTAATCCCAGCTACTCAAGGCTGAGGTAAGAGAATCACTTGAACCCGTGAGACAGAGGTTGCCGTGAGCCAAGATCATGGCACTACACTCTAGCCTGGGCGACAGAGTGAGACTCTGTCTACACACACACACACACACACACACACACACACACAGCATATTCAAAAGACAGCACTCAATTCCTTCTGTCCCCTAATCCTGTTCCTCTCCCATCTTCCTCATTTCAGAGATTGGCAACACTGTCCTCACAAGCAGTATAGTTGAATCCAAAGAGTCATCCCTGATTCCTTTCATCCCCTCACCTCCGCATGGAACTACTGTAGGGCTTTTGGACCCGTCTCTGAGCCCAGCTCGAATCTGACTCACTCTGCCATCTACTCTGTGTCCTGACACACCTGTGTCTCTCCTCTGTCCTGCTGCAATAGGCTTCTACTGGTCTCCCCAATGATAAACCAAAGTGTCACTTAAAAAACATGAATTGGTTTGAACCCTCCATGATTCTTAATTTTATTTAGCCAAACTAACAGTGATTAGTCCCTGTGTCCCGCATACCCAGCTGTGGTCCAAGCCTCTGAGCTACCTCCGTCTGATGTTCCAGTTATCCTGGACTCCCTCCTGCTCCTTGGGCACATCTGACTGTCCTCACCAGGGCCTCTGCATCTGTTTCCTTAATCCAGAGCACTCTTTCCCCAGCCTTCCCTGCTGGCTCCTTCTCAGGCTCCTGTCTGAGACCACATGTCATCTCTTTGGAGTGACCTTCCTGATCACCATGTCCCATCAGCCACCTTGGTTTCCTTTGCAGCACTTGCTGCTGCCTTACCAGTTTACTGGGTTATATGCCCCGCTTTGGGAGTGTTGTGCAGCAAGGGCAGAGGCCTGCTTTTCGCTGCCATGTGCCTCGCGGTAAACTGCTGCCTCCCTTCCAGTAGTCACCCACTATATTCTTGAGAGTGACCAAAAACTGCACAATTATATGTCCTGAAAAGCGCTGTGCTCAGATCCTAAGTCCTGTGACCAGATGAAGGTGAGGAACTGTAGCTGCCCCAGTGGTCATGAGTTTATTTGCATTTTATGCTGTAGGTAGAGGGAAGATTCAGGAGTCTGACTCCCTAGCTTTGAATCCTTGACTCCCAGGTTTGTGTGTGTGTGTGCCCATGTGTATAGGTGCCATCTTGGTCATCACTTAGCCTCTTAAAACTTCACTCTCTTCAACTATAAAATGGGGTGATTTTAAGTTTTCACATGAGTGAGACCATGCAGTGTTTAGCATCTGTTTAAAAAATTGATGTCATAGAAGTAGAAAGCAGAACAGAAGCTAAGAGGAGCTGGAAAGGGGATGGAGAAGGGGGGATAGAAGAGACCATTAAAAATGACAGCTATATCTGTTAAGAGGAATACGTTCCACTGTTTCCTATCACTATAGGATGACTATAGTTCACAATAATACCTTATATGGTCTTAAATAGCTGGAAGGGGGAATGCCAAGTGCTCTCAACACAAAGAAATGATAAACATTTGAGATGATGGATATGCTAATTACCCTGATCTGATCACTATATGTGATATGTATCAAAATGTAACTACATTGGTAACAGAGATACCCAACAATGTTGGATGTCTCAGTAAGTTCAGCGGTGTCACATGGAATGTGTACAATTATTATCTGTCAATTAAAAAAATAAAAATTTTTTAAAGAGGGTGATTTTTGTATGGATGAAATGAGATGATATCTGTAAAAATGAAGAACAGGGCTTAAAGGGATGCTAGCCACTGTTCTTATGCTGTAATTTCTTTTGCATCATTCTAAAACTTGAGGCATGATGAGACAGTGAAATTTAGACAGTTTCTAATTAGTAGGTTGTTAAACTTTTAGAGAAGGCTTTGCTGAGAGTTTAATTTCAGAAAGAAATTTTTCTACCCTTTGATAGGCTGTCAATGACTGCTGATGTAGTAACAACATGCTTTGGGAAGCAATTCAACAGGAATAAGGGTGACTAATTTAGTGCTAGAATAAGTAAAATATAAAACTTTCTTACTTTGAGTCATAAGTTGAGGCTAAGAATTTATCTGAGGTTCCCTTCCACTTCACAAAGCTGTTTTTAGGGATAAAAACACTAAAATCTTTTGTTTTTTAAAAAAATTATTCATATTTCACAAGGCTAAGGAGCCAGCTTTCCAAAGCACTTTGTTAGGCTTAGCAGAGTCAATCCTCACAGCTCTTCATTCTTGCCATGCCCAGCTTCCTTGCCCTCCCTCCAATTTATATAAAGTCATGTATGATCTATCTAAAGTCAGAGATACCCAATCATGCTGGATGTCTCAGTAAGTTCAGCAATGTCACATGGAAAGCCATGAACTGGAAGAAATCCACTCTCTCTGTTCAAGTCCTGAACATGGAAGATACGTGGCATATAGAACTAGAGGTATACTTTTCTCATATTCAGCACCTCGTGCAGATGATTTGAAAGGACTGGCAGCTCAGAGGCTTTTATACAGGAGAACGACATTTAAAGTTAAATATCAGTGTGGTTGAGAGTTTGAGTCTATCTGAGTTAGATTCTGCAGCTGGTTTCAAGAGGCAATGATATATCTCATTTTATATTTTACATATATATATATATGATTTTTTATATATCTTATATATCATGCATTTAACTTTTATAAGTTCTTAAAATACTTTCAACTTCTCTTATATCACTTATGATATTATCATTTTATATTCTGTTCTTTTTTTTTTTTAAGACTGAGTCTTGCTCTGGAGTCTCAGTCTGGAGTATAGTGGTAGGATCTCAGCTTACTGCAGCCTCCACCTCCCAGGTTCAAGTGATTCCTGTGCCTCAGCTTCCTGAGTAGCTGGAACTACAGGCACCCACCGTCATGCCCAGCTAATTTTTGTATTTTTAGTAGAGATGGTGCTTTACCATTTTGGCCAGGCTGGTCTCAAACTCCTGACCTCAGATGATCCATTCTCCTTGGCCTCCCAAAGTGCTGGGATTACAGGTGTGAGCCACCACACCTGGCTTTTTTTTTTTTTAATGTGTTTCTCTGCTGTTAGATTTTGAACTCCTTGATACCAGGGATTGTCTCTTAACCACATTTATACCTGCGCTGTATGGCACTTAATAGGGTCTTAATGTTGGTTAAATTAAGTTGATAGATTTTTGCTTAAATCTAATGTGATTTCATTTAATCTTTGTAGTATAGAAGCAACACATCCCAAAATTTATCATATTTCTAGCAATCTTGCAAGCAAATGAAGAATTTCAATTAAAATCGCTTATCTGAACTTGGAGACAAATCTGATCATCATTTAGCAGACAGGATTTTTACAGAAATTTAAGTTCCCTTCACTGTATTCTAAGATGCCTTAAGAAGTTTGCTACATAACCCACCCATGATAATACTGCTAACTCATTAGTGAAATTTTAAACATCTTTTTGTCATTCATCTTTCATTCATGCAGCACTCTGAAATACCTATCAGCATGAGAGAGTGGTTAATACCAGCCCTGGAGCAAGACTGTCTGGGTTAAAATTCTTGTGTGACTTTGAACACGTTTCTCCTGCCTCTCTGGGCCTCAGCTATAAAAAGGGAACACTAATAATACCTCGTAGGTGACATCGAAGTGTAAATGATCATGTGCATGTGTGTGAGGATTTTATAAGTATCATGTAAGTATTAGTTGTTACTACATATAGAATGTTTGTTTTTGTTTGTATTAGCAGGAATGTTTGTTTTTGTTTGTATTAGCAGGTGCCTTGAGGCACTCCAAGATGCTACCGAAGACACTGTGGAGGATGCTTTCGCTCAAAGTAAAGGGATATACTTTTAGTCATCAGTAATAGTTACTTTTTATTTTTAAATTTTCCTCTTTTTTCTTTAAGAGATGGGGTCTTGCTCTGTCTTCCAGGCTGGAGGGCAGTGGTGTCATGGCTCAATGTAACCTCAACCTCATGGGCTCAAGCAATCCTCCCTCCCCAGGCTTCTTAGTAGCTGGGAGTACAGTTACATGCCACTAGGCCAGGCTAACTTTAAAAAAGTGTTTTTGTTTTTGTTTAAGAGACAGGGTCTCAGTATGTTGCCCAGTCTGGTCTCAAACTCCTGGCCTCAAGAGATCCTCCTGCCTTCACCTCCCAAAGTGCTGAGATTACAGACATGAACTACCTCACCTGGCCCTACTTTTAAAGCTAATTTTTGTGGGTCAGTTCTTGAAGGAGCTATAAATGGTGGCTCACATCTTGCCTTCTTTGCCTTTACATAATGAAGATATTGGTGCTGTTAAATGGTTTTAAAAAAGTGCAGATTTCAAGGATATTAATATTCTTTCTGTATTTTAACTGTTATTTTAAAAAGCAACCAATTAACAGAGCACCCATCAATTTATGGATTTAGGAACAGTATAAACACTACAGAGCTTAAAACACTTCCAAGTGCTGCAAATTATTGGTATTGATCAAAACACAATAAAATGTAAAATTTAACACTTTGCTATAAAGTTTTCCAACTCCCTGGAGACTGAATCTTGTCAAAAATAAATTAATAGAACAACAGAAAGATCCCATCCTCTGCTTACCCCTCTTTAATACAACATGGTTTCTTTAATATTCTCACCTCTAACAAGTTCATAGTACATTAAGCAGGAATAATGGAGTCTTAAAAGAGGCAACATTCTAGAATTTAGTAAAAACTAGAAAATTAAAAGTATTCACTTAAAATTCATTTAAATTAAAATGAATGAGTTCCTGAGTCATTTATCGTTTAACTTTGCTTGATATGGTACTTCAATTATGTTCCCATGCTTCATTTACTAGAGAAAGATAAAAATAATTTGGATACCTTACATTTTAAATAATCCGAGTTAATGTAGTGGAAACGTTCTACATTGAAAGGAACAAATGTTGGCATTGGAAAGAGTTGATGGGTGCCTAACAGTTCCATTTCTAAAGGTTCTCAGGGAAATGAAGATTGAATTAGAACACTGCTGTTTGCATCGGAAAGGCATATTCACACTCCCTAGGATACTGGAGTGATTAGAACATCAATATCCCTTTATCCCCCATTACCCGGCACCCTTCCTTACCTTCAATGAAGACCTCAGCAGATGTTGTGTCTGAGCCACTGGGATTCGTGGCCAAACAGGTGTAGCGACCTGTGTCGTCCTCAAAGGCCTCTGCTATGATCAGGGTATGGAGGTCCCCACCCTCACAGTGGATTTGAATATCAGGAGTGTTGTGCAGCTCTTTCCCTTCACAGAACCATCTGCAGGCCAAATGGAGGTCAAAGAACAGGAGGGAAAGAAAGGAAATCATGATGTTTAAAACAATTAAGCAGAAGTAAAGTCCGGTGCAATGCAAAACGATGTTTGGTTGGTTAAAAAAAAAATCAGTATCAGTGTTATTGACGGAAACTCTACAATTTAGACTGGAAATTAATGACTAGACAATTCTCACAGGTTTTCTTTGTAAAGCATCTTGTACATTTTATCAGCACAAGTGATGCTGTCAAACTCAGAAAGACCATTTCAGTTATAAAATAAAAGAAGCAGAAACTCAGTGTCATAAAATGCTTTGTAACAAATGCCTCCTACATTTATTAAAATTTTATCTATTATGCTTACCTAAAGAAAAATATAAAAGTAATACAAACATTATGCTCAAAATGTTTAATATATGAAAGGAAACTTAGCATCATGTTAAAAAAATCACAGGCAGCAATATTTGTGTTGACCTTTAAGACTTCTGATCAGCTGAGCAGTAACAGATTTAATGCCTTCCACATTTCTGATATTTACAAAACCTTCTAGCAGACCGCCTTGGCCTCCAAGATGTGGAGAGATATAGCAGTTGTGCTGTAATGCATTCTTGCTGGTCAGCACTTTTCCTTTTCCAAACAATCAGGCCCTTCGTGTGGGAAACTACAGGCTGTCAAACTGAACACAGGTTCCCTCTCACTCTCTCCCCTCTTCCCCCAGCACCTCAGATTCTCAGTAACATCTGGTTGCCTTTACATTTTACCAAGAAACAAACATACAAACAAAACAAAACAAAGCCCAAAGCCACGCTAAAAAAGAAAAAACCCCAAATGGGATTTATTATATAATAAATGTGTAGAAATCTGCCACTTACAACTAAAAGGACTGAATTCTCTGGGAAAATGCTGTCCATTTAAGCTCTTAATTAGCACTTAGAGATTTTCTCGAAGTCTAATTGCCTATAAAATTACTTGGATTTCACATCCTTTAAAAATGTGACATGGAAGACTAAGTCTTTTTTCTGTTTTGGGGGTAGAATGGCTTTTGTCTAATTTAATTTGAAAATAGTTACTATAGCAAATGAGTTTGCTACTACTATGAGTATCAACCCTAGAAACCATACTAGACATTAAATATGTGACTCTCCCCAAAGAACAGATAAGACTTCGGGAATTAAAGAACATACAATAACCAGCCAACCGAGCGTTCTATGCCATACAAGCCATATGATTTTGGAGGCACTTGAGCAGGGCAGTATTTCTTGATTCTGTGGCACTGTGTAGTTTTCTTTGTTATCACCAAGTCCTAAAGGGCCTTCCAGCGCAGGGTCATCTTCCAGTCTTTTTTTTCTGTTATCTTTCCAAAGCCATAGTCTAGATCCTCACCCATCAGTACTAACTGTGGCTTTTGTGTTTCAATTGGTCCCTCCATCACCAGCAGACTATAAATTCTTTCTTCCCCTACACACTTCCCTAAACTTCAGATCTGTCATTGCCGGCTTTCATGCAACTTGGGCCCTATCGTTTTCTTATGCTAATCCTCTGTTTCTGCCGAATATTTGCATGGACTTGCGGCTCCTTACGAAGTCCTCAAATATTACCTGCCTACTTTTCTGTGCCCACATTTTCTTCTTTGAATTATCTTCTTACCCTCTTCATTAATCCCATCTAGGAACTACTCTTCCTTAAGATCAAACCAAAGGCTTCTTCAACAGATAAAAATTAACTGAATATACATTTACAGAGCTTCTTCTATTTGCAAGGAACTGCATTACCTGCTACAGGTAATAGAAAAAATAATGCCTGCTAAATTCTGAAACTAGTTGAGTTTGTCTGTCTGTACTGCCAATTAGAGTATTTCTACCTTCCATAGAAAAGATATAAATTACCTATTGGGGGAAAGTGAAGCTTGAAAAAATGCAGCAGAGGTTCAATAGAGAGAAGGATTCGTTCCTTTTGGTTAGATGTACTCCATAGGGAAACCTCTGCCAACTACAGAAGTGACTAGTATCTTATCCTCTAACTCAGGGAACTTTCAGCCTGCAAGCCTACTGCCTGTTTTTATGTGGCCCTTGAACTAAGAATGGTTTTTATACTTTTAAAGGTTTGGGAAAAAATCAAAAGAAGAATAATATTTTGCAACATCAAGTTCACATTTTGGGGTCCTTAAATAAGGTTTTTATGGCAGGGGGGAACATAACCATGCTCATTCATTTACATATTGTCCATGGCAGCTTTTGCATTATAGGGACAGAGTTACAACATACTATATGGCCCTGAAAGCCCCCAATATTTAGCATCTGGGCCTTTATTGAGAAAGGTTGCCCATTCGTGCTTTTTGCTACTCAAAGTGTGGTCCTGGAGCCAGCAGCAGCAGCATCACCTGGGGGCTTATTAGAAGTGCAGTATCTTGGCTCTTGCCCCAAATCTACTGAATTGGTTCAGATCCCCAGGTGCACCTAAAGCTTAAGAAGTGTTGGTCTGGTATTTCTGGACCAGAATGACCTGCCTTATAGAGTCTTGGTTCTCCATCTAGGTTGCTCACTTGTTTAACATAGCAACCATTTTTTTAAAAAAATGTGTATTGTATCTCTGGTCCACTGAATGCCAAAGCAGTAGAAATACGGAAAATTAAAAGGCATACTTAATACATTAATGTGTCAAACATTGTGCTAAAACCTAGAGAGTAAGTTAATATAAGACCAGGCTGCTACTCTAGAAAAACTTACATTCCAATAGGATAGAAAGGCCCATCAAGAGCTAATTTCAGTATAACATGGAAAGTTAAGTACCATGGTTGTGATAAAGACAAGGTATCAAATCCATCTATACCTTTAAAGGTCCAGAGTGGGCCTATGATCTCAGAAACAGTATTGTATGCTAGTATATTTCAATTAAGCAAAGCCATTAATTACTTGCACCCTTCATCAATGAATTTTCTACATCATTTCATGAAATATTTTTAGCATAATCATTAAGTATACAGTCTTCCATTTAATGAAACAACCTTAAAGTTTCATCTCCTTGTACAGATGAGGAAGCTGAACCAGAAGCTAGATGACTTTCCTAAAGTCACAGTTGAGCCTCTTTGCTCTGCCATCGCTAGTTCCGATATACAAATGATTCCAATCACAGATCAAACACACATTGATCTAAATATTGGCCAGAAACTGTGCTGCCCTTTTTGTTTCTAGGGAGAGCCTGCTATCCAAATATTTGCAGGTTTTATTCTCCTTCTCCTCTTGGGTCACACCCTACGTTACCACATTTTCACACCATAGAACTAGTCACCAGACAAGCACTTATGTCAATAACTGACTTTCCCTGGTTGACAGTTACTGTCTCTGAAAGCAATATGCATGGGCCGTGTTAACTATTTCACTTATACCTTATTGGGCAAATTTATTCTTTTCTCTGCATTATTTCTTCTACTTTGTGTTACAATCTGAGATGCTGTTTCAATTTTATTCACTGAGCTAAAGAACAAAACATATGCATGTCCAAAAAGCAAAAACAGGTCAGCCTAGTGGTTTACACGCACCAAGCGTTTTGCCATATGCAGTTGTGGAAGAGTTTTATTACATAATGAATGACTTCATATGACTAAATAGATGAGTTAGACTAAAGTAAAAAATCTATTTATTGTCTTAACTGTTCTGCCAATATTAAGGTATATTTCAAGCATTTTTTTGCACTTACTATTTTCTTTAGCCCTAAACTTACCATTATCACTCAGTTTATAAGCAATCTTATTTTTTTAAATACAAATTCTATGGAAAAAACATGATAGAAAAGCACTCTGCAACATATTCAGATTGTTAGCAGGTACTCAATGAGAAAAAAATTTCAGGGTCAAATACGCTTAGTAAATGGTTGCATTGGGACAATGTTAATTTCTTTTCTGCAGGACTTCCCAGGGCCTTAAGTGAGGAAATGTGAATTGCAAATATCCAGGAGTGAGATGTAATATGTATGTAGCATTTTACAAATCTATTAAAGCACATATTTCTTCATTATTTGCTTTTTCATTAGACCCAGGCTTTAAAGTAATGTGGGGCTGATAATAAGCATTTTAAAGCACCAACTATGTGCAATACTCTGTGGAGCGATTTTAAAAGTTAAAAATTGCATTTTTTTAAACAATCAAGAAGTTGATTTCTAGTTGAGGAAATTGGCATAAATGCATTTGATATGAAAGAATGGCATAAGGAAACAAAACAGATGATATCCGACAGGGACAAATGATCAAATGTCAAATGAATGAGGTTAATTTTTTTTTTAATACGGAGAGAAAAAGAACAGAATTTTGCATGCATTCAATTTTGCATCTAGGACATTGCTGACCCTGGAGGGACTGCCCCTCCCAGGGCTGGTCAGTTCCTAGAGATGTAAAGGACCTTTCTGAGAGCATGTGTTCCACATGCAAACTAATCAATCCAGACCCCACACACTCAGCACCTGCTCTACTGGATTCTCAGATTCAGGGACACAGCTTCCCTCCCCTCATCAACCCAGGGCCAGATAACAGACAACCAGAAACAGGCTGTATGCCTGAGAACCCACTGAAAGTGTTCAAAAGAGTCAGTCCTAACCCTGCTTAGCTCTCCTCACTTCTGCTTTTCCTGTGGGTTCCTAACAAAGGCTCCTTCCAAAGCTCCCCCTTGCTCCCTGGACTTCTGACCAATCCTGGAGCTTCCCCTGCAGTCCCCTGCAGTGTGTGTGCCCCTCCTCTTGGGAACTTCAAATAACAAACTAGTATTTTTCCAATGACAGTCATCTCCTCATCTGTTGACCTCACCATATCTGAATAGTAACCAAACCTACGTTTTCAAACAGGTCACATTTGATAACAGAGCTTATCAAAGAAGAATATGCTTACAGATGAAGAAAGAACTGAACAGATAAATAGTTTTGTATCAGCCACAGTTCCTGCTTTAAAATGTATGTGGATAGAGGCTTATAGACTTTCACCAACTCAAACTGAAATGCATTTAAAACGCATACCATTAAACTCAAAATAATCTAGTTAGTGCAAATATCAGAAAAGGAAATGTGTCTCATCCACTTTTTATGTAGCTGATTAAAGAAGAATGACCTTGCCTAAACTAAGAGGATCTTAGAGATTTGAAGTTTTGGCACACACCACACATTGGACGAAATGGGTGTGCTACAGCCATGTTTGCTTAGTTCAATTTCTCAAAGGTCACAATTCTACCAGCTTCTTGGCAAAGAACTCAAAACATTTACTATTCTCTAAAGAGGAAAATGTGAGGTCTGCTGGTTAAATTTTGACCTCTTGAAATTTTTCTCACATTAAATTCTTGTTACTGGTGTCACTTAGGGAAAGAGACACTGGGCTGACAATCTAAACTGTGAAGCATATGAGGATGAAGTATAGGTTTGGTAAATGCATGGCACAAATAAGGACACTATCCCTCTTCTTCCCGTGGCAGACGTCACTCACTCACTCACTCAGAATGTTCTTCACTAGTGAAATGGAACATCTCAGAATCCTCAGGATAGCTGTGTAGGCTACAATGCAACTAAAGGTGAAGTTTGAAACGAAACACATTTGCCATCCTCAATTGGATCTCTTTCTAGGAGATACATTCTCGCTTTCCTCCAGATCCTGAAAGTCCTGTTTAATTACTGTGGACTGAGAGTGGAGAGGGGTTTGACTGAGAGAGGAGGGTGGGTGGAAGCATGTAATGTAGCTAAGAAAGAATCCACTCAAGCAAAATTTGACTTGACCCCCTCGAACCTTTATTCATTCCATTTTGAAAACCTGGAAGCCTTTTATCTAGTGAACAGTATCTAGGTAGCATATTTAAAAAATGCTATCTACATTCCCATTCTGAACTTCTGATAAACATCAACTTCAATCCAATTCTTATATTTCTGCCATAAAATCATTAAAAATATGTAACTACAATCTCATAATTAGGATGAAAAAATAATACAATATTTGGGAATAATGATTATTCTTAAGGACTTATGGAAATTCAGATGAAGGGAAAGAGAATTAACATTTATTGAATGCCTATTAAATGCAAATATGACCTTATTTTATTTTCACAAGTACCTTGCAAAGTAGTTGTCATTATACTTTTAGATATAGGCATCTCTCATTTACCTATAGCAATTCAAAAGAAGAACACAAACAATAAAAACTCAGTAGTCTCCAAAATTTCATTTTCCTTAATGCTTTTAGCTTTTATCTTTCATTAAAACATGTATCTATTGATAGAGAGGTACACGTTTTAACAAAGTTTACTGATTCTTCCTCTTTAATTTCTGGTGCAGCTGTTAAACAGCTATGTAACTGCCACCCAAACAAGGAGCTGAAGGAAGCTGGAGAGCTAAACCTTGCAAAATCAGTGGGCATGGTACATGTGCCTTCAGAAGAATCAAGTTGCTAATATGAGAATAAACTAGTTGGGACTGGCTGTCAGATTTCAAGGTCATAAACAGGATATGAAAATAACCTTGTACTAACTGGAAATAAAATGTAAAAGGATTAGAAGATATAGTCATACTCATTCATTCATTCATCAATCATTTATTCATTCCAAGGACTAACTGCACTTTAATTATGACACAGGAACCGACTGGGAGCATAGATGTCAGCTAAGTCAGGTTTCTTAGTTCATGAGACTAGCAGCAGGGGCTAAGAGAAAAGAAAACCCAATTGTAGACATAAGGAAATACAATGAATACATTTTAATGAGCTTAGGTTTTTCATCACACAGAAACCTGAACTCCTTCAGAAATGTTTCAAAGTTGGTTGTAGCTTCATAGTTACATACGTTTCTTTGGATATAATACTCAGGCTGCAATCAATTTGTGGGAGAGGAGATAATATTCATGAGTCTTGAATTTTCCCTTTGTTCATAAAGGATTATAGCACATAGAGGAAAAAGGATTGTAACATTATAGTTTTGTAAAATGGTATATTTCTTTATACTATTCTGTGGGATTTTGAAATGTTTTTAATAAATATGTATACATATGTGTGTGTATGTGTGTGTATATGTGCATGTATGTGTGTGTGCATGTGTGTGTGTATTATTGTCGTTATATAATGCTTCCTCCTTCCCCATAAGGATTTTCCAAACATTTCAGCTTAAAAACGAGACAGTGCCAAAAATTCAAGGATCACATATGGCACTAGCAGGATGTGGCTGGATTGAAATTCAAGAAGGTGTTTTACATGAAAATGTTCAATATCTAATTGTTCACTTTCTACATTTCAAGGTGAGGTGAAATGTGACTGCTGACTTGGTCTGAGTCCAGTTGTTAGAGGCAAGTGGCTGCATCTGTCCACAGTCCTAGAGCCTTTTTTGTGAAGGATCAAGGGGTCAGGAGGATAATTAAAATCAAGGGGCTGCAGCTGCTTCTGACCCAATGGCTGTTCTTGAAAACCACTTCCGTCCTTGGGTGGTGGAAGAATGTTTAAAAATTCACCTCCCTGACGTGGCCTACTGATATTTTTCTCTTGTGACCCTGGCACCTGGCAGTGAGGCTCAGAACTGTGCACTGGTACTGCAGTACACATCTGGGAATGCTCAGAACATTCCGATTCTCCAAGATAGGGTCATAAGTGTTGATTTTTATGAGAATAAATTCATGATTAATGAAAGAAACCAACAAATCACTGCAAAGTCTAAGACACACCTTCTAGTATAGAATACGAATAGTTTATGTTAAAAAAAAATCACATATGGCATCGCTTGGCTTACAAGTTGACTAGCAATATCTATTTTAATACTAACACTTAGCAGGAAATATAGATTTTATGAGTGATAGTTTCTTCTGGCTATCTTTATTTTATTGAACCACAACTACGTATCGTGAAAATTCTCTGTGCACTGTATTTTAAACATGTGGCTTTTAAAATGAAACAAATCTGACTTATAACACTTATCAAGTTTCATCAATGAATTTTGGGTAATGTCCTCCAACGCTGCTAAGCAAAATGGTAAATGTTAAAAGCCAGTTAATAGAAACAATGAGGTGCTTATTAAATAAAAACCTTTAAAAACTGTTGAGTTTTTATTTTCTCCTTTAAATCAATTCCTTTATGCTCAAGGGGAAACAAGGTTATGTTGAAAGATGTCTCTCCATTTTTCCCTCACCACTTCACTGATTTGTACTTCCTGGAAACATTTATCTTCAAAGGGATGTCAAGGATGATTTCAGGATGGCAAATTTAGCCCCCAGCTGCCTCCTTCTCCCAAAGCACATGAAACCACATGGCTTCATGAAGTCCATACTTGAAGAAAACTGAAGCAACTGGTTTCTGTAATGGTATAATAATGAAAATAAAGGGTAAGAAAAAAACCCCAGAGAGATAAGTGCTTCGGCAATGGTTATATTTTCCAGGTGTTCTTCTCCCTCAAAGGAATGACAGTGGTCTGCCATGACCTGGAGAACCACCAAGACAAAATTTGAGAGTGATGCCCAAGATAAGTTTTGTTGATGCCTACATGCCAAGTCAGGCCATCTGTAAGTATTGCATTTCATACATCCACAATTAAACACTAATTAATTTTTATGGAGTATTTTTTGTCTTGTCACCAAAGATTTCTTAATTTTTTACATGTGTTCACATTAACCACATAACACACTATGTTTATTCTGTCATGTGGATTTATAGGCTGACCGAAGTGAAATTAATCATTGTCTAAATTTACTATGGCTATAATTTCATGACTGCTTAGCTCGAAGGCCAATAGCTAAATTTGTGTGGACAACAGATGTACTTTAACCTTATGGCCCAAAAGAGACCAATAAATAGATAGGCTTTTTTGAAATTCAAAGCCCAGGAAATAATAAAATAGAATCTGAACCAAAACCAGATTCTTGTCTAGCAATTCTCTCCTCAAATAACCACTTTATCTCCAAAGGAAAAAGGATAAAATAGAGGAATGGACCAGCCTAGATAAAACTAAACTATGAAAATGATTTTATTTTGCCTTTTTTTTTTTTGACCATGAGAGGTAGCTTAGTGTCTGACACTAGGAATATACAGATATTTATTTACCATCTTTAAAAAACAATATAGGCTGGGTACCGTGGCTCACGCCTATAATCACAGCCAAGGTGGAAGGATCACTTCAGCCCAAGAGTTAGAGACCAGTCTGGGCAAGATGACAAGACAGTGACTCTACAGAAAAACGAACTGAGCATGGTGGCATGTGCCTGTAGTCCCAGCTACTGGGAGGTTGATGCGGGACGATCACTTGAGCCCAGGAATTGGAGGCAGCAGTGAGCTATGATTGTACCACTGCACTCCAGCCTGAGTGACACAGGAAATTTCCATCTCAAAAACAAAAATAAAACAAAACAAACAAAAAAAACCCACCATCAGGTCAGGGTGGTTAGGCGTGGTGGCTCATGCCTGTAATCCCAGCACTTTGGGAGGCTGAGGTGGGTAGATCACGAGGTCATGAGTTCAAGACCAGCCTGACCAACATGGTGAAACCCCATCTCTACTAAAAAAAGTTCAAAAATTAGCTGGGCATGGTGGCAGCTGCCTGTGGTCCCAGCTACTCTGGAGGCTGAGGCAGGAAAATCACTCAAACCTGGGAAGTGGAGGTTACAGTAAGCCGAGATTGTGCCACTGCACTCCAGTCTGGGCGACAGAGCAAAACAAACAAACAAACACCTATAAAAATAAGTGAACTCTACTAAATATCTGTGCTGCCCGAAGCTATTAAAATTTTTGATTGCTTCTAATATTTTCTTCATTGGCGATGCAATGGAAAGGAGCTAGGATCTGGAGTCAGCAGTTCTGATAAAGCAGTGTCCTTGTCTAGAATAAATTCCTGGGGTTTGCTGTCTCGCACCAAGAAGATAAAGGACATGGACATACGCAAGGAGTGAGTTTAGGAGCAAAGGTTTAACAGGCAACAGAAACAGCAAGGAGAACAGCTCTCTCTTTTTTGAGAGAGGGACCTCCCGAATGGGAGTGCACCAGCTCTTATAGGCACGCTTGAAGTGGCTGTGTCTGATTGACTTAGGATCCACAGATCAGCTGGATCAGCTGTGACGTTTCGGGAAGGCTGGCCACCCCATCCTAATCTTATTATGCAAATGGGCTTTCCACTTGACCAGCCCATGTTGTCTGATCCTTATTGTACATGTGGCTGGCAAAGAAAAGGGAAGGTGGAGCCGCCATTTTGAGCATGCCTAGTCCCAACTAGCCTGTTCCTACTGGCACAGCTGCTGGCATTCACCCGTGCCAGCTTTGCGCTTGCTTGTCTATGTCTGTAACTGGAGTTTACTGGCTGCTCTTTGCTAGAAAAAATAGTTTTGGGGCTGCTTTTCATTAAAAGAAAAACCTTACCGAGGACTCCTATACCCTCACTACCTACCTAAATAATTTCTTCTTATCTCCTATATCAATGAGTTCCATACATCAGCCAAGTTGACTGGTCCAGTCTTTCTCTCATTTGGGGCTTGAGTTTCCTTATTTGTGAAATGCAAGGAATGAGCTGGACTAGAGTTTCCTCAACTGTGTACCAAGAAACTAGTTCTGTAGCAAGTTGACAGATAACATTGAAAAGGTTTCTGAGGCCAAATAGGTTTATGAAGCACTGGGTTAAACAAAGTTAAACATCTGTCAGAAAGTTAAACAGAACTTTTTAGAGCTCTGTGCCAATATACACTGAATGTCCAAGAGAGAAATATGGTAGGCATCACTCTCAATGTTACTGGACCATGGAACATGTGTTCTGAGATTCATGTTGAAGGATCAGTGTTTTGGGAACACGTTTTGAAAACACTGGGTTGGATTATCACTAAAAACTCATCTGGCTCTATGGTGGTGACATTGAATACCTGGTATACAACTAGCTTTTTCAGAGCTTATGACAGACATCAGTAATAGGGCAAGCCCCATATCCCACTGGTCTCCACCTTGGTTTCAGAGTCCTTCTCCAATGATGGATGCTAGGGGCAGCCACTACCAACCAATTAGTGTTGGCACCTGAATTGAAACACATTCGCCATGCCTGTTTTAATAGTCTATACTTACGTATTCCTTTCTTACACAGGAGTCCATGTGAAATGTTGATTTCTAATCTCTCACATATCTTTGACTGTTAATTCCAATAATTTTCTATTTTTTTAAATAAGCTGCCATTTGGCCAGGACACATGAAAATACTGCGTTTTCCTGCACTATTTGGGTATGCAGGGTGAACATATAATACATTGTCCAAGCCAGGACATTTCTGAGAATGAAATAATAGGTAACCATTGGTAATTATGTGAATAAATAATGACTGTTTCAGGCAAACTAGAATGGGTGGCTGTCCTACTTACAGCTCATTGCCAGAGAAACTAAAAAATGTCATTTTGGCCCCAGTGAACATTATGGCTTTTTGCAGGTGTGACTCATTGCCATGAGTAGACAGAAGTACATTTCATAGTATGTGAAGGAAAAAAAGGTTCCCAACCCATCTGTCTGTCATTCACAAATTCTCAAGTTACACCTGTTAGTTAAAATAAAAGATTCATCCTCACCAATTCTCTATGTGAGTACAAAAGTAAGTCAGCATGACCTGACAAGCCTCACTTCAAAGTCACCTATATTGTGAAAATTTGTATTGAATGCTTCCAAGGCTTCAAAGCATTGGGGGGAAGGAATGGATTATGGCGAGCTTGAGAATAATAAATTGCATACATAAATCAGCTAGAGGTGCACATTCAGCTATTTTGTTGCTACAATTATGGCAGGTAATTATTAGCTATTGTTGTAACTTGGATTACATTCAAAAGCGGATAAAATGGGAGATGCTTTATCAGACAATGCTGTCAGTCTTCTGTGCTTTTGGAACTTGTCCGCTAGAATACAATGATCACCTCAGAATTATGCAATTCAAAAGGACTAAAGCCAAACTAGGGAAAAGGGCTGCAGCTCCTGTTGGTGTTTTCAACTCTATGGAATTACAGAAACCCATGTGAAACAGTTCATGTACAGACTCCTAGAAAGCCCAGCAGTTATTTCTTTGCATCTGACCAACAATTCCATCCAATGCAACTTTTTCCTTAACGAGGGAAGAGCTTTCCCCAAAAGTCAAAGCACAAGAGATGTCCTTCAAAATTTCCCCAAGTTCATTAGCCAAACCCCAGTTTCTTGATGTAATCTGTCTAATCATGACTAGGAAGATGAGAAGAGAAAACTGAAGGGAAGAAGCAATTGAGAAGGATGGGAAAATAGCCTACTTTTGGAAAAAGCTGACACTTTAGAATTCAAAAGCCTTTGCTTCTTTCTTTTTCATCTACTCTCCAAGCAAGGATGCAGTTGGTTGAGACTTCATCCACGGAACCAAATTCAACTGCTCAGGGCAAGGAGGACAGTCAGATTTGGTGGCGACTCTGTCAGGGGCCGAGGAAGAGCCTCCCTTCTAAGAGTTCTGGCTCTAGTCTAGTCTAATGGTGTTCAAATGTGGCTGGTGTGGTCTCTGCAGAACCACAAAGCAGGTACCTACAACAGGGAGTGAGCACATGCAAAGCTAAACTGTAAACTGCCCCCCAGGCAATAACTGCATGTACAGAAATGGGCTCACTTTCTTTCTCAAGATTTTCCCAGCTAACTCCTTTCAAAGCCACCCTCTTTCCTGAATGCTTTTCCCTAGTTCTTATTCTGTGTTCCTTCTGGAAGTTCGCATTTAGAGGTCAGCTTTCCAAGGAGAGCTGTGATAAATGAAGTATCCACTGAGGAAAGAACTCTTTTATTTTACTAATGAAACCTTAGAGGTAGAAGGAATAATATTCTTAGCTGGTAGCACTTACAGGCCTTGTACCAACTGTTCTGGCTAAAATTGTGAATGTCTTCATTTTTTAAAAAAGTGAAATTACAATTTTACACACACATACACACACACACCCCAAGTAGCCATATACATATATGCCTGGATTTAACATCTGACGCACTCCTTGAATCAAGTTTCTGAAAGATTCACAAACATTCTGCAAAGGCTGCTTTGCAGCTCCTTTTCCTGTTCTAGTCACACAGGTACTTTTCTAAATAATACCTGTCCTCCTCCCAACCATTTGATCAAATACATACTTTCGAATATGTAGACAAGTGAGCTGTCGTCCAAGAAAGCTGCTCCACTGCTTCCCCTGAGAGCCTGCCTGGGTGTGCGGAGCTACAGCAGAGCGGGAGGGGCCTCAGGTGTGTGAGCAAGAACAGGAAGTCAGAACTAATTACACCTTGTTTTATTTGGCTATTTGAATAACGAATAAAATGCCATGTTTCACTTCAGTTGGTTTTTCAGAGCAAATTGCCTAAGGCTGGCATCTCATTCTATTAATAATAAACTAGCTTTTTTTTTTTCCCCAGTGGGAAACTAATGTTATGACTTGATAAAGATTTAAATCATTTTCTTTGAAAAATACAGATTTTGTTATGTGATGATGAAAATGTTCTTCTTTCTGACTACAATTAGAGCCCTCACTACCTGGCTACAGTCCATCATTTTGTGCTTACATCCTGTATGCCCCAAAGCAACTGTGATCTCACAATGCACAACTTTTAAAAATTGGCTTCAGAGGCACTTAGAGACTTGGCAAAAGACAAAAAAAAAATACATAACACCCCTCCCTCCCCTAAAGAAAACAAGTCTAAAGCTATTACATGGTGGGGTGGGGAAGAGGTGGAATCAGAAAAAAGGCTTTAGCATATGATATTTACTGGTTGCAGGAAATTGTAATAGTTACTCTGTTTACATAAGCAAATAAAAATGTGTCTTTTTGTATTTAAAAATATCACTGATGAGCCACGTGTAGTCCCAACTGCTTAGAAGGCTGAGGTTGAAGGATTGCTTGAGCCCAGGAGTTTGAAGCCAGCCTGGCCAACATGGTGAGATTCTGCCTCTTAAAAAAACAATAACTGATGATAATGGCTATATGTTTGCTGCAAAGGAAAAGAACAGCATACTCAAAGGTTGTGCTGTGGATCAATGTGCTAATTATCAGAGCCCAATATGAGTACAGCAGAACAGCCAGGCAATGTGATCTCTGCCTCAGCCACCTCTCTCCTTGGGGCTCCCAAGAACTGTCTGTGATAAGGAAGACAGGTCAACAATTTTCAAGTCTGTGTACATTAGGAGAGAGTGTTTTCTCACGACCTTACCATTCTGGCAATTTATAGATGTTGGGAAATGAAAAATTAATCTGTACTAGAAAAAGGTGGAGAGGTCCATCCTATATGTAAATTACATTCACACACCTGCCTTTTTGCAATGCCTTTGGGCAAGAGTGATCATAGTCTCCCTACAGCCTTTACTGTTCCATTGATCCACTGTTTTTCCAGGTTGTTTGAAATAGAGCTTAAAAATAGTTGTCTGGGTACTATGATAGGTCCATGTTGAAGGAACTAAAAAAATTCCTGAGGTTTCTTATGGCTAAAACTTCTTCACATGTTCAAACATGAAATAAGATCAAAATTACATAGTGAGTTCCCTGTCACTAGATGCTCTGAAGAGGAAGAAATAATTGACAGGGGTGTTGTAAAGAAAATTCAAGAACTAGATGGATGATTCCTTGAGGGACTATGATGACTGGTGCTATCATTTTTCTTTTCTTTTAGCAAGCATGACAACTGATGCCTGAAAGTGGGACAAATCATCTAATGCCTGGTGTGCTGCATTGTAAGGAAAGGCACAGTCCTCTTCATTATCATGCCTTTATTAGATCAGCCTAATTTAATTAAGATAATGCAGGAGATTTCCAGGGGCTTTCTCATTAGGATGGTTTACTGCGGACACTTCAGCTGTTAAATGCAGCTTAGATTCAGCACACACAAAAAATACTATGATGTTGCCCTGTTTGCATCACAAAATATATTTCAAATAGCGCTTTCATTCTTTGCACAAAAACCTGAATCACTGTCTGACATTAGAGTATTTTCTCTCATAGGAAAGCTTTCAAACTTAATCATATTCATTAGTAACTTCCTTTGTACTGAAGTTTCCAATGTTTCTTACCGAGGTTCATGTTTTAGCCTTATTTCATTGATGTAGAACCTCTAACTTTAAAAATTTTTGTCTTAGGAAATCCCATGCTAAATTCAAATCCAATGTGGTTGTAATTTAATTTTTCAAAGGCCCATTTGAGAGCTTTGAAGAGATTTTTAAAATGTTGTTATTTAACCAAAGAATAAGTTCCATGAAAAATTTATTTTCACATGTACATATTTTGATGGTTTCCTGAATATTCCACCTTTTCCTCCCATTTTTATATTCTTTCTGACTTTTCAACATTCTTCTTGGGGAAGAATCTCATGCTTATCACCTATAGAGTGAAGAAAGGTCATGATTTCTGCGTGGGACTGGCACACACACAAGCCTATCTGTTGGGACAGAAAAGTGCTTTTCACTGTTCAAGGAACTCTGCCATGGTCACGCAGTATGTGAGGCTTCAAGCAACATCTGCCCCTCAGCCTTTTAACCCTCAGACTCTAGCCTCCTAAGAGGGTGTGCAGTATTCAGTCTGACTCCATCTGCCCCATCAGGTACTCTCAGTGTTGACAAGCCAAAACAAAAACAAAACAAACAAATACAAAAAGACTAAAGGAAACCAGCCCCTTAGTTGGTTGTACAGAATCACTATTTTTAGCTATTCACTTTTGTTCAAAAACAATTCTTCTCAATAACAGATAAAATTTGTATTTTTGTTCAAGTAAATGTAACATGCAGATATGCATGGTAATAACCTCTCGTTTTTCTTCTCTACTCTCATGTCACTGAGGAGGAGGAGTACAACTTCTTCCCTCCTCCCCTACCTCTTTTGTAAAGCATCATTATGTCATTATGATTTCTAAGTGGCTAAGAACTAGAGTACTTAATAGCTCTAAAATTCTGCTGGGATTAGAGGTTTTCTGGCCAGTGACTAAAGAGCTAACCTTGGGAAAAAAAGAAAAGAGAGTTCCATCCTGAGAGATTCTGGTTTAATTGGTCTGAGGTAGGGCTGAGCTATTTCATTTGTTTAATTGATACCATGGTGACTGTTCACATTTCTAGGGTATATGTGGTATTTTGATGCATGAGGGTGACAGGTACTGATCCACTCAGAGTGACTGGGATGTCCCTCACCTCAAACATTTATCATTTCTTTGTGTTGGGAACATTCCAGATCTTAAGCAAAAAAAGAGTTAACCTTGGACGTTACAAAGAAAATGTTAAATCTGTTGCCAAGCCTTTTACTGCAATATTAAAAGCTAAAAGAACCAGTTTGTCCAACACTCCTGAGCCTAATAATACAATTGTAACTAGTATATTGAGGTGAAACAGCCTTCTAACACTGCTTTAGAAGTGATTTATTGATCCCTGTGCAATAATTATTTAGCGATTCATATAACCAGAATTTATAGATTTATTCCTAACCTCAGGAAAATTTGACTTCATCCTTGAAACTTTTGCCTTCTTGCATCAATCTTGGAATTACAATTAGCTAAGTTTAATTAAGATCCTGAAAAGGCACTTTCCAACCCCCTTGTGAGCAGAATCCAATTTTCCAAAGTTTGGATCATACCACTTACTCTTTAGAAAGCCATCTATAAATACATTTATGTGTTTAGCAAACAATATCATCAGACTGTACATATTTTCCATAAAGGAGGAAAGAAAGGGACATTCAGAAAGCACTACTGTACTTGGTAATGCTGTTATACGAATATGATATGCAGAGGGTATGCAGGGTTCTTGGTGGAGATGGTGGCAGGGGATGGGTCCAGTTTTCCAATTGGGAGCTATACGAGCATCTAAAAGGAAAATTAAGACATATAAAATACAAGCTAACATTCATAATATTAAAAATTGCTATCACTAATGTGGGAATATAATTTAGTGAAATCTGTTAAGAAGAGAATTTGGCAAAATTTAGGATACATATGCAATTGACCCAGCAGTTTCATTTCTAGGAAATTGTGCTTAATTTACTCACAAAAGGACACAAAGACACAGGAAACACAAGAATGTTCATTTCAGCACTTTTCACCAATAGTAACAGGAAAACACTCAACTTGCCCTAAATGTCCCTCATAAAGGAAACGGCAATTCAATTATGGTATCCCACATAATGAAATACTATGCAACCTTTACAAAGAATGTTAGGTACAGCTGTCAAAAGCATATTGTAGACTAACTGCAGACTTCCATTCTATACCACTGTGGTTTTATTGGACAATATATTTTTGGAAGGTTGTAACTTATCTTCAGAGGAGGGGTAGAGGCTGAGAGAGGTTAGAGAAGAACTTTAACTTTTCATTTTGGAGCATTCTTCACTTATTTTTATTGTAAGCAAATATAAATATTACATTTATCTATGTATGTATGTATTTGAGATGGAATTTCACTCTTGTCACTCAGGCTGGAGTGCAGTAATGTGATCTCAGCTCACTGCAACCTCTGCCTCCCAGGTTTAAGCAATTCTTCCATCTTAGTCTCCTGAGTAGCTGAGATTACAGGCACCCACCACCATGCCCAGCTACTTTTTGCCCTTCTAATAGAGATGGAGTTTGACCATGTTGGCCAGGCTGGTCTCGAACTCCTGACCTCAGGTGCCCACCTCAGCTTCCTAAAGTGCTGAGATTATAGGCATGAGCCACCATGCCTGGACACTTTATGTATTTTAAACTTACTAAAATATACAAAAGAGAAACCTAAAGAAAAACATAATGATATTAGAATATCCCATTTATGGTGCATTTTAAAAGATGCAAAGAAATAGATATTTTTTAGGACAATTACGTTGTATGAAAAGAGACTTGCATTATTATTTCCTCATTCCTTAACTATGGAGGTCTTTTAAATCCTTCATTTTGTACCTTCCTCATAAGGTTGTTATGGGGACTCAACAAGATAATACATATCTAACCTCTGCTGTGGGCTTGATGCATGTTACTCAATAAAGCTAGCCGGCTGTATAATTTCTTACCAAAGCGAAGGGAAGAGATCGCTGTGGAGGCACAGAAGGTAAATAAAGAAAGTAAGTCTCTGACTTGGGATGCATGCAACTGATGTCTTCCACGTTTCCCATTTGAGAGCACATACATGAGACCTGGGTTATATATTAGTGTGTTTATAATATTTGCCTTTATTAATGAAGCTTCCACTATTATGAGGGCCACTGAGTGCTTTCTGAAAACATGGTCTTAATAAGAATCACATAGAATCTGATTAAATAAAACAAACATTAGCATACTATTTTATAAACTTAAGTATATAGTCTCAAAACTAGATCTATTGATGCAAAGAGATGCTAACAAAAAAATTCACACCAGCCAGCAATTATCTCATCTTGCTTCAGATAGGAGGTGAAAAATATCACACTGTATTATAAGTCAGCACATGTAGAATGTGGCATGTCAGGGTGGTTTTCTGTTGTGTTGCCTTAACAACCAAGCAATAGCTTATAGGAAAGTTCTTGGCTCTGCTAGTCAAAGTCCCAAGAACAGGATGCTTTTAATCCATGAACTGACTCTTGAAGAAGTAAAAGAGGCCGGGCTCGGTGGCTCATGCCTGTAATCTCAGCACTTTGGGAGGCTGAGGCAGGCGGATCACCAGGTCAAGAGATCAAGACCATCCTGGCCAAAATGGTGAAACCCCATTCTCTACTAAAAAAATATAAAAATTAGCTGAGTGTGGTGGTGGGCGCCTGTAGTCCCAGCTACTTCAGAGGCTGAGGCAGGAGAATCGAATGAAGCCAGGAGGCAGAGGTTGCAGTGAACTTAGATCGCGCCACTGCACTCCAGTCTGGTGACAGAGAAAGACTCTGTCTCCAAAAGAAAAAAAAAAGAAGTAAAAGAAGTCTGAGCTCCATTCCTTAAACAGTCTTTGGATTGGATCTTGAAAACCTTGCTGGGAGAAGAGAAAAGCTAATTATGAAACAAAATGAAAACCTGAATATATAGGAGAAGATGACAAGGAGTCTACTCACAGGCAGCTTTTACTCCAGTGGTGATGGGCACAGGCAAGAGAGATAATAACCACCTAAATGACACCACGTGAATAAAATAATTTCAGACGGGGAAATGCTAGGAAGAAAACCAAGTACAGCAAGAGTGATTGGAGCACGTGAGGTAGCGCAGTTGTCGAATACAGCAAGGAAATTTAATGATGCAACAATAGTGCCTTCCACCAAGTTTGTGTAAGAATAAAGATAGCAGCACCTGAGAAGAATATTCATGAAGAGACCTTGAAAGCAGATTCTGGGTGGAAAAGTACTCATGCCAAGAGATTCTCTAATAATGAGCAACGCATTACCTACCTCAAAAGAGGCTCCCCAAACCTTCGGATTTATTAGGACTAACTGGCTGGTCTCTTACTCTCCAGGCAAAGTACTTATACTTTCTTCCCCGATATCATTCTCTTATTAATTTATACACATATGGACCAAAAAAGCTTTCACTTCTGACATAATACAGAATCTGGGTCTATCTCTACAGTAACACGACCCATTTCTTTCCCCTTCATTATGCCATAGATTCGTACTTTTTCTCTCTCAAGTTGTAAAACAACTATTTGCAATGAGGGATTAAAAACTTGAAGCTGCTATTGCATTATGAACCTCTCTCTAGTAGCTATTGCAGGCTGCTCAGCTTCTTTGTCTGAAACTTCAGGAGGGCTCTGGTGAGTAAGAAAAGCAGAAGAAAATTGCTTCTGGGATTGTTGGGTAAGAACTGCCTCTAGTGCTCTGTGGAGCATACTAGCTCTTTATAAGAAGCAGATAAACCAGAAGTCAGGAGGGAGTTCATGTCAAATCACCTTCAGAAGCTGTCAACAGCCCCAGAGAACTATCTTAGTGGATGGAAAGAAGGATGTGGAAAAAGGAGAATTGATACAGCTTTGTTTTACGTTTGCAAATTGGATAAATAAAGAAAATCTTCAATTCTTTTTAAAAAATATTAAATATGTGGTAGCTTTTCAACTTGAGGGGTGCACTGTAATACAGGGATTACATGAAGGGAGCTCTGAAAAACTGCCAAGACTTTCTCTGCAACTACTTTTAAATATGCATGCCAGTTCTAGATTCTTTTACTTTTTTTTGACACAGAGTCTCACTCTGTCACCCAGGCTGGAGTGCAATGGCGCAATCTCGACTCACTGCAACCTCCGCCTCCAGGTTTCAAGCAATTCTCCTGTCTCAGCCTCTGGAGTAGATGGGATTACAGGTATGTGCTGCCACACCTGGCTAATTTTTGTATTTTTAGTAGAGATGGGGTTGGCCAGGCTGGTCTTGAACTCCTAACCTCTGGTGATTTGCCTGCCTTGGCCTCCCAAAGTGCTGAGATTACAGGCGTGAGCCACCACACCCGGACACATGCCACCTCTTTTTTAAGAGGTTGTTTTACACAGAGGCTTATTATTGGGATCAACTGTTATAATTTGTCTTCCTAGCAGCCTTAGAAACATCTTCTTTAAATATTTTAATAATCAATCCTGATCTCTAAAGAAAAAACACATTCCATTGTACCAAGTGAACTAGAGAATAATCTTCCATATTTTGCAGTGTTGTCTTTATAGTCAGCCTAACCTTTCTGAAGAACTAGATACTTCAAAAATCTTAAATGCCAGAGAAAATATTCTAATGTCTAAGCTTTACATTTTTTTAGGACTTCTAGATTTAAAGGCTGCTGAAGGCCAGGCACGGTGGCTCATGCCTGTAGTCCCAGCACTTTGGGAGGTGGAGGCAGGCGGATCACAAGGTCAGGAGTTCAAGGTCAGCCTCACCAGCATGGAGAAACCCCATCTCTACTAAAAACAAACAAACAAACAAACAAAATACAAAAAATTAGCTGGATGTGGTGGTGCATGCCTGTAATCCCAGTGGAGGCAGAGGTTGCAGTGAGCTGAGATTGTGCCGTTGCACTCCAGCCTAGGCAACAAGAGCGAAACTCTGCCTCAAAAAAAGCTTTTAAAAAGCCTGCTGAAATGTTTGATCCCTTTTATAGTTGATGGGTAATGTAGCATCTTTGAAACTGGTTGAAGAAGGAAAAAGAACTATTTTTTTCTTTCGAGTGGTAGACTTTTTAATTATGCTTTTTCTTTTCCAAACTATTTTTTGCTATGCACATTGATAGGTAGGCAATGTTTTTATAATATTTATGCATAAGTATTGGTTGTACGTGTTATAAATACCTTAAATTTGCTGGTAGTTTTGAGGATTGAGATATCATATTTATACCATTATTTGGAAAAGCCATCAGTATTTTAAAACTAGATTGTTACCAGAAAAGTATAAATAAAGGTACATGTTATGAAGTGCTATATCCTTGAGTGATGATACTTAGACACCATCATTATCCTCCAAGACTTTATAATGTAAGACATCACGACTAAGATATTCTTTATTTTGTGGCAAAGAGAAATAGGATGTTTCTAAAATCATTGCTTGGAGCCATAGCAATTAATCTTATGCCACTGATATCAAGAGGAAACCAGAGGCCCCAAGCTGTGTGGAGGCTGTGGGCCAAATCTGGATTCATTCTTGGATGCCTCCTATACACCATTTCACAAGTGATACCTGGAGACCACTTTAAGTGTATTTCATTTTAGCATTAGGATTGGTTCTGGAGAGAGGAATGTTGCAGGGGTGGGTGGTAAACTTGTAAGTAGAATCTGATGGACTGCTCTCTCCAGAGTTACAGAGCTGCGTGCTCTTCACATACTTGTTAAGGCTTGGCGACGAAGCTCTGGGCTTGGCCCAGTCAGGGAGTCCTGCTATGGAAGCAGATTGCTGGTAGCCCTAAGTCATCTGTACTAGCACCAGTGGGAATGCACCATCAGTATTCTGCTTGGTAGGTTCTAACTCAGAATACCACCTCTCGGCTCTCAAAGGAGGGGCATTTGGGCACAAGATACAGGAGGGGCAGGCACAGCATCTGGCATAGGACCCGGGCCTTCACTTTTATGGGAAAGCTGAGCTGCCTGCAGCCAGGAAGACGCTGTGGATGGCCTGGGATCTGCTGAGGTGACGCTGCCTGCTGCTGTCCCTTGAACAGCAGCCAGGAGACCACTTTGTCACCTGGCGATGAAGTTGGCTTCTTGCCCCAGTTTCTTCTTAGAATAGCAAATAACATACAAAGTTCAGCATCCCTGTGAGGTCGTCTCCTGTTTTTTAATAATTCCTTGTATTTATTTAGTGCCTTTTTCCTCTCCCAAGAGCTAACGCTAAGAGTTTTCCATATGTTACTTCAATAATCCTCATTATAGCCCCGTGCCTGAGCTGGTGAGAGAACAGTGCTAATGAGGCCGAGGTCAGCACTCAGACTCCACGAGCCCCCTGTGACCAGCCCTGCTTGTGCTAGAAAATCTGTTCCATGGTCTCACTCTGCACAGCTCCTTTCATAAGCTTACAAGAGGTCACAGAGATAAATAAATAAATAAATAATTATACTGGCAGCTAACATTAAATGAGTGATCACTCTGGATCAGGGATTTTCTTTTCTTTTTTAAATTTTATTTATTTATTTCTTATTGTACTTCAACTTCTGTGGTACATGTCCAGAAAGTGCAGGTTTGTTACATAGGTACACATGTGCCATGGTGGTTTGCTGCATCCATCACTCTGTCATCTGCATTAGGTATTTCTCCGAATGCTATACCTCCCCTAACCCCTACCCCCTGCTATCCCTCCCCTAGCCCCCCACCCCCCCGACAGGCCCCAGTGTGTGATGTTCCCCTCCCTGTGTCCATGTGTTCTCATTGTTCAACACCCACTTATGAGTGACAGTATGCAGTGTTTGGTTTTCTGCTCCATGTCAGTTTGCTGAGAATGATGGTTTCCACCTTTATCCATGTCCCTGTAAAAGACATGAACTCATCCTTTTTTAAGGCTGCATAGTATTCCATGGTCTATATGTGCCACATTTTCTTTATCCAATCTATCACTGATGAGCATTTGGGTCGGTTCCAAGTCTTTGCTATTGTGCACAGTGCCACAAAAACATATGTGTGTGAAGGATATAAACAGAAACTTCTCAAAAGAAGACATTTATGCAGCCAACAAACATATGGCCACGTATTTTCTAAGTGATTATAGTATATAACCAATTCAGCGCTCTCAGAAATCCCATGAGAGAAGTACTACTGTTAGACCCATTTTAAAGAAAGAGGAAACTGAGGCCCTGGGAGGTTCAATAACGGGCTCAAAGTCACAGGGGAAATGGAGTAGGGATTTCAACTTCATCAGTCTACTTAAAGGGATTCAAAGTGTTTAACCAGTACTCGATATTGCCGCCCGCCCTATAAGTGACACCATGAATGGCATGACGCTCTTCACAAACACTCCATCTTATCTGTACTTTAAGCACTACTTACTAATATTGATGGGGAGGTAGGGAGTTGAGAGGAGGATAGAAGTGGCATTTAAAGGGCACTACTAGTAATGCACACCAGCTACTGTGCTGTACACACCATACGTGCCATCTCAATCTTTACAACAATATTTAGGGCTGAGTACCAGTGTCTCCATTTTACAGATTGGGATACTGAGGGTCAGAAAGGCTATGTAATTTGAACACTGATATTTAGTGCAAGATCCAGAATTAGAAGAGATAGCTTTCTCCCTATTCCCCCCCACCTTTTTTTTTTGAGACTGAGCCTCACACTGTCACCCAGGCAGGAGTGCACTGGCACGATCTCAGCTCACTGCAAACTCTGCCTCCCGTGTTCAAGCGATTCTCTGCCTCAGCCTCCCAAACAGCTGGGATTACAGGTGCCCACCACCACATCTGGCTTATTTTTTATTTTTAGTAGAGACAGGGTTTCACCATGTTGTCCAGGCTGGTCTCAAACTCCTGACCTCCAGTGATGTGCCTGCCATTGACCCCCAAAGTGCTGGGATTACAGGCATGAGCCACTGTACCCGGCCAATCTCTTCCTACTTCCGATGTATATGCTACTTTCATGAAACTTAAGATAACACTTCCACTTTAGTTAAAAAGAATACTATAGGCATGAAAAAGGAACACAGGTAGAGAGGAGATGAAGCATGAGCACGAATGATGGTGTCTAGGATAAGGACCACAGTTTCAAGCTTTCATTGCTGTGCCCTCTCTCCTACAACTATCACGTGGCTTTTTGGTCCTATTCACATACTCCTCTCAAACAGAAAGTTGGTCAACCCTCAGGGCCACAGGACAACACTAGGTGATGGGACAGAACAGGTGGTTACTTTCCAGTAAAACAGGAATGCTACAACCTACCTCATTTGTTTATTGAGTGGATTCAGTGATACAGTCTGTCTAAACCCTTAGGACAAGGTCAGTGCTCAATAAATGTTTGAAAGATATCAACATCAGCAAACTAATGCAGGAACAGAAAACCAAACACCACATATTCTCACCTCTAAGTGAGAGCTGAGGATGATGGCTTCCAGCTCCATTCATGTCCCTGCAAAGGACACGATCTTGTTCCTTTTTATGGCTGCATAGTATTCCATTATTTTTTAAACTTCAAACACAGTTTAGGTATCATCTCTTCTGGGCAGGATATTACTTACAAATCATTTATATTTAGGATATATTTAGATATAATATCTTTCTCAGTTGTCCCCCACTTTCTTCTCCCTGTCACTTCCATTAGAAAATGAATCAGTTCTTCATCCACACTACTTCTGATTTCAGGATCTCTATTACTGCAGTTTAAAGTTTAGGTTCATAAATCTGTTTCTCTTATAAACTCCTTGAGAGTAGTCAGTGGTCTTTCACCTCTGTAAAATAAGGTTCAATAAATGTTTTCCTATCACTGAAAAAAAAAAAAAGAAAAAGAAATCAACATCCAGCCAGGTGCAGTGGCTCATGCCTGTAATCCCAGCACGTTGGGAGGCTGAGGTGGGAGATCAGTTGAGGTCAGGAGTTTGAGACCAGGCTGACAAACACGGTGAAACCTCATCTATACCAAAAATACAAAAATTAAAAAAAAATAGAAAAATTAGCTGGGCGTGGTGGCACATGCCTGTAATCCCAGCTACTTGGGAGGTTGAGGCAGGAGAATTGCTTGAACCTGGGAGGCGGAGGTTGCAGTGAGCTGAGATTGCGCCACTGCACTCCAGCCTGGGTGACAGAGTGAGACTCTGTCTCAAAAAAAAAAAAAAAAAAAAAAAAAAAAGATAAAGATATCAACATCCAAAGAGTTCCTCTTGGTCATTTGAAGCAAATGGGACTAATTACCAAACCATTTATATCTTTGGAGGCACCAAGTGGTTTTGAAAGAAGAATGGACTCCAAGGAGCGCAGGTTCTTGAGTTAGGCACACCTGGGTTAGTACCCTGGCTCTGTCATTTCCTCCATGAACAAATTTTCGCAAACTACTTAGCCTCCCTGAGCTTCAGTTTCCAAACTAGGAATTGGGGATACTAACAAACCTTATGTCCTGGGATTATTAAAGGAGAAAATAAATGTTAAGAGACTTCTGATCAGGGCTCTGTAAAGGCCAACTACTATTCTTAAACTGCTGATCTTTATGAGAAGCTAAAATGTAGAACTATGCTTCTATTTCCCAGTTTTTGCAAGGTCACCTGCGATCATAAATGGGAGTTCACTGGAGCTGTCACTTGAATGCTTCAGACACGCTTAACTAGCCTGCTTTCCTAAAAGTGTTCATAAGCGGAGGGGAATTTTGCTTTTTCAGCAGATAAAGTTTCAAAGTACATTGGCAAGATGTGTTGGGTGCCTTGATTAATGGCTGGGTAGATACTCGCATTGGTAGTAATTACTAGCACATGTGTATTGGAAATCATACACGGCACAGAGCGCACTTAGTGTTACGATAAACAGCGAGATCTTAAACAGGGACATTTTGGTTAGCTGGCTATGATAACTGTGAACATTGCAAAGCCAGTTCTTAGACTTCAAGTTCCTTATAGCTGAAATAGCAAAACCCAAAGAAAGAAAAACTCCAAATTGCTTCCTGTGTATTATGCTCAAGTCAGACAATGCAATCCGGATATGAATTCCACCCGAAAGCAATACTTCTACTGTGGTTAGCAAACCAGACTCCTTTTCCCTTTTAGCTGAACTTGATCTAATTAAGGAGAGGGTGTAGAATTTTGCCATAATGCTCCCAGATTCTTTAACAAGTCATCCAACATTTGTGTCATTACATGACTCGCCAAGTTATAACCCAACAGGCAACTGTTTCTTTCAGCACAATGTAAGCTTTCCTATAGAGAGAACATTTCAAGGCTCTATTGCTGGTCTCTAACAAGGCTCCAAACACTTCTTTCCCTCCAGCTGCAAATGCTTTGCTGTCTTCTCAAAGAGCTTTCACATCTGCTGACAAGGCGAGGTATACACCTGACAATTACTCAAGAGACTTAGGTTTGGGAATTTCTCCTCAGATTGTCACAAGATAGCAGAGACCAAGGGAGAGGAAAAGCAGCTATTCATACTGTGTTGGTATTTGCTGCTAGCATATGCTATTGCATGCTGCCTCACTAGCACAAGCTGAATTTGTTGCTGAGAAAGTGCAGGAAGAGTCAAGCCTATTGAGTAGAAGATGCCTTCCTGGCACGGTGGCTCACACCTGTAATCCCAGCACTTTGGGAGACCGAGGTGGGTGGATCACCTGAGGTCAGGAGTTTAAGACCAGCCTGGTCAACATGGTGAAACCCTGTCTACGTAAAATACAAAAATTAGCTGGGTGTGGTGCCAGGCACCTATAATCACAGCTACTCGGGAGGCTGAGGCAGGAGGATCACTTGAACCCAGGAGGCAGAGGTTGCAGTGAGCAGAGATCGCACCATTGCACTCCAGCCTGGGTAACAAGAGTGAAACTCTGTCTCAAAAAAAAAAAAAAAAAAAAGATAATGATGCCTGCACTTGGAAAAAGGGAATTCAGAAGAGGCAGTGAGTGGAATGTATCTACCAAGACTGGGAGTTTGGTGTGTGTGTTCGTTCGTTTGTTCCTTCCATCCTTCCTTCTTTTCCTTCCTTCCTCCTTCCCTCCCTCCCTCCTTCCTTCTTTCTTTCCTTCAATGGAGTCTCGCTCTTATTGCCTAGGCTGGAGTGCAATGGCGCGATCTCAGCTCACCACAACCTCTGCCTCTTGGGTTCAAGCAATTTTCCTGCCTCAGTCTCCCGAGTGGCTGGGATTACAGGCATGTGCCACCACACCCAGCTAATTTTTGTATTTTTTAGTAGAGAGGGGGTTTCTCCATGTTGGTCAGGCTGGTCTCAAACGCCCAAGTTTGAGAGGTGATCTGCCCACCTTGGCCTCCCGAAGTGCTGGGGTGACAGGTGTGAGCCACTGCGCCTGGCCTCCTATGTCAATTTTCAACCATTTTGTTAGTCTGCTTTGAATCTAGAAACTTTTATCATTAAGGGTACACTTCTTCGTTGATAAAACACACATAAGAGAATCCAGCCAGGGACCACTTGAAGATTTTGTGATCCTATAAGACCCAAGGGATGTGTAGGTAGCAGGGCTGTGTTTGTAATCCCAGGAACAGACAATTCCTAAGTGCCCTGAGAGTAGAGAGCAGGCAGCAGGTGCAACTGTCCTGACTATGCCCCTTATGGGTGGAAGGAGAAGAAGACACAACTCACGGAAAGGAATCAGTGCTGTGCCTGTGTACTGTGGGTGCCCGATCAACACTCACTGCGCGCTGCCCATACCCTAGTTATCTATCAGCCTCCTGGAGTATTTGGTTTTCCAGAAACAATAGATTGTGAACTTAGCTGAGGGGCAGAACTGCAAGAACCACTATGCCTCTCTAGGGAAACTGGCTGTGAAGCTTTCCCTCAGAGCTCTTTGTAAATGCTGCCCAGCAGGGTGTACAGGATGAGAAAGTTGCCCAGATAAAGTTTTCAGATTCTCTCTCATTCAGGTTTCAGATCCATTGTGCAGCCTTGTCTGAAATGGCCTTAGGGAGATTGGCTATCTGATCTGGAGCTGTGGAAGCTGACAAAATCAGGGGCGAGAGCATATCTGAGACCCAAGTGGGAAGTCAAAGCAGAGTTCTCAAAAGAGGGGAATGGAACGGGTCAGCAAAACTGAAGAGGACAAAAACAGGACGGAACCAGGGTTAGCAGTAGGCTCTGAGCACCACAGCCTCAGGGCTAGGGTCATCAGGGAGCCCTCTGAGCTCCAGTCTGGATCAGGAGATTTCTGTGGCTGGTTTTTATGTGCCAGCTTTATCCTGGGGCAAAGGTAGTCTGTAGCTTTTAAAGGGCCTGGCCTAGACAGAATAGTCTAGAAGAGAGTTTCTTCAAGGTTGGCCTGCAGAGACTTACTCAAAACCCTTTTCGGTGCTTACTAAAATGCAGATCCCAGGGCTTCACTCAGACTTAGAAAATCAGTATGTGCTAGAGCCAGGAATCTGTGTTTTTCAAAAGCACCTTACCCAACGCACACATGGGACTTTTAGGAATTCTAAGATTTTAAAACCTGCTGAGATACAGGAAAGTTCAAGGAACTTAAAAGACAGGAAACGTGAGTTATAATCCTGGCTTTGTGACCTTAACCTCACTGAGCCTGAATTTCTTTATCTGTAAACTCGGGTAGCGTATTTCATTTTAAGTGTAGCTTATGCCCATGAACATAAGTTGTTTGTAAATGCAAATATTCATAATTATCACATTTCTGAGCCAAAGGAAAATCTTGGAGACTCCCACCATTTTACCCACGTTAGGTCTGAGTGTGGTCAGTTACCTCTGAATCTACACATGTAATGACCCTTAGCTACACATTTCTTGGAAGGCTCTCTGGTGATCTTTTATTTTATCCAGAATGTACAGCCCTGTGTGAGTGCCTTGTGTACACTGGGAGACGGACTACTGGCTTTATCAAATCCTGGAGACATGAGGGAGAAGAGCTTTGAGGGGCCAGAAGTCTCAGGGGTGAATTCCAGGGACTTTTAATGTGCTAAGCTACTTGGGACAGTAGCTGGGGTTAAGAATTAAGAGGTGGAAGAATAGGATTAGAGTCCCAAATGAGTTGATGAATTGGAGTAGTAGTCAGGAACAAAGGGAAAAAGCTCAATCGGAAAAGTTCTGGATGCTACATGGGGGAAACGATCATTATCACAAACACAAGCTAAGCAATGTCCAGCCAAATGAGGATAATAGGCTGAAAAGGAGCCAATGAGGCCCAGCTATCATTTGAAACATGAGCGTGAAATTTGGCAGCACCAACTGAAGCAGAGTTTGAAGGAACTGTGAGGTCATCGTCACTTTCTCACACCTTTATGAGACGTCTTTGTCTACTGCTGGACTTCACAGTTTGAGAGACATGGAGTACTTGGACACAGCTCAACAGATAGAAATAAAGATGATGAAACTGTTGGAGAATAAGAACTGTGAAGAAAAGCAAAAAGCTCTGGTGTTATTTAACCTAAAGACAGGCAAGCTAAGGGGAGACATAACTCCTGGCCATGAATTAAAGTTGAGTGGGCAATAGTTCTTTGTAGTCTACTGAGGAGTGAACAGACTTAAGTTCAGTAGAAAGAAAGTATATAAAGTAAAATAAAACAGTTCTTATGATGCATGGTCAGAGTCCACACAGGCTGTTGTGGCAAGGGCAAAACTCCTTTCCAAGCTTTGACCAAGGGGCCACACCAGACTGGAGGAAGCAGATATAACATGCCCAGTTAAAACTATTCTGACAACAAAACTGATGCATTTGGAATCAGCTCCAGCTCTGGCCTATAGCTATAATTTTGGGCAGTAAATTAATTTGTCTGGGCCTCAGTTTCCTCATCTATAAAGGCAACTGACCAATGACTTCCATGGTTTTCGAAGTTTTGAAAATTCACATTCTGTGATATTTGAGTAATACAGAGGCTGTACTGAACACACTAAACATTTCTTTCCAGTGAAAGGAAAAATAGTAAACATGTTGGGGAATTTGGCCTTTGATCTAGGCTTGATGGGCTGATGTCGTGGGCTGGGAAAACTGGGGAGAGGCCCAAGATCCTTACGGGGAAGTATCTGCTTCTGAGAGAAAGGTGGGGAAGAGAATGCAGGATGTTCAGAAAAGGAATTGTGGAGTGGGAGAGGAACATGAGAGGGGCCCACAAGCCATCCAGGAATAAGGACAGGAAAAGGAGAGGAGGCATGGAGTGTGAATATGGGTAAGCTGATTGCTGTGGTCTGGATGTTTATGCCCCACCCCCCAAATTCATATGGTTTTTAGGAAGTGGGGCCTTCTGGGGGTGATCAGGTTATGAAGGTAGAGCCTCATGACTGGGATTAGTGCCCCTATGAAATAGGCCCACAGGAGCTTGTTCGTTCTTCAGATATGCGCGATCACGGCAAGAAGGCACCATCTCTGAACCAGAAAGTGGGCCCTCCTCACCAGACATCGAATCTACTGGTACCTTCTTCGTGGACTTTTCAGCCTTCAGAACTCTGAGCAATAAACTTCTGCTGTTTATAACCTATCCAGTTTACGGCACTTTGTTACAGCTGCCCGTATGGACTAAACCACAGATTAAGACAAAGCATTAGCTAAGGGACCAAGCCAAGGACCTGATCTAGACTCAAAAGAGCTGAGGAGACCCCCTCAAAGGCCTGCCGGGAGATCAGCTGCAACCTGAAACCAAGAGGACTGGGGCAGGACCTAGGTAGGACGATGCCCCAGTTCCTCAGAGCCCTGAAAGTCTGAAAGCAGCTTTGCTGTGAGACAGATGTGGTTTCCATTTTGCCTCTGTTACTTAGTAGCCATGTGATCTTGGGCAAGATGCTTATCTTCATTAGAACATAGTTTCCAGATAATAAAGTAGGGGTAATATATCCACTTCATAATATTTTTGTGGGGATTAAAGGTGATTATGCGCCTGACACATAGTAAGCATGGATAAACTGCTGTGATTCTGATTTTGGCTTGGGAATGGAATTAAGGCAAAATGAAAAGAAACATCTGTGACCTTGTGGTTTCTAGAAAAGCCTGAAACTGGACTCCTATTAATAATGATGCAAACTGTTACATAGCATGCTCATCTATGTTCCCCCATCTGATCCTCAGAAATTTTTTTTTCTTTCTTGAGACAGAGTCTCATTCTGTCAACCCGGCTGGAGTGCAGTGGTGCAATCTTGGCTCAATGTAACCTCTGCCTCCTGGATTCAAGAGATTATTCTGTCTCAGCCTCCCAAGTAGCTGGGATTACAGGTACCCACCACCACACCTGGTTAATGTTTGTATTTTTAGTACCAATGGGGTTTTACCATGTTGGCCAGGCAGGTCTTAAACTCCTGACCTCAAGTGATCCACCTGCCTCAACCTCCCAAAGTGTTGGGATTACAGGCATGAGCCGCTGCAACTGGCTAATCCTCAGAAATATTTAACTTTGAAGTGGCTATTGTTAGCCCATTTCACAGATGAGAAATTGAGACCCAGAGTAGGAAATGCCTTGTCCTAGCTCAGTTAGTAAGTTGTAGAGTTGTGATGATTTCTTGTCTTCTGATCTCAGTCACGGCTTTTTTTTTTTTTTTTAAATCTATTTCATGGAAGTGACATCGGAAGAAGATGGGAGACAGATTAGTTTTTAAAATTATAACTGGGTTAGCTGATCAATGTGAGACTGAACTTGGAAGTTGATGTGCTTGCTGATAGATGTCTACTGATAGTCCCTTATCCCAGAAAGGTTTACTAGATGCTAACTGGTACTCCAGCTTGCTGAGAACTGTGCTGAGAGAGAAGGGAAAACTGGACTGGGGCTCCCAGGCACTGTCTTCAGGGTGCCTTTCTTTCCCATTCTGCCGCCAACTCCTCCAATCCAAGCAAAGTAAGAACTAGGTTAGCACAGCTTTCTGCTTGTCACACCTGCTGAATGAACAGGATTCTACGGTTTCTATCTTTAAATAGAAACATTACCACTGATTTGTAGTCATCATGCTGTCCAGGAGTCCTTAATAAATGTTAAGATCATTACTGAGTCACTTAGCTCCTTTCTTCCTCTTCACGGAGTTACCAGTCTTCTGATCTCTCTTACAGAATTCCTTTCTAACCAGCAAAGCATGCTTGTGACTCTCCTCTCCTGCTTCCGATATTGATCTCAGGGGCTGAACATTCACATCCAGTAAGGCAAGACTCTGCTTCTGAGCCCAGTATGGTTCACCCTGCCGAGCTCTGGACCTGTGGCTCCTCGTCTCTTCCTCCCTCCCAAATGCACTTGGACTCTCTCTCTGGGGCCCTTTTCTGCTCTCAGACTCTAAGAAAAGGGCTGATATTTTCACAATAGTTTAGATAGAGTCCTTCTGGAAGCAAGGAATATGACTAAGTGATTTTTTAAAGTCCCTTCCAGCCAGTGATTCATCAGACACAGAATTTTAAGCTGGAATGGTCTATAATTTTCTGGGCCAAATGTCTCATTTTTGCAAATGAGGAGAGTAAGTTCTATAGAGGTTGAGACTAGTGGGGGCTGCTTGCTACAGTGGACAGATCATGGGATTTGAAGTTAGAAGTTCTGGGGTATTTTGTTGTTTTCTGAGACAGAGTCTCATTCTGCCACTCAGGCTGGAGTGTGCAGTGGCACAATACTAATTCACTGCAGCCTCAAACTTCTGGGCTGAAGAGATCTTCTCACTTCAGCCTCCTGGGTAGCTAGGACTACAGGTACACACCAAAACACTGGGCTAATTTTATTTTTTGTAGGGATGGGGGTCTCACTATGTTGCCCAGGCTGGTGTCAAACTCCTGGTCTCAAGCGATCCTCCTGCCTTGGCCTCTCAAAGTGTTGGGATTACAGACTCATGCCTATGAGCCACCATGTCTGGCAGAAGTTCTGAGTTTGAGGCCAAACTCTATCACTCACATGCTTTGTGACCTTGAGCAAGTCATTAACCTCTAGAGCGGCCAGGCCCGGTGGCTCAAGCCTGTAATCCCAGCACTTTGGGAGGCCGAGGTGGGTGGATCACGAGGTCAACAGATCGAGACCATCCTGGTCAACATGGTGAAACCCTGTCTCTACTAAAAATACAAAAAATTAGCTGGGCATGGTGGCATGTGCCTGTAATCCCAGCTACTCGGGAGGCTGAGGCAGGAGAATTGCCTGAACCCAGGAGGCGGAGGTTGCGGTGAGCCGAGATCGCGCCATTGCACTCCAGCCTGGGTAACAAGAGCAAAACTCCGTCTCAAAAAAAAAAAAAAAACTTCTAGAGCTCCAATTTCCATACTTGTAGAATGGAAATAACACTACCTGCCCTACCTGCTTCCAAGTGTGGTTCTGAGGATCACATGTCATATTTAGGAAGGAAATGATAAAATGTAATGCTTTATCAATGTTACATTATTAAATAGCTGGTTCAAGGTCACGTAGTGGCAAAACCAGGATCCTCAATTCCAGTGTAGTTTGATTTTCAGCATACAATGTTGCCTTCTTGACATTTTTCCAATTCTGTAAGATTTTCTCATCAGGCACCACACTAATTTGGTCTCCACATGTTTTCCTTTAAATACCCAGACACACACAGACTCAAACTTCGGGAATCCAGACTGGCTCAGATGGGTCACAGACCAGCAACTACGAAGGGTTGGTGGAGAGATCTCAGCAGCCTTCCATTACATCACAGTCATGGCCCTCAGACCCTGGGCTGATGGCTGCCAAGGGACTGGGCATGCTCACAAGCTTGCTTGCCATGGCACTGCTCTAGCTAGTTTCATAACACCAAATTGCAAGTTGAAGCTGGCTATTCGATAGCTTATAACGGCCTATTAGACTATGGCATATGCCTCGAGGACTGAAATAGGATGAGCCTGAGCCACAGAGTGAAGTGATAATAGATACTTTAAGTTCATGCTGGACAGAGATTTGGGAACCTGTTCCATGGTAATAGGTGGTTTACGGTGCCAATTTGTGGTAGCCCCATAGGAGAGGCAGGAGATGACTGCTTAGTCTCACAAATGAAGTGCTGCACCCAAGGGTTATGTGTTCCCATGGACCACTAATGAGAAGGAGCCCCTGGCCTCTGAGCCCTCTCATCACCATTCTGGCATTGGAAAAGATCGACCATGCTTTATTTGGCCCCATTATTGATCATAGGGTATACTGAACCCTAGGAGATTGAGCAAAACCATCTCTCCCAGTCAACGAGACATGCACGCACCGCCAGTGCTGATAAGTTGTGGTCCTTGGGTACCATGTGACAGGCCGGCCCTTTTCTCTTTCATAACTAATGGCTTCCCAAGCTTGACATGAGAAAGAAACCTTCTTTCAGTTATTGGAGAGAGTTGGGTCTCTTCTCTGGTAATGGTTTTTGGCCCTTGAAGAGCACAACAAATAAATCCTACGTTTTCCTGTTTTCTTTAAACATAAAAAGTTTTTCAAACTTTCAGAAATAATGGGGAGGTCAAGCGTATAATAAATAGGGAGTACGGCTCTTTGCTCAGAGCAATAAAAAGGAAAAAAAGGGAAAAAAACACTGTGAGCTAGTTCAGCCAACAATTTCCATGTTTAAAAAAAGTTCAAGTTGGAGCCATGTGGTCTCAATAAAGTAGTAAAATACATTTTCTTTACCCTACACTTCATATGCCCATAACCTTCCTTTTAAATCATCTCTAACCAGCCCCGAATCGCTCTGACCGCAAATCATTTGGTGGCTTTGGTCTCCAGGCAATGGAATGTGCTGGGGTAGAGGGGGGTCGCTACCAAGTGCACTCTGAGGGAGCCTCCACTCCCTTGCTCAGGCACACAGACCCCAGCAAAGCCTTGAAAAGGTTCCCGCTGAGATAGCACATGACATCATAGCCCAATCATTCAGGAAAAAAACTGCAAGGGCTGCGGAATAGCACAACATGCCACAAACCACAGTGGGCAGATAAAGTCGAAGAACAGCCTTTCTTACGAAAACATTCGCAAATACCACAGGCAGCTGGCAGAGACACGTTTAATTACATTTACAGAAAAACCACTGCATCCATTAGCCCCACCATCTTTGGGGCTGACCAACAAATGGGAAGGTCACTGAAGCCCGTCTTGGAAATGGAAAAGCCAGGAGAGCTCGAAGTTTATGTCATTACATTTTATAATGTGTGTTACGATTAGATATGACCCAATTGTAAAATCATTTGATAGGCTTTGAAAGGATGTCCAAGTGAACCAGACCCCAGTAATAACCTATCTTTAAATTTATAGCTGAAGATTAAGTGCAGCCCAAGGTGTGAGAAATCAATTATTCAACTCATGACTAATTTAAGAGACACCAAGCTTGTTCTGGGCATCAACGAAGCTCATGCAACTGCCATCTGCCATCACATCAGAGGACCCAGTCTTGTCTTTTGCAAGTGTCATTGGAGGTTTTGTTTATTTTATTTTTTTAAGAAACTGTTTAAAGACCTAAGTATACAGACTTTGAAGGGATGGTAAATATATTGGATGTGCCTTTAGGCACCTCAGAGACACAAAGTGCAACATGCGTTGGCAAGGTATGATTAAAGCTTGATGGAAAAAATTGTCCAAATAAAAAATGATATTTTAGAGAGTAAACATCATCTTACAATAATTGCTTAAGTAGGAGTTTTAAAGGAGGCTCTGCAGAACCTTCCATGAGACAAGGAGGATGTGCCTAAAAAGTCTCCTGTAGTTTCTAATTTTAGCCCTAGAGAGTGATCATTGCTATTTCTAGTCTGTGATTTCATTTAGTGAAGGGAGATTTTCAATAGCAAAAAGAAAAGAAAAAAGACGGGGCAAAACCATACAACAAATAACAAATGAAAACACTGTAGTGATGAAAGTAGGTCTCTATCCTAAAGGAACAATGAAAAATTACATAGTAGCTATAGACACTCACTTCTACTAGTTATGGTCTTTTCAGAAATATGTTATCTTATAGCCTCCTAAGGTAGCTGGCAACAATCTTTTCCATCAGACACCCAAGGATAACTTTCCATTTCAGTTGTGGGGGTGGAGCGCTCAAATGCATGCTCATAATATCTTCATGCAGCCTCTATAACAACCGTGGGGGGGAATGTAAGAGTCTCGAGTTACTGAAAATAACCTGTTTGCCATTATATGGGCAATTATAAGCTGGAACTTGCTTTTTTGAAATTGCTGGGTTCAGCAGAGATTTCCCATGGATTTATCAGCAGCAGAAATAAACAAGCATTCCACTGGGCTCCACTTGGAAGTGTGAGAAGGGCTGATAGAAAGTCTTTTTCATCATGTGGACAGGAATTCAAGCTAACCTATGAGGTTGTTAAATCACATTCCAATATCCTGATGACTTTCTTCACCATCAGAAAGCTGAAAACATGCTGGTCCTCAAAGGACGGCCGGTTTTCAGGTGGTCTTGCCCACTGCCCCTCTCCTCACATGCCATCACCTCTTTCCTTGTCAGCAGCCTCCCTGCCAGTGAAATGAGAGGTGACCACAGCATCCCGGGGGTGTTCAGGTGCCAGGGTCTCTACACTTGCAGTGCAAATAGATTAGGGGAGACTCTCTCTTTAAAAGTCATGCTGGTTACTTCTGTATTAAATAATCCCAGGAACTCACCCAAATTGAATATTTATGGAAATGTCAGCAATGCTTTCCATAAAAACAATGGAGATGCCAGCTTTTCAGTTTAGTCTTTCCATGGCAGAGGAGTCCTCGGGAACGCATTCTTCCCTATTGTATTCTGCCTGCCACTTGTCCCCTGAGATCCGCAGCCAGCTGAATGCGAACAACAGGGACCCCGTGCAGATGTCTTCGAGGAGAGGAGGAGAACCGGGAAAGTCGCGTTGGGTTTTGTCAGACAAAGAGCTGCTATCAAGTGAAACCCAGGAAAACAAACAAACAAGCAAACAAACAACCTTCAGGCCACTGAAGAGCAACAGGTGTGAAAACGCCCAGATTTCTCATGGGAAAAATCACCCAAACCTTCTGTGAAACAAAGTGTTTCCAGCGCGACCTCATTCAGCCACTGAGCCGCTGTCCGGCTGTCAGAAACTGCTTTGTGAAAGTTCCCTTCGATTTCCAGCGAGGATGAAGCCCCTTACCAAGTAATTAGAAAGAATATACAAACGTACTGGGCTCACACCGCTGCGGGCAAGTTAAGCTCACCAAAGAGAAGCGTCTCTAAAACTACCATTTTTTTAAATGAAAAAGTTAAAAGGGGTAAGGGGGGTGGGAGACAGGATCCAACCTCACGCCTTTCTCCCCTCCCCCACCCCAACTCTAACAACAGAAACGTCCCGCCCCCGCCAACCCCCAAAGAGAAGCCCGAAGAAGGGACGAGGGAAGCCGAGGTGGAGCGCGACATTCCGAGTCCACTGCAGCTAAACGCCCCCAACAGTCCCGTTTGCGCGCGGACCCGCCTGCCTCTACCAATAAACGCTTCATTCCTGCAGCTCTGCGTGGATCCTGACTGAACGCTGCCACTTACCAGCCGGGCCCAGCACACCTTCCGCCCCCGCGCCTGCGACGCTCCTCCCGGGGTCCGCCGGCTCTCGCCTATTCCCAGGCTGCAGCGGCTGGCTCCCGACGCGAGCTCGTGTGCAGAACGCCACGGAGAGAGCCTGCGGGCAGTGGCGCTCGCGGAACGCTGGACCCTGGCGGGCTGCGCGGGAACGTCCTGTCCCACCGGCTCCGGGAGGCCTCCTGGCGGCGCGGCGGCCGCGACTCACACCGGGTGCGAGGTCCCCGTGTGCAGCGCGCGAGTGCGCCGCGTCTCGCCGAGGGGCGCGTGTGCGCCGCGGGTGCCGGGGCCGGGGAGGGGAGAGGGTGTGTCCTGGGGAGGAACGCCGCTAACGCCCGGAAATCGCTCCCCTCGCCGCGTGCAGGCCCCTCGCGCTCTGAGGGCGGCTCCGCGTGGCCAGGGCCGGGGGGTTGCAGGAAGGTGCCGGGCCGGGGCCACCGCGGTTTCTCAAGCCACTCCCCGCCCAGCCGGGGCGGGAGGCCGTCCCTAAAGACCTCTGCTCTTGGAGGAAACGCGGCAGCCCTCAAAGGGGACCTCCCAGGGGCAGCTGGTGGTGAATTCGTATTAGTGATCAAAGGAGTCCGCGTCCAGCTTGGGGTTCCTTCTGGACCCTTCCACGCAAGGCATCTTTCAGTTGTACTCTCCATCTGTGGTACCTCTTGGGAGTTAAATCGCTCCTCTGATGCCGCCTGACTGCAAAGCCGTCATTAATTACCCCATTACCAAGGGAGCCCCTAGGAAAAGGAATGCTAAGAATAAATCTGGTCTTTGTTCTTTTCTATGTTGAACAAGTCTGCCATTAATCAAGTCTTTCCTCCAATGTCTAGGGATCAGACCCAAGGTTGGGACTCATGGAGTGATGGCCATGTGCGCGTCTGGCTGTCCTGCAGGCTTTCTCTGCGGCATTACGTCATAGTGACTCAGTTACACACAGACGGACATTAGGGAGAAACAATGGGAGAGGCAAAAGCTACCATTTAGCAAAGACCCATCTATCTGGCAACTCTAAACCCACTGGTAGACAGTGCTTAATTTTTTACACAGTTTTAATGATTATTTCACTACTTACATCTTCCAGAACTGCTTGTCATTGGCCAGTCTGAGAAGCAGACCACAAACTGTTTGAAAATTTCAGGAAGAAACTCACGAGGGACCCATGAAGCTACTAATTTTAACGCAGCATATGAAATATCAAACACGTGACAGATTTTTGAAGTCGATTAGTAACCATATCAAAAAGTGTGTTCTGGTAATATAATCATCTTGAGCAGTCCATCACAGACAGAGTGCACACAATACTTTTCGAAGTGAAAATGAAATGTTAAAAGTGGTCAGTGTATATATCTTTAGTTCCTATTTATTATCCTGAGGAAGTGATGAGTCATGAAACACTGAATTTTTTCTTCCTTATCCAATTTTCCCCTCTTCGGGAATCAATGTAAAGTTAATAAGGACAAAGGTTGCTTTTCAGACTGAAAATATTCTGGGGTTTGGCGGGTTCAGTCCCTTTTTGTATGTCACGAAGTCCTTTTATTTATTTTTTTCCTCTACACTTCAGTTGTAGAGTTTTATTATGGTCATTGAATAATAAGAGCCGAATACTCCTGTTCATCTGAAAGATGTCACAGTGGACTAGGGTGGTCCTGTTGGGTGGGTCTTGCTAAGGCACATTTCAGGTCCTCGCCACCTTTCTCATCTCCAGCAAGTGTTATTAGATCTTTCCTCTGTGAGTTAGGAAGGACATTTTATTAATTAAAATGCCCAGGTGAAAGCAGAAGGAAAAATTTGGAGGGCTTCAGGGTCAGGTCACCATGAGCACAGAAATCTGAGACAGCCCCTCCAACTACTTTCGCTAAATCTATAAATGTTTTAAAAGTCTGAAATTTAGTCCAAACACCCAACATGTACAAATGTCTTAGAGAGGACACCCAGTTTAGTGGTCCTGCCTGCTTGTGGGGATGAGACTGAAGGGTAGATAAGTTTCTGCTGTTCTTCCACACAAGGAGGCCACCTTTTGGGTGGCAGCTATTAGTGGTGTCAAATGTTACTGAAAACTCTGCCTTTTGTTTCTGTGATGTGCCTGCCCATTTGCTTGTGCTCCAAATGAGAACTATCCCAACATTGCGCATTTTATGGCGTTTTGGGGTCAGGAGAGGTGGTGGTGACCGCGATTTTTGATGGGAGGGTGGGGGAACTTGTTGAAAATACAGGTTCCTCTGAGCCCTACTCAGAACTACTGAATCACAATCTTTGGGAGCTGACATCAGCTTTTTTTTTCTTTTGATAATTTAATGTTTTGAATAAGTGAGACATTTACATAATTTATATAAAAGTGTATGCACCACAGTCTCCTTTCTATCACTCTTCCCCATATGCCCAGTCCGTACATTTCCCTCCAGGTAACCACTGACAATATTTTTCTCTGTAGACTTCCAGGTTTCTTTAGTCCTAAATACATTCTTACTCTTTTTCTTTATTTCTTAAAAATACTATAGGTAGGGCCTGGTGTGCTGGCTTATGCCTGTAATCCCAGTACTTTGGGAGGCTGAGGTGGCAGATCACCTGAGGTCAGGAATTCGAGATCAGCCTGGCCAATATGGAGAAACTAAAAATACAAAAATTAATCAGGCATGGTGGTGGGCGTCTGCAAACCCACCTAATCAGGAGGCTGAGGCAGAAGAATTGCTTGAACCCAAGAGGCGGAGGTTGCAGTGAGCCGAGATGGCGCCATTTGCTCTCCAGCCTGGGCAACAAGAGTGAAACTCCCATCTCAAAAATAAATAAATAAACAAATAAATAAATACTATAGGCAGAACAATAACTGGGCTTCATCTTACTTCTTCACTTAAATATATAGACTCTGTGATCCTCTGTTCCATTATTCATTTGTTTGGAAACAAACACCTGTTGAAGACCTACTTCATACTGCGGACTACTGTGTATGTTGGTGACACAGTAGGGACAAACTGACAACAGTTTCTGCCCCATGGCATTTATATCTTGAGCAGGGGGCACATTAGGTAGAAAATAAACATGCTAAACAAGTGAATTCTATGTTAAGTTAGGACATAATAAGAGCAGTTGAAAACAGAGTAAGATAATGGGGGTTGGGGATGTCAGTGGGAAATTTTAATTTAAAATAGAGTGGCCAGGGTTAGCTTTCTTGAGAAAGTGACATGAGAACAAAGACTTGATTATGGTAAGGGAGTGAGTGAGCTTTGGGATGATTTGGAGAGTACAGTGATCCAGGCAGGAAAATATAGTGCAAAGGGACCATGCCTAGCACGTTTGAAGAACAGCAAAGGGGACAATGTGGTTGAAACAGAGAAAGTGAGGTGTAGAATGTCATATGAAGTCAGACAGACAGGGCAGCCAGATGGTGTAGGACCTTGGAAACCAGTGTAAGTATTTTAGGACTTACTCTCAGAGCAGTGGACAGCCATTGGAGCGTCTTGAGAAGAGGACAGACGTGATGAGACATACATGGATATCAGTGCAGAGTAAACATGCTTATGTTTAATGTGGCACAGGATTCCCCTGGATAAAGGTACCACAATTTATTCCATCAGAATCCCACTGATAGACGTTTGACTGGTTTCCAATCTTTTCCTATTAAACAATGTTACAAACGTCCACACATGACATTTTACACTTGTGCAAGTATATCTAGAGTATTAATTCCCGCAAGTGGGATTACTGGATTTCACATTTCGAATTTTGATAAATACAGCCAGGTTGCCTTTCAAAAGGCTCAAGCAATTTACACTTCCACTAGCAATGTTAAACAGTGCCTGTTTCCCCACAGCCTCGCCAGCAAGATGTGCAATCAAACTTCTGGGTGTATGCCAATCTGATAGGTGAAAAGTCATGTCTCAAGATAGTTTTGACTTGCATTTCTCTGATTTTGAGTGAGGTTGAGCACGTTTTTTTATACATTTAAGAGCCAATTCTATTTCCTTTGTTGTGGCCTTATTGTTTATATACTATTCCCATATTTTATTGAATTCCTGGTCTTGTTCTTTATGGAGTTCTTGAAACTCCACGTATGTTAAGGAGATTATCCCTTTGAGTTATGTTTCAGGTTTTCTCATTTTGCCATTTGTCTTTTGACTTGGCTTATGATATCTCATCACATTCAAAAAAGTTTCTAATTTTTACATAACTGAATTTATCAATTTTTAAATGAGACATAGGCCTATTGTATCCTATATACTATTTATTTTTATTTTGATATTTGAAAAATTATTCAATTTTGATATTTAAATATTTGGTCCAAATATATATATAGATATATGAAGACAGAGTCTTGTTCTGTCACCCAGGCTGGAGTGCGATTGTGCGATCTTCACTGCAACCATTGCCTCTCATGTTCAAGTGATGCTCCAGTCTCAGCCTCCTGAGTAGCCAGGACTACAAGTGCACACCACCATGCCCAGCTAATTTTTGTATTTTTAGCAGAGATGGGGGTTTGCCATATTGGCCAGGCTGGTCTGAAGCTCCTGACCTCAGGTGATCCACCCACCTCAGCCTCCCAAAGTGCTGCAATTACAGGCATGAGCCACTGTGCCTGGCCAGTAGGTGTATATTTTATCCTGGTTTGGTGTATCAGGTATTAAGGTATGGCTCTTGCTTCATTGTTAATGATCCAGTTGGCCCACTACCACTTTCAAAAAGAATAATTTTTGAAATGTTAATTGTGTTTAGAAAACACATAAAATGTACCATCTCAATCATTTTTAAGTGTACAGTTCTGTAGTGTTAAATATGCTTATGCTGTTGTGCAAAAGATCTCCAGAACTTTTTATCTTGCAAAATTGAAATGCTGTACCCATTGAACAACTCTTGATTTCTCCCTCCCCCAAGCCCCTGGCAACCACTGTTCTCTATGTTTATGTGAATTTGACTACTTTAGATACCTCTTATAAATTAAATCATACAATTTTTGTCTTTTTGTGACTGGCTTATTTCAGTTGGCATAATATCCTCAAGGGTTCATCCATATTGTGACATATGGCAGGATTTTCTTTTCTTTTTTTTTTTTTTTTTTGAGATGGAGTTTCGCTCTTGTTACCCAGTCTGGAGTGCAATGGTGCGATCTTGGCTCACTGCAACCTCCGCCTCCTGGGTTCAGGCAATTCTCCCGCCTCAGCCTCCTGAGTAGCTGGGATTACAGGCACGCGCCACCATGCCCAGCTGATTTTTTGTATTTTTAGTAGAGATGGGGTTTCACCATGTTGTCCAGGATGGTCTCGATCTCTTGACCTCGTGATCCACCTGCCTCGGCCTCCCAAAGTGCTGGGATTACAGGCATGAGCCACCGCACCTGGCCAGGATTTTCTTTTTTAAGGCTGAAGAATATTAAATTGTATGTCTATAACACATTTAATTTAATTTAATTAATTAATTATTAGTTTGAGGCAGGGTCTCCCTCTGTTACTTAGGCTGGAACGCAGTGGCATAATCTTGGCTCACTGTAGCCTCGATCTCAAGGGCTCCAGTGATCCTCCCACCTCAGTTTCCCAAGTAGCAGGGACTACAGGTGTGTGCCACCACACCTGGCTAATTTTTGTAGTTTTAGTAGAGGCAGGGATCTTGCCAAGTTTCCCAGGCTGGTCTCTATTTCCTGGGCTGAAGCAGTGTACCCGCCTCTGCCTCCCACAGTGCTGGGATTACAGGTGTGAGCCACAGCGCCTGGCCACCATTTTTTCTTTATCTGTTAGTCCCACAGTAGATGTTTGGATTGCCCACACCTCTTTGCTATTGTGACTAATGCTGCTATGAACATGGATAAGCAAATACCTCTTTGAGATCCTGCTTTCAATTCTTTTGGTTATGTACCCAGAAGCGAGACTGATTTCCACAGTGGCTGCACCATTTTACGTTTCCACGACAGTGCACATGAGTTCAAGTTTCTCCACACCCTTGTCAACACCTGTTACTTTTTGTGTTCTTAATAGTAGCCATCCTAATGGATATGAGGTGATATCTCATTGTGGTTTTGATTTTCTCTTCTCTAGTAATTAATGATGGCTCTCATCTTTCCATATGCTTTTCGGCCATGTGAATATCATATTTGGAGGATAATCTTTAAATAAGCACAAGACTCTATTCAAGCCTTTTGTTCATTTAAAAATCGGTTATTTTTGTTGCTGTGAGTTGTAGGAATTATATATATATTTTTATACATACGTATATATAAATATATATATAAGTGTGTATATCCTGGATATTAACCCCTTATTGGATATGTGATTTGCAATTGTTTTCTTCTGTAACATGGGCTGACCTTTCACTCTGTTGATTGTGTCCTTTGTTACAAAGAAGTTTTTAAGTTTGATATAGTCCAATTTGCCTATTTTTGCTTCTGTTGCCTATGCTTTGCTTGACCACCACTACTTTACAATAATGATCTTTTACCATGTTTTGAGATGCTGTTATTATCATGTATTAAATTCCTGTGTATAGTTGAGTCTATTTCCTTGGTTGGCTTTTTTTAGTTTGGGTGCTACCACCACACCAATTAATTATTGATTCTTTTTTATTTTAATATTTATTAAATAGCTAATTGCTTGTTTTACGTCTAATATCATTTCTCATTGCTCTTCTCAGATTCCCAGTTTTCCTTGTTTATTTATCCACATAAACTTGAGAGTAAACAAATAAAATAATAACAGAAACTCTTATTCCTATTTTATCATTAGAATTAAATTTAAATAATTAACAGAGAAAGTTGACGTCTTTATATTAACCAGTCTTTCTAGCCAAGGAAAAGGTAGATCTTTCTGTCTGTTCAAATCTTATTTTGTGTCCTTTGGGAATGTTGTACAGTTTTTCTCATAAGTATCTTGGACATGTATTCAGTTTACTCATAGGTATTTTATCTTTTATTACTATTGTAAATGGGGTCTTTTCTCTCATTACATCTTCTAGCTGGATATAAGGAACTAATTACAGTGTATTCATGGTGTGCCGTTCTCTCTTACTCATATTGTTTATAAACATTTCTCAATTCTTTTATATTTCTAACTATATGATATAATCTAAAAATAAAGATTAACATCTGCTTTCCAATATTTATACTTTTAGTTTCTCTCTTCAAATTTCATTGTCTATTAGGTCTAGTATGATGTTAAATAAAAGTAGTAAGAGTGGGTATCCTTGTCTTGTTTTTTATTTTAATGGGACTGGCTTCAGTGATTACCCATGTGGGCTTTGGGCTGAGAATGATCTATTTTCTCATGCTAAGAAAATATCAATTTGTTCTTAGAAGCTTTTCGGGGGGGAGGGGCGAGTCAAGTGTGATTATTGACTTTTGTCCACATGCTCTTTTTGGTATCTTTAGAAATGATCATATATATTTTTTCTCCATAGAGCTATTAATTTAATGGAATATAATACATTTCTTGGCCATGAACTGTTCTTGAATTCCTACAACAAGCTCCACTTGATCACAGTGATTCTTTTTTTAATGTGCTAGTAAATGATGTTTGCCAGTATTTATTTATAATTTTCTGTACTGATATTCATAACTGAGATTTTGATAACAATTTTTTTGTTTTATTGCATTGTGTCAAAAAATATTATTTGTAATGTTTCTATCTTTTGGAATTTGTTGGCTTTCTTTGTGGACCTAACTTCTGGTTAATTTTCATATATGTTTCCTGGCCACTTGAAAAAATGATGTTAGATAATATGGAGATATTTTCAGGATACAAAGTTGAATAACATACATCTTATTGATTATGTTATGTCTTTTCTGAACGTAAGCTATGTTGACTTATTTATCATGGACTGCGTCTTCGTTTCTGAATAATTCTCCCTTCATCTCCTGTAATTTCTGCTTTATACAGTGGCTGCTGTGTTGTCTGATGAATATGTATTCATAATTGCTGTAGCCTCATTTTGAGTTTCATTATTTCGCATGACAAAGTGCCCCTTTTCTTATTCTATTAATTTCTGGCCTGAATTCCACTCACCTGAGGGTAAGGTCCTAACCTTGCTGTTTAGGCTCCCTTTGTCTGGTGTGCCTTTCCTTATCCATTCACACTTAGGCTTTTGGAACCACTTTGATCCATGCGTGCCCCTCGTATGGGGCTTCCTTCTCTTAGGCAGTCTGCCGCCTCCACCCTCACCTACCCGGTCCCTGAATCTGCAATTGCTAAACCACGGAGGTAGCTTTCCATCACTGCTCTTCAGAAGTCCTTCATCTTCAGGGAAATAATTTTTCCCTGGTGCTTTGTGAGATGCCAACACATAGTTTGCTTATGTGAGCATTAAAGTGATATGTCATGCACCACGCATTTGTATTTGTAACTTAGGCTTAGAATTAAAGTATTATTTCAGGAATCCCTGTTATTTCTATAATAGAGTAACTTACTACTTCCAGATTCAGGTTTAGAATAATTATTTAGGTGGTGATACAAATAATGCCATGGGAAGCCTGGCACATGATCTCTTTGGATCCTTCCAGTAGTATTGTGAGTTTGGCAGAGCAGGTATCCTCATTAAACAGATAGGAGAGACTGAGGCAAGGTTTCCAAAAAAGTGTATTTCCTCATCGTTTCTGACACAAGCAAATAGACAATGTAGCTTTCAGGTATATGATAGAAAGGCCTCGATAGGGATATTTTCTAAGGCTCAAAGGACAGAGTGCCAGTTGAATCATAAGTAAATTGATAGTGGGTTTAACTCTCCTCTGAAAACATTAACGATGTTGAAACACTGAGGGTTTACTTAGGGAGGCTGTGGAATATGCATCTCTGGGGAAACATGAAAAATAAAAGAGATCTTCATTTCTTTGGAACAGTTTGAGTGTGGTCTTGCCCCAAGGCACGGGTGACTGGATAACCTCCAATGTCCCCTTCCTCTGGAATGCTTCAAAGAACATCTCAGGGGGTTTGGGTCATTCATTTTCTAACTTAGGCACCGGAAGTATGACTTGTCAGGAGATTGTTATCAACGATATCCAGATTTAAGAGCATAAAGTGGTTATGTAACAAGATGCTACCTAACAGAGAAATTTAAGAAAGGACCTGATTACAGCATAATAATGCTACTTCTCTTTTGGGGTAAGGGACAGGGAGATTGCAATCAACTTCAAATTCCCTCATGTTAAAGAAAACATAAGCGTTTCCACATTTCTTTTCTCCCGGGCTGAAAGCAAAAAGGGGGAAATACGTGGAAATCTTTCACATTGAGACACTTCAGGATAATGTTTTCTTCGAACCAGAAATCCCCAGGTTGTCCCGAAACTCAACATCTGAATCATGCCGACTGGTGAGAGACGTTGTTTGAGCAACACTGGAATTCTGAACATTCTTCAAGGCTTCATAAAAATCCCAAAATGATGGACCAGTGCTTATGTTGTGGTCATGCAAAGAAAACCCCCCTCGTGATTCAGGATTGAGTTTGTTTCTTTTATATTTATAGTATCTACACTGAAGGAATGTAGAATTTGGCATGGGGAGGAGGATAGGGAAAGGGAGGAATGGAGACCAGATTTTGTCTGCATGTGAGGGGCCATGTATGTGTGTGTTTTGACCTAGAGTCTACGGAGTAGGGGAGAGGGAGTATTTGATAGTTTTGTTCATTTGTTTTTAAAGCAGAATCTTCTTGGGGTCTCTGGTGCGAGAGAGTGACTGGAAGAATTTTTTTACTTTCCTTGTTAGCAGCACCATCTGTTTACAATGAAAGCTTGGCTTCCACTTTCTGGCACAAATAAAAACCCTAGGGTGCCCATATAAGTCAAACAGATGAAGCATGTGTTCGCAGACCTGAAAATCAGGTCTTTTGCGTGCATAGGACTTTCATGGTAGATTTACACAGCATCGTATCCCCACATAAATTCAGGAGGAAGCTTCTGAGAAGCAAAGGTGAGCCATAGACCACTGGAATTCACAGCTTGCTTATCTGCTGCTTGACAAAGTGATGGACCCCTTGGGTCACACCTGCCAAGAGAGAGGTTGGCAAATGGCAAATGGGTCATTTAGTAAAATTCCTTTCACCACTTATGGGATTTATATACATTTGGGAGAGGGATTTACACTCCCGAACAAGGAAATATGGTCATATGGTCTTTACAAATCCCGGATAGAAAGACACAGTTCCATAAACAGCAAAGCATCAAGTAAGCAGATGAGAAAAATTTCTAGGACTAACTATCGAGACTGTGGAGGGGGAAGGAGTGAGGAGCTGAAAATAGGAGGAGGGCACCTTTTTTCTCCCTTTGTTTTGTGTTGAGTAGGCTGCCCCGCTGGAGTCCCATAGGTCCCCACTTAGGGGCTAGGGATTTTTACCCTCTCCCCAGAAATAAACTCTAGATAAGGATTTGTAAGACAATGGCAACAAGGAATTAACTGTACATCTGGAAAAGTTTTCGTAGTGATGAGAGAAGTTTTGCATAATATAATTTGCATGCCATTAGATCAATCAATGTTCATTCACCATTTAGTGAGCCCTCCCTCCACTAGGTTGTCTGGGGAAAGCCTAGGCTGAACTTTCAGAAGTTTATTAATGGCTAGGGAAGAGAAAAATAACAGAAAGCAAACTTACAGTCATTTGAAACAATTGGAAAATAATTAAACATGTATCTGCTTGTCTGGAATTGCAGTTCTCAAGTTGTGTGCATCGGATCAAATGGGTCTTGTCAAAATGTGGATTGCCAGGCCCTACCACCTGGATTCAGAGGGCCAGCACAGGCCCTCTGTATTTTAAACAAGTTTTCTCAGCTATTAGATGGAAATGGACCTCAAAGCCCACTTTGAGAATCACTAGTTTAGAATATTATATCACGTTATTTTAAAAGAAGTGGGGGAAAGTCATGTTTGTTACTTTTACTACCCATAGATTTTGCATATACTGTGTTGCTTCATTTTGAGGTGGAGACCCACGGTTTAGCCAGAAAGTTAGTCACCATCTCCATCTAAAATCTAGGATCTTCCCTTGACAAGCATGCTGCTATCTTTTCCCAAAAGGCGAGAAAGTCAGGGTGTGTGAGGCTGGCTGCACAGACCAGGGGGCACGTGTTTGCCCCTGGCTTGTTCCTGAAGCCAGCCTCTACATGGTGTCCAAAGCTTTCTAGCAAATGCAGATCTGGCCCTGGCATAATATTATACTCTGTTTATTACCCTGTGATGTACTTTTTTCACTGAGCACTATAATTTGGACATCTTTTTGGTTGAGTTCCCTGGTTTTTGCCCACTGAAGGATAATTTTTTATTGAAATACCATTAACACAAATGCAAATTAAGTATCATTAACCAAGCCCATTAATTACATTTTTAGCAGAAAGGTGGGGTGGTTCATGGCTTGAAGTCAGCTGATTTTACTCTGTTCCATGTCAGCTGGCTGTGTGTTTGTCCACTAGTCTTAAACATTGACATTGTGAGTCAGGAAAATGTGTGGGCCAACTTGCACAAATTCATCACTACTATTGAAGAGCTTAAAGTGTGCACATTACTGATCACTGGTTAGGAAAATGATAATTTTCATTGTGAATAACCATTCTAGTGATGGTTAAATCTGATGTTTTAGAAAACTTTCGGGAGACTAGGTTTGGGGTGGATCCAGACTAATGAATTTAGTCCTTTTAAGAAATTCATTGACAATAAGAAGATACAGAAGTGTCAGTTGAACCCTCAAACATTGTATATATGTAAGATAACCCTGGAGCTTGTCATAAATACAGACTCCTCCAGCTGTTAAGGATCTGTAGATCTGAGTTGGTTCTACTAAAAGATTTCCCACCACAGTAAAAGAAACCGTTGATCACCAAACTTCTCTAACTACAGTTATCAGCCTGACCTGAGCTACAATTCTTTCCAGACCAGGCAACCAAAGAGCCCCTTAACTGGCTATCCCCACAACAGCAGTGACATCATTTTCATGTGCAGGTTGGATTAGCTCAGTTCCCTGTTTAAAACAGCTAAGTGGCTGCCCATTTCAGTTAGATTAAAAGCAAAGTCATTTAAATGCCAACCAAATGACCTGGCTGCTGCGTCCTTCTTCAGCTCCCACCAGCTCCTCTCCACATTCTAGCCCGCTGGCTTTTGTTCAGTTCCTGATCCATATCAATGCCTTTCACACTTAGTCAGCCTTTGCACCAGTTCCTCTCCATCCTCCAAGACCAACTTATCTGTTGACTCAGAAACTCTTCCTTCAGCCTCAGGCTCTGCTTTCCTACTGCTTATCAAAGATCTTTGTGTCTTTGTATAAAGCGGATCTCCTGCTGAAAGGTGGGTTCCGTGAACATGTTTCTATCAACAGTTCAGTGTCGGATACAGATCTGGCCCATTGTGGACACTGGGAAAAGAAGGAGCCATCAGACCTGGTCATGGCTGTGCACCCACATCCTTTAAAACCACACATCACATGTTAAACATTAGATCTGATGGATGTTGAGTATGATAGAAATTATCATTCTGGCTGGATGCAGTGGCTCATGCCTATAATACCAGCACTTTGGGAGGCTGAGGTGGGTGGATCACCTGAGGTTGTGAGTTTGGGACCAGCCTGACCAAAATGGAGAAACCCTGTCTCTACCAAAAATACAAAAATAGCCAGACGTGGTGGCACATGCCTGCAATCCCAGCTACTCAGGAGGCTGAGGCAGGAAAATCTCTCCAACCTGGGAGGCAGACTTAGCGGTGAGCCAAGATTGTGCCATTGCACTCCAGCATAGGCAAGAAGAGTGAAACTACATCTCAAAAAAAGAAAAGAAAGAAATTATCACTCCCTTCTAGAAGCCTGAAAGTGACTCTAAGAGAGAGGATCCATGTGGAAGAAAAAATGTACTCCACTGGGATTTATAAAGGCCTAGTCAATGACATCAGGGAGGAGCTGATGGGGAGGGAAGCTTATAAGTAAATACATATTTGATAACACTCAGTATTTTCCTTGGAAGAAAGGACTCATTCTTGTGGCTGGGCAGCGGTGACAGGTGGCATTTTTGATCCCTGATGTCATCTAAGAGCTTCATACTGTGATGGAATAAGTATGGCCTCCATGCTATGCACAGCCACCCTACTTGAAAGTGATTTCTACATCGCCTCCTAATACTTGATTATAACTGGCCTTCCAAAGCCCATTCTTTTTGAACAACGAAAGAGGTTAAATAGAGACTAAGATGAGTGTGCAACAGTTTTTAGATGCTTTGATACCTTATTCTGGTGGCTTACCTGTAAGAGTATGGCCTTTACAGCCCTAGAAAGCCAGCAGCTGGAGATGAACATGGCCAAAGCTTCTCCACCCAGATCCTCCCCTAACTTGAGATTAATTGACACAGAGAGGATTTTTATATGAGAGAGTTTCTGCTATCCCCAGGAACGTAGCAGTCTGAATATGTAATAAAGCCATAGAAAGCTATAGCTCTTTATAAATTCCAAATTATATGATTATGACATATAACTACCTTGTTATTTCATTCACTTATCACTGAGATGAGGCAGATATCAGGAACTCCTTTCTACAGAAAAGAAAAGTGATGCTTAGAGGATAAGTGACTTGGTTGAGATCAGCCAATCAACCAAGCAGAGGTGCAGGGCTGGAAGCCACCTTCCTTAAATTGCTGCCTCTTACTTTACCTCCTTGTTCTCATCAGTGTTACTTTGTTTCCTTCCCTGAGAAAAATATAGAACTTTACTGATGATTTATTTGCAAAGCAATAGCAAGGACTTTAAAATCCTATTTAAACATCTCTTTTTCTATCTCCAAAACTCAACCGCTTACAGAATTTATTTCACAAAGTGAAAGAGAATCAGGTTCTGGGGTAGCTGGTGGAGGGAACTTCATAACCTCAACTTCCTGATGTTTCATTTTCTTTCTTCTTACAGTTTCCAAAATTAACAATCACAAAACTTGCCATTTATTGAGAGAGTTTGTTATTGAGATGCCAGACTTTGCATATAGCATTGAATTCTCATAGTAAGCCTTGTATGGTTGGTTTTCTGAGTCTCCTCATTTTATAGTGTAAGATTGAAGTTCAAACGAGTTGGGCAATCTGCTGAAAGGCACACGAAAAATAAGTGGGGGCCCAGGATTCCGGCCCGGGGAGTCTGACTCCACCTACAGTCTTTGCTGTTCATCTTCTCATTATACTCTCACTGGAGTTCTAACGACTGCATGAGGTTGCAGATAATCCTCCCTCCCCCTTAACTGGCCCCTGGTCTTGTTCTGGTGACTGGGAGCTGGGAAGGCTGTGGTTCTGCAGGCATGGAAGTCCATCTCCATACCTCAGCCCCACAGTGGACTGTTTGCTTACAATAAATCAGCTTATCAGTACCAGGCAGGTCCTAGGATTATGGAGGGGAAAGTAGATGACTTTTTCTTGGTGTCTATATCATTTAGTTGAGGGTCAGCTGCACATACCGTCTACCTGACTCCATTCCACAACTAAAAGCAAAACACCAAGATGAGAGACTTACGAATTAAACCAGGCAGACATTTATTTCTCTATCATACTAAAGGAATGTGGAGTTGGGCTATTTGGGCCTGTTATGGCAGCCTCGTGGTTGTCAAATTCTTTCTCTTTTGCTTGTTAGTATGTTGCCTCTTTTCTAAGATGATGCTTGAGTGCCTGCGATGACTTCTTGATTCCAGCCAGCAAGAAGGAAGAAGCAGAAAGCAAGTATGTGTGTCAAGTGTCAACTAACTGTCTTTTTTTTTTTTTTTTTTTTTTTGAGTCGGAGTCTTGCTCTTGTCAACCAGGCTGGAGTACAATAGCACTATCTCAGCTCATTGCAACCTCCACCTCCTGGGTTCGAGCAATTCTCCTGCCTCAGCCTCCTGAGTAGCTGGGATTACAGGCTCCTGCCACCACACTGGGCTGATTTTTGTATTTTTAGTAGAGACAGGGTTTTGCCATTTTGACCAGGCTGGTGTCGAACTCCTAACCTCATGATCCGCATGCCTCGGCCTCCCAAAGTGCTGGGATTATAGGCCTGAGCAACCGCGCCCAACCAACTACTTGTCTTTTAAGCTGCTCACAGCACTTATGCTTACATCTCCATGGTGGCCTGGACCCATAAAACAGACACACTTAGCAGTAAGAGAGTCATGCCTGGCCAAGACTTAGGGGCTCTGTTATTTGAGGCATGAGAGGAAAATTGGCCTTGGGATAAGCAATAGCAATCCTGCCACAGTCTCCATTCTAGAATTTCTCATAACATCATGGTAGTCATTCCCTAAACTTTAGGGTCTTAGGAATTGCCTGGGAAGCTTGTTAAAAATTCAGATTCTTAAAGCCACTGTTAGAGATTCTGATTTAGCAGACTTGGGATGGGGCCTGGGAATCCTCATTTTTCTCACGCAGCCTACCTGCTCATTTCAGGTGATTTTGATGCAAATGGATAGGGATTCATGAGAAATTCTATATGGGTTCCAACCAGAAACTAGGACTAGAGAGGCTGGGGTATAAGAAGACCTGGTGAACTCAGGTAAGAAAATAGATTCCATCTGCTTCTCCCCTAATAAAATTATATACATGATCTGGCCCGCTTCTGTAGTATCCACGGTGGACTTCCCTGACCGCAAGAAATGCAGCTGAATTCTCCTTTGTAACTAAAGAGGGTAAAATCAACAAAATCGTCTTTTAATTTGATGAACTGCTCTACTCTGAATTAATTTTTTATATTTTTAGAATATAGGATCCCTTCTTTAAAATTTTTCTAATGTAGATATTTTTATCCAGAAGACCCAAAATGAGAGAAGGTTTAAGCGTCTGCGAAAACGCATGCAGTCATTCAAATTCCTTGTCCGTGTGGTTCAAAATAAAACAAGTTAGAGAGAGGACAGCGCAGGGAGTACTCAAAATGAAGGCAGGATATCTCTGATTGCAGATTCTTTTGTCACAAAATTAAAGTTGATCCTTTGAATACAACGCAGTTTAAAGTCAGTCAAAAGGAGTATGTAAAACAGGCAAAAAATAGCATAGCAATCATCAAAACCCAAGGATGGTTTAAGAAAAAAAATGGGAACACGATCATTCCTTCCTTAACAATCACATTATAAATAACCTTTCCCAGCTAGCAACAAACTCCTTTCATTTTTAACTTGAAGGCAAAGACCTCATAAATTGACTAGGGTATTCTTTCTCTGTTTGACTATGAGGCAGTGATTATTTAAAACTGAAGGCTCCTACTGATATGTTTTTCAGAAGGGGTTACTGGTGGGACTTGGAATGGTTGCCATTCATTGCTTTGGTGAGTGATACCTCAAAGATAATGCAAGAGAAATCACCAGCACCCCCCTTGGCAGGGGAGGCAGCAACATAGCCTTTCAGATGTTATGTCAGATCCCTCTGAGATGGGTCCTGAGGATCCCTTGGTGGAGCTGGCAAGGTGTGGGGACACATGCTTTTGATTATCTAAAGAGAATGAGTATAAAAAACAAAACTTAATCCAAGAAGGAATGTAAATCCTGTCTCTCTGTGCCCCGTTGAAATGTAATGTCAGTACTGAAGAATTCCTTTTGCCACTAAATGGATTCAGGCCAGATACTGAAACTCAGACCCCAAGTTCTGTTATTTCTCTTGTGAAACCGTATGGAGAAATGTCTTCATGATTACCAAAAGTATGTGCGGATAGATGGTAATGAAGATAAATCATTTTCCCCTTGCCTGATACCTAAGCCCCTTGTGGTATATGCCACGACAAGAGCGAAACTCTGTCTCAAAAAAAAAAACGAAAAAAAAAATCATATATTTATTTATATGCTGTTTGGGACAAAAAGTGTGTGAAATTGAAGCATGAATGTGATTTCTATTCTTGGTGTCTTTTATATGAATTTTTAAATGTAATGCTTTATAAGCTTGTTTTTTTTAAACTTAGCATCTTTCCCAGGAATGAAGGCAAAAGTACTCAAAAAGTGCATTACAGGAAATATGAGCTAACCCTGTATACAGGAGCTTATTCCCTTAGCCTATTCCTTTAACCATGTAACCCTAATCATCGAGCCTCCTGATATCCATGCACTGGGGCCTATTGGCTCCAGCTATCCCTCATAGTTGAAGAAGGTTGCTGCCATTGTGTTTGAATACCCAGAGCCTATTGGCAATGTTGCTGCTGTTGCCTTTTATTCATGGACTTAGTCTTGGAGTATTTGAATAACTTATTGAAATGGCATTGGCCCACGCTGATGTGGTTTGAAGTGCAGGGTCGGGGAGGAATGCATGTGTTTGGAAAGAATAGAGCTCTTTGTTATTAGGATTCATCTCATTTCATTGTACTGTTGGCTCCCTATTCAGCATTCAGTTCTTTTCCTATTATCTTGTTTTTTAATAGTTAATAGAGAAAAGTATACCCAAGTTACTGAATGGTCTAGGGACCCTTTTATTGGGAAGCTTACATGAGCAATGAGAATTCACTATGCAAAAGCAAAGGCAAAATGATACCATCTAATAAACACTTGTAAAAGCATGCATGATACTTACAGAGGATTTTTTTTTAACCAGCGACTCATTTGTTTATTGCTGCTTTATAATTTTTCAAATTCGAGAAAGCTATTTCAAACATGTATGATACACATAAGAGCAATTTCCAGATAGGAAGAAATCTTTGGCAGAAAACGCTGACCAGACCAGCCAGTGTGGCTGCCCTCTCCCTCTCCTGAGCTGGGAGCTGTTTTGGGCAGAAGGGTTTCCCTAGCGCAGCACGGACACTAGATAGGCCTCCCTTGAGTTTATTACTGCTATAATTTAAAAAATTGAAGTAATGGAGTCCACAGTGTCTTTTAAAAATAATAATGCAATCCAGGACTTTTTAGAAAAAATGATGAAGACCAGTAGTGTGCTTATATGATAGAGGAAAAAGACGAGAGGAAGGAATCAAGCCAAGAGGAAAAGACACTTTTCATTTTCTTCCTGAGACTGGAGATTCTCTGCTAAAGCGAAGGCGCCATCCACAGAGTTACATCTGATGGACATTACTTATGACATGACTTAAGCAGAGAAAGAACAGTCGAAACCAAATTCTCCAGCCTTTAAATGAATTCCCAGCTACAAACCAGAAGAATACCACTATTAGGTCTGGAGGGCAGTGGGATGTGGAGCTCTGTGACTCAGATTTCCTTTCACGATGTTGGCATGGCTTTGTAGGATCTATGTATTATTTATGTGGCACCACTACCATGTTTTTAAATAATCTTTGGACATACACTCATGAGTTAGTTTAATCAAATTCTCCCACTTTTATCCATAACAAGTTCTGGTCTTTGTAGCCAGCATGACTCGGGGCACACTCTACATCTCCTGAAGACTTGGGGTAATCCCAGAGGCTCATTATTTCTAATTACTTCATATCTAAGTGTGTAGTGCTGAGCTCATTAAACAAACCAGCCAAAGCAGGTAGGATTCTTCTCTCCACCACTTTCCTCTCCATTATAAATATGTATGCTTCACAAACTGAGCCCTTATAGCCAAAACCAAAATCTGCATCCATTTCTGGCATTGTTATCTGGAATACAAGATGCAACACAATTAATTGCAGACAGTGTTGACACACATCCAAAAGATGAGGAGAAGATGATGTGGACAGGTAAAGATTGAGGCTGAGGATGGCCTGTAGGTGAAGGGAATTCTGAAAAGAATGACTGCGCATGCTCCTTGACGCAGTATGACTCTCAGAAAGACATACACCGCAGTGAAGATGTTTATCTTAGCGGTATTTTGGTGTCTCTATTCATCTTGGGCATGGCACTGGGGTGAACAATTTGTTTGGGTTTGTCCTGGACTTTTTTGGTTTCAGCATTGAATGTCCTGCATCTCAGTAAAACCCTCAGGCCAAAACGATCCAGGATGGTTTGTCACCCTACAAGGGACCTAGACACAGGCCTTTGAGAGATCTAAATGTGTGTGATGCATTTCAAAAAGTGACATTAGAAACTCGGTTTCTCTGTCACGCCACCTCCCAGAATAATTTCATTTTCCTCCACTAGTTACTGAAGGAAGTTCATGGGGGAAAAGGTATTCAGGAAGCAGAAACTTCAGCCCTATGCTGGCAAGATGGATTCGTGATGATGAAAGCCTGGTAGTTCTGAATCCAGTGAGGGCATAGCTCAGAAAGCTTTTTGAATTCTGGGGTTTCGGAAACACGGATCCTTAAATATAAGCATCTATTTTCCACCACATTCCCTTCTAAGAAGCATTCTGCACAGCCCTATTTGCCTCCAGGGCCCTGGGAGAAGATTTGCAGGAAGTTTAGATCTAAGGGCAGCATGAACCCCTCAACTCTATCCCTAAGGAGTTTCTAGGAAAACAAAAATAATTATAGATATTTTTGGTGACATATCTCGGTTTCTCTTGGATGAGTCACTGTGATAAGATAGAATTTGAGGCAGTTGCAAGGCAGTCTGGTTTAATTCAACTCATGTTTGGGGGTAAATGTCCCAGATTTTGGACCTAAAGAACAATGCACAGCTGCACCTGAGATAAAATCATTACCCCAGAATGCAGCCAAGGAAAACTTCCACCATTCTTTAGCTGCTGGACAGATTGGAGCAAGGGAGTTGGGGCTCAACTTGACACAAGCCTTCCTGGTTCTTGGAGTGATCATCCACAAATCAGAGAAAACTATGGAGACTTCTCTGGGATCAAAATTATCACTGCGGGAGAAATCCTGGGTTGGGGTGGAACCACATGGGGATGTAGCATATCAGTTCCCTATTTTAAGGGAGTTGAAGAGATGATCTTGGAAATTATAAGATGAGCATTTTTTTTGTAAACCTAGGTTTCAAGGACACTGAAGTTCTTAAAACTTGGCATTTTAGGAAGCAGAGAAGAGGTCTGTGGTGGATATTTATATTTTTATTTTTGAGACAGGGTCTCACTCTGTCACCCAGGCTGGAGAGCAGTGGCACGATCCCAGCTTACCGCAACCTCAATCTCCCCGGCTCAGGCGATCCTCCCATCTCAGCTTCCCAAGTAGCTGGGACTACAGGCATATACCACCATGCCAGGCTAATTTTTTTATTTTTTTTAGAGGCAGGGTTTTGACATGTTGCCCAGGCTGGTCTCGAACTCCTGAGCTCAAATAGTCCACTCACCTCAGCCTCCCAAAATGCTGAGATTACAGGCCTGAGCCATGGAGCCCGGTCTGGTGGTCATGTTTACACTGGTGAATCTGACTCATTCATGGAGCCTACATCCTCTGAGCTCTTTTAGTGGGACAGAGAATCAAGGAGGCTTTGAAACTGCTGGTGAGGAACATTTACTACCAGAAAGAAGAAAAATCCATGAGGAGTATCAGCCCAGGTCCCAGGTAATCGTGCATTAAATGGTACTGGAAAGGCAAAACTTCAAAACAGACCAAAGCCAGAAGTTAAATGTAGGCTGCAGAATTTGTTGTTACTACTTGGTCATAGAATAAGTCTTCTAGGACCTCAGCTCTGCTTATAGATAACCTGATAGATAGTCTTACAGATAGATATGTTAAATTGAAGGGTTGATGAGATCTGCAGGTTGAGGGGTTTTTATTTGTTTTCCTGTTTTCTCCTACGTTAACAAGAAGAGAGGAAGGTGCTACCTTTGTGTTTGTGCTTTAGGAGCTCTGGCAGCTGGCCCCCTGGCAGGATGTGATGGAACACAGCTCACAGCATCAGAGACAATCGATTCAGGTCAGCAGAGAGTGATTTATAGCAAGGAGTTTCTAAACAAGCTTAGACTTCACTGTAAACTGGTGGGATGGCCTGACTTTTCATTGTTGGTGGAGCTCATTAGAGGGAAGAAAGAGAAAGGAGCAGTTGTGGCAGCTGTCAGGAAACCTGAGCAAATGGCAGAGGATGGCTCAGGCTCTTGGAGTAGACCCAAGAGCCAGAAAATAACTGGGTTTGCTGATATCAGGTCCAGACCAGCAAGGGCCTAGTCCCCGATGACCAAGGCTCCAGCCAGAGCCTCCTGGCATGTAGACATGGCCTGCTTCCAGGATCTGCTTCTAGTATTCATCACACTGGTCAACTGTTCCAGCTGGGAGTAAACTCGAGATATTAGCAGATGGGAGACAGATTTCATAATATACCTGTGACTGCACAAGATTTGGGAAGGTACAGTCAGTTACACATGCAGCTTTTTTTTTGTTGTGGCACAGAGGCCACCCTGTACCCATAGAGAAAAGAACTCCAAGAATGCATGATCTTCCTCTCTCTATAGACAGGGAATTAACAGAATAGAAATGCCCAGGCTGCTGGCTGCCACTCCCGAAGCCAATTCTGAAGATGCATGGGGGTGAGATGGAGAATGTTGAAGCCAGAGTTACTATAAAAACTAAGAGAAACCCTTGGAGAGTCCAGAAGGTCACTGGATCACAATGTATGTGTAAAAGTGCTGACCCCAGTTAGGAGTTGACCTCTAGAGGAGGGCCGGGGTTGGGAGTATGATTCTATCTCTACCCCTTTTGGTCTTGTGCATCACCAGATTGCCACTGACAGGCTGTTAAACAGCACCTGGTGATGCAGAAACTTCTGCTCCATGAGAGACTGATAAGAAAATGCTCAGGCTGTCTGGCCAGCTCCATGCATCGCCTTCCCCAGCACTCCTCCACACACAAACTTCGATGAAGTCCCCAGGGCAGGGTCACTGGTGTGGGGAATGGGGCAATGTCCTACATGAAGTCATTGAGCCCCAAGAGTAGCACCTAAGAGTGGCCCCCTAGGAGGGGGACAGATGGAGGCCCTGGCTGCTAGCCCCCACCCCAGAGATACTTAATCAACCACAGAGGTGAATGCCCTCAGGAGAACAGGAGCTCTGCAGGAAAAACACGAAGACTGCCAAGGAGAAGAAAGAGAAAGACTCCTGGCAGAAAACACTCTGAGATGCAACATAGTTGATAGGCCAGGAAGATGAAAATAAGCATATCAAATATTCTCAAAGAGTTGAGGGAAGACGTGAAACAGCAATAAGCAGCTATGAAGAACCAACTGGAGATATTAAGTCAGAAAATATACACATTGGAACAAATATCATAAATGGATTGAATGACAGATTGGACATAGAAAATGAATTAGCAAGTAGGAAGATTGGGATGCAGAACTAGTTGTAAAGGAATCTGGAGGGGATATAAGCAGAAGGGATTTGTACAAGGAAACTAAGCACTGTGGTGGATAATATCTGCATTGAAGTAGACGGAATCCCAAAAGAAGAGAATAAACAGGATGACATTTTTGGAGAAACAGTAACAGAGAGTTTCCCAGAATTAAGGAAGCATGTAGAAACCTCTAGAATTGAGGAGGTTCTGGTCTGTGTGAGATGCCTCTTGGATCCCACATCATATCCACAAGGAGCCCACCTTTTACTCCAGCCATCACACCTCCCTGCAAGGACATCTTGACAACGCACGTCCACTAAACTGCCCTCAGCACCTCTTGCGTTCTGCCCCCAGGTCTCTCTGAGACCCCTGCACAAAGGCATCCAGAACCCCACTCAGTGAGCAAGCACGCACAGCTGGAAGTGCTGGTGACATCCCTCAGAGCAGCCCTTGCCCAGTGTGGGCTCAGGGACTGAGGGATCCATGCACTTTTCTTTCATCTGCTGGTTGGACAGTTCTGAAGGACAATGGACAGATGTCCTTGAGGGGTCACAGGAGGAACAGGCTTAGTCATTCACCTGGAGAACCTCCCTCTCTCTCTCTCTCTCTCTCTCTCTCTCTTTTGGTAACATCTTTCATTCCTGCTTTCTTATCTGCACTCTGCCCTCCATTCCTGTCTCCTGAGATCACAGCTTGGTGAGTGGAACTGCTAAGCCAACATCAGCAACTCTCTAAGGCCAGGCTTCTTGTTACAGGAAAAAATAGCCCCTTATTGATGTAAGCCACTGTAAATTGGGCTGCCTATTACTCACAGGTGAACACAATTCTGGCGAGTATATATCTTGGCTGAGCCACAGCGCCTGAATGAAGGGAGTTTGAGTCCTGCTGCTGAAATTCAGGACAAGTCCAGATCCCCCAACTTTATGGAGAGGTAATGCTCTCAAGGCCTTGGAGAGAATTCTACTCAGCTCGGCAGGATACAGGAAGGAAGTGGGGAGGGGGATGTGTTGAAGCATGAACTGGAAGAAACTCTGGGTGCCTCAGGGGGATGCCCCCTTCTTCGTGGAAAACTGCAATGATTCCACTGAGACAAAACTTGGTAAGGCAAAAAGTAGTTACAGCTTTTCCCTTCCTCATCTTCTATTATCCTATGCCTGTTTCACTGATCTGAGTAGTAGTAGATAAAAAATGAAAGATATCAAAAAATGCCAGAGTGATTCACAGAAGCTAGGGGCATAGAAAACTCCAAACAAATGAAAAACCAAAACAGCAGCAACAATGACAATGACAAGAGCAACATCAACATCAACAATAACAAGCAGCTCTGGATATAGGAGAAGGATTAAGAGAAAAGACAGTTTGCGGGGAGGAAGAAGAGAAATATCTAACGGGGCTTTCTAAAGACGTTTTGAGGTATGTTACATGATGCAATAATTCCTCTTCTAGCTGCATCACGAAACTTCAGTAAGCACTTACATTATGTATGGCAAGAATTTTGGATATGGGTTCATGTTTCTTTGGGGAGCAATGTCATACTGATATAGGTCATGAAGTCTTAGTTTCATGAAGACTGATACTATCATACGTCCTGAAAATTGTAGCATTTAAAGGAGACTAACACTGTCTTGAGATGCAAATGTGGGGCTCATTGTGTGAGTGGTGGGGCAGGCTTCAGATTGATTCATGCCTCTGAAAGATGGCAGACCACTTTAGTTATAAAGCACAAAGTTGCTCACAGGAATGGGCAACTATTTGTCTGTTCAAACATCTCTCTTTCTGCACCACATATTTATAGGTTACTGGTGCTGCTCCCAATGGGACCCTACTCCACACAGCCTTAGAGATTATTTAATTAAACAGGTGGACGAACCAGAGTCTCTTCTTCAGAATTGTGAAAACGGGACACACTGAACAAGAGCCAGCTCTTTAAGTGGTGGGACCTATAAAATGCAAACCTGTTAGCAGCTGGTAGCCATATTTCCAGCACCTTGGCTTGTGGGAACAGTGTAAGATTGGCAGCAACGACAGGAAGGCAAGGGCAGAATTCTAGTGGTATGGAGTCCCTCATTACCATTTGTTTCTGAGGCCTGGTGTCTGAACCTGTCCTTCAGTTCTCTTTCCCTAATCATAATCTTTTATTTTTTGCTTATGCTAGCTCAAGTGGATTTTCTTTTTCTTGCAGCCATTTTTCTTTTCAAAAAACACCCACAAATAACTAGAATTATAGAGGAACGAAATAACAGCATGACCCAGCCTCCCGACTAGTTGGCTGTCAAATACCTTAGCTCTGTGGTCCCCAACAAATGACTTAAACTTTCTCTTTCTTCGTTAAATGGAGATCATACTTTTAACCAGCCCTGTAGGTTTGTTGTAATAATCAAAAGTGCCAATAACACAGTGTCTGGCTCTCAATAAATATTATCTGTTATAGGTATTATGGATCTATAACTATCAAAGCCTGGAATACGAGGGTCTGCTATAGTTGATTACTCAATGCTTATAGAAAAAAAGCTCACACCAAGTGCCAGGTTCGAGAAAATTACATGAGTCAGAACAGTAATCAGTAACCAGTTACGCCTCCGGTCACTGTGTGTTTTGTACTTTCCAGTTCCCTCTGTCATTGTTTATTTCTAATAATCTACATTAAGTGTGGTGGTAATGAAAGGGGAGACAGGCAAATGCCCCCCAAAAATAGGACGGAGAGAATCTGCTTTCATTAACATCCTAAGCTTATTTCCGCAGACAGGACTTGTCCTCTGCCCTGCCTCTTCTTCCCTTCACTCCCTTCCTTGTGACTTTTCTTAACTTCCTTGCAAGCACCTAGTTATAATGTTCCCCTCTCAACTCCCCACTCCATCTCCCAGCCCCTGTGCCTTTGGTATCTTAGGTTCTTAGCACAGGTTAGTGAAACACATAGAAAATATGATTTTACATTTCTCTCTCATCTTAAAGAAAAACGGCTGGCCTATCTTGTATCTTATTACACCTTAAATTTTGGAACTGAAGTTATGAGCAAAAGAAAATCTCAGCTCGTGCCCCAAGATGGCTCCTCTGATCTCAGGAAGGCCTTGGGGTGGGGTAGGTTTTGCCTGGTGGGGTCAGGCTTCCAGTGTATGCATCTCTGTTCCTGCCCTAGGCTCTGAAGAGAATGGCAATAGCGATTCAAAGGGAACACTGGACCGCGCGGGTGTTAGGAGTTTGTATGAGGAAACAGACTCTGAGGAAGCTTGATCTTAAATGAGAGGGACTGCTTCAACTCCAGCTGATGCAGGGCAAGTAGGACCTAGCTGAGCTGTCGTCCTGGGTGGCCTGGGGTCTGAAAGCAGCAGCCACCACTAGCACTAAAGAAAGTTACAAGCACAAAGAGGCACGTAATAACAACAACGACAAAACGTGCAAAAATCACACAGAAGGATGCTCAATTTCCTTGATAAAGAAACACAAATTAAAACAACCATAAGTTTCTGTTTTTGCCTCCCATACTAGTAAAGATTAAAATAACGTCTAATTCACTTTACAGGCAAGACACAGAGAAAGAGGACTATTTATAGGAATATAAATTAATACAAGCTTTACAGAAGTACTTTAGTAATGAGTGCAGAAATTTAGAAGACAGATGCCCTTTAGTGAAAAACAGAGATTTCTAGAAATTTTTCCTAAAAAAATTAGTAAACTCTAAAAAAAAAGGACAAAAAATCTGTATTGACATTGGCACAGCCCAAGTCTGAATACCGAAATACAAACAGTGAATTCTTCTGTGGCAAGAATTCTTTCAATATGTAATATTTTTTATGCTACTTAAAATTTTTTTGTGAGAAGAGAACCATTTTAGGTATATTTATTTATTTTGGGGGGGTACTGGTAGAGGTGATACCATGGGTGGTAGCAGCTACAGAGACTGGGCAAAACAAACATGCCAGTCGCTGGTCCCCAGAGGCACCAAGCCCAGGGTGTGCAGACAGCTCTGTAGACCCCACCTTCAGTCCAGGCTCCCTTGCCCAGCCTGGGAGTCACTCCCTGGATCCTGCTGACCAACACTGATCACAGCCCTCACAGTTCCTGGCTTCAACATGGGCCTGTCTTCTCATGTCCTATGTGTTGGTCCCAAGCAGCTGGCTATATGGCAATCATTAGTGGGGACATTTTTTCATGCTTAATTCTTTGAGATTTTTGGATCACTCATTGGAGATTAGATTATATACTCAGTAGCCGGACATGAACATAACAGCAGTTTTTAGAGGCTTTTGACTTCATTTAGAATCATGTAGAAAACTTTTCACAAATACAGAGGTTGACCTAAAGATTGGATCTAGTTGGTCCAGGGTGAGGTCTAGGCATAGGGTTTTTTTTTTTTTTTTTTTTTTTTTAATCCCCTAAATGAATTTAATGGGCAGCCAGGCTTGAGAACCACTGCTCCAGTGGTTGGCTAAAAACATAGGCTCCAAGTCAGAGCACAGGGAGATTGACTGATTGGTTAGAATGACTTGGAGTGACCACCAGAAACATCCCAATTGGAGTTCAGTTAATTGCCCCCTCGGTGATGCTCTGAACTGGAGGGGAAGTTTCTATCTGATATTCCGAAGAAGACATCAGAGTACAAAGACTTTTATAAACAAAACACAAAGAAGCAAACTCACTTTGTGGTGTTTTTCTTCCTCCAGTTAACCAAAGTGGTAGATGCAAGATCAAATATCCTTTGACCAATGTACTAGTATATCTTAACTTGCAGAAACAATAGAGCTTTAGAGAAAACTATATCAGTTGAGAACTTTGTTTCTTATCCTCTCTTTACCCCACTGAATAGGACTGAGTCTGCCAGGCATTCTCTCAGAGGCTCATTAGGCCTGTGTCTGAATTTTGGTGAGTCACCACTAATGGCATTGTTAGGTAGCAAAGCATTTCCCCAGTGGGAGCCTTTCCAGTCACTGACAGCAGGAATTCTCAGAGACCTGCACTTTATGCAACTTTCTTGCTATTAAATCCCATGCACTATTAATATTCATATTGCAACATAATAAACTTAAGCTCTATAGACATATGCTCTGTGTGTCTTCCAAATCCTCTCTATGCCTTAATCAAGTGTTGCTAGTCTGCTAATGTAACTATGCTTTATTTGTTATGTCTAGAGATGTTCAGGCCCTGTTATATCATTTTTGCAGATTGTTTGGCTGATTGTTAAGCTGGCCATGTTATGTGTTCCATGTATAAGATTTTATGAGATTTTTCTGGGTTTTAGGTGTTTCATAGATAAATGCAGACATTTCCTTGCTTAAAGCAGAACTGAGAAACAAAGATAATGATATAGCGTTTGCTCTTGGTCTCTATAGCTGTCCTTGATCAAGAGGAAAATGTGTCTTGTGATGAATTTCGAGTATCTTTTTGTCCTTTTTGGTTTGTGTAACACTACTGATGTTACTGTCTCACCCCTCAGCTTCTACAGAAGTTGTCCAGCTTGTTTATTTTCTTTCCCTTCTTGTTTCTCACTGCAGCTCTCATGACTTACTTTCCTAAGGGAGAGTTTCAGAGTGATTTTCAATTACTAAATGAGAAGGAGCCTAATGTAGACTAGTTTTTTCCAGATTATGTTTCATGATTAATACCATGAGATATTTTGGGATATAAAAGGGATTTATACTCAAGTATGTTTGGGAATGCTGCAGGCGCTATCTTTCTACTTGGAGATTTATGAAGCACCTTAGTGTATATCCATTCACTGAGATGACTGCAATCTTAAAAACAGAACGGTTTAATTTTTGTTTCATCCAGAATTTCCCAAACCACTTTCACTATGGAACTTTTTGCATCCTGTAAGCCTTTTGGGAAATGTGGAAAGAATATGCAAGTTCAGCTTTTACCAGTTGTGTGATGTTGGGCATGTCACTTCATTTTTTGAACCTTACTTGCCTCATTTGTAATGAAGAGAATAAACCTATCGCTACCACCTTGCAAAAAAGCATTGCAACCTGAGGCCTACTATGAAACTAACAAGAAACACCCCGAGGATAACATAATGGACACATTTAAACAGCTGTGCCTAACATAGAAAAAGCTGTACTTTTTTGCATTTTGAAAAATAGGTCTTTCCTGAAGTTATTGATAAGCGGTAATAAAATGTCACTGATAAAATTATATATTCATAATTGACTGTAGACGTTTTCATCTGTACAATTTATTACTTTTCTGCACAACTACTAAGGAGCACATCAACAGCCTTAAAGTACTTTATGATATAAAATTTACAATATAAAGATTTTTAGATTAACAAAAAACTGCTGTATTTTTTCTCAGAAAAATAAATAATGATACACTTTTAATTGTAACTTAGATCAAGAATATTCAACTGGTTGAATAAAATGTTGATAAACACGACAAGTTTTGATGGCACTGGGTTGCTTAGGCTCTTTAAAAAATTCTCCATCAGTCCATAAATTAGAGATAAATGTATATTTGATAGAAACAATTTCTATTTAGAGTGGTTAATCCATGACTGGGGTATCACTGCATAGTTTTAATACATTCAGGGCCAGGTACAATGGCATACATTATAATCCCAGTACTTTGGAAGGCTGAGGTGGGAGGATTGTTTGAGCTTGGGAGTTTGAGACCAGACTGGGTAACAAAGCAAGATCCTGTCTGTTCAATTTTTAAAAATTAACTGGGCATGGTGGTACATGACTATAGTCCCACCTACTCAGGAGGCTGAGATGGAAGGATTGCTTGAGCCTGGGAGGTCGCAGCTGCAGTGAGCCATGATCATGCCACTGCACTCCAGCCTGAGTGACAGAGTGAGACCTTGTCTCTTTTTCTCTCTATGTATTTTCAAGCAGTTATGTTTCTTCCCAAAGCCACCCTCCAGGAGCCATGTTTTTCTACAGTTCTGTGGATGCTAATAGTCCCTTGCTTTGAAGGGAATTTACATTTTTAGTTTCCTTATAACATCTGAAATGGCTAGAAAGGAGCCTAGAAATGAGGACAACAAAGCCCAGTTGAGGATACTCAAGCTGAGCAACACAGCTAGAGTTCGGCCAGCTGAACACAGGCAAATCCCATTGTGCCTTCATACCTGGCAGTATTTCTGCAAGGGCTTCCTTCCTTCTTGACTTCATCTAATTAATGGCACTTAGCTCAGAGTTTACATAGTCTTCATATTCCCTGTTTCTCTGGGTTGCCTAGATCTGAACACATTTCTGTTGTGGCAGTTATCACACTGGGTGATAGTTGTTGAATTACCTGCTAACCTGGTAACCAAGTCTCCCTGGACTCTAAAGTCCTGGAGTTCAGAGTCTATGTCTTAACCAGTGTCTGTTGCTTGTGTTTAACCCTTACTAGACATTCAACAAATGGTGGGATGGCTGAGCGAATAAGTGGTCTCTAAAGTGCCTGTCTGGGAAGCATATAACCCTCTTTTGACAGATATCTGTTCATTCCAAAATCTCATTCTGAAGGGTTTTCGATGCTTAGTTCCCATGCTTTGGACCTTGTGACCTTGCACTCTTGCCATGACTTGCTAGACCAACTGTCTGACTCAAACATTAATATCTACAGACTCACCAGGAGTCACAAGAGTGCTCTATGCTGGATGGTGGTTGCCTGGCCCTGTGATCCTCTCCTGTCTTGGTTAGATTGAGTGGTTAGAAAATAGAGAGGGAAAAGGGGAAAAGAAGTAGAGAGGCTCTGGAAGTTGACGCTTAGAAGGCAGAAGTTATGCCATGGAAAACCAAGTAGAGGGAAGGTAGATAAGAGGTAGGAGGAAATAACGAAGAGAGAGAAAAGTAGAGATGAAGAGTCATGAGTTCATTAAGCTCATGCTTTGGGATCTCCATGCTTTTGGATCTCAAAGAACTACTTTTGGCCCCTGGAGCCCCTGAAATATTCTTTTCCAGCAAAGAATGAATTTCAATTTCTGCAAACTGAGTTGTGCAATTACTGAGGCTTTGCTTTCTTTGAACCTCCTGTGTCCTTGCATTAAACTTCTATTATTTTTGTATTGCATTAAACTTCTAACCTGGCCACATTAGATATCAGACAATGTATTCTTCTTCTCCTTCTTCTTTTTTTTTTTTTTTAACAGATCAGGAAACAGAGGGTTGGATCTATTCAAAGAGAGGAATGGGAATTTGATTTGGCTTTGCGCATGTGGATTTTCTTTAGGGTGAACCCCAAGTGCCAGGGGTTTGTCAGTGTGGTCCTGAGTCAGAACTGTGTGCAGCTGGTGGTGATAGCGGTTGTGGTGGATGCTGGTTCTTTCTAACAGGCTATTCGTGGCATTCTATGCATTGAAGTTTATGAATCATTGCTTTCTGATGACATACAAATTGAGCGAGTACCTTAGAGATCTTCTGGGCCAAAGGTCACCAAAATGACCAATAATGAACCTTATTCACCTTGAGGCCATTTGTGTACAAGCTGTTCTGCTCTAAAACAAGGCATTCAGTCTCCTGGGATGGGAGAGAGAGCTCTTTCTCTCTATGTGTAAGGTAATGTGCCTATAGACACATTTTATTACTGGATTAAAAAATTCCTCAAAAAGCTAGGAATTTTGGACCTATGTTATAACTAGCTAACATCATTAAAAAAAAAAAAAAGAGCCTAAGGCAAATCCAAACTTGCAGAAGAAAAAACATTGAGACACAAGGAAATAGCAATAAATCATTGATTTCTTAATATCCTTGCATCATGTAGGATATTATGCTAAAGATGGCTCACTGGCAAGCCTGGACGTTCCCCTCTGTCCCCAGGCAAAGCTGACATTGCACCATAGATATCACAGCCATCTTTAGGAGTTACCTTTTTCTGTTTAAGGAAGACGCTCTTGCAAGTATTCTAGAATACTCCCATCATTCTCTTCTGGGATGGCTAGAAGTCTTTTAGTCTCTTGTGTCCTGCTGGTAACTGTTTGCAGGCTAGCCTTTCTTTGCATCCTCTCTTGAATCACAATACTGGCCCCCAATATAAAACTCTTTTGATTTTTGAACAAAATATGATAAAATGGTTCTGATGACTCATTATTATATTTAATTATGTTAAGGCATTATTTAAGAAGTCTCGACACATTCTGGATTCATGACTCTCCTAAAGTTCTGGTCACAAATTGAGGTTAAAATAGAGGAATAGAAAACAAAACCCCAACTAAAAGCTAAATATGGTATTTGTGATTGCAAGCAGGGGTTCCCTAAAATACTTTATTTATTGTTTTAAAAAGATGAGTTTAAAGAGGGAAAGTAATTTAAGCATGAGAAGTCATAGAGATTGATTTGAGCAACAGCTTTAACTTTTTATTATGAAAGTAAAGCATTTTGCATAAAAGGGGGAGAGAAATAGAGCAAAAATGCACAAATTTTTGTAAGTAAAAGTCGTCTGCCTTTTAGTATAATCCCCAAAAATAGCCACGAGGAATGGTACATTACATAACTGTTGAAAAATCTGTATAAATATAATATATAAAGTATGGCCAAACTATTAATATACACACACAGTTTACATATGTATACTCACATAAACACAGTTTATATACATACTATACATGTATATATGTGTATACACATATATGTATATGTATATGTATATGTATATACACCATATATATATTCACTGTTTTGGACTACTTTTTCAAATTGAAATACAACTTGGATATATTTCATGGGGTCATACATAGAGAGATTTAACTTATTCTTTTTGCTTTATTTTGTTTAAAAAATATCTGTAGACACAGGATCTGGCTATATTGCCCAGGCAGGAGTACAATGGCTATTCACTGATGCAATCACCGTATACTACAATCTCGAACTCATGGCCTCCTGTAATCCTCCTGCCTCAGCCTCTGGAGTAGCTAGGACTACAGGTGTGTGTCACCACGCCTGGCTAACTTGCTGTTTTTAATAACTACATGCCATATTATATTGTAGATATCCATTATTACTTGCACTATTTCTCTGCTTACAGCGTTTCCATTTTCTCTTCTGTTACAAACAATGCATCATGGAACATTTTTGTACAAAATGTTTTGTTGGTCTGTGACAGCCTGTCTATAACAGTGAATTAGTGGAAGTGGAAGTGTTGGATCCAAGGATGTGTAATTCTAAACTTTGGAAGATGCTGTCAACTTGTCCTCCAAATAGATGATGAGAATTTTGATTTTCACCATGAGGGTCTACTGAGGAGTATTTATAGTAAGCCAATTGATTGTCAACCTGAAATCCTCTTACTTTTTTTTTTTTTTGAGATGGAGTTTCGCTCTTGTTACCCAGGCTGGAGTGCAATGGCGCGATCTCGGCTCACCGCAACTTCCGCCTCCTGGGTTCAGGCAATTCTGCCTCAGCCTCCTGAGTAGCTGGGATTACAGGCACATGCCACCATGCCCAGCTAATTTTTTGTATTTTTAGTTGAGACAGGGTTTCACCATGTTGACCAGGATGGTCTCGATCTCTTGACTTCGTGATCCACCCGCTTCGGCCTCCCAAATTGCTAGGATTACAGGCTTGAGTCACCGCGCCCGGCCTTTTTTTTTTTTTTTTTTTTTTTTTTTTTGAGATGGAGTTTCGCTCTTGTTACCCAGGCTGGAGTGAAATGGCATGATCTCGGCTCACCGCAACCTCTGCCTCCTGGGTTCAGGCAATTCTCCTGCCTCAGCCTCCTGAGTAGCTGGGACTACAGGCACCTGCCACCGTGCCCAGCTAATTTTTGTATTTTTAGTAGAGACGGGGTTTCACCATGTTGACCTGGATGGTCTCCATCTCTTGACCTTGCAATCCACCTGCCTCAGCCTCCCAAAGTGCTGGGATTGTAGGCATGAGCCACCTCGCCTGGCCAATCCTCTTACTTGTATGGTCTTCTTCTAAGGTGCTGCATGAGCCCTTAAAATATGTAGACATTCCTAATGGTTTTGTAAAATTAGCACAAGTAAGACATTTCAACCATAGCTGGTTATGACTACCATCTCTTAACCCTGAATCCTTCATGGTTACACCCCTTATTTGCCACATGGCGTTGGAGTGGCTACTGGCTATTTCGGGGATCACACTTGGAGAATTTGGGTTGGAATGTGTTATTTTAACATAATTTTATAAAGACCTTTTAGAAAGTTTCAGTATAATAAGGAATTACAGACCCTTGATGTCGACATACAGGAATAATATTTTTTCATCATCTTTAAAGTTATTTGTTAAAGAAATAAAATAAAATTCAGATTCAAAGTCAGTGAAATATGAAACCAAGGCAATAAAGATGAGTGGTGGAATCTATGGAATTATTTGGATATACAGAAGTGACTTGTGATTTTGCTCTCGCTGTGTGATGGTGTTGGTGGACCCTCCCTGCTTTGGATTTATCAACAGCGTGAATCAAGAAAGTTAGCCAAACTTCAGGCTCAGCTCCAGATAAGGGGCAAGGGTACAGCTTGCAAAATGAAGGTGGAACATAGAGCATTACAGCAGATGACAGAAAGCTTTGGAGTTCTCCAACAAAATTGGCTGTAAATACTATAGCTGGCATTAAAGAGGTGAACATGATTGAAGATGGGACAGTTTTTCATTTCAGCAATCCCAAAGTCCAACCTCTCTCTGTCCCTCTCTCCAGTCCTCCTCTCTCTGCTAACACCTTCGCAGTTACCAGTCATGCAGAAGCCAAACCAATCACAGAAATGCTTCCTGGAATATTAAGTCAGCTTGGTGCTGACAGCTTCATAAGCCTTAGGAAGTTGGCCAAACAGTTCCATGGCAAGTCTCGAATAGCAAAGCACCAAACCCAGAAGACAATGGGGAGGAGGGGGATGTTTCAGATATTGTAGAATACTTGGATGAAACATCAAAGAATGAAGCTAACTAAAATTTTTTTCTGGTGTCTGAAAGCTGGCATGGACCAGATTTAACAAATAAGCCGGTGGTTCCAAAGTTTTACAGACACAAGCAGCATCACCTATTACTATTCGATAATATAAGTATTATGTAATCTTTTAAACAGAAGTGCATTGTTAAAAAAGTTATCACTCTGAAAAGCAGTAATTTATTAAAAGTACACATTTTTTATATGAGTAGTAAATAAGCTCTTGGATTATTTGATAATCAAGAGCAAATCATATAAACACATTGAAAATGATGGCATTCTTATTGATTTGATAGAAATAGTGGCATGGACAATAATGTAAAGCTCATAGCACACCACTATGACAAGGACATCAACAACAAAGAAGGGCCATCAGTTGGAATGGTCTTTAACATTGATTGAATTCCCTGAAATATTACAGGTCATATATGAAATAAACTTTTTTTTTTTTTTGAGACAGAGTCATGTTCTGTCACCCAGGCTGAAGTGCAGTAGCATGATCTCGGCTCATTGCAACCTCCACCTCCCGGGTTCAAGCAATTCTCCTGCGTCAGCCTCCTGAGTAACTGGGACTACAGGCACTTGCCACCACACCTGGCTAATTTTTTTGTTTTTAATAGAGATGGGGTTTCACTATGTTGGCCAGGATGGTCTCGATCTCTTGGCCTTGTGATCCGCCCGCTTTGGCTAGGATTACAGGTGTGCGCCACTGCGCATGGCCGTGAAAGAAACTTTTTAGAGTTTGTTTTTCCTCAAATTTATCAACTATCCTAAAAATTTATATGACACTTCCAATAAGTTGTGAAACTGAAAGAAGCTTTTAAAAATATCGAAAATAAGGAAATGTTTTGACCAACTTGCTAGAGGAAAAATGACTCACAGTCCTATTCGCTCTGTATGTATTAGAAAAGTGTTGCATGAAATGATACTCGGAAAATATGTATCAAAATATAGAGAAAAGTTAGTAGAGAGGTAAGCCAGGTAGTACATCAATACAAATATTATGTTGTTATTCTCGATTTTGCAATGTTTGTGTGGTATTTGTCATTTAAAAAATTATTAGAATTATTCTCATTCTAAATAAAAATTCAAGAGCATACTTAACATTGTATTCTTTTTCTTAAAGAAGTCTCCAAAACTGTATGAGTTCAGGCACAAATGTGGGTCCATCCCTGAGTTTATGTGAGTGCCTGTTTCTCCACACTGTTGCTAATTCTAGATAGTATTAAAATTTTGTATACTTGCAAATCTGATAAGTAATATATGGTATATTTATATTGTTTTCATTTATATTTAATTATAAATTAAACTGAGCATTTTATTGTTATCTTATGTAGAAATCCCTTTTATTATCTTTGACTATCAATTGTCTTTAAAAAAATTCATCTGTGACAATTCTGATGGTAATACAATTATCTCTCTGTCTGTCAAGTGTGCTTCTAATCCTTTTCTCAATTATTTGTTGATTCTTTGACTTTGCTTATGCTGTAATTTTTTTCTCCCATTAAGAAAAATTCAATATTTATTAGATTTGCCAATTGATGACAACATTTTGAAAAGGGTAAAAGTGCTGTATTTCATATCTTAGGCCTTAAATATGGATGGACTCAATTAATACCTTTAAGGTTAAATGAGATAAGTATAGCTTTAAAAACTACAAAAACTAGATATTTTGGCTTACTTTCTCCAAGTCAGAGAGATGGTAAATTGTATTTTTTTTTAGAAATCTGGATATTTCCTTCCCTTTCCTTTTTTTACAGGGTCAAGTTGCTCTACCCTTGGAATTGCTGAGAGAACCTACAGGACCCGATTTATAAGACACACATTTTCATTATCAAGAAATGACCCTGGAAGAACAAACCTAAGCTACCTATGCTGCTGTCCTCCATGGGAAGTGCCTATGTTTATTCTTCTGGGATGAAATGTCCAAAGGTAATTTCTCCAGGCTCTTAGCTCTTTATGCACTTTGATGAATGAACCATACCAGCTCATACCAAAGACAAGACTTCCCTACATGGAAACACATTTGGTTCTTTCAACAGCCTCCCCAGGACAACAGACCTGCTCACCTGCCTGGTCAAGCTACTCCTGTCCTTTCAGGCCCACCTGAAATGCTGCTTCAATAAAGTGTTTCTGGATTCCCAAGGAACAAATAATCACACCCTCACTGAAATTTCCATAGCAGTAGGTTTACAGTATCTTTATAGCACTTAAGATATTTATACTATAATGTATATTCTGCATATTTCTCCTCTATTAGACCATGAGCTTCTTGTAGATAGGAGTGTGTCTCATTCATCTTGAAATGAACAAAACCTGGCAAAACATTTGGCACATAGTAGGTACTCATGACATTTTCATTTTTGTAGAATGTACAGAAGTAGTCTATAAACATGATTAAAATGGAAAATAAAGAATATACCTAAACCACCAAAAATCTTATTAGTAGTACATAAGAACTAGTAACAAGAGAAGTATGGTATGGGTTGTTTTGGTGATAACTGAAAGTTGGGTATTCTGGTTTTTTTTTTTTGTTTGTTTGTTTTTCAACTTGTATTTCAGGTTCACAGGGTACATTACATGTGCAGGTCAGTGACAAGGGTATATTGCATGTCGCTGGGGGTTAGTGTACAAATAATTTTGTCACTCAAGTAGTGAACATAGTACCTGATAGGTAGTTTTTCTGCTCTCACCCTGGTATTCTGTTGAGTAGACAAAAATAATATACCGTAGGTCAGATTTTTATTTTTAGGTTTCTTAGATCCTGCACTCTCATGACTGAATTTATATTTATATTCACTTTAAAGAGCCAAGGACATTGTCACAGCAATTTGTAGACACTGTCTTGTTTCACTATAAATGGGCTAACACAGTTACTCCTATAACCACACTTTAAGTGAGAACTGCTAACATCTATAGAGAGGGATGGCTTTGGCACTAAAATGCCAATATGCTTACTTTAATAAATGTTCATCTGTATAATTATGCACAATAAGTGTTTTGGACAAAGACTTCAACATCTTTTACGCATTTGCAGTACATGATGTGATCTAGGGCAGGAGAGAAGACCCCTGGGGCCCGCGATACCATAGGCTTAGGCATCATCCCATGTTTATTACATAATACAGATCTCAATAAATCATTGCACTTTGGAAAAGTGTCTCATTTATTCTTCCACACTTGCCAAAATACAGCTGCATTGGGAAACTAAAAACAGCCCAGGATTTAATTGCTTCTAGGCATGTACATATACAGGTATTGTTAAAGAAACCAATTTATTGATTCAATAAAAGACAGCAGATAGCCACAGACCCCACCACAATTTATCCTCATGGAGGTCAAAGGCAGCAAACATTCATCTGTGGTCTTTAATGACATCTAGTCAATTTATATAATCCATAGTCTTTTGGCCATTTATCATTCCTTTGGGAAAACAAATCCCAAAATGACTGATTCAAATGCATTTGACCTTTAGATGTAAAGCAGATAATCCATTTACATGAAACAGATTACTCTCTAAGAAGATTCTATTAATTGAGACTCTTTTTCAAAAGTCAAAAGCCTAGCTAAGTTTCCATAGCAACTCTGACAATTCCACATAGCGTTAGTTATGTTAACTCTGTTCTTCATCTATTATTGTCTTTAATATACTATGGGTTAAAAACTTTGTTGCAGTTTCAAACACTACAAGGTTATTGCGGACACAACCTGTACGGCATTATTGGCAGATTTCAGGAACCTGTTAACTGTCCGTTATTGAATGTCTAGTTGACACCGGTTGTATAGAATATCTTCAAGACGACTTACTGAATGCTCATTTGTAATATATCCCAACTGAGCGCCAGACCCAATATCACATAACAGAACCTGAATTCAAGTCCATGTTGGTCTAACTACAAATGATGCTCTTTCACTCTGCTGGTTTCATCAAGCTTTATACAAGGTTCTGAAAAGAAATTCATTCTCTGTGTTACAAGCATTTGATTTGTAAGTATTAGTGGGATACTACCTCCCCTCACACATCTCTGCTTTTTAAAGTCTACTCCGTGACATCATCCTGCTTGCTCTGCCTAGGAACTAAACTCCCAGGAATGATGGTATCACCTTGGGACTAAGGTAAAGCTTTTTCTAAGCTTCCACATGTCTTGCTTTTACCCACATCTATTACTTTATTTAGGCTTTAACTAGTAACTGATCATCAAATTCCACCTTAAAGTCCTTTTCATGCTTACTTACACCATCCTTAACCATCTCCTTACTTTCCCTCTCTATTCCATTTTTATTTTTTTCTCTTTTAACAAGTTTGTCCAGTTCTTTAAAAATAAACAATTCCTTTATATATAACCTCTACTTCCTATCTGATATTTCAATAATTTTCCTAATTGTGACTGACAAATGTAAGTGAGTAAATAATGTTGCACCCAAAACCAAGAGGCCAATAACATCACAGACTGTGAAACTACCCAGGTGCTCCCTTTTCTACAAGCCCCCAACAAACTCATCTAACTAAATGTCTTTGCACAGCACAACACTTTGGAAAAACAATAATACAAAATCACTGCATGTCTTAAAACATTTTTAATCACCAGGCACAGTGGCTCACGCCTGTAAACCCAGCACTTTGGAAGGTCGAGGTGGGCGGATTGCCTGAGGTCAGCAGATCACCTGAGGTCGGGAGTTTGAAACCAGTCTGACCAACATGGAGAAACCCCATCTCTACTAATAATTAGCCACATATGGTGGCGGGTGCCTGTAATTCCAGATACTCAGGAGGCTGAGGCAAGAGAATCACTTGACCCTGGGAGGCAGAGGTTGCGGGTGAGCCGAGAGCATGCCATGACACTCCAGCTTGGGCAACAAGAGTGAAACTTCATCTCAAAAAAAAAAAAAAAAAATCATCATTATAATTGCAATGGTATATATTTTTTTGATTTTTTAGTTTTAAATGCTGATGTACATAGAGTACCCAATATAACCAAGTTGTTGGGACTTACATGGGACTTTTTGTGGGCCTGCTTTGTAATACAAAAGGTTCCAAATTGGTTCTAAACAATTGAATGTCAAGTACACTGTAATCACTACTTTTTAAAATGGGGACTTCCTGCATTTCTTGCAGTGGAGATGTATATTTGCATTTTCATCATCTGTGGATGACCAATTTGCCTGGAATCCTCTTGCTTTTTGGCATCTTCCTCCCACTTCTGGGCTAGATGATAACTTGCCAAGGCAGGTGGTGGGGAAAGGCTGAGGTTGCACATGGAGAGAGTATGTGCTTTTGGTCTGAAAGTTAAAGCTGAACTTTTGATTGGCCCACCTTCCTTTTCTTTTTGCCTGGTGACTGGCAATCTCTCTACTAAACAAAGTACTTCTCTTCGCTGACCAGATATATGCTGAGTAGCAAAGGCAGAGTGGAGAGGTCTCTCTTCCTCCCTTTAATTAGAACAGATCCAGCAGAGAGAAGCTGGAGCCCACAGTGTTTGAAAGAATCTTTAGCTGTGTGGGAAAAAGTCTTAGTAGGCGAGATGGAGAGTTTAGAAGAATGGAAAGGGAAAATCTAATGAAAGTATGAGATTAAATTAACCATAAACTTTTAAAAACATATCATCGTGATTTTTAACAATCCAGCAGAGCCTATAAAATACAATTTATAGAGAAGATTATTGGGGAACCAGTAATTTCACAGGGTGTTATACTTTATGCAGTCTCTTATAGTAATTTTTGCAGAGTTGACTATTTTGTAAAGGAAAGGGCCAATGACATTGCATTTTATTCAACTATAAATCTCAGCAGCAAAGCCTCAATTCATGTGACTATTTGGGATAGTTCTAGACACATAGGTGTCTTCAAAATTTTAAAGCTCAGATCTGTCAGGACAATGACCTACATTCCTCTTCAAGTTTGGTCCTGTATGGCCTGTTGCCCCACACAGGATAATAGCAGTAGTCTTTCTACCTTGGCTTCTAAACAGACCAGGCTAAGTTAGAAAGGATATCCATTGTAGATGATGATGAGTTTTTTTTTTTTTTTTTTAAATACTTCAAATGACATACCTTATGATATGTAAGTCATCGCCATAACAGAAGAAGAGTTAGGGTCAAGTCAAATAAGATCTAACTTGATCTTTTGCAGCAAGTTGGTGATCTCCATATAGGGGAGTTCCTGAATCTTAGCAACAGATCTTTTTATTCTGTTTCGAATTCATTTTCTAACAGTTGTTTTTTGAGGTGCATTTTAGCCTGACTTAACCAGTTTTTGAGGTCTCAAAGTAAAAATATTCCCAGGTACTTTAGGTTCTAAGTTTCTTTTCTTTTTATGACAATACTGTTGTTTTTCTCCTGTTAACTGCATTCTCACATACATGTTCTAGGGTATAGTTGGGACTTTTCCTCATGACCTCTTCAAGCCCATAAAAATCCATCATAGTGGCCGGGTGCAGTGGCTCACACCTGTAATCTCAGCACTTAGGGAGGCCAAGGTGGTTGGATCATGACGTCAAGATATTGAGACCATCCTGTCCAACATGGTGAAATCCTGTCTTTACTAAAAATACAAAAATTAGCTGGGCGTGGTGGTAACACCTGTGGTCCCAGCTACTCAGGAGGCTGGGTCAGGAAAATTGCTTGAACCCGGGAGGCGGAGGTTGCAGTGAGCTGAGATCACACCACTGCACTCCAGCCTGGGTGACAGAACAAGACTCTGTCTCAAAAAAAAAAAAAAAAAAAAATCCTTAATAGTACTATGAGTAGCATTTCTGTGTTTTATTTCACTAATCCTAATTTTGAAAATCATTTCTCAAATACACAAGTGACTTCTTAGTATATTTTTATTACTTCAAAGCCTTGACTTTTATTTCCTTTTCATTCTCCACAGATAACATTTAACATTTCCTGGAGGCCAAATTAATAACAGTGAATTCAGTCGTTAACATAAAAGGAACTGTAATTAAATTATTCTTTTAGGAAAGAAGATATAATGACATCTCAGGCCAGGAATTTGACACTAAAAATCGTACCATATTTTGGAATTTCTCAAAGCACAGTCTAAATAGATACATCAATATGACATAGGAACAGAATTAGTTATACATAAACTTTGAGTTGATGTTATTGAGTGAGTTTCTGAGATTACATTCCGGGTTGGAGGTGAGATTTTCATGAAAGGTTGTTTGTACTGGTGATGAGAAAGAATCTACAGTAGTAAAACTGTGACTTCCTGAGTGTGGGCTATACTATGTGCTTATGTCTTTAATACCCACATCAGTTTTATAGGGATGTATTATGATCTCTTCTTCATAAACTGGGAAATACAGGTCAGGGAGGATAAGGACCCACTTAGAGCTAAATGGCATCTGGCCCACTGGGATTTGCACTGGGAGGAACCATTGCAGTAAATCTCTTGAGGATAAGCAAGGAGGGTCTTAAACAATGATACGATAGAGAATACACACTTTTGTCCAGGTGCAGTGGCTTACGCCTGTAATCCCAGCACTTCGGGAAGCTGAGGAAGGTGGATCACCTGAGGTCAGGAGTTCGAGACCAGCTTGGCCAACATGGTGAAAACCCGTCTTTACTAAAAAAATGCAAAATTAGCCAGGTGTGGTGTTGCAGGCCTATAATCCCAGCTACTCAGGAGGCTCAGGAGAATCGCTTGAATCTGGGAGGCGGAGGTTGCATGGAGCTGAGATCATGCCATTGCACCCCAGCCTGGGCAACAAGAGTGAAACTCCATCTCAAAAACAAGGAAAAAGAAAATACATACTTTCTACGTCCCTTTCTGAGTAAAGACTGCATCCCATTCTCCACTCCATGGTGTTCTGCCTTGTGCTGAAGTACAGGGTTGCTTTTAGCATAGGTCAGTTATTACAAGATCCTACTGTGTGACCACAGACATCTCCTAGAAGCCCAGCCAGTCCCCTGCTCATTTTCTTCCTGGTTCTCTAGAGTAATCATGAAGAATTGTTTCTTACTCCAACTGGAAAAACAAACTTCAAAACCATATGCCCTGCTACTTAAAAGCCACTAAATACTTGATTGTTTAAGAGATGATACAAGTAGAAGTGAATTTGTGTTATGCCATCGTTATACAGAAAGCCAGCATTTTCCTTGTGAATTTCTGATGGTATTTTAACAGGGTGGTTCTAACTGGTCTCAGAATTTTTCTGAAGAATAATGTTTTTTGCTGGAAGAAAATACTTATATATGCACTGGGGATAAGCGGATATTGAGACTTTGTGGAGGGGTTAAGACTGTTTTTTGAGAAGGAATTTCGCTCTTGTCACCCAGTCTGGAATGCGATGTTGCAATCTCAGCTCACTGCAACCTCTGCCTCCCGGATTCAAGCGATTCTCCTGTCTCAGCCTCCTGGGTAGCTGCAATTACAGGTGCTCCCAAGACACCCCGCTAATTTTTTCCATATTTTTGGTAGAGACGGGATTACACCATATTGGCCAGGCTGGTCTTGAACTCCTGACCTCTGGTGATCCACCTGCTTTGGCCTTCCAAAGTGCTGGGATTACAGGCTTGAGCCACCATGCCCGGCCAGAGTGGTTAAGACTTTTAGTCAACATGGGGAAAGAACTTGGAGTTAAGTGTGCCAATCCTGGAGACTTCGATAAATTCTTCCATTAGGTGACATTTGGTGCAAATGGACAACCTTTAAAAACTGGTGAAGACCTGGGTTTCACACTTAACTTGCCATGGGGTCAAACGAGGCAGCATGCAGGTATACAGAACAGGAAAAAAGAGGATATGAGCATTTGGGAATCCTTAGAAACCTTCAAGAGTTAAATATTTCCAGTCTGACATTGGGCAGAAAAGTCCATTAGACTTGATTTTTTCAGTTGTGAGTGAGGCTCAAGTAAAATTTGGATCTCGAGATAACTGATCAACAATGCCTGTCATCCTTAGCAGCTCCCCAAACTTTTCTTTCCTATCTTTAATATGGAGCATCAGCTCTGAATAGAAATTTCAACTTTTTCTATCCTCTCTTATGCTTTCAAATATGAAGAAATTGACTCAGCTAGAGATCTATATTTTTTGCTGGTGGGGGTTGGTGGGAGTGAGTACAGTGGACTGGGTTACCCCAGGAAAGCTCTCACAGTTATAGAACACTTTTCTGTAATGTATAGGCACTGGTAGTCGCAGGAGGAAACAGACAAAAAATTGCCTTAAAAAAAGATGACTCAGAATTCTGACTCAGAGGGACTGGGGCCAATTTCTGATCTCATCTTGGAGCTTCCTGAAGCACCTGGACTTTCCCTGGAGGTCTCCTACCTAAATTGGAGCTTAGACCACACCTGCCTGGCCCTGACAAGCACTCAGCCTGCAGTGGATGCAGCTGTTCTCATTAGATCAGACGTGGATCAGAGTGATAACTTTCTAGAAGCATAATTTACCATACATTACAATCAAGAATGACAAATTGCAGTATGGTAAAGCACTTTTGGAGGGACGCAAACCTTCCCTGCTGAGGCAGCCAGCTCTGAAGAACCAGTACAGTTGTGCTTGACAATAGCCTGTTTGACTCTAGGGAATGCTGTCCTATTACCTAGTATTTTATAGATACCCTTGGCATTAAGTTCATTTTGACCCAAACATGAAAACTTACTGTCAAGGAACAGATAAAAGTTCCACAGATTGATTCAGTAATTTCATCTAGGGTTGCAAACTGAGTGTTTCATAGAGGAGAATACTTGAAAGAAGAAATTTGCTGTAGGAAAATAATTTTACTCGAAGCTATTTCTGATAGAGATTGAACAGGGCTTTTTTTAAAATTTAAATTTTGCTCTTTCTACATTTAGAACATTTTAATTTGGTGAAGTAATCTCAGAAGAATGATAACTGGAGTATGCTTAAAAAGTATCTTAAACTCGGCCAGGTGTGGTTGCTCATGCCTGTAATCCAACACTTTGAGAGGCTGATTAGGCAGATTACTTGAGGTCAGGAGTTCAAGACCAGCCTGACCAACATAGTGAAACCCCATCTATACTAAAAATACAAAAATTAGCCAGGTGTGTGGTGGCAGGCACCTGTAATCCCAGCTACTCAAGAGGCTGAGGCACGAGAATTGCTTGAACCCAGGAGGTGGAGGTTGCAGTGAGGTGAGTGTGCCACTGCACTCCAGCCTGGGGAACACAGTAAGACTGTCTCAAAAAAAAAAAAAAAGTGTCTGAAACAATTTCCATTTCTCTATACAAATCTGAGGACAACCATCTGGGGGTGACTAGGTGAATAAATCATCTTTAAGGTGCTCCTGTCTTTCCGGACCCCACATTTCTTCAACATTTGAAAATTCTCAGCATAATGGGCCAGCTTCACAGCTCAGGGTGTTTGGCTCCAGGAATTTTTCACAAATCCAAACTCCCAGGACTCCCAATGATCCTGGTAGGAAACTGGGAACGAGGTCAAGGGAGAAGAAAAGCAGAGAAGTGGCTCTCAGAATCCCACAAACTGCTGAGAGGAACGACACTGCAAACATTCCCAGACCACATCAAGAACCGACTCAGATCCAGGAGTGCCAGTTAGCACCAGATTTGACTTCAGAATGACTCAACCAAGTTTCCACCTAAAGGGATTTGGCCCTGGAGAAAGGCAGCAGGAGACTCCCTCCCTGTGACACACCTTGCAGTCTCATCTCCTGTCCATTTCCCTCCTGCCTGGATCTCACCTTCCCCCTTGTATCTCCCTTGAACACCCCCGGAGAGCGCTCCGCTGTGTTTTAAGGAAACATCTGAGTGCTGTTAGGCCAAGTGGCGGCTCTCTGTTTTGGCTTACTGAGAGTGGCAGCAGAGTTCTCCTAACTCAGTTTTGTGGATCCCAGTGTGGTGGAAAATAGGAGGAGATGGTGAAATCATTAGCCTTAGTAGGTCCGGTTAGGAATTGGTACAGCAGGACAGAGGTAGAGTAGGGAAAAAGCAGTTGGCCAGGAATAACTCAGCCATGCACAAGGCAATCTGAGGTTTGAGAAAAAGTGGAAAACTTGGGAGGTGTTGGCACGACTACCCATCATACCGGCCTTCACATCTGCTCTCCCTACCACCGACCCCTCCCTGCACTTTGGAGCCTGTGGCAGGGCCTGGTTTGGGCAGTCCATCCAGTGAAATCTGGTGAGCTGTCTGCTGCATTAGCCAAGCAGGGCTGCTACTGAATGGCATCGGCATTTCCCTTTCTTCAAGGGAGAGAGTATATTGGTGTGTTCTAGCAAACCAAGCAAAACGTGTAAAATATTTCAATTTTGGCCGGGTGCAGTGGCTCATGCCTGTAATCCCAGCACTTTGGGAGGCCAAGGCGGATGGATCACGAGGTCAAGAGATCGAGACCATCCGGGCCAACATGGTGAAACCCCATCTCTACTAAAAATACAAAAATTAGCTGGGCCTGTAGTCCCAGCTACTCCGGAGGCTGAGGCAGGAGAATTGCTTGAATTCAGAAGGTGGAGGTTGCAGTGAGCCGAGATTGTGCCACTGCGCTCCAGCCTGGTGCCTGGCAATGGAGCAAGACTGTCTCAAAAAAAATTTTTTTTTCAATTCTTAGGTGGCATTTTGTCAAGTGATTGCCTATGTGGTCTTCAAAGAATGTCTCCAGGCTGGGTGTGGTGGCTCACTCCTGTAATCCCAGCACTTTGAGAGGCCAAGGCAGGCAGATCACCTGATGTCGCGAGTTTGAGACCAGCCTGACCAACAAGGAGAAACCCCGTCTCTACTTCAAAAACGCAAAATTAGCTGGGCATAGTGGCGCATGCCTGTAATCCCAGCTACTCAGGAGGCTGAGGCAGGAAAATCGCTTGAAACCAGGAGGCGGAGGCTGCAGTGAGCCAAGATCGTGCCATTGCACTCCAGCCTGGGCAACGAGAGTGGAACTATGTCTCAAAAAAAAAAAAAAAGAAAAAAAGGATGTCTCCATTGGGGATAGACTTAGACTATCACGATGCCAGGATTTTCCAAATCCCTAGACTCTTGAAGAGCTCTCTAGCTGCCATCATTTGAAAGCTTAGCACATTGTTGTTTATATCTATACACCAGCATTCCTTAACATCAGCACTGCTGGCATTTTGGGCTGGAGAATTCTTTGTCGTCAGGGGATGTCTAGGGCACTGGGGGATGTTTAGCAGCTTCTCTGGCTTCTACTGTCTAGTACTCCCCTCTCTCAGCTGTGATAACCAGAATGTCTCCTCTAGGCATTGACAAATGCCTTCTGAGCAGAAGCACCGCTCTGCAAAGAGACTCTGTCCAGGATACTACGCTTCTTTTTACTCACCCTCTTATCCCGAGGTACCCTAGCTATGTTTCCTCGCCCTTAGGGAATGTTTGATTTTTTTCTGAAGGAAATCTAGGAGAAAACACTTTTTAATTCCACAAAAGAATTAATGGAGAATTGAGAGACTGAACTGATGATGATTTGGCATGTGAGGGTTTTAAAGACCTCTAATGTTTAGATTAGGCCGGTTCCCTGGATGTCCAGAGTGCCCCTGGAAAGCATGACCCATTTGAACCCAGGAAGCAATCAGCTCTGCCACCAGGGTTTACAGTTCACACCCAGTGCTGGGTTCTAATCCATACTTGCACATTGATTCAACTTATGTTTTAGCTTGGCAGTTCTATCAATCTCTGGCTATCTCAGTGTTACCAGTTCTAAAGCAAAGAGAGGGACTCGCCCCACTTCTCCCTCCCACAATTCCCAAATTAATGATCAATGACAGCAAAACTAATTGGGTCCAGTGTCCAGACAGTGATGAATTCTGGACTTTACTGAGCAAAGGAATCTCAAGTTGAGGCTCAATTGTGAGGTGTAATGAGGTGTGTAAAACAATGTTCTCTGTATTCTTAAGGCAGTTGTTACATAAATTCGGGACATATCCAATCCCTAATAGTTTACCATGAGTTTGAGATACTGGAATCAAGGAGTGAAGGATCTCAGCTTTCTTTTTGGTGGGGCTGAAAATAGTAGCTTGATAGACACTGCTTGGATAAAAAGCCTTTTGTTTTTTTCTCCAGTGTTCTTGAGAACCTGGAGAAGTGATGTAGCTTAGTAAAACTATATTAAAGTGCTCACTCTGGCTGAATAAAAATTTCTCAAGACATTTCTTTCTAATTCCAACAAAGTTACCAAAATATTAGCCGACTAGTAACATTTAAACAGCAGCTTTAATGCAGATGGACCTATAATAGTAAACAATACGACCGCATTTGGTTTCAGGGAAAGAAGTTTATCTAGCTAATGCGATTTTCCTGACATTCTACCAATGCAAAGGACCCTAGATCCAATACTTTAAAGTAATATGTCATTGTGTGGAACTCTCAGATCTGGCCTCTTAAGAGCGCTAGAAGATTTCCCAAGGTAACTCTGACGTTGTTCGGGAAATTTGACTCATCAGAGCAGGCGTGGGCCGCTTGGTTCCACCTGGGTGGAGAAGCTTTTCATCAGGTTTTGGGTCCACAGCTCCCTCAGCTGGTGTCTCTGAAAATAACAGGCTGCTCCTCTTATTGTCCTGAGCGCTCACAATTAACTGCTGGGGCCAGGGGAACACTTGGTGCCTGCACTGGGGACTGGATCCCAGGGCCCCTCTCTTCTCTCTTCTATCTAAAAGTGCCTTCGTGCATAGTCTTGACGGCATCGATGAGCTGTGGCATGGCTGCAATCCCTACTTCATAAAAAGATGTGGGTCAGTAGAGAGAGGTGGGAGGAGAGGCATAAGGCTGGTTCAAATCTCTTTTCTGTGACCTGCCAGTGTAATTGAAGCCACCTTGTTAGTGACACCTCATCGATGAAATGGGCTAATCTATGAAATGGGTCACACCTCATCTATGAAATGGGTTAATCGTTTCCTCTCCTACACGGACACGGACACAAACACACTCTCACACACAGACACACTCACAGTAACGACAATGTATCATAAAACTTGAAAAATTGTTTTTGTTATATATCATGGACAATATGTCCTATGTTCCTACATCTTTCAGAGACAATTCAATACATTTGGATTGTATTATCAAACAGAAATATTTTCCAAAACAAACATATCTATCTTCTTGTCAATTAGAATTCTGTCAATTTTTAAAATAATAAATGTTTATTATGCTATAAACCAGTCATATTGGAACTGGTATAAAATAGCTAACAAAGGGGGGAATCTCTACTAGACATTCCAAATAAATATGTAGTTTATGTGTGTGTGTACATGGGTGCTTTGTTGAGGGAATATTTTGCTCACCATTGTGTTCTTAGTTCTGAATAGAACTAGAATAAATGTTTATTAAATGAATGAAAGGAAATGTACATTTTATAATGACTTTGCATCAAACAGTCCCCTCAAGCTTATCCATATTCTCAGCCATCGCAGGATTTTCCATCACACATGGTCCACATTTGAATGTTATATATTCAGAAACGCAGCTGGGTGAAACTAAAGTGTACTCATTTTTGGAAGGTAGGAACAAACCACAGATTGGAAAAGAAGGCATTGTAAGCAATGCTTCTGACACGCTTGGTGATTAAGATAGAAAACAAATCCTTAGATGCCTTAAAAGTGACATTTATTTTATATATTCAATTTTTCATGAAGCAAATCACACAAATTAAGATTGTTAACACATACTCTAATGAAGGATTAAGTAGAAATTTAAATAAAAAGATGATGAAATCCAAAGTAACAATTTTTGGTTGAGATCCAAGAAAGGTGAGTTATGAACACATTTCTTTATATTTGTTGAATGTCAGATCCAGTAAAAGTACCATCTTAGTTATCTGGCATCTGTCCCATGCCCATTGGCATCCTTAATTAATCCACACTGTAACAATATAGTGGTTCAGCAGAGGGATGCTTACACTTTGTTGAAATCAGAATGTATTAATTTTAATTGCTTTAAATTAAAACTGAAGACAAGAGGTAAAAAAAAAAAAAAAGTGGAGGCTTTTAGGTACTATATAAGCTGGGGCTAGATTTTACCTGGTGTCTACACATGATGATTTTCAACTACATAAAACCACATTGGGGTGGGACGAAATAAAAGTGGGATAGGGATGAATCTGATATTTACTTGGCTCCTACTTTGTGTTTGACACTTTAGTGCCATTTCACTAACTTCATATGCACCCATGCATAGCACTGCATGCTCCTTATTTCAGAGATGAGAAATTTGAGGCTCAGAAAATTTAATTGTATGTTATTAGAACTGGTGGAGGAAAAATGAAAACTATGCCTTTCTTGGTTGTGGGAATCCTGCCACCTCAGTTTCAATTGGAAGGTTGGAGGAAAGAAAAGAGATTGAAGGAGAGTAGTCATGAGAAATGGGCTTGGTAAGCACGAGGTCCCAGTGGCCACCCAGCAGAGCAGAAGTAGATAGAGTAAAAGCACATTGGTAGGAAAAGAATAATATTCTCACAGATATCCCAATGGCCGAGTTGCATATTTAGTCCATTGGTCCATTAGCCTTATATGGAAAATAAACATTTTCTTCAAGTGAAGTAAATCTTGACTTATCCTCTTTATCCAACTCCATCAAAGTGATTGGGGCATTGTAAATAGTTCCAGTGGAACCCAGGCTAACAAATAAATCTGGTGCACAAAAGATGGCAGCCTGTGTAATCGAGAACCTTTCTACTCCAGGTGTGATCTGCAGACCAGCAGTATCAGTATTACCTGGGAGCTCTTTACGATTGTGGAATCTCAGTCCCCAGCTCAGACCTACTGAATCAAAATGTGCTTTTGAAAACTACTCAGGTGATCTGTATGCATAATAATGTTTGGGAAGCACTAATCTAAATAAATTTTTTAGTATCAATATCATTTATTCAAGTTTCGCATCCTTTTTAGATAACTACAAAGGATATATCACTTTACTCATCCATACCATACACATAGCAAAATATCATAGGAACGATATCTTGGATTTCACTGTTTCTCATCCTCCTAACTTTTTCTAATAAAACAAAAAGAAATGCCTCTGTATTTATTTTAGTTTTGTACCTATTCTACTTGGTCTTTTCTCTTGTTCCTAAAGACTATATGATAAGTACATTAGGGCTGAAATATATAGAAGAGAGTTAAAGTCTTTTCAGGGAGAGAAGATGAGAAAGTACACTGCTAATGAGTATGCTGTTGACTCTTTCATTATCAACTCTAGTCATTTCTTTGTGCCAGTAATCCCCGGCTTTAGTGAACGGTAAAGTACTGGAACCAAGGAATTTGTTCAATCAAGAGTGCAAAGCCTTCCATTTATCAGGCACTGGCTTAGGTTGGAGGCAACAGTGCATGTAGCATTATGTTTTCCCACAACAAACACTAGCAAACCAAATTCAACAGCACATTAAAAGGATCATACACCAGGATCAAGTGAGACTAATCCCTAAGATGCAAGAATAATTCAACATATACAAATCAGTACATCTGATATACCACATTAACAGGATGAGGGATAAACATTATTTGATCATCTCCAAAGATGCAGAAAGAACGTTTGACAAAATTAACATCCTTTCATAATAAAAACTCTCGACAAATTAGGTAGCAAAGAAACGTACTTCAGTATACTAAACGCATATATGACGAGCCCACAGCAAACATAATAAACAGCAAATAACTGAAAGCTTTTCCTGCAAGATCAGAAATTCAACACAGTACAGGAGATCCTAGCCAGAAAAATTAGGCAAGAAAAGAAATAAAAGGAATTCAAATCACAAAAGACAGAAGTAAAATAGTCTCTGTTCACAGATGATATGATCTTCTATATAGAAAGCCCTAACAACTCCATAAAAAACTAATAAATAAATTCAGTAAAGTAGCAAAACACAAAATCAACATACAAAAATTAGTTTGTTTCTATACATTAACAATGAACTACACAAAAAGGAAATTAAGAAAACAATCCCATTTAGAGTAGCATAAAATCAATAAAATATCTAAGAAGAAATTTAATCAAGGAAGTGAAAAACCCAGACACACGGAGAACTACAAAACAGTAATGAAAGCAGAAAGATACTTGCATAAAAACAGACATATACACCAAGGAAACAGAATAGAGAACCTGGAAATAAACCCACACATACATGGTCAGCTGGTCTTCAATGAGGGTGCCCAAATTATGTAATGAGGAAAGAAAAGTGGTCTTCGATAAATGGCACTAGGAAATCTGGATATCCATAAGCAGAAGAAGGAAAGTAGACCTTTACCTCACTCCACATACAAAGTCAACTAAAAGTGAATTAAAGGTTTAAGTGCAAGACATGAAACTGTAAAACTACTAGAAGAAAACATGAAGAAACTTGACATTTGTTTAGACAATGATCTTTTGATACGACCCTAAAACCATAAGCAACAAAGGTAAAAATAGTTAAATGGGATTGCATCAAACTAAAACCTTCTGCAGGCAAAGGAAACAATCAACGGGGTAAAGAGACAACCTGTGAAATGGGAGAAAATATTAGCAAACCATAAATCTGGTAAGGAGTTAATATCCACAATATATAAGAAACTCAACTTGGTTGAGTTTTCTGAGTAAACTAGGTAACAATACTCCCAAATAACTCTATCTAAAAATGGGCAAAGGACTTAAACAGACATTTCTCCAAAGAAGGCAAATGGCCAATAACTACATGAAAAAACAGTTGATATCACTAATCGTCAAAGAAATGCAAATCAAAACAGCAATGAAATATCACTTCACACCTGTTAGAGTGGCCACTAACGAAAACACAAAAGATTAAGCATTGGCAAGGGTGTGGAGAAAGGTGAACCCTTGTGCACTGTTGGTGGGAATGGAAACTGGTGTAGACATTATGGAAAACAGTATGAAGTTTGCTCAAAAATATAAAAATTAGAACGAGCACAAGATCCAGCAATCTTCCTTCCAGGTATCTACACAAAGGAAATGAAATCGGTATCCTGAAGAGACAGACATCTGCACTCCCATGATCACTGCAGCATTATCCACAACAGCCAAGATTTGTAAACAACCAAGTATCTGGGTATATATATTTTAAATATTTTAACATATTTTTTAGATTCAGGTTTGTTATATAAGTAAACTTGTGACTTAGTGGTGTGGTGTACAGATTATTTTGTCATGTGGGTACAAATTACAATACTTCACAGTTTTGTTTTTTTTTTCTGAACTTCTCCTCCCCCAACCCTCTTCCCTCCAGTAGGCCCCAGTTCTGTTGTTTTCTTCCTTCTGTCCATGGGTTTTCATTATTTGGCTGCCAATTATAAGTGAGAATATGCAGCATTTGGCTTTCTGTTCCTGTGTCAGCTAAGGATAATGGCCTCCAGCACCGTCCATGCTCCTGCAGAGGACATCATCTTATTTTTTTGGCTGCGTAGTATTCCATGGTGTATATGTTCCATATTTTCTTTATTCAGTCTACCATTGACAGGCATTTAGGTTGATTCCATGTCTTTGCTGTTGTGAATAGTGCTGCAGTAAACATATATGTACATATGTCTTTATAGAAGAATGATTTATACTTCTTTGGGTTATACCCAGTAATGGGATTGTTGGGTCAAATGATAGTTCTGAATTTAGTTCTTTGAGGAATTGCCATACTGCTTTCCACCATGTATACTCCCACCAGCAGTATATAAGCATTTCCTTTTCTCCACAATCTTGCCAGCACCAATTATTTTTTGTCTTTGTTGTAGTAGCCATTCCGAGTGGTGTGAGATGGCATCTCCTTGTGGTTTTGATTTGCATTTCTCTAATCATTAGTGATACTGAGCATTTTTTTTTACAATGCTTGTTGGCCACATGTATGTCTTCTTTTGAAAAGTGTCTGTTCATGTCCTTTGCCCATCTGTTGATGGATGCATAGATAAAGAAAATGTAACACACACACACACCAATGAAATATTATTCAGCTGTTAAAAAGAAGGAAATCCTGCTATTTGTCACAACGTTGATGTGGCTGGAGGACATTACCCTAAGTGAAATAAGCCAGGCACAGAAAGACGAACACAGTATCATCTGACATATGTGAAATTCAAAAAAGTCAAACTCATAAAGCAGAAGGTAGAATGGCAGTTGCCAGGATTTGGATGGTGGAGGAAATGGAGAACTATTGGTCTAAGGGTACAAAGTTTCAGGACGAATTAATTTTGGAGGTTTAGTGTATAGTATGGTGATTATAATTAATAACAGTGTATTATATATTTAAAATTTACTAAGAGAGTAGAACTGAAGTGTTCCCACCACACACACAAATTGTAACTAAGGGAGTTGAGAATATGTTACTTAGTTTGATTGCAGTAATAATTTTACAACGAATATGTATATCAAAACATCACATTGTATACTTTAAATATATATAAAATTCCAGAAAAAATTATGTCTTAAATATCAGGTAAGAAATTATTTTTAAATAATTTTTATGTAATAAAAAACAATGCTCCCTTAAGCTACCAAAGAGTCATCTTTGCAATAGGGGCATAAACATGATTCTCATACTTTTAAATTTGTTATTTTTCCTTTAAATATCTGTTTTAGGAACAATGACCTAGACTTTTTCCATCTTTAACTATCCTATATTTTATTCTTATTTACCTAACTAGATATATGTTGATTTATGCATATTTGTGCACTCTATTGCATAGCTAAAAAAGTTGCTGCAGTATTTGAGTATTCCTATGTTTTTCCAAATCAATTTCTCAAACATTTAGAGGTTAAAATTTAGTGATTGGATGCACTTGTTAATAATGACAGCTGACAGTCACTGATTACTCACTGTGTGCTTCAATATGACATTCCATTTAATATCCCCAATGTCCCTCTGGAGGAGACATAATTCTTCCCCAAATTACATGAAGGTACAAACTGCGACTTAGGGAGATTAAGTAATGTTCAAACAGCTGCACTTTACAGGGTGCTATTAGCCATTGCGGTGAACTACCTTGACCTACTCACCGTGAGATATTTACTAGGACTTTCTAGAGATTGAAAGTAAGAACTGCCTCAGGCAAAAGTACAGAGCTGAAGCTTATTTTTAGATTTTCTCCTTTATCCCTTCCTTTGGCCTCCAAATACTCTTCTTTTCCTGTGAAAACCCTTTCCCTACTTGAAAATAGAAATTGGCTAGGAGTTAGTTAAAACTAGAAATTGAGACACACAGAGCACACCACTGGAATTTTACAGAATAGTGCTTACCAAATGTTAATGGGTGAGCCTGAAACAGAGTTCTCTGCTTAAATGAGTTTGGGAAGTAATAGGTTTAAAAACACAAATAACTTTTTTTACCTTAAGTTTTTTTTTAAGCACTAGGACTCTCTATCTATATATCTACCTACCTATCTAACATGTTTATCTACCTATGATACTTAGATCTATCAGTCATCTATCTGTCATCTATCTCTTCTATCAATCTATCATCTAACTCCTCTGTGTTTTTTTCTTCATATTTAAAACATTTTCCATGGTCTCATCATTTAGAACACTGTATTACTCTGTTTCTCATGCTGCTAATAAAGACAAACCCAAGACAGGGTAATTTATAAAGGAAAGAGATTAGTTGACTCACAGTTCAGCACGGCTGCGGAGGCCTCAGGAAACTTACAATCATGGCAGAAGGTGAAGCAAACACGTCCTTCTTCACATGGTGACAGCAAGAAGTGCTGAGCAAAAGTAGGAAAAGCCCCTTATAACACCATCAGGTCTTGTTAGAACTCACTCTCATGAGGATAGCATAAGGGTAACCACCCCCATGATTAAATTACCTCCCACTGGATCCTTTCTACCACACGTGAGGATTACGAGAACTGCAATTCAAGATGAGATTTGGGTGGGGTCACAGCTGAACCATATCTAACACCAATTTTGGAAATGTTTTTGTAAGGGCTATTTGATTCACAGTTATATATTTTTTGAAGTCTTAATGGAAGGTATATGTCCAAGGAAATTGCTGACCCTAGAAGATAATGTAGAGTAAACCAATGTTATTGATTACTAAATTTCAAATTAACAAGTTGTTTGTGAATATTCTAGGCCAATTTGCCTCAGTATATGCTGCATCCAACAGAAGCATACATTAAATTGGAAGAACATTGAAAAGTAGTATGGGTCTTTGAAGCATTTTCTCCAGGAAGCACTGAGGGATTCAGATGTCCTTCCCCATTCATGTGTCCTCTCTTATCAGCTCTACTTTCCAGGCAGCTGTTCAGCTGTTTGGTTTTTCTCTTCTGCTACCCATTGCTCCATGCTGTGTTTCTCCCATCATTCCTCTTCTTTCTTTGGCTAGGTCCTCCAAGAATTCCTGAAACTGATGGTCTCCTTTGCATAAGGGTCAATTTAGCCTTTCTTTTGGTTTCCAAATTACTGCTCTACCCTTGACTCCTGTCCCAGCCTAATGAACAATCTCTTAGAGAAGAAAAATTACGAATATTTTTGGTATATTTTAAATCCTTCCTATATGAGAAAAACCTGAATTAAATGGGTGCTAAGAAGTGTTACTATCCTGTGAATGTCATGCTTTTTTTTCCCAGATCTTTAAAGGTTGATACACTGTATTTAATAGAAATAATAATACATTTTATCTACTGCTAAAGCAAACTAAATATGGCCTTAGAAGGACATTGTACTTCCATATTTGAGTTCTTGTGGCAAACCATAACCTAACTTAGTAGGTTGAAAAGACTGAAAAACATAAGTTAAGAGTATGTGTCTTTATTTTATTGCACTTTAGGTTCTGGGGTACATGTGCAGATCATGCAGGATTGTTGCATAGGTACATACATGGCAATGTGGTTTGCTGCCTTCATCCCTCCATCACCTATATCTGGCATTTCTCCACCTGTTTTCCCTCCCAAACCTCCCCACCCCTCCGCTGTCCCCTATTCCCCCTCAACAGACTCCAGTGTGTGATGCTCCCCTCCTGTATCCATGTGTCCTCATTGTTCAACATTCACCTATGAGTGAGAACATGCAGTGTTTGTTTTTCTGTTCTTGTGTCAGTTTGCTAAGAATGATGGTTTCCAGATTCATCCATGTCCCTACAAAAGACATGAACTCATCGTTTTTTATGGCTGCATAATATTCCATGGTGTATATGTGCCACATTTTCCTTGTCCAGACTATCATTGATGGGCATTTGGGTTGGTTCCAGGTCTTTGCTATTGTAAACAGTGCTGCAGTGTACATACGTGTGCATGTGTCTTAATAATAGAAAGATTTATAATCCTTTGGATATACACCCAGTAACAGGATTGCTGAGTCAAATGGAATTTCTATTTCTGGATCCTTGAGGAATCTCCACACTGTCTTCCACAACGGTTGAACTAATTTACACTTCCACCAACAATGTAAACGTTTTCCTCTTTCTCCATGTCCTCTCCAGCATCTGTTTTCTTCAGATTTTTTAATGATTGCCATTCTAACTGGCATGAGATGGTATCTCAATGTGGTTTTGATTTGCATTTCTCTAATGACCAGTGATGATGAGCATGTTTTCACATGTTTCTTGGCCTCATAAATATCTTCTTCTGAAAAGTGTCTGTTCATGTCCTTCACCCACTTTTGAATGGGTTTGTTTTATTCTTGTAAATCTGTTTTAGTTCTTTGTAGATTCTGGATATTAGCCCTTTGTCAGATGGGTAGATTGCAAAAATCTTTTCCCTTTCTCTAGGCGTCCAGATCACTCTAATGATTGCTTCTTCTGCTGTACAGAAATTCTGGATTTAATTAGATCCCATTTGTCTATGTTGGCGTTTGTTGCCAATGCTTTTGGTGTTTTAGTCATGAAATTGTTGCTTATGCCTATGTCCTGAATGGTTTTGCCTAGGTTTTCTTCTAGGGTTTTTATGGTGTAAGGCCTTATGTTTAAATCTTTAATCCATCTGGAGTTAATTTTAGTGTAAGGTGTCAGGAAGGGCTCCAGTTTCTGCTTTCTGCACATGGCTAGCCAGTTTTCCCAACACCATTTATTAAACAGTGACTCCTGTCCCCATTGTTTGTTTTTGTCAGATTTGTCAAAGATCAGATGGTTGTAGATGTGTGGCATTGCCTTGGAGGCCTGTATTCTATACCATTGGTCTATATCACTGTTTTGGTACCAGTACCATGCTGTTTTGATTACTGTAGCCTTGTAGTATAGTTTGAAGTCAGGTAGCATTATGACTACAGCTTTGTTATTTTTGCTTAGAATTGTCTTGGCTATGTGGGCTCTCTTTTTGTTCCATATGAAGTTTAAGGTGTTTTCTTCCAGTTCTGTGAAGAGGGTCATAGGTAGCCTGTTGCAGATAGTATTGAATCTATAAATTACCTTGGGCAGTATGGCCATTTTTACGATATTGATTCTTCCTAACCATGAGCATGGAGTGTTTTTTCATCTGTTTGTGTCCTCTCTTATTTTGTTGAGCAGTGGTTTGTAGTTCTCCTCGAAGAGGTCCTTTACATCCTTTGTTAGTTGTATTCCTAGGTATTTTATTCTCTTTGTAGCAATTGTGAATGGCAGTTTGTTCTTGATTTGGCTCTCTTTAAGTCTGTTATTGGTGTGTAGGAATGCTTGTGATTTCTGCACATTGATTTTGTGTCCTGAGACTTTGCTGAAGTTGCTTATCAGTTTAAGGGGTTTTTGGGCTGAGACAATGGGGTCTTATAAATATACCATCATGTCGTCTGTAAATAGAGACAATTTGACTTCCTCCTTTCCTAATTGAATACCCTTTATTTCTGATTGCTCTGGCTAGAACTTCCAATACTGTATTGAATAGGAGTGGTGAGATTGTCTAGTGCCAGATTTCAAAGGAAATGCTTCCAGTTTTTGCCCATTCAGTATGATATTGGCAGTGGGTTTGTCATAAATAGCTTTTATTATTTTGAGATACGTTCCATTGATACCTAGTATATTGACAGTTTTCAGCATAAAGGGCTGTTGAATTTTGTTGAAGGCCTTCTCTCCATCTACTGAGATGATCATGTGGTTTTTGTCTTTGGTTATTTTTATGTGGTGAATTAGATTTATAGACTTGCGTATTTCGAACCAGCCTTGCATCCCCAGGATGAAGCCTACTTGATCGTGGTGGATAAGCTTTTTGATGTGCTGTTGCAATTGGTTTGCCAGTATTTAATTGAAGATTTTTTGCATCTATGTTCATCATGAATATTGGCCTGAAGTTTTCTTTTTTTGTTGTGTCTCTGACTGGTTTTGGTATCAGGATGATGTTGGTCTCATAGAATGATTTGGGACAGATTCCCTCTCTTTGGATTATCTGGAATAGTTTCAGAAGGAATGGTACCAACTCCTCTTTGTATGACTGGTAGAATTCAGCTGTGAACCCATCTGGTCCTGGGCTTTTTTTGGTTGGTAGGCTATTAACTGCTGCCTCAACTTCAGCCTTGTTATTAGTCTATTCAGAGTTTCAACTTCTTCCTGATTTAGGCTTGGGAGGGTGCAAGTGTCCAGGAATTTATCCATTTCTTCTAGGTTTACTGGTTTGTGTGCATAAAGTTCTTTGTAGTAATCTCTGATGGTAGTTTGTATTTCTGTGGAATTGGTGGTGATATCCCCTTTATCATTTTTTATTGCATCTATTTGATTCTTCTCCCTTTTCTTTTTTACTAACCTGGCTAGTGGTCTATTTTGTTGATTTTTTCAAAAAAGCAGCTCCTGGATTTATTGATTTTTTTGAAGGGTTTTTTTGTCTCTGTCTCCTTTAGTTCTGTTCTGATCTTAGTTATTTCTTGTGTTCTGCTAACTTTTGAGTTTTTTTGATCTTGCTCCTCTAGCTCTTTCAATTTGTTGGTAGGGTGCCAATTTTAGATCTTTCCTTGCTTCTCATGTGGGCATTTATTGCTATAAATTTTCTCTAGACACTACTTTAAATGTGTCCCATAGATTCTAGTATGTTGTATCTTCATTCTTGTTGGTTTCAAAGAACATCTTTATTTCTGCCTTCATTTCATTATTTATCCAGTCAACATTCAAGAGGCAGTTGTTTGGTTTCCATGAAGCTGTGTGATTCTGAACTAGTTTCTGAATTCTGAGTTCTAACTTGATTGCACTGAGGTTTGAGAGACTGTTTGTTATGATGTCAATTCTTTTGCATTTGCTGAGGAGTGATTTACTTCCAATTATGTGGTCAATTTTAGAGTAGGTGTGATGTGGTGCTGAGAAGGATGTATATTCTGTGGCTTTGGGGTGGAGAGTTCTGTATGTCTATTAGGTTTGCTTGGTCCAGATCTGAGTTCAAGCCCTGGATATCCTTGTTAATTTTCTGTCTCATTGATCTGTCTAATATTGACAGTGAAGTGTTAAAGTCTCCCACTATTATTGTGTGGGAGTCTAAGTCTCTTTGTAGGTCATTAAGAACTTGCTTTATGTATCTGGGTGCTCCTGTATTGGCTGTGTATATATTTAGGATCGTTAGCTCTTCTTGTTGCATTGATCCTTTTACCATTATATAATGCCCTTCTCTGTCTCCTTTGATATTTGTTGGTTTACAGTCTATTTTATCAGAGACTAGGATTGTAACTCCTGCTTTTTTTTTGCTCTCCATTTGCCTGGTAAACCTTCCTCTATCCCTTTATTTTGAGCCTATCTGTGTCCTTGCAAGTGAAATGGGTTTCCTGAATACAGCACACTGATGGGTTTTGACTTTTTAATCCAGTTTGCCAGTCTGTGTCTTTTGATTGGGGCATTTAACCCATTTACATTTAAGGTTAATATTGTTATGTGTGAATTTGACCCTGCTATTTTGTTACTGGCTGGTTGTCTTGCCCATTAGTTGATGCAGTTTCTCTATTGTGTCAATGCTTTTTACCACTTGGTATATTTCTGGAGTGGCTGGTACTGGTTGTTCCTTCCCATGTTTAGTGCTTCTTTCAGAAGCTCTTGTAAGGCAGGCCTGGTGGTGACAAAATGTCTCAGCAATTGCTTGTTCATAAAGTATTTAATTTCTCCTTTGCTTATGTAGCTTAGTTTGGTTGGATATGAAATTCTGGGTTGAAAGTTGTTTTCTTTAAGGATGTTGAATATTGGCCCCCACTCTCTTCAGGCTTGTAGGGTTTCTGCCAAGAGATCCACTGTGAGTCTAATGGGCTTCCCTTTGTGGGTAACCCGACATTTCTTGCTGGCTGTCCTTAGCAATTTTTCCTTGATTTCAACCCTGGTGAGTCTGATCATTATGTGCCTTGGGGTTGCTCTTCTTGAGGAATATCTTTGTGGTGTTCTCTGTATTTCCTGGACTTGAATATTGGCCTGCCTTGCTAGGTTGGGGAAGTTCTCCTGGATAATATCCTGAAGAGGATTTTCCAGCTTGGATTCATTCTCTCTGTCACATTCAGGTACACCTATCAAATGTAAATTAGGTCTTTTCACATAGTCCCACATTTCTTGGAGCCTTTGTTCATTTCTATTCACTCTTTTTTCTCTAATTTTGCCTTCTTGTTATTTCATTGAGTTGATCTTCAATCTCTGATGTCCTTTCTTTTGCTTGGTCGATTCAGCTATTGAAACTTGTGTGTGCTTCATGAAATTCTTGTCTTGTGTTTTTCAGCTCCATTAAGTCATTTATATTCTTCTCTAAGCTGTTTATTCTCGTTAGCATTTCATCAAACCATTTTTCAAGGTTCTTGGTTTCTTTGCATTGGGTTAGAACATGCTCTTTTAGCTCAGAGAAGTTGGTTATTACCACCTTCTGAAGCCTGTTTCTGTCAATTCATCAGACTCATTCTCCATCCAGCTTTGTTCCTTGGCTGGTGAGTTGTCATCCCTTGGAGGAGAAGAGGCTTTCTGGTTTTTCGTGTTTTCATTCTTTTTACGCTGGTTTCTTCCCATCTTTGTGGATTTATCTACTTGTGTTCTTTGTAGTTGATGACTCTCAGATGGGGTCTCTGAGTGGACATTCTTTTTGTTGATGATGAAGTTATTTGTTTCTGTTTTTTGGTTTTCCTTCTAACAGTCAGGCTCCTTTGCTGTAGGACTGCTGGAGGTCCACTCCAGACCCTGCTTGCCTGGGGTCACCTGCAGCAGCTGCAAAACAGTAAGGGTTGCTGCCAATTTCTTCTTCTGTTATCTCCATCCCAGAAGGATACTCGCCAGATGTCAGACTGAGCTCTCATTTATGAGGTGACTCTTTGGATCTAAGGGGGTCAGGGAGCTGCTTGAGGAGACACAAGTGCTGAGCTGTGAGCTCTGTTGTTCTGTTCAGAGCTGCTAGGCTGGTACGTCAGGAGCTATTGTCTTTAACAATAGCTGAGTCTTGGCCAATCCCAGCAGTCATACTTCAACCACTCATACACTGCTGAGCATTGAAAGTGTGTTCAAATAAGGCAAACATCAACTTGTTATCAATCCAGCTATTTCTGTACCTCATTTCCATTTTCCATACATAATTTTCCTTTTTCTGTTCATAAATCTTTTTCCACCTCATGGTTGTGGTGGAGTCTTTAAGTCAACTCTGGCTTAGCAGGTTGCCTGATTCATGAATTGTTCATTGCTCAATTAAACTATTTTAAATTTAATTCAGTTGAAGTTTTTCTTTTATTACTACTAATCATTTATGTCCTACAGAGAAAGAAAATGCTGCCATTTACATTAAATAATTGTAAGCACCACAGATTATGAGATCTTCGAATTTTAGAGATAGTGAAATATTAAAAAGTGAATCTTAGGAACAATTAAATGCAATACTTTTTATATATTTTATGAATAACTTATACATGTATTTTATATAGTTATATTTATATAAAAATTATGTAGATGATTTTATCCTTTCTAGACCAATTTACCTCCAATTGTGGACCATAGATGACCTGTAATAGAAATATCTGGAGCTCCTCATTAAAAATATAGATTCCTGTGCTCCCCACCCCAAGGCTAATTGAAACAGAATATTGTGGAAGGGTCTTGACAGCAATATATTTTAAGCTTTTGGATGTTTCTAACATGCAGCCAGAGGAGAGAACTTCTCAACAGTGGTCTCCAGGCAAATAGCAGTAGCATCACTTGGAAGCTTCTTAGAATGCAGAATCTCAAGTCCCAGCATAGACCTACTAAAGTAGAATTTGCATTTTAGCAAGATTCCCAGCTGATTCATAGGTGCATTAATCTGACAGAAGCACTGTAGACCAGGAGTTCTGAAACTCGTGGTTTCTAGACCAGCAACAGCAGCAGCAGCTCCTAAGGACCTGTCAGAAATGCAAATTCTTTGTCCCCAAGCTAGTGCTAGCCAATCAAAAATCTGGGATTAGAGCGGTGATTGGTTTGGCTTTGTGTCCCCATCCAAATCTCATCTCAAATTTTAATCCCCACATGTTGAGGGACAGAGCAGATTGGATCATGGGGGTGGTTTCCCCCACGCTGTTCTCGTGATAGTGAGTTCTCATGAGATCTGATGATTTTATAAGTGTTTGACAGATCCTCCTACATATACTCTCTCACCTGCCGCCATGTAAGACATGCTTGCTTCCCCTTCCACCATAATTGTAAGTTTCCCAAGGCCTCCCCAGCCATGCTGAACTATGAGTCAATTAAACCTCTTTCTTTTATAAATTACCAAGTCTCAGGTATTTCTTTACAGAAGTGTGAAAATGGACTAACACAAGTGGGCTGGAGCTCAAGTTATCTATGGTTTAATAAGCCCTCCAGGCAATTCTGATGCCAGCTAAAGTAAGAGAACTATTGCTGTAGCTAATCAGGTTAATGCAAGGCAAAGGGATTCAGTTGGTGGTAGACACCTGTTTTGCAGTCATGGTGATTAAGAGGCATTAACTAGTATCTCAAGGGCTAAGTAAGATTTTAATCCCAGATCTTAAAATAATAGCAGATAGAACAATTGGGAAAAGACAGGAAATAATATGTTGGTGAATGCTGATCTCTCATTTTTAAGTGAATCAGAGAGTGGTGAAGACATTCTAAGCCTCAGGAATTTCTTCTAGCTTTAATCTCTTACTTTAGGTTTTTTTTTTTTTTCTGACTCTTTACAGCCTCTGTGACAAAGCCATCATATTATGGTTTCTCTATAGTATCTAATAAGTTCTACTTTGAAATGCTGCCGACTTCCAACTCATTCAGGGCCAAAGAGTGGGCACTTGATATTTCTTTTCTCCACTTGTACAAATGGGAGAGGCAATAAAATGAAGGCTTTTGGGAATGATTCATTCATTCAACTTGTTATTGAGCATCTACCACAAGTCAGATGATACTGGAGACTAAAAATTCCAAGATAAAATGGCAGTTATTTCCCTCTAAGAACATACAGTCTATTAGGAAGACAGATATAGCAAGTAAATAATTTCACTGCAACGCCTGTAATCCCAGCACTTTGGGAGGCTGAGGTGGGTGGATCACGAGGTCAAGAGATCGAGACCATCCTGGTCAACATGGTGAAACCCCGTCTCTACTAAAAATACACACACAAAAAAATTAGCTGGGCATGGTGGCACGTGCCTGTAATCCCAGCTACTCAGGAGGCTGAGGCAGGAGAATTGCCTGAACTCAGGAGGCAGAGGTTGAGGTGAGCCGAGATCGCGCCGAGATCGCGCCATTGCACTTCAGTCTGGGTAACAAGAGCGAAACTCCGTCTCAAAAAAAAAAAAAAAAAAAAAATTCACTGCAGTTTCACTGCAGTATGCTGCCTTGCATAGAGGCATGAAAATGATCATTTATTATAACTTGTCTCATAGTGGTTTGAAGATGAGAATAACAAGAAAAAAAGACAAGTAAGAAGCTACTGGGACAGTTTAACCAAGAGGCTAAGTAGTGGCGAAGGTTAGAAGGGACTTCTATGTGAGTAGCTTCTTTCTTTTTCTTTTAGTTTTTTAATTTTTTATTTCTTTGCCTTTTTAAATTTGTGTGTAAGCATCTTGCAAAGCACAATAATTTATAATCATCTATTGATCCATTGTATCCTCTAGAAGTAAGAAGTGACTCAGGATATCCAAAATCAGTTTCTAAACAATCTCTGATTTTGGGAGGTTTTCTGAAAGTCAGGTTTTAAACTATGCAGTAAGTATCTGGTGCTTCTCAACATGCCCTTTTTATTATCTTCCACATTCCATGACTACACTGTTTATGCCAGTATTATGCTTAATTAAGCACCATGACAGTACCAATAAGAATCTAAAAGCAAGATGTGGCACAGATCATCAAAAAAAATGCAGCTATCCTGGAAAGCTGAGGATAAACCTTGCAAAAAAGAGAGCTGCTACCCAGAAGCTGTTTTCCCTCTAACTAAAAGATCCAAACCTAAAAGTCCCTATTCCAAGGATAATGAACATGGTGATCAACATTATGTTAGTAGCCTCAAACATTTAGAAACACAATACCAGGTACTATTCCACACCAGTAATGGTATGCAGCTTCATATAATTTAGTAAGGGGACCTTTATGCTTTTGTAGTACAAAATGAATAGATCTTAGGAAAGTGGGCCTCCTAGAAGCATGGCTTTCTTCAGGGATGCTTTTCTAACCCTCTCAATCTGAGATGGTTCCTTCCCAACTTCTCATGTTCTTTTAGAACTCTTTGCATCTTTTAGTCATAGCAATCATCTCCCTATATTGTAGTTACTGATTTATTGTCCCTTTCCCCACCAATAAAAGCCAGAAGGATATTCGGGTTATGTTTACTTACATGACCATCAATCTTCTTAGCCATTCATTCACTCAATCATTCATACTATATGCCAAGTGTTGTTTTGGACACTGGGGGCATAGAATTGGAAAAAAGACAAACTCAGTTGATAAAGAACTAAAGACCTAGCAAAAGGAGAGAGAGAGAGAGAGAGAGAGTGAGTTCAACACATCAGCAAGTAAATAAATAACTGCAGAGAGTGGTAAACGCTATGCAATTAACAAAACAAGGCAATGGGGCAGAAAGACTTGGGGTAGGGAGGGATCCTTTTGTGGGAGTGTTCAAAGCAGGGCTTCCTGGGGTGGTGACTTTTGAGCTGAGACCTGTGACCATAAGAAGATTTAGGAAAAAGAGCACTCTAGGCAGAAGGAACTAGAAATACATGAGCCCTGAGACTTTCTGTGCTTGGAAATCTTGAGAAAAGGAAAGAAACCTTACTCAGAGCACAGCTGCAGGGGTGAGATGGGGAGAAGAATGAGAGACGAGGGTGGGGAGGTGGAGACTCTAGAACATGCTGGGCCTTACTAGCAGATTATATTAAGGACAGCAGATTTTGTTCTAAATTAATTTAAAAAAATGTGCTCAAGACATCAACCTGCTGACAACCACTTGTGCTGCTGGGTTGTCAGGAGGCTAATGTCCAGATCAGTTTTACAATTTAAAAAGAGCACTCTGACCCTTATATGGAGCACAAAAGAAGGAATACTACTTAGAGGTAGCTGCTGATGTCCATGGAAGGATGGCTTGGACCAGGGCTGAGCAGTGTGGGTGGCGAGAAGCGTGTTGAGATTTGGACGTTTTGCCAGCAGGACTTGCTGATGAAGTAAGCTGTAAGCAAGTGGCTAGATGGCAGTGCTGTTTACTAAGACTGTATAAAAACAGATTGGGAAGGGGGATGTCAAATCAAGTATTCGGTTTGGACACGTTCAGTATGAGAGGCCTATTAGACATCCATACCTACTGAAAGCGTTTACTAATCCAGAGCAAATCAAAAGCAGGAGGCTCCCCTTCACATTTTTCTACCACTGTGGAAAAGTAGTTATAATCTTGGCCTTTGGAGGGAGAATGCTCTGAATTTGTACCCCAGCTTTCCTACACTACCATTTTGGATAATTGCTCTCTTTAAACCTTCGTTTCCATATCTGGCAAATATACATATGTCATGGGATTATTGTGAAGATTAAACCGGATCATGGATGTGGTCTGCTTATGGAGTTCCTGAACCATACTGAGTGCTGAACAATGATACAACAAACTGATGGCTGTCATGGTGGTGATGAGCAGCTGATGAAGGTGACAGATGCCAAGGGAGACTTCACTGCCAAGAAGGGAAAGCTGTGTCCACTGCACTGAGTACCGGATCAAGAGGGACAGGAAGTCCCTCTTTACTAACAAGGCCTTTCCCCTCAGGCTTTAAGTTTCTAGTACTGCAGGTCTCATAAGGCCCAAGCCTATGACCAGCCGCCATACTATATGTGCAATTTGTTCTCCCAATCCTGAATAAAATATCTCTTTTTGTATTGGAGGTTGACAAAAAAATGTGGTAAATATCCATAACACAAAATTGACCTTTTTTTTTTTGAGATGGAGTCTCACTCTGTTGCCCAGGCTGGAGTGCAGTGGTGTGATCTCGGCTCACTGCAATCTCCACCTACCAGGTTCAAGTGATTCTCCTGCCTCAGCCTCCCAGTTAGCTGGGAATACAGGCACACATCACCACGCTCAGCTAATTTTTGTATTTTTAGTAGAGACAGGGTTTTACCATGTTGGCCAGGATGGTCTCGATCAAAATGGACCATTTTAACGCAACTTGAGTGCACAGTTCAGTAGCAGTAAGCATATTCATGTCGTATAACCACCATCCATCTCCAAAACAGAAACTGCAACCATTCAATAATAGCTTCCATTCTGCCCTCCTCCAGCCCCTGGCAACCACCATTCTACCTCCTAGCTCTGTGAGGTAACTTCTCTTGGCAGCTCATAGAAGTAAAATCCAGTATTTGACTGTGTGTCTGGCTTATTTCACTTAGCATAAGGTCCTCTGGGCTCATTCATGTGGTAGCATGTGTCAGAATTTCCTTCTGCTTTATGGGTGCATAATATTCCTATGTACATGCCCCTTTTTGTTTATCCATTCATCTCCTGATAGACACTTGGGTTACTTTCATATTTTGGCTGTTGTGAATAATGCTCCTGAATACTGATGTACTACTGTAGAGGAGTTTTTATGAGGCAATATAAATATTTGGTTAATTATTAATTCATTTATTCATTCTTCTCTTTAACTTCTGAGTGCTTATTCCAGCTGACAATGATAATTTTTTTTTCTTTTGAGACAGGGTCTCACTCTATTACCTAAGCTGGAATGCAGTTGCATGATCTCGGCTTGCTGCAACCTCTGCCTTCTGGGTTCAAGTGATTCTCCCATCTCAGCCTCCTGAGTAGCTGTGACTACAGGTTCATGCCACCAAGCCTGGATAATTTTTGTATTTTTAGTAGAGGTGGGGTTTCATCACGTTGGCCAGGCTGGTCTCAAACTCCTTACCTCAAGTGATTCATCCACCTCGGTCTCCCAAAAGTACTGGGATTAGAGGTGTAAACCACCACACCTGGCCTGGCACTGATAATTCTTATAAACAAACGTGCTATAACTCAGTTGTCTACAGTAGTCTCGAGGAAATAGAATTACTCAGAACACTAACTTCTCTTCAGATTTAAAATCTTCAGAGAAAGATTTAAGATTCTTTGGTTTAATAATCTACTCAACAAGCAACTATGGAAGGTTGATGTTCATAGCATGAAATTTACCTTAAAGAATCTTGCATTGTGCTCTACAAAACCAGATCTCTAAAGAAAGCTAAAAATTGTCAACAGAGAATAAGGAGAATACAGAAAACTGAGTGCCATGACTTTTATAGTTTTAAAAATTCTGGATCTGTGAAAAGTAACATATTTTGGGAATTAACTGGAATTTAAATGAAGTCACGGATTGAAATTAAAAACTTTCCTTAGATATACTTAAAAACTACTAATGGAATGGTTGATAAGTTATGTAAATATTAAGCTAACCTAAGAATTGTGAATGGAGAAGAACTTTTTCAGTTTCAGGTATGTAATGAGTCAACTATCAGAGCACATAAACTTGATTGATAACTTGGACATAGTGCTTAGAAAGATCTAAAATCAACACCCTAACATCACATTTAGGGGAAAAAATGTTACCTTAGTTATAGAATGGGTCCAGCTAGAACCTTCTACTTACAGTTCACAGAATCACACATACAGTAAATAGATGAATGAACCAGTAAGTTTTAGAACATGTGGAATAGAATAAATGAAGCAGAAGGAATAGAATAAATGAAGCAGAACTGGAAGAAAGGAGAATTGAATGGTAAAGAAGGCAACGGGTGGGCGCAGTGGGCTGGGTGCAGTGGCTCACGCCTGTAATCACAACACTTTGGGAGGCTGAGGCAGGTGGATCTTGAGGTCAGGAGTTCGAGACCAGCCTGGCCAAGATGATGAAACTCCGTTTCTACTAAAAATACAAAAATTAGCCAGGGGTGGTGATCATCTGCAATCCCAGCTACTCAAAAAGGTGAGGCAGAAGAATCACTTGAACCTGTGAGGCAGAGGCTACAGTGAGCCAAGACCGTGCCACTGCACTCTAACGTGGGTGACAGAGCAAAGCAAATTCTTAGAGACCTACAAAGAGACTTAGGCTCCTACTCAATAATAGTGGGACACTTTAACAACCCACTGTCAATATTAGACAGATCAACAAGACAGAAAATTAACAAGGATATCCAGTACTTGAACTCAGATCTGTACCAAGCAGATCTAATAGACACCTACAGAACTCTCCACCCCAAATCCACAGAATATACATCCTTCTGAGCACCACATTGTACTTATTCTAAAATTGACCACATAATGGGAAATAAAACACTCCTCAGCAAATGCAAAAGAACGGAAATCACAACAAACAGTCTCAGTCCACAGTGCAATCAAATTAGAACTCAGGATTAAGAAACACTCAAAACTGCACAACTACATGGAAACTGAACAACCTGCTCCTGAATAAATAATGAAATAAATGCAAAAATAAAGATGTTCTTTGAAACCAATGAAAGCCAACACACAACATACCAGAATCTCTTGGATACATTTAAAGCAGTGTCTAGAGGGAAATTTATAGCACTAAATGCCCAATAGAGAAAGTAAGAAAGATGTAAAATGAACACCCTAACATCACAATTAAAAGAACTAGAGAAGAAAGAGCAAACAAATTCAAAAGCTAGCAGAAGATGAGAAATAACTAAGATCAGAGCAGAACTGAAGGAGATAGACATAAAAAACCCTTCAAAAAAATAAATGAATCCAGGAGATATTTTTTTGAAAAGATCAACAAAATAGATAGACCACTAGCCAGACTAATTAAAAAGAGAGAAGAATCAAATAGATATAATAAAAAATGATAAAGGGGATATCACCACTGATCCCACAGAAATACAAACTACCATCAGAGATTACTAGAAATACCTCTATGCAAGTAAACCAGAAAAGTTAGAAGAAATGGATAAATTCCTGGACTCTTACACCCTCCCAAGACTAAACTAGGAAGAAGTCAATATCCAAATAGAACAATAACAAGTTGTGAAATTGAGGCAACAATTAATAGCATACCAACCAAAAACGTCTAGGACCAGGCAGTTTCACAGCTGAATTCTACCAGAGGTACAAAGATCAGCTGGTACGATTCCTTCTGAAACTATTCCAAACAATAGAAAAAGAGGAAATCCTCCCTAACTCACTTATTTTATAAGGCCAGCATCATCCTGGTACCAAAACCTGGCAGAGACACAACAAAAAAGAAATTTTCAGGCCCATATCCATGATGAACATTGATGCAAAAATCCTCAATAAAATACTGGCCAAATAAAATACTACCAAATCCAACAGCACACCAAAAGGCTTTCCCACTACATTAAAGTTGGCTTCATCCCTGGAATGCAAGCCTGGTTCAACATATGCAAATCAATAAACGTTAATCCATCACATAAACAGAACCAAAGACAAAAACCACACGATTATCTCATTAGACACAGAGAAGGCCTTCAAAAAAATTCAACAGCCCTTCATGCTAAAAATTCTCAATAAACTAGGTATTGATAGACTATATCTTAAAATAATAAGAGCTATTTATGACAAACCCACAGCCTATATCATGCTGAATGGGCAAAAGTTGGAAGCATTCCCTTTGAGAACTGGCACAAGATGAGGATGCCGTCTCTCACCACTCCTATTTAACACAATATTGGAAATTCTGGCCAGGGCAATCAGGCAAGAGAAAGAAATAAAGGGTATTCAAGTAGGAAAAGAGGAAGTCAAATTGTTTCTATTTGCAGATGACATGATTGTATATTTAGAAGACCCCATTGTCTTAGCCCAAAATCTCTTAAGCTGATAAGCAACTTCAGCAAAGTCTCAGGATACAAAATCAATGTGCAAAATCACAAGTATTCCTATACACCAATAATAGACAAATCATGAGTGAACTTCCATTCACAATAGCTACAAAGAGAATAAAATACCTAGGAATACAACTAGCAAGGGATGTGAAGGACCTCTTCAAGGAGAACTACAAACCACTGCTCAAGGAAATAACAGAGGACACAAACAAATAGAAAAACATTCTATGCTCATGGTTAGGAAGAATCAATATTGTGAAAATGGCCATACTGCCCAAAGTAATTCATATATTCAATGCTAACCCCATCAAGCTACCATTGACTTTCTTCACAGAATTGGAAAACCCTATTTTAAATTTCATATGGAACAAAAAAAGAGCCAGCATAGCCAAAACAATCATAAGCAAAAAGAACAAAGCTGTAGGCCTCATGCTACCTGACTTCAAGCTATACTACAAGGCTATAGTAATCAAAACAGCATGGTACTGGTACCAAAACAGAGATATAGATTAATAGACCAGAACAGAGGCCTCAGAAATAATGTCACACATCTACAAGCATGTGATATTTGAAAAACCTGACAAAAACAAGCAATGGGGAAAGGATTCCCTATTTAATAAATGGTGTAGGGAAAACTGGCTAGCCATATGCAGAAAGCTGAAACTGGATCCCTTCCTTACACTTATACAAAAATTAACTCAAGATGGATTGAAGACTTGAACATAAGACCTACAACCATAAAAACCCTAAAGGAAAACCTAGGCAATACCATTCAGGACATAGGCATGGGCATGGGCAAGGACTTCCTGACTAAAACACCAAAAGCAATGATGACAAAAACCAAAATAGACACATGGGATCTAATTAAACTAAAGAGCTTCTGCACAGCAAAAGAAACTAACATCAGAGTGAATAGGCAGCTTTTAGAATGGGAGAAAATTTTTGCAATCTATCCATCTGACAAAGGGCTAATACCCAGAATCTACAAAGAATTTAAACAAATTTAAGAGAAAAAAACAAACAACCCCATCAAAAAGTGGGTGAAGGATATGAACAGACACTTCTCAAAAGGAGACATTTATGTAGCCAACAAACTTACACAAAAAAGCTCATCATCACTGGTCATTAGAGAAATACAAATCAAAACCACAATGAGATACCATCTCACGCCAGTTAGAATGATGATCATCAAAAATTCAGGAAACAACAAATGCTGTAGAGGATGTGGAGAAATAGTAACACTTTTACACTGTTGGTGGGAGTATAAATTAGTTCAACCATTGTGGAAGACAGTGTGGTGATTCCTCAAGGATCTAGAACTAGAAACACCATTCGACCCAGCAATCCCTACTGGGTATATACCCAAAGGATTATAAATCATTCTATTATAAAGATAAGTACACACTTAGGTTTATTGTGGCACTGTTCATAATAGCAAAGACTTGGAACCAACCCAAATGCCCATCCATGATAGAGTAGATAAAGAAAATGTGGCATATACACACCATGGAATACTATACAGCCATAAAAAAGGATGAGTTCATGGCCTTTGCAGGAACATGTATGAAGCTGCAAACCATCATTCTCAGCAAACTGACACAAGAACAGAAAACCAAACACTGCATGTTCTCACTCATAAGTGGGAGTTGAACAATGAGAACACGTGGACACAGGGAGGGGAACATCACATACCGGGGCCTGTTGGGGGGTGGTGGTGGGGATAGTATTAGGAGAAGAACCTAATATAGATGACAGGGTGATGGATGCAGCAAACCTCATGGCACATGTATACTTATGTAACAAACCTGCATGTTCTGCAAAATAAATGAGTAGATTGCTCTGTAGAAAAAAAGAAAAAAAAGAAGAAGGCAAGGGTGGTTAGGATGAAATGCAATGAAAATTAACGGGCTGAAAGTTTTTAAGCTCTGTATGTTTTTTCTTCATATGAGAACCCTGCCATTATTTTCAAAGAAGAGAGCCAAAGAAATAAGCTCCAGAGAATAAAAATCAAGATTACAAAACCAAGTCAGGCATAGAGCCTAAATAAATGCTTCACAAAGCATAAATTTACATTCACATCTTTGTTATGCCCTAAAATGTGATTTAAGAAGAAATATGGACAGGAGAGAACTTTTCCAGTTTTAGGGATGTTGGAGGATAAGAACTGATTGATACTCAGGAATTAACCAAGAGTGTCAATTCAGGATAAAAATGAATGTGAACAGCTGTGTTTCCCAATTTGACCTCAGGACATCAGATCTTTAGTATTTCCATAATATGACTATAAAAAATATGTCCCTCTACCCTTATTGCTTTCCTTAATGGATAATGCTTCTGGCTTGGATCTTTGTGTGGAAAAAAGGATCTTTTGTCTCATAAAATGTTACAGATGTTGCTATGGTAACACATTTTAATTTTATTCCTATCTCAGAAGATAAACATGGAAAATGCAATTGGCAATTGAATCTAATATTTAGCATTCGCTTTAAGTCCACAGAGCATTTTGATTTTTGTTTTTAAGGAACATTGGCACTTTTGTTAACCTGCTGTACTCAATTAAACAAAATCCTGAAGGCCGGTCTAAAAGGTATTACTTTGCCAACTTAAAAATACCATGCGGCCAAGTTTAAAACCCATAAGGGAAAGAAAGCATGCTGCTTCTATGACAAAATTCTTAGGTGGCCAGAATGAGTTTGTATTTGTGGGAATTTTCTGGGCTAAAAACAAAAACCAAACCTTTCAGCATTTACAAAGAATCAACTTGGTTTGAAATAAAACCCTCCTGTTAAATAGACAGACGATTATCGAATGTTTGTTCTAGTAGTAAGCCCTGCAACATATCGCAGTAAAACTTTTGACAGTAAAGCAAGTTGTTTACTTTGCACTCAGTAAATAACCAAGGTTATTGCATACAGAGGCTGTAATGTGAAGCCCTGTTTCCTGTTGAATTATAACGATATATGTTTACACGGTAGATAAAGGCTTCCATACTTGCCAGCATCATAAAACAAGGCAAAAAGCACAAGCAGAAGGGTAGACACAGGAAACATGGTCAAGACTGCACTGCAGGAATTTAAATCCTGTGACGTTTCCTGCAGCATTGCAAAGAGACATCAGCCCCTGATGGCATTTTTCTAAAGCCATCAATCCCACTTCACATTTTTTAAATGATTTTCTAGGCAGCAGAAGAGTTAATGAAGGGTGTGGTCAATTTACACAAGTTTCAGTTACAAACCTGTGGGGGTCAAGTCTGATTTTGATTCACCATATGCTGCACTAATCAGTTCCAGAGCGCATTTGGCCTACATCTCAGACAAGAATCCCGATTCATTCATTACATGATTAGAAAGCATGCAGCCTGCTTAATTTTAGTTATCTTCGATCTTTTTAGAATAATAAAAAAGTCATCATTATTACTGATTCATACACTGACATTTAGAAATTTCCATAATGAATGCAAGAACACTACAGCCCTTTTGAAATAGCACAACACATGCAAGTTGCCAGTAATTAGACCAGAGTGCCTACCTAAGTTGTTCTTGAAGCAAGCTTCAGCCTTTTGTAATATTTTCCCTTCATAAAAGTCCCCAAGTATTTACAGTCTGTAGATGAGATCATTCTCTTGAAATGGCAGAGATTAAATGAGAGGAAGAATGAGAGTCAAAGAGAGGTTGTTCGCACTAACACTACGTGTATTGAAAAGATTCCACGGCACTATCTCGGTTCTCATTGGTCACTCGGCGGGCTGGAACAATATTTGCTCCAGTTGCTATGTAGAGAGGAGTGGCTGCCAGTTCACTTCACTAATAAGCCTGAACCTGGCCTCTGTAGATAAGAGTAGTTATTGTTTGAGTTAATGTGCTTGCTGATAAGATGCTCACCAAGGCAGGTAAAAGAGAGATTTTTCTTTAATGAACAAGCGTAGAATTGTTATAGATATTTCTGTTGTCACTCTCTGAATTTTAACAGCTATTGCAAAAAGTAAACCAGGAGACAATTCCTTTTTTTTTTTTTTTAATTAGTCTTTCCTTTTTCAGGAATGCACATCTGTCTAAAAGATCACACTTAAATACTTTCCTAAAAAGGACACCATCCTTAAAATATAGAAGAACTCACACACCCCAACTCTGATAACCAATTAAAATATACTTAAAGCATTCCATGATGCTATTTTATAGATATATAATACATATGCAGACTATATGTATTACATATGATATGCATATATAAATATATATAAAATATACATATATACATACACAAACACACATATATTAGTGAAAGTTATTTTAGGAAAAATTTCTCAAATTTCAAATGAAGTAGTTTGGATTTGCAGGTACCTTATACATACAGAAACCCTATCACCAAACTGTGAGCAACCCTAATGCACACATATGTATGAAAGTTTGAATAATACAGGACTAATGTAAAGCACATGTCAATTTAGGCAGAGTTTTAAAAAATTTAAAGACACGTTTTTCTATTTGTATTTAGAGAAATACCCTACTTTTTTTTTTACAATTTATACTGATCGTATGCATTTTTGTGGGATTGTGTGAAGGAAAGACTTCAGATCCTGAGTTTAACTTCATGTAGTGAACAGAGACATATGAAAACCAGAATATTTAATATGCCTTTAATGACCAACTTTTAATATACCCAATACCATGAGAAAAATTGAATAAGTTACTTAACAAGTGGGATGCTTTTCAGTGTTCTGATATAGAATTTCTAAAAATTATCAATTATGTTGGAAATCATCTATATGCTTCTAATTTTCTCTTTACCATTAGGTCCAAAAAGCTCAATGATTTTTTGCTATATATTTACTGGTTACTAATAGAAATAAAAACTAATAAACTAATATATTCATAAAACTTCTCACAAAACCCAACGGCCCATGTTGCTTTAAACTCTGCCCTAGAATAATAAGAAATTTCAACTTTTATCTAGAGTATTTTAGAAATTAAAATGAAAAATATTTTTAGATAATTGAAAAGAACCTCAATAGACAATCCAACAGGAAAGTTTCTGATTTTTAAAAAATTATTTAAAAATTTTATAGATTTAGGGGATATAAATGCAGTTTTATTGTATGAACATATTATGTAGTGGTGAAGTCTGGGCTTTTAGTGTACCTATCACCTGAATAGTGTACATTGTACCCAACAGGTAATTTTTCATCCCCCCTTCCACCCTCCCACCTTTTGGAGTCTCCAAAGTCTATTATTCTGCTATGTCCATGGGTACAGATTATTTAGCTCCCACTTACAAGTGAGAACATGTAGTGTTTGACTTTCTGTTTCTGAGTTATTTCACTTAGGATAATAGCCTCTAGTTTCATTTTTTTAATGGCTGAGTAGTATTCCATAGCGTGTGTGTGTGTGTGTGTGTGTGTACACCACATTTTTTAATTCAATCAACCATTGATGGACATGGGACACAGGTTGATTCCATGACTTTGCTTTCCATTTGCTTTGTGGTTTTAATTTATATTTCTCTGTATAATTAGTGATGTCGAGCATTGTTTCATATGTTTGTTGGCCACTTATGTTTTCTGTTGAAAAATATCTGTTTATTCCTTTGTACACTTTTGGTGGAGTTGTTTATTTCTTGTTGTGTTGTTTGAGTTTCTTGTAGATTCGAGATATTAGTCCTTTGTCAGATGCTAGACTGCTAATATTTTCTCCCATTTTGTAGGTTGTCTGTTTACTCTGATGACTGCTTCTTTTGCTGTGCAGGAGCTTTTTAGTTAAATTAAATCTTATTTGTCTATTTTTGTTTTTATAAAAAGAATTTTTGAACACAAACATGTGAGAACCACATGATGCTACTAAAATTTGGCTACTTACAAAATGAAGCTACAGAGAGATAACTCACTGGTCAAGTAAGGGAATAAATGCTCATAGCTAGAAAAAGTGCTGCAGAATGTGGTTCCAGTTGTTTTTCTGTGTTGCCTCCTCAATTAAGACAACATGTTTCCTGGGGAAGTTTTGAAAGAACAATCTGGTATATCCCTGGCTTCACTGCATTTGCTGATCTCTGTTGGGCCTGGCCAATCCACACTATCCAGAAACCCTTCATTGTGTGTTCATGAAAAACACACAAATAAATAAGCCCAATGTTTATATTAATGTGCAGATTTCTTCTGTTTAGCACTATTTTAATAGCGAGTTAACACTAAGAGTATAGGAAAATAATAAAATTGGTAATCCTCATGCCACTGTGGAAAGAAACATGCTAACAACAATATGTTTATTAAACAGAACATGTTTATGTCTTCATGGACTCAAGAATCAGTATAACTTCCATTATATAAATATGTGGAGATAGCTGAGCATGGTGGTTTATCCCTGTAATTCCAGCATTTTGAGAGGCTGGGGTAGGAGGATCTCATGGAACTAGCAGTTTAAGACCAGCCTAGGCAGATAGGGAGACCCTATTTTGACAAAAATATAAAAATTAGGTGGGCTTGGTGGCGCATGCCTGTAGCTCCAGCTACTTAGGAGGCTGAGGTGGGAGGATCTATTGAACCTGTGCGGTCGAGGTTGTAGTGAGCTGTGATTGAGCCACTGCATTTCAGCCTGGGTGACACAGTGAGACTCTGTCTCAAAATTAAAAATAAATAAATAAATAAATAAATAAACAGAATTGATTATTAAATAGTATAGATAAATATCTATACTATTTAAAAGTATACTATTATCTGTACTATTAAAAAGTATAGATAAATATCTCCCTGTGAAAATGAAAGAATTTTATGCTTTAAAACAGGGTCTATATCTGGAAAAGAATGTAAGCTGAGTTTGGTGTTTCTAAAAATAGATTACTTTCTAATAACTGATACCCTAGTACTCCCAGAGAAAGTTTTCTGTGGAATGATGGCCAAAGAAATTGGCTAAATGCTAAGAGACTGCATTCTTTCTCTTACGTTATCTCTGCCCTATTTTGTACTATTATAACCAATAGTATCCAGAATTTGGTCACAAGACAGGTCAGAAGTTCTAGGAGTATTTTAAGGAAGAAAAAATTCCACATCATTACATAACACAAAACATGCGAATTCTGCAACAGTCACTAGCATTATCTGGCAAGAGTTAGAAGACAAAATTTTCTCAAGGCTTTAAAATTTAATGGAGCATTAAAACATATCACAAGGAATCAGCTTTTTGATTATGACAGCTTTACCTTTCAATTCAGACAGATTCTCTTTTATGAGTTCTTCTTTTTTTTCATGAAGTAGGGTGATGGTGACAACATCAAGTATATTATCACTAATATACTAGAAATACCATGAAGCAGAATTGAGCTTCTTCTTGGAGTGTAAACCTGCACGTGTGTTTTCCTGCTGGAGGACCTCCTGGCTTTTCCTCGCCTCCCTCCAGATGACGTTAGCATGTGCCACCACGCCTAGTTATTATTATTATTTTTTTTGTAGAGACAGAGTTTCACCACGTTGCCTAGTCTGGTCTCCTGGGCTCAAGTGATCTGCTTGCCTCGGCCTCCCAGTATTGGGATTATAGGCATGAGCCACTGCTCCTAGCCAAGTTTTCTTAAGGGTAATATAATATCGAATTTAAGAAAATATGTGGTCCCCTTATGGGAGCAAATATGAGGGTGGATCTGCTTTTGATCAATGTAGAGACCTATGACTTAATCTACAGTAATTTTCCCTAAAAAACATAAATATATAACTTAAAATGAATAATTACATTAATGGCTTTGGGATCCCAGAGAAATTAATTTTGTGCATATATAATAGTACATATAATTATATAGGCTATTTTATTTCCATAGGTTCAGCTCCCAAACTTTCAATTCCTCCATGGATTTCTGTCATTAGTCTCAGTCAAGAATTTTAATAGGCATTGTATAACCCCTCCTTGACCATATATAGAAAATATCTTGTTTAGTCTATTCATAATTTTAGATTATTTCATCTTTTCTAGTAAGACCTTGAAGAGCGATGTATTATATTTGTATTTCTATCTGTGCCTAACAGTGTTATGCCACAGAGACTGAACAGATTCTTGCTAAGTAGACGAATAAATGAATGTAATGGATACAATGGGCTCAAAATTTCTCTTCAAAGAATCAATATGTCAGTATGCTCAGTTGTTTGTCCTCCATTTCAAAGTTTAACTTCCTTGTAGTTTCAGTAAACAACCTTCTCCACTAGTTCTGACTCATCCTGGTTACCTGCTTCAGTCACCTGCTCCAGTTACCTTTTCTGGTCACCTGCTTTGACCTAGATCACCCCTGACTACCTGCTTTGACCTGCCTGTAACCATCCTTTCTGCCAAACCACTCACCCTTCCACTCCAGCTTAGACCCCTGCTTTCTTTAAAATAGTCAATCAGGATTAGTCTAGCTTGTGGGATCTAACCCTAGCCAACAGGGGAATGACAGAGCAGTAGGGGCGATCCCATCAGGAATAAGTACTTCTTTTCCTCCCTGGTCCAAATGTGTGGTCACCATTGCTCCATTCATGAGTGGCACCCTTCTAGAAGTAAACTGCCTTGCTGAGAGGATTTATCTTCAAGTGCTATTTCTTTTGTGACATCCAAATGTTACTTATAACACAGTTATATATTTATAGGAAAAATTGTGAAGAGATTATATGCTAAAAGTCATGGTCGGTTGAAGGGGAATAGGTCACCTCGCTTGAGACACTGGTTATGTTGGAGTCTACATGACCTTATCTAACCTCACCTCACCTCTAAGAAATACTAGCTTTATTAACATTTGAACAAGAGACCTAGAAATGTTAATTCAGGTATCTCAGCAACTGTTGAGGGAATTGCTTGTAAGTCACATTTGAATACTGTGAACTATGATAATGTCATAGTAAAGGACAGCTAGGCTCAGAATAAAACCCTCATCTTCTCATCCTAGTGAAGCCCAGACAGATTCTCTTCTACATTGACAGACAGTGGAGACTAGGAAGGTGAAGGGTGAGAGAAGGATAGATGAAGACAGACCACTTAATGGTTGCAAGGTATTTTACCTGAGTCATGGATATCCTAAAAGCTCTGACTTCAACACTACACAATCTATGCATGTAACACAATTACACTTGTACCTCATACATTAATATGAATACATTGTTTTTTATTAAAAATGTTTTTCTTCCACAAAACCAGAGTTGCTTCACAATTCTTGGTCATCAGTAGAACACAGACTGACAATCAGTGCCTTGGGGAAGAGATTTTTATAATGGAGAGCTACCTGATCTTGGAAAATCTTAGCTTGTAACACATGACATCAAGCAAAAGTTTTTATAATGCATTATAAATATAAATAGGGAACACAACCACGTTCTTATATGACTTTAACTAAGAGTGAATAGTTTGACCTTGCTAAAATGTCACACTTCAAAATCTACATTGATTTAAAAGACAAATTAAAATTACTAACAAAATAAAACTGAAGAGGAAAATTGGCAAATAGTTTTATAGCTAATGTTTGTGTGGGTTTCTTGATGTGCCCAGTTTAAGTGAGATTTGACTTTAATCATGGAGATGGAGTGATGTAATCGAAAGATATATGACTGATAGCAGGATGTTTCTGGTTATGGTCTATGTGTCTTTAAATGATAGAGTACCTCAAGGCTCTGCCTGAGTCTCATTTTCCAGCAGAAAAGACATGCTTTAACTGCCTTATATAAGCCACTTCTGATCCCTTTCCCCTGAGCTCCAGATTCTTATGTACAACTGCTCTGAGATTGCTAGTCAGATACCTAATAAGTATCTCCAACTTAACATGTCTGAAACAGAAGCTTGACACCAACTCTCTTCTCAGTCACTTGCCTGTCAAACTTGCCCATCCACCAGTTGTTCCCATTTCAGCTAACAGATCCACTAACCACTCACTTGCTCAAGCCCCAAATCATTATTTATTCTTCTGTCTGCCACTCCCCACAAACAATCTGTCAGGAAGTTCTTCCAGCTCTCTCTCTAAAATGCAAATTCAACTTCTTTTCACCATCTCCACTCCTATTTTCCTTTTGGATTCCCTCTTCTCTTGCCTTTCACATACTCTACTATATAGTCATTCTTGACACAAAGGATGGAGCTTCAGGCATCTTCTGTGAACAAAACTTGGATAACTCTTCTCTCTTAGAATCACCTAATGGCTTCCCATTGCAATTAGAATGAGAAACCATCTCCTTTCAATGGCCTAGAGTCCCCACATGGCTCCATTCTTTTCAGGGTCACCGCCTGGACCCTCCATGCTCAGCTACACTGGCCTCCTTCCCCCTCTTCAAACACGCCTGCCTCGTTCCCATTTCAGCACCTTTCTCTTACTGGTTTTCTCCTCCAGGAACACTTTCCTCTGTTAATTTCTCAGGGAGATCTCCCCTGACCACACCATCTAAAGTAATCCTGTAGTCCTGGTTACTTTCCAGCCTGCATTTTTATCTTTCTCAAGCACTTAACACCATTTAAAATTACATTAGGTATTTATTTGTTTATGTGTTTGCTATCTTTTTCCTCTTGCCAGCATATAAACTTGAAGGCAGAAACCTAATCTGTCTTGTTCATAGCAACATCTCTGGTGCCTAGAACACAGACTTACTCTTGAACTTCTTTAATGATGGATGAATGAATGAATCTCAGGCAGTACTTACCTCCTCTGTGCCTTTGTTTGTTACTTTAAATACTGGTAGGTTTAGAAATAATATATGTAAATCACCCAGTACAGTACCACAAATAGAAAAGACACAGAGCAGATATTTGGTGACTGTAGAAAGGATATTCTTCCTATAACTCATGGCACATACTGGAAGGTAATTTGATAGAGTGAAAAGATACTTAGAATTAGAAGTACTGGGTCTGCATTCCTTTTTATCTTTTTATCCTTGTGACCTTTGAGCCAATCTTTCCACTTCTCTGAGTTTTAGGTTCATTACCTGTAGATAATAATCCAGTTGTTATGAGAATTAATATTTAGGCAATGTCTGTAAAAGTGCAATGTAAAGTGCTGAGCAAATACATGTAATTTAAATACTATTATTATGTGGAAATGTCTGTTGATGAATGGAGGGAAAAAGTCATGGTAGCTCTTATTTTTCCATGATATTCCTCCTGAAATAATTTAGTTTTTATATGTTGAAGTCTCAAAACTGACCTCATTTCAGATGTACTACTACCCCTGAAAATCACTGGATGGAAACCATGCTATTTCAAGTAAAGATAAGCTTTGGAAATGCCCTTTAAAAGGTTAGAAAAATAATAAGAGAAATTTGAATAATCTGGGAGTTATATGCATGAATGAAAGTTAAGAAAAATAAGAAAAAACTTATGAATATGTTTTGAATATCTTTTTTTCTAACTTGAGAAAGATTTTTGAAAGTCGGTCATCTGGGACAGGGTGCAGATGTGCAGACCTGTAATCTCAGAGCTTTGGGGGGGCCAAGGCAGGTGGATCACTTGAGGCCAGGAGTTCAAGACTAGCCCAGTCAATATAGCAAGACCCCTATTTCTAAAAACAATTAAAAAATTAGCCAGGCATGATTGTGCATGCCTGTAGTCCTAGCTACTTGGGAGGCTAAGGCAAGAGGATCATTTAAGCCTAGAATGTGGAGGCTGCAGTGAGCTTTGATTGTGGCACTGCATTCCAGCCTGGGCAACAGGGTGAGGCTCTTTTTCAGAAAGATTAAAAAAAAGAAGAAGAAAATTGCTCTTCATCTTATTAGGTAGTGTATCTGTCTATGGCAGCTTCGGGAAAGGAAGGGGTCTTGGTGGTGATTTGGCTTCACTGGCTTATCTTTGACTGCATCCAGGGAGGTCTCAGACCACAGGACCTGACAGGACTGGCTTGATATAGGGCTGCTCATGTCTCTCTGTCGTCTTCCTGGCTCCAGGGCATAATAACAGGCACTGAAATGCCTCCCTCTTGACTGCAGATGTATTTTCCTCCTCCTCCACGGACACTGCTTCCTTTGTTATTGCTGGTAACTCTGCTTTTCAAAGCAAATAAATCATAACCAACAGCTTAGTTATGCCAGAGTATTTGCATGTCTGTGTGCACTTAAAAAATAGAATGGGGGCCAGGCGCGGTGGCTCACGCCTGTAATCCCAGCACTTTGGGAGGCCGAGGCGGGTGGATCACGAGGTCAAGAGAAGGAGACCATCCTGGTCAACATGGTGAAACCCCGTCTCTACTAAAAACACAAAAAAATTAGCTGGGCGTGGTGGCACATGCCTGTAATCCCAGCTACTTGGGAGGCTGAGGCAGGAGAATTGCCTGAACCCAGGAGGCGGAGGTTGCGGTGAGCCGAGATCGCGCCATTGCACTCCAGTCTAGGTAATAAGAGCGAAACTCCGTCTCAAAAAAAAAAAAAAAAAAAAAAAAAAAAAAGAATAAAATATTTGCCCATATCCAGAGTAGGCATTTAACTGGTCATCTTTCTGTGAAGATGGATGCAGGGGTTAAAGCTTCCTAAAGACAGGGTTGGATCTGTCTTCCACAAAACTAATAGGTTTAGTGCTTATTACAGTACCTGGCACTTACTAGGAACTCAAATGTCGGTTGAGTACACGTCTGAATGGGTTAATGAGCTTCTTCTCTGAACCCCTGACAGCTTGATACAGAAACAGGTCCCATAGTACCCGTTTCTGTATCAAGACTACTTGGAAAGGTGCTATGAATCACTTAAATCATTTTAGGATCATTTAATTCCGTTAGATTGCTAAGAATAATTTCTTTCTTGATACTCATACTCTTCGTCTTCCAATTTAAGTGAAACTTTTTAGAGAAAGTTTCAAAAGAAATCTGTCTGGTTCAAATTATGTGTGAACCTGATACTGGGAACTGCTGAGTGGTTTCAGATTACACTGTCAACACTGCATGGTTCTAGTGCTTCCCAGCTGCAGTGTTTCTGGACAAGAAGAACTTCATTCTTCAAGGATTCAGTGAGGTGATGGGTGTCATTGTGAAAAGCAAGTAACTGGCCTTGCAGAATGAGAGAGTTTTTTTTTTTTTTGGAGGTCATGTACTTCTCTTAGGGTACCTGAACTATTTTATTTCACAACCAGCTACCAATCTCGCTATGGGGCTTCAGAGAGAATATTTTACAACCCATTTCAGTTCATGTCTGTCATGAACTTGCTGCATTACATCCCTTCACGATCCACCTGACGCCATAGATTGAGGGTACCTTGAATTATTTCTATGTAATGTACATTGAAATTTGTAAAATATGCTATTTAAATTTCTTATAAACTCAAATATTATTTTTAAAAGCACTATGTAAAATTCACTGGCTTATATATTATATGTTTGCATGTGCACTCTCTCTCTCTATTTCTTTCTTTCTTTTTGAGACAGGGTTTCATTCTGTCGCCCAGACTAGAGTGCAATAGCGGTGTGATCATGGCTCACTGCAATCTTGACCTCCGTGGGTAGTGTACGCTTGTCGTAGCTAGACATAGCAACATACCCAGCTAATTTTTGTATTTTTTGTAGAGATGGGGTTTTGTCATGTTGCCCAGGCTTGTCTTGACCTTCTCGGCTCAAGCAATGCACCCACCTCGGCCTCTCAAACTGCTGAGATTATAGGTGTGAGCCACCGCACCCAGTCTGTATACTGCTTTCTTTATAAGACTCAAAAGTTCTCTACAAATAGCTCTGATATTATCGCTATAATAATGTTCTTTCATTTGAAATGTGCATATTTAAACGTGTTATCTTAAAATTTTTCAGCTATGTTTGAATTTTGATACAATTCCATTCCTAGTGATTAAAATTCAGTGTCAAGGTTGGGCCATAGTTTACTCAGTTCATGAGCAAATAGTTTTTGCATCATTTATCAGAAGGGTTGAGCCAATATCCCATGGTCTGTACCTTTAATGATTCTTCTCAGCAAAACTGACCTGAATTTCTCCATTTCTGTACAGTCTTGCTATGGCATTGGCTGGCTAACTTGTTAAACTAATCAGAGTTTTCAGAGGCTGAACAGTCAATATGAAGTGACTGAAGAGCCTTAAGGCAGATACATCAGGGGCAAACAGTGTGAAAATATTGTTACAGCTAAAAATCCAGAGTTCCTTTTACACGTTACCATGTTTTTCCAGAGCAAATATTTTTGCTTCTGTTGTTAAGTCATTTGTAATTCAGGGTGAGTTAAAGGGGGAATTTCTTGCATCATGTTGGAACTAAAAGAAACTATATTAGGATAAGTCAAATCATATGGACAATCCATTCATTCGAACCTAGTCCTGTAATAACCTCTCAGTCTGTGATTTCAATTGCTGTGTGGAAAGTTACATTATATTTTGAACTTTGTCATTTTATAAACACAGAAAAAAGACACACCTAGGTCATGTTTTACAATGAATGGCAGATCATTATTGCTTCCTTTGGTATTTCCTTTGTAACGTTGATTATGATGAACTCCTGGCACTATGTCAATAAATGGCATTCCAAAGAAATTCCATTTTCACTTACGTAACAGGATGTCAGGACGGGGCTCCTCTGGTCTCTGCTTCCATGGAAGCACAAGTGTGGTGGTGGATAACAGGTATCCATGTGTTTCTGAGATGGATCCATATATATGGATTTTCAAAGAAATGAATTAGAAACCAGTTCCAAGACTCTCGGGCCCTTCAGCACATCAAGGATATAAAAAGTGGTCAGAGTTTGGAGAGGGAGGAAGGGCTGGTGAAAAGACTCACTTGGAGAGAGCCGCTGCTAGGCCTGTTCGTGAAAGAGCTGGTGGGGGCCGGGGGGAGTGTTATTTCCAAACCACAAAGTGATGGAGGAAGGGCCACCTCTACAGCTTTGCAATGCCTTCCTTGCACTCAGGATACCCAGAGGGCTGGCGCCTTACTCCTGCCTGAGAAAAGTAAAGTGTACTGTGGACGGGGGTCTATCTTGTCCTGGAAAATTTCACAGGAAAGGAGATCCCAGTACTTGTGTGTGGAGGAGCCAGGGAGGTGTTGATCCACCAGCACTGATTTTCGCTTGCATTTGGGGGGCCAGAGCTGGGGGATGAGTAAACATAAGACATGAAGGATGGAGCCGCTGTTGGTTCAACACAGCAGTCTGGAGGGATGACAGGTGATCTCATCAGAAAGAGGCTGGAGATGAGGCACTGATTTGCAGGAGCTGAGGAAGGAGTCCCACGTGGCCATTGGGAATGAGGAAACGAGGGCCTCTGCCCAGGCTCTGTAGAGCCTAAAATGCACTCAAGAAGAAAAAGAGCTGGTTTTAGCTCTGACCAGGACCAGAGAGAGCAAAGCCACCCAGCCAAGTAAGGACAGTCCTGGCTCCCCACCTTCCCTCCCTTTCCCCTTCCCCACCAGCAGGAAGTGCACAGGCAGGGGTGAGTGGGGGGAGACTGAGGAGAAAGAGGAAATCCCCTGCTCACAGCTGGCTTAAGCCTGAAACGGTCCTCACTGGGGTAGAGGAGACATTCTCATACCACAACAAACTCAGAGGTTTGAGAATTACACGGGATTAGGCCTTCTTATTACTGAAGGAGACTGTGCTTGAGATTTAACATGTGTGTAGGGCACCTTACCTAAGAGTAGGTGGTGTCTATGGCGTTTCCATACTGAGACATAGAAAGATTACTGCAGTCCAGTGGAATACATTTAAAGGGGGAGGGGACAAGAGGAATTGATTCTGATTTGTTGACTTCTTGAGTTGTCCTAGTGCAACATATTGATTATGCCTGGAATGAACTAATGAATATGATTTAATGGCTATAGATTCAAAGTTAGTGCTTGCAGAGGGAAATAAAAGAAATAGCACAATAGGAATTCGTTGCTTGGAAATGCTTGAAGATTTGTTGGAATATCCTCAGGTGCATGGAACGCTATAGGGGAAACATAAATTGAACGAACAACAAGTGGAGGCCCAGCATGGTACCTCACGCCTGTAATCCCAGCACTTTGGGAGGCCGAGATGGGTGGATTACCTGAGCTCAGAAGTTCGAGACCAGTCTGGTCAACACGGTGAAACCCCGTCTCTACTAAAAATTCAAAAATTAGCTGGGCATGATGGCGCACACCTGTAATCCCAGCTACTTGGGAGGCTGAGGCAGGAGAATCGCTTGAACCCGGGAGGTGGAGTTTGTAGTGAGCTAAGATAGCATGACTGCACTCCAGCCTGGCGACAGAATGAGACTCCATCTTAAAAAAACAAAACAAAACAAAAACAAGTGGAGATGTGAGTTGACAGTCCATTGAATATTGACATTTCCCAAGGGAGGCTGATTGCAGGAACACTTGCTCTGCTTGGGGCCTTCTTAACCTGTGCAGAGAGCTGAATAGGAGATAAAGCATGGCTATGAACCACAGGCAGAAGGAGCTGCTTCTTCTAGGCTTCATGCCTTAGCCACTACAGGAGAGTATGGAGCACCCTGCACCTAAGAGGCAAGGAGGCATCGGGCAGCCCCAAGGCATGACATTTTTCCTCCTGTCTTTCTCTCTAGCACACATTTCTGTACTTCCCTTTTTCTCAGTCTTTTTTGTTAGGCCAGTTTGAATTAAGATGTTAAAACTGATAGTAACAACGATGTTCCTCTCAAGCATGACTTAAATGACTTAAAAAATAACACAGGATAAGAGTCTCAGGCATGTGTGTGGGATGGATAGTTTGGGCTTTTAAAAGTCAGGCTACCAAGAGGTTCATTTGCACACATTGAAAGCATCCTGCTGTGCTCTGCTTCTGTTGGTACAGGAGTTTCACCCCGAAAGCCCATTTTTTAAAAATGAAAAATATATGTGAATGGAAGAGGGAAAACACTTTACCTTTTTCCTCATTTCTTCTTCAACTTCTGGTCCCTACTTTTAAAGGTATTGTGAACTCCATTTACGAACACTATGTGTTAGAAACTGTGCTAAGAGATCTTAAACATTTTCTCTCTCATCCATGATCCCGGACCTTCAGGGTTGTTCTATACACATTTTACAAGTGAGGAAATGAAGATTTAAGAAGGTTACATAGGGTGTCTTAGTGACACAGTTAATTTGCCTCTGAGCCTGGAATCGATCCCTCTTTTTGACTGGATCCCTAGGTCTTACTGACCATGCTATCCAGAGGTAAGCTTTTGAATAATTTATTAATAAGGTGTCAAGACCGGCCATGATGCTGAATACACAGATGGATAATGAGGGATTAAATCAGCTGCTTTGGAATGAACTGCATTCTGTTTCTAAATCTGTGATGGTTGGCAAGTCGGATCTGAAACGGAACAGCTGGTCTACTTACATTTGCGGCGCTCTGCCTCACCTGCTGGTGTCATTGAATGATAGAAAGCAGAAAAAGAGATGACTGATCTGCTAATATCAGATCTTTCTTTCTAAGACTCATATTCAGCCATCTAATAGAAAAAGTAGAACATAGTCTCCAGGCTGCTCTGGAGAAAACCCAGGGAGCAGCAAGGTTTCTCAGCAAGTGGGTCCCCAGAGGGCTCCCCGCCTCGCTGCAGTGTGCAGGTCTGAATAAAGTGGTTGCACCTGCAATAAATTATCCCCCTCTCCACCAGGCAGATTCAGCCGTCTCCCTCCTTTTCAGTTAGGGAAAGGCTGGAAGCTGGTACAGATTTATCTCAGGCCTCAACCCTCAGGAACAGTTTTAGTCTTCTTTGGTTTCTGTGGCTCTATTCTCTACACTCCATTCCTATCCAGCATTAACAGGTACCTGTTTAGATCTCATTGCTGGCTCCTAGGACTTATTCACAAGTTCAATTCATTAGGGACAATATCCCAGGGAATATCCTTAATAATAGTATAAATCTTTAATCACAGTAGATCTACAAGTTCTTCCTTTCTTTCACACTTCATTAGAAGACTGGACCCCAGTAAAATAAACTAGATATTTTGTTTGTTTTTTTTTTCCTTGCATATAAATCTCATTGTATACAAATAAAAATACAAAAATTGAAAGGAAAAGTCACTCAAAATTATGCCATATGAAGGCAAACATTGTTCCCATTTTAAGGTATTTTGTCCCAGTGCTTGCAATTTGCATCTCAGCTGGTTGAAATCAAACTGCATAAATAGTATACACATGATAGGTTTTTCTTTTAATCAGTGAAGTTGTTGAGATGAGCTGAAAGCTGATTATTTTTGGAGACCTCTTGGATTAAATTCTGATAGCTTCTGAAATAAATATTATTAAAGGAAAGATATATAAAAGCAAAATATAAAAAAGTTAATTTATATATGGAGGATTAAAGACTCGAATTGCTCCATAACAAAAACTTTTTTAAACATTAGGAGCTTACTTAGCCTCAAATAGTTTAATGTTTATCAGGTCAGTGTTACAAGTTGTTAAATAATAATGATTGCTTTTTAAAAAAAATTCTAAAAATACAGGCAACACACATTGCTATGAGGCTGAATATCTGTGGTGACCACGGATTGGCTGACATGGAGGTGTTCAAGCCTTGTGGTTTACGGTTCTGCAAATTTCTCCACATCAAAGATGGGAGAGTGTCTTTGCCACAGCATTGGTAGATTTTCCCACTAACTGTTGGTGACCTGAAGAGTAAGAGAGAAACTAAATAATGGTATTGGAGAAAGTAAAACATGAGCTAGCTTTCCTTGCCGATCAGGAGTTTCTGGAAATATGTTCTTAATGAGAGAAAAAACTCACAAAAATAAAGCCTAGGACAAGGAACGACCTAATAATAAAGGGGTTTCAGGCATCAAATATTTCATAAACGGTAGTGAGCAGACGTTTCCCACCCCCGTAAAACAGAGCTACCGCACTTCATCTGCTATCAAAGCATCTCCTGCATTAAACCAGGACTTGCTGATGGTGCACTGCATGCCAGGCATTGAGCTGGGCACAGTGGGTTGGACAGACATGGCCTCTGCTGCCATGGACCGTGGACTCAGGGAAGGATGTGGCAAATGAACAGTTTTTAAAATTCCTGTTGTCATGAATATCAAAAGTATATTCAACAGAAGATTCTTCCCAGAATGTAGAATTCCCTGATCTAGCAAATAAAAGTAACATGATGCTCTACTTTACCCAGAAACCGTCTCTGTAGAATGGTAGTAGGAAGGTGAGGAGAAAGGACATCCCAGCAAGGGGAATGCATATTCTAAGGCACCCACGTGGGGAAGCAGCTCCGAGCTTATCAGAATCTAAGTTAGATATAAGGAAAAACAGTCCAAAACACCAAAGCCAGGCCAACCAAACCTAAAACGCAATAAAAAATAAAAAATTAAAAAAAAGAGGGGGGTAAACATATCTAATGATACATTTTCAAAGTACAGATTAAAAATCATTATACACAGCCAGGTGCGGTGGTTCACACCTGTAATTCCAGCATTTTGGGAGGCTGCAGGGGGCGGATCATGAGGTTGGGAGTTCAAGATCAGCCTGACCAATATGGTGAAACCTTGTCTCTACCAAAAATACAAAAATTAGCTGGGCGTGAAGGCACATGCCTGTAATCCCAGCTATTCTGGAGGCTGAGGCAGGAGAATGACTTGAACTAGGGAGGCGGAGGTTGCAGTGAGTGAGATGGCGCCATTGCACTCCAGCCTGGCAACAGGGAAAAGAAAAGAATTGTTATACACAAACGTATAGTCTCATTGACCAAAGCCTTCTTTTTCTGACAGCAATGCCACGGGTTCTTGTGTAGGCAGACATAGTTATCTTTCTTTAGTGCCAACCCAAGCACAGGAATATTCTCTCCAGTGACTTAATTTTCCTGAATCCACTGATTGCAAATCCACTTACTTTAGCACTTGCATTAATGACTCATAAATAAGTTAGCTTATCTTGGGCTTATACTCGTTTGCTTTAACTTGACCCATCTCTACCTTTTGCATCCTCACTGTCTTTTGGGTCCCTTCATGGCTATGGTTCTTCCTCTCACACATGGGGGCAGTAAAGAATAGGTTTTTAATTAGATTGGTTTCAAATCCAAACTCCTCGCTTAATGGCCGAGTAAGCTTGGATGGATGCCTTAACCTAACATCTCTAAGACTCAGTTTGCACATCTTTAAAATGGGCCGATGACACTAGAGTTTTACCTTATAGGGTTTTTGTGTGGCTTTACTAATTCTACCCAGCATGTGAGGGATTAGCACATTGCTTAACACATATTAAATACATAGAAATACATAATTTTTTGAAATTTCAGTTCAGATTTCCAAAGCTTTCTTCCTGTAGAAGTGGTTATGACTTTGTACTGGGTAGGATAATGTTGGCCATTGTGTTTCCAAACAGGAAAACTTAGCTAATGAACTGGGTTGATGTTGCTGGTGGGCGGGTGTTGCCGGTAAGTGGTAAGAGGAAGCTCATGTGTTCTGGGGATTCATTTTCCTGCAGCACTGGACTTCCTTAAAAAAATCACCTCGCCCTTCTCCACATTTAAATCTACCTGCTTGTTTTCCACCAACTCAAAAAACCAAATGAAACCAACTTTCCAGCTTCCTGCCCTCCCCTCAGCCCACGGTGGCTCTGGGTCCCTTCATAGGTGTGGTTCCTTCCTCTCTCACATTGGGGGCAGTAAAGGATAGGCTCTTATTTAGATTGGAGTCAAATACAAACTCCTCACTTACTGGCTAAGCAAGCTTGAGTGACTTACCCTAACATCTCTGAGACTCAGTGTTCATATCTTTAAAATGGGCCAGAGACGTTAGAGATTTACCCTGAATGATTTACCCTTGCAGGGTAATATCTCAAAACCAAAGACTCATGGGAGCTTCCTCTATCTCCCTTCCCAATTTGACTTGGTATTTCATGACTTGGAAAAACTTAGTGTCATGTGAAAATTGGAAATGTCACTGTGTATTTTCTTTTCCAAATCATCACTACAACGTCAGAGTCAGATGTTTCCAGCACTGATCATAGGGCAACACGAATGTTTAATTCTACTTCATTTGGTATAGATTTGTCTTGATTTTCTACCTCCAAACCAGGTCACTATCCATGGACAAGTTGCTCTAAATACATGATTCACATTGCCTATTTGTTTTAATTAAAAAAAACAAAACAAGTTATAAAATGTTAAAAAAATGAAACAAATCGTTTTTATTCTAAACTATTGTCTAGGGCCTTTGATAGTCTTAATAAATGTACCCCCAGGTTTGCTTTTGTCCACAATGATATCTCCTTTATAAAGAGTAGGTAACGAATTAGTCCATCATGGTTACTATATTTTGAAATTGTTTTATTTCCGTTAATAACTAATGTACCAAGCACTCAGGAATTCTACCACTTACACAATAAAAGAATTGTGACTCCCAAGTTTGTGGTTATGAAGTATACTTCTGGAATCCTTATGTATAAAATCCTGATAAACTGTCACATTACCAGTTCCTAAGCAAGTGATAAAAAGTGGCTGGCAGCTTCCTAATTTTCCCGAAGAGTTTCTTCAAGTTGCTTAAATAATAGGCAAAAGACCCGAGCAAATAATTCACAAAAGAGAAAATGAAAACATTTGAAAACAATTCATATTCAAAAATTCACACAAAAATATATTTATTTTTTAATCCATCAACTTAAAAGAAATTGAGAGAAACAGACTATCCAATTTAGGCAAGAATATCATGATTTTGGCTTTCTATGATTTGTAATGAGTCTTTCAGGGGTAGAAAAATTATAATGTAACAAAGGCATACATTATAATGCATGGGTAACTCTAAGCTTTGTCATTGGATTTGTAAAATGTGAAAATTCTTGAAGCAACTGAAAACTTTGTAGAAGCTACATAGCAGTGTTTGTAAATTCTCCATGAATTCAAAGTATGCAAATTAGCACTAGAAATGAGAGAGTTAGAAAATGTTTTTCCAAAGTAGGTAAAACATTACAGTTCCATGAAAGAACATGGATTTGGGGCAGAGTATCAAACTGAAAAACAAAACTAAGTTAGTCATCGAAGAATTCATGACATGTGCCCCTAAAGAGACAAAGCTAAATGCTGACCTCCTATAAGTGAGACTAATTTGCTTGCATAGCAAAAATTTGATTTTGAGTGCCTGGCTTGATTAGCAAAGTTCCTGAAGAGGGTACCCCATAGTGAGTGAGGAATGTATTTGCAGAAGCTCAGGTGGGCATTGGGCACACGGAGACTCTCCCAGTGGTTCTTTAGAAGCTCATAAATATCTCTAGCTTGAAGTCCAGATTAGTTATAGAGGCTTACTGTGTTTTGTCGTTTTGCCAAAAATACCACTTTTGGTTTGGTTCCACAATTGGCTTTCCCCATGAGTCTTGCAGGGTTTTATTCTATTTTATCCCAGAGGAACAGAGAACTAGAATATCTCAAATATTTGTAGGCTTGGGGAGCTCCATGACTTGGATATGGTAATTCTCTGCCTTGGATAGTATGACTGAGGGACTTACCATTTCTCTTTGTTTTCGTTTTCTGTTTTGATAAAAAAAAAATTGTGGTTTTACACTAACTCAGACAAAGTAAAGACATTCCTTTTAACTTCGGATTAGCCGTGAGGACCTCTTCTCTCCTTTTTATTAAATGTGCTCTAGTTCCAATCCCTCCACAATCCCAGGCCTACATTTATCCTAAGTATTTGCTGATACAGGGGAAACGGCACTAAGCATGGAAAGAGATGAACCTGGCATGAATCCCTAATGTCTTGTATTCACTATGGCTGTTGGAGAAATTACTCAGATTTATTTTCCCTATTTGTAAAATGATTACTCAAGGATGTTGGCAGGAATAAATGAGATGATGTGTATGAAAATGTAAACAATATAATTATACATAAATGAATTTTTATCAGAATCATCACCAACTTCTTCATCTTGGGAATAGAATTTCATTGCCTTTTGCTAAATGTTACTATAAAAAATAAGATATTTAAAAATCTCTTGGTTTTCTGAGGGTTAAAGATTTGTTTCTTCAATTCTAATTCTCATTTCTTTTTGTTCCTTGAATGACTGCCCACAAATGTCTAATGGCTGGTTACCTTTTCTAAAATTGAATAACCCTTTGATACATATCTTTGGTTTCTCATCTCTCACCAGAATATTAAAATATACTGTAGGCTCCAACTTCCCTCTAAAAAGGATACTTTAAAAAAGATAATTGGGTGAAGTATTAATAGGAGGGAGGGCCTGTACTGGGTTAAAAGGGTCAAGATCTTCCAGTACTAGATGCTTGAAAAATCCATAGAAATAAAGGATGGAAAAAAAAATAAAATAATTGAGGTTGATTTTAACACTATCTTGTTCACTTGACATCATATCAAACAAGTGAGCATTTAAATATATAAACTGTTAAGACTGTGTTTTGAGGCTGTACAACCACATATACAGAGACATCTGACTTTAAAAAATTGTTTTGAACACGCACCGAGATGAACATCTGTTTTCCATTCACTGCCCTTTTGCTTTTTGTTTAGAGGTGGCAATACTAAATTATTTTTTGAGAAGTGTGACATCAAAATCAATTGGCAATTTTATCATATTTCAGTGATATCTTTGTAAAAAAAGAAAATTCATCACTCAAAAAGCAGACCATATGGAAATGTAAATATATAAAGAGTAAGTGACTTAAATTGTCAGATGGTGGCTTAAATCATCAGATGGTGTTTTTTTCTGAGATAATTATATTTTCCTCAAGCTTTCATAGCAACTTTCTTTTATTATACACACACACACACACACACACGTATATATTTTAGAGACAGGGTCTTGCTCTGACAACCAGGCTGGAGAGCAGTGGAACAGTCATGGCTCACTATAACCTCACTACAGCAACCTCCTGGGCTCAAGCAATCCTCCTGCCTTGGTCTCCAAAAGTATTATGATTCCAAGTATGAGTCACTGTGTCCAGCCTGTAACTTTTATATTATTTATCATGCTCCTCAAATTTGTATTTAAATAGTTTCAAGAATAACATTATTTAAGGTAATAATTTTAAAGCAAACTTTCAGAGGAAGCAGGTAAGATCGTTTTAAAAATAAGACTTGTATATTCTTATTATCATTTATTGTCTCATAGGCTGCTCCTCCACAGAGCTATGAACTTGAACTTTCCTGACTTTGTCTCTTCCATGGCGGTTCTCACCTAGGACTTGCAGTAGATTTTCCTGATAACGCCCAGGCCCCACCCCAGGCCATTTCAACCAGACTCCCTCATATTTCTTTCATATCAGTGTTTTATTAGCTTCTTCTGAGATTCAGACTTGGGGAATCTCTTTAGATTTAACTAGTCATTGGGAAAAACGTTGTCTTCAAAATCATCTCAGATGACTGCTTCTTTTCTTTGTATACACTGGAAAACAAAGAAGTGTGAAGATAATTTAGAAGTAATATGATCTGCTGAGAGTACTGAAGTCTTCCCTGTTTTTTTTTTTCTGAGTTAGAAGGAAACGATCTCTTTTTCCTTTTCTTTTTTTCTTTTTTTTTGAGACGGAGTTTCTCTCTTGTTACCCAGGCTGGAGTGCAATGGCGCGATCTCGGCTCACCGCAACCTCCGCCTCCTGGGTTCAGGCAATTCTCCTGCCTCAGCCTCCTGAGTAGCTGGGATTACAGGCACGCGCCACCGTGCCCAGCTGGTTTTTGTATTTTTAGTAGAGATGGGGTTTCACCATGTTGACCAGGATGGTCTCGATCTCTTGATCTCATGATCCACCCGCCTCGGCCTCCCAAAGTGCTGGGATTACAGGCTTGAGCCACCGCGCCCGGCCCTCTTTTTCCTTTTCATCTGAAAAAATAGCAAGAAACAGGCTCTTCCATCTTGAAGTCAGAGTAATAATATTTAATAGTAAAGATTACCTCATTGGTAGCTGAACTCTCCCCTTTAATCTTTTCAAATTTCTTATTGATGACTTTAGATATGATCCTTTTGTCTCATTAATTTTATGTGGAACATCTTGGGTCTGATGTGTAGTTGGTGTTCAAGAAGCACATGCTGGATAATTAATTGTGTGTATCAAGAGCTAAGATGGAGGGCTGGAAGGAACTTTTTTTTTTTTTTTTTTATAGAGACAGAGTCTTGCTTTGTTACCCAGGCTGGAATGTAGTGGCACAATAAGCAATTCTTGTGCTTAGCCTCCTGAGTAGCTCAGACTACAGGGACCTGCCACCAAACCCGGCTAATTTTCTTTTTGCATTTTAGTAGAGACAGGGTTTCGTCGTGTTGGCCAGCGTGGTCTTAAACACTTGAGCTCAAGCAATCTGCCTACCTTGGTTTCCCAAAATGCTAGGATTACAGACATGAGCCACCAGGCCCAGCCTGGATGAAAATCTTAACAGTTACCCCATTGGGATCCACATTCATTGTGGTGTTATTGGTGTTATCCTGGCCTCACAGAATACACAGGTGCTAATCACACTAATGCTGTGTGTGTTTACATAACAATTATTTTAGTTTAAAAGCCGACTTCATAGGTATGTGATACACACACACACACACTCACACACGCACGTGCATGAACATCACTTGGTTTTCATAATAACCTGAGGCAAGTTTGCCAGAGATCGGTTTTTCTCCTTTACAAACTCTGGAAACTTAGGTTCTGAGAGGGCAAATCACTGGCCTGGTGCTTGCCACATGCCCAGTTAGTAGGGATGTGGGGCATCAGTCCAGGGCTTGAGATTTACATTCCTTTTCTTTTTCCACAGCTCCTTATGGCACCTTGTGACTGAGGGCAGATAGATCCAATCCACAGCTGACACAAGGGATAACAGAATCAGAACTCTAAAATGCTACAACAGGTTGCAATGCTAGCCACAAAAACCCAAAAGACAAAATTTAATAGGGAAATATATAACGTCTTAAGTTCAGATTATTTATAACAATTATAAAATACAGTTTTGGGGACTGTATTTTAGGGAAGCTTTAGGGAGAGGAGACAGTTGTTCATGTGAATAAAAAATCTGTAGCTATGAGATAAGCCCATGTGGGTAGAAATACATGAGACAAACCTCAACTGCTTTACAGACGATAATAAGATTCAGGAAATGAAAGACATCCCAACTTCTCTGTGCTAGAAATAAATCATTTGGAATGTGTGCTTAGTTGTAGGCCTCATATTTTAAGTGGGACAGTGACAAATTGACGTTTGTCATTAATTTGACAAGCTGATGTTTCATTGTAGTACACGTATCAGCAGCTAGCCTCAAAAACTGGCTTATACTGGACCACCTTTGTTCATTTCAGCACCTATGGAAAGTTTAAATACCTGCAGGATGTCTATGAATTTTCAGGGGCTTCAATTCCCTTGGTAACCCCTGGCTCTAAGATCCTCCTTCAAGTTCAAATCCCAGTATCTTGCCTGGAATACACCTAGTCTTTTCTTTTTGGACCCCAATAGCTCAGCTTCTTCTTCTGGTTTCCACAGAATATCACTCACACAAAGATTTTCTGAGCTAAGAGATTTTACTGGTAATTTGGGGGAGGCAAGGGAAGTTTAAGGAGCAGGAATGATAAACATTTTAATTTGAAAGGCAGGCATCCCTGTTCTTAAACCTTTTTTGTGGGGGGCGGGGCTTGGAATTTTTTACTGGCTTCTGATATGTTCTGAGCACTCTAATCTTGCTGGCTGCTCTCACTCTCCTCTCATTTTTGTTCTTTATTCTTTTCCCCTCAGATTTTCCGCAGGACCTCCATATGTTTCTCAGATTAATACATACAGTAATTCATCTTTCTCTGTTTCTTACTCTCAAACTCAGTTCCAGGCCAACCTGGGCATATACAAAACCCATCAGGAAGCTTGGTTGAATGAAAGAGCCATCCCAAGATTTCTTTCCTAACAGAATCAATTCTTCTAGAATGGAATCGTGCATTTAAGTAACATTTTATTCCTCTGTTTAGCCAGGAAAATAAAAAGTTTGAAAATGGGAGCTTCTCAGCACTTGTTTTAACTAATTTAAAATCATGAACTTAAAATTGCTGCATAAGGGATCATTCCACCTTTCCCATAATAATTGTAGGAGTTTGAAGTGTTCCTCTTTCTGACTGTAGAAGGTACATATTATATAATGATAAACTGACATTATGTAATTACAAAACTCAGTTGTTTTGTCATTGTAAATACTGGTATTCGTAATGCTATTATGTCTGAGATAGGGAAGGGTAGTACAATAGTCACACACGTGGAATGGATCTAGGACAGATTTGGGAAGAGGAGGATAGACAGAGGGTTCAGATGAAAAGAATGAATTAGCTAAAAAATCCAACAAGGTATGTAATTTGCTGTACATTAGCTGCAGGAAGCCATAGAGAAAAAGAAACTGAGATAATCTTGAGGGTTTTTTTGACAGAGATTTGTTCTTGTCACCCAGGCAGGAGTGCAATGGGGTGGTCTCAGCTCACTGCGACCTCTGCCTCCTGGGTTCAGACTATTCTTCTGCCTCAGCCTCCCAAGTAACTGGGATTACAGGTGCCTGCCACCATGCCCAGCTAGTTTTTTGTAATTTTAGTAGAGATGGAGTTTCACCATGTTGGCCAGGCTTGAACTTCTGACCTCAGGTAATCCATCCACCTTGACCTTTCAAAATGCTGGGATTACAGGAACGAGCCACCGCGCCCAGCCAATCTTGAGTTCTATTAAAAGAGAGCAAAGGAAATATGCATTTACACGAAGCACTCAGAATTTAGAGAGATACCAGGTCAGGAATTTGAGTTTTGGAAACCAGAGAGGATGAAAATAAAAAGCTCATGAGGAAACGATTTCAGTCTGAGCTCCAGGATTATTTCTGCCACCACTTTGATTTCCTCTCACAGGCTGAGAGAATTAATTTAATTTTCCAAGGATTGAAGTTGCTGGATCTGAGAAATCAGACTTGCATTGTCCTGACAATTCTAGCCTCTATCCAAGTGAGTGATGGTCATATATAGGCACAAGTGTGGTGTTTGTGTCTGAAAAGACCCACTAAATGTGAAGCAGCTTTCACCATTGTGCCCCTGAAGATGACTTGGACAACCCTTGAGAAGCAAAGTTAGCTGGGAGAAGCACAGTCCTGGTGTGAAAATGAGTCCTTCTCTGTTAGGGTGGGCTGGCTCATGGGATTACTTGCAAAATTGGTGAATTTTTTAGTTAACACCCTTGCAATTTTCTGTATAAACTAGGAAATAATAAGAAATACGAATGTTCTACAAATGCTGATAATAGAAATAAGTCTAAAAACTAAATTATCCTTTCGGATTTCACAATTTGTTTAAGTATTTTAGTACTTCAAGATGATTTTAAAAAGTCATATAATCTTATCTGTATTTTAAATTAGGATAAAAAATTCTAAGTAAACGGTTGGCCTAATTTATTTATAATAACAAGCTCACTCTCCTGTCTTTAAATGCCTAGTAGACCCTGGTAAGTTTCCCATTAATGGATACACTTATAAATAGGTAATTAACACACACATGAACCCCAAGAATTATCAGTACATGAGCTATGCTGCAATATTATATTACTCAAGGCAAGACTGCATTTACTTATTTTGATATCCACAGTGCCTGGTATAATGCTGGGCACATAATAGGTACTGAAAATATTTGTTGAAATGAACAAATAAGGCATGTTCATATCTTGCTGATGTTGCAGGATATGCAGAAATGTGTACATAGAACTAAATTTTGAATCATCTACTAATCATATATATGAGTGAGAGAAATGATAAACAGAACATGTACTTTGTTTCTAATTTAAAAAGCTGGAGGACTTGAGACCAAGATGGCTGAAAGGAAGCTTCTCTGGAATGCAGCTCCCACTGAGTGAGACACAGAACCAGAGCGATATCCATGTCTTCGAGCGAGGTACTGGGTTCATACCAAAAACACTGGTTGAACACTAGTATTAACCCCCCAAAAAGGTGGTGAAAGCAGCCAAAGGTGGTGAGCCAAGGTAAGGTGGGGCACTGCCCCACCTGGAAAGTGTATCTGGCACAGAGGATTGGGGGCGAATCACGCCCTTGGTACTCCAAATGAGATACAGAGATTCACTCTGAGACTTCAGCAGCACACAGACCAGGAAAATGCCACCTGGCTGAGAACTGCTCAGAATTTCAGATGTGGGTGACAGCCCAGGCCAGCAGCCCTGGCCAGACCTGTGCCTTGTCAGTACAGACCAGGGTGGAGACCTGGACTAACACCGAGAAAGCTCGAGAAGAGGAACAGCCCATCCCACAGAAGGGAGAGTTGAAAGTGGGTAGGCCAGATAGGCCCCACCCCCACAAGATCCAGCAACTGGAATCCCTCTCCTGGGAGAGTTTTGCAGTTAACACATCAGACAGAACTCCATCTGGGAGCAGCAGGCTCAGCAGAGGGAAAGAGGCCTGCCATTGGGAAGGTGGGGCTAAGCCAACTGGCATAAGCAGAAACAAGGTGAAGAATAAACAGCTGAATAGACCAATAACAAGGGCAGAAGTTGAGGCAGCAATTAAGAGCCTACCACACAAAAAAAGCGCAGGTCCAGAAGAGTTCACAGCCGAATTCTACCAGACATATGAAGAGGAGCTGGTACCATTCCTTCTTAAACTATTCCAAATAATACAAAAAGAGGGAAACCTTCCCAAATCATTTTATGAGACCAACAGCACCTTGATACCAAAACCTGGCAGAGACTCAGCAAGAAAAGAAAACTTCAGGCCAATATCCATGATGAATAAAGATGGAAAAATCTTCAGTAAAATACTGGCAAACCGATTGCAAATAGCACATCAAAAAGCTTATCCACCATGATCAAGTAGACTTCATCCCAGGGATGCAAGGCTGGTTCAACATACACAAGTCTATAAATGTAATTCACCATATAAACAGAACCAAAGACAAAAACCACATGATTATCTCAATTGATGCAGAGAAGGCCTTTGACAAAATTCAACAGCCTTTATGCTAAAAACCCTCCATAAACTCGGTATTGATGGAACGTATCTCAAAATAATAAAAGCTATTTTTGACAAACCAACAGCCAATGTCATACTGAATGGGCAAAAACTGAAAGCATTCCCTTTGAAATCTGGCACTAGACAAGGATGCCCTCTCTCACCACTCCTATTCAATATAGTACTGGAAGTTCTAGCCAGAGCAATCAGGCAAGAAAAAGAAATAAAGGTGTTCAAATAGGAAAGGAGGAAGCCAAATTGTCTCTATTTGCAGGTGACATTATTGTATATTTGTAAGACCCCATTGTCTCAGCCCCAAATCTCCTGAAACTGATAAGCAACTTCAGCAAAGTCTCAGGATACAAAATCAATGTGCAAAAATCACAAGCATTCCTATACACCAATAACAGACTTAAAGAGAGCCAAATCAAGAATGAACTACCATTCACAATTGCTACAAAGAGAATAAAATACCTAGGAATACAACTAATGAGGAATGTAAAGGACCTCTTCAAGGAGAACTACAAACCACTGCTCAATGAAATCAGAGAGGACACAAACAGATGGAGAAACATTCCATGTTCATGGTTAGGAAGAATCAATATCATGAAAATGGCCATAATGCCCAAAGTGATTTACAGATTCAACAGCAACACTGTTCCTATCCAGTTCTTCATAGAACTGGAAAAAAACCACCTTAAACTTCATATGGAACCAAAAGAGAGCCCACATAGCCAAGTCAATTCTAAGCAAAAAGAACAAACCTGGAGGCATCACTCTACCGAACTTCAAACTACACTACATGGCTATAGTAATCAAAACAGCATGGTACTGGTACCAAAACAGAGATATAGACCAATGGAACAGGACAGAGGCCTCGGTGACAACATCACACACCTACAGCCATCTGATCTTTGACAAACCTGACAAAAATAAGCAATGGGGGAAAGGATTCCCTGTTTAATAAATAGTGTTGGGGAAACTGGCTAGTCATGTGCAGGAAGCAGAAACTGTACCCATTCCTGACACCTTACACTAGAATTAACTCCAGATTGATTAAAGACTTAAACATAAGACCTAACACCATAAAAACCCTAGAAGAAAATCTAGGCAAAACCATTCAGGACAGAGGAACAGGGAAGGACTTCATGACCAAAATAGCAAAAACATTGGCAACAAAAACCAAAATAGACAAATGAGACCTAATCAAACTCCACAGCTTCTGCAGAGCAAATAAAACAGTGATTAGAGTGAATTGGCAACCAATAGAATGGAAAAAATTTTTGCAATCTACCCATCTGAAAAAGGGCTAATATCCAGAATCTACAAAGAACTAAACCAGTTTTACAAGAAAAAAAACAAACAAACCCATTCAAAAGTGGGTGAAGAATATGAACAGAAACCTTACAAAAGAAGGCATAAATGAGGCCAATGAACATATGAAAAAATGTTCATCATCACTGGTCATTAGAGAAATGCAAATCAAAACTACATTGAGATACCATCTCATGCCAGTTAGAATGGCGATCATTAAAAAATCTGGAGACAACAGATGCTGGAGAGGATGTGAAGAAATAGGAACACTTTTACACTGTTGGTGGGAGTGTAAATTAGTTCAACCATTGTGGAAGACAGTGTGGCGATTCCTCAAGGAACTAGAAATAGAAATTCCATTTGGCCCAGCAATCCCATTACTGGGTATATACCCACAGGATTATAAATCTTTCTACTATAAGAACACATGCACACAAATGTTCATTGCAGCACTATTTACAAAGCAAAGACCTAGAACCAACCCAAATGCCCATCGATGACAGACTGGACTGGGAAAATGTGGCACATATACACCATGGAATACTATGCAGCCATCAAAAACAATGAGTTCGTGTCCTTTTTACTGACATGGATGAATCTGGAAATCATCATTCTCAGCAAAGTGACACAAGAACAGAAAATCAAACACCTCATGTTCTCACTCATAGGTGGGTGCTGAACAATGAGAACACATGCACACAGGGAAGGGAACATCACATACTGAGGTGTGTCATGGGGAAATTGGGGAGGGACAGTAGGGGGTGGGGAGTTGGGGAGAGATAGCATGGGGAGAAATGCCAGATATAGGTGATGGGGAGGAAAGCAGCAAATCACACTGCCATGTGTGTACCTATGCAACAATCTTGCATGTTCTTCACAAGTATGCCAAAAGCTAAAATGCAAAAAATATATAAATAAATAAAGTATAATGCCAAGTTAGTATTTCAGGGGGGGGAAAAAAAGAATAAACAGCAGCCTGGCTGAGTCCGAAGAAGCCCAGCAGCACCTCCACAGGCAGACAACAGACAGACTGTATGAAGCGACATACTGACACCTGTGTTTAAAAACAAAGTCTCATACAGGAGAAATAACCCCAACTTTAACAGAAAGCACGTCCAGTCAGAGGAGATGGGAAGAAACCAGTGCAAACAGGATGAAAACATCAAAGTCCAGAATGCCTCTCCTTCCCAGAGAGATCACAACGACTCACCAGCATGGCAACAAAACAGGTCAGAAAATGATTTTGATGAGCTGACAGAGCAGGCTTCAGAAGATGGGTAATAACAAACTTCTGTGAGCTAAAAGAACATATTTTAGCCCAATACAAAGAAACTAAGAACCTTGAAAAAAGATTAGATTAAATGCTAACTAGAATAACAAGACTAGAGAATAACATAAACGACTTGATGGAGCTGAAAAACACAGCACAGGAACTTCATGAAGCACACACAAGTTTCAATAGCCGAATCAATCAAGCAGAAGAAAGGATATCAAAGATCGAAGATCAACTCAATGAAATAAAAACAGAAGGCAAGAAAAGAGAAAAAAGAGTGAAGAATGAACAAAGCCTCCAAGAAATATGGGATTATGTGAAAAGACCTAATCTACGCTTGATTTGTGTACCTGAAGAGGACGGGGAAAATGAATCCAAGCTGGAAAACACTCTTCAGGATATTATCCAGGACAACTTCCCCAATCTAGCAAAGCAGGCCAACATTCAAATATAGGAAATACAAAGAACACCACAGAGATGCTCCTCAAGAAGAGCAACCCCAAGACACATAATTGTCAGATTCACCAGGGTTGCAATAAAGTAAAAAATGCTAAGGGCAGCCAGAGAGAAAGTTTGGGTCACCCCAAAGGAAAGCCGATCAGACTCACAGCAGATCTCTTGGCAGAAACACTACAAGCCAGTATTTGACATCCTTAAAGGAAAGAACTTTCAACCCAGAATCTCATATCCAGCCAAACTAAGCTTCATAATTGAAGGAGAAATAAAATCTTTTGCAGACAAGCAATTACTGAGAGATTTCTTTGCCACCAGACCTGCTGTACAAGAGCTCCTGAAGGAAGCACTAAATACAGAAAAAAAATCTAGTACCAGCCACTACAAAAATGAACCAAATGGTAAAGACCAATGATGCAATGAGGAAATGGTGTCAACCAATGGGCAAAACAAACAACCAGTAAGAAAATGGCAGGATCAAATGCACATAACAATATTAATGTTAAATGTAAATGGCCTAGATGCCTTAATCAAAAGACACAGACTGGCAAACTGGGTAAAAGTCAAGATCCGTTGGTGCGCTGTATTCAGACCATCTCACATGCAAAGATACACATAGACTTAAAATAGATGGAAGAAGATCTACCAAGCAAATGGAGAACAACAACAACAAAAAAAGCAGGGTTGCAATTCTAATCTAGTCTCTGATAAAATAGACTTTAAACCAACAAAAATCAAAAGAGACAAAGAAGGGCATTACATAATGGTTAAAGGATCAATCCAACAAGAAAGAAGAACTAACTATCCTAAATATATATGCACCCAACACAGGAGCACCCAGATACATAAAGCAAGTTTCTAATGACCTACAAAGAGACTTAGACTCCTGCACAATAAAAGTGAGAGACTTTAACACTCCACTGTCAACATTAGACAGATCAACAAGACAGAAAATCAACAAGGATATCCAGGACTTGAATGCAGAACTGGAACAAGCAGACCTAATAGACATCTACAGAACTCTCCCACCCAAAGTCACAGAATATACATTCGTCTCAGCACCACATAGCACTTACTCTAAAATTGACCACATAATTGGAAGTTAATCACTCCTCAGCAAACCCAAAAGAACAGAAATCATAATAAAGAGTCTCTCAGACCACAGTGAAATCAAATTAGATCTCAGGATAAAGAAACGAACTCAAAACTGCACAACTTCATGGAAACTAAACAACTGGCTCTTGAATGTTGACTGGATAAACAGTGAAATGAAGGCAGAAATAAAGATGTTCTTCAAAACCAACGAGAATGAGGACACAATGCACCAGAATCTCTGGGACACATTCAAAGCAGCGTCTAGGGGGAAATTTATAGCAATAAATGCCCACATGAGAAGCAAGGAAAGATCTAAAATTGACACCTTATCATCAAAATTGAAAGCGCAAGATCAAAAAAACTCAAAAGCTGGCAGAAGACAAGAAATAACTAAGATCAGAGCAGAACTGAAGGAGATAGAGATACAAAAAACTCTTCAAAAATCAATAAATCCAGGAGCTGGTTTTTTGAAATTATCAACAAAATAGACCACTAGCCAAATTAATAAAAGAGAAAAGAGAGAATAATCAAATAGATGCAATAAAAAACAATAAATGGGATATCATCACTGATCCCACAGAAATACAACTACCATCAGAGATTACTACAAACAACTCTATGCACATAAACCAGTAAACCTGGAAGAAATTGATAAATTCCTGGACACTTGCACCCTCCCAAGACTAAACCAGGAAGAAGTTGAAACCCCAAATAGACCAATAACAAGGGCTGAAGTTGAGGCGGTAATGAATAGCCTGCCAACCAAAAACAGCTCAGGTCCAGATGGCTTCACAGCCGAATTCTACTAGCTATACAAAGAGGAGCTTGTACCAATCCTTCTGAAATGATTCTAAACAATACAAAAAGAGGGAATCCTCCCCAACTCATTTTATGAGACCAACATCATTCTGATACCAAAACCCGGTAGAGACTCAACTAAAAGAGAAAACTTTAGACCAATATCCATGATGAACATAGATGCAAAAATCTTCAATAAAATACTGGCAAACCAATTGCAATAGCACAAAAAAAACCTTATCCATCACAATCAAGTAGGCTTCATCCAGGGGATGCAAGGCTTGTTCAACATGTGCAAGTCCATAAACGTAATCCACATAAATAGAACCAAAGACAAAGGCACATGATTATCTCAATAGATGCAGAGAAGGCCTTTGACAAAATTCAACAGCCCTTTATGCTAAAAACTCTCAATAAACTAGGTATTGAAGGAATATATCACAAAATAATAAAAGATATTTATGACAAACCCACAACCAATATCATACTGAATGGGCAAAAACTGGAAGCATTCCCTTTGAAAACTGGCACAAGACATGGAGTATATACATGGAAATATATAGGAAGTATATATATGGAATATATATGGAAAGGTTATATATTCCATATATATACGAAATATATATGAAAAGCTGTAAGCATCACACTACATGACTTCAAACTACACTACAAGTCTACAGTAATCAAAACAGCATGGTACTGGTACCAAAACAGAGATATAAACCAATAGAACAGAACAGAGGCCTCAGATATAATGGCACACATCTACAACCATCTGATCTTTGACAAACCTGACAAAAACAAACAATGGGGAAAGGATTCCCTATTTAATAAATGGTGCTGGGAAAACTGACTAGCCATATGCAGAAAGCTGAAACTGGATCCCTTCCTTATACCTTAGACAAGAATTAACTCAAGATAGATTAAAGACTTAAATATAGGAACTAAAACCATGAAAACCCTAGAAGAAAACCTAGATGATACCATTCAGGGCATAGACATGGGCAAGGACTTCATGATTGAAACACCAAAAGCAATGGCAATAAAAGCCAAAGTAGACTATCATCACAGTGAACAGGCAACCTACAGAATAGGAGAAAATTTTTGCAATTCACCTATCTGACAAAGAGCTAATATCCAGAATCTACAAAGAACTTAAACAAATTTACAAGAAAAAACAAACAATCCCATCAAAAATGGGCAAAGGATATTAACAGACACTTCTCAAAAAAGACACGTATGCAGTCAACAAACATATGAAAAAAAGCTTATCATCACTGATCATTAGAGAAATGCAGATCAAAACCACATTGAGGTACCATCTCAAGCCAGTTAGAATGGCGATCATTAAAAAGTCAAGAGACAACAGATGCTGGAGAGGATGCAGAGAAAATAGGAACACGTTTTCACTGTTGGTGGGAGTGTGAATTAGTTCAACCATTGCAGAAGACAGTGTGGCGATTCCTCAAGGATCTAGAACTAGAAATTCCATTTGACCCAGCAATCCCATTACTGGGTGTATACCCAAAGGATTATAGAACATTTTATTATAATGACACATGCACATGTATGTTTATTGTGGCACTGTTCACAATAGCAAAGACTTGGAACCAACCCAAATGCCCATCAGTGATAGACTGGATAAAGAAAATGTGGCATATATATACCATGGAATACTATGCAGCTATCAAAAAGGATGAGTTCATGTCCTTTGCAGAGACATGGATGAAGCTGGAAACCATTGTTCTCAGCAAACTGACACAAGAACAGAAAACCAAACATCGCATGTTTTCACTCCTAAGTGGGAGTTGAACAATGAGAACGCATGGACACAGGGAGGGGAATATCACACACTGGGGCCTATTGGAAGATGGGGGGTTAGGGGAGGGATAGCATTAGGAGAAATACCTAATGTAGATGATGAGGTGATAGATACAGCAAACCACTATGGCATGTGTATACCTATGTAAGAAACCTGCACATTCTGCACATGTACCCCAGAACTTAAAGTATAAAAAATAAATTAGCTGGGCATGGTAACAGGCCTATGTAATCCCAGCTACTTGGGAGGCTAAGTCAGGAGAATTGCTTGGACCTGGGGCTCTGACACTGCACTCCAACTTGGGCTACAGAGTGAGACCTTGTCTTAACAAATAAATAAGAAAATAAGTAAATAAAATAAAATGAGTAAGACAGAGAGAGAGAGAGAGAGAGTAAAATAAATACAAACCCAGTTCCCAGTTATTTTTAGTTTACAATAAAATATGTCACAACTAACAAGATAGTCTAAGAGAGGACCTTTTCACAGGGTAGACGGCTGAATTTTGTTGTTGGATGTGCTGTCATCTGAACAATTCTCATACAATAGAAAAGCAAAAATAAAGAAAAAAAGTAAAATCCCAAATAACACAGATGATAAAGAATGAGTGCAGTTATCTCCCTAAATATTTAGCTTCATCTTGAGCTGTGAAGAATTCAATGATGCCTAAGTAACAGTGAGTCAACAGATCTGCACAAATATTACAATGGGTTTGTTCTATATTTTCCATTGTTTTCTTTTAAGTATAAATTTTATAGAAGTGAAGTGTAATTATTAGCAGGGAGACTAATCTCTTTGCCCACAGGGAATTTGGAGAGTAACTACTGTCTCCGTGATAAGTCAACAATGTAGAGTACATCTGTAACCCTTCCACAAAAACGCAATGAGAGATGAAGGCTGGTGTGAGCTCAGGAGGAATGCCGAATAAGAACTCCAGCTCCTTACAGCAATTTTTGCAGTGAAAAGTGGCTTTTTATCAACCCAGGAGCAAGTGTTTCTTTTCTTTCCACCTGTGAAGAACTCTTTTCATTAAGAAGGGGGCTTGGAGAGCCTCTGCTTCAATATAGGAGAATGTGTGATACCTGTAAATATTTCTTGGCTAGAGAAAAATTGTTTTTCATCTTTCCATGCTAATGACTCATTAAAAAGCAAAATAAGACAAAAAGAAAGAAGCACGTAAAAACAAACACGCAGGCATACATTTTGCTCTTTTCAAAAAAAAAACCCACAAACTGAAACTCATTTAAAATAATTTTTTTTCTAGGGTCTTGTCTAACTGAAATAGAATTAATCACCATTTGACACGGCCCTTCAATCCTAAAACCCATTTCAGAGTAAAAACAGAATTAGCGTGATCCCTAAGGACATAAAGAGGGTGAGGTGGTTTCTGCAGTTTTGTGTTTTGAAAACAGAAAGAAGCGTAGAGAAAGACACAATGACTGTAACGGACACAAATCCAACGAATCACCCACTCGCATGGTGGGAAAGCCTTTCTGATCTTCTAAGCTTGCCTGTAATTTATTTTTGGAGCGTCCGCCTGTGAAAGTGAAAAGTTGAGACGGAACCTGATAGTAGTTGCCCATGACCCCCAGTCACTATGGAAAGCCTTCATAGAAACCAGCTAAAGCATCTGCTAATGAGATAATCATTAGGGCTCATGTCACAGCACAGACTGGGATGACCTGGTCATAATACGGTGCCATAATGAATGTTTTTTTTTTTTCAGCTTCGGGACCTTTAAGGTCTTGGGCTCCACTATAGTTTGTTTACATCATTAAAAAGTATGACATGGACATGAAGATGGCAACAGTAGACCCTGGGGATTTCTAAAAGGGGGAGGGAGGGAGAAGGGCAAGGGATGAGAAACTAACTCTTGGGTACCATGCTCAATACCTGGGTGACTGGATCGATCAATCGAACCACAAACCTCAGCACCACGCAATATGCCCATGTAACACACCTGCATATGTACTCCCTGAAGCGGAAGGTTGAAATCATTTTAAAAAATAAAGTATAAATCTGAATATATGCAGGTATGTTTTAGTTTGGAAGAATCAACAGGGCACCAATAGGGATGAAAAAGACAGTTGTGAGCTTTGATGATGAGACTGTGTGTTGCATTTTTTGTAAATTAACGGTGAAAAGAAATCGTGAGAGGCCTTTGCACCACCTTTAGGCTTTCCAAGGAATTCTATTTTAAAGCTGAAACAGTGACACTTGACTTGGGGGTCTGAAAACTTAGATCTGAACTCAGATTTTGTCATTTCCTAGCTGACAAATTATGGAAAAGCGACTTAATTTCTCTAAGCCTCAGTTTTCTTTATTTGTAAACTGGGACAGCACAGCTGTTGTGAGGAGTAAATAACATAAGGTGTGCCATTAAAGTTCATCTGTCAGGTAGTAGGTACTCAGGATGTCCTTAAAAAAATTAAGTTTTAATTCTATGAGCTAGTTTTATTGTACATTATAAATTTATCTAAATCTGTGAAATGCCTGGTTTTCATAGTCCGTAAGATCAGACTTTTTGGGGGCTGGGGGAGGGCTAAACTTGAAACCACATGAACATAACGTCCAACACAGCATCCAAAACTTGGAACATGTGTGTTTTGGAAACAGACAAAGAAGGCTAGAGAAAGACACGATGACTGTAACAGACACAAATTGTGCAGAATCACACACTCGCCCAATGCGAAGGCCTCTCTGATCTTTTAAGGTTGCCTGTAATTTTTTTTTTTTTTGAGCCTCTGCCTGTGAACGTGAAAAGTTGAGATGGATCCTGGGACTTTAGAGTTGGGAAGATGTTTTTCCCCTAAGGTCTGGAATTATTCCAAGAGCATTCCCAACGTAATTTAAAATTCAATAAGAAACCAAGATTTATTTTATGTGCAGCTTTGTACAATTGTGTCACTTCTGGAATGAACTGTCACAGAATGAGCACAGGCAGAACTGAATCATAAAGTCATTTGAAAAACAAAGTCTTTGGCTAAAATGAACTGAATTTTATTTATTTTGTTTTATTTAAATTTAAAACAAATGGTTCTGAACTTTGAGTGTCATGATTATGATTTATATTAAGCAATTTCCCATCCTATTAAATCTTTCAATTCTCTTTGTATACTTACCTTTTCATTTTAAGGGCAAGGGCTTTAAAACATTTCTTTAGATTCCAGATAGAAAAAAGGAAGTGGATTGTTAATTTATTCAGAATAATTCACTGGATCTATGCTTCAAATCATGAGGCACATTGTATAATTCTATACATTTTCAATTATCATTCCCAGTTTGCTTCTACTTATTTTTTAAATCCTAGTTAGTACCTTACTTGCTTAAGCAAATATTTCAGTATGTACTTATGATGCCTACGTATAAGCACAATTCAAATAAAAACACAGCTTGTTTTGGTATTGTCATTCTTGTGTGTTAAAACAGGGAAAAGATCCAAGAATATAAACTGTCTCACAGAAAGTTTCCTTAATGGTTATTCTCACCTTAAGGGGGGATAGAATTCAATTTATTACTGTAGTAACAGGTTAAATGTGAATGTGGGAATAGGCATAAATTATGTTGACTTTATAGGCATAAATTATGTATTAAAGAAAATAAACTCATCTTTCTCATGAACTTTTCGAAGCTTTAAACTACTTACATAAAAATTTCCCTCTCGCTTTCTGTCTGCTTTTGTAGCCCGACTTTGAGCCAGGACTTGAAGCAGATACTGTGGGCCATGCAGAAAAACACTTGTTCCCACAAGATTGCCAGCCAAATTTTGCAGGCTTAAGATGTTTGCAGAGTTTGGACAACCATCACAGTTTCTGAACACCTATCTGAGGTAAAACATAAAGCCAAACCTTGACAGTCTCATTAGTAGTGTAAGTATGATTCAATATGAGGAATTTCTGCTCTTGGCTGATTGATATAATTATTAGATTTCTTAATTGATATTTAATTGGAGACACAAAGTGATACATGGCACTTTGTAAAGCATCACAGCTAAACAATTTGCTCTGGCATGCCAGATGAGCAGAAAACAAATCAATACATTCTTAGAACTGCTAAGTGAAAATTATGTAGAATAATTGCTTCAATCATTGAAAATATTATTTTTTGGTGGCATGTTCATGTAATCAAAAATACGTTATAAGTTATTAAGTGCATAAAGCATCTATTTGTCATCACAGTTTGCACTTGAAAGGATTACAGTTAAGAGCTGTTTTTTGTGCCCAAATTAATTCCTCAGTCCTTATATTCTCACCCTAAACAACTTAATGAAATTGGAAAGACATATCGTTTTAGAAATGCATCTGTAGTAAGGATAATTTGAAAGCACTAAACTCTAGAAAATCTTTTCAATGCTGATATGGTTAGGCTTTGTGTCTCCACCTAAATCTCGTTTTGAATTGTATTCCCACAATCCACACTTGTCAAAGGAGGGACCAGGTGTAGGTAATTGAATCATGGGATGTGGTTTCCTCCATGCTGTTCTCATGAGAGTGAGTGAGTTCTCATGAGATCTGATGGTTTTATAAGGGGCTTTCCCCCTTTTCTTGGCACTTCCTCTTCCTGCTGTCTTGTGAAGAAAGTGTTTTGCTTCCCCTTTGCCTTCTGCCATAGTTGTAAGTTTCCTGAGACCTCCCCAGCCATGCTGAACTGTGAGTCAATTAAACCTCTTTCCTTTATAAATTACCCAGTCTCAGGCAGTTCTTTACAGAAGTGTGGAAATGGTCTAATACAAATGCTAGAATGTTTTAAAAGGTAATCCCAGGGAGGTAATGATGTGGGAGGGCAATGCTCTGTGGCATAATGCCTTAGGTGCCCAGAGACCTTTATATTAAACAGAGGGAAAACCTCATTGAGGGTTTGTTACAAACTGAGAAGAAAGCCTTCTGTAGCATATCATTTCCTTTTATTTTGTTTTGCTTAAATGGCAACAGGAATATCTATTTGGGTTAAAGGACAGGCAGAAGTGAAATGTCGGAAGTCAGGAGTCTTTTGTGGGAGTCCTGAGTAGCAGGAGTCATAGATCTGGAAAAATTAGATTATTAAAATGAACACTTAAAGAAAGGGGAACAAAAAGCTGTTAACCTTAAGAATAGATTCTAGACAATTCTCTTTCTCTCTCTCTTAATCAAAACAAATAAAGGAATGTAAGTTAAAATGTATTAAGTGAAGTGTCTAACTGGCACCAAGGTACTGAGAGTACTTTAATTCTCATTGTAAATTAAACACAACGTTGCTTATATGAGTATCTATCTGATGATATAATAGCTGTATTTTTGTGTACAAAAATATGAGTCTGGATTGTGGGCTGGATTCCTGCTTTTGCTCCGTTACCTCCTGTAAGACGAAATTTTGGAAACCTGTCATTGATATTTCATTTTAAGAATAATGGTTAAGAATGCTGAACTTTTATTTTATAGATTTTTGATATAGATAGCATAAAGGAGGACTAATGGTCAGATATTTGTAGAGGTGGCTATAGTGTCCTTTATTTGCCTAAACTTGCTGAGTTTCTTAATAGGGGATGCAAAGGGTATTCAAATGTAACAATTCTCCCCGTGCTGGCTTCAGTATTGTAAGGTGTTAAGCACCACATCCTACTAAATGTCACAATCACTTTCCAGCCATTGTGATACCCACCATGTGATAAATCCGCACATTTCCAAGCTCTTCTTGGAAAGTGGTATATGCATACTCCCCTGAAATCCTCCTCTAGCCCCTAGGCCCACATAAGAACCACTGGCCTAGGACATGTGGGTTCAGTTCTGTGAATCTCAATGACAGAAAATCAAAAGCAGTTCTGACAGTAGAAGGTGAATCCATTTTTTTTTATTGCATTTTAGGTTTTGGGTACATGTGAAGAACATGCAAGATAGTTGCATAGGTACACACGTGGTAGTGGGATTTGCTGCCTTCCTCCCCTTCACCTATATCTGGCATTTCTCCCCATGCTATCTCTCCCCAACTCCCCACTGCCCACTGTCCCTCCCCTATTACCTGCAACAGACTCCAGTGTGTAGTGCTCCCCTCCCTGTGTCCATGAGTTCTCAATGTTCAACACCCACCTGTAAGTGAGAACATGTGGTATTTCATTTTCTGTTCTTGTGTCAGTTTGCTGAGAATGATGGTCTATGGGTTCATCCATGTCCCTACAAAGGACACAAACCCATTATTTTTGATGTCTGCATAATATTCCATGGGGTATATATGCCACATTTTCCCTGTCCAGTATATCATCAATGGGCATTTGGGTTGATTCCAGGTCTTTGCTATTGTAAACAGTGCTGCAATGAACATTCATGTGCATGTGTCCTTATAGTAGAACAATTTATAATCCTTTGGATATATACCCAGTAATGGGATTGCTGGGCCAAATGGAATTTCTATTTCTAGGTCCTTGAGGAATCGCCACACTGTCTTCCACAATGGTTGAACTAATTTACACTCCCACCAACAGTGTAAAAGTGTTCCTGTTACTCCACATCCTCTCCAGCATCTGTTGTCTCCAGATTTTTTAATGATCACCATTCTAATTGGCATGAGATGGTATCTCAATGTAGATTTGATTTGCATTTCTCTGATGACCAGTGATGATGAGCATTTTTTCATATGTTTGTTGGCCTCATATATGTCTTCTTTTGTAAAGTGTCTGTTCATATCCTTTGCCCACTTTTGAATGGGCTTGTTTGTTTTTTTCTTGTAAATCTGTTTTAGATCTTTGTAAATTCTGGATATCAACCCTGACAAAGGCTGTCAGATATTACCCATCTTTGTCAGATGGGTAAACCGCAAACATTTTTTCCCATTCTGTTGGTTGCCAGTTCACTCTAATGACTGTTTCTTTTGCCATGCAGGAGCTGTGGAGTTTGATTAGGTCCCATTTGTCTATTTTGGCTTTTGTTGCCAATGCTTTTGGTGTTTTGGTCATGAAGTCCTTGCCTACTCCTATGTCCTGAATGGTTTTGCCTAGATTTTCTTCTAGGGTTTTTATGGTGTTAGGTCTTATGTTTAAGTCTTTAATCCATCTGGAGTTAATTTTAGTGTAAGGTGTCAGGAAGGGGTCCAGGTTCTGCTTTCTGCATATGGCTAGCCAGTTTTCCCAACACCATTTATTAAACAGGGAATCCTTTCCCCATTGCTTATTTTTGTCAGGTTTGTCAAAGATTGGATGGTTGTAGATATGTTGTGTTGCCTCTGAGGCCTCTGTTCTGTTCATTGGACTATATCTCTGTTTTGGTACCAGTACCATGCTGTTTTGATTACTGTAGCCTTGTAGTATAGTTTGAAGTCTGGTAGTGTGATGCCTCCTGCTGTGTTCTTTTTGCTTAGAATTGACTTGGCTATGTGGGCTCTCTTTTGGTTCCATATGAAGTTTAAGGAGCTTTTTTCCAGTTCTGTGAAGAAGATCATTGGTAGCTTGATGGGGATAGCATTGAATCTATAAATTACTTTAGGCAGTATGGCCATTTTCATGATATTGATTCTTCCTAACCATGAACATGGAATGTTTCTCCATCTGTTTGTGTCCTCTCTTATTTCGTTGAGCAGTGGTTTGTAGTTCTCCTTGAAGAGGTCCTTTTCGTTCCTTGTAAGTTGTATTCCTAGGTATTTTATTCTCTTTGTAGCAATTGTGAATGGTAGTTCATTCTTGATTTGGCTCTCTTTAAGTCTGTTATTGGTGTGTAGGAATGCTTGTGATTTTTGCACATTGATTTTGTATCCTGAGACTTTGCTGAAGTTGCTTATCAGTTTCAGGAGATTTAGGGCTGAGATGATGGAATCTTCTAGATATACAATCATGTCATCTGCAAATAGAGACAATTTGACTTCCTCCTTTCCTATTTGAATACCCTTTATTTCTTTTTCTTACCTGATTGCTCTGGCTAGAACTTCCAGTACTATATTAAATAGGAGTGGCGAGAGAGGGCATCCTTGTCTAGTGCCAGATTTCAAAGGGAATGCTTCCAGTTTTTGCCCATTCAGTATAATATTGGCTGTTGGTTTGTCATAAATAGCTTTTATTATTTTGAGATACGTTCCATCAATAGCGAGTTTATTGAGGGTTTTTAGCATAAAGGGCTATTAAATTTTCTCAAAGGCCTTCTCTGCATCAATTGAGATAATCATGTGTTTATTTGTCTTTGGTTCTGTTTATGTGGTGAATTACATTTATAGACTTGGGTATGTTGAACCAGCCTTGCATTCCTGGGATGAATCCTAATTGATCATGGTGGATAAGCTTTTTGATGTGCTGTTGCAATTGATTTGCCAGTATTTTATTGAAGATTTTTGCATCTATGTTCATCATGGATATTGGCCTGAAGTTTTCTTTTCTTGCTGAGTCTTTGCCAAGTTTTGGTATCAGGATGATGTTGGTCTCATAAAATGATTATGGAAGGATTCCATCTTTTTGTATTATTTGGAATAGTTTCAGAAGGAACGGTACCAGCTCCTCTTTGTGTGTCTGGTAGAATTCGGCTGTGAACCCATCTGGACCTGGGCTTTTTTTGTATGGTAGGCTCTTAATTGCTGTCTTGACTTCAGATCTTGTTATTGGTCTGTTCAGGGTTTTGGCTTCTTCCTGGTTTAGGCTTAGGAGGAGGCAAGTGTCCAGGAACTTATCAATTTCTTCCAGGTTTACTAGTTTATGTGCATAGAGTTGTTTGTAATATTCTCTGATGATGGTTTGTATTTCTGTGGAATCTGTGGTGATATCCCCTTTATCGTTTTTTATTGCATCTATTTGGTTATTCTCTCCTTTCTTTTTTATTAATCTGGCTAATGGTCTGTCTGTTTTGTTGATCTTTTCGAAAAACCAGCTCCTGGATTTGTTGATTTTTTGAAGGCTTTTTTGTTTCTCTGTCTCCTTCAGTTCTGCTCTGATCTTAGTTATTTCTTGTCTTCTGCTAGGTTTTGCGTTTTTTTGATCTTGCTCCTCCAGCTCTTTCAACTTTGATGATAGGGTGTCAATTTTGGATCTCTTCTTGCTTCTCATGTGGTCACTTATTGCTATATATTTTCCTCTAGAGACTGCTTTAATATGTGTACCAGAGATTCTGGTATGTGTGTCTTTGTTCTCATTGGTTTCGAAGAACTTCTTTATTTCTGCCCTCATTTCATTGTTTATCCAGTCAACGTTCAAGAGCCAGTTGTTCAGTTTCCATGAAGCTGTGCGGTTCTGAGGTACTTTATGAATTCTGAGTTCTAACTTGATTGCACTGTGGTCTGAGAGACTGTTTGTTATGATTTCTGTTGTTTTGCATTTGCTGAGGAGTGCTTTACTTCCAATTATGTGGTCATTTTTAGAGTAGGTGTGATGTGGTGCTGAGAAGAATGTATATTCTGTGAAGTTGGGGTGGAGAGTTTTGTAAATGTCTATTAGGTTTGCTTGTTCCAGGTCTGAGTTCAAGTCCTGGATATCCTTGTTAATTTTCTGTCTGGTTTATCTGTCTAATATTGACAATGGGGTGTTAAAGTCTCCCACTATTATTGTGTGGGAGTCTAAGTCTCTTTGTAAGTCATTAAGAACTTGCCTTATATATCTGGGTTCTCCTGTATTGGGTGCATATATATTTAGGATCATTAGCTCTTCTTGTATCATCGATCGTTTTACTATTATGTAATGTCCTTCTTTGTCTCTTTTGATCTTTGTTGCTTTAAAGTCTATTTTATCATAGACCGAGAATTGCAACTCCTGCTTTTTTTTTGCTCTCCATTTGCTTGGTAAATCTTTCTCCATCTTTTTATTTTGAGCCTTTGTGTATCCTTGCATGTGAGATGGGTTTCCTGGATAGGATACAGCAGACCAATGGGTTTTGGCCTTTCATCCAATTTGCCAGTCTGTGTCTTTTGATTGGGGCATTTAGTCCATTTACATTTAGGGTTAAGATTGTTATGTGTAAATTTGATACTGCCATTTTGATGCTAGCTGGCTGTTTTGCCCATTTGTTGATGCAGATTCTTCATTTTGTTTATGCTCTTTACTATTTGGTATGTTTTTGGAGTGGCTGGTACTTGTTGTTCCTTTCTATGTGTAGCGCCTCTTTCAGGAGCTGTTGTAAAGCAGGCCTGGTGGTGACAAAATCGCTGAGTACTTCCAACACCATTTATTAAACAGGGAATCCTTTCCCCATTGCTTGTTTTTGTCAGGTTTGGGGAAAATGTGGCACACATACACCATGGAATATTATGCAGCCATAAAAAACTATGAGTTTGTGTCCTTTGTAGGGACATGGATGAACCTGGAAACCATCATTCTCAGCAAACTGACATAAGAGCAGAAAATCAAACACCACATGTTCTCACTCATAGGCAGGTGTTGAACAATGAGAACACATGGACACAGGGAGTGGAGCACTACACACTGGGGTCTGTTGGGGGGAAATAGAGGAGGGACAGCAGGGGGTGGGGTGCTGGGGAGAGATACTATGAGGAGAAATGCCAGATATAGGTTATGGGGAGGAAGGCAGCATATCACAGTACCATGTGTGTACCTATGCAACAGTCTTGCATGTTCATCACATGTACCCCAAAACCTAAAATGCAATAAAAAAATAGAAAAGAAACACAAACTGCTGTGTAAGTAGTTGTTATACTATATTATTAAGGAACAATGACTAGAAAAGTCTGCAGATGTTCAGTGCAGGCACCGGTGGTTTTTCCAATATTTTCAATCTGTGATTGGTTGACTCCACAGATGCAGATATGGAGGGCCACCTTTATTAGAAATAATCCTCAGTAATCATTATCTTTGGGTAATATGATAAATGACAGCCAATTAGTATGAGAGAAGCTATTCTGTACACTGCTGTAGTAGCTATAGAGGATTCAAAGGAGAGTAAGACACAATTGGTGCCCCTGTGGCTCTCATAATTACAGAGGGAAAGATACAATATACGTGGCTGAAAAGATGAGAACATGGATGTGGTAAGTGATTAGAGCAGACGTTGTCCTGACTTCAGCCCAGCTTTTCCTTACACTTGATATTTCTGGTTCAGGAATTAACCCCAGCTTCAAATTCTGGAAACTCATCCCTGAGGAGTGGACTCCTTGACTCCATGTTTTCTCCAGAAATCTAGATAAAGTGCAACCTTGTAAGATGCCTTCTACTCTTGCCTTGCTTAAGATGTTAAAAGCCCCTTGGTAATGAAGAGATGCCCTTATGAGAACAACCTGATGAACCGTAATATATTATACAAGATTATTTGGCCATTCAAATATTTATTAACCTGAAATTTCTGAGGGAAGAATGACATGGTTAGTCATCAAAAATGTGCAACTCTTTTTCAACTCTTCCTTCTTGTCTTCCTCGATGTGGCAAATCCTTCTCCTTTTCGGTGACAATGTCCTTCTTTAGCTGTGACAGTGATCTCTCCAGATCCTCCTTTCCTTATGAACACTCCTTCTTCCGCAGCACTGGCTTCTCTTCCCTGAGCAAGGCCCCATCATCAGTCCCTTTCTTTCTTGTCTGCACACCCCACTGCCCAGCTTTCTCCACAACCAACATCTCTCCCAAGCTCCAGCCCCCATTTCAGACCACAGGCAAGACCCTTTATATGAATGCTCTTCTTATACCTCAGACTCAAGTCTCTGACATAAACACTTTATGGATGTCAACATCCAACCGAAATAGATTCCTCCTTTGGTCTTTCTCATCTGAATGGAATAATCAAACATCTAGTCATTCAGCCTTGTAGGAATCACCATTATTGTTTCTTTCTCCTTTATTCTTAATTTCAATAATTTACCAAATCATAAAAAATACCTTCAAAATCTACCTTGATTCTGGCCCCTCATTTCTATTACTACAACTTCTTCCTTCAGTTTCTCACCAGTGGCTGTTATTCTAATTGAGGTAAAAGCATCTTGTCTCTTTCCCTTCTAATTAGTTGAAGTGAAATTATGAATAGAATTAATTAGAAAGCAAAGAGACTTTTAAAAGAATTTAGTTATAAAAGTAATAAAAGATGATCTTAAAAATTAAAGGAACAGCAAGGTAGAAAGTGAAAAGTGAGTCTTTTCCCTCAACTCCCAAAGGTTTGATGTATATTTTTCCAGATGTCTTTCTAAAACATACACACACAAATATGCTTTGCATTATTGTCCTTGAAGGTTTTGGTGCTTCTAGTGAAATATCAGCTGTTAGTCTGATTCTTCATTGTGGGAAACCTATTTTAACTCTTTAGAAACCTTTAGAATTGCCTCTTCATCTTGAGATTGCATCAAGAGCTTAATTACTTTTTTTAAATTGCATTTTAGGTTTTGGGGTACATGTGTAGAACATGCAAGATAGTTGTATAGGTACACGCATGGCAGTGTGATTTGCTGCCTTCCTCCCCTTCACCCACATCTGGCATTTATCCCATGCTATCCCTCCCCAGCTCCTCCCACGCTGTCCCTCCCTTATTCCCCCCAATAGACCCCAGTGTGTAGTGCTATCCTCCCTGTGTCCATGTGTTCCCATTGTTCATCACCTGCCTATGAGTGAGAACATGCGGTATTTCATTTTCTGTTCTTGTGTCAGTTTGCTGAGAATGATGTTCTCCAGATTCATCCATGTCCCTACAAATGACACGAAATCATCATTTTTGATTGCTGCATAATATTCCATGGTGTATGTGTGCCACATTTTCCCAGTCCAGTCTATCATCGATGGGCATTTGGGTTGGTTCCAGGTCTTTGCTATTGTAAACAGTGCTGCAATGAACATTCGTGTGCATGTGTAGAATGATTTATAGTAGAACGATTTATAGTCCTTTGGATATATACCCAGTAATGGGATTGCTGGGTCAAATGGAATTTCTATTTCTAGGTCCTTGAGGAATCGCCACACTGTCTTCCACAATGGTTGAACTAATTTACACTCCCACCAGCAGTGTAAAAGTGTTCCTGTTACTCCACATCTTCTCCGGTGTCTGTTGTCTCCAGATTTTTTAATGATCACCATTCTAACTGGCATGAGATGGTATCTCAATGTAGTTTTGATTTGCATTTCTCTAATGACCAGGGATGATGAGCATTTTTTCATATGTTTGTTGGCCTCATATAAGTCTTCTTTTGTAAAGTGTCTGTTCATATCCTTTGCCCATTTTTTAATGGGCTTGTTTGTTTTTTTCTTGTAAATCTATTTTAGTTCTTTGTAAATTCTGGATATCAGCCCTTTGTCAGATGGGTAAACTGCAAACATTTTTTTCCCATTCTGTTGGTTGCCAGTTCACTCTAATGACTGTTTCTTTTGCCATGCAGGAGCTGTGGAGTTTGATTAGGTCCCATTTGTCTATTTTGGCTTTTGTTGCCAATGCTTTTGGTGTTTTGGTCATGAAATCCTTGCCTACTCCTATGTCCTGAATGGTTTTGCCTAGACTTTCTTCTAGGGTTTTTATGGTGTTAGGTCTTATGTTTAAGTCTTTAATCCATCTGGAGTTAATTTTAGTGTAAGGTGTCAGGAAGGGGTCCAGGTTCTGCTTTCTGCACATGGCTAGCCAGTTTTCTCAACACCATTTATTAAACAGGGAATCCTTTCCCCATTGCTTATTTTTGTCAGGTTTATCAAAGATTGTATGGTAGTAGAGGTTAATTACTTTTGAAGCACTTATCTTTCCCAATGCTTGATTGATGTGTCTTTCGATCAATCAGAAGGTTCCTGAATTTCTTCAGCAAAAGCTGATTTTCTTCTAATGTTTCTTTCAGTGGTTTCATTCGTTTCATTATCTCTGACTTCTTACGGAATTCTACTGAGTGCACCTTGGCCTCATGAATCTCCCTCAAGTCTCTGTCCTTTCACCCTATTTATGATGTCTTTTCCTGTGTGATCTGCATTTTCAGAAATGTAACTTTTTCTTTGATAAGATAATTAGCTTTATCCTCTGATTTTTCAGATGACTTTCTGAAATTTTTACTTATGTAATTCTATGCTAATTTCATTATATCCTATTTCCCCCCCAAACAATAAGATTTTATTGATATTGTATTTTCCTATTGTTAGTTGGGATTTAAAAATCTTCTCTTCTAAAATTTTTTCTTGAGATACATCAGCTTCTTGGATTGGTCCTACTTGTTCGTTTTGGTGAAGATAAAGAAGCAAAGTTCTTTTTTTTCCTATAGTGCCTGGTTACTCTGATAGTTAGATCATGCTTATGAATGAAAACAAGATGACTGGTGTAAGGAATGTACTGTGTTTCCTCTGAAGTAGTGAAGATCTTATTTCCCTGTAGGGAATACGAGTAGGGCTTTTGGAGCAAGAGATAATATCTCTTCCAGGGATGTGCATGGAGTTGGAGGTCATCATTCTTAGTAAACTAACACGGGAACAGAAAACCAAATACCACATGTTCTCACTTTTAAGTGGGAGCTAAATGATAAGAACACATAGACACATAGAGGGGAGCAACAGACACTGGAGCCTAACAGAGTGAGGAGGGTGGGAGGAGGCAGAGGATCAGGAAAAATAACTAATAGGTACTAGGCTTGATACCTGGGTGCCAAAATAATCTGTACAACAAACCCCAAGACACAAATTTACCTGTGTAACAGTCCTGCACTTGTACCCATGAACTTACAATAAAAGTTAAAAAAAACGAGAGAAGTAAAAAATCTTAAGAAAAGTAGGGCTTTTGGAAGATTCCCCTTCCTGTGTAAAACCATAACCCACCAATTGCCAAGGGAGGAAAGGATTTGCTTCAGGGATGGAGCAGTTCTGTGTTGAACCTGCTCTCTGTAGGGTGGCTGATTTTGTTGACCTGGTGGTCAATACCCTATGAAGACAGTGTTTGCACCTACACTGTCTCTTTATTGTGGTAGCATAAAGATGAGGAATGATTTTTTATCAGCTTTCATTTTTCAGTGAGTATTAAGCATGGCCTAACTTGTTTGGTTCACGTATAAACTTCACTTCCTGAGTTTCTTGGGTCAATTTTCTTGTCATGGAGATGGAAGGTATGTGAATGGTGTCACACAGTGTCCAGTGCCAATCAGTACTTCACAGCTGCTGATTTTTCAGCTTTGCTCTGGTCTGGAGTGCTGGACACTGAGTAATAATGTAATTGGTATTAGATTATAGTAATTGGTATTACATCACTTCTCTGCTTTAGGATGAATTCCATCTTTACCTGGAATATCCTGTTCAAAAATTTGAAGGCAGCCTTTCATCTCTGTAATTTGTTCAGGCAAAATAATCATAAGGTTCTGGGTCTAACCATCCATTTCAGATTCATCATCAGCTTAAAATTTATATCTAGCCTACTTAAGCAATTTTTTGTTACTCTAAAGCAGTCTTATTACCAAACATTATGACAAATAGTAGAAAAGGGGGAAAAATAACCACATGGTCACACAACTATATATATTCATGCATATATAATTAAGAAATCTCATGACTAGAAGCAATCTCTAATCATATCATAACATTATTATTTTCCAGACCTTTTTATTTGTGCCTTGAATTAGGGGTAATTGACAAAAGGGAGAATATTTTTAAAATGTGCTCTGTAATTTGCACAAACATTTCTTCCAGAGACTGGATTCTCTATTGGGAATATCTAGGTGTCAGATGGTGCCAAGACTTCAGAGGAGGGGTACATTCCCTGTTTGTAATTAGAGGGAAAAGAATTTGGAGCTTCTACTGCAATCCAGGAGTGTGGGAATTCACTCAGGGTGGTGGCAAAAATATTAAGGGAGAAATAGTAGAGTAAGTTACAGAATATAGTCTCAAACCCTTTTGGATGGCCTACGGGTTTTTTCATAGTTTCAACAGAAGTTTATGAAGGCAGCCTAAATCCCCTTTACATTTAGTTAATAAGTAAAGCAAATAGCTAGGGTATGTGGTGGAGTTTACCTAACTAACTTATTTACTCATGTGGCCCTAAAACTAAACGTTGAGCCAGATGACCCTTTTGGGGAAAGGTTGACCAGGGATATTATCCTATAATGGTATTTACTTTGGGCTTTGGAACCTGTGCTTTAATCTTTAATCTCTAGTGGTGTTAACTCAAGCCTTTGTCAATTAAACTACTAAATAAATGCGAGTCTCACAGGTTGGTGGGGGCCAGTGGCTGCTATCTGTTTATAGCACTCTCCAGGGAATCTGTAAGTGGCTATGGACCCTCAGCCAAACTGGCAAAGCATAATGTCTGTGAGTCAGTGTATTTTATTCATCCACTGCTAAGTCAGGGTCTGCAGGACAGACCCCTATAGGTGGTGACCTTGACACAGGAGAGAAGAGAAAGTTGAGAAGAAAGGGCAGTTTGGAGAGAGAGGTGAGCAGTGGTCATTGATGGTTGTTGGAGAATATGAATGTCTTAAAATGATATTTAGCTTTCCAGATCATCTGCCTTCTTAGCCCACTTACAGATTGTGGACATTACTGTGATGTGAGTTCCTCATCTGTCTCCTTTCATGTCATCTTCTGTGAAGTTTATTTGGCTCATAAGTGTGAATAAAAAATTTGCTGCAGTTTTATACATGAGTCTACTCGATGCATCACAGAAGCAGCATGTGCAGAAACAGGAGTCCAATAGGTGAGAAAAGATAAGGAAGATTTTTTTTTTTTTCAGACCGAGTTTTGCTCTTGTTACCCAGGCTGGAGTGCAATAGCATGATCCTGGCTCACCGCAACCTCTGCCTCCTGGGTTCAAGCAATTCTCCTGACTCAGCCTCCCAAGAAGCTGGGACTACAGGCATGCATCACCACGCCCAGCTAATTTTTGTATTTTTTAGTAGAGAGGAGGTTTCACCATGTTGACCAGGATGGTCTCGATCTCTTGACCTCATGATCCACCCGCCTCAGCCTCCCAAAGTGCTGGGATTATAGGCGTGAGTCACTGCACTCAGCCCAGGAAGAAATGTTTTGAATGAACTTTCACAAATCATAATATTGGCAAGGGTAGGAGCCAATTATATCAGTACTGTGAGGTGGGAAACTTCCAGTTTCATGTGTCTCTCTCTCTCCTGCAATTCTAGGTTAATTGAAGGGATGAAGTGAGTCTTTGTACCCTCTAGTACCTAACAGAGCTTTACCCTTGAGGAGTGTTCTACAAATGTCCATCGAGTGCATAACATATTCTAAATGCATGTAATAGACATCGATGGAAGATGAGAGGACAGGGGCAGAGGCCTTACCTGCAAAGAAATATTTTGTTTAATGAGAAGTTTGAGATTGTTGGCTAAAATATCAGACTTCCAGTTTTTGAGATTTTAACTGTTTTCCTTTATTACTAATTGCAGTGGGTATATTAGAGTTATTGTTACTCCATTTCTATCAAATTATATTTAGTCACTATTCCAGAGAGTAAATCCTCAAAAATTTCTTCTAATGTTTTACAGTTTGTAATTGTTCTAACACAGAACCTGAGGGCCATAGCAATAACGAAATAAAATAAAACATTGTTAAATGTGCGCCATTTACAGTGGTTGGAAACTTAGTTTGACATTTACACATATTATACAAGGGCTGGGTTTCATTAAAATGAATAAACATGTAAGCCAATATTTTAGGTGAAGAAGGTAAATGATTTGCTTTATCTGCCACAATTACTTCTTTAAGTATGTATTTTCATTTTTTTTAGCCTGGTGTTTACTTTTGAAAACAAAATGCCAATACTTAGTCATTTTGTCTGTAATTATTTGATTTACAGTAATAACAGCTTTTTGTGATTTGTGATTGTGACTGTCTTCTACTGTCTACTGAGAACTCTCAATGCAGAACCCATGGCGGAATTGGATCTTAGAGAGTTTTCAGTAATAAAATGTCTAAAATTTTTTTTTATATTAAATGATTGTTCTTAGGTTTTACTAAAACAGACATGTTAAACATAGTGATTTACCAGATTCATTTTTTTTGGAGGGGGGCGGAAACTAGGTTAAGGCTTTCCATTGTCATATGGTAATGAATTCAGTGAGTGCCTAGGGAGGCCATGGCCTCCTTAACTGTGTACCTTTCTCCTCTTTCCCTGCCCGTGCACTCATACAATGCTGCAGGTTACAGCACAGAGGGAGGGAGTCAGGTTTTGAAGAGCAAAACCCAATTTATTTTTTGAGACAGAGTTTGGCTCTGTTGCTCAGGCTGAACTGCAGTGGCACAATCTTGGCTCACCTCCACCTCCATCTCCCAGCTTCAAGTAATTCTTGTGCCTTAGTCTCTGGAGTAGCTGAGATTACAGGCATGTGCTGCTATGCCCAGCTACTTTTCTTGTATTCTTAGTACAGATTGGGTTTTGCTAGGTTAGCCAACTCCTGGCCTCCAGTGATCTGCCTGCCTTGGTCTCCCAAAGTGCTGGGATTACAGGTGTGAGCCACTGTGCCTGGCCCAAAGCATAATTCTTAATGGCACATCTAGTGTTTACGTTAGCTGCTTCCTTCTTTCCATGGATCTGGATTCCCTTCCCACCTTCCTTTTGGCTTGATTCCTAATTCAAACTGTAAGCCTGTCGTATCACACTCCTCATCCAAACTCCATGATACTCTCTATTCTTTATTCTCTTTGGAGTTTACTTTTACCAGGATAACAGATATGAAAAAAATGCCTAAGAGTTCCCCTGTAGGAGATATTCAAATAGACTAGTAAGTGGGAGAAAATAATAAATTGTTTTAAGCCATTAAGTTTTGGAGTGGTTTGTTATGTACCATTAAATGACTCAAGCACCACTTCAAATGTATGAATGGTTACAAATTCTACCAAAGAACCAACTTTTGGTGTTAATAATCGCAGACACATTACTATAAGGGCATGTCTTTGGGTAGTTTGCCTACCTCTCTGAGTCTCAGTTATCTCACATCTAAAACACATAATAACAGAGCCTACTCTAAAGAGCTTGTGAGAGAACTGGATGACAGAAAGAATTTAAAGGCCTTTGTAAAAAATGTCAGACATATGTAGCGCTCCATTTAGTGTTAGTCATTTCATTTCTCATTGACAGAAAGAATGAATGAGAAAATTCCATTTATGACATCAAATGTCTTTTTGGACTTTCACATCAGTGTGATTCTTTTACTAAGTTATAGAATTGGAGTTGAAGTTTACTTAAAAAGTCTGAAAGCAAACAATGAGAAGTAATAGGGAGTATAGAGCTCGAAAAGTAATACTGAAGCTGTGTAACTTGCTGGTGAGTAATCCTTAGCAAATTCAGAGGAAAGCATTTCAGGAATTGCTTGTGTCACCATATCTGGATAATAATTATGGGTCATCATCATTTTAGGCATGGGCAATCAGGAAGAGGATGTAGCAGTTGTGGTCCCAGCTAGGAAGAGAGGGCACACTAAAACTAAACCCAGATAATGCAAGGAGGGTTTCATGGAAAGATCAGATCTGAAGGTGTCATCAGGGTACAAGGAAACCACAGGGATAAGGGATCACCTTGGGACTACAAAGCAGAATTGCTACCACCCCTAACCATAAAGGGACAGAGAGTGAATGCACTTTCCTGAACACAGGGAAGCATCGGGTTGAGTGGAGACCTTCATTTGACTTAGAGGGCCCAGACAAACCCGTAGGAGGAAGATGGGACACTGAGTACCTTGCATTCTTCTCTTTCTTCCTTCTGATCTGCCAAGGCTCTCCAGGACGTAGCCCAACCCGAAACCTGAAGGAGTCTGTTCTAGTCTACATGGATCAGCCTCTTAGGACAAGACAGTAGGGTGGAGAAGAGTGGGAAGAGAATGATCTGTTAGGGTCTATGGAAGACGATGAGTCAGAGGATAATGGAGCAAAAGTAGTAAGGGCAGACTTATGATCCTCATATTTAAATACTTATATTTTAATAATCTTAACACAATTCTGTGGCAGCTTAAACCAAAGGAATACTTTTCTGATCTATGAAGAAAGGCTCTGTGAAGATGTACAGAGGTTACTGTCTTTGTTTCCTTTTGTATTCTACTCAAAGTCATAAGGAAGCAATGCCAGGAGCGGGACTCTTCAACAATGACTTGCATTGCTTCAGAAAGATTGCTGTCATGTACATATTTGTTATCATGAGTACACACAAGTTTTCACAGAGAGCTGAGACAAATGCCATGAACAGCTGGCAAAGGAGGAGGCTGTTGCATATTAATTTCATTCTCTGGGAGGTCTGATCTGGAACCATTTGGGATATGGATGTTGGAATGGTCTCTAGCACTCAACTATCATCAGCTCTGCCTTTTCTCATTGCTTCTTGGAACTGTTTCTCATACCATACTATGTCTCTTTCAGATTCCCTTTTTGGAGCCTTCATTTGTGTCTCTCTAATTTTTTTTCCCTCTAGTTTCAAGCTTGCTTCTTGCTCTGATCAACAAAGATCCACTTACTCTATTTGACTGACAAAATCATCCACACAGAGGAGGCTGTGAGAAAACACTCCAGGTGCTAAGAGCCTTGGGTAATTTCTAACACTTGCCCCCCATCATCCATTAAGCACAGGTGATTAGTGCAGATGTAGCATTATATTTGCGTGATGAAAGGAAAGCTAAATTGTGTTTCTATAGACCTACCTGAGGATGTGAAGGCCTCCTGGAAGAAAGTGAAGCAAGAGGACAACAGATAGAACCAAATATGGTGACTGAAACTGAACTGATTTGCAATGTGGATGTGAGAGGGAAAAGATGAACCCAACTCCTCTTTCATTGTGGATCACAATTTGCTTCAATTCCATGGATGTGAGAAAATTTAACATTTCAACCAGAACAAACTGTAATAAAAGACAGGTTTTGGCTGGGTTTGATCTTTTTCTGATTTGTCAAAATCTGAAAGCCAGAAAACCAAAGGCAAAGAGAAGAAACACATGTGTGACAGCTCAGAAGTTGAAGATGACCCCATGAAGGGTCAAGAAACTGATGAGACCAAATAGTACATTCCAAATTGCAGGTAGCTAAGAGCTGGCCTCATGTTCAAAAAAAACACCATGGTTCTTGAGGTGTGTGTTGGAAGCTGAACTCTACGCTGGAAGGCAGGGGCTGCTCCTAGGCGTCCAACACACAGCTCAAGCATACACTTCCAGTGTAGCAACTTCCAATTTCAAAGAGCTAAAGCCATTTTGCATAGTACACTGGATGAACAAATGTTAAGATTTTAAGATTTGCAGGTGAAAGGGACTAGATCAGTATAAAATTTTAAATTGGCAACATAAATGCTATAGTATACATTATATATTATATGGTATGTAAATATATGTTTTATATTATACAGTGGTAGTAAAGTTACTTTGATTTATAATAGGATAGAAACACCTTGTTAATGGTTTCATCATTTTGCCTGCATGGCCTATTAGGATTCAGAAAAGGAAATACAATCCAAACACAACTGCTGTCATACTAGAGTGATTCTTCTGGTTCTTTGGTGGAATATCTTGTTTAAACTATTACTAAGAGTGATAGTATTTCTAATTTGAGGTAGCACATTGGCATTTTCCATTAACAAATAGTAAAACAAACAGGGCACTCACAACATATGTTGCAAGCCCCTCCAATTAAAAATTCCCCCCAAATACTAGGATCTAGGATGGAAATGAACTGGTCAAGATATTTGTAGAGCTGAGTGTGTACAATGGGGTAGCACAGATTTTCAGTCAATGAAGTTGACCCCAAACGAAGGCACACCATCCCTTGTCTGCACACCTAACACCTAGACTCACTACACCAGGTGGTCCCCTGATGAATTTTACTGTGGCAGAGGAACATCTCCCCTTTTGATCGCTCATTGACTTTTCATGCTATGACAGCAGTCTGTCTTTAGTTCCAAAGTTAATTTGATTTCTTTAGTATTCAGGCTTCCCTCTTAGCTCCCTGTTCAAAGTTAAAATTATTTATTTTGTAGAAAATGATCTTGCTGAATTGTATTTTGCAATGGCCTTTTGTAGAAAAGGTATATCAGAAGTCACTTGCACTGAAGTGTGATTGGGGACCTTTCTTCCTCGATTTTAGGCAGCAATGCTGTGTCCTTGGACTTGGCACATGGAATAATTTCATGTTTCAGGATTCTGGCCAACATATGCCAACACATTTTTTATTAAAATGCTGGCAGCTAAACATAAGGATTAAATAGTACTATAAGAGATTACAAATCATATCTGTTATGTTCTACTTGGGATCAGTGCTGTTTATGAGAGAAAGCGAGAAACCCAGCAAAATGGCTTTGATAGGGGAGGCTCTGTAGCTCAGGTCCTCATAAGTTGCATCAAGGAAGGTTGTTCCTATGAGTAAGGATGCCAACTCTTCCTCATGTGACACCATAAAGTGGGTTGAGAATGTACACAGCACAGTTTTCTCGATCATGGTTTTCTTTTTTAAGGGTTCTTAACATTGTCTGGGGGCAATGGAAGGAAGCCATTCACCAGTTTCTGCTTTTAGAGAAATGCTCAGTATTTGTGGTGGTGTTTCTGATGGTCAGGAGGACTCACCCTAACTCCACTGAAACAGATCTTGAGAAGAGCAGTAGAGTACAGCAGTTAAAAAGTATGGACTCATTAATGCTTGAGGGGTGGGATACTTCATTTTCCATGATGCAATTGTTACGTACTGCATGCTTGTATCAAAAAATCTCATGTAGCCCATAAATATATACACCTACTATGTACCCATAAAATTTAGAAACAAAAGGTCCAGACCCAAGAGCTAGCTTGTCTCAGTGTGAATTCCATCCCTACCAGTAATTGGACAATTGGGAAATTTTGCTAAGCTATTCATGTCTTAGTATGTTATTTTTAAAATAGAGACAACAAATGTGTAGTTCACTGAATCTGACATGCCAGTCACCACAAGATACCGATATTTTATGAACCACCAATAAAGAAAAAAACAGCACATAGTACTGGCCAAGTAAATAATTAAGCTGACAAACAAGTCTGACCAAATTTGCATGTGCATAAGCGAAGCAACCACAAAGTGTCAGTCATTTGGCAGCTGTTGTAAGTATGTCCTTTTCTGAGTTCTAATTATAAAAATGTTGAAATGTTATAAAATAGATGTCTTAGAATTCAAGAAATGTGGCAGTATCTTGCTTATTGGAATAATTGAGTTTATATATGTAGTACCCTTAGAAGAGTGGCATATACTAAGTACTCAAGAAATGCTGGCTATAATATTAATATATCTATTGGAATTACTAGGAGAATGACAATAACTTTCATGAGGGTTTAGTGTTAGTAGCTCTGTAGGAAAATAAAGAGGAATTATTTTAACTTGTGACTTTAGAATAATAACCATAGGCTTGACAAGAGTGAAAATGAAAATTTTAGTATAAACTTCCTACAGTTTAGTACTATGTGTAATTCTACACAATGACTGCACAGACATATATGATGGTGGTTGAATGTTACCATGTTTCTGGTGTTAACTTTCAGGACTACTCATTAGGGCATAACAAGGCCCCTGGACAGGAGAGACTAGGCCTTGCTAAGCCCTGACCTTGAACAAATCCTCTTATTTGTCAATACTTTCTCATTATTATCCTTCTAGAAAGCATGCTGGGCCCTTGCTGCTTCCTTAACATAATCAAATTCATATATTGATGTGGAGAATTTTTAGTCTCTGTCTGTGGTGGTTCAGAGTCCAAAACGGAAACAGAAACATTTTCTGTCTCATCTCCCTAGATGTCATCAACTGTATATCTACTGCATTCTGTATGCGCTAACACAATTAGAACATTCTCTACCAAAGCAATCAATCTGTAACAATTCTATACAATGGTGAAAATTATTTTGAAGATCTTTCTGACTTTAAAAGAAAGAACCATCAATCTTCAGATGAGAGTTTCTCTCCCTCCCTCCCTTCCTCCTTCCTTTTTTCCTTCCTTCTTCCCTTCCTCCCTCTCTCCCTCCCGTCCTTCCTTCTTTCCTCTCTTCCTCCCTTCTTTCCTCCCTCCCTTCCTTCCTTCTTTCCTTCCTCCTTTCCTTCCTCCCTTCCTTCTCCCCTATATCCTCCCTTCTCTTTCTCCTCCTTCTCAAAGACTCTCCTCCATTAGTTGGAAATTCATTTCCCTAGACTTGTTTTTAATTTCACTAGAAATACTCTCCATTTTCAGCAACCAAGGCTAAAAGCTATCATCTTAGGAAAAAGTCCTTATTCCCTAGGGTATTTTTATTTACATATTTTGGACCACAACATGTGGATCATATAAGCAGTGACTGGAAGCTTGCTTCTGTGGCCTAATTTACTGTATGCTGTTGTGTGGAACTAGACTTCACCATTGGAACTCATAAATGAGAGAACAAAGTTAGTTTTCACTTGCAATTAGTATTTTTTTTGGGCCAGGAAACACTTTTGATTGGATTTCTCTATCAGCATTCAGGTGGCCAGCAGTTTAGTCCTATTTCAGCAGATGTTCTATAGGATACTATTTCTTGGTTCAAATCAATTAAAATTAAATAGGAAAGAACCATTTCTATTGTTATACATCCTTGAAACACCAACTGGTAGAACTATTTTGCATCTTGGTCACACAGTAAGCTATATCAAGTTTCATACTTAAAATTGTATTTGCTACAGTTGTTTTTATAAAGCAACTCCAAAATGTCAAAAGAATGCAATGTCTAAATGGAGTTCTTGAATTGCTGTAATTATGCTTAATCAGATTCAGTGATCCATGAGGAGGTACTGCCCCGAGGCAAATGAAGAAACATGTCGAAAACTACTTAAAAGAGACTCTGCAGAAAAGATTTGAGACACTGAGTACTTTTGACTGTGAAAGCATCTGAAACTTCTGAAACTTCAGGATCAGATTCTTTCAAAACAACTATTTGATACTAGTTTGCATATTAGTAAATTAGACTTCCAAAAGCACATTCTTTTTGAGAGATTTGCAGCATGGTATAATACTTAATAGTAAGAAAATGCAAAATAAAAGGTCAATTTATCTAGCTGAGGAAAAGCCTGCATTTGTTACTTAAATTATTTTTTGATTTTTCTTCCTGCTGAAATTATTGAAATACAAAAACAAGGAGTGGCTAAAGCATTGGGGAAGCACTTTCAGTGAACGCTAGCAGATATTTAACAAGTGCGCACAAAGCAAACTGAGGAAAATTGCTAAGCAATTTTAAAGGCACTAAGAAAACAATAGTCAAAGATTTTTGGAAAGTGTTCTAAATTGATGGTAATCCACAATACCACTGACATTCACAGCTTTGAGGGTTAGAGAGAGAGGATGGTGAGATATTAGTTGTATGAAGCAGGAGTAGAGATGGAAACAAACCACTTTCCTTTATCTTTGATCCCATACCCTGCAGCAGTGAAGGAACAGAAGGCAAAGTGAGGGAAAAATGTATAAAAAATAATACGCCATACAGAGACCTAGGGAATGTATCCCACTATTCCATGGCAGCCTTGGTGATGATTCTGACTCTGACATACAGATCCAGGACTCAACAAACAAATAGTCAAAGCACTTTTCAAGACGTATCATATTTCTGATAAATCATTTGTTTATTTTATGCTGTTGAAGTGTTCCATCTCCATTGGCTGTATACCATTGTGAATACTTGGTAGTATAAAAGAAAATGACAGTATAAAGATTTTAAAGAGAGGAAACAGTCAAAGATTTTTGAAAAGGTAGAGTGTAGGGAGTTTATACTAAGCCAATGATAATTAACAATAAAAGTAAACACTTTAATAAGTAACTTTATAAATAATGCATTAATATTTATTAAGATACTACAATGTGCCAAGTGTTAAACTCTTTCTCTGTGTTAATTGACTTAACATTCCTAATTACCCTAGAGGTAGGTACTTCTATTATTTACCTTTTACCAACAAAGAAATTGAGGCACAGAAAGTTGAAATAACTTGCTATAGTGACCTAACTGATACGTGATGGAGCCAAGAGTCACATTCTGGCTCTAGAACCTCTCCTGTCTACCACTAAGCTCTTCTGATGCTTGCTTCACTAATCCCTTTTAATTCTAAAGGGATTATCTAAAACAAGAAGCTTATATGCAGATTTTTTTTTGTCATCTGCAATAAGTAAACTGGGTAGATGACACCATAAAAGATCTATGGCATGAGACTGACTCCATGTAATATTCTACTGAAACACCACAAATTCAAAGCAAAAGACCTTTAAAAGAATCTCTACTTTCTTTCCTCAGCTGAATTTATTATGATGTTAATTTTTTTGTTAAATCCAGAAACGTGGCCATTGAGTTATAAACTGATGCTACTGTCTAATTTAGCTACTGCTGCTCATGACTAGATACCAAAGACTGTTATAACCAATTCAAACTTCTAACAATATAATGATATTTGACTTCTGCCTTGAATATCAGCCTTGCTTCCTGGTTCACTAAGATGTCAGTGTGAGCAACATTGTCACAGCTTTATGTATTTATGCTGTGAAAAGCATAATGGGCTTTTCACAGCATCATGGTGTCATAGGTTGACAAGAAGAGGTGAAAAGGCAGCTGCTGCCACTCTGTGATATTCATGTCATTAAATAAGAATTCCATGCAACAGGGGCAATATTTCCTGGGCTTGCTGGGTACTGAATTATTCCGTTTCACTGAAGTCTGCACAAATAGACTCAATATTCTCATTAATGATGACCTTGCAGGTAAACTACTGCAGAGGCATAGCTAGTTTTAAAAGTGAAAATTACAAGTGGGTAGGTGTTGGGTGAAAACGGGTTAAGAAAGAATGAAAGGCCGGGCGCGGTGACTCACACCTGTAATTCCAGCACTTTGGGAGGCCGAGGCGAGGCGAGCGGATCACCAGATCAAGAGATTGAGACCTTCCTGGCCAACACGGTGAAACCCTCTCTCTACTAAAAATACAAAAAAATTAGCCAGGCGTCGTGACACGCGCCTGTGGTCCCAGCTACTCGGAGACTGAGGCAGAAGAATCGCTTGAACTGAGGAGGCGGAGGCTGCAGTGAGCAGAGATTGCGCCACTGCACTCCAGCCTGGTGACAGAGCAAGACTCAGTCTCAAAAAAAAGAAGAAAAAGGAAAGAGGACAAAACCTCACGATGAGTCACACACCTTTCCTGAATTAACTCCCAGAAATCATCTGTGTGGAGGAGTCAGAGATAGGGCTACTTTTTCACTTCAGTGGAAATAAAGTTGCCATTCTCTTGTGAATTTCTTTTACTTTCTAGTTCAACAGCAATTTGGTGTTCCAGGGAACGTTTATTGTCCACTGTAAAATTTAAAGGCGTTTGTTTTTTCCATTCAATGCAAATACACAGAGAAAGAAAAAAGAGACTTCAAATGAATTAAAAGAGCTAAAAGAATGAGAAAATAGGCAACTATAAAATTAGGCTTTGTTTTCTTATGGATTCTGCCCTACTGTGCTTGTTCCTATTGTCTAGGTATGTAGATAGAAGGAGAGGCAATTGGGTTGGTGAGATGCAGATGGGCACCTTTTCCAATTCCCTTTCACCAGTCCTAACCAGGTACGCAGTGTGTGTGTGTGTTCCTTTCTGCCTAATGCAGGCTCTTTTCTTAAAAACAAGAGGCTCATATACAGTATTTTTAATTGTCTGCAGCAAATAAAGTGGGTAGACTATACCATAAAAGACCCATGGCACAAGACTGAATACATATAATATTCTACTGAAACACCATAAGTCAAAATAAATGAAAAAACATTTAAAAAAGCTCTAAAATAGAACTAAAACAACCCTGAAAATTATATGGACAAATGACTAAAAGCCAACCTATCCGATTCACAGTGCTTAACCCCAAGTTATTTTCTGGATGGTTTTTATGGAGTAGATAATAGTATTCATTAGAAACACTGCTGCTGAACTTATTGATACATCACAAGGATAACAGAGTAACATAAAAGTCAATGTTTTTCACTATCAAATGTTAAAATGATGTAGTTTATATTTGTGTCGCTACTACCCACCTTAACAGATAAAACACCGCCAATACAGTTGACTTCCCACCAGTCACATTCTTCATCTCTAAGGTTACTGCTCTCTGAAATTTAGTGTTCGTCATTCCCACACATTTCTCTATACTCCTACTGCATCCATAAGCCTGAAATAATACTATTTTGCAAATGTAACTTCATACGCAAACATCTGTCCATGTAATTTGTGTGTAAGTTTTTATAACTTGTTTTTCTTTGGTTGTTTGTGTATTTGTGAGATTCATACATCCTGATACATGCAATTTTAGTTCATTTGTTTTGTGACTATATCGCAATTTAATTTATCCATTTTCTCTTTGATGAATAGTTAGGTTCTTTCCAGTTTCTTGAGCACATACTTACTGATCACCTATTACATGCTAGACACTGTTCTAGGCTCTGAGGACACAAGAGTGAGTAAAACAGGCAAAGTCCTTACACCCAAGGATTTTATATTCTAGTGAAGGAAGAAAGACAACTATGAAAATCAAACAAATAAAATGTACAGTATGTCATATGAGATCTATGGAGAAAAACAGGAGAGTGGAATAGAGAGTGGAGTGGGCACAACTACTGTTTTACAGTTATAGAAGGCCGCATTGTAAAGGTCACAGAGATAAGAGGGATGAAGGATTTAATTCTGCAGATATCTGGGGGAGGAGATTTACAAGCAGAGAGAGCAGAAAGTGCCAGGCCCCAGACAGGAACAAACATGATGGTGTGATGGAGACACAGCCAAGAACCCCACTGTGGCTGGAGTGAACTAAACCTGGGGAGGGCAGGAGGGGACATCAGAGAGATGTGGCCTGATGAGTATGTATAAGAACTGTGGGTTTTATTCTGACTGAGTGAGAAGCACCTGAGGCCTGATGAGGATGTATAAGAACTATGGGTTTTACTCTGACTGAATGAGAAGTCCCTGGATGGTGTTTGGGCAGTGCTGTGATCATGATTTCACTAAAAAGAATTACTCTGAGTGCTCTGTAGACTGTGATGAAAAATAACAAAAGCAAGGAGATGGATTGGAAGGTAGTGCAAATATCAAAGACACATATGATGGTGGCTTGATGCACAGCCTCCTTTGTGGAGGTGGGGTGAAGTGGTCAGATTTGGAGACATTAAAGGTGATGCCAACTGGATTTGCTGAATGAATTGAATTTGGGGTGTGAGAATAAGAGGTTCCAGGATGGCTTCAAGGTGTTTTTTTCTTGAACAGCTGGAAGGAGGGTTGGCTTTTGTTGACATGGAGAAGATTTGGAAAGAGAAGGTTTTTGGAGGAGAGGAGAATCAGAAGTTTAGTTATGGACGTATTTGATAAGACTATCAGACATCCAGGTAGCGATGTCAAGTAGGCAATTGTGCATTCTATGAAGGTTTAGTGTATGTAGATCTTAAGCTAATTGTGTATCATGAAACAGTTTTCCAAACTGGTTGTACCTATTTACATGTTGCAGTAACAACACATGCATTGTCAGGACTTTTTCGTTTTGATAATCTGATGGTATTTTCTATTATCTCATTGTTGACTACGTTCTTTAACAACAGCAACACTCCTGGGCTAAGCCACCTGGATCTTCACTTTATAAGCACTGCATATTCATAAACTATTGGCTAGTGATGCTATTGCCACATTTTCCAAACCAAATCAGTCAAAAGACTGATACCACATACTGATGAGTTTAGTAAGAAAAGTAAATTGATGGTTCGTTTTTCTGGCTATTGAGAAGATGGACATTTCTACAGACACAGTTGCATAGATTTGGTATGACTAATCCTCTTGTTTTGACTTTCGATGATGATCAAAGTCTTGTGGATGTAAACTAATTGGAGGCATTGGATATGCTGTGTTTTCATTATAAAAAGAAATGATTTTATTACTTTTAATTATATATAGTAAATAAAACTTTATGAGCTAACAATGACCTAGTGAGTATCTTATGATTAGATATAAGTAATTGTATTTAGAATATTAAAACACATTGCTAGATTCCACTTTTACTACACCAAGTGTTTTTTTTTCTTTTACATATGTACACATTTACTTTATGTTAATAATATAATCTAATATAAAGATGTGCTTGGACTACTTGTAGATAAAATGGTAATGCTTTGTTTTATTTGTAGTAATTTCATGGAGAATAACATAGTTTCTCCCCATGTTCTAGTCCCTATGTCTTGATCCTGCTGCCATGTTTTCCTGTGGAGCATTCCCTGAACATCAGCCTGGACTTTTCCATTGGCCCACCGCCAAGCTCCTCGGCACCACACTTTACTCGCCTCCCAGTACAGCTGCCAACTACCCAACACTGAATGTTTGCATGCTCACTACCCCCACCTTAAAAAAAATTCTTATTTTCTGTTGATTGACCATGATTAACTCAGCACAAAAAAGGGGAAGGACACCCATGGAGGGCTTTGCTTTCTTTTTTCACATGGAAAGTTACTGGAAAATTGCCAGGCTACCATTTTCTTTGAAGATATTTGGGATATGAATTCCAAGCGTAGATTTTTAAAGGTGGCAATTCCACTGTCTCCATTTCTGGAGGCTGTCAGTAAGCCATGCATAGCTTCTAACACCACAGTGACAGTGGCTAAGTCTTCTCATTAACAACTGCAGCACAGGATTGAGAATCATAAGACCTGAGATATACTCCAGCCTCCATGAATAATGAATGATTTTTCTATTACTAGGCACATCGTTTCACAGTGTCCCTACATTTAAATGGTTTTAAAACATAGAGTTTTCATAATAAAATATTTTAAAGGTATAAAGCAAAAATATAAGGTCTCCTTTTTATAATACCAGAGATAATTTTGAACTAAAGTTCTTCACAATTTTTTTGAACCAACTCATGGAAGTCAAGAGTGGGGAGAACAGGGAAGGTGAGTGATATCAGGGAACAGGTCTTTATGTTGTTTGGAAGGAGTGTATGAGAATATGGAACATTTGAGCATAATCAGAGAAATAAATGAATTCTGACTTGATTTTGTTTAACATAGTAATTCAAATTGTGAATGTAATTTGCATATCATGTGAATACTATTTCATTGTATAAAACTTCCATTTTTATGCATGGGTTTTTCTTCTATCAGCTTTTCCTTCTCTTGTTGAGATTTTGTTGGATATGCAAGAATAAAAGAGGAAAACATATTTTCAGTCCTGTTTGTAGTCATAACTGGTCATACAGTGTGAGAGGGTGAAGTGGCTATATCTGAAGTAGAATTGCCTTGCCTTGAAATGACTGGCCTGGCCTCATTTTACTCTATTGTTTCTGTTACTTTTCCAAAGTAAACAATCTCTGTTGTTATCTAAGCTCCAGACAGCTGCTTCATAGCCCAGCCATGTCGATCTAGCAGTTGGTTTCCCTAATCTGGACCCAGCACAAGTTGAGTCACGAAGATTCTGCTCCGTTCTTTTGTCTTCCTGGAGCTATGGTCCTGCCTTGCACTGGCTTCAACTCTTGCAAGGTAAAGGCTTCTCCCCATGTTCCAGTTCCTGTGTTTTCTTCCTCCTCTCTGCTGCCATGTTTTCCTGTGGTGCATTCCCTGTAAGTTAGCCTGGCCCTTTCCATTGGCCAACTGCCAAGCTTCTTGGCACCATACCTCACTGACCTCCCAGTACAGCTGCCAACTACCCAAAGCTGATGAGTGTCTCTGCACTCACCAACTGGCGTCTCTTGCACCTCTGCCTATGGCTTGCTTTAGATTCTCCTGACATCCACTTGCCTTTCCACACGTCTGCCAACTGCTTCTAGAACCTCAGGAGATGGCCTGCTAATCAATAGATCTGCCTAAGCTCTAGGTCCTAGGTCCTCTGGACTGACAGTCTGAGTTAGGTTCTAAAATGCCCCATTGCAGGAAATCTTTAATAAAGATTTTCTTTCTGATAGAAAATTTCCTTCAAAGGTTTTTTCTTATGACTGTCATATGTCTCATGTGGTCAAAAGAGCTCAAGGTTCTTAGGCATCTGGTGCACTTATGAATACGTGACAAGGAGGATCAAGACCTTTGGAAAGAAATCAAGAAAATCCAATGCGCATCTATACTTTATCTCACAAACAAAAAGAAAAACCACCTCCAAACCCAAAACCTCTACAGGGTACAAACATGACCAGCTAACTTTCGACAATGGAATATTTTATGAAAGACTTAATTATTCTAGAAGAGCATAATTTGTCAATGAATTTTGGACTTTTATAGACTGCAGAGTAAGAGAAAACTAGTTAATAATACTGCAGATACAAACCAAATTAAATTTTATTTCCTCTACCCTCAAAGAGGCAGAAGTGTGAATTTGATGGCCCCTAGAATCACCAAATGGTTAAGTGAATTTTAATACAGTGATTATGGTCTGCTCACCTTAATTAATTCTTCAATGCTAAATGGACTGCTTTCTGCCATTGTTTTAAAGGTTGTAGTATACTTTCCATGGTAATCCATTTAGAAGGGCTGTTTTAGAAGTAAATGTAGGTGGAACCATATGTCGTTTGAAAATCTGTGGAACTGTTTTCAGTGACATAAGAATGTATTTCTAATGAAAATTATTTGATTGCAAGATCAGTAGGTTAAAAAATCTAAATAGAGGCTGGATGCAGTGGCTCACACCTGTGATCCCAGCACTTTGGGAGGCTGAGGTGGGCGAATCACTTGAGGTCAAGTGTTCGAGACCAGCCTGGCCAACATGGTGAAATACTGTCTCTACTAAAAATTCAAAAAAATTGGCTGGGCATGGTGGGTGCCTGTAATCCCAGCTACTGGGAGGCTGAGGCAGGAGAATCACTGGAACCTGGGAGGTGGAGGTTACAGTGAGCCGAGATCATACTACTGCGCTCTGGCCTGGGTGACTGAGCAAGACTCCATCTCAAAAAAAAAAAAAAAAAATCCAAATAGTATTTGAAAGAAGAATTCATTTCTGTCAAAGGTAAAATGTAAAAAACAAATTATTCATATATATAGATAATATATAAATAACATATAAAAATGCAGAATTAAAACGACATATTTAATTAAATGAATATCTTAAAGTTTTTTACTGCCCCCTGCTGTCAGTTTCTTAAAGAATTAGAGTATTACTGTAAAAGCTGACTCAGGGTGAATTAGTTGAACGAATTGGTGGTGAAAAAAATCTCCTGCCTCTAATCGCACAACTTTTCAGCCAGTACTGCTGATGTTCACTTCACGTGTGTGCACAGTGATGTCAGATTAAGAAACCAGCACTAGCAACGTTTGTGTAAGTGGCGCAGGATGAGAGATGTAGGGAAGTTCGTGCTCTGTGAAATGCTACTAATAAGAAAGTACCATACCTGAATAATCTGTATATCCAAAAATGGAACACTACCTAGCAATATTAAAGAATGAATTATTGACTCATGCAACAACATGGAAGACTCTCAAAGTAATCATGCTGAATTTTAAAGCTAGACAAATCAAGAGCATGTACTACACTGAAATAATATATTCCATTTATATAAAGTTCTAGAAAATGAAAGCAAATCTATATGAAAGAGCATAGCAGCGGCAGCCTGGGACAGAAAGGGGGTGTGTCAGGAAAGGGCTGAAAAGAAGAATTACAAAAAGAATGGAGGAAGGTTCTGGAGCTGTGGACTGTGTTCACGATATTGATTGTGAAGATGGTTTAATGGGGTTAAAACATATCAAATTGTATATGTTAAATATGTAAACTTTATTGTATGCCAATTATGTCTCTATAAAGCTGTTACAAATAAAGAATTCAGGCAATTTTGATTCATATGGCCAGGGAGAGGGGCAGGCACCTGAAGCAATAAATTTGGACAAAATTTTCCTACTTTCTAAGGCTCAGTCTCCTCATATGAAATATGGTGAGGTTAACAGCTTCCTTCTTAAAAATGGTGATTGTGGAGATTACATGAGATAATTGTGTAAAGAATGTTGTGCAGCACTGGTTCATAGCAACTGTCCAATAAATATCTGCTATTATAATAAAAAGAGAGAAAGTACCAGTGTTTCAGTCTTTAGTTAGTGATGTCTACTTTACCATTTCTTCCAAATCAAATAATTTTGAGTTAACTTTTAAAATAATTATGCAGTTTGGGTAAAGCACTCTGCATGAATGAAAGCAAAACTTCCAAGATAAATGAATATGCATTACTTTTGTAGGATAATCCAGACTTGAAGTGTTATTTTCATTTTGCCATATAAAATGAAGAAATGAGAAATAATAGAGATAACAGGTCATGCTAATGCAGCAGCTACTAGCTGCAAGGCACTCCTTTAATTTCCACACATATTATTTTATTTAATCACAAAACAGAATGATGTAGGTAGTATCATTCCCATTTACAGATGAAGAAACTGAGGCACAGAGGGGTAGAGTAACTTGACTAAGGTCACACAGCTGAGAAACCAAATTATGACTGGAAACCCTACAGGAGGTCTTCAGTATCTCTCTTTCCTCTTAACATTTGTGCACAGAAGGTATAAACGCTACAAGGAAGTCAGAAGAGTTATGGGAATTCTAAGGAACATGGTGGTTTAAGTGCTTATTAACTCTCTGTGCACACTCCCTTCACTGTTATTTCTTGCTGTCTCTATGCTCCAGCGGCAAGAGCCTGTATAGAAATCACAGACAGACCTGTGGAGCTCCTGACCTGGTTTATCTCTTTCTTAGGAAAGTTCTGCCTTCTTTGTTTGCATCACCTTGAAGGGATGTGTGTGTGCTTATGTTACTGAATAGGTGCCTCGTTAGCCCAGGCCCGAGACTGAATTATCTATGTGGGGGATAATTTTTGTTTGTTTCTTTGTTGTTTCTTTCTTGTATATGAGAATCCTTTTTTCTTCTTTGCAACTTTTATTTTATGTTTGAGGACGCATATGCAGGTTTGTTCCATGGGTCAGTTACATGCCACAGGGCTTTGGCACATAGATTATTCTGTCACCCAGGTCATGAGATTGGGACCTGATAGGTGGTTTTTTGACCCTCAGGCTCCTCCTACTCTGTCTCCTCAAGTAGGCCTTGGGGTTTATGATTCCCTTCTATGCGTTATTGAGGGATGGGCTAATCTGAAGGTCAGCCTCTGCACTCCTGTGCCTTTCACTTCTAGATAGCTGCCAGTTTTAGCCGTGCTTTCAGCATCTTTAAAAACTCATATTCAAATATACACACACTTTTCACAGCACTTAGAGTAAATCAGTTTCACATCATAAGCATCCCTAGGTTATTACTTTCACTGTCTTACCGAACAAACCGTGTTCATTCCTCTCAGCCTGCTCAAGTCCTCTGCCTTCCCTCCATACACAGAGGGTGCATGACAACAGATAGATCTGGCCGGTGATAACTAGCTGGTAGTTGCAATTCTGGGATGCTTCTCTCCTTGCAAAACCTCTACCTCTGTCTCCAGAGGGCTAACTACACAGAAAATCTTCCTTCCTCCCGTATTAGAGTAACACCAAAGTCAACAAAATAATTTGTTACGCATAATTAAAAAAAAACCTCATACCTGACTCTAGGAGTGGGGTTTCCAGTGACTCTACACTCCAGATACACTTGGCTCCCTTCCGCTACTTCTTGGCTCCTCAGCTTTTGGATGAATCGAGGTGCAGCTGGGAAGTGGAGCGGACTGCGGGGCTGTGGGTGAGAGCTGCGGCTGGGTGGCACTGCCATATCTTGGCTGGCCTGGTAGCAATGCCTGGCCCCAGGAGATCTGACCTCTCCTTCCATCTCCCCTTGCTCTTCCGTAGGGCTCTGGCTGGCTGAGGCATTCAGCAGGGCTGACGGCTGATTTTGGGGAGACAGGTACCCACTGTCTGGTGACGAGGACTCCCCATTCGGGCTTCTGTTTCTTGGCTTCGTGGCTTCTCTGAATATGGTTGTCAGCTCCTCAATTAAATTAGCCGCCTTATCACACAGCTGGCTCTGGGGGCCAGCCTTTCCTTGAGCCGCAGTTTTGGGCTTGACATTCGTGTTCGGAGTTTTTGCACCGCGTTTTTCAGCCTTTCGGAGGCTCCGGATATAGCTGGGCCTGGTGAGCAGGGGAGACATGGCAGCTTTCCTCTTTGAAGCAGGCGAAGAGATGCTCTTAGTTTGTTCTGCCAGAGGCTGGGCCGGTGTCGACCTGTTATCCTGAGGTCTTGCTGAGGTGTGGTCACCCAGTCTGGTCTCCTTGTGGGAAGGATTTTCGCAGATGCTTGCGGGAGAGGTATTGAAAATCTGCGAGATCTCCTTTTCCGAGTCAAAATCTTCTGTTTCGGAGTTGGCGATGGCTCTCCGGGCCAGGTCAAGACTCTTGTTTATCTCTTCCTGGCTGAGGAAAGCAGAAAGGCCTGGGAAGATGTCAGCATTCTTGCTTTCTTCCTGCACGTCTGACAGCGAGTCATAGAAGGACTGACGGGAGGATTTCCCTGACATTTTCGAACAGTCTTCATGCACTCGGCGTCTGCTTTCGACAGGAAAGCTAGAGGCACCGGAGCCTGTTTTCTTACGATCTGAAAGACAGCATAGAATGTCATTAGTAGCAATGACTTTTCCCCCCTAGATTTTATCATAAAACTTCTAAATCACGAATTGGGAGAAGCATTGAAGCGAACGAATATGAGTTTTCTTTACTCTTCATGTTGGAGGAAATATCAAGTATATAGTGTACATCATTTATGATTTTAATACATGCCCTGTGAGTGCTATCAAATATCTCACTAGGCAGTATTAAATCATTCAAAAAGATTAGTAGGATAAGGCATTCTGTAATTCTCCCAGCCAGCGCCCCTCCCACCTTATTAAGCTCTCATTAGATTAATTGATGAGATCAATTGAATATTGATATTTTTAGTAAATCTGACCCTGATCATCTAACCCTAAACCACAAAATACATTTTAAGGATTCCAATTTTCATTTATTTATGGTTTTCAATGAAATCTTGGAAACTTGGTGGTTTCCAGTCATGTTCATTCATATTCATTCACTCAAGAGTTCAACAGATAGTAATCATCACTTACTATTAACTTTCAGGTGCTAGAGGTACAGCTGTGCTTTATGCCAGGGACTGGCAAACTTTTCTGTAAAGGGCCAGATAGTAGATACTCTTGACTTTGTGGGCTGTCCAGCCTCTGTTTTAATTACTCAACTCTGCATGGTAGCATAAAACCAGCCCTAGGTGATATATATATGAATGAGCATGACTGTGTGCCAATAAGACTTTATGGACACTCATATTTGAATTTTATATCATTTTAATGTGTCAAAACTGTTATTATTTTGATATTTGATTTTTAAACAACAGTTTAAAAAAGAGAAAAACATTTTTAGTATGCAGGCCCTACAAAAAAAAAAGTATTGGGGTGGATTTGGCCCGGGGGCTGAAGTTTGCTGAGTCTTGATCCAGACTTACCACACAGTCATCATGTTTAAGGAGTTAAAAGTCATGGGAGGTGGGAAAGCGGAGGAGATGGAGAAGGTATTAAACAAAGAATATACTAATAATATAAAAGTTTGATAAGGCTTCAAAGGAAAGTGAAAAAAACCTGGGGGCCATGAGAGCCTCATCTAATCTTGAAGGGCATGTGAGAGCACTAGAGGCTTTGCATAGAACACCGACATGGGAATATCACCGAATTACAGAAGAGATGTTCCATTATCTATAAACTACTATAGCAATTTAAATTCCACTGACATTTTGAACTAAATATTGCGAGGCAGTGACTCCTTGTTACTCTAAGTGTGTCGTTCTTTTGTTGTATTCTATTATTCATAGAGTACTGAGAGGGAAGATCTAGGAAACCAGCAGTGATCTCTGCCATAAGACTGAGTCTAGGAGTGAATCATGGAAGCTTCCTGGGTGTGGTGAACCTCAACTTTCTACCTTGTATCAGTCAGGGGTACACTTGGTGGGGCATTCCCCAGAAATGGTTGTTTCCAGAGGACTGAATTGAGCTGCTTGTGTAGAAGTAGCTTCCCAGCAGATCACAAGGTCAGGAGATTGAGACCATCCTGGCTAACACAGTGAAACCCTGTCTCTACTGAAAATACAGAACATTAGCTGAACATAGTTGCACATGCCTGTAGTCCCAGCTACTAGGGAGGTTGAGGCAGGAGAATCACTTAAACCTGGGAGGCGGAGGTTGCAGTGAGCCGAGATTGTGCCTCTGCACTCCAGCCTGGGTGACAGAACGAGACTCTGTCTCAAAAAACAAAAACAAAAACAAACAAAAAAGAACAAAACAAAATCCTAAAACATTATGCAAGAGTCCGGGGGTTATAAAAATCCACCTCAAGAACCTACCACTTCATTGGCTACAGTGAGTCATAGACCGATTAAACAGAAGAGATCCTCAAATTCAATATCAACATACCCCATCTTCTTAAATTGAATGCTGTACTTTTGTCTTAGATGTCTTCTTAGAAAGATACTTTTTTGTGCCTGAATTATCAGATTCTCCACAAGCTAGCCCTACTCTATCTACTGAACCATATTTCATACTCTTCAAGTCAGTCTTGAATCCTTCAGAGGGTCTCATCATTCTCCCTGACTTTGTCAACCCAAATATCACTCTAATTCCTTTGTCCTGTCTGTAATGCAGAATAGTAACATCTTGGATGGTCTCCAGTTATTTAGATATGGCTCATATAAGGAACACAATTACATTCAGTATATTTTAATACTTGAATATATTTTTTCATGAGAAACAGGCAGTTAAAATGCGATTTTGAAAAGGCAAAGGTATAGTAAATATATAAGAATAAAATAACGTGTATGTGAGCTTTTATTTAACAAAGTAATTGAGAAAACCAGTAATATGTTACAACCGTTTCGAAGGAGATGCTGAAGACCAGATCCATATGTAGGTGATCAGGAATGGTAAAATGAATTTGGTAAGAGATTTAAAACCAGTTAATACCTATGGAGCGTAAAATATAATGTTTGGAATCATTTATAAGAGTGGAAATCTACAGAATTTCTGCTAGAAAAAAATCATTTTTATATCTTTGTACCAGTATAATTTGCATTGTTTTTAGATTTCTCCAAATTACAGAGTTGTAAAATTGTAAAGACAATGAAAGGCATCTACCGTGTGGAATTAGAGGACCCTGAAAGACTCATCAGAGCCCACCCAGCATTCCACTGCAAGGACGCCCAGTACCATTTTGTCTACTTCAAAATGTTTTATAGTTTGTCCTACCAAGGCATCTTGGCTTCTCTCAGTACGGAGCTCTGAAGTACCATTGCTCCCTCAGTCAGTACACGTGGTAGATAACTTTAGGGGAAGGCAGGATCAGGATCAGCTCTTATAAGGTGTGGGAAGATGAGCCATCAGGTAGCATGGATCCCAAAGAGACATGAAGATGGAGAAGGGGAGACTCCGCAGCTGAAAGTATGTTTGTCCACCAACTATTTATTTGTAATTTGTATTAAGTTCCATGAGGGCAAAAACCTTCTCTTTTCCAAGGTACCCCTGCCCTAACACACTCCCGAGTATGTGGTAGATAGTCCATAAACACATTGTGACTGGGTAATTCTGGTCTATGTAGTACATCCATCCCAGCTTAGGCTTCAAAATTTAGTCACATCAAGAATCAAAGGTTTTGTTGCAATTATCTCCTTGGATTTTCAGCTTAGCCTACCCCAGGTCTGGTTGACACAAAATGTTTTTCAGTCTCTTTTAGCACCGATTTTAACACAAAAACTGAATTTTATGTGTTATATGTGTTTACTGAATATGTATAATAATTGTACATATTCATGGGGTAACTAGTGATGTTTCAATACATATAATGTATAGTGATCAGATCAGGGCAGCTAGCATATCTGTCTTCTCTAACATTTAGGATTTCATTGTGTTGGGAACATTCCACATCCTCCTTCTAGCTATTTGAAACTATATAGTATGTTATTGTTAGGTATAGTCATCCTGCAGTGGTATAGAAAACCAAAGTACTGTGATAGCACCTAGAAAAAACAGCACGGTCAGGATTAGGAAACGTTTATGAAAGACAGAAAGCTGAGAGAATGATGTGTGAGGGATGGGGAAGTGAGGAGGTGAAGAGCATACTGACAGAAACGTATTCTAAGACTTGGATTCAGCAGGGCATGATGGCTCACGCCTGTAATCCCAGCACTTAGGGAGGCTGAGGTGGGCTGATCACGAGGTCCAGAGATCGAGACCATCCTGGTCAACATGGTGAAACCCCATCTCTACTAAAAATACAAAACTTTGCTGAGCATGGTTGTGCATGTCTGTAGCGTCAGCTACTTGGGAGGCTAAGACAGGAGAATCACTTGAACCTGGGAAGCGGAGGTTTCAGTAAACTGAGATCACATCATTGCACTCCAGCCTGGGCAACAGAGTGAGACTTGGTCTCAAAAAAAAAGTAGAAAAAAGACTTGGATCTCAGAGAGCACATGGCAGTCTCAGTTAACTCCGCTAAGCATTTCAGCTAAACAGAAATCTATCTGGAGTTGGAAAAATAACCAGAGATAAGGCTAGAAAGCAGGAGTCAGGTCAGAGAGGGCCTGGAGCCACACGAGGAGCTTGCATTTTACGTTATAGGTGGTGAGTAGGCAAGGAAGAGTGTGAAGTTTCTGAGAAACATCACCAGACTTACATTGTTGAAAGATAAGTGACTGCAGCCTGGATTGCGGACAGAGGAGGGGGAAGGGGAAGATAGGACTGACAGCAGCGCGGTCCACAAGAAGGCTCGTGCAGTTATCCAGGGGATGTGCATATTTACCATGCTTTCGCATTTGGTTGCCATCATCTGGACTTCTTCATTTTGGAGAATTCCTCACATTCTGAGCCTCAGTGAGAAACTGAGCTCACTTGTCATGGGATGTGAAATCTCCAAGTATTTTCTTTCCTAGACCCTTAGAGACTGGGCACAAGTCCTGGCACTTGGCATAGACAGCTATTAGATGTGGCCACCTTGGACTCTGAAGTGAGAGCTGATGATTCAGGGAAGCAGTGGGTCTGGGGGCCGTGAGATAGATGACAGAAAGGAAAGAACTTGGTAACTGAATCAAGGCAGAGACAATGCCGAGGCAGGATTACAGGTTTGTTGCCTAACAACCAGATGGGTGGTGCCATTAACTTACATGCTACAAGTGGAAGAACAAGTTTTGTTGTTGTTGTTTTTTATTTTTGTTTTGTTTTGTTTTAAAGCTTGATTTTGATTTGAGCCTTTTGCAGTTGTGGGAACTTTGGTAACTCTGGTGTTGATGTCTAGGAGATTTGAGATGCTGGTCTAGAGACCAGGAGGAGGGAGAGCAGAACTGGATTGGGGATTATTAGCCTATGGGTGGCACTTTAAGACATGGGAATGCACGAGGTCATTGAGGAAAAAAGAAGGAGGAGAGAAAATCCTTCAGAGAGTCAAAGGGAAGCCAGGAGAGCTCGATATCATGGAAGCTGGGAAAGAAAATATCTCAGGAAGCAGTACCTGACCTTTTGATTTTAGCAAGTTAGGAATATTTAGCATCATCAGCAAAGCAATTTCAGTGTATGCAACAGAAACATAACCCAGATTACTACATGGAAGAAAAGGAAAGAAGGAAAGAAAGAAAATATTACAGGTGAGGTGAATCATTTTGAAGAGATAATAGAAAGAGAGACAGAAGGTAGTAGTTGAACAAAAGTATAGATTGTAGTGAAGTTTATTGTTCATTGTTAGGATAGAGGACTGTAACATGTTTTATACAAATGGAATGATGCAGCAAGAAGGGAGAAAGTGAAAATAAATGTAAGAAAATGAGGACGATTTATAGGTCAGCTCTCAGAATATTTAAGAAGAAATGAGTTACTATAGCACGAATGTAATATGATGTGTTCAGCTTCAGGTAGGAAGAGGCAGTTCTTTCATTGTTAAAGGAGAGAAGTAACAGGGTGTGTGTGTGTGTGTGTGTGTGTGTGAGAGAGAGAGAGAGAGAGAGAGACAGAGAGAGAGAGAGAGAGAGAGAGAGAGAGAAGAGGCTGAGAGAGAGGGAAAGAGAGAGAAAGAATGAGATTCTCTGCACAAATTTATAATAGGAAGAAAAAAGCGTTCCCACACTGAGACTTCTGTGCAACAGAAGTTTATGAGGACAGGAGATGATTTGAAATAGCTGTTGTAGAAAAAGGGAGAAAGAATTTTCCCAAGAAGGATTTATGGGCAGAAGTGAGGGCCTGGCTAAAGTTAAATGTGATATATTTATAGTGTCATTAATCTGTGTAATTCCACCAGAGCTCAGCCTTCCAGGTGAAGGTGCACAGACAGATGATCCCAATTTGATAGACAGGTAAAATGGGAGGGAAGTGGGCAAGGTCATTGAAAATATGGGCAAGGAAAAGTGGCCTTTGACATGTATCCTGGATTGGAATTCATGGGCAGGAGTTTAAATGTAGAGATTGTCTTTGTTTTCTTGGACCAATGTCAGAGTTGAGTAGTTGGAACAGAGACTGTATGGTACCCAAAGCCTGAAATATTTACCTGGATTTTTATAGAAAAAATTGCCAACCTCTTCTATAGAACATTAGCTGCCTAATGAATTCATGCTACATACATAAAGGCTAATAATGATGACAGTGTTTGATAATGATAATGACTAATCATGGACTGCTTACCCTGAGATGGGCATTGTACCCAGAGCCATCATGTAGATTATTTCATTTAAAATCCTCACAATAGCCTCTGGTTTAGAAAGAAGGAAATAGAGGCAGAAAATCTGAGTAAGAGAACCAAGGTTTAAGCCCAGGCAATTACTCCAGAGCTCATGATCTATGCACTTTACCATCTTACCATTGTAGCTTTCATAATTGAGATTCCTAAGTAATATATCAGACTAACAAAACCATGGATCAGAAATCAGAGTTCTGCTATGAATTCAATTGTATTTTAGTTCCAAATGAACATAATATGATACGTTTTAAAACATCACAAGAAGCATTATAGGAGAAAGCTTAAAGCAAAGTTCTGAATGATGAAAACATTTTCGCTTCTTAAAGTAGGGTGTGTTTGCCGGAGACAGATCATCTCACCTGCTTCTTAACTTATATTTTGGTTTTAAAGAGGCCCCATCTGACAGGATCCAGTGGTCAGAATTAGGTGTAGCTTTAAAACTGCTTGCACATTGAGAAAGAAAGTGATATTTCTATGGCACATCTGGTTCAGGCTTAATTTGCAGCCCAGTTATTGCCACGGGAACATGCATGTGGTCTAGGGAAAATGGTCATTCAAGAAGGATGAAAAAGGGCTGTTTCCAAATGAGCCAAGTTCACTGGAAAATTGTGCTTCAGAGATTTCCATGTGAGTCAGCACTCCCCAAAATGAAAGGTCACAATCAAAGGAAGGAAACACAACTGCAAACATCGTCAGTGTTTGCATGAGATTTCATGTTTTCTGTTAAACAATACTCTTGGTAACTCTATGCTGGTGTGATAGACAAAGAAGATGAAATAGACTAAGGAAACCGACTAATATCGCTGTTAGGGAGTGAAGAGGAAATGAGGTAAACACCAGAGTCATTCAAGTGTTTCTACTTTAGTAAGTAGCACCGAACGATTTTGAAATTGTGGGGAATAGGGCCAGGCACGATGGCTCACGCCTGTAATCCCAGCACTTTGGGAGGCTGAGGTGGGTGGATCACGAGGTCAAGAGATCGAGACCATCCTGGTCAACATGGTGAAACCCCGTCTCTACTCAAAATACAAAAAATTAGCTGGGCATGGTGGCACATGCCTGTAATCCCAGCTACTCGGGAGGCTGAGGCAGGAGAATTGCCTGAACCCAGGAGGCAGCGGTTGTGGTGAGCCAAGATCGTACCATTGCTCCAGCCTGGGTAACAAGAGTAAAACTCCATCTCCAAAAAAAAAAAAAAAAAAAAAAATTGTGGGAAATAAAGGATTCTTCTACATCTTTAAATTGTCCTGTCCCCTGCCTCCACCCTTTTCTCAGGAGGAATTTGAATTTCCTAGAAATTCTTCTGTCTTCTTCTTCTTTTTCTCATCCTTGTCTTATCCATTACCTCTGTCATTAGCTGTTTAGCTTAATTGCCATTTCCCCTAAAATGCTCGTTAGCCACAACTATTCTTTTTTTCTCTTTTGAGATGAAGTCTTGCTGTGTCACCTAGGCTGGAGTGCAGTGGCGTGATCTTGGCTCACTGCAACCTCCACCTCCCGGGTTCAAGGGATTCTTTGGCCTCAGCCTCCTGAGTAGCTGGGATTACAGGTGCCCACCACCACGCCCAGCTAATTTTTGTATTTTTAGTAGAGATGGGGTTTCACCATGTTGGCCAGGCTGGTCTCAAACTCCTGACCTCAGGTGATTCACTCGCCTTGGCCTCCCAAAGTGCTGGGATTACAGGTGTTAGCCACCATACGTGGCCAGCCACAGCTGTTCTTTAACTTGCTTGAAGTTGCATAACTCTGTGTTCTTCCTCGTGGGATAAATGATCCTTCCTTGGCCTTGCCCATCTTAGAGTCATGCGTCCTTCCTTCTACTTCCCTTTCCTGGAATAGTAAGTTGAACATGAAATCAATGGAACAACTGCTTAGTTGTGCAAGAGAAGCTTCAAGGAGGACAGAGATGAGCCAGGCACAGTTATTGTCCTTAAATGATCTTACAATCCAGTGGAAGTGATTAGACAAGAGTAAAAAATAACTTAATTACAAGGAGGAACATGATAATTGCTATTAAAATAGTTTCAACAAATTGCAGTAAGGGATAAAAATGGTAAGAGAGATCATAGTTACCAATTTGGCCACGTCACTCTTTTGGTTTTTTTTTTCCTATGATGCTCCCTGGCTGAGAAAAGCTCCAAAGCACGATGCACAAGTTAAACGTGCTGGTGGACAGTCTGAGCTGATGGAAGTGCTCCAGCCTCACCCTCCGTCAGCACCAACACACATACACTCAGGGCTCCCTGGCCCACTCGCCATTCCTCGAACAATTCAGGTTCTTTCTGGTTTTCACACCTATGCACTTGCTGCTCCTTTTGCTTAAAATATGCTTCCTTTTTCTGTTTGTCAAACTCCAGTTAGTTCATCCTTGAAAACTTCCTTCAATTTTACCTCTTTTTGGTGCTTTCTAACGATCCCCCAATCAATAAAATTTGCTTCTTCTTCCAAGCCTGTCATGTTGCATTGCATTTCTCATAGCATTCATCAGATTAAATCACAAGTATTTATTTAGAGAATGCTTTCCTCATTCAACTATGAGCCCATGGAAGCAGGAGCTGTGGCTGGTGTCTATGTATGGTGAATGCTTAGCACACTGTCTAGGTTATGGCAGATGATGGAGAAAAGCTAAGAAATATTTGGTGTTTGAAATGTGGTTTGAGCCATGGATAGGATTTGACAGACACACGAACAAAGGCATGAGGCAGGAAAAGTTCTGATGACTGACCCACTTTCAGCCTCCCAAAACCTGCTCTAGCAGTTCTCTGGGCCATGCTCTCTTCAACTAAACGTTATTTTGCTCTTTTTTTTTTGAGACGAAGTTTCGCTCTTGTTACCTAGGCTGGAGGGCAATGGTGCAATCTCGGCTCACCACAACTGCTGCCTCCTGGGTTCAGGCAATTCTCCTGCCTCAGCCTCCTGAGTAGCTGGGATTACAGGCACATGCCACCATGCCCAGCTAATTTTTTGTATTTTGAGTAGAGACGGGGTTTCACCAAGTTGACCAGGATGGTCTCGATCTCTTGACCTCGTGATCCACCCACCTCGGCCTCCCAAAGTGCTCGGATTATAGGCGTGAGCCTATTTTGCTCTTTTGAGTGGGGGTCTCATTCTGTCGCCCGGGCTGAACCTCAATGGCATGATCATTGCTCACTGCAACCTTGAATTCCTGGGCTCAAAGGATCCTCCTGCCTTATCCTCCTGGGTAGCTCGGACTACAGCTGTGCCTCATCAGGCCTGGCTAATTTTTAAAATATGGTTATGTAGAAATGAGGTCTCCCTTTGCTGCCCAGGCTGGTCTCAAACTCTTGTGCTCAAGGGATCCTCCTGCCTTGGCCTCCCAAAATTCTGGGATTACAGATATGAGCCACTGAGTGCAGCCAAATGTTATTCTGCTCTTAACCTAGGTTTTTCATTGGCTTTATTAACTGTTACTTGTGCCCCAGGCTCTGTTTTCTGGTAAGAACTTGATAGAACAATCAGTGCTAAATGTTAGTGTATACATATAACACATAACTGTTCATGTATACATATAAAATATGCTTTACCTGCTCATTTCACTAATGCAAAAACAACCATAGGTCAGACGTTGTGTTAAAAAAAAAGTTTCTATAAAGACACGGATGTTAATGTTTCTCATTACCCTCAAAGAAAGTTTGTCATGAAAAACTTTGGAATCGGAAAAACATTTTTTAATTTTCTGGCAATTTTATTAGACAAAGAATTATGTAACCTTTGATGATTCTCCCTTTCACATGGATAGTAACAAGCTCAGGGTTAAATTTTCAGTCATAGAAAATACAGATGTTTTTAGCTAAAAAAATATTTTTTTGCTTAGTTTTTTTTTTGAGACCGAGTTTTGCTGTTGTTACCCAGGCTGGAGTGCAATGGCGCGATCTTGGCTCACTGCAACCTCTACCTCCTGGGTTCAGGCAATTCTCCTGCCTCAGCCTCCTGAGTAGCTGGGATTACAGGCACGCACCATCATGCCCAGCTAATTTTTGTATTTTTAGTAGAGACGGGGTTTCACCATGTTGACCAGGATGGTCTCAATCTCTTGACCTCATGATCCACCCGCCTCAGCCTCCCAAAGTGCTGGGATTACAGGCTTGAGCCACTGCGCCCGGCCTTTTTTGCTTAGTTTTATTCAGTCAGCATTTATTTATTGAGTGCATACTATGTGCTAGGTACTTCTTTTATAGGTCGGGAACATAGCTGGGAAGAAGATAGATTCTCTGCCCTAGGGTGCTAAAATTCTAATAAGAGAAAGGACAGAGGTAGTAAATTGAGAAAACATTTAAAATTTGAAATTTACTTGGTTTGATCTTCTATATTTTCTTAACTGATTTTGGGCAATACATCCGCAAAGTAGATTTGAAAGTTGTTAGCGTGCCAGAAACATAAGATAAAATAAAATGCACATTTGCATGTTAATGTTCACATCTACAGGCCATCACTGTTTTGGGAGGTCCACTCTCGGCAGGGAGGGTGGTGAAAGTCACAAGAGGAGGACATTTCAGTTCCTTCAGATTGTTACATGGGGACAGCTGCTGTGTTACCTCATGGTGCTCGGAAGGCAAGTTCTCCAAGGCGAATTTTGATATTTATGCATAATGCCAAACTCTTCATCTTAAGCAAACATTTGGTGAAACAAAGGTTTGGGAGCGTTGGCAAATACTGTGAGTCATTACAGAATCCTATCCACCCTGAATTGTCAACAGGCTGCCGCTTATATCCTGATAAAGATCCTGGCTTATTCTAAGCAAATATTGCTTTCAAATGTAAACATCTATGGTGACCTATTTTGTTAACTCCCCGGATGTATCTCAGTCTTTCTCTTCCTTTTTTTTTTTTTTCCTCTTTTTGGCAATAGGGGCTCATTCTGTGTTCCCCAGGCTGTAGTAGTGCATGATGAGATCATAGCTCACTGCCACATTGACCTCATGGGCTCAAAGGATCCTTTCGCTTTAGCTTCCCAAGTAGCACAGCTAAAGTGAAAAATCAGGATGCTACCAAGTGCTGCTAATTCTTTTTTATTTTCTGTAGAGACAGGGTCTCCCTTCATTGCCCAGGCTGCTCTTGAACTCCTGGCCTCAAGCAATCCTCCTGCCTCAGTCTCCCGAGTTGCTGGGATTACAGACACAAGCCACCAGGCATGGCTATTTCATACCTTTTTAAGGAATTTTATGCCACTTAATTTATACATTGTTTCTAATTGTAATTTTGTGGTTTGCAATTTCTCCCTAACTTAGTATCATCTGAAGTCTGTTAGATTCATGTTATACTATAAAATATAGAGCATATAAATAAGTTTCACTGGTATGTATATTACACATTAGATGTAAGTAATTTTATGAATCTGAACTTGGCATGACTATCCTAATATTTTGGAAAACATTTATTTTTTAGTTCCTGAATACGTACTATAGGTATAAATGTATATGGTTCACATTCACACATGAATATACAAAAGATTGAAAAGACAGACAAATTTAAAAATTATGATGGCCATTTGCTTTTAAAGTTGCTGACTTTTGGGGATAGATTACCCGAAAGCCAGCTCTATGATATTTGGGATAATCCCCCATGTTGTCGGTTAAGAAATAGTTATAGGGGACTGGGCATGGTGGCTTATTCCTATACTCCCAGCAGTTTTAGAGGCTGAGGCAGGAAGATCGCTTGAGCCCAGGAGTTCTATACCAGCCTGGACAATGTAGTGAGGTTTCATCTCTACAAAAATATAGAAAAACAACAACAACAACAACAACAACAACAAACAAACAAACAAAAAACTTAGCTGAGCCTTATGGTGTGTGCCTGTAGCCCCAGCTACTCCAGAGGCTGAGGTGGGAGGATTGTGAGTTCTATGATCATGTCACTGCATTCACGCATGGGCAACAGAGTGAGACTCTGACTCGAGACAAAAACAAACAAGACTTGTGGGACACCCCCTGGTGTGAACCCCATGAATCAAAGCACTATTGACTGTTGAAATGCCAAAAGATATCTTTGACTTGGAGGAACTTGGGAAGACAAGGAATATACATGGGAAAGAGGAGAGTCTAGTAGGAAGAATTCAATGACAAACAGTACAGGTTGTTCCTATCTAACAGTTTGGGAGTTACCTGCTTTCAAAAGTGAACAGTTTAATCCTCAGAGCAATCCATGGAATACATGTTATTTTTCTGTTTTATTGTTTGTATTACTCACAATAGCAGCAGTAAAAGTTTCACTTATTTGGCCCAACCTGAGCCACCAGAAAGTGGCAGACTCAGGGTGGAAGCCTGCATTTAACTGCAGAGTTTTCTTTTCTCGTTGGGGATGTTATAGGAAATTAAGAATATAGATAAGGGGAACACTCTTGAAGTCCGCTCATGAAATACTTTTAGAGTTGTTGAAGAACTTCTACAATTTTGAAAGAAAAAGTTTGATGTTAGAAAAAGGCTGACAGGCAGTAAGGGCCACTTAATAGCGTTTACCACATTCAGCAGATTCTTTGGAGAGTCCAGATGAAATAGCAAAATTCCCATGGTCATTTAAACATGTATATATAGGTAGGAACAAATATACGAAAGTAGTTGGAATAACATATACCAAACAATCAACCCTGACTACTTCTGTGGTGGGATCTAGGCAGGGGTAAGAGATGGAAGGTGGGACATTCAGGGGGATCCTTTGTTGCTTATGTTGTAATTTTTGAAAAAAAGTTATAAGTAATTTTTAATTTTAGATTTAGCAGTTTTATTTGTTTTCATACTTAAACAATTACTCAAAAAGTAATACAAACTATTGATGTGAAGATTTGATATTAAAATATCTTTTAATAAAACCTAAACTATGAAAACCGAAGTTAGAAAAGCGTTAACACTTAATTTTTATGCTTGAAAATCACCAGCAACCCCTACACTAAATCTGTTCCCTCCTTCCCTCCTTTCTTCTCTCCCTTCCTCCCTGTTTTCCTTCCTTTCTTCCTTCTTCCCTCCTCCCTCCCCCTTCTCTCCCTTCTCCTTTCCTTCTTCCCTCTCTCCCTTTCTTTCTTCTTCTTCTCCTTCTTTTTTTTTTCCACAAAGGGTCCTTTAGGCCAAAAGTCAAACATGAAAGATTTACAAATTTTATGCTTGATGCAGAAAATGCACTCTAATTTTATACTTTATTTCTTAATAAATACACATGGATTATTTTCCTTTCTGATTATTAAATTGTCAGTACAAGAAGATATATAATTGTCATTTTCTTTCTAATTATTAAATTGTCATTACAGGAAGATATATTTATCCTACAGTTTTAAATATCTCTTTAAACAGCATATTTAACCTCAATTTCAAGGACATAATCTAATAGTTCATTTAATGCCATAAAATCCAAATAAGATACGTTACAGAGTTTTTGAAGTTATCCACGTCTTCTTCATCTTATCAACTTTATTCACCATACTGAGTCCACTGCAAATATTTAGATTTTGCTTCTGAATTATCCACTTCCACTACCATTATCTAACTCAGGGCTTTATTCTTCTCACTTAAATTCAAAAGCTATTTTTACCAAATTTCCCTCTATATTCTGTAATATGATGATTTAACAGTTAGAAATTTTAGTCAAAGATGCTTTGTTTAGTCTTTGTTTTCTTTGCTGGAATTTCACCAGGACACAGTCATTAACTCTAGATGGCCTGAATTGGAACTGGAGCTCAATAATTGCAATGTAGCCTCACACATATTGTTTAAGAAGTGGAGGAGCTCTTGTCTTGGCCTTGCAGATTTCACTTGGTATCTCTTGAGGAACTTGTCAGATTTATTTTTAAACCTGAACAATGATTGCACTCTGCATTTTTTAAAAATGAGATAAGGAAGTCAAAGTGATTGTACTTGACCCATGCAATCCAGATCCTCATTCTATTGTAAAATATGTTATAAAACCAGTTTTAATATTCAGCTCTAACAACAACACAGAGAAGCTCAGAGGAAGAACTGACACAGAGGTCCTGCTATACAGACCCTCATCCATACCAGGCCCTAGGATGCCGGAGGCCTCATTTGTTTTCTAGGAATGTGTAATCATGCATTTACAGGGCAGTTACTGGCCAGGTAAACCTCATTGGCCTTTTCTACTGTTAGCAATAATTTGTCAAAAAAGACTTTGGTTTTTAAAATCTGAATAATTGAGGTGAGTATTTAAGTACTTACTGTGAGAAAAAAGATTGAAAGGCATGTTTATCATGCAATGAGGATTTAATTTCTGCATGTATGTGATTGAATAGATTTTGAATAGCTTTATATTGCCAAGAAACGGGCTTTATATGTCATCACATTATTCATACTAAAAGGCAATTAGTATTTTTAGCAAATGTTAGCAAGTAATGTGAGCCTGAAATCATTTTATATCAACCTCCTATATTGGATTCAAGACAATTTCATGTGCAACTTAAAACAAAATGATACAAATTACACTGTGATGTTTAAATTTGACTGGACTCCAGAGACTGCACTGTAGTTTCCCTTAGTAAGATTTATCTTATTAAAAATAAGTATGTAAATTATATGCATGAATATAATTTAAAATACCTGCTCTTTCTAGCCCAACTCATTTAATGATGTCCAGTGAATTACTTTTGGAATCTTTTGAAAGTGTAATTAACCACTTATAATGCTACTGAAATCTAAAGTCTATCACTTGAAGCCATCATTATTTATTTAGCTTAAATATGGGTGAGGGTCTAGAAAGTTGCATTTTTATTTTCTGTGAAACATAACACATACACAGTCTTGACAAAAGCTGGCTCCATAAATACATTTAATCCTTTTGAAATTGATAGTGCCAATTTAGCAAGCTTGAGCTTATAACAGAAAGTGTAATTCTCTGACAGCAAAGGCAGAGATAAAGTGGGCAGGCAAATCATACGTATTATTTGTTTTTGGAAAGACCACAAAATTCTTATTACTTTTCCTCTCCAAGCAAAAGAATAGTTAAGATATCTTCTAAATAGTATCATATCCTCAGAAAAAACTAGTGTTATTTTTTAGTTTTTTTTAAATTCCTTACATTTTATGTTGCCCTACTAGTTAGTATATTAAGACACACCTCACAGACCTTTTCAATGCTTGGTCAATTTGAAGACTCCAGAGATGTGATGAACTTCAGATGAGCATTTCTTCTTTTCTGGGAGAATGGAGGTTAGTCTTGCCTATTCATTAAAAACTGCCTGGTCCGTGGTCACTTTGAGGCAACTGTGGCCTCAGACTCTCATCTGTCCTCTTCCTCCACTCAGCTATATTTGGTAACTGAGCTCATGTTTCAGCAGACTGCCATGATCAGGAATTCCAGCAGCGGGCTGGGAAGCACCCCCAGGGCTGGGTTCTTAGAAATAAAGCCACTTAACATAGAAGGAACTATATTTATGGATCTGATAAATATAGGATTCAAACACGTTCTTCTATATTTTGGACTTGTAGCTGGAAATCACCACCTGCCCTGTTAACACGTTCTGAATCAATTTAAAGTATAGTATGTGACTCCAAGTAGAAAAAGTGACCCTCCAAATGGAAGCTCTGCTTACTGTGATCTTCTCTGTGCATTTAAATTTTGTTCAGCTGCTAGATGATCCTAAAACAGGAAATTCAGTAACTAAAAATTTAGCCACCTGTCAAATTGAGTGGAAAGTCCCATTGTTCTCTTATTTCATATTGCTAATGAAGAATTGATATCTGACTATGGTATGTATTGAAGACTTTGTCTATAATAGTATTAAATAAGCATAAACACACAGGGACTGGATCTTGTACACACTGCAACACTGAGTTCTTAGTTCAATGCCTAGGATATCATGAGCCTCCAGTAAATATTTGTTGAAGAAATAAATAAATGTTTAACGAATATCTGCAGGAAAAGTATCAACCCTTTACAGTTGCAAAAGTGTTTCACAATCATTTAATATTTTGATCTTTCAAATGACAAATAGAGATAGAAAGACTCTAGTATTTCGATATTTAAAATAAACAGAGGTAGCAAGAAGAGAAAGCTTTTCTGTTCAAAGTTCAGGTAATAAAGTCAAATAAAAGGGGGCAAAAAGAGCAACACAAAAGCTCCCAGTTAACTTGGAAATCGAGTGCTCTGTCTTCCTTTGTCTGGATAAGACCAACACGTTTGATTCAGTTTAATATCTAAAAATGTCTTTTTTTCAGATGGTAGAAAATTTGTGAAGGTCTGTTATTGTACTTTTCTTTATAGGCAAAAATGGTCCTTTATAAATGGTCCTTTCTGGAACTGGATACATCCTTGGGTCATTTCATCTATTATATTAATGAATAAGTGATTTTAAAATTTATACTTAGGATGGTAAAACAACTCTGGTTGATTGTCTTAGTTTGTGCCATTATAACAAAATGCCACAAACTGGATAATTTATGAAGAACAGAAATTGATTTCTCATCATTTTGGAGGCTGGGAAGTCTAACATCAAGGTGCCAGAGGTTTGTTGTCCGATGAAGTTCCCGTCTCTGTTTCCACTATGGTACCCTGAGCATTGTGTTTTCACATGGCAGATGGTAAAAGGGAAGAGGGGTCAAACTTCCTCCATCAAACACCGAGGGCATTGAATCCCACTCATGAGGAGTCCTCCTGAATCACCTTCTAAAGGTTACACCTCCCAACACTGTTGCATAGTGGATTAGGAATCAAAACCTTCAAACCATAGCATTGATTTAACTCATATTTATATCTACTTTTTCCTAAAGACATAAGATATTTTACTATTACAAGATAATAGCAAAAACTGAAAAGGGCAGAAATTGGGAGGGAAGAAAATAGAAGATATAAGAAATGAACAAAATTATTTTTCATTGTGAACTGAAAGGCAGTTTTCTAATTTATTTAGATGCATACTTATGCATCTAAATAAACCATATATTGGTTTATATGGGTGAGATTAGATGCATAAGTATGCATCTAAATAAATTAGAAAATTGCCTGCAGGAGGAAATGCAGAAAAGAAGCAAGTGATTCACCCCATGGAGTTTCAGAAAGGCTTGAGAACTGGAAGCACTGAAACCATCTTTAGAAATAATTTTAACTGGCAACTCTGATTTTTGCCTCTACCTTCTAGTGAACTGTGAGTCTCATGGTGAATTCCAGAGGCAATCATATTGGACTACTGACCAGATGAGGCCTCTTCCACATTTCTTTGGATTGCTTGATTCCTAAATCCTGGTATAACACCAGCAAAGTGATGAAGCCCTAAGAAGAAAAGAGAAAAATACAGGTTGTGGTCCTGAAAGAGGCTTCAAAGCTGTATAGGATTTTACTCAAAAAGACAGAGAAATGTGACTTTGTGTGTGTGTGTGTGTGTGTGTGTGTGTGTGTATTTTAAACAGTGCAGTAAACCCAGCTTGTTTTAAAAATCTTATAAGAATTTGAGAAACAAAAGTTCTTTTCCTTAGAAAATTTGCATCAGAAAAAAATTTAGAAAGTTTGACCAACACACTCATAAGTTAGTATAGCAAGGTCCAATTGAGGGTGAGATTAGTGTGTGGACAGTAATATCATTTCTCATGCACATTCTTATTTTCCGCCAGAGCCCATCTCTATGTAGACCAAGGTTGGGAAAGTGGGTCTGTGGCTCTTTTGTGGGGCTCCAGTTCAGCTTTCAGATGGTTATTTCTTATAGAAATTCCTGCTCTTTTGAAGTACTTACATTTGCATCAACCATCCTTCATTCCAGTTTTTAAAATTAAGACTTTGGATCTAGTTGGGCTCTTGGTTCTCTTCTTCAATCCACACCCTGCCATTAATCTAGGTGACTCAGCACCCATTTGTCTATTCTATACCTTGGCATATTGGTTTTAGACCTGCTTTTCTCAATGAATCTTCGTCTCCGTTCTTCTTCTTACAGATCACACAAACAGACCTCCTCCCTCTCCAAAATGAAGTATAACTTATCTACTGCTTCATAACAAATCACTGAAAAAATTAACATCTTAACACAATACATATTTGTTATTTCACACAGTTTCTATGTGTCGAGAATCCATGAGAGTCTTAGCTGGGTAATTCCAGAGCGGGCTATCATGAGACTGTATTGAAGATGTTGCCCCACCTTCTTTCACGTGGAAGCATGGCTGGGGCTGGAAGATCTGCTTCCAAGGCAGCTCACTCACGTGCCTGGAAAGTTAGTCCTATTATTGGCTGGAGATCTGTTGACTTCTCTGTGTCACTACCTGAATTTCGTCACTTCATGGCAGCTGGATTCTGCCATGATGCCTTTTTTTTTTTTTTTTTTTTTTTGAGACAGAATTTGGTTCTTGTTGCTCAGGAGTGTAGTGGTGTGATCTTGGCTCACTGCAACTTCCACTTCTTGGGTTCATGTGATCCTCCTGCCTCAGCCTCCCAAGTAGCTAGGATTACAGGTTCCCACCACCATGCCCAGCTAATTTTTTGTATTTTTAGTAGAGACGGGGTTTCACCATGTTGACCAGGCTGATTTTAAACTCTGGACCTCAGGCGATCCACCCACCTCAGCCTCCCAAAGTGCTGGATTACAGGCGTGAGCAACTGTGCCCAGCCCCATACGTCTTTTATGATCTAGCTTTGGAGGTCATATTTCATCTTTTCTGCAGTATTCTTTGGTTTTGTACAAATGGGCAGTATCCACTGTGGGAGCAGACTGCACAGAGGCATGAGACCCAGTTGGCAAGAAAAGGCATTGGTGGTCATCTTGGCATTGTCTACCACACCTCTGTTCCATTTAACCCATCAGTCCCATAGCCACCCTGGGGCATGCTCTGTTTTCCAAAATTGCACATTCAAACATCTTGTTATTTCACCATAAACTTTCTTCCCCTAGCTCTTTCATGCATTGATTTTTCTTCACCAGACTTTCTAGGCTGTAGATCACTCTGTTTTGAGATTATCTATCAGTATGCTTCCCAGCTGCAGGTCAGTCAAGGATACTGGTTTACAAACTTTGTTTTAGGAGATAGAAACTCCCAGGCAGCCAATAGAGAAAGTAAAGATTTCAAAGCTTCCTCGAGGAAAGGGGTGTGCAAAGGAATGTTGCTGACTTGCTCATTCATCCCCCTTTGACGTTTTCTTTCTCTTAGGATCCAGGAAGTTTGAGAATCCAGAGTTTCAAGAAACAGGTCTACTTACCACCTTTTCATTTTTTTCCCTCTCTTTATTCCTGGTACAAACCATCAGCAAACAAAAATCATGGAGCATGTGAGCAATTGATAACTGAGAAGTCTAATCAAGAAACACACTAAAAACGGAGGCGAAACACTTGCAGAATTGTCTTCATGGTCCATCTGGTGATCCTGGGAACAAGTGTCTTTCAAGCCATGACCAGTCTTTCTACTTCTTCCTCATATTTTGTATCTGGCTTGCGTACATGTCACAGACTCAGGTATGGCCCCAAAGACTTGTCTGGTTAAACTGGTATGCCCATCTGTACATAGCAGTGAACTCCAGATCTGTCCCTCATGAGCTTGATTTTATGAACTGTGGTTAAATCTGCTGCATAAATGTAGCTTGAGCCTCTGGGTGGTCCTTTCATCACATGTTTTTGCTACTTGGGATGTTTGCTAACTAGTGCATGTGCACAAAAATGAAGAGAGAATCATAATCTTACTCTGATAGGTAATAGAAGTAGAATTGAAATAGTCTGAACACAAAATCTATGTTTATATATGAGTATTGGGGTATAGTTAGATATTATGATCTTTAGAAATAATCTCATTTTCTATCTGCCTTATAAGGGTCCAAACGTAGAAAAAAGTATATTAAGATCTTTAGAAATAATCTCATTTTCTATCTGCCTTATAAGGATCCAAACGTAGAGAAAAGTATTATTTAGAGTGAAAAAGCCAGTAACATTAATTTCAAAAGCAAATGTTGTTGAATTTAAGCAAATAAAATAAGACTTGGAAGTTACAAAGAATAACATCATTGTATCATTATATTATCCTTTATCATCATTATGTCATTATTCAGTAAAATAAAATTGAATAAAGAGAGATGATTGCACATTCGTGTTTTGAATAGTAAAATTAAATCTGAAAAAATACTAATAAATAAAAGCCAACAGTATATTAAAGGAATAATACACTTTGGACAATTGGGTTTTAGCCATGTCTTAAAAGTTGGCTTAACATCCAAATATCTAGCATTTAATTCCTCATATAACTCAAAAGAAAAAAGCCATATGATCAGCTCCATAGATTGTTAGTGAGTCTTCAGACAAAATTCAATGTCTAGTACCAATGAAAAAAGACCTTTGTGAGAAGTGAAGAGAATGGTTCTACTTTAATATTATATATTAAGGTATAGGTGCATCTGTGCCTGTGTATACATACACACATTTATCCATACACACATATGATATAATATAAAGATGTGAGATAAAACACCAAGGAATACTAACAACTAATATGCAGATTTTAATGTATACTAAAGAAGAGAAGGGAATGAAATAATGAAATAAATGGAATGCTATATCCTGTTCTTATATAGGAAGAAATGATTTTGTATTTCATCAAAATAATCTACAAATGTCATATAATCTCAGTTAAAATAACATTTTTGCCATGTACAGTGATTCACACTTGTAACTTTCGGAGGCTGACAAAGGAGAATTGCTTGAGGCCAGGAGTTCCAGACCAGCCTGGGCAATATAGTGAGGCCCTGTCTCTAGAAAAATTAAAAAATTAGCTAGGCCTGGTGGTGTGTTCCTGTAGTCTCAGCCACTTGGGAGGCTGAGGTGGGAGGATCACTTGAGCCCAGGAGTTGAAGGCTGCAGTGAGCCATGATTGTCCCACTGTACACCCCATTCTTGGTGACAGAGCAAAGTCTTGTTTCTAAAAAATAAAACAAAGATAAAAAATAAATAAATAGTATTGTTTGCTGGACCTAGAAAAACTGACACAAAGGTTTTCCTAGACAAATCAGCATGGTGAAGTATCCAGGAAGTTTCTGTGAAAAGGAATACTAAGGGCAGAGGAGGAGCCCTTCAAGGCTATTGGATACTAACAAACTTCTTAGGGCCAGACAAGGAATGGAGGAATGGATGAAATAAAATGACACATTTTATTCTTGTATGGAAAGAACATTATTTTGAATTGGCAGCATTTATTAAATAACTACATACATTTTGATTTATTTCTTGGCCCTGTTCATTTGCACTGACTTACCCCTCATTACTAAAAAACTGGATTCCTGTTTCACTTCATTCAGCAAATTGAAGTTCTTTTGGCTCACACGAATTGGAAAAAAAATCACAGTGGAAGGGATAAATATGTATGTAGTCATAGAAATATATTCAAGATAGATTTAGGATAAAAAAAAGTATACACAAGAGTGTGTTAGAGCAACATATTTGTACGTATAATTATATCTTTTTATAATTTCTCTCTTTCTCCTGATATATGAAAATATTTTAAAGCTTTCCTTGAAGACAACAAGTTAATTGTGGAGAGAAAATGCATTCTGACTGGGATGTGAATAGGATTGTATGGGAGACTTGACTCCAACGTAAATGCTGTATTGTTATTTTAAAAATGGCATCAGAGGGGAAAAATGGCATCAGAGATTGTGTTGACTGTTAGTTTCTTACTGTTTATGCTTTTCCCTATCAATAATTATAATTTTTAAAATGTGCTTTCTAAGGTACTAAAATAAGAAGTGATATAGAGATAAGATATGCCAAATACAGCAGTAAGTGAAACAAACACATTGTATACTAATTATTATATCTAGAAGGTAAGATTAAAGGAAACTTTCATTTTTTTTGGATGTAAAATTTGCATGTGTTTGCATTATATTTAATCATCAAAAAATTTGCTGGGCTCAGTGGTACATGTCAGTAGCTCCAGCTGCTTGGGAGAATGAGGTAGGAGGAACCCCTGAGCCCAGGACTTTGAGGCCAGCCTGGGTAACATAGTAAGACCCCATAAATCCAGTCATGAGCCTAAAGTCCATTTAATTTAAAAAAAACCGTTTTTAATTGTTTAATCCACTAGGGAGTAAAATGTTTTGAAGTCTTTGCATATAAAATAGAAAATAATCAATTAAAGAATTCAGTATGTTTCTATTTGGAGAATAAAGACACTTTACTAATTTTAAATATCTTAAACCAGATTTCCTGTACTGTGGATCAGCTCTTGTGTGCTGATTTGCAAATCAGACCCATAAGCAAGTGAACCATATTCTGCACATACTATATGAACATTCATCTTCATCTGGCTACCTTTAAAATGTCATAACCTTTGATCCACTCTATCTCTGATCTGCTTCAAGGACACAATCCTCGCTACAGTAAACACTTCATGTAAAAACACGTTTAATTCCATATTACTTCTAAAAGCAAAAAATGGAAGCAACCTAAATGTGAAACTTACGGAATTGCTTAATAAACTCATGGAATTGTAAAGTAGCCGTAAAATAGGATTTTTTCTGATGTGTTTATATTAACGAAGGAAAAACACTGATTATATTATGCTAAGGGAAACTGGAAGAAAATAAATAGTCTTTGAAGTCTGAATTTAACTTAAAAAAACTTACGACTCTGCATGGCTGAAAGTTTTAATGCTTTAAATTGAGTTGCTTTGACATTTTACAACCCATTAAGACATCACTAAACTGTATAGGGCAATTTTTCTCCCTCCACTAGAAAGAAAAGGCAAATCCACCAAGATAATTGGTTATTTAGAAAGGCTTTGACATTTATTTGATCTCAATCAAACTGAACAATATTTGGTGTCTCTTAACATTGGCATTTTATATGCCTCATGGAGATACTTAGTGATATTCAACAACCTTGCAAATGGAGTGGATGCTGCCAGACAGCTACGAACAGCTGTAGAACAATTTCAGAAGCTGCTTACCCAAGAAGTCTAATGGAGAAGGTCATGGCTGTCCTTGCCTGTGAAGCAAACAGGAAAGAATATGACAAAGGAGGAAATCAGCTGTTGAACCAAAGAATTTAAACACTGAAAAAATGCCAACAATTGAAGACAGTTGCTCTGTCACAGATAATCCCAAGGACTGTCTATACTCTACTTTTGTCAGCCTAACAATTTGCTCAGCTATTGCTATTTTGGGAAGGAATTTCCACCAAGCTGGCATATCTTCAGCCCCTGAGGTTTCCTCTGATGAACTGATCAGCAGGTGTTGAAAAAGCCTGTTGCAGAAATATCACAGACCCAGTGTGCTCATTTGACTTCTGTAACTGTGACTGTAGTTTCATCTGAATATATTGTTTCTTAAATAGAAAGGCTTTCTGCAGGGAAACATCAAAACAGATTATTTATGACATTTTTAGGTAACTACTTTTCCAAAGAGACAGCGCCTGCATTTGTTAATATGCTTTATTTTTATGAGTTATAAACCGAATACTGTACTAATGATTATACAACTGAAACCTAAATTAATATAACACAGAATAAACTTTTCAAATAAATGTTGGCATTATAAGCCTAAAAACGCAGTCAGGCCTCCATATCCATGGACTTCGCATTTGGTTATTCAACCAATGGTGGATCAAATATATTTTTTAAATGGAATCATACAATGAAACATAATACAACAATGAAACCTAAGACAAATAAAAACAATACAGTATAACACTATAAAGCATTTACGTTGTAGGTGTTATAAGGAATCTAGAGATGATTTAAAGTATATGGGAAGTTACGCATAGATTATATAAAACACTACACCGTTTTTTGTAAGAAACTTGAGCATCTGTAGAATTTGGTGTCTGCAGGGGGTCCTGAAACCAATCCCCCGTGGATACCAAGGAACCACTGTAATCGTGTTTTTCTAAGAGATAAAGGGAAATTGAGTGGGATTAAGGCTAAGTTATCCAAGTGCACCTGATTCCTGACAAGACCAGTCTGAATGATGAGCAGGACTTTGAATTACTTTGACAGAAGTAATTTTGAGGGAATAACATGTAATATAATTTGAAATAAAGGTATAGTTAACCTTAAAAAGAACATTATAACTGAATATTGTGAATGGGGTGAATTTGTTAAATGAATAACTTTGATAAAGTTTTCATGCACAGGCAAAATGTATTCACGAGATTTCTACGTAGTGATCTGCTTTTACTTTGAAATTTGTAGTTCTCAAAAGACTTAAAAAAATAAAGTCCATACTTAACACTTAAAAAAAAAATATATATATAAATATAAAGTGCCCACTCAATCATCAGTGATGTGAGCACCCCAGAGCCAGGAGTTTCCATAGAAGTGTTCACCTAACTTCCTTACCCTCAGTGAGTTGTGAGAGGACCTCTCCTGAACCCACAAAGCAAGTACAATCAAGGTCCACCTTCCCATTCATGGACTTTCCCCTCTTCATTGCCTCACACAATGTCATAGCTGGAAGAGTTGACCTTGTCTGACCTCCCAAGAGAAGATGTCTTATCCAGGGTCACAAAGCTACCAAGTTTCAGCTGAGTTGAGAAGCAGTTGGCCCTATTCTTTGACTCTCTGGGCTACCCCAGCCTGGGGAAGTGCTATCAGTGTGAGGCCCATGGTCCCTGAAAGCATCACAGAAATAGGAGAAGATGGGGAGAGAGCTTCTCCCCTCCTAGTGAAAGACAGGAATAATCATTAACTTTGCTTAGTTAATGATCCCAATAAACAAGTGTAGCAGATGAGTGAGAAGAGAAGGAAAGAGAATTGGACTTGGGATCCAGGAGCTGAGATGACCTTAGGGACACTCTTCTGCCTCAGGCCACCCTGAGGAATTGGGAGCTTCTAACTGGGCTGGATGGGCAGATATTACTCACTGGTGCTTGTTCCTGGCATGAAAAGGTGACTGAGGGAAGTGGGGAGATTTTTTTTTATTGCATTTTAGGTTTTGGGGTACATGTGAAGAACATGCAAGATTGTTGCATAGGTACACACATGGCAGTGTGCTTTGCTGCCTTCCTCCCCATCACCTATATCTGGCACTTCTCAAGTGGGGAGATTTTTAATCAGGCAACCACCATGGGGGTGGACAGTAAGTAATAAGCAAAGAAATGCAGGTCAGTAGCAAAAAGGGAGAAGCCACGTCCTTTGAGCTTTTCTGAGAAACCCAAGTGGTATGCAGCTAGAGAGATGTGGCTGGGGATGACAGTGGGTCAGAAACTTGGCAGGAGGACACTGATCAGATCAAGTAGAAAGCCATGGAGGGGAAGGATGAGGACCTCAGTGATTCCTCTGAAGAAAAACAAAGTAGCTTTTTGGGAGTAGATTAATTCAGTTCAAGGGAGTGAGCATGGGCAGAAGTTATGAGTACAGAGAGGTGGCGTTTTGCAATATGAATCAAGAGCCTGCTGAATCATGGAGGGGTGAGGACGTTGGTGATAGGACAGACTGCTCCCAGGGCAGATGGGCTGGAATGTAATCAGTGCCCCACAGAAAGGACCAAGGTCTACTGTCCCAGCAACCCGAGTTCACAAGGCTGTAGGATTGAGTCTCAAAAACCCGAGAGATCAACTGCAGGGCATACCCTGCTCCCTGGCCTGCTCTAGTCCCTGTCCCCATCAAGGTCACCTCGGATGGGAGTGCTAGGGTTTACCTGCCATCTGTCTAAAGAACTGACTCTGAGGCAATTTGTTAAACACACTTAGGCCATTAAACTTCTCCCCATACACCAACATAAATTCAGGTGCTAAATGTAAAAAACAAAACAAAAAATAACCATAATAAAAGACATGCAAAGCTTTTTTTGTTCTATGGTGGTGAAGGAGTTTTCTACCCATAAAGGCAAACAAAGAAAATATAAAGGCATAGTGCGATAAATCTGATGACCTCTAAAAGGTCCTAACTGTAAAACTAAAACAAAATCCTCTTTTAAAATGAAGAAATGGCAAGTGAAAAAAATGAAAGGAAACCTTGGCAAGCTGAGGCCTTGCAATTCAATAAGAAAATGAGCAGTATATTTAAAATTTATAAAACAATAAATATATGAAATAACATACAGTCAACACTCTGTATCTAAGGTTTCTACATCCGTGGATTCAACTAAATATGGATCAAAAATATTCAGAAAAAAATCATCTGTATTAAACATGGACACTTTTTCTTGTTATTCTCTAAACAATACAGTATAACAACTGTTTACATAGCATTTACATTGTGTTAGGTATTATAAGTAATCTAGAGATGATTGAAAAGTTATATGCAAATATGCCATTTCATAAGGGATGCGAGTATCTGTGGATTTTAGTATCCATGGGGCTCCTGGCACTAGTTCCCCATGGATACCTAGGAATAACTACATATTACATTAAGTTGACTTAATTTTGTCTCAAAAACTGTCAAAAAAGCAATTAGGACATTAGCAGAAGTTATGAGTAAAGAGAGGCGGCATTGTGCAATGTGAGTCAAGAGCCCGCTGAGTCATGGGCTGAGGGCTGAGGACGTTGGTGATAGGGCAGACCGCCCCCAGGACAGAAGGGCTGGAATGTAATCGGTGCCCCACAGAAAGGACCAAGGTCTACTGTCCCAGCAACCCAAGTTCACACCTAAAAGCAAGGTAGGATCAAGCCTTCAAAACCCTTGCATCTCAATATATTCCGCACATGCATAACGTCATGAAATTAAGTGTCTGGAGCACTAAAGGCCATGATCGGCTGGGGTTGAAACTCGAATTCCAAACATGAATGAGCTTGATGACAAAACTACAGAGCATTCTTCTTCTCCATTTAAATTCTTTGTATGATTGGGCTTTCAAATGTTCACACTGGACACTTACACTATTGGACATTTTTCATAACATGAACGTCTCAGGACCAAAACGCAAAGCCTGTATCCTCTTCAACTCCATTTTTGCACGTCCAGTACCTTGCCAAAAAGGAAACCCTGCACACCTCACCCCAGGCTTTCAGAGCGCTCAGCGTGCTGCGTTTAACCTCAGCCCCTTCGGTTCCTCGTGTGGAGTCCAGATCTCTCTGCTTTCCTTCCTTTACGTTTACAGGCCTGTCCCAGATGGCGCAATGCCGCCTCCGCTCTGATATCCCTGAGATCCTCAGAGTAAATCAACGCACTGGGGCCCTTGCCTACCCAAGACCTAGGTTCTGCCTCCAAAACACCGGGGATATAGAAACCGAAAAGGCCTCACAGTGGAGAAACGAAAGCGAAACTCACGCCCTAGCCAGGAGCTCGCGCGCTGGTCTGGATATAAAGTCCGGCGCCACTTCCGTGGCTTAGAGCCTCAGTACCCGCCAGGCCGCGCAGTCCCTCAGCCAGGCGCTGCGCTCCGGCCTGCCTCGCCTCTTCCCGCCCGACGCGCGGCGCTCACGCTCCTGGGACACCGCGGGTCCGGGGTCGGGTGAGGACTGCGGGTGACGCGGGGTGTCTCCCGAAAGCTTGGAGTGGGGTCGTCCCGCGGAGGTTCTGGGTTTCCTTCGGCATACAGATGGGCCGGGGTCGGAGGGGGCCCAAGGGCTTCGCGTGTGCGGGGAGGTGGGGCGCCCTCCGGGCTCTTTGTTTCTACAAAGAAAGAAACAAGTCTCTGTCTATAGTTCCTCTCTTTCTCTCCATGCATCCATGCATCCATCCATCCATCCATCAGTCCGTCCATTCTTCCATTCATCATCTGTCCATCTCTAGATCTATACACTTTAAAAGATATTTTGGCTGTCCCACTGGTGTGCTTTGCTCACTTCATGATCAATTTGTACCTTTCAGTCTCATTTAGTAATTGCTGTATGATATCCCATGGTATGCTGGGCCATAACTGATCAGTTTTATTTGAATTAGAAGAGAAAGACATAAAACAAAAATTAAATGTCCTTCTCTAGTATGTTCCCCTTCATACTCAGTCTCACAGTTTTAGTCCTCCTGAGGCGTTACTCCATAAGTATACTCATAAATTTCTTTCTCAGTTGCTTATAAATTATATGCTTAGGGTTACTTTTTGTTTTACCAACTTTTGATAGACTCCAGCAACTCCCTGTGAAAGAAACATCTATGCTACCCCACTTTGCCTTCCCATATGAGTTCTATATTTTTTAAAATTCTTCCCATGATTAGCTTTATGACTTTTGATAAAATACCCGTGTTAATTTCATCCTTGACTATATTGATATGGGTGGAAATCTCCGCAGTTTTCACTGCTGCAGCCTCATTTTCTGCTCTGTAGGTATGGAGATCTGCTGGTCTTCATAAAAATGGTTATATCAGTAAAACAAACAGCAGGTTATAAAAAAGGGTCTTTTTAAAATATAAAAAGGGTTATTTATGTAACCCTTTTTATAACCTGCTGTTTGTTTTACTGATGTAACCATTTTAAGGCAACTCATAGTTTATTTGGAAATATATTTTTCTAAAAAATGTACCCAGCTTCTGATGCTCTAGTTAGTTCCCTATGTCATTAATTACACCCAGAGAGTTTCTATTTTCATCCTTCATTCCCTCTCAAATTAGTGGAATCTGTCTTAAGTTCATTTAAAATGATAGTCGGGCTTGAGAAGGGCACATCTCCATGTAATACTTCCGGCAAGGCTAAGTCCTTTTGTTTAACCGAGAATTCTTTATGAGTCTATGTTGAGCAAGTTATTTTTTTTTTCCCCAGTCTTGTCGCTTTTATTTGCAGTACAGAAGCTGTCACCTGTGTGACCCAAATTTCTTGGCTCCCTTCCTTCTCCTCCCTCCCTCCTCTCTCTTTCTCTTTCCTTCCTTCCTTCCTTCCTTCCTTCCTTCCTTCCTTCCCTCCCTCCCTCCCTCCCTCCCTCCCTCCCTCCCTCCCTTCCTTCCTTCCTTCCTCTCTTTCCTTCCTTCTTTTCTCTCTCTTTCTCTTATATCTTTTCTTTCTTGGACGGGGTCTCACTTTGTTGCCAGGCTGGTCTCAAACTCCTGGCCTCAAGCGATCTTCCCACATCAGCTTCCCAAAGGGCTGGGATTATAGGTGTGAGCCTCTGTGTCTAGCCAATTCTCTTCCTTCTGGCTCTGCTTATTTCTTTTTCCCTTTCTTCTTCAGTCATAGCTCCTCAAAAACAGCAACTAAAACACCATACACTGACCTTCAACCTTTTCCAATCACTTTTCTGGGAGTATCAGGCTTGTTGGCACATGCTTGGCTTCCTAGTTTTGAAGGGGATGATTTCTACCAGATATTTTGCTCTGCATCACTTTGGTTTCCAGCTTTTAAGCCCAAGAAGCCTAGTTTCATACTGACTGTTGTTATCTGTCCAGTAGGTTGGAGCTACATACCATGTTTGCTTGATTTTATAATCCACGTCTTCTCTTTTTACACCTAAGATGAGGATGAAAATTACAAATCTGTGGTGTGTTATAGCTTAATTGGTAGTATTAAGAAAATTAATGGTACACAAAGTGATGGTGCATCTTGCAATTCATGGCTTTTTAGATTAAAAGAATGATAGAACTGTACAACTATGTAAAGATAGGAAGGATTTCACTTCTGTATTAATTTCTGTACCAGTAAGGGAATGCTAACTTCTGTAGCAATTACATCTTCTAAATTTCAATGGCATTACACAATAGAAATTTATATATTGTCCTAAGAGTTCAAAGCAGATGTTCCTGGCCAGTGGGCCGATAGTGATTCAGGGACCCAGTTTCTTCCATATGGTAGTTCCACTATTCCCTGGATTCTTAATATTCTTTGCACCTAACTTTTCAGAAGAGTAGTAAGAATAGAGAAAGTATACCTACTTCTCAAAAGTCTGTCTATCACTTCCACTCATATTTCACTGGTAAGAACTAATTTCATGGTTACCTCCAGTTGTAAAAGAATGGGGAAAATCTAGTCATTGGCCAGATAGCTACTTCTTAGTGATTATTCTTACATGTGGAAGGAGGAGCATGAATTTTAGTGGATAGTTCAATGACTCTGATCTGATACATATGATTTTCTTTTCAATTTTTTTAACTTTAGTCAGAATCCAAAAGAAAGTTTTCACAGTGCAATTGGTAAATAAATACCTTGTTTCTTAATCTATAGAATTTCTTTCTCTTTCTGTCTTTCCTCATCTCTGACTCTGTCTCCACTCACGATTCTCTATTAGTTCTTATAATTAGAGGCATGAACAATTTTTTCTTAATTTTTTATATTTTTGTTAAGAGTTCACATAGATGGTGTCATATGCCATTCAGAGACAGAGAATGTCTTACCATCTCTATTTTTATGATGTTAGTATCCATTGATATTCAATGTCTGGATCCATTAATTCATTAGATGTTTCAAAATGAGGAAAATATAAATTGCTCATCACTTTTATTTTTTGAACTGGGTGACATCTATAAACACAAACTTCTCATATAATATTTGCTTAATCAGAGTTATACTTTGTATTGACAAGGGGATTTTTTTCATTGCAAAACATGTTCTTTTAAAAAACTTTTATTATTTAAAACTTTATTTTTTGATTTATCTTCTCTCTCAGTTTGCTAACGCTGCCATAACAAAATACTATAGACTGGTGGCATATATAATTTCTCACTATTCTGGGGGGAAGTACAAGATCAAGATTCTGGCTGATTCAGTTTCTGGTGAGGGCTCTGGCTTGTACATGCCTACCCTCTTGCTGTGTCCTGTATCCTCACATGAGAGAGAGAGAGAGAGAGAGAGAGAGAGAGATTATGAGGTCTTAGATATTTCTTCTTCTTCTTCTTCCTCCTCCTCCTCCTTCTTCCTCTTCCTCTTCCTCTTCGTCATCCTCCTCCCCTTCTACCTCTTCTTATTTTCTTCTTCTTCTTCTTGATGGAGTTTTCACTCTTGTTGCCCAGGCTGGAGTGTAGTGGAGCAATCCTCACCACAACCTCCACCTCCTGGGTTCAAGCGATTCTTTTGCCTCAGCTTCCTGAGTAGCTGGGATTACAGGCATGCACCACCACGCCCAGCTAATTTTTGTATTTTTAGTTGAGGTGGGGTTTCTCCATGTTGGTCAGGCTGGTCTCAAACTCCTGACCTCAGGTGATTCACTCACCTCGGCCTCCCAAATTGCTGGGATTACAGACTCGGCCTCTGATGTTTTTTCTTAAGAAGACACCAATCTTATCAGATAAGGGCCCTATCTTTATGGCCTCCTGTAATCCTGATTATCTCCCAAAGCCTGCTTCTCCAATTATCATCACAGTGGGGTTTAGGGCTTTAAAATATGAATTTTAGGGGGGACATAAATATTCAGTATATAGCATTATCTTTGGATGATATTTCTAGACTCCATATATGTGTTTTTTTAATGATAGTAATAGCATTCCTACTCTTTTCCTACCAACTTTCCCTCTTAGTACTTCTCAAATTGGTTAGCTATTTTAATATATTATCAATGTTCAAAGTATTTACATTTTGGTTCTCTGAATAAATTAAGTATATCTATTAGTCTAAAAATTGAACAACAAAAACCATAACATAACTATATACATAGTATTCATTATGGAATCAAGTTTTGTGATTAAATCCAAATAGGAAAAGCATCCTATGTCATTAAAACTTGATTACAGTACACTTTTCAAAGCATTAAAGAGGGTGAAAGTCATTGGTCATGTGTCAGAGCATTCAGTGTTGATCATAATGTTATAAGAGCTGACTTTAATCAGTTTTCACTATGTCCAGGTATTCTTTTTTTTTTTTATAGGAAAAGGAATTTTTATTTTAACCTTTAAAATTGCCTCTAATCATGGATGCTGTAAACAGATGACAGGTAATTATCTGATTTATTTTTATTTTTTTTATTTTTTATTGCATTTTAGGTTTTGGGGTACATGTGCAGAGCATGCAATAGCAGTGTATGTGTTAATGCATTTTATCTTGACAACCCTAGGATAATAATATTATTCTAAATTTGCAGACAGGGAACAGAAACAGAGATGGTAAACAATTTGCCTCAGGCCACACAACTAGTTAGTTGTACAATTAGGAATTCAACCCAGATATCCAGGTTTCAGAGCTCATGTCCTTATTGACTTTAATGCCTCTTTCGTTTTCATTCTTTTGTGGCTAAAATATCTTTTGTCAGATTTTAGATTTTCTTTTTATCTTTGGAGCACTGAAATTTTATCAGGTTGTATCTAGCTGTGGCTTTCTCTTTTTTTTTTTTTTTTATCAAACTTGTTTTGTTTTTGGAGAACCTTTTTAATCTACGCATATTTTTCTTTAGCCCTGAGCCAGTCTTCTTAAATTACATCTTCTCATTTTATGTTTTTGATTATTTTTATCATCCATTCTGGTATCCCAGTTATTTCCTCCAGGATTTCCTTTTAATGGATTCTATAAGCTTTGATCAATCTTTCATGTGTATTAATGTTTCTCTTATTTTTATCTCATTGTGTTTCTGGACTCTGTCTTTTAACTTGGGATTCTGTGTTATTGTTCAGCAAACTAATTTATTTTATATCTGCAATCTTGCTTTTTTATTGCATTTTAGGTTTTGGGGTACCTGTGAAGAACATGTAAGATTGTTGCATAGGTACACACATGGCACTGTGGTTTGCTGCTTTCCTCCCCATCACCTATATCTGGCATTTCTCCCCATGTTATCCCCTCCAACTCCCACACCCCCGCTATCCCTCCCCTGTTCCCCCTGGACAGACCCCAGTGTGTGATGCTCCTCTCCCTGTGTCCATGTGTTCTCATTGTTCAGCACCCGCCTGTGAGTGAGAACATGTGGTGTTTGATTTTCTGTTCTTGTGTCAGTTTGCTGAGAATGATGGTTTCCAGGTTCATCTGTGTCCCTACAAAGGACACGAACTCATCGTTTTTCTATGGCTGCATAGAATTTTATGGTGTATATGTGCCACATTTTCCCTGTCCAGTCTGTCATCGATGGGCATTTGGGTGGGTTCCAGGTCCTAGCTATTGTAAACAGTGCTGCAGTGTACATATGTGTGCATGTGTCCTTATAATAGAATGATTTATAATCCTTTGGGTATATACCCAGTAATGGGATTGCTGGGTCAAATGGGATTTCTATTTCTAGGTCCTTGAGGAATTGCCACACTGTCTTCCACAATGGTTGAACTAATTTACATTCCCACCAACAGTGTAAAATGTTCCTATTTCTCCACATCCTCTCCAGCATCTGTTGTCTCTGCATTTTATAATGATTGCCATTCTAACTTGCATGAGATGATATCTCAATGTAGTTTTGATCTGAATTTTCAAGAGTGCTTTCTTGTTCCTGTGTTTTTTTCTTTTCCACAGCAGCATGCAAGCTCTTATTTCGTAGATTCAATATCTTTGATTCTCTATGAAAATTCTAGTTGGAATTTTTAAAAGTTCTCTTCTGCTTTTTTAAGAATATTTTGATTTTTTAGTTTGTTTATTTCTTTGTCTTTATTTTTGGTGTTTATTTTCTGTCTGATCAGTATTTTATATCTGATGATCCTTACTTTTATATGGATATTATAAATTTTAAAAATTACAGTGCTTACTAAAAAACTGATTGAGGTTTTTCTAACCTGTCTCTCTTTTAAATGGGAGGGGAGTCTTTGAATGACCACTCCACTCACTTCTTCCAGGCTCATCTAAAATGTCACTTTCTTGGAGATATTGTCTGTAGCAATCCTGTCCAATTCATTAAAACTCTTTTATTTTTTAAATAATACTTAACTTTTACATATTTAAACTTTTATTGATTTTTTTTCTACTAGATAATAAGTTCCTAGAGTGCAACAAAGCCTACTTTTGTCCTTTTCAGTGTACTCCCATGCCCAGTTGCAGATGTTTGTTCATTCAGTAGTTGAATAAATGCATTCTGCTTTCTGTCCCTTCAGTTTCACAGAGACTGTACTTACTTTGGCTATAAATGCTTTTCTACTTACCAATCCTGTGGCAACAATGAATTCTAACTGTATTTTGCTGCTGTTCTTTATGGTTGGTATGAAGACGTGAGTTCTCCCAGAATTGGCTCCCAAAACAGGGATTTGAGTGCAAATAGTTCATTTTGGTGTTACAGAATATCCAGGAGACTGGAGAGACCAATGGGTGAAACGAGAGGATTTTATTAAGGTGACCACCAGCCCAGCAGATTAGCATCCCAAGGCTGAGCCCCGGAGAAAGAAAATGGGATATTTTTATACATCCAGGATGACATAGCAGCTAACAGGTTTACAGAAGTCAGAACAAAGAACAGTTAATTAATTTGCAACATGTCTTGTGACGTATATTACATTCGAAAAATAGCATTTTGAGAAACTCATTGTAGATTTTTTGGGTGTTATCTTACCCTGTGACCTTGTAGCTGGTTAGCAAGGAAAACAGGGGTCTTGAGATGCCTGGGAACTTTGCTGAGAATGTGGGAAGAATAGATAAGGTAGGTTTTACAGGGAGGGAGTTAATTTTAAGCAGCGCTGGGGGTTAGGTTTTGTATTAAACAGCATACAACACAGCAAAATGTATTTTTTATATAGCAACTACAAATCAAAAGGTTTTGTTTTTACTATTACTGCTATTATTTAATTCCCTTCTTCATTGGGAGTAATCAGGAGTGGCCAGAAACTTACTTTGGGAGTGACCCAGAGTTACTAATCAGCAGTCTTCAGTGATTTCTTCTACCTGTGATATATATTAATTTGGTCAGTTATCTTTAGTAATCAAGTGACTTAGTATTTCTATTTCTAGCCCAGAAACCTGGCCACCTTTCAGCATGCTTTGTCCAAGCCCCATCATCCATCCTCTTGTCCTTGCTAGGATCCGAGGTGTCATCCATGACACCCCCACCTCTCTCTTCCCATGTGGAATCTATTGTCAAACTATGTCACATTTATCTTCACAATGTCCCCCCGATAAATCCACGTCTCTCCAGGTCTGAATAGCACCACATTAGCTCAAACCACCATCGTCTTTCTGCAGGACTATTTCAGTAGCTTTCTCTATGCACTTCCCCATTCAATCTCTTGTCTGTACTAAAGATAGAGTAATGTTTACCAAATGCAAGTGTGATCAAATTACAACCAGTTTAAAACCCATCAGTGACTGAATTGTGCTCTGAAGGTAAAGACGAAGCACCTTAAAATTCCTTAAAAGACTGCATAGCTTCCTTTTTCTCTATCCTTAGCTGACCTTTTTTGGTATCCTTATCTGACCTTGTTTATCCTTTTCTCTAACCTTATCTGAAACAACCCTACCCTCTGTTGCAGCCACACTAATGTCTTTTCTGAATCCGGTACTTAGCATACTGTCCCCTGTCACAGGACCTTTGCACATGCTGTTCCCTTTGCCAAGAATACTTTGTGTAGCTTTTTTGAGAGGCAAATTGACTATAAGGGAGTATTCATTCCTTCAGATCTCAGCCTATGCATTCATTCTTTAGGGAAGCCACACCCATATCTGTGCCTTTTGTCTCATTTGTGATTTGAAATTCTTTGTATGATTATTTGATGAATCTTTGCTTTTTTACTAGACTGCTTGCTCTGTGGAAATTATAACGATATTTTTTGGGTACATTTTATTTGTTTTAGGAATAAGTACAGTTCTAATTTTTTTTCTTTTATTGCAGGGGTGCCATTCACATAAAATATAGGCATTTTAGAGGTGCCAAAATAAAATATATCAGCCATATTTAATAAATTCCAGTTCTACTCTCTTCTACCCTGTAGCCCAAGAAGCAGCAACAATGGGTAATTCTCAATCTTTGATATTAGCAGTCTATAAAACAACAATCTTGTGAGATATTCACATTCAGTAATATTACAAAGTAATTGGATATCCATATTTCCTTTTCTTAATAATTACTAAATTATATAGTCATGTAAATATATTGATGGTTCAAAATCTTTTTTTTTTTAGGGTTACAGGATCATGCAGTATTTTTCAGGAAAATGACAAAGTTAATTTTGTATGAAATGCCAAAAGCTGGGTAAGTATTGTGAATTAAAAAAGAAAGAGCTACACTATTATATGCTCTGTGTATCCACATACCTCTTAACCCATATACACATACATGATCACTCAACTATTTATCTTGGAGCAGCTTGGAGATGATGGGAATGCACTCATCTTCCTAGAGTTGTCATAGCTCTCAGTGAACAGATTATTTCCTAAAGCAATCAGATTTATGGAGCTGGGGGTTATATATGCCCTCATCCAGAATAACAGCCTTTAGAATCATATTCTCAAGTTCAAATCCTGGCTCTCTATTTAGCATTGGATAAATTCCTTTGCCTCTCTGAGCCTAATTTTCTTTTAATAAAATAGTAATTATGCTATCTCCTTCTTATAAAGGACAGTTGCATAAATGAGGTATTTGAAAAGACATTGTAGACTGACATGAGGCATGCAACAAATAGCAGCTTATGCAATAATAATAACAGCAACAAAGTCTCTGTAGAAATCATCTGTGATTTTTATTCTATTTTATTTTAGGTATTCCAGCATATTAAATGATTTCGTGGAATCTAATTTTTTTGTGATTGATGGAGACTCCTTGCTTGTCACATGCCTATGTGTAAAATCATTCAAGTGGGGACAGAATCTCCACTTCTTCTATCTGGTTGAATGCTATCTTGTGGATCTTATGAGTAATGGAGGACAATTTTCTATAGTTTTCTTCAAGGTAATATATGATGATTGATGTCTTTTTAATCCTTTCATAACTATAACTGAAATCTCTTAACCTAAAGAGTATTTTACTTAAAAATGAAGCATGTCATCATGGAAAATATAAAAAGGCAGATTAACAAAAGAAAATATTACCCATGATTTCACTACTCAGAGATAGCCATTCTTTATTTTTTATTTATTAAGTTTTTTTCCTCTCAACTGTATGTTTGCACATTCACAATATAGACCAGGTGCAAGGTCTGGGCTGAGGTGTATATAGGTAGGTTTACTCTAGTTCCCTTTCTATATAGTCAGTGTAATAATTCAGTATGTGGTAAGCACCAGGAAGCCCATTCTTTGGTTTTCAATATTTTATTATAAAAATTTCAAATATAGGTAAGTTGAAAGGTTGTGTAGCAAATATCTATATCTCCACCATCTAAATCATACAATTGCATTTTATTATATCTGTAAACTTATCCATGCCTTTGAATAACTCCTTTTATTTTGGGGCTACATTTCAAAGTAGTTGTAGACATTACATTTTACTCTTAAACATTACAGCATACATGCCATTAACCAGAGTTTGGTACTTATCTGCAAGTGTTTTTTTTTTTTTGGCTGTAAAATTTGCATGAAGTGAAATGCACAGATCTTAAGTGTTTTACAAAAAGTTTTGCATTAACCTAATGCCATTTAATGAGCTTTCAAATGTGCATAGCATTTACCAGTACATTGAGTTTTGACAAAGGCATGCGCGTGTAACCCAAACTCTTGTTCCACAGGACGTCTTCTCATATCCCTACCAAGTTCATCCTCACTGCATCCCTCAGAAGCAACCACTGTTTAAATCCTTTCTATTGCACTTAGATTTACCTATTGTAGAACTTTCTTTATTTTATTTTTTTTGAGATGGAGTTTTGCTCTTGTTGCCCAAGCTGGAGTGCAGTGGCACAATCTTTGCTCACCACAACCTCTGCCTCCTGGGTTCAAGTGATTCTCCTGTCTTAGCCTCCTGAGTAGCTGGGATTACAGGTGAATGCCACCACAGCTGGCTAATTTTGTATTTTTAGTAGAGATGGGGTTTCATCATATTGGTCAGGCTGGTCTCAAACTCCTGACCTCAGGTGATCTGCCTGCCTCGGCCTCTCAAAGTTCTAGAACTTTTAATAAGTAGAATTTTACAGTATGAACCTTCTTTCATTCAACATAATGTTTTTGAGAGGCATTCATTTTGTTGTGTGTATCAGTATTTTGTTCCTCTTATCAATTTTGAGTAACGTTTTTATTGTAGAAATGTACCATGGTTTGTTTACCCATTTTCCTGTTGAGTGAACACTGAGCTCTTTCAGTATCTTGCCTAGATGAATAAAGGTACTATGTGCAATTACGTGCAAGTCTTTGTGTGGATGTAAGTTTTCATTTTCCTTGTGCATATATCTATGATTGGAATATATATTTTATAAAACTGTCAAAACTTTTCCTAAGGTCGTTGTGCCCTTTTATATTCACTCCAGCAATGAATAAGAGTTTCTGTGCCCTATGTAGTTGCAAACATTTGTATTTGGTCAGTCCAGCCATTCTAGTGGATGTGTAGTGTGATGTTCCTGTGTTTCAGTTGGTATTTATCAAATGGCTAATGATGTTGCCTACTTTTTCAAGTGCTTATTGTTCATCTGTATACTGTCACTTGTGAAGCATCTTCTCATATCTTTTGACTGGTTTATATTGAATTCTTTATCTTTTTAATGTTGAGTTGCAGTAGTTTTGATATATTCTGTTTACAACATGTGGTCATATACATTATTTCAAATATATTTTCTCAGTCTGTGATGTGCCACTTCATTTTCTTAATGCTAGCTTTGGATGAGCAGATATTTTAGTTTTGATGAAGTCTAATTTATTATTCTTTAATGGTTATTGTGCCTATATCCTGATAAGAATCATTGCCTGTCTCTTAGTCATAAAAATAGTCCCCTATATTTATTAATAATTCTAGAAGCATGTAGCTTCAGCTTTTACATCAGTCTATGATATGTCTTGAATTAATTTTTGTGTCTGTGTGGTGTGAATTAGGAATTGAGGTTCATTTGTTACAGCATCCATTGTTGAGAACGTTTTTCTTCTACCAGTAGATTGCTTTGGTTTCTTCATCAAAAATCAAATGATTGTAAATGTGTGGGTCTATTTCTGGGTTTTCTACTATGTTCCATCAAAGGATTTAACAAATTACTAGTACCACAATGTCCTAATTTGTGTAATTTTATAGTAAATCTTGAAATTCATTTGTTCTTCTTTAACTTTCACTATCCTAGGTTCTCTGCGTTTTCACACAAATTTTAGAATGAGTTTACCAATTTCGATTTAAAAAGAACAATGGGATTATAATTGATAGTCATTAAATTTGTAGAACAATATAGTCTTTCAGTTAGTGAACACAATATATAACTGTTTTTTTTTAAGATCTCCAGTTTCTCTTATCAATTTTGTATTCTTCGTTGTGGAGATGTTGCACATCTTTTGCTAAATATATTTCAAGATATTTCATGTTTTGATCTTATCATAAATTGAACTTTAAAAAATAATTTTGTATTTTTTGCTCTTTGTATGTAGAAGTAGAATTGGTTTTTGTTAACTGGTATCCTGCAATCTTATCAAAGCAACTTATTAATTTTAGTTGCTGATTTGTGTATTTCTTAGATTTTTCAAAATATTTAGTGAATAAATACATGCTTACTTCTTATTTTTCAGTTTTTAAAAATTTATTTTTCTTGCCGTATTACAGTGACTGGCACCTCTAGTAAATGTTGAAGTAGAGTGAATGGCATCTTTACCTGGTATTTGATCTTAAAGGGAAAGTGTCCATTATTTCCCTGCTAGGTATCATCTTAGTTGTAGTTATATATACCCATTATCAAATTGAGGAAATTTCTTCTTATTTTAAGTTTTCTGAGAATTTCTATAATTAACAAGTGTTACATTTTAAAAAATGCTTTTCCTACATGTGTTGAAATTCTGATACAGTGTTCCTCTTTTATTTTCTTAATTTGGTAGATTATATTAAGAGATTGTTAAATATTAATTCAATTCAATCTTTTATTCCTGGGAAAGCCTCAATTGATCATGATAGATATACTTTCTTTAATATATTGCTGAGTTTGATTTCCCAATATTTGAAGGTTTTTTTGGTATATAGTCATGAAAAATATTAATCTGTAGTTTTATTTATTTATTTATTTGAGATGGAGTCTCACTCTGTCACCCAGGCTGGAGTGCAATGGCTTGCTGTTGGCTCACTGCAACCTCTGCCTCCCAGGTGTAAGCAATCCTCCTGTTTCAGCCTCCTGTGTAGCTGGGATTACAGGCATGCATTACCATGCCTGGCTGATGATTTTGTATTTTTAGTAGGGACAGTGTTTCCCTGTATTGGCTAGGCTGGTCTGGAGCTCTTGACTTAAGGAATCTGCCAGCCTTAGCCTCCCAGAATGCTGGGATTACAGGTGTGAGCCACCATACCCAGCCAGTTTTATTTTTTTTTATAGTGTCTTTGTCTGGTTTTGGTATTAGGATCATGCTGACTTAGTGAATGTGTTGAAAAGCCCATTTTCCTCTTCTGTTTTCTGAAAATGTTTTTGTAAGATTGGTATTATTTCCTCAGACAAATCTGATAAAATTTTCCTGTGAAAGCATTTGGGTCTGGAGTTTTTCTTGGAAGAAAATTTTTGATAACAAAGTCAATTTCTTTAATAAATATAGGGCCATTTAGACTTTTTGTTTTATCTTGTGTCAGTGTTGTTAATTGTGTATGTCAAGGAATTTGCCAATCTTATCTAAGTTATCTAATGTTTTGGCATAAAGTTGCATATTACATTCTCTTATTTTCTTCTTATTGCTTAAAGATTTGTAGTGATGTTAGTGTTAGTTAGGCCCCTCTTTTATTTTTATTTTAACAGAAACTAAATTTTCTTTTTTTAAAATTCAAGACAGGGACTCACTCTAACTCCCAAATTGGAATGCAGTAGCATGATTTTGGCACACTGCAACTCTGTGTCCTGTGCTCAAGTGATCCTCTGCCTCAGCCTCCTGAGTAGCTGGGACTACAGGCATGAACATGGTTGGCTTATTTTTGTATTTTTTTGTAAAGATGGGGTTTTGCTGTGTTGCACAGGCTAGTCTCCAACTCCTGAACTTAAGCAATCCACCTACCTGGGCCTCCCAAAGTTCTGGGATTACAGGCATGAGCCACACTGTGCCTAACTACTAATGATTTATTTTTTCATTTTTTCCCCCAAATTATGCAGTTTTACAGTGAATGACACAGAAGGAAACTAAAATTACCAACAGTTTATATGTAAACTTGGTTCCTGTCTTAAGGAAAAGAAGAACAGAACAAAACCAACATGTTAGAACATGTTTTGTTAGAACAAAAACAGAAACCCTCTAAAAACTTTCATATTGCAGTTCCATTTTGTCAACTGGGAGCTGTCTGTGTCCCTTAAATCTTTGGTTATTTGCTGCTTTCTGTGTAACAGGATGCAAAGCACACAGACTGTAACTATAGCTTACCAAAAAGGGATACATGGACCATATATACCCATCACCCAGATACTCTAAACCAGTTTTGAAACATAAACTGCAGAAATCCTGACTAAAACAGCAAAAGAAGACTTTTTTTTGGCCAGCTGCTAGTGACAACCAATGAGGCAATGACAGGAGGGTACTCATCAGAAACATGACACTAACTCGTCAAAGCAACTGCTCTACTTGAAATTCACATCTGGTAAAATGGGAATAGATTTTTATTTTTCTATTTCCAAATGATAAGTATCATTATATAATTTTACAAATTAAAATGTCATTTGTCATTATTTTATCTCTGATTCTATAACCTGATATAATGCTAAGGGAAACTAAGGAGTTAACTTTTTAAACATGTATGAAAGTCATATCTGCTGTATGTGACACAGCTTCACGGATTCCCTACTGTGATAATTTCCATTTTATTCTGCCCTCATTTATCCTTTATATTGTTGTGTCTTCTTTCTTCTTGATTAATCTAGTTAGTGATTTATCAATTTTGTTGATGTTTTCAAACACCTAGCTTTTTCATTTTGTTAATTTTCTGTATTGTCTTTTTTTCTTATTAATTTCACTGATTTTTACTCTTGTCTTTATTTGTTTCTCTTGGATTTTTCTTACTCTTTTTTCCACAAGCTTCTTAAATTGAAATCTTAAGCCAAGCTCTTTCTTCTTTTCTATTTATGAATTGTAAAAATTTTCTTGTAAGCCATGTTTTAGCTACATATCACAAATTTGCATTTTTTAAACCATTTAATTAGAAATAATTTCTGACATCTCTTGTGATTCTTTTTTCTTTGACCAGTGGATTATTTAGAAGTTTGTTGTTTTAAAAGCTGGAGGTATTACATGATAGATTTCAAAGTATCCAACAAAGCTTTAGTAACCCAAACAGCATAGTACTGGCATAAAAATGGACATTTGTACCAATGGAACAGAATGGAGAACCCAGAAGTAAATTCACATATTTACAGCCAAATGATTTTTGACTAAAACATCAAGAATGTTCAATGGAAAGGACAATGTATTCAGTAAATGGTACTCAGAAAATTGGATATTCACATGCAGAAAAATGAAACCAAATCCTCATTTGCACTATATAAAAAGTCAATTCAAAATGGATTAAGGACTTAAATGTAGGACCCAAAACTATGAAAGTATTAGAAGAAAACATAGGGGGAATGCTTTAGGACATTGGTTAGTGCAAAGATCTTATGAAGACCTCAGAAGCACAGGTAGCAAAAGCAAAAATAGACAAATGGGATTATATCAAACTAAAAGTTTCTGCATAGCAAAGGAAATAATCAACAGAGTAAAGAGACACCTTCAGAATGGGAAAAATGTTTGCCACTATTTATTCTACAAGGAATTAATATCCAGGATAAGCAGGGAACTCAAACATCTCAACAGCAAAAGTAAAAAAAAAGATAATACAATTAAAATGTGGGCAAGTGACCTGAATAGACATCTCTCAATAGAAGACATACCAATGGCCAACACATATATGAAAGCATAGTCAGCACTATTAATCATCAGAGAAATGCAAATCCAAACCATAATAAGATAGCATCTTACCCCATTAGAGTAGCTATTGTCAGAAAGACAAAAAAAATGCTAGTAAGTATGTAAAGAAAGGGCAACTCATTTGCTGCTGGTACGAATGTGAATTAACTCAGTAATATGGAAAACAGTATGGAGGTTCCTCAAAAAATGAAAACCAGAATTACTATGTGAACCATCAGTCCCACTACTAGGTATATATTCAAAAGATAGGAAATCATTATGTTAAAGAGATATCTGCCTTCTTGTGTTTATTACAACACTATACACATAGCCAATACATGGAAACAAACCAAGTGTTCATCAACAGATGAATAGATAAAGAAAATGTGGTGTACACATACACAGTATAATACTATTTGGCTATAAAAAAATAAAATTCTGTCATTTGTGGCAACATGGATGACCTTGGAGGACATTATTACACTATAGGGTGGCTATAATTAACAGTAATTTATTGCATTTTTTCAAATAGCTAGAATAGCAGATTTGACGTGTTTTTCAACACACACACACACAAACACACAAATTCTATCTGATGTGATCAATACACTAATTACTCTGATTTGATCATTACACATTATATACATGTATATCAAAATATCACCCTGTACTCCATAAAGATGGGCAATTAGTCCAGGTGAACTGGCTCACACATGTAATAAGAACACTTTGAGAGGCTGAGGATCACTTGAAGCCAAGAATTTAAGACCAGCCTGAATAACAGAGTGAGATCCTGTTTCTACAATTATAATGTCACTTATGGATAATTTCAAAAATTAAAAAAGTGTTGTTTTAATGTATAAATGCTTGTTTTTTTCTATTTGTGTTATCATTGATTTCTAATTTAATTCCATTGTGGTTCTAATTTAATTCCAATTTCAGTTATTTAAACATCTGTTAGGATTTGTTTTGATGCCCAATATATGGCCTATTTTGGTGAATGTACCCTGTGTTCTTGGAAATAATATAGAGTCTACAGTTATTTGAATATAATCTTTTAGAAATGTCATTAAATCAGAGTAGTTGATAGCTAAAATTAATTTTTATCTGCAAAAATAGATACTTATTTTAAGGACACAAAGGAGCATGAGGTAGGAGGCAAACTTCTCTCAGCAATCTTTTTTTGCTCCCTGAATTTTTATCCTTAAATTCTAGGAAGCACTTTAGGATCAAAACTGAGAAGAAATAGTATTTACCTTCCAGTAGAATGGCAAATTCAATAGAGGCACTGTCTTTATTTGGATTGATCTATATAAATGTCCTCAACAGTGTATTATAGTATGTTTTTTAAAAATTACAGATTGAATGGCTTCAAATTTTAACAAATCTCAACCCAAATACAAAAGTATATTATGAGCCCATTCCCTTATCCTACTCCTAGAAGCAATTGTTGTTTTACTGCTAAGAATTCTAGTCTATATTTGTTCAATCTTTTTACATAGGATTTTTTTTTGCGGGTGGGGGTTAGTTTTGGCATGATTAAAAGTAAAAGCAGTCTTTTTATAGATGCATATAGAAAAGTCAGCATTCTTCTTAAATATTGACAGTCTAATAGACTAGATTTTCAATATCATTTAAAAACTGATTTTTTTTATCTTTTATTTTAAGTTCAGGGGTACATGTGCAGGTTTGTTATATAGGTAAGCTTGTGTTATGGAGGTCTGTTGTACAGATTATTTCTTCACCTAAATATTAAGCCTAGTTCCCATTACTTATTTTTTCTGATCCTCTCCCTCCTCCTACCCTCCACCATCCACCCTTGTGCAGGCCCCAGTGTCTGTTGTTCCCCTCTCTGTGTCCATATGTTCTCATTATTTAGCTCCTACATGTCAGTGAGAGCATGCGGTTTTTTTGGATTCTGTTTCTGCATTTGTTTGCTAAGGATAATAGGCTTCAGCTCCATCCATGTATCTGCAAAGGACATGATCGCCTTCTTTTTTATGGATGCATAGTATTCCATGATGTATATATACCAATTTTCTTTGTCCAGTCTATCAATTGACGATTTAGTTTGATTTCATGTCTTTGCTATTGTGAATAGTGCTGCAGTGAACATGCATGTGTCTTTATGATGAAACAGTAATGAGACTGCTCAGTTGAATGGTAGATCTGTCAGGAATTGCCACATTTTTCCACAATGGTTGAACTAATTTAAACTCCCACCAATAGTGTTAAGCATTCCGTTTTCTCTGCAACCTCCTCAGCATCTGTTATTTTTTGCTTTTTAATAATAGCCATTCTGACTGGCATGAGATGGTTTATCATTGTGGTTTTGATTTGCATTTCTCTAATGATTGGGGATGTTGAGCTTTTTTTAACATGCTTATTGGTGGCATGTATTTCTTCTTTTGAAAAGTGTCTGTTCATGTCGTTTGCCCACTTTTTAATGGGGTTGTTTTTTTCTTGTAAATTTGAAAAATTGGAATTTTGATTTGCTAAGAAAAGATTTACATTGTTTAAGGAGGAGATGCATCACCTGGAACATATCTGCTAATAGTGATCCACATCAGCTTCTCAATGCAGAGGAAATATATCTATCCACTTGCTACTTTGATCCCTATTTAAACAGAGAGAGTCAAAGCATTAGAAGTGAAGTAGTAATGTATGCCTGCTCAAATAAAGGAGAGGAGTCTATATAATCTACATTTTGACTTGTGGCATACAATTGTGAAATGAGTCAAGTTTAAGGCCCTTGAGAAAAGCAACTTGATCACATGGGTTGGATTCTGTATGGCTTTGTGCTGTAAGTAACAGAATTGACAAATTACTAAAGGAAGGTTTTAAAATGACATATGTTTTCTTTCTCACCACAGGATGCTGAATGTGCATATTTTGATTTTCCTGAAATTCTTTCATTGAGAACTGCTTTAATTCTCCACCTTCAACACAACACTAACATTGATGTGCAAACGGAGTTTTCTGGATGCTTATCACAAGATTGGAAGTTATTCTTGGAACAGCATTACCCATATTTTCTGATAGTTTCAGAGGAAGGCCTGAGTGATTTACAAACGTACCTTTTTAACTTCTTAATCATACATTCATGGGGAATGAAAGTCAATGTTGTGCTTTCTTCAGGGCACGAATCTGATACTCTCAGACTTTATGCACATATCATGGAAAGCACAGAGAGAAACCAAACTTTTTTGGAGAAGGTAATTGACATTAATAACTCTCATTTTTTTGTCCTGATTTTTAATTTTCATTCTCAAAATCTTTAACTCAGTATTCTTTCTGTCTTCTTAGTGGAACCTATGATAGGCAGTCTCAGAAGAGGTAATAAATTTAATACTGGTAACGATGATGATAAACATTCATTGAGCACTATGCCCATTCCTTTTCCTGAATTTCTCTTAGTTTTCAGGGTACTCCTCTAAGGTTTGTGGCCTTATTATCTCTATCTATTCACATCTAATTATGGTATTATCACCTCATCTATAAAAGAATACTTGGAGTATTGAAGTAATTTGCTCATGTTAAGTACCTAATTGTGGTATAATAAGAAATATATTTGCACTCTATCCCTAGTTGCTGTCACAGAGCTCCTAAAACCCTTGGAATTTCTTGAGTAATAATAATATCTTTTGTTATTTGTAAGGAGCTGCTTTTGATCACATCTGAATTTTTCCTAATGAGGTGACCTAGGGTGGGGGCCCTAAATAGCCTCAGCATTGGGCTGGTCACCAAAAGGACCAAGCCATCAGAGGCTGGAAATTTTAGTCCCAACCACCAACCTCTGGGAAGGGGAGCAAGAGGGGCTAGATATTAAGCTCTATAAAAACTCTTGAACAGTGAGGTTTGTTGAACTCCCAGGTTGGGAAGGCCTGGGAGGGACGGGACACCCAGGGAGTTACTGCCCTTCTCCCCATACCTTGCCTTGTGCATCTGTTCCATCTGGCTGTTCCACAATTGTATCCTTCATGATAAACTGGTAATAGTAAGCAAACAAGTTTTCCTGAGTTCTGTGAGCTATGTTAGCAAATTACCAGCTGTGAGGAGGGAACCCCAGATTTGTAGCTGGTCCATCAGGATGTGAAGCCTAGCATTTGTGCTTCACGTCTGAAGTGGGAGGCAGTCTGGTTGGACTGAGTCCTTACCCTGTGGGGCCTGTGTTAACTCACGGTGGTTAGCATCAGAATGGAATTCCACTGTATGGCACCCAGAGGTGTCTGAAGAGAATTAGAGAATTATTGGTGTGGAAAATTCAGACTTTTTTTTTTGTTAGAGTGTTATAAGTAGAGAAGTGATTTTCCTTTATTAATAAAAGATTGACAGTGGATTTCAACAAAGTGATTTTCCTTTATTAATAAAAGGTTGACAGTGGATTTCAACAAAGGAGTGTGTCTTTAGCTTCCGTATATTTAGCCATAGGGTGTCCTGCTGCCTAGATAATGGAAAGCAAGAAATGCATTTAACTGGAAATCCATGCGTTTAGAGGTTCATGTGTTGCATGTAGGCAGTGAAATGATAGCTAACATGGACGAAGGATCCTTAATGAGAAAGACATGAATATTGACAAAGGAAGAAGTAATGAGATAATTTCATTCCTTAACATAAACTCATGAAGTCTGTAGAATTTTCAAAGCATTTTAGAATTTCAATTTTATGATAGGTTCATTATTTTGGTATATCTGGCATTAGGTGTTAGAAACAGAATGCTTGTTCCCAGGTATTGCAAGGAAAAATTAGCTTTCAGAAAAAATGTTTTCTCAGCAAGGCAATTTTACTTTCTGCAGAAAGGGTGCTCGTTTTAGCCATCTTGCCTCGAGAGTACAATGAACAAAGGAAAGGCAGACATATTTATTCCTTATGCGTTGGGTCCTTACTGCAGTGTCTGATCTCTATTGGTTGGGGCCAGATATCACAATCTAAACTGAACCCAATTGGCTAACAACTTAAAACTTTTCTATATAGTACAGGCAAAGGAGAAAAAGGGAAAGGAGGAAGTCCAAATAAGGAAGGGGCATAGGCTGTGAGCTGGGACATGCCTGTGAGCACGTGCAGCACAGATATCTTGGTTAAAGTACAAGGACATAGAATGTACTTATTCCCTTGTGTCTAACAGCTACGTAGGATAGGGCTTAACAAGGAGTTGTTAGCAAAAAGCAAGAAGGCTATGAAGAAATTTAGTTTTTTTTTGTCAGTAGAAAGTCATTTAATATTTATATGTAGATATAGGAGATACAGGATTACAAAAATAATTTTTATCTATAATATAACACTGCAGTCATTAGAAAGTCATTTAATGTTTACTTGTAGATATAGGAGATAATTATCTATAATATAACAATATAGTCAGTAGAAAGTCATTTAATGTTTTCATGTAGATGTAGGAGATACTTATATATACAGGATTGTGAAAATAATTTTTGTTTTTAACAGTATAGTCAGTAGAAAGTCATTTAATGTTTACATATAGATATAAGGGATACTTACACTCAGAAGTCATATAAGCTCCAACTATTAGGAAAAACAGAGAGAAAGAATAAAACATAGTCATTTTAAAGACTGAGATTTAAGAAGGCCAGATGAAATGCTCTGATCCTATGATGAGGGAAGAAGATTCTGAAGACTGAGTTTTATTCTGGCAAGTTTTGACTTTCTAACCACAAGTGCTCTAGAGGTAAGATTTTTCTCACACCTAAGTGTAAATGTGTGTATCAGTTTGAGGACTTCAAGTTGTGTGCTTTTAGCACTTTTTTGGGAGAGGTATTTGCACCATAACGAACTCATATCTGGAAATACGATCTCTGATATCTGTATCAGAGTATTTATGGTATAAATGAAATTTATACTACATATGTAACATTTATAAATTAAAAATATCCATGCCATAAGAATGTAATGAAGTTGCATACAGAGTTCAAAGGTGTGCGTTGCTCTAAAGCAATGCTTACTATTTTTTTCTGGCACAAAATGGTGCCTATCATATTTTATTCTCCTCTCTTTTTCATTTGGGCATTGATTTATGAGGAAGGGAGACATAGACCTTGCACAGATCATGGTTACTTCACAATGTGGCTTAGCTAAAGCCTGAGCATCATCCAGAGAAAACCATATGTTTTGCAGCAAACATCCCTACTCATGCCTTTTCTCTATGTTTGCTCAAATTTGGTTAAATTTTAGTTACATTTTTGTGAGATTTCATAATGTTATTAAAGGTGAACATTGGCACAAATATTTGATTTGGAGTCTCTCTTTTACTCATTTTTAATTGAAAATGACCATGTGTTTTTCCAGGGCCTTAATAATGATGTCTTTTAAAAGTAAAGGACTGCATTTTGTCATTATCCCCAGAAAAGATAACAGTGCATTGCCAGGCCTTCAATACCAAGGGTATTAGACTCAAGATTCTGTAAGATTCTGTTTGTGCCAGGCACTGATCAGCAGTATAAATATAAAATGAATACAAATGCCAATAACTTTCTAGAAACACTCATCAAAATTTGCATTAAATCAACAGATCTTTCTTTTAAGATGTATGAATTCTAACTTCCATTTGCTTTAGAAAGGATAATTAAAATCCAGAGCTATTATGCTCAGCAGGTTTCAGGAGACCCCTATCAAATTGTTTTCTTTCTTTTTTTAATATGTATTTATATTTTATTGCACTTTAGATTCTGGGGTACATATGAAGAACATGCAGGATTGTTGCATATGTACATACATGGCAGTGTGGTTTGCTGCCTTCATCCCCATCACCTGTATCTGGCATTTCTCTCCATGTTAACCCTCCCCAACTACCCACCTGCTGCTGTCCCTCCCCTAGTCCCCCTGCAACAGACCTCAGTTTGCCATGCTCTCCTCCCTGTGTCCATGTGTTCTCATTGTTCAACACCCGTCTATGAGTGAGAACATGTGGTGTTTGATATTCTGTTCTTTTGTCAGTTTGCTGAGAATGATGGTTTCCATGTTCATCCATGTCCCTTCAAAGGACACGAACTCATCATTTTTGATGGCTGCATAGTATTCCATGGTATATATGTGCCACATTTTCCCTGTCCAGTCTATCATTGATTGGCATTTTGATTGGTTCCAGGTCTTTGCTATTGTAAACAGTGCTGCAATGAACATACATGTGCATGTATGTCTTTATAATAGAATGATTTTATAATCCTTTGGATATATACCCAGTAATGGGATTGCTGGTCAAATAGAATTTCTATTTCTAGGTCCTTGAGGAATCACCACGCTGTTTTCCACAATGGTTGAACTAATTTACAATCCCACCAACAGTGTAAAAGTGTTCCTGTTTCTCCACATCCTCTCCAGCATCTGTTGTCTCCAGATTTTTTAATGATTGTCATTCTAACTAGCATGAGATGGTATCTCAATGTAGTTTTGATTTGCATTTCTCTAATGAGCAGTGGTGATGAGCATTTTTTCATATGTTTGTTGGCCTCATATATGTCTTCTTTGGAAAAGTGTCTGTTCATGCCCTTCACCCACTTTGGAATGGGTTTGTTTTATTTTTTTCTAGTAAATCTGTTTTAGTTCTTCATATATTCTGAATATAAGTCCTTGGTCAGATGGGTAGATTGCAAAATTTTTTCCCATTCTGTTGGTTGCTGGTTCACTCTAATGATTGTTTCTTTTGCTGTGCAGAACTCTGGAGTTTAATCAGATCCCATTTGTCTATGTTGGCTTTTGTTGCCAATGCTTTTGGTGTTTTAGTTATGAAATCCTTGCCTATGCCTATGTCCTGAATGGTTTTGCCTATGTTTTTTTCTAGGGTTTTGATGATGTTAGGTCTTATGTTTAAGTCTTTAATTCATCTGGAGTTAATTTTAGTGTAAGGTTTCAGAAAGGGGTCCAGTTTCTGCTTTCTGCACATGGCTAGGCAGTTTTGCCAACACCATTTCCACATTACTTGTTTTTTTCATGTTTGTCAACGATCAGATGGTTGTAGATGTGTGATGTTGACTCCAAAGTTTCTGTTCTACTCCATTGGTCTATATCTCTGTTTTGGTACCAGGGTCATAGGTAGCTTGGTGGGGCTAGCATTGAATCTATAAATTACTTCGGGCAATTTACTTCCAATTATGTGGTCAATTTGCGAGTAGATGTGATGTGGCACTAAGAAAAATGTATATTCTGTGGATTTGGGGTGGAGAGTTCTGTAAATGTCTATTAGGTTTGCTTGGTCCAGGTGAGTTCAAGTCCTGGATATCCTTGTTATTTTTCTGTCTCGTTGATCTATCTAATATTGACAGTGGAGTGTTAAAGTCTCCTGCTATTATTGTGTGGGAGTCTAAGTCTCTTTGTAAGTCATTAAGAACTTGCTTTATGTATCTGGGTGCTCCTGTATTGAGTGTGTATATATTTAGGATGGTTAGCTCTTCTTGCTGCATTGATCCTTTTACCATTATGTAATGCCCTTCTTCATCTCTTTTGATCTTTGTTGGTTTAAAGTCTATTTCATCAGAGACTAGGATTGAAACAACTGCATTTGTTTGCTCTTCATTTGCTTGGTAAATCTTCCTCCAATCCTTTTTTGAGCCTATGTGTATTTTGAGCCTGTGTGTATTTTGAGCCTATGTGTGTCCTTGCATGTGAGATGGGTTTTGACTTTTTATCCAATTTTCCAGTCTGTGTCTTTGATTGGGACATTTGGCCCATTTACATTTAAGGTTAATATTGTTATGTGTGAATTTGATGCAGCCATTTTGATGCTAGCTGGTTGTTTTGTTAGTTGCTGCAGTTTCTTCATTCTTTTCACTGCTTTTTACCATTTGGTACGTTTTTGGAGTGGCCGGTACTGGTTGTTCCTTTCTATGTTTAGTGCTTCTTTCAGGAGCTCTTATAAAGCAGGCCTGGTGATGATGAAATCTCTGAGTAATTGCTTGTTCATAAAGGATTGTATTTCTCCATCACTTATGAAGCTTAGTTTGGCTGGATATGAAATTCTGGGTTGCAAGTTCTTTTCTTTAAGGATGTTGAATATTGGCCCCCACTCTCTTCTGGCTTGTAGAGTTTCTGCTGAGAGAACCACTGTGAGTCTGATGGGCTTCCCTTTGTGGGTAACCTGACGTTTTTCTCTGGCTGCCCTTAGCATTTTTTTCTTTCATTTCAACCCTGGTGAATCTGACAATTATGTGTCTTGGGGTTGCTTTTCTTGAGGAATATCTTCGTGGTGTTTTCTGTATTTCCTGGGCTTTAATATTGGCCTGCCTTGCTAGGTTGGGGAAGTTCTCCTTGATAATATCCTGAAGAGTGTTTTCCACTTGGATTCATTTTCTCCATCACATTCAAATGTAGATTAGGTCTTTTCACATAATCCCATATTTCTTGGAGGCTTTGTTCATTTTTTTTTACTCTTTTTTCTCTAATCTTGCCTTCTCATTTTATTTCATTGAGTTGATCTTCAATCTCTGATATTCTTTCTTCTGCTTGGTTGATTCAGCTATTGAAAATTGTGTATGCTTTGCGAAGTTCTCATGTTGTGTTTTTTGGCTCTGTCAGTTAATTTATATCCCTCTCTAAGCTGTTTATTCTTGTTAGCATTTCATCAAACCCTTTTTCAAGGTTCTTAGTTTCTTTTCATTAGGTTAGAACATGTTCTTTTAGCTCAGAGACTTTTGTTATTACCCACCTTCTGAAGCTTGTTTCTGTCAATTCATCAGACTCATTCTCCATCCAGCCTTGTTCCTTTGCTGGTGGGGAGTTGTGATCCCTTGGAGGAGGAGAGATGTTTTGGTTTTGGGCATTTTCATCCTTTTTGTGCTGGTTTCTTCCCATCTTTGTGGATTTATCTACTGGTGGTTTCTGTAGTTGGTGATTTTCAGATGGATTCTCTGAGTGGATGTCCTTTTTGTTGATAATGAAGCTAATTCTTTCTGTTTCTTAGCTTTCCTTCTAACAGTTAGGCCCCTCTGCTGTAGGACTGCTGGAGGTCCACTCCAGACCCTGTTTGCCTGGGGATCACCTGCAGTGACTGCAGAACAGTAAGAGTTGCTGCCAGTTTCTTCTTCTGTTATTTTTGTCCCAGAAGGATACCCACGAAATGTCATCCTGAGCTCTCCTTTATGAGGTGTCTCTAAATATGTGGGAGTCTGGGAGTTGCTTGAGGAGACAGTCTGTCCCTTATAGGAGCTTAGGTGCTGAGCTGTGAGCTCCATTGTTCTGTTTAGAATTGCTGGGCAGGTACATTTAAGTCTGCTGCAGCAGAACTCATAACTGTCTTTTTTTCCCAGGTGCTCTGTCCTGGGAAGGTGGGGCTTTATTTATAAGTTCCTGATGTGCTGCTGCCTTTTTTCAGAGATGCCCTGCCCAGTGTGGAGGTAGCCTAGTCACAGTCTGCCAGCAGAGGTGTTGCTGAGCTGCCGTGGGCTCTGCCTAGCTGCTGTGTGAACATCCTTGCAGTTTTGTTTATAGAGGTATAGTTAGAACTGCCTCGGTAATGGTGGTCTGCCACAGTAATGGTGGATTGTCTCTGTAATGGCGGATTGCCTTGGTAATGGCAGACTGCCTTGGTAATGGTGGACTTCCTCAGTAATGGCGGATGCCCTTCCCCACACAGAGCTGGATCAACCCAGGTCCAGCTGTGCTTGCTGTGAAACTCTCATTCCAGAGTGTTTCAGATTGCTGGTCTTTGTGTGGGTGGGACTGGCTGAGCCAGATCACCTGGCTGTCTGTTTCAGCCCCCTTTTTTTCAGTTGAATGGGAAACTCTGTCTCCTAGGTGTTCCAGTTGCCAGTTGAAATGGCACTCGTATTTGTGTGAGGTTTTGTGTGGAAGCCCTCTGTGCTGGCTGAAACAGTAGTGCTGGGGAATTGTGGCACTTTTCTGCCTGGGAATCTCCTGGTCTGTGGGCAGTAAAAATTCATTTGGAAATGCAGTGATTAATCACCCTCTGCATTGTTGCTGGGAACTGCAATCCAGAGCTGTTTCTATTCAGCCCTCTTGGATCTATTCCCAAAAGTTAGTCTTTAAAACAAACTATTATTTCTAACATTTATTACTATTATTCTTTAACAAGAAGGGAAACTTTGAAGTGGAACTTTTTACTTTCTACATTAGGTTTGTACAGTATTTATGTTCTGAAACTTGGGAGTCAAAAATGTATTATTAATCTTATGAGTGAATTCAGTTTTGTTCCAGTTTTCACATTTTGAAATGAATTCTGATGATTCATTTTTTTATTAGTTTTTGTAGCAAATCTCTGCCCTTTGAAATTGTGACTCCTCATTTTTTGTTTTGGTTGGAAAATTGCCTTCTAAATGTACATTATGGTGATAACTAAAATTAATCATGTTTTGAGAAACATTCTTCATGGTAATTAAGACATACAGATGTTTGTCATGCTTTTAGATTTGTTATTTGCTTTACTTTTATCCTGTCATTAAAATTTTCCCAGCTTTTTTTTTTTTTTAACACGTGGAAGAATCTTAGGTTTATAGCTTAACATATGAAAAGGGTCTTGGTTTACAGTCTCAGGAATTACATATGAAAGGCTCATGCCTGTAATCCTAGCACTTTGGGAGGCCGAGGCAGGTGGATCACGAGGTCAAGAGATTGAGACCATCCTGGTCAACATGGTGAAACCCCATCTCTACTAAAAATACAAAAAATTAGCTGGGCATGGTGGCATGTGCCTGTAATCCCAGCTACTCAGGAGGCTGAGGCAGGAGAATTGCCTGAACCCAGGAGGCAGAGGTTGTGGTGAGCCGAGATTGCGCCGTTGCACTCCAGCCTGGGTAACAAGAGCGAAACTCCATCTCAAAAAAAAAAAAAAAAAAAAAGAAAGAAAAGAAAAGGGTTTTAGTTTACAGTGTTAGGAATGAAAAGGGGAAGTTGATCTGAGATGCCTGGGTCTCCCTCTTCATACCTCCAACTGAGACCCTCACCACTTTATAATATTAGTGAAAGGTCTTACTTTCATTCTCACTTTCCAGATTTTCTGAAGAAACCGACTGATAATGTTTCATACAATACACTTGTGATGTCATTTTTTGGCTAACTACAATAGTAATGAATCCCCTAATCATCTGAAGGAACAGGGGGAGTAGATAAGGGAGCAGTAAACAAACATCTATTATTATTATAACACGTATGATGAGGGTTTTGAATCAAGGATGAGAACCAACCTCCAAATAAGGACTCAGGGTTAAATCCATGCCATGCCTGTACAGGCACATATGTCAGTTTGATTATGTCTCACACAATATCCTCTTGCTTGCCCCGGTCATCAATGTGCAGACGGCAGTTGGTTAGAGTGAATTTTCCCCAGACTCCTCCTTTGGCTGCTAGCAAATAATGTAGGGCCAGTCGGTTCTGATAAATCGCATTTCTTATTTAAGTTTCTTGTCGGGCCAAGAGGGACAGAGCTTTGCCCGTTTCATTAGTGAGTATTTCCAAAACAGCCTGCAACCAGATGATCTGGTTGAGCAGGTAAATAGGGGTCCAGTATCCCCATGAGCCATCCTCAGCCCATGTGGCTGGTCCATAGTACTCAGTAATTCTCTCTGGTGGCCACTTATCTCCATAGTACTCAATAATTATCTCTGGTGGCCACTCATCGTCTGTTCAATCACTCAGTTTTAGGTCTCTCTTCTCCCTAGCATAGTAGAATGGATGCCCTAACAGCTCACCTGTCTTAACAGATAATAGGAAGAAAGAGGGTTTATGACACAGCTACCTGTCCCTCTCACGGATTACACGCCTTATATTAAGTACCATTATATAAACAGGTTCCCTTCTGTGTCCCCGTACATTTATAAGAACTACAGGACAAAACAATGGCGGTAACTTTTATGTCCTACCTGGTGTACGTAGAGTCTTGCTCTGTTGCCCAGGCTGGTGTGCAGTCTGCAACCTCCACCTCCCGGGTTCAGCAATTCTCCTGTCTGCCTTGGCTTCCCAAATTGCTGGGATTACAGGCACCTGCCACCATGCCTGGCTAATATTTGTATTCTTAGTAGAGATGGGGTTTCACGATGTTGCCCAGGCTGGTCTTAAACTCTGACCTCAGGTAATCTGCCTGCCTTGGCCTCCTAAAGCACTGGAATTATAGGCATGAGACACTGTACTTGGCCTCTAGACTTCATTTTCATATTGAGAACAGATATTGCTACCAGTAAGTCTCTATTTTGCCTGAGAAATATCAGACTCTGACTTAAAAATGCAATACTAGTATCCTGTTTTGTCTCTCCTTAAGAATAACCATATTTATATATTTATTTTTAATAGAATTGGGGCCTTTCTTCTTGCTACGTTGCCCAGGCTGGTTTCAAACTCCTGGGATTAAGTGATATTCTTGCCTCAGCCTCCCAAAGTACTGATATTACAGACAAGAGCCACCATGCCTGGCCTTCTTTTCTTTTTAAATTGATGCTTTTATTTTCTGTAAAATTATTTCCTAATTCATTATCTATAAGTATTTCCCTAAAAGAAGGTTATTTTTCTCACCCCCTTTGGACTGTTTAAATTAGTCTCAATAAATATTATGGATGTATTATATGTTGTTAATTGTTCAGGATGGGGTGTTCATACTACCTTCTCTGATTTTCTGTATTTTTGAAAACCAAGATACTAAGAAAATTCATTATATTCTGAAAAAAAATTAATTTGGCAAACAGGAAATATACATGTTTATCAGAGCTTAAGAAAAATTGTCCTAAAGACACAACAGGGTAATTTTATTAGTATACATTATAACACATGTAGAATTCAAATGTCTCATTTAAAAAATTTAATTTAACTCTAAGTTCTGGGATACATGTGTAGGATGTGCAGGTTTGTTACATAGGTAAATGTGTGGCTTTGTGGTTTGCTACACCTGTCAACCCATCACCTAGGTATTAAGCCCTGCATGCATTAGCTATTTATCCTGTAGAATTTTCAAAGTCCTCTCTCTTCCACCCCCGCCCCCACAGACCCCAGTGTGTTGCCCCTCCCTGTGTCCCTGTGTTCTTATTGTGGTGTTTGGTTTTCTGTTCCTGTGTCAGTTTGCCAAGGTTAACGGCATCAGGCTCCATCCATGTTACTCCAAAGGACATGATGTTGTTCCTTTTTATGGTTGCATAGTATTCCATGGGTATATGTACCACAGTTTCTTTATCCAATCTATGATTGATGGGCATTTGGGTTGATTTCATGTTTTTGCTATTGTGAGTAGTGCTACAGTGAACATACTTATGCATGTATCTTTATGATAGAATGATTTCTATTTCTTTGGGCATATACCCAGTAATAGGATTGCTGGGTCAAATGGTATTTCTGGTTCTAAATCTTTGAGGAATTACCACACTGTTTTCCATAATGGTTGAGCTAATTTATATCCCCAACAACAGTGTAAAAGCATTCCTATTTCTCTGCAACCTCACCAGCATCTGTTGTTTCTTGACTTTTTAATGATCACCATTCCGACTGGCATGAGATGGCTTATTATGGTTTTGATTTGCATGAAGTGTCTCATTTTTTATAGCCAGGTAACACTTTATTTAATGTATTTGACATGGTTTTCTCCCTTTTACAGAATGAAACTGTGATTCGGATTGCATATAAAAGTCTCATACAACACTTGGAAGAAAGAAGGATTTTAGCATTAGCACCTTATTTTGAACAGTTGAAATGGAATGATATGATGGAAGAGGTATTAACATTTTTATTTCTTTAAAAAATTTGATAGAATTTGATAAATGAGAATCAAGTTATGATTAGTTCAGTCCTTAGACCAGAATAAATGATGCCATAGATCTCCTTAATACATGTATACTATCTGAATCTCAGAATGTCATGCTCCTATCTTGAATTGATCAGATGGCATATGTAATTTTATGTTCATTTCTGGAAGCCATATTTTAAGACAGACCCTGGAAAACTAGAAATTTGTAGTAATTAATGCAACAGTAATGTTTATTTTTTATTATTCCAATTGAGGAGGACTCTAAGACAACATTTTCCATATAAATAGTCAAAACGAGAAATTAATTATACCCGAAATCTAACTTTCTGATTATCTTATCAAACTATGCTTTATAATCCTATTTATCATGATGGATTACTAAGCACCTCTTTCTTTTTTTTTCTTTCTGATTCTCAAATGGTAAAAAGTGGTTGCAGAAGAAAGTTTGGAAAAAAAAGAAAAGTAGTAAGAATATCCATAATTCCACTTAGCATTTTAACATATATATATATTTTTATGTAGCTGAGGACATATTGTGTTTGTGTGTGTATGTTGCATGTGTTTCTTTTTTTTTTTGAGACACATATATGTTTTTGTGTTTTTTTTTTTTTTTTTTTTTTTTTTGAGACAAGGCCTCACTCTCTTGCCTAGTCTGGAGTGCAGTGGCACAATCATGGGTCATTGCAGCCTTGACCTCCCAGGCTCAAGTGATCCCCCCACCTCAGCTTCCTGAGTAGCTGGACCCTCAGGCATGTGCCACCATGCCTGCCTAATATTTTATTTTATGTAGAGATGATGTCTCATTTTATTACCCAGGCTGGTCTTGAACTCCTGGGCTCAAGTGATCCTCTTACCTTGGCCTCCCAAAGTTTTGGGATGACAGCTGTGAGCCACCATGCCCAGACTGTATAGGTATTTTTAATATACATTTCATTAAGATTGTTAAGTATTTTCTTGTCATTAAGAATTTTTCATGAATGTAATGTTTAATGAGCGCATTACATTTTCTTAGTGTTAGACATTTAAATTACTTCAAAATTTTGGCTGTTATAAATAATGTAACAGTGAACATTTTGATGTATAAGATTTTTGTACACATATTGGATTATTATTCTTCCATTCTAAATTCCCAGAAATTCAAAACTGGATCATAAGGTATCAACATATTTAATGATCTTGATGGATGTTGTCAAAGAGCTTTGCAGAAATTCTATCCCTACCTGTACTTTCATCTTTAATCTATAAGATAGTTGACTCACCACACAATTTTCAACGTTGTGTGATATTATTTTAAAAATTTTGATATTTTGACATTTATAACAAAATATCTAATTATTCTAACATGTATTTCTCTGATTTTTAGTAAAGTTGAATGATTTTATTTTTATTAATAATCTGTGTCCTCCTTTGTGAATCATTTGTTCATGTTTTACTAAATTTTAATGTCTTATTATGTTATTTAATTTCTTTACATATTTTGGTTTTCATATTTCTCTGGCATATTGATTGTAATTAATTTCAATTTTTGATCATTAAAATGATCACACATTTTAAAACATAAACTTTTAAAGTTCTGTTTAGTTAAATCTATACAATCTGTTTCTTACAAGTAAGAGCACTTATGAGTAAAAGAATTTTTCTAAATAATTTGGCATTTGAAGAAATTTCCTTTCTTGATAGGCGTGTTGGACTCTATTTCTGCTTCAGCATCTGTGGCCAGAAGGATCGGACATCCGGCGTGTCCTCTGCGTCACCTCATGTTCACTGTCCTTAAGAATGTACCATCGCATCTCAGTAAGTAAAAGGAACACAACTGCCAAGCAGAAAGCTGTCATTCATGAAGTATAACTGGTGTCACTTCACTGGGTAGCATCAGACTCTCCACTGTTGACATACTCTTGGTTTCTGACTGCCATTTTCTTCATTAGGAATTTACCTCCTTCCCCCACCAATTTATGTGTATTAAATACCAAAAAGGAAAGTAAAATTAGAATATATATAGATAAGAAAATGTTATGTTACATAATTTAGTGTTTTTCTTAAAATTCAATGTACAGTACGTTTTCTCTGGTGTTTCACTTACTAGGTATTTAGCCCAGTTCTTCTAATAAACAGAGAAAGTAAGGAAGAAGAAAAGAAACAAATTGGGGGAGGACCCCACTATACCCTGTGTTTCAGGCTCTGTGTTCCTGATACCGTGTAATCTCGCAACAACTTTTCTGTATAGCGATTATCACTCTTTCCTGTGGATTCAAGACTTTGAGACTGAGACTTTCCTAACCTACTTGGAATCACATGGTAACAGGTAGCCTGGATTTTGACTAGGATGGCTGGCTCCACAGCTTGTAGTCATTCTGCTCTGTTAAGTCGTGTATTTAAAAAATAATTCTGTTACAGTTTATTAGTATCACTGAGACTAGAGAGATTCTGAATTTTTAAAATTGTTTTCAGCATATAGGGCTCTTTACGAATCTTTTGAGGAACATGGATTTTCCTCTCTAGTATATGCATTTGCATAAGTACACACACACATGCACACACCCATGCACACGAAGTTTGTATGCAGTCTAAATATCTGTGTGTTTCAGGCTGAAAAATTCTGTTCCTAAAACAAACAGCCATGAAAAAGAGAGAGAGAGAGAAAAAAAGAAAAGAGAAAGAAAAGAAAGAGAAAGAAAGGAAAAATATGCCTGTAGAAGGCCCAAGGAATTAGTATTCTGTAAGATAAAACTGTCCATTTCTTAAATCTGTCAGCATGTTTTCACAAAGTATTTACTTTGCATATGGCAATATGTTATGCCCAAAATAAACATATTTGGGGAGAGAGAAGAAATAGGATATCTACGCCTCTTGATCACACATATCTTGAAAGGCAATTTTAACATCCCTTTGAAATAACTAGAAAAGGTTCAGACTTCTAGTCTCAACTACCAACTCAACATTTCCACTTGGATTTGTCATAGACCTCTCAAATTTAGGATTTCTGGACCCAAACCCCCCAAACTTCTCCATCCCAACAAATGACAACAATGTCCTTTTAGTTGCTCAAAAAAAAAAAAAAAAAAAAAAAAGAAAGAAAAAGAAAAAAAGTGTTAACACTTCAGGAGCATTACGGAGAATAGAGAGAGCGGCGAGCTTTTTGTGCTTCTTCCTTCTTGATTCTTTCCTTAGTTTGAATTTCGCATCTTTGATTTTATTTTGACTGATAAAACATTTATTAATTCCCTCTGCTAAGATTGTTGATTGTCTAACGTGTGCTAGTAGCTGCTTTCAACCTACAGAACTGCAATGTTATGAAGACTATCTAATAATAGGTGTTATTAATAATAGGTAATATAACAGGTATGATAATAGGTAATATTAATAATAATAGGTAACACGCCTTACTATGTATTGGTGACGTTCTAGATATTTTACATGTCTGATCTCACTTAGTTTTTCCAGAAACCCTATGAGAAAGTGTACTGTTACTATCCCGATTTTTTACATATAGGAGAACTGACTCATAGTGTCTTGACTGGAGTCACATGGTTTTCAGAGCCCAGATCCTGAATTATTGTGCAATAGTCTTTTTAATCTAGGAGATACAACACTTCAATATTTATTTATTTGAGACGGAGTTTCGCTCTTGTTACCCAGACTAGAGTGCAATGGTACGATCTCGGCTCACCACAACCTCCGCCTTCTGGGTTCAAGCAATTCTCCTGCCTCAGCCTCCCAAGTAGCTGGGGCTACAGGTGCGCACTACCATGCCCAGCTAATTTTTTGTATTTTTAGTAGAGACGGCGTTTCCTCTTGTTGACCAGGATGGTCTTGATCTCTTGACCTCGTGATCCACACATTTAGGCCTCCCAAAGTGCTGGGATTACAGGCATGAGCCACCATGCCTGGCCAATATTTTAATTTGATATGTCATACAGTAAATCTTAGCTATGTAGATTTCTTTAAAATTGTGACTTTGAATACTTTAATTTTTTTTTTTTTGAGACAGAGTTTTGCTCTTGTTACCCAGGCTGGAGTGCAATGGCGCGATCTCACTCACCGCAACCTCTGCCTCCTGGGTTCAGGCAATTCTTCTGCCTCAGCCTCCTGAGTAGCTGGGATTACGGGCACACACCACCATGCCCAGCTAATTTTTTTTGTAGAGACGGGGTTTCACCATGTTGACCAGGATGGTCTCAATCTCTTGATCTCGTGATCCACCTGCCTCGGCCTCCCAAAGTGCTGGGATTACAGGCATGAGCCACTGCACCCAGCCGAATACTTTAATTTTTGAAGATTCACTCTAAAAAATGAAGAACTTAAAAACTTTATATTCTTTCAGCATGTTGTCAGAATTTTAAGGGCACACTTAATAATTACCTTAACATATTCACTTTTATTGCTATGCTGAAGAATGTACTGTGAGTGGAAGTGTGAATAGCACAGGTCATAGGTTTCTGCATTTAAAAGTTGGTTTCTCAGCCGGGTGCGGTGGTTCACACCTGTAATCCCAGCACTTTAGGAGGCTGAGGCGGGCAGATTATGAGATCAAGAGATCAAGACCGTCCTGGCCAACATGGTGAAACCCTGTCTCTACTAAAGATACAAAAATTAGCTGGGCATGGTGGCATGTGCCTGTAGTCCCAGTTACTCGGGAGGCTGAGGCAGGAGAATTATTGCTTGAACCCGGGAGGCGGAGGTTGCGGTGAGCCAAGGTTGTGCCACTGCACTCCAGCCTGGCACCTGGCGACAAAGTGAGACTTTGTCTTAAAAAAAAAAAAAGTTGGTTTCTCACAAAAGTTCATATTGACTAATTTGCTTCTTTCTTACATGATCTAGAGATGGATAGGGACCACTATCTCATTTGACTCTCCCTCACTCTGTTTGCCTATTGTCTTGGGAAAAATATTTTCATATGACCATGCACAATGTTTTTAGTGGTTCTAATTTTTAAAAATGAACATATTGAACCCAAGTCAATCTCCTTGTAATTTCAGTTACCCCTAATTTTGCTCTATGAAGATACCCAGATTATTTTCTTTACTTTGCATATGATAACCCTTCATATATTTGAAAATAGCTTCAATAGTTTCACCTGCCACAGGAGGTGAAACTGGTCCATTTCCTTCCCTGTTTTCTCATTCAATATGTTTTACAGATAGATTGCCATCCTGGATTTCTCACCCTGAACATGCCATGGGTTTGTGGTTATTACTCTTAACTCTCTGAAATGCCAGAGCATTTTGCATGGGTCTCTGTCAATGCTCAGACTTCTGGATCAGGGACTTCCTTTTCTGTCAACTCATATAAAGTTCGGCTTCACTGAAAATCCTAAGAAATGCATTATGTGAACTGCTAAACTTGGAGTTTTCCCTCCCTCCCTCCTCTCCGCTTCTGTGTCAATGCAGCCAAGTTTGTGTATGCAGAAGGGGACGTTCTCAAAAATGGAAATGTAAGACTTTAATGATGTGTATCTTCGAGGAGTGCCTATTTCAATGCCATTTCACAGTGTGATGTTGTGGCTGTTCTCATCTTCTTTATTGTACACAGGTGCACTGTAATCACCTATCCCTGCAGGAGGTGGAAGATTTCTGCAGACTGCATTGCCTCTGTGTGGCTTTTCAACTCCACTTACCCCTTTCACAGAGAGCTTGTTCTCGAGTCATCACATCCTCTTGGATTAGGGCCAGTGATTCTTTCTTAAAAATGGTAAACATACTTTGTTGATTTTTGTTTCAACGTGAGAAGTGAAAACCATGATCACCTTTGAAACTAGAGTTATACTGGAATATTGCCAGATCTGATTAGCTGATACATCAATTAGGTCTTATTTTCAACAACTTCTATTTTTGGTAATGTAATGAGGAACACCACAATATATCTGTTTATCTGTTTCGTAGAATCATGAGAGCCTTCCTCTTTTTCCTTCCTATCTCTGATGAGATCTTGTTTTTGTATAACCAGCCATAGAAAATTGATTGCCATTGTATTCTCTTTGTAGAGAAACTCAGGAAAATCATTCGTGAATTTATTTTTTCTGTTTATAATAAAAATATATTAAAGGAAAGTTAAAAATTGAAGAAAAATTAATAATATGTACTCCTAACCCACTGCCCAAATTAATGCTGTTAACTGTTAATATTTTGGCTTAATTTCTTTCATTTTTTATTCTAGAGCATAGGTTTTTTAAATGGTTGCAATCATACTATATATACAACATATTATTTTATTGTAAAAGTATTTTCACTTTTGGTTAGCATACTTGTTTTAATTTTTAGTTTTTGTGAGTACATAGGAGGTGTACATATTTATGGAGTACATGAAATGTTTTGACACAGGCATGCAATGCATAATAATCACATCATGGAGAATGGGGTATCCATTCACTCAAGCTGGTTAGCATAATTTTGATGGCTACTAAATATGTATGAATGATTGTATTGTAGTTTACTTAATCGTGCCTCTATAATGGGACATTAGGATCATTTGAAGTTTTTGTATCGTAAATACTATTGGCCTTGAGGGATTCTGGGTTTAAACTTTTCCTGTTATTTATAACTAACTTCTTTGAATATATTTTCTGAAATGGGAAAAGATGATTAGCCAAAAAGGTAGGGAAAATTTGAGGATCTCGATAGATACTGTCAAATTGTTATCAAAGACATTTTAAAACCAATCGATCAGGAAGCCAGTCCAGACATGCTTATTCAGTGCATATCCATTGTAATCGACACCAAGGAAGGAGTGGAGAAAAATACAGACTCATCTCTCTTCTTCTTCCATGGAACTTCAGTTTGCATTAGTGAATAAGCAGTAAAATAATTACAAAGGTGGATATGAAGGAGGAACTAATGAATGCTTTGGAAACTAATTATTAAGAGACACAACCCAGTCTGGAAAGGTTGACCTCTCTGAAGAAGTGAAGAGAAGTGAAATGACTCATGAGCTGAAGGATGAGTAATAGTTAGCTGGGGAAAGGGAAGAGGAAAAGGTTTTCCAGAGAGGACCTAGCACTTGCGAATGCCCCAAGGAGCTGAGATATGTTCAGTGTGCCAGAGAGGAGAAAAGCTGATGAAGCTGAGGAGGGGGTAGAAGAAAATTCAGGATAGTGCTTGTTGTCTCTGTGTTAAGGACTTAGGAAATCATAAGAGTAATGAGAAGTGATTGAAGGGTTTCCAGCTGTAATTGACATTTTAGTTTAAGAGTTCTTTGGCTAAAGTGCATAGAACTCATTGTAGATATCCAAACGTAGTGGTGAGGAAGCCACCCAGTGAACACATAGTGATAATGATAACATGGCTAAAAAGTTGGTGGCAATAGGAATAAGTAGAAGTTGAAGATGTGAGAGTTCTTTAGGCTTTGAAACTGACAAGGTTAAGTAATGAATAGGTTATGAGGCAGAAGGGAGAAGGAAGAGTCCAAGATGACTTTCAGGTTTCTGGTTAGGCCAACTGTGTGGATGCTGCCACTGAAGAAGAACATTTTGGGTAGGAAAATAATGAATTTGGGAAATACTGAGTTTCAGGCGGTGGCAATGACACTTCCAAAGGAAGTATGTAGAAGGCAGTTTAAATATTCTTTGGATTGGAAATAAAAATCTGGGACTCATTAGCCCATGAATGCTTCTGAACACCATGCCAGTTATGTGTTTTTCTAGGAAAAATGAGAGGACATTTGGTTCAGAGTCCAGAAATATTCCAGAATTCATTGGTCAGGTAGAAGTTTAAGAATTAGAAAAAGACATTGAAAAAGACTGGTGAAGATATATGGGAGAAAATCTAGGAAAATATGTTATTTCAAAAAGAAGGGAGTGGTTTATAGTGTCACATTCTACAGATAATGTGAGGATGTTGACAGAAAATTCAGTGGCTTTAATTTAATGGCATGAAAGTCAAGACCAATTATAATTATTGTTTTGAGACAAGGTCTTGCTCTGTTGTCCAGGCTGGAGTGCTGTGGTGTGACCATAGCTCCCTGCAGCCTCAACTTCCCAGGCTCAAGTGATCCTCCCACCTCAACCTCCCTAATTGCTGGGACTATAGGCATGCCTAGCTAATTTTATTCTGGCCATGTTGCCCAGGCTGGTCTTGAATGCCTGGGTGCAAATAATCCCCCCAACACTTTGGCCTCCCATGATACCTAGCCAAAGCTAATTATTATTAACAGCTGTTTTAGTAGAGTGGTGGGGTACAAAATCTATGGAGTATTCAACAGTAATGAGTGGATGGTTATAAAATAAAGGTAGTGGAGGCAACTCTTTACTTGGAGTTGGTCTTAGCGGATCTGTAATTTTTTTTTTTTTAAGGGAGACCAGAGTTTTATTATTACTCAAATCAGTCTCCCAGAGTGTTTGGAGAACAGATATTTTAAGGACAACTTGGTAGGTGGGGGAAGTCAGTGAGCCGAGAGTGCTGATTGGTCAGGTCAGAGATGAAATCCTAGGGAGTTGAATCTGTCTTCTTGCCCTAAGTCAGTTCTTGAATGGGGGTCACAAGATCAGATGAACCAGTTTATAGATCTGGGTGGTGTCAGCTGATCCATCAAGTTCAGCGTCTGCAAAATATCTCAAGCACTGGCTTAGGTTTTACAATAGTGATTTTATCCCCAAGAAGCAGTACGGAGGGACAGAATCTTGTAGCCTCCAGCTGCATGACCCTTCAACCATAATTTCTAATCTTTTGACTAATTTGTTTGTCCTGCAAAGGCAGTCTAGGCCCCAAGAATGAAGAGGGTTTGTTTTGAGAAAGGGCTGTTATCATCTTTGTTTCAAACTATAAACTATAAACTAAGTTCATTCCAAAGTTAGTTCAGTCTACACCCAGGAATGAACAAGGACAGCTTGGAGGTTAGAAGCAAGATGGAGTTAGTCAGGTCAGATCTCTTTCACCGTGTCAGTTATAATTTTGCAATGGTGGTTTCAATCCCTCCTTTTAACACTTTAATATGAAGTTATTGGCTAAAGAAGGCGGAAAAAGGGCAAAGCCTGCTCAAACTTCTTCCTGCTCACCAGGGGCATAGTGGGGGTAAGCGTTGACCCCAAAGTAAGAGGAGTGGAACCACTTTTCAACTGTCTGAATGTACTCATGCAGGTCTGGCTGGGATTCCAGGACCTGCATGACAAAGGTGTTAGTATTAGTACCACGTTAAGGGAACAGTGTAATACAAGGTAAATAATGAGTACTAGGATAAGCAGTGAAATTCCCAGTTTTAAAAGTAAAGACTGGAAAGCATTAGTTTGGGGACTTGTAGACCGCCATCTGTAATCTTCATGGTTGTAATGACTTTATCACTCCACTCAGAAATGTCTCTTGTGACCTACCTTACATGGGGTTAACCATGAGTACGAAATTATTCCATGACTCCCTGCTAATAATGTTTTCCTCTTTAATTTTCAGAACAAGTGGTGTGAACATTTCATTTTAGGCAACTTAAACATTTTGGGATCCTGGAATCTGGATTTAAATCATGTTTCTGACTTACATGATGAGCAATTGTTAAAGAATATTGCCTTTCACTATGAATTTGAAAGTACTCAAGGTAATACCTTAATATGTATTAACATTATGTCATAAACAAATTATATAAAACCCTTATAAATTTTCCAGTACATACCACAGCAACATTTTGTTTCTTGAAAACATTTGTTTGTATGTGTATATACTTTTCACATATTTTATTTTTTTTCACTTAATAGCATTTGAAAATGAGTTTAAGCTACGACATATTAGTAATTAATAGTTATATTTTTTATTTAAATGGTAGATTAATGATATTCTATAACTTACTGTAATTAGTGTAATCTTTTCATTATTTTTGAACACTTAAGGATGTTTTGCATTTATCCTAAAATTAAATGAAACTGCATTTTGGTAAGTACATAATTTTTGTCCTTCTTTGAATTTTTTTAGGGTAACTTATCTAGAGTGACTTACATTGTAGAGAATAATAAGATGTTTCAAAACATGTTTTTCCCAAGTGAATATTACTGAAGTTTCTTGACCTCTGGCATTTAATTCTCTTAGATGACAAACATTTGAATAAGCTGACTGAGTAAAATGTAGCAAATTTTACTAGTTGTGACAAAATTCTCACCCTTTTCATACTCTGTAAACTCTTTAAAAACTTGTTTTTAAATTAGTTTTTAAAGTTGCAAGCTTATATGTAGCATGTTGTTCTTCATTATTTTATGGAATAATTATGTATTTATCATTAGCATTATTTAAGAAGGACTATGATTAAAACGGGGATATTCCTTTGTTTATTTTTTTGGGGGGTGGGGAGGGCATCTTGGTACGTTGCCCAAATGGTCTTGAACTCTTGGGCTCAAGCGATCCTCACACCTCAGCCTCCCTAGTAGCTGGAACTACAGGCCCATGTCACAGTGCCTGGCTCTTTATTAAATTTAAAGAGAAAATGATTTCTAGAAACTACTATCATAGTGTCATGACGAGTTTTCATGCACGTCTACTGTGTTACTCACTTGAATTTTCAATATTCGATAATCTTCCCAGAGCTCTATGGATTTATTCACAAAAGGTGCTGTGTGTGTGTCTGCATGTGTATGAATTTTAAGATTTTAATATTTTTTATTGTTATACAGAACCACATTTGAATTTGGGAGATTCCATTAGGAGGGATTATGAACACCTGTGGAATTTTGTGTCACAGCTGGTTAAAGAATTCGATGTTGGAAAGTCTTTTCCTGTGAGAACAAGAACACAACATTTTCTTACACAAAAAGAATCAGTCATTCAAGGTACTAAATGGCTACATTAAAGTGGAACCAAAGCACATTTATCCTTAACAACTTTTAGAAGTCTTAATAATTTAATTCTTCCAAGTATAAATAATTTGCCTTCACTGTGCTTTCTTATTTACTTCTTAATCAAGGTATAAAATACATATGATAACATGGTTAAAGTAAACCAGTGTGTAGAGCCTGGAGAAATTTTACACAGATCTATACATCTGTGTGATAATCACCCAGATCAAGACAGAGGACATTTCCAGCACCTCAGAAGAAAGTCCTGTTGCCACTTCCCAATCCATCCTTCCTCTCCTTTCATCTCTTTAACAGACTTCAATATGATGTTTTAGTTTTTTCTGCTTTGAACTTCATTGGAATGGAATCATATAGTATATATTCTTTCTATTTTTATTCCCTCTCAGTATAATGTCCGAGCCATTCCTGCCTGTTGTATGTACCATTATGCTTAAAAGTTTTTGCTGTGAACGGTCTCTTTGAATATACACTCTGTCCATTTGGATCATTTCCTAGCTATTGGCTATTGAATTGTTGAATAAGCAGTAAAATGGCTGGTTTGGAAACTAATGATTAAGAGATACAGCCCAGTCTGGAAAGGTTGACCTCTTTGAAGAAGTGAAGTGAAATGACTGATGAGCTGAAGGATGAGTAATGGTTAGCTGGGGGAAGGGAAGAGGAAAAGGTTTTCCAGAGAGGACATATAGCACTTGAATGTCCCAAGGAGCAGAGGTATGTTCAGTGTGTCCAGAGAGGAGAAAAGCTGATGAAGCTGAGGAGGTGTACTTGTTGGGTCTTAAGGCCATAGGAAATCATAAGAGTAATGAGAAGTGATTGAAGGATAAAACTGTTATGAATATTTTTACATATAACTTTAGGTAGATATATGCATTTATTCACTTCAAGTATATACATAGAAATGCAGCTTTATTAATTTCTGTCCAAATATTTTATAAGTTAGTTATAGTTCCAAGTTAAACTTATACCTTCCATATGGGCATTTTAGAATTTTGGAATTGCTTCCCAGCCTTGTCAATCTTTTTTTAATTTTTAATTTTTATGAGATAGAGTCTCACTCTTGCCCAGGTTGGAGTGTGGGAGGTACCAACATAGCTCACTGTATCCTTGAACTCCTGGCCTCAAGCAAACTTTCCACCTTGGCCTCCCAAACTGCTGGGATTACAGGTGTATGCCATCCTGCCAAGTCTATTGTTAGCCTTTTTTATTTTGGCCATTCTAATAGGGGTGTGGGGGTAGCTGATTGTGATTTCAATTTGCATTTCCTTGGACTTTTTATCTGTTATTGGCCATTTGAATATCCTCTTGTGAAATGCCTGCTCAGGTCTTTTGCTCATTTATAAAATATAGGTCATGAGTATTTCACACGTCTATGATTGATCTTGAATTTACTTTTGTATGGTGTGAGAGAGGGATTATTTCTTCACTGTCTATTTTCTTTCATTAGTTTATCCTTGAGCCTTGTTTATCCTTGAACCAATATTAAAATTAATTATGGTCATTCTATAAGAAACTGGTTTTGGTAGTATATATGCTCCAACTTTGTTCTTTTGAAGATTGTTTAGTTTATTCTGACTCCTTTGCATTTTCATTTAAATTTTATAATTGGCTGTTGACATGTTGATTACTGTTGCATTGAATTGAAGACCCATTTGGGAAGTATATCAGTCAGGTTTCTACCAGATAAAAGAGAACTAGTAGGATACATGTATTAAGAGATTTATTGCAGGGAATTGCCTTACATGATTATAGGGACTGGCTAAGCAAGTCTTAAGGAAGACTATAGGGCAGGTCTTAAGGAAGGGGAGGCTGGAATTCTGGGGCATGAGCTGAAGCTGCAGTCCACAGGTAGAATTTATTCTGTTTCAGGGAAACCTCAGTTCTGCACTTAGTGACTTGGAGATGATTGGATAGCCTCATCTAGATTATTTAGGATAGTCTTCTTTACTTAAAGCAAATAAATCCTAGCCTTTAAGCCCATCTACAAATACCTTTCCAACAACATCCAGATTCCTGTTTGATTGGTTAGGGAACTGTAGTCTAATGAAGTTGACACCTAAAACTGACCATTTCGGTCTCCCTCTTGTCATCTGAACACCCATATACATATCCTTATACCATACCTAATCTTCCAATAAAGACACTCACAAAATCACGCTTGTGCTTAACATGATACAACTATCCTGTGTACAACCAAAAACATGTTAACTCTTCCTTCAAAACACAATGCTAAGTTCTTGGGTGATTTTCACTCTTCTGCTTGGATATCCTGTAACCTAAATACTGTGACACAAAGCACGTTATTATGACTACATTGTATGTAAACTGATAAAAGAAGAAAACAAAAATATCTGCTTAATATATATATGTATTCAACACAAAATAAGGAAGAAATACTCCTAACTATTCCAGTCCTCATTTCTGCAGCTGATCACATGGTCATAGCTGGTATTTATGGCTGTCTCCTCTTCCTTTGACCTATTCCCTACTCCATTTGCACTCAGCAAGCCCCTCAGATGGTCATGGTTCTTTGCCTGAGGTACACCTTTTCCATGGCTGTCACAAGGCACCACAAGCTGGTAGCTTACAGCAACAGAAGTTTATTCTCTTTTTAAAATTTTATTTATTTATTTATTTTTTGAGATAGATAGATTCTCACGCCGTCACTAAAGCTGGAGTGCACTGGTGTGATCTCGGCTCGCTGCAACCTCTGCCTCCTGGGTTCAAGCAATTCTCCTGCCTCAGCCTCCCAAGTATCTGGAATTATGGGGCATACTGCCATGCCTGGCTAATTTTTTGTATTTTTTTTTTTGAGACGGAGTTTCGCTCTTGTTACCCAGGCTGGAGTGCAATGGTGCGATCTTGGCTCACCGCAACCTCTGCCTCCTGGGTTCAGGCAATTCTACTGCTTCAGTATCCTGAGTAGCTGGGATTACAGGCATGCACCACCATGCCCAGCTAATTTTTTGTGTTTTTAGTAGAGGTGGGGTTTCATCATGTTCCCCAGGTTGGTCTTGAACTCCTGAGGTCAGGCAATCCACCCACCTTGGTCTCCCAAAGTGCTAGAATTAGAGGCGTAAGCCACTGTGTCTGCCCAGAGGTTTATTCTCTCACAGGTCTGGAGGTTAATGTCTGAAATCAAAATTGGTTTCTTCTGGAGGCTCTGAATTAAAAACTATGCTGTTAATGGAAAAACCAAACTTTGTAAAATATTTTAAAGAGGTTTATTTTGAGCTAATATTGGTGACTATAGCCTAGGGAAAAGACAATCCCAAGAAGCCTTGAGGAAGTGGCCCTGAGGTGGTTGGATTACAGTTTGGTTTTATACATTTCAGGGAGGCAGGAGTTACAGGAAAGACATAAATCAATACAGGGGAGGTATACACTGGCCCCCAAAGGCAGGATATCTTGAAGCAGGGGTTTATAGATTATAGATAGATTTGGAGATGCTTTCATTTGCAATTGGTTAAAGGAACAAAGCTTGGTCTAAAAACCTGGGGCCAGGTGCGGTGGCTCACGCCTGTGATCCCAGCACTTTGGGAGGATAAGGCAGGTGGATCATGAGGTCAAGAGATCGAGACCATCCTGGCTAATGGTGAAACCCCGACTTTACTAAAAATACAAAAAATTAGCCGGGCGTAGTGGCAGGTGCCTGTAGTTCCAGCTACTCGGGAGGCTGAGGCAGGAGAATCAGTTGAAACTTGAACCCCGGAGGCAGTGAGACGAGATTGTGCCACTGCCCATGTTCAAGTCCTAATTCCCACTACCTGTGAATGTGACCTTACTTTGAAATAGGGTCTTTGCAGATGAAATCAAGTTAAGATAAGGTTATTCCAGTTAGGGTGAGGCCTAATATAATGACTGCTATTCTGATAAGAACAGAGGAACTTGAAGGCAGACCCAGAGGATAAGGGTTCTGTAAGTCCAAGGATGGTGGTTTTGGCAGAAGCACTGCATGCAGGGAAGGTCACTAGATCCAGAGGGAAGCCATCTAGTATAATCTACCTGCAATCATGTCAGCCTGGACATGTTGTAGAGCCTTCTCTTGTTCTTGGCTCCAATAAAAACTAGCAGCTTTTCAGGTCAGTTGATAAATAAGCCAGAATAACACACCTAAGTGAGAAATACGTTGCCTTCCAAATTCACGAAGGCCCCCCAGGCATTATAATTTATTATAGGAGGGTTCAGATGCAACAACCACCCTTTGCCTCAGAAAGGGCATCTTGATATGCCCCACACCATTGGACTCCTACACAATTTGCAGAGGTGGAACATCCTTGAAATTCCATTCCATTCATTTTCCACCATCAACAAATTTTGCTCAGATGCAAAGTCTCTGAATTTTTCCTGAATTTATTTCCCATTTTTGACATACAAATGTCTTATTAGTATGGAAAGTAGGGTCTACTCCTTCTTCTTCATTTTTTTTTTTGAGATGAAGTTTCGCTCGTTACCCAGGCTGGAGTGCAATGGCACGATCTCGGCTCACCACAACCTCTGCCTCCTGGGTTCAGGCAATTCTCTTGCCTCAGCCCCCTGAGCAGCTGGTACTACAGGCATGTGCCACCATGCCCAGCTAATTTTTTGTATTTTTAGTAGAGACAGGGTTTCACCATGTTGACCAGGATGGTCTCGATCTGTTGACCTCGTGATCCACCCAGCCTCCCAAAGTGCTGGGATTACAGGCGTGAGCCACCGCGCCCAGCCCAGGTCTACTTCTTATTCAGTAGATCCGAGCAGTATAATATCAACTATGTGATGGACCAGTGAGATGCTTTGTAGAAGAATAATTTTCTTCTATAAAAATCCCCTGGGGTCTAAATCATGACATTGTGCTTGAGTAGGACAGTGAAGGTATATTTTCTTGCCTTCCTAGCTGAAAGAAAACTGTTGCTGGTGGTCTTTATTAACAGGTAGAGAAAAAAGCATTTGCCAGCTCAGGAGCTGCATACCTGGTACCAGGAGTTGTATCATTTCATTCAAACAATAAAACTATCTCTGGAACAGCAGCTGCAGCTGGAGTCAGCACAGGGCTAAATCTACGGGAACCTACTGGCAATCTCCAGAATCCATCTGTCTTTCTGCATGGGCCAAATAGTCAGGTTGAATGTGGGTGTGAGGAAAATCACCACTCCTGTACTTTTCAAGTCCTTAACAGTGGCATTAATCTCTGCAAACCCTCCAGGCATGCAGTATTACTTTTGGCTTATGATTTTTCTAAGTATAGGTAGTTCTAGTGGCTTCTATAAGCCCTAGTTCCACAGCTAAGGGGACCAACTTGGGGATTTGTCTAGTTGCTAAATACATTTGTTCCAGTTACGCATTCTGAAACTGGTGAAATAACCACACAATAGATTCAGGGACCCACTGTGAGATGAACTTGAGAGAAGACTTTATCAGTCACCTGACCTCCACAAGCCCTTACTGACTGGGGGTGGGGGCTTGGGGGCACAGTGACATTCTGGGTCTCCTGGAATTGGTGCTAGTTCAGAACCAATATCCAGTAATCCCCTGAAAAGTTGGATGGTTTCCCTTTCTCCAGTGGACAGTTGCCCTGATAAATGGCAGTCGGTCTGTTGTAGGAAGACTGGAGAAAGACCTGCAGTATGAGTTTTGGCAGTGTCGCAGGGTCCTTCTTAAAGGGGCTCTGCCTCCCCTTCAATCAAGGGGTTCTGGGTCTGTAACAGTTTAGGAACTGTTTAAGGAGCCTCGACTTTGGTGATTTAAGTTAGGCATTTGTGCACATACCCTAGAACTCTTCTGCTTATACAAATCAATTTAGAATTTAGTGGAATGCCAAGCAATTGATTTTTTTTCCAGGAACACTATGACCAGCTAGCCAATGCTTTAGGTTTCTGTGAATCAGACTATTCCGATTACCGCTTTGGCTTTGCCGTCCATTATGGTAACCATGACTACCTAATCTTTAGTGATTCAGTGCTGCCACTTGGCCCCTGCCACCCCAGGATGGAATTATCCTTATTGCATTTAGGGATCCCAGTTTGCTGGTAGCAGTTTTCACTGCAATTCTGACTTACACAGTAGAGTAGCTATGGAGCTATTCTGGAATTCTGGGGTTCCCCTTACAATTTTATTTCTCATAGTGTGGTGGAAGGTGTGTTCTCTGCACCCTCATGGGTTGAATGAGCAGATCTTACATGATGAATCTGTTCTAACCTTCCAATTTCTCTAAGCCTTTGGATACCTTAGGTCAATCACCTGTCCAATTGGGAGTTTCAGAAGCAGAGGACAGAGTCCTCAGAGGAAGAAATATCCATAGATAATGACTGAAAATAAATTGTTCTGATTTAATGAAAGATACAAATACCTGCAGTTAGGATGCAGAAATGAATTCCACATAGGACATACACATATACACACTCATGCATTTATGCACACACAATACACACACACACACACCCCATTAGACACATTATAATGCAACTGCAGCATACCACAAACAATGTTTTCCTAAGAATTAGAGAGAAAACAGTTACCTACAAAGAAATAAAAGTTAAATTGCTGGCAGACTTCTCAACAATAACAACAAAATAATGGTTGTTGGGGGATAGTGTAAACAGCATAAGTACGACTTATGAATGAGGAAATAATATAGATGTTTTCAGATACACAAGAACTGAGTTAGCTAGCATTATATCTTCATCAAAAATATTTGTATATGATACAATACAGGGAGAAGGAAATGGTCCCAAAGGAGAGTGAACAATAAGAGGAATGCAAATGGGAATTGTGGATACACTGGCAGAAGGTTATTGCCTAGAATTTAGGAGTGAAGGAGGAGAAAGATTGTATTTTTTCCTCTGCAGTTAGGAACAAAGCTAAATTTAAAAACCCTCTAGTCTATTATATTCAGCATGTAAGCCATATATAGGAACTATGAAAATAAAAATTCAGCAGGGCTCCAAAGAGTATTTGGTGATAAATAAAATACTTTTATTATTAATTTTTTTCTATTTTTTTGTCATTTAACTTTTCATGGAGGCTTTTATGTAGGTGAACTCCGAGTGGTGCTTCTTTTTTCAAGTGCTGTTATTACTATACTGTGACATATTGTGAAATAATAAAAAATATGTATTTGGAAATGGAAACCTACATGTTTGTCTATCTAGTGATCTGCAGCCATCTATGTACATAAATGGCTGTATACTAATTTTCAATATACTGGCTTGCTACAACATGTTTGGTTTGAGGAATATCTCATTTGGAAGCTCTAACTTGGTAAACATAAAATTTAGGAAAAATATTATGTACTTGAAATTTTAAAAAGAATGTTCAAAATTCATATAGTATAGTTACACCTTTCCTCTCATCTGAATTTTGTATTTGTTTTCAGAAATCTCCTTGGAAAAGTTGCCTAGTGTGGGTTTTATTCCGATGACATCTGCTGTAATTGATGAGTTTGTTGGAGACATGGTGAAGGATTTGCCTATTCTAAAGAGGTACAGAATTAACGAAGTACCTAATTTAGTGCTATTGACTCTAAAATACTTGTGTAATGAATGACTCATCAAAATGTCTATGTAACATATCATATTGGGGTATGGTAAATTCTATATAATAATGTTACTGCAATACATTTAAGTAATTGTAACATCTAATATGTCAATATGATTTGAACATTACTATATAAAAATCTTTATTATTTTAAGCTTACAATAAAATTACTCCAGCTATAAAGTTTACTAAATAGTTGTTGATGAGGATGTGACTGTTACAGGAATGGTAGAAATTCAGGGTTTTTCTGTCTCTGAAGTTTTATGACCCATATTATATCACAAAAATAGAAACAGAGGTTTTACAGTTTCTATGTTATCATAACCTGAAGTTTGCACTAAAATTTGAAATGCCTAACGTTACAAAAATGTTTATTATTTTTACAGTGATGACCCAGTTGTTCCTTCACTGTTTCCACAAAAGTCATCTGATGAGCTTTTGCACTGGCATGGCCAAAGACTCCTTAGTGATGACTATGACAGGATCAAGTGTCGCATTGATGGTGAGCTCTGTAACCACGAACAAATAGAGCTTATATGCATTGCCTTTGCTGCTCCTTTTCTGAACAGTGAAAAGACATTACATTATAAACATATTATATTTTGAATGAGATCAGTATGTGTGTGTATATATGTGTGTATATATATATACACACACACACACACACACACACACACACTGAGATCAGTATATATATATATATATATATATATATATATATATATATATATATATAAAATAAAATTGAAGAGGCACTATAGGAAGCATGCTGTCTGAAAAAAAAATCCCATTACATTGTCTGGTGTGCACGTGTAGGTATGCACACAGATGTAGCTGTTAATTCAAATAGAGATTTATTAATCTTTTAAGGACGTACACATGCATGGTATTGTCATGAAAATAGCAGATGCTGTTTAAGTGAGAAAGATAGTTGATGGTTTTAGGAGTCTGTCTATACCTTGAAGTAAATATGCTGATAACAGCCATAGTCTTCCTAAAATTGTAGCTCTTTTTAGCTAAATTGTTACCTAGTTGATAGCATGGTGCTAAGTACCAGCATAATTGTGTCTATGAAAACTCAGTAATGAGGAAGGGCTGAATCTGCAAAATGTAAAGCCCATGAAACAATTAAAAATGGGTCCTAAGGAAAGGAATTCATAGATATTTTCCTCCTGGTTCATTCTTTTAGTGTCTTTCTCCAATCCCATGTTCATTTCTACCCTCTCAGAACTAGTAAAACTTTTCAGAAATATCTAGAAATAAGTCAAGTAAGCATGCCAACTGCATATAGGAAGAAGCCTGGTTATGTAAGTGTCTACTAGGATTCTGCATGGTGTGCTTCCAGAGTGGTTTGGTTTGTGATCACATACATAGACACGGAGAACAACAGCAACATCCAAACCAACAAAATACCAACTTATTCATATCTTTTATGTTTGTAAAGAGTGTTCCATAGATTTCAAGTGAGTCTAACTTTGCTTCCTGGAATTTTCTGTGTCATTGAAATTTTTGCATGGTGTGAGATAATTGGTATCAGCATCTGTCAGCTGTAAGCTCCTGAATATTTGAAACCTCTACCAGAAGTAGAGGTTTACCTTTTTAGGAATACAAACAATATTTTAGGTCTGGGGTCAACAAACTTTTTCTGGAAGGTTTAAGTAATAAATATTTTAGACTTTACAAACCAAGAGGCAAAAATTGAGATCATGATGTAGGTACTGATATAATGATTTAGAGTGTAACTAATTTAAAAAAATGTACTGATCAGATTGGACCACGTGGACCTAGTTTGTAGACCCCTGTTCTAGGTGAATGTGCTATTAGACTGCCTCCAGCCTGCCTCTTCTCCTCTTCTGCCAAATGACAGAGACAATGTCCAGGTACTTGGAGAGGAACATCAGCGGAGCTATTTGTCTTCTCTCTTCTTCAAATAATACAGGGAATTATTTTGTCAGCATATGATAGTCTGACCTAATTGGCAAAGACTGAATTATTATTCTGGAGTTAAAAAAAATAATGCATGAGTAGCACACATATATAGCAATATTTTAAAATACATATTTACATTTTAAGTCTTTCTATTTCAGAGAAATCTAGAGATCCTCATGTTCTTGGTTTCCTGAAAAAGTATCAGGCTTATCAGCAGTTTTATGGAAAATCACTAGAAGCAGTCTCTACAAAAGTCATTTCGATTCAAACTACTCAGCAAAAGGATTCCGGTGGTGCCAGTGGTGAAATATTGCAGGTAGATCTTATAGATTTTACCTCATCTTTTTCATTGATGTTGTTTTGCTTTCTTTAGGCTCATATTTGTCTTTGGAAGTGTCTTTCATGTTCCTCCTTCTAATGTTTGCTAACTATATTACTCCTTTCTCACATTGCTAAAAAGATATACCTGAAACTGGATAATTTATATAGAAAAAACGTTTAGTCGGCTCACAGTTCTGCAGGTTGTACAAGAAGCATGGTGACATCAGCTTCTGGGCCTCAGAGGACTTCTTTTTATTTTCCTTTCCTTTTTTTTTTTTTTTTTTTGAGATGGAGTGTCTCCCTGTCACTCAGGCTGGAGTGTAGTGGTGCGATCTTGGCTCACTACAACCTCCACCTCCCTGGTCCAAGGGATTTCTCCTGCCTCAGCCCCCAAAGTAGCTGGGATTATAGGTACCCACCACAATACCCAGATAATTTTTGGTATTTTAGAAGAAATGGGGTTTCATCCTCTTGGCCAGGCTGGTTTCAAACTTCTGACCTTAGGTGATCCACCTGCCTCGGCCTCCCAAAGTGCTGGGATGACAGGTGTGAACCACCATGTCCGGCCTTCAGGGAATGTATAATCATGACAGAAGACAAAGCAGGGCCAGCGCCTCACATGATGGGAGTAGGAGGAAGTGTTGGGAGGTGCCACATACTTTTTTTAAATTGTATTTTAAGTTCTGGGGTACATGTGCAGACCTTGTAAGATTGCTGCATAGGTACACACATGTCTTGGTGGTTTGCTGTCTCCATCCCCCTGTCACCTACAACAGGCATTTCTCTCAGTGTTATCCCTTCCCAACCTCCCTGCCCCCTGCTGTCCCTCCCCTAGCCCCCAAACCCCCAACAGACCCCAGTTTGTGATGTTCCCCTCCCTGTGCCCATGTATTCTCATTGTTCAACCTCCACCCATGAGTGAGAAATATGCAGTGTTTGATTTTCTGCTCTTGTGCCAGTTTGCTGAGAATGATGGTTTCCAGATTCGTCCATGTCCTTACAAAGGACATGAACTCATCGTTTTTTATGGCTTCACAGTATTCCATGGGGTTTATGTGCCACATCTTCTTTGTCCAGTTTATCATTGATGAGCATTTGGGTTGGTTCCTGGTCTTTGCTATTATGAACAGTGCCGCAATGAACATACGTGTGCATTTGTCTTTATAATAGAACAATTTATAATCCTTTGGGTATATACCTAGTAATGGGTTTTCTGAGTCAAATGGAATTTCTATTTCTAGATCCTCGAGGAATTGCCACACTGTCTTCCACAATGGTTAAACTAATTTACACTCCCACCAACAGTGTAAAAGTGTTCCTATTTCTTTCCAGCATCTGTTGTCATACTTTTAAACAACCAGATTGTGCACAGTTCACTCATGCATTATCATGAGAACAGCACGAAGTGGGATGGTGTTAAATGGTTTGTGAGAAACCCCTCCCCATGATTCAGGCACCTCCTATCAGGCCCCACTTCCAACACTAGGGATTACAGTGCTTCGTAAGATTGGGTGGGGACACAGACCCAAATCATATCACTTACAAATGAGTTATTCTTTTACTTGCTGGCCATCAAAAATTCAAAGAAGATTATGTAAAATATAGTATTCTATCCTTTTCAGGATAAGAAAAGATAGTTATCTGATAACAAATTTAAAGCATTTAAGGATTACAAGCTTGGATTTAGAAATGTCTAATTTAAGTCAAGAAATATTTGTGGGCCTGACGTGGTGGCTCACACCTGTAATCCCAACACTTTGGGAAGCCAAGGCAGGTGGATAACCTGAGGTCAGGAGTTCAAGACCAGCCTGGCCAACATGGGAAAACCCTGTCTCTTCTAAAAATACAAAAAAAAATTTTTTTGGTGTTGGGCATCTGTAATCCTAGCTGCCTGAAGGCCAAGGCAGCAGAATTGCTTGAACCAGGAGGTGGAGGTTGTAGTGAGTCGAGATTGCGCCACTGCACTCCAGCCTAGGTGACAGAGTAAGACTGTCTAAAAAAAACAAAAAAAAAAAACCAAAACAATTTTTGTGTATTAGTTTATTACAATGAAAATCGTTTCACATAGAGGTGGCAAAAATAGGCCTACTGTTTCCATCAGCTTCATTATTTTGCCTGAATTTGAAAACTGTCTATGTGTTTTTAAGTCATTTATGCCATTAATCTGCCCTGGACTTTGGTTGATGTTAGAGGTAAGACCATGTCTTCTTGAAAGGGTGAAACTCCTCTATATCTGTTTTCTTTCTCTTCCTGCGTTTACACTAGACCATGCTTGCTTACAAACTTAGAATCCCTATAATTAAAAAAAGATTAAGAAGATAATGTGGAAAAGTATCAGGCAACACAAATGACAGTGTTTGTAACTGAACCAATGGTAGATTTTCTGGCTCTGCTTGGGGAGTAACTACCTTGGGATCATTCTTCATCAGTGGGGACTTCATTAGGCTTCAGTACTTCTCTCTTGGTCTCATTGTTGGGAATTAAGGAAAGACATTTATTTGTTTTGGTAAATCCCCTTCTTGAGGTTAGCAATGCTAAGTACTTGAAAGATCACAAACCAAACTTTGATGACCAATGGTGTTTATCACAGCTGCCTTACCCCAGTTGGAAAAGGAAAGGGAATGTTTTTGGAGAATGAAACATAAAAGTCACAGAAGGAAAAAATCCAAAGTATGAAAACATTTCTTTTTCCTACTAATTTCAGAAAATTCTTGATCAGAGATCTAGAGTCTTCCTTTTCTTTCCAGATGCCCAATTAATTAACCAGGCTGAAGTTGCAAAGTCTGCAAGGAGATCTTATATATCAGTGAGAGGATATCTCCTCAAAGCCATTCTAGATAACACTAAATAGTCATCGGTTATGTATAAAATTTTTCTTTTTGGTGCTGCAAAGAAAAATTAGTACTGGGACAAAGGATCTCTCAGCAAAGCAATTCTTTTTACTTACTGCAGAAAGGGTACTCCCACTAGCAATCTTGCCACAAGAGTACAATGAACAAAAGAAAGCAGAATTTATTTCTTACACATTTGGGGTTGTCCTTACCACTGTGTTTGATCTCTGTTGGCTGGAGCCAGACTTCACAATCTAAACTAAAGCTTGATTGTCTAATAACTTGAAACTTTTCTAAACAGGTAAAAGCAATGGAGAGCAAAAAAGGGAAGTCCAAATAAGGAAGGGGCAAAAGCTGTGAGCTGGGACATGCTTGTGAGCATGTCCAGCACAGATACCTTCGTTAAAGTACAAGGACATAGAATGTACTACGTGCCTATAAGCATGTCTAACAGCTACATAGGATAGGGCTTCTGGCCAAAAGGCAAGAAGGCTTTTAAAGAAAGTGTTTAAAACAAACTATTATTTCTAACAGTCATGAATTGTTCTTCAACAAGAAAGGAAACTTTTAAGAGGAACTTTTCTACTTCCCACATCATCCCTAATGACACTGTAGGTTTCCTAGCACTGCTGTTAGGTCTCTCTCCTAGAGCTATTTAAGGGTCCATCCAGCCACAGAACACACACTTTCAACTGTAGAGGCCCCACCTCAACCCACAGACCTAACCTTCTCTGGGCTGAGGATGGCCAGGTGGTGCTGGCTCAGGAAAGGTCCAGGCTTGGCTTCAGGCATAAGGATCAAAGTGAATACAGTGTCCTGCAGCAACCACTTTCTGCAGGGGCCTCACCCAGCTGAGCCCTTTGCTTTGCCAAGCCCTGTGCCCAAGGCTGGCCCCTGGGACCCAGGGTGTGCACCTCTGCTCCTTTGGCAGCGCTAATTGAGGGGCCAGGGAACAGGTGGGAGCTTGCTCAGTTCTTTAACATTGGTAGCATGAGGCCTAGGAGCAGCCTCCACACTGAAATGGAAGCAACAGGGAAATAAATGTGTAATCTAGTTTGGGGAAAGGTGGGAACAATTACCACCCCACTAAGTGTGTGTGACTCCTCCATCTTCCAGTGGGATTCAGAAATTCTTTTTCCTCATTGACTAATGTCTGCCTAGACATTTGGTGTTTTTCAACATGAATTTTCAAACAGTGAATGGGATCAGGGAGGCCCAGAATGCTTTGTGGAGTAGAGAATGAATAAATTAATTAAGTTTCAAATCCCCAAGAAGCTCCCTTACAATCAAGCTCAGTGGCCACTCTTTCTCTTCTTTGCCTTCTTCCATTTACTCCTTTCTTACTAATCTATGCCACTTAGAAATCTAGAAAATTTTCTGCAGTAAGAGGCTATTTACATTTATACTAAAGTTTAAATAGCTCTGCATCACACAGACTTTAATTTTAAGAAAAGACATTAATCTGTTCTTGTGTCAGTTTGCTGAGAATGTTGGGGAAGGATAACATTAGAAGAAATATCTGATGTAGATGACGGGAAGATGGATGCAGCAAACCACCATGGCATGTGTATACCTATGTAAGAAACTTGCAGGCTGGGTGCGGTGGCTCACGCCTGTAATCCTAGCACTTTGGGAGGCTGAGGCAGGTGGATCACGAGATCAAGAGATCGAGACCATCCTGGTCAACATGGTGAAACCCTGTCTCTACTAAAAATACAAAAAATTAGCTGGGCATGGTGGCCCGTGCCTGTAATCCCAGCTACTCAGGAGGCTGAGGCGGGAGAATTGCCTGAACCCAGGAGGCGGAGGTTGTGGTGAGCCGAGATCGCGCCATTGCACTCCAGCTGGGGTAACAAGAGTGAAACTCCGTCTCCAAAAAAAAAAAAAAAAAAAAAAGAAAGAAACATGCATGGTCTGCACATGCACCCCAGAACTTAAAGTATAATTAAAAAAAGATTATAGCCATAAAAAAGACACTAATCATTCTTGCCCTTGCAAGAGTAGAATGATGACCAGAGTCCTCAAAAAATACTCTCATTAATTAAATGTCATAATGGAATTTTCCCACTTGTTCTGTATATTCCTTTTATTATTGAGCAGAATTTTAAAGCCCAAAAAGTTACCAAAAAGAAAAAGAAAAAGTCAATTCTCAAAGAAGATCAGAATAAAGAACAGCAAAATGATGATCTGGTGTTTTCGATTGAAGAGGAGATGAAAAATAACTTACATTCTGGAATAAGGAAATTGGAAGATTTTTTGACGTCATGTGCAAGTAATTCAGCGAAATTTGGAGTTGAAATGTTAGGATTAGTTGCCTGCTTTAAAGCATGGAAAGAACATTGCCACAGTAAAGGTATGGGATCCCATACTTCATGGGTAAAGAGTAGTGATGAAAATATGACTGATGCTAACGTATTTATCGAATGCATGGTTGTGCTAAAACTTCGTATCATCCATTGTCTGATTTTATTCTCAACTTGACCCTTTAAAATAGTTTTTATTATCCTATTTTGCAGACAAGGAAATGGAATTGTGGAGAGGTTAGACAGAGGGTCTCAACGGGGAAAAGATGGCACGTTCAAAAATAAATGAAGAGAGTATAAAGAAAAAACTCTTTCTGAAAGTGTGGGGAGAATTACAGGGATCAGCAAAGTAGGGTGAGGCTCAGCAGCAGCAACAGCACCTATCCCAGAAGGAAAGCTGTCAGCACCAGGGAGATCTAAAGTTGCTGTTGGCAGGGGATTCTCCATGGGTTTTCCACGTTTCTCCTGCCTAGCCCACAGAAGCATTGACAGGTTCACTTCCAGACAATCTTCTTAAGTATGTTTGCGTAGTGAACAAGCTTGGAAGGAAGAAATTGTGTATCTCTCTAGGGCAAAGACCAAGTGTGTTTACTGTCCGGTGTAATAAAGATCACATTTCCCTCCAGAGCAGAGAAGCAGGTTTTGCTTGAGACCCATTATAAAATATTTCAGTTTTCTAAGTTCAGATTTCCTTAGCTGTGACATAAACTCTCTCTGTGTGTGGTTTCTACCTGGGTTCTGTATCTCCCCCATGGAGCACAAGGGGAACTGACATATCCTCCTCCGTGCTCATTTTGTTAACTGGGCCATGATAATAAAGCCTTTTGTCTCTGACCCAGGAGTCTCATATCTTTTGCCAGCAACCATGAAACTATGAAAGACTAAATTGGTAGCTTGTAAATAGGATAAAATCTCAGCCCTTTGGCACTTCTTGACAAGAGCAGGGAAGAGAGTGGTTACCAGAATTCCTGGAGAGCCATAGCTATGGGAGAATAGATGCCCAACAGTGCCTGCAGTCCTAGGTAACCGGACACAACCATTTCCAGACTGTGGACTGGCAGGGAGGGAACTGGGTTGGAATGGGCCTAGCCTGCCTTGCATTCTAAGTGCTCCCTCAGGTTTCTTTGGCTCCCTGTGCTCCTGTATCAATGTCTCCAACTGGCATTAGAGAATGATTTTGGTGAAATATGTAGCAGAAGTGATGTGTGCATACTATTTTCAGGTGTTATTTCTTCATATGACTTGTAGTGTGTGCTTTTATTACTTATTTTTCTGAAAATTGAATTGTGGAAGAGATAACTAAGGGAAAGAAATAGAGAAAAGACTGGGTAAAGATACATGATTTTCTTTTCTTTTTTTGGGACAGTCTTACCCTGTCACCCAGGCTGGAGTACAGTGGTGCGAACTCAGCTCACTGCAACCTCCACCTTGTGGGTTCAAGCTTCAAGCAATTCTCCTGTCTCAGCCTCCTGTGTAGCTGGGATTACAGGTGCCAGCCACCAAGCCTGGCTAATTTTTGTATGTTTAGTAGAGATGGGTTTTTGCTCATGTTGGCCAGGCTGGTCTCAAACTCCTGACCCCAGGTGATCCATCAGCCAGGGCCTCCCAAAAGTGCTGGGATTACAGGCGTGAGCCACTGTGGCAGGCCTGAGATATGTGATTTTCATGCTAGACCAAGCTGACGATTCCTCTTCAAGTTGCTGTGGTTGATCACCCTGTCTTGAGTATCTCCTACTGAGCTTATTTCCGTGTGGGGCCACATGACTGTGTAGTCACGCTCATGCCTCTATTCCACTTCCCACAAAGCCAGTGCTTCAGTGGCTGCCAGAGACCATGCTCATTTTCATCTCTAAGCTTTAGCATATGTATTTTTACTTATCTGTATCCATGATGCCATATCAGTTAGGAATTGCCATTAGCTATTAACAGAGATAGGAATGAACAATGGCTTTAAAAAGATAGTTTATTTCTCTTTCATGAAAAAGATGTCCAGAGATAAGCAATTCAATGTCACTGGGAACTTAGACTCTGCTATCACACCATTCTTACTGCATGAATTGTATTCTTTTTATTTTTTTATTGAGACAGAGTCTTGAGTCCCACTCTGTCTCCCAGGCTGCAGTGCAGTGGCCCTATCTCAGCTTGCCTCCCAGGTTTAAGCAATTCTCTTGTCTCAGGCTCCCAAGTAGCTGGATTACAGGCATGCACTACCACACCTGACTAATTTTTGTAGTTTTAGTAGAGGCATGAGTTGTATTCTTAAAGTTATGTCATGAATGCAGTTGGCTGCTGATGCTACAGCCATGATGACTGTAATCCAGAACAAAGTAGGAAGAAGAAAAAAGGGCAAATTTGTACATTCGTGCTGCATTTCTCCTATGTAAGGAGCCTTCTGTACCAGAAATTCCACCAATTTCTGCTTACCTCTCAGTGGCCAAACTTAGTAACAAAACCACACCTAACCACAGAGAGATTAGAAAATGCGGACTTTGAATTGGACATACTGCAGTATCCATTAGCATAGGGATTTATAAAAAGCATTGGGTGAGAAGGGATGTTGAGGAGGTAGTGATCAGTTTCTGCTACAGATGTTCTCCTGCCTGTTTCCATCAGCCTAAATTTTGTGTGCCCTTCAAGGCCAGTTTATGCCCAACTTCTTGTGGAGTGCCCCCCCCACCAGCTTCTCCAGTCTTGTAACACTTACTGCCTCTATCACTCCGTTTGGACCCTGAATGGTGAGTCACTTAGATATTTCACTTATCTGTTTTAGCACGAATCCCTTGTTCTCCAATTAGACTGAAGGTTCCTCCATATAAGAACTCTGCCTTAAATTTCATTCATACTTCCTTAAGGCATACATTGGTGGTCTGCATAAGCAGTAGCTCAGTGGCATTTGTCAAGAAAGAGGATATTACAGCAGCCCTGACTTTATATGGAATGGTTAGTAGCGGGATAGAGATAAAGAGGCTATATATGAACAGGAGGTAATAGAAGGGCTTAGGAGAGTGGATAGAATGATTGGGATGCGGTGAGGTTGTATCTTAGCCCTCAATGATTGAAGAGTTCTGCTGATGGTTTCATAAATACAAGTACTGTATGTGGTGAAGAGTAGGAGGCCTTGTTAAATGTTGTTCATGTTGTGGTCGGGCATCTAAAACCATAGGACATTTTTCTATGAACAAGAGTGGAAGACACAGTAGTATTGTGTTATTTTTTTCTGGAAATGTGTTCAGAGCTCAGTTTATTTATTTATTTATTTTTATTTTTTATTTTTTTAAATTTTTTATTGGATTTTAGGTTTTGGGGTACATGAGCAGAGCATGTAAGACAGTTGCGTAGGAACACACATGGCAGTGTGCTTTTCTTTCCTTCTCCCCTTCACCCACATTTGGCATTTCTCCCCAGGCTATCCCTCCCCACCTCTCCCTGCCACTGGCCCTCCCCTTTTCCCCCCAATAGACCCCAGTGTTTAGTACTCCCCTTTCTGTGTCCATGTGTTCTCATTTTTCATCACCCACCTATGAGTGAGAATATGCGGTGTTTCATTTTCTGTTCTTGTGTCAGTTTGCTGAGGATGACGTTCTCCAGATTCATCCATGTCCCTACAAACGACACAAACTCATCATTTCTGACTGCTGCATAATATTCCATGGTGTATATGTGCCACATTTTTCCAATCCAGTCTATCATCAATGGGCATTTTGGTTGATTCCAGGTCTTTGCTATTGTAAACAGTGCTGTAATGAACATTCGTGTACATGTGTCCTTATAGTAGAACGATTTATAGTCTTTTGGATATATACCCAGTAATGGGATTGCTGGGTCAAATGGAATTTCTATTTCTAAGGCCTTGAGGAATCGCCACACTGTCTTCCACAATGGTTGAACTAATTTACACTCCCACCAACAGTGTAAAAGTGTTCCTTTTTCTCCACATCCTCTCCAGCATCTGTTGTCTCCAGATTTTTTAATGATCGCCATTCTAACTGGCGTGAGATGGTATCTCAATGTGGTTTTGATTTGCATCTCTCTGATGACCAGTGACGATGAGCATTTTTTCATATGATTGTTGGCCTCATATATGTCTTCTTTCGTAAAGTATCTGTTCATATCCTTTGCCCACTTTTGAATGGGCTTGTTTGTTTTTTTCCTGTAAAGCCGTTTGAGTTCTTTGTAAATTCTGGATATCAGCCCTTTGTCAGATAGGTAAACTGCAAAAATTTTTTCCCATTCTGTTGGTTGCCGATCCACTCTAGTGACTGTTTCTTTTGCTGTGCAGCAGCTGTGGAGTTTCATTAGGTCCCATTTGTCTATTTTGGTTTTTGTTGCCAATGCTTTTGGTGTTTTGTTCATAAAGTCCTTGCCTACTCCTATGTCCTGGATAGTTTTGCCTAGATTTCCTTCTAGGGTTTTTATGGTGCCAGGTCTTATGTTTAAGTCTTTAATCCATCTGGAGTTAATTTTAGTGTAAGGTGTCAGGAAGGGGTCCAGTTTCTGCTTTCTGCACATGGCTAGCCAGCTTTCCCAACACCATTTGTTAAACAGGGAATCCTTTCCCCCTTGCTTGTTTTTGTCAGGTTTATCAAAGATTGTATGGTTGTAGATATGTTGTGTTGCCTCCGATGCCTCTGTTTTGTTCCATTGGTCTATATCTCTGTTTTGGTACCAGTACCATGCTGTTTTGATTACTGTAGCCTTGTAGTATAGTTTGAAATCCGGTAGTGTGATGCCCCCTGCTGTGTTCTTTTTGCTTAGAATTGACTTGGCTATGCGGGCTCTCTTTTGGTTTCATATGAAGTTCATGGTGTTTTTTCCAGTTCTGTGAAGAAAGTCAATGATAGCTTGATGGGGATAGCGTTGATTCTGTAAATTAGAACTGTTGGGCAGTATAGCCATTTTCACGATATTAATTCTTCCTAACCATGAACATGGAATGTTTCTCCATCTGTTTGTGTCCTCTCTGATTTCGTTGAGGAGTGGTTTGTAGTTCTCCTTGAAGAGGTCCCTTACGTTCCTTGTGAGTTGTATTCCAAGGTATTTTATTCTTTTTGTAGCAATTGTGAATGGCAGTTCATTCTTGATTTGGCTTTCTTTAAGTCTGTTATTGGTGTAGACGAATGCTTTTGATTTTTGCACATTGATTTTATATCCTGAGACTTTGCTGAAGTTGCTTATCAGTTTCAGGAGTTTTTGGGCTGAGGCGATGGGGTCTTCTAGGTATACTATCATGTCGTCTGCAAATAGAGACAATTTGGCTTCCATCTTTCCTATTTGAATACCCTTTATTTCTTTTTCTTGCCTGATTGCTCTGGTTAGAACTTCCAGAACTATACTGAATAGGAGTGGTGAAAGAGGGCATCCTTGTCTAGTGCCAGATTTCAAAGGGAATGCTTCCAGTTTTTGCCCATTCAGTATGATATTGGCTGTTGGTTTGTCATAAATAGCTTTTATTACTTTGAGATACGTTCCATCGATACCGAGTTTATTGAGGGTTTTTAGCATAAAGGGCTGTTGAATTTTGTCAAATGCCTTCTCTGCGTCGATTGAGATAATCATGTGGTTTTTGTTTATGGTTCTGTTTATGTGGTGAATTACGCTTATAGACTTGCGTATGTTGAACCAGCCTTGGATCCCTGGGATGAATCCTACTTGATCATGGTGAATAAGGTTTTTGATTTGCTGTTGCATTCGGCTTGCCAATATTTTATTGAAGATTTTTGCATCTATGTTCATCATGGATATTGGCCTGAAGTTTTCTTTTCTTGTTGGGTCTCTGCCGGGTTTTGGTATCAGGATGATGTTGGTCTCATAAAATGATTTGGGAAGTATTCCCTCCTTTTGGATTGTTTGAAATAGTTTTAGAAGGAATGGTACCAGCTCCTCCTTGTGTGTCTGGTAGAATTCGGCTGTGAACCCGTCTGGACCTGGGCTTTTTTTGTGTGGTAGGCTCTTAATTGCTGCCTCTACTTCTGACCTTGTTATTGGTCTATTCATAGTTTCAGCTTCCTCCTGGTTTAGGCTTGGGAGGACACAGGAATCCAGGAATTTATCCATTTCTTCCATGTTTACTAGTTTATGTGCATAGAGTTGTTTGTAATATTCTCTGATGATGGTTTGAATTTCTGTGGAATCTGTGGTGATTTCCACTTTATCATTTTTTATCGCATCTATTTGGTTTTTCTCTCTTTTCTTTTTAATCAATCTGGCTAGTGGTCTGTCTATTTTGTTGATCTTTTAAAAAAACCAGCTCTTGGATTTATTGATTTTTTGAAGGGTTTTTCGTATCTCAATCTCCTTCAGTTCAGCTCTGATCTTAGTTATTTCTTGTCTTCTGCTGGGTTTTGAGTTTTTTTGATCTTGCTCCTCTAGCTCTTTCAATTTTGACGATAGGGTGTCAATTTTGGATCTCTCCATTCTCCTCATATGGGCACTTATTGCTATATACTTTCCTCTAGAGACTGATTTAAATGTGTCCCAGAGGTTCTGGCATGTTGTGTCTTCGTTCTCATTGGTTTCGAAGAACTTCTTTATTTCTGACTTCATTTCATTGTTTACCCAGTCAACATTCAAGAGCCAGTTGTTCAGTGTCCATGAAGCTGTGCGGTTCTGGGTAGGTTTCTGTATTCTGAGTTCTAACTTGATTGCACTATGGTCTGAGAGGCTGTTTGTTATGATTTCGGTTGTTTTGCATTTGCTGAGCAGTGCTTTACTTCCAATTATGTGGTCAGTTTTTGAGTAGGTGTGATGTGGTGCTGAGAAGAATGTATATTCTGTGGATTTGGGGTGGAGAGTTCTGTAAATGTCTATCAGGTTTGCTTGCTCCAGGTCTGAGTTCAAGCCCCGGATATCCTTGTTGATTTTCTGTCTGGTTGATCTGTCTAATATTGACAGTGGAGTGTTAAAGTCTCCCACTATTATTGTGTGGGAGTCTAAGTCTCTTTGTAAGTCATTAAGAACTTGCCTTATGTATCTGGGTGCTCCTGCATTGGGTCCATATATGTTTAGGATCATTAGCTCTTCTTGTTTTATTGATCCTTTTACCAGTATGTAATGGCCTTCTTTGTCTCTTTTGATCTTTGTTGCTTTAAAGTCTATTTTATCAGAGATGAGAATTGCAACTCCTGCTTTTTTTTGCTCTCCATTTGCTTGGTAAATCTTCCTCCATCCCTTTATTTTGAGCCTTTGTGTATCCTTGCATGTGAGATGGGTTTCCTGGATACAGCACACTGATGGGTTTTGGATTTTTTCCAATTTGCCAGTCTGTGTCTTTTGATTGGTGCATTTAGTCCATTTATATTTAGGGTTAATATTGTTATGTGTGAATTTGATACTGCCATTTTGATGCTAAGTGGCTGTTTTGCCTGTTAGTTGTTGTAGAATCTTCGTTATGTTCATGCTCTTTAACTTTTAGTGTAATTTTGGAATGGCTGGTACTGGTTGTTCCTTTCTATGTGTAGTGCCTCTTTTAGGAGCTCTTGTAAAGCTAGCCTGGTGGTGACAAAATCTCTGAGTACTTGCTTGTTCACAAAGGATTTTATTTTTCCTTCACTTCTGAAGCTCAGTTTGGCTGGATATGAAATTCTGGGTTGAAAGTTCTTTTCTTTAAGAATGTTGGATATTGGCCCCCACTCTCTTCTGGCTTGTAGTGTTTCTGCCGAGAGATCTGCTGTGAGTCTGATGGGCTTCCCTTTGTGGGTAACTCGACCTTTCTCTCTGGCTGTACTTAGTATTTTCTCCTTTATTTCAACCTTGTTGAATCTGACGATTATGTGCCTTGGGGTTGCTCTTCTTGCAGAATATCTTTGTGGTGTTCTCTGTATTGCCTGCATTTGAGTGTTGGCCTGTCTTGCTAGTTGGGGGAAGTTTTCCTGGATGATGTCCTGAAGAGTATTTTCCAGCTGGGATTCATTCTCTTTGTTCCCTTCTGGTACACCTATCAAACGTAGATTAGGTCTTTTCACATAGTCCCACATTTCTTGGAGACTTTGTTCATTCCTTTTTGCGCTTTTTTCTCTAATCTTGGTTTCTCGTTTTATTTCATTGAGTTCATCTTCGACTTCTGAAATTCTTTCTTCTGCTTGGTTAATTCGGCTATTGAACCTTGTGCATGCTTCGCGAAGTTCTCATATTGTGTTTTTCATCTCCTTTAATTCGTTCATATTCCTCTCTAAGTTATCCATTCTTGTTATCATTTCCTCATATCTTTTTTTAAGTTCCTTAGTTTCTTTGCATTGATTTAATACATGTTCTTTTAGCTCACAAAAGTTTCTCATTATCCACCTTCTGAAGTCTAATTCCGTCATTTCGTCATAGTCATTCTCCGTCCAGCTTTGCTCCCTTGCTGGTGAGGAGTTTTGGTCCTTTCTAGGAGGCGAGGTGTTCTGGTTTCGGGTGTTTTCCTCCTTTTTTCGCTGGTTTCTTCCCATCTTTGTTGGTTTATCCGCTTGTCGTCTGTGTAGTTGCTGACTTTTCGATTGGGTCTCTGAGTGGACACCCAGATTGTTGATGATGAAATATTTCTGTTACTTGGTTTTCCTTCTACCAGCCTAGCCCCTTCGCTGTACAACTGCTGAGGTCCACTCCAGGCCCTGCTTGTCTGGGGTGCACCTCTAGCCGTTGTGGCACAGTGAGGGATGCTACCCGTTTCTGTTTCTGCTATCTTTGTCCCAGGATGATGCCTGCCAAATGACAGTCTTTTGGATATAGAGGCGTCAGGGAGCTGCTTGAGGAGACAGTCTGTACTTTTTTGGAGCTCAATTGCTGAGCTGTGAGCTCTGTTGTTCATTCAGGGCTGTTAGGCTGCTATGTTTGATTCTGCTGCAACAGAGCTCATTAAAAAACCCTTTTTTTTTCTCAAATGCTCTGGGTTGAGGGGTTTGGGCTTTATTTTTGCATTTCCGATGAGGTGTCCTGCCCAGCTAGTAGGCAGACTAGCCACTGTTTGGCTGCCAAGGCTCCGCCCTGCTGTTGTGTGATTCGCCCTGTTCCTGCAGGCTCTGCTGTGGTCTCCGCAGCCCTGCGGCGGAGTCTCTTCATTGTAGCGTGTTGCCTTGGCAATGGCAGGCTGCGTCAGCAGTGGGCGTGTATCTCAGTAGGGACGGGTTGCCTCGGCAATGGCTGGCTGCGTCAGCAGTGGGCGTGTATCTCAGTTGGGGTGGGTTGCCTCGGTAGTGGTGGATGCCCCTCCCCCACAGTGCGTCTCCGACCGTCTGCTCGGGATAGTTTGAAATCGCGGTTTTGTTCATCCCACTGGGTGTCCCAAACAATCTGTCCCTGCAATCTCCTGGGCTGGCCTACTGTCCAAGTCTCCTTCAGTCTCAAGTTCAGCCCTCTCAAGTCTCAGGTTGCCAGTTCAACAGGGCACCCGGACAAGCGCGCCCTGTGGGTATTGCTGGGTAGGGCCGGCTGCTGCCGCCCCAGCTGCCGGCTTCGCCAGGCAGACCTACTGCCTGGCGTCCCGTGTCTTTTTTATACTTGGGAGTTTCCCCGTTCTGTGGGCAACAAAGATCAGTCTGGAAATGCAGCTCCGACACACCATTTGCGGATTCAACGAGAGCTCCAATCCTGGGTTGTTCTCACAGTGCCATTTGAGTCCTCCCCCAGAGCTCAGTTTAAATGGTTCTTATTTTTGCTGTAAATCACAAAGTTTGTTTCTTTTCTTTTTTGCCTATACTTATCAAGCTATGACAAAGTTACTTAAGTTGATAATGAAATGTGGGTAGAAGGAGTATTAATTTAATTTGATCATGAGTTTTAGTTTTTAATGCTCTAAAAATCTCCTTCAAAGTCATGTAAAATAGTGAGTTTAATCAAATAAGGTTAATTTATTAACTCAGTGATTCTCATGAGTGATCAAGCAGTTACTTCTGATGCTCTTTATAACATTTTTATTGTTTCTCTAACAAGGCAAAATTTCAAAAGATATAAGTATTGCTGTTCAAATGATGAAAAGGATTCATTCACTCCTGGAGAGATACCCAGAAATTTTGGAAGTGGAACATCATCAATATATAGCTAAATGCCTTAACTGTTTAGGCTTTAATGATTTGGCAAGCTCTTTAGATCCGACTTTGGTAAGAGAAGTAGCTTTTCTTATACTTTCAACTTTAACTAAATTTTAATACAGAAGAAGAACTAATTAGCCTAATAAAGTATCTCACATATAGAGGTATCAATTAAGTTTACTCTGATTCTAGTTTATAAAATAATAGGTTAGAGGTTACTTATTATTAACCTAGCTGCTGAACTTTGAAGTAAGTTAAAATTAGAAAATTTGTACAGTTGCTTTCCAAAAACAAAAATTAAATACTAGATGATATCCAGGTGCCACTTTGAATCCTTTTGGTAACAAGAAAGAATCCTATACTTAATTCTGACACAATCTAAAAACTGTAATGTTGTGAGATTGAAGAATGATCTTTAATAGGTTTCCAGGTTTCAATTCCAGGATGAACTTTTTTTAACATTAATATTTGCTATTGTACTTTTCCCAAGAATAATATTTTCGGTGGTAAAACTTTCCTTACTTAAATATTACACAATTTAAAAGCATAGTAGGCCAGGTAGCTCATGCTTTTAATCTCTGCACTTTGGAAGGCCAAGGTGTGCAGATCACTTGACCCCAGGATATCAAGACCAGCCTGGGCAGCATGGCAACACCCTGCCTGTGCAAAACACACACACAAAGTATTAGCCACATTTGATGACATGAGCGTGTAGTCTCAGCTACTCAGCTAGGGGGTAGGAGGTGGTGGGGCTGAGGCAGGAGGATTACTTGCACCCTGGAGTTTGAGGCTGCGGTAAGCTATGACTGAGCCAATGCACTCCAGCCTGGGTGATAGAGCGAGACCCTGTCTCAAAAAAAAAATAAGTAAATAAAAAATAAACATGTTTTCTGCATAGAATGTGCTAAGTGGATATTTAATAAATGTTTATTCGGTTTTGAAGTTTAAGTTGATTTCAAAGAAAATAATATATTAAAATAATAACAGGTGATAGGGGATGACGAAAAGAAGAATAAAGGAAATAAATATTCAATTGGCATGGGGCCAGCTCGGTTTCAACTGCAATACATGGGCCCTTACTTGATACGAGATGAAAGAAAGGATCCAGATCCCAGGGTCCAGGATTTTATTCCCGACACATGGCAGGTAATGATGACAAACACGGTACTTTTCTAATCAGCGTGACTTCAGAGCTGCTCATTACTGTGTCTCTACATGTTATATTTTGCATAAACTTCTTAATCTTGTTGAACGTCATTCCTCTCCTGTGCCTGGAGAATGTAGCTAGAGTATGAGAAATCATTCACTTTTCCCCCTTATTGGCCTTTTAATTTTCACCGTCAGTGAAAGTTATACTGATATCTGTTTGTATGTGAAGGCTAATGTGGCATTACTAGTTCTTAGAACTCACTTTGGCAAACCTTTTCCTGCGCTTACTCAATGACAATTGGAAAAAGTTTTTTCTAATGGAAAAAAGATGTATTCAGTCTTGCTTTCTATTTTGCAGAAATGAAACCCTCTCTCTAGGCCAAAATGTAAAACAAAATTTCTTTTCTGAGTGAATGGCACGAGTAATCCAGGTATTTTCCTGAATCCTTGAGTGTCCACTAGACCTAATCTTCAGGGTTTCAGGGAGTTCTCCTGAAGGTAGCACAACTCAGTCACAGGAGACAGAAGGTACAAAGGATACTGTCTGTGCTTTGGTAACATGCTGTTCACTTTCTTGACACAAATGGTGCTTTGTACTCCGCAGCGGGAACTCCTGGATGTGGTGGATAAGAATGAGTCAGCAGTGATTGTGGCCCCAACGTCCTCAGGCAAAACCTATGCTTCCTACTACTGCATGGAGAAAGTGCTGAGGGAGAGCAATGATGGGGTGGTTGTGTACGTTGCACCCACAAAGGTAGCACTTGAGTGACTTTCATTTTCTTTTTTGTTCCTGAATGTCCCCTTTAAAAAGAATGAACATGGTCACGTGGTAGACCTAATTCACTATTTTATTTTATTTGAGACAGAGTCTTGCTCTGTTGCCCAGGCTGGAGTGCAGTGGCATGATCTCAGCTCACTGCAAATTCCACCTCCTGTGTTCAAGCGAATCTCTCATCTCAGCCTCCCAAGTAGCTGGGATTATAGGAGCATGCTGCCATGCCCTGCTAATTTTTGTATTTTTAATAGAGATGGGGTTTCACCATGTTGTCCAGGCTGGTCTCAAACTCCTGACCTCAGGTGATCCACCCACCTTGGCCTCCCAAAGTGTTGGGATTACAGGCATGAGCCACCGTGCCTGGCCAAGAAACTATTTTTGATATATTCATTTCATCTAATATATTAATGTTTTCATTTATAGTTACTGCAATTATACGTATTTTTAGAAAATATTTCACTATCAGGAATATAAACATGATAACTATGTAGTATTTTTAAGGATTAATATTTTTAAAATTTACATTTTAAGTTATTTCCCTTACTTTCTCTTCCCTTTTCCTTTTTTCTTTTCCCTCCCTCCCTTGGAGTGGTATGCTATGATTATAATTATGAAGATTTATGTTTTGCTTTCAATTAATATTGTTTCCATTAAAAAACACAGCCGGGTATATGTGACTTCCATTTCCAGTAATACGGTGGTATAGGGCAACAGAAAAATCTCTTTATGTAAAACACCTGAAATGATGGATAAGAGACACCAAACATCTTTTCATATAATTATAGCTAAGCTCAAAACAATAGAAGGGGAATCCTGGGGGCTGAAAAATTTAGGGAAGGCCACATGGGCTCTCCGGCTCTTTTAGGCAGCGAGTTGCAGGGGCCTAAATCAGAAACAATCTGGACAAACACAGGCAGAGGGAGGGCCAGGAGCTCAGGCAGAGCAATGGCGGTTTACCTGGAATCATGAGCCAGACGTTCCATAGAAAGTCATCCATTCCTCCGTTATCATCATCATGTACATATATGTATGTATGTATGTATGTATGTATGTATCTATCATCTTATCTACCTATATCTATCAATCATCTATTTATCATCTATCTATTCCCTATTAATCATCTATCTATTATTTATCAATCATCTATCTATCTATATCTATCTATCTAATTGTGTGTGTGTGTGTAAAATCAAGGAGGATCAAAGAGAATACTGCAATGGAATCAAATAATTTCACTATCATCTGTATTTTTCCCTACTTTATTTCATTTTCATTTGTGTGTGTGTGTGTGTGTGTGTGTGTGGTGTATATATAGATTCTGTTGTCCTCTGAGGTTTTATTTGTCTGTTCTTTTCGAAGTGACTAATGGTTGTTTTTTTTTTTTTTTTGTCAATCAGGCTGTTGTTGGTCAGGTGGCTGCAAGCGTTCAGAATCGTTTTACTAAAAGGTTACCTGCTGACAGAACTCTATGTGGTGCTTTCACAAGAGATTATCATCACAATGCACTAAATTCTCAGGTATGACATACTAATTCATGAGTTTATTATCAAATTATAAAGCAGTACATATGTAACTGTTTTTCTGGGAACCTGCAAAGCACAAGTTCTTAGAGAAATAATTTCATTGAATTTACAAAAAAATAAAATTGCTCTAAGGAAAATTTAAGATTGTTCTACTGTAAAAAGTAAAAGCTAGGCTCACTGTTTCTGAGGATACTTACATTATGAGCTGAAATTTCAAATAGAAGGTTATGATATTTTATTATAACTTAGAAAGGGATTAAAGTAGATTTGACAAACCCAATGAATTACTAAATGACTACCCAACATTTTCTTATCATTCAAAATTGCTGGTTCTTGTGAATGATGTGTATGGATCCTCATAATAAAGACTTATCTCAAAAAGATTGTGTGTTGTTAGTGGAACCGTTGATGGGTAAATCATAGATTAAGATAGATTGTCTCCCTTACTGAATTCACAAAGTAGACATTTAAGACTAAACAAAATATAAAACAATCATTACAGAGCAGTAGCTTTTTTTTTTTGCATTTTCGTTAATCCAAATGTTCATAAATGTAAAGACTTAAATGAAAAATGTCAAAGATGTGATATTATCTTAATGAAACTGCTATCAGCTGCAGCATATTTTCTAGGTTTCTGTTACTACACCTGATATAAAATTAATGCTCAGTAAAGTTAGCTACACTAATCATTCATATTTTTAGGTACTTATTACAGTGCCTGAATGTTTCGAAATTCTGCTGCTTGCTCCTAATCGCCAAAAATGGGTGAAAAGGATTAGATATGTTATATTTGACGAGGTAGGTTTGATGTTAATTCTCTGGGTTGATGTTCTAGTCTGCATGTAAAAAAAAATAATTTCTAATTTAAAGAATATGGGGCTTTTTCAATGATAGGAATTGTCTAAGTTTTGTGTCAGCCAGCATACCAACTGAAAACAGATTGCAGATTCACATTAGCATAATTTTTAAAAAAGCGTTTTTACACAGGGGCTGTTTACAAAGGTTTGTGAAAGGGAAACCACAAGGTCAGTGCAGTAATCCAGAGTAGCACAAGCCTTTCAACCCTGTAAGGATGATGGAAGGAGGAAGCAGTAGGAACCTCAAAAGAAGAAAGATTCTATGTATGTGTCTCTTTGGGAAGAACAATGACCTTGGTGAAGGAATGCAGCTGGATCTCTTAGGGAAGTAGCCAAAAGAATAAAGACCTTGACCTCACTGTCTTCTCTCCTTTCCATCTCTTGCCTAGGCTTCCCACTGGCCAAACCCAATAGAAGCTAGAGAGCTAGGGAGGGTGGGATCCATTTTCCAAGGTCAGACTCATTGGTCAGAGAGCAATGTGGAGAATGGTGTAGCTCTGGGGGGACATAGCTAAGTTATTACCAGTATGAATGGAAAGTATTTTAAATAGAATTCAAGCTTTGGATTTTGTTGCTTCAAGGAATTTTCAGCTTAAAGGAAAACTAGGTGACAAACCTATGTATTGAATCTACTCCTTTTTTGTGTGAAGTTGGGAACTCGTGGACATGCTGTTGTTCTGCTTTCTTTGTCCTGAAAGTAGTCTATTTCGTTTTATGCATCATGCTGTACTGTGTATTGCTTACTTCTAACATTCCCATTTTAAGGGAAAACAAAACAAAACCCCTGATCTTCACAATCTAGAACCTTGGATTATGGTCTTGTCTCAAACTGCATAAGCACAGTAATGTTAAAACATGAGTAATGAGGCTGGGTGCGGTGGCTCATGCCTTTAATCCCAATACTTTTGGAGGCCGAGGCAGGTGGATCACCTGAGGTCAAGAGTTCGAGAACAGCCTGGCCAACATGATGAAACCCCATCTATACTAAAAATACAAAGATTAGCCAGGTGTGATGGTGCATGCCTGTAATCTCAGCTACTTAGAAGGCTGAGGCAGGAGAGTCACTTGAACATGGGAGGGGGAGGTTGCAGTGAGCCAAGATCGCACCACTGCACTCCACCCTGGTCAGCAATAGTGAAACTGTCTCAAAAAAACAACCAACTAAGCAAACAACAAAACAACAAAAACAAATAAAACAAAAAACCAAAAACAAAACATGGGTAACCTGGGTTTCCTGATTTATAATTCCATAAAACTTGATTGTAAGAAGTCTTTAAAAATTGTTTATTCTAGAATGTTCAGAGAAATTGCCAGCTGATACAAAATCTAAGATTAGCATTTGGTAAAGTGGCTGATTGCCTGAGCAGATCAGAGTCAGAAGGGATATGAGAATATATTTCTTTTTTTTTTTTTTTTTTTTAGTTTCAGGTTACTGTCTTTATTTTTATTTATTTTTTAAATTTTTTATTGGATTTTAGGTTTTCTGGTACATGAGCAGAGCATGCAAGACAGTTGCGTAGGTGCACACATGGCAGTGTGCTTTGCTTTGCTTCTCCCCTTCACCCACATTTGGCATTTCTCCCCAGGCTATCCCTCCACACCTCCCCCTCCCACTGGCCCTCCCCTTTTCCCCCAATAGACCCCAGTGTTTAGTACTCCCCTTTCTGTGTCCATGTGTTCTCATTTTTCATCACCCGCCTATGAGTGAGAATATGCGGTGTTTCATTTTCTGTTCTTGTGTCAGTTTGCTGAGGATGATGTTCTCCAGATTCATCCATGTCCCTACAAACGACACAAACTCATCATTTCTGATTGCTGCATAATATTCCATGGTGTATATGTGCCACATTTTTCCAATCCAGTCTATCATCAATAGGCATTTGGGTTGATTCCAGGTCTTTGCTATTGTAAACAGTGCTGCAATGAACATTCATGTACATGTGTCCTTATAGTAGAACGATTTATAGTCTTTTGGATATATACCCAGTAATGGGATTGCTGGGTCAAATGGAATTTCTATTTCTAAGGCATTGAGGAATCGCCACACTGTCTTCCACAATGGTTGAACTAATTTACACTCCCACCAACAGTGTAAAAGTGTTCCTTTTTCTCCACATCCTCTCCAGCATCTGTTGTCTCCAGATTTATTAATGATCACCATTCTAAGTGGCGTGAGATGGTATCTCAATGTGGTTTTGATTTGCATCTCTCTGATGACCAGTGACGATGAGCATTTTTTCATATGATTGTTGGCCTCATATATGTCTTCTTTTGTAAAGTGTCTGTTCATATCCTTTGCCCACTTTTGAATGGGCTTGTTTGTTTTTTTCCTGTAAATCTGTTTGAGTTCTTTGTAAATTCTGGATATCAGCCCTTTGTCAGATGGGTAAATTGCAAAAATTTTTTCCCCTTCTGTTGGTTGCCGATCCACTCTAGTGACTGTTTCTTTTGCCGTGCAGAAGCTGTGGAGTTTCATTAGGTCCCATTTGTCTATTTTGGCTTTTGTTGCCAATGCTTTTGGTGTTTTGTTCATAAAGTCCTTGCCTACTCCTATGTCCTGGATAGTTTTGCCTAGATTTCCTTCTAGGGTTTTTATGGTGCCAGGTCTTATGTTTAAGTCTCTAATCCATCTGGAGTTAATTTTAGTGTAAGGTGTCAGGAAGGGGTCCAGTTTCTGCTTTCTACACATGGCTAGCCAGTTTTCCCAACACCATTTGTTGAACAGGGAATCCTTTCCCCATTGCTTGTTTTTGACAGGTTTATCAAAGATTGTATGATTGTAGATATGTTGTGTTGCCTCTGTTGCCTCTGTTCTGTTCCATTGGTCTATATCTCTGTTTTGGTACCAGTACCATGCTGTTTTGATTACTGTAGCCTTGTAGTATAGTTTGAAATCCGGTAGTGTGATGCCCCCTGCTGTGTTCTTTTTGCTTAGAATTGACTTGGCTATGCGGGCTCTCTTTTGGTTCCATATGAAGTTCGTGGTGGTTTTCTCCAGTTCTGTGAAGAAAGTCAATGGTAGCTTGATGGGTATAGCATTGATTCTGTAAATTACTTTGGGCAGTATAGCCATTTTCACGATATTAATTCTTCCTAACCATGAACATGGAATGTTTCTCCATCTGTTTGTGTCCTCTCTGATTTCGTTGAGCAGTGGTTTGTAGTTTTCCTTAAAGAGGTCCCTTACATTCCTTGTGAGTTGTATTCCAAGGTATTTTATTCTTTTTGTAGCAATTGTGAATGGCAGTTCGTTCTTGATTTGGCTTTCTTTAAGTCTATTATTGGTGTAGAGGAGGGCTTGTGATTTTTGCACATTGATTTTATATCCTGAGACTTTGCTGAAGTTTCTTATCAGTTTCAGGAGTTTTTGGGCTGAGGCGATGGGGTCTTCTAGGTATACTATCATGTTGTCTGCAAATAGAGACAATTTGGCTTCCTCTTTTTCTATTTGCATACCCTTTATTTCTTTTTCTTGCCTGATTGCTATGGCTAGAACTTCCAGTACTATATTTAATAGGAGTGGTGAAAGAGGGCATCCTTGTCTAGTGCCGGATTTCAAAGGGAATGCTTCCAGTTTTTGCCCATTCAGTATGATATTGGCTGTTGGTTTGTCATAAATAGCTTTTATTACTTTGAGATACATTCCATCGATACCGAGTTTATTGAGGGTTTTTAGCATAAAGGGCTGTTGAATTTTGTCAAATGCCTTCTCTGCGTCAATTGAGATAATCATGTGGTTTTTGTTTATGGTTCTATTTATGTGGTGAATTACGTTGATAGACTTGCATATGTTGAACCAGCCTTGCATCCCCGGGATGAATCCTACTTGATCGTGATGAATAAGTTTGTTGATTTGCTGTTGCAGTCAGCTTGCCAATATTTTTTTGAGGATTTTTGTATCTATGTTCATCATGGATATTGGCCTGAAGTTTTCTTTTCTTGTTGGGTCTCTGCCGGGTTTTGGTATCAGGATGATATTGGTTTCATAGAATGATTTGGGAAGGATTCCTTCTATTTGGATTATTTTGAATAGTTTCAGAAGGAATGGTACCAGCTCCTCTTTGTGTGTCTGGTAGAATTCGGCTGTGAACCCGTCTGGACCTGGGCTTTTTTTTTCTGTGGTAGGCTCTTAATTGCTGCCTCCACTTCTGCCCTTGTTATTGGTCTATTCATAGTTTCAGCTTCCTCCTGGTTTAGGCTTGGGAGGACACAGGAGTCCAGGAATTTATCCATTTCTTCCAGGTTTGCTAGCTTATGTGCGTAGAGTTGTTTGTAATATTCTCTTACGATGGTTTGAATTTCTGTGGAATCTGTGGTGATTTCCCCTTTATCATTTTTTACTGCATCTATTTGGTTGTTCTCTCTTTTCTTTTTAATCAATCTAGCTAGTGGTCTGTCTATTTTGTTGATCTTTTTAAAAAACCAGCTCTTGGATTTATTGATTTTTTGGAGGGTTTTTCGTGTCTCAATCTCCTTCAGTTCAGCTCTGATCCTAGTTATTTCTTGTCTTCTGCTGGGTTTTGAGTTTTTTTGATCTTGCTCCTCTAGCTCTTTCAATTTTGACGATAGGGTGTCAATTTTGGATCTCTCCATTCTTCTCATATGGGCACCTATTGCTATATACTTTCCTCTAGAGACTGCTTTAAATGTGTCCCAGAGGTTCTGGCATGTTGTGTCTTCATTCTCATTGGTTTCGAAGAACTTCTTTATTTCTGCCTCCATTTCGTTGTTTATCCAGTCAACATTCAAGAGCCAGTTGTTCAGTTTCCATGAAACTGTGCGGTTCTGGGTTGGTTTCTGAATTCTGAGTTCTAACTTGATTGCACTATGGTCTGAGAGGCTGTTTGTTACGATTTCAGTTGTTTTGCATTTGTTGAGCAGTGCTTTACTTCCAATTATGTGGTCAATTTTAGAGTAGGTGTGATGTGGTGCTGAGAAGAATGTATATTCTGTGGATTTGGGGTGGAGAGTTCTGTAGATGTCTATCAGGTTTGCTTGCTCCAGGTCTGAGTTCAAGCCCTGGATATCCTTGTTGATTTTCTGTCTGGTTGATCTGTCTAATATTGACAGTGGGGTGTTAAAGTCTCCCACTATAATTGTGTGGGAGTCTAAGTCTCTTTGTAAGTCGTTAAGAAGTTGCCTTATGTATCTGGGTGCTCCTGCATTGGGTCCATATATGTTCAGGATTGTTAGCTCTTCTTGTTGTATCGATCCTTTTACCATTATGTAATGGCCTTCTTTGTCTCTTTTGATCTTTGTTGCTTTAAAGTCTATTTTATCAGAGATGAGAATTGCAACTCCTGCTTTTTTTTGCTCTCCATTTGCTTGGTAAATCTTCCTCCATCCCTTTATTTTGAGCCTTTGTGTATCCTTGCATGTGAGATGGGTTTCCTGGATACAGCACACTGATGGGTTTTGGATTTTTATCCAATTTGCCAGTCTGTGTCTTTTGATTGGTGCATTTAGTCCATTTACATTTAGGGTTAATACTGTTATGTGTGAATTTGATACTGCTATTTTGATGCTAGCTGGCTGTTTTGCCCGTTAGTTGTAGATTCTTCATTATGTTGATGCTCTTTAGCATTTAGTGTGATTTTGGAATGGCTGGTACTGGTTGTTCCTTTCTATGTGTAGTGCCTCTTTCAGGAGCTCTTGTAAAGCAGGCCTGGTGGTGACAAAATCTCTGAGTACTTGCTTGTTCGCAAAGGATTTTATTTTTCCTTCACTTCTGAAGCTCAGTTTGGCTGGATATGAAATTCTGGGTTGAAAGTTCTTTTCTTTAAGAATGTTGAATATTGGCCCCCACTCTCTTCTGGCTTGTAGTGTTTCTGCCGAGAGATCTGCTGTGAGTCTGATGGGCTTCCCTTTGTGGGTGACCCGACCTTTCTCTCTGGCTGCCCTTAGTATTTTCTCCTTTATGTCAACCTTGTTGAATCTGACGATTTTGTGCCTTGGGGTTGCTCTTCTTGCAGAATATCTTTGTGGTGTTCTCTGTATTTCCTGCAATTGAGTGTTGGCCTGTCTTGCTAGGTGGGGGAAATTTTCCTGGATAATGTCCTGAAGAGTATTTTCCTGCTTGGGTTCATTCTCTTTTTCCCCTTCTGCTACACCTATGAAACGTAGGTTAGGTCTCTTCACATAGTCCCACATTTCTTGGAGACTTTGTTGATTCCTTTTTGCACTTTTTTCTCTGATCTTGGTTTCTCGTTTTATTTCATTGAGTTCATCTTCGACTTCTGAAATTCTTTCTTCTGCTTGGTTAATTCGGCTATTGAAACTTGTGCATGCTTCGTGAAGTTCTCGTATTGTGTTTTTCATCTCCTTTAATTCATTCATATTCCTCTCTAAGTTATCCATTCTTGTTATCATTTCCTCGAATCTTTTTTCAAGGTTCTTAGTTTCTTTGCATTTATTTGAAACTTGTTCTTTTAGCTCACAAAAGTTTCTCATTATCCACCTTCTGAAGTCTAATTCCATCATTTCGTCACAGTCATTCTTTATCCAGCTTTGTTCCCTTGCTGGTGAGGAGTTTTGGTTCTTTCTAGGAGGCGAGGTGTTCTGGTTTCGGGTGCTTTCCTCCTTTTTGCGCTGGTTTCTTCCCATATTTGTGGATTTATCCACCTGTCGTCTGTGTAGTTGCTGACTTTTCTATTGGGTCTCTTCTCTGCGTATCCAGCGAGAGCCTCAATCCTGGGTTGTTCTCACAGCGCCATCTTGAGTCCTCCACGAGAATATATTTCTTTATGTATTTATTACTAGGCTTGGTTAGTAAGTCTTTCTAACTGAGACCCAATTGTCATGATTTATTGTGTTCTATGAAGACCAAAAGTTGGGCCTCCTCTCTAAGTCTTAATTTGCATCATTTAACCAAAGACAATTGATTTATTTATTCAATAGATGTTGAGTACCTTCTCTGTGATAGGCACTGTCCTTTCTCCCTGGTATGCCAGTACTGACCTCGTGGTTTAGTGAAGGAGAGAGCAATTAAATAAGTAAACACACCAATGAAAATATAAGTAAACAATGTGATACAAATGCTGAAGAAAAAAATAAGTCTGTTTTCACCAAGATAATGGCAAAATGGGAAGTAAGAACAACTTTGGAGTGGGTATGCAGGAAAGGTGTTACTGAGGCAATGACCTTCAGCTGAGCTTTGCAGGGATAAGCAGGAATGGTCAGCCAAGAGGTGGATGAGGATTTTAAGTAGCAGGGTAGTATATGTGAAGGCCCTCAGGTGGGACATGTGTATTCAAGGAATGAAAAAAAGGCCAGTATTTTGGGAGCAGCGTACATGGTGGGGAAAGTGGCCTGAGATGGGGTTGGAAAGGATGGAAGGAGTGAGATCATGCAGAAGTTATATTTCCAGTTAAGCAGCTTGTAGTTTGCTATAAATGCATTGAGAGGACATTGTAGGGATTTAATTAGAGATGTGGCCTAATTTGATTTTTGTTTAATAATACCATTAGCGTTATAATGTGAAGAAAGTCTAGAGAAAGAGTGGAAGCTAAGAGAAAAATCAGACGGCTATTGTAGAAAGCCAGGTGATGGTGGCTTCAATGGCAACAAAAAATGGAGAGAAAAAAATAGCTTCAAAATAGATTTTTGGAATTGGAATCTATAGGAATTAATAATGGATTAGTTACAGAGTTTTAAGAGAGTGAAGAGTCAGTGATCTCTGTTGTCTGAATTTATCACCATTCCCTTTATTTAGGTTTGGTCATTTGTAGGGAACTGGAAAAATACACATGATGATTTTATGCTTCTATCTTTTTCACTTAGCATTTTGAAATAAAGTTTTTAACTGATTTTTTTTTTCTTTACTAGGTCCATTATCTTGGCAGAGCAGTTGGAGTAAAATTTTGGGAGCTCCTCCTTGTCATTATTCGATGTCCCTTTTTGATTCTTTCAGCTACCATAGATAATCCAGATCTTCTCACTAAGTAGGCACAGAGTGGTGGTTATATATTCAGTGGTTGAATTACATACTGTCTATATGGTCTGAAGTCTTTAAGGTTTTTTCTATAATATTAAAAATTTCAAATAAATTTATTACCCAATTTTTGAAATGTCAGGGGTCTCACTTTGTTGCCTAAGCTGGCCTTAAACTCCTGAGCTGAAGCAATCAATCCTCCCACCTCAGCCTCTTGAGTACCTGGGATCCCAGGTGCACATTACCATGTTTGGCTTTCTAAAATTTTTTGAAGATACATTTCCTGGAAGTTACAGAAGGCAAACATCTCCAAAGAAAATCAAGGTCTCCCATAAGCAGATCTGAAATCGTGTAGGAAAATTTATAAAAATTTATTTTTTAATTAATTAATTTTATTTTTAAATTATTCATTATAAAATTTTATTTTTTAAATTATTCTTTATAAAATTTTATTTATTTATTTATTTTTGAGACGAAGTCTTGCTTTGTCGCCAGGCTGGAGTGCAGTGGTGCAATCTCGGCTCACTGCAACCTCTGCCTACCAGGTTCAAGTGATTCTCCTGCCTCAGCCTCCTGAGCAGCTGAGACTAAATTTTGTATTTTTGGTTGAGATGGGTTTCACCATGTTGGCCAAGATGGTCTCAATCTCTTGACCTTGTGATCTGCCCACCTTGTCCTCCCAAGGTGCTGGGATTACAGGTGTGAGCCACCACTCCTGGCCAAAATTTTTAAATAAATGTCATCTGAAGTAAGACAGAGAATTGTATCCCCCTTTCTTTGTTTTTATCCAGCAATTAAAGCTAAAATGAGAACAAGTGGGACATAATCATTGACCTTGTTGATGGTGACCATAAGAACAACAAAGCATTATGTGAACATGAAGTATCGTTTTGTGACCAGACTTGATTTTTCCTAGTAGTGGCAACAATGATAGTAACAGCCACACTGATAGCAAACACATAGTGCTTTCGATGTGGCAGGTATATTAACTCATTCAAGCCTTACAACACCCTTATGAGAAAGATACTCTTGTTATCTTCCATGTTATGGTGAAGAAATGGAGGCATAAAGAAGCTGAGGAATTTTCTCAGAGTCCACAGCTGTGAAGTAATGGAGTTGGGACTCAAACTCTGGTGGTTTAGATTGAGAGTGCATGCCTTAAATTTTTAAACTTGAGAAATTTTCTTTGTTTAAATTATTCAAGTTCTTGATAAATGCATCTATATTTTATTTAAGTTATATGCATGTTTATTCTGTAAGGTGGCTGCATTCAGTAAAACAGTACTGGAAATGGGCAGACAAGATTATGCAAGAGAAATTTATTTCTGAGAAAGAGGCTAACGAATGTCTCAACTTTCTCAAAGACCATTCATATAAAAATCAATCATATGAAGTTAGACTTGGTAAGCATATATTTTTTATATTTTACTATAAAGTTTTTTATAGAGATTTTTATATTTTACTGTAAAGTTATCCATATTCTAATAATTATATGTCCATTAATTTGGATATTCTTGCTCTTCATATTTAGTGCTCTGTGGAGAGAGACACAGTGATATAGAGAAGCATATATGTTCAGTAAAACATGATGATGTTTATTTTGATCATTTTCATCCATGTGCTGCACTAACGACAGATATTGTAAGTATAAAAGCATATTAGTGGAATTTTTAGTGCATATCACAACTGGAAAGGGACTGAATTAGTCTTCATAGAATCACAGCATGTATAGATACTCATTTTCTTTTTTTACTGATTCTTTAATTTTATTCATTTTTAAAAATTTAATACATTTTTATTTTTAATTTTTGTGAGCATCTAAAGTAGCTGCATATACTTATGGGGCACATGAGATATTTTGGTACAGACATGCAATGTATAATAATTAGATCGGACTAAATGAGGTATGTATTTATTACCTCAAGCATTTATCCTTTCTTGTATTACAAACAATCCAATTCTACTCTTTTAGTTATTTAAAAATGTACAATAAATCATTGTTGTCTATCACATACTAGATCTTACTTATTCTATTTTTTTTGTGCCCATTTACCATTTCCTTTTCCACCCAACTCATTATCTTCCTAGCCTCTGGTAATGATCATTCTACTCTGTCTCCATGCATTCAATTGTTTTAATGTTTAGCACCCACAGATAAGTGAGAATACCTGAAGTTTTTCTTTCTGTGCCTGGCTTATTTCACTTAAGGTAATGACATCCACCTCCATCTATGTTGTTGCAAATGATGGGATCATATTATTTTTTGTGGTTGAATAGTATTCCACTGTGTATAAGTACCACATTTTCTTTATTCATTCATTTGTTGACAGGCACTTAGGTTGCTTCCAAATCTTGGCTATTGTGAATGGTGCTGCAGTAAACCTGAGAGTGCAGATACCTCCTTGATATACTGATTTCCTTTCTTTTAGGTATATACATAGCAGTTTATTGCTAGATCATAAGATAGCACAATTTTTAGTTTTCTTGAGAAGCCTCTAAACTGTTCTCCATAGTGTTTGTACTAACTTACATTCCCACCAACAGTGTACAAAGGTTCTCTTTTTGCCACATCCTTGCCAGCATTTGTTATTGCCTGTGTTTTGGATGAAAGCCATTTTAACTGAGGTGAGATGATATATTTCATTGCAGTTTTGATTTGCATTTCTCTGATGATCAGTGATGTTGAGCACCTTTTCATGTGCCTGTTTGCCATTGTATATCTTGTTTTGGGAAATGCTATTGAGATCTTTTACCCATTTTTTGAATTGGATTATTAGATTTTTTACCTGTAGAGTTGTTTGAGCTCCTTGTATATTCTGGTTATTAATGCCTTATCAGACGGATAGTTTGCAAATATTTTCTTATATTCTGCAAGGTGTCTCTTTGCTTTGTTGTTTCCTTTGCTGTGCAGAAGGTTTTTAACTTGTTCTGATCTCATCTGTTTGTTTTTTTCTTTGTTTACCTGTGCTCGTGGGATATTACTCAAGAAATCATTGCCCAGATCAATGTCATAGAGAGCTTCTCAAATGTTTTCTTGTAGTAGTTTCATAGTTTGATCTCTTAAGTTTAAGTCTTTAATCCGCTTTGATTTTATTTATGTATATGATGATAGATAGGGGTCTAGTTTCATTCTTCCACATGTGGATATCCAGTTTTCCCAGCACAATATATTGAAGAGATTGTCCTTTCCCTATTGCATGTTCTTGGCATCTTTGTTGAAAATGAGTTCACTATAGAAGTATAAATTTGTTTCTGGGTTCTCTATTCTGTTCCCTTGATCTGTATGTCTGTTTTAATGCCAGTACCTTGCTGTTTTGGTTACTATAGCTCTGTAGTATAATTTGAAGTCAGATAATATCATTTCTCCAGTTTTGTTCTTTTTGCTCAGAATAACTTTGGCTATTCTGGGTCTTTGGTAGTTCCATATAAATTTTAGGATGCTTTTTGTATTTATGTGAAGAATGTCATTGGTATTTTGATAGGGATTGCATTGAATCTATAGATTGCTTTGGATAGTATAGGCGTTTAACAATATTGATTCTTCCAATCCATAAACCTGGAATATCTTTCTGCTTTTTTGGTGTGTGTCCTCTTCAATTTCTTTCATCAGTGTTTTATAGTTTTCTTTTGTAGAGATCTTTTACTCCTTTGGTTAATTTTCAGATTGTTGGCCATTGGCATATGGAAATGCTACTAATTTTGTATATTGATTTTGCATCTTGAAACTTTACTGGATTTATTTCTCAGGTCTAATCATTTTTGGTGGAGTCTTATGTTATTTCAAACATAAGATCATATCATCTCCAAACAAGGATAGTTTGACTTCTTTCTTTTCAATTTGGATGTCCATTTTTTCTCTTGTCTGACTGCTTTAGCTAGGACTTCTAGTACTTTATTAAATAATATTGGTGAAAATGGCCATCCTTGTCATGTTCCAGATCTTAGAAGAAAGGCTTTCAGTTTTTCCCCATTCAGTAAGATACTAGTGGTGGATCTGTTGTATATGGCTTTTATTGTGTTCAGATGTGTTCCCTCTGCTTCCAATTTTTGAGTATTTATCATAAAGTAATGCTGAATTTTATCAAATGACATTTCAGCATTAATTAAAATGTTCGTATTTTGTCTTTCATTATATTGATATGATGTATCACATTGATTGATTTGGGAATGTTGAACCATCCTTGCATCACTGTGATAAATCCCACTTGGTCGTAATAACGTATCATTTTAATATGTTGTTGAACTCAATGTCCTAGTATTTTGTTGAGGATTTTGTATTAATATTCATCAGGGATATTGGCTTGTAATTTTCTTTTTTTGATGTATCTTTGCCTGGTTTTGGTATCAGGGTAATACTGGCTTTGTAGAATGAGTTTGAAAGTATTCCCTCTTTTTTTTCAGAATAGTTTAATTCTTTTTTAAAGAGAATGAACTAGCTAACTAATAGAGTACTGTTGGTATTACTTCTCCTTAAAGAAGAGAGGAATTAGTTCTCTAAAAAGAAGTAATTTCAAAACTACTCAGACTATTCTGTAAAATAGAGGAGGAGGGAACACTTCTCGCTTTTGGTAGAATTCAGCAGTGAAGTTATTGGGTCCTAGGCTTTTCTTTGCTGGGAGACTTTATTACGGCTTTAATCTCATTACATGTTTTTGGTCTGTTCAGCATTTGGATTTCTTTATAGTTCAGTTTTGGTAGGTTGTGTCTAGGAGTTTATCCATTTATTCTAGGTTTTCAGATTTACTGGCATATAGTTGCTTATAGCAGCCTCTAATGATCCTTTGAATATCTGTGGTATCAGTTGTAATGTCTCCTTTTCCATCTCTGATTTTATTCATTTGGGTATTTTCTCTTTTTTTTCTAAGTCTGGTTAAAGGTTTGTTTATTTATTTATCTTAAAAAAAACCCAGCTTTTTATTTTATTGATTGTTTGTATTGTTTCCTGTTTCAGTTTCATTTATTTCTGCTCTGATCTTTATAATTTATTTTATTGATTTTGGGTTTGGTTTGTTCTTGCTTTTCCTGTTCTTTAAGATACATAATTAGGTTGTTTATTGAAGTTTTTCTGCTTGTGTCTATAAACTTTCCTTTTATTACTGCATTTGCTGTATCCCATAGGTTTTGGTATATTGTGTTTTTATTGTCATTTGAGAAATTTTTAAATTTCTTTCTCAGTTTCTTCATTGACCACCTAATTATTCAGGAGGATATGGTTTAATTTCCACATATTTGTATAGTTTCCAAAATTTCACTTGCTATTGATTTCTGGTTTTATTCCATTATGGCCAGAGAAAATGCTTGATATTATTTCCATTTTTCTTGAATGTTTTAAGACTTGTTTCATGACCTAACATATGGCCTATTCTTGAAAATGATCCATGTGCTTAGGAAAAGAATGTGTATTCTGCAGCCATTAGATGAAATGTTCTATAGATATCTATTAGGTCCATTTGGTATATAGTGCAGATTAAGTCTGATTTTTTTTGTTGATTTTCTATCTGGATGGTTTGTCCAATGCTGGAAGTGGGGTGTTGAAGTCTGCAGCTGCTATTGTATTGGGGTCTATCTCTTGCTTTAGCTCTATTTAAAAATATCTATTTTAAAGATAAATTTGCCTTATATATCTGGATGCTCCAGTTCTGGATGAATATATATTTATAATTGTTATATCTTGCCATTGAATTGATCCCCTTATCATCATTTAATGAGCTTCTTTGTCTCTTTCCATAGTTTTGTTTTGAAATCTATTTGGTCTAAATATAGCTATGCCTGCTCTGTTTTGGTTTCCATTTGCATGGAATATTTTTTTCATCTGTTTATTTTCAGTCCATGTGTATCTTTATATCTGAAGTATATTTCTTATAGGCAAGAAATCATTGAGTCTTTTTAAAAAAATCCATTAAGCCACTGTATGTCTTTTGATTGGAGAATTTAGTTTATTTACATTCAATGTTATTACTGATAAATAAGAACTTACCTGACATTTTGTTATTTGTTTTTTTTTTAGTTGATTTTTTTTGTTGTCTTCTCTTTCTTCTCTCTTTTCTTCCTGTTTTCCTTTTAGTGAAGGTGATTTTCTCTGTTGGTATGTTTTAATTTCTTGCTTTTTATTTTTTGTGTATCTGTTTTATGTTTCTTGATATGAGTTTACCATGAAGCTTGCAAATATTACATTATAACTAATTATTCCCAACTGAGGACAATTGAACACTGATTACATGTACAAACAAACAAACAGCAAAAAGGAAACTAATAAAAACTGTATACTTTATCCCCTCACCCCCAATGCATTTAAACTTTTTGTTGTTTCTATTTATATCTAATGTTATTGTCTGTCTTGAAAAGTTGCTCTGGTTGTAATTTGTGATAGGTTCACTGTTTAGTCTTTCCACTGAAGATATACTCATATGTTCCATACTGCAATTACAGTGTTACAATATTCTGTGTTCATCTGTGTATTTACTATTACTAATGAGTTTTGTACCTTCAAGATGATTTCTTATTGCTCATTAACAGGCTTTTCTTTAACATTGAAGGACTTTAGCACTTCTTGTAAGACAGGTGTTGCTGAAATCCCTTAGCTTTTGTCTAAGGAAGCCTTTATTTCTCCTTCATGTTTGAAGGATATTTTCTTTCTTATTTATTTATTTATTTATTATTGCATTTTAGGTTTTGGGGTACATGTGAAGAACAGGCAAGATTGTTGCATAGGTACACACATGGCAGTGTGATTTGCTGCGCTCCTCCCCATCACCTATATCTGGCATTTCTCCCCATGCTATCTCAACCCAACTCCCCACCCCTCGCTGTCCCTCCCTATTTCCCCCCAATAGACCCCAGTGTGTGATGCTCCCCTCCCCGTGTCCATGAGTTCTCATTGTTCAACACCCATCTGTGAGCAAGAACATGCAGTGTTTGATTTTCTGTTCTTGCGTCAGTTTGCTGAGAATGATGGTATCCAGGTTCATCCATGTCCCTGCAAAGGACATGAACTCATCGTTTTTGATGGCTGCATAATATTCCATGGTGTATATGTGCCACATTATCCCTGTCAAGTCTATCATCAATGGGCATTTGGGTTGTTTCCAGGTCTTTGCTATTGTAAACAGTGCTGCAATGAACATTCATGTGCATGTGTCCTTATAGTAGAACGATTTATAATCCTTTGGATTTATACCCAGTAATGGGATTGCTGGGTCAAAGGGGATTTCTATTTCTAGGTCCTTGAGGAACTGCCACACTGTCTTCCACAATGGTTGAACTAATTTACATTCCCACCAACAGTGTAAAAGTGTTCCTATTTCTCCACATCCTCTTCAGCATCTGTTGTCTCCAGATTTTTTAATGATCGACATTCTAACTTGTGTGATATGGTATCTCAATGCAGTTTTGATTTGCATTTCTCTAATGACCAGCGATGATGAGCATTTTTTCATATGTTTGTTGGCTTCATGTATGTCTTCTTTTGTAAAGTGTCTGTTCATGTCCTTTGCCTACTTTTGAATGGGCTTGTTTGTTTTTGTTAATCTGTTTTAGTTCTTTGTAAATTCTGGATATCAGATCTTTGTCAGATGGGTAGATTGCAAAAATTTTTTCGCATTCTGTTGGTTGCTGATTCACTGTAATAACTGTTTCTTTTGCAGTGCAGAAGCTGTGGAGTTTGATTAGGTCCCATTTGTCTATTTTGGCTTTTGTTGCCAATGTTTTTGGTGTTTTGCTCATGAAGTCCTTGCCTA